>NC_142187.1:12017500-16817500 GCF_026936395.1 Plectropomus leopardus
TAATAAAGTAATGACATATCCAAAAGGTCAAAGGTCAACTTTACTGTAACATCATAATGTTCTGCAGCAACACTTTTATGACCATCATTCAACATCATGTACCAGCTGCAGTTCGGTTGAAATAAATCTTTAATTCACCAAGTTAGATGTAAAAAAAAAACTTGGTGTTATTCCCCTCGGTCTGTCCCTGAATTTCTGGCCGCCGGCTGTTTACAGTCCTGTAACTTAACCCTCCACCACTACGTGTCACGCTGTCTTTCAACTCAGCCTGTTCCACTTGTAGAAACCCGAGACTGAGCTCTGGTGGTGTGTGCTGTGCACTACGTACAGTGTTTTTAATAGGAAGAGGAGAGCCTGTATTTATGATGATATTAAAAAAACATCGACATACCTTTGGGATTTCGAAATACCCTGGCATACCGTAATACCGTGATACCGCCCAAGCTTACTAAGCACCTCTCTAGTTCAGCCTAGCGAGAAGACACACAGCTAGCGTGAGTGTTTGTTAAGGCTCGGACATATGTAGTTTCCATGTCCGTTTGCATGACTCTGAGAGTGCACGCTCGGTTTTTGCACGTGTGTGAAAAAAAGAGAGGGACAGACGTTGATCAGAGCTGCAGGTCTTTATATGCCCATCCAACTCCTTCAGTTTTCCTCTTGTTACCTTAATAACAAGATTAACCATCGGAATTCTGGTGCACACGAACCAGGGTAGCAACATTTCATCTACTTGTCGACTAATCGCATATATTCTGAAAAGATATTCACTTGATTTGTCAAACTCAGGCTGCTGAGACCCATAATAGTATGGATTTTGTCCCCATCTCTGGAAAGGGTGCTGTTTCACACAGTTAATGTAAATTCAAGTCAGCTGTCCTTTTTCATTGATTTATTAGTGAGATACTTCTGCACTTGTTGGATGATGTAATCATACTTCTGAAATTTGAATAAAAACTGGTAGGTCACACTAACTGAGAGGAAGGTGGGGTGTTAGAGCACGCAATATTAACTTTTATATATAGAACACTTGTTAACACTGTGTTAAAATGTTCTTTCAACCCGGTCGAATGAATATTCATGCTTTAGAGCCGTCACAGATGAAATTTGAGACTGCTTGTGTGCAAGCCAAACCACGATATGACCAAATGTTTCCCTCTAAAATGACAACAAAAACATCTTGAAATACGTAACTGGGGGTATGAAATCAACACATCTTCTCACCAATATGCTAAATTCATCACTTACTGGAGGAAGTGACGGCCTCGTCTCACATCACCTGCTTTCAGCACTGATCCGACCTGCTCTCACCAACACCACCTACACCAAATAAAATAAATTCATCCCTGACTTATTAGTATTCGTGGCTTACTCACGACTGGAGGTATGCTTTAATAAGAGTCAATTAGACCAGAGGCTCGGTGGGGAAATTTGCATTGATCTGTGGTCTGGTCTGGAAATGTTTTTCTTAGCATTTTTTTTATTTATTTATTTATTTAACCATTATTTAATCAGGCAGATCAACTAAGAGCAAATTCTTTTTAAGGCTGAAGTGGATCTTTACAAGGAAAGATCGATTTTAATGAATTACTATTCCTTAATAATTGTATCCTAATTATTAATGTTTATCTGGGAACCAAAATTAATAATCTGGCCTTCAATCTTCAGTATTATTTTGACCATGTTAACCACAGTTGGGCTGAAATTACATCTTTAGGTTCATCCAGTGTTGTAGAAAACATTGATGCACAGCTGTACACAAGTAATTTGGCTGCTGTGAGTCTTGTATATTTCCTGGCCTTTGAAGTGCCTCTGAACTTTCATCCAACAAATGTACGGTCAAACAAATGTTCAAACACTTACACAGATCTGTTTGAAATGCATTTTTTTCCCTCCTTCCTTATAGGTTTCCCTCCCGCTGTGATCGACGCGGGGAAGGGGATGAGCACCGAGAGCAGGCGGGCCTGGATCGAAGAGAAGAGTCTCATTCTCAAACAGACTTACTGGTAACTGAAGCCTAAACTACCCCTCCCCCCTTTCGTTTAACTTTGCAGTCTGTCCTCGGCGCCACTACAATGCCTCATCCACCTTAAGCCCCGTCCCTCATTCTCTCACTCGTTCTGCTCGCTTTCATTTTGGATGATATTGATTTCTTTTTTCTTTTTTTGTTTTTCTTCTCAAACACTCTGCTTCATCTCCCCACTCACTCCCCATGCTCTCCCGTCCAGCGAGATGCCCAATTACGATGTCCTTATCCCCGTTCTGCTGAAAGAAGGCATAGACGACCTACCCAATCACTGCAAGCTCACTCCAGGTAAGCAGCCAATCAGGGGGCAGAACAGCCATAAGATCCTAAACAGTGACTTGTGTGTGTTTATTGATCCGTTCAGTGGAGGTGAGTCAGTTATTTTAGTTGAGTCATTTATCACAGAAAGATAAAAGATACCACTAAACTAAGGATTAGCTCCCAATTACACTGTTGTCAAGCTATTTGTGATAAGGAGCCTTGGCACAAAGGTGGAAAATTAATACCGCCATCTGAACACTACTAAATTGGGAAACACAGTTGGCTGTTGTTGGTCAGTTAGACAAATCTAGCTGCTACTCTGGCAGGTAAACAATCGTTATTCAGAGAGCTGTTCTCTTCTAAAATGCAAGATAGTTAAAGGAGCTAGTGGATTTTTTTGGACAACTCCAGCAAGTTTGGACAAAACGTTACTGTCCTGTCATATCTGGCTCTGTAAGCTCCAATTAAAGGAATTTGTTTGGTGTATTTCATTATATCACTCCTCTGCTGCTTTTGAAGCTTAACTTAGCAGCACAGCCCAAGGGGATGTGAGTCAGAGAACTTTCATATTAGGGCCAAATGAGAATGCAAACAAACTCATTTCAACTGTGGTTTTGTCACAGAAACAGTTGTGGGTGTGATGCTGATGTGTCATGTGGGAATGTGCCATTGAAGCAAATTTCACAGCTTCTGTTTTTTTGTTGTTGTTTTTTTTTTTCAACGAAAAAAAACTGATTCGCGATCTGCCTCGCTCTCATAACCTGGAGGCCTGTTAGTGAGAGCCCCGCCCTTCGTCCCTCTCCTCTCCGCAAAGTGACAAATGAAGAAAACTTCTCCTGGGCGAACTCGCAATTAGTTTCCCAACTGTTTAGACTCCATGAAAAATGCATGACTATATTTCTTTGTGTTAGTTGGGTGTCCTGTTGTTTTTCACTGCTTGCTTTTTCTCAAATTCTCACGTCACTTTTCTTCTTCCAGGTGTACCACTGAGACCCATGTTGGCACACCCCACCAAGGGCGTCGGCGAGGTGATGAAGAGGTTTGACGAAGCAGCATTCACCTGCGAGTACAAATACGACGGAGAGCGTGCACAGGTGTGTGCATGTGTGCGTGTGCGTGTGCGCGTGTGTGTGTGTGTGTGTGTGTGTGTGTGTGTGTGTGTGTGTGTGTGTTTGCGCATTGCACTGAGCTGGTGAAGTGACAAAGTGCAACTGTTTGTTTTTCTTGCGTTTGGCACCGAACATATGCCTGCTAAATTTTGTATGCACATACCTTTCGGCTGTGTTCTTTGAGTATGAGGTATTGCTGTTCTGCGACTCCCGCTGTGTGTCGACTGAGTGCAAACATGGTGTTTTGGTCCAGTGTGTGTATGTGTGCCTGTGCCTATTCTTTTAAGATAAACAGTAGTGCTGCTTTTGCCGTGGGCCTGTAGGCAGAGAAAGCTACTTCTGCCATTGTGGACCAGAGGGGGAGAAGGAGGAGTGGGGGGTGAGAGATGGGGAGAGGTGAGGAAAGAGGTTAGAGACAGTGAAGGCAAGACACATGAGAGAGAGAGAGAGAGAGAGAGAGATAGAGAGAGATATATATATATAGAGAGAGAGAGAGTGAGAGAGAGAGAGGAGGAAAATTTTGAGAGAGAGAATGAGCGACGTAAAGAAACACAGCGAGAGAGAGATTGTAATGTAAACCCCTCCAGCTGTATTGTTAATTTTGGACAGTCATGCCAATAAAGTGCCTTTGAACTGAGCTGAATTGAGAAGAAGAGAGATGAGCAGAGAAACAGAAACAGAGAGAGAGAGAGGGAGAGAGAGAGAGAGAGAGAGAGAGAGAGAGAGAGGACGGAGGTAGAGCGAGCGAACCCCATGACGTCCTCTCTCTACACTCTCTCCCTCTCTCCATCTCTCTTTGGTCTCACTGCAGTAGACCTTACCTCAAACAGCCAGCAGAGGGACTCTTGATACACCACCCAGTTAAGCGCTCCCCCCGTGTGTGCGTGCACATGTGTGTCTTTGTGTTCAGGTTTCTTGTGAAGGGCCATAAGAAAGCGTGTATCTACGTGTGTGGCATTTAATGAATCTAAAATAACTGCATGTATTCATGGAAGCGTGTGTCCCATCTAATCACTCAAGTAAGTGATTGTGTGCGTATTTCGTTCTATTTTATGAGTGTATTTATCAGACGATGCTCATTGATCAGTAGAAAAAAAGAGCAAGTAAATGTAAATCAGCAGGAGTTAGCCTATTTATTGTCCCTGGTTAACACTTAAAAACACGCTAAAGTGTAATAAAAGAACATATCTTGTGAAGTAAAAGTAGGAACGTGAAAATTGTGCATAACACAGTACAATATAAAAAGACCACCTTTGATCACACGACAGTTGGCTGCAGCCACATCAAGAAAGGACAAATGGTTCAAGAAAGGATAAGCAGAGGGTAACAAGACAACATATGACAACTCACGGCATGTTGTTCGCAATATTAGGGGCCCAGGGCTTCATCTGACACATGAAAGAACTCAAGTATTGAGTTGGACAAACACGTAATATGACTTGTTTACAGAGAGAATACAGAAGTAACTTTAATTAAAATACCACAGAGAAATAGAGTGAATATTATGGCGATAGGTTGCAGACAGACAGACAGTATATGAGTAATACGAATCTGGGATCTTTGTGATTTTCCACTATTTTTTCATGTTATATACCAAAACATTAATTGATTTAACTAGAAAATAATGGAGAGATTGTTGTGCCCGGGTCACACTGCATGCGTGAACGGCACATAAGCGCAAAGTTGCCTAACTGCAGCAGCTCATACACTTTTGGTGTTCACACTGACAGCATTGTGGCTATAGTGCTGCTGAAGAGCTGCCTGCTGCTGTAACTACTGTATTTTCACAATTAAAAGCAGATACTTCTCATTTATAAAGCCACATAAGCTACTACATTTTCGACATCATGGTCCTGCAGATGTTTCACAATTAAAAGCCTCATGTCAACAACTGTAGGGATTCTGTTGACAGACACGTTATCAGAGGGCTTTTATTTTGAAACAAACAAGGAAAGGTTGAGTAAAACAGATAAATTGTGTGTTTCTTCATGTCACAAATAAATAAGAATTCAGTAAATAAGAATTATCACTATATTTGCACATCTTGAAAAAAATCAGTGATACTCAGTTCCTCTAGATGTTTTGCAGCTTAACAGCAGCCCCCCCATCCTTAAGCAGTGCTGCTCATTTAGGCATAGTAGCTTTGTTAACCTGTCTATAAAGGCGCCTAAAAAATATATTCCGTGACACACATGCTGCTCATGCAGGGGGTGTCATCTGTGCATTAGTTGCAGCCCTAGTGTGCTGATAACGCTCTTTTCACCCATTTGTAAGGAAAAATGACAGAGACCACCTTCAACATGAAGCGTTCCAGCTTCACGTTCATTCAGAGAACCATATGTAGCCGCATTTCCACTAAAATCTTTTGGTATAGTTCCTTTGACATCAAAAGCAACCCCTATGGACATGTACCTTGATCCTGGATTGGATTGGTGTTTCCACCACAGACAGTACTCTTAGACGTAGGCAGGGTTTTTCTCACTCAGTGCTCCGGCCAGCTCTCACTGTACTTCCTCATTATTGCTGATACAGAGAAGTATCTGCACCTTGTTTATTGTGTACAGAATGGTGTTGCACACTGATATTTTCAGTGTAAAATAAGCAGGCTGGAATGAGTGTCTTTTGATGGAATTTTTTGAAACAGTGGGATTGTGCATAGAGTCCTTCTCAGGCAACTGTGGGGGTTTAGTGCTGATGGGGAGCACGGGCACGATGCTCCGCCACGTCGTTTCTCCAAATGAAGATTAGAATATTCACACTTCACAAAACTTGGTTGAAATTCATATACGATGTACAATGATCCAATCATCACTAAAACTTATGTTATAAAAGACAGCCAATATAAACAAATGGGGACTCCCAAAGTTGTCACATTGAGATTAAGGTGTGTTGATTGATTTATGACCTTAAACCACGCTTTGAATATCGAAACATTCCACCTTTAAAAGTTGCTGGTGCCTGTGGTAGCAGCCTTTGAGTGACACAGTAAATTAAATATGTTTTTTTCTCAGTCAACAGCTGCTAACTGATAAGATGAAAAAGAAGAAAAATATCCTTTCATTTTACAGTTAGAGTTGACTAATGTATGTAAACTTGCCGAAGTGAGCAGTGCTTACATAATTTTTGAAACGAGCCACAACTTAATCGTGGGCATGAGCGCGTGGGTGTGCAGGGGTGACGTAGGTGCACTGCACTTCTTAAACAACAGCAACTACACCCCTGCTTATAAATGCATATTCTATAAGCTTGTTCTGTGCATAAATTATTTCAAAATGGAAATGAATGAAGGAAAGTGCATTGCTATTAAATTTGTCTTATTCTCATTAAAAGAAAATTAGAATGACGGTAAAAGTAGACAAAGTTTTTACAACCCTGTCCATCAAATGACAATGAGAGACTCCACGCAACCTCTCAGTCTGAACTTGGTGTGTTGTGGTAGTGAATCTCATTTCATGTCTACTATTAACAGTTGGCAGTTGTTCACTTCACTACATGTATAATGCTCACATCCCTCTGTGAGACTTTAGTATGTTATCTGAGCTTTGATTTATTTTATGACATTAACCAGTTTAATTTAATTTTTAGATATTTTTTTGTCTACATTATGTATCATATTATGTTTTTTCTTTTTCCCTGCAGATTCACATTCTGGAGAATGGCGAGGTTCGAATATTCAGTCGTAACCAGGAAGACAACACCAGCAAATACCCCGATATCATCTCTCGCATTCCCAAGGTAAAACACTTGAGCACACAGAGCGCTGCAGCTCAGCCTCATGGGAGAGAGGAGAGTCAGTCTGAGCTTTGATTGTCAAATGAGGGCTTTTACAGTGGTGCGGATAACAACGGCACACATTTATCCCGCTACACTCTTGTCTTTCATTTTGCCTATTTTTCACAACCTGTCTCTCATCTGTCTGGATTACATGAGCCCACTCCTCCTCTCTGACTCTGCGTGTCTGTCTCCATTTAAAACCCCTCAAAGTTTATTTGTTCCTTTGCTTGTCCTTCCCTCTCCTTGTCTTCTTGTCCCCCTTCAATCATCAAGAGTTCCCAGTAACCATTACATTTCTGTTTTTTTTTTGTTTTGATTTAGAGAGGTGTCTGCAAAGCATGGAAATATGAAACCAGCTTGTCAGAAAACTGCATCTTTCTAATAGATGGCAGAGACACTGGTTTGTCTAATTGCAGCTGTGGGTAGGCTCGCCAAATTAGGAAGCTTCTGCTTGCCTGGGGAGAGAGGAAGAGATCACCAGCACCTGAAGCTTTGGCAGTTGGCCTGGGGTTATCTGAGCGCACTCACTACCTTGGCGCCTGCTGTGTGTTTTTCTGCTTTAGTCAGGAAATGCAATGACGTACCAAAAAAAAAAAAGAGCTGCTCTCCCCCACTCTCCTATCTCGTTCACTGTTCTTGTTCGTGTCAAGGCTGTCATGAGTTGTCACAGATGACACTTTAAAATATTTTGGAAATAAGGTATGTGTTGACTCTATTTCCTCATTTTCAAAATTGGGTGAAGATGAGAGTGAGAGGAAGAAGTTGCAGGATGGGAGGTTTCAAGCAAAGTAACCAGCAAACAACTGGTAGACATGGGGCTGTTTTTTAAAGGCTTCAGTATTGGCGTCTTTCATCTTGCCACTGTGCCCCACAGCAGGGGAAAAACCACACTGACCCATACCGTTGAGGTCCCACTTAGAGGCAGGGCCGCAAGAGGCCAGTTTTGGACGGTCGTCTTCAAACCCGTCTGCCCAGGGACCACAGATGGAAATGAGCTAGTAAGCTAAATCTGGTACAAAACAGCTTTTCTCTTCTGAGACTAATGTTATTCTGTACATTGTCCCTGATTTAAATAAACCAAAAAGTGTCTTGCTTAAAATGAGCTCAACACACATGTGGCTGTGTTGGTGACTAAGGCTGTCCCAAAACCGCAAAACTGCATTATAGGCAAGCCAACTGTAGTGGATAGCAAGCAACCGCCACAACAATTCTCTTAAATGGACGTGTCATATATTTACACCAAGCTACAAACCCCAGCAGTGTGACACATTACTGAACGTCAATCCTGTGCTTACTGCTACACGCTTAGTTCTTGTTTCATGTCGGCAAGAGTGTAAACCGCTGTGCTCATAACTCTTTTACCAAGCTGTCCAATCACAGTGGTGGAGGAGGAGTGGGACCAATACCATAATGATCAGCTGTCTCATCCTGTATGTACAAGTGCTGGATGAGTCCATCCTCTTTCCATATGTGCTTCCCCTTCATTCAGAAGGGCCACAGCGAATGCTCTACTTTGTGCCAGCATTTTTCCATCTGCGGATATATCGTATTATAGTAAAACCAAAGTGTCGTAGTGGAAAAAACGCTGCATCGCGTCACAGCCCTTCTGTGTTCTGTATTAACAATTAACATGCATTTACATTATAGCTCTTTTGTAGCTGTAAAATCAAGAGGAATGAAGTAATTTGCAAAAATAGACAAAAAAAATATTTGGAATATTAATATGGTTTTACTCATTTATACTTCCTTAATGTACAAAAATAGATTTGTCCATTTCACTTGTCACTGCCCTGATACTTCCATACATCCTTGTTGATAGCATAAATCCACCCAATAAATGGCACTGGAGGGCAAGGTCAAAAATTTCATACAACAACAAAGGAGGCTTACAAAGTAGGCTTCGTCTGTGTCCATATACGTCTCTAACATTGAGCATAATAATCACTGCAGAGGAAATTCTCCCACTGCATCGCCCCACTGGCAACTAGAGAGAAAGTGCTGCTTTTGGTGCTGTCGGACTTTTCATTTGTTCGTTTTTTTCTTACCTTTCGTAGTTTTTATCCTTATTTTTTGTGTGTATTGGTGGCTTCTGTAGAACTGTCACAGCTGTGTTTAGTTATATATCTTTCACATTAGCAGCTTTCTGCGGGTGGGCCCCTCTGGTGGACTGTGGGATTAAGGCACTCACCGTGAACGGCAGCTTCCCAGATTTAAGTTCGGTCCCGGGCTTTTGTAGTGCGTTGTTCCCCATCTTTCTCTCTTCTCATTTCCTGTCATCTCTGTACTGTCATCTTTCTAATAAAGGTAAAAAAAATTGCCCCAAAACTTGCATACCAAATGGCGGCTTTTACTGTGAATAGCAACAGGAAATACAATGTATTTGGCATCCTGTTAGCTTTGTTCGCGGTGCCATAGTTTGACTGTGTTTCCCAATAAAATGGAATTATTTGGCCTCATTTGGTCAGTGGAGGAGTTTAAGACATTGCAGGAGGAAGTGGTTAAGGAGAAAACAGACGGGGATTTTTGAGGTGCTCGCGCCGCAGTTTGTGTGACCCAGCACTCCTCATCCAGGTAAATAACTTCCTTCACCCTGCCATGCTGGCCTGTTGAAAACCAGCAGCTCTGTGCCAGCATGACTGGAACGGCTGTGGTTGCTCACGGTTTAGTCTGGCGTGAAACCTCCCCCCACTCATGAGAAACAGTATAAGGTCATGCCAGCAAATGAAAAGTTTACTTTTCAGTGCTACGTGGCCTTCTTTTCATTTTTATCAGTCGTCTCCCTCACGCATCGTTTCATATAGCACCTGCCCTCAAGTTTCTCACACTGATTTTTATCTCTCCTTTTTGCTCCTCTTCTTTTCAGTACTTTAAAAGCTACATGGCTCTTTGTCTCTAGCTCTCACCTTTATTGCTCTTTCTGTCCACCTGTCTCTTTCTCATGTCTCTCCATCTAATCATCTCTCCCTCCTTTCTCTTTCATTACTTCTTGATGATACCCGTTCGTTCCCTCTTCCACTCGCTGCTCCCCCTTCACCTTTCTCCTCACTCCTGTCTTATTCATTCTTGTCTCTCTCTCTTCCTCTCATCTTTTCTCAGCACTTTGATACCGCCTGTCTGCAATTTTGCCTTTTTTTTTGGTCCATCTCTCTGCCTCTTAAACCTTTCTCCTCTCACAACTCCTCTGTCTCTTCCTCTACACTCCTTACATACTCACTCTCGCTATTTTTCTTCATTGCCTGTCGATGCTCCTGACTGCTGTCTTCTCTCACCTTTTTTGTTTTTGCTTTCACTTCCTCTTTATCCCCGTCTCCCTTCTCACCATTTGTCTTTCGCACTTCATTTCCACCACCCTTCCAAAACCTTCTTCTTTCACTTTTTTTTCTGTCTTTTCTCTCTTGCTCCACTCCATTCCCTTTATTTTCTCTACAGTCCTTAACATGTCATTTGTTTTGCCTCCCTCCTTTGCCGTCTCTCACCTTCTATTCCAGCATTTACTCTACAAAACTGCAAGGTTTTTGGATGAAAAAGAAGACTGTTTTTAACAGTGAAAAGTTTGGGTCTTTGTGCTTCATTTGAGAGAGAAACACACAGCATTTCTAAGTGATGGCATCATTTTTATTTAATTTGAGCTCGAAACAATCTTCTCGTGCTTCTTTAATGTGTGACCCGTAATTTATGACTTAATTTACTGTGATTGTCCTATAAAAATCACCCGTGTCAGCTGTATTAAATGAAGCTTTCATTAAGGAAATCGATTGCTAATCATGAACATGGCAGACAATTGATTAAAGAAATTGCTTAAATTATTATTTGCATCCTTTCGTCTTGACATCATGTTGTCATGGCTGCGTCTGCGTGTGTTGTGTTTTGTGTTCTCATCAACACAAAACACGAACAATGCCTGAGTGAAACTTAACACCAACACACATAGCCTGCATAGAGGAGACGGTCTGATTAGATTTTACAGCACCTTGCTGCATTATTTTACATATTAATGAAGGATAACTCATTTTCCCTAAGCTACCATAGGGCCTTAATGCTTCTAATTATGAATTGATATTAATACATTAATATTAACACAAATACATTCATTAATGTATTACTTTGCCTGATGACCTTATGAATATAACTGGTTCTGGTTGAAATATTTGACTGTTTCCAAACAACCTGTTACTAGGCTTACAACAGTAGTTAGTTATACCGGTATTACATGGTGTTCAGGCATACCCCGATTAGATTAGATTAGATTAGATTAGATGAGAATAGAAAGTCTTTATTGTCCCCGAGGGGCAATTTAGTTTTCAACAGTAGTCAACACAGTCAGTTCACACCAGAATGAATAAATACAACAAAGAAAGGCATAAATACATCTAACATATAACATACAGTAGATGTCTTCAAAGTTAGTTGTAGTAAATGTGAAACATTGAAGGTTCATCAATAATTGTGCATTACAGAGACATAAGAGCCTAAAGCTTGTGTAAAAACCCAACAGCTGAGGGACCGAATGATCTGAGAAATCTGTTTGATTTTGCCCCTTTTAGAGAAAGTATAACTCCTCCACAACGGCAAAGTCCAAACAGAAGTCCAAACTCTACATGGAGAGTTTACATTACAAAACGGCCTCCACAGTTAGATTCTTTATTTTATTTTATTTTATTCACAAATATATTGTGTCATGTGGTTGGACAATTCTTTTTTTACCATATTACTGATTCTTTCTGTGCTGCCTTTTTTGAAGTGTCTTTGTCATGTCCAATGGTCATATCTCGCCTGAACTATGCTACAGTGCACCCATGATCTCTGGTGACGTTGCTGTTTCGTCAATATTTGTGCACATTTTCCCAAAGAATACGGACAAGATGGAGCAAAGAACAGACCAATGCTTCATCTGTGTCTGTAACCGTATCTAGAGCTGAGCATAAATGAGCCCTAATATTTCACTGTGGCTGCTCCTTCTTGTTCCATTCCTCCTTGCAATATTTCAAGTTGATCAACTGTTAGCAAACGCCAAAAAAATGACTGCTGTTTTGATACTTGGACAAGTTTTTGATTAACGATAGCGGTAGTGCCAATCTCTCTGACACACACTTTGCATTTCCTGTGTCTACTTCATGTTAAATGTTGACTCGTGTTTCAGTAAACGCTTTGATGTGAAGCTGCAACAGTAAGGAATATTCTTATGGCATTATCAATAACATACCTCCACAGACAAAGACAGATATTTATTAATTGATTTATTGGCTGCCATGTTTAACATAAGCGAAACAATATTTCCATTTACAAACTTTCACACAACTCCTGCAGTATAATCCTAGTCTCATTTATCCAGTCGTATACTCAGTACTTCCCAAACACATGCATTTTTGCTAAAACCTTATAATTGGAGTCTGGCTGTCAGGAGATTACAGATAAGTTTCAGTTCTGTTCTGAATAGTAATATTTTAGTGAAAGTGCATTTGTTTAGGAAGTATTGTGCAAACAACTAGATAAATAAGACTTGTATAATACTGCTGTGTGAGAGTTTGTTGATGGATGTTTTGAAGGTTTGCTGTTAAATTTAATCCTCACCGATCACTAAATCAGTGTTTTGACTTTTTTCCACAAAGGAATGCGTTAGTATTAATTATTCTTCTAATACAGCATTCTATAAATATTGAGTGTAATCGACAAATAAAAAATGTCATTGTAATTGGTAACATTGGTGTTATCACTTATCATTTACCTGTGGGAAGATCTACTCACTAAAGCATCCCAACGTGTTACCTTTAATGTGTCTCGCTCTTAACTCTGACCACACTTCAGATGTCACTCGCTGATTGGCTCTCAGTCTGGTTCAAGTTGTACATATAAAGCGTCCTGGTGGCCTCAAATTGACCAGTTCACAAGCGATTAACATCCCTAAGCTTCACACGCAGGATTTGGTGGCTCAGATAATTAGCAGCCGTTTCCTCTGATCTTGGAAATCAGAGGTGATGGTCAATATAATCTGCCTGTAGCTGGTTTATCCTCAGCCTAAACCCTATCACCGTTTCTCCAGCACAGAGAAATATTTATCAGCTGCCAAAGCCTTTTAATTAATTCAGAAATAATTTTTTTTTTTAAAAATTAGACACAAACTGTAAAACATTCCTGGTAAAACATTTGGCTTTTGGCACAATGTGGGCATCCGACCAAATGAGGGGGTGTGTTTAACACTTTGGTAGCTGGTTGAGTCGAAGAGACAGCAGCAACAGACATGGCTGCTCGAGAGTAACAATAAATGTAGTGTGGAAAAAAAGTTAATGTGTTGACTTCCAAAGCATTTGGCAACAAATTGAGGGCAGCTGCAGGTCCTGAAACAGCCTGAACATGCCTTCAGTTTGATTGCCTGCATTCATGGCTCTTAAAAAGTAAAGTCTTGTACTGAGTATAAATCTCCAAGTTTTTTATATTTATTTCAGTGCGACTTCTTGACAATCCTCTGATTGCTACAGCAGATGTTCTTCATATGCAGATGGGCAAATAGTGTTATTTGACTTTTTTTAAAAATTCTTTTCTGAAAAGCCCTACTCATCTCTCTACTGAACATCATTTCTCATCTGTTTATTTATAATTCCCTTTTCTGTATCTTTATTATCTCCTCAAAAGGTGAAGAAAGACACTGTGGTGTCTTGCGTCCTGGACTCTGAGGCTGTGGCCTGGGATCGTGAGAAGAAACAGATCCAGCCCTTCCAGGTCCTCACCACCCGTAAGAGAAAGGTATGGAGGCAGAGGAGTAGAATTAGATGAGAGAAGGATGAATGAATTGCTCCGATTGTTAAAAAGGTAGACAGTCAGAGGCGATGGGAGATGAAAAAGGAAGTGAAAAGGTTGGGGAGAAAACAAGACAGAGATAAAGACCAGGAGCTGGAGGAGAGGTAGATAATGGAGTGAAATGATCCGGCAGACGGAGGGAGATGGACGGAGAAAGAGCAGACAGAAAAAGGGGGAGATTGATAAGTAGGAGACAGAGGAGTCAAATGGGTCGAGGAGAGAGGAGGGGGCTGTGAGATTGCAAATGTCAGCGAGGTGTTTTTTCAGTTTTGATCAGAATAACGGCCTCTTTCCACTACACCAATCACATTAGAGCGAAACAGCTCCCTTTACCTTGTCTCTCCGTGTGCGCGATGACGTCCTTGTAAATTAGGAGAGGAGAAATGAAGAGTGCCAATATGGAGAACGTGATGATGAAAACGATTATCCTGATGATTTTTTTGCTTGATACTGTTACTGCCGCGATGAAATCATGATTATTTGTAATGATGGTTTGATGCACAAACTGATTGTGCTGCCCTTCTGGCATTTTGTAAGAACATCTCCACTGTTTTACTACCGAGAGTGTTCATGCTGAAATGAAATATTTCAGGAGAGGAGATGAAAGCCGATATGGACTAATTAAACATCATTAATTGGCGGAGGGGAAAGTAATGAGGGAGTGAAAAGGAGAAGAGAAATAAATCAGGGGAGAAATCTTTCAGGTTTGAGGACTGCAGAGGTTTTATTGTAGACACTGGCATTTCGTTTTTTGTATTCCTGATCACATCCTTTTTCCACTCGTCACTGCTCATAGAAGTCTTGAAGTATCTTGAAATTCTGGAAGGGTTTTTATTCAGAGTTTCAGTCAAAGTACATTCAAACTTAGCTTTATTTCAACGCAGGTGTTGACTGAGTGAACAGGTAGTAACAAGTGGCTCCACAAAAACTATTTCTTAGGTAAATATCTCAGTTGTCCAGGTGTAACTGACAGATTTGATAAGTGGATTTAATATTGCATTTTAATTCAGTAAAATGCTATCGAACTCCATCTCTACCTAAATTGCACTGACTTCCTTTTTGCATAGTTCAGTAGTTTTCAACTAGAGGCCCATGGACCCCAGGGGTCCTTGAAGGACTTCCAGGGGTCCCCAGAAAAATGGGGATTAGTTTATTTTTATGTCCTAACACCGGTAATAGTTGTGGCTGGAGGCATTATTTTTTTTGGTCGTTGGTCCCTTCATACGTCCCATCCTCATAAACATGATATCTTAAGAACACCTCAAGGGGATTTCGTCAAATTTAGCACAAACGTCCACTCACGATGATTCATTTTTGGTGGTCAAGGGTCACTGTAACTTCACAGAGCATGTTAATGGCTGTCACTTGAGCATTAGTACGCAAATCATGACAAAAATTCTCCTAAATGTCTAATAGGATAAAATAATGAATTGATGACATTTATTTTCAAAAGGTCAAATGTTAATTTCACTGTGACATCATAATGTTCTGCAAAAGCACTTTTCTGGCCGTTTTCAACATAATATCTCAGGAACAGAAGGGGAGACATTTGGTCACATACTGAATTAGTGACACTAATTTTGGTTGAAACTGTGCTGATTGTACAGATCTTCTGTGAAGCCCGGGGATAAGATGTGTGTAAAGCATTCATGTTTGTTTTCATGTTTTGACATGGATGTAAAACTTAAGTGCAACTTAAATGGTTCATGCAGGCATAAAACAGTGAGACGGGAATTCTAAATGCTATTTAATTCAATAAGTAAGCTGATGTGAGTAAGAGTCGGTGTGGACAACACAGGTAACAACAAGTTTACAGCGCACACAGTAATAAAAGCACAACACTCATCAATGTCCGGCTGATCTTCTCCTACAAAAAGGCTTATGACAGACATATCATGCAGCTGGGGATAGACAGCAGCTAAAGAAGCCGCAGTGACAAGATTTTCCACTCTTAGAGACCGCACCAAAAAAGCCACAGCGCTCTGAGAAATGGCGCTTAAGACAGAGCCTCTTCACTAATCGGCAGCATGCTCTGTCCTCATTGGTGACAATTGAAAAAAGATGCTGGCGCTCAGAAAAAAACGCTATGTAGACGAAGGCTCTAAGAGTGACTCTTCTAATCATAGGTTTTACTTCCTTCAAAGTTTTCTCCTCAACTGTAGTCACCATCATTAGAGTTCTGATCTCAATCACAACCAAAAGCTTTTCAGATGGAGATCCCCGAAATGCAATCAAATAGGGGGCCGTGACCTTATGTCTGTCAATTTCCGTTTGTTACACGGGAAAAAAAAGGTTGACTGGCATAGTTGTTGCTTTTGATTCGAAGGCTTTACACATGTTTCCTAGCAACTGATTTGCGCATTAGTACATTTTTACAAGTTAAGACATTTAATAAAGATGCCCTGCGGTGTTTTTCAACAAAGTTTCTTTGTACATTCAGTGTTACTCACCACAACGCACTCTGTGTGTGTGTTTGTGTGTGTGTATCCTCGAGGCTTAAGAAAAGTGTGCAGTTCATTTCTTTTCATATAAAACATTTGCAAAGATATTTTTTGGATCATTTTGACACCTGCATTGTTTGCATCCACATTTTCTTGCTAGTGCAGTCTGGTTGAATAAATCACAAGTTAGAAACTATCTTGTAGCTAGGAGGGAAAGATGTTACACACGAACACGGTAATGGATTTATGAATCGCTGGTGCAAACCAATCTTGGAATTCAATATTGCTTTGGTGTAGTTATGGAAAAGTCATGGGACTTTACATCGGGGCCACAGGGGAAACACTGTAATGCGGAGCGGTGAGTCCAGAGACTGGCAGTAGTAAACGAGTGTGGAATAAACAGGATGAGGTGCGAGAGAGGTGAAAGAAGGAGATGGAGAGGCAGAAGAGGTGAGTGAAGGGAGTCGAGGAGCAGGAAGTAATACGCTGGAAGGGAAGGATGAACACAACGAGGAGGTGCGGTGCTGTTAAAAGGTAGAGGGGAGGCTGGAAGGCTGGGTGGTTAACTTTAAAGATGAACGGGAGAGAAATCAAAGAGCTCTTTGTAACAAGTCCCAAGGTTGGATGTAGCGATTTGTGAATAAGGTGCGTCTATTTGCATATTTTTGTCAAGGGAAAAAATATTAAAGTGTGTGTATGTGTGTTGATGCCTTCCTGCAGGACGTGGATGCTTCGGAGATCAAAGTCCAAGTGTGCGTCTACGCCTTTGACCTCCTCTATCTCAATGGAGAGGTAAGACCTGCTGCTGATGAGCAAAATATTACCCAGAGATCTCTCTCTACGCTCCTGTTGTCATTTAAAACCAGCGTGTCTGCGTGTGTGCGTGTTTATTGTTTGCGAGCGTGCCTGCGTGCTCGTCGCCCCGCTGAGATGCCGACAATGTCCCTGAATGCCAATGATGGTGCTACTGGAGGCCGTAACTAGATAATGATTGTAACGCTCATTGTAATTCAAGCGGAGTGTGGCTGAGTGTGTGTGTGTGTGTCTGCTGAGACGTGTCTGTGTGTGTGCATGTATGTGTGTATATGAGAAGAAGTTGGTGCTTTGTCGAGGCTGTCAGAATGTGTGTGTGTGTGTGTGTGTGTGTGTGTGTGTGTGTGTGTGTGTGTGTGTGTGTTGTGGATGGCAATAATCGTGAATAGGTGTCAGATTGAGAGTGTTTATGATTCCAACCAAATAATACACAATTTTTTAAGCTAATTTCCTAAAAGTCAGGCGAAGAAAATGCAAATCAGCAAACATTTCCATCAGCCAATGCCATGCGAGAGTTCCCAAGTGGATGCAAACAAAATTACAGAATTAAAAGAGCACCAGTGACTCTTAAGTTGTGCCATTTCATTGCTGCTTCCCACCTAATGTGGCATTTATGTAAATTTTATGAATTAATTTGTCTCTGTACACACATACTTTCTCTTTTTTTTTTTTTTTGGCTGTTGCCCTTTTTTATTCATTCATTTATTTCTTTATTTTCAATTGATTATCTCTCTTTTCTGTAACTTTTGACTGTTTAATTCCCTGTGCACAGCAGTCAGTGTCACTGCTAACTCTATTGTTGGCCCGGGGCGAGAGAGTCTTCATGTCCCCCTGCCAGCACTTAGCCAATCATTAGGGGCTGTAAGCACGACTACAGCTTCCACTGAGGATACCAAGGTCACGTCCTTGATACTATTTTTGGGAATTTGGCAGGATTAAAGACCACAGGAGAAGTTAATATTCTACAGTTAAACACATATTACACATGCTTATTATTTAAGGCTGATTGTAATATTTTTTGATATATCTTCAAACTTAGTGGTTTTAAGGCAAATTTTTGGCAGTTTGGATAAAGATGGAACAGCTTTACCATTAAAGGCAACACAGTAGCGGCATATGACGCATTAAGAAATACTCACCCTTTATTTTATTCATGCCCACTGGGGCTGCACAATATATGTTTTTTTTTTAAAATCATTGCAATGTCAATTTATATGATAAACACATTGCAAAAGACTGCGATATTGCACTTTGTATACACTAACAATGTATTAAATTACATACTGTCTGTATCTGTTACTTTGTCTAATACACATTATGTTGCTAAGTCTAATCTAATCTAAGGCTAATCACGCAAAGCCCTCTCTGTTAGAAAGGGTCCAACAATACCAAAATCAATCACCAAAATATCATCACAGTTATTTTGGGGTTTTTTTAATATCTTTTTTTGACGATATTACAAAATTCTGAAAAAGAGTCATTTCAAAAACTTAAAATTGCAGCAAAGTAAGTTTTTAAGGTTACTTCATAGGCTAACTTCTTACCCTTTCTCGTCTTTTGGAAAAGAAAAGATTGAGGTTTTTTTTTCCACCTGGACCTAAATGCTCTGTCATTTCTCTTCTGCTTGTCACGCTGCCACTCAGTGCTGACAATCAGACTCCCACTCACCCACCCCTGTACACACATGCACACATGAACACACACAGAGCTGCGGTTATTTTGACAGGCTGTTCAGTTACAAAAACTATGGTACATTTTACACATATAACATTAATTATCTTACTTCACATAGGCTTACATTACCACAGACTTACGACAAAATGACCTGACACTGCAATTTCTTTTGTGCCATTTCAGTGTTAATGCACCTGTCTCACACACACAGTAACGGGAAAGATCATGTTACCCAACAGTTATTAACAGGCAGTTTGTTTGTTGCAAACATGTGAGCCCCCCCCTCTGCAGCTCACCCACAGTGGAGCCCTTTCCTGCAACACAGAGCAGGTGAATTTCAATATCTTCCCTGAGGACACATCATTTCAGACGCACAAAGTAATTTAACAGACTAATTTATAACACTGGACACCCCTGCTTCCGCCAAAGCGCTGACTATTCCCTGTTAATTTATGGTGAATATCCGGAGCCCAGAAAACAGTATTTACGACAGCCCTAACTCTAAAGTCATCTTTATAAGGTAGCTTGTTTCTTTATGATTCCATTATTGTTGTTGAAATGCTCAAAAACATCTTACTGTAGTCAAAAATATCCTCAAGGGGTGAGGTGCTCTTGAGGTACTTGGACTCCATTTCTCAAGTCTTGGCTAAAGAAAGACGAAGCAGACCCTGCAACGTCATGATCAACTTTGTGTTTCTCCCTGTTATAGATATGTAGGTGCTTTTTCCATTTTTGCCAAGTGTTAGACTCGAACAAATTCAGAAGTACTCTAAAACCTGTCGTAGGTGGTTGGAAACCATAGTGACTGTGTGCAACCAAGGCTGTGTGTTCTGCTGATTTGAGACTTGTGTGTGCGTGCATTCGTGTATGTGTACACAGTGTGTCCAATGTTGTCGTGACTGTGTATCTGTGAGTATACTTTGAGTCTGTGTGTTTGTGTGTGTGTGGGTAGCTAGTCGAGATGGCATTTCATCCTTGTCATTGCAAAGCTCCAAGCTATGAAGAGGAAATGGTTGTAATGATACACAGTTTTGCCATTTATAATGATGTGTCTTTTTTGTGTGTGTGTGTGTGTGTGTGTGTGTGTGTGTGTGTGTGTGTGTTTTTGTAGTCCCTGGTGCGACAGCCGTTGTGTCGGCGTCGGGCTCTGCTGAGAGAAAGCTTCTCAGAGGTGGAGGGGGAGTTTGTGTTCGCTCGATCCATCGACTCCGACAACACCGACGCCATCGCTGAGTTCCTGGAGCAGTCTGTCCGAGGTGTGTGTGTGCGTTCATGACTGTGTGTGTTAGACAGACGAATACTTTCTAACTTGTTTTACTTCCTGCTTTCTCTGTGTGTCTTGAACCTTTTTGTGTGTGGGTGTGTTGTGTGCGAGTTTCATTTGTTACCTTGCCTGCTGCCTTCATGCGTAAATTGTCTGTGTGTGTGTGTGTGTGTGTGTGTGTGTGTGTGTGTGTGTGTGTAGTAGTTGTCTGCTTGTTTTCCTGCATGCTGTCTCTTTGTTTGGGCTGTATGTTGGTTGTTTTGTTGTTTGTTTGCTGCAGTGTGTGTGTGTGTGTGTGTGTGTGTGTGTGTGTGTGTGTGTGTGTGTGTGTGTGTGTGTGTGTGTGTGTGTGTGTGTGTGTGTGTGTGTGTGTGTGTGTGTGTGTGTGTGTGTGCGCAACAGAGACAGAACCCATGAGTTGTGTAATTGGATTTTTTTGTGTTGTGTGTGTTTGACTCTGTATATGAAAAAGAACATAGCAATGTGTTCCCCGTGTGTATTATGTGTGTATATGAGTTATATGCCTGTGACTTTGTCTACTGTCTCTATTTGTGTCCTGAACCTTTTTGTGTGTTTGCGTTTGCATCTGAAGGAGACAAAGACCTTCCATGTATCTCAAAGATAATCTGTTCATTTCCTTTCTGCACAACTAGAGTCGTGTTTTGGTGTATTAATGTGCGCATGTGTGTGTGTGTGTGTGTGTGTGTGTGTGTGTGTGTGTGTGTGTGTGTGTGTGTGTGTGTGTGTGTGTGTGTGTGTGTGTGTGTGTGTGTGTGTGTGTGTGTGTGTGTGTGTGTGTGTGTGTGTGTGTGTGTGTGTGTGTGTGTGTGTGTGTGTGTTGCAGACTCCTGCGAAGGTCTGATGGTGAAGACTTTGGAGAAGGATGCCACCTATGAAATTGCAAAACGCTCTCACAACTGGCTAAAGGTGTGTGTGTGTTTGACACTTAGTAACTCACAAACACTACGCTCACCGATCGTAAATGTGGGCACACACTGACCCAAACACACGTGTTAGGCAGATAAAAAAAGACATTTGTTCGTTTATGCCACAAACACTAACAAGAAGGGATGGGCGAGGATCGAATATGCTCGATGTATTGCAGCTTAGTCCAAATGAGATGACTATATTGCAATGGTTGAGTATAAATTGTAATAATTTTTCACGTCATCTCTGCTACGGCTCTCTGCCTCTGACAGACACACACACAGACACACACACACACACACACACACACACACACACACAAAGTAGCGCTTTTGCAGAGTTTCAGGCTGCGACTATTTTGTCGCATTTTGCAACCAGTGAAAACTCCTGAGATTTATAAATGTTGTTAATATTTTAACTGAAGAGTCTTCACGTTCATTGGCGCCGCGGTGACAGTCACTCACACATATTAAGTGGTAGCGGTGGTAGTGTGAGCTGATGAGGTGTGTCTTTGTACCTGCAGAGCTCCGATTGCAACTATTTAGTCGCATTTGGCAACCACGGAGCAACAGTGCGACTTTCAAATCTTTGTAATATAAAAACTGGAGAGCTGTTAGTTTGTTTCTGGCTGACAGTAAATCTTTCCTCATGTTAAATGGCACCATGGAAACAGCCTAACTTTCTGCAAATGCTAACACACAACTGTTGACTTGGAAGCTTCTTGTTAACAACAAAAGGACTGACACTTCCAGCCCGAGACGAGCCAGGTACTTCAAAGTAAATGCACCATGGATTCCGCTTTTTATTTCTTTAATCGTAACAGAACTTAATTCAACTTCAATATAATAGCGTTTTATTAAACTTAAACAGCAGTTTATTTAACTGTATTATATGGCAGTAGCCACTTAAATTTATTCTAACTCTACTTCATTTCCTAATTTTAACAATTTGCGTTAGGAAATTTCAAAATATCAAAATATATATTGTGTGTCGCAATGAAACCTCATATTAATATTGCAGTATTACTTTAAAGCCATATTGTCCAGCCCGACTTTAAAGTGAGCACACATTGACGCAATGCTGTCTGTGTAATGACCTTCAATTACTTCTCTTAGGGTATACTATTTTAAATGAAGAGCAGCTTTTTAGTGGAGAAGTTTGATATATACAACTGAACTGAAGCAAAAAATGTCAGCTCTTCAAAGGGATGAAGAGGTCATATCTGAACTTTGTCAGGGTAACATTTTTTCATACACTTTAGCTGGTAACAGTCATCAGTTTTAACATTTTCATACACACTGATTTCACATTTCTGGAGGACAAAGAGGATTAAAAAAAAACATTAGCTTGTCAACATTTTCAGGCTTCAGGTAAAGAACTCTGACAGATCTCATTGTTAATAAATGACATGCAATTGTGCCCTCTGGCATTTCATTTATGCAAAGAAGATTTGCACCTTATTAGAAATCTCACTGATTCAATTCTTTTAACATTGTAATGCATTTTTTTTCTTCTCAAATCATGCATATTTATTGTGCTGTATGATGAAATACACAGTTATATTTCTCACACACTACCTCCCTCAGCTGAAGAAGGACTACCTGGACGGGGTGGGTGACACAGTGGACCTGTGTGTGATTGGTGCCTATCTGGGGAAAGGCAAGAGGACGGGCACCTATGGGGGCTTCCTGCTGGCCTGCTACGATGACGAGAATGAGGAGTTCCAGTCCGTCTGCAAGGTGCGTGTCTGTACATTGCGTGTTCTGCAGCGGTGCAGCAATACATCCGACGCATGATTTAATGCGATACAGGACACAGGGCTCGTGGGTTGTTTCACTGGCTCACATATTTGTAACACACATTGAATGAAAACAAACTATGACAGCAGAAAATTCCACATTTTTCCCCCTGAAGCATAAAAGGTGCAAAGATTTTCAAGTTTAATCCTCTCTTAGATATAGGAGTTGCTTTAGTCGTTTGCATAATATGATCTTTTATCAATATTATATCAATATCGTGAGACTAGATACTGTCTTTTGAATATCGTTAGTGTTGTTTTCCTGGTTTTAAAGACCGAATTACAGTAAACTGATGTTATTTTCTGAATCTACAACTGTCCTAGCTTTTCTATTATTTGGCCTCACCCACTTTGTCCTTATATTCACATTGCTGATGATTATTTATTACAACTCTCATGTGTAAATGTTTTGTGAAAGCACCTTTAGTCAACTCCACAATATCATTAAGGTATTGTGTCAAAAATATCTATAATACAAATATATGATTTTCTCAGTATTGCCCAGCCGTAAAAAGTGTCTTAAATAATAAAATTAAAACCGCTTATGTATAAGCAGATCTCTACATTCATGAATCCCTTCGGAGGAATACAAAATGACAATGTGCTTAATTTCTCGAACACTTGAGCAACACCTTTAGTATAACAGCTTCATTGTGAGATCAACACCTTTCAGCTCGAGGCCTTCATCACGCTAGAGTTGCTATTTATACTACAAGTGTTGTAGGAGTTTTGATGTCGTCAGACATTTTTCCTTCCTCATGCACTTTGGAAGTAGGTGAAGTTGTGTCAGAAAACCCTATTTTTATTCACTGAAAGCTCAAAACCATTTACACAGAATAGACAGTGTAAAGTCAGTGTATCTAATTGTAAGGATGTCACTTCTAACTGTTGATTTGCACAAATGTGTGCTTCCATATGGCTGCTTTAATGTTATCAAACAAAGAAAGAAAGATAATTGAGGTTCACACTCACCATCACGCTGTTAGTCACTTCATTTTAATAGTGCACATACAAATGTTTTAAATTCTCAGTTTCTTGAGTGCATTTCGGAAGTTGTCTCCAACAGAAACTCATCGAAATGTTAATATATGTAACTTAATTTTGCCTTCTGATAGTCAAAGTATTTAAACAATCATCGTCAGGAGGCAAAACTGATAAAAATTTGTTTACAGTGTGACAATTTTTTTGTTTGTCATCTTGTTTGTTCTGTTTTGTATAACAAGGTATTTAGATCTTTTTATTGGGAAAATATATGTAGTGTTGATTTTTTTTCTTTTTAAGTGTGTTTATAATGTGTGTATGCTGCAGGGTGTTTTTATGTTTGTGCTGTGTGTGTGTGTGTGTGTGTGTGTGTGTGTGTGTGTGTGTGTGTGTGTGTGTGTGTGTGTGTGTGTGTGTGTGTGTGTGTGTGCGCTTTTGAACTGTCACTTTTCTCCCTCAAATCTGACTGAGAGGAAAATCCATACATGTCTACAAGTGTGTGTCTGTGGAGGCGTGACTGTGCATCTTAGGTTGAGTAGTAAGCACGTATTGAAGCATGCGTGACCACTTGTGTCTATTTATGTGTGTTTGAGATAATAAGAGCGTGAACAAGTTGGAGTTTGACTTCACCACCGAGCATAAATTCTGTCTCCTCTCCGTCCTACAGAAACCCTCCACCCCCCCCACCCACCTCTTCTGTAACTTTTATGTTTTTATCCATGAAAAGGGATTTAGCGAGCAGCGAGCATACACACTTTTTTCACCACTGCTTGCTTCACTTTTATGTACTTACACACATTCACACCTGGGAGCTCGCTGGTACAAGCGCAGCATTCTGCTGTTGGCCATCAAGCAGTTTCACTAGAGCCGATTGAGGTTAAAGCGCCTGTTAGATTACTGTGTTAACTTTTCAGGCAGTGCTTTTCCCACTTCTCACCATTTCCTCTATAAATAATAAAATATCATTGGAGAATGTTTTCACACTTGAGATGTCTATTGGATAAGAGAGGCGAAGATGGATGCTGCGCTTAAAGAACACAGCAGAATACACCACTTGCTGTGTAAATGTGAAAAATGTCAGATGAAGAGCTCTTGCCTTTTGTCTGTTATTGATTTTCATATTAATCTCCCTTTGCATGAATAGCTGCTCGCTGCAGTGTTTGAGAGGCCTCCCATTTTCAGAGTTTTTCTTTTACACTTTCACATGGTTGCTATTTTTTTTTTTTTTACATTCGACTCTAAACAAATGCTGAGTGAGCTGCACAATGAAAGGATTCGATCACAACCGTCAGTCAATAACCTGATGAATCCAAGCACACCAAGTTTTATTAACTGTTATTCACACTTTTAGCTCAGATTTTGGCAACATTAAGATGGACGATCCTGGCTTTCCCATCTGATCTCCATTTGGAAAACTTGGCAGATACACCTTGTGCTTTCTTAAAGTTGTGTTGGTGCATCACCTCCCCCATTCACAGCAACTGAAGTAATATTTAAAAAGTACACTGAGGTCTGCAGTCATCAATGACGAGCCCAAATCACTTTATTATGCCTCCATGCGGGCAATAGCCAAGGTGGAAGGCATTATGTTTTCAGGTTGTCCGTCCATCCCATTTTTGTAAACGCGATGTCTCAAGAACACCTTAAGGGAATTTCTTCAAATTTGGCACAAATGTCCACTTGGATTCAAGGAAGAACCGATTAGATCTTGGTGGTCAAAGTTCAACGACACTATGACCTCATATGTCTCATTTTTTCTGACCATGATATCTGAAGAACACCTTGAGGAAACTTGTTAAAATTTGGCACCAACGTCCACATGGACTTAACAATAAACTAATTAGAATTTGATAGTCAAAGGTCAAGGTCACTGTGAACTGTCTTGTGCTCAAGAAGGCCTTACGTCAAGAGGAAATTTCCTCAGTTTTGGCTCAGATGTCAATGATGAAATGATTAGTATTTGGTAGTCAAAGTTTTAAGGTCAAAGTCAATGTAACCTTAGCCGTAACTCTACAATTCATATGCTAATTAAGACAAATTTTCATGCAAATGTCAAAGAATAAAATTATGATATGATGACATTTTGTATCCAAAAGGTCAAAGGTCAACATTACTGTAACATTGTAATGCTTGCAAAAACACTTATATGGCCATTATTCTACATCATATCTCTTCTAACCAGAAGGGAAGACATTTGGTCAGATATCGAATTGGCGACGCTAATCTTGTGCGTCCACCTGGAAACTGTGCTGATTGTATAGATCCTCTGTGCTGCCAGGGGAAAGATGTGTGTGAAGCATCCATGTTGACACAAACATGGATGTAAATTACACATGTAACTGGAATGGTTTCGTTATGAAGTGGTGGACATGTAGCACACAGTCCCTGCTTCGTTTTCTCTTTTCACTTCACTTGTTGTCCTTGACATGGTAAACTTCAGGAACCCTCCATTTGAGAGGCTTCACTGTAGCTGAAAGCAGAATTTAACCCACATTTCCATTTCCCAAATGTAATCTCTGCCATACGTCCTGCTGAAATGTCCTTGAGCGAGACACAAGTCCTCAGCAGATCCAGGAGCAGCAATGCTACAGAACTGCTGCTGTGAAGTTCACTCAGACACAGTTCACAGTGACTCCCCTCACAGAGAATAACAGGAATACTAATGAAACAAAAGAGACAATTAGGTCACAGTCACAGCAACAGCTTCTTATTTTGATTCTCAACATTACTTCACTTTTAGGTCTTTGATGTATTAAGTTTGTTTGGGTTTTCCAGGAGCCTTAAAAATCACACAGACTCCTAAATGGATCAGTCATTAGATATTTGGTTGTTTTGGGTTCTGACATACAGTTATAGCAAAGACACTGGAAGAAACCAAAACATCAAATTAAATCCAAGCCCCTCCAGCTAAACATACTGAATTTATTTGACCTCGCCGCCATATTTTACAGTCTCATACAACATCAAGTCTTTTTATGCTATGTTTTCCCAGCATGCGCATTGGCTGTTTTATCAACAGCCATCTCATTAAATCACTGTGTCTTGGGTAAGCCCAGTATGATGCCTGAGAACAGACCTTCAAGCGGGCCCGATACAGAGGAACAGACTTCTATGAGTGTTTGTTTCAAAGACAAAAAATCCAAGAAGCCCAAAACCTGTGCATCTAAGACTCAGATCAAAGCGTCAAATGTTGTCTATTAAAATACCACAAAAACTCTCACTACATCTGTAACATTAGTTAGCTCAGGCGGGCTGTGTGAACTCGCAGTAGATGTGATACAGTTGGTAGGTGTAGTTTGGTAGAAAGAAAATAGATCCTAAATGAAACAGGTCATAACAAGGTCTGTGGATTATCAGGGGTAACTGGGTCATAATATCTAGAAAGAGATATTGCTGTTGAATTTTCCAGACATTTTTTTTTCTGGGGCTTTGAGCACCACAAGCCGAATGCCATCTGGATCCATTATATTTAAGAGGAGGTAGACATCTCTACGGCTGATATCTCCAACATAAAATAAGATAAACAGCACTACACATAAAAGGAAAAATATGTCTTTTTTATTTGGTGGTGAACTGTCCCTTTAAGCTTGGATAACAAGAAATTAATTTGCCAACAGCTGTAAAAATGTCTCTTCTCTGTAGGGCTGAGTAATGAACCTCAGTACACTGAGTACTACCCAAAATGTGTCTGTAGAATTGCACCACAGTTTGCTGTGGCCAGATAAATTCAGCCGAATGCATTAAGAAGCCACAGTTGAATGAAACACCTCTAAACCTTCTTGTGGTGACTGCAGCCTCGGGAACATTTAGCTTCTGGTGGACACCTGCTGAATACGCCTTTAGAATACATCTGTGAGCTGGAAAATGCTATATTTGCATGATATACCAGTCTTTCTTCTCCCCTTTCTGTGCATGTCAGCCCGTTAGGTGATTCTCGTGTCTCAGCGGGTTCAGGTCTTTTGAGAGGTGACATGACGCTTCAGGCAAAGCACGAAGACGTGGTGTGGTGTGGGGGAGGGGGGGACAGGGGGGCTGTTCTGTGTTCTGCTCCTTGCTGCCAAATGTCTGCTGTCTCACCATGAGGGAATATGTGTATGTGTATATCTGAGTGTATGTGTGTGTCTTATCTCTTTTTCGTCTCTTGCAGATCGGGACAGGCTTCAAGGATGAAGATCTGGAGCAGCATTACAAGTTCTTAAAGGTAACGTGGCACAGCGTGACTGTGGCACACTTGCTCGGTAAAAATAATCACAATTCAACACTTGTTTTCCTGCACTGATGCCTTCATTCTTTCTTTCTTTTTTAAATTCATAAGCGGGGTTTTTAACATTCTGCAGCTACAGGTGCTTCATTTTTTCATTCCTCCAACTGATGCAGAGTCAATTTTTGAGGTTAAAAGAGACAGAATGAGTGCAGCTGAGGTCTTTCGGGGCCTTTCATTCTGCAAATAATCATTCCCTCATTTAATTCTTCATTCATTCCAACCCTCCTGATATAAATGGAGACTTTTATAGCAAAATGAGATGGACAGTGTGCACATATACTTCTAAAATACAACTCAAATACTGCAATCATTTATTAAGCAACGCCTCCAGCTACCTTTTAGTTTTCAAAATGAGAAAAGTCATAGAAATAAGTTCAAGATTTATATAAAAAAAGAATTCCCCAAAAGGCTTATCCACATAGTGTCTACTCTTCTAAACATGATGTATCTTTCCAAAAGTATGAATAATTTGGCTTTAAATCTCATGTATTTGCTTGCTCTTGGAATATATTTAACAGAGATCATGAAGTACTTTTGTTACACCAATAAAAATTTGCATTTGGAGTCACTGTGCAGGCGTGCTCTGACTCTGGGTAATGAATTGCCTTTTCAATTTACATTTGAAGAGGTTCGTTCCAGAGCAGCAGAGCAACAGCATTTGAAGAAATTGACAACTACTCTACGAAAATGATAGCTGTTGTGAGAGTCAGAATTCATTTGAGTACTCTGTTGACTTTATCAGCTAAATTCTGACACGCTTTTATAGAAATAAGAGCAGATAGGCTTCTGAAATACAGTCACCGGTTTATGAAAGCGACTATTTGTGAGATACCATTCACTGTACAAACGTGCTACACACTATGGTGTTTTGGAGTAAAATAACCTTAAAGTAATATTTGAAAGGTTAAGAGTTTAGACTCAGTGGTACAAACTGCTACACAGTGCAGAATCGCAGTGAAGCAGTGATTGAGAAAGCGGTGTAACCTTTTTTTTTTTTTCTCCCCCAGACCAATACAGCCTGTACTGTAGTGCTTTGTAATGAGGCCCTCCATCTGAAAGTGATGGATGGTGAATTAAGGCGAGCTGCTGGTGTGGCCGTGTTGCTTTGGTTGCAGTGCTGCAGGCCGATGGGAGTCCATGCACGCAGACGATTGGCTCTGTTCACACTCCTCTGGGTGGCAAACTGCTGCGCTGTAGCAAGGGACACACTGATCCCTTCTTTTCTTTTTGTTCTCATGTTTATTCTGATACTTGATCTTGTTGATTTTGGGATCTTAAATCAGTGCTCCTTTTTTCTTTTTTCCCCCCCACAATCCACATAGCTCCCCAGATTAGATAAAACAGTTAAATGAATAATCAGTCAGTTGACAGAGCAGACATAAGGCTGCAGCTGTTTTAATATTCATTTAATCAAAAATGACTATAGCACCAGCCTCTTACATGAAAGTACTTGATTTCAATGCCTCCTTGCTGGCGATAGCCAAGGCCAGAGGCATTATGATTTTGGGTTGCCTGTCCGTCTGTACCTCCGACTGAACATCTATTCTTACATGCATCTGTCTGTTCCATTCTCTTGAACGTGATATCTAAAAAAAGCCTTAAGGGAATGTCTTCAAATTTGGCACAAACGTCCACTTTGACTGAGGAATGAACTCATTAAAATTTTTGTAGTCAAAGGTCAAGATCACAAATGTTTTGGCCATAACACAAGAATTCACATGCAATTATGATAAAATGTCATACAGAAGTCTGATAGGATAAACTGATAAAGTGATGACTTCTTATATCCAAAAGGTAATAGGTCATTTTTTGTTGTGACATCATAATGTTCTCCAATAACACTTTTTTGGTGATTCCAAAAGTCAGGAAAAGAAGGGGAGACATTTGGTCAGATTCTGAATTGGTGACACTTATCTTGGGTGTTCAGCTTGACACTGTGCTGATTGTATAGATCGTCTGTGCTGCCGGGGGAGAAGATGTGTGTGAAGCATCCATGCTTTCACAGACATGGATGTAAACTGTAACTGTAATTTGACAGGTTTGCAGAGGCTTATAACCACGAGATGGTAATTCTAGTTTTAGTCTTCGTGATAGTCATCTGAAAACCTTTGTCCTTTTAAGTGCAGATCGAACAAGACAGGTAACCTATAAACATGACCTTTTGTGGCATTTTCCACTATTTTCTGACACTTTTTAGACTGAAGGACTAATTTAGAAAATAATCAGCAGTTTAATCAATGATCGAAATAATCAGCCCTAAACAACAACTCACTTCTTGAAGAAAAAATTCTTAGTTTATTAGAACTTTGGTCTTATTTGTGACATTTTTGTTCCGCATTTTTATTTGTTATGTTAACATTGTATTCACCAAGTAAATAGCTGAGATCTGTTAATATGGCAGCATCGCTACATCAAAGTCACACAGCATTATCACTTTATTTGGAGCTAAAACAGAAAGAGTGCCCCAAATGTCAGCAGTTATACCTCATTGCACAGGAAAACTGTCAGCAAGCACATTAGATCAAAGTTAAACAAGGAAGTCAGTCTGTTCTTGTCGGTTGCCACATCAAATGTCTTTTTAGTGATGTAGCTGTTTTTCCATCCCTCAGATTTTTTTACCTGTTGAGCCAGTTGTTATTATTACTGATATTACTGGCCAAATGTATGAAAATGATATATTCAGTATAAAGTATATATTCCACAGTACCTTTTCCATCAGTACAATAACAGTCGTGTCATACTCACCACTCTGCTGCTCCGAGTTCTTCTCAAACTGAAATACAGTTTTCATGTCCCTTTTGAGTGCTGTCAAGATACTGTCAGTGGCACCCATCAGTTTCTGCACAAATCTTTCACATTTAAAGTGTCCCAGAAATGGGATTATTCCATGGATGTATCAAGAGAACTGGATAGAGAGTTGGAGGTGAGGTACCATTCATTCCTATGAAAAGTTGCACAGAGGTGCATGAAGTCAAAAAAAATCTCAATTTCCGCTGTATGAAATAACCGAGCGGCAAACTCTGAGGCTAAAAAATGCAGTTCATCAACTGGCCAGTTGAGGCTGGCTCCAAAACAGAGTCAATCCCCCTTAGACCCCCATGTTAAAATGTCCAACTTTTTAGCAGAAATAAACATGTTTACAGCCTGGAACAAAAAACGGTTTGGTCTCTATAGCTAATTTCAAAATTCATGTCAGGATTGATTTTTTTTTTTTTTTTTTATGTATAACTCAACCATTAACATTTTATAAAGGCCCAAACTTGTGCATTTTAATCAATTGAGTGAGAGGATGTCTGCGAGGCGTCTGAGTCAGAGCTACCACTTGTGTCTTTACAGCACCAACCTCTCATCCCAATATGGTCACTTCTGGCTCCAATAAAAACAAGATTGTGACGGCTGAAATGACAAACTTGGGGCTTTAAAACAGGAGTCCACAAACCAGTGGATGACGCCACAGTAGCTATATCGATTATTTATACAGTCTATGGAAATTATGCATCGTGGGGGGCATCAAGCTGGGGCACTGCAGACTTGTGGCGCCTGAGTGGCTAACTTCGGGTTTAGCACTCTGCTAACTTGAATAAGGATGAAATGATTTAATCGTGCGGCTCTTGTAGACTTTCCAAAATGTTAGCCGATTGAATTGATCAAATCTTGATAGTGAAATGAGTAATTTTGTGGTGGCGGTGACCCTTAAAAACATGCCTCCACTGATACAGACGTCGCTTTTTCATTGTGAGTCAATAGAGAAAAGTGTTTTTTGGCCCCATGGCATTAGGTGATGGACTTGGCGGTTGTAATTCTACTTTTTGGCCACTATGTAAAATTGGCTTCAGAGCCTGGTGCTGTTCTTAGGGGCTTGGATTATACCCATGGAGCTGTTAGACTAAAGCTTTTATTAGAAAAGTTGGTTTAATCTGGAAATTACCTTTAACTACCAGATAATCACCATGTGCTTTACTTTATCAGCCACTGAGAGGCTGCTACTCGCCGATTTGCCTCTGATGTTTAATAAAATCTCCAGTTTTTCCCTTAAAAAATAAACTTTTTGAACTCACCATTAATGCTGCATAGTCTGCAAAAAGTGTACATTTCCCCCCGGCAACAACACCTGTACTTGATTATAATTACTCTCCTTGAATACGTTTTTTACATATGCCCTCAAGATGAATGCCTCACCCAGTGCTTGGAGGTTGGAACGACACAAATATTTGCATTTAAGTGAAATAGCTCCTACGCATTATCCTGCTGTAGAAGGCTTGTAAAATTGCATTGTTATATTTTATTACAATGAAGACAGAGACACAGAGAGGATCACGTCGAGCTGATGCCTGACCTGTCAGATAAAGTATATAGGTGTATCGCTAACTCGTGTCTATCAGCAGCAGTGTTTTATAAGACTCTACACGCCTACCAGCTCTCTCATTGTAATTCACTCTGTATAAGAGTGTCACTTGAATGCCTACAGTATAAATAATGTGTGAGGGGAAACCAGCACCGCTACTGCTGGAGCCTTCCTTTTTCCCAGCATTACTTAGCTATGACCCAGTTCTGTGGCCACTGCAGCAGTCTAGTTAACATCACACTGTTCCCAGAGTCACATCCGCTGAAACGGTTGTTTTATGCCAAAACAAGATTGGTATCATTTTGTAAAAATGTGACACCTACGCCAACAGAATGATTGCTTGTGTCAAAGTTAAAAAAGCACTATTAAATATTGTAGAAGTTGACAGATTTTCTCGCTTTGCTCACAGAGCAGGAACAGTTTGATGGAAGTGGAGGCCTGAGCTCAGCTGCAAGGTTATTTATGGGGTTTTTTTTTTCTTTTTTAAATCCTAAGAGGTGAATATCAGGTAACAAAAAAGCGTGCCCATCAAGGTGTCTCTGAATGAAATCTTTCATGTAGGTGTATGATAATATGGTTTGGAAATCACCCTCTCATGTTGCCCCTCAGGCAAGCAGGTATCATTTGAATATGAGAGTGTTCAGACTCTCTGCTCTCTCTTGGGAAGTGATTGTGAGGCAGCAGCAGGATTCAGCAGGGCAACCAAAGCCACTCTGTCACTGTCTCTTTATCAGGTTCTCTGTGAAGGCACTGCTGTATTTTTTTCACATTGTCGAAGTCTGTACATACTTGCAGTATGTGTTTATGTTCCAAAATGTGAACATTATTAACTTTTGAGTTTTGTGACATCACTTTAGGCTTTGGGAACTCGTGATAGGCTTTTTTGGCACAATAAACATTTAATTTGTAATTAAAAGGGTCATTATCTACTCTCTTCTCTCTAGGAGCACATTCTGCCCAAGCCCCGTGCCTACTACCGCATTGACCAGTCAGCAGAGCCTGACGTGTGGCTGGACGCTGTGCAGGTTTGGGAGGTGAAGTGCGCCGACCTGTCGCTGTCTCCAGTCTACAAGGCCGCTATGGGAATGGTCAGTCCCCTCCCTTCCATGTGTTTCCGCTGATAAATTCGGCCTGTTATGGTCTGTTGGCGACAATGAAAAGTCACAATTAGCTCGTCTTAATTGAGTTATTAAAAATGTTGTAAAAGATGTTGGATTTAATGGAACAGATACTTGTTTATTGCCCGGAGTTTGGCTGCGTGTTGGTCTCACAGTCCCTCAGTGCACATAAAGTCTTTGCCATAACATTAGCAGTATTCAGCTTTCATTTTAACTATAGTTTCAGTAAAATGGCACTGAGATAGATGAAGTCTATCTACATTTATAGCAGGAAAGACAAGACAGACAGTTTTTTGCATGTCGTTACTATATTTAGTTTAAAAACAAAGTTTAAAGGTGCAAGGTCGAAAAAGCCTAAATCTTACAGCATTGCTTTTCACACTTGAATTTGAGATAACTGGATGTGAAAACAAATGAGACCATTACTAAGAGGATTAGTAATATCTACACTTAACATATTGTCTGCATCTTTTTCCGTCATTAGTTGGAAACAATAGCGTATGGCCCAGAAGGGACATTTCTTCAGAGTGCAAACGTTTTATGGGAAATTTCACCACTAATGGTACCACTTGTGTGAGACATTCGGTCATCTCCATCATTTACCACAATTATACCAATATGCACTTTATTGTGAGCGCACAGCTGCTGCCAGTGTCATCTGAAAGCTCCTACATTTCACTGATTAGTTTGATTATTGTTCTGTGCAGTGGTGGGAGAACTATGCAGTTCCTTTGCTTAAGTGTAAATACTAATACCATGCTGCGAAAATACTCTGTTACAAGTAAAAGTCCTGCATTGAAAATGTTATTTAAGTAAAGTAATCAAGTATAATCAAGAAAATGTACTAAAAGTATTAAAAGTGAAAGTGCCCAATTAAAAAAAAAACCAAAGATATTAAAAATAAATAAATAAAATGGAAAAAGACCTAAATGCTTACTAAAAAGTTGGCAATTGATTATCTGTCAATATGCTAATTGATCAGTGAACTAATTGTATCAGTGTATTTTTTTATACATTTATGCATTTTTATGCAAAAATCTTAATTTGTGAAGTAAATAGTAACTAAAGCTTTCAGATAAATGTAGTTTAAAAAGTACAGAACTTTCCTGTGAAATGTAGTGTAGTAAAAGTAAAGTAAAGTACAAGTACCTCAAATTTGTACTGACGTACAGCACTTGAGCAAGTGCACTTTGTTACATTCCACCCTGGTTGTGTAGGATTGACTACCAAACACTGTAGTTTTATGGGCACTGACCGAATTGCGTTGGCACTTCAGACTACAGTTCGCGTTAAATGAGAAATCTGGGTTTGGACAAGAGGTGGAAGTGCTGAGACACCGCACTGAAGTGAGCCACGGAGCTGCGAGGCCGGCGACAGATTTCCCTGGCGCAGCCAGGTTCTGCTTCAGACAGGAGGCAGAAGTGCCCCGAAGCCACTTTATTATTTTAGTAATAGCCTTGTATTACTGCTAGACAAGCAGACATATAAACACACACACACACACACATAAGCAGAGAGATAGACAGAGACAGAAGATGAGCTCTATGTGTGATAAGGAAAGAGCAGAGAAGATGAATTGCACTTCAGTCTACTATGTCACCCCTGCAGCTTGCTCAAAAAAATATAAATTCTGTCATTACAGAGAAAATGAAGTACCAAAAAAAGTTACCAATTCCAGCTAACAGAATGGCTATCAGTTCAAATTTGAAAGGTACTTTATTCTGTAGTGAGCTAGCATATTTGACGTCTTCACACTCCTAATGAAATACATTTTTTAGCAGATTTTTTCTCACCTAATGCCTATATACATAAAATCCATCAAATGTGCAATGCATCCATATTTAATAGTAATGAGATGAAAGCAAGCAGGACGAAAGTGCACTTTTTGTCCTGGAAATGAAAGGGTTTTAAAATTATTCAGTTAAAAAGAAATCATTTAATCTTTGATGTTTAGACCTTGAACTAATGGGGATTTAATAGCTTTTAAAGCCACAGTCAAAAAAAATGACCCCACACATCTAGAGGTTAGCATTTTCAGCACAGTACAAGAAACAGAGGACAATTGCTCACATGCATCGATGGTTACAAACTGTATCCTGACTGTGTTTCTGTCTGCCCTCAGGTGGATCCAGAAAAGGGCATTTCTCTGAGGTTTCCCCGCTTCCTCAGGATCAGAGACGACAAGAAGCCTGAGGACGCTACAACTGGAGCTCAGGTACATCAGATCACCTGTGCTGGGCTGAGCCTGGTTGGAGGCTAAAACAACAGAGCTGTGAAATCAGCAGCGCAGTGAAGTATAGAATAATGTCAGATACACAATTCAAGCATCGAATAGTGTCTGCAGAGTTTTGTGTGCAGGCCCGGGAGGTCAAATAGTTCAGCCTTGTGCAATACAATGATGACTGTAAACCTGTAGACGCTCAATCACATGTTTGTTTGGCCAGGATACTTGAATGTGGAGACGGTGCATCAACATCGTCATGGTAGCCTCACAAGAGCTGTCCTGTAAAATTTCAAGGGTGAATAGCACTGCAAGGACAAGCATTTCTTTACACCGGTATTGATTCATGTTGTGGCCTCCCAACCCACGACGCACAAAGCTGTATAACAGTCTGGTAAAGCATTACCTCTGGAGTTTAGTGTGGAGTCTGGGTAATATACTGTGCAGCAGTGAATTATATAGTACAGTAGAAATGTGTAGGTCAGCTGTACCTGGACTTAACGATCCAACAACAAACATACCAAGCTGTTCTTTATCAAAAAGCCTTTTTTTCTTAATCAATGGGTATTTTAGCTCTGTATATCAAAGGACAAATCACCTGCTACAGTGACGGTAAGTTTTCCCAAATACATCAATTAAGTTTACATGATTTAAGATGTTTTTGTATTTTTATTTGCTTCTCTCCGACCTGCCCGCTGACCCACAAGCACATCATTTATTTATATTCAACCCAACTGACCTGAATTAAGAGTCAGTGCACACATCACTGTTTATTGTATGTGATATGAAATACCTTACACAAACTAACTGTTTCTAGAGAGGCTGTTGAGATTGATCTCTCCAAGCTCTCATGAAATATAGTAATATAATATATAATAAATATAAAGACTGAAACACATTGAATGATTACATTTGTACACGTTAAAAGAGCTGGAATAATCAGTCAAGCAAAAAAAAAAAGGAAGTCAGTGCAAGAAACAAATGTTTGGCCCTTATGCTTAAAAAGTTGTACCTGTTAGGCTGTTTTGGCCCTAATTCATGAAAAACGTAAGGGACAGTACTTTATTTACCACAGAAGGGGGTTGCCTGGGGGTGTAAATTCGTTTGGTTTTATATTTATTGTTTTTATATCCAGACCCTTCCTCGAGCTACAAATATTTTCCCTGAGTGACTCTGGGAAAATACATGACTCTCGTACACAATAAATAAAGAAATTTCACAGTTTCTGTATATGATAAATGTGTGATTTGGGGGAATTTTAAAGAAAACACACTTTTTAAACCCACTTGCGAGCTCTGAGGTCCACCCACCATAAGTAGCAATCAGTCCCTTAACTCTTTTTAGTGTACTTTGTGTATTCTAAAATATGCTTTTTATGAGCTGAAACTGAAAAATATGTGAAGATGCTTTTATGTCTGTTTGTGACCCAGAATAAAAAATCAGTCCTTCAATCCATCAGTGATTCAGCTACCCGCAGCCAGACAAAACGCTGCTAACGTTAAGCTTTGATTTGCAGACGTGTTTCATTGTGTACCAATTTGTCTGCCAGTTTACTTCTTTCCAAAAAAAAAAATAAATTAAGACACACTCACCAGCATCAAAAGTTGCCCTGGATGTACAAACTATCGAACTATGACTGACAGATAACACTATCTGTTAACAGATAAACACATAGCTCGTTATTGTGTAACAGCACACAGGACATGGATTAGAGTTTTTATGAGGTCCAAAACATCCAGCGAAAGGCTTTTTTTTACCTGAGCTTAAACCAGTACAACTTTTATAAGGTCTGAGGCATATTTTAATGTCATTTTTTACTGAGTGGAATTAACAGCCATCTGTTGCAACTGCGGAGTCAAGATTTGTGCTCGTTACAGTTGGGAGTCAGGTTGGAACTTGGGCTGCATCTAAATGATACTCCAGTTATTATCTGGGAGGATGCACACTCACTCATAAGCTCTTTTTCCACAGAGATCGTGCCATAGAAATCCCTTCTCTCTGCTTCCTTTGCATTTTACACAGAACCAAACGATGCAGGCATCATGCCACTCCAGTGTGTGATTTTTTTTAGACAGCATACCGGCATCGCAGAACTAAAAGGTGTGACATTTATCACAACAGTGTTGGCCTCTAACGTGACATTAACATGTCGGCAGTGTTTTGTGAACAATAACAATGGCATTAACATGGCAATAACAATCACTTACCGTCTCTGTTATATGGCAGTGGATCTCGTCTTCAGTTCGGAGGGTAAGGAGCTCCGGAATCTCATTGTTTTCCCAATTTAAGGACTTTTACGGCTGTTCTTCTTCTTTGGGTTGCCGCTAAGTGCTTCTAGTTGCTTTTAAATCTCCCGCAGTGGGTTGCACACATAAGTCGTTGTCAAAACCTCACACTCTTTCTGCCCATGGTCCTGTTCTGCAGGTTGTCCTGTTTATACAGGCACCATGTCAGCGCTGTTACCACTTCACATGGCAGCTTAAAGTTGAGACAACCCTGTCTTCCCATTCTGTGATTTGACCTTCTCTACAGAACAGCAAGGAGGGATAAGGCGTGATATTCCAGCCAAGGGTTGCAGCGATATACCAGTTTAACCCTTTGAACTTGGAAAGAAATGTCCCTCATATTGCAAGAAATTGGTAACAGGTGAAAAAATTACAAAACTATGTTTTAGAAGGGGAAGAATTATTAGAAAGTTATCCAAAAATGTGGGAAAAAATGTCCAGATAACAATAATTTTATATTTAAAACTATGTTACAGGGAAAAAAAATTGAGTCCATTTTCTTTGTTTTTTTTAAACACTTTTTTTGTTGCATATTTTCAAGTAATTTTTTTTTGTGACTTTGAAATTGATTATTAAAATACTGTTTACATTTGCTTATATACTATATTGAAAAAGAAATGCAATGGGATGGAAAATCCTCTCCCTTGGTTTAGTTATTTTCAAAAGGGAGACTATTTTGACATACTTACGATAAATAAATAAGTGATGGTTTCCAGTCTTAATTATAGTGATGACCAAACCAACCAACCAACTAAAACTCACCCTTTTGTCTTCATTCCTTTAAGGGTCATTCTGACTGATAGTAATAATAATAAACCTGTATTACTCTGATTCGTGAAACTGCGATATTTTCTGAGATGGTAACAGTACTGTGAATATCTGTATCTTATACTGTTGCAACCCTTTCCCCGCCTTGCACAGGCAGTGTTAAAGAGGCTCCAGACTAACTTTCTGTGATTTAGCGAACAATTTAGATGAAACCTGACCTCATTCAAGTCAGGAGGAATTCAGAAAACGTGGAGCCTGAACAAGTTGGAGTCCTCCATCCTGTGTGGGAGATGTAATGTGATGTTTTCATTGTTTTCCTCCTCACTGTGCCACCCTGCTGCACTGGTACTGATGCTGCTGATTCTGGGTGGGCGCTGCTATTCACACATTATTCACTGTCCCGCCCTCCACCCCCTCGCCCCCGAACCCTGATGAGCTCAAGTGAACACAACCTCCGTCTCCGAGTCAGCAGCTGGGAGTCACCGACTTCAAAGCCCGGGATATGAATAATCAAACTGTTATTTTTAGCTTTTCCTCTTCATGTTACTGACCTGACTTCATGATCTTCTCCCCCTCCGTCCTGCCTCCTCTCTTTCATGCATGCTCTCTCATGCGAACCACTCTCACCCCCTCCCTCTCTCTCTCGAAATATCTCTCTTCCTTCCAATCTCTGTCCATCTCTCTGCAGATTGCTGATTTGTACAAGAAGCAGCAGCAGATTCAGAATCAAGGAGAGAAAGCTGACCCGGAGGATTACTACTGATCATCTGTGGCCTCCAGCAGAGAATAATAAATAATGGCAATTTCATAATAATTGTAAATAGCTTCTTTCTTTATGTAATGTCGAATGGAAATAAAGGCTTTTGCCCGTTTTAAGCATCCTGCCACTGGTGTTATTGATTTATCGAAGCGGCTCCCTTTTCGAGCCAAAATTGCATAAACATCTTGCCGTGTATGGTGCACATAAATTCCGAAAACCTAAATCGACTCAGCAGTTACAGCGTACCTGCTGGTAATAGATCCCTATCAAAAATTCACTGTGCAAAACCGTGCAAGCGAAACACGAAATGTATGGGCGGCATACCAATACTTTGAGCTGGCCCGGTTTCTGCTGGAGCACTCAAAAGGCGGCAGCAAAGTGCATCCAGCATGTGTGGTAATAAGAGGACAAGCCAAGGAGATTGCCGGCTGCCTGAAACGTTATTAGAAGCAGAAAAAGACGCGGGAGCTGACAGTTGCTCAAACAGCAGGACAAAAGAGAAGCACTCACAGCTTGCATTAGATGATGGAAATCCACTAACTGTCCAGCCTGAATCAATCAGAGACTGTTGGAGACGTGTTGGGGGGGGGGGTCAGTTTGAGAGCCAAGGACGAGCAGTTGTTACATGGAGAGGCAAAAAGGATTGTGCATAGCGATGCCATGTTAGATGTGTGTGCCTGCGACTGAGATTTAACCACTTAATGTTGCCACGTGTTTGTGCTTTTTTCTGTCTGAGCTGTAAACAATACCTCGCATTAGATAACAAGCAAAGTGATGTGCAGTAAATCGTTTTGACGTTGACACAGTTGGTGACTGCTTGAGAGTTTTGCTTTGCATATATATATATATATAGAAGGGGGGACAGCGCTGCATTAAAAACACAGACTTAGTTGGACTCATATCACAAATGAACTCCTGTAACTTTGAGGCATCTTAGCAGCACTGACGCACTGTTTTCTTTAGGTGGTAACGTCAGTCATCTTACGCTTTGATCCAGGCTGAAATATGTAAACATCTGCATGCTTTGGCACAACATTGTGTTGGGACATTCATGGTCTCCAGTGAACGAACTATATTGATTTTTCCTTGAATGCCATCACGAGGTTGACCTTTGTGGTTTGAATGAAATCTCTTAACAATTATCGAATGGCTTGCTTTTAAATCTGGCACACACATTCATGTTCCTTTTGTAATCACTATCCTGATCCCTTGACTCTTTATCTAGTGCCATCACCAGGTCAAAATTTCAATTTGTCCAATACTATGCGATGCAATCGTTGCAAAACTAATGGCATTTCCATCAATCCTCAGCTGTACTATGTGTTCAGACCTAATGAGCAAATGTACCTGCACACCTGCAAAACATGACTATGTCAGCATTGTCACTATGAGCAAGTTTGCATGGAGCTTTTAGCTTAAAGCAACATTGTTCTTAAGTACAGCCTCAAAGAGCCACTAGCATGACTGAAGGCTTTTATTTCAGTTTGTACGAGATGTGTACTAGGTGATCAGTAATGCGTTGCTCCAGTGCAGCAGCAGGAAGTTGTGCTGAGCACACTGAGATGCAGGAAATAAAACACAAGCATTGGTGTACTGGCATTCATGTTGCTGCAAATGTTTTATTTGCAAATGCTCCCACGGTTTTTGCATTTCCCTTGAACAGTCATTGGAGCTCTAATCTAAAAATGAGGCCTTAACTGGTAGTAAAATGTCTTATAGCCATCTTTCAAAAAGTCTTGATGTTAAGGCATGGGAAGTAGGATTTCACAAACAGTTTTTTTTCTGACATTGCTTTGAAAAATCTTAAAATACGTGGTAACATCTTTCTTTTTTTTTGTTAATAAATTACTGAGTGCCTGTAGCATTAATGTCAAGCAGATCGGGATAGCTGAACCAACAACAACTCCTATTCTGTTTATGGCCAAGATTCTCAGAGAAGTTGATTCACAAGTTAGCTAGAAGTCACTGTCTCGTTTTAGAAACTAGGAAGTGCAAATACAATGAAAATACTGCTTATCCAAAATTTTTGCAACATTGCTAAAACCGGTACAAGGCGATGCAGATGTGGCATTTTGTGCAGAACGTTTCGTACCCTAGCCACAATGGGAATTCAGGCGCTGGAATCCCATATGCAGAGAGAGAAACCAAATCGCCAAGAAATCAAAAGTCACATTTTTTCAGTTCTATCAAAAACCCTGCTTCAGTTCAAATGAACTAAATTTTTTGAGCGAACTACCTGAACTGAATTACGTCCTGAAATGATCTTTTCATCTCTTAGTTCAATGAAGTTCTTGGTCAATTTGCAAGCAAATATTCAGGGACTCACTGATTCACTCCTTTTTACTGCGAGGGAACGGTGGATATTTAGTGATAAGTTGACTGATGGTGCTACACAGTGATTGTGAGCCCTGGTGATACAGTGACTCAGTCAGTTAAACCCGCCCGTCTCACTCCCTGTCTCTTGTCTTGAAATCTTGGAAATACCAAATATTTTATTAAATAATTAGGTGCTGAAACAATATATGTGCTGGTAATAGGGTAGGACTTCTGCTCTCAGTTTGCACATGTTATCTTTGTCCAACTTTATTCTCAGCTTCAGGAGCAACTGTTCTCTGCTCACTAGTTAGCGAGCTGAAAATGAATGTTGGCTGTGTTTCAGTTCAGTGAATGGGGCTACACAGTCGGAGCTCCGGTCCGGTCGAGCACCGAACGATTCAATTAACTAAACTTTTGAACGAGTCTTTTTAATGAACAAATTCTAGTGGCTCAGTGCACCGAAAAGAACTGGATTTCCCATCACAAGTTGCTTCAAGGTGGCATATATTAGATGTGCAGTTTTATAGCACTGGCTTGTCTGCGGCATTTGCATGTAAAGTTCTTCCAGTTTTGCAGCGGCTCGTCTTTATGTGTCTGTTTTCACATGCTGAGTGGTTTGTATTTCCTATACTGGAGTGCTTGTGAGGTCACTATTTGTTATGCTATCTCGGTATGCAAGTATGCATACTGCACGGCTGGTGGTTTGCCTATTATTTGTGTGTGTGGGCCGTGTCCTGTGTCTGCTGAAGGGGAGTTTGAGAAGGACACCATTGTGGTAGAATAATCATGGAAATTCCAAATCCAGATCTGCCTACCCTTTTCTGTCTGCCACTGTTGTTTATCCACACCGCACTCTTATTTTTTCATCAGCTTTCACTCACTTCCCCTCGTGAAGATTTAAAGGTGTTTTTTATCCCCCAGTTTGCTCTTGAAATATGCCTTTTCTCCTGCACACTGCTTTGGATACATCTGACACTGATTGTGAATGCCATCATCACATCTCGTCTATTTTTTGAATAGAAACAAGGGACCTGCTGGTGTTACTAAAATCTGAATTTCAAATGGCACTTGTCAGCTGTACTGTTGCTTTAGAAGTTGGCTACAGCAAGCAAACAGCAAGTGTGAGGGATGGAAAGGGCCCTAATGGAAATCAAACAGGCAACAGAGCATGAAATATTGAAAATGCAAATATGTAATGAATTCAATTCCATATTGTGTGTGCTGTATGATCCCGGCTTTTGTTGTGAATTACTCTGAAGGTTGACTGGAGCGAACGTCGTCACCTAATTTGTCTACATGTGATTGTGTAAGTGGAGAGGAAGTCTCTCTGTGTCTTTGTGTACCTTTGTGTTGAAAGTAAGTGACAGCATGCTGAGACATTTCTGTATCTATTTCCTCTTTTGTGCATCCGTGAATGGGTTTGTTTTTATCGTCTCTGTGAAAGTGTGTGTGTCTGGTTAACTGCCCATGTTTGGTTGTGTGTGTGTATATGTGTCACTGACGTTTACCGAGGGGGGCAGCTGGCGCATATCACAAGCCTGAGGGGCATTGCAACACAGTGGCCTCCATCTCCACCAAGGTCCTAGCCCGTGTTCAAACAGCTGTGCAGTTAGTTCACATCAAGTCACCCGTTCAGACCGGGTCCCGCGGGGGAAATTGCATTTGCAAACCTACCTGCTCGCTGCTTCTGTTGAGCTGTGCTCTGCTACATGTTAAGAAGTGGCTAGGGGCTTTGAAATGTGTGGAGCATGATTTATAAAAAATGCCCCAGAACTGATCTGTGGTGTTGTGACAGATAAAAGGCAAGCTGAGGATGGCTACTCTGTGCCAAAACTGTCTCTGCTGTTTTCGTCTTTAAAGTTTTAGGAAGTGTCCCCTAAAGCAGGGTTATGGATTACCTCCAACTGCAAGAAAAAAGGGGGGCATCTATAAAAAATGCCAGGTTTCACCTTTCTCTGTCCTTTTGTGTCCCTCTCTGTTCCCCCACCCCATTCTCCCACATAAGCTATCTGTCTTGTTCACAATACCCCTTTCTCCACCCCGAGAACAATACGTTTGTTCTCCTCCACCTCCTCCTCCTCCCTTTCTCTCCATCCCTTTCTATCCCTCCATCCATTTGTTTGGTGCTCTCTGTGACATCTCTGCCATGCCAGGCTATGAAGGAGAGAGGGAGGGACAGACCCGGCCATTGTCCCTGGCCGAACCCACAGAATATCAATAGTGTTTTTCTTGAGCGGGAGGGCCGAGCGTTGGCCAGTAACCTTTCGGATTTGATGATGTCAGGCCCCCTCTTTTTTGGGCCCTTTATATGATTTCTCTCGTCCTAGAGTCTCCACTCCAACAGGGTATTAGGTCCTCAGCATGAGAGACAGTGCAGGATTGTGTGCGCTGTGTGACTCATCAGGGCACTTCATCAGCTCAGTTCAACTAGTACAAGTTGTGTGCCGCTGTGCCAACGAGTCCTCCAAGGTAAACAAGAATACATTTGTAAAAGTCCTCCAGAGTGACCTCCATTTATCAGAGCCCTTGCAAACAAATACAACTCATCACTGTTAAAAATCAAACCGTTTTGTTAACAGACTTTGCTATGGTTAAGCTTTGGTTTGGTTTTGTCAAACATTAGTCTGACATTGGGCACAGCAATACTTTGAATTCAGTGCAACAATATGCATTGCTACTATGGTCATGATTATGCTAACATACTGTGGTATAGTGTTTACCGTGTCTGTGTGTTATCATACAAATGTTTGTAAATTGCACTAAACATGAGGTGCAGCTGAGGCTGATGAATTAGATTTGCTGTGCTTGTATTTTTCATAAATCACAATATTGAAAATTTGAAATTTTGACCTACTGGAGGCGCTAGATGAAAAGTCCAAAGTAGTAGGATTCATGCTCTTAGGGCCATGAATATTTGTACAAAATTTAATGGAAATCTATTTAGTTGCTATTGAGATATTTCTGTTTGAACCAAAGTGATGGATCAACCAACTGCAGTCTTTGTTGCTCCATAATGTCACCTGGCTTTTTCCTTTGCGCCCAAAGATGAGTCATTTGTATGGCTGCAAGAGGTGCCTGTCATTTGGACACAAAACGCGTCATTTTTGAGCTTTCACTGAAAGGACTGGTCTGTTGTTAGCTGTAGGTCTCAGCTATAGACATATAAAACAAAACTGAAAGCTCATAAGTTGAAGTTAAGATTTTTATCAACAGAAGTGCTTCTTACAACAAACTTGTACAGATGACTGACCTCTGAATTGGTATTTCCCAACCTTCTTTGTCAGCCGTGTCCCCACAGCTCAAGTACCCCTTCACTGAAAACACAATTTATTTAACTGTTTGACTATGACTTTAAAAAGGCCGTATACAAAATTAGCAGCAAACCACTATTTGCTATGTGAAAATACAGTGTTATACTGCTCTGCAAGGCTGTGGGTTTTGTTTCAGCACTAGGGGAGGACACACATGAAACGTGGGGTTTAGGAGCCCTTGGCCTGAAAATTTTGCGTGTCAAACATTTAATTTGCAGCATTATTATCCAATTTGTGCATTTTTGTCCAAGTTGTGCATTTCCTGTGTTGTAATGCATGAGGTAATCTTGTGTTGTTGTTGTTGATGTAATCCGAGCTTCTCTGTTCTCTGTTTTGGTAGATGGTCCGGCTGCATGAGCATCCTGAGTTCCTGTGGGCATGTCAAACTAACTAATCGCCCCTGCACTGCACTGTGCTCATACAGAGGTTACTGCTGATATCCGGGCATCGTCATCGTCGGGGAAGTGTTGTGCCCACACTTTCCACCCAGGTAACAATGTTAGCTTTGTTAGCACTTTTTATGGAGTTAACACTTTTAGCTGCTAGCCAACGGCTTAGCCACCTCCATGTTGAGAGCCATGCGCAGACAATCACGATGCAGATTCTGAATTATATGCCGTACATGTTCCTCCTTAAGCTAACAATTTTAACTGCTTATTTTTTACCTAGTTATAGTTTGCCCATATTTCAAGTGTAGATCCATTAGCCTGCCTTCCAGGTAGCACAGGACATTATGATGACGTCAGAAAGGTGCTACATTTTGGTTGGAGTGAAAATTGGATTAAGATATTTTAAATTTCGTAACAAGGTCAGAATTTTAAGTTGCATGGATGTTAACATTTGACGTTTTGCAGATGTTTGATTTTGTTCTCCTTTCCATCTGACTAAATGTTGTTATTCTAAGTCAAGATGAGTCAAGTATTTGGAAGATTTTGGTTACTGACCAACACAATGTAAAACTAACCAAATGTCAATGTCATCTGATGGTAGTATCAAATTGATATTAGAATTAGACGTTGTCCTGACATTGAAATGTGGTCACCCGTTGTCACAGCCTAAATTTAACCAAATATCAACGTCTTGTGACTCTAGTGGTCAGTTGGGTTTTAGCCTGGCCTAACTGTTTCAACTAATCTGAGTTGGTTTTGACGCACTCTTTTCATAAAATGTTCAAGTGTTACAGCTGATTCCATATGAGAGTATGGTTTTAATTCAAAATGTTGTTTATCCATCCATCCATTGTCGTCCGCTTATCCATGGCTGGGTCGCGGGGACAGCAGGCCGAGCAAAGCACTCCAAACGTCCCTCACTCCAGCACCATTTTCCAGCGTCCAAAGGCGTTCCCAGGCCCGATGAGATATGTAATCCCTCCAGCGTGCTCTGAGTGTGCCTTGTGCCTTCTGCCAGTTGGACGTGCCTTTAATACCTCTAACGGGAGGCGCCCAGGAGGCATCCTTATTAGATGCACGAACCACCTCAACTGCCCCTTTGGATGTGAAGGAGCCACTTGTATCTGCGGTCTTATTGTTTTGGTCACTACCAAAAGCTCATGACCATAGGTGAGGGTGGGAACAAAGATGGACTGGTAAATCAAGAGCTTTGCCTTCCAGCTCAGCTATCTCCTCACCAATTATAAATTCTTTCTTTTTTTTAATTACCTAAGCAACTCAACAATCCTGCCATGTACCCCCAAGCAACTGTAGAGGTCCCCCCTGCGATATGAGAACCCCTGGTGAGGAATCTTTGCTCCAAATGCTGAAAGATAACAAATGTATACGGACACATCCTAGATCTATTTTTGTGGTAGTTTCCTACTCTGAATCTTTTTTTAGTCAGCAGGCTTTAAACGTGTGTCCTATTAGAGAAACCTAGATGGCATAACACTGCTGTATTTATATTTAATCCTGCCTTCTAGCCTTAACTTTTGACAGTTTTCTGGCCAATTGCTCGCCATGCCTCATTTGCCTTATTTGGTTATGGAAATGTATCGCTTGATTATCCAACCCCTGCAGCAAAACTGTGTGCCGATCCAGTCGTTTATGTGACTACTTTATGATTGCTTTATGATGGCGGCGCTTGTTGTTGTTCCCCACTTGTCAGCGCTTCACTTTGGCCCACACTGAGAGGCTTGTGCTTAAGGGGGTAAGACTGCAGTGCACTCCATTGGATCATTGTTGACGGTCATTAGTCTTATGACCTTCGTGTGAACCAGCCTGTGGTGTGTATCTCTTCTGTCTCTCCATTTCCCCCCGTCTTGTAGAAACCCTCTAGCCGTTCCATCTCAAAAGACGCTCTCCATTCACAGAAGCCCTCCACATTTCGAAGAAGACATTCCCCCTTCTGCACATCTGCCAGCCGGCCTTGTGATGAGGGCTGCACTCAAAGCTGTGACAAACATACTCAACATTGCAGAAAAATTAGACATGGATGGAGCTGACAAGAGTCCCTAACATCTACAGCTCGGGATGCTTTCCCAGACTGTGATTATCCCTGGTCTTTTGACTATGTGCTTGGTGTGTTTTTTTCTCTCCTGCCATTGGAAATAATTCTACGTCAAAGAAAATTACAATATCACACGAAAATATGCTCTGTAAATTTCTACGGGTGTCTAATGACATGCCCTAAACAGATGCAAGTGAAGCCACTGTCTCAACCCGGGAAAACAAGCTTGATGAGTGATACAGGCAGACAGTCGAGATGGTTTCATTCACACATCGGCTGAAGCCGGAGGTACTCTGCGTATTCAGTCATCTCTAATAACACCAATTGATATGAAGCCTTGTCCACCTCAATATCACTAAAGTGCAGCTGAGGACTCCTGTATAATTTAGCAAAAAACTCTAAATGGCTTTACAGATCGAGTTTTCTCTGTCTGTTTCTCACTGGTACCTCTCCCCCCCCGTTCTCCCCTCTCCTCTCTGTATAATTTAGCTGCAGATAAGCTCTCCCTCTCTCCTACATTAGTGCGCTATACCGCTGCCAGCTGAAGGAATGGGGGCCTTCGCTCTATATGTGATACAGTTTCTGCCTGCCAAGCTCAGCCGCTGCCACCGTCACTCGGCGCTGACGAGTTTGGTCGCTTGCCACATTCTGCACCTGCCAGGCTCATAAAGAATCCCCCTGTTTCTCCAGGGCCTGAAGGCAGGATCTGCCATAATTGTTAAGGATGTCGCGATTTAGACGTTCAAGCCAAAGCTTAGACAGTTGATGGCGCCAACAAGTTGGCAGATGGTCCATTTTGTTCAGCTGATCCGTCAGCAGGGGTATTTGAGGTGTTAAGATGAATGAGCGCTTGCGATTTTCACAAGTGGCGAGAATTTATGCCGCGGTCTCAAATGTAAGCAAAAGTCGATCTGTCGCTAAATGCTTTTGCTGTCGTCTCGGCCAAGAGAGAGGGAAATCCAGCGTTGAGAAAGCTGGATAAGTGGGCTCAATAAAACTAGGAAGTGAAGTGGATGAAGTGGACGTCCTCGTCAAGTGCCTCCTCTTCTTACACTCTCAGCATATATGCATTCCCAGCGGGGGGTGGGAGGAGTCGTATCATGACTGATATGGTTTACAGCTCATGTTGAGAATAAGTGAATTCAGCGCGTGTGTTTGCTGAAGCTGGAGGAAAACCGCAGACCATTAATTTGTGCATGCATTCACTATTACGTTGCCGGCGGCTAAATGAATGCATATTTATGACATGTGACAAAATGATGGAATGAGGCCTTTTAGAAATGCAGAAATTCCACTCCGGCGTGTCCGCTCATTCTCACCGTTGCCTTTTTTCTCATTCCGTCCTGTGTCCACCATCTTAGTCTGTGTCTCTTGTCCTCACATCAACCCATCTATATATAGCAGGTCTGTCCCCACTGTCTTGCTGTCTGTGTTACTGGAAAAGCGAGGAGTGGGCGCTGCTTTTTTGAATACACAGCTTTGTCCAGGGCAGGAGGAGAAAACGAAGCAGGGCGAAAGAAAAGGGAGAGGGCCGGAGAGGAAGAAAGCGCCATTGACAGACGGGCAAACACCAGTCAGCCCCTGTCCCCCTCGCTCTCCATTGTCTCTGAGTGCTAGACGTCAGCAAACGACAGGAATCTGGAGAGAGGGAGGACAGACAGCAAAGAGTCGGGGCTTTGTTCGGGGCCGCTGGCCTCAGACCTCGGTGAAAGTGCAGGGAGAGGGGTGAGAGATGGGGACAGAGGAGAGAGCACTGGACTGACCTCGCCACAGGATCCCCCCTCCTCCTTCACTGTAAACAGGCCTCCCACTACTCACCATGTAATATTTACATATGAGCAGTAATCACATACGGAGCGACTGCAGATGGTCATGATTCCCTGTCACACGCCCTCGTTAGCGCCTACATGCTAGGCGTTGATTAGCATTCCCTCTCAACTCAGTCACATCACGGCGAGGGTGCAATCTAACACATTACATTCATCACAGTGTAATGCTGCACAGAGTTTGCAAATTCCCCCCAAGTTGCCCATTGTTTACCCAATTAATTCACCAGCTACTGTACGGCGCAGGTGCCTCTCGCCTGCGTCCACTTGAAAAAGATAATGTGTGTAATTTGTTTCACTGAGGGGACAAAATGGAGAGAAATGGCAGGATGGGTGAGGGTTGGGGTGGGGGTGGGGGGGTGTGTGTGGAGAGGAGGAATGGGGCCGGGCCGGGCCTGGGCAAGGGGTGTGGTTGGGTATAAACCAGGGGACAGTGGGTTTTCTGTTGTTGTCTTGTTTTGAAGCCCTCTGTCCTGGCGTCCTGCACCCCTCCGCTCCACTTTCTTTCTTTCTCCTCCTTCCACTCGTGCTCCCTCCAGAGTGGGACTCTTCCCCGACAGGCTCCTGTCAGGTCTGCGGCATCAGTCTTTTGGGAGCTCCATAGAAGCCAGAAACCATGCTGACGTTTTTGGCGCTGGCGTCGGTTGTCCTCCTGGGAATAGGTAAAAAAAAAAAAAAAAGAATGATTCGTCTTTGAACTTTTTTTATTGAGGTTTTTTTTTTGAGGACATTGATTTCATCAATTGTAAGTGAAGATGCTGAAATTATCTTTCCACTCATGTGGGGTTGAAGGTTAAATGAGAGTATGATGAAGAGGGCTTTTTCTGTTTTCTTCTTCAGTGTTTAGCTGAAAACTGATGGACTTGATGATAATAAAAAAGAGTCAATAGGCTTAGGAGGGAATTAATTGATCTTTCACTGAAATGTAATAGCTCCCTCTACACTTGCTTATTACCAAACTAAAGCATTTAAATGGATATCTTAACATTTGCTTGTTGATTCAGTTACAAAAAAAAGCCTTTAGGACACCTGTAGAGGACACTGTTTATTCTCAGGTGCATTATGCTAAATGACCCTGTACATCTGTGCTCATCTTATAAAGCAGCTGGCTCCAAGCTTGCAAAGTTAAAGAGTTATATTATGACTTTTAAAGGGAGACCTGGCAGACGTTTTGCACTCAAGCAGACGGCTTTCTGTGCTCCCCTCTTGTCAGATATTTGCAGTTTTTGTCAGAATTTTAATTAAAAATGTCAAGCACGATTTCATTGACGAGTTGCGCGGGGGCCGGCTGCACTAACTACGTGCGCTCAAGGTCGCTCACAGCGAAGGCTGTGAACTTTACTCCTTGGGTGTGAAAAGAAAGAGCACGAAGCTCCATGACACTTATGGGCATTAGTGTTAATGTCGCAGTGAGACTATGTGACTCATTGGTGGCACGTTCACATGTTTTAAGTGATACTGAACGATGCAAAAAATGATGTCGTTCCGGCTGATGTTAAGAGTGGCAGGGGTGTGCAGCTCCCAGGGGCTTTGGTGGTTGTTTGAGATGCTGAGTGCATTTTCCAGGGAAGTAAAATATTGATTTTGCAGCCAAAACCAAATTAACATCGATCATTAGATATTATTCGAGCATAAACAGCGCACATGATTAAGCCAACATAATCCATATTAATGGAGAAAATGATGTTCCCCTTTGACTTTGAGAGACTAGCACCAATATTCCAGTAATAATCCAAATATTTACGGAGCGCACGCCTGAGTCGATGGTGGATCTGACACCACTAAATGTGCAGTTTAACAGTGTGAGTGTAGGTGAATATCTAAGTATTTGGGATTTATTTGATAGATGTTAGGGAGGAAAGTAATAAAAGGACAAAGTGGCATTCATTACAGGGGTTTTATTTATTCACAAACCTGCTTTCCATTAATAAAAAGCTCTTGCAGGTTGAAATTCTGATCACTTTCTGCTGCAAAAGGTAATCAGAGTATATAATAGAGGCATTATTTAAGCAATATTAAACCAAAAACATGTACTTTTATCTTGATGGTGTGGGTAGATGTGTGAATTTGTGAATCAGCTGTATCTACCTGCTCTGTGTCTCCCAGTGCCTGAGCAGTCCCAGGCCATAGTGATTTACACTGGCTGGGAGCGTCACGCCCTGGTGGGCTCCGACATCCGGCTGTCCTGTTCCTTCTTCTCCTGGCGTTGGACCTCTGAGGACGTCACCTTCTCCTGGACATACAGGCCTGATGGCTCCCGGGACAGCATCTCTGTAAGACGCAAATCCACACACACAGACTAACTGCAGTCTTCTTACTGATACCTGTGGTCTGAAACAGCTGTACTATTATGTGATTGTGTCATCATCCTGTATAGAATATATGCATTTACCAGACAGATGTCAGCTGTCACAGTCAGTCAAACTGCAAATCAATCTGTAAATCTCCTATAAAAAAAGTCACATCCACTTTAACCCAAAACATCAGTTTTCTTTTGCTGCATTTGGATGCCTTTCACAAGTAATTCAACCTTTGAACCTGAGCAAAATGGCTTAATTTCTTTTAAAAAATGACTAAAAAAGACACTGGCAAAGGATGTTATACAAATTGCAAGAAATTTAGAAAAAGCAAGACAGGAAAGACAAGAAATTGACCTTAAAATTAGTTTAAAATAGAGAAAGGGAAATTATTAGACGTTAATAGTACTTTTAAAAAAAATAGAGAAAAATGTCCAGACAACTACATTCATATAATTATAAAATATAATAAAATATAGTTTGCTAGACATTTATCAAAAAATTATTTAAAAATATTACAACTAGTGTTGACTATTTTTAGATGTATCCCCCCATAATTTCAGGCCATTTTCTTGTAACTCAACTGATAACCTCTGACTGTGTTTTTGACAAATTGCTCAGGTTTAAAGGGTTAAAGCTGCACTCGATGTGATTGTCATGCAAGCTCTATGAAAAGTTGATCTTTAAGGTCATTGTTTGGGTTTTACAGCCAGTGGCTTTGCTGTTTTGATTCACTCTCATGCCCTCATATGTGTTGTTTTCAGACACATCATGTGGTTGATTTCAGTTAAAACAAAAAGGCTTTGATAAACCCACTGTAGACTTCCTGCTCAGCACCAAACTGCAGATCAGCAAGTAACTGGTGAACAGAGCAAAAGCATTGAGCAGCTAAAGAGCTAGATATTTTGTGTAAATCCTTAAGTGGAGGAACACCCTCTTTATTTTCCTACATGAGGTTCTGATTTTATGCACTCCCTCTTGAAGTTAACCTTTTTTCACATTCAAGAAGCCACAAATAAATATATAAGAAGGAATTACAAACATGTCTTTTGCAGCACCAGAAACTCGCCAACAATGGCTGCCTCTTCTGCCAAAAAGGCTTTTTTGTTTTCACCATCTCCGCCCCTACCAGGCACCAAGAGGAGCAGAAATTTAGCGAGAGGAGGCGGGTGGTGTACTGATGTCACATGGCAACGCTTCTGAGTAGAGAAGTCTTTGAAACAATGATCTGATCAATTTGGGATCACATGCAGATTTTGGTTTGGGCTGCTTTAAAATGAGCATCACAGGAATCGGGACATGGCTGATCATTTTCAGAATTCATGAGTACTTTCTAGAGCACTCTCACAGGATATTCACGAATCATCAAAAGGAAATCCTAGTTAATCCGACAAATATGGGACTGTGTGAACGTCTAAAATGTCATCACACACTGGAGCAATGCTCAATTTATTCTGACACACAAGTGAAGGTTTGGTGTATTAACTCAAAGACGGAAACAACAAGAAACTTTCTCTTTTGCTGCCTCACCTGCCTTCTGCTCTTTAATTTCACTCTCCCTGCCCTTATCATCCTGCCATCTCTCTAATCTCTCTATCTCCCCGTCCTGACTGCACCTCCCTCTGTCCACCTCCCTTAATCTCCTCCTCCCAAGCCCTGCCTTCTTTGTCCCTCCCATCCTCTCTCATTATCTCCTCCCCTCACCACCTTCGCTTCCATCCGTCTCCTGCAGTGCCCTCACTTTGAAACAAGATTTTTCATCTCTTTTTTCCCCCACTTATCTTCTGTCGCTCCTTTCTTTTCCCGCCGGGACAGATTTACAGTTTCATATTTCATCTGTTTTCATGGTGCATTTGTCCTTTTAAATGTCGTATTTGATTTCTGACACGTTCATATCACGTGAAAAGGCTGTGTTTATCACTTGGATGGCTTTCACAGGCCTTGATCCTTCACTCAGACGTGGGCTGACAATTTCAATTAACTGTTAACAAAAAAATATCAACCAAATTTCACCTTGATCTTGTGAAGTTTGGGACATCTGCTGCTTAGCCCTTTGCCCATTTAGGCTTTCCTCAAAATCAGTTAGCTTCTAGATTAGCTGTAATCTGTAATTCACCACTGATGGTGCATAAATCAAAATTTGCCAATACTAGTACTAAGTTTAGGTATAATAACAAAATGATGCTTTTAAAAAAAAACCAACTTTTTGTTTTTCATTAAAAGAAAAAAATACTATATGGCTAGTCAATTTTATCTATATAGCCCAATTAATATCAGATTTTCACTACACAATTACCATGGCCAAAGGAATTTCAAGGCTAGCAAATTCACTGAAACTCCCTCTCTCTTTGGCGAAATCTACTGGATGATGGAGGTTAAGGTGGGGCAACAGGTTGGTGGTGTTGCCCCCTTTTGCAGTTATTGTCAGATGGCGCTCCCCACAAAATGGTGTGTCAACCAACACCCTTTCTTTTTTACAGAATCAAACAAAAAATTCATACTGGCAATTTTTTTGAGTTACAGTGTCTTGCAGTGCAAATTGGCAACATTTTTGAGTTAAAGGTCTGGAGTGTTAATTTGGTGGGAAATATTGGCAGATATTGAATATAGTATTCATGTGTATGTTTTCATTAGTCTAGAATGACCTGAACATTTGAATTAATTGAATTATTGTGTTTTATTTACCTTAGAATGAGCTGTTTATGTCTATAAATGAAAGAGGTCCTTGTCCACGGGAGTCTGCCATGTTGATATGGTAGCCCAGAGTGGACAAATTCAACACTGGCTCTAGATAGGTTCATTCCCATTTTTGCATTGGCCACTTTAGTTTTCCTACATGCTTGGCACATGGGAGAAGGTTCAGCTGTTTGCATGTTTGCAACCTCACCACTAGAGGCCACTAAATTCTGCACACTTAAACCTTTAAAGCTGGTGTGATATTTTGAATTGATCAGGTGTAATGTGAAAGCTGTTGCTCTGTCAGAGAGACTTCCCTTTCAGCTCTTTGTATTTTTTTCCCGACTCTTAGCTTTACTATCTTGGTTGACTCTCTGTGCTCTCATGGCTTCAAAGCAGCAGTTCAATGAAAAAATCCACTATACACTACCTGCCCAGGAAAAATATCTTACAGACAATGTTAGCAGCTAGCAGGTCACTAATGCCCCTGTGATGAAACAGCTGTACTGTATTTTGAAAACGTAAATAAAATCCAGTAAAGCGCAAAGCTGCCTGTTTCATCACATTATAATAATGTAATAAAAATGTAAATTAGATGGTAATCTGCATGAAAAATATAGAAAAAGAAAAATGAAATGTAGTGGTCAATTTGACCCAAACAGATGTAATCACTACAAGCAGTTTCGATTGTAATAATGAGATTACAAATATGACCAGACTTGATTCCAAACTTCAGTATTTGACCAGTTTTTAATACTCATATTTAATTTGGTGCAAAAAGGCATTTTGGTTTGACACCCAGCCCTGCTCGGGACTAGACGCATACACTTTTGTCATGATTCTTTGCATGGCTATAAAATATGAATGCACTTTAACCACCACAGGCTGCAGTGATCTATGCAAAACTGGCCTCTGAACACAAAGCCCAGTTACCTGCAGCAATTACTGAGATTAAATACATGTCAACATGGTGACCTAACATGCATGAATACAACAATGTCCCCTCTGTCCTTTACAGATCTTCCACTACACTGGTGGTGCCCCCTATGTGGACAACAAGGGCCCATTCAGGGACCGACTGGAGTTTGTGGGGAACCCCGCCCGCCGTGACGGCTCCATCCTGATCAAGAACCTGGACTTCAACGACAATGGCACCTTCACCTGTGATGCCAAGAACCCCCCTGACATAGTGGGCCGACCTTCTAGCGTGCGCCTGCTGGTCTTTGAGAAGGGTGAGACAAGGGTGGGCAGGGAGGGGGAGTGCAGTGAGTCCCGCAGGGGTTCCTCAGCAAAATCAAATTCCCCCACGATGTAAAGTCTAATGTCTGCATTGTCGTACATCTGTGTCTGCTCATTAGCTTTCCACTGAGCCCATATGGCATATTTTGGGGAATTTTCTTCGTCAGAAGCCAACTGTTCTCAATTGTTGTTATAATCATTCCAAACTCCAAAATTAATCTCAATTTGCGCTGTGCATCAGACTAAAGCGAGCACTGCGTTCAGACCAGTCGTCGCACTGCCTCGTTTAGAATTCCTCGCACCTCCTGTTAAATGAAATCAATTACAATTTTATCTCTTTCTCTATTTGAGATTGCTATCACTGCCTCCCCTTCACTTGTTTTCTCCCCCTCCTCCTCGCCTTCTCTTCCCATTTCTCTCTTCCTTTGCCTCTTCCATCGTCTTTCCCGTCTCACCCCCTCCCCCACCTTTCCCTCCATGACTCTATCCCTGCTCTCACCTTTATTCTACCTTATCTCCCCTCCTCTTCATCTCCCACTCTGCCTCCACTGCACTGTGTTCTTCATCTTTCATTCAACCTTTATTTTACCTTTGCTCTCCTTGTCTATTCTACTTTCATCTCTCTTTCCTTCTAGCTTTGTTCCTCGCCTGTCTCTCCTTTCCATTTCCTCCCTCCTATGACATCTTTTCCTCCTCTTCCTCATATCTTCCGTTTCCTTCTGAACACTTACAACCTCTGTCTGTCACTTGCTTTGCGCTCCTTATTATTCTCAAATTGTTGGCACATTCTAACACCACCTCCTCCTCTCTTTTCCCTCTCCTCCGCCGACAGTGCCCATCCAGGCTGGCGTGATCACAGGGGCCATCATCGGGGTGGTGCTGGGCCTGCTGGTGCTCATCGTGGTCATCTACTACCTGATGAGGTTCCTGGTGGCGCGCCGCGTCTTCAGCCTCAGTGTCAGGTCAGTGCCCGGCCTGTGGCCGGCGGCGCTCTGCCAGTCGGGTTTGTGCCAGGGACTGGAGCTGAAGCCGGAGCCCATCCCTGGCACCGACACCTGCGTGGCCAAGCTGGCGTAGGTGCCGTGCCATGATTTGATTTGGTTAGGTGTGCGAGGTTTAGATTTGAAGTTAGTCAGCTGGAAAGAGACAGATAATGATCTCTCATCTAGATTTCATCTGAAAAACGGCACAGCATAGGTCCAAAGCAAGATGATTAAAAGTGGTGAAGCGACAGTTTCTGAGTGGATTATCCGCCAGATCATGAAGATGATGGATCCATCACCTTGCTTATACCTATCCAATTTTATGAGACCTTAACGCATCTAGCTCCTGGGGGCTATGTTTGAGACGGGGCCAGTAGATTAAGCTGATGTTCTCTTTATGATGGCTGCCAGGCAATGCTGCCCTGTGACCACTGGAGGGAGAGATAGATTCGACATCCTGACATTGTCTTTCTTTTGTCCCCTCCAGCAAACATGGCAAGAAAAAGAAAGAGGGATCACAGCAGAGACAGGCAAGTTCCCTCCTCTCCTTCCTGAACCATCCCCTTATCTCCCTCCTCTGCATCCTTTCCTCACACGCTCCCGTCACATGAACACATCTAGTCGACAACACCAAATTCAACAGCTTGGTTTGCTGTCACATTCAGGCGCTAAATAGCAAAATGACGTGCTTTTTGGAGAGATTACTATAGTGTTCAGTGTTGGGTTCGGGAAACGTGTTGTCAGAGGGAATATTCATCCATTCTGTTGCAGCACAGCCACACAATAGCACACATCTAACATGACAGTGCATAACGGCACAGTTTTATAATCGCATTCCCCCAATGCCGGTCCAAGCAGCTCCAACATGTCCACACACTTAGCAGACTCCTCCTCAAAGCAACATATCAACAACAAAATAACATGCCATTCAAACTCTGCCCTCCAAACACTAATAACAGTGTTCAAGCTGTTAAAATTCTAGTGCCGTCTGAGCGTTGGAGGTGCTTTAAAGCCCATACTGTCCCTTCTCTCTCTCTCTCTCTCTCCCTTATTCTCTCTTGTGGCCCTCACCCCTTCTTCAGCTCCCTCAGGGGGGCCAAACAGCGCGGTGCGAGTAAACAGCCACGGGGCAAAAATCAAACCAGCTACTGTGAAATGGCCGAGCAATGCTATTGCTGTGTTGAATGGGACTGTGATTTGCTCGCAGTGGGAAGAGGGACGGGAGCTGCTGATTTTGCTCACTGGGAGTCAAATGAAAATCACTGGGCCTATTATGGTCCAGGCTGTTATCAGTGGTCTTACGCTGCTGCTCGCCAAGGATTTTGGGATATTTCCCCCCCCACACAATTTCTCGTGGGACTGCAATAGCCTCAAGTGGTGGATTAATCAGACGTTTTGGTGGCTTTTATTCTTTTGTAAATACAAGGCACCAGGGCAAGTTGTGTTTGATTACTCTGCGGTAATGTGGGTGCTGGATTGTTGCGGGGGCGTATTGTAATCGACTGTACGCCTCTCCTGCTGATAATGAATAAAAGGGAAGTCAAGGGATTTGGGTTCAAGGCGTTTTCCGAAATCAAAAAATCCGCTTGGAAACAAGAGACGCCCAAAGATATCCGAGGTGGAAGATCAGAGGTGTTATTGTCACAGCGAGTCATGTAGCCTCAGGTGTGAGCTAATGTAAAGACGCAGCGGCGCCAGTTGGCGGGCATCAGTTAGGAGTGCGCCATCTTTGCCCCCCGTGGCTCAAGCTGAGGGTGCGACAACAACGAGGGCCGACCCTTTCCTCACACCTCAAACGCTCATTCTCAACTCCCCGGGGCCCCTCTTCCTCCCTCTGTCTTCTTCTTTCCTTTTTACTGTCGTGTGATTGTCAGGTTGCTCTTGAGCTGCAGTCAGCTGCTCTCAAGTGCCTGCGGCGGGTGACAGTGCATATATGAATAAATAACTCGCCGCCAAAAGGACACTGGAATATTTGACAATGTTGTCATTTATAGTTACTCTCCTGCAAGTCTCAGCTTGGAAGGAAAAAATGTTCCATGTGAGCCCCCCTAATTTTTTTATTTTTATTTATTTTCTCCCCCCTTGGAGCCGATTCCTCTCTTGAAGCTGCGCCTCACACAGAGGACTCGTGGGATTTTATAGTGCGCTCATAAGTGGTTGTTTGATCAAATAGCCCTTATTAGGAGTCTCTGCTGACACAACACAATTTTGTATCAGCCTCACCATCTTCGTTACTTTCTGTTTGCTGGGCTTGCACTGCAAATCTCCAAGAGGCTGCGGGTGAGGGAGGGAGAGAGCGAGACAGAGAGACAAAGGAGCCCTGTGGTGTGTGCTACTCCCCATTAGGTGGAGTTGTGGGAGAGGAGTTTACCCCGCAGCCACACACATAAGAACAGCAATGAACACACACACACACACTGTACTGGAATGATAATTGAGTGCACTTGGTATCGATCTGAGCTCACACACACGCACGCACCCACCCATTCTTCTTTCCATCCCCCAACCCCCCCCCCAACCAACCAACCCAACTCCACTTTACTTCACTCCCTCCCTCGCTCTCTCATTCACATTCCTTTTATCCGATCCCCAGCCTCCCTCCCTCTCCTCAGTCGCATCCTCCTCCTCCTCCTACCTCTCCGTGCCTTTGACTTCCTTACTGACCATGAGAAGCATCTATCTGTAAGTCTGTAATTCCCCCTCTCCTCTTCCCTCTTTACTTCCTCTCTCGATCCTCCCTCACTCTTCTCCCCCCTCCACCACAGCCTCACTCCCTTCCTCTCCCTCCTCAGGTGTTCTGATCAGCTTCGGTTCTGGACAGAAAATCACTACCTCTCGCTCCTCATCTACCTCTCACTCTCCCTCCTCACCTGTCACTGTCTCTCCTTAGTATGCAGCAGAGGACGCAGCCACTTACCTCCCTATCTACCTCCCCACCAGTCCCTCCTGTTTTGCCACTGTACCCACATTTCCTTTGAAGTGTGTGCAGCCCCCTGTAACAAGGGCGGCTCTGCGTTCTGCCTAAGCAGGCTCGAGTGTGTTTACGCAGCAGTGCCGTCATTAGCGTGGGAGCTGTGCAATCCAGCAACCTACCGTGGGATGCATAATGGTAAACAATACAATGATTTATGAGGGAATGTAAGTATGATCGAAGGTAATGACACCGGATGGGCTCCACAGTTGCCCCTGTGGTGCCGGATGTTAGCAGCACCGTGCGCCTCGATTGCTGTCATATCAGAGCGCGTGCTGCTTCGGCACGGTGCATCATTAAAGATGATACATTTTGTAATGCAATCAGTGGGGTATTATTAGCCAAGGCTTCAGTGAATACAGGCAGCTTGTGGTGTGCTATCCACTGTTGACTAACCTGATGTATGAGAGCATGTAGCCTCCACACCTTAAATCCTGCATGCTTTCTATAGAGAACCCCAGTACTGAGTCCTAAAAACCCGCAAATGAGTTAGCATTTTCAGCATCTGCGGTTCCCTCGTCTCAAAGTCAATGGGTTTTTTGAATGGGTTTTTGGTTGGAAGCCCGAAATAAGGTCTGAGTTAACACTAGCTCAAGAGACTGTAAATACCCCACCTGGCAAACTTTGAAGCTTTTATGTGTCTTAAAAAAGGCAGTTGCTAAAACTGATTTCTTTATTCTGTGTCATGCACATGTTCCCAACCCTCATGGGTTTACAAGACACCAGTAAAATATTGCGGCAGTGATCAAACCAAAATATATGTTGTTTCACTGCTCAGTAACCAAACATAATACTCTGCCTTCTATTCCAGGCCCGACAAACAAATTCTGCCACAAAAAAGGTTCCCCTTCTAAAACATAAGCCAATTTTTCATAGTCATAGAAACAAAAGAAATCAAGATAAATGGAGGTTATTTCACCAAGCAGTATATCTGTTATATCTTCATGCGCAGGACAGTAAAAAAAAACATTTCTAACTCATTCTCAATTTCTCCTGGCTCACAGAACAAAGTCTGTCCTCCTCTGGAGTGGCATCAAATCTGCCAGTCTCTAAGGCTAATAGTAATGTAAGTGTGCACATAGGGATCTTTGATTTTTGTCAAAATTATTTTTCACAAAGATTCTACATTGTAGCTGTTCTATACAAGGCAAAAAGTTCGGAATTTTGGTTTGTACCGTATTACAACGGACCATCTTTCCCAATAATGAGGAGCATTCTGCTCCTAATCTCCTCATTATCACAGAGTAACCTGTTGTGCAAAAAAAGACATTCAAATAAAACAGGGATTTCAACTCCAAGTGGCTAAATAAGACCACAGAATGTTATCATGCCAGGCTGCGCTGAACACGGCTTTACAGTTTCGTAGCAATGGTGACACGACCATAATTTTGTTCATTTAAGCCAAACATTAGCTTTTTACTTTTGGTGGTTACATTTAGACTTCAAAAATCCTGAAACTGGCATACATTTGTGAAGATTATCTTGCTGAACAAAACGTGTAAGTATCATAAACGTTTGTTTACCACAGAGCCTATTTTCTGCAACGATCCAAAATCCATTGGAAAAATCCCATCAGCTTTTTGACAAGGGAACCAGGGCGAAGCTAACTTCCTGGTCAGCCTAGAGAAAAACATCATTCCTGGGGCACTCTATCCAGTTTGACTGTCCTCTTATGTAACACTTTTACAACAGTGTACCAGCCTCTGAGTTCAACCTGTGGGACAGCATTGAAAGTGCACAGTGTTGGTCAAAACCATTACATATGAGTGAAGTTTCATTAAGTTCCGTCGGAGCATTATCATGCACTTGTGATACTTTTCAATAGGTTAACTCACAGGTTAATGCACTGGAATACAGCTATTGTAAATTTAAGTGCTACCTTGACCTTATCTCCACTCTGTCCAGTCCGTCCTGATGGATTTGTTGTGCTCAAATGAAGCCTCACTTTACTTCCTTCCTCCTCTTCCTTTTATAGATTTCTTCTTGGAGATGTTTTTAGACATTGCACAGACAGTATACAGAATGAGTGGGAGTGAATGGAAGAATTATATAAGTACAAGTTAGATGAATGGAGGCTAAATGTGGGCCTTTTTTAAAAAAAAATACCACAGAGCCAGAAAAGAAGATCTATCCCTGACCACTGCTAGAACAGAAATCGAATCACTGTAAACTTAAAGTATTCATTTAATAGCCAAGGTATATGATTTATAAACACAAATTTTATTTTCAGGAAGTTCCCCTCTCTAAATGTTATCAGGTATTGTATCTTGGAGTGCAGCTAGCCCTCAAACAGAAAACCCTTTCATGCTAATTTTTATTGTCTAGAAGCCTAAATGTTTCAGAGACCCAGTATGCATGCAGTGTTTATGCGCAGGGTAGACGACATTTACAGTGGACGTCGAGGTTGAAACGGGTGAAAGTTTTTAAAAAATTTCATTGTCAACAGAAAAAGCCTCAAGAGATGCATCATCTTTTTTTCAAGAGGGGCCTGACAAGCCATTGCATTTCCACAGTTTATGCATTTAGACAATTTATGCTCAGAGACAAAAGAGGGAAGGCAACAACAACAAAAACAACCAAATTTGAATAACAACATAGGCATTAGTTTGACACTAAATCTGAGGTTAAAAAATAAACTTAAAAGCAAGAACAACATTATTTCACACATGAAAAGGGCTAGATTTGAATAATTCAAATGCAGTTATGGATTTTATGTGTAGTGTTAAATTTGCAAACAGCCTTTTAATGGCTATATTTCATTGTGTTGCATGTCCTAACCACACACTGAACTATAGCCATCCGAAGGATGTTAAAACTAAAGTTAAAATGTGACCTAGATGCAGTGGAGGAAAGTAACTAAATATATCCATTCAAATAGTTTTGAGTTACTTGTACTTAACTTAAGTATTTCCATTTCATGCTACTTTAAACTTCTACTTCACTACATTTCAGAGGTAAAAAATTGTTTTATAGATCACAGTCCCATAATGAGTGAAATTAACATTGGTGAATATTTGCCTCCTGTTCACTTCCATTCAGTGCAGGTGAAGGGGCAGTTCAAACATTTGCTTCCGCTGGCACAGTAAATTTGCATTTTTGTATCCCACTGAATTTAATTGTGATGAACTTTGACTGGAGAAGCTGCAACCAATAACAAAGAAGTATGCCTGCAAGTGACGGTGATAGTTGCCATTTCTAACCTATTCTATAATGCACGAAGTAGGCCATGAAAAATACAAACTGCTGAGGAAGATATGTAGGTCTCTAGTGATTAGTTAGGGAACATGGAATCCCCCTCCCCCATGAAAACCAGTTGGAGTGGACACACTGAAGATAAAAAACGCAGTGTAATGAGTTGACAGTTCTGTCTCTATGGCAACCGTTCTGTAAACAAGTACTTTTACTTTTGGCACACTGGCATGATACTTTTCTTCTTCAGTGAAAACTGAGCATGAAGGCTTTTCACTTTTCTATACTTTGATTACTGCTTTTATTGAGGTGATATGTCTGAGTACTTCTTCCACTGCTGCCTAGATGTCTAAAATCTCTCTTTTTAGCCAAGTTTATTGCCGGTTCTAACATTTTTATCCAACATTGCTAAATTAATTACTTACTGGGTCTTGTCCAATGTCACGAGAAAAATTAGAGCTATTTTGTCTACAAATATGGTCAGATTTTGTTTAATTGTTGCACAAATAGTCGAATCCCAACAAGAACCCAGTATGGTATACATTGTGTGTGCGAGTGTGTGTATGAGTGTGTGTTATTGATCAAGTGTCTCTTAGTTCTCACAGGTGTATGGAGTCTGCCTGCCACTGTGTCCCATCCTAACGCATGGTTACCTGTTTTGTCACCCCCTTACAGCTCTGGACACCACCCCCCCTCACTTGCTACCCCCTCCCCTAAAAGGACTGTCTCTCTACCTCCTCCCCCCTATTGTCTCCCCGGTCTCCTCCTAAATGTGTTTTTCTCTCCTCTTCACACAGCTCCACCTGTCCTGCTAACTCCATCTCTCATCCTCTCACCTCTAACGCACCCATCTCACCCCTCCTTCCTCTCCTCTCCTACCTCCTTGTTCTCTCTCTCTCTCTCTCTCTCTCTCTCTCTCTCTCTCTCTCCCTCACACTCCTTTCCTCCTGAAGTGACTCTCCTCCCCTGTTCTCCCCCCGACCCCCTCTCCCTCCTCCCCCACAGGGCCCCGTGCCTCCCGCCGACCCCTCCAAGGTGAAGGCGGCCGCCTCGGAAAAGAAGAAGCAGGAGTCACGCAAGGATAAGAAATAGGATACGGGGAGGGGCTGGGGCGGGCTCGTCGGCCGGCTGCTCCAGCCCGTACACCTGGCGGTGGGGAGGGCCCAGCCCAAGTCGCAGCAGCATCAAACCATAGCCAGAAAGACAGAAAGGGTGGTGGGGGGAGGGGACGAGGGCCCGGGCCGGGTGCTGATGACCATCGAGCTGGAGCTGACCCGCAAAAATGGGGAGGAGAGGCCCGGTGGAGAGGGAGCAACAGGAAAGTCCAAACCGGTTGGCTTCCTCTCCCGCCTCGCCAATCAGCTCACCTTCAAAAAATAAACCAATAGAGAGGCCAAGGGGGGAGGGAGCCGTCTAGGATAAGAGTGGGAAGTCTGCTGAGGAGACGGCAGGAGAGGAAAAACCATAAACCTACTTCACACCCACCACAACGCCAACCTGAGTGCCTGAATAAATGAGTCAAATCATATCTGCTCTTGTCACAGGCTGATGACTGTAGACGCAGCTATATGGGCCGAGATCTAAGATGTCGTGATAATCTCTTACACCAGCCGGCACCCCGAGTACTTTTGTCAGGTCATAAGATATGCCATTTGAAGCGAGACCCTAAGACGGCTGGGTTTGATAACAAAATCTAAAAAGCCGCTCCCCGGGTTTTGCCTTTCTGGTTCCTTTCATTGTGATCCTATCCGCCGAAAAAGCTTTCTCCAAGTGCGTCCGATACGCATCACGAATCCCAAGCTGCGGGGACAAGCCAATTTGCTTTTTTTTTTCGCCGGCGACGTGTCAAACTCTAACTTTCTCCCCTCGCACTGATCTTCATTCTTTTCTCACCCCCTCTCCAATCCCGTTTCTTCCTCTTTCACTTGTGAATTTCCTGACTTTCTTGTTAATTCAAATTACAGAAGTGATTTATATGCTAACTGCTCTATCCTGTTTCTCTTCCTCTCTCACTTCCCTTCCCTCTTTTCTTTCTTTTCTCCTGTAGATAAAGGTCTGACTTCTCCATGACTGCCTCCACTCCTCTAGTCTGCTCCCTCCTTTACTGCCCAGCCTGATGCAACCCCCATTATTTCCCATTATCTCCTCTCTTTCAAGACAGCACTGGCTGTAAGAATAGTCCTACTATATCAGCGGCAACGGCGTCAAATAATTTTTACAATGGCTGATTGGAGACTCTGTATGCACTCATTGGGCAAAGTGTAAAACTGTTTAAGGTCTAACAACACACATAACTTCCTTAAGAGGAACCCGAAAGACGTCCCTCGGTGTTTAGAGTCCCCTGAATCTTCCCCCCTTAATGTTTACGACTCAATCACACACACTGAGTGGAGCTGTGAGTGCACTCTGGACTTCAGATAGAGAAAAAGCGAGACAGAGACGGAGAGGAGAGTGATAGTGGGAGAGAAATATGATTCCTGCTCTCAGCCGGCGTAGATAGAGGTTCAAGCCCTCGAGCTCGGGGTGATTCAATCCTCTCACATTTGAGCTAATGGAGGTTGTCGCCGTGTCCCTGCCCTGGCTAAAGGGGGCTATTTCTGGCCCTATAAGAGCGTACGGGCTTACTGTAACAGCTGCACATTTTTCAGCTAACAGGGGAAGGGGGGTGATAAAGAAAGAGGTGAGCAGGGTGGATGGGGAGGGAGGGGGCGCCTGCTGTGATGTTTGTGCCTGAGTGCGTGTCCGCTTTTGACTCGACGGCCGACGACTGACGACCTGGAATGACGTCACGGCCCGGAGGGGCTGGCGGATGCTCTCAGGAGTCTTGACAAAAGGGGCTTACCAGGAAGAGGTGCAGCTTCTGTGCTCTCAGAGTTATTTTCGGTCCGGTTAATCCGCTCGCACGTTTCTCCTCGCCAACCCAGGGCTAATTATTTTAGCACGTGCTGGTAACGAGATATCTCTCTCTCCATCTTGCTCTCTCCCTCCCTCCCTGCCTCCTCTGCTGTCTTCTCTCCTTTGTTATTCACTCTTCATCTCTGCTCCCATCTTGGGATTCATCTCCTCCCTCCAAAACCCCTGGTTTGTTCTCTCTGTCCTTACGTCTTTGGCTTCCTTTATCTCTTCCTCTTCCTGTCTTCTAGTGACTGTGCACTGCATTATTCCCCAACAGAAAAGGCCTATACACAATCCACTCCACTCTTTAAGCCTCTCCTTATCTGACTGCCAGGCCTACAGCTCAATGCTCTGCTCCTCTCTCTTCTGTCCTTCCTCCTCTTCGTCCTTCTTCTTCTTCTCTTTTTGAAACTCGATGATGGACGTCTCTTTCCCCTCCCTCCGGCTTGCCCAATGATCGACGAACGCCCTCTCTCTTGCCCTTCAAAAATGCCACCCCCCCCCGAAAAAAAGGCATGTCCCCTGCCGAGCCCGCCTTCCCTTCTCCCTCCGACCCTTTACTGTCTTGTTTCTGCTGGTTCGAATGCCAAAATGCTCTCCTCTGCCCCTCACCGGCAAAGGACGGAAACACATGGGCAGAAATCCGCCTTTAGTTCTCACTGAAGACGCCAAACAGAAACTTATAATCTAGCTAGCTCTCTTCCGGTCGCAAAATACGACGCGTGTTTTATGTATATGTGTGTTTAAAAAAAAAAAGAGATTTGATACAAAGCAAAAAAAAAACTACCCTAAGTTAAGCAAATAATGTTTTTGGAAACATTTTTTACATGTGTGCAAAAAGGAAACACATGGAGAACATGTTCATCAAGGCAGGGAAGAAATGTAATTGTATTCGTTAGAATATGACATTATATTTCTGACCTTGTGTTATGGAAGGTGCTGTGTGGCTGTCTCTGGTTTTATTCCGAGACGTAAATCAAGGTGGTCGTGCGGCAACGGAGAGAAGATGAGGGGTTGGATAAGAGTTGGGTTAGATTCAGCGCGATGTGGCTGGGGAGAAAATAAAAAACGGGGGAGGAAGGTGCTTGCTGTGAGAGAAATCTTCGGAGGAAGAGACTTATCTGGCGTGTTAAGCCAAGCCAAAAATCCATATGTATCACCACAGATAGTCAGCTCTTCCCCCAGAGCTTTCTTTTAAAGGTGCTTCTTCCCCAACCCTGAGCCAAAGACGGATTGCGATCTGCGTGCTTGATATGCAGGGTGGACAGTGTAGACTTGAATGTTCCTTTAAAATTCATAACGGCAATGGAGGTGCTAAAAAATCCACATCTTTATAACTGGAGATCTGTTTCACTAGTCGCTGTTTAACTATCCAGTCACGTGGATCAGTTTGAATGTTGTCTTCTTTTTCAGCAAAGCCACACAGACACCTGACATAAGACATTAAAATGCCTTTTAAAAAGTGTTTTATATGTATTATGAACTGTATTAGTCATAGTTGCACAATAACCTTCCCTTTATTTGAAATGACTGGAGCTTCTTACAATTTTTTACGTTTATTTTAATGCTTGTGATAATTCCAGAGCACTAACAACTTTTGATGACTCTGTATAATATGTTGTAAAGAGAACGTAAATAAAAAGAAAAAAATTAAAGCCCCAAGCGCGGCTGTTGTCGACAGAAGACAAAGTAAACCTAGATGAAAATGTGTAGTCTTTCTTTCTTTCCAAGTTCCAAGCATTGTGGGAATCTGTCACAAATGGCTCATCCAAGACATCATTTCATGATCTTTTTAAAAGAAGAAAGTCCTTCCAAGTTAATGTCCTTCCACCATTTCATGGCTGGCATGAGAGTAGAACTCATCGCAAAATAGCACAGTAGCTATCGAAAGACATTTGTACACACACAATGACAACATGATAGAGGAGGTTTTAAAGGATGAACTCAGCCACCAGGTATTTCTTATACATTCAAAAGGAATTCGGTTTTGGGATAAATCTTCATAACATGTGCTTCATGGCAGCAGGTGAGGACTGAAATGGTCTCACTTCACCATGCCCTTTGATACCAACTACCAAAAAGTAATGATGATGAGCTGAAAATAAATGCTCAGTGGCCATTTACAACCTTTTCACATTTTACAGGGTAACAAAATGAGGTGTTCTCAAAAAGCCTTAATTTTTCTGACTTAATAGGCAGGCTGGGTTCAGTGAGCATACATAACCTTTTCAGAAATGCTCTGTTTCATATTCAGACAGTTACACTCAAATTACAGCCACAGCCTTTAACTGATGACCACTGAGCTGCTCAGCTGCAGCACCTGAGAGGGTGAGCTGAGGTGTCGTCTCCCAGTGTCTCTTTTCTGATGCTACCACTTGGAGTCACCAAAGTCAGGCATGTTTCATATCTACTCACAGGGTCTTTAGAGTTGTTGTTTTTTTTTCTTCTATTTTATATATAGGCTACCATGGCTTTGTCATCTCTGTGAGGTTGCCAGGCAACAGCACACAACTCCCTGTTTAACCACAAATTGTATTTTTTTGACATCTCTGCAAATGTACAAATTAAACAATTGAGACAAGAGTTAAATATTGATTTGTATGGTGCTGAAGATGTTTTTTTTTTTGTTTTTTTTAAGTTTGGACAGAGAATTGAGTGAGGGTATTCTGCTACCATGATGCCAATAAATGCACATGGTGGGATAATGTGGCATGTGGTTGTGTTTCGGCAACAACAGCACATGCAACAATAGCAGGAACAGTTAGGTTTTGGGGAAGAAGGTACATGGGTAGATATAGAAAAAAAAACATCAAATTCTGGCTGGAAGCAAATACCAGACTCTCACAGTAAAGTCTGCTGTTTGTGGGACCCATCCACCACCCCTCCTGCCCGCCCTAGATGTGCCCTCACCCTCCTTCTATTTGGTCGTTTTAACCTGATGCACTTCTGCCACATTTCATGCACATACCTCAGGTTCCATGGCATGCCCAAATGATGTTGCCTGCATGTGTATCATGTGACCTCTGTCGGGCAGTGTATAGTAACACTAATTAAATGATCACCTAACATCCGTGCAAAGTGTAAACATGATCCATATCATCCTCTTTCAGGCGTGCCCTTATTTTGAAAGTCTGTGTCACTGTCACACAGTGTCCGGCAGATGACGGCGAGCAGCCCAGAGAAAGATGATGAGGATAATGCTGTTAACTCGGGAATAAATAATTAGCATGGAAATGTTTTGTTTCAGAGAAACTGCGTCATATGGAAACAAAAGCTGCACTGAGTAAACAGGAAGTACCTGCTGGGCCACTTCAGTGACTGTCTGCTAACATTAGGTTAGCTTCTCTAATTCAAAAATGTTGACTGAAAAAAATGTGCATGTAGACTGAAAGTCATCCGCGCTGCTCTGTCTGGAGGTGCAGAGACTTAAACCAGCGGTGAGTAAGTCAAAGCATAAATAATAGTACGTTGGTTAAGAAATGAGTAGACGAAAAGTCCGCTAGCCGCTAAGCTAATGTCTGCAATGTAAAATGCCTTAGGCTTATGCTATTAACATTAGCATGTTGTAGTTGTTTTGTCTGTGATCCTTGACAGTAATTATAGATTTTTATACTTTAGTGAAAAGATCTTGTTGTTAATCCACATTTTGAGGATGTTGGGAGACGTTTGTCTTCCAGTTAGACAGCCCTAAAGGTTTAGGACAAAGATCATGATTTGAATTAAAATGAAAACCTTTTTTTTCCCAGACAGGGTTTTCAAACAGAATGAACCAGTTTTGATTATTTCCAATTATGTATAAGTTGTTTTTTATCTTTTCTGGCCAAAAGCAAAGAACGGGGTAGCAGCTTCTCCTGTAACTGACTGTATTAAATGATGTATAATTTCGGCCCATATCCAGGCCTCTAAATCGAATTGAATTAAAATCATATCTTGGTAGACTTTGTGATATCTGCAAATATTGTATTGTTGCCCAAAGTATCGATATAATATTGTATTGTGATGAAACCAGTGATTTACACCCTTAGTTTTGTCCTGCTGCGTCCTCACCTGATATCATCCAGCCGCGGTTTATGTGCATGCAAAGATGCAGCTCCTGTGTTCAGCGATGTTAAATCACTGTTTTACTCAATGGAGTTTGGCTTTGAAGAAAGCACGAAAACAGCTTCAGTTCCCCATCAGAAATAGCTGTCTGATGTTTAGGCAAAGCAGTGAAAATACTCTAAATGTAGCAGACTTAAACTGATATTAATATCTTCAGGTGGGACTTGCTGGCCCCTCCACCGCAGTACATTGCCTAGCTTCCAAGTTGGCACTCCTGCTTGTCTCTCTATACTAGGGATGTACCATCTACCATCTACTGTATGTGATATATACTGTTTATTGATAAGTGCGTCATACAACTTCACCTCTAAAGATACGAACTATCTCTTTAAATAGTGGGCAGCAGTGCTAGCAAGGATAGCTTGTGATGATACTTATCCCACTTTGTGTAGACCTTAACTCTTGTCTACTTCACATTCATTAATTTATTTTATAAACTTAAATACAACTATAAAAATATGTTTTTTTTTACTAACCACAGAATACTGTGGTGAATAATATGCTTGTTTTTAATAGGGGACAGAACATCACATAACATTTTGCCCTTCTCTGGGCTTTCTTTGGTCACTATTTGGTGGCAAAAATGTCACGAAATGTTGTCAGTTTTTACTTAGAAAGTTCTTAGACGTCCAACTTTTATTTTGTTATTGACTTGTGTTCATTAAAAAATCATTTCTAGGAGGCCCCCAGAGACCAGGGTTACAGACATACAAAGTTAACAAAGTTTTTCTTTTTCTTTTTACCACAGACATATGCTCAACTCTAGCGATAAGGACAAACCAATAAGCCAGCAAATATATCCTTGAAAAACCCTTTTGTGGGAGAAAAAAATGAAAGTAACCTTGAAAGAAGCACATTAGTGGCTCATATGTACATCAAAGTATACAGTTCACAGAGGATTTCAAGCAGTGCAGCAAACATAAAATCAACTCTAAAAGTCACTGGCAACTTGTGGGAAGACATTTGGTACTTCCTTGACACAAGATCATCTGCTGCATCTGTTGTGTGGGCGCAGTGTTGGTGACCTGCCTTATGTTGTAAATATGTTGGACTTTGGCTAATTGCAGTGTGGTAGTTAGCTATGAGTTGTTTTGAATTCAAGCAGGAGAAAAGTTCATCTTTGAGGATCAATTAACTAAATGATTAAACACTTATTAGCGGGATTTATTTGCAGAACAGACCTGAGGATTCAGTGTGCGCACAGAATCCCAAACAGCCGAATACTTGGCCTCCTTTTTTCATTTTAAATCTTGAGGACCAATGTCGGCCCCTCATTATCACGTTTGTTATAAATACCGTATGTTATGCAGAGTGCGAGGTTTCTTTTGTTGTGTTGACAGCAGTGATTGATAGGTTGTTGTTCTCTGTGAAACCATGAGTGTGTTGCGAGGGGGGGACATATTGAGCAGGTGCAGGTACACAGGGAGAGCTTGTCTGTGTGAGAGAGCGTTGGATGGTGGTAGTGGTGGTGGGGGGGGGGGTGCCTGGGTGCAGAGAGGCCCTGGGATAGGAGTGTAGTAGTGGGGAGGGTTGGGGGTGTTGTATGGCTCAGGTTACCCTGACAGGAGGGAGCAAGAAGTGAGGGAACGGGATGTTTGGTGTGGGGGTGCAAGGCCCAAAAAAAGCCACAAGTGTCTTCCACACGTGGGGGCGGGAAGTCTCAGCTGTGGCGGGGCCCCTGAGCGCTGTCCTTCACATTATAACCTGCCGACGTCTGGACATCCAGCATGGGCAAAGGGGTAAGTTTTTTTTCTTTTTTAAAACCAAAAATGTATGGAAATTCTTTTTTATTACACTCAAACTAGGGCAGGGCAATATACTATATCAATAGTGTGACACGAGACTAGATAGCGTATTATGTTTTGGGTACGGAAACATTGTAAGTGTCTTTTCTTGATTTTAAAGCCTGAATTACACTACCTTAATGTAATTTTATGAACTTAGGCTGTTCTATTTGTTCTGTTATATGTCTTTACTTACTTAGTGATAATATCCACACTATTACTATTATTATTATTATTTATCAAAAAACTCATCTGTGATATGATCATAATAATGTCTTTTTATCGTTTTCAAGGTTGTAATACAGTAACTGATGTATTGTTTTAAAAACTAAGACTATTCCAGCTTTCCATTTTATGCCAGTAAATTGCACTGTAAAAATAAGACGTGTTTTAACAACAAAAAAAAGTGTCCAGGCTGCCCTACATTTTTAAGTTGACTGAATTTGAGAAGACAAGTGGAATCATTGCAAAATTTGAGTTAATCAAACAATTTATTTTACAGTGTGTAATTTTCTGAACTTACCAAACTGTTTTAGCTGTTCTTCGCTGGCTCATTATATCCACATTACTGATAACAATTTATCAAGAATCTCATTGGGAATTTTTTTTAAATGAAAACACCAGTAGTCAACCTTATAACATCATTTCAATATCAAAGTTATTTTCATTAATATTGTAAAATATGATTTTTGCCATATCACTTGACCCTCTCTGACAATTTGCCTCCAGTAACTGATTGGATGACTCAGTTTCTGTGTTCCTACTGTGGCATATGTACAGTAACAGCATATGGCGTGGACATGCATCATGGAAAACTACTGAGATTTCTCAACCCGTCTGCAGGGCTTTTTTTAAGACAGTAACATCACAGGATGATAGCTTTTCTCCTCAATAAGTTTTGCTCCCGGCTCGCTGTTTATTTGGGTAATTACGTAATTTTGTTTTTATTCTCTCCATCAGGCCCATTCCATTTAGCTTTATGGGAGGACAGGCTGGTAATCTTCCTCACACACAGTGGGGGGAAATTGCTATGCCAGACACATTTCAGGCACTCCACCGGCTCTGTGCTCCCTCTTTGGCTCTTTTTGATTACTTTTTCACTGTGTCACTCGCTCGCACTCTCCCCTCAGTCTCCCTGTGTATCCCTCCTCTGCTGACATGTACACGTGCTGCTAAGAGGAGACTGACAGCAGCAGATGATTTCCATGATGCACCATTCTTCCAACTGTTCGTGACACACACACTCTCTCTCGCTCGCACAAATGAGGAACTCCCACTATGAGAAAAATATTTTTCCTCCAACGAATTCAGTGAATGGTTTGCCAATAGTGCCAGGAGATTGAAATGAACCAGCATACACAAAGTCCATTGTGCTCACACTGATGCTTGTAATACGTGGCTATGAATGTAAATGGCGAGTTACAATGTGGCAACAAGCATGTGGCTTTTTCCTTATATTCTGTGGAGTTTCGGGATGATAGCCTACGGGCCTGATGTATGGTAATCTCCCTCTTTACCCCCCAGTGTGGTGCTGAGAATGGAGGGAAGAGGAAGAAGAAGGACAGGGACTTGGATGAGCTGAAGAAGGAGGTGGCCTTGGTAAGAAAAACAAGCTGTCACTCCACCAACCCACACTCACTCTGCACAGTGATTGATTCCATCGCCGCTGCTCCCAAATGATCCCCAAATAGTGTTACGCCAAAGACACCAGGTTATTTAACAAGGCTATAAATGAAAACAGTGGCCCGTAAACAAAATGGCAATCCAACCTGCTTAGTGTAGTCACTCGTAGATGAGTTCCCAGCCAGCCCGTCCTCTCCTATCTGTTCTACCACCCTCTGGCTGCTCTTCTTTGTACTCAGAAAGATACTGAATAATTTGTGGGCCACCAGCAGTGTAGTGCAGAGTTTTTGTCTTGTGCAGAGCTGTATCTCTTTGAGGTGCTGTCAAAATGCAGCCAAGCGATGCCCATGAAAACTGGGGTACGTTTTGCTGCACGCACTATCTCTGATAAAGCAGCTCTTGGTAATTATCAAGTTGGTCTGTGACTGATTAAAGAAAAAAAAATCCTTGGATGCTGTCAAAGTTTTGGGAGAGGTTTTGGGATCAAGTGTTGTGTTTTCATCAGTCTGCCTTATTCTTCAGCTAGTGATTTCCTACATTTATTCCCCACCAGAAATCCTTTAAACAACCACCAGATAATGGCTGATCGATATTGGGTGGAGGGGCATATAAATAAAGCTTAACTAGCAAAGTGTTTTCTGTACACTGGGGTGTGTCGTTGATTTCCGCCAAGCTACAGATCATTGTGGTCCTCTGAGAGCTACTGTTGGTAAAGGAACTGGTGGGTTTCTTGCTGTCTTTTTGTTGATTACATAAAGTAGCCACTAATTCTGTGGGACCAGTGGCGTCATAGTGGAGGGAAAGCATGAATGTATTAAAAGATCTGGATACAGCATTGAAGGGGGGACGCTGTTCATTTCTGTGAAAGCTTCTTAGTAGCACATGAAGTAAATAGACAGAGCTGGTAATGTGCCTCAGTGCACCAGTCAAGTTGCACTTACAGTTTACATCCATGTCTGTGGAAACATGCTTAACATACATCTTACCCCCTGCAGCACAGAAGATCTATACAATCACCATTTCAAAGTGGGCACCCAAGGTTTCTTTAGTTATGGCCCAAAACATGTTTTATTAGGTCACCATGATCTTGACGTTTGACCTTCGACCATCAGATTCTAATCAGTTCATTCTTGAGTCCAAGTGGACATTAGCGCCAAATTTTAGGACATTTCTTAAGGCCACCTTCAGATTTTGGGGTTATGAAAATCATACGTATGCAAGGTCACAGTGACCTTGACCTTTGAATACCAAATTCTAATCAGGTTATTGTTGGGTCCATGTGAACATTTGTGCAAAATTTGGAGAAATTCCCTCAAGGTGTTCTTGAGTTATTGAGTTTACGAGAATGAGACAAATGCAAGATCACCAGGAGTTTGACCACCAAAAGTGAATCAGCACTTTCTTGAATATACTTGAACATTTGTGCCAAATTTGAAAAGGTTTTCTTGAGGTATTACATTCACAAGACTGAGACAAGGTCACACGGACCTTGACCTTTGACCTATGATCACCAAAATCTAATAAGCTCATTGCTGAGTCCAACTGAAAGTTTGTGTCAAATTTGGAGAAATTCCCTGGAGGCGTTCTTAAGATATTGCATTCACAAAAATGTGCCAGACGGATGGACAGACAGAAAGACAACCTGAAAGCATAATGCCTCTGGCCTCAGCTGTTGCCAGAGTGGAGGCGTAATAAAATGATCTTTCCGCTGAATGAAAGTACCTGGATCTTTTGCATTATTGAGCCCATAGAGCATGAGCACTAGAGACTCATGGTGGCTGTGTGTGACCGAGCAGCTAACTTGCGCCTGTCGGCAAACTCCCAGTTTAGCGCTCCACTAACTTGATTGGGAGCAAAATGATTTAATATTGTGGCTCCTCTACACTTTGGAAATGTTATTGGACTGAATGGAGCAAATCCTGATAGTTAAATAGTCATTTTACAGGGGTTTTGATGCTCAAAAATAATTATCCACTGATTTACAGTTGTCTCTTTCGTAATTTAAGTCAATGGTTTAACATTTTTCTGGGCCTGATGGCATCACATGATGCATGCGGATGGTGTAATTCCACTTATGGCAACTATGTAAAAATGTTTTTAAACCTTGGCACTGTTACTGGGGGCTTGGGGAAAATGGGGATAATTGCCAAAGGACATCAATGAAAGGGGGTGCTTTGAAAAGCCTGGAATTCAAAGTTTGCTTTTGTTTGATTTTTTTTAATTTTTAAGCGACTAGTCCCATAACTAAATTAAAATCGGGGAATACATTGGTTAAAAGACAGAACTTTGTATCAAAAATAGTGGAAGGTCTGTAAGGGGGCCCTGTCACCCCATAGAGGTGTAAAATGGTTTAGTCTGCCCCTGCAATAGAAATTGTTTCTACAAAAGCTAAAAAAAATTTCAAAAGGTTTGTGAGAGAGACATAGATGAAAAGAGGAAGGACAGGGGGCCCACAGAGACTGCTTCAGGCTCAGAATTTGTTGCTACGCCCCTGTGTGGGACTGACGTCATGCTGACAGCTGGTAGCTTTTGTTGCTATAGTACCAAACTCCATTTTAGTCGCAGTCAAGGACGTAAGTTTTGTTTCAACATTGAGGGGACACGTGAAAATGGGTGTTTCGGGATCCTCTCCCACGAAATTTTGAGCATCAAACACTTTACTTCCTGCATTCTGGTGAATATCTATGCATCAAATGTAGCCTTTTTTCATTAGTAAGATAAGTCCTCTGTTACTTTTAGATTTTTATTGGGTGACAAATGCACGTTGAAAACATTGCAAGAGATGTGTCCCCCACATGGCCCCCGAAATCTCTGCCTATGGCTATGTTGGATTATCTTGAGGTGGCATTTGGCCAGTTGCACAGATATATAAAAATATGCCACCAAACAATAAAATGAACCCAGAAATTTTGCCATGCAAAATACTGCGATACTATGCATTTTCCCCCAACCCTTTTTGTTAAACAGTGTCGTACAGTTTTCAGTGGGTCACATTTTTACAGTTTGCTCACCTCTGGTTCAGAGCTACTTGGCAATGCAGGGGGAGCGGACATCACTCTTTGACCTCTTTGATCTGTCATGGGGAATGAATCATATATATATAAAGCCCCTGATCCTTGTCAGAAACACAGAATAAAGTATTTTCTCAGGAAGATGGAGGTGTGTAATGCATCAGAGCTATGCCCTCATGATCTATTTGACCCTGGTCGGTTATTAAAATTCCCTTTACAGCTGTAGTCATACTGCCTCAGTTCCTATAGCAGTGCATTGAATGTATAGCTGTAAAAGAATATGTGCAGTTTCCCATTTATGATATGTCAAAGACAAATTTCCTTAGAGATAATTTTACTGGCCAATTAACATTACACTGATTCTGTTTACTGTTTCTGTTCCACTGAAGCACAAATAAAAAAGGAACATTTTATCCCTGCAGGACGACCACAAAATAGCTCTGGATGATCTGGGAAAACGCTATGGAGTGGACCTCACGCGGGTAACGACGCACAAACAGCCTAATTTGCACACACACACTTGCATACAAACATGCCACAAAGAGTTGCTGTAATATCCCCCACAGAGATGTAATCTCTGCTTGCCTCTACTGGTGAGCAGCATCCAAACTGAGACCAAACATTACTTTGGTCAAGGTAGATCCACCGCAGCGTCCCCGGCTCACCTTGAGCCTCATTCATCTTTAATCCCTCAATCACACAAACACACACACACACACACACACACACAAACAAGCATACACACTTTGACGCTACAATCCCATGCACAGACAGATACAAGCACATCACAAAAGTTTTTATGCTGTAAACACATTTGCTGCTTACGTTAAGTTTGACATTGCAAGTGAAGTGAAACTGATTTTATCTTTTTAAGATTAGTATTTGAAAAAGAAAAAAAGTAGTTGGGGTGCTCTAAAAATATCACAAGCTGTAAAAAATGTCAAAAAAAACTATGAAAGCTTGAAAAAGAGATAATGTATGTGTGTGTGTGTGTGTGTAAGTTGTTTTTTTCCAATATAACTAAATTATAGTATTTAAGGTACTTTCATGGATTTTCTGTAAATTAGACCTTAACACTATTAGGCAAAATCATGAAAAAAATATTTCAATAAAGTTACTTCTAACAGTTTTACGGCCTAGAACCTTAGATGAGGAGACTCACCCAGTTTATTATACTTGTGGTGTTAAATAGGCCAGGCAGGAATACTTGATGTTCTGCAACTGTAGCAGTAAAATTGCTTTTTAAGCCGCGGTGAAAATGGGGTCGTTGTGTTGTAATAAGATTCCCAGTGCATGCAGAAAAGACATTCATTCCTAAAAATTGCTCTCCCTCAGGGCCTGACCAACGCCAGAGCTGCGGAGATTCTGGCCAGGGATGGTCCAAACGCGCTGACCCCTCCCCCCACCACCCCTGAGTGGGTCAAGTTCTGCCGTCAGCTGTTCGGTGGCTTCTCCATCCTGCTCTGGATTGGTGCCATCCTTTGCTTCCTGGCCTACACCATCCAGGTGGCCACCGAGGACGAGGCACCCAATGACAATGTGAGAAACTGCTTGTTAAACATGCACGCACATGTTCAGGCGCACAGCTTTACATATTAATCACACACGGGGAGAGACGCAGGTAAACAAAGATGGCTACAGTTGTAACACGGGTACAATAGAGCAGAGGTGGGATTAAGACATTGTCAAGTCACAGTTGTTTTGCAAGTCACAAGTTAGTCTCAGGTTCTTGCATTCAAGTCCCAAATCCTAAACTTTGAGTCCCCCAAGTGTGCAGACTACAATGATTTTTGTTGTTGACCGCTGAGTTGTTTTTGTACAGGAAAAAAATATTTTTGGTATCTTTTTTTTCAAACTGGTGCTTAGTGATGTAATGTCAGTTTTTTGTGGTTCTCTTTTGTATATAGTATCTTTAGTGAAAAAAAACTCAAATCCAACTGAAATCACAAATCATTGGTTTTAAAGTCTGAGTTGCACGACTTGCTAAATGCTAACTCTTTCTAAAGAAGTGCTAACATTTTGTTAAATTGGAAAATGTTGCTATAGTTGGGTCTAATGTTACAATAATAATAAAAATATTTTTTCAACATGAAAGACATTAAAATATTCTAAATATATACAAAAATCACATATAAAAAATTTGATCCACGTGTAGATGCAACACACTGTCTTTTAATGTTCTGTAATACATCAAACACAACTCATCAAATGTGAAAAGCAAGTCCTTTTTTCCTGTATTTGTTATAAAGTTTGTGAATCAAATTACTGATTTAAGTGACTGAAGTCAGTCAGAGTCGGTTCCAGGGTTGTTCAGTCCAGAGGGGCCAGCTTCTATGGCTGGTTGGCATATGCTGATTAATATCTTGATATTGTCATTTAGGGTGTTAATTTCTCCATAGCACTTTTTCACATAAGGGACATCTTAAGAAATCTGAAATTTAACGATATTTTTCTCTATGTATATTAATATTCAATATACAGTATATATTAGCAATTTTTTGCACTTTCCACCTTAGCTGCTGAGAAGCACTGGAGGTGTAAAAACTCCCCTGGGCAAATCTACCAACTTCTGTATTATATTTAATAGAGAGTTTGAGCCCAGCTTGCCTCTAAATATAAGGCAGCCTGTGTAATATTGGCTTGGGCTGTGTAAGATTTTATTCTGAGAAAGATTAATCTTCCGTGTACAACATATTTTGAATGACTCATTCACTTTTAATTATAATTTCTGTGGAGTTATTAATTTAGACAATAGAATTTATTGAAATGACAACTCAATATGATCACACCATCTGTCAATAAGACATTATAATTCCACTGAAAATTGAAAAATGGTAATATCAAGTTATGAAAAACTGCTAAATATTCATACATTTTTCACATGTACTATACATATATGCATGAAGTAACTTTATCCTAAGTCTAATCTTAACCTTAAACCAGGGACCAGAAATTGTCAAAATATTCACTGCTGGTGGATTTTCTTACCTTTGTTTGTCTTGTCGGGAGATTTTTCAGTGTGACCTTTACTTAACCAGGATGGCCTCTTGAGATCTAAATCTCCTTTTCGAGAGTGCCGGCCAAAATGGCAACACAATTAGGTCACATGAACCGACACAGAGGCAATGTTAACTAAAGACAAATAGAGTAAGGAACAGACAAGGAAAAAAGGACATGAAAATATGAGGACATTAAAACAGAAAAATTAAATAATATAAAAATCTTAAAACACACAATGATTTGGTATACAATTAAAAGTACCCACTGACCCAGAGAGTGTGACGTAACAACAACCACTGACACTGGCATTAGCAGGGATAAATACCCAGACCACCCGCTGTTCAAATGGAGCCAAGCAGCCATCCATACTGCACTTTATGGCTCCTAGTCATTATGTAATCATCATTCAGTGCTCTCCAAACCCCAGACAGCCTTAAACCATTGCATAATATACAGTAACATACAGTAGATAGACACACGCACATGCACACACGTGATAACTTTAATCTCCCCCGTTTAATCTCTACATTCAGCACTGAGTATGTACAGCTGGATGCTCCGCTGAGCTACTTCAAAGGCCCCGACTGCCTGCAGATTTGGCACTTTGAGCCTTTGCATAATGTACAAGCAGTTATTTAAGATGAAAATCCACCCTAACAGGACTGCACACATCGCTGTTGTCGGATTTAAACTTAATTTAACATGAATTCAATGTTTTTATTGTGCAGAGAGATTGCATTGTCTTAGCATCCTCAGGCTTCCGAGAGCACCGCTGAACCCACACAATTTACTGCCGTATTTTAAAATTCATGCTTGCAATCTGGAAATGGAGCATTTCTTCTTTCAACCCTTTAAACTTTAGTAGATGCAAAAGTGTCACCTGTTTGGACAGATGTCGCCCTACAATTCTGTACAGCTGGTGAACGAGAACAAGTGTCTCCTGAAGCTAGAGGAGGCAAAAAAGCTGAGTTTAAATCTGAAAAGAAAAAAAAAAAAAAAGCGTGTACAGCTAGACACAACCAGGAGCTGCAAACTAAGCGCTGAATTGGAGGCAAATGTTGTAAACACTGACAAGTGATTTTCTGAGGATACAGATGTATTTCCTGGTTCAGAAGATTTTGCACAGCTACGGTAAAAGCAAAAAAATAAAAAGGTATTCAACCGTAAAAGAGCAAAACATTCTGTTTGCTGTCAAGTGAAAGCAGCACCTTCCAAAAGAAGAAACTTTTCAAGGTTTACGAATTTCATTTTCCAGGAGTCCAGGACATACAGTACAGTACACCAGCTGGCAGATGCTTTCATCCAAAGTGCCTGGCTGTCTTGTTTGTATCAGTGAGAGCTGAACCTATAACAGCTTTTTCATTGGTAGAATGGGAAATATTCACAGTAAATAAACTTGTGAAAGAAAAAAAAAGAAGCACCAGAGTAAATGTTCCTTGCTTTCACGCAGCCACGAGAGTCAGGCTGCAGTTCAGAAAGTATCTTTTGGTAGCCTCGCAGATCAGAGTCTCAGTTCTTGCTTTTCTGGGTTTGGGAGACAGATGTTCACTTGGACTAACATTGAATGAACCGTCCAAGATGACAGGAATAGTACACGAGAATTCAGCTCAAGGACGGCTTTCCCCTTTAAATCTCCCACTAAGACTGAGAGCTTCCCCAGGTTTTCTTCATCTTAACTCTTCCCTTGCACTCTGCATTTAAGGTTTTGCTGTTTTAAAACCGTTTTGAGTTTTTTGTAAATCCCCATTTCCTACGCTCAAACATGCCTAACATGAACCAAACTAAGTCAATAATGACACACACTCCCCCTGTGGCTTGTGTTTGCCCCCGTTTCAGTTGTATCTGGGCGTGGTGCTGGCAGCTGTGGTCATCATCACCGGCTGCTTCTCTTACTTCCAAGAGGCCAAGAGCTCCCGAATCATGGACTCCTTCAAGAAAATGGTGCCACAGGTATGTTGATGCGTGTGGTGTTTGGTGTAGTCTCACAGCTTTCTGAATCAATAAGCTGTCCCTCAAGTAGGGCTTACACACTCACTTGAGTGGAAACCTAATAAGCTTGCACAAAGGAAGAATAAATGTTTGAGCCAACTTCGGATTGTGAGTGTGTTTGCATAAAAACTCCCCTTGCGTTATCCACCTCTAGCACTTCGATTGCCTAATTCTTTAATCTATTTAGGCTCTTTTCACTCCCTTCTTGTCTCCTTTTCCACTACCTGTCTTTTCTCTCTCTTTTTCCACTTCCTCTCACTATCTCTCCCTTTCACATACCTCTACACCCTCTGGCTCCACTTTTTTTTATCGCTCTCACTCTTCCTCCTGACTAAATCCTCTCTCTGTTCCCAAACTCTCTCTCTTTCTCTCTCCCTCACACTCCCTCTCTCTTCTTGTCTCTGTCTTCCCTTTTTTCTCCATGCCAGCAAGCTTTGGTGATCCGGGAGGGGGAGAAGATGCAGATCAATGCTGAGCTTGTGGTGCAGGGAGATCTTGTGGAGATCAAAGGGGGAGACCGCATCCCAGCTGACCTTCGAGTGATCTCCTCCAGCGGGTGCAAGGTAGGGGAGGGGTGCTGGGCTCAGCCTAGGGGGGCCTTGAGGTCTCAGTGGGATTACAGTTGCTCAACTGACTTTTGTGTTGCTATGTTTCTTTCTTGTTTCTTTCTTTCCTTTCCTTCCTTTCTTCTTGTTCTTCTTTCTACTTGATAAATTATTGTTTATCTTGTTAACCATCTTAAAGGAACACTTCACTCTCCAAATGATCATTTGTATGTCAGTTACTCGCCCTGTGTTTGTGCACTTTGTTCTTCTCACATCTCCAAAGTGAATGAAAAATCCCAAAAAAGAAGAAAATTCTTCATGAACTGAAGTCATAGGGGACCATGTTTTAACAACAGCAAAACTGTATCAAAACATCCATTTACAAACTTAGAGCTTGTGCGGTATGATCCAGGTCTCATTTATTTAAACTCCCTATTTATTCAGTCGTATATTCAGTTTTCCCTCTACGGGGAATGTCAGTAGGTGTTTGTTCATAATCCACAATACTGGTTAAAAATTTGAATTTGAAAATTCAAAGGATCACTTACATTACCACAATTTATCCTGACATCATATGATTGTTGCAATTTATTGGCAAAATCCATCCAATAGATGTTGAGAGATTCTGGTAGTTTCCAGTAGTCAGACTTATTGTATTGTATCTACAATACTGCTTCCAGATAGTAAACATTTAAACCATCAGGTTACTATTTAAGCATCTCAGGTCAAGTTTCCCTAATTTCTGTTAAAAGGAAGGTCAAAATTTCCCCTTGAGTAAATGTCCTGAATGGATTTAAGCCGCTGCTTTTTTTTTTTTTTTTGCTGCCAACTAGTAACATTTTCATCACATTTACACACATTACATACATTGTGAAACTGTTGTGTGGGTAGCATATCTGGTAGTATTTTATGAAGGCACTTACATCACCCCCAAAACACTTGTGTGTATGGTTTGCCTCCAGGTCACCTGACATTCGTCCAACAAAATTTTTGAGTGGCCAGTTTTAATGAAAACCTGAGTTTGACTGTTTAAGCAGAATCTCTTCATGAGTTAGTGAGAGAATTAGCTTGAGTTAGTCTCAGTAGATTTTGAGTTAGTGCAGTATGACTGTGGTAATCAATGGCATACATGTTTCCACCTATAGAGAAACATGGGAAAACTCACTAAGACCAGAAACGGGTTTTGACATGACAAAGAGAGTTGCACTTGTTGCTGCTAAGTGCTGCTGCTTTCATTTCCACCCTGTCAGTCTCACCTCCCCTCTCTCTCCTTTTTCTGTCCCTCAGTCTCACTGGGTAACACCATTCTCTCTCCTCCTCTCTCCCTATTCTTGTAAAGGTGGACAACTCGTCTCTGACGGGAGAATCTGAGCCTCAGACTCGCTCCCCAGAGTTCACGCACGAGAATCCTCTGGAGACCCGCAACATCTGTTTCTTTTCCACCAACTGTGTCGAGGGTCAGTAGGCCACATCTGCCATTATCTTGTCTCTTATCGCCTCTAAAAAGTCTCCTTTAAGCCATCTGGTGATCAACTATCAGTGTGTTTCAGTGCATTCATTACAGCAGCCATGCCTCCATCCTACAGTAGTGCGTAGTTATTGAATTTTGAATGCATTGAGATTATTAATGAGTGTTTTCATTTGAAATTCAACCGATGGGAGTTTTAGTTGGTATTTCCGTTGCTATCAATCATCAAACGGTAATGCAGTCAGCATTTCAATGGGATTCTCATATCAGAATCTGCAGCTTCATCAATCTCTACATCTAAATTCAAATGTAGGTTGAATATTAAGTGAACGCTTCCTCTCAAAAGTCTGTTCATTTTGGGGAAAAAAAAGCTTAAAGTCAAATAAGACTTAGAATATTTGGGGGATCCAGCCTGCAAATGCCCTCATTTGTCAGCTAATGATTTATCTTTGGGTCAAAGTTCATTCTTAACCCTGGAAACAGTTGAGAAATACCACCACAGGGTCCATTACGTAGCTGTCCAGGAGCTTTCAGTCTTATCACATAATCACTTTGCCCAGTTGTCATGGACTTGAAGATATTTAAACTTCCATGTACTTTAACAACTTCTCTTTTGTGTCAACTTAAAAGCAAAGATTCATTATTTAGTTTTTTCCTTTAAGAAAAATGCAATGCCAAAATTTGATATTGATCATTGTATTGTATATGCCAGCAATGCATTTTCTTTTTTCAAAACAAATCAATATCTGAATCAGTTATGAAAACTTAAATTAGAGAGTAATGTTTAGTCCGCTGTCTTATTGTCTGTGACTCAGTTTTGCTCCCTCTGTGTGGGTTGTGTTTAAAAGATCAAGTCAGACAAAGCACACATAAAACCCCACCATATTTTCCTGCTTAACTTTAGTGCTGTCTGCCCACGCAGATAGTTGGGGTTTTATGCATGTCCCTAAAATTTCTGCTTCCACCCTAATACAATGAAGGTAAATGACATTTTATCTGTGGTGCTCACAGCATTAGAAATGACATTTAAAAAATCAGTAGCAACATTTTCTTTGCCAAAACAATGTCCCTGTTGCTCTGTATTATCCACAGATCTCTCTTTGAACAGCTTCCATTGGAACTACTTTCTACTGAGAAAATAGTCCCTGTGAAAACTGCTGATAGTGACATCTGTGGATAACATTATTTGTATTTTACGTGTTTCAGATTCTTTCCTCACTCACTCAGCGGACTCAACCATCAATCACTGCCCAACACCTGTAATTCTCCTCCATCCATCACCACTCCTCATCCAGCCCCATCACATCCCTATCAACCGTCCTCCCTGTTTACAAAATACAGCACTCAACTCCCACTGTGTCTTACACACTTTTAACAGTCATTTATCTTTTTACATATTGCTCTCAGAAGCACACACACATTTCACTAAAGCAGTTAGAGTACTGGGTCAGCCACCTGAGGCCTTGACATCTTGTTTTAAAGGGCTTTTATCCAGACAGACTAACAGTGAATCACCACTCCTTCTCAGGTACGGCCCGTGGCATCGTGATAGGCACCGGTGACCGAACAGTGATGGGTCGCATCGCCACGCTGGCATCGGAGCTTGAAGTCCGCCGTACACCCATCAACATCGAGATTGAACATTTTATCCATCTCATCACGGGCGTGGCTGTCTTCCTGGGCGTGACCTTCTTCATCCTGTCACTCATCCTGGGCTACACCTGGCTGGAGGCTGTCATCTTCCTCATTGGCATCATCGTGGCAAACGTGCCTGAAGGACTGCTGGCTACTGTCACTGTGAGTGAGTGTGTGTGTGTGTGTGTGTGTGTGTGTGTGTGTGTGTGTGTGTGTGTGTGTGTGTGTATGTGTGTGTGTGCGTGCGTGCGTGTGCGTGCATGTGCATGCGTGCGTGCGTGCGTGTGTGTTTGTGTCACTGTGTTTTATGAGAGAGGCTCATCATATGAAGCTTTTACTGATTTTTGCCAAACAAAAGAGCAGATCAGTTTGAACATCTTTTTAATGGGATTTTATGTTCTCAAACAGCCTCTTCTTATTTCCGCTGCGAGAAGACAAAGTGCACTTCAGTTTACAATGAACAAGGTCCCCTTGTAGCAAGGACACAACATAATATGCTTCTGGGAATAGTGAATAGAACCGTGGGGAATAGTCATAGATTGGCAAACCGAATAAAAACAAAAAGTTAAAGATGGTTTGTGCTGCAAATTGTAAGTTTTATTTTCATTACTTGTTTTTTTTTATTATTATTAGATTTTTACTTTGACAGTAAAAAAAAATGTCAAGATAAACTAAAATGCGGTGGATGATTATTATGTTCAACATAACTTTAAAGGACTACTTTTCTCCCCAAATAATTGTTTGTATGTCAATTACTTACCCCATATTACCTTTGATTTGTGACAAAATCTTTGTTTTTCTTGCATTACATGCCTCCAAGGTGAACGAAGAATCCAAAACCTGAGAAAATTATTTTTGAATTGAGGTCATCAAACAACAGCAAAACTATTTCAAAACATCTGTTTCAAAAACTCGCGCACAACTCGTACTGTAAAATATAAATCTCATTTATCCAGTCATGTGCTCAATACTTTCCTAAATGTGTGCTTTTTTCGATGAAATAGAAATTTATTTAAAAATGAAAAACACTTCCACAAAATGCCTGGGCATGCGCAAGCATTTAGACTTGTCATTGACCATGAGCTCTGTTTACATGCACCTAAACCTGTCGTTTCCTGACCTATTAAGAAGCTTGGAGGAGGGATTTCAGTTGGATGCATGAGCAGAGTTCAAATGCCCTCATGCTGCCCTGGCAAGCTCCACATCTTTGTTTAAGACTGTTTAAGTGTTTAAAATAGTATTTTTTTTATATAAAAATGCATGTTTACAGCATGAGTTGTGTTAGAATTTTTAAATCGATGTGTTGGCATAGTTGTGCTGTTGTTAAATGTGACCCCCTTTTACTTAACTTCATCAAGAATTTTCTCTGTTTTTGGATTCTTCGTTCAAGGAGGCATACAATGCAAGCAACTTTTCATTTTAAATTTAAGGTCACATGGAGTGAGTATCTGACTCACAAATGATCATTTTGGGGTAAAGTATCCCTTTAAATTTATTGCAAACATATTAACAAACTATTTTCACATCCAGCAGACACAGAGCAACATCAGCATTCATTTGAAGTCTTTTTTTTCTGGCCATCCAACAAATATAAGTCTATTATTCACTCTCCTTTTAGCTTTGTTTTGGTCTTCACCAACTCCTTAGAAAATATATCTGGCACCTTGGCTGCTACATGTATGATTTTCTTCACCAGCTATTTGTTAACCTTGCTGTTTGGTGCTGGGCAGCCAGCTCATAGTGGGTTAATGTGCTTGTTTACTGAAAATAGCTGCCTGAAATGAGATTGATGAGCCTGGGGTTTAAGGGTCTGAAAATGAGCTAAAAGAGGCTCAAAAGCTCTGTAGAACTAAGAGGGAAATGCAGACTTGGATGTTAATTCGCCATGGGTTGTCATCTTGAGCAGCTGTTTTCTCATTACATGCAGTAATTTGATCCATTGTTAACATCAAAATATTGATTATTGCAGCACAGAGTGTGCCAGCTCTCGAGCCCTCATATTGTGCCTGCTGGCTCACTGTCATGGTTTACTGGCACACCTAAATGGATCGGAGCCATCATCAATGTTATTAGTTACACCTGTGCTTTTCCTAACACTAATTTACCCTCTGCGAATGTTAGCTGTAGCTCTAATGATACTAACAGAACACTGCAAAGCAGGTGATTTATTACTGAATGTTGGAGTTGCTTCAATGTTGAAGTGAATCTAACTTTTTTCTGCAACAATAAACAAAGTGCGAGCCGAGGTGGATGCCAGCTGGCATTTGAAATGCCATCAGTCGACATTTCACTGGTCACAGAAAATAAATTAACTTCCAGTGACTGGTTTCTGTAGTCGCTCCCGCTTTAAACACACCATGAGTTGTGTGTGGAAATGTCTGTGCATGTCTGTGCTGCATTTGTTGCTTTGTGAGTAATGTGGCCAGCTTGAGTTAATGTGCATTGATGTGTCTCTTACAACATATGGAATGTGTCTATTTGTTGTATTTTTATGTCCCTGTGCACCTGCTTTTAACCAGCCAGCACACACACACATGCAGATGCACACTTCCGCTGTAAGGCACCTGGCCCATGCATGGTTTCACATGCACAAACACTTGAACGCACCGGTGCATACACATGCTCTCTTCCCTGCTCGACTAACAATCATCCATCCTCCTTGCCTCTCCTCTACACACCCACCCCACCCCCCACCCCCCTTCCCCTCCCGCCGTCCTCCCAGGTGTGTCTGACTCTCACTGCCAAGCGAATGGCCAAGAAGAACTGTCTGGTGAAGAACCTGGAGGCCGTAGAGACTCTCGGCTCCACCTCCACCATCTGCTCTGACAAGACGGGCACGCTGACCCAGAACCGCATGACCGTGGCCCACATGTGGTTCGACAACCAGATCCACGAGGCAGACACCACCGAGGACCAGACTGGTGAGACAGAGAGAGAGGGAGAGATGAAAAGAATGGGAGGAGGAGGGAGAGAAAGAGAGAGAGTGGCAGGAGAGGCTAAATAAATAAAAAGGGGAGATAGAGTGTGTGGGAATGCAGAGGGGGAGTGTGACCACCTGCTGAAATGCATCTGTCCAATGTTCACGCCACCAGCAGACATTGCTATTCGCACTACCGCTTGGATTAATTGAGTAGCGGTATGCAGTGGGCGGCACAACCCTCAGCTACAAACATGTCTTTTGCCAGAGTTCCTCAGCGAGACTGCTGCTGCGGAACCAATCACATTCCTGTCTCCCACCAAACAGCTACAAGCTGAGCCAAATTTCAAAGAAGCTTTTAGCAATAAACCAAAAGGTTTGGAAGATGAAGAAAAAAAACAGGTGTTCTATGCATACCAATGAGTATTGAGTCAGGGGATTGTGCAATAATACATTGAATAGCCAGCAGTGCTGACAAAGGCCGCACAGCTGAAACAGTGCAAGTGCTGAAGAAGAAAAAAAACACCCTGTATTCATTTTTTAGGAGTACAGACTATTTCTGCAGCTGTTGCAAGTTTTGGAGCCTTTTGCACCTTGTTCAACAACTCTAGCCACAGTTTGCCGCTGTGTACTCACTGTATGTTGCATGATGTTATTTTATTCTGTTTTTCACAATAACAGTGACAGTGACCACTCTAGAGAGCCTAATAAAAAAATGAACACAGCAGAGTGAAGGTCTTTTCAGTTAGATTAAATTTCCAAACAGCTTCTATTTTTTGAGACATTCTAGTTAAGAATGAATGCCATTTTCCAGATGGGGGAATTGAAAAATCACTTTTGTCTAGGAATAAGTGATTGCTCGACTGAGCTGACCCCTATTCTGTTATTTAGCTACAATATCCAGAGCTATTCTCCGAACCAAGAGTTAAGTCAGTAGCATAAATACTGCATGAGCCTTACTTAAAAAAAAGTCTAACACAGCTCCTTCTGTTATTCTCTCAGGTTTGGGTTTTGACAAGAGCTCTGCTACTTGGGCTGCTCTGTCTCGCGTGGCCGGCCTGTGCAACAGAGCTGATTTCAAAGCCGGACAGGAGGACTATCCCATCCTGATGGTACAAACCTCCACCCCACACTGACACTACAACAGCAGCTTCCCAAACCTTTGCATTGGTGGTTCACTCTCATAAATTATCTGTACTCTGTAAAGCAGTGGGGTACTGGTTTGGTTTAATCTATGGACGTTGTGAGCAGGTCATTTTAGATTTGGATCATGCATGCGCATTATTCATAAGACATAATTTTGCATACATGGCTTGCAGATAGGGCAAGTTAACAACATCAGGCCAGTGTTAGGTGAGCTGTCACTCAAAGATAAGCAGTGGTGGAAGATTCAGATCATTTAATTAAAGTTGCTAGTATAGTATAGTATAGTATAGTACAGTATAGTACAGTACAGTGCAGTATAGTTTAGTTTAGTTTAGTTTAGTATAGTATAGTATAGTGCAGTATAGTGTAGCACAGAATAATATTGTATAGTATAGCTTAGTGTAGCATGGCATAGTGTAGCAAAGCATAGTGTAGCAAAGCATAGTATAGTATGGTGTAGTGTATTGTAATATAGTGTAGTATAATGGAGTAGTATAGTCTAGTGCAGTGAAGCAGGTTTTAGTATAATATAGTATATTGTAGTGTAGTGTAGCATAGCATATTGTAATATGGTGTAATATAGTATAGTATAGTGCATTGTGAAAATACTCCATTATAAAAAAAAAACTATATTAACTAACAAAATTGTACTTAACTGTGCTTAAATAGGGGGATCTTCCATTTTGATTTCAAGTCTTGTCGATACCATGACACCATGGAAGACATATTAGCTTTTCCTCGCAAGTATTGTCTTTGTGGCCACAGCCTTCTGTAGCAAATTCCTCCATGTCACACAAGTCCACTGCTGTCTAGTCAACTGAAAACATATTAATGGTTGCAGAGGAATTCAGAATCTGCCTTAACACCGAATTACAGGTCAAAGATCAAATTCTGTTATCAGTAGTGAGTGACATAAAAATGTGATAGCACATGGAAAGCCACTATTGCTGCAGTGCTATTATGCATTTTCAAACACTACAGACCTTTAAAAGAATCACTATTAGACATGGTCGCTCCAAACTGGCACAATCAACCCTTTGGCTAATAAACTAATACCTTCATACCCGGGTGTCCCTTTAATGCAGTGAGCACAATATATCATTCAGAACACTGAATTCGTTTTTGGTTTTAGTCTCTTTAGGGTTATGTTGGTAATAATAAATAAATAAAACAACACCAGACTTACCCTTTGGGTTAAAGTACACCCAAATACAAAAGTTTTACAGTAGTCATAAAAGTAGCGGTATGCACATAAGCACTTTTCAGAGAACTCTAGGAAATATTCAGACCCTTCACTTAAATGAAAATAGCTACTACATTGTAAAAGAGTCCATCACATGTAAAAGGCTTTTATTCAAAATATTACTCAAAGGGGAAAACCCACCTTAAATTTAAATATGTTATTTTCATGGAAGTCAATATTGATGACTATGAGCTACTCTTTTTCAAAGCCAGAAACACGAAACATAGTCTCAGTATTGTGATATCACAAATATAAAGTCTGGAGCTGCATCATAGACAATGAATAGGAGCCTGATTCTGATGACCCACACAATGTTTGTTTCCTTTTTTATACCCAAATGAGCTTTATTATATTGTAGTGTTGTCAGTTGTCATCCCAATTCATTGTCTATGGAGCAGTGCCAGACTTTAAAACCCATGACATCACAATTCTGAGCTTTAGCTCCCTAGTTTTTGAGCTTGGGAGAGAGTTGTTCATGATTACTAATATTTTAGGACTGTCTTAGTCCATAGAAGTAACATGCATGAATTTGAAAATGAGCATAGTTCCCCTTTAACATCATAAAAATGTACTTCAAGTGATAAAAGCAAAGTGACTCATTATGCAACAGAATTGCCCCTATCAGTGTTACATTATCATATATTATATCATCCAAGCAGCATTTTAATGCTGCAGCTGGTCGAGGTGGAGCTAATTTTATCTACTTCACACATCATTGAGCCGTTTAATCTACTGTATAACAACGTATCTTATTTTATAAACTGCTGATATGAGTTGTGTTTAACATCTTAATATGATAAGTGACTAAGTGTCATATAAATGTAGTTATAAGTGCAATATTCCCCTCTATTTATATTTACAATATTTATTATACTTAACTTAGTTAGACCACTGCTATTGGGTATAACACAAGTAAATAAAACAGTAAAAACTGTACACTACAGTGCAGTATTAAGTACCATAATATAGAGAAAATATAGTTTAGTTTAAGAGTACTTGAGAATTGCACAGGAATTGAGTAAAAGTATTTTGAATTCTCATCTGCAAAACAGCCAAGCCTCACCTACAGGGAGAAAAACAACCCATAAAAATGATTCGTCAATACCACTTGACACAGGTGCACTATACACACATACTGACTGACACAGTTAGCCTCCTTCTCACACGTAAACACACACACACACACACACACACACACACACACACACACACACACACAATAATCCAATGCACCCCTGGAAATAACTCCCCCACACTGATATACAAACACACACACTGCTGGGTAGGTAAGTCAATAATATCCCACACTTCTACCTACCGCTCTTCTCCAACCTGTGCTACACTGACCTGAAGAAATTCTCGGTGTGGCTGTCAGCGACAGGGATTACAGCTTCTTGGCTCCGGTGGGAGCAGACCCTGCCGCTGCAGCCTCTCTGCCCCCTCGAGGTGCCCGGGCATCCTCACTGCATTAAGTAACAGCCATATCTCCTGACAGCACTCAAACATAGCAGTGAAGTCCATATCTGCACTTGGAAAAACAAGAGAAATGGAATTTCCTTGATCTATTTATTCATTCATGAAAAGGCACAAACAAGGACAAATCTTGCGGCGCGCGTGTCCTTGTTTTGCAGCTGTTCATGAATGAATAAACAGGAACAAAGAGAAATCTCTTGTCTTGGTTCGGCCCCTGTTGGTATATCGGCCGTCAGGTCAATCAGCTCTGCATGGATTCTAATAAATTGGCTCCAAGAGCGGGATGATTTGTAGTGATCATCATGGATTTTTAAAATTTTTTATCAAGGAGGGCTTTACAGGTTATCAGAGGAGATTTTTTACCTTAAATGATTCAAGCACCGCAGAAGCAACTTTGTCACACATGTCAAAGCTAGTAAACCTGCAAAAAAACACAAAAAACTAATACAGAGCAATGTGCATCCAAACAGGGATAATTCAATCCTGAGCCTTGTAAAATAGACCTCTTTACCATCTGTCTCTTTGTCTGTGTGAAATTTAGTGTGCAGATGTCTACATGTGCAAGTAGTCTACACGGATTAATGGACCTTTTCTGAATGTTAAAATGCATAAATTATATTTAAAGGAGTAGTGTGTAAGATTTAGGGAGACATCATGTCAGTGAGCTTTGCAGATTCCAACTAGCTGAAACTTCTTTAGAATTCCTTCAGTGTTTATCGTTCAGGATCTGGGAGCCAAAATTTTGCGGAGGTCCTCTCCTCTCCAAAACAAATGGAACAAATGGTGATTTATATTTAAAAAAAAAAAAAAACACCCAGTAATGCAGTTTCAGGTTAAAAAAACTGGTGTTTTTCTGAGGCTCCTTGCCACATGGGGGCTTCTAACTAAGGTGGCAGACGAATGACCATATCTATAGCCAGTGTTTGGTTTGTCCATTATGGGCTACTGTACAAACATGGTGTTGCAACATGTCGATCTCCATAGACAAAAACCTGCTCCCTTTGTAGATATAAACATCTTACTTTTACGTAATGAAAACACAGTGACTCTTATTTTCAGGTGATAATACACTAAAGAACTCATTATATTCCATTCCCGCTAATATATCCCCCTAAATCCCACACACTGGACCTTTAAACTCTGTGTTTAAGTTTTACCTCTGCTCCCCATTAAAGCATGCAGTATCGCTATAAAACTAATGTTTACTTGTTCAAACAAAAATGGACCACACAGAACAGTGTTTTGTGCTTTAATTCCTTCAAGCTTTAATTTACTTGTTAGCTACATCCGTAAAACTGCTTTGATATTGATTATTGCCAACAGGCAATGGTCTAATGTCTTCCTCTGACAATATTTATTTTCAACTCTTCATATCTAGGACCTTTTACATCCATACCCTTTAAAACTGCCCTTAAAAATACCTTAAAAAGAGTACACATGACAAACTAACCAGCTGTGTTTTTCCACAAGATGCTGAGCTGCTGTAATCAAATTATTATTCATCCCCTAAACTGAAAAAGAAAACTAAGTTTTGCGCTTTCATTACCTCTACATTAAATTGTTACATAACTTTAAAAACAATGTGGCCAGATTACAAGCCCGGTGATGCAGATGATACTCTGCTACCTGCATTATTAATGAGAACCATAATGGAAGGAAAGCAAGTCCTCTCAGGTACTGCTTTAATCAGTTAAAGTTGCCTTCCACCGCAGTGTGATAAACACAGGGAGTGAGACAGACAACACTCATTTCTTAATATGCATATGTGAGTGACTGTGCAAATGTGTGTGTGTTTCCCCAGAGGGAGACGGCAGGGGATGCATCAGAGTCAGCTCTGTTGAAATGCATCGAGCTGTGCTGTGGGAGTGTTCGTGAAATGAGAGTTCAAAACCCCAAAGTGGCAGAGATCCCCTTCAACTCCACCAACAAATACCAGGTACGGCATGGGGCTAATGTTGCATCATGGCTTAGTGCTGCTGATGCAAGTCTACAATGAAATCCTAACATCCATTTACACAGCATTCATAATTTACTGCATGGTCACTGTGGATTTCACGCAATGTTTTACAAAGGAAAATGTATTTTTTTTAAGTTTTTAGTTTTAAACTTTTAGATTTTAATTTATTTATTTATTTTTTTCTATTTATGAATTATATATTATTGCTTTTAAATCTCAATTTTCTTATTAATTTTAAATTTAATGTTTTTTTTTTTTTAAAAATTCATTCTGTTAGAGCTCTTTAAATTGACAATATTATGATGTTTTAAAAGATGCATTTCTAACTCTTGAAGATCACTTTTTTTTTTACCTTAGATGCTTTGAGTGAATCATGCATATTCATTTTTAACCTTTTTCCATTCAAGGAAGACAGCCTGAACATGCATGCTCTTTTAAAGCGACACACTGCTTTACATTCATACTGTTGCACACATTTATGCTCGGGAACTGCCACAACAGGCCACAGGCACATCACTGTTTGCTACAGAGAAGCTGTTGCAAGGTTGTGATGTGTGTTATTTGTGAAATCTGTTTTTGTTTGAGATGGTCACAGCAAAAAGACTAGTTTTGGGTAGGGTTGGATGAGAAAGACCTTAAAGGGACAGTTTACACCAAAATCAAAAATACATATGTTTCATCTTACCCATAGTGCTATTTATAAATTTAGATTATTTTAGTGTGGGATGCTGAGTATTGAAGATATCAGCCATAGAGATGTCTGCCTTCACTCTAATATGATAGAACTAGGTGGCACTTGTCTTGTGGTGCTCAAAGCATGAAAAAAATACATTTGAAAAACTCAACAGAAATGTCTTTTTCCAGAAATCATGACCCAAGATAATCCATATACCTTGTTGTGAGCCGTGTAATGTAACCACATCACTGTGGGGGAAGTGTACATCTACTGCTAGCTCACTTATAGCACCACTAAGCTTGCTAAATTTACAGCATAGCCAAGGAGGATGCCATTAATCATTACTTCTCGAGTTCTCACGAGCCTCTCATCCATGAGTAGATGTACGCTTCCTTCTGTGCTGTGATATGGTTGGAGGGTATAGTTCAATAGAGAGAAAATAGTTACTCAATGAAAATGCTCACAACAAAGTCTGTGGATTATCTTGAGCAACCGGGGCATGATCTCTTGTAAGAGACATTGCTGTTGAGTTTTTCAAACATATTTTTTTGGTGCTTAGAGTACCACAAGTCAAGTCCTATCTGGCTCCATTACATTAGAAAGACAGCAGATATCTCTACGGCCACTATCTCCACCACTCAGCAGCTCACACCAAAACAACCTAGACTGAAAAATAGCACCACAGTTAAGAGAGAAAGTATGTATTTTTGAATTTGGGGTGAACTGGCCCTTTAAATATATTGTCAAGTGTGAGGAGCTCTATCTGATAATTTACATTTTAGACTATATCATATTTTTCACTAGGCAATTCACTACATTTCTGATGACAATAAACAAGCTGTTTTGCATGGTGCTTTCACATCACAGCCAATATACAAACACATGTGGAATGTTGGTACATTTTAAATTTATTTTCCTTATCAACAACAACAACAAAAGCATTATTTTCTCAGTGATACTTCAATTTTATGCTTTTTTACTGTACACAATAGATCACAGCAGGCACTTGTGGGGTGTTAAGATAAGCTGCATGCTTTGTTACATGTAGGAGTTGATAACAACAACAAAAAAATAAAAGTTAATATTGAACTATGTAAAAAGTCATCACACAGAGCTTTAACACTTTGCTCAAGGGCACCGCAACAATTAAGACAAGGGGAATGTTTTTGCTTTGCACACCCAGTCTTCCTCATCTCGTCTGGAGATTTGAACCGGCATATGAATAACACAACAGTGATGTTGAAGCAAACAAAGGACTTCCTGCATGCATTTTGTGCACCTGTTCCCTGACTTAAAATAGGAACGTCTGTGTTGAGGAGAAAAAAAAAAAGCAATTTTGCTCTGGTTTCCTGAGATTAGATATGCTGTGACTCAGATACAAATTACCTGGGGGCGTGTGTGTGTGTGCTTGTATGTGTGTGTTTGCATGTGTGGGTTTTGGGGGGAGGGATAATGCAAAGTGTAACACCACACGAATACATGTGAGAGTGTGAATGAATGCTCCTACAAAACGGGGAATACATGTGACTTACAATCTGCACTCAGTCAAGTCAGCGTTGATAGCACTTTTATTTCAAACCACTCAGAAAGATATGACACCTGCATCTAAGACATGATTGCTGGTACGACTGTGACATTCATTGCTGAGCGTTACTAAAGAGCATCTCTTGTCCTGACCCTTGCTCTTACTAAAACAGAAACATTACAGAGCAAGACACACTCAGCCATAAACTACATGTTGCATCTTGTTTCAAAATAAATCCTTTCATGTTATGTCCTCACCAATCTTCAAATATTTTCCACTTTTTTTCAAGCTCTCTGTCCATGAAGCAGAGGACAATCCCTCCGGTCATATTCTGGTCATGAAGGGAGCGCCGGAGAGAATCTTGGACAGGTTGGTTAATCAATAACAGATTGATTAAATGTCTCGCAAGTGAGGAAGCACAAAATTTGTACTTTTTCATTTACCTATTCCTTCTCTTCTAGGGATGAAGTGAAAGTAAACAGCACATGCCTGAAAGGCTGGAAATATTCTATATGTATTATTTCTTTATTGTTAACAAATCCCATGAAAATACTAAAAGATCCTAGTAACGAGTATTGTGTATCAAAAACCTGATAAACACAGCTCATATCTCTGTGCAATGTCTATCTGTTGAAAAAAAACAAAACTATTAAAATCATACAGAAAAATAAGTAAAACTTTATCACAATGAACAGGGTTACTATAGATTGAGTTGATGCAACATTCACTTTATGTCCTGCTGACATAACTACTCACAAGGGCACCAAATGTGTATTATTCCACTGGTGAAAATAGTAACCAACACATTCACTGTTTACTCCTGTTGGAATAATGAACACTGCCCATCAGCTGTTTTTTTTGGAAATTGACCCACCCCTAAAAAAAAAGCAATTGAACTATATAATTGTGACCTTTTTCCACTGGAACTAATGGGCTTGGGGCTAACGCACACAGGCAGGGAAGGGAAATTGCAAAGTTTTGGTTTTAGTCCTTTCAGTGGATTTGTTGAAAATGAGAAAAATAAAGAATAGCACTGACTTCGCTGGCAGTCCGTTAGTCTATGTTGTCTTCCAATCTTTTCATCAAAAGCTTTTGTTTATGTTTTGTGTTGTCTGTTGTTTACACGCCTAAATAGCAATTACCAGTGCTGCATTGACTCATGTCTTTGACTAATCACTGTACACTTACTTCACTCAAGGTTTCCTCTCTCTTCTGCTGGAAAAGTATGTACTCTGAAATACAGGCTAACAGAGTCCATCAAAATGGCATTCTAAAGGAACGTTTCTACCAAACACTTTCAATACTTTCAGCACCCTTCGAACCAGTAGGCCCATACATCAATCTTTAGAGTTTCCATCGCCAACAGTACTCAATATACGCTGGGTTTTACCAGATAGTAATAACTGCGTCACCGCACCGTCCAGCTCTAACTGTATTTCCTCATTATGGCCAATTCAAAGGATCACCTGGACCTCGCTAATCGTACACAGAGTGGGGTTGCACACCGGCATTTTTGGAATGAAAAAGAACAGGCATTAAGTCCATTAAGCGCAAGAGTGATGATTCTCTATCGACCAATCAGTAGAAGTGTTTCTACCTCCACCTTTTAGTATCAGATCAGTGTGCTAGGTACCTCAACAGACGGGTGAAAAGAAAAATGGAACGCAATACAACAGTTCTGTTGGTACGATCCACAACTTCTGACAATAGAAACACAAACATATCTGTTCTAATGTGTAACCAACTGAAGTAAAGTGGTAACAAGGCTTAAGAAATAAGATCATTCCTAGTTCTTGCAGTGTGGAGACGATAAAAAGGGGGTTCTTAGAACAAGTTTCTGAAAAAGTTCATCTGTTCCAAAAATGCCTTATATATAACATCACATTAATATTGTTTTACAGCACTTTGTTTACATGATTGCCATACAGATAGAGACTACATTATTAGAAGTACAAGCAGTAAAAGTGTCATTAATGGATGTTTTACAGGTGCAGTAGCATTATGATCCATGGTCAGGAGCAGCCACTTGATGAAAACTGGAGAGAGGCTTTCCAGAGTGCCTACATGGAGTTGGGAGGACTGGGAGAGAGAGTGCTTGGTAGGTTTCCTCTCTCTGGCTATTATCCGCCTGGGAATAGGTAGTTGGGAGAAGCAGCTGGGCACTGCACTCCTTTTATAATCTCCTTGGTAAAGAGGGTAGTTTAGCCACATGGCCCTATAAATGTGTAGACTGCTTTTATTGCAGCAGCGTATTCAAAGACGAAGGTTTTGGCACTGCAGTCTTAACCAGAATTTCAACACACTCACATGCAGTTTAAGCTGAAATTACCATTGTTATACAAAATGTTTGAGATATGGGTCTTCTTGAGTTTAGTACATAATGTTGTATGAATTATGAACTGGTTATAGGCTGGCAATTCCGTTCAGGTCAAACTCTGCACTAAACTCTGATATAATTTGTGCATGAAATAACGTTTTCCCCTACAAAATGACACATTTTGAGTTATAAAAAAAAAAAAACATCACTTGAAGTTCAACTTTCAGTATCTCTCAAGTGTTTAGCATCCAGACTCTGTAAATGTCATCATCTTGACAACCAAGGAAAAAAAGTTACCTGGCATCTTTTTAAAAGTGCCATAGGTAATAATTATGTGCTATCATCATTTTGTTAGAGCAGGTGTCACTTTTTTCAAACAGCGAAATGTGGAATAATGCCGTTTTGGAAGTGACACTCCTGAAATCATGTAAATTATTAAAACCCAGTTATGCCTGAGGTGATGATGATGATGGGTCGGGTGTGTTTCACGAAAAAAAGAAAGGTTTCTCCGCTTTTAGACGGAGCATTTTATTGTGCTTTGCTCCATAGGGATTCAAGAGATGCATATTTCAAGGGCTGTGGGTCATGAATTAATAAAAGTGGCTGATTCAATTTGTATTTCAGACCTGCAACCTCCAAATCTACATCTAAAATTAAAAATGATTTGTATGCATACAGTAAGGTAAAGGATCATTGCAGCGGGGACGATGTGTTTTCTGCAGGCTTCTTTGAGAGCCTCCAGACCTCTTTCAGATTTCCATTTCTTTGAAGTGTTTTACTGTAAATAGAGGCAGCAAAATACACCGGAGCATCCTTATTGTTTATTGGATGTTTTGGACATAAAACATCCTTAGGGTCATGAAAAATTTGTCTACCTTTTAAAGTGCCAGATAAATTGTCAGTTGATGTCAAAGCAACAAAACAACAATTTTTTTGTTTGCTGCAGTACACTCTGAGGTGTCAGTCAGTTATGAATGATCACCTCACTGAACCCTCTGCTCTCGCAGGTTTCTGCCACTTGAATCTGTCTTCATCTCAGTTCCCTCGAGGATTTACCTTCGATTGCGACGACATGAACTTCCCCACCGAGCAGCTCTGCTTCCTGGGTCTCATCTCCATGATTGATCCGCCGCGTGCCGCTGTGCCTGACGCAGTGGGTAAATGCCGCTCGGCTGGTATCAAGGTAATTGGTTCAACAGACTCTACCTTCATTGTAGTTCCTGAGAAGCCTTTTCCTGGGGCTTCATTTACCGGCCTCTTTAGAGAGGGGATTTGCACGTCAGATGTCTTTTCAAATCACAAAATGCAGTCCAAATGACAATCAATCACTCCAAGAGAAAAATCGATGGATAAATGAAGTTGTGTCGCTCTGAGGAAGCTGGTGAAAACATTTCAATGTACACAGTAAAAAGGTATATTCCTTGGTATGAGTGTTTCTCTGAAAGAAACAAGTCATATTACAAAATCTTAAGAGAAGCAAAAATCTTCTTTTTTGTTTTTTATGTGAAAATAAAAAAGCAACAACAGGTGATTAACTTATAAACTATACTCCAATATCATTTTTAGAAAAGATTCCTTTATGTAAAATGCAGGTTCAGTACATATATTACAAATTTTCATATATGTTAACGAACTGCAAATAAACACAGAGCAGATGTTTTGTCAGAAAAGTAAGTTAAGGTACCAAAGTTTTCATGCTTAATTGGCTTACAGAGGTAGAAGTGAGTGAAGATGTTACTATTGCTTAAGGGAAGGAAATGTTTATGCTAAAAATGGCAACAAAGGGGATGACATGCGTGATAAAATGTTAAGATTACAAAGTTTTATGATCTTTTGACTGATGCATTATGGTATAAATTTAAAAGTAGTCTTTTTTGACTTGACAAAAATCTGATTGGGGTTGAAAAATTTTCTGTTTAAATAAATTTATAGTTAGAAATGTGGGCAAATGTTTGGCAACGGGCAACATTGATGTGGGCTGTCTTGTTTATACAAACAGATAAACACCTAAATTCCACACTAAGCTGGGATTTATACTGGTTAATGTAATTATTAGAATTTTATACTATGCAGATGATACAATTTTACTACATGTGATGAAGTGTGTCAACGTGCTTCATATAAGTGTTCAACACTTTCAGACATTAAAGCCTATTCCACTGAGCAGTCCTGTTAAGTGTGGTTCAGTCCAGTCCAATCCAGTCAAATGAAGTCCAGTCCAGTCCAGTCTGGTCTGGTCCAGTCCGGTCCGGTCCGGTCCGGTCCGGTCCGGTCCGGTCCGGTCCAGTCCAGTCAAGTCCAGTCCAGTCCAGTCCAGTCCAGTTCAGTTCAGTTCAGTTCAATTCAGTTCAGCTCAGTTAGTTATACAGAGGAATGGTCAAAAGTTGTGGATGGTACTGATTAAACCCTTCCATTTCATCCTGTTTTGCATCACCTTTCTGTTGAGGTACCGAGCACACTGGTCTGATACTAAAAGGTGGAGCTAGAAATACTGCATTCCATTGATCGGTCAAGAAAGAACTGTCACTTTTGCTCCTCAAGGACACAATGCACAAATCTGCTATTTTTAAATATTCCATCGATTGTGACAGAGACTGTAAACACTCTCTCTGGTCTTTTTTGTTGTGAAATGTTGGTTTGCAACACTGTTCTATGGACGATCAGTGAGGTGTCGACCTCTGCATTGCCCATGAGGAGGAAATAAAGCGAGAGCTGGACGGAGCATTGATGTGGCTTTTACAACCTTGCCTACATTTAGAGCACTGTCTACTGCGGAAGCACTAAACAGATCTAAAGGTTAGATACGTGTCTGTATGGGTACAGTTCTAAGGGTACTGCCCTGAAAGTGTTTGCTGGAAACATGGCTTAAGAGCTGTAGGTGTGTTGTCTGTTTTTTGCCATTTCTGTACACACCCATTACAATCCAGTGTATTACCTTGTAGGTGAGCCTAGGAGGAAACTAGAGCACATAGCTCTGTTGCTCTAATTACTTTTTATTGGATTGGTAGTACTAACGTTTCACTGTAATGCGCATCCTCTGCCCACAGCATCAAAGGCTTAAGTGCAACAGCCCTAGATAGCGCTCTGTCATTATTGCACCTTTATGCAGCCTGTGTGTGTCCTGCTGTTGATTATGATGGTGATGGAGATTTCAAGAATGTCCACAATATGACTCATAATAACTTATCATAAGAGGTTCACATGTGATGTAACACTGATTCCTTGTGGGCTGAAAACAGGGATGGCATAAACTATTTTAAAATGACTCAAAAAAGCAGATATACTTTCACTTTTAGCTTAAGTTTTTCAGTTAACCTTTGGCCATTTAAAAAAAAAGGTAGATTCACAAGTATCATAGAAATGGACATATTTTGTCTGATGTTGGAGAAACTCAGAATGAAAGCTATTATACAGTATGTTTTGTTGTCACTTAGGTGATAAAATGAGAAGAGAGGTTTTTAGTCAAGTGCACTTCTGTCTGTTTCCTTTATTTGGAAAATATTTAGATGATATGCGTCAGAAAAGCACTTAACACTGAAAGCAGTGTGACACTGTTGAAGAGAAATTAAAATATGCTGCCTGAAACCATTTGTATAGTATTGTTAACATTGTTGCAGATGTACTGGAGGTTGACGAGTGATAATAGGCAGGTATTTTGGGGCCCTCTACCAGTCAGTCTATGCAGAGTTCGGTCTCCATAGACATATTGCGTTCTAATTTTTGTCATAATCCCGCTGCTCTGCCTGTGGGAACACAACAAACAATATTTGTGTTAGAGTGTACTGCCAGATTTGAACCCATAACCCCTAATAGTATTATTCTTTCACAGTGTAACTACACAACACATTTAGATGACTTATAGACCCTTAAGGACTATACAGCACTGTAGCTCAGGCTTGGTATGACACATGACACACAGGTGAGATATGGAGGGGTTTAACGCGATAATGCTGTGTGATTTATGAGACCTTCTGTCTGTGGCCAGGTGATCATGGTGACGGGGGACCACCCAATCACAGCCAAGGCCATTGCTAAAGGTGTGGGCATCATCTCTGAGGGCAACGAGACGGTTGAGGACATTGCTGAGAGACTGAATATCCCTCTGAGCCAAGTTAACCCCAGGTGTGTGTGTGTGTGTGTGTGTGTGTCTGTGTGTCTGTGTGTCTGTGTTAGAAAAGGTTTGGGGTGTGCTTTGAGAGCAACTTTTTCTGAAACTGTTTTGTTTGAGTATGTGGAAAGTGATAGGATATGTGTGCATATGCCACTGTCATATCTGTCCCTATGAAGCTATGGTCATTATCTTAGACTGGAAACATGGGAAAACAGCTACCTGGGCTCTGTCTAAAGAGGACAAAACTGCCTACCAGTACTTCTAAATCTAACAAATTACATGTTATATCTCATTTGTTTAACAAAATAGTTCTCTAATGTGTAAAGAAAAGATTCAAGATTCAAAGTGTTTATTGTCATATGCACAGTATGGAAAAGGAGACGTCAATAAAATAGAAATTACGTGTATAGAGAAGATAGAAAGTAACAATCCTAAAGTAACAATAAGGAAGATCAAAATGACAAAAATAAGCAGAGATCAAAATTAAGCTCTGCCAAAGTAGAGGCGTGGATTCAATTTACATGACATTGACGAATTTCATGACTTTAGACTCAACTTGAGAAAATCAAGAAATAAAAAAAAAGGACTTTAAGACCAATGATTTGTGACTTCGCTTCAACTTGAGCCTTTTGACTTGTAAATCAGTTCACTTACATAACCTTATGTCTTCACTAACATCACCATATTCATTTGCACAAAGGTGACAGACACTTCATTCCCCAGATCCACTTTGGCTGAATCACTCTGACAGCATCGAGAGGAGAAGCGTCAAGAACTAACGTGATAATACTGAGCAGCAGTTTAAAAAATTATGCCATTTATTTTTTAATTTCATTTAGACAAACACGCAACAACATACAATTTCACCTTGCAGGAGAACAGTCATACAGAATGTCTTACAAATTTCAGCATAGAAAGTTATTGACATTTTTTCTAATATGAGACAACTTGAACACAACCGAACAGGACAGACACATTCAAAATTCAGGTGTCATGTTAGTTTGTTATGCTTTGACAGTGCAGTGTTAACACTACTTTTTTAGACTTGCTTCAGCTACCCTTTTTAACAGATTAATACTTATACTAATACTAATGCATTTAGAATTTTTGTAAGTTCAATGTAATAATACTCTGCTGTTAAAATGGCATTACATTTGGTGAAGAGGGCATTCTGACTTGTTTAAGACTAGAAACTCAAAGTTTAGGATTTGGCACCTGACTTTGGGACTTGCTTGTCTTGACTGCTGGGGCCTTGATTTGGGATGTGAGTGCAACGACTTGAGAGTTGTGTCTCGTCCCGCCTTTAAGAAATACTCTGGTACATAACAAAACAGAACCAGGCTAGCTGTTACCCCCGATTCCTCATCTTTATGCTAAGCTAAACTAATCAGCTGCTAGCTCCAGCTTCATATTCAGCGGACAGACATGAGAGTGGTAGCAATCCACTCATCCAATTATGCCAAAAAATAAAAAAGTGAGTTTCGCAAAATGTCAAACTGTTTCTTTAAGACAAAAAGCATGTAAAATAGTGTTTTGTGTGTGTGTGGGTGTGAGTGTGTGTGCGTGCACACACATATCTTTGTGTGTGAGAGAGAAAAACACAGAAAGATAAACTTGAGGAGAAACAAGAAAATGTCAGTGCTCCTCTTTGCATAATTGTACCTAGTATCACTGACTCCTGACTGTGTTTGTGTGTGCACGTGTGTGTGTGTGCGTGTGTGTGTGGGTGTGTGTGTTTGTTTCCCAGGGATGCCAAGGCTTGCGTGGTGCACGGCTCAGACCTAAAGGACATGAGCCCTGAGTACCTGGACGACATGCTGAGGAACCACACTGAGATAGTGTTTGCTCGCACCTCTCCTCAGCAGAAGCTCATCATAGTGGAGGGCTGCCAGAGACAGGTCAATGGACGATAGTGTGTGTGTGTGTTTGGGCCTTTTGGAGAGCTTGCAGCTGAAAAGCGATGTGTGTGTTTGTATAGTTGAATGTAAGCGTGTGTGTTTGTGATAAAGTGTGGATGAATGCTTCAATGTGTCTGTTTATTTCTGAGTGTGGAGGTATGGCTCAATGCAAGTGTGTGTGTATGTGGCTGCACGCATGTGTGTGTCCCTGCCATTTAAAGCTGAATACAGTTTTAAGTGTTTGTAACTCTTTGTGGTTGTGTATGTGCATGTGCATGTGCACGTGCATGTGTGTCTGTGTGTTTGAGGCATTTTTAAGAGTTGATGGTTGAATGGATGATACGGTTCTTGTGCACATGAGTTTGTGTAATTGTGCATGTTATGGAGTTCCATTTGTGAGTGTATGCATGAATACAAGTATGTATCTGTAAAGTATATGATTAACTGTGTATTCAACTCCTATAGTGAACCCTATATAAATATATATTCCTTAATGTATGTGCTCAGCTTTTATATGTGACTAGTTAAAAATAGATGTGTGTAAGCACTTGCTCACATCCCCATATATATTGAGGTCATGCTACAATTCACCCTGAGTTACTCACTCTCACTCCATGTGACTGAATGATTGCAACTCAATTCCATTTTTCATTTAATCTCCCCAGAGCTGCTTTGAAAAGACATTATTAAGACAGAAGGGGAGGGGGAAAGAGAGGGAAACGGAGAGAGAAAAGCTTAAATCACGGTACTTATCTTTCTCCTTCTTGACACTTTTTGTTCGCCTGGTTCTTGTCGGTGCAGGGGGCAATCGTGGCAGTGACGGGCGACGGCGTCAACGACTCCCCGGCCTTGAAGAAAGCCGACATTGGCGTTGCCATGGGGATCGCCGGCTCTGATGTGTCCAAGCAGGCAGCTGACATGATCCTGTTGGACGACAACTTCGCCTCCATCGTCACCGGAGTGGAGGAGGGTGAGTGTGGGGGAATGAAAGTGTGAAAGAATGGAAGAGAGAAAAATAAAGGGAGAAAGGGGGAGAAAAAGCAAGTCAGAGAAACAATGGAAAAGGAGATTTTAAATTTTTTAAATTAAAAATATTCTGCCAGCAAGCTCCTTTGTTATGTAGCAATAGAGAAATTACATTATTTTTGAATGAATACCTTAAAATTGAAAATGTGACGGGTATTATTGTGGTGGATTTCACACAGAGCTGTAGACTTGAGACTTGCGTTACGCATAATTTGAAGGGGTATTTGCATGAGACTGACATGAAACCTGTCATGAATATGAAGGAGTCTTTTTGAATGTTTAGGGCTGTTGTCAAATGTCATTTGGTCAGTTATGTAATTTTAATGCAAAGTTGACATTGTTTGGGATGCATTTGTTACAACAATTTGTCATTGACCTGTCATAAAAATGCCTAATTAAGGCTCAATTAAGAAGCTTAGAAAACTATCAACCATGTGTTAACCAACATGTTCTCCTACAATGATTCATGGGATATCCTATGAAAATATACATACAACATGTTGTATGATATTTAACAACGTAGCGCCCAATGGACGGCGTTGTCACATTTCTAACTTCTCTTAAAGTTGCTTACATCATATAAAGTAACAAAGCTTAGATTTCGGAAAAGAATCATGGTTGGGCATGATCACATTACGTAATTTATGTAAATTTACATCGGTTAGGTTTAGGAAGGTAAAGTCATGAAGATTAGGTTTAAGAAAAGAAACATAGTTGGGCGTCATCATGTTGTGTACCTAACCTAAAGGCTACAAAAAAGTGACGACATAACATTAACGCAAAGTCAATTGGTTTCACACAAGACACAAACACCGCTCTTGCTGGGGAAAGTTGTGTGTTTGTTTGACCCATCCCCTATCCCAACCTGCCTCACTGACTTTCACTCTTTATGATAACTCTGACTGTACTTTTGTGAGCACAAGCTTTGAACTAGTAAAATCTAGGACCATAAAAAAGAAATAATACAGCATTGAGCAAGCCTTACATATTTTACCTATATATATAGAAGGGACTAGATTTCAGTGATACAAAAAAAAAACAACCAAAAAAACATGAATTAGAGTTAGGGTTGGCTGACGGTTGATTAAAAAAATGAACCAATTCATAACACATTTGCTGTAATTAATCACAATTGATGTTTTTCTTTTCTTTGAGGACTGAAGCTTGTAATCATAGATATTTACATAAAAAAATAACGGATTAAATATCCTTTGATAGCACCCTTTAAACTCTGAACACTGATTATTTCTTGTGAACTACAGATTTCCAATAAAATCATCAAGGCCATCAAAAATGACTGTCAACTTAAAAGGCATATTTCTTTCATGCCGTAATAGAAAATGATTGCAGATTCCATTCGTACTGGTGAAGTGTGCCGTGACGCTGAAGTAGTTGCCATTACTCACAAAACTCCAATGATCCCCTGTGAGAGCGACATCCTTTGTTTGCTCAAGCACGTTCATCCTCCTTGTCCTCTCGCCTTCATACAAAGTGTGTTTTCTTGACTCAATGATTCCTCTCGAGGATAGACTTTAAGAGGTGTGTCCTGATGCAACTTGAATGATTTCTCTCAGTCCATCGTCCTCTTTTGTGCTAATTGGGGGACAGTTTTTAGCTGTCCACTTAGCCAAAGCATTTGTTACCTTCTCACTTACAGGTTTCAATATTCACCCTTGAATACAATGCTGCTGCATTGTGAATTGGTGGAGCCCTGTAGTTTTGGTAGGGTGTTTTGCTTTGAGGTAATATGCCAAAATTATTTCTTTGGTAATTCAGTTTCATTTTGCAATCCATGCAGATTGCTTTTGTTTATTTTCCAAAGATCTTTCTGAGCAACTATTTAGAGAGAGGCTTTCAGTCTAAAACTCCATCATCCATCTTTGGCTGATGGTTCGTCAAATAGATCAGCCATCACAGAAAGTGAACAAAATGCAGCTGTGTTGAAAAAATTTTTTTTTACGCATTAAATATCTCAAAGTAACTGCAAAAGTTAACGTGTCAATTTTGACAGCATTAGAGTTAACATGGTTTAAAGGTAACTTTTCAAATGTTATATCAATATCATGGTCAGCACTCAGAGACATAGAAGATTTCCATCCTGATGTGCAATTAGCTTATTAAGACTCGTGAATTGACATGGTTCTGTCTTCAAGGACTTGATTTGAGAGTTACTCTGACAGATTTGAGATTTGACTCGAGGCTTGCCACAAGAGACTGGCATTTAATTAAAGTGTGGGCTGCTAATTTGGTCTGAGAGAAAAAAACATTAGTAATCCGGATATGCTGATGAAGCAGTCATTTTAATTCACTAACTGAAAAAAATCACTCTAACATGATGAAGAATCAGAAAAAACAATATTCAAACCATACCATGGTTCTGTCTAACCAGTATACCATCCAAAATCTAAAAATATCCCAGTATTAATAATATATTTTCTATGCATCTCTACAAACAACCATTTTTCTTTCTTGTGTCTTCGATTGCTGCAGGTCGTCTCATCTTTGACAACTTGAAGAAGTCCATTGCATACACGCTGACCAGCAACATCCCAGAGATCTCGCCGTTCCTCCTCTTCATCCTTGCTAGTGTTCCTCTTCCGCTGGGAACAGTCACCATCCTCTGCATCGACCTGGGCACTGACATGGTGAGTAGTGGGGAAAACTCAATCCCTTTGTAGACATGCTAACAAGTTTTTCTTCATTATCTCAATCAATAGTTTTGCTTCTGAAAAATGTCCACTTAAAGGGGTAATTCACTGATTTTCATAACAGTGTGGGTAGTATGTGTAGATGTGTAGAATAGATAGTAAACTTCCCTCCATCTAACCAGCACCCAGATCTCCCTGCTCAGCTCTAAAAGGATGGTGTCCATTCAGGTGCTCTTGTGGTACGGTCTTTTTAGCCTTCTCAGCCCGGCGGAATTTTTATAGTATGCTGAATGGATAGCGACTAATATACAATACAGCGTTTTTATGTAGAAATACTTATTTGTTTTCTTTTATTCAGGGCATTTCAATAGCTGGAGGATTGTATTTTTCACCTATATCTTTATTGTTCATGTACAATATAAGGTCTACTGCAGACGCCTCATTGACACAAATTAATCATCCTCATGTTCTATGATAGTGCCCCACCTAATGAGCCTTTTGGCAACTGCAAACCAGAATTTTGAATTTTCATTTGCCCACCGACGCGGACAAAAAGTACCGAAGTGACTGAGAGACAGAACTGCCCCCGCCCCCCACCCTCCACCATTACGTCACTGTAATTCCTATTACTTGCCTTAAATATCTTCAAAAATATATATTTTAGGTAAAGCCAGGTAAATTATTTATATTGCACATTTCGTACCCAAAAGTAACTCAAAGTGCTTTACAGATGAGTCAAGTCAAAATGAATTGTAGCCCAATCACAACGTATGCCCCAAAGGACTGCACAAATAGTGAAAGTATAAATTTTAGTGCACTCATTGGCTGTAATAGGAAGTTGGCGCCATACTCTTTCCTGTATTGTGAAAATGGATGCTAAAAAACTTTTTCCAATACAGGAAACACTATGTCACCCACTTCCTGAGCTCTATTCAGCAGCGCTGATACAATGTGAACCAAGATTCTGTTACTGTGCTGCCTTTTTCTCACCTGAAATGGTTTTAAAAACACAGTTATTTCAGTACAAGCCAGCTGCCATTTTGTTTCCTATAATTTTTGTTTGGTCAAGTATCACCAATTCCAAAAGTATTGTTCTACAGCATAGAAAGGTCAGTTAATGAAAAGAACATCTTTCCAACAGAGAAGTACCCCCCTAATAGATGTATAGACTGCTGTCAAGGCTGTATTGTGTTTCAAGTGTTTGATGCACTAATTGTTGAACACATCTCTTTTTTCCTGGCCTTTTAGATGCTGGTGTCTTTCTGTTTGAAAATAATAGCTTTTTAGGCAGCTTTCTCTTCACATTCAGTTACAGGAGGCCATGAGAGCAAAACACATGGTTTCTCATTCATCTTTATTTATTGGGTTATATTCCCAGGCACTCTCAGTGCTCAAAGCTAATTTATTGGCTGATTCTTGTGATTCTTCATAATAAGGAGATGCTAATTATTGGCATGTTGCATGGCTAGAGGCAAGGTAAAGGTGACATTAAGGAAACTAATGTTAATACTGGTGTCAAATATGAGCGCCTGAAGGTAAAAAGAACAAAATGTTTGGTTTAATTTGTTCTTTCTGTTGGTGGGTGAAACTCACTTTTGGCTCACCGCCGACGACCATTTGTTCGAGCGGAACAAAGACCGGGTGACGCTCACATACAGATTTACATTTCACAGCTCTGCCATTTCCAGATGCCAGTCTCTCCATTGTATTTCCAGCAGCAACAAAAAGAGTTGCTGGCACACTGCTTGCCTGAGGGGCGTAATCCATCATTGCGAAAGAAAGGAAGCACAGGATGAATATATTCAAAAGGACTTGTTCACTTGTGTTCATTACTGTAACTTTAATTTTTCCTGTTCTCAGCCACCAGCATGTGGCTGAAACTGGTTTTTATACTTCCCAGTGAGCCAAAAGCAAAAATCCTACAAGTTATGAGGAACATGTACTATAAAAGCCTTATATCTGACTGTCAAGATGCATTTTAAGTCTCCACAGGTTAAAGAAAAAGAAGATCTAACATTGTTAATAAAGCAGCTCCACTGATTTTACTCTGGTGACATTAAAGATGAACTTTTTTGGTTTTGCAGCAGCGGGACAGATTTGTTCATGTTCACAAATATTTACTTAACTGTCTGAGATCACAGGGACAGTGCATCCTTTATTGGCTGGATATCTCTTCAAAGATGTGATGACTGAAGTTTAAAAGCACCTTGTTTGTTCAACTGTTTTGCATATAAAAACCCTTCCCTTCAAAGTAGCATGTCTGCATGTATTTAATAACTGCTGGTGGAGCGAACAGCTGGATGTCTGCTTTGAAGAGCAGGACCCTAAAAATGAAAAAAAAAAAATGAAATATTCAATAAAGTACCTAAAAAGTGTTTATAGTACAGTACACAAGTAAAATTACAAATTTCCCATGTCTGCTGGTGAGGTTGTTAACAGCTTGTTAACAGCTTAGTTCAACTCCAGGCAACAGGCTTGAGGGCTCTGCTGAGATTTAGCAGTGACAAGCAGCACTTGGAGTCGGCTATGATTATTTTTAGCAAGCACTGCCATGTGGAAAAGGATGGCTGCAAAAGATGTTTATCAAAGCAGGATGTGGCACACTTAAGGATGCTTCAGTTTTGGATATTGCACATGATCACACATACACACACATTTTCAGAGGTGTAAAAAATCGATGCCAAGCACAGTCACATCCTTTTCCCTCTCCTTGTCTTTGTCGGCAGCTGTGGGTCAGGGGAGGGTAACACCAAAACAAACTGGATTTGTAGACCGCAGAGCATGTGTTCAGTTTCACACAGTGCCAAGTCCCCACCTCAAATCCCACCTAAGTCGCACAGATATCCTGCTCTAAGTCACACATATTGCTCTGGTGCTTACCTGGTAAAACCAGCCAATATAAGATCTTTATTACAGAGACCTTTCTACTCTCGTATTTTATGAGTGTCTCAAAATTCACTATCAGCCTCCCCTCTCTCTCCGCCCCTCTCTTTGTCACTGTCACTTCCTCTTTTTCCCCCTCCTTGCCCTTTTTCCTGTCTTTTCTCCTTCCACATGGTGATTGAATGCTGAATCATATTAATGGTGATATGTCTAGGGGTAGCCCGTGTCTGGCGCTGTCATCATGCCTTTGTACCGTTGCCACAAAGATAAATTTCTGAACATTTATTGTACAGGCTGCTTAAAATGAGCCGTGCTGTCCTCCCGTTCCCTCCAGGTTCCTGCCATCTCATTGGCCTATGAGACAGCTGAGAGTGACATCATGAAACGCCAACCAAGGAACCCCAAAACGGACAAGCTGGTCAATGAACGCCTCATCAGCATGGCATACGGACAGATAGGTTTGTCCTCTTAAGCTCTCTCAGCTCTTAAACATGAATCACTGTGACAGGCCTCTCGTAGTGAAGTTATGGTTATAATAAACATCACAGGCATAAAAACATTAAATATTGACATTTATCAGACATCTTGGCGTTTCTCATCGCCTTTATAAATGTTTAGGTACATGCAGTTAAGGAAAAACAGATCGAGAGGTGAGCAGACAGGCAGGAGAGACTCCCACAATTTTCTGCTAATTGTCGTGACATTTGCAGCAAATTGAGAGTGGAGAGTGCAACTATTTTCTACTTAATCTTGGCCATGTTTCAGTGGTTGGAGCCTTACTTGAATGCATGCTTTTTATCTCTGGCTTTATATGGTTTGGGAACAGTGAAACTCAAATGCTGGCCCAATTTTATAGGCTGTTAAATGGGTCAAAATATGACAGGGTTTCATTGGATGACATTCAATTTAAAGCTGAACACGCTCAAAACAGCCAGCAAATCACATCACTGTAATATCTTGCAAGTTGATTTGACTTGAAAAAAAAATCTAGGAAACTGACTGCCTTGGAAAAAAATGTAAGCAAGTATAACTATTAGTCTTGATTTATGTTTACTTTATATATCTAATTGTTATTGTTACTCAAAATGTAGCTGTATTTACTTCATTTTGTAAAGTTGCTACAACTTAGAAATGAAAAATTTTATCAATAATCTTTCTAAGTTTTATCAACTTCAGCAAACCAAAATTACTGTGCACTGCTGGTTGCAAACTAGTCATTCAAATTTGTAAAAAAAAAAAAAATTTAAAGATATTTGTGGGGTTTTTATTAGATAAGACAGATATAGTATGAAAGGGGAGAGAGACGGGATGACATGCAGCAAGGGGCTGAGGCCAGACTTGAACCTGCAGCCACTGCAGGGAGTATGCATCCTTTGTATATGGTATGCCTGCTCTACCTCCTGAACCACCAGGACACCCCATATTTGTTTATTCTTAAACAAACAAAAAAGAACTTGCAGATCTCCAAAGTTCATCACTGGCAAAATCATCTTTGTCATTATGAAGTTAGGTCACACTAACTTGGTCTACTGAAGTTGCTAACACTTTGAAAGAACAAAGTAATTTTACTTGTCATTTTTAAGTTGCAACAAATTCACAAAATGAAGTAAATACAGCTACAGATTGAGTAAACTTAAAAATTAGATATAAAGTAAACTTAATTTAAGACTAATAGTTTTCAAGGCAGTTGGTTTTCAAGATAACATGATCAACTTTTCAACCCAAATTTTACAGTGCATAATCCCTCTGAGTTGACCACCACTTGGGCGAAACTTTTGCAGGTCACATCAAATCACATTTACAATCCGCCGTTCTGACATTACAGCTTGAAGTCCTGAAGCAAAGACCATAAACATTTAACTGATGATGCGATCTAGAGTGACATACAATGACAGCAGGGTCTCCAATAAGCAAGCACCAGGAGGAGAAGTAAACATTACAGCATCATAAAAACAGATGCAGCCAATTTTCTTATCACTCAAAAGTGACGCTAACGTCTGTCAACGTAAACACTAACCTGGTGCAGGGTCTCAATTTAGCAACATAATGAATGAGATGATTAACAAGCAACGTCTCAATCCTTGATCAGTGCTTGTAGTGGTTTTGTGTATGTGAAGACTTTCGCTTTGAAATAGGATGTCCATCATGTTGAAAACGTTACGCCCACTCTGACAAAACACATTTTCCAGCATGAAATTAAAACTCACTATCGGCTATTATTGCAGTTCTCAGCTGTCTAGAGCAATTTACTTACAAAACGGCAATATTGTAGAGGGCAGAGGGAGGAAGATATAATCACCTGTGCTGTTGTCGAACAAATATTAAGTGGCAAACAGCAAGTGGACTGAGGCTGAATGTCCAGAGTGTCAAAAATGTGCACTTTCTAGGTCAGTTTATGTGTAATATTTTGGTATCACTCCTGTAAATAAGTGATACAAAATATTGGACCGTTTTTGTATTATTAGAGCTGCTGTCAAAATTGCTTTTGTCAAACAACAGCCATTATCTGTTAATCCTGTAATTTTCCTACTTGTTCTGTAATAACATTGCCCCCCTGCTACTCTGTAATGGGATACAGCAGTGTGTGTAAAAATCAAATCCAGTGGCATACAATTTACACAATGGTCTTGTATCCATCCATTCATTACGGTAGCTGTATTTATACCCCAAAATGAATGTGCTAATGGTTTAAGTAGCACTGAGATTAGTGTCTTCAAAACACAAAAAAGGATGAAATGGGTGACATGCACTTCCCTTCTTCCTACCCCTCTACCCCCGGACCCCTTGCTGGAACCACGCCCACCTTCAGGCTCAACCTTAATTTTCATCTCAGCTACACAAGTGTATAGTTTTGTGACTGAATCTAGCACAGTTGCGAAGTTATTGTGTTGACAAAATCTGTCTACGGACAAAACAACATAAAAACACTTGGTAAATACCGAAAATGGTCCTCTGTGGTAATTCCCGCTACAGTTGGCATCACCAGGATCTCATTTCGCCATAATGGCAAAACACACAGATCCACAAGGTGAAAACAAAACCAGTCAGGCTGATATTAATGATAATTTGTATCAATTTACTCTATTATTGGTATCAAATTAGATAGTTCTTTACAGAAACTTCACAGAGATATTATTAGTAAATTACACACTTGTTTAAATAAAGTGTTGCCATAAAATATATAATTTTTTTTAAGTGGGACTGAGGTACCTATCTATGGTCACTCTATTACATGCAGTAGATGGTGGTTGGCACACTCCCTGTTTGATATGCAGACAGGACTAGCGCCCAAGAAGAACAGCACTGTATTGCTGTACATGGGGGTTAGCTGCAAAACATATTTTTGCCACTGAAAAAAAAGGCCTCCCTAGAAAAAAAAAACACAGTTGAAGTAGACGTCTCTCACCTCTTTATCTTGCCGTCAGACATCTCTTTCCATTGGCACTGCATTTTCTCAACCATATAACTTTTGTATTGCAATCGCTTAACTGTGTTGTGCACTGTATTACGCTAAAGGTCAGCTGTTTGGGTCAGAGAGTGCTGTTGCGTGATGCGACTGAAACAAGACTTCACTTTCCTAAAGATTTCAAAGATGGTGTATGCTTGTGTTTTTCTGGACTGTTCAAAAGAGTACATGATACTAGCTGTGGCTAGTAATATTGAATATATACATCAGAACTCCACGTTAACAACAAACATTTCTCTCAAGGGGATTACCGTATGTAAAACCTGCATCAAATAAGCAACAGAGACACTTGCTGAAGAGCTTTGCCGTAGCCAATCATCATCTATAATGATGCTAAATACCTACAAATAAATGAAACGACTGATAAAACAACCATTAAAGTTTGAAGCGCTGGCATTTTCTGATTCAGAAAGGTCCTGATGTTGTGCAACCAAGTTTCACTCATAGCAGCAGAAGCTTTCTGGGTCTGAAAGCATGAATTTACATATGACACCATTAGTCTCAACAGAAGTTTCCCCTCTTTTGTCTCAGTCAGTTCAGTCTTCCTCAGCAAGTCTCCCCTTCCTTTGTATACTCTGGTTCCCAAACATATCCTTTTGTCTGCGCAGTGAATGGCATTTTGTCAGTGCTGTCAAATATTACCCAGTTTTTGTTTTTTTTAATTTTCTTGTATTTGTTGTCTCTTCCATAAGTCGATGACAGTCTGACTCAACCAGCTGACCTGCGGCGTAATACAATGAGCAGTGCAGCTACGCTTTTATGTAGGAATACCAATGTCATATGGTTGAGAAAATGAAGTAAAAAGGAAAGAGCTGTCTGACAACAAGGTGGGGAATGAAAATCTCATTATAGGGTTCAATTAGATTGAGGTAGACTTAGGTATGTTTTTTTTTTTTTCCAAGAAAAAAAAAAAGTTTCGCAGCTGACCCCCATCCACAGTGATGCATTGCTGAGCTTCTGGGGTGCTAGCCCCGTCTGCTTCTCCAAACAGGGAGCATGCTTACCGCCACCTATTGTTTGTGATACACTAACTATATATAAGATCCTCATGCAGCCCCACTTCAAAAAATCAGCGCTATGAATGATTAGTTAATCCCTACTACAAACTCAGAGAAAAGATAAATAGATGAAGTTTTGGCTTTGATCCAATACACTTTTTTTTGTTTCCAGGCATGATGCAGGCTCTCGCTGGTTTTTTCACCTACTTTGTGATTTTGGCTGAGAACGGCTTCCATCCGATTGATCTGCTGGGTGTCCGCGTCAGTTGGGATGACCGCGAAGTAAATGATCAGGAGGACAGCTATGGGCAGCAGTGGGTAAGGAGCGAGGACAAAGACAAAGCAGCACAACCCTTTGAATATTCTCACACTCATATGGAAATAAATACAATGTGTGTTTCAACCTTGCAGACCTATGAGCAGAGGAAGATCGTTGAGTTCACCTGCCACACCTCCTTCTTCATCAGCATTGTAGTTGTGCAATGGGCCGATCTCATCATCTGCAAGACCAGGAGGAATTCCCTCTTCCAGCAGGGCATGAAGTAAGTGCGGAAGGAAGAAAGGAGGGGAGAGCTGAGTAAAAATGGGTAGAATGATGTAAAATCCAACCATGTATGAAAGTAGATTTAAATCAGTAATGGACTGTAACATTTTTGAAGATTTCTATGAGTGCTTTTGATTAGTTTGAACCTTTTCTTTTTTTTCTGCTCAACAGGAACAGGATCCTGATCTTCGGTCTGTTTGTCGAGACCTCTCTGGCTGCCTTCCTCTCCTACTGCCCTGGAATGGACATTGCCTTGCGCATGTACCCCCTGAAGTACGCTCTGCATATGCATATCTCCACCGAACCGAAAAATAACTTCTTAAAGACCTAATAGGCTGCCATTAGCCTGTCACTCTCGACTTTAAATGAAGTCTGTGATCTTCTTAAACACCACGTTGTTATCCTTAATATTCAAAAATGGCTGCAATGAATTTAACAATTTTGCACTCTGCCTGCGACTCACTGCTACTCTATCCATCCCCGCCACTGTTGAACTCCTTTCTCTCTCTCTCTCTCTCTCTCTCTCAGGCCCCTGTGGTGGTTCTGTGCCTTCCCATACAGTCTTCTCATCTTCATTTATGATGAGGTCCGTAAATTCATTCTGAGGAGGAGCCCTGGAGGTAAGCAGTTATTAAGAGAAACCAAGATTAAAAGGTTTCAACCTTCTTTGTCTTGTTAATAAGCTGAAAGAAAAAAAATTGCCAAGTGATGGTGTAGTGATTGACACCCATATCTCAGGAACCACATGTGCCATTTTCCATCAAGACCTTTTCTTCAGTCCTCTCTACCTCTCTCACCCTTCCTACCGTCCTTGTAAAAAAAAAACAGATCTTAAAGAGGAGACTGTCCGCTCCTTTAAGGACACGCTGATTGACAAAGTCTCCACAGCTCTGCTTTGCTGATCCGACCTGAAGGATCCCAGCAAGCATTTGACAGATGGTGACATTTGGTCAACAATCAAGTTCAATGTCAGTCCAAACAAGCACAAAAACATTCAATAGAAACAAGACTGAACTTTTTAAAACTGAGATTAAAAAAGGAAAGTGCAGGAGCCTTTGCTACATATCACATTTCCTGTCTCTGTGTGTCTCTCTCTGACAAAATAAAGAAATGCCAGAACATAAAAAAAGGAAAGAAAAAAAGAGGAAAGGTACAGGTACCAATTTTACAAAACAATGTGGCATCAGTTATGGATGACTATTGACGACAACAGCTGTAAGCTTTAATTTTGGTGTAATGTTTAAAACGTGGGTTTGAAAACATGGATTTTCGACACTAGCAGCTGTCATTTTGAAATCTCTTTCATTTTTGTTTTTTGGACAAAGCACATGATGCAAATTTTGCGATTTGCATAGTTTGTCTGGCAGATTTTCATGTGGTTATGTGTTTTCTTTTTTTTTTTTTGCTCATATTATAAGGTAGGAACTGTAATAATTTCCATATCCAGGATATTGTTAACCCTAGCTTTAACCAACACAGCTGAAAATGATCAGGCTTCCAGCAAGCCACTCAAAGCTGAACAATTTTCCAGCTTTTCAGAGCTGCAGCCTCCGCAACACTCGAATGATTACCGTTTGTCTTCCAGGTTTGATTTCTGACAAAATAGCATGTAAATGCACTGCTGTCTGGCACTTTGCTCAGGAATTCAATTTGATAAATGAAGCATGAAATCATGGCAAATAAACAAGAAAACATTCAGTGTTGAAAATCACACATCACCTCTGAAATCTAATTTGATCTGATTCTTGGGCCAAGGGCTGCATCTGCACTAGATTTCAACCAACGTCCTTCGTAACTTTTTAATATATTTTGCTAATGAACAGACTGGGGTAAAAACATACGCCACTTCTCATTTTGTTGACAGAAGCAGAGAAGCAATGTGATCACAGTGATTCTTCTTTTGGCCTAAGGCAAAAACCTTTAGCAGCATGTGAACTGTCTGGCGTGTAGGCAGCAATCAAACTCAAACAAATTGGTGAACATATGTAAAACTTGCACCAGGGAACATATTATACCTGTCCAACGCCAACAGAAACAGCAGAGAATGATGAGAAAGGAAATTAAAGCGGGCTGATGAAGACTCTTGAGATATGCCCCAAAGATCACACACGCGATATGCGCTACACTACAATAGCTCCAAATCTGTTCACTGCCGCGCCGTTTCAGCTGATGAGGGCCAAGACATGGGGAGACAAATACAATTTATCGTGACAGTTAATCATTTCTGTTAATCTGTGTGTCACGGGCTGCTGATCAGAGTCTTGGAGTTATAAGGGGATTCATTTGGAAATGTACAGAGACAAAGGCAACGAGATGAATACAAATAGAACGTTACAAAAGGATATTATGAAAACTGCTCGCCTGTCATTTTGGTCTCTGACACTTTCTCTCTTTCTGTCTCTCTCTTCCAGGTTGGGTGGAGCAGGAGACATATTATTAACATTCAGAAAATGTCAGTTTGAATTGTGTGTCTGTGAGTGTGTGTGTGTGTGTGTGTGTTTGTGTGTGCATGTGCGTGCATGTGAATGTGTGCGTCCTTGTGAGGGGAGAAATGTGCGTGTGTGTCAGTTGTAATATTGCATGGATCAGTTCACAAATCTGATTATCATAAAAAATACTGCTGAAAATAGGCTTTTGATTGTGCTTTGAGTTTTTCCTTTTTGTTTTCTCAGAAAACATTTCCAGCAGAACAATGGTAATGTACACCTATGTGCCTTACATAAAGTGTTACAAAAGTGATGTATCATGGCCATGTGAAATGTACCAAATTAAATATATTCCAAAATATTCCTGACTAATTATTTATTGATTGATTTTGTGGTCAACAGTATGTCTTATTGCCAGTATTACATAATAACGCATGAGAAATTGATGGTTAAACATTAAATTGGGTGAATGTATTGAACAGTCTGTCAATTTCAATATGTAAGATGCATGGATGGATTTCTGAATGTGTCTGCTGAGCACAGGCTCAAGGGCCCAAAGTATCAGGGCCCCTGGGCATTCATTAAGGAACTACAAAGAGACACACACACACACAAAAAAAGCAAACCAACTGAAAAGAGACACAGTATGACAACAAAGAAATGCAAATGAACCGCAAGAAGACACAAAACATCTGCTACAACAAGCAAAGAAAGAAAGATATAAAAAGTCAAGACAGTTACACATAGAGATGGATTATGACAACAGCGGGACACAAAAATCACCACAGAGACACAAAACAACAACAACAAAAGGCAAAATCACAACAAAGTCTTTGTGTCTTGCTCTGAGGGGTAGTGAAGCCTTTTTTGTATTTGTGTGTTTGTGTGTCTCATAATCCACGCATGGTAGGACACCACACGTACCAATAACTCTAATGTTTTCTGCTTAACCAGATCTGACTTTGTATGTTGTGTTTCAGCTGATGCTACACAGATCATAGTAATAATAATAATAATATTAATAATAATAATAATAATAATAATAATAATAATAATAATATTAATGATAATAATAATAATAATAATAATAATAATAATAATAATATTAATAATAATAATAATAATAATAGCAGATTAATTGGCAAGGACAGATATATCAGTATATAGCCAGCCAATAAGTACAGTAAAAAAGAATTTAATCCAAATTTGCCAAAGATATGACTGAGGTAATATAGAAACTGTGTTACTATTATAACATTTGTTCACCAGAAAGCACTGTCACATTTACTTGTCAGTGTAAAATGTCCTTCTCTGCATATTTTGGTCATAATTCTTTAACACTCACATCAATAATGTGCGTTTATGTTGGGAAAAAAAATCATACCATATACAATGTAAATTGTTATCAGATTTTTAAACCATAAAATATAAATATTGACATTGGCCTTAAAAAAAGAAAACGGTGTCAGTCAGGCTCTGCCTTCACTCATATCTCCCTGATCTCATCTATTATGTATGTACTCATGTCTTCTTATGTTATATGTTCAGAAAGCTTTAAATATTAAGTCAAAGGAAAGATCAAAACTAGTCTTAATATTTGTTAGAAGGAGTTGTAACCCTCATATAAACAGCCCATATATTTTCTACTCTGAGTGCTACATGGTCTGTTCTTATACTTTATGCAACATTAATACAGGACCAGGCCACTGGGAGCCCAGTCTAGGGCTGCTTCTGGGCATCATTAACCTTACTGCCTATTTGCTATCTACATGAGTAGGTATGATTGTGTATGTGTTTTTTTTTTTCAATACTTCTGCATTCGTTTTTCCTGACACTGGATGTGAGTGTGGCTGCAGTTTTACCTCATGTTTTCCTGTCTTCTATCTTGGGATCCATAAGATTGGTTAGAATATTTCAGGTTTAGACTGCATACGAGTTTGCAGTTTTTCTCATGTTCTCATGTTCTTCCCATTGTTTCCTTGCTACCAATTTTGGCAAACACTGTATTACATCATTTAATCTTGCAATTCCTTGATATCAATTTATTGGGTTGTTTTGTGGAAAGACACTGTATAAATAAACTTGAGTAGGACCACAGCTATTAATTACTTTCACAATGATGAATGTGCTTTTTGTCTTTTCGATTTGTTTTTTTTTTAATTCCATAGGACAGAAAAAAGCAAACAGTTCCCTCAACCAGAGAATATGTGGCAATTGTTCTTTAAAAATGACTTTGATGATAACCTGATTATAAAAAATGCCAATATATTGTAAGTGATCAATTAATCAACAATTATGAACAAGGCTAATTGTTTCACATCTAATCTAAACTAATGCAAAAATAAATAAATAAATAAATAAATAAGCATAGCAGCCTACAACTGATAGTAGTTTCCACATTTTACTGAAACAGACTTTTTTGGGGTTTTGTTTTAACTTTAGTTTGTATTTAATTATTATGATCACTGTTTTGTCATACATATTTGCAGCCTATATTTCTTATGCTGTTTTCACTGGGCTATAAACGGGTAAGTTTGGGATATAGCTTAATAGGTACATTTTGGAAAGTAATATCACTACTGAAGATGTGGTTGAATATGTCCATGAAAAGACCAAACATATTCACAAATATGTTAACTTTATTGTAAACACCTTCTCTGTCTAATCTTATGTATGGTCTTTATGTTAAATAATTATAAAAAGTTAAAAGAAAGAAACAGAAGTTTATTTTAAACTTAAACTTATCCATATTATTATTATTATTATTATTATTATTATTATTATTATTGTTACTATTATTTATCTGTAAGCCATATTTATTTATTTGCCTATTTATTGTAACTGGAAAGGGACATTATACACGTATACTGGCTCACCACTATGTAAATATCTTATATATGTAAATAGGGAAAAATGCATATGGTAATCGCACGTCCTCACCTCACTCTTGCCACGCCTGCCTGACCTCAAAACAAGCGTTCAAGGTTTTAGCCGGGCGGAACAACAACATCCGCCAACGTCACTTCCGTTCACTGCTTCTCAAACATGGCGCTCCTCCTAAGGTCAGTACATCTGTGCTACATAATGTTTGGGCTCTGAAAAAGCTTTTTGTGTCGTGTTTTCATGTTATCATGTCAAATTGACGCATCTATAGCATAAAGGCGTTACAGCTGAGGACAACCTGCCTGAGTGTAACTTTCTCCCTCGCTTATTTATCCGTGTATGTGGTGCGACAGTGCTAGCTGACGTTAGCTAGCGGGCTAACGCTAGCTTGTTTATCGGGTATTTGAAAGCTAGGAGGGGGTGGACTTTGGCTCTTTGTCAATTAATGATGGACTCAAATCTTTTCTGTTTTGTTTTTTTGCTGCCGTTAGCCTTCATTTGAGCGTTATATCACAGTTGACAAACTAGGCTTCTTAACCGTAACGTTTGGCTATCGCTGGCTAGTTGACAGCTAAGTTGCTACGCTGTCGTGACTTTATCAACTCTATCAACTAAAGAATAGGCTAACTAGTGAAGAGACAAATGTTTACGTAATCGAAATGTGTTCATTTCAGTGAACATAAGTGGTTGAAAAGGGTGAGCACAGCGCTGCTCAGGCTTATTCAACCAATGATTATCTCATTACCTGGAATTAATTACTTACTTCACTCGCACGATAATATTCAAGAACAGTTCATCAAGCACTGACGGCTGCACGGTCCTTATCTGTTCTTCTCCGTAATCAGGCTGGCTCGGGTTTATGGCAGCATAAGAGTAGTAGGGTGTTTTAGAACTATAGCTGCTAGAAATGTGATTAAGCAATTGCTTTGTAGCAGCACTTTATATCGTTAGTATAAAAATGGATTCATTGATATAAATAATGTGTAACACTCCTTCTATTAGAGATTCTACATAAATAAAGTTGATGTGTGCTAGATACTATATGTGTTTCTTCTTCTCTATGTGACTGTAGACACTAAAATCCTAATATCAAGTAAAAGCTTAAATCCCACATTTGTTTTTTTTTGACCAGGACGTTGGCCCGTCAGGGTGTCTGTCTCTCCAGGCCACACTACAATGTCCTCTACAGACAGTAAGTTGTGTGTGTGTGTGTGTGTGTGTGTGAGAGAGAGAGAGAGAGAGTGTGTGTGTGTAAGAGAAAGAGAGAGAGAGCATGCACTTGGGTGTAAGAGAGAGGAGGAAGAGACAGTATGGATTACATAAATACTCTGCTGCAACTCATAATTATCTGTGTGTTATAATATAAATGGTTCTAATTGACTGTAAACTTCTTTGCCCTCAACATTGTTCCCTCTCTCCACAGTGCTGCTCCAATGGGAACCACAGCTAAGGAAGAGATGAACAAGTTTTGGTCCAAAAATGCCAAGTTAAACAGGCCGATGTCTCCTCATCTCACCATTTACAAGTATGTGCACCATGTCTCCTGTTTGTAGTCTTTTTACTTGTCCAAAAAAAGACCTCAAGTAAAGGATGGACATGACACAGCTGTTCAAATGAGAGTGTGCACTCCATTCATGTTTTAGATTTTCAGCTTAATATTTCTAAAACCACGAAAAAATCTACCCCTGCTTGTTAACCACACTGAAAATAATACTACCATTAGTCTATTTTTAGATCATGCTGTCTTTTCATGTCTTGTCTTGTTTTTATGTCATTCTTACAAAACAGCAGGATAGAGGTTTTCATACCTTTGGGTACATGTCCTGCAGTGAGCAAGCTGGGATCATGCTGATGGCTAATCTATGTCAGGGCACTTTGTCTTCAAAACCTATCATTGGTTGATTGATTCTCACATTGATGACGTGATTTAAATCATCTTTGACCTGTTTTAAGTTGCTCTGTGTAACAGCAAAACCTTAATTTCTAACTGTACCTGTAGATATTGGAATTTGTAAGTGAAAGTGTTAGTTTTCATTTACTTTATATTTGAATTATTTGAAATACCTCTTTCATGGCTCCCAGCCCTGTCTTGCAAGTCTCTGCCACTTGGAGTAAACATTGCTGCCTGCAGCAAAAAAAATCCTGAAGAGTCCCTTTTTTTCCTTTCTGTACTTTGTTGCAGTGATGCAGCTTGCCAGCCTGAGCATAACCAGAAACACAAAAAGTTTTTAAATTTCAAGCATAAATAAGCAACGGCTGTGCTTCCACTTGTAGTTTGGGGTGTTTTTTTTCAACCACATACTGTATATCTCCCATTATAGTAAATGCGTGGCATTTTTTTTGTATTTCAGATGGTCTGTCCCCATGATGATGTCGATCACACACAGAGGAACTGGAGTGGGACTCAGTGGAGGTAACACATTGTTTTTCCCCCTTTTTAATGTATGGCTTAAGTTATAGATATGCTTGCAAATATTCTTCCCTCTGTAGTTTATTATGACACATAAAACTACCCAAAGCTGCTTGATAATATCTGTGTGAGTCTTGCATTTTATTCTGACATCGAAGTGAAGCTTTTCTGCTGCCACTGTCCGCTTTTGATTGACCCTGAAAATCTCTTCAGGGCATTTTCGTCCATCGCTATTGATTTCTGCTAAGAGCATTTACTGGCATTACAAAGCAGAAGTTGTTCAATACAATTCAACCCTGTGCATGTGGAAATCAAGCTTAATACCGGACTGCTTACAGCTTTCATCCATTTGCGTGGCGTAAATGTTGAGCATGTGTTGCTGTGACATCGTACATCAGTTCTCTTGACCTTGATGTACCATGCTGTTAATGCTGGGCCCACTTTTGTTTATGTGTTAATGGGTCCAATAAAGGTCAACAGCCTCAACTGCCAACAAACAGTCACCACACACTTGTCGCACCTTTCAAAACACCACATGTGCTCAATCACAGTTTCTGAAATCAACTTTCTGGCTCACTTGCAAAGGGCTGGGAAATTAAAAATATCACCTGCAGAGGAGATTTTTACAAGCCATATTGATTCCTATAAATTTTTAATGCAATGTTTAGATGTCTTGGCACTTTGTTTGTGTAAGGAATAAAACAATGTAATTAATTTGTTTGATTTTAAAAGTTTTCTGTGCATATATATGCAATAGATGTATTTGTATATATTGGCGCAGCTCTGTCTTTTGTGTTTACATTCTTTCACATCTGCTGTGTTTCAATGGAACATTTCCCCTGCCATTCTGCCTTTGAATCATCAATATTGAGCAAGAAACTTAAACAGAAACATTGAGCACAATTCATTCTCACGGGCAGCCAATGAAGAGTCTGTTTGATACTGAGCCATTGTTTGGCTTTTGTTTAATTTAATCAGCATGGGGAAAAGTTTACATAACTGAAACAGTTGCTTCAATATGACTGGCCAGTGCAGTTTGGTGCTGTGGTGACTCATGGAAACAAATCCAGCAAAAACAAACAGTAGCAGGCATGTTGATCCGTGGCATGCGTTCATTTCTCGCTTGTTGCTTTCTCTTAAAGGCATGCATGCACAACATTTTTCTTAAAAACCCGTTCACACCCACACTTTATCCAATCTCTGGTGTCATTACATTTGTCTGTGTGTAGCTATCTCGGCCTTTGCCTTGGCAGCGCTGGTATTGCCGGGCAATTACCCCTACTACCTGGACTTGATCCACTCGCTATCTGTCGGCCCCTATCTCATTGGGTTGGCCAAGTTCGGGATCGCCTTCCCCGTATCTTACCACACCTATAACGGCATCCGCCACTTGGTAAGTATTTATTTATTTATTTACTTAATTACTTACTCATTTATTTATAGACCTAGCAAATGTCAGTACATTTTAGTATTGAGTACATTTAGGCTTTTTAAAGGAGACAGATCTCATGCCATTTATGTTTTTCATTTCTGTCATATTTGCTCATGTTACTGATTTCATAGAACATTTATTAGCAAGATTTAAATCCTGGTGATGTTTCTTGTTCCAAACGTACGTCTCTCTTTTCTCCTAATTGTTTATTATCAGTGGTGGGACATCGGCAAAGGCTTCAGAATCCCAGAAGTCTACCGCACCGGCTACACAGTCATTGCCCTGTCCATCATCACCTCCATAGCGGTGGCTTCACTCTGAGCAGACAACGAAGAGATGAGCAGAAAGGAAATGAGAGGAGGGGGTTGAGGGGAATTTGGACTGGATTCACTGTGGGAGTTTTGTGTATATGTTCTGTTCTGGCCTACTGCAGGCCCCATTTCATCAGAGTATTAAATAAAGGATTATATTATGCTGTATGCAGAAAGGTGTTGTGATGTTTTGTCCCTTGGAATTAATTATAATCTGAAAAGCTTCGGGGTCATCAAATGCAGCAAGAGTGCAAAGTGCATGCAAATGTGACCCAGTTTATTTCACACTTGTTCTCTGCGTGAACAACAACCAACGGCCAAAATTAGACGTGACCTACATGTTATGTCCTTATGTAATTTATCTAATGGTGCTGTGACGTCAAAATCATTAATCACTTTTCTTTGCCCTCAGTGCTCAGTCACCGTGCTCCTGCCCGTTTGTCTCTGTGCGCAGGAATGAGTGTTTGTGTCTGTAGAGCGGCTGTTTACTGTAGGCTGTCATTCATATTTTACCTTCTCCAAGCCGCAGCCGCTCAGATGCATTTTTAACATGTGGGAAAGAGAGGGGCTGAAATGTGGAGAGGCAGCCCAGTGGTGGAAGCTGTGTATGTGAACAGGCTCCTCACCGGCAGCCTGCCTCAGGCCTTACCTCCCACTGAGCCACACAGGAGCTACACTGCACCTGAACAGCTTTTGTCCTGCAGTTTGACTAAAAGCAAGCCGCGATGTAATGTCAGATCCAACTCCATTTATGTAGTGCAAGTGCACACGGGAGGGAAAAAAACACCAGTAAATGTTGTGGGGAAGAGGCTGCACCCATACTGGTTTGTACCAGCACGGTTGAAAATGTCTGTTTAGATCAGATTCACTAAGAAACAAAACTACCACCTAGTTCTGTTAGCTTCAACGAAATAAGTTTATTGAATTGTTGCTGGTGGGTTGAAGGGAAAATGCTTGTCAACTTTTCATTTTGATCGTGTTGTGTCTGAGCCACATGTGATCAAACGTAAAGGACTTGGCAGATTGTCTGCAATAAACAGGGTTTCTGCAGGTCCTTTATCAGCCTTAGAAATAACTGAATTCAGAAATCAAAAAATAAGACTGTAATTGGAATTGAAATGTCTTAAAATCCCAAAAATGCAAAGACATGGGCAGTAGATTTAGGAATATTTTATGAATTGTTTTTTTCTGATGTTGGATTGTAAAGTCTTAAAATGATTGTAAAGTCTTAAAATGTTGGTCACGCCAAATTCTTCTCGCATTAACGTCACATTGATCAGGAAGATTATGGAACCAACGACACTCACTGATGATGCTCAGAGCACTTGATCCACAGTCTGGTAACTCGCTGTCACTATAGTGTCAAACGAGGAAGTGCAATTTCAACAAAATTGGCCATTAAATCCAGATTTCTCAATATGGCTGAAAACAACACAAGGCAATGCATACAAGGCTCCGATTTAAAAACAAAACAAAACTGCACAGTGGGAATTGAGACAGAGAAGGAAACACAATATCGGCAAGAAATCTCACCAACGAGCAAATTTCTCAGATCTGTGCTACCTTCCATGTCTTCATGGATTTTAAAAAAAGTCATCCATCATTCATCATCCGTCAGCCAAGAAAGGGCAAAATTGTCCTTAATCCGAAGGAACTGTTGTGAGTTGGGTTTTTTCAATATATATATATTATTGTCAAATTGGTCCTTAATTTTATTCCAAGTGGCATAAAAAAAGTCTTAATTCTAACTTGCTTTTAACTGTAGGAACCCTGAATAACTGTCAGTGTTTATAAAAGACAATTGTTAGCTTTTGGATGTGATGAATTCTCCATAGAGCCATATCAGCTTCGATACTGGACAAACATCTCTACAGTTGCACTTAACAGTTGCCAGCTTTAAATAATTGGCACTACAAAAACAACACTTGCAAAATTGCTCTCCGTTGTGAGTTTTTTTGTCTGGCATTTAGACGATTCCCTCCATCGAGTCTAATCCATGTTGTAGGCACATTTCCATCTGAGCTAGAGATCCATCGGACTGCAATTTTCTGTTGTGATGGACAGAAAAATTGCTCAGACTCTGCTGGGTTTAAGACTTGATTTGCTTTGAGTTTGTTCATGCCAAACCCTGTGGAAATATCCCCTCTATTTTTAAGAGTAAAACTGAGGTAATAAAAACATGGGCTGTTCACTGGAGCTATTTGCTTCAACGAGTGAGCACTTTGCCTCACAGTTATTGATGCGTTTACAATGTAAGATGTTCCATCATTTAGTTTTGCTCCGATAATATCAACATTATGATGCTTTGACGAGATAACCTGTGTGGAAGCAATGGGGGATGGAGAGCAGGAGCCCTTGCCTTCTCTTCTCTATGAGGCATAGTGATTACGCGGCGGCAGCACCCCCTACCGGGCGGCACATTATCACCATCCACAGGGCTGCGGTCCTGATGCTGAGGGATGGTGAGGATGCTGCGCAGGGCTGGGAGGGGGAGTATAAACCCGCTTTTGATCGAAAAAAATGTGGCACAGTCTCTGTGGCGCAATGGAATAGCGCGCTGGACTTCTAATCCAGAGGCTCCGGGTTCGAGTCCCGGCAGAGATGTGGACTACAAAGGTTGTGGCTTTTTGGATGAGTGATGAATTAAAGTAGAAATGATGTTTTATTGCTTTTACAACAACTGTGTCCTTCAAGGCTGCTCTGTCTACAGATATGACGGATAGGTGGAGGGAAAAGATGGATGGATGAATGGAAAGACAGTCGGAGATGTGTGTTTGTTCTGCAGAGGCCCGGTGCATCTGGTATGAATTGCTTTAGAAATTTCACATGCACGAGCCTTCTCAGCGCGCAAAGGTCAGCGCTTTAATATGCAGATTTGAAACGGGCAAAAAGCCTGAAACCACAGCTCCGGTGTAGCAGCACAGCACAGTCGTCAGCCTATAACAGTCCAGGCAGCATGCACGGGCTCCAGTCTTACATGCGGCCATCACGTAGGCACCGCGGGACTTCCACAGCGCCGTGCAGCCTCGTCGTGTGAAAGTCAGTGGACACCCGCGCGCACGCTCGCTCGAGCACGCTTGCAGCACCTGGGGCTGTCCACTCATTTAAGCCGGAGCAAAAGCTTTTCTAATGCAGCGCCAACAACAAAACATTTAAAGCCTTTTCCGTCCTCATAACAAGTGTTTAATGATGCCAGATGCTGTGTTTCTAGTCTCCCATTTGGGTTGGAGACAGAGGGAGAGAAAAAGACTCTGGCTTACTTTGAACATAAATGACTCATAGCGCCAGAAAATGGTGTCATCTCAAGATTTTTTGTGTGCAGCTTTTGTATAGATTTAGAATGTGGTGGTGCATGTATAGAATTACAATAGTCATTATTAGAATTTGTTATTATTTGTTTGAATTTGTTATTATTATTATTTTTTACTGCAATTTAATTGCAGAATTTCATTACTCATTCATGATTACTTGCGTTTTTTGTTTTAAATTCCATTATTTTGCATTTCAAAACAGTTTTGCAGTCCATTTTGACAAGGTAAAGCAATTCTTGCCAGACTGTCTTGATTAGGAATCAAATGACAGCAAAAAAAAAAAAACAAAACTGCTCTGGGCTACCATAAAGTGGGCCTGTCTGTCGAGGAGAGACTCGTGGGTACCAAGAGAACCCATTTTCATACAGACATCTTGAGGTTGGAGGTCAAGATGGCCTATCATCAAAATTTAGCCAAACTTTGGAGCGTTATTTTGCCCTCTTCCTGAGAGGCTTGTGTGAGGTACCACTCGATTCATTGGGTTTTCTAGTGTCATAAGAAACTAGTATGATTGCTCTAGCTGTAAAACTCAGCCCTGTACAGCCTCTTAAAGACAGGAATATTGGCTGTTGATTAACAGGTTTAAAAAATAAAAAATAAGGCTTTTGTATGGACCTTAATCACACTGCGATTAATGCGTTAACGCTGTCAACCCCTATTCATTGTGTTTTAATTTAGTCAAATCAGAGAGGGGACCTAACTAGAATCCTTTCAGTGACCCCTGAAGGTGGAGTTTAGTTTTGGCATTAGAAAAATCTACAAATCATAGAAGCCCAAAGCCACACTAGCCTACTAATTTTTTTTTCAGTATAGAGAGCAGCTGCTTGCTTGAAGATCTCTCCAACGCCCCGACTCTCACCCCTCACGGCTCCCCATGGCTTTTATTATTTTGTGTTTTTCTTCAAACCCACCTCCCCGGTTTCAGTTTGTCACCACTGATTGGGTTGTCGTGCGGCTGCCGCCATCCATGTTTAACCCCATCATGCCTCCCCACACACAGACCTAATCCGCCAGTAAAACTAATCCTTAATCCTCTCTGGCAAGTTGAACAACCCCTCCCTCCCTCTCCTTCCTCCCTCCCATCCCATCCCTCCTCCTTCCCCTGGATCCTGATTCCCACATGGGCTTGATGCATGAAATATCATGCATATATAGATTACCATATGATGAAGTTTGTACAGAAGGCTGACATTTTTTATAAACATGGCAGTGTTATACATACACTATAAAATCTGACAAGTTGATTTTCCATTTTTAAAAAAATCGAGGAAACTGCCTTCGAAATGTATGTAAATATAACTACTAGTCTTAATTAATGTTTACATTATATGTAATTGTTAATTCTACTTAAAATGTAGTTATATTTACTTAATTTTGTGAAGTTGCAACTTAAAAATGACAAGTTTAATTAAAATCAATCTTTCTAAGTTTTAGCAACTTCAGTAAACCAATTTTATTTTGCTATATATACCTGTATTCTGCTGGTTGCACACTATAGTCTACATAGTCTACACAACTACATATTTGATTCTGCTTAAATACGTAAAAAACAAACAAACAAACAAAAACGACAGAACTTGCAGATCCCCTAACTTCATCACTGGCAAAATCGTCTTTGTCAATCAATTTAAGTCAGACTGACTTGGTGTGCTGAAGTTGAAAACACTTGGGAAAGAGCAAGTTAATTTCAGATGTCATTTTTAAAATTGCAACAACTTCACAAAATTAAGTAACTACAGCTACATTTTGAGTAAACTTAATTAAATATGAAGTACACCTAGTTATATTTACTTTCTCTTTTCAAGGCAATCAGTTTCCAAGATTATTTTAAGTAAGATCAACTTCTCAGATGTTACAGTGTATTTATTCTGATGTGGTAAGAGATAAAAAGTCACAATAAAATCTGTTTAAAACACAGGCAAACAGCAGTAGGGATTTTAGGGAAATGCAATGACAGAAGAGGACCCAAAACCCCACCAAGGCCAGTGACTCAGTAATACCATTACCATATTGCAAAAAAAAAAAAAAAAATTATCAGGTCTACGGGAAATAGCAGTGGGCCTATCTGCAAGATATGAGTAATAGCTCCATAACATCAATGATAAGAAACATTATAGGCTACTGAGAACCGTGGCAATCATCTCTAGATGATCCCTGAGGTTTTATTTCGGGAGATATGTAGGCCCAAAATAAAAGTGAAGAGGGATACTAGACCTACTCAGTATCAAACCTTTAGATAGCAAGGGGAATCCTACAGTAATGTGCCACCACAGGAGATAATAAACACCACAAAGCACGATAAGGTCAGTATAGACTCACTGTGGAGTATTATTATAGGAACATTATGGTTATTTCTCGCTATGGTGAGATCACACTTCTCTTATCTGCTCCATCTCCTTCATGTTGCTCTCAGCCAGTAGGCCCCTGCTCTGGCCCTGTTATCCCGATGGTACGGGCCAAATCGTATTAAAATCCCCTCCCTTCCCTCCTTCCCCTCCGTCCCTCCCTCCCCTCCCCTCCCTTGTCCCCTCCCCTCCCTCTCGTCTTTCAGACAGACTGTTTTTGCTGCAGTGAACGGCAGCCGTGGAGGGAGAGCGAGAGAGCGACAGAGATACAAACACAGAGAGTGAGAGAGAGATAGAGAGAGAGCGCGGAGGAGAAAAAGCAAGAAAAACAAAGAGTCGCGAGAAGGAGATCAAAAAAAGTCGATAAAAACAGATTGAAAGAAGGCTCCGGACAAGCGGCTGCTGCGCATCAAAGGAGGGACCGTACTGGGGACCTTATTGGAGACCAGCGCCAACAAATCCCGACTCCGGAGGCGGAATATAACGGTGTGTGTGTGTCTGTGTGTGTGTGTGTGTGTGTTTGTGTGTGTGTATGTGTGTGTGTGAGAGAGAGAGAGAGATTATTACATTGTTTCGCAGTTTGCACTGTTGTCCAGAGGTTAGGCTGTAGTGTGTATAGGGCGGACAGGAGACACCTGTCAGTGCTGACGCTTTTCCGTCTCCAGGAATGTGTCTGTGTGCGCACTCTGGGCTGGTGGCGGTGTGTGTGTATGTATGTGTGTAATCCGTTATTCCTGCCCAGGGAGAGAGCTGTATAATCCCCCCGTGTTTTACCATTTTCTCTGAATATGCGTTTAGTTGCCTGTGCTGTACCAGACTCCTCTCTCCTCTCCGCTTCTCTTCATCGCGCTGCAAAAAAGCATCACAACTGCGCGCTGTGTGCAGCAGCCACCTCTCCTCAGTCTTTTTCTTTTTTCTTTTCTTACAACCCTCTCTGACTCTCATCCCGTCAGATATTTCTGCAAGTGCGCGAGAAGGTGTTAGAAAACAGGCTCCGTATACTGACAAACATTGGTGCTCCCGCGCTCCGTCGCAGCGCTGCAGGCCACCACGAGCTCTTATAATAATAATAATAATTATCACCAGTACTATTATTACTCTGCACTCAAGAGCAGAGCGCGAGAACTTGTGTTAAATCACGCCCAGAGTGTCCGGGTTATTTCCCATGGATGCACTTGTTCCAGTTTTGTTTTCATTTCTCGCCATCACTCAACAGGAAGGGCTGGAGCAACAATAAACACAGCCCCACTACCACCACCAGCAACACCACCACCCCACCTCATCCAATCCCTACATCCCATCCCGCGCCCCCCACCACCCCACCCCCTCTCTCCTCCATCCCAACCCCTCATATCCCCGCCCTAACCGCCCGCCCGTCCCGCAGGCAGCACTCCTGCCACGGTTCCCCTCTCAGCGCTGGCAAAGAGGGAGCGTTTCGCAGATGGACCGAGAGCTTACCTCGGCGCAGGCCACTGCTATTTTAAGGACTGTGCGTGAGAGAAAACGAGGGAGTGTGTTTGACAAAGAGAGGGAGAGAGAGGGAGAGTATCTGAGCTGCTATTATGCACGTCTATCCCTTTCCAGTCTTGTGCAAAGCGCACCGTGTATTCTCAGCGGGCGACAGGTGCATCTCTCCACTGCTGTTGTGTTTTTTTCTCTTTGCTCTCTGTTTTTTTTTTCACGACCAACTGGGGGATTGTTGCTTTGCGTTATTTCCAATTAGCCTGAATTAGTTGGAGCTCGGTTATGGGCTGTCCAAAAAAAAAAAAAAACCACTCGCTTTCCTTCACTCCACATGCGCACAGCTTGTTAAAGTGGATGAATAAATTCCACAGCCCCTTCTCCCCTCATTACCACCTATACACCATCATCGCATCCTTTCCGCTGTTTGCCCCCCCTCCCCCGTCTCTCTCAATCGCCTCTCAGTACGGTATGACACAAGCAGATCGATGAATACCCATGGAGCAACGCGTGAGCAAGGAGTGGGCCAAGCGTTTATTCAGCAGCAGCCAACCAATGGCAGGGGACGCAATTAGTGGCCAGTCGGCTTGCCCTGCTTGTTTTCTTGATCTCTCTCCACTGCTCTCTCTCCCTGCAGGTGACACTCCAGAGCTCCTCTGCCCTCCTGAGGATTCAGTGAGACAGGCGGATCTGTGTGCCCGACCATGGCCTTCCCATCAGCCCCCTCAGCATTATGGAGTGTCATCTTATTGACAGTACTATTCGCAGCTGCGGTTCACAGCAACATTGACTACAGTAAGCACCTCTCTCCTTCTTTATCTGTCCTATTCTCTGCATCTCGCTGTCTGTCCCCTGGGCCCCTGACCTCCCCGACCCGCTCTTTCAGTCTCTGGCGGTGCCCCTTATCTGTTGACTTGAGGCTTTTTCGTTGTTTCCTGTACTATGACAAGGGAATCAGAGACCCGTTAATAAGCACATGGGACACTCCCACCACCCAGGTCCCCAGTGGAATTTTGTTTTTGAGGAATGTGTGTGACTTGCACGTGGGAGCAGGACTCCACACACACATGCAGGGCCTTGCTGGGGTGACTCCCATGCCCCATGGCTTTATCCTCCTTTTCCCTAGATGAGATCTTTACATATTTTCAACCAGCTTTGTATCAGAACAATGTGGGTCGTATGTGTAGTTGAACTGTGGCTGTGACTGTGACTGTCCTCCATCTAACCAGTGCTAAGATATCCCTCCTCCCCCCACGGCAAAATTTTCATTTATGTGATTTGGAGGAGTTTTGCTGACTCTTGGGGCGGTTGCTCAAACTACAGGCTGTACTTCCGCATTTTCCTATTGCCTGCCGCTGCCTCAAAAAGCTGATCAAGAGACACACCCGCCCCTCTCTCTATCTCTCAAACTCGGACCAAAATCATATTAAACTGTAAAACTAGGCAGTGCTGATCAAATATAAACAAAGACTATGTTGCTGCACTGCCTATTTCTCACCTATTTTCTCACAAATGTGTTTTAATGCATCAAAAGCACCCTTTTTCTCTGCTTTCTCTGGTCATGTAGCACCAATTTCAAAAGTATCTGCGTCTCTCTACTGCAGCGATGGCCTAGTTTTATGTGAGGGCTTTCTTTATATCGGTGAAATACTTCTTTAATCACTCACATATAAGTACAAAAGCAGATACACACTCCACGCTCAAGCATTCTTCTTCTCATGTTCACCTGCTCAGCATCTCTGTCTCTCATGTGTGAAAACTATATCTGTGTCAGGGGTTCATGCAGCTTTGAGATAAGCTCTAATCATGTCCTAATTTGTCACACAGTGGTGTGCACACGCAATATACACATGTAGAGTGCAGACACATGACACTCATCATGGCTGACGCTGAGCCTGTGATGAGCTGGGCGTGGCTGAAAGCCGACGGTAAGAGAGGATTTGATGAGAGAAGCACTTTGTAATGATATCATTCCTGCTGCAAGCACATAGTGAACAGGAATACACTGTCCAATGTGCTTTTCCAATTACATAACACTCAAGTGACTGTTCTGCCGGTAATACAAGCTTCAGAGGGCAAAGCGTGCCGATGGAAAACAGGCGCATCATGATTGTCCCTCAATCCATAGGAAATTGATTGACTCAGGTAGAATCCTGTTGGTATTTTCTCATTACAGTAAGGATTTAATTGCGCAGTGTTTGGCATGGAATCGTAAGATGATATAGCAGGCAAGAAGGCTGCTGATAGACGTTCGCTGATTTGCATCTGCAATATATACTGTATTCTCAGAGGCCCCTTGCACTTTCTTGTGCACACCCACACAGTTTTTACAAATCTGAATACCTCTGTGAGCGCACGGTGCATGCACACGCATGAACAGGCATGCCAAGTGAACATGTTTGCACACAGACATAAAATCTCACGCACCACATTTACTGTACTTCCACTTCGTTAGCCCACATCAGCTGTTTTCAGTTTCCGCTGAATTATGCATGCTCGTGTTTCTGCAAGTTTGTGTGTGAAATGCGATGAAGGTGGAGGGTTGTCAGTGTGAGCCCACAGTGGTCAGTGCAGCAAAAAGTAAGAAACAATCCGGCCATGCCAAGATGCCAGGATGAGGTCACTGCTAAACAAATGCAAATGGGGGGCCTGTCGAGGCCCCTGAAAGCTGTTGGAGATGAGAAATGCACAAACAATCTCCAGATTGAGGCGATGATGATGAAATATCAATCTCGCGTCGGAGTGCTGACCCCGACCATGTAGCTCGTCATTGAAACCCAGGCAGTGGTTCGTTATTTGGGTCCGAAAACGATTTTGGCTCGCATTCAGACTCGCGTCACATTTGATTAAGGTGTGCCCGGCAGGAGGCCTGACCATGCATGACCAATTCCTGCTTTGGTTTCACCTAAGAGCTGTTTTACATTATCATGTCAGTCAAGGAAGGTAATTAAGCCTGGGACGTCTGACAGTGTTTAGGAGATGAGAAAACACGTCAAAGGGTGCAATTGAGAGAAGGGAAGCAGGGATGGAGTGCTGACGTTACAGAGTTTCAGTGTGCATGTTGTAAACCATTTTAGTTGTGCTCAAGGTCTTCTCGTCATTAATTTTTGCTATCAAAGCCTAATCAAATACTAATATCCGCAACACTGAAACAAAACTAATAACATTTCTGCAGTGAAATCAATCAAAATAACTTTTGTCAAAAAAAAAAGAATTATAATTCTTGTGCTACTCAGGAAGGCATTAATCAGGATAAGAATGCATTTCATGGTGGAACTGGTGCAAGAAATGTTGACAATTTATAGACTGTCAGTGGCAAATGAGGACTCTGGTCTTGTGGGAGCTCACACACAACACAGAGGAGCAGTGCCAGAGATTCAGCAGGCAGGAAACTATATATAAAAGATATATAAATATATATATATATATATATATATATATATATATATATATATATATATATAAATATATATATATATATATATATATATATATATGAATCTTGTGTTCACTGTTCTATAGTTTCCAGACATTTGAGCGATGTGACAAACAGTGGTGCTGTAGCTTCAGAGGAAAGTGTGTGTAAGCTGAGGAGCACTGGTCCATCGCTCACATCTGCTCCGATCTGTCTGATTGGTGTTGTTGTGCCACAACAGCAGAGCTGTTAAGTAGAAGATGGAGTAGGGTGGGGTGGGCAGTTGGATAATGCCGTCATAATGGAGAGCTCCACGCTAAGAGGCCCTGAAACAGAAGGGACTACTTTGCATAAATAATTCAATGTTATGTATCAGAGAAGAAAAACCATTAGCTCAGCAGATCAATGCAAGAGCAGATGAGCCATCAGAGAGCAGGACTGCCCATCACTGCAATCCTCACAGTCCACAGTGAATTCGATACATGGAGACTGTTTGTCATGCCTGCTTAAATTTGTGTCCCACTCTACCACTTTCCCTGACCCATCTTCATTTGATGTATGTCAAAGTCAGGGAATGGACAGCATCAACTCTGTTTTTTCCTGGATTCATGTGTGACCAGGCTTCCTTAGAGCCAGTGAACAAATCGAGGAGACACTAATTGCGCGCCATTTGACATATCCATTTCCACAGCTGGATGTGCAGCCATGCGCCACGGATGGAAAGTGCCTCTCAGAAGGGCACAGATTAGGCATGCAATTGGCCGGCTGTGGCCTGGTTCTGTACTGCTGACCCAGTTACCTCAGGGCTGCTGTGGAGTGTGGAGGGTCCGTCAGCCTGAGCGCTCGGCAGACAGTGTGTACAGCGGCTCGCTGTGGCCTCCCATCAGCCACCTGGCCCTAAACTCCATGGCAGCCTGATCTCGAGCCCCAGGAGAATGTTTGCATTCGTGACAAGAAAACAAGCTTAATAGTTTATTTACCTCGCAGAGTTCTGCTGGTCAGAACAAGTGAATGAAGCTCGATGCTTCCAGCTGAGACCAATAATGAATGAGGATTAAAGGACGGGAGCAGTGTGGACCAATCGTTAGTGTGGTAAGATTTACAGGCGGGAGGGCTCCGCATGTGTGTGCCTCTGCCAGCGGTTCACTTTATCCTGCCACAAAATGGGCTCCTTCCCCCCCGGACCAGCTCTTTCTCGCTGGCTCGATGCCCACTTCCTGTGTGTGCTGCTGTTGTTTACTGTTGACTTCCTGTGTGCCAAGATGGGAGAACATTTGGCTAATACACAGTACGGCTAGCACACAATAGCAGTAGGCGGTTTGGATGGGAGGCCTCTGCCTGTTAACAAGGCTGACTGATAAGCAGTGACTCATTAACAAGCCGAGGTACACAGAGCCTGGGGGAATTACCGCCTAGCCACTGTGACATTAATAAGAGGCCTAAGCTATTTTTCCATTTGGCTCCGCTGGCACCCGGCTAAACCAGTGGTTTTCAATCTCGACTCTGGCTATTTACTGGCTCCAGTGCCTTTCCATTTGTTTCAGCCACTGGTTACCTGGTCTGATTGGAGTGAGGCAGATCAGCATTGTCAGTGTGGGCTGCAGTTAATGACATCTGCTGCTTCAATGGAAAACCAGACACCCCTCATTAGTTTTCTGCAGATTCATTCAGAAACATCTGGGGAGGAGCCAATTAATTCTTCTCATGCCAATTAATTAGCAATATGTTTGTTTTTTAAAGGAAAAAAATGACATTCCATCGCATTTCCCATCCTATTCAATCAACAAGACTGATGATCATTTTGACACTATGTAGATCCAATTAGGCACCCAAAATACCTCAGTACAACATGCAGAAGCTGTCTCCTATCAGAATTTTAAATCCAAAGCCATATTACTTCCTTTGTCTAGTGTGTTTATTCTTCTCTGATCCTTTAAGTGTTTTGTCGTCCAGATCAGTTTTGTGATTATAAATTGGATCCTGATTGGCTGGCATTAGTTTGCAACAGATTCACATCTGGCAGAAAACCAATTATTTCTCCTGTTCATCATGCCGATTAATTAAGGCGCTGTGGCTGATTGATTAAACTCCCAACAAAGATCCAACCATGAGCACCAGAGCCCTGGGGATGATTCACATCACACATTGTGCACATTGCTGTGTCTCATGTTATCTTCATATATAGCTCCTCAGACATGCTGAAACATTACACATGCGTAAGCGACAGATAGCAAAACCACAAAGCTCAACAAGGGACAAGTATTTATAAGTAATTTGGGGCTAAATTAAGCTGAATTAAGATGCAGAGGCGCGCCAGTATCGTCGGATCTAAAAGGCATCAAGAGCACCCAAACAAGACTCCATTAGACCTCATCAATCTCAGGCAGATCTCATCCACCCAGGCCCACTCAGGCAATTTGTGATTACATCAGAACAGATCAATCTCACCTGCTAGCATCATCATAGTAACGGCAAATGGCGTTATAAGAAACTGAAAGATTGAGATTTTTTTAAAAGCGGTAGCACTCTCGGCTTCCTCTCAGGTGCTCTTGAAAGACACATCACTCTGCAGCAACTCAGGGTCGAGAAAATTAGGGGTCCAGCATATGCAGAGCTGTCAGCTTTAAACCATCACTTCACAAAGACAGCGGCGATTAAACATCTGTAACAACAATAACAACGTCAGCCTCGGAATAAATTAATTCACTTCGTTTCTGACTACAAGGGCCCTTATTATGGCGCTCCGCACTCAACTGGCTTTTCCTTTGATCAGGTCCCTCACTCTCACCACGACCAACCCTACACCCCCCCTTTTTCTCCCATTACCTGCCGGAATTCTCCAACGGGTGTTTTAATTGATTGCTGCGGGGGTGGAAATCACCCATCCTGTCATTGACGCATGGCTGGGCAGACCAAAGGCTTCCTGGAAAGGTGTGTCTGTTTGTTGAAGCCCATCACTGCGCCGCGTGAAACTCACAACTATGACGGGGTGCCGGAAGACGTTAGTGCGTGGCTGTAAAGCGCAGCATTTGTATTGATTGAGTCTGAGTGCTGAGGGTTCCCCCCTCAGCGCAGCTCCAATGAAAGAGCAGAGGTTGCTCTTGTTTATTGCCTCTTTTTGATGATGCCATCACTTCAGCTGGTGGTAGCGAGTGTGTCTGGGGGGAAGTGGATCTTATCGCTGATACCACAACCATAAAGCCATTTTAATTCACCTATGTGCTGGCTTGGGAATTCTCCCTAGTCTGGTTTCTGCTGAGGATATCAGTGCCCATTCAGTGCATTTCATTCTTATCAAGACTCTAACATAATACTGTCACATATAGCACCAGTGCTGGGAAAAGTATTGTGAATATATGTTCTCATGGACCAAAGGTGTGAACTCAACTCGCATGACTTGGACTTGAGTCACAAATTAGATGACTTGACATAATCTAAAAAGACGTGCAACACCACTTGGACTCCATCACCAATGACTCGTGACTTGACTTGGACTCGAGTCTAACATGAAAATACTTGATACCTTCCACCAAGCTCAAAGTTAAAAAAGTTTGCTATTTATTTAAAAAGTGACATAGATTAATTTGCCTTTATTTTTGGATTCAGCTGAATCATCCCCAGCAAGTTGACACTTAATTCTCCAGATCTGCTTTGTTTGAATCAATCCGACAATATTCAGTCAGGCTGCAGGAGAGAAATGTCAACCAGAATCAGATAGGGATTTATTGCCAAGTATGTTTTCACTTGCATGGAATTTTCTTTGTTTTTTGTTGCAAACATTTAACATACAACAAACATATTAAGAGGAATAATGCTAAAAATAATAATAAGAAGAATACATGAAAAAATGTGTTTGAAAAAAAATAGGCAGTGGTCAACAAAAAAATTAAAGGCAGTATGCAAAATGTGCAGTTAATAATAAAGAAGAGATGAAGGTGCAGCAACCTCCAACAAACTTATTGTAACATATAAGAACAAAGTATAAAATGCATTCAAATTGTTTTTAAATTTCAATATATTATTACGCTGTTAAATGTCATTACAATTGCTGAAGAGTGCATTATTACTTGTTTAGGACTTAACATGACGGACTTGGGACTTGACTTGGGTCTTGAGTGCAAAGACTCGAGACTTACATGTGACTTGCAAAATAATGACTTTATCTCACCTCTGTCGCGGTATCTCTCACTAGTTAGAATCTTTGAAAAATGTCTATTGATTTGTATCATTGCATTCTTACTTGAAATACTTCTGAACACTGTTAAGCTGCAGGCTCTTCCATTTCACTTCCCCTTCTGCAACATATCTACAAATGGCTGTTTTATGTAAATAATTTGTGATACATTTACCAGTTAAGCACTGACTTGGCCACGGTCTTAAGCAGAGTCTGGCACTTCTCCTTTACCAGCTGATCCAATGTCAGAGTGAATCAGCAGCCAGACTGACAGGCCGAGTCCTTGAGGCTGTGTCTTGTGTTGGCACACGCAGTGAAGTTTTGATAGTTTAAGCATCGACTGACTGATTAACAGTCACAGCGATTAAACTCAGTGCTAGCTGCAGCTAAAAACAATCTGAACAGAGTTATTATAATATATTATTCAGGGTTTCTGGGTGTCCTTAAAAAGACAGAAAATGTATTTAATTCCTTAATCTTAAAATAAGGCCTTAATTGGTATTTAAATGTCTTAACCAATATTTCAAACATCTTAAAAATGCTAGTAGGACTAGTTTTTTTGTGAATCGGACATTGCATCGCAAAATCTCAAAATAATTGTTAATATCTATTTTTTAAATAAATTACCCCATGCCTCCTACATTAACATCACACAGATCACAATAGAGGAATCACTCATATACATTCACTACACCCAATCAAATGATCAACAAGCTTTTTTTAAAAGGCATTAAAAAGGTCAACTATTTTTTTTATTTGACCAAAAAGTCATGTTTTATGTTACAATAAATTTGGGAAAAATTGTCCCCAATCTTAAGAAATATATGTCTCTTAATGATGCTCCCATTAATGTTGATTGTAAAATTGTTTCCAAGTGGCATTTAAAAAGTCTTAAAAAATCTTAAATCTAACTTGCCGAAGTTGTATGATCCCTTTGTACTGCAGCAGTTTTGAATATTGCTTCCCACAGGGGATGTAACTATCCATCGATCTATATAGCCTATCTAGTAAATGAGCAATGATCACGTGACATCGATGCAAACCGTAAGCATCCTCTTTTAGATGCGCCTTTATTTTGAAAGTGTGCGTCACCGTCACACAGCATCCGGTAGATGATGGCGAGCAGCTGAGAGAAAGATGATGAGGATAACGCTGTTTACTCGGGAATAAATCATCAGTGTGGAAATGTTTTGTTTCGGAAAAACTGCGAGTCAACAGACAGAGCACGTCATATGGAAACAAAAGCCGCACTGAGGAAACAGGAAGACGCTGCAGGTCCATTGCTAATGCTACGTTAGCTGCTGTGTTTCAGCAATGTTGACTGGAAAAACTTGCATGGAGACTGAAAGTCATCCGCGCTGCTCTGTCTGGAGGTGCAGAGACTTAAACCAGCGGTGAGTCAAAGCATAAATAATAGTACGTTGGTTAAGTAATGAGTAGAGGATAAGTCCGCTAGCTGCTAAGCTAATGTCTGCTATGTAAAATGCCATAGGCTTATGCTATTAACATTAGCATGTCGTATATGTAGGGGAAGACAGTTGTATTGTCTGTGATCCTTGACAGTTATTATAGAGTTTTACACTCTAATGAAATGATATTGTTGTTAATCCACTTTTTGAGGATGTTGGGAGAAATTGTCTTCAAGTCAGACAGCCCCAAAGTTTTAGGAAAAAGATCATATGAATTAAAATGAAAACATTTTTCCAGAAAACAGAACAAAATAAGTTCAATTATTTCCAAGTATGAATATTTTGTTTTTGTCTTTTCTGGCCAAAATCAAAGAAAGGGGTGGCAGCCTCTCCTGTAACTGACTGTATTAAATGATGTATACTATCGGCCCATATCGGTCGCAGGCCCCTAAATCGAATTGAATCAGAATCATATCTTGGTAGACTTTGTGATATCTGCAAATATTGTATTGTTGTCCAAACTATTGATATAATATCGTATCGTGTTGAAACCAGTGATTTACACCCCTATTTTCTTTTCAGAGTATTTTATTTTCTCCATTGCCAGTTTATTGTGTATATGGTTTTAGCATTGAAACTATTGGATGGTATGATTATTAAGTTTTTGTATTGCAACACAGCTGCTGCTCAGTGCAGTTTAATTATGGCTCCACTGCACTGCTGCTCTCCTTTTTGCCACCCAATCACACTGTACCATACAGCTTAAATGCTCATAGCTTCCCATATATATCCGCTATTAAAATGCACTCTGTATTATTTGAATGTCCTTGCCTTTATACTGTACCTGGCATTTAGTGTATGCATTTTCATCATCATTTATGGGTGCATTGTAATTGGATCAAATTTGTCATGTGCCCTATGCAATGCAGGGGAAGCAGTTTGGGAGGCTGCATTGTCAACAAGAGCAAGCATGACGGGTGTGGGATCATTAGACTTGATACAATAGAGGCTGGATTTACTTTTCATTGAAGTGGAAAAGGTCGTCTTTTATGAGTCTTTCCTGGAAGGCAACAAAAATGATGACGTGTGGTTTTTTGCTGCAGTTTGCAACTACTGTAAATGCTATGGAAGGGGAAAAGTAGTGAGAACTGGTGGGAATGGAGCGTGGTACTGTAGGTGTCTTTGGAGAAGCTGAGCGGATGGCAAACTTTGGAGTGAGTTCAGACTTTTCTGCACTGTTTGCAAGATGTGGGTACACACTGTGTGCACTGTATTTACTCCTGGCTGAGGTTTGATCACCTCTGTAGGGGTTCTAAAGGACCCGATAACGTCCAGATCGTGATGTGCATTTCCTCGCAGTATTAGCGTAGATATCCACTCAGACATGATATTTTAATACAAAGTGTAAATGAGGTCACACTGCTAAATGTTTGAACAGAGAGTGGAGTAAATAGACTGTTATCTGTCTTGCACTCCACACTTTTTTCTCCGTTCTTTTGTGTGTTAGGTTGATTATATTTCACCGTCAATGCCACAGCATAGACAGGCACTCACCTAACTCTATGAATATCTTCATTGTTTGAACACTTCATCTGCAATCTGGTGAATACAATAATTGTGACCTATAGTAACTATAAGTTCCCTTTCATAGTTTCTGCTCGTCTAATCTTAAACAGAGGAACTGAAGTCACCAGTATAACAATTCAAGGATCCAAAACAGCAGACTGTTGATGAACACAAAAATCTGTAGGCTTTATTCACCCGTCACCCGTGAGCTTTTAAAGGCTGACACGTCTATGTTTTCCTGTGACAGCTGGTTCAGGGAATAGATTGTCTTCCTTTAAACATTAAATAAGGTCAGCAGATCAATCAAACAGTCAATCATTGTGCTGCAAGATGATGCTTCAAACTCTAACACTGCCCAGTGGACAGGTGCAGCCTTGGATTTTATTCCGCATCTGGCCCTTGACACTGATCAGGGTATGATGAGCACATGATGAGTGGATGTGGCTTTTGACGACGAGGCCATCGCGACGCGGTGTAACTCGGCGCTACTGCCGCTGGTTGAAGACAAAGGCACCAAATAGGCATCTCTAATCTCCCTGCTGAATGAATCCGAAACAAAGAGAGGAGGAACGCAGACATAGAGGCTTGGACACACATAGGATAAGCTGATTACCCAGGAAAGGAGGGAGGGCGAGGGAGACAGAGGGAGAAAAGACAGAGGCATACACGTGAACAAGAGAAATCCATACAGTAAGAGCATGAGGGGCAGGGAAATGAAAGAGGAGGGGGATGTGAAAAAAAAAAAAGCCAGCACTCTCTAATGATGGGGTGCACAGACCGGAGAGAAAATGAAAAGAAACAGCGTAGGGAGCGAGAGAGGAAGACAAAACACACAAGGGAAAAAAGGTGAACGTTTAAAAGGACGAGCCACGGCGCGCTACATAGAGCATGCAATGGGAAAATGAAGGGAATGTATATTTGCCTGTGATACCCTCCTTAGGCACGCGACACAATCAAAAACAGGACATTATGCAAATGAGAGGCGGCTACGGCAATATAATCGCTACCTGAGTCATTTCACCTGCACCACTCACTAGTCGCTATATATACAAACGGAATTACACCCAATCCAGGTGTACGGGCTAAATATACAGCTAATTAAAATTAATGAGATTTACTTAGAAAAGAATATGCTCCTTCCCTAAGCTGCTTATCCCCGCATGAGAATCTACTACACACACTGGCACATGCACACACACACACACAGACACACACACACACACACACACACACACACACACACACACACACACCCTTGTGTGAGTGCTCCAAAATACACACAAACGCAAATCGTTTGTGATTCACTCTCCTTCACTTCTCTTTCTCACACCCTGCTAGGCAGACTGTTAAGACTCCTTGCACACACACAAACAGACAAACACACACACGAGCGCTCAGTCTATCTGTCTGTCTTTCAGCCGGCTTCTCTCTCACGCAGACTTAAGCGTGCTGCGTGCTCAATGAACACGCAAGTTCTTGACTGCCTCTTGGCACATACACAGCGATCCTCAGAGGTGCACACACACACAATGATAAAAACACTGAAAGAAAGCATTTAAGAAAAACACATGTGTACATATTTATGCATGAAGTCGTGCACAAGTGCACACACACACATATTCAAATAGAGCTTTGAAGGCCTTCTAGTCTTTACTTAAACAGAAATACCCCTGTGAGCCAAGCTGTTGACTGCCAGGCGAAAAAAATGTGTGTCTGTGTGTGTGTGTGTGTCTGTCTTGATATCTGTGTGTATGCATAAGTGTGTGTGTTTAGCAGGCCAGCCAATGCATTCATATATATTCCCTGCACAGCGCACCACTTCTGCAGATACACAGTGTAGGCACTCGATATGTAACATCTTCCAAACTGCTTACAGACAATTTTTTTTTTCCATAAGGTGGTGTCCAACCAGCGACGCTCCATTTCCTTGTGAGCAAAGTGCTGAGTAATTAAACGGCTCTTCAAGCCCTCTCTGTAGAAGGAGTGGGGGGGGGGGTGGCCTTGGGAAAATGACACAGCATGAATTAATCACACACTTTATTAACGGACTTAGGTTTCGGTGGAACTCTGCTGTCTCCAGCGCACCACTTGGCACCCAACCAGCTTATGTCTCATCCGACCTCGCGCACATTCGTATTAGCACGTACAGTAGCCTACACAAGCACTCACACACTCACGGGAGCGCTCTGCGAACACACAACCACTGCTTTTTTTTTTTTTTTACCCCTGTCTTGTTCTATCTCCATTTCTCTCCTTCTGTCGCTGCTTCATTTCTCAGCCTGGTGAGTGCTTGAATGTCATTATGACTTTTGTTATCAAGAGCAAACAGCGGGGCGGGATTGAGTAGAGCAGGCCAGAACTCCCGTTTTTTCCACGCTGAGAGTGCCGCAGCATGTCGAGTGCTATTTTGATTGTTTCTGTGCCTTTTCAACAAATGGACAGGCGTTTTTTAAAGGACAGATTTATTGACACACCTCCTGCTGTGAGGCTCGACCGGCCCACGTGGTCTAGTGTCTGAATGGAAAACTGCCTCTTTGTAGAGTCACAGCACAATCGCTCTCCTTTGGCCTGCGTGTCAATGAAGATAACTTGATATCTACCGGCAAATTTGCCCCATTTGCGTAATGCATCGACAGACGGCACAAGTGAACAATATAATTGAGTTAATGAGCTACATGCCCTTATCTGCTGTTCATTCATACGGGCAGCCCGAGGCGTGACGACTATCAGCCTCTTACACAGGCTACTGTATGTTTGATGAGTCCCTTGAAGGGAGAATTTGATAATGCAGTCGAACTTCCTCAAGGCAAACTGTTTTGATGTGTGAAGCAAAGAAGAAGGAGTTTATCCTCTGCGTTTCTGTTTTTTTTTCCCTCCTTGTTCTCTTATTCTACAATGAATATTTAAATATTATTGTGATTTATTTATCGCGGCTCAGTGTTCAGCTTCACTGAGCTATTTTCAGGTTGATATCTTCACAGGCTGGAGGGAGGGGAGGCATATAGACTTGTACATGGGAGGTGTCACGCTTGACTTTGTGACAGTGCTCGGCAGTGTGCCTGGGAGAGCATCTTTTTGTTGTTGTTTGAAGGGTTCTGTGACATTTTCTGGTTCTTCCTCCTTGGAGGCAGAGAGCGTCAGAGCTGGCCTGGTTTCATCAACCTCCCGCTACAATTTACAGAGGTTCTGTTTGAAAGGGCGGAGAGAAAAGGAAGGGTCATTTACATCACAGGGTCAGTTGCCGGTGGCAAGATGGTCACATGCTGACATTTCTTCCTATTATTGTGTGTTACACCTCGATGGAGCAAACATGAAAACCATAGCAATGTGACATGACCTAGCACCCATATTGTGCTGAAGTTAAAGGAGATCCTATTTTAAGAATTCAATAGAAAAATGGTGTACATTGACACATACCCGCTGCAGAATCGAATCCATTTGAAGTCTAACTGTAAATTTGAATTCAGTATAAAATATCATGATTTGGAAAATGTATTTAGTCAAAAAGTAAACTTTGCAATCAAGGACATTTGGTTAAGATGCAAAGAGTTTGATTTCAGTGGTTGGAGGCAGGTTGAGTATTTAGGTCAAAGATTGTTTTTTGTAAATTTCCAAGTCCTTGAGGACCAATCAAAGTCAAGTTCAAGTCTTGATAAACAAATTGAAAATCAACACACAAGACTAGCAGGTCTGAAAGCCAACCGTCAACACAACATTTTCTTTTATAAGAGCCATGTTAACAGTATCTTTATAAATAGCTAAAACCAAGTCCTTTAATGCATAGGTGGATATTCAAGCTCTGCGACTATGCACATCATACCTTATAAAGGCTTATTAATTCCAGAGCTGAAACTATTAGTCAATTTATTGATCAATGAACAACATAAAATGAATTTACTTGATAACTGAGTAGTTGTTTAAGTGATTTTTTAAAGTTAAGATTGTCAGTAATCTCTGGTTTTAGCTTCTCAGTCATGAGGATTTGTTTCGTTTTCTGTGACCTACGTGATGGTAAATTTGAGGATATAACTGTGCTTTGGGAAAGATTTTATAGACCAAGAAAGTCATTGTGAAAAAAAATCAGCAAATGATTCAACAATGTAAATAGTCATTAGTTATTATTATTATAGAGGTAAAATGAAACAGCCAGGTAAATACCATAGTTGTTGCATTTTACTCAGCCAAAAATGTAGACTTGAGAATGTTTTTGCTAAAATGCAGTTAGTCAGTATTTAGAGAGTGAAGTCTCACAGCAGTCAAATCTACGTCAAGTCTCAAGTCTACACTGTGACAGTACTAGCAGCAGTACTAGCTAATGTGAGGTTTTCAGTGTAATACTGTAGTTAACCTGAGTGAAATATGATGATTCTTGATGGTTGCATGTGGTTTATGTCCCTCCATAATGCCAACTTTTGGTAAAATGAAAAATGCTGCTAATGCTGTAAATCATATAGCAGCCTACTGTTTATGTTAAGTGTTTCTTTTTGGCTCCAAAAGGCATCAAGATTTACATTGTTTTACTGTAGTTTGGAAAAACAGTATATTACCATTTTATTTTAGCATTTTTTTACAGTGTAAAATTCTGGGTGAGATAACACAGTAACTGAAATGTCAAACGTGTAAGCCCCACTGTAACCATGTGTCCTGTTAACGTGTGAATATATTGGCCTGAGACACTGGACTCCACTATCTGCTCAGTCATTGTGCTTGGCTCGGCCTTAGAGCATCAGCTAAATGGCCGACATGTTAAGAAGTGCAGTAATTCCATCTTCAAAAATCCAATCATTTTCACTGGCAGTTTCCGATTAGCTCCAGCCAGCATGTCATAAACTGACTGGCACACAGTCCCTAAACAATACAGGGCTGTCACCGCTTATGTAGACACAAATACCAGTGGTTACAGGGGACATGTTACCATAGTGAAGGACTGACAACAGAAACAGAAGAAGACAACGTCGCTATATTGCTTAATAGTCGATCATCAAATCTGGTTCATCCAAAATAAACTACCGCGATTAAAATGTCAGATTTCCTGTCAGAGCTCAATCACTTAACTTCCTCGAATTTAATGTCGCATGGTTTGAAATGAAAACTGAAAGCTTCGCCTGAATCAAGCTTGACATCTTCAGTTTCAATCAAAAAATACCTGGGAACAGAACACCAATCAGTGAGACACCATTAAACATTTATACAAGCAATTTATTGTATGTTGGGTCATTTAGTGACACACAGAGATGCCAATAGAACAAATAGCCCATTAACTATTCATAAATACCATTTAATATTCTCATTAGCTTCTTTCTGTTTATAGAAACACATGCTGAGATGTGCAAATGCTCGCACACAAATACCCGATTAACAAAGCGACATGCACTCTATTTGAAAAGCACCTCACTGTAGGGAGGAGAAAAAAAACAACATGCATTTATTTGACAAACATCATGCATATTATTCTTTCATTTTTGAAAACACACTGGAATAGGACCTTTTAAAGCTTCACTTGGATACAACTAAGCTAAATATTAATAATTCAGAGTGCCAGACGTGATAGACAGTAGAATAAAATAACTATTTATACAGCGGTTTCAAAGTAAAGTCACAGATGTCTTCACTGGCACAAAAGTAAGTCCATTAAAAACAAGCAACAGAATGGTAATGCAACACCTGCCATTTGTTGGCTGACTTTCTCCCAAAGCGGCACCATGGCTGCATACATTTTTGAGCACTGGTGGCCCGAGGGGGAATCCCTAACCATGACAGTGTTTGTGCAGGGATCTATCCACAGAGAGATATAGCCATGCAGCAGATTTTATGCAAGATTTGAGTTGTAAAGGCCAGTTGAGGATGTCAGTCTTTTGGGAAACAGCTGTCTTTGCTTTCTTAAATGACAGTAATTCCTATCCAACAGTGGCATATTTTAAGTAAGCTGAACTTTGACATGTCTCCTGTCATCCAAGAGCCTTCAGCTCAGCTTCAAACATCTTAGTGGTCAAATGGTAAGCTATGATTCCTGTGATTGTCTGTACTGTGATCTGGATGCAGTGTTTCCCACAGAATTAATTTATGTGTAGGGGTAGGTGACAATGGGCGGTAGAAAAAACTCCACTGCTCAGGTGGAGCAGTTTGTGAGTCGCATAGTGGATAATCAATCTGCCAATCCAGTGAGAGATCATCAGATCGGTAGAAGAGGGGCAAAATTGCCACTGAGGGAGTGAAAGCAGACCCAGTTCAATGAACTGATAAGTTTCTCTTTCACTGTGCCTGATGTTCTGCTGCTCCACCTGTGCCCAGAGTACTGCACTCCAAGAATGTGGTGCTATGAGTTAGGGATGCACGATAATATCAGCGCATCATCAGTATCGGCTGATATTAACATTAAAATTAACTATCTGAATCCGCCAACATGCTTTTTCTTAATTTGCACAATGAATGAACATTACATACATTGATAAGCACTGTATTTCATGTCTCCATCTGCTGGTGGGCCATCAGAGTAAGAGTATGTATGACATGTTGTTAATTCCACTACAGAGGAGACTCAATGATCAATTGAATTGAATTGAATTATTTGGAAATACTAATGTTCGTATTGGTTATCGGCTAAATTAGTTTTTATGTATCAGCACATCGGATATCGGTTAAAAAAAATCCAATATCCTGCATCCCGACAATGAAAAACTAATTGGTATATCCCAGTAGTGGTCCTAATGAATGGTCCAGCTCCAAAAATATAAAATCAATTTGTGGCGGCAGATGTTTGAATTGTGGCGAGCTGCCACAAATAAATGAATGTGTGGGAAACCCTGGGATGATTTAACTGTCAGAAACAGACATCAGTTGCTCATTAGTGCTTGCTTGCTTCTAGCAGGTACGGTAATTGAGAACCCTATTTTATAAAGGCTATAGTGAATCTAAAGAACCAGCAAGTTAAATACTCTAAAATGATCATAAGACAAGTAATTGCGGAAAAGGGAAATCATCACAGCAACATGATGTCAGCATCTTCTCCTTCCCTACATCCTGTCTCAGCTGTGTTGTAGTCGGGGTGTCAATCACAGGGAGCCCCCGCGCCCAAGCCAATAGACAGTCGACAAATTACCATTTGGAGCGGAACCCGGCTATAAATGCGATTGGGTTGGATTTGAGTCTGCTCTCCCGGCTTTGGATTTGAATAGAATAGAGTCTGTCCTCTTCTCTTTTTTTTGCCTCCGTGGCTTCAGAAAGCAAGATTAGATAGAGGCAGGGAGGGGAAGAGACACACAAAGAGAGGGAGAGAAGCAGAGGAGACAGAGGAGAAATAAGAAAAACAGAGCAACAGAGAGCATCCACGGGTCTTTAAAATTGTAAAAGCCTTAAAATTAATCTAAATTTAAGGCCTTGAAAAGTGTGAAATGTCTGTATTAGAGGTCTTATTTTTCCACCACTCTATGATAAGTTTCTTTGTCCTGCATGTCTCCTCTTAGATTATTTTGGAGCAGGCCAGGGTTAGCACTACAATAGACTGCGTAATGTTTTATTCATAATTTCTGCTTTAGTAAACAAAATTGGACTTCATGTTCCTTAACAAATAATTTCATGTTGTCCTTTTTGTTACACTGGCCATTCATAATTTCAGAATTTTTATTAGCTGTTCTGAATCGCAAATAAGTTGCTTTTGGCAGGTTTATAACGTTCTATTTGTAGCATTGTAAGATCTGTAAACCCTCGCCACATTGTGACAATAAAGTAATTATCGCAAACAAATGACACTATTACCAGGAAGATTGTCAGCCTCTAAGGGCCCCTGCGCTGTAGTATCCTATCAAGTCAGATTTTGCAGGATATCAGGATATTGCTAACAACACAGAGAGATGATGAAACACGCGTATTAGTGATCCAGATTTTTAGCTTAATGTATCTTGTGCAGACATAATTTGTTTGGACTTAAATTGATGAAGAATGCAAATAGTGATTCATTTATACATGTTGATTTATTTGTTGCATTTGAGTCGTATTACCATTTCTATTCTGCAACTCTATACATTGTCTTTTCCATGGTGTCATATCGTTTACATAATTTTTCATTGGACATAGCATATATGTGATATATCATTGCACTAGTTAACGTTAGGGAATAGAATCAGCTTAGTGATGCAATTCAGTTCACACAATGCAATTTTTCCTCCTGCTGAGATAGCCTGAGCGCAGGCTTTTTCTCCAGACGAACATGGTCCATGTGCAGAAGGCCTGCTGCTGATCCTTGTAGAAGCTCGTACATTTGCTCACTTGAGAACACCCTTCTATGATTTACTTCTCAGTGTGTGACCCATATGCTATGCATTTTGGTTTTTTTAACAGCCATCCTGTCTCCCTTTGTTTTTACCAGCCGTGATAATGTTGGGAATGCTGATTCAACTTTGAGTTTGTGTACATCATCATGACCAAATGTGGTCCTGATGTTACTTATTGTAGCTGGAGGTACCGCTGTACTAAATGAACTGTTTTTATATCGACCTATCAGGCAATAATATAATGGCAAAAAATCCAATATTGTGCATCCCTCAAAATAGTCGTCAATTTATTTTGTTTTAAAGAACAAATAGTTAAAGCTCTAGTCCTGAGCAATGTACAGATGAGGTGCAATTCAAGCCATGGTAGGAGAAACCTTGAGGAATAAATGAGGAAACGTTCATTTCCATGCTACTGCTGACAAAAGTGCCACAAGGTTGCAGGTACATGACGTAGGACATTTGTGCATAGCATTTTGTTGAGAGAGAAATAGACAGGGATGGAGGAAGAGAGAGAGGATATTCAACACCTTGGAGTTTTGGGATGTTGTTCGCAATTTTGAGGCCTTGACGTGTTCTTGTTACGGCCATTTGTCTTCATTTGTCTCCATGAGTGATTGACTAATCAAAAAATTACTGATGGATTAATAATAATAAAAACAAAGGTTAGTTGCAGCCCTACACATGTCACATTTAGACTGCACAAGGCAACATTTCATTTCAGCAACCCCCAAGTGGCAGCAGGAGATTCATTAGCTCGTTAGCGAGACTCTCATTAGCCAAAAGTCAGGTGACTTAGTAATCTTCGGCAATGTAGGTACTGAAATGTCAGTAGTCTTTGCACTCCGTTGACCTGTGTTTCTGCCAAATGAGTGTCTTGGTGAGCAGGCAGGTGGCTGGTCAGCTTGTTTTCACTGGGCAGGACACTCACTAGCATCTTGCTGGCGTTTGTTTCTTGCACTTGAGGTTTGATTAATGTGCAGTTTGCCAAGAACATTTCTTGCCACTGACATCATGTTGGCTAATTAGGACAAATGTTGAAGGTCTCAATAGCTGGATGCTCTTCTTTGCTGAATCGAAGACTGTGTGATTAAGGCCAGTAAGACATGCACTTTTACATTAAAATATTGCCTATTACTTAAAAAAAATCTTAAGTTATTCTTTCTGAAACCTGCAGAGAGCCTGCGGAGGCAGAGACAGAGAGAGAGAGAAAGTGCTGTTGCGACCGAGGTCTGGGTTATTTCAGGATGGTTGTCTTGCAGTCTAATGTGGTTTGGCATTTGTGTGTCTAGTCAGGAGGAGATATATGGCTGAATTTGCCTTGAGTGGCTGGCTGGTTTCTGAATGGACACGCTCTGGTTTCTCTGGTTGCTGATTGCTATTTTCAAGACTCTTCTCTCCTATTTTTCTTCCTCATTTACTTCTCTCTGTCGCCCTTTGTCTTATCTTCCCTGCATCTGCTTGTGGACGTGTCCTCCTTTCTCCACTCCTCTCTTAATTTTCCTCTCTTTCTCTTTGTGTTTGTCTCTTGTCCTCTTGTTTTTTCCCCATTTTGTATCTCTCCCAATTTCTTTTATTTTTGGCCTCTTTTTTTCCACTTTTTCGCAGTGTTTTGTGTCTTTTTAAAGCTCTCATCCCTCCTTTCCTGCTTTATTTTTTATTTCCCTTCTCATCCCCATATTATCTTTTCTGCCTTGTTTTCTTTCCCTCTATCCAATCTTACTTTCTTCTCATTTCCCTCTTTCCTCTCAAGTCTTTCCTCCTTTTTTTTGCTCAGTCACTTTTTTGCCATTTTTCTTTCTCCATGCCTTTTTCTCTTCTTATCTTTCTTTACTCCCCTCTATTTTCTATATTTATATCTCCTCCCCTCTTCTCACTTTTAAGGCCCTTTCCCTCACATCATCCTCTTCCCTCTTCCAAGCTCTCTGCTACCCTGTCCTCCCCTCTCGCTTTCTCTTCGTCTTCTTGCCTTTATCCACATCGCTCTCCCTTCCTGCCTCCTTGTCTGCTCTCCCTCTGTTTTTGTGCTTGCTGTTTTAGCATACTCTGCAGGGAGCACTCCTGCGATGCCAATTATATTGACTGAAGAAAAGGAGGAGGAGAGGGAGAAAGAGAAGGAGGGGAGAGAAGGGGAGAAGGGAGGCTTGGAAGACCTGAGCATGCATGCACAAAAACGCACGTACACATACACAAGCTCACAGGGATGGAGGGAGTGAATAAGAGGGGATAGAGGCTTGAGAGCACAGGAGGAGCAGTGAAGGAGGAGGAGGAAGAGGGGGATGATGAAAGAGGGGGAGAGCTGGGAGGAAGAGGACAGAGAGAAATTGGAGGAGAGCGAATCCGTCTGTGAGTGTAATAGTCTCCCGCTGTCGAACCCGAGGGAATTCACCGACTGCAGAGGGGAAGAGAGAGAGGTGGAGAGGCATAGATGGAGAGAGACAGAGTGAGGGGAAGAGAGAGGGGATGGGGGAGGGAGGTGGGTGCGATCACAGTACAGAAGCAGATAGAGAGATACAGAGGGAGAGAGAGCAAGACCGAGGGAGCAGAAACAGAGGGAGACAGCAGGAAAAGAAAGATGACTTCAGTCCTTTTCTCTCCGAGCTGAGCTTGTAGGGCTCCACTCCAGGCAAATGTGCCTTGTGACATTAAATAAGATTCAGCGTCATGACTGAGAGTATGAATGGAGAGCATAAGTATATCATAGTAATGTGCTGCTATACAGTAGCTCAGCCCAGAAAACTACTCATGGTGTGTCTGCAAAGCCTGTGCACTGGCTGTTTACACTGAATGCACTTAAGTATATTGTCACTATTGTGTGAAAGGTTCTCAAACACATTTCCTGACTGGTATCGAGCCATGTGGATAGTGTTATTTTTTGCTATGGTTTTGTGTGGTTTTCTTGAGTACAATGGAGGTAAATGAAATTTCATTTTTGGTGCTCACAGCATTCAAAAATCAAAATGCACATGTGTGTCCTGAGTCTAGAATAATATCCCCATTTCTCTGGATAATCCACAGGCCTGACTGTGGACAGTTTTGAGTGGAATGATTTTATTCCAAAGAATTTGTCACTGAATTTCTCAGCACCACAAACAAAATTCCATCTAATTCTACTGAACTGAAGTGGCAGCAAAAATCTCACAGATGGATGTCTTGAATCAGGAGGAATAAAAACATAACCATACACTACTGGATCTACACTAGATCCAGTAGTGTATCAATTAGGGTTGGGTATTGTTTTTTTGTTTTTTTTCCTGATACCGGTGCTAAAACAATACTTTGAAAAAGTACCGCCTAAATTGTTCCTTAACCATTGCTTTAAAAATAAGTATGCGAGCTGAGTCGAATATTGGGATGAAACGATTATCTGGTGCAGATAATGTACTTTTTGGTCAGCTCACAGACTTGTGCTGAGAAAAAGAAAAGGAGATCTCATGAAGAGCTCTGCCAGCGCTGCATTCACAGACCTGCAGATGTGTCCAAATTTATAAAGGGGAAACAGAATGGGAACCCCAGAAATAAGTCCTAAAACCCAGAAAACTGTTAGCATTTCAGCATCTCCGGTTCCCTTGTCTCAAACGCAGTGTGTTTTTTTTTAATGAGTTTTTGGTTAGATGCATGAATTAAGGTCTGTAGTTAACACTAGCGGAAGAGACTTTCAAGGTTTGTTCTACGACATCAAATATGTGTCAGTAAATGTCCCACTCCCGAACTTTGAAGCTTTTGTGTCTCAAAAAAGGCTAACGAGTGGCGAAATTAGACTACAGAACATCATCATACCAAATTGCGCGGAGCACGGCTTTACGCTACAGCCTCGTAGTGGTGGCAGGGCAGTGGTGGTTCCTTATAGCTTAGCATTAGCTTTTTACTAATGACAACTGCATTTAGGCTTCAAAAATTTTCTGCATTGATCCAAAATCCGATGGAAAAATTGGGTTTAGGTTCCTAACGCTATTGTCTATGCTACTATGGACTCATGGACCCATGTATCCAGGTCCTACGTTCCCCAATTCAGTATCCTCTCAATACGACACATTTTAGAGGCCTTCAAAGGGTTTTTGTGTTTTTGGCAATGTTTTTCCCTTGGTCAAAATGATGAAATCACACTCCTACAGCTTGTAGCCTACTGATGTTATACTCTTTGAAACCTACGCCCTCAAATTTGAAAAAAACGTTTTCTTGACTTCAGATATTGATATCCCCACAGTGGCTCAATGGATTTTTACCATTCAAACTGCATTTGAAATGCCCATCTCCCTTCGATTTTTTTTTCAATTTGAACTGCAAAGATAGCCCTTACCAATGTCTTACAATGTTTGTTTATATCAAGACAAGAGACACATGATCAAAACTCCACACAAGGCTCGACCAGGCTCTTGGAAACATAGGATCCTTGGAACATCCCGATAGATACCACGAGACGTAAGTCAGAACATATTTCTTATATTCAGTTCACAACGAATCCTTTCACTCAGATTGTGATTGCTGCAGAAGGTTTTCATGCTCCTTTGAAACTTTTACAACTTGAAAAATAATCTTTGCAAACCTGTGTTGGGAGCTACATAAGAGAATAAACAAGGAATAAACTCCTGCACACAGTCAACCTTTTCAGTCTATTTGTTGGATAGCTTCCTTTGAGACTGTCCTCGCTAGAGAAATGACAATCACTTCTTTTAGGAAGTGTCCTAAAATGACAAACATGTTAACAGTTGGGGAACAAATTATGTTGTTCTGTCGATAGGGGCGTCAAATCACAAATGACATATGACATATCTTGTCGTTTATATGGCAACAAATTAGAGGAAAATCACCAATAAATGCGGACACGCAACGAATGTGGATGCTTCATACATAGGCTCAGTGAATGATTTGATTAGAATGAAAAGGCATCAAATGTTATGGCCTTTACAGTTACCACCTACCAACCCAATTAAAAGCCTCGACAGAGCTCTCCACCACCATCATCAAAACACCAAATGAGGGAAAAGTCTCACAAAAGAAAACCTTTCATCCTTCCGGTAGACTTCAGAAACATGCAGAGTCTATGACAATGAACACTGGAGCTATTTTGCTTGAAAACCTTGAAAAGTACAACACCTCAGACACATGGGAAGTGGTGGACAAAGGCAGAAAATTCTAGAGAAACTTCTACAAAACCCATCAGATATACAGTGCTTTAAAGCCTGTGGTGGTAAATCTAATAAAAAGTAGGCGATTTTTCATAGTTCCTGACAGTTTTAGCTTGGCTGACATGAGTTTTTCAAATGACATTGATGGTACAGTGCACACACATCTGCACAGTCTACTGTACATCCATCATGCATCTGTGCTTGCGTGCACGAAGATATATCGGAGGGTGTTTGGTGTTTACCTGGCTTTTTAGTTTGACATATACCTTTTATGATATGAATTTATAGCACACATTAGGGACTGGATGATATATCTGGCTGGTATTTGCCTTTTTTATTCCAGACATCAGATCATTATGCTGCTGCCTAAATGATGGTTCCTCCTGGTCCACAGCTGCAACAAAACAGCCTGGAATACTTGCAACAAAATGTTGTTCTTGAGCATTGATTCCTTCTGTTTTGTGTTTTCAGAATTATTTTTCCGTTTAAGGGCCTATTATATCCCAGACTTTGGCTTACCAATGTATCAGAGTAATGAGTGGACTGATCTTAGGGAGCTGCTAAGAGTTTTTATCGTTCGGAAATGACGTTTAGTGTTCTGTAATGGTCTAAGTGATGTTTCAGAAGGCTTTTTCCGCCCTGGCAAGAATAAAATTTCCATAGAAATACTGAGCAGTGACAAATTCAGTTTGAATACATTGTTTGAATAAATTACAGTTAGTTGTATCAAATGGATGTCAGTCACATTAAGTCTTTTAAGGAATAAAAGAGGGATTTTTCTGAACTCACAGACGATGATAGGTTACATAAGTAATGCCTTGTCTTATGATTGACACTAACTGGAATTCATTTTTTACCTACCTATTCACTATATTTACTGTAACAACGCTTCTGTGCATTATCCCGGCCTGAGATGTATTTATAGTGTGTGTAGGTGTGTATGAGTGCGCTGTACACTACCGTGCTGGTATTTTTTAAATCATTAGGGCCTAGGGGTCATTGATGGAGCTTCCAGGAGATGTCTAGTAAAATGATATTTATGATATTTATTTGACTGTACCGTGATTCAGTGGCGCTTAATTAATCAGAGTGAATCCGACAAGATATTCAAATTATGATTTGCACATTTCAGGCCATTGTACATCTGCATCGAGTGTTTGCACCATATACAACAATGTCCTGCTTTTATAGTTCATCTCTCATGTCAAGTGGGTCACCAGATGGTCACAGGCCCGCGCTAGTAGTCGGATGTCGTGGGCCATGACAGTTAAGACCATGTGGAGTGACCCTAATTAGTCAATTAGCCCACGAGGGGCGCCCTAACGATGTCTGGAGCCGCCACGCCACTCAGCGTGCGCACAGATAACAGCGGCACTGTCCAGCCTTTTATTGTTTCACTGCCTGTGTCTGTGCTGCTATTGTTAGAGGCAACGAGCCCCCCTGCCCCTCCTCATCTTCCTCATTTTCTTCATCTTCCTTTCCCTCGCTTTGCTGTTCCATTGATCTCCATTGTCTTGATTGGGAGTGACAAACTGTGGGGGCCGCCTGAAAGGTTGCATTCGTTAGTGGCCGTTCGTCGTTACAAGTCATACACACATTGCTGGAGACAGTATGGGGAAAGAGAAGGGGGTTTACGTGGCCACACACACACACACACACACACACACACACACACACACACACACACACACACACACACACACACACACACACACACACACACACACACACACACACACTGTCGGATGCACGCATTCTCAAAGTGGTCCCTGGAGAGAAGAGACAAACCTAGATACAAAGAGGAGAGCATTCCAATACACTGACAAACACTCACTTTCAGTTAAGGGGAAACACATCCTGTACATACACACACACACACACGCACACGCACAATCTCTACTCCCAAACTTTGGTCCACATTAAGATTTCTCCTTCTCTCAGCCCTGCATTGTCTATCTGTGCTATTTCCAGGGAGACACACAAACATACACTCACTCCCTCACACACTCCCTGCCATCACACACACACACACACACACACCCACACACTTCCAAAACACTCTTTGTCCTTTCATGTCATGTTGCTGAGCAGTCAGAGACACAGAAAGGAGAAGAAAGGAAGGAGGTCTGCCTGAAACAAAACATCCAGCAGAACATCCAGTCTCATGTAACGCGGCAACAATTACACGATGAGAAGAGAGAACACGTTTATTTGTGATTTCAAGTGGAAGCAGCCAAGCAGGAGAGTTGACATGATACCAAAGAAACTGACTTCAGTAGCACCTGCGAGTATCACAGTTTGCAGTACGACTAACAGGACTGGTTTCTAATTGTGCAGGGAAAACAACACAAAGTCTTAAAAGACTGCATGCTGGACTGATTTCTAAAATAATTGAACAGGATTTCTGATCAAATCTGCACTGACAGCAGTCATGAAGAAAGGTGATTGAAGCAGTTATAGCTGAAACTGAAACCGCACAACATGTTGTCCGACAACATCTAAAGGTAAAAGTGTTGACCTTTTTCAAATGGCAACCCTCAAAAGTAGGTCAAAAAGCCATTAATTAGAGCTTGCTCTTGGCTGCATCACACTGACGATCTGTCTCCAAGAGCTTTGTGTCTTTTGTAGTCTTGAGGTGATGAATCGTACAAATGGGGATAAAGGTGCACACACTTTTCGTCTCTCTTCAAAGGCATTCATGGTGTTGCACACAAAAAAAAATGACGGAAGAAATTGTTTGAAGAATGAAAGAACAAAAGGTTGTAAACTGTACTTTAAGGGGTTGTCAACCCTTAAATATCTGTATTGGCTTCGTAATACCAGTACCAGTAGGTCTCTGTAGGTCCATGTGTCCTCCTTTTGCTCATTGTAAAAATCAGTGCTATGCTATTTCAATGCAAACGCCCTCTAATGAAAACCTCTGAAATATTTCCTCAAATGAGGACTGTGCATCCTCTTCCTTACTAAAGGAGAATCTGGGATCCGTCCATCATTTCAATACAGTGTTTGTGTACTGACAGAGCTGCCAAAACCCTCTGAAAAATACAGCTCTGTTTATTTATTTTACAAACTCATCTTGGACATTGGACAGTTTATGTGTTATGCTTCACTAGCTGTTGATTTTGGCTAACGTCATCCATTAGCCACCTGACCTCATCCCCTCTCAATTTTTAAAAAACCCCTCTTGACTGAAAGCCCTGCTTTTTGTTTATGCCACTGGATGACATTTCAGTTGTGTACGGCATTTTCCAGAAGAAACCTGCTGTCTGTCTGCGTGTGTTGGACGGGCCTTGAAAGCAATTGAGAGAGGAAGGTGGACGTGTGTTTCCATGTGTGCGTGTGCCAATGGACGACAAGGGCGACTCCATTTCTTAGGTCAAGCTTCGGGTCACCCCGGTTGCCCTGGTAACCTTGTTCTGGCTGGGTTGCTTGGCAACAATCCTCTTTTGTTCCAAATGATTTAATTTGAAGCATATCTTCCCTTGTCACCCCTGGCTCACTGGCTCACCCTCTCTCTCTCTCTCTCTCTCTCTCTCTCTCTCTCTCTCTCTCTCTCTCTCTCTCTCTCTCTCTCTCTCTCTCTCTCCCTCCTCCCTCATTCCCTCGCTTTCTTCATCCTCCACATTCTCTCTCTTCTATTAAAGCTTTAGGACTATTTCCTCTTTTCCTAATCTTGGCCCTTCCGCGGGCATCGAGAGCCCTATTCTTCTTGTGCCTGATGTATAAGTCTCTGCTTTTATCAGAAGGTTTTATGACTGGATAGGTGTGTGTGAGAGAGTGTGTATGTGGACCTGGAGATGGAGGAAGTGGAGGAATTATGGTAAAGGAGAAACCATTGCAGTGGTGTAATTATGGAGTAATGACTTGGGGCAAAGACTTGGATACTTCTGCTGTAAGGCCTAAGAGGTCGAAGGGCCGGCGTGGAAGAGACATACTGACACCTACTGGGTGATGGTCCAAGATCAGTGTACCCAACATGTCACCCTGATAAAACCATTGCCCTATATGGACCAAAATTACCACGAGTGCACCACAAGGACTATGGTGGACTATCCACATCTGCCTCAACGGTGGTTTAGATTCTGTGGACTTGCTCAACTTAGGCAACCCATACCAGGTTGCGCAAATGCAAAAACAGAACCAGCTAGAGAAGTGAAGGGGTTATGGACTTTAGGTCTTTAAAGGGAAAATGTTGTAGGGCTAATGCTAATGCTTTCCTAAAGTTAATCCATGATGTGTAATTCTCCATCAGTATAATTAGATGATACGTATGAAACAATAATGTAAATATATAATCAGTGTGTTATGCAAACTATGCTAAAGTTAATAGTACTTTGATTTGGTACTTGTTTCGGTTGTGGGACTTTTGCCTATGATACCCTCATGGCTGGCCTGCTGAGCATTTTCTTATTCATAGAGAAGATAAATTGATTTCCACTTTGTGCTTTTAATGTAAAGGTGCCAGCATGCATAAAAAGCATAAAAATCAAGCTTGTTTATATAAAAATAAAAAATGCCAGGGGAGGATTCCCCTGACTTCCAGGCAGAGGTCCATGGTAATTATTTATTATTAATGTTTGCTCATTATCTGGCCCCTGGCCTCCTGTCATTTTCCAAAAGTGGCCCCCGGGCACAGCAAGTTGAATATCTGTGATGTACTTTGTGGAACATTGTGTGTTCTTATGTGTCTTCTGTTACTAATACAGCTTGTCTTTATGGTTAAAAACGATATCAGAGTGCTAGTATTTGAATATTTTACAAAACAAATGTGTATATACACTTCATGGCCAAAAGTACATGGACACAAACATTACTCTAGTATGTAATTGTTGAACTTGTCATTCCAAAACCATGAGCAGTAATCTGCTGCTGTAACATCCTCCGGTCTTCCTGGAAGGCTTTCGAAAAGATACTAGAACCTGGCTGCAGGGCTTTGCTCCCATTGAGCCACAAGAGCATTAGTGAGGTTGAGCACTGATGTTGGGCACTAAGTGAAGTCTAAGGACTTGACCTTACTTTGTGCACAAAGGGATTGCCATGTTTAGACAGGAAAAGGCCCTTCTCAAACTGTTGAAATCATACTATTGTCTTAAATTGCATTGTACACTGCAGCATTGAAATTTACATGAATTAGAACTAACCATGAAGAACATCCCCAAACTACACGAGGTTTACCACATACCTTTGGCATAAAGTGTATGTATGATTCAGTTAATTATGCAAACTCACATGGGAAACTATCTGATTTTTCTACTTTCACGCTTACACCAAACACAACTCTTACATGTAAAACAAAAACTTCAGTAATTAATTTTGTTAGTTTTTAATCACAGTTTGTTCAGACTCATTCATCTAGATAAGTGGATTTGGAGAAACAGTATCATCATCATGATATGATTCCACTGAAATATGAACAATAGTATTAAATTAGCACCCAGCGAACACGTCCATTTCATGCTTATATAAGAGTGTGTGTGTGTGTGTGTGTGTGTGTGTGTGTGTGTGTGTGTGTGTGTGTGAGAGACTGCCTAATTGTGCTCTGTGTTTCCCATCACAGATCAGAAACTTTTCCGGGCTTCTTGTTATTGCTATTGTGAAAAATGGGTGTTGTCAGTACGTAGAGAGAAAGACAGCATAAGCCAGAGAGAGAGAGACACAGAGCATGAGCCAAAGACAGAGCGAGAGAGTGCAGGTTCTGAGGGCCCTTAGAGGGTCCAGTGATCTTAGTCAAAAGGGCAGACTTCTGGTAATTGACTACTCATTTCTTTAAGTGGCCTATTGGCAGGGGCAGTCAGTGCATTTGCCAAGGCATTAAAGATCTCACTCTCTTTATCTTCCTCTGTGTGTGTGTGTGTGTGTGTGTGTGTGTGTGTGTGTTTGTGGGTGGGTGTACAGATGGACAGATAAAGCCAGGTTAACTTTTTTTTCTTTAATCTAATGGTGATTTCTGGTTGGTGAGGTTTTTTGGAACCGTGCGTGCGAACTGGTGCAGTGAAGGGCTCTTCCCTTTGAAATCAAAACACATCTCTGTCTCTCCATCTGTCTGTGTCCAATTGGTTCATTTTTTTAAAAGAAGCTTAGCTGGCACAGCTGTCAAATAATGAACAATTTTACCACAGCGCTCTACAGTGCAATACGAGGAATGTATCAAAACACTTACAGAGAGATGATTATAGAGCTAATTATGATGTAACAAACACGAGCTGATTAATGGGTTTCAGTATGATTAGCGACCAAATAAGGCACGTCTGACATTAAAGTATAGATTGAGATTTCTCAAGACTGTGATGAAAGAATTCGTGGTTGCTGTAAAATCAAGTCCTCGCACTGTGCGAAAATACTTTCCAAAGTGTCTTTCAAGTTAACAGGCAGCTTCAGCAGTCTTAGCTGACCAAATCAAGTGAGTGACTGCATCCTGACAGTTGTGTGAATGTTTATTACCGGTGTGTTGTCCAGCCAAAAAGCTCTCTACAAGACAGGGCCAGAAAATCAGATGATAATGCAGAGCAACTCTTATCACCGGACAAGTGCGCTGATGGATGATTTTGCAAAAACCTGAGTTACATTCATTGCCAGCTGTTTTTAAAATTCTCTCTCCCTGGTCTCCTGTATGAAAGCCAGAAACCCATCCTTTCCATCTCACCACAGATAGGGCATGCTGGCATTGGCACTGAATGTAATCACATGATGCAGAATTCTCCAGTGTGAAAGAAATTCCAAGGATACGGGGCTATGCAGATGCTGCCTATATTAATGTTGTACCTTAGCTGTGCTAAAAACCAGCCCTTCCTTATTCTGAAGCCGCTCTGACGTGGGTGGGTGGCGTCAGTTCATAATGCGGCCAGACCTGCCCTACACTCCCTATGAATGGCAGCTGCGCGCTGTCTTCATTGATTAGATTGGTTAGATTTAAGCAAGGGGAGTGGGGCATTCCTTCACCATCCTAGGATTCACAAATTCACACAAGGGAATTCTCTGAGGAGACACAATGAGGGAACTGTGTGCAATAGAGGCTAACTTTTGTAGATACCCACTTGGTTTGACTAACTCAGACAGCTGGAGCGTTACATTAACCGGCTGAACTTAAGAACGAGGATGGTAGATTTGTTTCCCCATCTCTTACAATGAAGTCACCTCAGAGAGAAATCACTTCAGACATGTCTGGAGAGGAGCATTGAATGATAACATGGAGCGATTACTCTTTCAGCATGCTTATTGTATAGGCTTGAAAAAAGTCTCTTAACTCATATCAGCTCTCACTGTTGCTCTTTCTCTCTCCCTCACCACTTCCACATCCCGTATTCTGTTCTTTTTTAATCTTTCCATCCCTCCATCTCCCGTTTGACTTTCTGTCTCTCCACTCTGCTCCACTTCCCTCCGTCTCGCTGTCATTGTTTTTTTTTTATGCTCTTTCAGTCTTTTTGCCCCTTTTCTAAGTCACCCTGTCATCTCTCCTCATTGGTCTCATCTATCTATATATGCTTATTTCTGCCATGTCCTTCGCTCACCTCTCACTCTCTCTCTTTCCCTCTTTCATTCTCTTCCCCTCTGTTTTTTCCCCTGTGCTTTTCCCCATCTCTCTCTCTCCCTTGCTCTCTCTTGCTGCCCCAGCTCTCTCTGTCTTTCTCTTCCTGGCAAATCATTATTCTTTTTCTTTTGTCAGCAGTGATGCTGCTGCCCTTTTCTGCAAGCTGAACCTCTCTCCCTCCTCCCTCCTCCCCCAACCCTCACCCCGCGCTCTCTTTTCTTTCTCATAGCGCTGTTCCAGTGGCAGGGTGGGGCGGCCGGCTTGGCGCCTCACTGCTGCTGCAGACACACTGCTGGGCTGCGATGGGAGTGGTGTGTATGCGTGTGTGTGTGTGTGTGTGTGTGTGTGTGTTTGGGGGGGGTAGCTTGTGGAGGATGAGGACGAAGAAGTGGAGGGGGAGCTTCTGAGCTAACTATGTTTGACAGGCAGCAGAGGAAGGGTGGGGTGGCAGGGTCGGTGCTTGCTGGAGGTGGTTGGAGGGGGTACTTGATGGGAGATGGGTGGGGGCTGTTTTTGGCTCCCCAAATCCCCCACAAGCCTTCAGCCTTGAGAAAAAAGGCGGGCTGGAGGAAAAACTAAGGGCTAAAGAGTTTGTTTGTGCTAAGACAGCAGGCGGGGCTGCTTAAATCCCAAATACACAGGCCAATCCCAAACCCCCCCTCCCCTTCACTCCCTACACCCCTAAAAGATTATAAGTAATTTGTTCAGTGCCCCCAAATGACGGCGACAGGACAAGAGAATGAGAATCACAACTGCCATTCCTCTATTAAAGGCTGCAAAGCTGCGAAAATCAGGCGGAAAACAAAAGCTTTCACAACACCCGCTCTGCTCTGCACTTCACAAGCCAGAGAAGTGTTTGTCTCACAGTGCAAAAGAAGAGGGGAGGAGGCTGTTACTTGATAAAAAAAAGACTTGTTTCACAATGCAGATGTTTGGGTTTTTTTTCATTCAGTGGGCAATTTTTCAAATATCTGGTTTGGATATGCATCTTTTGTCAAGGAAGGCAGGAATGAGAATGAGAGAGGGATAAAAAAAAAGAGGAAGTGAGTCGGGAGCTTGTAGAGGGTAGAGGTGGGCAGAAGGGCACACACATTCACACATATACTCAGATATACACACACACAAACACACACTGACCCAGGGGGATGGGTGGTGGTCGGGGACAGCTGGGCATAGAATAGATTGATGATGTGGGGGAGGCTTCTGTGTGTGTGTGTGTGTGTGTGTGTGTGTGTGTGTGTGTGTGTGTGTGTGTGTGTGTGTGTGTGTGTGGTGTGTGTGTGTGATGCATCTTCTGTGCACTTTGTGCGCATGTGTTTGCATGTTTGCTTCATGTGTCCAACTTATCTAATGTATTTTTAAGCACATTTCTACATATTTATGTCTTTCTGTAACTGTAGGAGTTTGTGCTTGATGGACATGTATGCCTTCCTGTCTGTATGTTTGATGAGAGTGTGTGTGTGTGTGTGTGTGTGTGTGTGTGTGTGTGTGTGTGTGTGTGTGTGTGTGTGTGTGTGTGTGTGTGTGTGTTTGCACAAATCGGTGGGGGGGGGGGGTCTGCATGCTTGCAATGTGTGCCAATGGATGCCTCTGTGTGTGTGTAATGGCCTGTATCATGCCATGCCATATCAAATCGCACACTGTTGGCTGAATTTCCCATCAAGTGTGTACAACATCGCCAGCACCATGACACATGGCTCTGTCTGTCACACACCATAGCGTTGCTCTCTGTGCAGCTGCAATAGAATATGAATGCACACATACACACCAGCCAGCGCACACATGCGCACAGCCTCAACCACATGCAGATAAAGACCATCTCATAAATCACAACGATACTTTGTCCCACACACTTGTGCACATACATTCCTCCCTGCAAAACAAATACAACTGGGTGCACACACACACACACAAACACACTAATAATAAGCCTCACACTCACAAATATGGAAATATACATTCAGGTAATCCCCTCCTTGCAAACTACACCTACACCTTTACGTGCATACGCCACACATGCACATACATGCACACACGTGGAAAATATTCTCGTCACATAAACACACATACACACTCAGCCCAGAGCTACATGCTGAAGGGGTATATGCACACGCACACACACACACACACACACACACATTTGTATTACAGTAAATAAAGTTCATTAACCCGCGCTAATTAGCAGCAACACTGTAAAGCTTCCCTGGGAGAACAAAAAAGGAGGGAAAGAAGGAATTAGAGATGCCGAGAAGTAAACGAGATTATCTGGAATGTGGGAGGAGGGGGAGGAGGCTCGACAGAAGGGCGAAGAGGTGAGGGAGGACGAGAGGAAACCGAGGAGGACATCGGGGCAGATGGAGAGGAGGAGGGGGTAAAGATGGTGGGAGACAGATGGAGGAGGAAGGAAGAGAGGGGGTCAACATGGAGATGGCCAAGGTGGTTTGAATTTTTCACTGTTGCTTTATTTTTGGAGTGAAATGCATGGAATGGAGAGGAAGCTGTTTTTATTCAAGGAATATTTCTTTTTATTTTTGTGAAACACTTATTTAACACTTATGGCTTGAGATAAGAGGAATGACAGTGTGTTTCGTATCACACTGGTCTGGGCTTGGTTAGCCGAGAGAGACGGGTACACTGGAAAAAAAATGCACCTTCCTGTGATTCTGTCTTATTTACACAATATATCTACAGAAATGTAAAATGGGTTTATTTGATTTTTGGAGGAGTTTGTTTATTCGCCCATTACTTCTTTGTAGCTCCTCCAGATATTAGTTGCCAGAAACGATTATTGAGCACCTGAACTGGGTCTCTGTACAGCAGGATGATACCAAACCTGCCAACCTCACTGTAATGACAAGTCTCAGGGTTGTTCCATAGAAGTGTTGATGGAGCCCTGATATGCAGTATACGAGCCCTGCTGCCAATTTACCCCAGTAGGAATCCAGGGGAATGCAACAAATTAAAATCTCCTACTCCCCCCCAGACCACTGTTATAAATAAAACAGAAAGGACACCTCAAACTGCAATCAAGGCCAATTACTGTAATGAATTTCTAAATCATTACGGTTTTATATTTGCAAATCCTTCCCAGAAGGACTTGGAAGTCTGTTGATGAATTAGTTAATTGGTTGTCAATTTTCTTGATTAATCATTTGGCCTATTAACATATTTGCAACGGGTAAAAAAGAACCCATAGATATTTAGGCCAATCCCAATTCTCCACTTTGGCCCTATGCCTAGCTTTGGAGTGTCCTCGACTGAGTAGTGGGCCCTCAGAACAGAGCCACCACTCGTTAAGTTATCATCTGACCAAAATTGCAAGACTGAACAAGACAAATTAATAATTTGAAAAAGCCCAAGAAGCAAGATAAACAGTTTAGCATTGGTTAGCTAAAAGTAATGGATAATGTTTAGAACAGTTAGCTAAAAGTAGCTGATAAGCAGGCGAAATAGCATTAGTTAGCTGTTAGTAATTAATAAACTGTTGAGATAGTTTGATAAGAGTAACTGACAAATGGTTGAAATAGAATTAGCTAGCTAACAGTCAGAATTAGTGGCTACATTTAAGAGTAACAAATAAATGTTGAAATAGTTGGCAAAACATAACTGACCACTGGTTGAAGTAGAATTTGCTAACTGCTGATGAATATATGTTGACATAACATTGGTTTGCTAACAGGACGAATAAACCTTGAAATAGTTAGTTCAAAGTAACTGATAAATGGTTGAAATAGCATAAGTTAGCGATTTTTCTGAAATGCTTGTTATTATGTTCAAATTACATGTCCCCTTGCACCTACTTCCCACCTATCCCAATGGATATTTACATTTTTACCTGATTATTTGCCAAGGTATACTTAAATTTATGGGCTTCTTTCCCCGCTCCAGTGGCAACCATGTTACATGTTTACATTTAAACTGCGGCAGTTTGCAAAGCATTCTGGGAATTTTGTTCTACCACCCTGCAATTGAAAACACTGTGTTTGGAGGGCCACCAAGAGGGCTAGATGAGCACTACTCCTTGAGCCCCCAAACAAAACGGGACAACCTACCCTATGCAGTAGCACTCAAAACAGAGTGGTAGGGCCAATTGGGAGAACTGGGACTGGGCCTTAGACACAGTCCAAAATGACTTAAACAGTCACCAAGAGTGAGCAATACCGGCAGCATGATGTGCCATTGTAGACTATAGGTAGTACAGACCTGAGACGATAAAACAGTGCAATACAATTTGTCCATCTAAATTAGTTTGCTTCCTTTGTTGTGGTTGAGGGACTACTAACGTTGAGTATTTGGTTGGTCTATTTGGCCTAAGGGCTCATTTATGTATATTGTTAGATATGAATACAGACACATGTCAAGCCCTCTGTCCCTACTTTGCATTCATTTCATCTGTGTTTGTGCATGTTTTCTGAAAGACTATGGTATGGTATGGCATGGTCTGGTTCGGTCTGGTATGGTATGGTATAGCACGGTATAGTATGGTATGGTATGGTATGGTATGGTATGGTATGGTATGGCATGGTCTGGTTCGGTCTGGTATGGTATGGTATAGCACGGTATGGTATGGTATGGTATAGCATGGTCTGGTTCGGTATGGTATGGTATGGTATGGTATGGTATGGTATGGTATGGTATGGTATGGTATGGTATGGTATGGTATGGTATGGTATGGTATGGCATGGCATGGTCTGGTTCGGTATGGTATGGTATGGTATGGTATGGTATGGTATGGTATGGTCTGGTTCGGTATGGTATGGTATAGCACGGTATAGTATGGTATGGTATGGTATGGTATGGCATGGTCTGGTTCGGTCTGGTATGGTATGGTATAGCACGGTATGGTATGGTATGGTATAGCATGGTCTGGTTCGGTATGGTATGGTATGGTATGGTATGGTATGGTATGGTATGGTATGGTATGGTATGGTATGGTATGGTATGGTATAGCATGGTCTGGTTCGGTATGGTATGGTATGGTATGGTATGGTATGGTATGGTATGGTATGGTATAGCATGGTCTGGTTCGGTATGGTATGGTATGGTATGGTATGGTATGGTCTGGTTCGGTATGGTATGGTATGGTATGGCTGAAATGGAGCAGTACCACCAGAAAAAGTATGTTTATAATGTTTGAAAATACATGTATCTATTTTCATATGGAAAGCGAGTATAAACGAGCTGTAATTCACCACCTGCGTCCAGTCTTTATGCTACGTTAAACACATCATGACCGCAGCTCTGTAGGTGATGTCCAGTGACATGCAATGGAAATCGAATCTCATCTAACGAGCAGCAAATAAAGCGAATAAGCCTACTTATAAAAAGAAACTGAAACTATTCCTTTAAGGTTTTCCCTTTTTTTCCATTTTTTTTTCATTATTTTAGAGCCCTCAAGCTCCTCACACTTCCCCTGTTTTCTCACTGGCTTCCTCTCTTCCCTCCCCTCCCTTTTTTTTCTCACACACCAAGTACACACACCCCTTTTTCTGCCTCTTTTTAGCACCCACCCTTCTGCACAGTCCATACCTGGCCTTATCCATCTATTTTTCCCTGTCTCTGTCTCTTCTCTCTCCCTCCCTTGACTTGATATCCCCGTCAGCCTTCTACCTCTGCGTTCTCTCACCTTGTTGCCGACGAGGGAAAGTGTAAATTGTGTTGCTTTAAATACCCATGTCTTCCTTGGGCTTACAGCTTGAGGGGGGGCAGTGAAGGAGTGAATGCGAGGCGAGAAGAAAGAAGAGCAAGCCACAGTGTTTAACTTAACGTCTGCTAAGGATAGATAGGTCTCTCCTTTTATTTCTGCAGCTCGGGTGTTTAGCCTGACTTAACCGTTTAAACTGTGGTTGAACTTCATTTCCCCTCTTAAATAACTCCGTTCTTAAGTAGCTTCAAAGGTAAGAAGAACAGCTGTATCTGTATCTGGGGCTTATGGGGGTCATGTGCTACTGGCGAGTGACTCTGTGGTGTTTGTTTAAACCAGTTTGGATTGGTAGATGGGTTCGGCTGTGCCATTAGGACAGTTATGTGCCAATAGATTTGTCAAGTACAAAAACTTTTATTTCAAATAATCTCTGGTGCCCATCTCAATGCCCACCGCTACTGACCCCACCCCTCTGGCCATATAAGAAATGCTCACGTCCATTCGAAATACTGCTTAAAGATTTATACATTATCCCAATGCAGTCAAATTCTGCCCACACAGGGCTTCACTAAATTGAACTTATCTGTGATTAATATTTGACCGATAGGGCTAACAAGGTTGCTGCCATATACAGTACATCGAGTGATTTGTATGCATTAGTGGAGCTTTAAATGTAAGATGCAGAGGGACTTTTAATCATCATTAAAATGTTTCACTCAATAATACTGAGATTAACCTTTAGTTATTAGCTTGTGTTAATTAATATGGAAACTTTTTTGTGACCCACTACATACACAGTCTGATCTGTTTAGCAGCTGAAATCCACTGGGATTTAATGCTCTAAGGCACTCCGGCAGCGGTAATGAACAAGCAACAAGTGCTGCTTTTTACCGTTCGATTTACTCTGCTAGTGCATGGATCGAATCTACAATCTCCCAGACACCTTCCCACTCGTCTCACCTTTTGGCCCTCAGTGCCCTGGATCAATGATTTGAAATGAGAAAAAAAAACAACCAAAAAAACAAACTTTGAATTGACCAAATAATAATTTGTTGCTTCTAAATGCTCCTCTGGACCAATGAATGGGTCATTACTAATTACGAGGGAGAACGTAATTTGTACCCATAAGACTTTATTTAATTTGTGATGTTGTAAACATAATGCAACATTAATGCAGATAGAGATATGTGATGATTTTCTGCAGTGTGGAAAATTATTTGGGTTTTTTTGGCGTACTTTGAAGATATTTAAACGGAAATTTAAGGGAAAATTGACGGTTCAACAGGTTAAAGGTCCTATGTGGCTCAACAAGTTACGCATGGCATGATGAGTGCTGGGATTTGTGGTGGATATTATTTTTAAAAAGTTCTTTAATAAATTGTTTAAAAGGCATCTCCTCAAACTCTGTTCATCTCTAATGAGCCACTCATTGACCTCTGAAATGGTACCAGCACAAATGTCGCTGTGAGCCTCCAACAACAGGTTGTTCCTGGTCAGAAATGCCAGCTTTCTGCGGCCTCCAAAGATAAGACTCAAGTTTGGCTAACTTGCCGCAGCTCATTGCGGTTGGCTTGATGAGTGATGAATTGGGACAGCCAATTTACCCAAAGTGTTCATGCCAAGAAGAGGAGCTCTTGCGATCAGCCGCAAGAATTAGCCCAAGACGCTATTAAAGGAGACACTAATCCGCGCTGCACTTGACCACACATTCAGCCCTCTGCCATCATGGTACTTAGATAAACTAACCACAAGGTCAGGGCTGCAGTAAAACACCACAGAGAGCGAGGGAGCGACTTACTCTGACACAAAGTCTCTCAGTGCTGTTTGAATCCTACAGGCAAACTGCAGCTGTACCTTTAAGACCTCTGAATCCTCTAAGCCCAGAGGCAACCATGAAAGTTTTTTTTTTCTTTTCTAATAACTTGTGTTCTCTGAGATGCTGAACTGGCCATAAAACTGGCTTTAAAATTACAAAAAAGATACTCATAGTCGCTGCCTGCTGCTCTCAGCTCGTGTTCTGCAAATGTGTGTTTTTGATGCTACATGCAGTTAGTTTGCTCGCCTCCTCTTCTGCATCCTCTCTTCGTGTGTCCCCCCCTCTTTCATGTCTTGATGGGAGTTCCGCCGAAGCGCACTTAAGCAGATGTTCTTCCTGCAGAAAAAAAAAAAAAAAAAAATCAATTCCACCGCCGGTGCAAGGATGTGATAACGCTCCACGCCGAATATAAACCTGTCTCCCGCTTGACAATTTGGTTCCAATTAAACTATTTATACACGCCATATTTTCAGGGGTGAGGAGACCGCTTTGGGGCATATCTTCTTAGGAGATGTTCCCTCTGTTGGCTTGGTCTTGTTGTCAATTATGCCATATTTTTGTTTTTGCCTGAGATTAGGCTGAGCGAGCTCTGGCACGTATTGAAGTGAGCAGGAAGGGAGAGGAGCGCAAAGCATGGCTCGGTGCACTCAACGCTGCATAACTTGGGGGAAAAAGCGCCGTAGCGGACAGGCTCGGCATTACTAACTATTACAAGGGGCTGCATATTTTAGTATACATCCCTTGTTCTGATTCAAATAATCGTCTGCCACCCTCACTGAATCCACAGAGCAGAATTAGCCTGCACCATCACCCGTTATCAAGGGAGTGCTGTTAAATACCATAATTTGAGCCAATTTGAATACTGTTACACACCCAGTTCACTGTTCAGAGATTTTTGTGGTGTTCCAGTTCCAGCTTCAGCCTTTAGAATCCCTTCATTATGCTAGGTCATTTGTATTCTCTTTCTCTTTCCTTCTGACCTGCTCATTTCCATAATGCCTGTCCCGTTTGAGCTTGTTCTGTACCAGCCAATACATATGCATGGCGTTAAAAACTGACACAGATATTGACAAAAGAGGGTTACAAAGCCATTAGAGGTATGAGACAGTGCTCTTGTTGTTGCTTTGACCTGACGAGAGCCACTGTCTGCCATGGTCTCTTCATCTTTGCTGGTCCCTCAGGTCTTGCAGTCTCCCGATGCCAGGGCTGCTACTGACTCATCGCTCTTACATTGGCCTCGCAGACATACAACCAGATAGCCATTTGTCTGCTTTTTTGTCCCTCTGACAGCATGTCCGTGTGTGTGCGCACATTGAGTCTTTGCTTTCAGAAAGACAGATAGAGATATATAGATAATCTGACAAGCGGAGAAAGAGATGGGCGGGGGGAGATAGAGAGAAAGAGAGAGAGCGAGGCAAGTAATGCATTTTGTGGGTTTATCTGATTTGTGTGTTGGTGTGTGCTACTATTTTTGTTTGTATTTTCATATAAGTGCAGTGTCTTTCTGCCTTGTCTCTGTTGCCGCTCTATCACTCTGTCTTATGATTTTTTTCCCCTCCCTTTCTCTCTCTCTCTCTCTCGTTACCTAGTCTACGACCCCTTGCAGCCAACGACCACAGATGAGATGGTGTCCGTGGGGGGGACGGTGACACTGACCTGCACGGTGCCTGAGAGCGATAACTCCTCACTGCAATGGTCCAACACTGCACAGCAGACCCTCTACTTTGGAGAGAAGAGAGGTAAGAGGGAGCAGGGACAAGAGAAACTTTTTAAGTGTCTATGGAGCACAATATATTTTACAAAATGTGTTCAAATATGGATGCAACATATATATATACTACCAAGACATCATAGAGAAAAGCTAGTTAAAAATCTCTGAACTCTTCAGAATGGCACTGGTGTTGTCACTTTTTAGCTACGCTACTGTAACAAAAAAGACTGAAAAGCCTATTTGTGGGAGCAGATTGACCAACGGACACCGGATGTTGCTAGTGAGTGTTGCGCATTTATCACTCTGCTGTTTTAAGCTTGTTGTTAACTGTGTAGTCAGCCCTCACATCATGTTAGCTTGCTAGCTAATGGTAATGTGAGCATACCGTTATCATAAAAACAAAATGCACATGCAGCGCATCATAACAACAAGCACTCCCCGGCAGCCTGACACCACTTTTGTGCTGAAGAAAAAAAAAACAGTTAATTACCGTTTGGACAAAGATCATAGTTTTGGTCAAACACCTAAAAAGTGAACACGTCCCTTTATGTTCTTCAAGTCAGTGTTGACTGTTTCAGTAGTTAGCAAGACCACAATCCTTCCCTCATGTTTTTCTTGTTTAAATGTGATAACTTAAACCTTCATTAGTCACACTGTGTTATGGTGAATTCGTAATATATGTAATATATTTATATATGGAAGGCCTCCACGGCGAACGCAGAATTCAAAAAGTGACATAATTCTAGATGAATTGAAGTAGGCCATGTTTAACAACAACAAAACTGAATCAAAGGGTTAATTTATAAACCCTCACACAAGCTGTGCAGTTTAAAACAATTCTTGTTAATCTAGTCATAAGATCAGTACTTCACAAACATTTAACGCATGCAAATTAGCCAAAACATTACTACTTAAAACACTTCTGAAAAAACAGTCTCATGCACTGATGAGTAGTTCACAAGTGTAGGTGATGTATTCCATAAAATATGTCAAGTGAATCCGTTTTATTTCGGCGGTGAACAGTTTGCAGATACTTTCAAAATGCATTATTATCACGCCATTTGTCACATTCCTGCTGGGCAGGTCATGAATTTGTTTTCAATCCATTTTGGAATTCCCGGTCTATATACATTGTAAGATATGGCCAACTCCAGTAGGGTGTTGGTAATGCCAGAGGAAGATTAACTTCTGCACTTTAGCAATTTAATTACAGCAATTAACAGCAAGCAATAACAGCTTAGTAGCTAACAACTATCTGTAAATGAACACAAATGCAGATGAAGTGAATTTATAGCCTACATGGGCTCAGATAAATGCTACAACAGATTTGTGCACCTTTAGTATTGTCATATGTGTTGGAATCGCTGGAGCAGATATGGCAGCTTATTTTAGTGCCACTTTAGCTGCCTTTATCACAAAGGGTACACCGTGTGGAGGCCACTTCCCCAGTTTGCTTACTGATGCAGTTACACCTCTGAGGAGTAAAGATTATATAAACGTCTTGGGGGGACAAATGCATTTTCACCTTTTAACATTTGGCAAGAATATGTCTTTGAAGATTTGGAATCGTAGGCATTTTACAAAGCATATTTACTCAAGTCAGTTCCATATGAATGTATTTTTTAGAAGACAGGGTTGCAATAATGTTTGTTACTTCATCTTTGCTGAACAAGGCACTAATAAGTACTTTGTACTCAGTCGACCAAAGGCTTTGTTCAAGAGAAAAAGCCCCAAACAAAGACATTCGGGAACTGAAAAAGCAAGCAACATGTAATATTGGATGGTTCCAAAAGTGCTCAATACGTGCAACAAATGAAAATAAGAGGACGAAAACAAACCTCAGAGTCTGGCGGACGCAGGTGCGTCAATGTGTCCAATTTAAGCAGCTACTTTTGAAAGATAAACTGTCCTATTAACCAATTTTGTGCAAATTGCCAGCCTAACTGGCTGGTAAGCCAGACCGGCTTTTAATGATATTTTGAAACTTCCCACCTCTTGGTTCAGTGGTCCAACAGCACACACCACAGACTGTGTATTTTGAAATGAAAAAAGAGGCAAGTGGTGGAAAAAAATTTGACACTATAAATAAGGACTGACATTATAAATACGGTGCTTTGGTGCTAATGATTACTTTTGACTGTGTTGGCTCAAACCAGTGGTTCAAAACACTGTCAGGGCTGAAAATGTGCATGCACAGCAGCCAGTTTGAGTATAAATACAGGCACATTATTAGGCTATGATTGCAATAAAAAGCGTTTCCTTTTTTTTTTTTTTTTTTTTTTTTAAATTTGACATGATGAAAACAAAATGCCCCCAAAGTACATTTAGAATCATGCAATTTTAAAGTAAACTTAAATCTTGACAAGCTCAAATCTTAGCTCCAACTTTTTGCAGTGTCTCTTTTCAGTGGTCCAACATAACACAACAGACTCGGCACATGGGAGTGAAAAGAGGAGCAAGTGGTACAGATGGAATGAAGGAGGGGTGGGAGAGTTTGAGAATGAGAGACAAGGGAGCTGAGAGAGACAGAAAGACTCCCTCACGCACCAATACAACACTTAACTGCCGAAGTGAAGCGATAGAGAGATGGAGTTAAGAATGGTGAGAGTATAGGCGGATACAGGCGGAGAAGTTTTCATTGCTGAGGGCCAACGTTTTTTGCAACAGACAATTTGGAGAACACAGCGGCGAGAGAGAATAAGAGAGGGAGGTGGGTAAGGACAAATGGAGAGATCAGCAAGTCTTTACTCCAGATGGAGCTTCAACCACAGCAGAGAGGAGAGAGATGGAAAGTGAGGCTCTTCTCGGCAATGATAGAACACTTTAAGGCCGACCTCTACTTTGGAGGGAATTGAGAAGAGTATTGGAGGAGGAGGAAGGGGAATGGGAGAAAATAGGTGTCGGAGGAGGAGGAGGAAGGGGGGGGGGGTAGGTAGTGAGATGGAGCAGAAACTCCCCACTGCAGTGGTCCAACATGCACAGCAGATGCTGTGCTTTGGAAAGCAGAGAGCTGAGAGACAGAGAGGGAAGAGAAAGATGACGGGAGCTCAGATTTCAACCCTTCATCCATGTCTTCTCTTCAAAGTGCAGCAGATGGAGAGAGAAATAAGAGGGGGGAGACATGGAGATCTTGTGTTTTGAGGAGATAGGAGGAAGAAAGATGAAGGAGGGATGGAGGTGTGTACAGCAGGGAGGATAAATACTGCCAAAGGACGGAGAGGGAGGAAGGAGAGAATTGTCAATAGATCGAAAGAAAAGAGTAGCAGATGGAGGGAATGAAGGAAGGAGAAAGAGGAGTTTGCATTTTTGACTTTAATAAGTTGTTCATACAGGGAAGAAAATGTGAGTGCGGTGTTAAACCTTAATACAAACCTTGTAATGATGTTCACAGTTGTCAGTACAAGCTGCCTACATTGTTTTATTAAAAAAAGGAATTGGAAAATCCTCCAAAGTAAGCACATGAAAAAAGTATTTGGAATTTTGTTTCCCCTTTAAGAGCATTTTGAAACAAACAACCTTTTTGACAGGATGACATGTTTTCAATAGATTTGAAAACTTAAACGAAAGCCACAAAAATAATTAATATGGCTATTTTCTGATCTACCACTGAACCACAGTTAACTTTTCTGGGAATACTAATGGCCATGCTTAAAGAAAACCATACTAGCTTAAAGCTGCATTTACAAGGGATAGGAGACAAAGACGATTGGGCATCGTATGGCAATATTTTTTATGTGGCAGTATCATATCGATAGACAGCCAGATGCGGACAAAAGTATCCATTTTTTTTATAATATATTACAAATACGAATCAACCTTTTAACTGCCCACAAGAGTAATAAAACCAACTGCCATTTCAGTCCACTCGATATATTTTTTCTGCAATAAAAAGGATTAAAGTAAAATGAACAGACTGAAAACTTCTTACTGTTTGATCATTTCATTTAAATGATAAAGAAAATGTTGATTGCAAATGGACATGAGCGTGAATCCAACATATTATACGCAAAGACAATTTAGCCTTTCATAAAATATCGATATAGGCTAACGTGACTCCTTGTGGAATAATGTGAGCGAGCTCATGCTAAATCACTGCGTGGCACTTTTTTTTTCACAAATTGGCTGTATTTTTATTCCAAGTGTGCAGACATTCTTACGAGCTACAGTGGATCGTTTCGTTACTTTTCCAGTAAGAGACTCTGACATGCTGTCCCCCTCAGAAACCACTGGCAAAAGTGAAAAGGGTGAGGCCGATTCAAGTAGCCATGCTAAAACTGCGGCTGACTTAGCATCTGCAGGCAAGTGCAAATTAGAGATTGCCTGAAAAATATTTAGAGAATTCTCTCAAGTGCAAGTCACTTTTATATAATATATGTTATAGAGGGTCCCTCCTTCATCTCTCTTTAAACTAAGCCCGAAAAACATTGAAGTCCTCTGGCGAAGGGGAAAAGTCCTATTTTTATCTTTATTTGCAAAATGCTGCACTTGGTTCACGGGCTAGTCACTGTATTATTTTGTTCTGAAAACAGCCGACTGTTGTTGCTGGAAACTGTAAGGTTTGTTTCATGGAACTTAAGGGAACTGCAGAGTTGGGGAGTAATTCTCTGTTGATGTGACTCCTTTGACATTACATTTAGCCATTTTTTTCTATTGTTAATATGAAAATATTAATCAGTGCAGCTTCAAGTTAAGGGAAAGACCATAGTCATGGTTAAAAGAAACCAATGTTGACTATTAGTAGGATACAAGATGTGTCAAAGTCACACAAATATCATTATAAATGTAAGAGAACAGTTTCCAAAGCTGTTGTCATGGGATTTGTTTAGTTGACATAGACGATCATTTTTTAAAAACTCTGCATCGTTGGGTTAACATGGAACTTCGCCATCTCCCAAACATGACCGTCCAAAAAATTCTTTCTTGGTGGTTTACTGTAACTGTCCAGCCAAGATGGGAAAGACGAAGGAAGGACAGACAGATTAAGACAGTGAAATAAAAGGATGGCGGAGTCTTAAAAGTGCAGCTGGATAGAGCTGGAGTGACTGAAATTCCCCAGTGCTTCACTTTGTAAATGATAGATCGGGACGGAGCAGCAAATCTATGCAGTTGGCCCGAACAGCAAAGCGCAGACAGTGTGCTTCAGAGCTGAGACAGCAAGAGATGGAGGGATGAGACTAAGGAGAAAAAGAAGGATATACTAGAACAGGAGCAGAAAAAAATGAGAGTTTGATTGAAGAGCGTAGAAGAAGAGAAATTAGGACTCCTCGCCACCACACTCCAACACTGCACAGCATGCACCAGGCTTTGGAGAGTCGAGACTTGAGAAAAAATGGATGGGTGGAGGGAGCAGAGGAGGAGGGTGGGGGGCGAGGGACGGACGAACAGCGTGATGGGAGATAGAAGAAGACGAAGAAAATGATGAGTGACAACTCCTCACAGTGATGGCCTCCACACTGCAGAGTAGAGACGGTACTACGGCAAGATCAGAGATGGCAAATTTAGAGGCCAGGGAAGATAGGAGAGAGAGAAATAACCAAAGACAGAAGCATGAATGCTTTTCTTTACCTATTATTTCATCCAAACAGGCAGCCGTAAAAGAGTTAAAAAAAAAAACCACGTACATGGCCAAGAAAGGAGGCTCATCATCGAATTGAACTAAGAGAGAGAAGAAGAGAAGAAGCGGAGGATGAGTATGAAGACAGAGCGGTGCATTAGAGAGAAGAGAAATGAGAATGTTACGATGATGCAGGAGGGATACTGTGGAAAGAGACAGGGGAAAGAGACCTTGGATGTAATTTATAAAAAAGAAGTTCTTATTCACAAATAATGTGAAAAATGATGAAATATGAAATGTTGATGTTGCCGGCATAATCACAGGGTCACATCGATTCGATCCAATTCTCTGCGGTAGATCGAAAGCTCAAACTGACTTTTATCATTATTCAGTCACGGAAAGCTATTGATATCAGTTTAATTTGACCCCGCTTTGCACAGATGAGATACAGAGAGACAGGGACACAGAGGAGGAGGGAACACAGTGTGGGCAAGTTTTTAGACTTCTTCATTTTCCCTTTTTTTTTTTTTTTTTTTTTGACATGGATGTGAATAGACAGCGTGAAATAAAAACATAAAAAAAGTAAAGGGACAAAACTGAAGGAACCAGCCTGGTTCCAGTGGAGCAGAGCTAATGAGAGTTCTGCAACTATAACTGCCGAGATAAAGATAAAGCAAAACAGGAAATTAATTGTTAAGGGACACAAAGCCCAGTTGTGTTTATTAAAGCAGATACAATGACAAAAAAATACATTTTCCAGCTAATCCTGTCCTGTATTAATCTAAGCGTGAACATTTAGAGCAAAGGAACCTGTCATTCCATGGTGAATACAAATGATCTGATAACTATAGCCAATACGGGATATTTTAATACGTTTTAAGGCCTTAATTCTGGATAATTTATTTTAAGACCCTTTTAAGGACCCACAGATACCCTGGAGGAATTGTGTGGGAGTGGATGGGTGGATGGATGAGGGGAGAAAAAAAAAGAAGAAGAACCCAGCGCTGCTAATAGAAGAGATTAGACAGCCAGGAAAGCATGAAAACAGATGGGTTCCTACATTAATGCAAGACTACCAGGAGACAGCGAGAGCGACATTGAGATAAAAAGATGGACATGAGGGAGATAAAGACAGGCGGAGAAACCCAAACTTTGAAATCAAGACAACAAACAAGGACATTACATTTACATATCTGACTTTTAGCTGGAGCTCTCATCCAAAAGTGCTTTCTTTTTAGGAGCCGCAGCAGCTTCAGAGTGAGTCAGTAAGTCTTGAAAGTAGGTTTGAGTGTGCTAACATCCTGGTTGAACTGCGGGCTCGAGGTTGAGCTCGCTGGAAGAGTTGGCACGACCAGCAAAATAGTTTGTAAACCACAAAAGATGAGTGAATACTGTCAGGAAAGGAGACAAAGCCATGAGCACACTGACAGACAGTTCTCATTTTTTAGTCGTCATTGTGCGACTCTGACCTGTGGGGAGCGTTCCAGGGTGCCTTTGGCAATCCTGATTATTTTCTTGAGTAGTCGTTTTGTCTATAGGATGTCAGAAAATGGTGAAAAATGTCCATCACAATTTCCTCGAGCACAACATGCTGTCGTCTTATTCCTCATTTTAATTGACCCAAAGTCCAAAGCGCAAAGTTTACGCTCTTTAAGAAAGAGAAAAGCAGGAAAATCGCTACATTTGAGAGGCTGAAGCAAGAAAATATAATGACACAATTAATCTTATAACAAAATAGAGACAGATTTTTTTTTCTGATCATTTTAACTCCATACTGTTTTGGGCTTCAATGTTTTGTTCACAGTGTACTGTGTTTTTGCCAGTGGTATATTATATTAATGGTATATTATAGTATATTAAAAATAGCATTTAATATAGGAAGTATATTATCAAAAGTTAGAAATTCCAGTGTCATGACAACACTATTGTACATTATATATCAATACTGCCAAATAAGACTAGATATTGTCTTAGATTTTGGAAACTGGCATTCTGTTATTTGCCTTTACCCACTAAGTAATTATATACACAGCACTGATGATTATTTATTAAAAAATATAATAGAATTAGAATAGAATAGAATAAAATAGATATTTTATGAAAGCAGCAATAGTCAACCGTACTATATTGTTGCAATTTATATATCGAGGTATTTGGTCAAAAATATCAGGATTTATTACTCCATATCACCTAGCCCTACTCCGATGGTGTCCTTTTACCTCATCTGTTTTAGATTTGACATGCTCTTGTGCTCTTGTGTTTTATCAGGTTGTATTTGATGTATTCTTTTTACGCGAGACATTTAGCCCATTCATTTGTGAGCCAGTCGACTAATGGGCCATTTATATTAAACCCAAACTTAAAATGTGCTGCTGCATCCCTGCAGATGCTTGAGATCATGCTGTCTCTTAGATGTTTTTTTTTCAGTTGGCACCATAAACATGTTCATCCTGATGTTATGTAATTTACATACAGTACATCTTGGCAAACCATCACAACATTAGAACAGAGGTGGGCTGTACTTTTCCACCGCAAGTCAGGTCAAAGGCTCACACCAACGCTATCTCAAAATGATTTCATACAACGAGCATAAACTCTGAAATGCATACAACATGATGTAGACACAATAAGATAACAATAAGATACTCTATTGTAAAAGGATTATGTGACAGTAGCACAAATTGGATGCTGCATTTTCACTTGTTAGCTAACGATTAACTCTCAGCTGCAGAAACGAGGATGAATAAAGATATTTGTTTTGGTTCGCTGCTCTTGATTGAAAAATAAAATCTTTTGGGAAAACACATTCATAAACTTTTTTTTTTTATTTAGAAACTAACTTAAGGTTATCAAGCGTGGAAAGAAGATGTATCTGCCTCCCTTAATACCTTTAAAACTACATCACGTTTTCAGCTGTGGCCCCAACACACAACACTTCTCCTAATCTCCTTTTTGCAAGACGACAATGTTATATTTAAATTTTAAGCTGTGTTCATTCTGTGAAATTTAATGAGACCAGGCACACATGGCTTACACAGACAGGTGTACCTTTTATGTGCTTATTTTATACAGTGTGCAGACTATAAAAGTAGACATGCAGAAGTTGAGGCTTTGCAAAACATTTCCTCAACAGGAAAAAAACACCCTGTATATTAGCTTTCAGTCCAGCTATAATCTTATTTATTTGTCACGTGCGGTTTCCTTCCTTTCCATAAAAGCATATAAGCAGACATCAGACAGGCCTCAGTACGATTTAACAAGGTAATGGCTCTCTGGTGATTTATAAACCATGTGGACGGGGATGATCTCGCCTAGTGAGAGGATATTGAGTAGGCAGACTTTATCTGTGGTGAAAATGACTCTAAGTTGTGTGTCATTTCATTAAAAAACGCACCAGGCACTTTTAACGTTTACAGTGTAAAGGAGTCATAAGTGAAATGGGCACAAAAAAATATTGAAATTGATGGTCAGATCCCCACTCTGCCTCTCAGAGAACAAGACAAACTGACAACAACTGCTCACAGCACAGTGTGAGACAGTATTCCACATGCGGGACGTGAGATGTTTTTTTTGACATTTTCTGAAAAACTATTGATCCACATCGCATCAGTCAAAGTTTTCTGGGTGTCTGGGAAGGCTCTCTGGAGAATGTATTAACAACAACCATCACAGGATTGAAAGACTGCAGGAGAGACTTTTGAAATCTAGCACTTGAAAGAAGGCTTTTTCTACATTGTTTCTTTGTATCATCTGAACTCTATATTTTTCCAGGGGTCCTTAAAATAATCACGTGTAATGGGAGACAAGTGCAGGGAGAAGAAAGAGACGGGAGTACAAAGAATTCAAAGTTAAATGTACAATTTATTTCTGAGGTTAATGAAGTAAGTGTGTGAAACACATCCCCCGTGTGATTCAGAAATTGACCTTTTGCCCCTCACCCATAGAAATAAAAATAAGAATCAATAAACCAGAATTAAAACAGTACAGACATGCATGCAGGTCCTCCATTAATTTGTTACAGCTCTACACTGCAATTTCATCCTCGGAGGCAGACAGAGACAGCCATAACTCTGATGTAGTCTTTTTATTTTCAAGCCTGTGAATAAACACAATATTGCCTTTTTTAGATTTTCCTGAAACACTGATAAACAGAAGTTTCAATATAATAAAAAAAAGTATTATAATAATAATAAAACTGTGATTGAATTGTAATTTGAGATTAGGTTTGCATTTTTCTTCACTTCCTCTACAATTTTATCCTCTGCTCTAACTACCACTCTAATGTCTGTGCACTAAAAATGAAGCTACGGCCAGCAGTGGGTTATCTTTGCATAACATAAAGACTGGAAAGAGCCAGTACCTCTAAATCTTGTTTGTGCCATCCATACCAAAACTGAAGTCTTTTAAAATCTCAGTTTTCTTCACCTATATGAACGGAAGAACCATTGGAACTGTTCCCAGTCTTTTTTAAGCTGACTCTCTCCAGGCTCCAGCTTCAGTTCTATTGGACAGATATGAAAGTCATATCGACCTCCTCATCTTACTGTCTGCAGCTAAGCAAATGCACATTGCCCAATAAATCTAACTATTCGTTCAAACGCTTCTGTACAAGCAGAATGAACCCATGACGACATCCAGTCTTCAACAATCATTTGTCCAACCCACTTAAGATGAAACCGCACCCATTTCTGCAGAAGGTCAAGTGCTGGCTCAAAGAGGCGTCTTGAGCGCCCTCTGGAAATGTTACAGCTTAAGTTCATCAGTGGATTTTTATTATCGCCCTTGATTAAAAAATATTCAGGAGCTCTACCCTCTCTCATCTTTCTCCTTAGAGGCAGGACGTTGGGTGTAAATAATGATGGCTTTCTGAATCGAGTAGTACCTGTAGCAGAACCCGTCTAACCTATATCTGTAGGGTTGATAAAATTCCAGTTCAGTTGAGTGAGAACAGTTGAATTGGGTGTTGAGTTTTAACACCCCTCTACCTCTTTTATGTGTTGTTGGGTCTTGTTTACATGTGAATGCCTTGCCCAACAGTTGCAGGCTGAATTTAGGTTGCTTCAGCCATTGAAGGGAAACTGCACATTTTCAACCAGCTCTGTCACAGTGTTGGCAGTGTGTGCAGATGAACAATGTTTGCTCTTCCATCCTGTGCCGCCAACGCCTGGAGGTCCCTGCCACATACACTACCCACACTGCAATAGAAGAGCTTGTTGAAAATGGGCAAAGTTTCCCTTGAACTACCCATATCACTAACTAACAGGCTACTGTAGCTGTCATATTTTATGGAGACAGACCTTCAGTTGCCCCCTGATTCTCCACCAGATTGGCAAACTTTTCGACTTTGAAAATGTGTTTGGTCTTCCACCTGTGGCGTCAATGCTAAAAAATCCCACCACACAAATGGCCCACAATGCAATGACAGGGCTGGTTGAAAATATGCATAGTTTCCTTTAAACTACCCATATCACTAACTTTTAAGCTACATTTGCTGTTGTATTTCATGGAGATGGACTGTCAGTGGTCCCCCAACCCTCCACCAGATCAGAAAACTTCCCGGCTTTGAAACTTTGCAGATTTTCAACCAGCTCTGTCATCACAGTGTGGGCAGTGTGGGCAGATAAAGAGTTTTTTTTCTTCCACCCTGTGCCACCAACACTTGCAGCTACCTGTGCACACAACCCCAACACTGCGTTGACAGAGCTTGCCAAAGATTGTCTAATTTCCCTTTAACTAACCACCAGCTACTGTTGCTGTCATTTAATGGAGACTAACCCTCAGTGGCTCCCCGACCCTCCACCAGATCAGCAAACTTTCAGCCTTTGCATTTTCTGGACTTCAGAGAGTTAAACGGAGGGACCACAGGGTGGGCTAAAAAGCCATTTTTTTCAATGGTTCTGTCTAGCAGAAGGCTGGGAGCCAATCATGAGGCCTTGAAGGCTGGCAGCTCACTCTCATCATGTTGTAGTGGGCGCGTTTTCCTCAAAAGTGGGCTGGGACAATAAAAGACACATCAGGTCTGCATAGATAATACAATGAAAAGAGCTGCACACACAGGCAATTAAATTGAAGCACCTCTGGACATCAGGAGATATCAGGAAGAGGTGCAGAAAATATTCCCCTCTTTACTTTGCATTAGCCTGAACCTGTGACTTATAAAATGAGCAGCAAAGTTAATGTGATGGCATTCAGACAACCCAAAGCAGCTGAAAGAAGCAGCAGGCTGATAGTGACAGCCATTATGATAATTGGTTCCTTGACTTCTTTTTACTACAAAGGTGAGAAAAGATGAGAAAATAAGCTATGCTTCAGCATTATGCATTTTACCCCGTCGTGCTTTCTTTCTAATCCTTTTGCACCAGGCTGAGCAGCCAGCATGAACACTGTCTTCTTCAGGTAATCTAGCTCTTAGGATGTGTCATCGGTCAGTGTTATTTGCCAGAAATCCCCAATGGACATTTTTTTCTGCTGTAAATACTACATGGCAGGATTTCATTGGCATGTTGCTTGAAGCTGATACACCGCTGGGAACATTTCTCTCTCAAGTTTCAACTGGAACTAATGCCTCCTTGCTTCAATTTGCACCACCTTGGGCAAAGTTTGGTTCATTTCTCTCCTTCCATTGATTTTGCATACATTTGTGCTGCTGCCTCTAAATGATTATCTTTTAATTCTGTCTGAAGGTAGGGCAGGAAGAGACAAGTGGATTGAGAGGGAGGAAGGGGCGGAGGGAAGGATGGAAAGGTGGATAAAACAGACAGAGGTGTGTGTTTATCAAGCGTTTCATAGTTGGCGCACTGATCCAGGATCAATTGACGCTCTCAGATCAGCGAGGACGGTATGATCAAGGGAAGCCCGCGGTCACTGAACCCAGATCAGCTGTCGGAAAGGACGGATAATTAGGGAGCTGGAGAGAATATTCAGAAACAGATGGGAGGATGGAGGCGACATGTGTGGGAGAGAGAGAGAGAGAGAGAGAAGGAAGAAGAGAGGCGGTCTCTTTGGATGTGAGTGTCAGCTAAATGCCTAAAATGTAAAACAAAATGTGTGAGAGAGAGAGGGTTGAGTGATGAGAGAAGGAGGGAGGAGAAGACAGAAGAAGAGAAAGAGAAGAACAAAGCAGGCAAGACAGTTGGATGGGAAGAAGAAGGCCGGTGAGGGAAGCAAGAGGGAGAGGTGGAACTGCAGATTTAGGTGGAGCCAAAGAGGGAGATGAGAAGATGAAGAGATGCAGCAGCTGGGAGGGAGATAGAGACAGAAATATGAAAATATTGGTCTGTAACTGATGTACTTTGCCTTGGCAACACAGGTTTCTCCCCTGTCGTGCCAATAAAGCACATTTGAATTTGAGAGACTTCTCGGCAGAGCGGAAACTTAGTTGGAAAGGCATAAGGAGGTAGGAGGCAGATGAAAAACGGAATATATGTATGTGCACTCGGTACGTGTTGTGAGAGAATCCCCCTCTTCCTGAATGTTTGAAGTTGAAAGAGCATGAGAAAGATTGAGGGAGGAGGAGGACGTGGAGGAGGTGGAGGTGGAGGAAGAAGACGAGTAGGCGAAAATAGCTGCTGTGACCAGATCAACAGTTGGACCTTTGGGGAGTATCGAGTCTCGAGTGTGAGCTGCAGATGAGAACCACTGTCTGGCCAAACACACACACACACACACACACACACACACACACACACACACAGAAGCAAGAGACGTGCAGACACACGCTCAAACACCAATGTACAAAAAGGGTTGTACGCTGATAAGCAGATCCTGTACTTGATATGTAATCAACTCATAAATGCTCCATCTTTTCAGCTCAAAGCCCTCCTGACACCACTTAGAAACCCCTCACACTCTCGTACATATGTACACTTGTAGAATTGCAATATAGCAGGAGATGTTGTTTGCAGAAGTTTCTCCTTATGTGGTAAATTCTCATTTTAATATTCTTCAGCATAAAAACACAGGGGTCTCCTTGATAACTTAACGACTCTATAGGGCTGCCGCAGATAATCCACTGTCAATGAGTGCCTGTGGTTGTATTTCTATTTTTACCTGCTGGGTCTACTTTTGTAAGAGAATGTATCTCTGAAGTATTTGTGAAATAGCCCTATACTTATACTTAACGGCTGATACAAAATTAATATTTAATGATACATACCATTTGTTATCAGCCCAATCCCAATACACCCCTTACTCTTACCACTGTGAGTGTCCCAAATCTTGTTGGGATAAAGGAGTAGAACTTCATGGCTGTCAAAATAGAGGTTTTTCAGAGTCACATTTCAAACTGAGTGTTTTGATTAATAATTGTCAAGGTGGCTGTCCAAGCACCAAAAGAAACCTACAAATGTTTTTTAATATGTTAATAAAGATTTCAAAATTACCATAACCATTGTATTATCTTAGTTTGATATTGTTTCAATGTATGATGGTCCTTTTCTTTATAATAAGCATAACAAAAGTTAGTACACAGATGTCTTGGTTGCAAACTAGCTAGCTAATGTTACATTGTTTTTGCCAATTTGTGATTACCGTCCTGCATTTTGACATTTTTGTGTGTCCCATTTACCCCCTTTGATGGAATATGATCCCCAGTATTTAAATTAAGTCCAGCTGCTAAGTTGCTGCAATTTTTACTGCTCCTGTAGCCTAACATCAATGCAAACTGGCAGGGGAGGAACACGGGTCGCTGGTATTAACCTACAGAGCACTTAGTGGCGTGTAAATAAAGTAGTGTTCTTTTTTATTCAATGGCGTATTTGATTAATTGAGTGTGAGACATAAGCATGAGTGTCCTCCTGACAAACACAAAAGCATGCCTCGAGCCCACGCAAGAGAGATCACCACAGCAGAGGACATCACATTTGCAATGTACGGCAACACTAGCCATGCCTGTTTACATACACAGCACTGACGACTGCTGATGAAATTTCAGGGTGTTGCAGGGTTATCCCATTTTATTGAAAGATTTCAACCACTATCTGTTTTAACTCTGCTCTGAGGGGCAACTGGGCACTTAGAAACAAGTGGTGGGGGTGAAAATAGGAAATGGGATTGGACCTTTGTCTGATTATGTTTCGCCTGACATTTGTAAAGCAGGAGATTGTGTGCTACTTTTTAAATTTATTTTTTTTATCATGCTCATATACACCATTAAGGGAAGTGCAGAATCCAAATTAAGATAAGGACAAGTACGGCTACAGAGCATCTGTTACCATATCAATCATAAATGAGTTGCACCTGTTTTCAATATTTTTTTTTGAAACAGTATTTTCTGATAAACAACACTAAACCATATTGGAAATTTGGCTTCACAGTAAGACATTTTGTTTCTGAAAAACTTTGTTTTATTTTTATTTATGAGAAATACTGGGGTTTTTTTCTGTCTGGTTAGCAGATGGCTCCAAACACTGCAACATCCATGAGCTGCAGCTGACATTGCTATGGAGAAGAAAACTGTCAGATGCACAAAACAGGGCTGTTTCAAAAGAACCCATTGTTACAAGTTGGAATGATGCCCTAGGCTAAAGCTGCTGAATCCTTCCAAAATTTACCCAGAGCTCAAGCGAAATGATATAAACTGCTATATGTTTTATCAGTTTTTTCCAAATGCGTAATCTTTAACTTTAGCTTGCCACTAGGCTACTGGTGCATGGGACAGCACTTACTATATGTTTGGCACATTCTATGCCTTTACTAGATTAGGAAAGCAGAGTGTATGTTAGTTAGTTTTGTAGGAGAGTTTCACAGTAGGATTCAGAAGAGAAAACTAGAACACAAACTTCCATTGGCTTTGAAAGTTGCAAGTTATGAACTCTGCACGTAGAGTTTCATGTCCGCCCAAGCCTTGGAAGTGCGCCAGATGTCATTCACCTAACATGTTCTATGATAAATCAACAGGACTTTGCAACTATATTTCTCTATCTAATACCACACACGTACACACCTTGTCCATTAATCCAGTTTATCTCAATACTCAGAAATTCATTACATCCCTTCAGCGAAGAAACAAAAGCCAAACAGCAGAGTGTGACCTATTGGCAGACTATTTATGTTGCCCACATCGCAGGCTAAACAGCACGAGGCACATGTACAATTTTCAGGGGCGTCCCGATCAATACACCCCCGTAAGTAGATATCATATCGTCTTTGAAAAATCCATCACACCTGTACTCGAAAGCAATATACATCGTTTATAATGAAAAAAGAAAGAACAAAAAAAAAAAAGAAAAGCCTGGAGTCAGAAAAGATTAGAAATGGGTGAGATGTAAGAGAGAAAGAGGGGGAAGAACAAGGGAGAGGGAAGGAGGGGAGATGGAAGAGAAAGGAGAGGAAGAGAATTAAGGAGACTGATGGTTTGGCGCAGGGTCCAGGGGGCATGGATGAGTGTGTGTGTGTGTGTGTGTGTGTGTGTGTGTGTGTGTGTGTGTGTGTGTGTGTGTGTGTGTGTGTGTGTGTGTGTGTGTGTGTGTGTGTGAGTGAGAGAGAGAGTGAGTGACCGTATGCCTCACACACACCCACACACTCACACCCACACAGAGAGGGTAGCTCATGAAGACAAATGTAGTGACCTTGCTTAGTGATAAGGCATGAAGATAAAGTAGTGTTGGATGAAATAACTGAAAAACACCAAGAGAAACAGAGGAGAGTGTGTGTGCATGTGTGTGTGTGGGAGTGCAATAGAGATAGACAGGTGAACAGACAGATGGGAAGATGGAAAGACAGGGAGATAATAGTGAGACAGAAAGAGATGAGGAGACAAACAGACACAGATGTGGCTCAATACTGAGAGAGGCAAATAAACAATAAGATATGAAAACAGGCAGTGACCATATCACACCATTAAACTACACACAGGCGCACGCACACTCACACATATTTGGAGTCGCCCACGTAATACACAAAGATTTTCTCAACAAAATGGCTTAACGAGTTACTTAACACAAGCAGAAACTCTTGTTGTTGTTTTTCGCTGAGGTCTAAGTTCTCCTCTTGTCGCAGTGATGATGCAGTGCGCTCATGGAGGTCAGTGCACTGTGACATCACTGTTAGGTAAATGATTCTGTTTTCTACATTTCAGCACCATGCTTAGAAATGAGAGAAGAGCAGACGGTACAAAACTACAAACTTCCAAAGGCTCAGCAGATGTCAGCAGATGTCAGTATACACTGGAACTCATGACCTCTGAGCTTAACGTCTGAGCATATAAAGTCACAATCTTGAAGATCTCAGTTTTCTTCTCCTTGGCGGCACCTATTGCGATAAGCGGTAATTGCAGTGTGTTTGTTGGCTCGAAACCAGTCTCGTAAATGCATTTATATTCGCTCTTTTTGAGCCCTGCAGCTGGCGAGATGAAAGGGTTACCTCAGCATAGATGGTGTGTGTGTGCATGTATGTATATTTCTGTGTGTGGCGGAGTGGATTATTACTGACTGCGTGCCACTTGTGACACATCCTTTTTGTAATATTGCAAATTCAAGGGATTTCATCAGTGGGCCATAGGCTAAATCACCATTGAGTTATCTTATTTGGTGATAGATTTTGACTTAACAGACATTTGATTAAATGATTTTTTTTTTAAATTAGGTCTTTTTTGACTATATATACACCATCTTAATTGTATCATTGTTACTGATTTGCATACATTACTAACAATACTAGTTGCGTTTGCATCAAATTAATGAATTAGAATTAGCCTGCTGGCTATATGTAGCTAGCTAAAATCACTGGGTTCCAAAGGCCAAAAATTGCAAAGCCCCATTTGTTCAAAAGATGTCCCACTGAACAAAAAGCCTCTTCAACAGCTGGTCATCACAAAAATATATTGTTGTTCCGCAGTCAAGTTTCTCCAGAAATACACAATCCCTGCAATTATTTTCAGTTTTCTTTCATCATTTGAGCCACTGAATGCTGGTATCGTCACAGACCTGTGCAGCATTTCCCGGTGGTGTTTGAGCCATCAAACCTGGGTGTTGTAAGCCAAAACATAGTCTTTTCCTTCACATAACCAAGTGGCTTTGGTGCCTAAAGCTAACTATTCACCACAGCGTTGTTGACAATTGTATGTGGTCTATGTTAAACATACAGTGCAAACCAACGGCAGTCCCGAAATCATACTGTATTCAGAAAACGATGTAACCATTGATACAGCGGGGACATTTTTGGACATGTCAGCTGCTAAAAGAAGCTAAAACATTTGAAGATGTAATCCAAATTGATAAAACACACAAATAACCTACATCTAAAAGTTGCTGAGCTAGCATGTTAGCTGGCTGGCTAATAGCTGTTATTCTGATTGTCGGAGTTATTTCCAAAGAAAACCAGGTGCTAATGAGGGTTGTATTGTTGGTAGCAAAACACCAGAGCTAGAACTTAGTTGTTAACCCAGCCCATTAAGATAGAATATGTTCAAAACAGCAGTGAAGTGCAAAGTGAAGTGCTTCTGGGGGCAAGTTATTGAGCTACTTTGTCTGTTAAATACCTGCTTACCTGTGCTGATTCCTCACATATTTCCTCTGTTTTGGCTGCATCTACTTTTTTTTACAACTTATAATACCTAAAATATAACTGTTAGACTATCTGGGCCTTCTCAAACTACTTATGTTTCAGAATCGAGACCAGGGGGAAGACAAAAATAGTTCCCCAGTAACTTAAAACAACTTTGAATGTGGGAACAAATCCATCGGACTATTCACTTTTACCACAATAGTTTCCTGCAGGTATCTGCTTTCTTGTTATACATTTAGTCATTATTTGTGGGGAGCCAACTCTGCATGATGGCGCCAGAGAACAAAGCTGAAAAGCCTTTATTGAGACAGGAAGATAGACAGATAGACATCTAGATAGACAGGCAGATACGAAGGCAGGGAGACAGACAGCAATCACACTGCACAAACACCGTAGAGGTCAATGCTATCACGGAAACGAGCGGGTTATTTCGTAGCATTTCATCATCATCATCTATCTCAGTCGCTCGCGCTCTCTCTCCCTCTTTCATGGCTGGATTTCTCATTGATGACAAAGCCATTTATGTCTCTCTTATGTTTCTCCCCCGCCTCCCTCCTCTTCATCCTCCACCCCTCCCTCCTCTCCCACACACCCCTCACTGTCTCTCCCTTATTCTCCTTGCTATTTATGCTTCCTCTGTTTTATTTTCCTCAGTTTTTTTCTCCATCGCACTCTCTCTCGTCTCTCATTCTCAATTTGCGTCTCCTCTCTTTACTCCCCCCTTTGTCTTCTGCTGCGCTCACATCTTGGCTATTTTTTCCTCCTCTCTCACCTCGTCTTCCTCACTCCTCCTTCTTCTCCTCCTCCTCGTCTCTCTCCCTCTTACATCATTTTCTCTCTAAACACCTCACCCCCTCCCTCCTCCTTACCACTTTACCTTTTTCTTTCCCATGATTTAAATTCCGCACATCATCTTTCTTACTTTCCTCTTTCCCTCTTGCTCTGCCCTCCCCAACCTTGCTCGCTCTCTTTTACATGCTTTCTTACTCTTTTCCCACTTCTCTTATTTTCCCAACCACATCCCCACTTCTTCTCCATTTCTCGTCATTGTTTCTGTCTCTTTCTGCAACCTGTGCCTTTTTACTTCTCTTCTCTCACTTTCCTCACAGGCATTTCTCCCCTTTGCTTCCCTTCTTTATTCCCACTCCTTTCTTTGGCATCCTCTCTCCCAAGTTCTCTGCTCTCTCTATGTGCCTTCCTTAGTTTCTCTTTTACCCTTTCTCAGCCTATCCCTACCCTTTTCTCCTTCTTTCAATCCCTTCTTCTTGCTATCCTTTCCATGTCTTTCTCTGCGGCACCTTCCCATCAACCCCTTTACCAAACTGCCTCACCTCTTTTCAACCTCGTGTCTCTCATCTTTCTCCCTATTTCACCTTTTTTTAAATGTATCTGTCCTTTAAGGCTTTCCCAATATCTCCGTCACCTCCCTTTCTTAATCTTTACATCCTTTCTAGTGATGCACAAAAATATAATTGGTATTGGCTGATATTGGCTTTTAAAATGAAATATCGAAATCAGGATATCTGTGTATCTATATATCTATATCTGTATACACACACACACAGACACACACACACACACACACACACACACACACACATATATGTATGTATGTATATATAATGGAGATAGAGTGGGTTACAGGCATACAGATAAGGAGGTATATACAGTCAGAGAATTTAGGAAGAAAATTGCATAATTTTCCAAAAGGGTGGATATATCAATATTGGTATAGCTTTTCAACCAAATGAGTCATTATATATCCGCATATTAGATATCGGCAAAAAAATCCAACGTTGTACATCCCTAATCCTTTTGTGTTTCCTTCGTCTTTACTCTTGCTCCCCCCCACCCCATCCTTGTCACCTGTCTTATGTAGCATTCCTTCTCCCACCTCCTCACACATGCTCTTGTCTCTTCTGTCCTCCCCCAGCTCTCCATTCTGTCAGCCCCTCATCTTTTCCCCCACTTTTCATATTTCCCTTGCCCATATCTCTACCGTCTTTCTGTCCCTTCCACCTGACTCCTCTGCCCTCTTTCTCCACCTCTTCTAACTTTCTTTCTCTTCTTTTTTATTGGAACGAAACACCAGTGCATGGCAAATATGAGAAAACTATTAGAAATACATACAAAAATATAATTTGTTACTTTGTTGTTACTTTGTCTGTAAGTTGTTGTAAGAAAAGTTGAAAAGTGAAAAGAAAATTTTAAAAAGTAGAAATAGATAAAATAATGAAAAAAAACATACCTTCTACAAACTAAATCTCCTCAAATAATTCATAAGGCAGATCAATTATATATGCACATTTATAATTATTGATATCCTGTCCCTCTTCCTCCATCAGCGCTGAGGGATAACCGCATCCAGCTGCACCGCTCGACACCTACCGAGCTTTCCATAACCATCGCCGACGTGCAGCTGTCCGATGAAGGCGAGTACACCTGCTCCATCTTCACCATGCCGGTCCGCACCGCCCGAGCTACAGTCACCGTGCTAGGTGGGTCACACACACAGACACACACACACACACAGTGCATAATCACACACTGCATATTGCGGGGAAAACCTGTCACCGTGATATTGCCAAAAACAGAGGTTGCAACTTTTCCAGACCTTGAAATAAACCCTGCACTGTTTCTATCCAGCTGTCGAGCATATTAGCATACTCCCTTTTTTTTTTGATGCTGCATAAAAAAAAAGGCTGTGTTAAATAGTTTTTTTTGATTTGAAGAAAAAGAAAGAAAAAAAAAACATTAAATCAATAAAATCTAAAATTTAAAAACGCCCTTTTCTATCTTCTGTCTGTCGTTGAAGGAGGATCCCTCTCTGTGAGGCCCACCCGAAGGTTTCTTCAGATTTTCTTTCCTATTTAGGCTTCTCTAAAGAATGGTCTTTGTTCTAGTTGAGGCCTAATGGTGCAGAATGACATCCTTGCCTCGTGCTCATACTCAGGCGTGACTCCTTTGAGACTGATTGACGGCAGTACAAATCATCTTGACTACAGTCAATCTTAATTTCTCTCCCAAACTTGCGAGATTGTGACAAATCTAAATGGATAATTCCAAGCTTTTGGCATCTTGTCTCATTTTCCCCGCACTTGCAATATCACATCTATGTTTCAGACGACATATTGAAAATGTAGGCCTATCAAATAACAGTTTAACCCTTTGAAACCTTGATCAGCATCACTTTTTTGTGATGCTCTCTGATGCCTTTCAAAGTGTTTAAACCTCAGAACCCTGAGCAAATTGGTTTGATTTCTTTCAAAAAACATGGGGAAAATGCAATGAACAACTTGACAAGAAATGGTCTGCAAATTGCAATTAAATCAAAGTTAATTGATTTATAAAATTACTTTCAGGATAGCTGGAGAAAATATCCACAAAACTTATTATTTTCAGGCATTTTTTCCCAGGTAATTTTCTTGTCTGTTTTTTTTTTCCTTTTCTTTTTTCTTCAGTTTTTTTGTTTGTTTGTTTTTTCTAGTTTTCACTTTTTTGTTAGATTTGTATTAATTCCATGCTGATTTTGGACCATTGCTTGTTAAGTTTCTTCACATATTTTTTAAAGAAATCAAGCCATCGAGCTCAGGTTAAGACACTTTTAAAAGGTCGAGAAAATAGCACTATTGGTCAATGTGACTGCTACTCCAGTAATAACAGAAATTTAATGATTGCACTTTTTGCATTTTAACTGGAGATTGTGCTCGCTCTTTGTACTGTGTGATAGTTGTATTTGTTTGATAGTTGTATTTGTCTGTCTGTATTTATTGTTGTAACCTTGTTTTAAGCTGCCCACTTGGCCAGGTTACTCTTGGAAAAGAGATCTGAAATCTCATGGAGTCTTTTACCTGGTTAAATAGAGGATATATAAAGGTTTCAAAGGGTTAGGTTTTAAGATTTGTGAAAAAAGTGGCTCAGATTCACCTTGATACACCGCGGTGGCATTGTGCTAGCCTGACCTACCCTGCAGAGTTTACCCTCTCTCAGAGCAGAATGAAGTTTGACCCTGTGGATGTCCACTGTAAGTGTGACATGCCAGGAGAGGCTGCCTGTTGGCATGAGGCAAAGTATTGCTACTCCAGCAGTTTAGTGTTTCGCTCCCATAAAGTTAGAGGACTTATGAAAGACGGATTAGAAAACAACGTCTGCAATCAATGCAGCTAAGGCTGATTTACCCTGACTTTTAGTCCCGAGTATGGGTAAAGCTGGATAACACTATATCCTATATTACTCAAAATGCAGCTCAATTCCATCTTTTTGATAGATCCTGTACTCTGAAATAATCAGGTCTTCATGTGTAAAGCACAGTTTCAATTTATAGTAAAAAAAAATGTAATTCCTCTCAAAAAATCAAAATAAAATATCCTTTTAGTGGACTTGTTATGCCTCAATAGCCTTTCCTGTGATGCCTTCATCCGGTTTGATCCAGATCCTTGCTTATAGTTTTAACCTTTGTGTAAGGTTATGACCTCGCATAACTCTTGCACAGAGATAAACTGGCTCCGCTCATCTCCTTGGAGATGGATGTTATTGCCTATGTGTGTCGCTCCCCTGCAGCCTGCAATAAATCGTGGTCATGCTGTCAGTGCTGAGTAGGCCTGTTTATTGATTGGATATTGGGCTAATCGTCTTTGGACAGCCACAAACAGTCTTTCAGGTATTGATTTTTATCAGTCAAGTTATTATTGTTTCTCATTCTGGCCCCATTTCTGTGGTTTTTACTTGAAGATGAGAACAAAGCATTGTGCTTGGCAATACAGGAATGCACCAACTAATGGCCATGCAACCACAATGGAAACTTACTGTATACATGAGAGAGAGACAGCTGGTCTGATATTCCTGGGAGGTTGTGGGCGGACAATTTACGCCAATACTTCAGGCTGTCTGATGCCACTTTTAAATTGCTGTGTCATGAAATTGGGTCATTCTTTGTGCTGATCACGACAAACCACATTTATTCAATAATTGGGCTTCAATTGCTGAATTTTGCACACCTTCTGATAAAGAGAAAGCATGGTTGTTTTTTTATATTTTCTAATCAACTTTTGCTATTTCCTCTTAGAGTCTCTAATTTAATACACCATAATTTGCCAACAAATTCTTGGATGAAATTTGAGCTGCAGAGGGTGTCTGCCTAATTCACTTGGAAAATGCACCAAGTGGAAACGAGATGCTAAAATTTTGATATTTGGGGTGGGGCAGGGAGGCTTACAACGGCTGTTATGGAGCTAAAAGGCCACATGGTTGCTCCCCAAATTTGAGGTTTGTCAGTCCGCAGCTGTGGAAGCGTCCTTGAATAAATCATTTTGTTGATATTTACTCAAATGTTTTGGCAGTGCTGCAAAGTATATCGAAAATAATTAAATATAGTTGCTCTGGACAACAGCATTAACAGAACGCCTGAAATGTTAATGTGATTTTGGTGTGTGTGTGTGTGTGTGTGTGTGTGTGTGTGTGTGTGTGTGTGTAAAGGGATGGAGGAGGGGGATGTATGTGTCGAAGCAAGGGTGAAGGCGGGTCTCCATTAGCTCCTTAATTTCACATTAACATGAGAATCACTCCTCCATATTTCTTCCAATTTTGCAGTAATTGTGATTCAAGCATTTGTTATTCGCTGTAATTGACGGCTGTGACACTGTATTCTGAGTTCAATAAATATTTCATGACCCCTGAGAGGGAGCCAAACCATTAAAAATGTATGATAAAATGTCTAAAACGCACAGACCCCTATGGGAAAATCAGCCAAAGACATCCAGTTTTGGCACTGCAGCATTCATGTGTGTGTGAGTGTGTTTGATTCTTGTTTTGACATGTGCACGGTTTTGACGGACACATGCACAAACACATCCGAGCGCACAACTGCTGAGTGTGGTCAAATTTAAATGGTTGTGTGTCTGTTAGTGTAAAATGTGTGGCATGCCTCGTCGCTCTCTCCTGAGCTAAGCAGAGAATAATTTATAATGGCTTTATTCTCTTTTATTCTCCTTGTAGAGGAAAGGGTCTCGACAGGGCTTCTCCAGCCAATTCTATATGTGCAGTATTATTCCCTTATTAATATTCAATGCTACTTTACTGCCAGAGAGCTTCCGCACACAGAGCACTACATCAAATACTGCTACATTAAAAATTGACCACATTTTTATTTTTTTGATCTATACCTTGGTTAGTTCACTGCACTTTATATCGGTACTTCCATGTCTGTTTGCTTGTCTATCTGGGGGGGATAAACACATCTAGCTCTCTATCTATCTATCTATCTATCTATCTATCTATCCCCCTCTATCTTTCTTTCTATCTATCTATCTATCTTTCTATCTCTCCCTCTATCCATCTGTTTGCCCACCAGCTCGCCCGTCTGTCCATCCCTCCATCAATTATTCGGTAATTTTCCTGAATTTTCTGGCCCGAAAAATGCCACAAATTTCAGTAATTGGTACAAAATCTTGTCAGTTTTAATGAAAATACAACAGTCTCCCTCCTGGCTTAATGACTGGTTGTCCTCTCTCCATCTTTACCTTTCTGTCTAACTCTCTCTGCCTCTCATCTTCCAGCTCTTTCTCTTTCTCCCTCTGCCATCACTCTCTCTCTCCTACCTTAGACGGCAAACCGAATGTTCATTATTTTCAAAAGCAGAATGACAGTAAACTCCACCAACCCTTGGAGAAAAGTGCCGCCCACAACAGCTCCAAATGGAGTACGGCAAAAAAGTTTTCCTTTTTTCCCCACCCTCGCCTTCAACCACAATGGTGAAGAGTGGATTCTGAAATATTTGGCAGAGCAGATTTGCAGATTCCTTCTCCTGCTTGTGTTGTTTTCACTTTAACTGAAAATAGTAATTAAGCAAAAATGTTTCTTATTTTTACCGACGGTGCAGGGATGTGGGAGAACACCTCTTGGAGAGGAATATGTATCATGAAATTTTGGTTTGGCTCAGGATGTCCTGGTGGCTAACTTCAACGGTTTGAATCGGACCTTTGGGTCATTTCATCCCTCTTTCCCTCTCAGTTTTTTCTGAAGACACCAATGCCCCCCATCCCTAAATGAAAAATACAAAACCCATTTAGTCTGGCTGAGTCATTCTAACTCCCACCTTGGCTTTTAACTAATGAATTCTTGGAGTCATATTTAATAATCTTCGCTAAATCTAATTTACTTGACATTTTGAACTGACCTGCAGTTCCGAGAATGAACAGTCAGACTGACTTGAATTGTAGAAATGCCAAGGCTGTCAGAGTTAATGCAGAACTCACGCTGCTGATTTTAAAAGGATACCAATGGACAGAAAAATGTGTCACCAGAAACTGAATTGGAACCATTTGCTTTTGAATTGATCATGCTAAATAATTGCCTTAAAAATAAGTATAATTTATTAGTTTTGAAACTGAATGTAATATTATGAAATTGAATTCAGCTGCTCTGATACAGTATTTCATCCTCAATGACAATTTAACTCTATAAACTTCCCCATACAGTTCTCACAATTCAAATGATGTTCTTTCAATTCACTTTCAGTTTACGAAGACTTACAACCTGAACTTCTTGTCATGTACTATCTTTATTCAAGAGCATTGTATTTCATTTTCAGAGCACGACTCATTGATTATACTTTCAATTTTATTTTTTATTCGTTCCCTCACAAACGTGCCCTTGAACTCAAATAGCCCCTGCTTGCACTTAGTGTAAGGGTTAGGGTCTAATCCTTACAACTAGGAGACTACTTCACTGGAAAGAGAGCCGAGTGCAGTATGTTCCAGTACTTGAAAAGGAGATCCGTGAATATGCACCTGATTGCGCCTCCTCAGTGACTGAATGTGTGTCTCAGTGAACTGAATTTAAATTTCGAAAAACAAATTTCTATTGTGACGACTGAATATGGAAGTATACGAGAGTTCAATTTCAGTGAGGCTCAAGTTGCAACCTCCAAAGCTAAAAAATAACAAAAAAATGAAGCCAATGCGGAAGTGCCAAAAACTGCAATTTATGGAATGGCCACTTGAGGCTGGCTCCAAAAAAGAGTGAATCCTCATAGACCTCAGTGTTAAAATGCCCAACTTTATAGCAGAAATAAACACGTTTACAGCCTGGTGCCAAAACGGTGTTGGTCTCCACAACTAATTTCAACATTCATAACAACTGCACAAGGGGTGGATTTTTTTTTTTTTAAACTCACCAACATTTTGCTCCAAGAAACCCAAGATGGCAATGGGTAAAATGACGAACTCAAGACTTCAAAACTGCAGTCCACAAACCAATGGGTGATATCATGATAGCTACATCCGTTATTTATACAGTCTATGGTGACTATCAACTACAGTTTCAGAGCCAATGATTTCAATATTACATTCAGTTTCAGGTTTATTGAAATTCAGTTCCAAACTAAAAAAAACAATTTGAAATTATGGTATTCAGATTCATTTTTTTAACACAGTTATTCAAGTTGAGCAATTTTGAATTGCAGTATATATTATTCAAATTTAGTTTCCAGGGACACATAGGCTATTTAGGCCAATAGATAAGGCATTATTGTTTTTCCCATTGAATTAATTGCTTTTCCATGTTCATTATAGCTACATGAACTGTGGGAATGTTCAGTTAATGAGGGGTTGTATCATTTTCTTTTGCCTCTATATAAAGCTTCTGTACACCTCTATCATGTTTCCAAGTCTTACTAAAAGTATGGTTCATCTTGTGACTGCAATGCACTTAGAACTTTTCATGATGCATTTGCAAAGAAATTTAAGATGCAGTTAGAGTCGGTATCCTCGTGAAATATGTATTGCTAATTGCATTTTAAAAAAGCCAGTTCTTTGATAGTGCTGTTAGATATATGAAACAATCTAACCACGTATTTAGCAGTGAAAAAGCATATCTTTATCTGTACAACTAGTGATGCACAGATCCATTCTGTTCGATCATTACTTAGTCAGATTCTGACCATTGCACAGTGAGCAGGTCTGGTATAGAGAAAAACTATAGGCACCATAATATGCAACAAAGGGCCAAAATACAACTATACTAACAAAATGCCTGTAGCTCGATAAAAGTAGATATCAACATGTCAAAGGATGATTTTAGCACCTTATGTCTCTCATAGAGGAAAAGTTACATTGACAAACTCAATATTGTTAGTCTAGCTACCTTGAGGAATGATCCCGCTGAATGGCCAGTAGTAAAAAATACTTTGATATTTTCAACTATTTGACTGAATCGCCCAATACGATCATCATTTAAACGAACACAGGTCAAAACCAGGCATCACATAACTTAGTTTAATTCATCCTCTACAGTTTGTTTGGCCAAATCAGTAAAATGCTTGCTGAACATCGGCGTACTGAGTGTCACGATCCCCCGGTGTTTCCATGTTGTCTTGCTAACGTCTCACCTCTTATTGTTTAAAAGCTCAGTTTTCAGATTGGTAGCTGGTAAAGACGTAGTTATGGATTGTTTACCATGTTGTTAGCGCATCCCAACACAAAGCAGCTTTTAGGTATTTTTGTGTGGTACGCGAGCAGACGTCAATGACGAAATAACTGATCCACATTAAATACTGTTTCTTTGTTATTATCATTACAAACTACAGTGTCTCTGCTACAATGACCTGACAAGTTTTTAGTGCCACAGCGCTACCTGGCATGTAACTACTGGATTTTTATTTTTACAAGTTTTATAAGAGCATATTGACATTCGGCAAATTGTTGTTCTTTTGATTTGGTGCCCTTTCTATCATGATGACATCTTTTTCCAGCGCCTTTAAAAATCTCTTATAAATGGGCATTGCAGAAATGATTCACATGACTGATGTCTGAACTTTTGGCACTGGTTCGGATATGATTCAGCGTGGGAACAAACACTACTTCGTCACAGTTAGGGAAAGATTATGGTGATGGGTTAAAGCAACCAACATTGTTTTTTTGTTAGAGAACAGGGTTCTAACAGCGGTCAGTGTTAAACTCACATCCTGACCTGATCCCTGAAAAGTTTTGCGATGCTGTAACATTTAAGCTACTTCTGCCTTTCCTTTGGAGACACAGCAGTCATTATTTGCACAGCCTTAAGTGGTCGCTTGCCAGCAAAACATAAAAATATTGTAGTGCATCTGCCCTCAGTGCTCTGGTGGACACTGACGAGGAGGCAGAAGCTTTGATGCCTCTGGAAAGTCATGGTGAACACAAGCTTTGCAGTCATTTCGAGCTGCTGTGCGATGACTCTGAACCATTTTTGGGGCAAATCATTGCAAGCCTGCATCATTATTTTTCTCCAAGCTGGTTTCCATCAGAGCTTTCAGAATTGACCTAATAAATTCAAGCTTGTCTGTGATATTGAAGATGCGGTACCAAACTGTGCTGTTGATATTCATTTTACTTCCAATTCCATACCGTATACATCAGCTTTGCAAAAAAAATATGCAGTGCTTGTTCACTCAGCCATTGACCTTTCTTTTATTTATTACTTTTTCTGGCTACAAGGTGAGCCCTGCAGCATGGAAGTTCTCTCTCTCTGACTCTCTAACTCTTTCTGGCTCTCTATAGGTGTGCCCGGTAAACCTCAGATCTTGGGCTCTGAGAGTGCAGTGCCGGAGGGGGGCAAAGTCACCCTGACCTGCACCAGTACAGGCAGCAAACCCCCTGCCACGTTGCGCTGGTTCCGAGACGACCAGGAACTGGAAGGTGAGACACACAGGGAGTGTGTGGATGCTCTGTGTGTTTGTGTGTGTGTGTGTGTGTGTGTGTGTGTGTGTGTGTGTGTGTGTGTACATATTTTGGGGTCAGAAAATGTGTGTTGGATGTGTCTGTTGATGTACTCTGGCTTGTACTCGTGCTGGATCTGTGTGTGGGATAAGGGAGCGCATGGGTGTGGTAATGTGTATGCGTGTAGGACAGAGTGTGTGTGGCTACAAGAATATGCTGTAGGAATACGAGGATGTGGTTTGTTGCTGTGTGTGTATCTCTGTGTGCTCCAGCAGTAATGAGTGTGCATGGGGATTTGCGAATGTGCGTATGTTTGTACACAAGTGTGAATTTGTGTGCATATGCCTCATGCATGAGCACTTGTGTGTGTGAGAAAGTAGCTGATGAGCGCGTGCAATCATGCTGCGTGTGTATTATGTCCTTGCCACGTTGCCTGCTGTCTCTCTGTGTGTCCCAAACCTGCGCCTGCATATGTGTGTGTGCACAAGTGCAAGAGCAGAAACATGCTGTGAATGTGTTTGTGTTTGTGCCCTTCTCTCCCATCATTCCTTCATGTCCTGATCCTGTAAATTTGTGCCTATGCATGTACCCAGGAAATGTGTGTATGTTTGCTATTACTGTATTTTGAGTGTGTGTTGATGCAGGGGTTTATTTGTGAAAGTGTGTGTGTGTGTGTGTGTGTGTGTGTGTGTGTGTGTGTGTGTGTGTGTGTGTGTGTGTGTGTGTGTGTGTGTGTGTGTGTGTGTGTCATCTGTTGAGCTGCAACATATCTGCTACTGGGAGTGACACAACAGAGAGCGCGAGATAGCGTGGGTCGGATCTAGCCGGGGATAACGACAGAATCCAGCAATAAAAGGCAGGGCGGAGGAGAGGATGAAGGGATGAGGTCGAACAGAGAAACAGAGATAGAGAGAGCTTTGCATGAGGTCAGACCGACTGGTTTTTTGTTACAGATAAACGGGAGAAATGAGCAGGCAAGAGAAGGGGAGAGGCACAGCGAGGATGTCATGAGAGTACAAATTAGCCGGCTTCTTTCTGAAAGATAAACTGAAAAACCGTGGAGACGATTGGCAGCCTGAGTCACACCAGTGGTATTGGCAATGGTAGCGTTTCTCCAAATTGCGACCATGTTTCCCATAAACCCCCCTGCCTCTTGTTGCTTCATCAGTCAAAGGTTTTCTGTTTTGCTTTACTGAGCAGAACAAACATGTTGGAAGTGTTGTTTCTGTCGCCCTTTTGCTCCTTCCACCATCTGCCTACACCAGAAACTCTATAAGCTTTAAATCTCTGTTTGCACTGGAAGAACAGCGCCCTCTGTCTGTCTGCAAAGCTCTCCAACAGATGTCCCGCTAAATCTGTGTAAACTGCAGTGTTCAGACTAGTGCAGCTTATTTGCTGTGGCCTTCTCTACAGTAATTATTCTATTATAATAGGATGATATAATATGATAATGATTTATTGATGTGAAAATGCAACACTCTACATGGCTTTGTGATGCAAAAATGCCCATCTTGTGTCCTGATGCCTTGGCGGTGTTAGTGTTTGCTATAATTATGGATTGAAATGAATCAAAAGAATGGACTGAAGCTACAGAGAGAAGGAGGAATGGGAGAGCTTCCCGCCTGAGGACAGATTATCTGGTCTTTTTGTTACCGCTGAACTGAAAACAGGAGACACAGGAGTCTGGAGATTGTTGGTTTTTGAGAGAGACTGAATTTTTGTTCAAAGGTTTCAGCTCACCAGAGATAAAAAAAAAAAAAGATGTATTTTTCCTCTTACCTGTAATGGTATCAAGCCACGCAGAAAGCTCTGGTTTTATTTGTCCAGATTTTGAGATATCTGTCTTTTTATATTTCTGCCAGACATTCAGTACAATGGGGGTCAGTGGAATAAGTGCTTATAATTTGTCTGCTGCTGGATGCACAAATGCACATACAGGTTGACAGATTGCTGCTGAGCCTACCACTTCACCAAAACTCAACCAATCAAATTAGCCACACAGTTATTTGTGCAGTCAGGCTGTGTGTTTTTACATGGGAGGCAGACACAAGTCCAGCCTGCAGCTTTTCTAATGTGCACCAAGCCTTGACGTCACTGTAAATGAACGTTCACCCTGCCATTATGCGGCTCGGGAGCAGCACCTGATGTCAGAACCATGTGAAGAGCATCTGGAAAAGTCAAGGCACAGGACGCACCTCTTTTTTTTTCCTAGGATGGCAAAGGCATAACCCACCCCACTCTTCTTTACTCTGCCTCTGATTGGCTTACGCTGACATTCCTGCCTTAACCCCCTTTACTCCTGTTGCCTAAACCTAACAAACAAAGGCGAGCGCAGGACGGCATCATGCCTTTACCATCCTAGGAAAAAAAATTGGGGTGCTTGGGATGGCACTATGTTGTCTTAGCCCTACAAGCAGAAAGTTGTTATGTTAAATAATATAGCCCCTGAGGAAAAAAATATCATCTACCAGTTATTCTGTTTGAATGATGGGTCAGAACTAGTTGCTTAACAATATATGAGAAGCACTTATATTAAAGACTTTATAATGCGTAAAATGATCTGTTTGTGTAGCCCAGGTTATGCTGGGTGTTGTTTCGATAACAAAGTGAGATGGAGCCAGAATCCATGGCTAAGCTTTACTGTCACCAACATTTAAGCGAACATATTATTGTGGCTGGACGGTAACAATGTGCAAGGCATGTATGTTGATGTGCGTTGCCCTTAGTGTAGGCTTTAAAAACACAATATCATTGCGCAGCTCCACTCACAGCATTAAAAACTTTTAGTACACGTTTTTGCAGCAGCATTTCATTCCAAAAACAATTTTTTGATTGCACTGGATAACGCAGACACCTGTGTGGACGGTTCTCATAGGAACTACCTCTTCTGAAGAGGTAGTCCTGTCCCCAGGAACGATATGACATATCTATACACAGTGCCAGTGTATTCAGTGCTGCTGCAAAGAGTAGCACGGGCTTTATGTGACAATATGATAAGTAAAATTGTAGAAGTATAGGTGCTGGATGGGCTTTTTTTTTCTCTGCAACCACAATCTTTCAAACCACACCATAGTAAAGGGGAATTCCACCAAATTAGCACTACGTATTGACAAAATATCACAGACCCTGACTTTTTGTGCCCAGTGTTTGTCAGGGTCCAAAAACATTGGATTCATACACTTTCCATGATACAGCTTGACAGTATCTTTCATTAGACCAGTGGTCAGTAACCTTTGGTGCAGGTGTCACCAGAGGCATGCTGTAGCTTAACTAATGGCACACTAGCAATAAGTATGCAAGAGACTTTTTTTGTTTTTCTTTAAGAAATGTTTATGTACAAGGTTTCCCACACATTCATTGATTTGTGGCGGTCCGCTACAAGAATAACATCTGCAGCTAAGTATTGATTTTTAATTTTTGAAGATGGAGCATTCATTAGAAGCACAATTGGAATGTATAAAATCCACTGTGTGGTTATTTATTATACACAAAACTTACTCTGAGTATAGATAAAGCAGCACACTGGAGTGAAAGAGAAACTTAACCGTCAGTGCCCTGGGTCTAAAAGTTTGTTTTCACTCCCACCACAAGAGCTGCTCCTCTCATCCATCGATCTGATCAGCTCTACTCAGATTGACAGATCAATCATCAGCAGCGAGGAATTGACATTATATCAACACACTTATGAAATAGAAAATTTTAAATTAGCACTTCAAATAAAAAAAGGCGGCCGCCCCCTGTCTAGACAATCCCTGTCTGGTAGAGATCCATGTCTCTGATACTTCATGCTTCAGTTTTTAAGTTGCAGTCTCTCAGCCCAAGTTGAGATACATCACAGGGTTGTTTTCTCAGACTTTGGAAAATGCCCTACAGAGCCACAGATGACATGATGCAACTGTTTTCACAGACTGGGTAGTACTCCCCACAACTTTGTGCCCCTTTAATCATAGTTTATTTGCCATAAACATGATTTTTTTCCTATTTCCATGCAAACATATTGCAGAAATAAATAAGTTGCTGCCAAAAATGTTGGCTCTGAATGTTAAAAAACACAGTCACTGAAAGTCATCCAGGGTTTGCTGAATCAACTTTCCTGTCTGGAAATGGAGTTGCAGCCAAAGTAACAGGGACACTGGTTCTGTTTTGTAATTTGGGTGAACCGACCCTTTAAAATACAGGGCTAACTGCGAAAAATAGAGAGACAGACAGAGAGCGATTTGAAAGAGATCAACTCGATGTGAATGATGGTGTGTTCAAGGCCTCGCCCAGCCGTCCTGACACTGCACAACACCAATCAGTCATTGCTGGAAATGACACACTCTCTCACACTCAGCCCTTCGGTTTAACTTACAAACACTGGTAATGGACAGATGATAATCACACGCACACACACACACACACTGCCACATAGTGCTCATCTCTGGCTACATAGCGCAAGAGCACTACGGGTCAGCGTGCTATTATTAAAGCTTCTCATTCATGCTGTTATAGCCTGTGCTGAAGTGTGTGTGTGTGTATTGGAAAGATGAGCCCATAGACTGCTGCTCACCACTGCTTGTCTGACAGCTTCTGTGACAGTAAAAAGACAGAAGCCGAGACAGAGAGAGAGAGGGTAGGGAATGAGGGCGACACAGATGTAGAGCGACAGAGAGAGAGAGAGTGTGTGTGTGTTTGAGGGAGAGAGAGAGAGAGAGAGAGAGAGACGCCTTGTATCAAGAAAGTGACAGTGAGGGACTGCCGAGAAAACAGAGAACAGAGACGGAGTGACTGTGTGCGTGTGTGTGTGCATAAAAATAGACAGAGCAACTGCGAGGATACTGAGAGACTGATGGAAGCTGCAAAGAGAGACACTGACGGGGAAAGAGAAAGCAGAAGGGGAATTAAGAGAACCACAGAAGAAGAAGCAAGGCGGCTTTGCGGCCGAGTGGGAGTGCAGACTTGGGGGAGAGGATGAAGCAAAGGGGGACCAGTTTTAAAGAAGAGGGGACTGGAGAGCGCAACAGGAGAGAGGGGAAAAGAAGGAGGGAAGGCTGACGAAATGGAGAGAGAAATCTGGAAAGAGGATTTAGATAGAGGGAGTGCAGGGGGAGAGGGGGAGAGATGGAGAGCAAGAGAGTGCGGGAAAGGGAGTGGTAATTGAGAAGAATGAAAGGCTAAGAGCTTTGAAGACTGTATTAGTTGTACTGTGTGAAAGGGCTGTGGATCATTTAGTGACATCGATGTATTGGATTGGGGATAATGGGGATTTATGACGGCACTTAAGGCCATACAGGCTGAATACCGGCTCAAATTGTCATAATGCAGGACGTGGTGCAGATGGCGAAGGATACATGGGCGTGTGTCCGCATGGGGCAATGTGATGTAGACAAAATGGGAAGAGACATTAGAGGAACAGACAGTGGTGGAAGAAGTTTTCAGATGCTTAAAAAAGCAGCAACACAATGTTAAAAAAAACTCTTTACAAGCAAAAGTCCTACAATGCTACATTAAAATTTGTGCTTCAAATTATAGAATCTCCAATAATTTGCTCTAACAATCTGAAACCTGCTTTTTGCAGCTCAGAGAATGCCATGAAGTGAGATACGTTTGGGCAAAATGTGAGATGGGGAAGATTTGCAAATGAAGTGTCGACAGAAGAAATTTAAGTGTTAACAGTTCTGAATCCCTTTCAAAAGGGAAAAAGTAATAGTCAGCCACAGTCACAGCACTTAGGGAAATTAAACAACTCAGGGGCTGCAAATTATACCAGTTTTCATCATCGATTAATCTGTCACTCAGTTTTTGATTAATCAAAAAACTAATTGATTCTATAAAATATATGATGAAAGTTCAAAATGGCATCTTAGAATTGGTTGTTTTTTATAATCAACCATGCAGACTTCCATAATATTAAAAAAAAAAATGAGAAGAAGAAGAAAAAAGTAATGCATTACATTTGAGAATCTGGAGCCATAAATCACTGACATTTTTCTCAATAACTGAAAAAACATAACCTATTGGTTTTCGGTGGGGTGAGTAATCATTTTAAGACTGATTATTATGACAGATGCATGAATACGTAAGTAAACTTTCATGTTTTTAGGTGGTCAAAGTGGAGTGAATTTTAACAGCTTTATACTACTTCAGCTTTAGGAAGCATTTGTTACAAAATGCACATGTATTTTGCATTCAGAATCCTAATCTATAAAGTAACCAGTGACTATAACTTTAAAATAAATGTAGTGACATAAAAAGTACAGTGTTATCTGAAATAAAGTGGAAAGTTGCAGAAATGGAAAAACCAGAACTCAAAATGAAACTGTAATGTAATGTAAAGTGCTCTACACTTGAGGTAATATACCTTGTCACCTCCCCCACTTGATGAACTTTACTGTAGGTAGGCAGACATAGTAAGACAGAACCAAAATCTTGCCAGGTACGTTCACCCGGTAATCCAGAGACAGAACTACTTAACCCTCTTTCCAAATTAGATGACCTCATATGAACGCTCAAATCAGGCTTGAGCACTTTCACTGGACGTAATCTGATTGAAGCTTAAAAGTAATGAGTTTTGATTATTTTAAACTTTTCCTCTTATCCAGTAAAGGGCTTTTGCTGAGCATGCATGGTGGTGTTAAGCCATGTATTGCTGTCTATTCATAGTTGCACTTTTTCACACCTTGGAGATGCCAAGTAGAACTAGAGTCTGCACCTTCTGGCGGTTGAGCAGCTTCACTGGAGTATCTGGGGATTATGCGCCTTGTTCAGTTGCCAAAGTTGTTGAATAATAAGGAGTTTTACCCACACATTCACTTTACCTTTACACAGTGGTCTTCCTGGTCTTTTTTTATATAACCTTTGGTCCAGAAATGAGCAGCAACTGATGATAAATTTCATTATTGATTCATTATCTTAATCATTTTAGGGGTTTGTCCATGACATTGTCAGTGTACAAAATGTCCATCACAGTTAACCAGAGCCGAAAATGACGACTAGAAAGTTGTTTCGACCAACATTCCAAAAGCCAAAGATATTAAACTTCACATTTTAAAGCAGAGGGTTTAGCACACATTCATTTAATTGTGGCGGCCCACCACGATAACATCTGCTGCCATGTATGTAGCACTATTCAAACACATGCTGTGTAAAGAGGTGCTGAGCAAACCAGTACACTGCTGTTAGCTCTTCAATGAAATTTAAAATTTTGAGTAATATTTTTTGTTTGTTTGTTTTAAATAGTCAAAAATGCAACATCTTGCAGAATCCACACGGATTGCAAACTGCGTTAATTGTTGCAATCCCAACATTGCAACATCCTGCAGGGGCTGATATATTGTTCAGTTATTCATTGCACCACAATCTTGGAGTGCAGAGCATACTCAAAGCAGCAAAACACCAGTTTCATTGAATGTGATATTTAACTGCTCATTGTGCTGGGTCTTAAAGTTTGCTTTCCCTCACCTCTGCAGCAGCTGCTCCTCTCATCCATTGATCTGATCAGCTCTGTTTGGACTGACTGATCTAAACTCCTCGAGATGCTGCTAAGGAAAAAAAGACCTGCAAAATGTCAGAATTTAGAGAGAGTACACTGAATGATGGAAAGTGATACACAGTCACAAAAATCTGATCCCCCCATCATCAGCTAATACCACACAAAGATTTTAATTATGTGGGAAAAGCTGAAAAGTCTTCAGTTTCATTGCTTTATCTGACAACAATAATATGAGACAGCAACGAGCTGCAAATACTAACTGTTGAGGAGCAGAACCCTGCTAACGATTTGCCATTTTATTCAATAAATGTCTTGAAATTATAAATTGACTAAAGAAATCTTTGTTGATAACATAATATGGACTCAGCAAAGACTGCAAAAAGATAAGATAATCTGTTATTGATCCCCAAAGAGGGCATTCAGGTGTTGAAAAGTTTCACTGTAATTAATCCTTTATTGGTTTATACAGCATTTTGATATGTATTTTCTGAATTTAAAAAAAAAAAAGATCACGGTATCACGGTAGATAATATTACAATCACATCAAATGTTCTAAGAACTTTCTTGGCTCTGTTGACTGTCATGAATTTAAGTCGAAACTGCTTCATTATTTTGTCACGAGATGTCACATAGTTGCATTAAAAGCCCATAAAGCACTGGCAGATTAACTTCTTTTATTTAAAAAAAAATGACAAAAAAATCCATTTTACATCTTATTATCAGACTAAATTATTTTGGTCACATCCGCTAATTGATTAAGAGACTAATGGTTCAGCTCTTATCCAAAAACTCTGGTCACAGGCACACAGCCTTAAAGCCCCAAACAAGCTGAACACAGAAATCGCTGCTTTCAGTTGTTTAATTCTCCTAATATGATTATTTTATGGTGGATTGTACCCTTGAGGGTTGAAGCATCAGCAGCACCAGCACCTCATCTGCATCACATCATCACCTTGGGGGAAGTTAGTCTCAACTATGTGCCGGTTGCCCACCTTTTTATTCGAGGAATAGGAGTTTTAATGAGAAAAAAAAAGTTTGGGCATCCCATTAAATTTTCATCAGGTGCCGGGGTATTGTCGAGCTTAAATATTAAAGATGAAGAATGCCGCACAAACTTGCACTGATGCTGGAAAAATATTACTGAATATTCACATTTGTTTTTTTAATGATTTATCCATCATTAAAAAACAACTTTGATGATATGATGTGTTTTTGTAATGATTTAGTATTTTTGTGAAATGTAGTAAACTCTTGAACTGTTTTAAGCAGTAATAAATGATGTAGTGAGGCAATGATGTCATTATAAATTGACCTTTCATGCTGATATGAGGATGTAGAGAGAAACATGGCGTTTAGATACACAAATGTGTTGTAGTATAAGTAGCAATGTGTGGCCCTCTTGTGTAATACAAACGTTTTGTAAGGAGGTTTTAGGGTGTCACAATATGTCTTTTTTTATTTTTCTTTCAACTTGAGCGTTAAACACACTGAGAGAAACTCAGATATTGCACTTTGAATGATACTATATTGTCTGATACAGGCCATGCTGTTAACGCTCTGGCCAATCACACACAGCTCTCACCATTAGTCATCATCTAATACGAAAGAATGTGCATGGTTAAAGGAGGAAAATGTGACAAAATGAGTGAAGTCAAAAGTGGGAATGCCAGAGAGGGGAAAAAGGGCACATCACCTGTCTGACAATATTTTGGATACAAGAGAGACAACCAGACACAAGCACTGGTACTGTGCAAGTCTGAGCCAAGAACTGAGTATCTGTTTTATTATTGCAAGTGTTATCGTTATCGTTATCGCGATATCCAACATTATCAGGGTTTCCTCTTGCAGTCCTAGCAGGTTTGCATAAAATACACTTAACCAGATGTAAGCTGTCTAAATGAGGCAAGCATATATTATCTGTGCCTCTCTGCAAATATGTCTAGATTTTAATGTATGCTGATGGATGAGAGCTGTGGGTTTTTTATTTTTAACACTGAAGAGCAATCATTTCTCACACCTTTATTTTTTTCTCCACACCATCAGCTCTGCATCATGTTTTTCTGTTGCATGGTCTGTTCTACAGTCTGCTTGTACGTATATGTAAAGACTCAGTCTGTTCACTACCATGAGTGTACACCTTTGCACATAAGTTAAACCTGCACAAACTGGATTTCTGGGGGTAGTGGGGAAAACAACCAACACTCACTAATATAACCAAAATTTGATATGCTGAACGTGGTGCGGTTCTACACATTTACATAATTAGATATCAACCTATGGGATGTTAGTTCTATATTCACTTTTCAGCTCTGTTTTGGTTTCCATGAGAAATGCCCAGCTGCTAAATACAAGCGGTGTTGCATTGGTCTGGATCAATATATTGACTCAATGCTCAGCAACAGAGTATTATAGATATAAGTGAGAACACTGATATTGTCATCCTTAAGAAACGCCTTTATTTTTTAAATTACCATGTCTGTGTCACTGTTTCTGTCCACGTGCAGATCTTTCCTAAAGTTTGAAAGAGTACTAGTAGCCTAGTGCCAAGAAGAAAAAATGGTAAGATAGCAAGAGAAGGATAATAAAGATTTTTACTGATTGTCTCAGATCAAGCACAGGCCCCTGACTTGAATGAAATTGCAGTTGTATCTTGGCAAACTTTGTGATATCAGCAAAAATTGTATTGTTATCCAAAGAATCAATATGATATTGTAGCGTGCTGAAACCAAGAGGCAACCTCTGAACCTGAGAAATGAAACCCCCTCGGGCATCCCAAAAACTGCACTTCCTCTAACAGCCACTTGAGGCTGAATCCAGAGTGAGTTAAACCCATCAACCCCCATGTTAAAATGTCCAACTTTATGGTAGAAATATACATGTTTACAGCCTGGTACAAAAAACAAAAACAGTTTTGGTCTCTGTAGCTTATTCCAACATTCATGACAACTTTATGTGAGGTGAATTTCTTCATAACTTACATTTTATTAAGGCATAAAGTTCAAATATTTGAGGGCAGGGCAGCTTGAGTGACAGGCCGGCTGAGGATTGTTGCTACAGATCCACACCTCTTCTTTAGCTCCATTCTCCCAAACATGGTCACTTTTGGCTCCAAAAAAACAAGATTGCAGTTAATGAAATGCCAAACTCGAGGCATGAAAATGGCGGTCCACAAACCAATGGGGGACGTCACTGTAGCTATGTCCATTATCTGTGATCATTTTTAAACTTGTGATTTACAACCTTAATAAGTGCTCTACTATGTTTACCAGCTAACTGTGTCTGCCATCTGTTGTTTTGCTGGGTGGGTAATGTACAGTGAGTCTGAACAAACTGCTTTGTGCTGCAGCTGGAAATAACAAGAGCGGTGAGAGTGAAACAAAACAGTGCTGCTGTGGGCCTGAAAACCAAAATAATGAGCTGAAAGACACTGAAAGTCTCTTTCTTCATCACTGTGAATTATCCCTTTGACATTGTCCTTTAAGCTGTTGTTAGCATAAAAAATGTTTCCAGCTGCTTTAAATACACTTTAAAGGTTGGTTCACCTAAATCACATTTTCTTACACAAATAGTTTTCATTCCATTTTTCTAGGTTTTAGTACGTTTCCAAGGTTTCTGCCTCTACCCCAACACAATGGGGTGAATAGAATTTTGTTTTGGTGCTCACAGCATTGAAAAATTAAATTTTGAAAAATTCAGCAGTAACAGTGGGAACAGTCTTCACAGGAGCTACTCTCTACCAGAGAAATATCATATCTGGCATGAAAAACTGTTCACAGCCCGTTCTGTGGATTATGCAGAATAAGACATTGGGATGTGTGGAAAATTCACTTTTAATGCTGTGTGCACCACAATTGAAATTTCATTCAACACAATTTTATATGGGTGGAGGCGGGAATATCAAAGACCAATATCTCAAAACCTGGACAGAAAGCAAACATGATCTGCATGCCTAAAACACATATTTTTTATAATGTGCGTGCACTGGCCCTTTAAGAGGGGGTTCTGTTAGTTTGTACCAAATCCGGTGTGTAGCACAACCTGTTAATGCGTCCCAGTCCGATATGCTTGTTGCTCCGCTCGCAGCAGCTGACATGCAAATCTACCCTGATTATCTAATAATGAACTGAGGAAATGTGAATTACGAGGAAATGTGCATCACTGCTGTCTTGGGAAAAACCACTTAAACTGACTGCATCTTATTTTTTCCTTAATGAATGCGTTGAGTCAGTTGTGTGACCCCTTGGGCCTGGAAAACTTATTAAAACTCAATTGTATGAATTCGAAAAAATACTGTACACAGGAGTCAGTGAGTAAACAAACATTTTCATTTTTTCATTCCCAGGTCTGTTTTTGGGAGATCCATGGTCTTTAATAAAGGCTATATACTGTCTGAGTTAGTGTGTGCAGAGAGAGAGAGAGGATGGTGTGAGAGAGGCAGACAGTGACGGAAAGACTCCTCTGAGTGGCGTAGGATTATTGAAATGCACCTAGAAAGTAAACTAATTTTCTCCGCAGGTCAGAGGACTGGTTATGGTAATAAAAAGAGAGATGTCATTAGATTCAGTGGTATTTGAAGAGTTCTCTGGAGGGGGAGGAGGAGGAGGAGGAGGGGGGAGTCTGCGATATCTGTGTGTTCGAGAGAGAGTGAGACAGAGGAAAAAGTGTGTGTTTTCCAATCTTTCTCCCTTGCCACTATCTCTGCCTCCACTGTGTATATGTTATTCATAAGCTTGACCTACATGTGCCCATGCTTGTGTGTGCATGCCTGTGTGTGTGTGTGTCACTCCATGCAGTGATAAGGTTCTGGTCCACTTTCCAAGATTTGCCAACCACTTTCACGCTCTGACCACCCAGTTTTGTATTTTTTTTTCTTACAATAGAGCACGATCTCCGGATGACAGTCTCCACTGTGTTTATGCTTTTGTACTTTGTCTAACTCTGTTGCCTCTGGTGCTGCACAGACCCACTTGCACCTGCCCAGTTCTTTTTTTTTTCCTTTTTATCCTATACAGACTGCTGTGGCTGCTGCCAGAAATGTAAAATAAAAGGAAACATCATCAGGTGGAAACGTCTCTATGTGAAAATCTGTGCATATTATTTCTTAAAACTTACATCCTTAAAACGGACACGTTTTTATCACTCTAAAAAACAAAGTATGGCAGTAACAGATTGTCGTTAAGATGCTGTAGATTCTCTCTGTTTGCCAAAATAAGAGTCTGTTCGTGGGTATATTCGCCTCTGTGTCCTCACTGATGGAAATGCATGCTGTCTCCTAAGCAACAGCAAGCAAGTGAGTCCAAAGAAAGCTAGACTTAGCAACATTAGATCTTTGGCCTCTCTCGTCCCTTTGGTGTCCTTCAGCATTAAACATCACAGACTGACCTGGTTAGTAAACATGAGCGCGCTGCGTGCAGTTTACTGATGTTGCATTACAGGAGTCCTGGGTACTGAGGGGAAGTGGAATTTTTCAGTTAGCTCTCGCTGCCATTTGGAGCTGCCAACATGCAACATTGACTTTTGCAGCTTTGAGGATGGCATGAAGTAGCTTTGAGATTTACATTTCCCGGCATGATTCCTCATGAACAAGGGATGCTGTGGCAGGATGTAAGACTGAAAGGACTTGAAAATTTATGTTCCCAGACAAAACTGTTCTCACACAGTCTGGAGCTGTTATATATACCCTTTTAGAAGTGTGTAAATCTAAGTCAATTTGACCACAATCACAGCACTTTGGAGAATGGAAAAAAAAATTAGAGCTGCAGTTCATGGTTATTTTCATCATTGATTCATCTCAAGATTAGATTTTTGATTAATGGATTGAAAGCGTAGGCTATGGGATATCAGAAAAAGGGAGAAAAAATGGCCATTGTAATTTTTTTCAGAGCCCAAGATGTTAAGGCTGTAACTCAAAGTTATTTCATTTGATTTAGATTTGGCAGTTTGAAACAAATATTGAGCTTTTTTTCCCATATAGAGTTTGAATTCAGTGGTATGTTCAGGTTGACATGGGCCTTCATGTAGTATAGTAAACAAGCTTACTATGCTAATGAAAAATCAAAGATGTTCAACAGCATTTTAGCTGACATTAGATATCAAACAGAAGCCAGAGACTGTATCATATTTAGCTGCTGTGAGATGTGAAGTCATCACTTCTAAGCAGAAGGCAGAGGATAATGTTATCTGGCAACCTGATGGCGCAAAGCCTCTCTTCAGTCCAGGCAGCTGCTTCCATATCCGCAGCTGCCTGTACCGAAAAACAGCATGAAAGTCGGGAGCGCTCACTCTGCAGCTAAATCTAGGGACTTGCGCATCTCCGCAAGTACACTGCACACTGAACAACAGGAATCTCAGGGGTCTCTGACTGACAAATTAAATCTCTGACTTTCAGACGACAACCCAACAAGACAGTGTCTTCAAATGATTTTTTTCCCCCGACCAACAGTTCAAAAAGCAAAAGATATTCAATGTATGATAACAGAGAAAGGCTGCAGATGCTCACATTTGAGAGGCTGGGACCAGCATCATGTTTGCCAGCTTTGCTTGATTAACTGCTTAATGTGGAATCATACAACTTTTCAACTCCATACTCCTCAGCATTTCTAAGTGTGTTATCGTTGGCGTCACTGTCACAAAGACAACATGATCGTGTTGTGTTTTCCTTAGGGCCTAGCCACCAACACCGTTTCCACAGTTACTTTGGTTGTTTCACTGTCCATCATTTCCACTGCTGGGGATAATAACTGACGCTCTTGCTCTTTGTTAACTGAGGATAGCTGCCATAGAAGTATAATAACAACTAGATACAGGATGCCAAGATTGCTTGTCTGGCGAGTTTCCAAAAAACAATTTCTAACTTCTAGGTTTATTTTCACAAAATGCGGCTCGCTGACTATGGGTAGCAGTTTTTATACCACTAGCCCCACCAGTGAATTCGTGCTCAGCTCATAGACTTTACATCATATTGACGTCAGGGATTTTATTTATTTATTTTTTTAGATTATTAATTGGGGCTTTTATTGACTTTAATTGACAGGGCAGTGTGAGTGTGAAAGGGGGAGAGAGAGAGGGGGAGACATGCAGCAAAGGGCCGAGGCCAGATTTGAGCCCGTGGCCGCTTCGGTGAGGACACAGCCTCTGTACATGGGGCGCCACTGTATCCACTGATCCACCAGGCGCCCTGACATCAAGGATTTTAAATTACTTTTTGCAACTCGAGGAACATTTAACGAATACAAACCCCCAATGGGTCGAAAATTGATAATAGAAACAGTCATAATTGACCTTGTTTGCAGTTCAAGGTGTCCTTATAATGGCGGTCTAGGGGGAAAATGCTATTGGGCCACAGGGGATGTTTTGCTCCAATACGGCGAGTGGCCTATGAAAAAATTGGAAGCAGTGCTGAGCTGTTTTCCTCGGGGTCTGATAGATACTGATAGCTCTTCCTGTTTTGGTTGCACCATGGTCAATGCAACTTCCTTTGTGCTGCAATCGAGCCTTTATTTTCATGGGAGACCGCGACCAATGGCAAACAGAATTGCACAGTGAAAGTGAGGCTTATAGGGAACCAAGCTGAACGCTGATGGTGTCATTTGTGCGGATGTGGCTCAGAGGTGGAGCGGGTCATTTACTAATGGGAAGTTTAACGTTCGATCCACAGCTCCTCTCGTCAACATGTGGAAGTATCTGTGGGAAAGATACTGAACTCCAAATTGCTCCCAGTGTGTGAGCGTGTGTGACTGTGAGTGAATGTGTGAATGTGACATGTATCATATAAGCGTTTTGAGTTGTTGAAAGACTAGAAAAGCGCTATATGAGTGCAGTCCGTATTACCATTAATCTGTAGCCATACAAATGCTTAATCAGCATTTACTTCATAATGATAGACCAGAAAATTTACTATTTCCACTATTAAAGATTAATCATTTATGAAAATTATTGTTAATTAACTTTCTGTTGATCCACGTATTGACTAATTGCTTCAACACTAAACACATTTTTGGCAGACTCAGAGAAATCCAGTCACTGTTAATTGCTGTTGAGTCTCAGTTACCTTGAAGGCAAAGATGGACCTGCAGGTTTTATATGAAGTTTTAGAGTCGTCCCTGAAATCTATGATGAAATTTTAGTGGATGAAACAATTGTATTCATCATCAAATGAGTCACCGGGAAAAAAAACGGAATCTTTTAGTGATTCTCTAGAAATGTGAGGAAATGCATTGTTAGACAAACAGTATCTGTGACATATAATGATAGATAGCAGAACAAAACACCTGGGGCCACAAGGTAACCGTGCAGTAAAGGCATTTTTCATTTAATGGGAACAAATGGGGGTCATTGCAGTTCTGTACAGTTCTACAACGTGAAACCACCACATCCTAATTACAGTAAAAGAGCCTTTTTCAGTGCCTTACTGTTTGTTTGTGGTGCGTATTTTTGTGTATCTGTGTTTTACTAGTCCCTGGTTAAGATGCAGACACCTTTCTATTGACTGTCCCCTCCCACCTCTCGTCCCTCTTCACCTCAGGACGCCCAGACGTGGTGGAGTCCGTTCCAGACGATCCCACATACAACGTGAGCAGTGAGCTCACCCTCGAGGTGACCCGCAGTGACGACAACGCCCTCATCACCTGCGCTGTCGACCATCCCTCTCTCGCCCCCGGGGACAAGAGGAGCGAACACGCTCTGCGGGTGTTGTGTGAGTCAACTGGGAAATGGGGTGGAGTGGGGAGGAGAGGAGATAGAGAGGATGCTGTGGGGAGAGAGGGAGAGTAGAGGACACACGGATGTGAGAGAGAAATGCGAATTAAAGCCTCAAACTGCTGTCTTTTTTATTTCTGCCTTGCTCATCTCTTTTATTGGGCAGCAGAGGCACATTTTCCCCCTTTGCAGTTTGATCTCTGCTCCAATAATTTCACATTAGCTACCTGTAATAATGACCACACAGGAATGTAACCTTCCTCTGCTGGTGCACTTAACCAGAGTTGAGTCGCTGTGAATAAGAAGAGCAGGTTATTATCCGGAATGAAACTATATACGAGCCACGTCGGAGTCTGTGCCGGTGCTGCCACCCTGTGGGCGAGACAGCGGCACTGCATCGCCGTGGGAAAGTGATGTAGTTGTGTAAGAGGTTATGTCATTGTGGGAGGCAGAGAGATGGTGACGCCTACAGGATGCAGATGGGAGTAGATTTGAGACAGAGATGAATGAGACTACTGTCTGTGCTGTGTTCATGTCTGTGCAATTATGAGTTCTGTGTTATGTAACTATACTCGGTTTCTGTGTGTGTGTGTGTGTGTGTGTGTGTGTGTGTGTTTGTCTTCCACATACAGATTCCCCTAACGTGGAGATCGTGCCTCAGAATGATCTGCCCAGAGAGGGGGAGAAGTTTCATCTTCTGTGTAAGGGCAACGGCAACCCCGAGTAAGTCAAAAACACACACACACACATTTTATTCACACCATGTCTGCCTGTATGTGTGCACACACACACACATACACACACACACACACACACACACTTTTCTTGATTTGATCTGATCTAAATGTCAGATCACTGTCATCTACCAACACACAAATATCAGTTTGGTTATTAACCTTAATCTAACAAGACAAAAAACATCAAATTCATTTTTTAAAGGAGTTCTATGCAACATTAAGGGCCTATCTATAATTTAGTGTCTGGGGCAGGATTGCCTGCAGACAGTTTTCAACATGGAGTTGGTTTGGCCAACAGCTAGCAGCTAACGGGGCTAACAGCACAACCAGTGCTAACAAAAGCAACAATGCTGACATGTTATGCTTCAGTTACAATTACTTGTGTTATGTTTCGATTACCGTCATATGAGAGCAGAACAAAGCGGTGGCGATTACTTAGCCTCACAAGGAATCACAGGGACTCACATGCACTCACATGCCGCCACAGGTTGGCCAGTCACCACAACAAAAAGCAGAAAAACTCAGATTACAAATCTCACACACACACACACACACACACACACACACACACACACACACACAAACATTGTAGCATGACTTCATACTCTGCTCAGGACATCATTATTCCACTATATGTTTATTAGGGCTGGGTATTGGTATGCAACACCTTTAAGGTATCAATGAAATAACCCAGTACCAGCAACTTCTCCAGTCAAACAATACCTGCATTTGATCCTTTTTAGACCTGAATCGAGAAAAAAACAAAAAACAACTATTTGTAGGGTTTTGCTCCCAGGCAATCACTGCGAGAGTTCCTCAGTTGAATGCAATGTGTGATTGGGCCATTATCCCAGCAGTTGCAACCCATATAGTCTGTGGTGTAATGAAGTCAAGCTCAGTGTATTTGACAGATTTTGCAGTTCAGCGTGCCATAATGGCACCAAATTTTTCAAAGTTTACTGGCATTGTATGCAACTTTGGGCATCCATTCACGACAGGTATTTAATGAAGCAGAAAAAAAGGTATCAAATGATGTACTCCATTGGCACTGGTATGACTTTAAGGGTACTGGTACTGGCATTTCTTAAAGACAATACCTCGCCCTCATCTTAGCAAATAACTGTTTGCTGCTATATTTATGTTGTTTGCTTCCTTATAGTGGTTTGAGTGTCATATAGAGGTAAAGTATTTAAACAAAAACAGAACTTCCAGACATACAAAATGACAAAACAACTTGTTCCAACATTTCCAGGCAGTTTGCAACATAACTAAGAGTTTCTTCTTTGTGCCAAAAAGTAGTGGATTAAGATAACTTGCTCACACTGTACTGGAGTAGGAGGACTTGAGTACATGTGGTACATTCTGCATGCTAGAGCAACACCAACACAAGAGTGGTTTATGCAGCATGTCTATTTGATTAACCTTGCAAATATATTTCTAAAATGCACTTCAGTAAAGTGACCAAAAAATCCTTAGACCTTAAATACAAAAAATATCTGTCAGTGCCTTCAAAAACTACTCAGATGACTCATTTTTCCTGACCACCTCCATGGTCAGGGTCTGGTGAAGTTGGAATGGTAGTCATTGATTAGAAGAGACCAACTGTTGCCGGAGGACGCCAATGTGTTTGGTGTCAAGGTCAGACACTTGAGAGAGAGTTATAACATCACGCTACTTCCAACTTTGCTTATTAGCAGGACCGCATGAGGCTAGTATCTTTGAGTATTTGAACTGATGCAGCCATTTCTTTGCTGAGGACACTTTCATTTGGACAGTTAATTCAAGGTTTATGTACTGTCTTTCTTAAAGTGCTCGTAGCCTTTTTATCATCTCTTCTTTGCCAGTTCTAATTTCATCTCTCACCTCCATGACTTGAGCTAGGTGTGAGTTCTTAACAACATTCTTATGTCTGGTGCATCTGAGTACATAATCCAAAAGATGATCCTTTGTATAAAGTTGGCCATAGGCCTTAACTCAAATTATCTGAGCATGGTTATGTAAAGGGTCTCAGTATTGAGGTGATCAAGGAAAATGGTCAGGAAAGGTGGTCATGAAAATTGAGCCATATGAATGGAATTTGGGCGGCTGAGACTTAGAGGTAGAGTGGATCGTACACTAATTGGAAGATTGGCCATTAGATCCCTGGCTCCTTCAGTCAACATGTTGAGTGTGTGTAATTGGTTACTTAGTAGAAGGGGCACCATGTGTGAAAGCCACGGCCACCAGTGTGTGAATGGGTGAATGTGACATGTGGCGTAAAAGTGCTTTGAGTGGTCAGAGGCCTAGAAAAGCACTATGCAAGTGCAGTCCATTTACCATTCAATAGATTTTAGAGGCACTTCAACAGCATATAAAGAAGCAAAAAAACATGTAAAAAAAAAAAAAAAAAAACACCCACATTTAGTTACTGAAAAGATGTCAAATTGCACAACAAGTCCGCAATCACACAGAAGAAATCAATGAAAATGCACGTGCACACACCTATAGGATACATGTGCAGGTAGCAGCCCTGACAGCTGCACACACTTGTAAGCAATCACACATCAACATGTTTAATTTCTGACATCTTTTCCTGTTGTTCAAATGCGTACATAAACACACACATGGGTGCAGTTAGTGAAAAACATCCGCTTGTACAAGCTCTCGAGTGTTCGCTGATACAGTGTGTACACAATATTTCTGATCCTTACAGACACAAACACGGAAACAAACTGCAACCCCGTCTTAAATCCTGCCCACACAAATACACTCTTTCCCCTGGCCTTTCTGCATTATAGATGAACCTTCAGCCAACCAGGCCTATCGATCCACTCTCCACCCCTCCTCCTCCCCCTGTCCTCCCCTCTCTGCCTCCCTCCATCATCGGGTATCTCTCCGCTACCGTGTCACTCACGACTCGTTCACTCCTCTCCGTCTTGTCACGATGCCTCTTTACCCTCCTCCTCCTTCTCCTCCTCCACGTCCTTTCCTATAACTCTCCTCTATCTCTCTCCTCACACCTTTTCCCTCGAAACTCCCCATCCCTCCTCCTCTTCCTTTGCCCCCCCTTCTGTCAGCTCATCACAGCAGTGGCTAGGAATAAGACTAGCCGGTTAGTTTGATTGGCAGGTGGAACAGATAGGGGGCGGGGCAGGAGGAGGTGACTGTCATCGCATGAGCTTACTTTAAAAGGCAGCGAGGGAGTCAATAAATTATAGACGGCAGAGAAGCAGGGTGAGAACATTGCGCCATGGTCAGGGTTTCCATTCCCACGGGGACCACCTATGTTAGAAATATGATTATTTGTGATACAATTAGACACTCTGGATGAAAGCATCCGTTCAATTATGTATGTTCTATATAGCCATGCTCTGTGGTATTAAATGGTTCTGTGTAGTTCAAAATGGCCCTGACAGTGCAAGGGTTCAGGGTTCAGCTCCCACTGGGATCACCTGTTCTAAAAATGTACTTAACTCATAGAACAGGGAGAGGCTTTAGATAAAAGTATACACTGCATAGCATAGGCTGTATGTAAAAAGAAACACTAAAAAAAAAACAGGGGAATAGAGAAGAGAGGAGCTGTGAGATCGCTGCAAAAAAATGACAAGGGAAGGAGAGGTAGAGGGAAAGAAAACAAACCGACAGGAGAGAGAGAGGTAGAGGGAAGCGGAGAAAAGTGTGGGCGGAGAGGAGACAGAAAGATTTGGTGACAAGCAGCGAATGACTAAGACAGAGAGAGGGAGAGCAAACAAGAGAAAGCCAGTGTGTGTGTGTGTGTGTGTGTGTGTGTGTGTGTGTGTGTGTGTGTGTGTGTGTGTGTGTGTGTGTGTGTGTGTACGTGCAAGATACAAGGTGCACGGTTATGTGCACCGTCGCTTGTGGATGAGCTAGTGTCCAATCAAATCAGATACAGGTTGCCCCTGCAGCTGTCAGTCAAAACCCAATCACCGCTGCGACACCTTTTCTCCGACACACCCAACCACTCAGATCCCTCTCCTCCCCTCGAGCTGCCCTCCCCAATCAAACTCGATGAACGTCACACTCAATTCCACGATACGCACTTTTTTCTCCGTGGTCACATCCTGTCAGGTTCAAAAGAATAACTTACCGTATCAAATTCTATACTGTGTTTCCTTGACGCCCGGCAGCGAGAGCTTTCTAACAGAGGGGAAAGACAATTCGTGCTCTACATTCTTTTATATTTCCAATCTATTCAATCAGCACAACCCAGGAGTGCTTGCATCACATTTCTGAGTTTGAAGTCATTTAACCAAAACTGTTCACTGCTCACTCACACATAAAAATCCTTGCGTAACCTTGACCTATTGCGTGTGAGCTGCCTTACGTGTGCAAGGTCATGGCTGTGGTCAGAAAACAGCAGGTGACATGTAACAGGATTACAGTAATCTGTGACATGTTAAAGGATAAGGCCTGGCCATACTCTACAGTATAGTTCTCTTATTGCTGACAAATCCTTTGAAAAGACACACACCAATAATTGACTGAATCACTACCAAGTATTGACTCTGTAGCCAATGTATGATATAGTTTATTTAGCTCCAGTGTTTCCCAAGAACTACTAAGAACTCGTCAGTGAGCCACATCATTGCACTCGGTGACCTTTCCCTGGTTGCGACGGCTTATTTTAAGTCAAATCTACATACGCTTTCCTACTGCCATGTATACTCACTAGTGTATACCAGATGTGTATTAATCCACAGCTTAAAATAGTCCCCGACAAGATTAAATAATACACACTGTCAAGATAACGGCAACAAAAACAAGAGAAAACATACAATATATTGAATATGTATCACCATGAATGCTTCAGTGAACTTCTACGACCACTTAATGTAACATAAACTGAGGCACATATGTGATGGCTTTAAGGCAGAACAGATGCGATGTTGTATACAGCGTCTTTTGTGATTGATCTAATGTAAATCACCCACACGCCTGTGTATATGATGTTATGATATGGATATGATGTACTGAACTTTGGACCCCAGTAAGATTAGCTGGTGTTGTTGGCATCAGCTAATGGGGATCCTTAAATAAATGAATAAATATATAAATAAAAGAGACCTGACAAAACAGAGTGTGTCTTAAAAACATTATGAAAACATTTTGAGAACTGTAAATAGTACGTTTTAAGGAGTTATATAAAAGAAGGTAGTTAGTTTGCAAGTTCCTCGGGAGTCCCGACCCTTTTGGTTATAGCAGACGAGTTGGCAAACAGTGGCTTATTTACACATCTTGGGGACACGGAGCAACATTAATATTCATGTGGAGCGTGACAGTACGATGATCAGAACATGTTATAGCATGATGTGTCTTGAAACTATGCAGATAAGAGCCTACTGAATCAAAATAGTTAAGCTTTAGACTGTAAAAATGCAAACCAAAAACCAAAATCATTGATCTGAGAAGTCTGAAAACTCTACACAACTGAGGTGAACTGCAGAGTCAGGCAATAACTCATTACATCCATTTAAAAAGAATAATAATAATAATAATGATAATAGTGATGAGAGCAGCTTTAAATATGTCCATCTTCGGCAGGAACCAATAGAGAGGACAATCTAACATAACGTTTCCATTAATAATCTCTACTGATCACACAACAGATTCTTTTAAATAAGTGTTGTATTACAAAGATTTTAACATTAACATAATTTAGCAAATCTTACATCAATAATTTAGCAAAAACACCCAATAGCGCATTCTTTACTGTGATAATGATCACAGCTGGGAGAGGGAGGAATACGCAGCACCAAAGTACCCATAATTGCAATAAAGAATGTCTTCAAGCATATCATGACTTTTGTGCAGTGTTTATTAATGCATGTGTGCTAATTGAAAAGTTTCCACATAAGCAGAGCTCATAGCCCAGAATAAAACAGAGACTTTAGACGAGGGGATTATCGGTGTGGTCTGACCAATCAGCCGCCTGCACTTAAACTACCTGCTGTATAACAGAGATTGACTTTCAAGCATTATGTTTAATAACACTACACCAGTTACAGCCTGTAAATGGGAAGTTAATTGTTCAGTTAATTGCTTATTATCTCGCATTTGGAGGCAGTGTAATACAACAGCTGATTCTGTTTTATTGCAGGTAGCCAAACATGGTCAGGACACGCTTGTTTTAAATACTTCATGGTTGAATATTCATTCGCCTCAGGACAGCTGACTGAATGCTAGCGCTCTTTTTTTAAGCATTGTTAGGATTTATATTCCTAAAATGACACATATTCGAAACTTTGAGCTTCCTAGGAAGCCCACAGTCTCCCAAGTGTTTGCTCAGCAGCAGGTGTCGAGGGAGCAGACGATGTTTCTCATTAGCTTTCACTGAGTTTGAGATTTTTTGCCCGGCAGCAACAACAGATAGAATTATTATAGGTTTTTTTTTTTTTTTTTGTACCTTTTTTGAAAAATCCAACTAGATTTTAAAATGTTTGTGTAAGGGAGCTCGGTCGAAGAGATGTATTGTCTCTGCCTTTAACAGTTACTGTACAAGCACAAACAGCCATGTGGCCTCCTTTGCGAATATACAGATTGCACCTTTAGGTGTCACTGTTTTGTTTTTTTTTTCACATTTCCAAGAGCGATTAATCAGTGCGACCCATTCAGGTCTGTCCCCGTTTCAGTCTCCCCGTCATTGTAATTACTGTACAGCGCTTAAGGACTCGTACATTTACATAATTGATTCTTTTATCAAGACACGTCTCGCTATCTCTCTCATACACAATCTGTTATGCAGAATGGATTTTTTAACGCAGGCTGATTTGAAATGCTGATCTTTGTTCTGTTGTCTTCATCTCCCTCCATCTTTTTTTAATCTCTTTTCTTCTTCAAGCCGCAGCACTCCTCCCAACCCCGTCCTTCTCTCCATCATTTTCTTCATCTTTTTTTTTCACTTTTGCCGTTTGCTGCAACAACTCTCAATTTTCTCCCTGTAACATCCATCTCTTTCTCTTATTCGTTCTCACTCCTCCCCTGCTTTTATCTGTTCTTTTTTTCCATCTTCGTTCCTTCCAGCCTCCCCTCTCCTCTGACCATTTCTTCTTTTTCCATCTCTACTTCACCCTTGATCATTCCATCTTTTTTTCTTTGTCCTGCAGCACTTGTCACCGCTCCCTTCTCCTCTCATCACTTCACTCCTCTTTTGATTTTTACTTTCAGTTACTCTATTTTTTTCTCTTTTTTTTTGAAAAATGTGCTGAGCATCTACAGTTCAACTTAGGACTCTCATTCTTTGTGTGTCTCCTGCTCTCTCCTGTCTCAACAGGCCCTCCACCTACTCGTGGGAGAAGAAGGATGGAGAGCTCCCCCCGCTGGCCAAAGCCGACGGTGCTTACTTGCGTTTCGAGATGCTCAACAAATCAGATAATGGCGTCTACCTCTGCCATGCCGACAACGGCATAGGAAAAAGCCAGGGGGAGTACACACTCCTGGTGCAAGGTAATGAGGGAAAGTGAAAAAAGGGAAGGGAAAAGAAACAGAAATGGGTTGCGTGGTGGGGAAGAGGGGGACTGGTGTAAAAAGAGTTTGGGATGTCTTCTTCTTTTACTTTTCTTCATCACGTTTCTTTATTTCTGTCGTTTGTTGTGGCTTTTGCTTGTACTTCTTCCATCTTTTTTCTCTTCTGATTTTCTTTCGTTTCTTTCCTCCTATTTTTGTTTGTTTTTTTTCTCATCCAACCGCGCTACCATGCCAACGCTTACCATCCAACCGCTTTCGCTCGTTCTTGCGCTTCTATCCCTTTCACTCTTATGTATCCCGTTCGTTCGATCCATGGCCATTTTTGCGCTTTGCTTGCTCATTTCCACTCCACCTCCTTGCCATCGTCCTCCTCCCAAGATCCCATGGACCCAGACTACCCTGACGCCCCTGACTCCCCTGACTCCCCTGACTCTCCTGATTCCCCTGACTCCTCTGACTCCTCTGACTACACCAACTCCCCTGACTCCCCAGATACCACATTATCTTTCCTTGACTCTCCAACTTCTCCATATTCTTCCTCCTCCTCCCTCCCACCCTCCTCTCCTCCTGACGCCTTCTCTGGCTCCGGTGCTGATCCCACTTCCTCTTCTCCTGACCTCACCTCCCCCGACTCCTCCCCCTCTCCCGCCCCCTCCATGGCCGACACGTCAGCCACTGTCTCCGAAATCTCCACCACCACCCTCTCCAATCTCCTCTTCCCCGACTTGCTCTCTCCTTCCTCCTCCCCAACTCCTCCCTCCTCAGCAAGCATCACACCCTCCGCCACCGACCCCTCCCCCTCCCCCTCCTCCCTTACTCCCTCAGTTTCCGTCCGGCTGAATGGAGTTTACACTTTCACAGGTAAAACCATCTGAGTTACACACTTGCACACACACTTGCAAACAAGAGAGATGCGAGAAGCTTAGTAATGGAGTGGAAAACAAACACCATTCAAGTTGCTGTTTTTCCCCTCAATACACAAACTGTAGTTGCATTGTGGAGCAGTCAAGGATACTGGGAGTTTGTTTTACATTCACACACGTGCAAACACACAGTCAAAGCTGACAGCAAGAAAAGAATAGAAGAAACTCAATGGAGGGAAAAAATGGCCTTTTCACAGCTGTTTCATGATTTCTTTTCTTGTTTTCCTCTTTTCTCCTGTTGATAATCCCTACCTCCGCCCTGAACCGCTCAACACACACTCCTCCACTCATCCACACATCCATCCATCCATCCATCCATCCATCCATCCATCTATCCAAACATCCAACAATCCATCTACTCATCCACTTGAGAAGATGCTGCAGAGAACATTACAGGTATAACTTTTCCACCAGTCATCTGTCGTTCTGACTTTCTGTCGTTCTAACTTTTCACCCTGTCTGTCTGTCCATCTGTAGGCCTGACTGTCTGTAGTTCTGTCTGTTTTCGTCTTGTCTGTCACTCTGGGGAAAAAAAAAACTTAGTCTGGGGACACTTTGAACTTCAGAGCGGAGGGATGAATATTTCATACTCCGGTCCACGTAAAGCTTTGTTGTTGCCAATACGTGCACAGACACAGGCTCAAATCACACTTTCACACACCAGCATCACACACACACATGAACACACACACAAACACACACACAGGGCACTCACATCTATCTCACAACGACACACAAGTGTGACCCCTTAAGTGGTACAAGTCATTTACACAGTGTTCCACTTCCTCTGTGTGTGTTTCCCTATGTGTGTTTTTCTGTGTGTGTGTGTGTGTGTGTGTGTGTGTGGGTGTGTGTGTGTGTGTAGGGAGGGGTGGGGGTGGGGTGGGAGGGTCAGGCTTGAGGTGTTCTTGGGTCTTGTCTGCTTTCCTTTGATGCTGACAGCAGGATTTATGGGCTCATTCTCAGTCTCGCCTCGTCAGCATGCCCCTCTCACCTCCACGCCGTCCAGCCAGAGTGTGTGTTTGACTTTCTGTGTGTGTGTGTGAGTGTGAGTGTGAGTGTGTGTGTGTGTGTGTGTGTGTGTGTGTGTGTGTCATTCTGCACAGGAGCTCAGAGTACCCCCCCTCCCTGTTCTCTGTCTGCGGCTGGCCTCTGGTTGGTTGTTGTCATGCCCCTTCACTTCTCTAACTGGCTGAAATGTGACGTTTTTCTCCAAAATTGGCCGTTCATCCCCGTCATTTGGTGTCTCAGCTGGTTGTAATGTGTTCCTTTGTTCTTCAGTTTCAGTTTTGTCGACATTTCTGGTTGTCAGTGGCTGTTGCTGTGTTTATACCTCTTATTCCTGTACTCCAGTTGGGAGTTTAAGCTATCTGTTTCCTCCTCTGACTGGTTGAATCCCTGCCCTCCACATTGGTTTGATCCCTTGAACATTCACCAACTGCAAGCCAGTCTCTCTTCTCAACTCCCATCTCTTTTTATTCCTCCATCATTTATTTTTTTTCTGTCTTTTTACGCTTTTTGGTATGAGAAGTGCTGCTTTCGAGTTGTGCCTGTCTGAGTGACTTTCAAAATGACACCCAGCGTTTGATCCGGTCTGAAAAGTCAGGCGAAATGAATGATGTATCAAATTATTTCTGCATAGATTGCTCTCCTCTCTGAGGGCCAAGTAGCTAAAGTGGCTATAGCGAGGCATACTGGGGGGAAAAAATCAAATCTCTGCTGTTGGGTGAAAAACTTGCATTTTGAAAAAATGCCAGCTTTCCAGAGACAAGGAGAAGAGAATTTGTTTTCAGCTTAACCGCTGTTAATGTTAAATTTTGTACAAAGGCTCTTATAAGTGAAAAAATGTGTATATTTTTCAATAATGGAAGCATACAACAAGTATATTTCTACCAGTATAAGTATACAGGTACTTCTTCTGCAAAGTAAATGTTAGGTAACAGAGTTTCTAATGCAAATTTCATCAAGGTACATTTTTGCTCTGATCATACTTTCGATGCATAAAGTTTACATTATACTATGCTTTTTTTTTTGGGAGCACAAAATTATCCGACCAATACAATTTAAATATTTGTAAGCATGTCTTAAGTGCAACCTTTATTATGCTAAGTGCAGCTTACATTGATTAAATGTAACAGAAACTGTTATCTTACACCAAAGTTTACTCAAATGTACCAGAGTTTACTTCTCATTTTGTGCACACTGTAAGGTCTTGTCAACATGCACACATGAATATTTAAAACTGGGGCTTTTTTGATGTGTTCAGTCCTTTTGTCCACATGCAAACTGCAGTTCACGCCACTAAAAAACTAAATCTTTTGTAAAACTCAGTCCAGGGTGAAGATTTTCAGAAACTCTGTTTCTAATGTGTTGACAGGGAAAACAGAGTATTTGTCTTGTAATGTCAGTGTGTGCGCTGTATTCTGCTTTGTGAGGCAACAAATGAGGCAACATTGTGTGCAATGTCGGATGTGACCATAATAGTGCTGGCACTAGCCTTGCTAACAGGACTTTTTACATGTTCACACATAAATGTGCAAGTACTTTTTCACCATACTGAGGAACAGAGGCATTAGAATCAGCTATGGAGGTCACTGCTCCATTGATGTACAAAGAGAACCGTATACAGCGTCTGAGGCGGGCCCCTGCTAGACAGACTGCCCCATTTTTTCTGAGGGAAGTTGCTCAGTGGTGCTAGAAGTCAAAAAAGTTTGACTTACCAGATATAGAATTACCTGGATCTCCTGTATCATGGTGCCCTTGCAGTAAGTGCATCAGAGATTTAACATGGCCCGGCAGCTAACTTCTGGTTTTTAGCCCTCTGCTAACTTCAAAGGGGATAAAATGATTGAATCGTGCGGCTCTTAGAGACTTTCATAATATTATCGGATCAAATGGGTCAAATCCCAATAGTGAAACGAGTCATTTCGCGGGATTTGTGGCAATCATAAGAATGTAACCACTGATTAGCAGAAATGTCTTTCACAATGTCTATGGGAAAAGGTCTTTCTGGACCCCATGGCATCATGTTGGCCACACTTCCCGGGGGCTTGCGCTGTCAGTGCTCGCGAAATAACTTTTTTCGGGCTTCTGATCAGGCCACCATCTTATTCTTCTTCTTTGCATGGCTTTGGGGTTACAGTTATAGCAGGACCTGTTGGTTTGTCAATCTTTTGACAGCACAGTTGTGTTTTCCTATGATATACAGATTTTTTTTCATAACAGTGCTTTTGAGCATTTTTTAAAACAAAGGACGAAAAACCCTGTTTATTTTTTGTTTTGTTTTTCAAAATGACCATGTCCATGTGGACAAGGCCTAAAAGTTAGTACCAAAGTACATAATATAAGTGTGAAAAGAACCAACAAATCCTTTTCTATCTATGACTTGTGCATTAAAGTGATCAGCAGTGTGCCTTTTTTTGTTCTGCAGTATACACTAAATTTAAATTAAGTAAACTAAATAAGTATACTTAAGTATATTAAATGTACTATCAGAAAATATACTTTCTTCATGATTTGGTATTCACCAAGGCAGGATTAAGCCTTTGAAACCTGAGCAAAGACATTGGAGGAAGGCAATGAGCAACGAAAGAAGAAATTAACCAAAAAGTAACAAGAAAGTAGTAACAAAGTTCAAAGAAAATGACCTGAAAAATAAATAAAGAAAAAATAAAATAACTAATTATGATAATTAGAAATATTGTTTTCTTTCTCTAGATATTTTAAAAATAATTTTCTAACTCTAAGAAAGTTGCTCATTGACTTTTTTTGTCATATTTCTTAAAGAAATCAAACCAATTTGCTCAGGGTTTAAACATTTAAATACTTGTGAAAGGCATCTGAAAGCAGCATAAGAAAAATTCAAATCTATTATTTAATCACATGATCATGTAATCAGAATCTGGGGCTCTTGTGGCGACGGAACAGTTGTTCACATTCCCTGGTTGGTAAACCGGCCTCCGATTATTCAAACCTGAACAATTTCCGAGCTTGAAGAGCATAAAATCCCTCAGTTAAAGTGAATACATGGAATTCACCAATGCTGAAGGGGCGAGGATTTCACCTGACATCCAGCAGTGTGTTTGTGTCCCCCACAAGGTTTTTACAAGTGATTGGAATTTGGTCGGTAAACTGCACAATCCTGTTGCATGTTAGTCACGACCAATTTTTAATGGAGGGTGACGCTGTGGTCCCTTTTCTTTCGCCTGGCTTTTTTCATATCCTTGTCTTTGTCTTCTGAAGGTTTGCTGCTGTGCCTGGGTATTATATATTGACAAGTCTTCTCCGCTCCCCTATTCTTTTCTTTTTCTTTCTGCCTTCTCTGTCACTCTCCCCATTATTCTCTCTCTCTTTCTCTATTTCTGCTGCCTTTCATCATCTGTCTGCTGTTTCCACCAATATTCATACGCCACCCCCTCCTCCCTCTCTCTGCTCTCAATCTCTGTCTCTCTCTCCCTCTCCCCTCTTTTCCCTCACTGTCTCTACCTCATTTTATATCGCTGTTTCTCTCTCTCTCTGTTATCCATTCCCCCCTTCCCTCTCTTATTATGTCTCCCATCTTATCTTTACTACATGACTTCATCTCCTCTCCTCTCCTCTCCTCTCTTCTCCACCACCCTCCTCTCAAGACCCCACAGCCATGTCGACCTCTTCGGGGGTGGACCACGCGGTGATCGGAGGGGTGGTGGCTGTTATCGTCTTCATCCTGCTCTGCCTCCTCATTGTCCTCGGCAGATACCTCATCAGACACAAAGGTCACCTGCTCACACACACGGACACACACGGACACACTCATGCATGCATGCATGAGCGTACACTGAAATACACTTGCATAAATATGGATACATGCGTACCAAGACTGGATCTCGCACGCACAAACATGCATATGCATACAAATGCAGAGACACACAGAAATGCAAATGTCCTCATACCTAAATATGGATTCTAAGCATAAACCTCACTTACTTTACTCTCAGAGCAGAAAATGAATGAATGACAATAAGTGAATGTTTATTCATTGCCTTTTAATACATTTTGGTTCGCACAACTTCCTGTGAGATTAGATTTCCTGGTCTCAGCGATATTTCTGCGGCATATTTTATATAATCAAAGCAGAAACGTAATTGCTTCCTGGCCATGATGTTAGTTAGTTATCTGTTGCTCATAAGCTCTGTGGGTGGGAGACAAAACAGTTTCTTTTTCTTTCTTTACACTCCCGTTCAGGTCTCAAAAAACACATTTTTAGCATATAAACAAACAAGAACAAAGCAAATTCAAATGTCTTAACTCCAGCAGGGAACACATTTAAATGGTACTAAACACGTTTCAGCACCCAGGTGGCGCAGTTGATAAACACTTGCCCACCTCCACCAGCACAGTGCACCAGATTGAATCCCCGGCTCCGGTGCTTCCAGCTGGTCCAGAATATTGAACACAATTGCTTGGTGGCCAGTGTTCACAGATGCCAGGTCTGTGAGGGATCATGTCTGTGTCGCTGCACCGCTGACTCCCTCTGGCTGGTTGAGGCACCTGTGCATAGAAGGGTGGAATCTGGGGGGTGATAGCTTCCTCGCTGTCTGGTGGCTGCATGTGTGGCAGTGTTGCAGGCCAGCGGAGGAGTGAGCAATTACACGGACTGTAGTACATGAAAATTGGTCATTGGCTGTCATTTCACTGCCATTATGTGAGAGTAAATGCAGATAGTTCTCACTAATGAAGCATAGAAGCAGCAGATGAAACAAATGACAGCATGTGCAATGACAGGATAATGGGCAGAGAGCTATACAACCTAAGGATTACCATCTTATAACGCTATACTAAGACTGAATAATCAGCATTTAAATTATTTTAAAAGTAGGTTGACCGTTACACTTACCAGCGTTTTCAAGAGCTTTCAATGACATCTCATGGTCTTCATCAACAAATGGGGTTTACTCTTTATCCATGAGTATGGAAATTTGGTGACGTCATAACTGGTGACCGTATATTGGGAAGATCTGAACCCCAAACTTTGGTCAGAGATTCTCTTTGGTGTCAGATATGAATATACTCCTTGATTTTTCTCCGGTCGTCCACTAACTTTTGGTCCATGACTTCGACTTCTTCCCAGTCGATGCTGGGACCTGGTCAGGTATTCACAGAAAGCTAATGTGGTCTGTTTCTGTTTTTCATTCAGTCTGTTGTCCATGTCATGTTCACATATTTTTTACGACCACTTGGAATGACATGACCTCAGTTCAATGCCTAAGTTATGTGATGTCAACTGAGTCGACTCCATGACAGCTAATTTAAGTCTATTGGATTATAAGAAAACGCAACTCAAAGCTTCAAGCTTCTAAGTGGACCTTGAGTTTAAAATGACGTTCACAAGGTTAAGAATGTACTTTCATTGCTCACGTAAAAAGTAAGCTATGAGTTTGAAACCAAGACTGGGTTGAAAACCTAGTATATTGCTGGACCGATTATGATCATTTGTGGCTGTAAAAGCCACCCGAGGACGTATTTGAGGACCATTTGAATTTTGAAAGAGCAACGACCACTGGGAAACTCCAACACTGGACGACCAATGATGGCGACTTCATCTCTCAGTAAGTCAGGGACCGACTTTCATGTTTATAGGGGTGGTCCTGCTTTCCTGCGGTCCAGCGGAAATACTAGCGTTAGATTCACCTGTAAAACACACTCTCGCTAAAACACGGGACAGGGTTTTACTTGGAGGACAAAAGCTTGATGGAGCACGTTTAATATTGAATTGGTGATTTGGAGGTCAAAAGACGTCTAGACATCTTGGTTAAGATGGGGGTTGATTTGGTTGAAAACAGTCCTTTCAATCTCTAAGTTACACTGTTACTCGTGTTTGAGCTTTTAAGTTATATTATACTATGTATTTAACTGAAAATCCTAAGTAAACATTAAAAAGCATTTAAATGCTGTTAAGACTCAAGCCCTTTTTACACAGAGCTACGGAGCATAGGCACTTGTTTTTCTCACCAGACAGGCCTGTTTCCAGTACCGTATGTCCCTCAGTTATATGAGAGCAAAGCGGTCAATCACACATCGGCAACATCTCCCTGTGACAATAGTGCGTCATCGGCGCATACGCACACCTCGCCTGCCAGTCAGCCCTTGTCCTCCCTTATTTACGCCACCGTTGAATTTTTGACATAGAACCAAACGACAGCGGCACTGTGTGATTATAGACTGCATGTGGCATCATGGGACCGAGGAAGACCTGTCATGTGTGACATGTAACAAAACAGCTTTGGCCCTGTGTGACAAAAAACATACCCATCAGCAGTGTTTTATAAACAGTACAAATGGCACAACATGACATTAATGATCATTTACCTTCTCTGTCATATGCAGGCTGATCTTGCCCTCTGCTCGGAGGAGAAAGAGCTCCTGAATTTTGTTGTTTTCCCAAATTGCGGGCATTTCCGGTCGTTGTTCTTCCTCTTTGAGTTAGCCACTAACTACTACTAGCTGCTTTTTAAATCTCCTGCGGTGGGACACAGGAATAATACAGCATCAAAACGTTGAAGCCATTCTTCCCATGTCCTGTTCATACACACACCGTTTCAGCACTGTTACTGTCTCTCGTGGCAATTAATTGCGAGACATTTCTGACCCTATTCTGCAATCGTACCTTATATACAGAGTGGTGAGGCGGCGTAACGGCGTAGCATTCCCACCCTGAACAGGCAGTGTAAAAGGGGCTTATGGTCATACTGTATGTAACCTAGATGTCTAAAAGTTTTCACTTCTTAGCAGAATTTAGCCCAGTTTTTAACCTAGACATCTGATGTCCTTGGACCTGCAAACTAAATTAATGCTCACCAGGAGATCTGCCTTTTGCCGGTCCTGACCCATCATAACCAAAATAAAACCTCACATAAAACATCTCCCAAGTAAAACCCTGCCTGGCACCCAGATAAACACTTTTTATTAGTTCTCTGCACTTTGTGTCTCCCACCACCTAAAGAAAACTTTACTACGTTGTAATTCACCCACATTAAAAGTTAAAACAACAGCAAAAGTTATCAAAAGCACCTGAAGTGATAATTTAGACATCGTATTGGAACATCTTGCCACTCCATTGTTTATAACAGTCTCTGGACTTTTGTCATTTCACTTTTCCGATGTTTGACTTTAACTGCCTCAGCAATATTATTTCTCTTCCGGCTTCTCTCTATCTCTGTCTCTTACCATCCGTGTCTGTTGTTCCACAGGAACGTATCTGACCCACGAGGCCAAGGGCTCGGACGACGCCCCCGACGCGGACACGGCCATCATCAACGCAGAGGGAGGCCACTCTGGAGCAGAGGACAAGAAGGAGTACTTCATCTAGACAGAGGACGGGAGCGGTGGAGGAAAGGAGGGGGGGAGGAGAAAAAGCTGGAGGACGTGGACTAGAGGAGAGGGGAGGAGTGAAGGGGATAAAAAAACCTCCATTTGTTTTCACGACGCTTCAGTTCTTCACTCGGTTGGAGGGATGATGGGAGGGGACGGTAGGGAAAGAACTGTGGGCAGGATCAAGCAGTGAGTCGAGCTTCAGCTGGTACTACCCTCTTTCACATTGATACAGGGAAGTGAGATTTTGCACTGACATACAGATGAACTGAAGTTACACACACAAACACACACACAAACATGCATACATGAGTCAGTTTTCGGGGGAAAACTCCTCACACACAGACTTGAATGCTCGTAGATGCTCAGATTAACAAACGCGAGCCTCCTACTCTACTAACACGTCTGAAAATATCTCTGAATGACACATTAACACATTTTTACACACGCATCGTATCCTACTTCTAACTGTCAGCGCCTCGAAAAAGCAAAATTGTAACTCACATTCCGGCATCCCTGAGCTGATACTTCACTTCTCGCACCTCATCTCCTCCACACTGAAACCAAACCAGCTCTGTCTTTTCACGTTTTTGTCCTCATTCTTTCCATCTAACAAGGCGGTATCCCTCTGCAAACATTTGAGTGGCAGAGAAATCCATCCAAAGCAAATTACTACTGACGAACATAATCTCCCTCTCTCACAGTTTAATCTTTTTATGCCATCAAACCTCTTCCTGCGTCCACACAAGCCCCCAGTACAAGCCGTTGAATTTCCAACAATGCAGCACCACACAACATGCAACACTCATGCAAAAATAGCATTCCCGCCTTGCGCTACCAAGCTGAGGGGCTCCAGTATACATATATAAATATATATATAGAATTATATAGCATTCTTTTTACTTGACAGAAAATGTTTGGTGTGCTGTAAATACACTCTTTCTCTCTCTCTCTCTGTCTGTCCTCTCTCCCTCTATCCTTCTTCTCTTTCTCTCTACATTTCCCTCTCTCCTGTATCTCATACAGTCTGTTACTGCATTACAGTGACTTATATACTCTAAAAAAAAAAAAAAGCCTGCCTGTTTTTATTACATGCGTGGAAATGCAGAGTCAAAACTATCAATATCTGGGAAAAAAAATAATAAAAATAACAACTATGTTGCGATGAAAACTAACCTTAACTGCAAATATTTGTAAGAGGAACATTTCTTTTTCTTTCTTTTTCTTTTTTCCCTTTCGGTTTTTTAGGTACTTATGAGAGATTTTCTCTCATCAGTGTCTCAGTGTGTTACTGTCAGTGTTAACAGTTTACAGTGTCTGTTGGTTTGTCAGTCCAGGAGTCCATACATCTAATTTTACAACTTCTATTTTGAGGTTTTGGATGTTATTTCTTTACTTTTTTTTGTGCGCCACATTAAATGTGGCCATTTTCCTCCCCACTTTGTCGGCCCTCTGCTCCCAAACACTAAACTGTAGCAAAACCTTGCTCGAACGCAGCTTCGAAAAGGTCTCAGAATGTTTGGTGGAGTTGTCCTCGAGTATCACTGCCCGGGCCGGCGCATGTGGACCGCTGTGGTCTTCCTTCCAACTGGCCCCCGCTGAACATGAAGCTAGACTCTGCCATTTTTCTCCCCGCAGCAGACTGCTTGTCTTGGCGAGGCCACCTGGCTCCAAATTCATTGAGTAGTGACATCATGACTTCCTCTAAGATGCTGGCATGGCCGCTGTTTCGGGGAGGTGAAAATACTTTCTTGCTTTCCACTACGGGGCCAAACAGGACATGCATTATGACAAACTTCCAAAAAAAACCCCTCTCGGTTATTGTTTCTTTTTCTCTGTGTGTGTTATTGCAAGCAGGAATCATTCGCCAGCTTAGCAAAAGGTTCCCATAAATGAACAGTGTTTTATTAAGGTTGGGAGTTCGCCTTGGCGTTGGCAAGCTCCACTTGGCCCGGTCGTGGAAATTGATTGCAATCTAACTAAGAGGCTCTGGGCTCCAGACTGTACGCATGCCAAGGTTTGGCTTGGTGGGCAGAGTGCCCGAGCCGGAGTCTGGGCTGCACTAACACGGAAGAAAGTCATTTAGCAACGTAAATGTCCTCTTCTCTTTTTTTATTCCCCTCCCTCCGCTCCACTCGTCCATTTCTTTTCATTCTTTAATCAATCATCGCGTCTGCGTCCTGATCCACCTTCACCCGCTCTCTCCTCTCCTCATCACTCCTTCCCCCTCGTCTCCCTCTCGTCCATCTCTGATCGATGTCCGATTCTCCTTGCTGGTCTCTCTCTCATTCAGGAGTCCATAGACGTACAGTAGAAGTAGCGTCTCTTGGTTTGCTGGCGTGCGCTGGTGGCTCTCTGCAGCACTTTTCGGGGGTGTTTTTGGAGAGGAATCCATTTGCTGTTGTCAGTCTACCCTGTAGACAGTTATGTCTGTGATAGTTTTTGTACACCCCTTTTTGGGAACGTTCAGGGATTGTGCTTTTCGTACCTTTCCCCGCATTGTTGTTAACTCCAACCTAGCTAGCTGCTTTGAAAGCAAGTGGCCCGGCTAGTGTGTCTATAAGCTAGCTATACTACAAAGGGTAACGTGACCTGAAGAAGGGTCAGCTGTTTTTTTTTGTTTGTTTGTTTTTTTCTTCCTAGAGCTCTCGCTTGGAAATTAAGGTGCCGCTGCAGTAAACTGGGTTTAAACAGCGTTCTGTTGGAGACGTGGAGCAGAAAACTTCAAACAAACCTCTGTTTATCCCATGTTTGCTCTGCAATACTCTCATAGTGTTCGTGTCTGCAGACCAGAGGACGGGCTTCGTCTCACAGAGCTTATTGTCCACTTTGAAGAGTAACCCTTGATTTGTATTTAACCCCAGTTAATTCTGCTCTGTGAATGGAGAAAGGAATACCTGCCTCATACTCAACAAAGTGTAGTGTCTCTTAAAAACTAATGGACCTGTATTTGCCTGTAATTTATCGTCCTGTCTTTCGTCTTAGTTAATGTGCTAGCATGTAGCTTGCATGAGAAACGGTTGGAAATGTAGATAGCGTAGGAGATAAGAAGTGCCGACAAGCATCTCTCCTGAGACAAGAGTGGCGGCCTGCCTGACCCTGCTGTTCTCTGATCTGCAAACATACGCCATGTCCCAGTTATAAAGCCGTCTGTACCTCCTCGACACAGCAGTCCTCAGGATAATGCTGAAAAAATGGATGAAGTAGGACTTACTTTCCCCGCCGCTGCTGCGTTAAACCAATGTAGGGGTACAGTGGCATTGAAGTGGGACGTGCAGTCAGTCTAATTCATATTTCATTGCATCAGTGCAGTAATGACTAGCTGTCACCAGATGCCAGCAAACAGCAGCTTTTCCTCGCCCTCTTCAGTCACACCGAGCTGTCCTGCCCCACCACTTGACTCTCACCAACTCCTCTTCTGGCAGTCGCACACTAGCTGCCAGTCATCTCTTTATTTTTGTAGTATGAGCAAATTGATTTTTAAATTATGTTTTGTAAAAGGTGTGCATAATCTTCAGCGTATTACTTTAAGTTCAACTGATCTTTTTTTTTTTTTAATTAGATTTTCCAAAACTTGGAGGTTAGAATTTTTTTTTTATTTTTTTTTTTTGGGCATTTTATTGTTTCAACAACCATTTTTCTATAATTTCATGTATATAGTGTTGCCTTTACTGGATACTCTTACAAGCGCACCCATACACACTTTGCACACACACTTTGGGTACATGCACATCCACACACATATCTGGATATGCACGGCAGGCATGACGTCTGTGGCTATGGTGTGTTTATATGTGTGTGTATGTGTGTTTGTGTATGAGTGTGAGGTGTGTATTAATTGACCCAAACAGACTCCGGAGACACTCTTTATTACGTGTGTTGCATTCACAAAATTGATATGATTTCGACGACTAAAACAACGTCTTTGTTTTTTCAGACTTATTATTTTGGATGAAAAGTCTTCCTTTTGAATAAAATCCATATCACATGAGAATAGTGCTGTCATGTATGTTAATTTGTACTATGGCTGATGATGTCATCAAGGCGAGACCCAACCGCATGCTGTGGTGGGTTTGTGTCTGTTGGATGTTCACACAGTATTTGTTTTATTTGTTTCGGGTTTTTTTGGTTAAAATACCAGTTCAGTTGTTGACTTCAATAAACATGCATTTGGGTTAATTTCATCCATCTTGTCAATGATTCTTCTTGTTCAAAATGAGATCTAATCCCAAACACAAAAATGTTCATACAGATCTGTTTAATAACGTGTTTCTGTCTGGATTGGTCTTTTTCTCGTTGCGGTTGCTGTTTATTTCACTGCTTCAGAAAAATAACTAACCCGGTATTTCTTTACAAAGTTCTGCTCCAAAATCTGTTTTTAAAACAAAACCAGCTGGCTTGAAATATACACATCAACATCCCCCAAATTTCTGTATTAGGCATTTAACCTAATATTGATAATTTAGAATTGTATGAACAAGGATTTTTTTGTTAACACTTTATTTGGATTGTCTGCCCACAAATAGTTTAAAGTATTATGCTGAAATTTAACAATTTGATGGCTTTATTCATTTTATAGGTGTTTAACAGATTATCTATGGAAAAAAATGACATTTCATGAACTTTTCTCCATACTTTTAATTTAGTCAAACTTAAGCTATTCACTCATCCTGTGCAACATACATTTATTAAATACTTCAAGGTCAACTAGATTTTTCTGAGAACAGATGGTGAGTTGTCACATACTATATAGGTTAACATCTACAGACACAGCAAAACAGTTTAATCATTAAATTTCACCTAATAAACTGTTGAGCTGTTACAAATATGTCTAGCATTGTTGTCACGAACTTTTCTGTCGGTGGACTATCCAAATAAAGTGTTTTCGACTTTCAAAATGGATTTTGGACTGTCTTTAAGTATATATATTTTGAACAAATCCTTATTTTTCAAATGAAGGGTATCTTCCCTTCATTAAGCACTCTTTACTAAGTGACTAAATCAGAATCAGAAATACTTTATTGATCCCTGGAAACTGTGGTTCGTTACAGGCTCTCCAGTGCCAGCAAGTAGAAATAAGTACCAGCACAGTATATGAGAATATAAATACAGAAATACAGTACTAGATAGCAATTAGCACTAGTATGTAAGGGTCCAAAACTTCTGATTTGTCTTTTCAATAAATACTATATATGATGAAAATGGCTCACAGATCCATTAATCACTGATTGTCAGACTATTTAAATCATCAACAGGTTCTAAAAAGCCATATGCAGTTTCAAAAATGCCCAACAGAGGGCAGTGCAATGCAATAATTCAAAGTCCTTGTTTTGGACAAGAAGGTTGGTTGTTTATAAAATTTGCAAAACCACAGACTGGGTTTCTCTCTTAATTCAGCAGTAGTCTTTATCTCATTATGTCCAGAATACATGTTTAAATAATGACTTCTTTGTCTTGTTGACAAAAAAAGTTAGTCTCCTGATCTTTTTCTTTCTTTTTTTCTTTTTTTCTTTCTTTCTTTCTTTCTTTCTTTCTTTCTTTCTTTCTTTCTTTCTTTCTTTCTTCCACACTGGTTTCCTGTCATTCCTCTTATCTTCCCCCTAATTCCATCCCTTCAGTACAGACTGTGGTTTGGGGAATATTGTTACCACATGTTAATACTGGTACAGAGGTTAATAATCAGACTTACATTAGGCTACCAGTTAATTACACAGTAAGTAGTTGCAAACCACACACAGTTGGATATCTATAACTCTGTCCAGCTGTTTGAGGATTGAGGACTTGTTTTTGCTGAACTTGTTCTTAAAAAGTGTTGTGTGCAACTCTGGAGAAAGATAGTAGATTATTGAGTCTCACTCCCAGGTCATCAAATGCTGATGCTTAAAAACGATGCTTCGCTCTGATGACCAACCCAAAGTGTCGGTGTTTGAAGATCTGGTAATGAGACTCAACAATCAACCTTTTTTGTCCATAGTTATACTTACTGCACCTTTAATACCCACTTTTTCTGTGCACATGCTGTTAAGACCAATGTGATCTTGTTAGATCTGAACAGAAAAAGTTAACGTAGCTGCCAACAAAATTGTCTTGTGCCAGAGCTGACCTCATTTAAGTGAATAGCAGAATTTTTATGAGAACACTGATTTCACTTTGTGTATATCCTGCCAACTATTGTTTTATTTGCAAACTGTTAAGTAATGTGTCTATAAGAATATAATTGCTTGTATAGCTTTTATTATCTGGCCTCAAACTTTCCTTAAAAGAAGTCACTTTACACAACTTTGGATCCTGGGGGCATACTCCTACTGAAAAATGATGCTAATAACTGTAGTAACAATATGTTACTAAAAATCATTTACTGTGATTAGTTCACAATAGTTATTAGTTTAGTTCATACAGTACGGCACAGCTCCTATGTTACTGAAATAGACTGTAAAGGAAATATTACTGTGATACCACTTATGGTGTCACTGCTGTAGTCCCTATATTTTCTTTTTTATGAGAGTGGAGGTGTTATTTCAAATGTATTTTAAAAAGTAGCACTATCATTATAAACCAAAGACTGTTTGATAGTGACTGACAGGTCTTTTTATAGAAGAAGTAATAGTAGAGGACACAAATAAATAAAGGCCCTGAAAAATCTGATCAAACCAAAAGGTCCTGATTGTACAATTTAGGCTGATCTAATGGCAGAAAAGGTATTAAATATACATTTCTGTGTGGTCTTCATTTTCCAATAACTTGAAAATAAGAATCATTGTGTTTTTGTTTCTTTAGAATGAACAGTTATATCCTCATATCATGGATGCATTAGGAAGTCATGAAGGTGGGGCCCTATTTATTACAAGAGCTGCTCATTGGCGCATGTAGCCAAAAGAAGTTTTTTTTTTCTTGGTATAGAATACCTGAATCTACGGGCCTATGAGGCACTAGAGACTTAAAGCGGCCGAGCCCAGCTGAGTCAGGCTGAGTGTGCGGGTAACTTCTGCCGGCCAAGCGACTGACTTCTGGTTTAGTGCTTTGCTAGCTTGAATGGGGGTCTAAAAAATGTAATCTTGTGACTCTTTTAGACTTTCCTAATGTTATCAAAATGGATAAACTAAATCTTGGAAGTGAAATGAGTCGTTTTACAGGGGGTTTGACGGTCACAAAAAAATATCCACTGACTTAGACTGACTTTCCCAGTGTAAGTCAGTGGGGAAAAGTCTCTCTGGGCCCACTGGCGTCATGTGACAGACCTGGATGGTGTAATTCCACTTTTGGCCATTATGTAAAATTTGCATCAGAGCCTGGCACACTTCCTGGGGGCTTGTTACATACTGAGTGGGTCCTCTTCCACGGAGACCACCATGATGTTTCGATAGTAGCCCAGAAAGGACAAATCAAACACTGGCTCTACAGGGCAATTTGCATTTTGTGTCGGTCACCATAGTTCTTCTAACAGTTGGTACATGCAGTTTCACTTCTGCAACCTCGCTCCTAGATGCCACTAAATTCTACACAATGGACCCTTTGAGAATTTCTATGACTTAGACTTATGACTTAAGAATTTGATGCCTAAAAAGTCGGCTAATCTGCATCATCAGGACTGTGTAGGTGTGGTTAATTGAATTGACTGACACTGTCCTGGTAAAGCAAACTGCTGCAGAACTGGAGTCACATTTTGACTCAAGAGTTTTAAAACTCTTGATTGGAGCATGGAAACACATGACATCACTTTTCTCAAGTTATGCCCTGCCCACAAAGACAGATAAAGAAATCTGCCATTTAAAATAGTCACAGTTATTTTAGCTTTTGTAGAAAATTTTGAGTTCAAGTAGGCCCTGTTAGTCATAGCTCATTTCAGGACCTTTAACCATTTGAAATCGGAGCAAATTGGCTTGATACCTTCAAAAACATGAGTACAGAGGAATGAGCAACAAAAGAAGAAATGACTCAAAAATTGGAAAAAGAAGAACAAGAAAATTACCTGAAAATTAGTTTAACAAAGGACTTTTTTTTTTTTAAAGAAATTACCTGGAAAACTTCAAAATTATAATAATTTTGAAACGTAATGGCGATATTTAATTATAAATATAGTTTTCCCCTAGCTTTTATTTCCTATACATTTTCCCTGGCTTCCTAAAAAAAAATTTTAAATCTAATATATTTTTTAAGTTTGTGGAACATTTCTTGCCATGTTGCTCAATGTCTTTTTTCCTGTTTTTTTTCCCCTGTTAAGAAATTGCACCAATTTACTTAAGATTCAAAGGTTTAAATACTGCTTGTAAAAGGCGTCTGAAAGCAGCACAAGAAAAGTGATATCATTCCAGGTTTCAAAGGGTTAAAATTTAAGTTTACATCATTATTGTTTAGAAACACAAAGTAAGAAAGTACAAAAACTGGTAAAATAAAAAAATAAATAATTATCATAATAAAGTAAAACATAGATCCCTTCTCTAAGATATATCTGTATTTATAATCATACTGGTACTGAAATTTTCTTCCATAACGCACATCTACACGTGGCAGTTTGGTAGGACTTTTTCAAATATCAAAAATGATTTAAAACCATATGTTGCTTAATTACAGCCAATGATTAAAGGTGCACCTAGTTTTGAGTTAAAGGCACCTGATGGTTAAACCGTTCATGTTTAAAGCGCAGTTCTCGTTGCGGCCGCTGGAGCGCCCTCCTCCTCCTCTCCGTGGAGTCCAAAACGGAGATTTGGAACGGGGAGGCGTGGAGGAGGAGGAGGTGGGGGTGGAGGAGGGAGAGAAGGGGGTGTGCCACTGATTGTATGAGAGGAGGGGGGCAGAGAGGGAGAGAGAGAGAGAGCGAGAGAAAAGAGGGAGAGAGGAATTCAGTCCTGTTTAAATGGGAATCTAAAGCGCAGAGAGGAAAAGGGACGCAGATAGAGAATCCAGGAGAGGGAACAGACACAAAAAAGTGGAGACAGATTTATTTTACGCACGGGAAAAACAGGGGAAACGAGTAGGAGAAAAGGAAAGGGAGAGAGAGGAAAAGAGGCATCGGTTTTTTTCCTCTAAATTTGGCTCTTTTCACTCTCATGACTCAAAGAGGATTCCAGTTAAATTCACCCGGTCGGGAGGAATTGATGGTGTCTTTTCGGGGAAGCAGAGCCGAGGGGAGGAATCTGAATGCGCTCGGCTGAACCATGCCAGCCCTGTGGATCATAACTTTGGCGATCACTTTGAACCAAGGTGAGAGATGTTTAAACACAGTCTGAACTGGTCTGAGGCGCGAGCAACAGCGGAAAGTTTCTTTGTAATGCCCGAATTTTTCTCTCCGTCTTACCTTTCCTCTTCACCCTGCTGTGTGCGGGCGTCTGTGCGCTTTGTGGGTGTCTTTCTGTCTGTGCTGGCAGTGCGTGTGTTTGCGCGTCTGCATGTCTGGCATTGTGTGCGCGTGCGTGGATGTGTACGCGCATGTGTGTAAATGTGTTATGTTGTTATAGATTTGTGCTGCCCTGGACATCATCATTACAGCCCACAGGCGCTGAGGGGAAAAGAGTCGTGGGGTGTCCAGGGTCTTTACTCCGCTTGGGGAGAAAAAAGGGGGATTTTAGAGTGCAGACACAAACGGCCCAGACGCGTTGCGCTTATTTTTCTTCAATTACACGTTCATGAGAGAGATGTGGAGCATCTGCACACGACATTGCTTTGACGTGACCTTTGAAACGCATGAATAGATAGATTTGGTTGACACAAACAAACGCAGTGTGGGTCAGCAGAGGATGTGTTCCAGGCATGCGCACGTGCACTTTCACACACAGACACACGCACGCGCTCTGTCTCTCTCTCACACACACACACACACACTGCGCATAGCCTGCCAGCCGGGGATGATTGATGAGGCGAGGATCCAATGCACAGTCTGGTCACCGGGCTTTAACATGAGTCACACTGGATCAATTTCTAACACACGCGCGCGCACACACAAACACACACACACGGCACGCACGCGCTAGGCACGTGCATTTCTTCAACCTCATTGTGTGTGTAACTGAAAGAGTAAAGAAAGGAAAGAGCAACGCAAGTGTCCCTAGAGAGAGAAAGTCTCTCTCTCTCTGTGTGTGTGTGTGTGTGTGTGTGTGAGGGGGGGGGTGTTGGTAGAGACCAGTGCATCCTCCTCTTAGCATGCAGGTAGAGTCTCACGTGCTCGTGCCCGTGCGCGCGGCTCCGCTGCAAACGTGCAGGTGCCAAGGAAAATTCATATTTTACCGTAAAGACGGGACATATTCACTGGACTGGAGGAGAGCCCCATTACTAATATTAATGTCCCTATTTATCGATCACCTTGATAGATTGCCCTCTCACTCTCTTTCTCTATCTTTTTCTGCACGCACACACACACACACACACACACACACACACGCACACGCACACACCTCAGTGAGAGAGAGGATGAGTGTGCGTTTGAGTTTGAGGGCAGTCAGGGCTCCAAAGACAGAGGTGATTAATTGAGGTGGCCTGATGTGAACAGTTCAACTGTGTGTGTGTGTGTGTGTGTGTGTGTGTGTGTGTGTGTGTGTGTGTGTGTGTGTGCGTGTGTGTGTACCTGCTTTAGCACCTGGGTCCCCTGTGCCGCAGGCCGCTGGTGTGATAAACCACAGACGGTGATCTGCCCAGACAGACAGTCAGAGGAGCTCCCAGGCTGGAGCAGAGCTGACCACCTGAGTGAAGGAGAACAGAATATTAATATTACTCAATAGAGCAATCAAAAAAAAACAACAAAAAAAAACAGCACCAAATCTGTACATCTCGGATTTAACAAAAATGAATGCTTTCCATGAAAACAGAATCCAAAGGATCAGATTAGATCATCTATGATAAATCTATGTCAGACAATCAATGAAGCTCAGATTCATTAGGGCTAAGGCCTCTAATTGTGGTGGTTGTGCTGAATGGAAGAGTCGACAGAGTTAATGCAGGGTTTGGAGAGGTAGGCCATGTTAGCTCATACTGAATTAATTAAGTGGATTGTTTTAACTACAGGATGCACTGATTTGATTGGTTTATTTAAATGTGATATCCAAAATGATGGTTGCTCTTCAGCATTGGATTGCCTCTGATACAATGAGGTATTCATTTGAATCGTTTTTTTAAAGAGATGGAAAACATTTTTACACAGCTGTATGTGTTTTGTACAAGTTGGAAGGCCGTGTAGCCGTGCGTGTGGAATTCCAGCGCAACAGTAGACCTTCCATGGTCAGCGTAGCAGCTTCAGGTGAATGTAACGGATGTGATACGCCTCACTAGACATGTCATGCTGCTTTCATGCCCCATATTTTTTGGTAGTAAGTGGTGTGTTTACTTAATAATGATAAAAACATACACAATGAGCCAGGCATTATTAAAATGTTCTTTTTTAATACTAGTGCTCATTCAAGTAGTTTTCGAAAATCACAGTCAAGAAATGGCAAATACTCTAAATTAAATCCAGAGCTATCTGATCAAACAAGAAACCAACCTGGCAAGATATTTAATACCAAGTTTGGTACTTGACATTTCTAGATACTTTTTGTTTTGCACTTTTTTTTAATGATTAACATTTTTATTGTTTTTTAACACTGTAACAGAGCATGGAAATAAAGAATGGTAAATTCACCACAGATTTCCAGCCCACCCCCAAAACAAACAAACCCCCTTAAACATTCACCACCAACTGCTGATCCTTCTTCGGTTGCTAATATTTAACATTATGCTCTCTCATATATTGTATTTTGCACTTTTTACATTTTTTTAAGGTGTGTGTGTGGGGGGGAGGGGGTATCTTCTCTCATTATATGCAGTAGAGTGATGGACAGGAAATGTAGAAAGGAGGAAGAGAAAGGGATGACATTCAGCAAAGGTCCCTGGCCAGATTTGATCTGGTGATTTTGCAGTAATGTGGTCCATGTGACGCCCTGTAATTATATATTTCATTTGAAACACTGAGTCAAGTTAATAGCCCTGATAGTCAATCGTCACAATTGTATTTGAATAATCTGTCACTCAAGTAATTGTCTCACTGATGACATGGGATGGTGCATTACAGTGTTAAATAATGTATGAAACAAGTGCACACACACACACACACACACACACACACACACACACACACACACAGACACAGACTGACAGAGAGATCGAGCAGCATGCATAATCCAGGGCAAAGACAAAAGGAAAAACCTTGTGATAGCGATCTTGTAATGGATCAGATTGATTTAATTCACTGCACTGGACAATTTCTCATTCTTAATCCTCAAGATGTCTCTGAATGGATTTTATGTGGGAGGCCCATTCAATTGTTCTCCCTCACCTCCACACATGAGACTCAGACAGCGAGCGAGCGCGAGAAAACACAGGCAGACAAAGAAACAGAGAGAGGGAGACGCAGAAACACAAACTACCTCCACACTCAGCTTATTTGATCTCGCGGCCCTTTTTGTTGACATTTTTCCTCATATAAAAGAGAGGCACTTTTATGTTCCCGGTGCTTTTATGCTTGATGTGTGCATTTCTTTGAAAGCTTTTCCTTGGAGAGGGTGGCCAGTTTGGTTTCTCACTTTCCCCTCCAAAAAAAAGCTAAGAAGGGTTACTTCCAGCCTTTTATCACTTTTATTGAATACTCATGCAGAGAAAGGAGACCCACTTTATTTATCCTTGGAGAGCGGAGGACTCAGTCGGGGGCGGAGCTTTGTGCATTGCAGCGTGCTGCTTGAAACAGCGGTGAAATATGCTGGAAATGCCGGGAAAACTCCAGGCCCTGCTCTCCCAGGAGAGCCCCATCTATAATAGGCCTGGCTGGTTCCCTCTGCTCCCTCGCTGCAACCCTCTCCACACATAAATCTCTGCTCCCCAACCCTGCTCTCCTCCTCTTTCACTCCTCTTAGCTCCCACTCCTCCTCTGCATTTCCCTCCTGCCCTCATCCACACTGCTGTATCTCTCTGGTAGTACTCCTTCCTCCATTTCCTCCTCAACTCTCCTTCACTCCTCTGCCCTCTTCCTTCTCCAAATTTCTCCTGGTTCTCACACTCCTCTGTTTGCTGCTCCTACACTCCAACCCTTGCCAAATATGAATCTGTGCTCCCCAACTCTGCTCTCCTCCTTTACCCTCTCTTCTTTTTTTATCCCTTAGCATTTCTGTCTTGTCTTACAAGCCACATTTCTCTCCTCCATTTATACTCTTTTACACTTCCCATTTCTCCATCTGTCTCCACACCTCCTCTGACCCTTCATCTCCTCTCTGCTGTCCTCCTTCACTTCTTTCCTTCTTCCTCCTCCAAATGTCCTCCTGGTTCTCACCCTCCCTTCTTCTCTCCTCTGATTCTCCATTCCCCTGCTCCTATGCTCCAAACCTTGCCAAACATAAGTATGTGCTCCCCAACCCTGTTCTCCTCCTCTTTTACTCTCTCCTCCTTTTTTTCTACTTAAGCTTTTACATCCTTCCTAGCAAAATGTCTCTCCTCACTTCATCCTTTTGTCTTATCTCCTTTCTCCTACATTCATGCTCCTTTCCACCTCCTCCAGTGTTTACCCAAGTTTCTTTTCAACTCCTCTCCTCTTGTCCTCTTGCTCCCTCGCTCCAGCCTCCTCCAAATATAAATCTCTGCTCCTCTCCTTCTTCACCATCACTTCTTTTATTCTTTTACTGCTCCTTCTGCCCTCCCTTCACTGAAGTTTCCTCCCTTTGCCTCCACTCCTCCTTTGACCTCCCCCTCTCTGCCGCCCTCCTCCACTTCGATCCCAATTTCTCTCATGTCCTTATCGTCTATTCTTCTCCTCCCTTCTCATCTCTGTTTTCTCGCTCCCTTGACTCCCCCAGCTATGCTTCTGGACCCCACCCCCTTCTTCTGCTCTTCTTTTACTGTTTCCTCCCTCCATTTCTGCTCTACTCTGAGCACCCACACTTCGCTCTTCTGCTCTCTACCTCCTACCCAAATTTCTCCCGTGACCTCCTCCTCTTTCCATCTCTCCCTCCTCTATTTTCTTGTTCCATTCGACTCTCTCCACTTAAAAATCTCTGCTCCCCATTCCTGTCCTCCTCCTTCTTCTCTCCAGCCCCCAACCTTTCCTCCTCTCTCCTCATCTGCACCCACACCTCTGCACTTCCTTTTTTATTTTCTGCTTGCTTTCATCCTCACTCTCTCATCTCAACTCCTCCTTTGACCACCTTTTCTCTGCCTCCTTCAACCATCTTCTCTACTTTTGCATCTCCCGTTTTCTTCCTCTTCCCTCTTGCCATTAATGTTTTCTTTCTCTCTGCACCCCTCAGCCTCCTCCTCCTGCCTGTATCCTCTTTTCCTGTTCTCTCTCTTTATCTTTTCTTTTTTCTTCTCCTTTGCTCCCCGACCATTCTCCCCTCCTCCTTTATTTTCTGTTGGCTCCATCACTGCATTTCACTCTTCTTTCTTCATCTCCAATCTAGATTTATCTCCTCTCTTCTTCTTCTCTACCCTCATCTATTCCTTTACTTTCTTTCTTTTCTCTGCATGTCCTCTCTTCCTCCTTCTCCTCCTAGTCTACTCCTCCTCCTCCTCCTTCATTCAGGCTGACATATCAGCCAGATTGACGGGTGTCACTCCTAATACCAGTCGACGCTCTCTGTTAGGATCTGCGTACTCTTCGGTCTTTCACTCCCACACACACATCAGCCCGTGCAGAGGAGGGAAGGGGGAATTTGCCGATGTCGCTTTAGCAGATTACTAGATTATCGGGGGCATCGTGGTGAATTATGCAGCGGCTAATTGTGGCGCTTATTTTATTTATTTATTTTAATTGCTGTTCCTTGTCACCTCAGATTACGCTTCCCTCGCCATAAGGATATCAGATCTGTCAGGTACTGGAGGGCTTTGGGATGAGGCCCACACACACACACTTAACTCCGCCGCCGTTGTGTTGTTTGAACCTCCGCTCTGCTCTTAAACAAGGCTTGCTATGCCATTTTTAATTATCTTCATTTGAGAGGACAGCATTTTTTTATTGAAGTGGATTTTTTTTCTTCCACCCAATTAGAGCAACAGAGTCAGTCAAGCTTTATATTTGCTTTTATGGCACGATCAGTACAGTATGGCACTAATGGCCAAGGTTGGAGGTTTGATTCATCCTGGGGCCGCTCATGCAAGAAATGCACATCAGTGGTGCTTCGGATGATAAAAGTCATCAAAAAGTAGAATGTGTTCAGTTGCTTTGTGTGTTGAACAACAGTGATAGTGCAAAATCAAACTTTAGGGACTAGATTAATATTTTTCTTTTTATGTTGTAAATTTGTTGAACTTTTAACACTGATAAAGAGGACCACAAGGTAATTTCATCGCATCTGATCTCAGGATAAAACCTGTTTTTTAATGCCTTTCAAAGCATGCCACTGCCATGGGACGACAGATAATCTGCACCCCTAGATGCACAAAGGTCACTTTGCATTGTGTTTGTAATTTGATCAATTTTCAAATTTGTTTTTGAAAGTCCACCTCTAAATGACCTTGTCAATTAAACTGGAACTTCATATTTAAAGCTCTCCATTTAAAAATGCAGAAGGCAGCGTTGGTAGGGGCATCAGCAAGACAATGAAATATTATTCAGGAAGTCAAATTTATGTGTTTGATCCATGAGTTTGAAGGCTTCAAACAGCAAAACCCTGCACAGTGGGTAATGATATTATGAGGAACGATTTTATTGCTCTGGAAAGTGAACATGGCGTCAATCATTTTATCTTTAGTCACAACGATCTTTAGGTAAGCAGCAGAATTACAGAAATTATGTTAGAAAATAATCTACCTGGAATGTGCAATTGCATTTATTTGATTCGCAAATGCAGCACCACGCGGAATGAGGTTGCATTTTGTTGCAACAAAAGTTGTGCTGGGTTCATTTTTTTACGGACGATACAGCATTTTTTCTGCCAAACGTCTCTGCATTGGTGCTCCTGCTGTCATAGTGTGGACTCAAATAAACAAGGAGGACACATTTCTTTCATGCAGGACTACAGTTGTTCTGATCATGACCTTAACGGTCTTTACACACTAAGCTGAAGGTTAGCCATCAGTCAATGTTGGGCTGTTGGTGAGCACTTGTCACCCTAGTTTGTGCCTTTTCTCCCGCACTATTAGCACTAGTCGATGCTTGTCAGCTCCAGTTTGCTTTTTTCTTTTTCTTTTTCTTTTTTTTCTAGCCGATTCAGCATGTTCAACTGGTGTCAGAAGTGAGCAAAGGAACAAATGGTTTAACTCAAGAGGATGCAAGATTGAAACAAATTTGCTGTTGTAGGTAGGATTATTTTTTAATCCAGTGATCTGTTTAGCAGGAATCGTTATTGTTTATACTATTGTTTGCTTATGGTGCGCAGTAAATATACTTTGGTCTTTCAATATCATGTTGATTTGTTAAGATCCTAACTGGCTAACTAGCATCTTGAATCCATCCTTCCAGTTTTTGTTTATTAATGATGAATATAGACTACCGCTTCCTGCTATGGAGAATTGCTTCCACTCACACACGCAGAGAGAGTACATACTAGTTGGCTGTTAGTGTTCAAGTGCAACTTTTTGGCTGAGACATAAGCAACATGAGGTGGTGCAACAGTATGCGCTCTTTCACTACTCCTTTTTTTAAGTCAGTTTTGTGATCCTGGGCCTTTAAGAGGAGCATTATAGTGTAAAAATAGGTAAATGATGCTCCGATGGCTCATATCAGTATAATTTGTCTACTTAAAAGCCTCAGGGTGCATATACGATGCACAAAGAGGTGGTAGGAGAAAGTGTCAACATGGGCCATCAAGGGGCCGAATATTTGCCCAGGGGCCAAAAACCAGATTTATCCACCTATGCAACAGTGGGTATCTCCTATGAAATAGCTGAATTAGTTGAAAATTATATAATCACTTTTATCTTCTAATGTGCACTACAGACACTGTAAAAAAAACATGCTTGTGAGTTGTAGTGCGTTTTTTTCAAATTTTTAAATTCTGTAAATGCCAAAACTGCTCTGTCTTAACCCACAAACCCCCGTCTGAGACTATTTTTGTTGTTAGATGATTCAGAAAGGAATTACACAACTGTTTGAGGGCGTAACAGTGGAGAGCTTGAAACTAATGATCAAAGACAATCTCATGCAATCTGTCGCTGTGCTAAGTTATAGCAAGTGGAATTAACTATTTTGGACTTTCGGTCATACCAGTCATCGTAGATCTTAAAGGTTTTCGTCAAGTGCAGCTTGTGTTAGATCTTGAAGGTGTTTTGGATGAGAGGTGAAACATTTTCAAGAATTTAAAAGTCCATTCATTCAAAGACCCTCAGTGCCCCTGGAACCCGTTTTGGTGTAAACCTGTGCTGATGTAAAGCATCAAACATTGATGGTCCAGCTGGGCTTCTGTTGAAGAAGAGACTCAAGCCAATAGGGCCTCCTCTTTCTCTCTCTTGCTTCCTGAGCGCTCCTGCTCTGCCTCTGTTTATCCTCAAACATCCCCTCTTGTCAACAGATTAGGACTGAACCCCGCTGTCTCTTCCTTTCTTCGTCTCTCTCTGCCTCCATCTCTCTGTCTTTTGGCCTGTCTCTTTACATCTGCGCCTCTGCTCTATTCTTGTAACGAGAGAAAAGAGTGGGGGGGGGAGTAAAAGAAAGTCTGTGTATGTGTGTGTGAAAGAGAGGGAGGAAAGAGATGGGACAGGTGCTTGCAGTGCAAGAATTGCTTTGCTTGCTTTGCTTGCATGATCAGGCTGCAAAAATGTTCAGCTCAAGCAAAAGTGCTGTTCAAGAAATCGACTCTGAGAAACAGGCTTCCTCGCCTGTGGCTGGCGGCACAGTGTCGGATCACAGCGGCAACACGCTGTATCGGACCCACACGCACATATACACATACAGGGCAGAATGGTAATTACAGAGGCCCTGCAGACGCGCGGTCAACCACACAGAGATGTAGACGGCCTTGTGTTGGGAAGCCAGGCACACCACCGGACTGAGCGGTAAATCAGGCCGCTCAGAAAGAGACAGTCAGAGCTGTCAGCAGAGGAGAGCAGGCAGAAGACACCTGGAAGACTCCAAACAGGCTAAACACACATTAGGCTGCAGCTGCTGCATGTAGGGGACGGATTCACTCTGATCACATTTACAGGCTTACACCAGCTCAGCTGGAGACACTGATCTGCTGCTCTGCTCCGTTCTCTGCTGTTTCTGTTCTCTGCTGCGTTCCGTTTCTGATCTTTTCTGTTGGTTCTGTTGTGTTGTTATGTTCTGCTTTTTTGTGTGTGTTTTCTGTTGTGTTCTGTCTCTGTTTTGTTTCTGACCTGTTCTGGTTGGTTCTTTTCTTTTGGGTTCTTGTTTTCCTGATGTTTCTGTTCTGTTTTTTTCCTCTCTGTTCTTCTCTTCCATGTGTGTTTGTTCATGTTCAGGTGTGTTCGTGGTTCTGTTTGGTTCTTTTCTGCCTTGTTTCTTTTGTTCTGATCTGGGTTTCTGTTCGGTTCTTTTCTCGTCTATTCTGTTTCTTTACTGTCCTTTACTGCCTTGCTATGTTCTAATCTGTGTTTCTTCTGTTCTGCTTTGTTCTCCTTTGTTCTGTTCTCTACTGCTCTTTTCAGTCTTGCTCTGTTCTCTGTCTGCTCTGCTTTGTTTTGTTTGATTATCTATAGCCAGAATAATCAAACTTTCTCAATCTACTTAACAATTGCATTATCACTTGAAAAAACTCAATACGCACAACATGAGACTTGCATTTAGCCACAGATAGACAAGAGTCTGTGTGTCAGGAAAAAAAAAATCCTGCTCCGCCCCACCTTGGTGACGCATCTGTGCCCCATATAGTTTGACTGTTAGTGGTTACAGCTTTAAAATGTATTTTACATAACTAAAACTATTTCATTTCCAAACTAAATAAGCAAGTACAACTTCAATAAACTCTATAAGGATTAAACGATGACTCTGGTCAGTCGCAGTGTCAATGCCATGCTATACCATATGATATACCAAATTATCACTCCTTATCATACAGTACCATGCCACAGTGACTCCTAAAAACTGAGCTGCAGACCGGTATGAGGCAATGAAGCTATTTGATGAAGACAAAAAAGCTGAATCATGATGATAAATCTTTATAAACCATAAATTTGGATGTTTTTTGTCAGTCCACTAATGCTGCAAAAGCAAAAGTTGTCACATGTAAGAGCTGATCACATCAACAGATGTGAAAGGCGAGTGAAAGTAAACTTTTAGACCCAGCACAATCAACGGTTAGTTTCACTTTCACTGTGCCTGAAGTTCTGCTGTTCTGTCTGTGCCCAGAGTACACTTTATGTGCCTGGTGTAATGCATACCCAAACCATATATATATTCCAATAGGGCTCCCAATCAGTGGTCAATCTCAAAAACTATAAAATCATTATGTGGAGGCAGTTGCTCTAATTGTGATGAGCCGCCACAAATAAACAAATAAATAAGAAACCCTGTCACTGCCTGTCAGAAACACAGTAATAGGATTTTGAATTTGAACTTTCTGTATAGCGCAGTCATCAGTTCTTTATCACCCTCTCAGCAACTTGATTTGTATGCTGTATCCAATTACTGTTGCAAGTAGCTGGCTAACACAAATAAAACAAAAGGTAGAGTTCTGTCAGGGAAAGAAGAGAAGCTTGCATGCATGTTATAATATCCAAAGATGAAAAACTGTTATTTCAGTTTCCTGATCCACAAAAACATTGTCAAAAACAAAAACAGTCAATTAAACAGTTGGGGACCACTGCCATATTATATTATGTTATATTATATTATATTAAAGTAGATTTACTGTATATACATTACCATATCATTATATTTAAAGTCATACGGTTCATGCTTGTCTTACCAGGCAGTTACTAATTCTATGAAGACAGCATATCCTACTCAAACTAAAGCCTCTGTTAAAGGAAAAGTTTGTAATATTTAGTACTTTCTCTTTCAAAAAATCCTATGTGTAAGGATCATAATCCTAATTTTATACACCCTACAGACCCAGTATCCACTGGCTCCACTTTCACTTAATTTAACATTTAGCGCCTTCCAATCTTTCTCACGGAGGCTTTTCCAAACTTATTTCCCTTATCAGAAACTGAACTTGTGTAACCAAATGATTTTATTGCGTGGGGACCACGACCACATCCCCCCCCCACCACCACCACACACACTTTTTTTGAAGTCTCAATATATCCCTCTATCCCTTTTATTTCTTTTCCTTTGGTGGATTTTAAACGGTGATAAAAGAAGCAGCAGCGATTTAAAGATGGAGATGGACAACATGATTACAGATGATGAAAGCTGGTATCCATCACCACCCACTCTGTTTGTATTTTCATCCTCCTTCTGTCTGTCTATCTGCCTGTTCCTCCTCTCTCCCTTCTTATGTTTTAATGTAAGTCGATAACTATCAGGAACTGATAACACCCCGGGCTCTGCTCGGCTTGGCGAGGCTCGATGAGGCGAGGAGAGGAGAAGGCAAGAGCAGGGTTGGGTGAGGCGGCGGCGGTGGTGGGGGTGACACTATCTCCCCTCAGTGAAGCCTGATATGCCTGGGTGCAGGGGAGATAAGCGAGCAGCTCTCAGCGGTGGCGGTGAAGGGGGGGAGGGCTGGTGATGACGTCACACTACTTGTCTCTTGTTCTTGTAGTGGTAAATGAAGTTATGGCGTCACAGGTGGGGATTATGTCAGAGTGAGATTTGTCATTGTTCTGGAGAGGAGATTAGACTGCGAGTGTGTCTTTCATGGAGTGTGACTCCACATTTTTGGCATAGCACCTTGCAGTGTGTGTGCTCAGTGGTTGTTAAAAGGCCTTTTCACAACAGATATTTGTTGTCATAGTGGGAAAAGCACAGGTGTAAACAATAACATCCACAATGCCTCTGTTCTATTGAAGGGATCCCTGTGAGCCAGCATGTGCATTAAGGACCTTGAAACTGAAGCAGCTCATTATCACTTACACTTGTGCTTTTCTACTGTGATGTTACGATATGTCTTCCATGAAAAAGGCCTATTGAATTTGATGTTGTGAGGACTTAAGAACACTCACATTTTGGGGACTGAAGTCCAGTTAGGCCAAAAATCAAGTACCCCAAGATGTATACAAAAAAAGAAGCTGTGTGTGTGTGAGAGAGCGAGTTCTCAGTTGTCAGTGTGTGTCTGTTCTGTATGTTCCTTAAGAAAGGCACTGAGCTGCATGTGTGTTGGCGTGCATGTGTGAGACCGTGGGGTTGTGGGGAATCTAAGAATCTGAGAAAGGGAGAGAGAGATTGTAGGCGTGTGTGTGTGTGTTCTAGTCCACAATGCATGGTGAGGGCCAAAGGAAAATAAAAGAGTTGGTCTGCTTGTGATTGAAGCAAAGTGAGAAGGAGAGAGAGGGAGAGAGAGAGAGAGAGGGGAGGAGGAGGATGAGGGGGGAAGGCAAGCGAGATGGAGCGAGTGAATGAGAGAGGAAGCGAGGGAGCAAAAGCGAGCATGTTGGGGAGAGCGGGAGAAAAAGATAATTTCTTAGCTCTTCTTTTAAATAAGTCTGTTTCTATAGCAACCATCCAACCAGCCGCTGGAGAGAAAGAGAGAAAGAGGGGAAAGTGGGGGAGCACCAGAGAGACAGAGGGAGAGAAAGAGAGAGAGAGTTACCATAGCAACGGAGGAAGAGGGAGAAAAAAGACTTGGAGAAACTTAAAAAAATATATAGGGAAAAAAAAATAAAAGGCAAGATAAGGAAAGGGAGAGTGAATTTACAGCACTGCAACTATAAGGGTAATTGGGCAAGTTAATTAAAAGTTCTTTTTTCATTACTCATTGAAAAAGTGATTACACTACTTTACTTAGCTGAGATATGGAAGGAGATGTTTCACACATCCAGGGCACAAACTGTAAAAGTCCTGTTTATTTTCTGTGTAAATAACGTGAGGTGACTGTCAATTTGAGCACTTCCAAGACTTGGATGGGCATAAAGCTATCTTGGTTGAATATTCACAATGAAAGATGAGCAACTGTGTTAGAAAATATGTGTTTCATATTATAAAAGTAAACTACGAAAGGCTGACAGGAGCGGTTAAATTTTAAAAAATCACAAAATTGAAGAAATGTTGATAGAGAGCTGGTATTGATTTCTGGTCTGATCTCATTCATGCTTTCCCTCATTTTTCTGGCCTTTTTCTATGAAGGGATGATGTTCCCACTCTTAATCACTTCTGAAAAGCTCTCAGTTTTCTTTCTCTAATTTAATCACTAAACTCAGGGTCTACAACGTTTTTTCAGGCCAGCGACTCATTTGCTGAAAAAGACAGAGCAGGGACCTCTTTTGCTATTGAATCAAATCTGAGTTGTACTTTTGCCGACTGTTTTCAGGTCTTTCCTCATTTATGCTTGCCTGTAGCTGTTAAGTCAGCAGCACTTGTAGCGTGACTAGTCAGTTATGGCCCTGGTGGTAAAAGTGCTAGATTAAAACAATTTAGTTCCTAAAAAAAGTAAATGAAAAATATTTCACATATGAAATTAAACTGAAAGGAATTAAGTTTTTTTTTTTCAAAAAAGATGAGACAGTAGGAGTTTAAAGTGATTTATTCATTAAAAATTTAGGTTGTCAATAGGTTAACGAGTGGTTAAAGTAAACAGTTCTAAATAATATTGTAAACTAAGAGTTGTTGAACTAAATAAAAAATACGGGCTGTTCCTTTATTTTTAGTTTCATTGTTTTGATTGGTTATGGTGGATGTTGTTCAATGTGGTGATTGGTTGCACGTGAGAGGGCGGGGAGAAAGTGTACGCAAGGACAACGCGACAAGCTGACAGGAGAAACACCAGAAGAGAGGAGAAGACACGGAACCGGAGAAACACGGAAAATCGGGAGAGAGATTGGTGAAAGTATAGTAAGCAGACGGAGACTGTAGCTGTGGACAATACCGCACATTTGTGGCTCAATTTCAGTCAAGTAAGTCATCGTTTGTGTAGGAGTTGTGCCGTCTCTGAGCTACAGTTAGCGGACTAAAGGACGCCATTGCTGACCGGAGTGGACCGCTTATTTGCGAACAGAGGAGGACCCGCCGTCCCTGCCGCCTGGTTTCTGCTTTCGGTTCACGGACTGTTTCTTCTGGACTGACAACGAACTGTGAGTTGAGCTCTGTGTTTTCTTGCTCTGCTGGGAAAGAGGATTTTGTCGGCGGCACCGCACCCCAGCGACGCTACGTTTTTGTTTGTTTTACTTTTGCGCGCATGCGTGTGTGTGGGCGTGTGTTTCCACAGTGGGGCAATTTAGTTGTTCTTTTTCTGAATATTTGCCATAGGAAAAATTTGCTTACAAGACTGACAAATATTGGTTTAGTCAGAAAAATAGGAGATTTCGGGTTCTACTATTTGGGTAAAAGTCAATTGAGCTTCATTGCCAACTTGTTCAAGAGCTAAAAACAACGATTGTGAATATTATTTGTAAAGGCCATACTTGTTAATTTAAAGCATACATTTTGTGTTATGATATTTTTATGATTTTTTTTTTCTCTTTTTTCTACTGAAAGGGGAAATATAATTTGTTCATACTTCAAAGATCTTAAACACCATTTACTTATATTTAAAGAGTTGTCTGGGGTCAGTTAGGCCTATTTTAGATACAGGTAAACCTTTTTGGTAGCTACCTTAAGAAAACGAACCCCAACACCCCATCATTCCAGTCTAATACTAGTAACAGAACTGTAGGCATAGTAAAGAGTGATGGGGTGCTATATAATAATACATAAAAATAAATAATTAGCCAATATATGGAAAAAAGCGCAAATTGATTTAGCATTAGCTAGCACATATGAGTGTGTACTGCAAGCTAAATTGGTTTTATAAAGAGGTACATTTATCTAATACATCAGATTCATGTCAATGTTTATTTTCAGACACGTTGTAATTGTTAAAAAAAGATCAAGAGGCAGTTTGGCATCCCCCCTGCAGTAACCCTTGGAGCCTGCTGTTGAAGACCCTGCAGTACTGTAATTCAGGAGACTATTGTGTTCTTTTAAGGTATTATTAAAAGCGAACTCTGAAATGGGAATGTACCAGGGCCAAAGGAATCAACATAAATGGGGCTACCAAATTTGCCAGGATGTCTCAGTGGGGTTTCAAAATTGGAAAACTTGTGTTCTACGATGTAATATTATTTATCATGTGCAAGTAGAGCTATACAGTATACTATAAGAATATGCAATAAATGAAAGCTATTACTCTCTCCATAAATTACACATGCAGTGCAACATAAATGATTGACACTTTACTCAGACTTCATGTGGGCTATCTGACAACCACAACATAATAATGCCACTAACGTTAGTTGAATAAGCCCATGAGCCATGTTCTGCTGGGGTGCAGCAACACCAATTAGACAAACCACATGCAGAACTGCAGTGTACCATAATACTAGAGCCGGTAATAATAATGGCCATTTGTCAAGTTTATTTATGATTGTGATCGCATTTGCAAATGATTATGTCAGATTGCAGTGTGTGGTTGCCTTTCATAGATTAACTTTTTTTTTTTTGTTTTGTTAATATTTTTCAGTCATGTTTGGGTGGACCTTATTAGTTTTGGTGAATACTGTTGAGGATATGCCCCCCATTATAAAATTATAATTACTGACTTGTAATTTACACTGGCACTTCCGACAATGAAACTATAACTATTTATGTGTAGTAACTGAAATATTGTGGTTTAATGAACACTCAACCTGCAGTTTATCGACAATCAAAAGCTAGATTAGCCCCGGTGACAGAAAGCAGAACTTTAGATGTGCCGTCCAGTGCTGTTGAAGACCAGGTGACTCTTAAATGAAGGTTATTTGTATTTTTTGGTTTTAAAGGCACATCTAATAAAATTGCTCCCATCCCTCTCCTGGTAGGACAGCTAACAGGCTGACCTTCCATAGTATCAAGGTAGCCGAGTATTACCCAGATTAGTTATTGTCATGTAATTGTAATCCTTTACACTACCCTGCAGTTTAAAAAAATCCCATTGCTGTATGGCTCAGTTCTGTAAATGGGAGATAAAGATTGAGGTAGCTGGGTAATATGGCTGTACAGTATAGAGTCTGCAGAGAGAGAGGGATATGAGCTGCAGGGATAATAGTGGGTACGGCTGCTGCCTGATTGTCCATTCTCAGCTCTTGACCACACCTGACCTCTATCACTGTGAGGAGAGGGCGAATGAGCAATGAGAAACACAGACAGGGAGACAGAGAGAACGGGAAAGGATTGATTGGGAGTCCCTGAGTTCAGACAGCTCTGACCACAGAGGCCTCGATCTGTTTCCCCGAAAGTGGTGCAGCTACACGGTCGTCCGAAATAAGAGTCGGCATGGATCATTTTGGGGGGGTGTCTGAATTCTTCATCCTCTGATAGTGTAGCATATTTGGTATGTAACAATGGTTACTGGTTTGAGCATGGTTATATACTTTTAAGGGAGCATTAGAGAGCTTTAGTTTAGGGAAAATTATTTGGCGAGACAAGTTTAGTCATAGAAGTCCACATAAACTGCCTATGTCACGTAGTATAGTGTCATTCAATGCCCTTAGAGCACACCAGGCATGCCTTAGACAGAGTAGTCATGGCACAGTACTCTGGATGGGCTTCTGGGACTGAACATGATAAAACTGCTGGTTTTCTGGACCACTGATTTGCATCACTGCTGGAAAATACCAGTGTATCTTGATATGGCGACACAAATCAGTCCATGGTGCTGTGGCTTACATAAAGAAACTGAAAACAGATGCAGGTGTTATGATGTGCGTCACACGCCATAAATGCATTTACATCCATTTAGTGAATGATTAAAAGCTCTAAAGACTTTGTGCTTTTGCTTTCACTTCTTCTGGCACTTCCTCCTATTGAATAACATGTTTGAATAGTATATAGTAATACTAATACCACAAAGTATCCATCATGTACTTGTAATAATCCATGTATTCGTTTTCTGTCTGCATCAGTGAGTAGAAGGGTTAAAAGGTCCTTCTCCTCAGCAACCCTTCTTTGTCAGCTCATACATATATGCTTGAACCACCTTAACTGGCCTCTATCAATACAAAACAGCTTGATAAGTTCCTAAATTACTTCAGTCCTTAACTCACTTCATTGACCGTCAAATTAAGAGTGTTTGCTTTATACCCTCACAAATGGACCTAAAAGATTGAATTAAACATTTGGGAGCCGGAATATGGTGCAGGGCACATGCTTGTGAACTTTATAAGTGCAGTTTCAAATGAAAAACTTAAAGAAATGGTCAGTGATTTTTTTTTCTTTTATTTTACTTATTCTCTGTTTCACCTTTTACCACCTGTAAGCACCCCCTTTGTTTCTATTATGCACTACATTGCAGAAGAAAAATTGTTAAATTACCACTAAATGCACTCAATTTTATATGCATATTTGAATTTTTATGTATACCCACCTACTTTTCCTATTTAAATAGAGAGAACACATGGGCAAGCTATTATATTAAAGGAACAGTGTGCAAAATTTAGGGGGATTTAGTGACATCTCGGCTTGTTGCAGATGAGCTGCCAGTCCAGCACCTGCTAATGTGTGCTCGCCTTTTTCTCTGATAACTTAGGTTTTAAGCAGATGTGAGATCCACAGAGGTCCTACCTCTCCCGAACAAACAGAACAGGTGATTCAAAGAAATAAAGCAGTTTCACGTTAAAAAAATCTGTGTTTTCTGATGCTGCTTATCATTGAGGGGCTGCTAACTACGGTCACCAGTGAGGAAAGTTTGCTTTGTCCATTTTGAGTTAATGTAGAATGTAGTGGTGCAACATCGCAATCTGTGGATAAACAGCCTATTGTAAGGTGACAAAAAAAACCCCAATAATTCTTATTTTCAAGTGATTACACACTAAAGAAAACATACTTATTATATTCCGTTTCTGCTAATAAACCTCCCTAAATCCTAGACAATAGACTTTTAATGCTATCCCTATACTAGCATGAGCTTTCCATTGGAACAGTATGTTCCTCATCATACTTGTTTCCTAGACCTTGACACAATTGAAACAGAAAAAAAGCTGCAAACAAGTGATACTAACTCACACTTCTAATACTTTTTTATACATACTTTTTAAAAGGGTTTCTGCAAGCACACTGGCAGGTTAAGAATTATTGTTTTAAATTATTAAAAAGGTAGTGTACTTTCATCAAACTTTTTCCAACATAAAATGCTTCCTCTGTAAAGTTCCTCTGTTAGTTGCTTCCTCTGAGTGTGGGTGCGTGACTTTTTCAGCCTCGATTGAATCTGAGCCTCTCACACTGACGCTCTCGGCGCCTCTGCCTTCATGAGCTCCTGTGTTCTTAACAGCACAGAAAGTATCTTGTAGATTTGTCCTTTGAAAGCGCTCACATAAAGCAAAGCCGTTATACACTAGACGGAGCAGGGTGAAATTAATGGGGTTTGGAACAAATGGTTTTGAGAAAGATTTCCTGACTATTCCCCATGCAATTACTTAATCCCTTGTAATTAGTCTCCTTGTTTGAAAAGGAATATACATTCTCCGTCTCTCCCCCTTTTCCCTCTTCAGTTCGAAGATAAAATTGCAGACAAAAACAGCATGAATGTCTTTTGTGGAGCATGCTGCGTATAAACATCCACACAGTCTGGCTTTGAACAGCAGTTATGCCATATACAATCATTAACGATTTACATTTGTTATACTCAACTTCACAAGGATAATTATTTTCCAAGAGGAACTGCCATGATAATTAGTCATAAACATGGTCCAGTTTTTCGCATAGATTAACCTTTTTGAATATAGCCTCGGTGCACTCAGACATGCGAGAGGAAAGAAAAAAAAAAGTTTATCACTTTCTTCTTTTGCTTTTATGGACGATCAGTGTGTAGTGAATTCACCGCAGCAGATAATGAGGAGCACATAGTCATTTCAAATCTGGCGGAGCCCACACAGGACAGCTGTCTATTTTAAGCTATAGCTGCTGGCCAGCGAACCATTAGCCTGTTTTACACCGATAGCAAATAGCCATTAGGCGTAACTGCAAGCCAGTTAGCCAACAGCCATCTGCCGCACACTGCAATTATGCTGCCTTAAAGTGCTGTTGGAAATATAGTAATTATGAGTTGAGCATGCATTAATGACCCAACACAATGGTAAATACGTCTGGGGAAGGGGGAATTTTCAATGATACCTGCGGTAACAATCTGTTCTGAAGAGCAATGCGAGCTATGTGAATACTGATGGAGTTTGTAAGGATGGATTATTTTGTAAATAAAACAAGTACTTATATGTGACCATTAAACTTTTAACAGTACTCTCCTAAAGCATTTTAATGCTCCACAAAGTTACATTTCCATCCGGGCTCAGCTGTAGCAGCTCTTGATGAGCTTTGAAAGCGGTAGGCGCCAACTGGAGTAGCTGGTTACCCATTAGCTACGAGCTCTCTGTGCCGTCTCTGCTCTGTTCAGTGACAGTGGGTTCATTGAGACCACGCTGCTCAGTGTAAATCCACAGGCTGCGTTTGGTGATCCTGGCAATGACAGTTGCTGCAGTCAGCAGGCACATTCAGGTCAAGCAACTTGACTCATTTCGTCACATTCTGCCACAAGCCTTTTTGCTTTCACAATGCTCTGATTAAGTGGTACAATAGTTGCAAATCTGCTGGCGTGTTTGCTGAAGAGTAATTACTAGCGTCTGATAAGCGTTCTGGGGAAGTTTCCCAGCTACATGATTTCCACAGAGGCTTTATCTCAATTGAATGTGATTGTCTTTGCCGAATTTGGCTCAGCCATGATCCTGGAAACTGGCCTTGTCTCACACACATGATAAGACAACAGATTGCCTTGTACGCCATCCAACCAAGAATAATGCTGCAAGCTGTAATAATTTACACCATCCATCAGGGTTTTTCCACAACTACATGCCTTCTTCATCACAGAGATAAAACTGCTGCTCGCTGGCAAAGTCTGAGAATCATAAACGGCACGGTGGAGGCACTAATTGGCCACATAGAAGCAGGCTCAGGCTTCTCATAAACACATCATACAACGTAAACACGGTGATGCAAATCAGGCCGAGATGGGAGATGGAGGGAGGGATGCTGGGATATGAAGAACGAGGCTTCCCACTTTCTTAATGTGCCTTTTGTGTTGTTTTTTGTGTGTGTCGGTCTCGCTCTTCCTCTCTCAGGATCCCTCCGTTTGTGTTACCATGGGGACGGCATGCTTCCTATATCTCTCCTGCTTAACCCCCCCACCAACACCACCACCTCTCCTTTTCCCTCTCTCCTTTACTCACTGGTTTCAGTGTTACCATGGCGACACATGTCTGTCTCCTCTCTGCCTGCTACCTGTTTCACATGCCGCCCCGTCTCACTGGGTCAGCGTTCTCCGTCTGTCTGTCTCTGTTTGTCTGTCTGCCGCCAGGCGTTTGTGCGCCCTTGGCTTGCCTTTCTTTGTTTACTCTTTGTTTGTTTGTTTTGTGTTTTATGTATCTGCATGATTGTCTGTCTGCTCGTTCTCCTGCGTCCGTCCCTGTCTGTGTTTGCTTTCTGTCCCACTCTTTTTTTGTTTCTCTCCGGCTCACTGGCTGCCTGTCTGGCCACCAGGCTTCCACCTCTAATCCCTCCTCTCCTCTTTCTGCTCTACTGCTCTGCTCCGTTGTTCCCCTAACATCAACCTCTCTCCCCCTCTCTTTTTTTCCTCTTTCTTTTATACCCCCTGACATGATTGTTTGTTCCCACATCAAAACAGTATCCATTGAATGTCACTGGGAACACACAGTTTAAAAAAAAAAAAAAGGAAAAAAAGGGAGGGATTTAGGTAATTTTCTCAGACGGCAGCTGTTGCTATGGCGACACAACTTTTGGATTTGCAGGGTAGAGCGAGGGATGAATAGACAGATAGATGGAGGGAGAGAAAATGTGTGAGGATAGAAAAAAGAAGAAGGGGGTTGGGAAAGAAAGAAAGACATGTCTTGGGCTCTGGTGGTACATGCTGGCCTGGTCTATCCTTTCAGCAGTGTGAGCTTAAATCCAAAATAAAGACATTTTGGGGAAAAAAGACAATCATTCAAAATCCCTTAAGTATCAGAAATCTAAACTGTATTTGTTCCGAAAAACATCAGCTTTCCCAGCTTTTCTCTAAGAGCTGTCATCACTTGTTTAAATGTGATGCTGTCAGTCACTTTGCAAGAGCGCTTGCCAGTTTTTCCAATTCTTGCCTTAATAAATAAAAAAAACCATCCCTGCTTATTATTGCATGTAGAAAGCCACCTCATTAAACTCTCAGTGGTACACTCTGGCCTTGCTTTGTTCTGCTGCTCCTGCAGTTTTAACCAGAAAACTATCACCATGTTGGAAAAAAAAAGAGAAATCATCTTAAGTCCATCTTCCAGTAAAATATAGTGAAGCCAAACCAGCCTATCATCCCGTTTAAAGCATAATCCATCTCCTTTGTTTCTGTGTGATCATGTTTCACATGTGTTTGTCACTTCCCTCAAAATGGTGAAATTTCATTTTGGATTGAGCTCCCCCTCCCGTCTGCGTGCTAATGCATTTAGAAAAACCACTTTATTATAATACGCATTTGAATATTCATTGTAGGCAGGCAGGGGGGTGATGGAGGAGACTGGAGCCTTTGGGTATTGATGTAGAGCTGTGGAATTAGCTGCGAAACTGCTATTGATTCAAGCTGTGAGGACTGGAATATGAAACACGAGGGGGGGAGGAAAAGGGCAAAAGACCTTATCAATGAACTTGGAGAATGAAAGAGAGAGCGAAAGAGAACGAGGGCGCTCAGTGGAGGAAGAAAGGAAAAGAAAAACCAGATTATCAGTCAGCGGAGAATTGAATTAAAGGGAGACAGAAGGAGAGAGTGGTTGAAGAGAGAAAAGGAGATTATCAAGCGACACAGAGGGGAACGAAAGAGACAAAGTACAACAAAAGTAAAAGGAAAGAAAGAACGAGGACAAAGAATGCATGAAAGAGAGATCGAAGAGAAACATGATGAAGGAAACAGAAGAATGAAAGAAAGATCAAATAAACTAAAGAGGCAGAGAACAGGGCGAAGGGTCAGGGCTCGCCGCGAGTGGCACTTTAGCCTAGAGACGCCACGCTACAGTAAGCCCTCCACCCCCGGACACTGCAAATTGTTGATGGGAGGACTAAGTTGACAAATGTCAAAGTTTACGTTTCATTACGGAAGGCGGGGGCCGCAGAAAGGATGGAGAGAGAGATGGGGAGAGGAGAAAAGAAGGAGAAAAAGAACAGGGGGAGGGAGTGAGGGAGGAAATGCCATGCATTCCATTAAGTGGCCAGAGAAAACCACAGAGAGAGGGGAGGGGAGGGGAGGAAACGACAGAAATGAGAGAGAAATACAGGAAATGGAGGAGGAGAGGTGGGGTGAGGGCACCATTAGACCACCATACATAAAGACAGATAGAGATAGAACGGGGGGTTTATAAGCGAAGGAATGAAGTGCTCTATTCATCACCGCTTCGGCTGTGGTCCTGACCTTTGAAAATGGAGTTAATGTTAGACAAGGCAGCACTTAACATTCTGACGGCCTCCATGTTTGTTTTTTAGCTGTTAAGGCGGGGCCTCACATTAAACCCGCCCTTTGCCGATCTTGAAATTGCAGGGCTTCACTCCGTCGCTAAAGTTGACGTAACAAAGTTTCGCATTCTGATCTGAGGAGATAAGGCTGGCGATACAGCATATACATACGTATTTGTGACTTCTGAGACATCCCAAAATCAACAATGAACTGATCCAAATGAGTTTTGCCTGTACTGAAAGATCTCATGCTTGTGTACCTTTGACTGACTGATGCACAAATACTGTTAAAAACACATCAGTGGGCATCACCATTGAACTATGTGACATATGCCTTTAGTACCACAAATATTTTATTTATTTATTTATTAAATTGATCCTGTGCAGTGTTCTGTTTCCTGCTGGAAATGCCCTCTAAAGCACCAAATATGTATTGATCCACAGTTAAAAATAGACCTTAACAAATTCACTATTTACTCATGTTTGAGTAACGTTTGATTAACACCACAGTGTCGTGCTGTTTCAGATAATTACTGAGGCTTTTTACTCAGTGAAAATGTATATCTGGGAGCCATTTTTTAAGATAGATATGAGGCTAATTACCACCAGCGCCACTGTGCGACTATCACATTTTACCACAAAATACATTATTATCAGCCCTAGGATGTGTCATGATTAATACATAATGTGTGACCGTTAATCCTCTCTGCAATGTTTAAGATCGGGACAGTGTGTACTGATTGGTCTTAAAACATGCCAACAGTGAAATCAAAATCAAAAAAGCATTTAAGTTACTCCCAGATTTTGCTTTAAGTTCATACATTTCAGTTTTAAAGTGAGTCCTTTTATTTATATAGCCGCTCTACAATTCTACAATTCTACAATTTCATTTAGCGGACGCTTTTATCCAAAGCCACGTACAACACAAGCAAGAATTTAGACTTAAGGAAAAAAACCCTCTCTTCCTGGTGTACACTCAGTTCAATGTCTGTCCTGGAAGTGCAAGCTAATATAGCAGCAGTGGCTAACACCCAACACCAATCAGTTAAGCGAACTCCAAAAAACTCACACCAACACTAAAACTCGGTTTAACTGTCATTAAACCTGTTAATAATGGTTAAGTACATTAGCCATGTGGTGCTAACAGTTAGCCTTGTCACTGTGTATGCATGTGAGTGGACTCTCACCAACTGGGGATGTGAAGGGACAATAGGGGTTTCGTGATGAACAGAGAGAGAGAACAAGAGCGAGGGGAGCGGGGACCGATCCAGTCAACTCCAGAACATTCAAAAGTATGGCTATATACTACAGGCTGCTGCTTTCATATCATAGGTATTGAATGAACAATACCCAGCCCCAGTCCTTACCCCTTGTTTTTTTAATTTGCACAGTCCTTTCAATTTATAATGTTTTTTATCTCCTTTTTAACAGCTTTTGGATACTACAGTCTATGTTTCATATTAAAAATGACTGGTATTGTCTTAAAATCAAAAGTCTTCGATTCAATAAACCTGGAGTCTTTAATTTGCTGAACAAAACTACTCAATGGAAGTGAATCTAAATTGAAAGTTGCAAGGGGGTGAAAAAAGCTTTACATTGCATTGTAAAGTCTAATATATATGAAAATGTAATGGAAGAAAACAACTTCTGTGCATGAAAAATCTCTGTCGCAGGCAAAATTAGCCTGAATTCAACACAACACTGGCCAGCCTAACTTAACTTTTCTGTTTCACTCATTACAATGTGGAAATTACAGTCTGAGGAAGGCCAGAGGGACAAAATGACTGTGCATGTCTTTTTTCTGCATTTAAAATGAGGGCAGGCCATTTTCTTCTGGCCCCTGACCCCTTTGGAACTAATGAAATTGCATAACTTTTGAGTTTATTAAATCTTTGGAAAATCAAGCACATTACCTCAGAAATGCTAGTCATTGGACTCAAAATAAGGTTTTATTTGCTCCAGAAGGAGCTAAAACTGCAAGAGACCAAAGCTGCTTTTCATGTGGCTGTATGAGGTAACAATGTTAAAAGGAGCACAAATGTGCCTCAAAATAGAAACTAAATGTTGTTAGCGTCATGTTGATGAGTGTACTTTCAATACATGTATAAATTGTAAGCATCCTACATCCTCAGCGTTGAGACATAATGATGATAGGTGTAAGGTGGAAAGCAACTGATGATGCACAATTGAACTTTTTCTCCCCTGATACTCAAATACAGGATATTTACCAATGATGATTAGCAATCTGAATCTTTTTTTCCCCCCAAAATGTAAAATCTGAACCTCTCTGTGTGGAACTTATTATAATTTATAAAAGATAAAATGAGGCTGCTGCTATACTTCTTTACCCTAAGTGGAGTTTCACACACTAACCGGCCTTTAGTTAAGGCTCAGCAAAATTTAATGTGTATTGTTTAGATGGTTTATGGTAAGATTGCATCACTTCAGTGGACCAACCTCAAAACAGCAGACATGTGACAGTTTGTGCTGCAGGATCACTGGTGTTGTGAACAGATGCAGACCTTCTGAACAGCACTGAGCTGCTGTGATAAACAAAGATAAGAGCTGATGCTGCATTCACTATGCTCCACATGGATAAAGCTTCCCTCTTTTTAATTACATGCTACGTCTTTTCAAACCACAAAGCTCCTCCAAGTTGCAAAAAGAATTAATTGTTAATAAGGTGCAATGTCAATTGGCCTTTTCCAGGGCCATTCTCCTTCATAAAGCTTTCTTAAACATGTACTGACATAAAATCCAACCATGCAAAGTTTCAGATCACAACAGCTGAAATAAATGTTGGTGTTTTACATTTCTGCATACCACAGATATGTTAAATTTGTGCAATGTATATAAATCTCTACATTTCACGTGTAGTGGATATGTTGAAAAGATGTTTCTTGATACAACCTACCTTGATACAAATATTGTGATGCTGTTGATGAATAATCATTGGTAATGTGGATATAATGACTAAGTGGGTAAAGCCAAATAATAGAACAACCTGCTAACCAGAGAAAAAAGACAACACTTTGGGAATTAAAATCTTTACCTAGTCTCATATGTCAACATAAAAAAATATTGATATATCACCTAGACCTAGGTTTGGGTAAGGAAAACATGTTTTGACTTTGCCGTAAACAGCTGGAAATGTCCCCGTTCTCCAACAGTAGTTTGCTTGGCAGGCATCTTGCCGCTCTCCTGCCATTCTCCATTCACACCTCCTCCTGATAAGAAACTGAGTTTATATACATGTAGTTTTTTTAACTACACGATTTAGAAATTTTGATGGAAGAAGTATGAAACATACAAATGCAACATACCTGTGGTTTGCTGAAACGTAAAATGGCAACCTTCTGTTCTGGCGAGGGGTCTGCAAAGCGACTTCCCACAGGGGCGAAAAATGCTGAAAATAATCCCGTAGGGAGAAACATTACAGTTGATTGCAAATGTGCATTTTAACACCTTTGGGTTCACAGTGAAGTCCTGCCACTCTCTTCTCATTGAAATGCCTTTATTGTGAAAAACATGCAAGAAGTGGTGCAGTATCACTGTTAACTTGAGATGAATAAGCCAAAACTGTATCAGATATAGAGTGGTGACATTCGGCCAATACCCAATCCTCATAAAAAGGTCAATATTGGCAGAGAAAATCCACTAAAAAGAAATAGGACTCATTCTTATTGCACCTTTGACAAAGTGACACAACACAGACAATCATGCATGAAACATTAAATAACTGACAAATCAAGGGCTCTCAGTTTGAGGTAACATCACAGTTTTCGTAAGTGGTGATTGTACTATGATTGCTTGTCCAGATAACTTGATGTACACCTAACAAGCCCTCATTTGTTTATTTCTCTTACACTTTGAACTGAAAACGTTTTACCCTCCGATATACTTACCTGCATCAGCTGGTGTTCTAACCTTGAATCAAAATGCAGTTTTTCAGCAAACCCATTTCATCGCCTTGTAGATGCACTGATACTATAGCTGTTCCTGCGGGAAGGGAAGGAGAAAGTGGATGTTTTTTTATTGCTGTAACCCAGTAACAATTTCCTAGTAGGATTCAGGCCAAGATGAGTCAGTATGATACTTGGGCAAGCCTTGAACAAATGCCATGGACGCATAGTGATCCTGGTTGTAACAGATTCTTTGCATTCAGAGATATCTACCGGAAGCCGAGTGTGAGGGGAAGGCATTTGTTTCACCTTAAGAAGTAAATAGTTTTGAAGTGTTTTAATGTTTGCCCATGTCAAAGCATGAGCTTTGGCGTACTGTATGTAATGCATTTTTTATCACTTGGAATAACACCTCATTTCGTACTGTACATTGTCATATTCAACTCATACATGGTAAAGTTTCAGAACATTTGTCAGCCCTAATAGTTTGTTTTGCCAGTTTCTTTTTCAATTTTGACCTCTTGTACTTGTTGGATTTGCAAGTAGATCACTATTACAAACTTGTATAGACCCATGATTATTTCAAATCTAATAATAATTCAAACATTTCAAAGGATAGCAAATATGTCAGCATAGATTTTTGAGGAAATATGCATAAATGATGCACAAAACAGCAAGAGTATTTGACAGGAACAGTGCAGTCATAAAAACAGGGCATCTTTGCTTTAAATATTTCACTCAGTGTGTCCAAAATAGAGCTTCAGTGTTGGAACAAGCATATAAAAAATATGTACACAGTGTGGAGAAGATTGTCAATAATTTAAAGAAAGTTACAGGTGATATCAAGAGTTAGAGGTAAATGGTCTTAAATCCACCTCTAGGCAGAAAAATAAAAATAAAAATCTGTAGCTGTTACAAAGCACTAGGTGGTATACATGACGATCTGTCCAAATGTATACTGAAACACTATAAGTGACGCTTTCTCCCCCGAGGATGTCAACAGTTGATTTTTGTGTGTGTTTTGTTTGAAAGAGAAAAAGAACAAAAAATTGCTTTTATTCTAATGTTTCTGAGCGTGACGCTCATTCAGGCCGCGAGAGGAAGTGAGCTATTTGTGATTCATATCTCTCAGTGTTTGATATCTAGGAGTGTGTGCGAGAATGTGTTTGAGTGTGTGCTGTATGTGAAAGGGTTTGTGGGTAAACACTGGAACAGGTTTGTTTGAGCGTTGGAGGAAAAGGGTTTTGTGAAATGAGATGAAGAGATGAAGTACATGTGAGCACACAATACTGTCAATATGCAGTGATCAGGGCTACATAGAAGAGGCTTGAATACCAAGATTACTTCTTTGTGTTGAGTAATACAAGTGAAAATGTTACTTCTTCAAGTCTTAAAGTCTTGCAAGCTCTTCTCTTAGGTTCTTTTCGCAGTGTGCAAATAAAGGTGTTAAAAGGATATGTGGGATAATTCACAATGTAATAACAATGCAAGGGGGTCTTCTTATTTGTTGAAAAAATGGATAAGAAATGTAATTAATAGACACTTGTTTTGGATTACTGATTTAAAGCCAGGAAAATTAGTAGTAGTTGTCAGTTCTTGTATCTTTTTTTAAAATTTCCATTTTGTTGTAGTAGTAAAAGACAGAAGCTCACTTCACTATGTTTCAAAATGAAAATTGTTCTTTTTAGCTGCATTTACCTTTAGCTCACTTTGTTCTTTAATTTTTTTGTTCAACTCATACACTGTAGTATGGCAAGCTCAAAAAGTCTGATGCATCCCCATAACTGCTCAGCAAATTGACAATGCCAGCTGAACTAGCTACATATTCCAAACTACTGGACCAATCAGCCTAATAATTGCTGTGCACATTTATGACTGTATGCTCAAGGACCTCTCATGGTTGCTTTGATTCACAGATGTTGAAAAACCTATTTATTGACTGTTTCATGACGTTATTGACTGTTTCATGACGTCATTGAGTGCTGACTACTCACTTCTCTCGACTGGCTGATAGGTGCTACAGGTTTTCCAGAAATCATCTCAGCTAAAAACAGCAAGCTTTATTGTCCATTGCAGGCCACATTTGGCCCTTTGTCGTGGCTCAAAAGTTTGGTTCCATTTTGAACCTGAGAATCTGCAGATTGATTTTATACCCAAAATGTTATGATCCACGGATGTTAGGCACATTACGTGATGATTAATTCATTATTTTTGTTGTCTTTACTGGAATCTTGACTGTAGGGGAGTCCGGAGGGACAATTCCATCTGGTTGTAACACGATTTTAGTCCGTCCTACGCACAACAAAATACCATACAGGGAATCGAAGTGTTTTGCATGCCTGATTTCGTAGACTTGCAGATTTTTTTCGATTTGGTCATTTTATCTTGATAGTTGTGCTTTTACCATAAGTAAGTGAAAAGGTTTAGTTTCTTTCTTTGTCTGTTTAAATTGAGTTTATTGTTGTTATATCCTACAATGTTGTGCAGACAATGTTAATACCATTAAAATGGGTCCAAAAAAATGGATCAAAGATGTTTGGCTGTTTTTTTCAGTCATAGAAAAACACATTCATCCTGATAATTATAGAACTATCGTATCTCCTGCTATGAGAATTGTCCAGAGTGGCCATGACTAGCTTGGGTAGTCGGGTCACAGCTGCCTGGTGGAGATCTGTACTCTACTGAGGGCACTTTTTTAGTTATGTTCTGTTATTTCTATTTTTGCTCTCAAAGATCTAAGTACTTTTTCCAACACTGAAAATTAGATCAATTGTGTCATGCTGCTTTTCAGACACAAGGGATAACTCAAAGCAACATAGAACAATGAGTTAATTTTAATTCAAATTAACATTTGAACATACAGCAGCAAGTTAAAGTAAATTACACTGAAACAAAAGACTCAGTGTATAATATGGAACATTTGCTTTCTTTGTCTCACGTGGACACACACACACACACACACACACACACACACACACACACACACACACACACACACACACACATTGCTGCAGAGCTCCTCTTGAAGCAGTGCTGTTGTGTGTGTTTATACACTATATGTGTGTGTACTGTATGACTATGTGTATGTGTGCTGCTGGTCTGAGGTGCTGCTTCCCTGCTGATAGTCCTGTGACTGGGTTTTTCTCCCTCCAGCCTCCCTTGCATCTTCCTCCACCTCCCTCATACTTTGTCTAATGAAAAACCTTCTGCCCTGTCTCTCTCACACACACACTCCCACACACGCACACACGCAGACACACACTAACAGATAGAGATTTACTGATATGCAGACACAGAAACACAAGCGTGTACAGTATGGGTACACAAACAACAACAAAAAATAACAGCACATGCCTACACACAGTTCAAGTAGCAGACACACTCAAAATGCCTTCTGACTAAAAAACATGTACATGTGTAAAGTGCACATGCACACTCTAGTCCCAGGGCTCCACATGCGGGAGCAAAGAGCCCCCGTTAAAAAGCAAGTCCCCGGTCCAACTCCACAGAGATTGCTCTCATTTCCCTCCTCCCTGCAGCAGTCGGTCACAAAAACATGATTTTTCTCACTGATGATTTTTAGAGTAAAAAACCCCAAATGAAATATTCATCAAATTGGAAGAGAAGTCCAGGATTTTTTTTTTGAAGAGGTGGTGGAAACTAGTGTGTGTGTGTGTGTGTGTGTGTGTGAGAGAGAGAGAGAAATAGAACTGATGCATCTTTTCTGTGTCACTGCTAATGTCGCATGTCGTAAGAACCTCCAGGGGGCTGCAGTCTACACACATATGTATGCACACACACATCATACAAGACTGCACACATTCACACGTCATTATACATATGGTACATACACTCATGCACTTCACACACACCCTGAAAAGTGCTTTCACCTATACACACAAACACAACTCACACACACACACACACAGATGCTTACAGATGCTCAAATGCTTCACAATCTTAATGCACGCACACACACTTCATGTCATGTTTCTGCTCTGCATCATGGGAGTTTAAACTCTTTCACTCTGACCATCAAAGGAGGAATCAGTACACATATCTGCTGTTGGAAAAGAGTGAGGGAAATCACTTTTGCTTGTCATAACACACACACAAACATAAAAAGTGTATGTATACGTGTGTGCGAGTGTGTTTCTGTGTGCGCTAATGCGGAGGAGCAGAGGTTGACCTCAGGCTACCAGCTAATTAAAACTGAGAAATGAGGGAGGGAGAGAAAGAGAGAGGGAGGGAAGGAAAACATAGAAAAACAAGAGTAGTTAGGAGAGATATTGAAATGGGAGAGACAGAGAGAAAGAGGGTGAGATGAGAGGAAAAAGACTAGAAGCAAATGTGTGAGAGCATTTTCTGTTGTTTTTTTTTGTTTGTTTTTTTTAGGTTTTTGGGGTTTTCCGTATGTCAATAAAGACACATACACACACATACACTATAGTATTGCTGACATTTATGCTGCTGTACATGACAGTAAGCCTAATATAGCAGCAAACCACTATTCACTATCTAAAGTTATAATCCAGTAATCGCGTCCTGAGCGGAGTAGAAAGTCACACTATCTCTGTGTGTTATTGTGGTAGATGGTGCATGCATGCATGTTAGAACATGTGTGTATCCACTGGCTAGCTAATCAGTGCCACTGCACATTGTGCTCATACGATGGTTACTACTGATAATACCATACTAACTCATGGTTGCGGGATGGCAGCATCCCGACACTCTCCAGTTCCCACCCAGGTTTCCACAGCAATGTTCGCAGTGTTTGCACTGTGAGAACTCAGCCACCTCTATGATGAGAACCGTGTGCAGACAGTCAGTTCAGTTAAATGACAAGATACATCACAAAATACATGTCTATGCATTCCAGGACAACATATAGAAGTGTTTTATGATCTGATGCCCCTATTGGCAAGAAGGCATCATTTGTCTGTGCTTTCCTAATCTTGATAAATTACTGTTGAAAAATAAATCAGTTTTATCATGTGACACAATGTTTAAGGTTTGGTTTAGGTTTAGACACAAAAACAGCTTGGCTTGGTTCAGGGAGAGATCATGATGCAGCTTAAAATACAGGCACCTGTTTTCCCACTCTGACATCCTTTGACTTTTTCCACAAGATTTGGGAACCTGACCTCCAGGATTTGCTGCTCCCTTTAAGCTACAAGAACATAAATGATATTAACGCTGATAAAGCCGATGTAGGGTCACTTACATGTTCATCCCAAAGCTGTTGGATGAGGTTAAGATCCAGTGTCTGTGCAGCACAGTCAAGTCCTTCAACACCAGACTGGGAAAACCAATTCTTCATGGACCCGTCTTTGTCCATGGGGAAATTATCATGCTGAAACAGAAATGGGTTGGAAGTTGGAAGAACACTTAAGTTTAAAATAGTTGTTGCAGACCTCGCCAGCTTGGATTTACACTTCATAATAGTATATGTGCCCCTAAAGATATCATGCAATATAAATTAATTAATTCAGTATTCATAGAAAACTCAGCAAAACTTTTGATCATGAGTTATTCATTTGAGAACAACAATAAATCAAAAAAACTCCTGACACCTGCAGATAGAGTGAAAGAGAAGTAAAGAGGTGTGTTGAGAAAAAGACAGAGCAAGAGAGAGAGAGAGAGCGAGAACTGGAGTGATGGAGGTCTGCAAATGTGTGGAAGTGTGAACAGACGGGGACACAGTGACCTGGATGGGAGCTGAGAGGGAGAAACTAGTTGTTTGATTCCATGCACTTTAATTGCTTTTAAAAACATATCTATTATGTATATATAATATTTTTTTTGATCAAAACATAAAGCTGAATTAATTTGAACTTAATTTGATTGCGAGACAGGCAGTGGGGGTAAGAGCATGCAAGAGATGGAAGAGACATGGAACATTCATGTTTTATTCACACAGCAAATATACAATCGATGTCTCTTTATATTATTCATGGTTCATTTTAAATATTTCACTGTCAACAAGCCAATTAGCAATTTTAAGTAGGCAGTGTGTTTGCAATTTTTATCATGTGTTTCTGTGTGTGTGCTTGTTTGTGTATTTTTTTAAAGAGTTTTGTATACCCCCTTCTTTCTCTTAGTGTGTGTGTGTGTGTGTGTGTGTGTGCATATATACCAGTGGTTGTGTGTATTTGAAACAAGTCGACCGTGCCAAACAGGCTGGTAGATCTGGGCAAAGAAGAGTGTGTATCAAGGATGAGAAGGAGGGGAAGAAGGAGGGGAGGAGGAAGAGAGTGTGTGTGTACATGTGTGTCTGTGTGTATGTGTGTGTCACGGGTGGGGGGGGTCGTAAAAGTAGGAGGAAAGAGTGAAAAGCCTAGATTGAAGTTTGATCTGTTTGTTCTCTCCCCCTTGTCCCACTTACATGTCCCCGTGGAGCCCAGAGAAGGAAGGCAGGCTGGTGTGTGAATGTGTGTGTGTGTTCATATTTATGTGTGTGTGTCTGTGTGTGCACGTGAAATAGCATCGACACTACCTCTGGAAAAAAAAAAAAGCTGAGCCAAAACAGATCGAGATAAACAGATAAATAGACGGATTGAAATAGACAGACTGACAGCGAGACGGGGAAAGATAAGAGAGAGGAGACATGAGCTGGAGAGGGCACAGAGAAAGAGAGATGAAGACAGTGGGAGATGAGTTTTAAAAAATCATACACACACACATACACAGTAGAGGCAGCAGCAGAAGGGAGTGATTGACAGAGACCGACAGACACGCCTACAGACTGAAAAAACGATGAGCGGAAAGAGAGTGACGGTGGGAGAGGGAAAGACAGAGCGAGACGCAGTGATCCACAGCCGGATACAAATCGGAACAGACAGCAGAGAGACAAACAAAAAGACAGACAGACAGAAAGACGGACGGACCGTGTGACAGTCACTTGCTGTATTTGTCTGTTTGTGTCCTCGGTTGCTCTGTTAAACACCTTGCGACCAACTGGTTTGGTCACAAACATTGGTTTTGCCTCGACAGCAGTGATTCATGAGAAAAACCCACCTCTTGAGGAGCTGTTATACCGGCTGCTCTAAACTCTCTGTGTTTGATAGTGTCGGTCTTTAGCAGAGAAATCATCTGCAGCACAGGAAATGATGCATTTTCTGTTTGTTTTGAAGGACTCGAGTAGCAGCCATCTCAGCTTAATGTTGCAGCCGATGTGGAAATGCTTTAACATGAAAGATGTTGAGTTGTCTAATGGATGCTGTCAGTGAGGAAACCCATGCTGTGTCCCAATGTAGGGGTCACAAAGTCCTCAAAAAAGCCTTCAAGGTCTGCATCTATAGACTTCCAATGCCATGACAAGTTGACAAGAGTCATCCCATGTCCATGGCTCCGCTTAAAGAGTAATGAACCTCATTTTCTACACTTTTGTAGGATGCAACCATTGTATCCTTTGCAATCCTCACTGCAGGGCACTCAGTTATTAACCCTTTGAAATCTGGTGGGACATCAGGTTCCTAATGCTACTTTTAGATACCTTTTACAAGTTTGAAAACCTTTGAACTCTCAGCATATTGATGATATTTCTTTTTTTTAAATAAATGAATGAATGAATGAATAAGTCTAACCCTAGTGTATCAACATCTTTCTTTGGCTCTGTAGTCGGCTCGAGCAGCAATAGTCACAAAATAGCACCACCAACTCAAAAACTCTGATTTCATCATAGAAAATAAAACTTCATCTGCAGGAAGTCTATGCAGGAGTCTGCCAGTCTGTCAGAGTATCATTGCTTTGAGAGGCTGCAGCTGTGCTTTTCCTTGCTACTACCGCTGTGATTAAGAGAGAAAGAGAAAGACTTCTCCCATTTAGAGCAGTGATCCAACCTATTACCTTGATTCTACCCTTGCAGCAGATTTCACTAAGATCACTTTTAAAAGTGTATTTTCCCAAAGACAAACCTAATTCAGCCTAATTATCAGGGCAAAGAGAATCCGGCTCCCCTTGAGAAATATACCTTGAAATCAGGCAGCTCCTGATTGAATTGTGATGCCTCGTCTCTTTACCACAGCACTGATTGACTGACAGATGATCTCTGAGATGCAGCACAGCACCAGGCTCCGGAAACAGAAAACACACACATCTTGAGGTTTCACCACATAAAAATTAGCCTAATGTTTTAATTTCTGCAACACTGAAAATGAGGATGATCTCAAATATTGCCTTAATACATTGCTCTTAAATTAAGCATTAGGCCAGGACTACAGGGATTCCCTAAACCATAACTCCACATGCCAGATCTAAAACATACAGTGTGCGACAGAGTCCAAATTAGCACATACGGATCTGAAAGGTCTTTTTTTCATATTTTACATTCTTTGCACTAGCAAAAGATAAGATCTTCAAAGTGTGTGGTAGCTGAGGTATCTTGCACTTACATCAGAGAAAAAAGATGATGAATGTTGAATGCTGCTGGGCTGTGAAGTTCTGACAAAAAAGGGGGGCCTCCAACGCACGGCTCTGGCAAGCTTTCACACCCTCTCCATGCAGCTCTATTATATCTATGCATTAAGACGTGGAGGAACTGCAAGAAAGATGTCAGGCAGACGCTGTGGGAAGGGAAGGGAATTTTTTGAAATGCTAGGGAAAAAATAAAATGCAAATTAGGTGTGTTTCCATCAGCCGCCTTGAAGGAAATAAATTGAATTTCCACACAGACTTTCAAGAACTGATTTCTATTTGGCAAGTTGTTATCATGCTTTCGTGTCGGATAGCGTAAGTGATATTTCATGCTTTCATTTTCAAGATGGAAATCCAGGAATGCACTTTGCATACTGTAAGACACTGACTACAGCCACGCTGGAGCATTATGCTTGGGAGAGACAGCGTGTACGTTTCTTTTTCACGGGGAGGTCACAGTTTACAAAGAACATCTCACAAAGAATTTCTTAACCTGCAGACCTTTCTTTTTTACCTCGAGTGAGCATAAAACTTGACATTTACATTCCGCTTTTCTACTTCTTGGAAGGAAGCCCAGCTCTTGTTCATGCTGCATTACTGCAGCAACTCCATGAAAATTCACTCATTACCACAGTAACGTATTAACAATTAGATTAAACTGTATGAACATTTCATCCATGTGGCAGCAGCGGCTGCGGATTTTTCCTCCGACCCTTTTTTTCCCCCATCATCATTAAGATTAAAATGTCCACATTCCTGTTTGCAGTCGAGTTTTTTTTTTTCGTCCTAGTGTTCACAGGGCTACAGCGAGGTTATTTCTCTCGTCACCGTTTCACTTCACAGCAGAATCTCATCTCCTCTGCCTCAGTGGAGTTCACATCACCAATTCTTATTGAAGGGGAAATCGCACAGCCATTGCTGAGCGAGGTCATTATTTGGATAATGACTAATCTGCTCCCGACTTAATTCCATTCCTCTGATCCGACGGCCAGGTTGGAGTCAGAGGATGTGGCTAATGATGTGGCTGCAGCGTTGTCTGGGAATGCGGAGAACACACGCACACACGCACACACGCACAGAACATACTTGCAGACATTCACTTGTAAGTCACTCACATGCTCACATACTGTAAGCACTTATATGTATGAGTCCTCTTTAATGGCACGCATTGGCCCACACATTTGACTTTAACTCCATGTCTTCTCCTTAAATCCCCCCTTAAAGAGATTTACTACAAACATATTTATTTTATTACTCCACTGTCATGTAAATATCCTATATCTACTCATTCCAGGTTTTCATTGTGCATTTTTATCCAAATATTTAAACAAGATATATTTAATGACTGCCTTTATACATGAAACTGAGAAAATTGACTATGGATGTGTTTTTAGTATTTTCCTCACATTTTCTTGTTTTTAAAGGTGACATATTTAATGTCTTGGATGTGGAACAGATGGTTAAGAATATATGTAATGCTTGGTCACAATCATCAGTTTGAGTTTACTTAAACTCAGTCAATATATCTTATATAGTTGTATCAAGTTAAGTCATCTAACATAAAAGGGGTTGCTTACAGTAATGGAGCCACATAACATTTTTGCCAAATCTACAACCCTACAGAGATTTTGTACTTTGTTTTGCTCTGAGTTTTGATTTTAGGACACTATTTGGTTGAATCTTGGCACTCTTAACCTTGTTTCCAGTGGCAGTCAGCATTTTTTTTCTGCAACTACAACAACAAAATAAGTTTTGAGAAAGCCACTGTTCAGCACCAAACAGCTGAAAGACAAAGTTATTGACTAGCTAGTGAACGAAGTGGAACATCTAGATGTCAAGGCTCTGTGTTTGCCAGTTGTTTTTTTTTCACAAAAAGAGGTCTATATCTACGTTAATTTTTTTTGTTTGTTTACATTCCACTGCATTCCCGCAGACAACACGCATAGTTTGTACTAATAAATTTGTAAGGACTCTCACCAGCGAAATCCTAACCCAGACTTTAATCGTCACAACTTTATGCCAACCCCTCACACAAACATAACCTAATTCTAAAACCAAACCAGAAACTATATCTAAACACCAAAACATTCCAGAAGTGAGGACTGACCAAACTGTCCTCACTTTCCAAACATGTCCTCACCACAAACTCTCCAGTGGGTCCTCACAAAGATAGAAGTACGAGAGCGCGCGCGCGCACACACACACACACACACACACACACACACACACACACACACTCATCCATGCACTTGGTCTAATTTTTATCGAATGCAACATTCACAGCATTGACCTGCTCACTCATACGCACTCGCTCACATGCACCAAAAAACACACATTCACACAAACATAATCTCCCCTCCGCACACACATACACAATTGCCCTCCTCTTCTCACATGCTTTTTCACTCCGTGCTCATTTGGTGATGTTAATGCTAGCAGACATGTACAGTGTGCTCTAACAGCGGAGGGAGGGGAGGGGTGTGTGTGTGTGGCTGAACGTGTGTGTGCAAGTGGGTATGTGCGAATGCATGTGTGCATACGTGTGTGTACTTACCGCTCTTAAAAACCAATTAACAACACACAGCAGCAGTCGCCCCCCCTTCCTCCAAATGAAGAGGTGAATTAAACATCACCAAGACCAGATGGAAAGAAATCAGAGAAAGAAAGAGAGAGGGATGAATAATTGAAGACAGAGGGGGATCATAAAAAAGGGGGAAATAAAACTGAAATAAGAGATGAAATGAAATGTAAGAAAGCAGAAGTCAATTAAAGAGACTGAGAGAGAGCTGCAGGGAGAAGCAGATAGGAAGAGAGGGGAGGGATTGCTGCAAGTGTGTGTGTGTGTGTGTGTGTGTGTGTGTGTGTGTTTGCAAGCACGTGCACATGGTGTTTGTGTGTGTCTCTCCTGCCAGTTTTCCGGAGTCAAACTAACACAACCCAGTTGTTTGAAGTCGACAGCAGCGTAGTGAGGATGGTTTCAACACAGCGATGATTAGGCCACGTTCTCTTTCGGGAAGCTGAACTTCAGTAGGACTTCAACGACGTTCTGTACGAGTGTGTGTTTCTTTACACGTGTGTGGGTGTGTTTGTGTCACAGTAAATAAGCTATGAACCAGGGGCCCATTTCCAAAAAGCAATTTCTGAGCAGTGCTTACATGCAGATCACAAATGGAGATAGCGTCCCGTTTCACAAATGATCGTCGCTTGCAAATTACAAATAAATTTGTGAGTCATACAGGTCTCGCTCATGTATGGCTCGCAAATATGGTGTTTGTTGTCATTGGTGAAATGTGTCAAAATGAACTGCTGAGTAAATTTCTTTTGTCAGATCAAAGCTTTTATTAACATATGTGTAAAAAAACTTAACCTTCTTTAATTTTCACTTTAGTAATTCCAGGTTTTATTTTTGTATGCAAGATCTGTCTGTTACTGACCTTTTTAAGTGGGCTTGGTTATCGACCATGAGGTGACCATTCCACATCAAAGCATTTCGTGCATCCACTGTCATTGACATTTATTCTGTCATGGTGGGCCACCGACCCAGTTTTTAGTGCCACAACAATCAGTAAATGCTGTGTGTTGAGATATCAGGAAACAAAAAATTTGTATTCCTTAAAGACATATCGCTTTGCCGAGATGTTTTTTCCATAAAATGGGCTTTCTATGCCGTAGAAAGACACAAATACTTACATGACTAGAGAAAACAGAGGAAAAATGCTGTGGCATTTGTTTCTACTCAAGAGGTAGAAAACCTACAACTACAAAAATGCCCTTCGCTGCAGCAGTCCAATAAATGCTTCATAATGCGAGCTTGGCTGTTTTGACACAGGAAATAATATGGTGGTCGTTAAGTAAGAAATGATCTCGAATCACAGTCAATCAGTGAGCTCAAATATGTTTCTGAAATTTTTTTAGGCAAGAAATAGACAACGAAATAACAGAATCATGGTTCATAAATGATCAGCGCTGCCCATGTATTCTCTTTGATCTCAGTGTTTTTATCCTCTGTTTTTACAATACAGGAAATAGTATGGTGCAGACTTCCTCTTGGCAAACTCTTATATTACAGCCAAAAAGTACACTAAAATATGGTTCTGAAGACATTTTAGGCAAGAAATAGGCAAAATAGTAACAAAATATTGGTTTATATTTAATCAGCAATATTACGTTTTACAGTTTGGTCTGAGTTTAAGGGAAAGAGAGAGGGGTGGCTGGCTCTCTCTCTGTGTATGTGCTTCTGTACTCGTGAAAATAGACAATGGGCAACTTGGCAAACATGTTCCACAAACTGCAAAAAAATTGTAGATTTAGAACGTTATTTCTTAAAAGCTATGGAAAATTTCTCGGGCAAAAAAAAGAAAAACGCTTAGCACAAACTATGTTTATAATTATCCTAAATATTACAAAATTATTATAATTTTTGCACACTTTTTTTCCCGGTCAGTTCCTTGTTTCTGTTTTTTTTAATAATAATTTTTAGGTAATTCTCTTGTACTTTTCACTAATTTCTTGATACATTTCGAGGAATTTCTTCTTCCATTGCTTATTGCCTTCTTTCCAACTCAAGTCAGTTTACTCAGGTTTTAAAGTTTTAAACGGTCTGTTAACATTCTTGACATGTAGTCAATTACAGTACTTTTAGTTTAGTTGTGTGTGACCATGACTTTATTGAAGAGATGTCATGACTTGAATACTAGAAACCATAATAATCCATCAATACTTTTCCTACATCAGTAGATTGTACCTTAATGTAGCCACGTTTCCTTTTCTCCACCCACTATTTTGCTTTTCTATATGTTTTGGACACACAAGTGTATTTTATATGTTGTGCCAATGAAGCAAATTGAAACTGAAAGAATTTAACTGAGAGAAAAAGAACAATAGCATAACGCCAGTATGAGATTAGATCCTTAAATTCTTGTATTCCAGCAATGTCTTACATGTAAGTCAAGTCTTTGTGTGTGTTAGCTGTACAGTGTGTGCGTGTGTGGGAAGGCAAAGGAAAATGTCTGTGTTTGTATCCAGCCGTGCCTTCTTGGAGTGATTTTGGGACTGTAATTGAGTATATTTGTGTATAAGTGCATTTAGATTTGAGAGTGCATTCAACTCTGCGGGCATTTCTGTAATTTGTAAACTGAGTGTGTATATGTGTGTGTGCTGTTTGGCAATTGTCCCTGCGTTAGTTCTTGTATGTGTGTGCTTGTGTGCTTGTAAAACATGCATGCAGTTGTCTTTGTTACGTCTAGCAGTGTGTGTGTGTGTGTGTGTGTGTGTGTGTGTGTGTACGAGAGTATGCGTCTCTGCATCTACACATTAGTAATTGCCCATGGATGAGCTTGTAAGTATGTGTGTGCCTGTGTGTGTGTGTCCCTGTGTGTGATTTCCAATAACTGCTCAGTTTGCTCAGCCTCTCCTCTGCGGTTGGCGTCACGCTGCTCCTCTGTTCTGCTGGAAGTGTTTGTGAGGGGAAATAAAAGCAGCGTTTGGTGGAGAGGGGACACTGGGAAATCACTGAGCAGTGTTTACAGCAAACACTGAGTGAGCCGGGACGCACAGTGACAAAGTTATGATCTCGGTGTCTGTCCCTCTGTGTCTGTCTCGCTCAGTCCTCCCCTGTCTCTCTGTCTGCTCTTGTGTTCGTCTCTGTCAGTTTAATGCTGTGAGCTTTGGGGGCATAAATGTTACATGAATGATATTCCCCAAAATCATCAAAATAAACAAGGCAGCAGTAAATCCTTCATCCCACAGGAATGATGCAGCCGTCCCTGACGGCCAATCAGAAACTAACAGGTCGCTGTCTTCTGACCTTTGTTTTTAAATGACTGCAGGGACACGTGGCTTTGAAATGTGACCCAGAACTGTTATTGTTAACTTTGTGTGTTTTTTGGTACTATGTCACATGTGACCAGTGCCCGTATATCCCACGGCAGACCATAAATGTATTTCTATACGGCTGATTAATGCAACAGAAACATTCAAACGGAAAACACCAATTAATACGCAAATCTAACAAGATGCAGTGATGCAGTTAACATTGTTTGCATGCACATACCATATCAAACTCTGCATCTGTAATTCATCATCCTTTCTTTGCAGTCATATGATGACATTCTTTCACGCAACACTATCTCCAGCTTGCGTTTTCTCTCATCTATAAGAGATATGTTTCAGATCCTGATGCACAAAAGAGACTTGCGAGTACTGCACACATCCCAAATTGTGGCAGTGAGTCATAAGTTGCACATAAAGATTATTCCATACAGATACCTGAGTCACAGGTATGGTGTGTTAGTGAAACAAGTCAAATTAACACCAAAGGAAATGATCTCCTGTTGCAAATGTTAGCTTTGCAGGAAGTGTAGTTGATGATTGACGGTCATTTTTATACTTTTTGAAGTAATCTACCAGAAAAATGCACTTAAAGGTATTTATTGGCCATTAGTCTGATTCACAGGATGTAGACTGCTGGTATTAAGCGTGCCATTGGTCACCTATTTTGGACAGAATAGTCCTTTGCTTCTGTTATCTGTGTGCTGCTGTTTTTCAGAATCCTTGTTGATACATGAAACTAGTCTTGTATAACCGGACCTATCTCCACAATTCGTTTAGTGCTGTATGAGAAACAAGAACCTCCAAAATAGAAAAGTAGATGCTAAAACATTTTTTAAAAGCCATAGCGAGTAGGGCACCCAAATGGCCAGCAGCGGCCCTGCAGCAGAACCTGTTAACAGCCTGGTACAAAAGAATGGTTTTTGTCTCTATAGCTACTTTCCCAATATGTGACAGCCTTAGGGGGGTGAATTTTAAATGTAACGCACCTCTTGGAAATTTATTATGGCTTAAAGTTAGACATGATTAACAGGGTGGTCCATTTGAATGAGAGGCTGTCTGCCAGGCATCACCACAGTCTGTGAGCCAGATCCATCCCTCACTCCTTTGCAACTTCATCCCCTCATCCAAGTATGTTTACTTCAGGCATCAAAAATCCATAATGGCAACAGTCAAAACTCCGGACTCAGGGATTCAAAATGGGAGTGCAGGAACTAATGGGTGATGTCGCAATAGCTACATACATTATCTTATACAGTCTATGCTCCCGAACCAATTTTGCAAGGGCACCGTTGCTGCATCCAAGGCTTTGCAGCACCAAAGACATTTGTTATTGGTTTAAAGAAATACAAACAACTCAGGGAGTTTTTTTTCCCTTGGTGCAGGATTATGATGGGTTCAGCCAGACTTTTCTCCAGCGTTGGCGCAGTGCTAAAACAAGTATGAAGATAGGTCTGGCTAAGACTCTTGTGCTAACATTGCACCTTGCTAGATGACATTGTGTTGCTTTTTCAGCAGCAGATAAGCTACATTCAAAATTTTTGGCAACCTTTTTTTTCTTTGGACTTTTATGCTGGACCCCTATGGGTCTGTACCCCATTCATTCGTCTCATTCAAATGAATATAATAGTGTGTTATAACAGTGTTAGTGTTTGCTTGAAAGGGGCCCAAACTGTTTCTACCCAGCTGCAACGTAATGTTGAACATTTCTAAATATTGCATTATTGAAAAAATGTGAAATCAGATTATTTTGTATTAGTTGAAAACATGGCAAAATGTTTTACGTAAATAAAAAAGAAAGAAAGAAATTATTAAACTATTTAGAATTGACAATGCCATTTTTCAATGCACCCCAATAGGATGCATCAACTGACAGCAGAAACATGTGTCAGTCAACATGATATAAAAGCTTAAAGACCTCTTGTGCAATGAGACAGAACCTTATTGAGAAAATGCCTCATCAGCAAAGCATTTTCTACTTTGAGAAGTGTCCAAACTTTTTTTTTCAGGGTTGAGGATTTGTGTTCGGATGATTTTAATAAAGCTCTCCATTTCCATTCAACTTTGGAGTAAAATAGTCAGCCAGGGAATGTCACAGAAATGCTTGAAGTGAAACTCAGTGACAGAGGAGCCTTTATTTTTTTTCTCCTCCTTTTTTCTACTGCTCTTTCTGTGTCTCTCCATCCTCGATTTTTCTTGCTTTTCTCTCTTATTTTTCTGTGGTTTATGCTTTCTCTTTCCCTCCCTCTCTCCCTCCCTCCCACACAGACACACTTTCACTCTCTTTTCTCTCTCTCTCATGCAAACACCTTTTTTTACTCCCCTGTCCACACTTTGCCCTTTACTGCCTTTTCAGAAATGGCAAATATATGCACACGGCATACACAACGCAACAATGACAGATATGTATGCAGGCATGCGTGTAAACACGGACAATACTCACACATACGCACACACACACACAAACACACACACAGCGTGCTCCCTCCTGCCTGAGAGTGGTGTGCGCCAGTTGAAATGGGAGCGAGCTGTAGCCTGAAGGCAAAGCTGGGACATGAATACACGGAGAGGGTCAGCGTGGCAGTTTTTCGGGGGCGGGGGTTAGGAGGATGAAGGCTTCAGGGTGTGGAGGAGTTGAGTTTAGGGTTACAAACCTCACAAACTGTCCTTTCATTTCTACATAGGAATGATTTGCTCGTCTGAGATTGTATTTGGCCCCTGGTGGCCATATTGGAGGTCTTAAGCTCTTATGCAGCAGCGGTTGCATTCCTCAATGAATAATGGGACCGTGTCTCATAAGATGACAAGACGTCCCACTTGAAGTTTTAAATTTTAAATATCAACTGACTTTTTATGTTTTAGGAGGGCATTTTCTGATTTGAGTGTGCAGTGTCATCATTCATATCATTTTAGCCTAGAATACCAGTTTGTAAATTTGTTCTTTTTTGTTTGATTGTTAAGCCAACCAAAAGCCTCGGAACTGCTTGGAAAATGTGATCCAGATAAGATTCATCTCTGTCAGTCACAGAAAAGACAAGTGAGCTACAGAAATACTATCAGGCACCAAAGGGCAACAACATGTGTGGCAGCAAGTCAGAATACACCAATGCCCCATTTTATTGATGGGCGTCAACACTCAGGAAAGCAGCAATTTTTTTATCTTGTTGAGATTGGCACATCACTGCTGCGGGTCGTTTGTTTTTCTTTAATAACTGTCCTCCAAAGAAGAATGACAGCTGAAACAGATATCTCATCAACTATTGGATTTGCCCTGACATTTTGTATAGACTTTGATGTTTCCCAGATGATGTGTCCAAAAGACTTTAGTGATCCCCTGGCTTTTCCTCTTGCTCAACCATGAGGTTGACCTTTTTGGTTTTGAGTGGCACATAACAGGGTGGACTGCAGTAAAATTTGGTACAGATACTCATGACTCCCAGAGGAGGAATCTCATTAACATTGGTGAACCTCAGACTTTTATTTAGCACCATCATCAGGTCAGAATTTCAGTTTGTCCAAAACTTTGTTTTATGACCAAATGCCTGAAAAAATAATGACATTCTTTAGCATATCTTTAGCATGCTAGATAACTTGGTCTGTGAGTCTCTGTGATGTATTGGCGTGCATCTTTGAACAGCTCACCCATTGTGCTCAAACGCCAGTTTTGAGTGCAGAGCCAATGGTGATTTGCCAGCTTAGAGCCAATGCTGATTTGCCTCTGATTAGGGGCTTTCGTTGGGGGAGCTCCAAAAACTGTCAGCAAGCACAAAATCGGGTCTAAAGTCATATAGTAAGAACAAGGCACTACCTGAGGTCCAATGTTCAGGATTTAGAGCATCTTTGGGCAGAAATGGTATATGATATTCATAACTTTGTTTTCATCAGTTTATAATCACTTGAATGTAAGAGTCTTTATGTTTTATTGTAGAATGAGTTGTTTTTATCTGCGTATGGTGTGGGTCATTTTCCATGGGGACTGCCATGTTGTTCAACGGTAGCCCAGAATAGACAAACCAAAACTTGCTCTTGATCTTGCCATTTGTGGTTTTGCATCAGCCACCGTAGTTCTCCTACATGCTTGACCCACTGGAGAAAATTCAGTTCTGCTATCTCACTGCTGTATGCCACTAAATCCTATGCACTAGAACAACAGCCTTGCATAGTCAGCACCAGATAATCAAACCCATACTCAAATCAGACTAGTTTCAAATCTAAATATAAGATTATCATACTTCCATAGAAATATACTTTTTGCCGTGCTTGAAGTAAAAAAAACAAGAAAGCATTTTGGAAGCACTGAGAAATTACGTACTTGTCTTATGTTTTTGTGTGAGTGATGAGCCTAGTGTGCTCCGCTGATATCACATGATGCAACACAATGAAACATGGCTGGTGTTTGTTGCCCATTGGCAGTTTTTGGGCAGATTCAAACCTGGAAGTTACTTAATTGCCTAGATGCCTCCATAAACGTATGTCAGGTTAGACAGTGGACATGTGTCTTAAAAGTCTATCAAAATCCTGTTAACTGATGTTAACTTGCACTTGTTTGAGTTTTTTAGTACAGCCCATCTATTCTAGGCAAGTCAGTATTTTTCACTGAATCTTAATACTAAAGCTCATGTTTAATAAAATTGTCTTTAAAAAGCCATGTACATATACTTAATACTTAAACATTAGGAGTTTAAATTGATAAAGAGCCAGCTAGATAGTACTTGTATGGATGTTTAATAAAGCTCGGTCTGATGGAAAATAGAGGACAGTGTGAATAAAAGATATTAAAGACATTAAGGATAATATGTTTGGACATGGAGGCGGTTATTGTGAAGCTCTGTCTATTGTACCACTGGGTCATTATGCAATGAGAGGGAGAGAGAGGAAGATAAGATATACCTAACATCATCCCTCAGGGTAATGATGCAGGGCGGTAAGAATGAAGAGGAGGAAGGAAGGAAGAAGGAAGGCTGGGAAGAGAGATGGACAGAGATGAGTGTAAAGACAGGGAAAGACAGGCAGAGGGAGAGGGTGGGAAGATGATAGAAACACAAGAGAAAAGAAATATTCAAGGATGTGGAGAGAGATGAGAGCCAGAGAGGAGATGGAGGGAGGAGAGGAAGAGAAACAAAGAGATGTGAGAGCAAAGGATGGTAAAGGAAGGGAAACTTGCTAAAGATAAAAAGAAAGGAGGCTAAAGATAAAGTAGAAAAAGGGAAAGATAGACAAAGTTTGGTAAGAAGAGAGAAGACAGATATTAAGGAAGAGAGACAAGAAAAGACAGATACGTGGGTAAACCTGGAAAGAGAAAGAGCAAAGAAGAGATGAAAGAAAAAGAAAGTGAACGAGGAAAGGGAGAGACAAGAGGTGAGCACATGGGAGAGGAGATAGACAGCGAATTTGAAAGTGGAGGGGGCAAAAGAGATAGAGGAGGAGTGTGCGTGCACACTCACCTGTGTGTGTGTGTGCGTGTTTGTGTGTGTGTGTGTGTGAGTGCGTGTGTGTGTGTGTGCGTGTTTGTGTGTGTGTGTGTGTGAGTGCGTGAGTGAGTGCGTGCGTGCGTGCGTGCGTTGGGGTTAGGAGGAGAAGGGGGAGAAGGGTGGGTATCCCGTAGGGTTAATTACATCTCTGTTCTCTGTCAGTGCGGCTCTCTCCTCCACGATCTGAGTCCCTGCTGCAGGCTGACATGCCACACACACACACACACACACACACACACACACACACTCACTCATAAACACAGATAAATACACACACATCCATGCACACTCAAATATCACGTCACAAACAGAAATGTTCTCTGTCTCCTCCTTTTTGTCTTTATGTCACAATCTCTCTCTCACTCTCACACACACACACTCACACACACACACACACCGCAGTCTGTCCCAGGAGACCGTGCGTTGTTCTGTACAGAGTTAGACACGAAGAAGAGGGCCCTTGCCTGTAATAGCTGTTAATTTTGCATAAATCATGCATAACATGACCCACATGTAAATCACTCATGTCAGCAGGATATCAGATCCCAGCAGCTCCGTCTTCTCCTTCTCTATAGGAAACAGCTTCCATTTCCATTGTTTTGTCTCAGCTCAGCTCAGTTTTACTTTGAGTCCTGAAGATGAAAGCTGCGCAGAGTTCCAGTCTGGGAAAATCCTGATCATTTTTCCTGCCAGGGTTTGTGGGGAAAAAACATTTATATTTTGGCACGGTCATCTGGGTTTGATTACTTTATTATAAATAGATAAAGTACATTATAAAATTCTTCGGATCTGCCCATCTTGACTTGCCATTGATCTCATTTTTGTGCCAGTAGAAGAGTTGCAAGCTTGTGTTGAACTGTTGATTATAAATGTACCTGTATGTGTGATGAGAGTTGTTCAAGAGTCTGAACATTCACTGAAAATGTCCAACTGGGAGCATTCTGGTCTATTTAGGCTTTTTTTGAGTTGCAATATTTGTAGCATTGTGCCTTCTTTTCTCCTTGCTCTGCTGAAAAGTGCTTGAAGAACATTTTCTTGTCTGTAATCAGTAATTTTGGAGTATCCCAGCCTGTATTTGAATGCAAAATTCAATAGAGAGGGATAGGAACAACAGTTTCTCATACTTAGATGGCAGAATAGGTTGATTTCACTGACATTCAAAACAACTTATATGACCAGCCCCAAAATGACATATATAACGGTTCTGATGGTTTCAGTTATGAACACATTCTCAGTGACATGAAAAACTACCTGGTTAGGTTCATGCAACAAAAATACATGGTAAGGTTTAGGGAAAACATCATTATTTGGGATTAAATATGTAAATTTGTAACTAAGGTCTGACATAAGTCACTTGATATACGTCACACGACACACGTCACATAAGGACAATAAATCTACCTTGTACCTTGTATATATCAATAGCGTAGAATGCTAAAATATTTGCAGTTGTCATTAAAAGAAGTACACGTGGACTATGGGACACGAGCACCAGTCTTCCAGATTAAAAGTCCTGTGCTTGCTTGACCCATTAACCCTTTCTGCTGATCCTATAGGGGCTTCTCTGATATTTACACAGCATTACGCCGCTTATGCTATATTACATCACTTCCTCCTCTGCTCCTGTAATAATTACTACAGTCACTAGAGGGTGCCACCCCACAATAAACACAAGTTTGCGTTGTTATAAGATGCTCGCACAGTTGATCAATGTCATTGTTTTTTGAGCTAGCTGACAGGAAACAAGAGGAGGCATGCAACGAAGATCCCCAACCAGATTTAATCTGGTCCTGTTTGACTGTTCAAACATCAGTGCAAATAGGTGGCTGTAATAGGAAGCCATTGCTCTTTAATCTGGTGATCTGACATCGAAAGTAAGTCAGTAAAACGTCCTCAGGGTTAGGCAACAAAAGCAAATGGTTAGGTTTAGAAAAAACATCTTAGTTAGACATTAAAAGTTATTGTTATTTACCTAATGTAATGTCACATGACATACTTCACATTTCTCAAGTGTAGTATGCTGTCCAAAGCACATTGTGTTATTTTTAAAATAACTTTATTGACTTTTGGTTTTAAATAGAAAACGAACAGCAGTCTCTTGGGTGAAAGTTAGTTTTTCGCCAAATTCAAAAAAACAAACCAAAAAAATACATCATGTCAATTATCTGTATTGAAGATTATCAAGAGTGTCAACATCTCAGTCAACAGAAAACCTTATAGGTTCAAAAGCTGAGCTGAAAAAACATTCTGTTGTTAAACTTCTTCATATCTGTACTGGAGATGATACTTCAACATCACATCATCTGCTTTATGTTTGGCCAGGAAAAATTTTTTAAAAACCCACAACCAAACAACAGCGATAGTTCAGTGTTTTAAGGCGGATTTTCTCTTAAACTTCAAAAGGGTAGAACAACTATCAGCTCCCAGTCACAGCAGTTGTCTTCTTGATTCAGTATTCAAAAGGAAAGTTGATGAAACATCAAAGTGCTTCTTGTGAAGTCTGAAGATCCCTGTCTTCAATAAAGGAGCCTTCCGCACAAATAACATGACAGGTCGTGTAATCCTCCTGACAAATCAGTAAATCTCCCTGTTGTTTGCACCTTTGTGGTTCAATCCCACTGAGACGTGTCCCTCAGAGCCACGGCCCGCTTTATTAACCAGTTTGCCTTAATTAGCTAATAGGATTGTTTTAACCATGATCCAAGAACAGAATAGCCCACGGGAAGACAAACACCAAATCTGAGGTGTGTGTGTGTGTGTGTGTGTGTGTGTGTGTGTGTGTGTGTGTGTGTGTGTGTGTGTGTGTGTGTGTGTGTGTGTGTGTGTGTGTGTGTGTGTGTGTGTGTGTGTGTGTGTGCACGCATGCCATACTGTCAATGTGTGCCTGCATGTATCCTCAGCTTCCTCAGCTGTGTGACTCAGTGTGCAATTGCATGTGCATGACTGACTCAGTGAGGTGTGTGTGCGTACAAGTGCATACTGAGTGTGATTATGTGCCGCATGTGTGCAGGAGCTCCTGTTTGTGTGAGTTTCAGTGTGTTTGTGTGTGTGTGTGTGTGTGCTTGTGCATGTGCGTGTGCATGTGTCATCTAAGGCACCACAGTCTCCTTCTCTGCCTTAATTAACGCGCCTTCTTGCAAGACTTTCTCTGGAATATGAAACAATTTTACCTGATGATGCAAACGGCTGAAAACAGCGGCAGGCTGGTGCCTCGCCTCCTCACCTGACACTTTCTCTTTATGCGAGAGCGTTAATGTATGCCTGCGCTACACTTGTAGTTTTTATACCCGTGTATTTTAGAGGCACTGCAATAGCCAAAAGGCTTATTTTGCTGGAGGAAATGTGTGTGTGTAAGCAAAATCCTTTGTACTGTGTGATGAAAAAGAGCAGGCTGTATCACAGCTTGACAATGATGTTCTCGCTACACGAGCGCACTTACACATCCGTGCACTCACACACACACACACACACACACACACACACACACACACACACACACACACACACACACACACACACACACACACACACTTTCACTCACACATACCCACGCAGAGACACACATAAGCCTCAGTAAAGTCCAGGGAAAACTTGAAAAGGGGGCAAGAAAGAGACGAAACAGAGGCAGAAGGCACAGAGGAATGACAAATATGCAAATTCCAGCAATCGAGCTCTGGGCCCAGTTAAAAAGAGAAATGATTAAAATGATTTTATGAAGTGAAATCTGTGAGTTCTCCTGTGTCCCTCCATTCAGCCAGTGCATATGTGCATAAATGCACGCACTTCGATTCAAAACCATACCGTCCCGTAAGAGAAATTTCACTCGCAGACAGGGTTTATATTAAAACACACTCACAATAAAAAAACATAATAAAAAGGACAATAAAAGCACCATATACACAATAAAGACACATAACAAATCACCCCAACAGCCTCCGTATGGACAAGCACAAGTCGATAAGACCGTTGAGGGACTGTGTAGCTCGATACAGTGCAATAAAGGATGGCAGCTCACAGCTGGGTCACAATGAAAGGAACTTAAAATTGATTTCCCTCTCTGTCCCTCTGTTGCAGTGTGGTGCATTCGCTTCTCGCAGGAGCCTGCGGACCAGTCCGTGGTACTGGGAGAACGGGTGGTGCTGTCCTGCGTGGTCTTCAACTACAGCGGCATCGTCCAGTGGACCAAGGACGGGCTGGCCCTTGGCATCGGAGAGGGTCTCCGAGGTAAGGGATGGGGAAAGAAATCCTGTAGCAGGAGAAAAAAAAAACTCACAGCTTCACCGAGCTGCAGGGATCAAAGTGAAGTGAAGACGGGGAATAACTCAGCCACGGTTTTGGTTCAGTTTTGACTGTAAGAACCCTGACAAAAGCTATTATGGCTGAGAAGTGTAGGGGTTTTTAACATTAAGGGAATGAACACTGAACAGAGAGAGAGAGTTAAGAGCCAAAAGGCGTGTGAGTGACAATCTGGGCAAAAATGAGTCCTGTATATCATGCTGAATTAGAGAAAATCCCTCACACTGCTGACAAAAGCAGACGCACATTCGCATTTACATTTTAAGCCGACACGCACATCCAGTATGACTTACTGTGAGTGCAACAGTAGAACACACTTCATTGCAGAAATGAGGAAACATCACATGCAACAAAAAGTCTAGAGTCAAAGGGTCAAGGCTACAACAGAGGGAGAAGAGGTTTTTTCTTCTGCATTATGGAGATGGATCGGTGGAATCCCAGAAATGCCAGAAGAATATGAAAAGCAAAAAAGTCTTTCTCCTCTGACCTTTACCTTCATTTTACAAAAATATTCAAGCCAGCTTTTGACCATTGTGGCTCACTGAATGCTGGTATTGACATCTTATGACTGCAGCTGTAGAAGCTCTTACTCTTTTCTTTTGACAAAATATATCTGTATAAACACTATCTCCTAGACTTTTATCTGTTCAAGAGGAAAGACACATCTCTGAAAGAAATTTGACGAACTCTTCTGAAGGATGGTTATAAGGGCCTCTCTTTAACAGCTCAAAAATATATACTTATTGTTGTATCACATTGATACTCAGTGACATTAGACTTGTTCATAAACTTGATTTTGCCACTGTGCCAGAAATACTTAATACAAGTAAATGTCATGCATATTTTTAAACTCAAAATTAGACAAGTGTTAACTTCAAAATATAGTCAAAGTACTAAAAGTACAAGTGCTCAAAGATGTCATTTGCAAAAACAGATAAAAGTGATTCTTAAAATGAATAAACCAGCAGTAGTTTGATTGACATTCCCTCGAGTGCACAAAATGAAACATTATTTCTGAAAATAAAAAATAATTTCTCTGTCAAAACAACCCAACAACAAACTGATTGATATCCATCGGATTGAGCAGAAAAACAACATGATTTAGTAAAATTAATTATAATGGAGATATCTGTAATGAACCCGTCCGAATTCAGAATCTGACATAGTATGTTGTTGGATTGTACTTGTTGCATAAATGTGTAAGTTATACTTTAAAGGTACAGTATGTATTTGTTCGGGCTGACAGCCTTAACGCTACGAACATACTGATATCCTATGAAAATAGAAGAGTCCAGTAATCCAGTAGCTTCTAAGTTAGGGGACTGAATAGCACTCCAAAGTAAAGCTACATTTTGGTGATGGAAAAACAGCATAGCCATTTCACAGGGGTTTCTCGACCTCTGACCTCAAGATATCTGCCTGAAAATGGGTTCTGTGGGTGAGGCTATCCTTTACAGACATGCCCACTTTATGCTAGTTCCATGCATTTTTTTTTTTATTTTTGCTGTCAGTTGATTCTTAATCAAGACAGTCTGGTAAGAATTGATTTATCTTGTCAATATGGACTTCACAACTGTTTTGAAATGCATAAATAATGGAACAGAAAACATGATTAAAAAATGTGATTGCCAGGCCACATGCTCAGAACTGATATGGGTCAGCATTTCATCTCCAAGCCAACTAGAAAGGCTTAGCTAAAATGTTGAATGAAGTAAAAAAAGCATACAAAATATCAAGAAAGGAACTATGCTTATACTTATTGTCCTTATTAAACAGAAAACTCCAACAGTACGCCTTCTGATTCTGTTTCACTTTTTCAACAACTCATGCTAGCTCAGTTGCCTTGTTAACTCGCCATAAAAACATTTAATTTAAACTCAACAGAAACAAAATACAACTAACGTAAACTGTCTTGGCTAGTCTTTCCACTGTTCCAAGAATCACCATTTTCGGTTTAGTGGAAATAGACCCTTAAATCACAGAGTTAGATTTGAAAATACTAGTAGTAATAGTCTTTACATGCAGACTTCCCTTGCTGTCTGTCTTCCTGCTATAACTTCAGTCAGCCAATTGCCAATTAATTCCTTCAATCAACCAACCTTTAGGCTATTAACAAGCCCTCAGGACTGACTGAAGGCAGACTGGACAGTGACTCACTATCGCTTCTCGAGGTATAAGCAGTAATACAGGACGGAACAGGAGGGACAGTTCAAGCTGGTTAGTATGCTCATTTCAGTAGATCTCAACAACACAATGTATGAAATGTCTTTAACATAATATCAAAATTGTCTCCTCCTGTATCTTACACATTGCACATTTAATGTTAAAGCAGTATGGATTAATTTAATACATATTTTGAATTGACTGATTTAAGATATAAATCAAAGAAGCTGCATATGGCAACTAAACAACACTCACAACTTGCAATAACCTGCTTTTCGATTAATAATCTAGGGGTCCCCCTTTTTATAGGTTTGAATTGTGTAGTTGTTTTCAAATCTTGAAGGCTTTATCCATCAGTGGCATCTGATATTTTTGATGCTAAGTGGCATTGCTTGAAACAGTTCATATGATTTTTTAACAAGTTAATGCCCCACAAATGGTGGTGTCACGTTACATTCTTAACATAGAGTTGCATACTAAAGAAAAGAAACATGGTTAGGCATTATCATATTATGTCCTTACCATTAAGTGATGCATTTGTCGTACAATTACGTGGGTTAGCTTAAGGAAAAGAATCATGGAGATGACATAAGTGATTTTAAAATAACTCAAAGTTCTCTTGTTTACAAATGGGTCAAGGTCACTGGTCTCCCGATGGAAAGTCCAGTGTGTTTGTCCTGTCCACTTCTACAACCTGCCTCCTTACATCACAATGCTTCCGTCTTTAAGACTGTCAGTGCATTATATGAATTACTGGCACATTATTAGGTTGGTTTTATACTAATTCTGGTGCATTAGGTATATGTACAAACACAGTCAGTCAAAACTGTGACAAGGTCTATGACATCTTGTGGTTCTTAAATGTTGTGTGGGTTAAAAGTGATACAACAAGGACTTTGTCTTTTTCAAACTCTCCCTGTTTCTCTGAAGAAAAAAATATTAGACAAAGCTTTCATTACCCGAATAAAACCCTATTTAAAACCACTCTGTATAAAAGGGCAAAACACATTTATTTATGTAAGAAAATGTCACAGATATTTACTTTAATGAAAAATCTAATTATATCCTCAGCAAAATGAAACACCATAAACGATAAGTACATTAGCACTCGCATACTTTGTGCCCTTTCAGCGCAACACCGCGCATCATATTTCTCATCACACTGTAAATTAATCCACAGAGAACGACACACACTGCACAAACATATCACACACACACACACACACACACACACACACACACACACACACACATGCAGAGTGATAATCTGACATGTGATGTGAATCTTGTGTTCAACTCAATTTAATTCACAGGTTCAGTAAAGGTCAGCACGTCTCCCTCTCTCCCCTCACTCTTCTTTTATTTCCTGCTCCACATCTTTCAAACTACAGCTCCATCACCACTTGCTTTATGTATTTCCTAGATCTCCTCCATTGCTTTTCATTCCTCTCCCTCTCCTCTCCTCTCCTCCCTTCCTCCTCCCTCTCCCTTTATGTCGGTAATGCTCTCTTTGTCCTTGCAGCTTATTGCGAGGCATGCTTCCGATGATAAACACACCGGCGTTTGATAAACATGTTGTCCTCTCTGTCTCTTTTCCTCTGCTTTCTAGCCATCTATCATTACCTTCTGTCCATTATTTATCTGTAAGTTGTCTGCGCTGCTTTTCTTCCCCTCATCCTTGACACACTGTCTCTCAATCTTCTGCTTTTCATGTTCAAAATATAAACAAGAGGTCATGTCATATGTATTTGCACAGACGAATCACATATATTATTATTCTGATGTAACGGCGTGTTTTGGTGCATGAAATATGATGTATAAGAGGTTGCTGTTATGCGCCCTGTATGATTTTACACAGCTGTTGATGACAGTGTGGGAGTGCAGATTGTGCATTAAATTCATACATGCAGCTTGCACGCCTACACACACACACACACACACACACACACACACACACACACACACACACACACACACACACACACACACACGCGTATGCAAGGTCTGTGTTCATTTGCAGACAAAAATATGGTTTGTTTTTACATCATTTAGTTTAAAATACATGAAATCCTTAGAAAACCCTGTGTGGTCAATGTTTACTAACATGTACATAAACATATATGCATCATGTTTACTTGTTTCAATACATAAAACACACATCTACTCACTACCTGCAGGCATTAGTGGCAGTTTATTGTTCGTCCTAAACCTCCTCCTCCTCCTCCGCCTCCTCCTCCTCCTTCTTCTCCTTCTCCCCGGGGTGCTTTCACCTCTGTGGTTGCTATGCTGCGAGGTGCTGAAGTGGATGATGTAATCTCCACTAATACTTTTGTCCCCCCACACCCCCACACCCCCAACTCCCCCACCCTCCTTCCTCCTCTCCGCACCCCAACTGCCTGCCTGCCTGCTTGCCTGCCTTTGCCATCTGAATCCATGATGTCATGTTAGGATTGGGCACGGAGGATCAATGAGTGCCCCCTAGTGGGACGTCACGCTCAATTATGTCTTTGTCTGAGAGGCAAGGGTTCAAACAGAGAGAAAAGGGGGGGGGGTTATTTGGAGTGGTGCTGCCTGTAGTTCTGCAGTTTGCATATCGTACAGGAGCTGATGTGGCATCATTGTATATGTGGCGATGTTTAATCAATGTTTATCTCTGACTGTGTCGCTGTATTGCTATGTAACTGTTTATGTGTGCGAGTGCTCCTGTTCAATATCTCCCCTCTTGTTGTTTATGTAAACGACTTAAAAACATCTTCAAAATGTGCTATACTATAGACTTTTTTTTGACATTTAGAACGATGAATTCCTAACCTTAACCCTAACCCTGGCTCTGACCCCCAAATCCTAACCCTACTATAATGAGCCATTTTTCAACATTTTAAATGTTGACTTTATGGACTGTTCTTTTAAAATTCTACACCAAAAACTTCTTCAGAATCTCCTGAGGCTCTGCTTAATGCAAAAAGATCTTTGAAACTCCTGAAAATAATGCTATCTGCATGTTATGATAAAAAGCATTGACATTTTCACTAAATACATGTACTATTTGCTGCTCTATGTCTCTGATTGATGTAATGCAATCGTGATTCAGCTTTTATCCATTTCATGAAAGCTTTTACACCTGATTTACACTGTAAACAAGTCAGGTGTCAGCGGAGCTAAGAAATACAGTCCCTGACATTGAGTAAAAGATGATAAGTAGATGTATACATGTTTTTGGTTAGTTTCTTTTCCTGTTCCTATATGCTTTTTGTGCTCCTTATACTGAAAAATGACATGACAAGCAGCTTGAAAAATTACAATTTAGGGTGTTATTTCACCAAAATTACTCAACTTTAGTGGTGCCTATCCATCCAGAAAGTTTGTTTTTTATTTTCTGACATTACTTTTTATCAAACATTGTTCACAATGTGTTCTGTGGATTATTTGTTTACTAAATCAGGGGACTCAAACAATTTTCAGGCCAAGGACCCCTTAGCTAAAAGAGAGATGGAGCAGGGAACCTCTAAAACACAGAGATTTTGAGTTGCACATAAACCGAGCCTACGTAAAAGTGTAGTGCAGCCCAAACACAACAACAAAGAGATACAAAATTACCACAAACCAACACAAAACAACCAGGAAATCGCATTGAATAACCTCAGAGACACATAATCACAAAAACATGCACAACAACAAAAGAAATACGAAAAACAACAACAACAACAAAAGGGGCAAAAACCACCACAAAGTCTGTCTGTAGGACTGGTGGTGGGGCTTTATGCATGTCTGTGCCCAGAGGCCCATTGTTTCATAATCCGCCCATGCTAATGACATGATGGATTTATTTTAATGTTTTGTTGTTTTTTTTTACTTAGCTGGAAAAAATACTTAGAAATAACTATCAAACAATAATGAATAATTTATCGGCCACACTGTAATAACTCTGAGGACCCCCTGTTGAAGACCCTTTTATATTAACTAAATTTATTTCTATAATCCATGAGCTGCACTTTTCCAGCCAAAACTTTTTTGGCACAAATTGAAAATTTGGGACAGCTAAAATTACTGTCAATAAAACTATCTTCCCACAGATTTGAGACTTTCTTCATAACAAAATAAAATTATAATAAGTGGAAAAAAAATACCAACTCTAAAATGTGAACCTGTAGCTTTCTCTCCCCTGTGAATTTACATTTCCCCTGGGAATCTACATTTTGGTCTTGTTTACAAGAAGAGCAGATGGAAATAAAAAGTTTTGTCCCAAAACCTGAAATAAAGTTATTTATTCAGTGTTACTACCTGAAACTCACCACTGAGAGTTTCTAAAATAAAGATGATATTATCCTCAAACAGATCATTTGTGAAGCAGTGCTATTATAATGACTCATGACTGTAATAGCAGCATGAAGTGTGCCTCTTTCTTAATGCCAGCAATCATTTTTAAACAGTAGGTCATGTTTTTCCAGGTGGTACCACTACTTTTAAATTACATTCCAGAAGTTAATTTTCTAAACTCGTCAAGCTTTTCTGACCTGCAAATAAACATGCATGACTCACAGTGGAACTAAAACATAAACTCCAACAAGTGAGATCTCTACTAGATGTCTCAATGTATTTAACTCTAAACCTGCTGTGTGTGTGTGTGTCTCCTTCAGCCTGGCCCAGGTATCGCGTGCTGCGGGCTCTGGACATCGGCCAGTACAATCTGGAGATCTCCAATGCCGAGCTGTCTGATGACTCTCTGTACGAGTGTCAGGCCACAGAGGCCGCGCTGCGCTCCAGGAGGGCCAAACTCAATGTACTCAGTAAGTGAACTGGCTGCAGATAGAGGGGTCATTTTTCTGATACATTTTTCTTTTAGCCATCACAGTTTGAGCAAAGGACTTTTTCATCCCAAAGATACCTCAGGTGATTATCAAAGAGAGAGACAGAGAGAGTCAGCTTTACACTAGAGGCTGACCTATATGGACGGGAAGTGTGGCTAATAGTGCATGATCGATTTAGATCCACACCTGTTAAGATCTGTTTCAAGTCGATTTAAAGCAGGAGTCCTCAATGTTTTTCAGCCAAGTTCAAGGACTCCTTAGTTCAAACAGAGATGGATCAGGGACCCCCGACCTCGTAGATTGTTAAAAAAATTGAGATGCACTTGAGGTAGCTCTCTAAACACTTTTAGGTCTTCTCTGCTTTGCACTTCATTGAATAGGTAGCAGCTGTAGCATGGCAAGGGGCATTGGCCTCATTCATTGGTGGTTTCTTAAGTCAATGGTATATCACAGTTGAAAAGCTCAAAAAGTCACAAAAAGAATCCATTGTGGCAAGTAAAAATGTCTGCACACTAGGTACTGTAATTTATTTGTCAGAGAAGGCGGTGGCTGTGGTGTGACTTGTTTTTTGTTTTTTTAATCATGACCGTCTTTGGAGCTACACATGCATGGGAAAATGCATGACACTCCCAACAACATAAGACTTTACAGTTTCTGACCATTACAAATAGTGTGATTTTGGACATTTTTAAAGAAAACATGCCTTTCAAACCCACTTGCAGGTTCTGAGGGTAATTCAAAATAAATACCAAAAAAAACCAACCATTTGAAGATGAATGTCCCTCCTTTTAGCCAAATCAAACATGAAATTTTGTCCCCAGTGCTTAAAAGTGCCTCCCCCATTTTGCACCAATCCCGTCTTATGAATAACAAACAGTCCTTAATTGGTCAATATGTTTTAATACATACATTTTTGCTAGGTAGTTTACCTCACTGGTAAGTGCCGCACAGTGATTTACTGTAAGCTAGCTCACATGATTGCACAAAGATTCATGAGTAACGGTTATCCATTAGCCAATGTTGTGTCCTTTACATTAAATTTTTTAAAAAATGTTTTTAAAGAATATTTATCTTATACATACATATAATTGTGTATTCAGACATATTTTTATTATTGAACAAAAAAGCTTAAATTAAAAATTCAATTAAATGATCAAACAATAATTTGGCCGGCCCCCCCTTTAGTAACTTTGCGTACCCCCTGTTGAAGACCCAGTCTCTATAGTATTGACTATATGTGATGTATAAGTCTTACACAAAATCTTGGGGTTTCTTGTCTGTTTTCACCAGTTTCCAGAATCTGTGAGTGTCTTTGCTTTGGAAAACAGATTCTGCCAATATTACAAAAAAAACTGTAGCTCACAGATTTGGGTGAAGCTGCAGATGGAGACAGTTAAAAACACCATAAAGAACCAGTGATAGGAGGTTCTTTAGCAAGGCATTTACTTTATCTGGAGCTTCCCATCTCACTGGTTACTATGAGTATCTTAACATTAGACATAAGCTTATACTTGGCAGAAAGTCACTCTGGTTAGTGTGTAGGAAGGATAAAATGTAGAAGCGAAACAAGATATTGGAGAGGAATTTTGCGATTGAAAACTACCAGCAATGAAGTTAAAGGTCAAGCAGTTAAAACCTCCTTGGGGAAAATGCTTGAGAGCACATTTTAATATCTCAGCAACATGATGTTAACTTCATCCTGAATCCCCAAAGAGTAGAGGAGTTTAGCAGTACATTTTACTGTTGTATAGTGAAAACCATGTGCTGTATTTCCAAAACGTGAACTTAATAAAAACACAGCCTTGTTAAAGTTATGATGAAGTATTCTGATTCTGATAATGCTACTTGAGAAATCCATTGTGTTTTGAGAGGTTTTCAGAGGTAGAAGAAGACACTTAGGTTGCCTCTTCACTCTGAAAATTCTGGACATTATTTTGTGTAAATGTACATTTACATGTTTATCTGTATGCATGAGTGCACACTTGCATTAATGAATCCCTTTTCAAGCTTGGATATGTGTGTCTGTCCTCCAGTCCCCCCTGAGGACCCGGTGGTTGAGGGGTCCCCGGAGCTCCTGCTGATGGCCGGGACTCCGTACAACCTGACCTGTGTGACCCGCGGGGCCAAGCCTGCAGCTCACATCCAGTGGACCAAGGATGGAGTCTCTGTGGAGGGGGCCTATCAGTCCACGGTGACTCACACACACACACACACACACACACACACACGTATGCATGCAGATAAGAGTAAACACATGCGTGCAACTCATGCAACATAAATCCCACATAAATCCGTGACAAGATTTTTTTTTTTCACTAAAATGAGATCTGCATAATCTCGAAAGCCTACTGGCGGCTTCAAAGGAGTTTTCTAGTACCTACAGTCTGCTCCTCAATAACAACCACTTTCAGTCTGTTTGTTTGTTTATATGCTTTTTGCCGCAGGCACTGCAAAGGGGAATTATAGTATGTGCACCTCAGGCCCCACATCACCCCTGGAGTCCTGCATTAGAGAAAAACAGTATGCAGTGCAAAGTCAGCATAAGACTTTCTTGCTTCTTGGTTGACAGAATGATAACATCTTGGCAGACAGGGACCATATTTATTATTTTATGCTTTTGAGTGTTTACAAATAGCAAACTCTGACCTGCTAACCAGTGAGCAGCAACATTTTGTACCTTGAAACATGCAGGAGACGTATGATATACAGTATATGTTTTCAATAGTAGGGCACAAAGGAAAAGGGCACAAACATCACTGAAATGCATCGCTGGTATCTGTTTACCATATCACACTAATTAACACACTTCAAAGGAAACATGAGTGGTTTGATGAAAGTTAACAGGCAAATAAAAATGAAATTAACAGCCGGGCAAAGTATAACGTTGCTAAGTCACGGTCCCATTTAGTGCGACAAAACTGCATTTTTGAAACAAGACAAGACACATTAAACTGAAATGTGACAAAACCTGGCGATCCGAAATTTTCCTTTGCTGTGCTAAGAGAAGGATGCTGCAGTCAACAATACTGAAACAGCATGTTGCACATGTTTCATCTGGTAGACATACATGCTTATATGTTAAAGAAAATTTACCACACTTTCTTTAAGGCTAGAAGCTTAGTTAAAAAAAACAGTATGTCAAACCTCTCCTTTATTATATAATTCATTCATCATATCAGTTTGTTTTGGGCTGCTTTGTGTTGGTTCAGTCATCCACTTTCAGTAACTAGTAGTAAGAAAAACTGATACCAACTCAATATTTATAAGTTGTTGAACATTCGATCTGATTTGTGAATCAAGTGTTTAAGCATGATTGCTACGTGAAGTAATTGTACATTTGGTTCTTTACATTTAAAAGATTTTAAGAATTGAATAAAAGGCAGTGAGTTTTGAAATTAAACTTGGTAATACCTGCACTGCAAATTTCCATTTTTTACCAACTTGACATCCTATTCATATATATTATAGCACATTGCATGTTCTTGCATGCTATAATTCTGGATAGCATGGTCAGAACATATTGTGATTTGAACTTATGCGGACATACTTCAGAAGACTTAAGTCTTTTTAAGCAAAAGGTTGTATCAATATATTTGTGTCATGTGCACTAAATGCCTTACAGCTTACCTGTCTTAAATAATTTACACCTGTATTCTAATATAGAAATAATAGTAAATGTAAACATAACCTTGGCATAGTCCACTACTATAAAGTATTCTAAATATACAGATATATGTCATACCAACACATACATTTTTACCAAATCTAAGTATGTCCTTAAGTGGCTCTTACAAATTTTAACCTAATCCAGTTGATCCAACATTTTTCAAAAGCCCTGTCACGCCTATGATGTGTCTTATGTCAAACACAAGAATAGAGAGGCTACAGAACACACAAATCCTAGACATCAGCCACTTTATGGTCTTGACACAATGTGAAACATGCACAGATGCAAGACATGTTTAATTAACTCATGTGCACCGCAACAGACTGTCTCTCTCTCTCTCTCTCTCTCTCTCTCTCTCTCTCTCTCTCTCTCTCTCTCTCTCTCTCTCTCTCTCTCTCTCACACACACACACACACACACACACACACCCCTACTTACCTAGGCAGGTACTAAGTGACACTTCCGATCACAGTGAAACATTCTGCACTCTTTTCTCCCACATTCATACTCTTCATGCTCCTGTATACTCTCCTACACACATGAAATTATGCCTGCAAGCTTGCCCACTCACACACACACACACACACACACACAAAAACACACACATATGCACACATATGCACACTCATGCTTTCATATGCACAGAGAAGCAGCAGCAAGCACTGACTCACACACTCAAACACAGATGTTTTTACATCTCATGCAGCCAGTTCTCTGCCCCCCACACATGCTCATACATATTACATGCCGCTCTTATATTATCGTGTTACTGACCACGCATTTACACTACAGCGAAGGCTGTACACACTTTCTTGACAGATTTTGTTGCTGCATTGCAAAATGCCCCACCTCCAGAATCCAGTGAGATGGGATTTCATGTACTTTTTGTGCTGAAAAAGATTTAGACCTTATGTTTAATGGATGCAGCAAAAAATAATTTCCAATCTTGACTCATCTAATTACTTCCCGATTAAAAATGAAAACCGTTCATCTATAAGGTGTCAAAAACTGTGAAGGCTGCCTATCACAAATTCGAAAAGCAAGATGTCTTGAATTTGGTCATTTGACCTCACCGGTAAACCAAAACCCAAATATGTATTTCATTAACAATGATAGGAAAGTAAGAGAAGCAGCAGAATAGTTGTTTTAACTGATTAATCAGTGAAATGTTTCAGCACTGTGTTTGTCTTTTTCACAAGATTATTCAGCTCTCATTCTGAATGCAAAGTCCATTTTCATTATAAACCTGAATTGCTTGCAATAATTGAAAGAACATTTGCAGACAGTTATTTTCCTGCATTAACATTAAATGTCTGAATTATAATGATAAAGCACAAGAACATGGATTCCTATAAAACTTCGTCAAGCTTTTTCTCCTTTGCACTTTTTCAGTTTCTACCTTCTTTTTTCTCCCCTGCATCATGTCTAAAAATGTTGTTTATCTCTATCTCCAGACTGCTGTTTCTATTTCCATGTTATGCTATTTCTTTACCTCTCTTGGCTCCATTAGTAACCCTCCTATGTCTCTCTTCTTTCTCCTCCCCTTTTTCTCTCCTGTTTTTCCCGTGATATTTCCCGATCCCTCCTTTTTTTGTCCTGTTCGTCCTTTCCCATCCACCGTGCTCCTCCTCCTCTTCTTTGATCTTTCTTGGTCTGCTCGCCTCCCTAAATTCTCCCCATAACCATCCTCTCCTCTCCCTTTTTTGGTAAACAGGAAGTGCTACCAGACAGAAAGAGGGTGACGACCAGGAGCTACCTGCCCATCACACCTATTGACACTGACAGCAGCCGCAACTTCACTTGTGTGGCCAGCAACCCGGCAGTGCCAATGGGCAAACGAGCCACTGTTATGCTCAATGTTCACCGTATGTTGCTTCTTTTTTTCTTTTCAGAGTGTGAAGGTGCATAGGTAGGGCTGTTTTGGCTAGGCATGTAGCAAAATCATGGTATAATTTTAATTTGTATTCAAGCACTTGTTGACTTGAAGTAATTATTATCGAAAAACAACATATGTTATGTGTTTGATTTTATTTTTCACCATTCTCAAACTTGGGCTGGTTCCAAGTTTGATTTAGCTGTTGGCATGGATTTGGCACTGTCTTTGTAGCCAGTAATTTCCTCCTAAAGCGACTTGATTTTCTTCAACATCTGGAAAACCTGATACTTTTTGTGTTTTAAGGGATTTCAATCGTGTCCCTGAAGAAATAAGGAATGATTGCTCTCAAGGAAACTGTAGTTTGAGTTTTCAATCAAGAAGACTGATGTGTTTTTCCTACCCAGTGTAGCTACTAATTACTGAGAGAATAAATGCAGTAACAGAAGATGTAGAACCAGTGCTGTGTTAGCACAGACGGCTTATTTGGAAAATGAGGTATTATTGTGGGGGATCCTTCACCAGGCATTTTTCTTTTCTATGAACAGGCTCTGTTTTTGGCACATATCCTTTACTTATGATCTCAGTCACAACCACAAAATAATGTGTCCTTTGTAAGATTTGATTATGCAAATAATAAGAAAATATAAAAATTATAAACTGTCAAAAGTACAAACAAATATTTAAACATTTAACAACAATATTGTAAATATATTCCACTGTGTAAATATTAATTGTTAGTATAAAATATGAAAATATTGATTCGATTCACCAATGCATCTTGAACTTTTTAATGCATTCTGGCACCTTAGTTACCTTTAAAAACTGTATTTGATGTTGTTTGTTTATTTTTACATTTTAGATTACTTAGACTAATTATGAATTGTGATGATAAAAATATTAGCAAGTGTTGGTAATTAGCATTAAGTACAGAATACTTAACAAATGCTATAGTTAGAAATGTATTGACCTGATTTGGAGAAATAGTTAAATGTATGTATATATGTTAACAATGGTGGAATATAAATAAGTACATTTATTAAAGTACCGAGCCAACATTTTGGCCCTATATGGGATTGTCCACAGGTTCTTTAATGGCCCCATGCCAACTGCTCACATGGATTGGTTTACCTAAGTGGGCATCTTATCTGGGGCCCGCTTGGTTAAACTGGGTGTTGACGATTGGCATGAGGCCATTATGGAGCCCAAGGACAGTTCCACATGGGGCCCATTTTTCAACCCATTTACAACCCACATGGGTCCCACATTCAAATGTTGGCCTGGTACAAGTATGAACAGAATTACCTGGGGCTCTTTTAATAAATATTATTGTGCCAATTCTTATATTGCTTATATATTTAGATTTTGGGCTATTTATATACATTCTGGGCTGCAATGTTGGATGGCCAGACCTAATGATGCCACTGGCTGAAACACAGCAGTCATTTACTTTATCTTTAGTTGTGCATTGAACAATGCATCTCTCCCTTTGTAGACCCTCCTATGGTGACCCTGTCCATCGAGCCTCGCTCCGTCCTGGAGGGCGAGAGAGTCACATTCACCTGCCAGGCCACTGCCAACCCTCCCATCATTGGCTACAGGTCTGAATTAAATTTTACTAGAAAATTAACCCTAAACAAAAAAACTGAGTTGACTTCAATACCTAAAAATTGTCCGACAATTGTAACTTTATGTCTAGTTTAGGATGTGATGGACTTTTTTGAACGTAGTGGCCAATGTTTTGTAGAGACAGTGATTCATTTTATACCTGCAGTCCAACATCAGAGGCCAGACTGCAATTCTGTTTAGTGCCAATAGATTTTCTTTCATCTATTCCAATCTGCTTGTTACTACCATCTGGAGGCGATCCTGAATTGTAATTTCTGCTTGCAGAACAGAATTGGTGAAAGTATTGAACGTTTAAACAATTAAACACTGACTTTAATCTTAAGTGACAGCACTGAAATCGCTAAATGCTGGACTTAAACACGGAGGTTTTAATCTGAGGTTTGAGACTCCACCAGAGGGTCCCAGTGTGGGAGCTTTGCCAGGCACTTAGGCACTAAGCCTATTGAGTGTATATTAAAATGTCATCTAATGGCAGATGTGCAGTACAGTTATATGATGTTGAGCTTAACAGAATTTAAGGGAAATGTATTTCTTTACCTTGCAATCATTCCCTCAGGTTCTGACATCAAGGCTTTTTAAATGTTAGTTTAATAGGTTTAATTGATAATATAAAAACACTCATTGTCTACTAGTGGAAATCCACATTTGGATCACCACCAGAAAATTATAAAACCCCATTATGCTTTCGAGATCTCCTGCTGGCAAACTAACATAACAATGATTTGCAATGCTTGAAAACTGGTTAAATGATGATGGGTTTCTCTGTCAGGTGGGCAAAAGGTGGCGTGCTGCTAGAGGGGGCCAGGGAAAGTGTGTTCGTCACTACGGCAGATCACTCGTTCTTCACTGAGCCCGTGTCCTGTCAAGTTTTCAACGTTGTGGGAAGCACCAACGTCAGCATCCTAGTGGACGTGCACTGTGAGTAGAGAGCAAACACTCCTGAGCTGAATGGGACTCTGATGATATTTATGTGCTCTAGTAACTATATTTGTCAGTATTTGTTTAAAGAGCCATACTGAATTTATTTTGTTACTACACAGTATTCATGTCTTGTGCAGAATACATTTGCAATAGATAGTTACAATGCAATTTTATCTCTCAGGTCAGTCTAGCTCAATTCAGCAAAGCCTTACGGCATTCATTTTCACAGCCTATGTATGAACAGAGTGACGTAAATAGTAGTTATTCAAAACAACTTGTACTGAAAATATTTACATAAAACGAAGATATGAATTGAAAAATGTACATAACCGGAGAAGGAAAGACACAAAATGATGCCCATAAAAGTATAAAAAATGAAAGGAGACAGAGGAGAATGTACCACACTAAAACATGTCTTGCCTTATGATAAGGCAACTGGCTAAGAAATTCTATTCTGTTTCCAGATACATGAAGATTTAAATTCTTTAAATGTTAGTTCAGTCCAAACACAAAGTGATTTCACGCCTCACAAGTATAGCATCTTGAGTTCTAGCTGCCCTAACAGTTACGCTAACTAACTGGGTAAGGCAGCTAATGCCATCATTATTGCCAACGTGGTTCATGTAGAAGTACAACCGATAGCTGTAATTGACTGACAAACACATACTTTTAGAACTTACCATGTAGTCTTATGGTTTCTCTCACTTTATTCCAAGCCCTCTTGCTTTTTGTTCTCTCTCTGTACAGTACTGATGATGAGCCATAGCTCTGGGTGACCACAGAGGCATTTCTCATTCTCTGTGACATCAGGCAGACATCAGGGCTGATAGGTTTTCACAAAATAACATCATGCAAATTTGTCACTCAAGCTGAAACATTTCAAATTAAGTGGACCATAGACTATAAAGTAAAGATAAATAACGTGACAATGCCACAAAAGTGGAGCCAGAACCTCTTGAGAGATGGGACATAAGCTAAACTAAAATATCAATGTATACTACATATACATTTTTAGAAAAGATGGTTTCTATCAGTACTGCACAGACCCTGGCTCCAAATAACGGCACCAGTGCAAGATGGCCCATGATATTTTGGCCTCTTTGTTGTACATCGGGAGCAACTGGAGATGCTTTATCTATCTTTATATGCAGTCATTGGCACGGATATGTATTCAGGTTGCCAGGTGCAAATTTGTGTGTGTTTTTCAGCCCCTGGGTGATCACCAAGTCTGTATTTCATTAAAGGTCCAGTTTGTTGGATTTAGGGGCATCTTTTGGCAGAAATTGTATATAGATTGTCTTTAGTGCATAATTAACTGAACATACGAATTATTGTGTTTTTGTCACTTTAGAATGAGCTGTTTATAATATCTACCTACATAGTGGGTCTCCTTCCAATGAGTCTGCCATGTTGTTTGTACATTAGCCCAGAAAGAACAAACCAAACACTGGCTCTAGATAGAGCCATTTGCATTTCTGCACTGGCCACCACAGTCCTCACAGAAGAAATTTCAGTTCTGCAACTGCACTGCTAGATGCCACTAAATCCCACATGCTGGACCATAAAAACGCGTCTGTGTACAGGGATTTTAATTTTCATACTCTGTTAGTTGGCCCAATACTTGTGGTGGAGCCCAGGCCAGTTACGGTAGATGTGGACTCTGATGTCACTCTGAACTGCAAGTGGTCTGGAAACCCCCCTCTCACCCTCACCTGGACCAAGAAGGGCTCCAGCATGGTGAGAACGAACTCTCATACCTTCCATTGACCTTTGACCATGAACCCTACATTTATTTCCTCCTGCTAGATTTAAGTTATATTTCACCAAAATATCTCATATTTAAATATATACATGAAGAAATAGAAAGTCAGTGCACAACATTTTGAGGTAAATCACATTCTTAGGACCACTGCCAAATCCTCCAGAAAACCCCAGTCCCAGCCTGTATTGATGTTCAAGACCTAGACTTCATAAATGTTTGCTCAGTTGTAAAGCACACGATAAGAAGTGAGACTCAGTCTTCATATCTTAAATCTTTAATTCATGCCTAACAAGTTAAGAAAAGCTCCAGGAAAAAACTAATGGAGCCTGCTGAGTAAATCAACATGTTTTATGAATTAAATATAGATCTCCCTCCCCCTTTTTAACATCGCTCCCTGTCTGTCTATCTCCACTCTCCACCTCTCGTACGTAGCTACCTTTCTGCTTCTCATGCATACTTATACTTGTGTGTGTGTGTGTGTGTGTGTGTGTGTGTGTGTGTGTGTGTGTGTGTGTGTGTGTGTGTGTGTGTGTGTCTCCAGGTTCTCAGCAACAACAACCAGCTGTATTTAAAGTCAGTGAGCCAGGCAGATGCAGGCCAGTATGTCTGCAAGGCCATCGTGCCCCGGATTGGAGTGGGAGAGACTGAGGTTACACTCACTGTCAATGGTCAGTTACTATCTAATTACTATACTATTTATAGCTGTGCTGATATTAGCAGAAATTATAAAAACGTGTATGACAGATCTTCCTACGCACAGCAAAACTGCTTTGGTGTCATATTTATAATGAAACCAGATGGACCTCCATTATGTATTTGTTTCATCTAGAATGATTCTTTACATCATTTGTGTATATATCTGTATCTCCCCAACAGCTGAAGCCACTGACTATACAGAGTCGAGTACAGCATTGACTTAGTATTTCTGTCAACCCAGCCTGATTCATTCCAGCCACAGCCTGACCCAAACCCAACAGCTAATTTTTCAGCCCTGAACAGGCCCAAAGCCAACATTTCAATGTCAAAACTCTCCCCAAGAGACCGCCAATTACTTAATAAATCAAGACTGAGTCACCAAGAACACAATGACGAAAAAGGAAGTTCTTAAATGCTCCGTAAATGTTTGCCAACTGATAAAGTGTGACATTCAGTGGCATGTCTTTGCAAATTACATGCTGGATGAAAGCTTTGTGAGCTAGTGGCTACTTTTAAAAATCAGACAACATGTAAACACAGATGATACAATGTAAGTATTTGCACCATCCACCTTTTTCTCATGATTGACAGCAATCCGTGATGCATCTCTTTTGGCTTGTTCTCCAGCAGAGAAAAGTTACTGGATGATGCAACACAGCCAGTATGATCGCTTTCTCTGCTTTGTCCTCTTAAGCTTATTTTATGCATAACTTGATGCAAGAGTTTAACCGGAGTCCTACCATAGACATATAAGGCATGCGTTTTGATTCATAGTTCAACGGTGGATTTTGATTGTTGAATACTAATGGCATCATTCTTGGTCAGGCTGTATCATTCATTTATTATATTTCCCATTGTGTTTACATTCTTTTATTCACTTTGTGATACAGAGCAGCATGAGCTACACACATACTTAGCAGAGTTACTTCCAGGTGACCTTTATTATATATAGACTCACTGCTGAATAGGAGACTACTGCTGTGCAGTTGCTGTGTTTCCAGTCATTCATTCATTGCACAGTATGAGCAACAACATTGCTATGCATTCATTAGCTAGGTTGTTTGCTTTGCTTTTTGAAGAGGCACTCTTTAGCTACAGCAAAGCGTATGGTGTGTCACCAAAATACAAATCCACTCGTCATTTTGCAAGAGGATTTGCAATTTGGGCAGCACAGCAGTACTGTCATCTCTCAGGAAGAGGGTTTTGGGTTCGAACCCGCTGGATGGCTTGGGACAACCTTCTGTGTGGAGTTTGCATGTTCTTCCTGTTTTAGTGTGGGTTTTTTCTTGATTCCTCCCACAGTTCAAAGCCATGTAGTTTAGATTAATTGTTGACTCTAAAATTTCCTGTGCGATAGTGAGGGTTAAGGATTGTCTGTATCTTCATGTTGGCCCTGTGATAGTCTTCTAGCTCTGAATCATGAGGATGACCTTTTTCCAAATCTTACCTACAAAGCTCTGATTGACTTGGTTGTTTTTGCAACAAGGTAACAGACGGCAATGAGCACAACACCCAAGTGCTATTAATTTCTTAAAATAATCACGTAACCAGCCTATTGCATTGCCAAATAAGTGTAAAATCTTCTCATTTCCTGTTTCTGGTTAGGATCCTTATAGTAAGGGTTGACGTGGTTGAAATGTGAGTTTTTCTCTCAAACCTTATGGTTTCTTGTAGCAGTCCTTTTATGTCTCTAAGTCTTCTCCATCTCTCTCTCTTTCATCATGCCTCACTTGCTCAGGCCCTCCCATCATCTCCAGTGATCCAGTCCAGTACGCCGTCAGAGGGGAGAGAGGAGAGATCAAGTGTTACATTGCCAGCACCCCTCCACCTGATAAGATTGTAAGTCCATCCGTGGAAGTTATAATCTGCTGCAGAGGTGCTCGACCTTTTCAGATTGCATCTGCCTCAAGCAGAATCCTGATCACTACACCTCCTTGTCCGCCCCGAAAGCAAAATGATTTCTGCTTTCTCTTTTGCACTTTGGGTTAAACGATTGGCACAAGTGGCATTGTTCTCCAACTGTGTCACGAGTATATGAGAACGGTCTGTTCCTCCTCTGTGGTGGAAGGTGTGACTCATCAAAAACAGCTGCTGTGGTGTTTAGTTGCAATTAAAAAGGAGACACAGAGTACTGTACACATGTTCCACTGAAATGTAGAAGATAAGATACAAGAAGAACACAGCTTTAAGTGTTACTTATAGCAGGGACTTTCTTTACCATGAAAGGGTCAGTGCAGCGTCCATACTATCTTGATTTTAGGAAGAAATGGCCAACCTGGGGAAAGTGTTTCAGCTCAGTGATCCCTTTCAAAGTGGTAACCATCTTTTCTCTATAAGCAAGCGTTCACACAGATTGCCTCACCAGCAAACCGTAATGGAATATCTTCCCGAATGTGCCGTAACTGCAGAACTGAACTGTTTTTTCCTTCCTGCCTTTTCTTAAAGCTGCTGAGTGCAATACTTGATCAAACCACAGTTTAATATAAAGTGCCTGTGCATTATGTAAGTTCCAAATGAACAGTGTGGTATGTGCAATAAACCTTTAAAATAAGGGAATTACCAGGATGCCCAAAAATCATGACAAAAAGGCAGAAAAGAGAGATAAATCTAGCAACGACATTTGAGTTTAAAGGCTAGAAGTGACGGGGGGTATTGGGGTGAAATAGATAGAAATAAGAGGAGGGAGAGATGGAGGGAGAGTAAAATTCTGTACCTTTCAGCGTCAATTATCCAATTGTGCAGTGCCGACATGACAGAAATCAGAGCTTTTAGGAAGCTTCAGCCCCCTGCCGCACTGGCAGAGAGCTCAGAGCGTATAATGTGATACGACATTATATTCTCGGCTTAATGCAGAGACACAAGGACTTATAAAATATAGAGTATGATGCCGTGTATGTGTGTGTACAGAGTGTGTGTGTGTGTGTGTGTGTGTGTGTGTGTGTGTGTGTGAAAGAGGCAATGAGATTGAAAGAGAGAGGGGGTTACAGACTAAGGTGGTGAAACAGAATCATTGTGAGAAAAAAGAAAGGGGGATTTTGAGAGGCAGACAGAAAAGACGCATTATGTAAGATTGTCAGAGAGAGAAAAAAGCAGAAGATTTGAGGATTTTTTAACATTTCTCCCTCACCTACCATTGATCACATTCTTCTTCTTCATTTTTTTTTTTCAAATCCAGGTTAAAAGGTACATTAGCCCAACATATGGCTCTATGTATATTTGATATTGCCATGTTCCATATTTAATACCCTCAAATTTCTACCTCAGCAAATTTTAAGTAGAAGAACCTGCTTGAGTTTTTATCGCTTGTGTACACTTGCTGCACGGTGTGTGTGTTCTGATTTATTTGTGAGTAAATTCTTTCTTTCTCTGGCTGAAAAGTTGCTGCACAAACTTTAATTAGGGACATACTGCACCAGGAGAAAAAAAGGGATAGTTACCAAGGTGTGAGAATATAATTTGTTTTGCTTAGAATGTATTTCCTGCCCAGACTCGCTTTAGTCTCTCTTAACCTTTCTTAACACCGGCCCATCTGTTTGCTGAATGTTTACTTGTGATTATATGTGTGTGTGTTTTGCGTCTGTATGTGGGTCTGTTGTGGTTAATACTACATAAGATAAGATAAAGTGAAATTAGCATTATTGATCCCCGAGGGGAAATCGGGTGATTGCAGCAGTAAAGAGTGGAGTTTAGATAAAAATCAAACAAATGAAACATATTGGAAATTGCGTGCTAGCTCCTATCAGCTTGAAGGACTTTTCCTGCTGTGTTGATTAGGAGCAGATTTATAGATTTGCAAATGTTTTAGTGTACAGATGTAGCGAGCCTTTGATCTTATCTAAATCCTAAATTGATGTACGCCTGCATTACCATTTCATTGCAGTCCTTTTTAAGTGGCGGATCACACTTTGTGAGGTTGAGAGCAGGTTCTGCCTACAAAATACTTTCTAGTGGCCTGTAACTACTCATCACATCATACCCTGAATGTGTTATGTATAACCTTCACTTTTAAAACACATTTACATAATGAAGAAGATATAGGGAGTGCTGCACTGGGTCAAAAAACTAAGGCTGTGCTCCACTTTGATGATACGAAGCAAAACGTTTATTTTAACAAAGATAGTAATGCTTTTAACAGCCTGTTGTGTTATGGAAGTGCAAATCCATTTAATACGCAGATTTGATTTAATGGGGCTTTATTTTTGTACGAAATAATATGTTTACATTGCAAAAGTAAGTACGAAATAAACATAAAAATAATACAAACAAACTGTATTTACAACACATAAAGATCTACTAGAATTTGGTTTGTATTCACTTATTCATTGTGTGTTTCAGGTTTGGGCATGGAAGGAGAACGTGTGGGAGAAGGAGAAGGGAACCTTGATGGAGAGGTACACTGTGGAACAGAGTAAACCTCCATCTCAGGGTGGGGCTGTCCTCTCCACCCTCACCATCAACAACGTCATGGAGTCCGACTTCCACTCGCCCTACAACTGCACCGCCTGGAACTCCTTCGGACCCGGTACCATGATCATCACTCTGGAGGAGACGGGTATGGAAAAACATTTAAAGGGGGAAACAACTTGTGGGTGCCAGTTGAATAGGACATTGTGTCATGTCATGATTAGTCACATGGTTGATTGATTTGTAGCATTTATCATCATAGTAGTTTAAGTCCAGCTGGCCACTTGTTTCTGGAGTATCATTAACATCATGCCGTCAGTTTATGCTCCACTCCAAAGAGGAAATAAACACAGTTTATGCTTAAATGTATCACTATGAAGTAAATGTAGATTGCGCAATGTAATATCTGTGGAATAATTACACCATCAGTGTTTAGATGGGCTCCCTGTGCTTAGTTCTGTCTGACACAGGATATGATCTAATAGGAAAATAAAGGCTTGATTACTGGCACAAAGGAAAAGGATAGCGCTTTTGCTGTGTTTAGAAACTTTTGGTGGCTAGCCCCAGTTACCAAGGAGTCTCAGTGGAAGTTCTTTGTAGTTTCTTTTACCAGTAGTGAAAATTTCTAACGGTGGAACAACCAAATTACTGTGGGAAACCTGTGTTGCTGGTAGTTTCTAGGCTCTGAGGAAAAGTAAAGTGATCCTTTTGTCTTTCCAACAGTACACCAACAATTATACCAATGGGAACGCAAGTGTGGAAGGTTGAAAAGTTGTCTGTTTTACATTTAAATGTAAAAATAATTTGATTTTTTTTAATACCAGTGGTACTGTTAGTCATTGTTGAATTATAAGAATGGGATATGGGACTCTGAGATGGTACCTTTTCATTCTAATAAAAGTGGGTTTACTTTGATTTGTTGTCATGCATTAAAAAAAGAGAAAGATCAGGATGTTCTCATAAGCCATTTTTTGTATGAAAAGTAACAAACCCAAATTTGTACGTAACCCTATGTAATCATGAGCCAGTAATTTGTGCATAACCCACGTATTTTGGAAGTTTGTGATCACATAACCAATGACAAATCATGAAAGTGGCCCCAGCTGGGCAGTTAGAAGGCAAGCAAGTCCAAAACAATGGACTTTTGAATGCTGTATATATACGTCAATGGCACTCAATGAGTTAAGAAACACAGAGTGGTGTTTACAGTGAAAATTGCACACAGCATCTTTAATTTCTCTGAGTAAGATGCTCATCCTCTCTCACAAACTGCAGTGCCCTTGAGCAAGATTATTACACAGTGGCCTCAGCTGGAGGACAGAAGATAGATAGTGTTATAAGTCCATTCTGAACGGTTACGCATTTTATTGTGAGGACTTGGTATGTCACATTACATTGAGAAAATGATTTCTTCATGCTCTGTCAGTCTTATCTGGCTCTTATTCTTTCAGCTGTCAGATTTCGCAAGCTTCAGAAAATCTACCAAAATATCTTCGAGAGAGAAAGAGAGAGAGGGAGCGTTTTTTTTTTTTTTTTTTATCCCTTGTCTGACTTGCATGCCTTATCAACATTTAAGCAGCCTTCAGAGATTTAATATTAAGCTAGGACACCAGATTTATACTTAAACAGCGCAAGATCCGTGCAAGTTTCTGTAACAATGAGGCAGCAGCTGTCCCTCAACCCTGACGCTTCTCTGCTTGTGTTTGTTTTAGATATCGTTCCGGTGGGAATTATTGCTGGTGGTACGGTGGGCTCCTCCATTCTGCTGCTTATGTTTCTACTGGCACTTGCCTTCTTCCTGTACCGCCAACGCAAAGGCAGTAAGTGTACACAGTGGTTCTCTAATGTGTGTGTGTGTGTGTGTGTGTGTGTGTGTGTGTGTGTGTGTGTGTGTGTGTGTGTGTGTAGTGGCACGCACACACGTACAGTATGTGTCCATCAGTCTTTCTTTGATCCACTCACCCTATCTGTCATTCTGCCTCTCCACATTTGAAGAAAGGAACATATGCCAGCTGTATGGCATTTTATTCAAATGAGATTAATGAATATTCATATAATATGGCAAACTGCCTTACAACGCCTACTGTACCCTTTTCATTCTGCGGACATGAAATTGTATGATTTTTTAAATAAATTGTATTTATATGCCGCTTGTGCATTAGATAAAGTACATAAATAACAGAGCTGAAAACAAGAGCATTTAAAGGTGAATAGTATTTAAATTATAAATTCCTATATGTTATTTCTACAGCCAAAGGCAATCCAATTAGCATTTATGAGCAAAAACCATCCTCGTGCAAAGCAGAGAGCTAAGAACATGTGGTGTCTTTAAGTTGTTTCATTTTGAGCTGCTCCACAGCAAATAAAGAATTGGGAAAGACAATGAAGGTGACTGGCAGAGTCCCCAGAGGGATTTTCTGGGGATAAGTGTATATTTTCTGGTTCAGAGCTGATAACACCACTACAGAAAAGATACCGTTTGGAAATGGAAACTCAAACAAACATCATCGCAGCTCCAGATAAGCTGTCGCTCATTTGTTGTGCGATGCTGCAGCTCCAGACTTCACAGATTTAAATCTTTACTTTTAAGGTCTTTGCTTTTGGAAGAGAGTTGCTCATGTTGACAAATATTGACTGCTCTGTACGAGGGATATGTTGCTTAAAATGAGCAGTATTATCATTTCAGGTTACACAAGGCAGTGTTTAACAGAGACATATACCCGGTTTTGGGCTAAAATCCCAGTTTCTGCTGTGATTTAGAAGGCTGTCCTACATAATTAACTATAATGAATGCCTCTTAATGAAATGACATCAAATATGTTTAATCCCTACCTGTGCATATTTAACCTAGTGCTACTGTAGCCTTTATGTTAATATGACAGCATTCAGTTAAGACTTTAGCCATGTTCTGGAAATATTACTAGGTCCTAATAAGATTGCTGTCATGACTTCAAAGAGACGCTGACACTTATGCAAATATCAGACAAACATGTAAATTCACCAGCATTCATGCACAGTAAAAATGGTACATGTCTGAAAGATGCTTATAATGCTGAAGTTTCACCTTTTTGCTTAGAATATTCTGTCTGTTTTTCTTGTGAATTAAGTTAATGTTCAAAACCAAAACGAAGAAAGTAAAAGCTATACTTTGCAGGATTTCCTATAGAAGAAAGAAAGAAAAAAAGAAATCCCTCTAATCCTCACTTATGTCAACCTAGAAGCCTTTTGGAAATGTATTTACCTGCTTAGACCCTAGCCTCTATGTATATTTTCTTATTTTCTTCTTATTTTCTGTGTTTGGGATATTTCTGACCACAGTGCGCATATGAGGGTGGACTTTAAAAAAAAAAGGTACTTATCAGTTGCCAGAATGTAAGCAGTGGACATTTAAATTCAAAGTGAAACACCAAGTGGACATGCTGGAGGGGCTTTCACTTTCGATGGTGATACTGCTTACAAACAGTCGACGACATCTCCTGCAAAATTATTTAATTCAAGAGAGAACTGGGATAAATGTTTGCCATTTTTACATATGAAATTCTGATAATTCAATAAGCTAATGAGTTACTAAAAAATTGGATGTTGCCGTGGTTATATCACTGATTTTTAAGCTGCAGACTTTGCACACTGCGTTTCACCTCTTACTACCATCATCAAAAACATAATCCTTGAATGCAAGTTTTATTGTTCTCGAGCTAGCCCCTTTCATGAAAGCTGCCTCATGCATTAGCCCCCGCTGGTCTGCTGTGTCCCAGCAGGTTGCCAGGTTTGCGTGCATTGCATTTAAAATCACCCAGTCATGTTTCAAAAACAAAACATAACTTCTCAATATCAAAAAAAAGCAAATATTTTAGTTCTTTTGAGTCATCTGTCTCAAATCTCAGTCAAGTCTCAAGTCATGAATACCAAGTCAAAGTCAAGTCAAGTCCTCAAATTGACTTAACTTAAGTCTGACTCGAGTCTCCCACCTCTGTCAATGAAAGAACTAAGCAAAAGTATGTAACTTTTGAGCAGTCTAAAGCTAAGTGACATTACAATGTCGTGTATTATTTCTTAGTGAGAAAGTCTTCAGATAACTTTTCCTGGCATTTGAGTGGCCTCATGCAGAATTAATGTCCCTTTATGTAGATTTCTTTTATATGATAAAAACATCTTTCATTCTTTTTGATATCATAAGCTTTTGTTTTTAGAAAAATAAGACAATCCCACAGTGTCACTAGGAGACACCAGCACCAGAGACAATACTGAGTAAAATAAAAGAAACGTGGCAAAGAATGTACGAGACACGTCAGATGAAAACAGCATTAAACAGAATAAAGTGTCGTTTTTGTTGCCTTTTAAAGAAAATAAATCAATAATTTATCTTGACCCAGAGTATGACTGGAGGTTGTGTTTTTCTTCCAGGCCGCCGAGGTGTCACCCTCGGTAAACCAGACATCAAGGTAGAGACGGTCAACAAAGAGACCCACAGCCTGGAGGAGGAGGCGGCCGATGTCTCCACGGCAACCCGGATGGTCAAGGCCATGTACTCCGTGAGTAAACACCCATCTGAGTCACCGGGGGCCGTGGAGAGGAGGCGTATGGGTCAATGGGCTTAAATGTACAGATACACCGACACAAAGGGCGGCGTGGCAGAAGAGGCACACACACACACACACACACACACACACACACACACACAAATTTGCACTTTAAAGTACACACACATACACACAAAGTGTAAAACAGATGCCCAAGGCTTGTCTGCAAATAAACACCGAAAAACAAAAAAACGTGCGCACACACACACACACACACACACACACACATATACATATACACACAGATGAAGACAAGAGACAGACAAGAAAGTGTATGAACATACGGTACATGCACAACCAACCTTGCAAAGACACAAAGACACACACGCTCTCTCTTTAACATTGTGTTCCTTTTAGAAAAGCGTTCAGCCCTGGAAGTCCTGGAGAATCTAATCGGCGAGGCGGTTTTAAATTCCGGTCCAAAACCTTTTCCTCCGCCTACTAACCGTTTCTCATCTTCCACTCTCTTGGGATGAAAAACCTGAAACTCTGTTTTCCTCTCCCCTCCCTCTCTTCCTCCTCCTTTCCTTTCTCACCCTCCCTCTTTCCGTGTGTGTGTTTCGTTGTTTGATGGTTTAGTTTCTGCCCTCTGTTTCCCTCTCTCCCTCCACTCAGCCGTTCAAAGACGACATGGACCTGAAACAGGACATCAGGAGCGAGAGCGACACCAGGGAGGAGTACGAGCTCAAGGTAAGATGGCCAAATATTTAAGCATTTTGACTGGATGTTTTTTCTGCAGCATCTTGAATATTATATCCTGCATGGTGCACAAACATCATATGTGGTCATATCCATCATTAATTACCAATTACAAGTTCCTACTTTGTCCTCAGGTTTGGCATTTGCACTGCAGTTAAAAGCTTGGTTTTTCATAACAATACCACTTTTTTCACAATCCATGATGTTCCCCATAACAGATGTTGCTGATTCTGCGTCATTTGCATTTGTGATCAAATCCTCACTTTGGTTTCTTTAAGCTTGAGTGGAGCTAAAATCTCCCAATAACCTCAAAACCTTGTGTATGGGGGTTTTAGTTCCATAAACTTAACAAAGTAAAGGAGGAAAACACTGCCTCAAACATTCTTGGTATAAAATCATCCTAGTAGAATTCTGGAGTTAGCTGCTGCCCAGGTGAGCTCGTGTGTCATTGCATTGGAAACAATGTTTTTCCTTGTGAAATGAAGTTGTATCATCAAGTCTTGTGTTCATACAAATACTGTGCGCTGCATTGCTTACACACCATTACGTTTTTGGACAAGGCATGAGCAACAGCATGTCACCAACATCACTAACCTTACCAGCCTGCACCGTGGTGATATACAGTACAGTACGTACAATGTGATAAATGTGCAGTACGATATTATACGACATTTTTAGTAAGTTAGTTAGTTAAGTTTTTTAGTGTAGCTGAGGTGTTTTTATAATAAGTTTTATTATCATTATTATTATTATTATTATTATTATTATTATTATTGTTATTGTTGTTGTTGTTGTTGTTGTTGTTATTATTATTAACAACAATAATATTGTTGCTTTTGTCATAATATCTGCCTTTATTGTAGGATTTGTTATATAAAAAAGTTATAGTTAAAGTTAAAGTTTTTTTTTTTTAATTTATTTTTTATTTTATTTAATTTATTTTTTTTTATTTTTTTAAAACATTTTTTTTATGTTTTGTTGTGGAATGCCGTATTAGGTACTTCACCAGTAGAGCTCACAGTCTTTCTTCTGGATTTACATCATTATAGAGTTGTATATATCCAAATGTGAAAGAGTTATAGCACAGACCAGACGTTAAGCTCTCCTTACCTCTAAGCCTAGTGTTGCGTCTTATACACGTTAATAAAGGACTGAAATACTAATTTTCTTCCTCGTAATCACAGGATCCAACCAATGGCTACTACAACGTCCGAGCCACCACCCATGATGAGGCGCGCCCCCAGTCCCGTGCCATCCATTACCAGGGCGAGTTCCGCTCCCCGAACCCAAGCAGCGGACCAGCAGGTGCCACTTCCAGCGGACCTCCAGCCGGCGCCAGCGGTGCAGTTCCCCCCAGTGCAGTTCCAGGCTCAAGGGCAGGTTGCTATGACCCCCGCCCACCTTCGAGGATGTCCCATGCAACCTACGCCCAGTTCAACACCTTCACCAGGGTGGCGCAGAGCCAGCAAGCTCCTCCCAATCCAGCTCTTCAGTCGCCTGGAGATTACCCCGGAGACTGCGGCCTGCTGGACAGCACAACCCAGCTGGCTTATGACAACTACGGATACCCCTCACAGTATCCCAGCTACCGAATGGGCTTTGCACCACCCATAGAGGAAGGGCCAGCCTATGAGATGTATCCAACAGGACAGGGGACCGGCCCAGGACCAGGTCCAGGGCCTGGACAACAAAGTCCTGAAACAGGGCTGGGGCAGTACGGAACCTCCACTCGCTTCTCGTATTCGTCTCCACCCTCTGACTATTCCCAAAGACACACACAGCGGATGCAGACTCATGTTTGAGAAACACACACTCTTTGACTTGCTTTTTGCAGCTGCAGCACTTATTAAACTTAAAACAAAAACACACAAAAATTAAAAAAAATACATAAACATTTAACAATTAGTTTTGTGTTTCCATTGCATCCAGTGCATGGAGTTTGGTTCATTTTCAGAACCAATAAAACACCACAGCAATTAGCAGCATTGCATATATAGTATATTTAGCAGCAATACATTTGAAACATGCAAAGCGACATTCACAAAAATTTGCGCAGACCTTCTGTTGCGTGCAGTATTTATGCTCCAACAAAAGCAACAGCGAGAGCCACAATCAAGAGAAAAGAGACAAAAAGAGAATAAGAGCACTTTGAAGACAGGAAGAAGAAGAGAACCAGGAGCTTAAATAGGGGCAGACGAACCCTTTCTTCCTGCAATCCTTGTCTTGCTCTTGGATCATCTCCCTGCATCACATTTTCCTCCCACCCCATCTCTGTAAATAAGTGCAAATGGAGATTTGGGTCATTCTGAAGTTATTTGCTTGTACAAACCTATACAGTGTGATGCAGTATAGTGACCCACAACAAACCTCCCCGTAATCCACACTTTTTGCATTTTCTGACTCTCATATATTGCAAAAAAACAGACACATACACAAATCTGTAAAGACTTATTTGTTTTGATGTTTTGCAGCAACGGGGCAGCTTGGACTTTAAACATATTTGGCACTTTTTGATCCCTTTTTCTCACTTAGGACATGCCCCAGTGGCAATTTCTTTCAAGATCTACCTTGATTTAAGTGGGACAGAGCTTCTTAAAGTGGTACAGTTAGTGACCAGAGTGCCAATGCTTATGTGCCAACACACAAACTATTACGATGTGTCTTCTTTTGTAAAAAGTGGACGATGAGGTGGTGTGGACAATGAAATTTTGTACATGCCACATCTGAGAGAAAAGAAAAGGACAGGAGCGGTAGCAAGCGTTTCTATATGCTCATTCTCCTTCTCATCTGTCATTTTTAATCATGATACATTTCTACTCAACATTTCACTCAAAGTCAATGCTGTATACAGTATTTCTGAAATGAGGTGCGACGGGAGCGCTTTTTCATTCAGTGAATTTCCGCAATTTGTACAAAAAGATACCTCCCCTACCCTCAAGTGTCAAAAAGTATTTGTTTCTCTCACTTGCACAGTAGGATAGATTTTTTTTCCATATTTATACCGAAACATATGAAAAAAATGGCATTCTGAAACATTTTATAGTATTTTTATAAGGAGTTGTGGACCAAAGGTTCAATGTTTTGGGTGAAACTCACTTTTTAATGTGTATGTGGCGACGTGATCGTTATTGGAAACGTTTTGAGTTTCTTTGCAAAGTGATGGATGGTGTTTTTCAAGTGGATGTTGTAGACTTAAATTAGAAAATTTGAAGAGCTTCATTCCAAAATGTTAAATATCCAACAAGGGCAAATCTGTCAGGTGGATATAGCTGTTTGGTGTGAAACTCTTCCTTTGACTTCCAGTCTTCTGACTGGACTGCCTTTTCTCGCATGTCGACGACATTCAAAATGATGGATGGAGAACGAGCAGCTGCTCACTCTGAGCTGTGCTGTGAATTTTGTAAGCAATGGGAAGGTTCAAGTGTAGTCTAACATATCAAAATGAAGGTACAGAGGGTTCTATCTAGCTCATATGGTACTTTGTACATTTATATGTAAGTATTCTGGCTTGTTCACTGCAACAGAAATTTGGTGGTATTTTATGTCTGATATTTTTCCATTATATTTTGTCAGCTTTGGTATGTGTGATTGGCCTTTAACCCCACAGGTTCATAATGATCAGCATTTATAATGTTGCTAGTAACGTCTAACCTCTACCAATGCAGCTACTTTACATGTTTTAATGAATCTCTACTGCCCCACTAGTTTATTTCCCACCAAGAGAGAAGATCAAATTTCTCTGACTGGTAGGATCTTACAGTAGCATTTCCGCTTAATTGCGCAACACCAACCAAAACCAAATTCACACAATGGTCAGCTTGCAAAAAGCTGTGCGGAATGTACCTGTCTACAATTTGAACCATCAAATGAGGTATTCATTTTTTCTAATATTAATAATTTGACAAGTAAGAAGTTATAAAAGGGAAGCCTTACTGATGAAAAAAAAGTTATTTCAACACCAATTATGGATGCAGCCATTGACCCAGCATCGATGTAAAAGGCATTTATTTGACAGTTGTAGAGAAATGAAAGCTCTGAATGACTGAATTTGGCTGTATTTTGTATTTTACGCGAAGTAGCTGCTTTTACACACATGCAATTGGTTGTTGGTGAACACTGAGCCCAGTAATTCAATTTTGGCCAACATACATGTGCTATTTCTCCTGATCCTCCGCTCTACAGATAACTGTTCAACTTCTAGCTTCTGCTCTCAGTGCGAACATGAAACTGATAACATCTAAAGCAGCTACACATGCATTAGTAAGATCAGTGACTGTGTTTAAATGCACAAAACATCTGCCCCCCCCATTCCAAAAAAAGACAGTGTTCCTTGTATGCCGTTCACATTTATTGGAAATAAATATTCCAATGATATTCTTGTTTACATGCAGCTGTGCATATTCCAGTTGACATGCCCTAACATGTCGTTTATGACATCAAATTATGTAAAAATGCCTAATTCAGAATATCTTTTTGGAATATGCTCTTAATATGACCCATATCAAATTCAGAATACTGTCATATTTAGAATAGTATGCATGTAAAAGTGTTCACTGAAAAACAACAAAGTCCCCACCAGTTGCAGAATTGGTTAATATTTGCTCACTGAGCTTTGTTAGTGAGACTGGATTGTATTCTTTATCATACCATTGCACAGCTTTACCTTTTACAGTAATAGTCGTGCTGATTAGATTCCATAGCAGCAGAATCAATCTTTATGTTATACTGAGGTTATATTTATAAGCTCCCATTGCTAACTTTTCTGAAGCATTCATTCTTGTTTCGATAACCACCAGGAATTGCTTTGACATTTAATTTTTCACCTTTTCTTAACGGCACATATGCTTTATTGGATTGTCAAAGTAAAGAGGGACGGTATGAAATGAAGAGTCGCCCTGTTATATCTCTGCCATACATTTTTGAGCAGTTAAAAATGATATAGCAGATGAGATGGTGCTTTACAGAAGACCAGAGGCTGCAGAGTGAAGCCAGATATCTCGGTGCCTCCATAGGTAATCATTGAGTCTTTATACTTATCAGCCACACTATCAACCCCTCACAGTTACAGTATATTATGGTAATTCTGTGCTAAGGGGCAGTAAAAGTTGTATTTATTGCCCCTATTTTGAATAAACACTCTCAGAAAGTGAACCGCAGCCACGCCATTTCTGATTAGAATATCAGATGGAACCTTCTAGCTCCAAGGTCAAAATATAAACCATTTCAGTAGTTATAGAGAGAACGGCAGATGGAGCACCCTTTTAAATTTATATGGTTATCACAGCCTTGGTACTGCATACTATTACCTCTTTACAACCATTTTTACAGAGTTGTAGCTGCGCAGTATTTTGCATCTGACTTGAAATGTCGTTATGACCTTGTGTAGAATGAGTAAATTTGACACAAAGGAGACCAACAAACACATTCAGGCCATCCAGGTACTTAGTCATTACCTCTTAACTGTTTACAGTCTGTTGACAGTGGGGATGTAGGCAGAAAGCCAAAAAAAAATGCAAAATATGTTTCGATTGGTTCAGCGCTGAAAAAGGATATGCAGTTTAGAAGGGAAGTGTTTACTCTGCTAAGTTTTCATTTCATGTCTTTTACCCTCTTCTCCATTCATTATACCTTTCACGCTTTACTCTCTCCCGTGTCATATTAACAGCCACCTACCAGCTGTCAAGTTAAGAGCTTGAACCTGTATTCACTCATCAAAACATAGCAAACCTTTACTCTCATAGCTTCCTTCCAAATTTTCCTCAACCTGATAACATATGGAGTAGGTATAGCAATCTTGTGTGTATGTTGGGGGGTCCGGCAACCCGTTTTTAGAGAATATAAAGCTTCATGAGCTCATGACATCACCCTCATTTCTCGTTTTCTTTCTATGAAAATCGGTATTTAGAATCTTATTTTCTTGGTATGATTTTGTGATGTTACCTCGCCAGTGGACGAAATGGCTGTGTTCAAAAGTGTGTTTAAACTTTTATATACAGTATTTTATTTTTGTTTTGTATGCATCGGATGGGGGTGGTGGGTTCTGATTAATCAACCCAGTGAAAAAAAAAGAGAGAGAGGCCATGTGTGTGTCTGTGGCCAAAACGACTGCTCAGCCAGGCCACAAATAGCCAAAACTCTATCTCAACTAGGCCAACCCAGGCTAGAACCAGGCCAGGCCCACAACTCACTTGTCTGTTCCATGCTGTGCTGAGCTGTGCCATCCCTGGCCGAGATCAAGTGGCTTGGTGTCCATTTTTACCTTGTGGAGTCTTCAGTGAGTGCCAAAAGACTGTGCAAAAAAATGAACTGAGCAGACGAACAAATGCAGCAGCCATTTGTGTTTATCGTGTCTATGTGGATGTATGCCCGTGTGTGTATGTGAATGTTTGTGTGTGCGCGCTGCCCGTTTGTGTCTTCATACATGCACATGTACTGCATGTGCCCATATATGAGCAAGCATGTGTACGTACATGTGTGTTTGCAGCCTGTAACACGAGTGTGTTTTCATACCATTGTAAATGCGTTTGGACCTCTGGACTGTGTAAATTAGGGTTTGACTGATTTGACTGTTTTGGACTAATATCAGATATTATCAACATATTTCTTCAGTTTTTGTGAAAAATGTCTCTTTGTAGCAGATATTACCACAGCTTTAATGTAGAAGAACAGAATATGGCACTCGCAACTGACGGTTAGGGCAAAACAAAATAACTGACTCCTGAGGAAAGATCTGTAAACATTAATGTGATGTCCAACACAGTTTCACTCCAATTCTTTAAATACAGACCAAGCAACAGCTTCCGAGGTCAAAAAAATTAAGCCAGTGCGCAAGTGCCAAAACCTGCAGTTCCTTGAGACTGGCTCTATAACAGAGTAAATCCATTTAGACCCCCATATTAAAATGCCCAAATAAAATGGAGAAATAAACATGTCTATAGCTTGGTACAGAAAACAGGTTTGGTCTCTGCAGCTAATTTCAACATTCATGACAACTGTAGGTGGGGGGTGGGGGGGATTTTAAAACTCACCGGTTTACATTCAGTTAAGTCCCAAAGTTAGCATATTAGTCACATCCACCTCTCACTCCTCCACAGCTTCAGTCTTTTGTTAAAATATGATCATTTCTGGGTCCAAAAAAAGTCGGTAGTTACCCCTCCAGTATAACATTTGGACTCTAAGGAGGGTGTGTAAATTCACACTCGTTACATGCACTGTGTCTTTTCAGATAAATGTATGTTTTCACAGGAAATTTTCAGTTTCAGTTTGCATACGAGCTCTTAAAAAATAGATTGAAAGTTAAAAAAAGTTGTTTTTGTTTAGTTTTTTTTTTCTTAGGTTAGGCAACAAAGGCATGTGGTTAGGCAAGAGGAAAGCATCAGATTGTGGCTTACAGTCATCGATGTATTATAGTAAAAGCTTACAATAAGTACTTTTGTTGCTTATGTAGTGTGCTGTCACATGACAAAGGACTTTAGCATAGTATGGTACACATACTAGTACACTATGTTGCCGTGAAAATAACAAGATAACTCTATCAACTTTAAGTTTGATATGGGACACAAATGACGCTGAATATCGCAATGTTGTTTTGAGCGTAGCCTGCAGTCCAGCCATGGTGAGGTATATCAAAGAATTTCAACCATTTTTCAGTTAAAAAATAAATACAGAAAAGCTTGTTTTGATAGTTATACAGGCCAGTGAAAAATAAATCGAGTTAGGCAAGGCAAGGCAGCTTTATTTATATAGCACATTTCATACACAGGGCAATTTACAGTGCTTTACAGAGTAATAAAATATAAAATATAATAAAAGATACAGATTTACAATAAAAGAGAAAGAGATAAGATATACAAGTTAAAATGAAATTCTAAATGATAAAAAAGAAAAAAGAAAGGGCAGACAAGAGGTGCAAAGATAAAAAGATCATTTAAAATGATTTAAAATCAAGTTTAAAAATAAGTTGGTAGTCAGCAGGTGGAGTAGGCAGTGTAAAAAAAGGAATGAAAGGTTGATTTGTAGACAGGCAGTGAGATTTTAAAATCAATTCCCTGAGTGACAGGTAGCCAGTGTAAGGATTTTAGAAGTGGAGTAATGTGGTCATATTTCCTAGTTTTTGACAGGACTCTCGCAGCAGCATTCTGAATAAGCTGAAGTTGCCCAACAGATTGTTTTGAAAGGCCTACAAACAAACAGTTGCATTAAGTTACACATGAAAAAGATAGAAGATGTGGCGGTGTAGCAGTCAAAAGCATATCGATCTTATTAATTATACAGATGGATTATTAATAATTTAATCAGAAACGAAATAGATATGAGCGAGAAACGATTTTAACCCTGTTTTTGTTAACAGTACAGCGCCGTTGTTAATTATGATCTACTTCTGTCTATTTCATGTACAGCCACTGTTATCAGGAGCATTAATTCTGCTGCTGGACAGAATACAGAGGGCTGCTGGGAGCAGATGCGGTCGATGTAACGTTAGTCAAGTTAAACGTGATCACGGGTCTGTGCAAGGTGTTTTAATTCACCGGATGCAAGTCTGCTTGGCTTCCTTACGATCTGCGCTGTGCGGCTTGATACGGTTGCTGTCCCTGTCCGGAAGAAATAGACTCGCTGCGTATTTCACGTGGAGCAGAGCGCGAGACGCTGCTGAGAGGTTCTGGCGCTCGGTGAAATAACGAGAATTGACAAGAACGCCCGTAAGATGCCGCTGACGGACTCGGTGGAATTTAAGGTGCTTTGGTGCATCAGTATCAGAGGCCAAGGGGCCATTTACCGAGAGTCGTTAATTGACGAGTTGGCAGTGATATGGGGTTGCCATGTCAGACTGAATAATCAAGTAAAATGCAATGCCAACTTTGTTGCTATCCTGGCCTCTTTGCGGCCCCTAGAGGTATGAAAAAAAATATTTTGAGCAAAGCATTGGGACCTGTATTTTCAAAATGCACTTGCAGTCACAAACAAAAACCACAAAACAAATGGGACTAAAATCATAAGGATTATAACTTTAAACTGCCTCTAAGAGCTGCAAAACTTTAAAGAATATATCTTATTACCTTATCATATTATCTTTACTGTAAAGGCATAACCACCCCGTTTGGAAGATTCAGGTGAAAACGCCCTATATTTTGTTTTTATTTTAAAATGTTAAATAAGATAGGAAAAAAAATATATCAGTCAAACCCTAGTATGAAGCAGGACAGCTGGTAAGACAGAGTGAAGGAGACATTGCGTGGCCTTAGGACACAAGGAAGGAGCCGAGCTCGTCCCTCATCCAGCTGCTGAGCCTGTCTGCTCTTTGAAACAGCTGCAAGAGTAAACAGGATTAATTGATGTTCTGCTTGGTATAGAAAAGCATATGAAGACGACGATCAGTATGGTGAGAAGGATTCCATATTGCACTTGAAAATGTTCAAATTTGAAGTGTGCGTGCGGGTGAAAGAGGGACACTGTAGGTGTTCATATAAGCATATATTCTCCATACTCCAGTTCTTTATTTTTATCCCAATATATTGTTCACATGTGTATTATGTTCCTGTTGGGTTTGAGTAATTGTTTATTCTTTATATTCAAGGAAAAAAAAAACAACTGTACAAAACATACAAGATATTATTGAAATTTTCTTTTATTTTCATGTTTTCTTTCTTTCTTTTTTTCCAAATTGTATGTAATTATTTTTCCACAGTATTACAGAAAATAAAATAAGACACTGCTTTTCATAAGAACAGCAGCAACGTCTGTTTTTCCATTACTTTATTATTCTGTAATTCCATTTCAGTTCATTTTGGTAAATTATATTTTGTAAAATAGACACAAGGCTCCAAGACGTGGCTTAAAATGGATCTAGCTCTTTACTTAGAATGAAGTTTGTACGTCAGAAATACTGCTGTTTATTTAGGTCAAGCTATGAATGACTGCACCCGAACACTTGTTATGACAGTTTCACAGCTAAAGTGGAGAGTCAGTAAGTGTGTCTATGTATAGCACACAGGCACGCGGGCATGCACAGTGTTTACCTGAATGTGAGTGTGACAGTGGAGCTCGGAGCACGACGCCAAGACAAACGTCTGCGAAGTTTCTTCTCATTTAAAACTAATTTCTGCTCTGTCCTCCACTTCTACCCTCTACTCATTTTCACTTCTCAGTCTCTCCTCCCTTCTGCACGATCTTTTAGGGCATTCCTCTTATGTTTCTCTCTGCTCTTTTCTCATCTTGTCATTTCTTTTCACGTTTATCATCCAAATGTCCCCAGAATGTCTTGTCTTTCACTTGTCCTTTGTCTTCCTCTCCTCTCCTCTCCTCTCCTCTTATCTCTTTAACCTTATCTTTCTTCTCTCTTCCCCCTTTCTCCTCACCCATTAACTCCTCCGTCTTGTCTGTCCTTTTTCTTTTGCCTTTCTATGTCTTTCCTCCTCTCCTCACTTCTTACCTTCAGTCCACAAATCACTGCTGTTCTCCTCGCCTCGTCTCGCCTCGTCTCGTCTCGTCTCCTCGTCTCATTTCTTTTTTTCAGTCATGTATTCCCTCTCTCCTTCTCTCCTCACTTCTGCCTTTCTTTCCACTGGTTGGTATATCATTTTTAAAAACATATTTATTGTACCTCATGCTGTTATCTTCTCATTTACCTCTTATCTACACTATGTATTCATTTATTTTTATCTTTCTACCCACAGATTTCGTCCTGCCTGTGGTGTTTCCTCACTTATGGTATGTTTCTTGAGTTCCTGGTTTTGATTAAAAATGCTTGTGTGTGTGCATGTGCGTTGGTGTGTTGTGGTGGTGGTAATGGTGGTGGGGTTATTGGGTTTTATTGTGTGAAGCACTTTGTGTTGCACTTTTGTTTGAATGAAAAGTGCTCCACAAATAAGGTCTGATTGATTAATTCATCTTTTTCACCTCTTTTTCCCTCATCTGTCATTCAATAATGTTTCCTCTCTCCCTGCCCCATCCTGTCTCCTCCTCTTTTGTCTTTTCTCTTCTTTTTTACACTTTGCCTTTTTTTATCTCGTCTTTTTCTCTCACAGTACTTGTCCTCTCTAGTCCTTTTTTTATTTGTCTTTCTTCTTTTCACCTCTTATGTCTTCTCTAAAATCACAAACCCTCTCAGTTTCCCTCTTCTCCGCCTCATGTCCTTTGTTTTCCTTTCACCATTTGCCGTTTTCTTCTCTAGTTGTGTTCTCAGCTCTTCTTTCACCTCCTGCACCCTCCCTTCTTCTTTCTCTCTCTCCGCTCTTTTCATTTCACCTCTTCTCTGTTCACCTCTTCACCTCTTCTGCACCTCTCCAACCTTCTGCTGTGCTTATCTTCCTTATCTTCTCATATTTCTTCTTCACAGTCCTCTTTTCACACCTTCTAACTGTCTCATCTCTGTGCTCCTATCTTGCCTCATCATTTCAGCATTCTTTTCTTCTCCTCCCTCGACTCATGTCGTCAGTCCCTCTCACCTCACTGCAACTTTTTCCTCTTCTCCTCTCCTCCTTCATCTTGTCTCACTCTTTCTTCTCCTGTTTTCCTCCTCAGTCATCCTCTTTTTTTGAAGTAGCCCCTCAGTTCTTTGAAACCCTTTCCTCCTATCCATTTAAAAAAAAAAAAGGCCTCTTGTCCCAGTCCTCCTTTTTTCTTTCTTATTCATTTCCTCACCTCTCTTCTCTCACTTTGTCTCCTCCGACACTCTTTCACATTTAGTTCGAATTCTCCCTTTTCTTACTTCTCAGTCCTTCTCTCCTTTCTGCAACCCCTTTTCCCTTTGTCTCTTCTCCTCACTCCACCAGAAGAAATGATTATAGAAACAGTAAAAAGCAGAAAGAAATAACAGATATGGTAGGAAAAAGCAAGACAAGGGCAAAAGACAGACAGAAAGCATCAGAGCCTCTCTCTCTGTCATCTTACTTAGTGTGTAATAGTGATTGTCCTCTCCTCTCTCCTCCTGTTCTAATTGAGGAGTAATGTCTAAAGTAACCTTCAGCACTGCACTCCCGACTCCACCAGACCCCCTCCTCTTTCTCCATCACCACCACTTTCATTTTATCCCCTTGTTCACATTCGAAGCAGCCGTTGTGTGGATTACGGCCCCTCTCATGCTTGGCAACACACTCAGAGCCCGAGATATATTATCATATTAGTGGAGAATGATGTAATGCATTTCAAGACATTTGTCCTTCGCACACCCTCTGTCCCTCCACAGATGATGTCACTGGCTCTGTGTCTCCGAGGCAGAAAAGTCGTCAAGTGAGCTGAAGGGGGTGTTTTTTGTGTCCTGTCACCATCTTGTGGTGGGAGAGAGGTATTGACCAATGAGAGGAAAAAAGAAAGGATGTATATTAGCATGTAGGCTATTATTTATTACTGAACAAGAGGATAATGTGACTCATAAGAGATGTCCTTGGTGTAACAGTGCCAGCATGGTCTGTTGGGTCAGGGACAAAAGTATAGAGACAGACACTTTGGATACGACTTGATTACAAATTAGAGTTTGACCAATATATATTTGTAGCATTTGTTGCCAATGACCAGAATGTCAGAGGTCATGTTTAGACATTTCGCCAAAGTATCTTATGGTATTTGCGTTCCTTTTTTCAACATGCATTTTGATGGTGTTTTTGGCCATTTCTGCAACATTCTATGCCATGGCGTGTCTTGTAATGCTAGTTTATGCTGTTTTGAAGTGTTTTAAGCTGTTTTTGGGACATGTCCTAATTTGATATTTTTTCCATACTATAGCCTTGGCTTTTTTCTCATTTTTTCAACATGCATTTATCTGGTATTTTTTTGGGCCATTTTTGCAACATTCTGTGCCACGGCATGTCTTGGTATACTAGTTTATTGTACTTTGAAGTGTTTTCAGCTGTTTTTGAGACGCGTTATATTTTGACATTTTTTCCATACTATAGCCTTGCCTTTTCGGTCATTTTTTCAACATGCATTTTTCTGGTGTTTTTGGCGTTTTTTTGCAATATTCTATGCCATGGCGTGTCTTGGCACGCTAGTTTATTGTGTTTTGAAGTGTTTTCAGCTGTTTTTGAGACGCGTTATATTTTGACATTTTTTCCATACTATAGCCTTGCCTTTTCGGTCACTTTTTCAACACGCATTTTTCTGGTGTTTTTTTTGCCATTTTTGTAATATTCTATGCTTTGGCGTGTCTTGGCACGCTAGTTTATTGTGTTTTGAAGTGTTTTCAGCTGTTTTTAGGACATGTCATATTTTGACATTTTTTCCATACTATAGCCTTGCCTTTTCGGTCACTTTGTCAACATGCATTTTTATGGTGTTTTTGGCCGTTTTTGCAATATTCTATGCCATGGCATGTCTTGGCACGCTAGTTTATTGTGTTTTGAAGCGTTTTCAGCTGTTTTTAGGACATGTCATATTTTGACATTTTTTCCATACTATAGCCTTGCCTTTTCGGTCATTTTTTCAACATGCATTTTTATGGTGTTTTTGGCCGTTTTTGCAATATCCTATGCCATGGCATGTCTTGGCACGCTAGTTTATTGTGTTTTGAAGTGTTTTCAGCTGTTTTTAGGACATGTCATATTTTGACATTTTTTCCATACTATAGCCTTGCCTTTTCGGTCACTTTTTCAACATGCATTTTTATGGTGTTTTTGGCCGTTTTTGCAATATCCTATGCCATGGCATGTCTTGGCACGCTAGTTTATTGTGTTTTGAAGTGTTTTGAGCTGTTTTTAGGACATTTCATATTTTGACAACTTTTCCATACTATAGCCTTGCCTTTTCGGTCATTTTTTCAACATGCATTTTTCTGGTGTTTTTCGCCGTTTTTGCAACATTCTCTGCTACGTCGTGTCTTGGCACACTAGTTTATTGTGTTTTGAAGCGTTTTCAGCTGTTTTTAGGACATGTCATATTTTGACATTTTTTCCATACTATAGCCTTGCCTTTTCGGTCATTTTTTCAACATGTATTTTTATGTTGTTTTTGGCCGTTTTGCAATATTAGTGCTATGGCATGTCTTTGCACACTAGTTTATTGTGTTTTGAAGTGTTTTCAGCTGTTTTTAGGACATGTCATATTTTGACATTTTTTCCATACTATAGCCTTGCCTTTTCGGTCACTTTTTCAACATGCATTTTATGGTGTTTTTCGCCGTTTTTGCAATATTCTATGCCATGGCATTTCTTGCTACGCTAGTTTATTGTGTTTTGAAGTGTTTTCAGCTGTTTTTAGGACATGTCATATTTTGACATTTTTTCCATACTATAGCCTTGCCTTTTCGGTCACTTTTTCAACATGCATTTTTATGGTGTTTTTGGCCGTTTTTGCAATATCCTATGCCATGGCATGTCTTGGCACGCTAGTTTATTGTGTTTTGAAGTGTTTTCAGCTGTTTTTAGGACATGTCATATTTTGACATTTTTTCCATACTATAGCCTTGCCTTTTCGGTCACTTTTTCAACATGCATTTTTATGGTGTTTTTGGCCGTTTTTGCAATATTCTATGCCATGGCATGTCTTGGCACACTAGTTTATTGTGTTTTGAAGCGTTTTCAGCTGTTTTTAGGACATGTCATATTTTGACATTTTTGCCATACTATAGCCTTGCCTTTTCGGTCACTTTTTCAACATGCATTTTTATGGTGTTTTTGCAATATCCTATGCCATGGCATGTCTTGTACGCTTAGTTTATTGTGTTTTGAAGTGTTTTCAGCTGTTTTTAGGACATGTCATATTTTGACATTTTGTCCATACTATAGCCTTGCCTTTTGGTCATTTTTCAACATGCATTTTTATGGTGTTTTTGGCTGTTTTTGCAATATCCTATGCCATGGCATGTCTTGCACGCTTAGTTTATTGTGTTTTGAAGTGTTTTCAGCTGTTTTTAGGACATGTCATATTTTGACATTTTTTCCATACTATAGCCTTGCCTTTTCGTCAGTTTTTCAACATGCATTTTTATGGTGTTTTTGGGCCGTTTTGCAATATCCTATGCCATGGCATGTCTTGGCACGCTAGTTTATTGTGTTTTGAAGTGTTTTCAGCTGTTTTTAGGACATGTCATATTTTGACATTTTTTCCATACTATAGCCTTGCCTTTTCGGTCACTTTTTCAACATGCATTTTTATGGTGTTTTTGGCCGTTTTGCAATATCCTATGCCATGGCATGTCTTGGCACGCTAGTTTATTGTGTTTTGAAGTGTTTTCAGCTGTTTTTAGGACATGTCATATTTTGACATTTTTGCCATACTATAGCCTTGCCTTTTCGGTCACTTTTTCAACATGCATTTTTATGGTGTTTTTGGCCGTATTTGCAATATTCTATGGTTTGGCATGTCTTGGCACACTAGTTTATTGTGTTTTGAAGCGTTTTCAGCTGTTTTTAGGACATGTCATATTTTGACATTTTTTCCATACTATAGCCTTGCCTTTTCGGTCACTTTTTCAACATGCATTTTTATGTTGTTTTTGGCCGTTTTTGCAACATTGTGTGCTACGTCGTGTCTTTGCACACTAGTTTATTGTGTTTTGAAGTGTTTTCAGCTGTTTTTAGGACATGTCATATTTTGACATTTTTTCCATACTATAGCCTTGCCTTTTCGGTCACTTTTTCAACATGCATTTTTATGGTGTTTTTGGCCGTTTTGCAATATTCTATGCCATGGCATGTCTTGGCACGCTAGTTTATTGTGTTTTGAAGTGTTTTCAGCTGTTTTTAGGACATGTCATATTTTGACATTTTTGCCATACTATAGCCTTGCCTTTTCGCTCAGTTTTTAAACATGCATTTTATGGTGTTTTTGGCCGTTTTTGCAATATCCTATGCCATGGCATGTCTTGGCACGCTAGTTTATTGTGTTTTGAAGTGTTTTCAGCTGTTTTTAGGACATGTCATATTTTGACATTTTTGCCATACTATAGCCTTGCCTTTTCGGTCACTTTTTCAACATGCATTTTTATGGTGTTTTTGGCCGTTTTTGCAATATCCTCTGCAATGGCGTGTCTTGGCACGCTAGTTTATTGTGTTTTGAAGTGTTTTCAGCTGTTTTTAGGACATGTCATATTTTGACATTTTTGCCATACTATAGCCTTGCCTTTTCGGTCACTTTTTCAACATGCATTTTTATGGTGTTTTTGGCCGTTTTTGCAATATTCTATGCCATGGCGTGTCTTGCTACGCTAGTTTATTGTGTTTTGAAGTGTTTTCAGCTGTTTTTGGGACATGTCATATTTTGACATTTTTTCCATACTATAGCCTTGCCTTTTTGGTCATTTTTTCAACATGCATTTTTATGGTGTTTTTGGCTGTTTTTTGCAATATCCTATGCCATGGCGTGTCTTGGCACGCTAGTTTATTGTGTTTTGAAGTGTTTTCAGCTGTTTTTAGGACATGTCATATTTTGACATTTTTTCCATACTATAGCCTTGCCTTTTCGCTCAGTTTCTCAACATGCATTTTTATGGTGTTTTTGGCCGTTTTTGCAATATCCTATGCCATGGCATGTCTTGGCACGCTAGTTTATTGTGTTTTGAAGTGTTTTCAGCTGTTTTTAGGACATGTCATATTTTGACATTTTTTCCATACTATAGCCTTGCCTTTTCGCTCAGTTTCTCAACATGCATTTTTATGGTGTTTTTGGCCGTTTTTGCAATATCCTATGCCATGGCATGTCTTGGCACGCTAGTTTATTGTGTTTTGAAGTGTTTTCAGCTGTTTTTAGGACGTCATATTTTGACATTTTTGCCATACTATAGCCTTGCCTTTTTGGTCATTTTTTCAACATGCATTTTTATGTTGTTTTTGGCCGTTTTTGCAACATTCTGTGCTACGTCGTATCTTGGCACACTAGTTTATTGTGTTTTGAAGTGTTTTCAGCTGTTTTTAGGACATGTCATATTTTGACATTTTTGCCATACTATAGCCTTGCCTTTTCGGTCACTTTTTCAACATGCATTTTTATGGTGTTTTTGGCCGTTTTTGCAATATCCTATGCCATGGCGTGTCTTGGCACGCTAGTTTATTGTGTTTTGAAGTGTTTTCAGCTGTTTTTAGGACATGTCATATTTTGACATTTTTTCCATACTATAGCCTTGCCTTTTTGGTCATTTTTTCAACATGCATTTTTCTGGTGTTTTTCGCAGTTTTTGCAATATTCTATGCCATGGCATGTCTTGGCACGCTAGTTTATTGTGTTTTGAAGCGTTTTCAGCTGTTTTTAGGACATGTCATATTTTGACATTTTTGCCATACTATAGCCTTGCCTTTTCGGTCACTTTTTCAACATGCATTTTTATGGTGTTTTTGGCCGTTTTTGCAATATTCGATGGTTTGGCATGTCTTGGCACGCTAGTTTATTGTGTTTTGAAGTGTTTTCAGCTGTTTTTAGGACATGTCATATTTTGACATTTTTTCCATACTATAGCCTTGCCTTTTTGGTCATTTTTTCAACATGCAATTTTATGGCGTTTTTGGCTGTTTTTTGCAATATCCTATGCCATGGCGTGTCTTGGCACGCTAGTTTATTGTGTTTTGAAGTGTTTTCAGCTGTTTTTGGGACATGTCATATTTTGACAACTTTTCCATACTATAGCCTTGCCTTTTCGGTCATTTTTTCAACATGCATTTTTATGGTGTTTTTGGCCGTTTTTGCAATATTCTATGCCATGGCATGTCTTGCTACGCTAGTTTATTGTGTTTTGAAGTGTTTTCAGCTGTTTTTAGGACATGTCATATTTTGACATTTTTTCCATACTATAGCCTTGCCTTTTCGGTCATTTTTTCAACATGCATTTTTATGGTGTTTTTGGCCGTTTTTGCAATATTCTATGCCATGGTGTGTCTTGCTACGCTAGTTTATTGTGTTTTGAAGTGTTTTCAGCTGTTTTTAGGACATGTCATATTTTGACAACTTTTCCATACTATAGCCTTGCCTTTCCGGTCATTTTTTCAACATGCATTTTTCTGGTGTTTTTGGCCGTTTTTGAAATATTCTATGCCTTGGCATGTCTTGCCACGCTAGTTTATTGTGTTTTGAAGTGTTTTCAGCTGTTTTTAGGACATGTCATATTTTGACATTTTTGCCATACTATAGCCTTGCCTTTTTGGTCATTTTTTCAACATGCATTTTTATGTTGTTTTTGGCCGTTTTTGCAACATTCTGTGCTACATCGTATCTTGGCACACTAGTTTATTGTGTTTTGAAGTGTTTTCAGCTGTTTTTAGGACATGTCATATTTTGACATTTTTTCCATACTATAGCCTTGCCTTTTTGGTCATTTTTTCAACATGCATTTTTCTGGTGTTTTTCGCCGTTTTTGCAATATTCTATGCCATGGCATTTCTTGCTACGCTAGTTTATTGTGTTTTGAAGTGTTTTCAGCTGTTTTTAGGACATGTCATATTTTGACATTTTTGCCATACTATAGCCTTGCCTTTTCGGTCACTTTTTCAACATGCATTTTTATGGTGTTTTTGGCCGTTTTTGCAATATCCTATGCCATGGCATGTCTTGGCACGCTAGTTTATTGTGTTTTGAAGTGTTTTCAGCTGTTTTTAGGACATGTCATATTTTGACATTTTTTCCATACTATAGCCTTGCCTTTTCGCTCAGTTTCTCAACATGCATTTTTATGGTGTTTTTGGCCGTTTTTGCAATATCCTATGCCATGGCATGTCTTGGCACGCTAGTTTATTGTGTTTTGAAGTGTTTTCAGCTGTTTTAGGACATGTCATATTTTGACATTTTTCCATACTATAGCCTTGCCTTTTGGTCATTTTTCAACATGCATTTTTCTGGTGTTTTTGGCCGTTTTTGCAATATCCTATGCCATGGCATGTCTTGGCACGCTAGTTTATTGTGTTTTGAAGTGTTTTCAGCTGTTTTTAGGACATGTCATATTTTGACATTTTTTCCATACTATAGCCTTGCCTTTTCGGTCACTTTTTCAACATGCATTTTTATGGTGTTTTTGCAATATCCTATGCCATGGCATGTCTTGGCACGCTAGTTTATTGTGTTTTGAAGTGTTTTCAGCTGTTTTTAGGACATGTCATATTTTGACATTTTTTCCATACTATAGCCTTGCCTTTTTGGTCATTTTTTCAACATGCATTTTTATGGTGTTTTTGGCCGTTTTTGCAATATTCTATGCCATGGCATGTCTTGGCACGCTAGTTTATTGTGTTTTGAAGTGTTTTCAGCTGTTTTTAGGACATGTCATATTTTGACATTTTTTCCATACTATAGCCTTGCCTTTTCGGTCACTTTTTCAACATGCATTTTCATGGTGTTTTTGGCCGTTTTTGCAATATCCTATGCCATGGCATGTCTTGGCACGCTAGTTTATTGTGTTTTGAAGTGTTTTCAGCTGTTTTAGGACATGTCATATTTTGACATTTTTCCATACTATAGCCTTGCCTTTTTGGTCACTTTTTCAACATGCATTTTTATGGTGTTTTTGGCTTTTTTTTGCAATATCCTATGCCATGGCGTGTCTTGGCACGCTAGTTTATTGTGTTTTGAAGTGTTTTCAGCTGTTTTTAGGACATGTCATATTTTGACATTTTTGCCATACTATAGCCTTGCCTTTTCGGTCACTTTTTCAACATGCATTTTTATGGTGTTTTTGGCCGTTTTTGCAATATTCTATGCCATGGCATGTCTTGGCACGCTAGTTTATTGTGTTTTGAAGTGTTTTCAGCTGTTTTTAGGACATGTCATATTTTGACATTTTTTCCATACTATAGCCTTGCCTTTTCGGTCACTTTTTCAACATGCATTTTTATGGTGTTTTTGGCCGTTTTTGCAATATCCTATGCCATGGCATGTCTTGGCACGCTAGTTTATTGTGTTTTGAAGTGTTTTCAGCTGTTTTTAAGACATGTCATATTTTGAAATTTTTCCATACTATAGCCTTGCCTTTTGGTCATTTTTCAACATGCATTTTTATGTTGTTTTTGGCCGTTTTTGCAATATTCTTTGCTATAGCATTTCTTGGCATGCTAGATTAATGTGTTTTGAAGTGTTTTCAGCTGTTTTAGGACATGTCATATTTTGACATTTTTGCCATACTATAGCCTTGCCTTTTGGTCATTTTTCAACATGCAATATTATGGTGTTTTTGCAACATTTTATGCCATGGCATGTCTTGGCACGCTAGTTTATTGTGTTTTGAAGTGTTTTCAGCTGTTTTTAGGACATGTCATATTTTGACATTTTTTCCATACTATAGCCTTGCCTTTTTGGTCATTTTTTCAACATGCATTTTTCTGGTGTTTTTCGCCGTTGTTGCAATATTCTATGCCATGGCATGTCTTGGCACGCTAGTTTATTGTGTTTTGAAGTGTTTTCAGCTGTTTTTAGGACATGTCATATTTTGACATTTTTCCATACTATAGCCTTGCCTTTTGGTCATTTTTCAACATGCATTTTTCTGGTGTTTTTGGCCGTTTTGCAATATTCTATGCCATGGCATGTCTTGGCACGCTTAGTTTATTGTGTTTTGAAGCGTTTTCAGCTGTTTTAGGACATGTCATATTTTGACATTTTTTCCATACTATAGCCTTGCCTTTTCGGTCACTTTTTCAACATGCATTTTTATGGTGTTTTTGGCCGTTTTTGCAATATCCTATGCCATGGCATGTCTTGGCACGCTAGTTTATTGTGTTTTGAAGTGTTTTCAGCTGTTTTTAGGACATGTCATATTTTTAAATTTTTTCCATACTATCGCCTTGGCTTTTGGTCACTTTTTCAACATGCATTTTTATGGTGTTTTTGGCCGTTTTTGCAATATTCTATGCCTTGGCATGTCTTGGCACGCTAGTTTATTGTGTTTTGAAGTGTTTTCAGCTGTTTTTAGGACATGTCATATTTTGACATTTTTCCATACTATAGCCTTGCCTTTTGGTCATTTTTCAACATGCATTTTTATGGTGTTTTTGGCCGTTTTGCAATATTCTATGCCATGGCATGTCTTGCACGCTAGTTTATTGTGTTTTGAAGTGTTTTCAGCTGTTTTTAGGACATGTCATATTTTGACATTTTTTCCATACTATAGCCTTGCCTTTTCGGTCATTTTTCAACATGCATTTTTCTGGTGTTTTTGGCCGTTTTGCAATATTCTATGCCATGGCATGTCTTGCACACTAGTTTATTGTGTTTTGAAGTGTTTTCAGCTGTTTTTAGGACATGTCATATTTTGACATTTTTTCCATACTATAGCCTTGCCTTTTCGGTCATTTTTTCAACATGCATTTTTCTGGTGTTTTTGGCCGTTTTTGCAATATCCTATGCCATGGCATGTCTTGGCACGCTAGTTTATTGTGTTTTGAAGTGTTTTCAGCTGTTTTTAGGACATGTCATATTTTGACATTTTTGCCATACTATAGCCTTGCCTTTTCGGTCACTTTTCAACATGCATTTTTATGGTGTTTTTGGCCGTTTTGCAATATTCTATGCCATGGCATGTCTTGGCACGCTAGTTTATTGTGTTTTGAAGTGTTTTCAGCTGTTTTAGGACATGTCATATTTTGACATTTTTTCCATACTATAGCCTTGCCTTTTTGGTCATTTTTCAACATGCATTTTTTCTATGGTGTTTTTGGCCGTTTTGCAATATTCTATGCCATGGCATGTCTTGCTACGCTAGTTTATTGTGTTTTGAAGTGTTTTCAGCTGTTTTTAGGACATGTCATATTTTGACATTTTTTCCATACTATAGCCTTGCCTTTTTGGTCATTTTTTCAACATGCATTTTTATGGTGTTTTTGGCCGTTTTTGCAATATTCTATGCCATGGCATGTCTTGCTACGCTAGTTTATTGTGTTTTGAAGTGTTTTCAGCTGTTTTTAGGACATGTCATATTTTGACATTTTTTCCATACTATAGCCTTGCCTTTTCGGTCACTTTTTCAACATGCATTTTTATGGTGTTTTTGGCCGTTTTTGCAATATTCTATGCCATGGCATGTCTTGCTACGCTAGTTTATTGTGTTTTGAAGTGTTTTCAGCTGTTTTTAGGACATGTCATATTTTGACATTTTTCCATACTATAGCCTTGCCTTTTCGGTCACTTTTTCAACATGCATTTTTATGGTGTTTTTGGCCGTTTTGCAATATTCTATGCCATGGCATGTCTTGGCACGCTAGTTTATTGTGTTTTGAAGTGTTTTCAGCTGTTTTTAGGACATGTCATATTTTGACATTTTTCCATACTATAGCCTTGCCTTTTCGGTCATTTTTTCAACATGCATTTTTATGGTGTTTTTGGCCGTTTTTGCAATATTCTATGCCATGGTGTGTCTTGCTACGCTAGTTTATTGTGTTTTGAAGTGTTTTCAGCTGTTTTTAGGACATGTCATATTTTGACAACTTTTCCATACTATAGCCTTGCCTTTCCGGTCATTTTTTCAACATGCATTTTTCTGGTGTTTTTGGCCGTTTTTGAAATATTCTATGCCTTGGCATGTCTTGGCATGCTAGTTTATTGTGTTTTGAAGTGTTTTCAGCTGTTTTTAGGACATGTCATATTTTGACATTTTTCCATACTATAGCCTTGCCTTTTGGTCACTTTTTCAACATGCATTTTTATGGTGTTTTTGGCCGTTTTGCAATATTCTATGCCATGGCATGTCTTGGCACACTAGTTTATTGTGTTTTGAAGTGTTTTCAGCTGTTTTAGGACATGTCATATTTTGACATTTTTCCATACTATAGCCTTGCCTTTTCGGTCACTTTTTCAACATGCATTTTTATGGTGTTTTTGGCCGTTTTGCAATATTCTATGCCATGGCATGTCTTGGCACGCTAGTTTATTGTGTTTTGAAGTGTTTTCAGCTGTTTTAGGACATGTCATATTTTGACATTTTTGCCATACTATAGCCTTGCCTTTTTGGTCATTTTTTCAACATGCATTTTTCTGGTGTTTTTGGCCGTTTTTGCAATATTCTATGCCATGGCATGTCTTGCTACGCTAGTTTATTGTGTTTTGAAGTGTTTTCAGCTGTTTTTAGGACATGTCATATTTTGACATTTTTTCCATACTATAGCCTTGCCTTTTCGGTCACTTTTTCAACATGCATTTTTATGGTGTTTTTGGCCGTTTTTGCAATATCCTATGCCATGGCATGTCTTGCACGCTAGTTTATTGTGTTTTGAAGTGTTTTCAGCTGTTTTAGGACATGTCATATTTTGACATTTTTCCATACTATAGCCTTGCCTTTTGGTCACTTTTTCAACATGCATTTTTATGGTGTTTTTGGCCGTTTTGCAATATCCTATGCCATGGCATGTCTTGGCACGCTAGTTTATTGTGTTTTGAAGTGTTTTCAGCTGTTTTTAGGACATGTCATATTTTGACATTTTTCCATACTATAGCCTTGCCTTTTCGGTCACTTTTTCAACATGCATTTTTATGGTGTTTTTGGCCGTTTTTGCAATATCCTATGCCATGGCATGTCTTGCTACGCTAGTTTATTGTGTTTTGAAGTGTTTTCAGCTGTTTTTAGGACATGTCATATTTTGACATTTTTTCCATACTATAGCCTTGCCTTTTCGGTCACTTTTTCAACATGCATTTTTATGGTGTTTTTGGCCGTTTTTGCAATATTCTATGCCATGGCATGTCTTGCTACGCTATTTTATTGTGTTTTGAAGTGTTTTCAGCTGTTTTTAGGACATGTCATATTTTGACATTTTTCCATACTATAGCCTTGCCTTTTCGGTCACTTTTTCAACATGCATTTTTATGGTGTTTTTGGCCGTTTTGCAATATTCTATGCCATGGCATGTCTTTGCACGCTTAGTTTATTGTGTTTTGAAGTGTTTTCAGCTGTTTTTAGGACATGTCATATTTTGACATTTTTTCCATACTATAGCCTTGCCTTTTGGTCATTTTTCAACATGCATTTTTATGGTGTTTTTGGCCGTTTTGCAATATTCTATGCCATGGCATGTCTTGCACGCTAGTTTATTGTGTTTTGAAGTGTTTTCAGCTGTTTTTAGGACATGTCATATTTTGACATTTTTTCCATACTATAGCCTTGCCTTTTCGGTCACTTTTTCAACATGCATTTTTATGGTGTTTTTGGCCGTTTTTGCAATATCCTATGCCATGGCATGTCTTGGCACGCTAGTTTATTGTGTTTTGAAGCGTTTTCAGCTGTTTTTAGGACATGTCATATTTTGACATTTTTGCCATACTATAGCCTTGCCTTTTCGGTCACTTTTTCAACATGCATTTTTATGGTGTTTTTGGCCGTTTTTGCAATATCCTATGCCATGGCATGTCTTGCACGCTAGTTTATTGTGTTTTGAAGTGTTTTCAGCTGTTTTTAGGACATGTCATATTTTGACATTTTTCCATACTATAGCCTTGCCTTTTCGGTCACTTTTCAACATGCATTTTTATGGTGTTTTTGGCCGTTTTGCAATATTCTATGCCATGGCATGTCTTGCACGCTAGTTTATTGTGTTTTGAAGTGTTTTCAGCTGTTTTTAGGACATGTCATATTTTGACATTTTTCCATACTATAGCCTTGCCTTTTCGGTCACTTTTTCAACATGCATTTTTATGGTGTTTTTGGCGTTTTGCAATATCCTATGCCATGGCATGTCTTGCTACGCTAGTTTATTGTGTTTTGAAGTGTTTTCAGCTGTTTTTAGGACATGTCATATTTTGACATTTTTTCCATACTATAGCCTTGCCTTTTCGGTCACTTTTTCAACATGCATTTTTATGGTGTTTTTGGCCGTTTTGCAATATTCTATGCCATGGCATGTCTTGCACGCTTAGTTTATTGTGTTTTGAAGCGTTTTCAGCTGTTTTAGGACATGTCATATTTTGACATTTTTCCATACTATAGCCTTGCCTTTTTGGTCACTTTTTCAACATGCATTTTTATGGTGTTTTTGGCCGTTTTGCAATATTCTATGCTTTGGCATGTCTTTGCACGCTTAGTTTATTGTGTTTTGAAGTGTTTTCAGCTGTTTTTAGGACATGTCATATTTTGACATTTTTTCCATACTATAGCCTTGCCTTTTCGGTCATTTTTTCAACATGCATTTTTATGGTGTTTTTGGCCGTTTTTGCAATATTCTATGCCATGGTGTGTCTTGGCACGCTAGTTTATTGTGTTTTGAAGCGTTTTTAGCTGTTTTTGGGACATGTCATATTTTGACATTTTTTCCATACTATAGCCTTGCCTTTTTGGTCATTTTTTCAACATGCATTTTTATGGTGTTTTTGGCCGTTTTTGCAATATTCTATGCCATGGCATGTCTTGCTACGCTAGTTTATTGTGTTTTGAAGTGTTTTCAGCTGTTTTTAGGACATGTCATATTTTGACAACTTTTCCATACTATAGCCTTGCCTTTTCGGTCATTTTTTCAACATGCATTTTATGGTGTTTTTGGCCGTTTTGCAATATTCTATGCCATGGCATGTCTTGCTACGCTTAGTTTATTGTGTTTTGAAGTGTTTTCAGCTGTTTTTAGGACATGTCATATTTTGACATTTTTCCATACTATAGCCTTGCCTTTTCGGTCACTTTTTCAACATGCATTTTTATGGTGTTTTTGGCCGTTTTTGCAATATTCTGTGCTACGTCGTGTCTTGGCACACTAGTTTATTGTGTTTTGAAGTGTTTTCAGCTGTTTTTAGGACATGTCATATTTTGACATTTTTTCCATACTATAGCCTTGCCTTTTCGGTCACTTTTTCAACATGCATTTTTATGGTGTTTTTGGCCGTATTTGCAATATTCTATGCCATGGTGTGTCTTGCTATGCTAGTTTATTGTGTTTTGAAGTGTTTTCAGCTGTTTTTAGGACATGTCATATTTTGACAACTTTTCCATACTATAGCCTTGCCTTTTGGTCATTTTTCAACATGCATTTTTCTGGTGTTTTTGGCCGTTTTTGAAATATTCTATGCCTTGGCATGTCTTGCCACGCTAGTTTATTGTGTTTTGAAGTGTTTTCAGCTGTTTTTAGGACATGTCATATTTTGACATTTTTTCCATACTATAGCCTTGCCTTTTTGGTCATTTTTTCAACATGCCATTTTATGGCGTTTTTGGCCGTTTTGCAATATTCTATGCCATGGCATGTCTTGGCACGCTAGTTTATTGTGTTTTGAAGTGTTTTGAGCTGTTTTTAGGACATGTCATATTTTGACATTTTTTCCATACTATAACCTTGCCTTTTCGGTCACTTTTTCAACATGCATTTTATGGTGTTTTTGGCCGTTTTTGCAATATTCTATGCCATGGCATGTCTTGGCACGCTAGTTTATTGTGTTTTGAAGTGTTTTCAGCTGTTTTTAGGACATGTCATATTTTGACATTTTTTCCATACTATAGCCTTGCCTTTTCGGTCACTTTTTCAACATGCATTTTTATGGTGTTTTTGGCCGTATTTGCAATATTCTATGCCATGGTGTGTCTTGCTATGCTAGTTTATTGTGTTTTGAAGTGTTTTCAGCTGTTTTTAGGACATGTCATATTTTGACATTTTTCCATACTATAGCCTTGCCTTTCGGTCATTTTTCAACATGCATTTTTCTGGTGTTTTTGGCCGTTTTTGAAATATTCTATGCCTTGGCATGTCTTGCCAAGCTAGTTTATTGTGTTTTGAAGCGTTTTCAGCTGTTTTTAGGACATGTCATATTTTGACATTTTTGCCGTACTATAGCCTTGCCTTTTCGGTCACTTTTTCAACATGCATTTTTATGGTGTTTTTGGCCGTTTTTGAAATATTCTATGCCTTGGCATGTCTTGGCACGCTAGTTTATTGTGTTTTGAAGTGTTTTCAGCTGTTTTTAGGACATGTCATATTTTGACATTTTTGCCATACTATAGCCTTGCCTTTTTGGTCACTTTTTCAACATGCATTTTTATGGTGTTTTTGGCCGTTTTTGCAATATCCTATGCCATGGCATGTCTTGGCACGCTAGTTTATTGTGTTTTGAAGTGTTTTCAGCTGTTTTTAGGACATGTCATATTTTGACATTTTTTCCATACTATAGCCTTGCCTTTCCGGTCATTTTTTCAACATGCATTTTTATGGTGTTTTTGGCTGTTTTGCAATATCCTATGCCATGGCATGTCTTGGCACGCTAGTTTATTGTGTTTTGAAGTGTTTTCAGCTGTTTTTAGGACATGTCATATTTTGACATTTTTCCATACTATAGCCTTGCCTTTCGGTCATTTTTTCAACATGCATTTTTATGGTGTTTTTTGGCTGTTTTTGCAATATTCTATGCCTTGGCGTGTCTTGGCACGCCATTTAATGCTGCTTTGAAGTGTTTTCAGCTGTTTTTAGGACATGTCATATTTTGACATTTTTTCCATACTATAGCCTTGCCTTTTCGGTCACTTTTTCAACATGCATTTTTATGGTGTTTTTGGCCGTATTTGCAATATTCTATGCCATGGTGTGTCTTGCTATGCTAGTTTATTGTGTTTTGAAGTGTTTTCAGCTGTTTTTAGGACATGTCATATTTTGACATTTTTTCCATACTATAGCCTTGCCTTTCCGGTCATTTTTTCAACATGCATTTTTCTGGTGTTTTTGGCCGTTTTTGAAATATTCTATGCCTTGGCATGTCTTGCCACGCTAGTTTATTGTGTTTTGAAGCGTTTTCAGCTGTTTTTAGGACATGTCATATTTTGACATTTTTGCCATACTATAGCCTTGCCTTTTTGGTCATTTTTTCAACATGCATTTTTCTGGTGTTTTTGGCTGTTTTGCAATATTCTATGCCATGGCATGTCTTACGCTAGTTTATTGTGTTTTAAAGTGTTTTCAGCTGTTTTTAGGACATGTCATATTTTGACATTTTTCCATACTATAGCCTTGCCTTTTCGGTCACTTTTTCAACATGCATTTTTATGTTGTTTTTGGCCGTTTTTGCAACATTCTGTGCCATGGCATGTCTTGGCACACTAGTTTATTGTGTTTTGAAGTGTTTTCAGCTGTTTTTAGGACATGTCATATTTTGACATTTTTGCCATACTATAGCCTTGCCTTTTTGGTCACTTTTTCAACATGCATTTTATGGTGTTTTGGCCGTTTTTGCAATATCCTATGCCATGGCATGTCTTGGCACGCTAGTTTATTGTGTTTTGAAGTGTTTTCAGCTGTTTTTAGGACATGTCATATTTTGACATTTTTTCCATACTATAGCCTTGCCTTTTTGGTCATTTTTTCAACATGCATTTTTATGGTGTTTTTGGCTGTTTTTTGCAATATCCTATGCCATGGCGTGTCTTGGCACGCTAGTTTATTGTGTTTTGAAGTGTTTTCAGCTGTTTTTAGGACATGTCATATTTTGACATTTTTTCCATACTATAGCCTTGCCTTTTCGGTCACTTTTTCAACATGCATTTTTATGGTGTTTTTGGCCGTTTTGCAATATTCTGTGCCATGGCATGTCTTGGCACACTAGTTTATTGTGTTTTGAAGTGTTTTCAGCTGTTTTAGGACATGTCATATTTTGACATTTTTCCATACTATAGCCTTGCCTTTTCGGTCACTTTTCAACATGCATTTTTATGGTGTTTTTGGCCGTTTTGCAATATTCTATGCCATGGCATGTCTTGGCACACTAGTTTATTGTGTTTTGAAGTGTTTTCAGCTGTTTTTAGGACATGTCATATTTTGACATTTTTCCATACTATAGCCTTGCCTTTTTGGTCATTTTTTCAACATGCATTTTTCTGGTGTTTTTGGCCGTTTTTGAAATATTCTATGCCTTGGCATGTCTTGCCACGCTAGTTTATTGTGTTTTGAAGCGTTTTCAGCTGTTTTTAGGACATGTCATATTTTGACATTTTTGCCATACTATAGCCTTGCCTTTTTGGTCATTTTTTCAACATGCATTTTTCTGGTGTTTTTGGCCGTTTTTGCAATATTCTATGCCATGGCATGTCTTGCTACGCTAGTTTATTGTGTTTTAAAGTGTTTTCAGCTGTTTTTAGGACATGTCATATTTTGACATTTTTTTCATACTATAGCCTTGCCTTTTCGGTCACTTTTTCAACATGCATTTTTATGTTGTTTTTGGCCGTTTTTGCAATATTCTGTGCTACAGCATGTCTTGGCACGCTAGTTTATTGTGTTTTGAAGTGTTTTCAGCTGTTTTTAGGACATGTCATATTTTGACATTTTTGCCATACTATAGCCTTGCCTTTTTCGGTCACTTTTTCAACATGCATTTTTATGGTGTTTTTGGCCGTTTTGCAATATCCTATGCCATGGCATGTCTTGGCACGCTAGTTTATTGTGTTTTGAAGTGTTTTCAGCTGTTTTAGGACATGTCATATTTTGACATTTTTTCCATACTATAGCCTTGCCTTTTGGTCACTTTTTCAACATGCATTCTTATGGTGTTTTTGGCCGTTTTTGCAATATCCTATGCCATGGCATGTCTTGGCACGCTAGTTTATTGTGTTTTGAAGCGTTTTCAGCTGTTTTTAGGACATGTCATATTTTGACATTTTTTCCATACTATAGCCTTGCCTTTTCGGTCACTTTTTCAACATGCATTTTTATGGTGTTTTGGCCGTTTTTGCAACATTCTGTGCCATGGCATGTCTTGGCACACTAGTTTATTGTGTTTTGAAGTGTTTTCAGCTGTTTTTAGGACATGTCATATTTTGACATTTTTCCATACTATAGCCTTGCCTTTTCGGTCACTTTTCAACATGCATTTTTATGGTGTTTTTGGCCGTTTTGCAATATCCTATGCCATGGCATGTCTTGGCACACTAGTTTATTGTGTTTTGAAGTGTTTTCAGCTGTTTTTAGGACATGTCATATTTTGACATTTTTCCATACTATAGCCTTGCCTTTTGGTCATTTTTTCAACATGCATTTTTATGGTGTTTTTGGCTGTTTTTTGCAATATCCTATGCCATGGCGTGTCTTGGCACGCTAGTTTATTGTGTTTTGAAGTGTTTTCAGCTGTTTTTAGGACATGTCATATTTTGACATTTTTTCCATACTATAGCCTTGCCTTTTCGGTCACTTTTTCAACATGCATTTTTATGGTGTTTTTGGCCGTTTTTGCAATATCCTATGCCATGGCATGTCTTGGCACGCTAGTTTATTGTGTTTTGAAGTGTTTTCAGCTGTTTTTAGGACATGTCATATTTTGACATTTTTTCCATACTATAGCCTTGCCTTTTCGGTCATTTTTTCAACATGCATTTTTATGTTGTTTTTGGCCGTTGTTGCAACATTCTATGCCATGGCATGTCTTGGCACGCTAGTTTATTGTGTTTTGAAGTGTTTTCAGCTGTTTTTAGGACATGTCATATTTTGACATTTTTTCCATACTATAGCCTTGCCTTTTGGTCATTTTTCAACATGCATTTTTCTGGTGTTTTTCGCCGTTGTTGCAATATTCTATGCCTTGGCATGTCTTGGCACGCTAGTTTATTGTGTTTTGAAGTGTTTTCAGCTGTTTTTAGGACATGTCATATTTTGACATTTTTTCCATACTATAGCCTTGCCTTTTCGGTCACTTTTTCAACATGCATTTTTATGGTGTTTTTGGCTGTTTTTTGCAATATCCTATGCCATGGCGTGTCTTGGCACGCTAGTTTATTGTGTTTTGAAGTGTTTTCAGCTGTTTTTAGGACATGTCATATTTTGACATTTTTTCCATACTATAGCCTTGCCTTTTCGCTCAGTTTCTCAACATGCATTTTTATGGTGTTTTTGGCCGTTTTTGCAATATCCTATGCCATGGCATGTCTTGGCACGCTAGTTTATTGTGTTTTGAAGTGTTTTCAGCTGTTTTTAGGACATGTCATATTTTGACATTTTTTCCATACTATAGCCTTGCCTTTTTCGGTCATTTTTCAACATGCATTTTTATGGTGTTTTTGGCCGTTTTGCAACATTCTATGCCATGGCATGTCTTGGCACGCTAGTTTATTGTGTTTTGAAGTGTTTTCAGCTGTTTTTAGGACATGTCATATTTTGACATTTTTTCCATACTATAGCCTTGCCTTTTTGGTCATTTTTTCAACATGCATTTTTCTGGTGTTTTTCGCCGTTTTTGCAATATTCTATGCCATGGCATGTCTTGGCACGCTAGTTTATTGTGTTTTAAAGTGTTTTCAGCTGTTTTTAGGACATGTCATATTTTGACATTTTTTTCATACTATAGCCTTGCCTTTTTGGTCATTTTTTCAACATGCATTTTTCTGGTGTTGTTGGCCGTTTTTGCAATATTCTATGCCATGGCATGTCTTGGCACGCTAGTTTATTGTGTTTTGAAGTGTTTTCAGCTGTTTTTAGGACATGTCATATTTTGACATTTTTGCCATACTATAGCCTTGCCTTTTCGGTCACTTTTTCAACATGCATTTTTATGGTGTTTTTGGCCGTTTTTGCAATATCCTTATGCCATGGCATGTCTTGGCACGCTAGTTTATTGTGTTTTGAAGTGTTTTCAGCTGTTTTTAGGACATGTCATATTTTGACATTTTTTCCATACTATAGCCTTGCCTTTTTGGGTCACTTTTTCAACATGCATTTTTATGGTGTTTTTGGCCGTTTTGCAATATTCTATGCCATGGCATGTCTTGGCACACTAGTTTATTGTGTTTTGAAGTGTTTTCAGCTGTTTTTTAGGACATGTCATATTTTGACATTTTTCCATACTATAGCCTTGCCTTTTCGGTCATTTTTCAACATGCATTTTTATGGTGTTTTTGGCCGTTTTGCAATATTCTATGCCATGGCATGTCTTGGCACGCTTAGTTTATTGTGTTTTGAAGTGTTTTCAGCTGTTTTTAGGACATGTCATATTTTGACATTTTTCCATACTATAGCCTTGCCTTTTGGTCATTTTTCAACATGCATTTTTATGGTGTTTTGGCCGTTTTGCAATATTCTATGCCATGGCATGTCTTGCACGCTAGTTTATTGTGTTTTGAAGTGTTTTCAGCTGTTTTTAGGACATGTCATATTTTGACATTTTTCCATACTATAGCCTTGCCTTTTCGGTCATTTTTTCAACATGCATTTTATGGTGTTTTTGGCCGTTTTGCAATATCCTCTGCCATGGCATGTCTTGGCACGCTAGTTTATTGTGTTTTGAAGTGTTTTCAGCTGTTTTTAGGACATGTCATATTTTGACATTTTTTCCATACTATAGCCTTGCCTTTTTGGTCATTTTTTCAACATGCATTTTTCTGGTGCTTTTCGCCGTTTTTGCAATATTCTATGCCATGGCATGTCTTGGCACGCTAGTTTATTGTGTTTTGAAGTGTTTTCAGCTGTTTTTAGGACATGTCATATTTTGACATTTTTTCCATACTATAGCCTTGCCTTTTCGGTCATTTTTTCAACATGCATTTTTATGGTGTTTTTGGCCGTTTTTGCAATATTCTATGCCATGGCATGTCTTGCTACGCTAGTTTATTGTGTTTTGAAGTGTTTTCAGCTGTTTTTAGGACATGTCATATTTTGACATTTTTTCCATACTATAGCCTTGCCTTTTCGGTCATTTTTTCAACATGCATTTTTATGGTGTTTTTGGCCGTTTTTGCAATATCCTATGCCATGGCATGTCTTGGCACGCTAGTTTATTGTGTTTTGAAGTGTTTTCAGCTGTTTTTAGGACATGTCATATTTTGACATTTTTGCCATACTATAGCCTTGCCTTTTCGGTCACTTTTTCAACATGCATTTTTATGGTGTTTTTGGCCGTTTTTGCAATATTCGATGGTTTGGCATGTCTTGGCACGCTAGTTTATTGTGTTTTGAAGTGTTTTCAGCTGTTTTTAGGACATGTCATATTTTGACATTTTTTCCATACTATAGCCTTGCCTTTTTGGTCATTTTTTCAACATGCATTTTTATGGTGTTTTTGGCCGTTTTTGCAATATTCTATGCCATGGCATGTCTTGGCACGCTAGTTTATTGTGTTTTGAAGTGTTTTCAGCTGTTTTTAGGACATGTCATATTTTGACATTTTTTCCATACTATAGCCTTGCCTTTTTGGTCATTTTTTCAACATGCATTTTTATGGTGTTTTTGGCCGTTTTTGCAACATTCTGTGCTACGTCGTGTCTTGGCACACTAGTTTATTGTGTTTTGAAGTGTTTTCAGCTGTTTTTAGGACATGTCATATTTTGACATTTTTGCCATACTATAGCCTTGCCTTTTTGGTCACTTTTTCAACATGCATTTTTATGGTGTTTTTGGCCGTTTTGCAATATTCTGTGCCATGGCATGTCTTGGCACACTAGTTTATTGTGTTTTGAAGTGTTTTCAGCTGTTTTTTAGGACATGTCATATTTTGACATTTTTCCATACTATAGCCTTGCCTTTTTGGTCACTTTTCAACATGCATTTTTATGGTGTTTTTGGCCGTTTTTACAATATCCTATGCCATGGCATGTCTTGGCACACTAGTTTATTGTGTTTTGAAGTGTTTTCAGCTGTTTTTAGGACATGTCATATTTTGACATTTTTTCCATACTATAGCCTTGCCTTTTTGGTCATTTTTTCAACATGTATGTTTATGGTGTTTTTTGGCATTTTGCAATATTCTATGCCATGGCATGTCTTGCACGCTAGTTTATTGTGTTTTGAAGTGTTTTCAGCTGTTTTTAGGACATGTCATATTTTGACATTTGTTCCATACTATAGCCTTGCCTTTTCGGTCATTTTTTCAACATGCATTTTTCTGGTGTTTTTGGCCGTTTTTGCAATATCCTATGCCATGGCATGTCTTGGCACGCTAGTTTATTGTGTTTTGAAGTGTTTTCAGCTGTTTTTTAGGACATGTCATATTTTGACATTTTTCCATACTATAGCCTTGCCTTTTCGGTCATTTTTCAACATGCATTTTTATGGTGTTTTTGGCCGTTTTGCAATATTCTGTGCTATGTCATGTCTTGGCACGCTAGTTTATTGTGTTTTGAAGTGTTTTCAGCTGTTTTTAGGACATGTCATATTTTGACATTTTTTCCATACTATAGCCTTGCCTTTTCGTTCATTTTTTCAACATGCATTTTTATGGTGTTTTTGGCCGTTTTTGAAATATTCTATGCCATGGCGTGTCTTGCCACGCTAGTTTATTGTGTTTTGAAGCGTTTTCAGCTGTTTTTAGGACATGTCATATTTTGACATTTTTGCCATACTATAGCCTTGCCTTTTTGGTCATTTTTTCAACATGCATTTTTCTGGTGTTTTTTGGCCGTTTTGCAATATTCTATGCCATGGCATGTCTTGCACGCTTAGTTTATTGTGTTTTGAAGCGTTTTCAGCTGTTTTTAGGACATGTCATATTTTGACATTTTTTCCATACTATAGCCTTGCCTTTTCGGTCACTTTTTCAACATGCATTTTTATGTTGTTTTTGGCCGTTTTTGCAACATTCTGTGCTACGTCGTGTCTTGGCACACTAGTTTATTGTGTTTTGAAGTGTTTTCAGCTGTTTTTGGGACATGTCATATTTTGACATTTTTGCCATACTATAGCCTTGCCTTTTCGGTCACTTTTTCAACATGCATTTTCTGGTGTTTTTGGCCGTTTTTGCAATATCCTATGCCATGGCATGTCTTGGCACGCTAGTTTATTGTGTTTTGAAGTGTTTTCAGCTGTTTTTAGGACATGTCATATTTTGACATTTTTTCCATACTATAGCCTTGCCTTTTCGGTCACTTTTTCAACATGCATTTTTATGGTGTTTTTGGCCGTTTTTGCAATATCCTATGCCATGGCATGTCTTGGCACGCTAGTTTATTGTGTTTTGAAGCGTTTTCAGCTGTTTTTAGGACATGTCATATTTTGACATTTTTTCCATACTATAGCCTTGCCTTTTCGGTCACTTTTTCAACATGCATTTTTATGTTGTTTTTGGCCGTTTTTGCAACATTCTGTGCTACGTCGTATCTTGGCACACTAGTTTATTGTGTTTTGAAGTGTTTTCAGCTGTTTTTAGGACATGTCATATTTTGACATTTTTGCCATACTATAGCCTTGCCTTTTCGGTCACTTTTTCAACATGCATTTTTATGGTGTTTTTGGCCGTTTTTACAATATCCTATGCCATGGCATGTCTTGGCACACTAGTTTATTGTGTTTTGAAGTGTTTTCAGCTGTTTTTAGGACATGTCATATTTTGACAACTTTTCCATACTATAGCCTTGCCTTTTCGGTCACTTTTTCAACATGCATTTTTATGGTGTTTTTGGCTGTTTTTTGCAATATCCTATGCCATGGCGTGTCTTGGCACGCTAGTTTATTGTGTTTTGAAGTGTTTTCAGCTGTTTTTAGGACATGTCATATTTTGACATTTTTTCCATACTATAGCCTTGCCTTTTCGCTCAGTTTTTAAACATGCATTTTTCTGATGTTTTTGGCCGTTTTTGCAATATCCTATGCCATGGCATGTCTTGGCACGCTAGTTTATTGTGTTTTGAAGTGTTTTCAGCTGTTTTTAGGACATGTCATATTTTGACATTTTTTCCATACTATAGCCTTGCCTTTTCGGTCATTTTTTCAACATGCATTTTTATGTTGTTTTTGGCCGTTTTTGCAACATTCTGTGCTACGTCGTATCTTGGCACGCTAGTTTATTGTGTTTTGAAGTGTTTTCAGCTGTTTTTAGGACATGTCATATTTTGACATTTTTTCCATACTATAGCCTTGCCTTTTCGGTCATTTTTTCAACATGCATTTTTCTGGTGTTTTTGGCCGTTTTTGCAACATTCTGTGCCATGGCATTGTCTTGGCACACTAGTTTATTGTGTTTTGAAGTGTTTTCAGCTGTTTTTAGGACATGTCATATTTTGACATTTTTGCCATACTATAGCCTTGCCTTTTCGGTCACTTTTTCAACATGCATTTTTATGTTGTTTTTGGCTGTTTTTTGCAATATCCTATGCCATGGCGTGTCTTGGCATGCTAGTTTATTGTGTTTTGAAGCGTTTTCAGCTGTTTTTAGGACATGTCATATTTTGACATTTTTTCCATACTATAGCCTTGCCTTTTCACTCAGTTTTTCAACATGCATTTTTATGGTGTTTTTGGCCGTTTTTGCAATATCCTCTGCCATGGCGCGTCTTGGCACGCTAGTTTATTGTGTTTTGAAGTGTTTTCAGCTGTTTTAGGACATGTCATATTTTGACATTTTTCCATACTATAGCCTTGCCTTTTTGGTCATTTTTCAACATGCATTTTTCTGGTTTTTTTGGCCGTTTTTGCAACATTCTGTGCTATGTCATGTCTTGGCACACTAGTTTATTGTGTTTTGAAGTGTTTTGAGCTGTTTTTAGGACATGTCATATTTTGACATTTTTTCCATACTATAGCCTTGCCTTTTCGGTCATTTTTTCAACATGCATTTTTCTGGTGTTTTTGGCCGTTTTTGAAATATTCTATGCCATGGCATGTCTTGCCACGCTAGTTTATTGTGTTTTGAAGTGTTTTCAGCTGTTTTTAGGACATGTCATATTTTGACATTTTTTCCATACTATAGCCTTGCCTTTTTGGTCATTTTTTCAACATGCATTTTTCTGGTGTTTTTGGCCATTTTTGCAATATTCTATGCCATGGCATGTCTTGGCACGCTAGTTTATTGTGTTTTGAAGTGTTTTCAGCTGTTTTTAGGACATGTCATATTTTGACATTTTTTCCATACTATAGCCTTGCCTTTTCGGTCATTTTTTCAACATGCATTTTTATGGTGTTTTTGGCCGTTTTGCAATATCCTATGCCATGGCATGTCTTGCACGCTTAGTTTATTGTGTTTTGAAGTGTTTTCAGCTGTTTTTTAGGACATGTCATATTTTGACATTTTTTCCATACTATAGCCTTGCCTTTTCGGTCACTTTTTCAACATGCATTTTTATGTTGTTTTTGGCCGTTTTTGCAACATTCTGTGCTACGTCGTATCTTGGCACACTAGTTTATTGTGTTTTGAAGTGTTTTCAGCTGTTTTTAGGACATGTCATATTTTGACATTTTTTCCATACTATAGCCTTGCCTTTTCGGTCACTTTTTCAACATGCATTTTTCTGGTGTTTTTGGCCGTTTTGCAACATTCTGTGCTATGGCATGTCTTGGCACACTAGTTTATTGTGTTTTGAAGTGTTTTCAGCTGTTTTTAGGACATGTCATATTTTGACATTTTTTCCATACTATAGCCTTGCCTTTTCGGTCACTTTTTCAACATGCATTTTTATGTTGTTTTTGGCTGTTTTTTGCAATATCCTATGCCATGGCGTGTCTTGGCATGCTAATTTATTGTGTTTTGAAGCGTTTTCAGCTGTTTTTAGGACATGTCATATTTTGACATTTTTTCCATACTATAGCCTTGCCTTTTCACTCAGTTTTTCAACATGCATTTTTATGGTGTTTTTGGCCGTTTTTGCAATATCCTCTGCCATGGCGCGTCTTGGCACGCTAGTTTATTGTGTTTTGAAGTGTTTTCAGCTGTTTTTAGGACATGTCATATTTTGACATTTTTTCCATACTATAGCCTTGCTTTTTTGGTCATTTTTTCAACATGCATTTTTCTGGTTTTTTTCACCGTTTTTGCAACATTCTGTGCTACGTCGTGTCTTGGCACACTAGTTTATTGTGTTTTGAAGTGTTTTCAGCTGTTTTTAGGACATGTCATATTTTGACAACTTTTCCATACTATAGCCTTGCCTTTTCGGTCATTTTTTCAACATGCATTTTTATGGTGTTTTTGGCCGTTTTTGAAATATTCTATGCCATGGCATGTCTTGCCACGCTAGTTTATTGTGTTTTGAAGTGTTTTCAGCTGTTTTTAGGACATGTCATATTTTGACATTTTTTCCATACTATAGCCTTGCCTTTTTGGTCATTTTTTCAACATGCATTTTTCTGGTGTTTTTGGCCATTTTTGCAATATTCTATGCCATGGCATGTCTTGGCACGCTAGTTTCTTGTGTTTTGAAGTGTTTTCAGCTGTTTTTAGGACATGTCATATTTTGACATTTTTTCCATACTATAGCCTTGCCTTTTCGGTCATTTTTTCAACATGCATTTTTATGGTGTTTTTGGCCGTTTTTGCAATATCCTATGCCATGGCATGTCTTGCTACGCTAGTTTATTGTGTTTTGAAGTGTTTTCAGCTGTTTTTAGGACATGTCATATTTTGACATTTTTTCCATACTATAGCCTTGCCTTTTCGGTCACTTTTTCAACATGCATTTTTATGTTGTTTTTGGCCGTTTTTGCAACATTCTGTGCTATGGCATGTCTTGGCACACTAGTTTATTGTGTTTTGAAGCGTTTTCAGCTGTTTTTAGGACATGTCATATTTTGACATTTTTTCCATACTATAGCCTTGCCTTTTCGGTCACTTTTTCAACATGCATTTTTATGGTGTTTTTGGCCGTTTTTGCAATATCCTATACCATGGCATGTCTTGGCACGCTAGTTTATTGTGTTTTGAAGTGTTTTCAGCTGTTTTTAGGACATGTCATATTTTGACATTTTTGCCATAGTATAGCCTTGCCTTTTTGGTCATTTTTTCAACATGCATTTTTATGGTGTTTTTGGCCGTTTTTGCAATATTCTATGCCATGGCATGTCTTGCTACGCTAGTTTATTGTGTTTTGAAGTGTTTTCAGCTGTTTTTAGGACATGTCATATTTTGACATTTTTTCCATACTATAGCCTTGCCTTTTCGGTCACTTTTTCAACATGCATTTTTCTGGTGTTTTTGGCCGTTTTTGCAATATCCTCTGCCATGGCGCGTCTTGGCACGCTAGTTTATTGTGTTTTGAAGTGTTTTCAGCTGTTTTTAGGACATGTCATATTTTGACATTTTTTCCATACTATAGCCTTGCCTTTTGGTCATTTTTCAACATGCATTTTCTGGTGTTTTTTGGCTGTTTTGCAACATTCTCTGCCATGGCGTGTCTTGGCACACTAGTTTATTGTGTTTTGAAGTGTTTTCAGCTGTTTTAGGACATGTCATATTTTGACATTTTTTCCATACTATAGCCTTGCCTTTTCGGTCATTTTTTCAACATGCATTTTTATGGTGTTTTTGGCCGTTTTTGCAATATTCTATGCCATGGTGTGTCTTGCTACGCTAGTTTATTGTGTTTTGAAGTGTTTTCAGCTGTTTTTAGGACATGTCATATTTTGACAACTTTTCCATACTATAGCCTTGCCTTTCCGGTCATTTTTTCATCATGCATTTTTCTGGTGTTTTTGGCCGTTTTTGAAATATTCTATGCCTTGGCATGTCTGTGCACGCTTGTTTATTGTGTTTTGAAGTGTTTTCAGCTGTTTTTAGGACATGTCATATTTTGACATTTTTCCATACTATAGCCTTGCCTTTTTGGTCACTTTTTCAACATGCATTTTTATGTTGTTTTTGGCCGTTTTGCAACATTCTGTGCTATGGCATGTCTTGCTTGGCACACTAGTTTATTGTGTTTTGAAGTGTTTTCAGCTGTTTTTAGGACATGTCATATTTTGACATTTTTGCCATACTATAGCCTTGCCTTTTCGGTCACTTTTTCAACATGCATTTTTATGGTGTTTTTGGCCGTTTTTGCAATATCCTATGCCATGGCATGTCTTGGCACGCTAGTTTATTGTGTTTTGAAGTGTTTTCAGCTGTTTTTAGGACATGTCATATTTTGACATTTTTTCCATACTATAGCCTTGCCTTTTTGGTCATTTTTCAACATGCATTTTTATGGTGTTTTTGGCTGTTTTGCAATATCCTATGCCATGGCATGTCTTGTACGCTAGTTTATTGTGTTTTGAAGTGTTTTCAGCTGTTTTTAGGACATGTCATATTTTGACATTTTTTCCATACTATAGCCTTGCCTTTTCGCTCAGTTTTTAAACATGCATTTTTCTGATGTTTTTGGCCATTTTGCAATATTCCTATGCCATGGCATGTCTTGGCACGCTAGTTTATTGTGTTTTGAAGTGTTTTCAGCTGTTTTTAGGACATGTCATATTTTGACATTTTTCCATACTATAGCCTTGCCTTTTGGTCATTTTTTCAACATGCATTTTATGGTGTTTTTGGCCGTTTTGCAATATTCTATGCCATGGCATGTCTTGCTACGCTAGTTTATTGTGTTTTGAAGTGTTTTCAGCTGTTTTTAGGACATGTCATATTTTGACATTTTTTCCATACTATAGCCTTGCCTTTTCGGTCATTTTTTCAACATGCATTTTTATGGTGTTTTTGGCCGTTATTGCAACATTCTATGCTATGGCGTGTCTTGGCACACTAGTTTATTGTGTTTTGAAGTGTTTTCAGCTGTTTTAGGACATGTCATATTTTGACATTTTTCCATACTATAGCCTTGCCTTTTCGGTCACTTTTTCAACATGCATTTTATGGTGTTTTTGGCCGTTTTGCAATATCCTATGCCATGGCATGTCTTGCACGCTTAGTTTATTGTGTTTTGAAGTGTTTTCAGCTGTTTTTAGGACATGTCATATTTTGACATTTTTTCCATACTATAGCCTTGCCTTTTGGTCACTTTTTCAACATGCATTTTTATGTTGTTTTGGCCGTTTTGCAATATTCTGTGCTATGGCATGTCTTGGCACACTAGTTTATTGTGTTTTGAAGTGTTTTCAGCTGTTTTTAGGACATGTCATATTTTGACAATTTTTCCATACTATAGCCTTGCCTTTCGGTCACTTTTTCTATATGCATTTTTTTGGTGTTTTTGCAATATCCTATGCCATGGCATGTCTTGGCACGCTAGTTTATTGTGTTTTGAAGCGTTTTCAGCTGTTTTTAGGACATGTCATATTTTGACATTTTTTCCATACCTTGCCTTTTGGGTCACTTTTACAACATGCATTTTTATGTTGTTTTTGGCCGTTTTGCAATATTCTATGCCATGGCGTGTCTTGGCACGCTAGTTTATTGTGTTTTGAAGTGTTTTCAGCTGTTTTTAGGACATGTCATATTTTGACATTTTTCCATACTATAGCCTTGCCTTTTGGTCACTTTTTCAACATGCATTCTTATGGTGTTTTTGGCGTTTTGCAATATCCTATGCCATGGCATGTCTTGCACGCTAGTTTATTGTGTTTTGAAGCGTTTTCAGCTGTTTTTAGGACATGTCATATTTTGACATTTTTCCATACTATAGCCTTGCCTTTTGGTCACTTTTTCAACATGCATTTTATGGTGTTTTTGGCCGTTTTTGCAATATCCTATGCCATGGCATGTCTTGGTACGCTAGTTTATTGTGTTTTGAAGTGTTTTCAGCTGTTTTTAGGACATGTCATATTTTGACATTTTTTCCATACTATAGCCTTGCCTTTTCGGTCAGTTTTTCAACATGCATTTTTATGGTGTTTTTGGCTGTTTTTTGCAATATCCTATGCCATGGCGTGTCTTGGCACGCTAGTTTATTGTGTTTTGAAGTGTTTTCAGCTGTTTTTAGGACATGTCATATTTTGACATTTTTTCCATACTATAGCCTTGCCTTTTCGGTAATTTTTCAACATGCATTTTTATGGTGTTTTTGGCCGTTTTGCAACATTCTATGCCATGGCATGTCTTGGCATACTAGTTTATTGTGTTTTCAGCTGTTTTTAGGACATGTCATATTTTGACATTTTTGCCATACTATAGCCTTGCCTTTTCGGTCACTTTTTCAACATGCATTTTTATGGTGTTTTTGGCCGTTTTTGCAATATCCTATGCTATGGCATGTCTTGTACGCTTAGTTTATTGTGTTTTGAAGTGTTTTCAGCTGTTTTTAGGACATGTCATATTTTGACATTTTTTCCATACTATAGCCTTGCCTTTTTGGTCATTTTTCAACATGCATTTTATGGTGTTTTGGCCGTTTTTGCAATATCCTCTGCCATGGCGTGTCTTGGCACGCTAGTTTATTGTGTTTTGAAGTGTTTTCAGCTGTTTTTAGGACATGTCATATTTTGACATTTTTCCATACTATAGCCTTGCCTTTTCGGTCACTTTTTCAACATGCATTTTTATGGTGTTTTTGGCCGTTTTTGCAATATCCTATGCCATGGCATGTCTTGGCACGCTAGTTTATTGTGTTTTGAAGCGTTTTCAGCTGTTTTTAGGACATGTCATATTTTGACATTTTTGCCATACTATAGCCTTGCCTTTTGGGTCACTTTTTCAACATGCATTTTTATGGTGTTTTTGGCCGTTTTGCAACATTCTGTGCCATGGCATGTCTTGTACGCTAGTTTATTGTGTTTTGAAGTGTTTTCAGCTGTTTTTAGGACATGTCATATTTTGACATTTTTCCATACTATAGCCTTGCCTTTTCGGTCATTTTTTCAACATGCATTTTTATGGTGTTTTTGGCCGTTTTTGCAATATTCTATGCCATGGCGTGTCTTGGCACGCTAGTTTATTGTGTTTTGAAGCGTTTTCAGCTGTTTTAGGACATGTCATATTTTGACATTTTTCCATACTATAGCCTTGCCTTTTTCGGTCATTTTTCAACATGCATTTTTATGGTGTTTTTGGCCGTTTTGCAATATTCTATGCCATGGCATGTCTTGCTACGCTAGTTTATTGTGTTTTGAAGTGTTTTCAGCTGTTTTTAGGACATGTCATATTTTGACATTTTTTCCATACTATAGCCTTGCCTTTTCGGTCACTTTTTCAACATGCATTTTTCTGGTGTTTTTGGCCGTTTTTGCAATATTCTATGCCATGGCGTGTCTTGGCACGCTAGTTTATTGTGTTTTGAAGCGTTTTCAGCTGTTTTTAGGACATGTCATATTTTGACAACTTTTCCATACTATAGCCTTGCCTTTTCGGTCATTTTTCAACATGCATTTTTATGGTGTTTTGGCCGTTTTGCAACATTCTGTGCTCATGGCTGTCTTGGCACACTAGTTTATTGTGTTTTGAAGTGTTTTCAGCTGTTTTTAGGACATGTCATATTTTGACATTTTTCCATACTATAGCCTTGCCTTTTTGGTCACTTTTTCAACATGCATTTTTATGGTGTTTTTTGGCCGTTTTGCAATATTCTATGCCATGGCATGTCTTGTACGCTAGTTTATTGTGTTTTGAAGTGTTTTCAGCTGTTTTTAGGACATGTCATATTTTGACATTTTTCCATACTATAGCCTTGCCTTTTCGGTCACTTTTTCAACATGCATTTTTATGTTGTTTTTGGCCGTTTTTGCAACATTCTGTGCCATGGCATGTCTTGGCACGCTAGTTTATTGTGTTTTGAAGCGTTTTCAGCTGTTTTTGGGACATGTCATATTTTGACATTTTTGCCATACTATAGCCTTGCTTTTTCGGTCACTTTTTCAACATGCATTTTTATGTTGTTTTTGGCCGTTTTGCAATATCCTATGCCATGGCGTGTCTTGTACGCTAGTTTATTGTGTTTTGAAGTGTTTTCAGCTGTTTTTAGGACATGTCATATTTTGACATTTTTCCATACTATAGCCTTGCCTTTTCGGTCATTTTTTCAACATGCATTTTTCTGGTGTTTTTGGCCGTTTTTGCAATATCCTATGCCATGGCATGTCTTGGCACGCTAGTTTATTGTGTTTTGAAGTGTTTTCAGCTGTTTTAGGACATGTCATATTTTGACATTTTTCCATACTATAGCCTTGCCTTTTGGTCATTTTTCAACATGCATTTTATGGTGTTTTTGGCCGTTTTGCAATATTCTATGCCATGGCATGTCTTGGCACACTAGTTTATTGTGTTTTGAAGTGTTTTCAGCTGTTTTTAGGACATGTCATATTTTGACATTTTTGCCATACTATAGCCTTGCCTTTTGGTCACTTTTTCAACATGCATTTTTATGGTGTTTTTGGCCGTTTTGCAATATTCTATGCCTTGGCATGTCTTGTACGCTAGTTTATTGTGTTTTGAAGTGTTTTCAGCTGTTTTTAGGACATGTCATATTTTGACATTTTTCCATACTATAGCCTTGCCTTTTCGGTCATTTTTCAACATGCATTTTTATGGTGTTTTTGGCCGTTTTGCAATATTCTATGCCATGGCATGTCTTGTACGCTTAGTTTATTGTGTTTTGAAGTGTTTTCAGCTGTTTTTAGGACATGTCATATTTTGACAATTTTTCCATACTATAGCCTTGCCTTTTCGGTCACTTTTTCAACATGCATTTTTATGGTGTTTTTGGCTGTTTTTTGCAATATTCTGTGCTACATGGCATGTCTTGGCACGCTTAGTTTATTGTGTTTTGAAGTGTTTTCAGCTGTTTTTAGGACATGTCATATTTTGACATTTTTGCCATACTATAGCCTTGCCTTTTCGGTCACTTTTTCAACATGCATTTTTATGGTGTTTTTGGCCGTTTTTGCAATATCCTATGCCATGGCATGTCTTGGCACGCTAGTTTATTGTGTTTTGAAGCGTTTTCAGCTGTTTTTAGGACATGTCATATTTTGACATTTTTCCATACTATAGCCTTGCCTTTTGGTCACTTTTTCAACATGCATTTTTATGGTGTTTTTGGCAGTTTTGCAATATTCTATGCTATGGCATGTCTTGGCACGCTAGTTTATTGTGTTTTGAAGTGTTTTCAGCTGTTTTTAGGACATGTCATATTTTGACATTTTTCCATACTATAGCCTTGCCTTTTTGGTCATTTTTCAACATGCATTTTTATGGTGTTTTTGGCCGTTTTGCAATATCCTATGCCATGGCATGTCTTGCTACGCTAGTTTATTGTGTTTTGAAGTGTTTTCAGCTGTTTTTAGGACATGTCATATTTTGACAACTTTTCCATACTATAGCCTTACCTTTTGGTCATTTTTTCAACATGCATTTTTATGGTGTTTTTGGCCGTTTTGCAATATTCTGTGCCATGGAATGTCTTGGCACACTAGTTTATTGTGTTTTGAAGCGTTTTCAGCTGTTTTTAGGACATGTCATATTTTGACATTTTTGCCATACTATAGCCTTGCCTTTTTGGTCACTTTTTCAACATGCATTTTTATGGTGTTTTTGGCCGTTTTTGCAATATTCCTATGCCATGGCATGTCTTGGCACGCTAGTTTATTGTGTTTTGAAGTGTTTTCAGCTGTTTTAGGACATGTCATATTTTGACATTTTTTCCATACTATAGCCTTGCCTTTTGGTCATTTTTCAACATGCATTTTATGGTGTTTTTGGCTGTTTTGCAATATCCTATGCCATGGCATGTCTTGTACGCTAGTTTATTGTGTTTTGAAGTGTTTTCAGCTGTTTTTAGGACATGTCATATTTTGACATTTTTCCATACTATAGCCTTGCCTTCTCGGTCATTTTTTCAACATGCATTTTCTGGTGTTTTTGGCCGTTTTTGAAATATTCTATGCCTTGGCATGTCTTGGCACGCTAGTTTATTGTGTTTTGAAGTGTTTTCAGCTGTTTTTAGGACATGTCATATTTTGACATTTTTTCCATACTATAGCCTTGCCTTTTTGGTCATTTTTCAACATGCATTTTTATGGTGTTTTTGGCCGTTTTGCAATATTCTATGCCATGGCATGTCTTGGCACGCTTAGTTTATTGTGTTTTGAAGTGTTTTCAGCTGTTTTTAGGACATGTCATATTTTGACATTTTTCCATACTATAGCCTTGCCTTTTGGTCACTTTTTCAACATGCATTTTTATGGTGTTTTTGGCCGTTTTGCAATATTCTATGCCATGGCATGTCTTGTACGCTTAGTTTATTGTGTTTTGAAGTGTTTTCAGCTGTTTTTAGGACATGTCATATTTTGACATTTTTCCATACTATAGCCTTGCCTTTTCGGTCACTTTTTCAACATGCATTTTTATGGTGTTTTTTGGCCGTTTTGCAATATTCTATGCCTTGGCATGTCTTGCCACGCTAGTTTATTGTGTTTTGAAGTGTTTTCAGCTGTTTTAGGACATGTCATATTTTGACATTTTTCCATACTATAGCCTTGCCTTTTCGGTCACTTTTTCAACATGCATTTTTATGGTGTTTTTGGCCGTTTTTGCAATATCCTATGCCATGGCATGTCTTGGCACGCTAGTTTATTGTGTTTTGAAGCGTTTTCAGCTGTTTTAGGACATGTCATATTTTGACATTTTTCCATACTATAGCCTTGCCTTTTCGGTCACTTTTTCAACATGCATTTTTATGGTGTTTTTGGCCGTTTTGCAATATTCTGTGCTATGGTGTGTCTTGGCACACTAGTTTATTGTGTTTTGAAGTGTTTTCAGCTGTTTTTAGGACATGTCATATTTTGACATTTTTCCATACTATAGCCTTGCCTTTTCGGTCACTTTTTCAACATGCATTTTTATGGTGTTTTTGGCCGTTTTGCAATATCCTATGCCATGGCATGTCTTGCACGCTAGTTTATTGTGTTTTGAAGCGTTTTCAGCTGTTTTAGGACATGTCATATTTTGACATTTTTCCATACTATAGCCTTGCCTTTTCGTTCACTTTTTCAACATGTATTTTTATGGTGTTTTTGGCCGTTTTTGCAACATTCTGTGCTACGTCGTATCTTGGCACGCTAGTTTATTGTGTTTTGAAGTGTTTTCAGCTGTTTTTGGGACATGTCATATTTTGACATTTTTGCCATACTATAGCCTTGCCTTTTCGGTCACTTTTTCAACATGCATTTTTATGGTGTTTTTGGCCGTTTTTGCAATATCCTATGCCATGGCATGTCTTGGCACGCTCGTTTATTGTGTTTTGAAGCGTTTTCAGCTGTTTTTAGGACATGTCATATTTTGACATTTTTTCCATACTATAGCCTTGCCTTTTCGGTCACTTTTTCAACATGCATTTTTATGGTGTTTTTGGCCGTTTTTGCAATATCCTCTGCCATGGCATGTCTTGGCACGCTAGTTTATTGTGTTTTGAAGTGTTTTCAGCTGTTTTTAGGACATGTCATATTTTGACATTTTTCCATACTATAGCCTTGCCTTTTCGGTCATTTTTCAACATGCATTTTTATGGTGTTTTTGGCCGTTTTGCAATATTCCTATGCCATGGCGTGTCTTGGCACGCTAGTTTATTGTGTTTTGAAGTGTTTTCAGCTGTTTTTGGGACATGTCATATTTTGACAACTTTTCCATACTATAGCCTTGCCTTTTCGGTCATTTTTTCAACATGCATTTTTATGGTGTTTTTGGCCGTTTTTGCAACATTCTGTGCTACGTCGTATCTTGGCACACTAGTTTATTGTGTTTTGAAGTGTTTTCAGCTGTTTTTAGGACATGTCATATTTTGACATTTTTGCCATACTATAGCCTTGCCTTTTCGGTCACTTTTTCAACATGCATTTTTATGGTGTTTTTTGGCCGTTTTGCAATATCCTATGCCATGGCATGTCTTGGCACGCTAGTTTATTGTGTTTTGAAGCGTTTTCAGCTGTTTTTAGGACATGTCATATTTTGACATTTTTTCCATACTATAGCCTTGCCTTTTCGGTCACTTTTTCAACATGCATTTTTATGTTGTTTTTGGCCGTTTTGCAATATTCTATGCCATGGCATGTCTTGGCACACTAGTTTATTGTGTTTTGAAGTGTTTTCAGCTGTTTTAGGACATGTCATATTTTGACATTTTTGCCATACTATAGCCTTGCCTTTTGGTCACTTTTTCAACATGCATTTTTATGGTGTTTTTGGCTTTTTGCAATATCCTATGCCATGGCATGTCTTGGCACGCTAGTTTATTGTGTTTTGAAGTGTTTTCAGCTGTTTTAGGACATGTCATATTTTGACATTTTTCCATACTATAGCCTTGCCTTTTTGGTCATTTTTTCAACATGCATTTTATGTTGTTTTTTGGCCGTTTTGCAATATTCTATGCCATGGCGTGTCTTGGCACGCTAGTTTATTGTGTTTTGAAGTGTTTTCACCTGTTTTTAGGACATGTCATATTTTGACATTTTTCCATACTATAGCCTTGCCTTTTCGGTCACTTTTTCAACATGCATTTTTCTGGTGTTTTTGGCCGTTTTGCAATATCCTATGCCATGGCATGTCTTGGCACGCTTAGTTTATTGTGTTTTGAAGTGTTTTCAGCTGTTTTTAGGACATGTCATATTTTGACATTTTTCCATACTATAGCCTTGCCTTTTCGGTCACTTTTTCAACATGCATTTTTCTGGTGTTTTTGGCCGTTTTGCAATATTCTATGCCATGGCATGTCTTGGCACGCTAGTTTATTGTGTTTTAAAGTGTTTTCAGCTGTTTTTAGGACATGTCATATTTTGACATTTTTTTCATACTATAGCCTTGCCTTTTCGGTCACTTTTTCAACATGCATTTTTATGTTGTTTTTGGCCGTTTTGCAATATTCTATGCTATGGCATGTCTTGTACGCTAGTTTATTGTGTTTTGAAGTGTTTTCAGCTGTTTTAGGACATGTCATATTTTGACATTTTTTCCATACTATAGCCTTGCCTTTTGGTCATTTTTCAACATGCATTTTTCTGGTGTTTTTGGCCGTTTTGCAATATTCTATGCCATGGCATGTCTTGCACGCTTAGTTTATTGTTTTTTGAGGCGTTTTCAGCTGTTTTAGGACATGTCATATTTTGACAACTTTTCCATACTATAGCCTTGCCTTTTCGGTCACTTTTTCAACATGCATTTTTATGGTGTTTTTGGCCGTTTTTGCAATATCCTATGCCATGGCGTGTCTTGGCACGCTAGTTTATTGTGTTTTGAGGTGTTTTCAGCTGTTTTTAGGACATGTCATATTTTGACATTTTTCCATACTATAGCCTTGCCTTTTCGGTCAGTTTTCAACATGCATTTTTCTGATGTTTTTGGCCGTTTTTGCAATATCCTATGCCATGGCATGTCTTGGCACGCTAGTTTATTGTGTTTTGAAGCGTTTTCAGCTGTTTTTAGGACATGTCATATTTTGACATTTTTTCCATACTATAGCCTTGCCTTTTCGGTCACTTTTTCAACATGCATTTTTATGTTGTTTTTGGCCGTTTTTGCAACATTCTGTGCTACGTCGTATCTTGGCACACTAGTTTATTGTGTTTTGAAGTGTTTTCAGCTGTTTTTGGGACATGTCATATTTTGACATTTTTGCCATACTATAGCCTTGCCTTTTCGGTCACTTTTTCAACATGACTTTTTATGGTGTTTTTGGCCGTTTTGCAATATTCTGTGCCATGGCGTGTCTTGGCACACTAGTTTATTGTGTTTTGAAGTGTTTTCAGCTGTTTTTGGGACATGTCATATTTTGACATTTTTTCCATACTATAGCCTTGCCTTTTTGGTCATTTTTTCAACATGCATTTTTATGGTGTTTTTGGCTGTTTTTTGCAATATCCTATGCCTTGGCGTGTCTTGTACGCTTAGTTTATTGTGTTTTGAAGTGTTTTCAGCTGTTTTTAGGACATGTCATATTTTGACATTTTTCCATACTATAGCCTTGCCTTTTCGGTCACTTTTTCAACATGCATTTTTATGGTGTTTTTGGCCGTTTTGCAATATCCTATGCCATGGCATGTCTTGTACGCTTAGTTTATTGTGTTTTGAAGTGTTTTCAGCTGTTTTTAGGACATGTCATATTTTGACATTTTTGCCATACTATAGCCTTGCCTTTTTGGTCATTTTTTCAACATGCATTTTTATGGTGTTTTTGGCCGTTTTTGAAATATTCTATGCCTTGGCATGTCTTGGCACGCTAGTTTATTGTGTTTTGAAGTGTTTTCAGCTGTTTTTAGGACATGTCATATTTTGACATTTTTGCCATACTATAGCCTTGCCTTTTCGGTCACTTTGTCAACATGCATTTTTATGGTGTTTTTGGCCGTTTTTGCAATATCCTATGCTATGGCATGTCTTGGCACGCTAGTTTATTGTGTTTTGAAGTGTTTTCAGCTGATTTTAGGACATGTCATATTTTGACATTTTTGCCATACTATAGCCTTGCCTTTTCGGTCACTTTTTCAACATGCATTTTTATGGTGTTTTTGGCCGTTTTTGCAATATCCTATGCCATGGCATGTCTTGGCACGCTAGTTTATTGTGTTTTGAAGTGTTTTCAGCTGTTTTTAGGACATGTCATATTTTGACATTTTTTCCATACTATAGCCTTGCCTTTTCGGTCACTTTTTCAACATGCATTTTTATGGTGTTTTTTGGCCGTATTTGCAATATTCTATGCCATGGTGTGTCTTGCTATGCTAGTTTATTGTGTTTTGAAGTGTTTTCAGCTGTTTTTAGGACATGTCATATTTTGACATTTTTTCCATACTATAGCCTTGCCTTTCCGGTCATTTTTTCAACATGCATTTTTCTGGTGTTTTTGGCCGTTTTTGAAATATTCTATGCCTTGGCATGTCTTGCCACGCTAGTTTATTGTGTTTTGAAGCGTTTTCAGCTGTTTTTAGGACATGTCATATTTTGACATTTTTGCCATACTATAGCCTTGCCTTTTTGGTCATTTTTTCAACATGCATTTTTCTGGTGTTTTTGGCCGTTTTTGCAATATCCTATGCCATGGCATGTCTTGCTACGCTAGTTTATTGTGTTTTAAAGTGTTTTCAGCTGTTTTTAGGACATGTCATATTTTGACATTTTTTCCATACTATAGCCTTGCCTTTTCGGTCACTTTTTCAACATGCATTTTTATGGTGTTTTTGGCCGTTTTTGCAATATTCTGTGCTACGTCGTATCTTGGCACACTAGTTTATTGTGTTTTGAAGCGTTTTCAGCTGTTTTTAGGACATGTCATATTTTGACATTTTTTCCATACTATAGCCTTGCCTTTTCGGTCACTTTTTCAACATGCATTTTTATGGTGTTTTTGGCCGTATTTGCAATATTCTATGCCATGGTGTGTCTTGCTATGCTAGTTTATTGTGTTTTGAAGTGTTTTCAGCTGTTTTTAGGACATGTCATATTTTGACATTTTTTCCATACTATAGCCTTGCCTTTTCGGTCATTTTTTCAACATGCATTTTTCTGGTGTTTTTGGCCGTTTTTGAAATATTCTATGCCTTGGCATGTCTTGCCACGCTAGTTTATTGTGTTTTGAAGCGTTTTCAGCTGTTTTTAGGACATGTCATATTTTGACATTTTTGCCATATTATAGCCTTGCCTTTTTGGTCACTTTTTCAACATGCATTTTTATGGTGTTTTTGGCCGTTTTTGCAATATCCTATGCCATGGCATGTCTTGGCACGCTAGTTTATTGTGTTTTGAAGTGTTTTCAGCTGTTTTTAGGACATGTCATATTTTGACATTTTTTCCATACTATAGCCTTGCCTTTTCGGTCACTTTTTCAACATGCATTTTTATGTTGTTTTGGCCGTTTTGCAACATTCTGTGCCATGGCATGTCTTGGCACACTAGTTTATTGTGTTTTGAAGTGTTTTCAGCTGTTTTTAGGACATGTCATATTTTGACATTTTTGCCATACTATAGCCTTGCCTTTTTGGTCACTTTTTCAACATGCATTTTTATGGTGTTTTTGGCTGTTTTTTGCAATATCCTATGCCATGGCGTGTCTTGGCACGCTAGTTTATTGTGTTTTGAAGCGTTTTCAGCTGTTTTTAGGACATGTCATGTTTTGACATTTTTTCCATACTATAGCCTTGCCTTTTCACTCAGTTTTTCAACATGCATTTTTCTGATGTTTTTGGTCGTTTTTGCAATATCCTATGCCATGGCATGTCTTGGCACGCTAGTTTATTGTGTTTTGAAGTGTTTTCAGCTGTTTTTAGGACATGTCATATTTTGACATTTTTTCCATACTATAGCCTTGCCTTTTCGGTCATTTTTTCAACATGCATTTTTATGTTGTTTTTGGCCGTTTTTGCAACATTCTGTGCTACGTCGTATCTTGGCACACTAGTTTATTGTGTTTTGAAGTGTTTTCAGCTGTTTTTAGGACATGTCATATTTTGACATTTTTGCCATACTATAGCCTTGCCTTTTCGGTCACTTTTTCAACATGCATTTTTATGGTGTTTTTGGCCGTTTTTGCAATATCCTATGCCATGGCATGTCTTGGCACGCTAGTTTATTGTGTTTTGAAGCGTTTTCAGCTGTTTTTAGGACATGTCATATTTTGACATTTTTTCCATACTATAGCCTTGCTTTTTTGGTCATTTTTTCAACATGCATTTTTCTGCTGTTTTTCGCCGTTTTTGCAACATTCTGTGCTACGTCGTGTCTTGGCACACTAGTTTATTGTGTTTTGAAGTGTTTTCAGCTGTTTTTAGGACATGTCATATTTTGACATTTTTTCCATACTATAGCCTTGCCTTTTCGGTCACTTTTTCAACATGCATTTTTATGTTGTTTTTGGCCGTTTTTGCAACATTCTGTGCTACGTCGTATCTTGGCACACTAGTTTATTGTGTTTTGAAGTGTTTTCAGCTGTTTTTAGGACATGTCATATTTTGACATTTTTGCCATACTATAGCCTTGCCTTTTCGGTCACTTTTTCAACATGCATTTTTATGGTGTTTTTGGCCGTTTTTGCAATATCCTATGCCATGGCATGTCTTGGCACGCTAGTTTATTGTGTTTTGAAGTGTTTTCAGCTGTTTTTAGGACATGTCATATTTTGACAACTTTTCCATACTATAGCCTTGCCTTTTCGGTCATTTTTTCAACATGCATTTTTCTGGTGTTTTTGGCCGTTTTTGAAATATTCTATGCCTTGGCATGTCTTGCCACGCTAGTTTATTGTGTTTTGAAGCGTTTTCAGCTGTTTTTAGGACATGTCATATTTTGACATTTTTTCCATACTATAGCCTTGCCTTTTTGGTCATTTTTTCAACATGCATTTTTCTGGTGTTTTTGGCCGTTTTTGCAATATTCTATGCCATGGCATGTCTTGGCACGCTAGTTTATTGTGTTTTGAAGTGTTTTCAGCTGTTTTTAGGACATGTCATATTTTGACATTTTTTCCATACTATAGCCTTGCCTTTTCGGTCATTTTTTCAACATGCATTTTTATGGTGTTTTTGGCCGTTTTTGCAATATTCTATGCCATGGCATGTCTTGCTACGCTAGTTTATTGTGTTTTGAAGTGTTTTCAGCTGTTTTTAGGACATGTCATATTTTGACATTTTTTCCATACTATAGCCTTGCCTTTTCGGTCATTTTTTCAACATGCATTTTTATGGTGTTTTTGGCCGTATTTGCAATATTCTATGCCATGGTGTGTCTTGCTATGCTAGTTTATTGTGTTTTGAAGTGTTTTCAGCTGTTTTTAGGACATGTCATATTTTGACAACTTTTCCATACTATAGCCTTGCCTTTCCGGTCATTTTTTCAACATGCATTTTTCTGGTGTTTTTGGTCGCGTTTTGAAATATTCTATGCCTTGGCATGTCTTGCCACGCTAGTTTATTGTGTTTTGAAGCGTTTTCAGCTGTTTTTAGGACATGTCATATTTTGACATTTTTGCCATACTATAGCCTTGCCTTTTTGGTCATTTTTTCAACATGCATTTTTCTGGTGTTTTTGGCCGTTTTTGCAATATTCTATGCCATGGCATGTCTTGCTACGCTAGTTTATTGTGTTTTGAAGTGTTTTCAGCTGTTTTTAGGACATGTCATATTTTGACATTTTTTCCATACTATAGCCTTGCCTTTTCGGTCACTTTTTCAACATGCATTTTTATGGTGTTTTTGGCCGTTTTTGAAATATTCTATGCCTTGGCATGTCTTGCCACGCTAGTTTATTGTGTTTTGAAGCGTTTTCAGCTGTTTTTAGGACATGTCATATTTTGACATTTTTTCCATACTATAGCCTTGCCTTTTCGCTCAGTTTTTAACCATGCATTTTTCTGATGTTTTTGGCCGTTTTTGCAATATCCTATGCCATGGCATGTCTTGTACGCTAGTTTATTGTGTTTTGAAGTGTTTTCAGCTGTTTTTAGGACATGTCATATTTTGACATTTTTGCCATACTATAGCCTTGCCTTTTCGGTCATTTTTTCAACATGCATTTTTATGTTGTTTTTGGCCGTTTTTGCAACATTCTGTGCTACGTCGTATCTTGGCACACTAGTTTATTGTGTTTTGAAGTGTTTTCAGCTGTTTTTAGGACATGTCATATTTTGACATTTTTGCCATACTATAGCCTTGCCTTTTTGGTCACTTTTTCAACATGCATTTTTATGGTGTTTTTGGCCGTTTTTGCAATATCCTATGCCATGGCGTGTCTTGGCACGCTAGTTTATTGTGTTTTGAAGCGTTTTCAGCTGTTTTTAGGACATGTCATGTTTTGACATTTTTTCCATACTATAGCCTTGCCTTTTCACTCAGTTTTTCAACATGCATTTTTCTGATGTTTTTGGTTGTTTTTGCAATATCCTATGCCATGGCATGTCTTGGCACGCTAGTTTATTGTGTTTTGAAGTGTTTTCAGCTGTTTTTAGGACATGTCATATTTTGACATTTTTGCCATACTATAGCCTTGCCTTTTTGGTCATTTTTTCAACATGCATTTTTATGTTGTTTTTGGCCGTTTTTGCAACATTCTGTGCTACGTCGTATCTTGGCACACTAGTTTATTGTGTTTTGAAGTGTTTTCAGCTGTTTTTAGGACATGTCATATTTTGACATTTTTGCCATACTATAGCCTTGCCTTTTCGGTCACTTTTTCAACATGCATTTTTATGGTGTTTTTGGCCGTTTTTGCAATATCCTATGCCATGGCATGTCTTGGCACGCTAGTTTATTGTGTTTTGAAGTGTTTTCAGCTGTTTTTGCGACGTGTTATATTTTGACATTTTTTCCATACTATAGCCTTGCCTTTTCGGTCATTTTTTCAACATGCATTTTTATGGTGTTTTTGGCCGTTTTTGCAATATCCTATGCCATGGCGTGTCTTGGCACGCTAGTTTATTGTGTTTTGAAGCGTTTTCAGCTGTTTTTGGGACATGTCATATTTTGACAACTTTTCCATACTATAGCCTTGCCTTTTAGGTCATTTTTTCAACATGCATTTTTATGGTGTTTTTGGCCGTTTTTGCAACATTCTGTGCTACGTCGTATCTTGGCACACTAGTTTATTGTGTTTTGAAGTGTTTTCAGCTGTTTTTAGGACATGTCATATTTTGACATTTTTGCCATACTATAGCCTTGCCTTTTCGGTCACTTTTTCAACATGCATTTTTATGGTGTTTTTGGCCGTTTTTGCAATATCCTATGCCATGGCATGTCTTGGCACGCTAGTTTATTGTGTTTTGAAGTGTTTTCAGCTGTTTTTAGGACATGTCATATTTTGACATTTTTGCCATACTATAGCCTTGCCTTTTCGGTCACTTTTTCAACATGCATTTTTATGGTGTTTTTGGCTGTTTTTTGCAATATCCTATGCCATGGCGTGTCTTGGCACGCTTAGTTTATTGTGTTTTAGGCGTTTTCAGCTGTTTTTAGGACATGTCATGTTTTGACATTTTTTCCATACTATAGCCTTGCCTTTTCACTCAGTTTTTCAACATGCATTTTTCTGATGTTTTTGGTCGTTTTTGCAATATCCTATGCCATGGCATGTCTTGGCACGCTAGTTTATTGTGTTTTGAAGTGTTTTCAGCTGTTTTTAGGACATGTCATATTTTGACATTTTTGCCATACTATAGCCTTGCCTTTTCGGTCACTTTTTCAACATGCATTTTTCTGATGTTTTTGGTCGTTTTTGCAATATCCTATGCCATGGCATGTCTTGGCACGCTAGTTTATTGTGTTTTGAAGTGTTTTCAGCTGTTTTTAGGACATGTCATATTTTGACATTTTGCCATACTATAGCCTTGCCTTTTCGGTCATTTTTCAACATGCATTTTTATGTTGTTTTTGGCCGTTTTGCAATATTCTGTGCTACATGTCGTATCTTGGCACACTAGTTTATTGTGTTTTGAAGTGTTTTCAGCTGTTTTTAGGACATGTCATATTTTGAAATTTTCCATACTATAGCCTTGCCTTTTCGGTCACTTTTTCAACATGCATTTTTATGGTGTTTTTGGCCGTTTTTGCAATATCCTATGCCATGGCATGTCTTGGCACGCTAGTTTATTGTGTTTTGAAGCGTTTTCAGCTGTTTTTAGGACATGTCATATTTTGACATTTTTTCCATACTATAGCCTTGCCTTTTCGGTCACTTTTTCAACATGCATTTTTATGGTGTTTTTGGCCGTTTTTGCAATATCCTATGCCATGGCATGTCTTGGCACGCTAGTTTATTGTGTTTTGAAGTGTTTTCAGCTGTTTTTAGGACATGTCATATTTTGACATTTTTTCCATACTATAGCCTTGCCTTTTCGGTCATTTTTTCAACATGCATTTTTATGGTGTTTTTGGCCGTTTTGCAATATCCTATGCCATGGCGTGTCTTGGCACGCTTAGTTTATTGTGTTTTGAAGCGTTTTCAGCTGTTTTTAGGACATGTCATATTTTGACATTTTTTCATACTATAGCCTTGCCTTTTCACTCAGTTTTCAACATGCATTTTTCTGATGTTTTTGGTCGTTTTGCAATATCCTATGCCATGGCATGTCTTGGCACGCTAGTTTATTGTGTTTTGAAGTGTTTTCAGCTGTTTTTAGGACATGTCATATTTTGACATTTTTGCCATACTATAGCCTTGCCTTTTCGGTCATTTTTTCAACATGCATTTTTATGTTGTTTTTGGCCGTTTTTGCAACATTCTGTGCTACGTCGTATCTTGGCACACTAGTTTATTGTGTTTTGAAGTGTTTTCAGCTGTTTTTGGGACATGTCATATTTTGACATTTTTGCCATACTATAGCCTTGCCTTTTCGGTCACTTTTTCAACATGCATTTTTATGGTGTTTTTGGCCGTTTTTGCAATATCCTATGCCATGGCATGTCTTGGCACGCTAGTTTATTGTGTTTTGAAGCGTTTTCAGCTGTTTTTAGGACATGTCATATTTTGACATTTTTCCATACTATAGCCTTGCCTTTTCGGTCATTTTTTCAACATGGATTTTTATGGTGTTTTTGGCCGTTTTTGCAATATCCTATGCCATGGCGTGTCTTGGCACGCTTGTTTATTGTGTTTTGAAGCGTTTTCAGCTGTTTTAGGACATGTCATATTTTGACATTTTTTCCATACTATAGCCTTGCCTTTTCGGTCATTTTTCAACATGCATTTTTATGGTGTTTTTGGCCGTTTTGCAATATCCTATGCCATGGCATGTCTTGGCACGCTAGTTTATTGTGTTTTGAAGTGTTTTCAGCTGTTTTTAGGACATGTCATATTTTGACATTTTTGCCATACTATAGCCTTGCCTTTTCGGTCATTTTTTCAACATGCATTTTTATGGTGTTTTTGGCCGTTTTTGCAATATTCTATGCCATGGCATGTCTTGGCACGCTAGTTTATTGTGTTTTGAAGCGTTTTTAGCTGTTTTTGGGACATGTCATATTTTGACATTTTTGCCATACTATAGCCTTGCCTTTTTGGTCACTTTTTCAACATGCATTTTTATGGTGTTTTTGGCTGTTTTTTGCAATATCCTATGCCATGGCGTGTCTTGCTACGCTAGTTTATTGTGTTTTGAAGCGTTTTCAGCTGTTTTTAGGACATGTCATGTTTTGACATTTTTTCCATACTATAGCCTTGCCTTTTCACTCAGTTTTTCAACATGCATTTTTCTGATGTTTTTGGTCGTTTTTGCAATATCCTATGCCATGGCATGTCTTGTACGCTTAGTTTATTGTGTTTTGAAGTGTTTTCAGCTGTTTTTAGGACATGTCATATTTTGACATTTTTTCCATACTATAGCCTTGCCTTTTCGGTCATTTTTTCAACATGCATTTTTATGTTGTTTTTGGCCGTTTTTGCAACATTCTGTGCTACGTCGTGTCTTGGCACACTGGTTTTTTGTGTTTTGAAGTGTTTTTAGCTGTTTTTAGGACATGTCATATTTTGAAATTTTGTCATACTATAGCCTTGCCTTTTGGTCACTTTTTCAACATGCATTTTTATGGTGTTTTTGGCCGTTTTTGCAATATCCTATGCCATGGCATGTCTTGCACGCTAGTTTATTGTGTTTTGAAGCGTTTTCAGCTGTTTTTAGGACATGTCATATTTTGACATTTTTTCCATACTATAGCCTTGCCTTTTCGGTCACTTTTTCAACATGCATTTTTATGGTGTTTTTGGCCGTTTTTGCAATATCCTATGCCATGGCATGTCTTGGCACGCTAGTTTATTGTGTTTTGAAGTGTTTTCAGCTGTTTTTAGGACATGTCATATTTTGACATTTTTTCCATACTATAGCCTTGCCTTTTCGGTCATTTTTTCAACATGCATTTTTATGGTGTTTTTGGCCGTTTTTGCAATATCCTATGCCATGGCGTGTCTTGGCACGCTAGTTTATTGTGTTTTGAGGTGTTTTCAGCTGTTTTTAGGACATGTCATGTTTTGACATTTTTTCCATACTATAGCCTTGCCTTTTCACTCAGTTTTTCAACATGCATTTTTCTGATGTTTTTGGTCGTTTTTGCAATATCCTATGCCATGGCATGTCTTGGCACGCTAGTTTATTGTGTTTTGAAGTGTTTTCAGCTGTTTTTAGGACATGTCATATTTTGACATTTTTGCCATACTATAGCCTTGCCTTTTCGGTCATTTTTTCAACATGCATTTTTATGTTGTTTTTGGCCGTTTTTGCAACATTCTGTGCTACGTCGTATCTTGGCACACTAGTTTATTGTGTTTTGAAGTGTTTTCAGCTGTTTTTAGGACATGTCATATTTTGACATTTTTGCCATACTATAGCCTTGCCTTTTCGGTCACTTTTTCAACATGCATTTTTATGGTGTTTTTGGCCGTTTTTGCAATATCCTATGCCATGGCATGTCTTGGCACGCTAGTTTATTGTGTTTTGAAGCGTTTTCAGCTGTTTTTAGGACATGTCATATTTTGACATTTTTTCCATACTATAGCCTTGCCTTTTCGGTCACTTTTTCAACATGCATTTTTATGTTGTTTTTGGCCGTTTTTGCAACATTCTGTGCTACATCGTATCTTGGCACGCTAGTTTATTGTGTTTTGAAGTGTTTTCAGCTGTTTTTGGGACATGTCATATTTTGACATTTTTGCCATACTATAGCCTTGCCTTTTCGGTCACTTTTTCAACATGCATTTTTATGATGTTTTTGGCAGTTTTTGCAATATCCTATGCCATGGCATGTCTTGGCACGCTAGTTTATTGTGTTTTGAAGTGTTTTCAGCTGTTTTTAGGACATGTCATATTTTGACATTTTTTCCATACTATAGCCTTGCCTTTTCGGTCACTTTTTCAACATGCATTTTTATGGTGTTTTTGGCCGTTTTTGCAATATCCTATGCCATGGCATGTCTTGGCACGCTAGTTTATTGTGTTTTGAAGTGTTTTCAGCTGTTTTTAGGACATGTCATATTTTGACATTTTTGCCATACTATAGCCTTGCCTTTTCGGTCATTTTTTCAACATGCATTTTTATGGTGTTTTTCATTGCCGTTTTGCAACATTCTGTGCTATGGCATGTCTTGGCACACTAGTTTATTGTGTTTTGAAGCGTTTTCAGCTGTTTTTAGGACATGTCATATTTTGACATTTTTTCCATACTATAGCCTTGCCTTTTCGGTCACTTTTTCAACATGCATTTTTATGGTGTTTTTGGCCGTTTTTGCAATATCCTATGCCATGGCATGTCTTGGCACGCTATTTTATTGTGTTTTGAAGTGTTTTCAGCTGTTTTTAGGACATGTCATATTTTGACAACTTTTCCATACTATAGCCTTGCCTTTTCGGTCATTTTTTCAACATGCATTTTTATGGTGTTTTTGGCCGTTTTTGCAATATTCTATGCCATGGCGTGTCTTGCTACGCTAGTTTATTGTGTTTTGAAGCGTTTTCAGCTGTTTTTAGGACATGTCATATTTTGACATTTTTGCCATACTATAGCCTTGCCTTTTCGGTCACTTTTTCAACATGCATTTTTATGTTGTTTTTGGCCGTTTTTGCAACATTCTGTGCTATATCATATCTTGGCACGCTAGTTTATTGTGTTTTGAAGTGTTTTCAGCTGTTTTTAGGACATGTCATATTTTGACATTTTTTCCATACTATAGCCTTGCCTTTTCGGTCACTTTTTCAACATGCATTTTTCTGGTGTTTTGGCCGTTTTGAAATATTCTATGCCTTGGCATGTCTTGCCACGCTAGTTTATTGTGTTTTGAAGCGTTTTCAGCTGTTTTTGGGACATGTCATATTTTGACAACTTTTCCATACTATAGCCTTGCCTTTTCGGTCATTTTTTCAACATGCATTTTTCTGGTGTTTTGGATCGTTTTGAAATATTCTATGCCTTGGCATGTCTTGCCACGCTAGTTTATTGTGTTTTGAAGGGTTTTCAGCTGTTTTTAGGACATGTCATATTTTGACATTTTTTCCATACTATAGCCTTGCCTTTTCGGTCACTTTTTCAACATGCATTTTTATGGTGTTTTTGGCTGTTTTGCAACATATCTGTGCCATGGCATGTCTTGCCACGCTAGTTTATTGTGTTTTGAAGTGTTTTCAGCTGTTTTTAGGACATGTCATATTTTGACATTTTTTCCATACTATAGCCTTGCCTTTTCGGTCACTTTTTCAACATGCATTTTTATGGTGTTTTTGGCCGTTTTTGCAACATTCTGTGCTACATCGTGTCTTGGCACGCTAGTTTATTGTGTTTTGAAGCGTTTTCAGCTGTTTTTAGGACATGTCATATTTTGAAATTTTTTCCATACTATAGCCTTGCCTTTTCGGTCATTTTTTCAACATGCATTTTTCTGGTGTTTTTCGCCGTTTTTGCAATATTCTATGCCATGGTGTTGTCTTGCTACGCTAGTTTATTGTGTTTTGAAGTGTTTTCAGCTGTTTCTTGGACGTCATATTTTGACATTTTTTCCATACTATAGCCTTGCCTTTTTGGTCATTTTTTCAACATGCATTTTTATGGTGTTTTTGGCCGTTTTTGCAATATTCTATGCCATGGCATGTCTTGCCATGCTAGTGTATTGTGTTTTGAAGTGTTTTCAGCTGTTTTTAGGACATGTCATATTTTGAAATTTTTGTCATACTATAGCCTTGCCTTTTCGGTCACTTTTTCAACATGCATTTTTATGGTGTTTTTGGCCGTTTTGCAATATCCTATGCCATGGCATGTCTTGTACGCTAGTTTATTGTGTTGTGAAGCGTTTTCAGCTGTTTTTATGACATGTCATATTTTGACATTTTTGCCATACTATAGCCTTGCCTTTTCGGTCATTTTTTCAACATGCATTTTTATGGTGTTTTTGGCCGTTTTTGCAACATTCTGTGCTACGTCATGTCTTGGCACACTAGTTTATTGTGTTTTGAAGCGTTTTCAGCTGTTTTTAGGACATGTCATATTTTGACATTTTTGCCATACTATAGCCTTGCCTTTTCGGTCACTTTTTCAACATGCATTTTTATGGTGTTTTTGGCCGTTTTTGCAATATCCTATGCCATGGCATGTCTTGGCACGCTAGTTTATTGTGTTTTGAAGCGTTTTCAGCTGTTTTTAGGACATGTCATATTTTGACATTTTTCCATACTATAGCCTTGCCTTTTCGGTCACTTTTTCAACATGCATTTTTATGGTGTTTTTGGCCGTTTTGCAACATTCTATGCCTTGGCATGTCTTGCCACGCTAGTTTATTGTGTTTTGAAGCGTTTTCAGCTGTTTTTAGGACATGTCATATTTTGACATTTTTTCCATACTATAGCCTTGCCTTTTCGGTCACTTTTTCAACATGCATTTTTATGGTGTTTTTGGCCGTTTTGCAATATCCTCTGCCATGGCATGTCTTGGCACGCTAGTTTATTGTGTTTTGAAGTGTTTTCAGCTGTTTTTAGGACATGTCATATTTTGACATTTTTTCCATACTATAGCCTTGCCTTTTCGGTCATTTTTTCAACATGCATTTTTCTGGTGTTTTTCGCCGTTTTTGCAACATTCTCTGCTACGTCGTGTCTTGGCACACTAGTTTATTGTGTTTTGAAGTGTTTTCAGCTGTTTTTAGGACATGTCATATTTTGACATTTTTTCCATACTATAGCCTTGCCTTTTCGGTCATTTTTTCAACATGCATTTTTATGGTGTTTTTTGGCCGTTTTGCAATATCCTATGCCATGGCATGTCTTGCACGCTTAGTTTATTGTGTTTTGAAGTGTTTTCAGCTGTTTTTAGGACATGTCATATTTTGACATTTTTTCCATACTATAGCCTTGCCTTTTTGGTCATTTTTTCAACATGCATTTTTATGGTGTTTTTGGCTGTTTTTTGCAATATCCTATGCCATGGCGTGTCTTGGCACGCTAGTTTATTGTGTTTTGAAGTGTTTTCAGCTGTTTTTAGGACATGTCATATTTTGACATTTTTTCCATACTATAGCCTTGCCTTTTCGGTCATTTTTTCAACATGCATTTTTATGTTGTTTTTGGCCGTTTTTGCAACATTCTGTGCTACGTCGTATCTTGGCACACTAGTTTATTGTGTTTTGAAGTGTTTTCAGCTGTTTTTAGGACATGTCATATTTTGACATTTTTGCCATACTATAGCCTTGCCTTTTCGGTCACTTTTTCAACATGCATTTTTATGGTGTTTTTGGCCGTTTTTGCAATATCCTATGCCATGGCGTGTCTTGGCACGCTAGTTTATTGTGTTTTGAAGCGTTTTCAGCTGTTTTTAGGACATGTCATGTTTTGACATTTTTTCCATACTATAGCCTTGCCTTTTCACTCAGTTTTTCAACATGCATTTTTCTGATGTTTTTGGTCGTTTTTGCAATATCCTATGCCATGGCATGTCTTGGCACGCTAGTTTATTGTGTTTTGAAGTGTTTTCAGCTGTTTTTAGGACATGTCATATTTTGACATTTTTTCCATACTATAGCCTTGCCTTTGCGGTCATTTTTTCAACATGGATTTTTATGGTGTTTTTGGCCGTTTTTGCAATATTCTATGCCATGGCGTGTCTTGGCACGCTAGTTTATTGTGTTTTGAAGCGTTTTCAGCTGTTTTTAGGACATGTCATATTTTGACAACTTTTCCATACTATAGCCTTGCCTTTTAGGTCATTTTTTCAACATGCATTTTTATGGTGTTTTTGGCCGTTTTTGCAACATTCTGTGCTACGTCGTATCTTGGCACACTAGTTTATTGTGTTTTGAAGTGTTTTCAGCTGTTTTTGGGACATGTCATATTTTGACATTTTTGCCATACTATAGCCTTGCCTTTTCGGTCACTTTTTCAACATGCATTTTTATGGTGTTTTTGGCCGTTTTTGCAATATCCTATGCCATGGCATGTCTTGGCACGCTAGTTTATTGTGTTTTGAAGTGTTTTCAGCTGTTTTTAGGACATGTCATATTTTGACATTTTTTCCATACTATAGCCTTGCCTTTTCGGTCATTTTTTCAACATGCATTTTTATGGTGTTTTTGGCCGTTTTTGCAATATTCTATGCCATGGCATGTCTTGGCACGCTAGTTTATTGTGTTTTGAAGCGTTTTTAGCTGTTTTTGGGACATGTCATATTTTGACATTTTTGCCATACTATAGCCTTGCCTTTTTGGTCACTTTTTCAACATGCATTTTTATGGTGTTTTTGGCTGTTTTTTGCAATATCCTATGCCATGGCGTGTCTTGGCACGCTAGTTTATTGTGTTTTGAGGTGTTTTCAGCTGTTTTTAGGACATGTCATGTTTTGACATTTTTTCCATACTATAGCCTTGCCTTTTCACTCAGTTTTTCAACATGCATTTTTCTGATGTTTTTGGGCGTTTGTGGAATATCCTATGCCATGGCATGTCTGGGCTCGCTAGTTTATTGTGTTTTGACTTGTTTTCAGCTGTTTTTAGGACATGTCATATTTTGACATTTTTGCCATACTATAGCCTTGCCTTTTTTGGTCATTTTTTCAACATGCATTTTTATGCTGTTTTTTGGCCGTTTTGCAACATTCTGTGCTATGGCGTATCTTGGCACACTAGTTTATTGTGTTTTGAAGTGTTTTCAGCTGTTTTTAGGACATGTCATATTTTGACATTTTTGTCATACTATAGCCTTGCCTTTTCGGTCACTTTTTCAACATGCATTTTTATGGTGTTTTTGGCCGTTTTTGCAATATCCTATGCCATGGCATGTCTTGGCACGCTAGTTTATTGTGTTTTGAAGCGTTTTCAGCTGTTTTTAGGACATGTCATATTTTGACATTTTTTCCATACTATAGCCTTGCCTTTTCGGTCACTTTTTCAACATGCATTTTTATGGTGTTTTTGGCTTTTTGCAATATCCTATGCCATGGCATGTCTTGGCACGCTTAGTTTATTGTGTTTTGAAGTGTTTTCAGCTGTTTTAGGACATGTCATATTTTGACATTTTTCCATACTATAGCCTTGCCTTTTCGGTCATTTTTTCAACATGGATTTTTATGGTGTTTTTGGCCGTTTTTGCAATATCCTATGCCATGGCGTGTCTTGTACGCTTAGTTTATTGTGTTTTGAAGTGTTTTCAGCTGTTTTTAGGACATGTCATATTTTGACATTTTTTCCATACTATAGCCTTGCCTTTTCGGTCATTTTTTCAACATGCATTTTTATGGTGTTTTTGGCCGTTTTTGCAATATTCTATGCCATGGCATGTCTTGGCACGCTAGTTTATTGTGTTTTGAAGCGTTTTCAGCTGTTTTTAGGACATGTCATATTTTGACATTTTTGCCATACTATAGCCTTGCCTTTTCGGTCACTTTTTCAACATGCATTTTTCTGGTGTTTTTATTGGCTGTTTTGCAATATCCTATGCCTTGGCGTTTCTTTGCTCGCTAGTTTATTGTGTTTTGAAGTGTTTTCAGCTGTTTTTAGGACATGTCATGTTTTGACATTTTTCCATACTATAGCCTTGCCTTTTCACTCAGTTTTCAACATGCATTTTTCTGATGTTTTTGGTCGTTTTTGCAATATCCTATGCCATGGCATGTCTTGGCACGCTAGTTTATTGTGTTTTGAAGTGTTTTCAGCTGTTTTTAGGACATGTCATATTTTGACATTTTTGCCATACTATAGCCTTGCCTTTTCGGTCATTTTTTCAACATGCATTTTTATGTTGTTTTTGGCCGTTTTTGCAACATTCTGTGCTACGTCGTATCTTGGCACACTAGTTTATTGTGTTTTGAAGTGTTTTCAGCTGTTTTTAGGACATGTCATATTTTGAAATTTTTGTCATACTATAGCCTTGCCTTTTCGGTCACTTTTTCAACATGCATTTTTATGGTGTTTTTGGCCGTTTTTGCAATATCCTATGCCATGGCATGTCTTGGCACGCTAGTTTATTGTGTTTTGAAGCGTTTTCAGCTGTTTTTAGGACATGTCATATTTTGACATTTTTTCCATACTATAGCCTTGCCTTTTCGGTCACTTTTTCAACATGCATTTTTATGGTGTTTTTGGCCGTTTTTGCAATATCCTATGCCATGGCATGTCTTGGTACGCTAGTTTATTGTGTTTTGAAGTGTTTTCAGCTGTTTTTAGGACATGTCATATTTTGACATTTTTTCCATACTATAGCCTTGCCTTTTCGGTCATTTTTTCAACATGGATTTTTATGGTGTTTTTGGCCGTTTTTGCAATATCCTATGCCATGGCGTGTCTTGGCACGCTAGTTTATTGTGTTTTGAAGCGTTTTCAGCTGTCTTTAGGACATGTCATGTTTTGACATTTTTTCCATACTATAGCCTTGCCTTTTCACTCAGTTTTTCAACATGCATTTTTCTGATGTTTTTGGTCGTTTTTGCAATATCCTATGCCATGGCATGTCTTGGCACGCTAGTTTATTGTGTTTTGAAGTGTTTTCAGCTGTTTTTAGGACATGTCATATTTTGACATTTTTGCCATACTATAGCCTTGCCTTTTCGGTCATTTTTTCAACATGCATTTTTATGTTGTTTTTGGCCGTTTTTGCAACATTCTGTGCTACGTCGTGTCTTGGCACACTAGTTTATTGTGTTTTGAAGTGTTTTCAGCTGTTTTTAGGACATGTCATATTTTGACATTTTTGCCATACTATAGCCTTGCCTTTTCGGTCACTTTTTCAACATGCATTTTTATGGTGTTTTTGGCCGTTTTTGCAATATCCTATGCCATGGCATGTCTTGGCACGCTAGTTTATTGTGTTTTGAAGCGTTTTCAGCTGTTTTTAGGACATGTCATATTTTGACATTTTTTCCATACTATAGCCTTGCCTTTTCGGTCACTTTTTCAACATGCATTTTTATGATGTTTTTGGCAGTTTTTGCAATATCCTATGCTATGGCATGTCTTGGCACGCTAGTTTATTGTGTTTTGAAGTGTTTTCAGCTGTTTTTAGGACATGTCATATTTTGACATTTTTTCCATACTATAGCCTTGCCTTTTCGGTCACTTTTTCAACATGCATTTTTATGGTGTTTTTGGCCGTTTTTGCAATATCCTCTGCAATGGCATGTCTTGGCACGCTAGTTTATTGTGTTTTGAAGCGTTTTCAGCTGTTTTTAGGACATGTCATATTTTGACATTTTTGCCATACTATAGCCTTGCCTTTTCGGTCATTTTTTCAACATGCATTTTTATGGTGTTTTTCGCCGTTTTTGCAACATTCTGTGCTACGTCGTGTCTTGGCACACTAGTTTATTGTGTTTTGAAGTGTTTTCAGCTGTTTTTAGGACATGTCATATTTTGACATGTTTTCCATACTATAGCCTTGCCCTTTCGGTCATTTTTTCAACATGCATTTTTCTGGTGTTTTTGGCCGTTTTTGCAATATCCTATGCCATGGCGTGTCTTGGCACGCTAGTTTATTGTGTTTTGAAGCGTTTTCAGCTGTTTTTGGGACATGTCATATTTTGACAACTTTTCCATACTATAGCCTTGCCTTTTCGGTCATTTTTTCAACATGCATTTTTCTGGTGTTTTTGGCCGTTTTTGAAATATTCTATGCCTTGGCATGTCTTGCCACGCTAGTTTATTGTGTTTTGAAGGGTTTTCAGCTGTTTTTAGGACATGTCATATTTTGACATTTTTTCCATACTATAGCCTTGCCTTTTCGGTCACTTTTTCAACATGCATTTTTATGGTGTTTTTGGCCGTTTTTGCAACATTCTGTGCTACGTCGTGTCTTGGCACACTAGTTTATTGTGTTTTGAAGTGTTTTCAGCTGTTTTTAGGACATGTCATATTTTGACATTTTTTCCATACTATAGCCTTGCCTTTTCGGTCACTTTTTCAACATGCATTTTTATGGTGTTTTTGGCCGTTTTTGCAACATTCTGTGCTACATCGTGTCTTGGCACGCTAGTTTATTGTGTTTTGAAGCGTTTTCAGCTGTTTTTAGGACATGTCATATTTTGAAATTTTTTCCATACTATAGCCTTGCCTTTTCGGTCATTTTTTCAACATGCATTTTTCTGGTGTTTTTCGCCGTTTTTGCAATATTCTATGCCATGGTGTTGTCTTGCTACGCTAGTTTATTGTGTTTTGAAGTGTTTTCAGCTGTTTCTTGGACGTCATATTTTGACATTTTTTCCATACTATAGCCTTGCCTTTTTGGTCATTTTTTCAACATGCATTTTTATGGTGTTTTTGGCCGTTTTTGCAATATTCTATGCCATGGCATGTCTTGCCATGCTAGTGTATTGTGTTTTGAAGTGTTTTCAGCTGTTTTTAGGACATGTCATATTTTGACAACTTTTCCATACTATAGCCTTGCCTTTTGGGGCATTTTTTCAACATGCATTTTTATGGTGTTTTTGGCCGTTTTTGCAATATCCTATGCCATGGCATGTCTTGGCACGCTAGTTTATTGTGTTTTGAAGCGTTTCCAGCTGTTTTTGGGACATGTCATATTTTGACATTTTTTCCATACTATAGCCTTGCCTTTTCGGTCATTTTTTCAACATGCATTTTTATGGTGTTTTTGGCCGTTTTTGCAATATTCTATGCCATGGCATGTCTTGCCAAGCTAGTTTATTGTGTTTTGAAGTGTTTTCAGCTGTTTTTAGGACATGTCATATTTTGACATTTTTTCCATACTATAGCCTTGCCTTTCCGGTCATTTTTTCAACATGCATTTTTATGGTGTTTTTGGCCGTTTTTGCAATATTCTATGCCATGGCATGTCTTGCCAAGCTAGTTTATTGTGTTTTGAAGTGTTTTCAGCTGTTTTTAGGACATGTCATATTTTGACAACTTTTCCATACTATAGCCTTACCTTTTGGTCATTTTTTCAACATGCATTTTTATGGGTTTTTTGCTGTTTTTGCAACATTCTGTGCTATGTTGTGTCTTGGCACGCTAGTTTATTGTGTTTTGAAGTGTTTTCAGCTGTTTCTGGGACATGTCATATTTTGACAACTTTTCCATACTATAGCCTTGCCTTTTTGGTCATTTTTTCAACATGCATTTTTCTGGTGTTTTTGCCCGTTTTTGAAATATTCTATGCCTTGGCGTGTCTTGCCACGCTAGTTTATTGTTTTTTGAAGCGTTTTCAGCTGTTTTTAGGACATGTCATATTTTGAAATTTTTTCCATACTATAGCCTTGCCTTTTCGGTCATTTTTTCAACCTGCATTTTTATGGTGTTTTTGGCCGTTTTTTCAACATTCTGTGCTACGTCGTGTCTTGGCACACTAGTTTATTGTGTTTTGAAGTGTTTTCAGCTGTTTTTAGGACATGTCATATTTTGACAACTTTTCCATACTATAGCCTTGCCTTTTCGGTCATTTTTTCAACATGCATTTTTATGGTGTTTTTGGCCGTTTTTGAAATATTCTATGTCTTGGCATGTCTTGCCACGCTAGTGTATTGTGTTTTGAAGTGTTTTCAGCTGTTTTTAGGACATGTCATATTTTGACAACTTTTCCATACTATAGCCTTGCCTTTTCGGTCATTTTTTCAACATGCATTTTTCTGGTGTTTTTGGCCGTTTTTGCAATATCCTATGCCATGGCGTGTCTTGGCACGCTAGTTTATTGTGTTTTGAAGCATTTCCAGCTGTTTTTGGGACATGTCATATTTTGACATTTTTTCCATACTATAGCCTTGCCTTTTCGGTAATTTTTTCAACATGCATTTTTATGGTGTTTTCGGCCGTTTTTGCAATATTCTATGCCATGGCATGTCTTGCCAAGCTAGTTTATTGTGTTTTGAAGTGTTTTCAGCTGTTTTTAGGACATGTCATATTTTGACATTTTTTCCATACTATAGCCTTGCCTTTTCGGTCACTTTTTCAACATGCATTTTTATGGGTTTTTGGCCGTTTTTGCAACATTCTGTGCTATGTTGTGTCTTGCCACGCTAGTTTATTGTGTTTTGAAGTGTTTTCAGCTGTTTTTAGGACATGTCATATTTTGACAACTTTTCCATACTATAGCCTTGCCTTTTCGGTCATTTTTTCAACATGCATTTTTATGGTGTTTTTGGCCGTTTTTGCAATATTCTGTGCTACGTCGTGTCTTGGCACACTAGTTTATTGTGTTTTGAAGTGTTTTCAGCTGTTTTTGGGACATGTCATATTTTGACAACTTTTCCATACTATAGCCTTGTCTTTCTGGTCTTTTTTTCAACATGCATTTTTATGGTGTTTTTTGGCTGTTTTTGCAATATTCTATGCCTTGGCGTGTCTTGGCACGCTATTTAATGCTGCTTTGAAGTGTTTTCAGCTGTTTTTAGGACATGTCATATTTTGACATTTTTTCCATATTATTACCTTGCCTTTTTGGTCATTTTTTCAACAGGCATTTTTTTGCATTTTTTGGCTGTTTTTGCAATATACTATGCTATGGCATCTCCTGGCACGCTAGTTTATTCTTTTTTGAAGTGTTTTCAGCTGTTTTTGGGACATGTCATATTTTGACAACTTTTCCATACTACAGCCTTGCCTTTTTGGTCATTTTTTCACATTATAGTGGGGTTTTTGGCTGTTTTTATAACTTTCTATGCTTTGACATGTCTAGGCATGCTATTTTATGCTATTTTGATTTGATGCTAATTTTGTTTTTGGCTGTTTTTGGGACCTTGTACCCGCGGTCCTGTTCTTTCGGTCACTACTCAAAGCTCCTGACCATAGTTGAGGGTAGGAACTAAGATCCACTGGTAAATTGAGAGCTTTGACTTTCGGCTCAGCTCCCTCTTCACCATGACAGATTGGTGCAGAGTCGGCATCACTGCAGATGCTGCACCGTTTCACCTGCCCATCGTGAACAAGACTCCGCGGTACTTAAACTTCTCCACTTTCCTCCACCCTTTTCCTACTTAGAACCATGGCCTTGGATTTGGAGGTGCTGATTCTCATCCCACCTGCTTCACACTCGCCTGCGGACCAATCCAGTGAGAGCTTAAGGTCACGGCCTGATGAAGCCACCAGGACCACATAATCTGCGAAAAGCAGCAACCCAATCATGAGGTCAGCAAACCGGACCCCCTCAACACCCTGGCTGCACCTTGAAATTCTGTCCATAAAAGTTATGAACAGAATCGGTGACAAACAGCAGCCCTGGTGGAGTCCAACCCTCACTGGAAAAGAGTCCGACTTACTGCCGGCAATGCGGACCAAGCTCTGGAACTGGTCGTACAGGGAACGGACAGCCCGTATCAGAGGGTTCGATTCCCCATACTCCCAGAGAACCCTCCATAGGACTCCCCGAGGGACATGGTCGAATGCCTTCTCCAAGTCCATAAAGCACATGTGGACTGGCTGGGCAAACTGCCATGCATCCTCAAGGATCCTGCCAAGGGTCCAGAGTTGGTCCACAGCTCCACAGCCAGGATGAAAACCGCATTGCTCCTCCTAGATCCGAGGTTCGCCTATCCAGCAGACCCTCCTCTCCAGTACCCCTGAATAGACCTTACCAGTGAGGCTGAGGAGTGTGATCCCCCTATAGTTGGAACACACCCTCCGGTCCCCCTTCTTAAAAAGAGGGACCACCACCCCAGTCTGCCAGTCGAGAGGCACTGCCACCAATGTCCACGCAATGCTGCAGAGTCATGTCAACCATGACAGCCCTACAACATCCAGGGCCTTAAGGAACTCTGGGCGGATCTCATTCGCCCCCAGGGCCCTGCCACCGAGGAGCTTTGTGACCACCTCTGCAACCTCAGCCCCAGAGATTGGAGAGCCCACTCCCAAGTCCCCAGGCCCTGCTTCCTCACTGGAAGGCGTGTCGTGGGATTGAGGAGGTCTTCAGAGTATTCCTTCCACCGATCCACAGTGTCCCAGGTCGAGGTGAGCAGCGCACCATACCCACCATGCACAGTGTTGACAGAGCACTGCTTCCCCCTCCTGAGACAACAGATGGTGGTCCAGAACCTCTTTGAAGCTGTCCGGAAGTCGTTCTCCATGGCCTCACCAAACTCCTCCCATGCCCCGGTTTTTGCCTCTGCAACCACCGTAGATGCACTCCGCTTGGCCTGCCAGTACCTGTCTGCTGCCTCTGGAGTACCAAAGGCCAAGAAGGCCCAATTGGACTCCTTCTTCAGCTTGACGGGATTCTTCACCACCAGTGTCCACCAACAGTTTCAGGTGTTGCCACCACCACAGGCACTGACCACTAGGCCACAGCACCGATCGGCCGCCTCAACAATGGAGGAACAGAACATGGCCCACTCGGACTCAATGTCCACCACCTCCCCTGGGACATGGTCGAAGCTCTCCCGAAGGTGGGAGTTGAAGCTCCTTCTGACGGGAGACTCTGCCAGACATTCCCAGCAGACCCTCAATGTGTTTGGGTCTGCCAGGTCTGACCAGTGTCTTCCCTCACCATCGGAGCCAGCTCACTACCAGATGGTGATCGGTTGACAGCTCCGCCCCTCTCTTCACCCAGGTGTCCAAGACATGTGCCTGCAAGTCCAACAACACGACTACAAAATCTATCATTGAACTGCAGCCTAGGGTGTCCTGATGCCAAGTGCACGTATGGACACCCTTATGCCTGAACATGGTGTTTGTTATGGACACTCGGGTTCAGATCATGGGGGCCATTCCTCCCAATCACGCCCCTCCAGGTCTCACTGTCGCTGCTAAAGTGAGCAGTGAAGTCCCCTAGCAGAGCGAGGAAATCCCAAGAGGGAGCACTCTCCAGCACCCCCTCTAAGGACTCCAAAAAGGGTGGATAATCTGAGCTGATGTTTGGACCATAGGCACAAACAACAGTCAGGATCTGTCCCCCAACCCGAAGGCGAAGGGAGGCTACCCTCTCATCCACCAGGGTAAACTCCAACATACAGGCACTGAGCCGGGGGGCATTAAGTATTGCCACCCCTGCCCGGCACCTCTGACCAGTGGCAGCTCCAGAGCCAAAGAGAGTCCAACCCCTCTCGGGAAGACTAGTTACGGAGCCCATACTATTTGTCGAGGTGAGACCGACTATATCTAGTCGGAACTTCTCAACCTTGTGCACCAGTTCAGGCTCCTTCCCCACCAGAGAGGTGACATTCCATGTCCCTAAAGCTAGCTTCTGCAGGCAAGGATTGGCCCGCCAAGGTCCCCGCCTTCAGCTGCTGCCCAACTCACATCGCACCCGACCCCTTTGGCCCCTCCTATGGATGGTGAGCCCATGGGAAGGAGGTCCCATGTTGCCTCTTTTGCCCGGCCAGGCCCCATGGGTAAAGGCCCAGCCACCAGGCGCTCGCCATCAAGCCCCACCCCCAGGCCTGTCTCCAGGGTGGGGCCCCAGTGACCCGCGTCAGGGCGAGGGAAACTTTGGACCATTTATGTCTTTCATCATAAGGGGTCTGGTGAGCTACGCTTTGTCTGGTCCCTCCCCTAGGACCTGTTTGCCATGGGAGACCCTATCAGGGGCATAAAGCCCCCAACAACTGAGTTCCTAGGATCATTGGGACACACAAACCCCTCCACCATGATAAGGTATTAGCTCAAGGAGGGGACCTTGCCTTTTCTGTCATTTTTTCAACATGCATTATTATGGAAAATATCAGTCAACTATATATGCCTTAATTTTTAATATCACAATTGGAGTCTAAACTGTATGAAACTACAGCCAAATTATATTTTATGGCATAAATAAAATTAAATATTGGTTGATATACTGGTCAGCTCTGCTGATATAGGTGTCATATTTTGTTGAAAATTGAAATTCAGTATCGGCAGTGGTGTCTGTCAAAAACTTGACTCATTGACGACTTATCAGCAGAGCACACAAATATATCAGCTGAGATTTTATTTTATTCAGGCAATAAAGTCAGAGGACACCTATAACAGTTAGGCCTTGATCCAGCAATTTCTGCCACACTAACCACCTGCTTTATCCACTGAGCCAAACCTCCAGACATGATGCATATTTTCCATGTTCATTGAAAGTTTGACTGATAAATGAGTCAGATGGATAATCAGCTTCTTGGCAGGGAAATTCAGTATTCAGTACATGAAAATTCAAAAGACAATGAGACACGTGTGTTTTTTAAAAACACACAATTGTTTTTTTGGGTTTTTTTTTGAAGCATTCACAGATATATCAGCTGAGATTTTATTTCACTTAGGCCATAAAAGTCAAAAGACACCTGTAACAGGTAGGACTTAAACCATCAACCTCATGTACACTATCCACTTGCTTTTCCCACTAAACCAAACCAAACCCCCAGACATCAGTTCTGTTTCTGACCTTTCCATTAGCTCAGTATCAGCAGTGACATCCATTGAAAGCTTGACCGTTGTATGAGTCAGGCCGATAATCAACTAAGTTTTTGGCAAGGGAAATCAGTATTCAGTTTGTAAAAATTCAGGAGACTTGGACACAATTGTGTTTTTTAACTGTTTAAAGTATTTGTTGCAAGGTACGCCATTGATGACTTATATCAGTAGAGCACACAGATATATAAGCCGGGATTTTATTTTATTTAGGCCATAAAAGTCACATCTCACTTGTCTTACTTAAGACTTGAACCAGCAACCTCCAAGACACAAACCTCCTAATTTACCCACTGAGCTATACCTCCTGACATGCTGCCATGGCATGGGGTATTATTTAACATTATTCAGACAGAATGTCAACTGTATTGGTTTAATTGTGTAGGGCAAGTTCGTAAAAGTATAGAAAAAAAACATTATTTCCAGTGGCCACTAGGTGGTGCTATTACACATAGTGAATATTGTCAAACAAATGTGATCAGAGCGGGATCCTTATCAAACCTATGAACTTTCAGGTAAATTGGACAATGTATACTAAAGTAACAACAATTTCTTGTTTTATGGTGAAACATTTAAATTCTATGCCGCAGCACGGAAAAACAGTAGAAGTTTTGTGCTGACCTTGTGCTGACGGACAAACTAAATACAAGACCGCAAATCTCCAAAAATGAGCACAAAATTCAAAATGCACCAGACGATGCTCTGACATACTATAGTATGACATTGTGCGATTTTGGGCAAAGTACTATAGTATGACTTTTTGTGCAATTTTGGACAAGTAACTATCATACATTTTTTGTGATTTTGGATAATCTACTGTAGAATTACATTATTTTTGCGATTTGCGATTTATGTGATTTTGGAAGACATACTATAGTTTGTCATTTTCATGTGATTTTGAACAATATAATATAGTATGCTTTTTTTGTATGGTTTTGGAGGACATATAAGAAGACTTATTCATGCAATTTTGAACAACAATATAGTATGATTTTTTTGTGCAATTTGGGCAACATACTACAGTATGACTTTTGTGACTCTTCATGTCATGGAGAAGCTCAAGAGGAAAAACTAAACAAATAGTTCTACAGCAGTATTATGGCCTCATTTAAGAAAAATCAAGTTAAAGGTATCCTCTGAAGATTTTGACAACAAGTGGCACTGTGGAGCAGTTTTTGTTTAGGTTATCAGGTTGTTAGGTTGTTAGGTTTTTTGGGTGTTTGCTTTTATTTTCTTACTTATGAGTGTCTGTTTAGTTTGTATTGTGTGCGCATGAGCCTACAAAGGGAAAAGGTACACATTCCCGCCAATGGGTTCATGCTTTTCCACTGATTGACAGAGGGTGGCAGTAATAAACCAAGAAATATAGAAAAGTGGCAACAAAGGCAGTGAGGTAGAAACTGCAGGCCTACAAACATGGATTTTAACAATGCAGGCTTTAAAATATCTGTAATAATCTGAGAAAAAAATGAATGAGTGCTGATTAGTCTGATCCATTGATTATATCCAATAATCACTGCTCTTACTTTGGAAAAAAAATTGTACAGCAATAACAATGTTAAAATGGTTTTGAAGTACGTTCTCTTGAAAATACAACAAAAATAAGATCTATTTTTGTAAGATCAAGACAAACAACGCACATGAAATACGATTCATAGCTATATATAATACTGAATGTGGTCTTTTTAAATTTTATATATAAAAAATGCATGTTTATTTTTATTTGTATGTTTCAATATGTGTTTAAGCATGTTTAATTAATTGGATGAAATTAATTATCATATTCTTGTAGATGCACTCTTATAGGGCACTTATTGCATTATACTCATATGTTCTGTGATTTAATGAATTTATATAAGCCTAAAGTTCATGTGTCACTGACTTTTTTTTTCCATCTGGTATATTTTGAGAATTTTAGCAGATAATCGATCGGTGCTATTGTTAAAGGAAACACACTTGATGTATTGCATGCACAACAAAATATAATTTTGAAAAATAAAGCATTTAATGACACATCGTTTTTTACAGCATAATTTGTTGGTGTTGTTCAGAATAACTACAAAACTTTTTATAGCAAATTTTTCAAGTCCATTGGGAGTATTTCTTTAATATCTTTAAAAAAACTAGCCTACATTTTTAAAAATCTGAAAAACATGTTTTGTTTCACTTATTTGCATCATTTTGAACAAAACACATTAATACAAAAAATAAATTAATTCAAGTCTTACTTACTTTTCTTGAAGCCTTGGACAAATTGTGTCCTACCAAAAAAAAAAAAACTCTTAAATTATAACTTACTAACACACTCATCACTCTGTTTCTGGGGTGAAACATTATCTCATAATAATAATAATAATAATAATAATAATAATAATAATAATAATAATTGGATTTTTAAAAAAATGATTTCTAAAATATTTTAATCTGATTTGTATAAACTTTGTTCAGATGGTTCATTCTTTTTGGTTGCAATAATATTAGCTGAAAGTTAAGCCACATAGCAAACGTTCATAGTTATCATAAACAATAATATAAGTAAAATATACTTCAGATAATACAATAATTCTACAGCACACGACTGCAAATCAACCCACTGATTTGAGACCCTTTAAGTTCCTTTTCCAAATTTTAAATTGTTGCTTGTAAAATAAGGAGGCATCATTTTATGTTCACCATCCTGACACAAAATATTTATCGTTTTGCAGTTACTGCTTCGTCTGAACCTTTTAGATCATGCAAGCTGCGTTTCAAAAGGTGGTTACTGCAGGGAGGTTTCTGTATGTTTTATAATGGGAACACTTCTGTGTTGCATTTTCACTGTAATGTCGGCAAATGTAAACATCTTGACAACTGAAAAGTGACATAAAGGCTCAACTGCCAGTTGTCAAGCTTGAGCTTCCTCCAGGAGTAACTTAATTTTTGTCACTTTTCAACACTGATCTTGAATGTATAAGGAGAATTATTATAAACAATGCTCCAAGATAGTACCTTATCATTTTAAAGAAAGCTGCACACCAGTGCACACGCCTAAGTGTTGTTTCAAATGTTTCCACATTTTTAGGGCCTGTTCACCATATTAATTAGAGTCTTCCTCTGGCTGAGCTGACACAGAACAGAACTTCTGAATGTGTGTGATGGTTAACACTATTTCCTCATTGTTTTACAGTCTTTTCATACCATAGCACATCACAAAAACCTAAACATTAAAAGCCTGCACAACACTTAAATACAAACTGGAAATTGCAGCGGTGCAGTTTATGTTATACAGTTCCTAATTAACTTTTTGAAGACCTGGCTGACTTTTCAACCGTAGCATACACGCTCTCTGGCAGAGTCGTGCCTTTAGTCTCTGTGGATCCCAAAGATCTAGAGTGAGGCCCAACCAAGCAGTATGTGGAGGTTGTAGATTGATCTGAAGTATCAGGTTTCGGTCTCGTGTCTAGAGTTATTGCTGATGTTCCAACCTAAAAAATAAATCACATACAACATTTTCAGCAAAGGTTGCTAATATTTTTACTTTACATTTTTTAAATGGCGCTATTATACTGTGTTAACATGAAGTGATGTCACAACATCCAACAGCAGCTCAGAATTTCTTCAAAACAACAAAAAGTGTTCATGTTATCAAGAGCAAAATCAGGTCAAAAAAGTACAACACGCTGCAGCTAAAACACACACATGCATGAAGAAAGTGACAACACACTGCACACACTGCATTTTAAAAAAAGCAACTCAAAATTGCATAATTTTTCTTCTGCTGTTTTTTTTCCAGTCTTTTTCCCTGTGTTTATTTCTCACACAACTGTAACATGGTTAGCAAAATCCAAGTGCAGCTTTGCCTTTTCTACTCACAATATTTATGTGTAAGAAAATGCAGAAGTACAAAACCTGAGGCTCAGCAGGAAGTCACATGAAGGTTAGAGTAACTCTTTTTTTTTATCAAAATACAGAAGCAAAGGGAGAAGGAAATACACTGCCTGTAAATTATATTGTGGAAGGATTGTCATTTTAAACAATGCCTGTGATTTAATGTATGAAGAGTTTCGAGCAGTGTTGCAGTCAAGACCACCTAAACCAAGACCAAGAGCAAGACCATGAAAAGGTTCAGACCACATTCCCATGAAAACAAACAAACAAACACACACACACACACACGCACGCACGCACGCACGCACGCACGCACGCACGCACACACGCACGCACGCACGCACGCACGCACACACACACACAAACTACAGACCATCTTTCTATGGCAACACTCCAGCCACAATGCAACTTATACTGAATCTTGCCCAGAGGCATCAAGTACAGGGGCCAATAGCCCGTTCCCTTCTGCTGACCTTGTTTTGGCACACTTGCATGGACCACTACTATCATTGAAGTCAGCCTTGATTGTGATCTAAACGAAACACCTGAAAAGTTTCAGAATTCTTCCTGTCCAAGAACAAGTCAACACTGAGGGAAAATACGGCCAGGTCTGAGACCAAGAAAAAGCAATCTTAAGACCAGTCTCTAGTAATGGTTTGCTGTTAAACATATAGGAACACTGTTTTGGAGTTTGTGTCTCCTTTATTTAAAAAAATAAAGTAAATTGAGTAAAAAGTAAAGTTTGTTTCTAGCAAGTTATCAAAATGATGGAAAATACCATAAAAACAACAACACAAATGCAACATAAAGAAACTGCAATTTGAATGAACTAATTGTAAGACAAGATCTCATTTAACTGAAATTGTATCTGTGATTTAATGTGATTGACTGATTGATTCATGCATTAACTGATTCATTGTTTGAATGATTTTAGAAGCAGGTTTGGATAGATGGATCATGGTGCATCAGGTTCATCGGATCTAAAGCATGCAGCACATGCAAGCAGCACAACCAGCAACAAGTGCATGTGGCAGGTATGACCAAGCAGCAGAAGCTGGGACAGCAGATATATGCAAAGTAATGTAGCAAGCAGTCACAGGTCAATAACAGCAAGCAGATCACCTTGGCAGGAGAATGTATCATAGTGTGTGTATAAGTATAGCCAATAAAAGTAATTGAGGCTCCAGTTTTTTATTTTGAAAACATTTCTTAATATTGTCTATATCTTCAAATCTAGTCTTAATTGAAAATTTCTCAGAATCTGAAACTCTGTTCCTTGGTGTGTCAGACAAATTTGGGAAGGTAACATTAAAAAAAAAACTTAAAGCTTACCTGAGGAGCTTCATATACTGTATTTTCAGTGCACTCTGTGTTATCTGCAAAATACATGTTGATTTAATCATTTTGAGAGCTTCACCTTAATTTAATTTATACAGTTTAGACTACTTGAGTTACCGACACATTAAGTCCAGGTAAACTAAGTTTTGGTGTATCTTAATTTCTCCATCTTCACACAGCAGAGCATTTTAAAAATATCAAACCCTAAACTTAAAGGTTCCAAGTGCAGGATTTGACATTTTGTGTTTTTGGCACAACCCCCGGGAGTTGTGTCAAAAAAAAGGTGTTTTGGCGCACAGCAGTGCATGCAAATAAAATTGCAATGTGTCCTGGAAATGTTATGGCTGGACTAAAGCATGTAGACTGCACCAATTTTAGGTAGTCATATTACCTGAATTGATTTTTCTAATATGAAAAATCAATTCAGGTAATATGTTTTACAAAAAAACAACATATAGGGGCTATAGGATATACAACAGTGGCTATGTTAAATTATGATCAGTGGATTCCCATCCCTATTGTATACTTCCCTGTGTGAAGCGTCTAAGTTATTATTAATTGTATAGTTATTGCACTTACATTGCCAATGACACAAGGGGGATTTATAGGTTCGGCATAGGATGAATTATGCTAGAATGCTGAATTCACATGTGCTTTAAACAGATACAATTTGGCCGATTTTTCCTTCTAATTCTGTATTAAAATGTACACAACTTACATTTTCCTTTCTTTCGAAGATAAAAAACTGCTGCAACAATTATGATGGTAAGAAGTAAAAATGCGACGACAACAGGAACCACCACAGTGACAGCAGCATCTTTGTGGTGTCCTATGGGATCTGAAGAAAAGCAAAAACAAGAGCAGGTTAGAAAAGTATTTATGGTCTAAGCCTTGCAACATAAATGAGAATGCCCTACTGTAATATCACATCTTTCCAGCCTGTGCTTTTAATGGACTGAAATTATACATACTTTTTGTAATAGTCCTGATCTATAGTAGATCATTTGTTGTCAGTTGTTTAAGTAAAACAACTGAAAACTACCAAGCCTGCAGCCAAGTACTGCATCAGATAACTGAAATACCACCTGCTACTTAGTTTTACAAGGCCACTCTAATAAAAATTCACTCACATTTTCTAGTTTGGCTTTGTAACCTCCCAAATACTGTATGAGTAATTCAGGCAGCCGATAGATAAGGCTCATGATTTTTGTTGTTGTCACTGCAATATACATTGATTTTCAAGTTGTTGTGTTTACTGTTCAAGAAAATGCTGTTTCACCAAAGCAACTCTTGCTTGAGAAGAAGTTTTATTTAGCTCCAAACTGTAAGCTGTTATCAGCATTTTGAGATTTGTTTTTCAGTCTCACCAGCATGTCGGGAGCAGAAATGTTCGATCATTTTGATGTCCTCTGCCTGGCTGACATGGTTGCTTTGGTTACAGATGATTGAGCCATTAAACAGGTAGACATGGAGAGAAGCACCAGGGGTTGTGACCTTTGATTGCTCTCCTTCCTCGTGACTGCAGGTTTGGCTGACACATTTAAAAGTGCTGTTGATGTGAGAGTCCCGTGCACTGCAGGTCACAGTGAAGTTACAGGAGTCTGAGCTCATAGAAACAGAGCCCCCTTTCAGTTCAACTGGAGACACTGGATCTGAGGTGGAAAAGCAGGTGTGAGGAATTTTTCAAACTCAATAGCAGGAACTATTAATCGGTGTCTCAACAACAAACAGTTTCTTAGCAAACTCACCTTGAACTGTGACATTGTATTGAGCTAGTATTTGGTCACCTGAAAGCCTTAACACTTTTGCAGTATAAACTCCACTGTCTGCATCTTGTAAATTCCTCAGTTTCATGGAGTAATTTGTCACAAAAAACTCACTTCTTCCAGAGTAATTACCAAAGAAAAGTGGTTCTTTACCAGGTTGAAATCTTAATGTTTTAACTGTTTTTTTAAAATCCCAGTCAAAAAAAGTAAAGTCCTTGGGAACAGCCTCTATAATATTTAGAGACACATCCCCATTGGTCCTCACATACAGAGGAGTCACAGCAATGGACCCTGTAAAAACAGCAGACAGATTTTGCAATTAGAAAAAATACAAATAATATAAGGTTACTTGGTCACTGCTGAATGTCATTCCATCCCTGCTCTATTTCTAATGCATTTGATTATCAGTTAAATTGCAAGATGCTTATTATGCCTTACCAAAGGTTGGAAAAAGTCTTTAAAAATGCCTTGTATCGGCTTTGTCTCGTTTCTCAGCCTGCCTCAGGATCAATGAGTTAAACAGAAACTAAGCCCTCTGAGATTAAGATTTTACTTGGAGTCTTCATTTTTCTTTCCGATCGGTCTTCTCTGAAAAACAGCGGACTTTCTTTCACCTTGTCCTCTTATTGTTCACTAGCTTAGACAAAGGAAACAGACCATAAGGCAGTAAGTGGCTATTTCCACAGATTGCTTACAGAGGTCCACTATCAAAGGAATAAAGTTAACATGTGCCTCTTGAAATTGCAGTTACACTTCGTCAATATTTCGCTATAATGTGTCAGCATCTCAGACCAACTCCAAAGGTTTTATAAGTTACACTGATTATCTACTATAAAGGTTAAAATATGTTTTAGAATTCTCTGCAGAAATTAAAGGATTTTTCTAAATCTTTTAGTCTTTTTCACATCCACTTCCTCATCACAATAAAGATACTATTGAAAAGGTCCTGTACAACAGCTGATATTATCATTTTTTGGGAAAAAAAAATAAATAAATAAATAAAAAAAAAATATATATATATATATACCACTGTCTCAGCATTCAGTATTATGGCCTTGTACAAGATCAAGAAATGAAAATGTTAGTTAAATAATAAACTGTATTTTACCTCTCTACACTGAAAATTAATCTCCAGATTAACAATCAGCTTTGTGACCCATGAGTAAGTGGCATATATATATGTATATATATACTCACAAAACTTTTACATTTAAATTTTATAAGCATCACTACTGAAATAACTGACAGAGAGCATATCACTGAGAATGGTATGAATGTCTCAGAATCAACAAAACATTAAGTTTCTTATCTACCATCTATTGATGAAATAGTGCTACACTGCAATAACTTTGACTTTTAAAACAAACAAAGTCAATCAACTGTGGAAAATATAAATTAAATAAAGCTGTTACCTTCTGCTTTACACAAAAGCTGCATAGAAACGACAACGAGAAGTGCGATGAGCTCCATTCTGCAAAATGTGCCATATCAGGAAGTGATTTGGCTATCTGTGTGCTGCTTACGGCAGGAGGTGGGTTTCTCTAAAGTGACAGTTACAGTTACAGTGACTCTTATCCTGGACTGTGAAAAGTCATCGCTGGAATAAAAAAAATAGTAAAATGTCATCAGAATAAAGTTTTTTGCTGTTGAGCTACGCAAATGACCCCAGAATGTATAGAAAATGGTGCAGCTTGCACCATAGGGTGTGGCCTGTGCCATGCCTCTCATATTTGACAATTAAATTATTAAATTATTAAATTATTCCATCAGTTTCAGCTACACCTCTGCCACACTGTACACGCCTGTACAAGACATGAAACAAAATATTGCTTTTGATAACTCAAAAGCAGCTTTATTAAACCATTTTTTAAAAAGAACTTTCTCATTTGATCCTTCCATCTGCACTTAAACACAATCAAAATTCAAAAGCTTAATGTTAATAAAGAAAATATTACATGTACATGCAATTTCCAACATAATCAAATCCATCACACTCATCCTTGCTTCATCATTGTCACACATTTCCATCACAGAATCAATATCAGTAACTTACAGGATTACTTTCACATTCTCAACACTCACCGATGGTGGTCGTCCTTGTGCTCTTGTCGTCTGGACTGAAAAACAAAATGGGTTCAACAAAATGTTTGTTGTTCATTTGTTAGTAACTTGAAAATCGCAAGGACGTACAGAAGGCTCCTACTTTATACTATAACATTTTCATTCATGTATGTGATGATTTCAAAACCTCTTCTCAGTCATACAGTACCTATAAAAAGTTTTTTATTGATTTTTATAAATCAATCATGGTCAATATAATTTGGCTTTTTTGACTAAAAAGATTACAAAAAACTATCTTAAATGTCAAAGTGAAAACAGATTTCAACAAAATCATGTCAATTAAACAAAAATATGTATTATATATGTATAATATATAAAACAAGTGACTCGATAAATACCCACCCCCATCAAGTCAGTATTTAGTAGATGCACCTTTGGCTGCAATCACAGCACTGAGTCTGTGTGGATAGGTTTCAATCAGGCTCGCACATCTGGATTTTTCTTAGCAAAACTGCTCAAGCTCTGTCAGCTTTGACTGGTGAAAAACTCGGGCAGACAGTTCTATACAGTTGCTCCCATCTCAGCTGCTGAAGCTTGTAACTCAGAGTGGTCCTAGGTGTCTTGGTGGCATCTCTCACTAGTCTCCTTCTTGCATGGTCACTCAGTTTGTGATGACGGCCTGGTCTGGGCGTGTGTGTTCTTTCGTCTTTGTGGTGAAATGGTAGCCAAAAATACTTATTAACCAGTGGCTGGACCTTCCAAACACAGATGTCTTTACACTTCAGTCACTTGAGACACATTCACTGCACTCATGTGATCCCCATTTCACTTATTGTGAGACTACTAGCACGAATTGGCCGAAGGTATTTATGCAGTCACTTATTTTACCTTACATATTTTTGTTTAAGTGACATTACTTTGTAGAATTCTGTTTTCACTTTGACATTAAATTGTTTGGGGTTTTTTGGGGTTTTTTTTCTTTGTCAAACAAGCCAAATTCTATTGACCATGATTGATTTATAAAATCAGTAAAAGAGTAAAACATCCAAGGGGGTGAATACATTTTATAGGCAAGGTATCAGTCAGTTTACCATTGAGAATGAATTCCAATTGGCTTTGTAGTGAGGGAGCATCTGTTTTAAAGTTTATTCTAAGTGCTCACAGCTCAAAGATATTCAATGTGTAAGTGATTTTAGTAGTCAAAAAACACATCTTCCTACAGTAAGGTTCCACATATAGGCACCTAATCCTCCTAAGGTGCAAATGTACATTGCATACTTAAATAAAGTGCTAACTTTCTGTCTTGAAACAGCAATAAAAGTCATACATGAAATGCCCACACCATCAAGAGACACAGAGCACCTTGAGCACAATAAACTCAGTCTGAAGTTTGTCTACGCTCCAGTTGTAGTGCTACATAAATTTAACAGAAAGTGCTTAACCTAACATATTAAAGTGCATTGCCATTTACAATGCACATAATTATTATTTTGTTTGTGTGTCTTTAACATGAGGACTTTGTGGTTTTTACAACAGGAAATGTAAAAATATCATCATGAGAGTGCTGCAGAAGAGTTGGGGGTGGGGGTTTTATGAGTTCTATAAGAGATGTTTTAGCATTACTCACCACTGTTTTTGCAGTAAAAGCAAGCAGAGCTGAAACTGCAATATGACTTTTACAAATGTGCAAACTGAATTAACCACATATTTTTAGAGGAAGCATAGGAAGTTCTACTCTGTTTCCTGCCCCCTTATCACACCAACTTCTACCCTTGAATTTAGAAAAAACCCACTCATACTGTCTCGCACAAGCAGGGGAGGACCCAAACCAGACAACTGGGGTTTCCCTCATATCAAATGCTTGTTTAGTTTCGTAAATTGTAAGTGTAAATTTGTTTTTATGTTTATTTCTGTGTGAATAAATAATCCAACTTGTTATATTCTTCATTATGAAAGTGTATAAAGTGTATGTGAGGTACGTGTGCAGTCGCCTCACTCAAATGTAGATAGTAGCTGCAGTTAGGAAGTGTGTTATGTCATCATATGAATACAGTCAAACCAGTGTAGAACATGTGTCATCCCAGCAAACATATGGCTACGACAAACTTGACAAACTCGAAGTTGACCATACAGTTCTCCAGTAGTCCATATTTGGTGCTACTGTGACCTAGATATCTTTCAAAAGTTCGAAACAGTCTAACAACAGTCTCCCGAGCTGTTCTGATAAGAGGTTTCATTCCTTTGCTACTGACATCAAAACGTTCTCTTTTCAACCATTTCATCTGCTCACACGTTGCTGATACGAACACTGAGAGGAGTGTCTCTGACCCGGCCACGCTCCTCCCCTCTCTCCCTGTAACTCTGCTCCAGACGAATCTTCTCTGGATCAGACGACTCAGGCACAGTCCCACCCCCGTTGCTCTGGTACCCATGCTGCGGGCTGGATGGTTTGAAGATAGGCGTGGTCTTGGTCTTGGCCACTTTGTCAAAAAAGGCAAAGTCTGCTACGTATTTGCCTGATGGCGAAAGGGAGACTACAGGAGGGAACTCATAGCCCCAGAGAATCTCATCTGGCAGGTAGGAGGTGCGGACCTGGCAGGTGGCGGAGGTCGGTTCAACTGTGGCACTCATAATTACCATCAGTTCGAAATCCGCCAACTCTGGATCAGTCCAGCCACCACCTGAGGGACGTAAATGGGATGGAAGGATATGGAACATCACAGGGCGAAATAAAGAGTAAAACAAAGGGGCAAAAGATGAAAAGGAAAAATGAGAAATATAAAAAAAAAAACATTCATAAAAAAATTATAAAACTTAAAATGTACACTGTGGAGTTTTAGTCAACTAATAGTTCTTAAGAGTAATGTGGTTGTGATTTGTGATAGGTAGGTAGAATGATCCTTTCACTGTAACAACATTCATTTCAAAAATAAGGTACAGTATGATCCTGGATGGAAAGACCTCTCAGCTTGCAGCAAGTAAAGATGAAATATAGGCATAAGACTTTGTAAAGCAAGTGGTTCACACCATCTGAGCTCACATTTACCTAAAAAGAGGAAATTTTACTTCTGTTATGCAGTTTGTCATCACACAATTTCTCAGTAATGACCACCTTCTATGTCAGTTTGGTTACTAGGAATCTAAACTTTTTACCCCAAAATGTTGCTGTCCCTAGCAGTAAGCGGGTGTTCAACAGTCCACAGAACTGTGATGACATTAGACTGCTGCATCATCAGGCAGCAGTAAACAAAGAAGTGCAAACACAATGGTGCAAGCAGTGAAAAGAGAAGCACGCAAGCTAAAATGCAGCCCAGCCACCAGAATAAAATGTTGGCATTGTACTTTTCTGCAAACCATGGATATATTACATTTCATACGTGTGACCTAGTTCTGATTACACGCATATGAGTTGAGTTTCTCATCAGGAGGGATGAGAAGTGATAGTGGATGGAAGGACACCCATGCAAGACAGCTGACAGACAGCAGACAGCAGTAGAACTGTTCGGCACCAAAAATGATGTTTTTTTAATTTTACATGTAGAGCTGTATTTTAAGCCCAAAGATGATGTTTCCCTAACCCCCTGACCAAGTGCTTTTTGTGCCTAAACCTAACCACATGTTATCCACAGCACTGTCACAAGGTAAAAAAAATTAAAGTTTCAACATATCTGCTACATATGAAATGTATAAACAGAATATATCTGTGGTTTGCAGAAACATACAGTGCCAACATTTTCTGGCTGGTTGGGTTGTATATGGAAACTCTGCAAACCCAGTACAAAAGTAGTTTTAACACACTATTTATTACCCACAGGTGTTGGTGCTCTCCAATAGCATTCTTAAGCTAGCTTGATAATATGCAGAGGAGTAGGTGAGGGAAGGCCCCCGATGAGAAGGGCTGTTGTCAGGTTCAGGCTGGATTTATGAGTAGCAGCAACGAACAAGACACAACTAAAGCTTGAAAACCAATTGCCAGATACAATTCTCTTGTTCTTGTTTTTTGCATTATCCTCCACCCTTGCTGCCAATCTGGGGCTGCAAAAAGGGACAGAGGAGCTGTGTATCTTATTTGTTATATCTCAATAGTTTTCTGAGTGATCGCCCTTAGTGTTTGATGGTCTAGGCATCACTTAAAACATCACAAAGACCTTGTGGTACTACCATCCACCAAGTCTCCCACCCTCACCATCAAACTTACCCTTAGCTGCCCAAGCTCGCAGGGGGCTGTTGTCATCGATGAGGTGGTAGAAAGTGAGGGGCAGGATGAGGAAGGGGCTGTCGCTAGATGTGTCCACTTGGAAGGGCACGTTCCTCTGGTCCAAACGAACCGTCTCACCTTCCTTGGTCAGAGACGTCTGGAGCAGTTTTCCAGTCACCTGAATGTGCACAAGTTGTTTTAGCTAAATTCATTCACAGTGTGGCAAATTTCTCGAACAGAAACAGAATCCAAAAATGATTTATTGCCAAGTAGGTTTTCACTTACAAGGAATTTGCTTAAAAAATAATACATACAATAAGCATTTAAGGAGGAATAAAAAAATAAGAATAATCAAAAGTACTACAACATTTAAGAACTTAAATATAGAACAGAGAAATTTACAACAGAAGTATGGCAGATATACTTCAAACAGTACCATAACGTAACAAATATGTATAATGCAGCTGCTTCGGAACTAGAAAAATGGACAGTTTGCAGAGATGTGCAAAAATATTTCAAAGAAGAGCAAATATGCAATGTGCAGATATAATAGTCCGAGGTGTGCCTTAATGTAACACGTATAGATGGTGTCTGGGGGTGGGTACATTTCAGTGGAGATCCTGGACCTTGTTGATGAGGCCCACTGCAGTTGGAAAGAAACTGTTTCTGCGCATGTGACATCTACACATAACGATTTGTATTTGTACAACAAACAATCTATACTCCCTATCTCCACGCTTACTTACCTGACAGCCGAGCAGGAGACTCTTGCGCATGTTGGCCACCCTGATCATCAGACAGGGTCGGCCCTCGTGAGTTGACACCACAGCATGCTGGCTAAACTTCACTGTCTCACCTCGCTTCTTGGGCCTAGCGACCTATGAAGAGAAATCAGTCCTAGTTTCAGTTTTTTGATCATCTTTGATAAGACCCATGAAATGTTTTAGTGGAGGTGCGCTCTGGGAAACTGGGCTCCCACGAAAAACCACTGTGTAACTGGAACCCTGTGTGCCTCATGGTGAAGCTGGGTGTGCATCGGTGTTATGGTCGGTGTGCTGTGCATGTGTGTGTCAAGTTGAAACTGACATCACAGCAGTGTTGCACGGCATCACTATGACGACCAGCTACACTGAGGCTACTATCTTCTAATGGAAAACGACCCCCAGAAAAGTACCCGATACCAAAGGTGTGTAGAGTAGAGCAGAGTTGGTACCATGTGGAAATGCGCCATCGTGAGTCTTGCACTCAACATAAGGATACATGAATGCACAGTGCAAAAAACTCTATGCACTCGTGTTTTAAAGTAGGAAAGCACACATCTGCTTTTGCTTTAAAAAAACATACATTTTCTTTTAAATTCTTTAACAACTGCTATGACTGAAGATTACATGGATCCATGTATAAAGAAGCTCTCTATTTTCACTGTATCTCACTTTGCAGTGGGATGTTTATTACATTGGCTACCTTGGCCAGGAAGGTACCAGTGATGAAGATCTCCATCAGCATGGTGATAACAAGCTGGACGATGAGGAGGATGATTGCAGCGGGACATTCCTCAGTGATGCAGCGGAAACCATAGCCAATGGTTGTCTGAGTCTCCAGGGAGAAGAGGAAAGCCCCTGTCAGGGTTTGCATCTGCATCACACAGGGTGTGTGGTTTGACGGAGGGTCGAACTCTGGAGGAAAGTGGTTGAGAAGACAACAAAAAGACATTAGAATTATTCCAATGTCTTATGTCAGTATAACAGATTGTGTTTTGTTAGGATTTTTTTCACATCTATACACTTAATGGGGTGTGGGTCATTGTAATATCTCAAAACCTAAATATATCCAGGGTAGAATAAGTCTAAGTGTCTGCCTCGAAAATATGCTACTGATACTACGCTCAACACCATCACGCCAACCATTTAGTCATCACATTCTCACTCATGTTTTTTCAACCATGTTCACACTTTCACTTTTCTTTGGTGTGAAGGATGGTGGCAGTGTTTATTTTACTTTCATATTCAACACTGTCCAAAGTTGCATGAACAAAGGTTTGGAAACAAGTTTTTTTGTGCAACAGGCTAAATGTTTTGACATGTAAAACCTGATAATCTGCCCTTTAAACCTAGGGCATTTATAACATTAAATATTTACAATAAAATAGGAAACAATCTTAGTTTTGTGTTTGTTTGGGCTTTTTTTTGTTTTTTACTTTTTATTTGGTAATTATTTTTCAAGATTTTAACACTTAAACTCTGCTTAATTAGGAATATGTAAGCACGGTTTAATCAGATTTGACTGACAGTGATCAGAATGTCAGTCTGATTTAAATACAGCTGAAACCTTACTGGTAAATGAAGGTATGTGGCATCCCTGTTTTCTAATGGTCTAACAAATTTAAAGCGCCCATTAAGCCAAATTACTAAAAGAACAGAATTTCTGTTTTTTGTTTTTTTAATTTACTCCTTTGCTGATAGTTTTGGTGTTATTTTTTTGAGATATCAATGACATTTTCTTCTTTGACCTTGACATATCAAGCTGACAGTTGGGTGTTGATCACTGTTGGGTCGTTGGTTAGTGTCTGTCAAACTACTTTTTGTGGTATATCCTGCACAATGGGCACAAGTTGGCCCTTGTCTGCCTTTTTTTCAGCCAACCTAAACTGTTTTTTGTACCAGGCTGTCAACATGTTTATTTCTGCTATAAAGCTGTGCATTTTAACATGGGGCCTACAGGGATTTACTCTGTTTTGGAGCCAGCCAAGCGGCTGTTCGATAAACTGCAGTTTTTGACAAAGGCAAGGTGAGGGGATGCAGCATTTGGGCTTTATCAGCACTAATTCTTTGACATCAGTTTGGTGTGTCTGGGATGAAAAGAATTTTGTTTATGCTGCTTAATGCATTAAAAAATAATTTTGAAAACTAAACAGCAATCACAGAAAAAAATGTCCTGGTGATTCAATTTAATGCTTGCAGTAGGTTTTCATTGAAACTTTCTAGAGATTTCTAGATTTCTAAATTTCTAGAGAAAACATAGTTCCTATGAAAAGTGTTTACAGCAAGGTCTGTGAATCATCTAGAGGGACTCCAACATGTTCAAGGAAGACACACTACGTTCCCCGTCAACCGTTAACCTATGACGTGTAAAACCATGACGTGTAAAACCATGACCACCCCCCCAACTCTCACCAAGCAGGTCTCCATGCACCAGTGCCACCAGATACCACAGCACCCCAAACAGGAACCAGGTCCCCGCAAACGTGGCCGTGAACAGGAAGAACTTGTAGCGCCACTGCATGTCCAGAAATGTTGTCCAGAGGTCACGCATGTACAGAGCACTTCGGCCACTGACATGCTCAATGCGCACGTTACTACGGCCATCTTTGGAAAGAACACGCCTCCTCTTCCTCAGGGTTCCGCCCCCACCAGATGCACCACCACCCAATAAGGGTTTTAAAACATCTGTCTGTGTCTGTGAGTGGCACACCTTCTGAGGGGAGGAGCTACGAGAGGAAGGAGGTGTGGCCGATGTCATCTGGTGAATAAAAGAGATGGTGGAGTTATATCATTTCTCTAATTAACTTGTTATCTGGACAGTTTTCAGTGCAAAAAAAAAGGAAAAAATGCATCTGATTCTGAGATGAGACCGGTCAGGGGTCAACAATACTGCTGGCCAATGCTGTTAACAGGCTCATTTGGGATTAGTTTGGGGTGGACTGGAAGATCCTAAATTAAAGCTTTCCAAAAGGTTGAAAGGACTGATAAAAACATCTTTAATTTCTTACAACATTCACACCATCAGAAGCACCTCATGAAGTCTTAACAGTGACTTCCTGTAGCATGCGGGGAAAGCTAGAAACTGCCCGCGACTGTGGGTTTCGGTAACTTCCCCTGCAGCCACCTGCTCTCATTCTCACAGAGAATTCATCTCAAGTGAGCCTTGTAAAACTTAAAACCAAACCTGATTATGATCAAAAAAAGTCAAAACAACAAGTCAGAACAAAACTACAAGGCCTTTCACACCCACGTGTGAAACCCAAGTGTTTTTGCATTTTTTGGCAAATTCTTCCATTGATATTTGACAGAATGGTATTGGGAGTTTCTCTAAAAACTCCAAAAGACATGCTTAAAGAAACTGGATTATAGCAGGTAATTTTCCAGTGAACTTGAAATAGATTTTGCCAAATAATTTCTGTAATCCTTTCCCTGCTGGCACCAGACATCAATATGAAGTCATAAAGATGCTGGACTTTTGCAGCAGACAGACAGTAAATTTTGGTTTGAATGAAAATCCAGTCGGCAATATTTCTAATGTCTAATGAGGTTAGAATGTCACTTTGTGAAGAGGCTAACACTATGAAGCTTTACAGAAGTTTGGTTTTAGTCTTCATACCTTACAACTAAATGTTGTCTACGTCAAGATGACATTGGCATGAGACCATATATCAATGTCTAACGACATTAATGGCCAGCTGGGATGAATTCAATACTAGTGCAACATCCTAAGAGGATGTATAATCATCCAGATTAAGTAAAACTCTACTCTGTGTGTGTGGTTGTCAACCTTTTGGTTCATGTTATGAAATTTTAGGGACTAGAGGAATGCCACCTGGCCTGGTGCTGTGTGAGGTGGACATACTTGTTGTATTGTTGGTTTTGGAAATTTACAAAAAAGGTCCCTTATTACAACAAAGGAGATTAGCTGAGGGGGATTTCAGATGCTGTTCAATTTTTCAAGGCCCTAGGTTTGCCCCAAACCCCAGGAAGCGCACCAGAGTGAAGCAAATTTTACATATTGGCCAAATGTGGAATAACGCCATCGTGGTCCATCACATGACGCTCACAGGCAAACCCCCCACAAAACATTTAATTTCACGATCTAGCTTTAAGCCATCCAGTTTGATAGTATTTGGGAAGTCTAAAAGAGCCGCCAGATTAAATTCTTCAGACCGCCATTCAAGTAAGCAAAGCGCTAAACCTCTCTAGTGAGCAAGCCTCATGGACCCAGTAATGCGGAAGATCTGGGTACTTTCATTCCCCTGAAACAGAGCATTTTGAGCAGCTTTCATAGGAATGAAATTAACTCTGCCTCCGTGCTGTATCCAGATCTTCTTAATATATCAATGGGTTGCCCTCAGAGTAAGGTTAAAGATGCACTAGATGAGTAACACTTGGTACTAAAAGACGGTCTCTTCATGGGAAGATAGTTGCACAACTCGGAGTGTTTCAATTGATTTTGACAACAATTAGAGGAAGAAGATTGGTTACAACATCTTTAGCTGTTTTCTTTGTGGGCCACACAAATATGAAGCAACTGCTTCATGTACAATTCACTGTTTCTTTAGAATATACACCTAATGCTAATAATTGTTCTTCTCTTTTTCACGCATGGTTCTGTACCCAAGTAATTTGTTTATGTAAGTTTGACACTAGAGATATTTATTTGAAAAAGAAAAATAAGGAAAATACTGAGAACTGTAACATGAGGGTTTGATATGCACTGGTTGGATCTCTCTTTTGAGAAGAAACATAATAATTCTCATTGATAACTCTCTTAAGCAGCTCTTTTAGTCTTTTCCATACTTCATCTGCTTCACAACAACACTTTCTCAACTTTCACTAAACTAACCAATCAGAAGCTGGGAAGACTGACAATGAGGTAAATTTGAGGAAAATGGGCAGATTCAGCCAATTACTGTAAGTAATTTCAAAGTCATTTATGAAAGTATTTAAACATGTACATATCTTAACAGTTAACTAAACATAACTTACTAATACAGCTACAGTTGGTCACGTTTATGGAAATAACAGCATCAAATTTGCTAAAACTGTCACTATTTTCTGAGAGATGCACAGCCGTGTGTGTCTGTAAATTGTTGTTAGGTCTCAGTTACAGAATATAGGAAGTGTAAACATACCAAGCTGATATCTTTACAATCTTTGCTGACATATTTGTGCAGAGGTGGTGTTACAGACAGAAGTTCATTTTTGTTGTACATTTGTGAAATCTACAGCGCTTTCAACAGGACAATCCCCAGTGTTGTCTCAATATAGGAGAAATTAACAGTATTCCCACAATAATATATGTGTTTTTATTACTTTACACTGTGAGATGTTTGCACGAATGTGTGCCCTTTTTCAGAACATTCACATGCAATCCACCCCTGTCACACACAGACAGACAGTTACTGTATCTCCACACATCTGACACACTCACTTACGTCCAACAAATCATGTCGGCCAGTAGGGAGAGGATAACCCACAAGAGAGACCGATAAGGGAGAGGAGAGAGAAAAGAAAGAAGAGTAGAATTAGGATGAAGATGCAGTGCATTATCCCAACAAACCCTCCACACAGAGTCTCATTTGTCAGCTGAGGAGAGAGAGGAAACTTGACTGAATCAGTTAAGGTAAAGAAAATCTTTGTTCGAAATTCGGACGTTTATCTAGATAACTCTTTCTAAGGATTTACCATTGATTCTAACCAGAAAGGCCTTTGGTGGACAAAGAGTGAACTTCTGACTGGTAACTGGAGATGCTGTTAAGAGTTTGGTAGGAGAAGGGCCAACGTTTGGCTTTCTGGATGCCCCGCTCAGGACGTTTTTTCAGTCTGTCACAGAGGTCCTTTTGCAATCTTTCTCTTTTTGCTCTTGCCTCCTTATTCTTAGGATCCTCACAAGGTCTCTCTGTTTCTCTTTTTCTCTCACACATAAGTGCAAAACATATAATTCCACCTGAAGTTAACAGTGCATTATATGGCCAAAAAATATCCAGATCCCCTACCATTGGAGCCTGGCTGCAGAGATTTGCTGTCATTCAACCACATAATCATGATGATGAGTTACTAATGGTAATCAGATCCTTCACTTAATGTGCAATCACCAATAGAACAATGTAAAAAAAACAAACTCTATTGTAAGCAAAAGTTGTGCATTTTAAATCTTACTTGAAGCAACAGCTAGATGCCATATTTGTTGAAAGAGTCTCTTTATACTGAACAAAGTACACAACAGAGAGGTTAAAATTATGTTCTTCCTCCTCCTCTTCCTACTGTCTCTAATGGCCTTTACTACAATCTACCACCATGCAACAGCAACAACCAATCAGAGCCGAGGATGCTTGTATGCAGCTATCAATCAAGTCAGTCACTGCTTGTGTGCGGTCAAACTGTCAAACTCTGCAGTACTGATCCAATATGAATAAAGATTGTGTTACTGCATTGTCTATTTTTCACCTCAGTGTTTTCAGAAACATATTTAACTGCACTGTTTATTTGTAAAATGAGAAAGTTTGTTATCTGGCTGCCATGTTTGAAACAGTCAACCAAAGTACCAAGCCCCACCCACTGCTGACTTTTTTTAATGCTAACAGTTGAATAAAATATGAACATTTGAGGTGAGAAATATGCAACGCTGTAACAGAATCTTAACTGATATTTGATAGAGGCAGTGAGTGACACAGCTGTTTAAGATATCCCTTTTCTCTGATTGGTTGTTTTTGTTTATGTGTTAAGTCGATTATTAGTTAAGTATTTTCTGTGCAGTTTAGTCCTGTTGTCCAGGGGTTGTAGGATGAATGGGTTCTAGTCTTTGTTTTTATTGTAAAATATCATACAATTTGATCTCTGTTGTCTTAAAACAATTATTTAAATGAAAGCATCTGATTCTTTGAGAAGTTGATGTCTAATAAGTTACTAACCCCAACCACACAGTTTAGTTTTGTTTTGCTTTTTAACAAAAAGTAAAGATAAATAGGTAAATTTACTTTTAATTGAGATTACTGTCCAATAACAAGGTTCATTTCAGTTCATCCAAAGTTGTTGGACATGTTTGAGGACTGTGCTATGTGCATACTAGTGAAATTATTTCACACCAGATGCAAAAGAAAAGGAAAAAAATCTTCATAGGCCTTACTTTGAGCACAGGAATAAAAATATTATTTAGCCTTTTATATTTGGATCAAAAAGACCTTACCCAAACAATGAAATAATCCAAAAGACAGGAGTGTCCATACACTTTTGGTCATATAATGTAAACTAAAATAGCTTCTATGTGGTGCTGATCTTGGATTACATAACCAATCAGCTTTAATTACATCACACTTTTGTGATTATGCAAGGCTGAGCCCCTCGAAAGCTTCATAATTACAATGACACCATTGAAAACTTCAAGCTTTCAACTCTGCATCGCCTTCTCACACAAACTTCAAACGTGCTCACATGTCCCAGAAGGAAAAAAAAAAAACACGAATTCCACTACCAGCATATATCAGATAACTAATAGAGTAAATGGGAGTGAAAATATTTTGGACCAACCTCTCCAGTAGGATGTATTCCATCTCCATGGCAACACGACAACTTTACTGTACTGCCCTGCCTCAGTGAGCCGAATCCAAAAACTGACTCAAAACTTTTTCTTTTGCCAAACAAAGGGGCGCTGAATGTTTTCCTGATCTCCCTCTCTCTCTCTTTTTTTTTTTACTTTCCTCTTTCTCTCTCCTTCCTTCTCTCCCCCCTCTGTGTACACAGGAATGCTTTGTTAGGAGCTGAGATAAAAGAAACAAAAGACACCATTGACAAAAACGACTCTGTGCCCATCCGTGTGTGTGTGTGTGTGTGTGTGTGTGTGTGTGTGTGTGTGTGTGTGTGCGTGTGTGTGTGTGTGTTTGTGCAAGTGATTATGTGAGAGTGGGATTGCAATTACATGCACATTTCTGCATATGTGCGAGTGACTGTAAGCGTTCATGTGTGATTTTGTATGCATGTGTGTGCTTGTGAGCACTTATTTGCTAAGGGGTATAGACTATTATATGTGTACTTGTGTGTCTGAGAGATGAGTGAAAGGAAGAACGAGAGAACAGAAGAGAGGAAGGGAGAAAGAAAGAGATCTGTGACAAAAGGCCCTCGTTAGTATTCTGGAGTGAGGAGTAATCCCCCTTCATCTCTCCCCCTCTGTCTCCCCCCACACACACACACACACTTTTTCTTTCTCTCCCCCCTTGGTTTGTTTGGCTCTTACATTCTTGTTCTCCATCACTTTAACATTGTTGAAGAATTAATAACTCCTCTGTACCCTCCATCATCTTGTTTCCTCTCTAACTTACAGTTGATGTATCAGATTTCCTCAAAACTTGGTCCTCCTGTAATTTGATGTGAAACAGCCAACATCCAGCTAGCAATTTTTGGTTCTAAAAACATTCTGGGGATGATACAGATGCAACAATGTTTAGTAATATTTTCAGCTGCAAGTTTTCTTTTAGTTCCAGGAATGTTCATCTTAAAGGGTAAGAATCTCTATAAACATCATAAACTGTTAAAAATGTTTGTTTGTTTGCTTGTTTGTGGGGTTTTTGTTTGTTTTTCATGTTAATATATCACATTACAGTACATTGTCCTTGCGAAAAAGAGTCTGTAATCTCAGGCCTCAATACATATTCTGAAGTTGCTTTTAAAATGTTCTTCCTCTGTTCTCATGTAACATTGTGGGAAACTTTTATAAAAAAAAAATAAAACACTCTATGAACTTCCACCTCTAAGCATCATCAAAATATTCTCAGAATGTTGCAGTCATAATGTTACATCTAAGTCAGAATTGATCCTTAAAGGAACATTATTTGACATTATAAACATCCTTAAAACATTATTTGAACATTAGATTAAAATGTTGTCTTTAAAACATTATTGCAACTTGAAGGTAACAATGGCCAGTGTTGTGGGAGAGTTCCCTGCTAGCTGGGCATGCTGATGGCAGAGGGATACTCAAGAATATAACAATCTACTCTGGTAGTGATGGAGATCTAGTGAAGGGTTTTTTTTTCTAAGTTAATAAAAACACAAATTCATTCAACAGCAAGGTGCTCTAAATAGAAAACTAAATCAAGAGATAGGGTTCTTAAAGAAGTATAAAACATTTTCTTGATTTAATTTGATTGTAACACTGTAACTCTGCACACAATTGTTGGTGACATACCTAAGCTCTATGAGTTATTCCCAGTGTGCTCCTTCAATGTCTCAGAAATAAAATAAGCTGATGATACTGGTAAATTGAAGAGGTGGCTAAAGTACTTGGGTGGGTAGTTGAGTAGGTTACCAAGGAGGAAGTGGGTATACTGTCCAATATATTCCACTGGCTTTTTGGCTGATAGATCGGTACTCTTTTTCTTCTATTTTAACCAATAATTTTTAAAGTTTTGTTCAATTTTATCTGCTGCATTCACAAAAAAAACTATGTGCTTAAATCATCGCTGATGTGCATCCTTTGAAACTTTGCATCAAACTCTACAGCTGTCTCTGCATCACATAACATGCAAGGATCATGTAAAGGATGGCTTTAAACTTGCTACAGTTTATAGTTCGGCTGTCAATAAAAAGGTTGGTTGGTTCATGGTGATGTAACTTCTGTGAGCCTGAATGATGATTCCTGAAACGCCTTTTGCCAGGCCACCATTGTAAAAAGAAATTTGATCTTAAAAACTTGCTTGCTTGCAAAAGTAATTTATTTATTTTTTTAAATCCCACCAATTTTAAACCTAAAAACTGGCCAAATTAGAAATTCCTTGATTTTAGTAATGAATTTTTGCTTAATAAGTTTCTTTACTATTTTTCTTGTAAAATATAACATATACCAGTGCAGAGAAATGCAATATAAATACATATATAAATTAATAAATAACTCAAATATGTATATGTATATGTATATACTTTACATTTTAAAAAAGATTAATTAATAACAAATCAGAGCTATAAACCTGTACAATATGCATCAAACTTGCTCTAAATGCATAAGACTAATTCTTAATTTCTTAATTCATGAAACAAATTCTATTTTTTTGCCATGTAAATTTCATTATTTATTTTTTATATTAAATCTGCTTACCTTAACAGCTGAGATTGCAATCTAATTGACGTGTTCAGAAAGGAGTTATGAGCCCGGAGCCTCAGCCTTTCGTCCACATGTCTGCTTTGTTGTCATACGCATGCTCACAAGACATACAACTGGGACTATAATTCTTCAGGAAGAGTAACTTCAGCAGCCTGCGTCCTACAAAACACCATTGAGGAGAATTATGGAGACAATCATTGGCTGACTGGGCTTCTGTTTCTGACCCAAAGCCCGGTCTCACTGCTCCCAAATTCTTCCCAAACAGACAGGACTTGGCTTTATAAGAGGCATCTCTCTCTCACTTTTACTCTTTCTCTCTGTCTCTCTCTCCCTCACTCCTGAATTCCTGTTGTGTCCTCCTCACATCTCAGTAATTGCTGTAATAATTGATCGCCACTCCCCCCAGTTTCAATTCAGAATCAGAAAAACAGAGGAGACCGCAAATGCATCATATTGTGGCCTTGAAAAGTGGGCTGAAAGAATTAGGGTTCAAAAACTTTTTTCCCATCATTTTTAGTTACATTTGTTGTTGCATCACTTGCTCACCTCCTGACTAAAACGTCCTAAAATGAGCACAGAAACCCATACACAAATAGATGCACATGTTTGGGGCCTCACATGCACATGCTCCATAAATGCACTCTGGCACACACGCCAACAAACAGCTCTAACAGACCACCCCCTGCAGCACATACACACACAGAAACACACACACAAACACTCTTTTAGGGGGCACCACAGAACCCCCTATTCATAACTTCTGAGGCCAGCGTTTGCTGTTTCCAAGAGCGTCTGTACGGAGCGTCCTGTTAAGCTCAATCACATAAAGAGAGACGTCCGTGAGGTGAATACTGCCCCTTATTCTGCCTCAGGAGAGGGTGACAAAGCATAATTTAATTGAAAGAGGGAGAGGTGGAGGGAATTGATGAGGACCACTGGTCAAATGCGCTGAAGAGTCTGATGCAAAGTTACGAAAAAGGCCTTTTAAAATGGTATTTTGTGGAAATGTTGTGTTTTTTAAGGGATAAGGGTTCTGATTCTTTGAGGTGGGGTTGTATGGGGTACTTATCCAAAGACAGTATATTCAACACGTTTTCCCTCCGCACTCATCACAGTGGTCTGCTGGTCTACTGATCCTTCTGTCAGTTAGTTAGCTTGTGTTATTATGTGACTTTGATCAATCTGAAATAACAAACATCAAAGTGACACAATATCACAAACAAAATGGCAGACCAGCACCTCCAGTGTTCAGCAATTTAACAGATTTTCTCAAAGGAGTCTGGCTTTGAAGAGAGTGATTTAACGGTTTCATTTTCACGCTGGAAATACCTGTCTAATGTTAAAGTAAAACAGTAAAAAAATCACCTAAATATAACGCATAATTAAACTGAAACATTTTTTAGTTGGATAAAATACTTTTTATTTCTGACCCTTCCACAGCAGTAGATTGCTTAGCTTCCATGTCAAACTCCAGCCTGCTTCTCCAAACTCTGGGGGTATGAACTCACATGTACTGTACCTCTAAGTACCTCACACAACCCCACTTCAAAAAATCTGAACTATCCCTTTAAATGGTCATGTACTCTCATACACACCAAAGGATGAGAAGGAAAATATTCTAGCAGCATCCATTTTCTGCTCAAGAGTATCTCAGCAGTGCGGTTGTGTAATAACATGTCAACATGGAGGACTTGTACTCTTGTCAGGGTCATGATCTTCAGCCACTATAATGATGTCAAGTCTACTGAAGATGTCACTTTGCATCAAGCTATGCTATCTCACTTCCTCTGTTACTGTTACACTGAAACATACCACAAAGATTGCAGCCGATTGCAATATGAGGAAATCACTAACCATGATGGGAAGCAGTAGTCTTTACTTGATACCAGAGAAAAGAAAACAATAAATGGAGGAGTCAACATCACAGAAAGACAAACCAACCACAGATACTATATAATCATACCACTTTATCTTTGTTTAAACAGTTCCTAAACATTAGCCCTGACAGCGCGAATCACTACAACTTAAGAAAAACATCTAAGTTCAGGAAATATCTTCATCAACTTGACAAAAATAAGAAACACAACTAAATAAACAAACAATGCCCTTTTTAGTAATTTGTGGACTTTCCACTGGCATCTGTTTCAGTTTTTGGTTGTGTTTTCTCACTTTGCATCTGTCTCTATTACAAATGGAAACTGTGATATAAATTTCCAACTGCCATCGTGCTATGTAGGCCTGTCGTCTTTTGTGAAAGGAAATAGAAGGTGGAGTCGAAAAAAATGAGTAAAGAGGAACTATACAAAAAACCTGTAAAAAAAATAACTGAGCAGCTCAGTTCAACGGCCAGTCAGAAAGCTCTCTCTCTCTCCCTGTCTTATCAAATGCCTGTAAATTCAGCATTCACTGTTAACAGCAACCAGGATGGTCCATCCTTATTTTCTCATAGACCAAATCACAATGTGCGTTTACTATAGCTCCCATGACAAAATCCCTGCATCATGTACATAAAATGAAACTGTGCCAACACTATATTTAGAAAATTTTTACCCTTTCTGAAACTGAAGCCATAATCTGTATTCTGTAATCTGTATAAACTGCCATAATTTCTTCATGTGGGATTTAAATTCTTCTATTTTACAACTGAGGGTGACTGTGCATTTGCATGGCAGCTCTATGGTGGGATGAATATCCATTCATAATCTGTACCACTTCTACTGCATGTCCTCTTTAACATCAACTAAGACTGCCTTTTAATTGACTTAAATGATTTTTTTTGTATCCTACAAAATATTATATTGTTTAATCTATTATTTAATGGCATTTATCTGTTTGTTTTTAATGTTGTTGTTTTTTTCAACTGTAAAATTGATTTGCTGCACTTTGTTACTATCTGACAGGTAAGTGGGTGGCTATAAGGGGAAGCTGGATTAATCAGGCCATTAAGAGATGAGAACAATAAGTTCCTCTTACTGCAGGTCATTTGCTGTAATTTCCTATGAAAGCACCCACAGTAGGAATTAACTATGTTGAGTCATAGTTGGCTAAATGTTACATTTACTTAGGTATTGTCATTTTCTACTACTTTATACTTCTACTCCACAACATTTTTATTGTCAACTATTGTTCTTTTTACCGCACCACATTTATTTGATAACTTGAGTTACTTTGCATATTCAGATTATTAACACAAAATATAATCAACAAATAGATTCTGATGTATTATTATAGGTTAGGATGAGATCAGAGACTGATCTCAAATGGGAAATTCACAAACTTACCAGAGGTATATACAGTAATACTACAACAAGAATTGAGCACATGGTATATACTTTTAATTACACTGACACTTCTCAGTGTATTTATTATACTTATCATTTTGCATATACATGTAGGCCCAATACATTATTGTTTACATTCTGTTCATGTATTTTTAATTACCATCTCACATATATTACTGTTTTTATATTTTATCTTTTATTTTAGCTTGCATTATTTTATATTTTAATTCACATTTTGGTTTTACTAAGCCGATTTTCTTTTTCTTTCTCATACATATTATTAAGCATTGTTGGTTGAAGCCTGAAACTGAAGATTTCCATTGCAAATGACTGCTTCTCTCTAACTGTTTTGCATATGACACATCAAAATATCAACATGTTCCACTGAGGCTTAATGTGATATCTCATAACGCATCAGCTCTTGACAGCAACTCAGGCCTGAGAGAGAATCAGCTGTTCTTGTGTTACTGCCACTTCCTCTGTGCTTCAAGGTGTGTGTGTGTGTGTGTGTGTGTGTGTGTGTGTGTGTGCGTGTGCGTGCGCGTGCGCGTGCGTGTGCGTGCGCATGCATCAGGGTCACCAAGTGCTTTTGGCTCATGTCAGTAGTGAGGTTGGTAGACTTACCTCCGTTTTATTCAGCTTTAGAAACTCTCTTTCTCCCTCTGTCCAGCCTTTTCTCTAGCTCTGTATCCCATCTCTTGCATATTTATTTGCTGTTTTGCTCGTTGATCCACTTCCTTCCTCTCCCAGCCTGGGTGTCCAAGCTGAGGTGAAAACAATGACATCAGGTCAGAGAGAGTTTAGAGTCCTGCTGCAATTTTCTATCAAGAACAGACTTGTGGAATCATGCATTCATTGTTTACCATCCATGTAATTAACTCATCAGCTGTCAATCAGCCTTTCATTCATCACATTAAACGTGCTGCAATGAACTAGATATACATAATAATACAAATAAACAGCAGAATATTTCATTGTTTTGATCAAAAATAATAGCAGTGGTGTAATGCCAAAATCTGCTGCTGATCCTAAATTTCATATAGATCAAATAGATACGTAATAACACCCCTCTACTTGATACTAAGTAGTAGCAGCCACAGTTTTCTGCTGCATGTTACAAGTTTGAGTTCAGCCAGCAGGTGACAACAGATAACAAATTTTGGTTTTTGGTTTTATTTTGGAGGTTTTTGGCCCATTTGCATGAGGACTTCCTCTACGTGTATTTATGTATCTGTCTGCTTGTTCGTGTGTGTGTGTGTGTGTGTGCGCTTACCGAAACTTCCCAGACATTCTCAGGGCAGCTGATCTTCTCTCTCGTGTGAACTCAGCTTCAGGCTGCTCACCTGAAAGGCGACATACAATTGTGGCATCATATTTGTGCAAAAAAGCAACAAATAACTCCATGAAATTAAACTCCAAACTAGATTTGCAAATGTGTACAAAGACTTGTAAATAAAAGGTGTATTTTTCTAACCAAAAACCAATGCAAGCTTACATCAGTGCATTTCCAAACAGTTTTTGGTTTGTTTGATTATTTTTCAGAATTTTTACTTTCGAATTATAGCCTTTTACATAATATATATGCTATTTTGTCTGCATATGATGCCCAGACTAGTGTATTTTTCTTTTGTTTGTTTATTTGTTTTTGCAAATTAAGTGATATAATCTAGGCTCAAAAGTCCACAAGACACATTTTCTAGATCTATTTTAGACTCTGTCTTAAACAAACAAGTGTTTAATACATAATTCAAACATGTTGGTGCTACAACTAGAGGTGCTCAGTATATGAACTAATTAATCTTTCAGCTCAAATCCTCAAGACGAAATGAGAGCACTGAATGAATCAGTATCTCTTTGCATTGGGGCTCCCCTCACTGGTGACAGCAAGTACCACAGCTTAAATGTGATATATGCAAGTATGTTACTTCCTGGATAAAATGTTACTGAACAACCACAAAAGTCACAGAAACAATCACTTTGCAATGACTCTGCTGCAAAGGTGTTTTTGATGCCCTATTAAACAGGATTTGCATAGGCATGGTTTTATGGTGAACTGAACAAAACAGTTCTAGCAACAAACTAAACTGAAGCAGCAACTGTACTTCAAAGTATTATAAATGGTGTTTCCATGACTTGACCTTTTGAATGGTGATCACTTAGTTTTTTTAAAAAAAAAAACCAAAACAATAACAAACAGTGATCTTTGTGCTGAACTAGATTCAATTATCAAAATCAGCAAAGTATGTTATATTTTCTTGTTGCAACATGTCACATCTATAAGGACAAACTCATGTTACAAAATATATGGGTATATGTTGGATGGATGCTATCCAAAACCCTGAAGCACATTTAAGAACCATTTATAGTGTGCCAGGTTATAGAGGCTCTGGGTGATACTGGTGAGGCATCATTTGTGATAGCGTGAGTTCAAATGCTGCAGAAAGGCACAGCAGAGCCCCCGGGCGACTACCATTTTACTCACTGTTCAGCAAGTCCCGCATTAACCTCTGGGAAACAATAGAGACATTAGTTTTTGTTTTCAAACAACACACCCTGTTAACTTATATTGGTTCAGTATTTTGAAGCAAGTGGTGAGGAAACTAAACATATATAATTCTCATAGCATTTACAATACTATACTAACATGTTAATGTAGATGTTTTAACTTGCTAAAGACAGGAGATGAAACATCAGGGGATCACCAAAGTCATTATAAATCATCCTCTGGGAACTATGAAAAACAATAGGAAATCTCATTATAATCCATCCAATAGTCGCCAAAGAAATACAGGAACAGGCTGCCTCCCATTCCTAGAACCACAGTGATCAAAATTGATTTTAAAGCTTAATGCATGCCTGTAGTCAGAGAATCAGTTTGTTTTCAATAAGGTTAAATTGCTATTACTCACTCAGCATTGTATCTTTATGCTACATAAAAACAAGTGATAGAAATGACTTCTAGGTTTGTTTGCAGCTTAGAATCTGCAGGAAAGAATGGGACACTGCTATTTGATTTCTTATAATGGAGCTGGACCTGCAATAACAACTTTCTCCTGATACCCGATCTGCAAAGTAACAAAAGTGTGCATGTGCTCTCCCACTTCTTGCAGGGTGAGAGAAGCAGGCTTGACTGGTGCTCCAGTATAAAGGCCTAACAACTATGTGAATACAAATCAGCAGTTACATAACAGTTTGTAACCAAGACACTGGCTGCTCTGTGCTACAGCAGGTACATAAAACAAAACACACACAGATATACAGAATATGGTATGCCTGGTAGAAAGTAACTAAGTACATTAAAAAAGTACATTCTAAGTGTATTTATTAAAAAAAAAACTGTACTTAAATACAGCTTTAGGTGTTACTATGTTTAAGGTTACTGCTCAAAAGTATATGAAGAAGTCAAAATTAGCTACTCAACTAACTACAACATTTAAGGGCTGCCACTTACATGTCAATGCTAGAATAATAATGATCAATAATGATATGATATGATACTGACAGGCAAAATTCTGTGTGAGTAATTTGATACTTTTTAGGTTAAGACGGATAAGGTTAGGTTAAGAACAGACAGATCAAACACTGGCTCTTGACACGACCATTGACATTTTTGCATCGGCCACCACGCTTGGCACATGGTTGAAGTTTCAGAAGTCTGCAGCAGTCTGCCAGTAGTGTAATGTACAAATTGATAATACTTCATTACAATTTTTAAGAATATTTTGGGAGTATCTGTACTTTACTTGAATTTTTATATTTCTGTCATTACCCATATTTACTCCACTACATTTTCTAAATAAATGTTATACTTTTACTCTAATAGATTTTACAAAGCATTTTTATTACTTGAGGAAGAAAGGAAGGAAGGAACGGATGGATGGATAGATGAATGACGGAATGGGCAAGAAGAAAAAAAAGGATTTTGTTCTTTAAATCCTGTATGACTTTGTATACATTAAGAAGAAATAACTTTAATAATTGTCAAAATTCTGATCACTTGCTTTTTTATCAATGACATTTACTTGTACTTTTACTTTAAAAACATAAGTACATTTGATATCAGAAAACTACTTTTGATGCGTAACCATAGCATCAGATACTTTCTGACTTCTACTCGAGTAATATTCTAATAAGTGACTTTAACTTCCAACAAAGTCATTTTCTGGCAACACACTCTGTAAGTATGGCTTTCAGGGACTTCATCCACCAGCACACTAGACCAACTATTTGTCTAACACCCCCATCAGGCTAAAATTTACTGAATGAACAGTGCTTTTACTGAGACCTTTCCATCTCGGACAGCCAATGAGCATTCCTCTAGTTCCACCAATATGTCAACCACAGTTTAACTCATAACCTTTAGAGGCCAACTACAAAGTTAAGATACACTTCTACACTTCCAAAAGAATTTATCTTTTAGGTTTTAATGAAATCATGCTGTTTTCTCTAACACCACCTTGCCAAACTTTGCCTATTCAGCATACAAATCAGAATTTGAGCAAGAAATTATCTTTTATTTCTAGAGTTTTCAATTGCATCTTAGGAAAAAAAATGTAGAATAATAAGTATGTTTGTATTCTTTGTTTGTTTTCCAACCAGCACTTGGGGAATGTAATAACTGCATGTCTATTGTAGGTGTTAGCAGGGCTAAAGTCTGCTTCGTCTTGTTGGCTTGTCTGTACTGTTGCCGCTCACACAAATACTGAGACATTCCACTCTGAGATTCAAGCTCACTGTCAAATACTGCTGTAAAGTACGTATTTGTCAGTCGGGGGGAGAGGCATTCAGATCCTCTACTTAAGTAAAGGTATTGACGCTGTGAAAATACTGTGCTCCAAGTCAAGTCCTCTGTTCAAAAACCTTACTTTAGTAAAAGTCACAGTTAGTGTTTTACTATCAAATATGATTTTGGATTAACAGTACTGCTGTATTAGTATGTATGTTGCATTTGACTTTCTCAGTGCCTAATTTGAATTCCTAGCATTGCTGTCCTGTGAGAACCATGTAGCCAATCTCTAAAAAAGTTTTTATGAGCTTAGAAAAAACAGCCCCGTATTGAGCTTTGTGCCATTGCATTTTGCACCTGATTCAAGAGGATATTTCTCTAGTTAATTTAGTTTAAGAACTTAAGGAACTAATATCAAAAATATGGAAAAAAAAAAACAAAAAAATGGGCTCGTTTTACTCTACCTCGGGCAGACGTAGTAAATGTACTCGTTAGGCAACACTCCACAACTGGGTTTAAAGAAACCACGTGTCTAAACCAGAGCTTGGCCCTGCTGATTACTACCTTATTATACCTGCAACCATAAATTTTGTAGAGTTTCTTTTCTGTCATGAAAATCAGCAGTTTCCTCTCTCTTCCAGCCAGAGAGACAGACTATTTTGACAGATATGAATGATGACAGACGGATAATTTGTTGTGTGGAGGACTGATATGCCTTCACATGTTTGTTTAAATGATTGTTCTTTTTGTATCCCTTATGGTAATATATTAATACTTAAACGTTAATTGAGAAGAAATGTGTTTACGGGGAGATCAATTTTACATGGCAAATGTATAATTTCTAAATTAAATTTTGTTTTCCATATTTTATGAAATGCAGTGTCTGCTTGCTTGTATATAGCCTAGGGGGGAGTTTTTCCTTTTCCTTTCCTTCTGCCATTAATAAATTGCATAGCTATGTTATTCAGTAATGCGGGAATCCCCAGACGTGATGATCAAACTAATCTCTTTCCCTGCTCTTTCTCTCTCTCTATCACTTGCTATTGCATCAGCATCAAAAGCAACACGACCACGTTGTGAGTGGGAAATGGGGTGTGCTGCCTTCAGATACTGTCGGAAAATCTACAGTTAATACACGTCAGTGGTCACGTAGTCTGCATAATGAAAAAAAGCTACAAAAAAGACAAGAAGACTGAGAGGATTATAATTAGTGTGACACAGTAATTGATGATACTGAAGTGTCTAGGTTATAATTCAGGCGTGTAAGGTAACAATCATGTATTTTAGCATTATGTTTTGTTTGTGTTTTTCAGTTTTGTTTATTTTCTGTTATTGGTCATCACGTTGCTTTGCAAGTAGTCCAATTTCCTCTTCAAATGAAGGACAAAGATATAGCAATTTAGTACATATTGGAAATTAAATGTATAGTATATTGCTATAAAAGTTTTTAAAATGTAGGCTGTAACATCATCTGAACAAGTAACAACAAATCCCACTGCACTAAGCAATCCTGATTTGACTTATAAATAAAATTATAAATTAAAGGTCTCATGAAAGACAAGTTGGTAGTTTTTATAATTTACATGCCGTTTAAATGTGAGGTAGGCCTATATAGTCTACAGCCTAACTGAGGTAAAATATGTAAGTTTTTGCAATTGTAATTATTTAACTCAACTGAGTGTCAATTTGTTTTCTTATTTTTGTTGTTGTTGTTTGTTTAGATTTCAGCTTCAGAGTAAAACTATTTTCATTCTACACTGTTTCTATTTTTGGCTCTTGGGAACGCTTTAGTTCACATAAGACAACAAATCCTGTCTTTTTTCCACTTTTTTAAAGATTTAGTATTTAATATGTAATTTAGCCCACGTTTTGTTTTGTAAGTTTAGGGCTGAGCTATTAAAATATTTATGCTAATACCTTTCTTTGCCGATGTAAAGCAGTTTCAGTTCCGTCTAAAGACATTTTTAACTCTGGACTTGTTTTGGAGGGAAGCTCCTGAACGCATCACCAGTTGGCGTGACCTGAACATCACAAGTGCATCGGAACAACGCCTGCGCTTCAACCAATCAGAGCCTCTGTCGGGCTGTGACGTAAAGGGACTGTGGCAGCTTTGTCGTGAATGGGTGGGGGTGTAAACTTAAAAGCGGTCCTTCCATCAGGAAACTCCGGTTAACCTTGATAAACTCAATATAACACGGAACAACCTGCCATCTCTGTCTGCGTCACGTTTCACCATGTCTGTGTCCGAAATTGTGCCTGGGTGAGTGAATATATTGAAATTATTTCAAATATATGTAGGCTATTATATTTTTTATAGATTATATATTATTTTGCTGTGCTGTATGTCGATTTAATCATACATTCATCACCAGGTCTCCATCGCTCTTTTTGCAAAGGACGTAAAGCGCGGAGGCTGTAAAGCTTTAAAGAAATACTCTTAGATGTAACTACATTTTCCACAAAGCCCCAGAGAAACAGATACACGGAGGCTATATAATCATACTGATAATTAAAAACGTGCCGAGAAGCGCGCGCAGCCGCACCAGGATGTCACGCTGGTGGCTGGGGATGCTGCTCGATGAATGTCATTTCTCATGGCTACGCGGAGGAGACAACTATCCGCCTGGGGCATTGTCACTGTGGGATATATATATATATATATATATATATATATATATATATATATATATTTAAAAAGGCAATTAAAGCGCAGGACTCTTTACTGACCGATGTGACGGAAAAAACCCACTTGGCTCGTGCGCGCCGCCGTGACGTCACCCCTCCAAACCCACTGACCTCTTACTCACAGAGGTGGCTTCTTTTCTCTTGCTGTACTTTTATTTGACCACGTGTGCCGAGTGACCGAGCCACAACATGGCTCACAGCACAATCAGTCAGAAAACTCTTACTCTCTCTTTTGTTTGGGCAGAATGCCGCGAGACAACGTGAGGTGGCCACATGCTGGTATTGTGAGGTTTAATAAAAATGTAATGATAGATACATTTATCATATAAAACGGGGAAAACGAGTTTTTAGTGGTGGAACGTAACTAAAGTGCATCTACTCAAGTACGCTGCTGCAATTAAAGGGATAGTACGTCCTAAAATTAAAGTTCCATCTTTCCTCTCACCTGTGAAGCTATTTATCTGTCTAGATTTTTTTTTGTGTGTGTGTGTGTGTGTGTGTGTCAGATGTAGAGTGTTGGAAGTATCAGCACTAGAGATGTCTGCCTTTTCTCCAATATAATGGAAGCAGATGACACTTGGCTCCTGGTGCTCAAAGCGCCAAAATTATACATTTGAAAAACTTAACAGCAATATCTCTCTTCAGAAATCATGACCCCGTTACTCAAGATAATCCACAGACTTTGTTGTGAGCAGTTTCGTTGAGGAACTACTTTATTTGTACCAAACAACACTTACCCACCAGATCAATGTGCAGAAGGAAGTGTAGGTCTATACTGAAAGAGAGGCTCGTGCCATAGATGTTTACATTTATTATAAACACAAATGGCGGCCTCCTCAGCTGAGCTGTGACATTAGCTAGCTCAGTGGCGCTAGGTGAGCTGGCCAAAATGCTTAAACAAGGGAATGTTTGGTATATTTGCTTGAAAATGACAATTCAGTCATCAAAATGGTTGCACATGCTTGTATTGTATACGACAGCTTAAAAGCAACGAAATATTGCAGTGTAGAAATGTGAAATATGTGCGAAGCTCATATTTTTTAATATAATGTCATTTTTAGTGTTAGTGCAAGTATGCCTCCAAATGTTGTTTGTAGTGAGCTGTCCAACTTTGCCTTGTCTTTTTTTTTGTTTTTTTTGCAGTGCACCAGCAAATTAACCAGTTTCCTCTGCAGATTAATAAAGTTGTTGATAAAGTTATCTTTGTCAAGGGAAAAAGCTGTATTAAGAGTTAAAGGAAAGGGATAAAGGAACTCCACTGTAGAGTCCTCACATATACAGAGATATAAAACTATGTGCGCTTCAGAAATACTGCAGACTGCATTCATTGCCAAGGTGTGTTAACATCCTGTGCTTCATCATCTGAACATGACGCACTGTTTGCACAATAAAACCGCTCAAACCTTTTACCATCAGAAGCTCAACAGGACATTGTCTGTGTCTGTGTGTGTGTGTGTGTGTGTGTGTGTGTGTGTGTGTGTGTGTGTGTGTGTGTGTGTGTGTGTGTGCGCGCGCGCGCGCGCGTGTGTTTTTTTATAAATATGACTCAAAGCCAGGAAAAAAACCTCATTTCATTCCTGTGATGTCACAGAATGCCCCAACCTCCCAAATGCCTTCTGTTGAATCAGATATCCCTGTTTATTTCCTTTTAACCAAATGCAGCATGACTGTGCACACAGAGAGGGGAAATGAGGACATCACTGTGTATACCTAGTGACCAATCTTTGGTGTTATGATATTATTGATGCATTTGAAATAAAATGAAAATAAGAAAAAGAACATAATACCTTAACCTCATCCTACACCTGAGGGATGAATTAAAACACCACCTATAGACCAGGTGTCTACATACTTTTGGCCATGAAGTGTTTTTATACATTACAGAAATAGGTTTTGTTGATACAAGAGCTTTGTACATAAGCTACTGTTGTCCTGCCTCACTTTGACTTCAGCTCTTACATCAGGGGATTGAGTTGCACGTCGAATTCTGAAAAAAATGTAGAGCATACTACGTACAATTTAATAATCTAGTTTCATTGCAAAAGCCATGTTAAACTTCCATGTCAGAGAGATGCAACTGCTTTATTTTAGGTGTGTTTAGTCCTTATGTAATTGATTGCATTTCATGTCTGACTGTAACTGGAGTGCTGTTTCGGCCAGGACTTCGTCAGAAATGAGATTTCTGTCTCAAGGGACTTCCTGGTTAAGATTAAATACAAAATAAATAAAATAAGTGACCTATCTTTGTTTTTCTTACTCCTTCAGTGAAAGCTATGAGGAGTGTCGGGCGACAGCTGATTGGCTGCTGTCCAGCACACAAATACGGCCGACTGTGGGAATCGTATGCGGCTCAGGTCTAGGGGGGCTGGCTGAGATGCTCAAGGACCCTCAGGCTTTTAAATACAGTGACATTCCTAACTTCCCCCGGAGCACAGGTATGCACAGCCTGCAGCTGTCAGCTGGTAATATGTGTGTGTGCATGCTTATGGGCTCTGAGTAAATGCACTGGGTGGCTAACTGAGAGTGTGTGTGTTGCAGTGCATGGTCATGCTGGCCGGCTGGTGTTTGGAACACTAAAAGGGAAGCCGTGTGTTTGCATGCAGGGCAGGTTCCACCTTTACGAGGGCTACCCCATCCAGAAGGTGAGTCAAGATTCGTTTAAAGGAAAGTTCAGAATTTTTTTAAGTGAGCTTGTATGAGGTACTAATCCATAGACAGTGTTTTACATATAGTAAGTGTCAGTCAGCACGCCCACAGTTTGGCAAAGCAGGCTGTTGTAGTCCAGCATGGAAGCTTTGTAATGTACTACTGTAAAATCAGCAAAAAAAAAGAGATACGTTTAACTGTAAGCTATATTGACTGTGTTTTCACTGCTTGACCTTGCCATCAGTAATTTCTAATGGGAAATGAAGCTGTTATATCACTCTCTTTAAAGCCAGGCTCCACTGAGAATATTTACGATTTATCATATCTGAACACAGGAGCTGCTGGTCTACCGCTGCCTCAATCAGTTAGTTTCTGTCGATGTGTGGATTTTGTGTTTAAAAGAGATCAGCTTCAGCAAAGTCACACAATAACAGAAATGAACTAACTGATTTAGGCAGCGGTAGACCAACACTTACCCTGTTCAGTAAGCTAAAATTACTGTTTTGGTCAAGGAAGACTGGTCGCTTTCATAAGAGCATAAATGGGAATCTTAAGTCGTTAAGTCTTACATGTCGAAACTGTCTCTGGCAGAGAGGTAAAGCTGCTGCAATACTCTCAATATCACATACAATTAAACTGATATTGATTATTTTAGGTGGGACTTTTTTAGGTGGCTAAAATATGTTTTGATGTGCTACTCGTCCACAACAGTATGTTGCTTTGCTTCTGTGTCAGACTCTAGTCTGCCTCTCCAAACTGGTGTGGCGATTGACATCAGCTGTAATACACTGACTATGGAACTAACCCTTTAAGTAAAAGTACTAATTCAATAGTGTATAAGCATTCAATTAACTAACCCTTCCCCTGTAACATGAGTTTTGTTGCTAATTTACTATGGGGTTTTATTTATTCAGCTGGTGTTTGCATGCAGTCACAGTCTGATAAGACAGAGATATCAGGGTGTGTGTGTGTTCGATTAGAGGGCCCCTGTTCATTCTCACTCTGAAAGTAACCTCCTACCGGTTATCCAATGCAGTAAACACTGAAATATCTCAGTGCCTGAGGCGTTATTACCTCAGTGGCATTATTTAACTCACTGTGTACAGTCAAACACTGAACATGCAGATTGATTAACAGATATGTCCCCTCAGAAACATTTCAAGGAACACACATTTTGCATTTCAGTCTACTTATGTTTGTTTCAAGCGAGGTTCATGCAGCTGGCATGCAGGCGTCACTTATATCTTTGGACAATAACAACCCTAATACTGGTAACTCTTTTTCATACATATGTAAATATCATTATTGTGTGTACAAAGTGTTTCACATTACCTTGTGTTCTCCAGATCACGCTGCCTGTGCGCGTCTTCAAGCTGATGGGTGTGGAAACGATCATCCTGACCAATGCAGCTGGAGGCCTCAACCAGGACTACAAAGTGGGAGACGTCATGATCCTCAAAGACCACATCAACATGCCGGGGTTTGCTGGAAACAACCCACTGGCTGGACCAAATGATGACAGGTAGGTGCGGAGGAGGGGGCATGATGGATGGATGGATGGATGGATGTTTCTATGAGAACAGATCAGGTGAGCTATGTTTACATTAAAATTTAACATGTTTTAATGCTCAAAGCAACCAATATTTCCTGTCAACTGCATAATTTTAACAGTAGAAAAGCTCAAACATGTAAAACTCAAAAGTTTTACAGCACATTAAAGGGTCGGTAAACCAACTTACAACATTATATGCCAATGGTTGTCTCAATATTTCATTGAAAGACTTTGAAATTTACATTTAAAAAAAGAAATTTGTCCTCAGTTCAAAGCGGCCATTCTTGGCTGTTTCATTCGAATTTCCCACGTGAAGATTGAGAAAAGTCTTGTCTTTTTTCTCGAGTGATGACAAGCAAGTGGTCGTGACTCATTCAGTGTTCAAATGACTCAGCTGTAGACCACTTTTCCCCTCTCCCAACCTATTTGTGTCTGTATTTTTATTTGCATTTTTCCAGTCTCCCACACTGCTGGCCTGTCAGAGCCAACAAAAGCAGCTATTGTTCTCAAAGGCTGAAGGCTTTATTGCACATCCAAAAACTTTAAAATGACTTCTAGCTTCGGAGCCGGACTCTGTGTAATGTCAGCGCATTGATAAATGAAACAGACAACTTATACTGTGTTTTCTTGCATCCATGAACTGCAGGAGAAACTTGCTGAACAAATTGCAGTGTTCACAAGTACTATCTTCTGTGGTTCTCATGAGGATATTAATCAATCTCAGAAACTTGGTGTATTGCTTTAACGTTACCTGAGTCATTTGGGGGAATTTCGGTATCGAATTGTGTGATTTCTGTTGTTGAGTCAACACTGTCTTCCTCCCTCCAGATTTGGCGTCCGCTTCCCCTGCATGTCTGATGCCTATGACCGCGAGCTGCGGCAGTTGGCCAACGACGTGGCATCAGAGCTGGGCTACAGCGACTTCATGCGGGAGGGAGTGTACTGCGTCCTGGGAGGTCCTTCTTTCGAAACCATCGCTGAGTGTCGCATGCTGCACAGACTGGGTGCTGATGCTGTTGGTGAGTGTCCCACACACACACACACACACACACACATTTGTAATTCTATACTTGTGAGGACTTTCAACAATGTTCCCTAAAAATCCAAACTTTAAAAATGAAAATAAAAAGTCTCCCTCTTAGAAATGCTAAGATACAGTTTAGGGGAACTTAATATTTAATTTAAAAAAAAGTGTCTTAAACCCCTTAAGTCAAGAGGTCCTTGTGATCCCCAGTTAAGCTTTGATGACCACTATAGGTGGTTGTGGCCCCCAGGTGAGAAAAAAGTGCCCTGAACTGTAACCTCAACCTTTACAACTAGACACTTAACCCTAACTGTAGTCTTACCTCTACAACCAAGACTTTAAAAAATTTTAAAAAATTAAAACATTCAGGTTTTAACAATGGCATAAGTATGAAAATACGTGCACAAAAGCACACAAACACCAGGTGTGAGTCAATTCAAGTGACTAACACATAGAAAGAAGTGTGTCATAGGATGAGTCATTCAAAACCTCAGTCTTGATGAAGTCCATTTTTAGAGTAAATCTACTCAACATCTGTGCGTCATGCTTAAGAATTCAATAGGAAATTGACTAAAATATGAATAAAGAGTATAACTTCTTACCCTCTCTTCAACTTTGCTGCAGGGATGAGCACTGTCCATGAGGTCATCGTTGCCCGCCACGCCGGGATGCGTTGCTTTGCCCTGTCGCTCATCAGCAACCGGGCAGTGATGGACTATGACAGCCAGGAGAGGGCCAACCACGAAGAAGTCCTGGAGACGGGCAGGCAGAGAGCCGAGCAGCTGGAGAAGTTGGTGTCCACCATGGTGGCCCGACTGGAGCACAACAACAACAACTCCTTCTGAACATGTGACCTGGTCCCAGGTCAGCTGTCCTGCTGTATCTCTGCATCACAGTGACAGGAGTTCATTGCCAAAAGTGCTTCTTAGAAGGCTAAAAAAGCTGTAGCGCTATGAACCCCCAGGGAGCGTTTACTATTCGATAAATTCGTTTCTTTGCTTTGTTTCCAATGACTGTTACTTTAAGTCTGGTCTTAAAATCTTAGGAACTGCTCCACTTTTTATGATACACTCCTTTATCAGCATGTTTACATTTTTTAGATGTACAGATGAATGATGCGACTAATTCTCTGACAGAGCACTGCTGTGATATGTTATAATGACTAGTGTTTCAGTGAAACAGCATCATACTGTAATTTTTAAAATAATAACTTTTAACTTAATAAAATATGCATATTTATTGTTTCAGTCATTTTACATTCCTTAATATCAGTTAACTAACATGAATACAGTGATATTCACATTATTTAATGGAGAGGGCAACTTACCATGCATGTCTTCATAAGATCATGGCTGAAAGGTGGAAATAATAATGTCATATAATGTAAAAGAGATGTCAAATGTTCTAAAATATTTATACTAATTGTATTTAAGTGGTGTTTTTATTTACTTTGATGATATGTCAAGAATTTGATGAACAGTTGAAAAAAAGGGATTATACTAACCTTCAGTTACCAAAGTATACAGATTTGATCAAAATCTCCTTCTATGTCTTATCATTGTGTTAGCACTCTGGGATTTTGACTGTCTGCGCTTCTAGAAGTACTTTACTAAACACTGTACAAACCATGGATCTACTTTCACAATAAAATGACTCAACTTACAACAATTGTGGTTCTATGTGTGATACCTTTTAAACTAAAAGATCTGGGGAGCATTCCCAAAAGGATGCTCAACAAACTCTGTGTCTAACCCTGAACTCTGAGTATTCGGTTCCAGAACAGCTGGCCTGAGTAAGTTCAATCAACTCTGAGTATGTTCACCCCGAGTTCAGCACGCGCACAACCTAAATAAAAAGCCATCATCAGTGGAGCCCCAATACTTCACCATGGCAACCGCTGAGAAAAAGAAATCAAGCTACTTTACCTATTGGAACTAAAAGTCCTCATGCTACAGAGAATATGAGCCCACTTTAGAAAGAAAACCGTTGCAGCAGCTAAGGAGAGAAAGCGGTATAGGAGAAAATCGCTGCCCGTGTCATTTGTGTCAATGCATAAGTTTAAATGCAGGTGTCCATTGACTTAACATTAACCACACTTCATAAAAATCATAGCATAAAGGTGAAAAAGTGGTGGATTGAATAAATTTTGATTTTCATTTCGGTGCACTTGGAAAAAAAATGCACTTGGAAGCAACTGAAAATGAAATATATAAAAACATCATTCATAAAGGTAAAAAGGTATATATAAAGGTATATTTTGCTCAGCCATGATTGTAGGCCAGCCTCACTTTGGTTTCATTCATATTTGAAGTTAAACAAAGTAAATATTCATTCAGTGGCTATCTCAACATGTAGTCATTTAATTCCCCAACAGAATGCTGTTTTAACACGTCTTCTCGCCTAATATCCTACTGAGTAAATTAACATTTCATATTGATATAAAGCACACACTGTGAACACAAAATTAAGCTTCCATTATGGGACTGAGAATTACTATGATGATTGTGTATTAGATAATGGTATATATGTGAGAATGGTACTTTTATTTAACTAACTGATATTTGATCATAGATTTTGTTTACTGTCTTTTATTGTATGGTAGTATTTTAGCTTTTTGGATGCTTTTTAAATGTAATTTATTATTGGAGTTTTGTTTTATTTTATTGTTTTTAATATAAGATATTAATTTTATTTTTTATTGATTTTATCCATACTGGAATCATTGATTGGTCGACTAAAATCCTGGTGTCGTGTATATGAAAATTCAACAAAATACAAATTATAAAAAAATTTACATTTGAGTTTTACTCAGCCAACAGAAATGCGATGTGTGAGATTGGATATGTACGGTCAGAGAATGTTATTAAAATGAATGATTGAGTGAAATGAAAAACTGTGCCACTATAACAAATATTCATGAGAGCACATCCAATTGGGATCTGAAAATCCTCTCCTGACGTAAGGCACTGCGAAAAATTTCTGCTTCAGCACAGACAATCCATGTCTGACAGTTTACTTCAGGTGGGAGGAGACAGATAGAAACTCTGTGTTTCTTCTAGAAAACCTGACAGCGAGCAGGTTATGTTCGCAGAGTCAGTTATTATGGTGATTGACTCAGAGTTTGACTTAACTCTCTTTCTGAAACAGACAACCCAGAGTTTCCCTCATCTCAGGGTTAACATACTCAGCGCTTTCACATAACCTGCTTCCTGGAATACCCCCCCGATGTTTCTGTGCACTTCTGAAGTGTGTTGGTGGGACGTGTGAGATCTTTCCCCTGCAGGCTTGTGGTCTTGAGTCAGTCTTTTTCGTCGTTTTTCGTCGTTTTTTCCATTTTTTATGTGCAAACTTTCCCCTGACCTGTCTCTTCTATTTTCTGTAAAAATTAGTGGTTTTCTACACCTCCAATATTGCTGTTTTTTAAAGTCACCACAGAACTAGGGATTCACTGGGCAAAGCAGGCACCAAAAAACAGGGCACCAAAAGTCTCTGGTATAGTGCATGTTTTTTGAGTGCTTGTTTTGTTGTAGTTTATTGCACGTTTGATGATTAGTAGGTTAGTAAATGATGGGAAGTCACATGAAGACCAGTGTAACATTTTCACTGGTCTTCATGTGACCAGTGTAACATTTTCACTGGTCACATGAAGACCAGTGAAAATGTTACAGTAGTCACGTCTTTTTTATATCTTAATTATCTGGTCTATTTTAAACTTGACGCAGACTAATTTGAAGCGATGTTTGAGTGCTGCTTGACTAAAAATTATATGACTGTTCTTTGATTCTCAGGAACTGGGTAACGGCTGGAAAAAACTAATGTGGACTACAAACATTACATGCACTTTGCTGCCACATAGTTGGCAAGTATGGATAGAATATCACTGTATACTATGGGGTCTTTTCCATATTGAAAATAAAGGGTCAAACCATGTCACAAACAGTACAGGAGACCTGAGCATCCATACACTGTTCCACGTTTTATTCTGTCTTGACGACTCGAGTAAACTCATTTGTTATGCATATTAATGTAGAAGTAGCAAAAATGTGATAACAAAGCGCTTTGTCATTTTGTAAAAGCAGGAAAATTAGTAAGAGGCGGCTCTAAGAATGCTTTAGCTACATTATTACAAATTTATGTGCATTGTTATTATTATTGGAGGCATTTAAAAATAGTCTGTATTTTATTGAGTTCTGAATTTTGTGTTCTTAATGTACATATTTTTTTGCTGAGTTTGTGTTTTGTACTGTCTGTTGTGTATTTGTTGTTAAGTTTGATGTGTTTTTAAGGATCACCCAGGGACATATTAGCTTCGGCTAAAAATGCTTTGGCGTGTGGCATTACTTTACTAAGCATTGTATCCACACAGTAGCGCAACCTGCAAATTCAATGTAAGATTCCCAGAGTAAGAACACCAACAAATAACTCCAGGTGGCATTCACAGCTGTCCTCTGTGTGAGAGAAAACACCATCAGGATGGTTGACATCTTTAGTGTCTGTCTGTCCTTCACCTTATCACCCATGTTTACCCTCCCTTTTTCTTTTCTGTCCACTCAATCCACTGACATGGACACTCTAGTCTATACTCTGTCTGTTCCCACTTTCTAACCCAAAATGTATCCACTACCACTTGTCCTCTTCCTCCTCCTCTTCCTCAAAAAAAGACATTTTCCATGACGCACCAGCAGCAGTGTTTATACCCTTACAAGGTCATGAGAATTATATGAGCTGTCTGTTTCCCTGCAGCGAATGAGCAGGTCTAGGTGTCGGGACAAAATGCACTGATGCACTGCAGTGTGGGAAAGCAAAGCAAGACATAGGCTGTACACTCTCTTAGCACACATTGGCATGTTATCAATAAATCAACAAGTTGACTTTGTAGTTCTACTGGTTAGATTTATAGCTATACACACACACACACACACACACACACACACACACACACACACACACACACACACACACACACACACACTGATGTTTAAACTCCTGAGTGCACTTTGGGTAACTGGTTTGTATTTAAGTAAGTATGTAAATTAGAAGTTGCTTGTATAAGCTGACAATGAGGTTAAAGACCTGTTTGACTGTTGGCCACCTCACATGCGCTTCAACAATCTACTTTGACATATTCTGATGAGTATGCACTGACACTTATCTAAAGGCCATGACGCACCAAGCCAACGATCGACCAGCAGTCAGCGTCAGGCCGTCAGTGAGTGTCTGTCGTCCTAGTTCTTGTGGTGTATGCCACACAGTTGGCACTAATCAACACTTGTTGGCTTTATTCTGGCTGATTCAGTATTTTGTATCGGCATCTGAGCTGGCACAGCCTGTCAGTGAGTGAAATCAATCTGACTTTTTGGCTGAGACACTTTCCGCCAAATTTGAGGCTATGCAACAGTTTGCCTTTGTCACAACAAGTTCTTTGATGTTGGTTTGGTGCGTCTGGGCCTTAACACAGCTGCCATAAAATGCTCATTCAAGTCCTGTAGTTTTGAAATAATAACTACAAAAAATTGTGACGTAAAGCTGGACTTGCGTTTTCCTTACAGCATTATTTTTGCAAAAACACCAACTGTATGAGTGACTGAACAGACATGCCAGCAAGAACCCTGCTGTGCTCATGAGGGGAAACTTAATTTGATGTTATCAACCTCTTCTTGTAAGATCTTTAAATAACTGTTTTTGCAGTGAAGCTCTCCAAACAAAAATGCAGCAGTCAATCTGTCAGACATGAAAGCTGCTTCTTCAATCGTTTATGAAAAAGAAAGCTTCTCTGGCACTGACCACTACTGTTCAAGAGCAGTGTTTAGATTATACTTTACTAGCTGTGTAACCCTTTCACCACCAAACTAAAGCCATGTTGACCCTTAGATACAATATCAAGACACACAAATAATGGAAAGTTTTCTAAAAACATGGACCCAGATGAGCCAACAACAGTTTTTTTAGAAATGTAAATGAAATTATAGTATGTCCAGAGGACGATCTCTTCTCTACAGGATCTTTACACCTGCTATAAACCTTCACACATCTTCAGCTAACATCCCAACTGGAGAAAATATATAAAGCCATAAAAAACTGAGCAGGGGACGACAGAAAGAATACTGGAATAAAACAGGGTCAACATGCATGGATGTTATCAATACACTGTGAAATGAGCCCTTGGAAATAACTATTACTTCTGTCCTTGCTGCAATGCAGTGCTTAAAGCTGTTGCCTCAGGTCTTAAAGGAAAGGCTGTAAAACCGCTGAAGATCATACTCAGGTGGCCAGGGTGGTTTTTTTTTCACAACCAACAGGAAGTTCATAATGTGAAGCTCCTGTGCAGCTCAGGCTGCAGCAGCAGTCTTAAGTTCCCTCTCAATGACTGTGATGTTTTAAAAGATGAGTTACGCTGCCCTCTGGTGCCATTTCAGCAGCAAAACTACAGATCTGAATGAGGCTGAGTAGCAGTGACATACTTTCTGTCAATTGACAGTAAATCAGCGGGCAACAATTTTGATCATCAATAATCATTTATCAAGCAAAAATGCCAACAATTTCCTGGCTCTAGTTGTGAGGATTTGCTACTTTTCTCCATTTTTTAACATAACTTCAAACTGTATATCTTTGGATTTTATGGTGCTGGTCAGGAAAAGCAAATAATTTGACAGTGACACTTTTGGCTCTAAAAAAATGTGATGCATATTTTAAACCGTTTTCTGATATTTCATAGACTTCAATAATAATCAATAATTATTAATAGCAAACAAAAATGTGAGCTCCAGCTCTAATTTTGAGTTAAAAAAGTGAATTACAATAAACCCAGCAATAATTACCTGAGAAATACAAACAGTGAAGAAATCGGGCAGTTTTAATATAAATAATAATAAAGAGCAAAAGATTTTTGGGATACGTTTTATGGACAAATTCAACTCGGAACAATAGTCAGGCATGTTTTCACCAATGTTGACATCAAAACATAAACCTGAGAGGTGCTTCGCAGTCTCTGAAAGGAAAGCCCTCTTGTGACTGTAAAGGGGAGATTTTATGGGGTTTTCATGAGCGTCTTGTGCTTCTACAGTTTTCAGTGCTGAGATGAAGTAAGGCATATCTCTACACGATGAGCTAAAACAAACTGAGTGAAGATCAGTATGCAGAGGAAAGCTGTAGGATTTTTCTTTTAATGACTTGTTTTAAACCTTGTTCTTTTGGATTTCTAGCTTCAGAGGTGTCTTAATAAAATACTGACATGTGGGAATTCTGTTTGAGGGTGCAATTTAGTTTTAAGTTTTAATAATTTGATGTATTTTAGAAAAGAAAAAAAGCAAACATCTTAAAATCCATCCAGATGGATTTTGCATAGTAGAATATGCATTAATATACAAAGTCTTTGAGCAATGCCACAAAGTCACAAATCACAAAAAAAAGCTCACTGGCATTTTGGTTTGTCTTTGAGGGTCAGTTTTTTTCTTTTCACCTGAGCAACTTCACCATAGATGTCTCCACCTCAGCTGTATGTGTGAATGATTCTGTGCCGTTTCAGATGGTGCATCAGGATGAAGGTTTTCCCGCACAGCGAGCAGCTGTAGGGCCGCTCGCCACTGTGTGTGCGCTGGTGGACCCTCAGACTGCTCTGCTGCGTGAACCTCTTCCCACACTGTCCGCAACCATACGGCTTCTCGCCTGTATGTGTCCGGTGGTGTATGCTGAGGTGGGACGAGCACTGGAAACTCTTCCCACACACAGTGCACCAGAACGCCCTCTTTCTCTTGTGGCTTTGCTGGTGCAGCTTGAACTGGTGCAGACGGCCAAACGTCTTTCCGCAGTGTGAGCAGGCGTAGCCCCGAGATGAGCCAGAGAGTGCTTTGTGAGGGGTGTGAGTGTGGAAGTTGCTTGTGGTGAAAGTGTTGTGCGAGTGACTTACGACTGGTCGATCTCCAGCTGCAGTCTCCCTCTCAGGATGTTCATCTGGCGACCTCAGATGTGAAACATGCAAGGGGTTTCTCTGCAAGTAAACTTCTTTCTGCCTGTCTTGCTGTGACAGGCCACCCTGAGGTCTGGGTTGAAAACTGGACGACTGTGGAACATCCTTCTGGTACTCGCTGTTGTAAATCCCGTTGCACGGCCTATGAGAGGACAATTGCTGGACACTAGCAGACTTAGTATTGTTAGAGACCACATGGACATCAGAATCCTCTTGAAATGTGTTGGAGTACTCCTCAACCACACTGGAAAAGTCAGGAAAACCTGCATCAATATCATCACCTTCAATTATGGATGACCACAGCTGATTCTCTCTTTCATCAATGGAAAAGTCAGCAGCAAGTTGAGTGTGCTTCCCTGTGCCGTGCTGGCATCCGTCCTGACTGAAACCTGATCGATTCTCCTCCTTCTCTGTCTTGACAGTAAACTGCAGGCCACTGATGTCTCCTGCATGCTGACCAGAGTTATACAAGTCTCCAAACTCAGATGTTTTCTGCGCGGTGACTTCTGGATGGTTTAACCGATGCTCCTCTCCAAGCTGCTGGCTCTCCGGAGCGTTAGCTGGGTTGCAGTATTGTGTGGCAGAACCTGACAGTGTAAGGTAAATTCAGGAGGAACCATGTACTTAATCTATTCCTTAATGTTTTGGGATTTATTCTGGCACAAAATCCAGTTCTTTAACTCACCAGTGGGTCCAGCAGAATCACTGATCCACAGAGTCTCGTCTGGACTTTCTTCTTTAATTGTGAATGAAACTGTGGCGTCGTCAATATCAGGAAACTAGATTAGGAGAAGATGGATTACATTTAAACTGTAACTGAGAACACAACACTGACATATTACAGGACTTAAAATTAGCACCATAAACTAACCAAAGGCTGATAAAAAAGAAAACATACAAGTAGCTGGTAGATATGCTCTACTCACCAGCAAAAGCTGCTGCTGCTGGAGAGTCAAACCTATTAAACGCATGGTCATTTGATCCATCGTTACAGATATCCTTTGCAGGATTATCAGGCACTGTCTGTAAACTCACATGCCAGTGAAAGTGAATGTAAAAGCCAATCCCAAATTCACTCTCATTTGGCGGTTCTCACTATATTTGCATTTTTTTCTACATTTAGTCTATTGGATGCCTGCTGTTTACTGTCTGGCAGCTCGTTGCTACCTTTTTACGAAGTCCTGACCTCACCTGAGCTGTGGGGGTACGCACTTCTACGTACATACTTCTGTATGAGTCTAGACATTGTTTTTGATTTTTTTTTTAAAAAGGTAAATCCTGTATAGTTATGCCTGGAGCAGAAGCTTTAATTCATTTAAGCATGTTCCACACCGCTGTCTATGCTGGTCATGTGAATTTAAAGGACAATGCTGGGCTTCCTATTGGGTGGTTCTGGGGGGAAAAATTTCTACAAGGAAATTTTTTTCTGAGCAGTGTGTTCAAATATTAAGAAAAGCCAATTTGTCCACACAGAGAACCTGAGGCTTTTGGGACCCCTTGCAGTCTGGGCCCCTGGCTCATAATCCAGACTTGATTCAGATCAAGGGCCAAGGTTTTGTATCAGTATTGTGGGGACACTTATTAAAAGGCCCTCAATAGCTCGTATGTGTTGCAGCAAGATTTTGGTTGTTCAAAACTTGCACATGCAAAACAAATTCCACAAATCTGTTCTCTGGAGAGTCTGGAATAAGTTGTAATATTTTGGCGGAAATGTCTTAAAATAAGTTGAATTTCATGTTGTTGTTGTTTCATGTGGAGGGACAAAAAAACGCAACTTAGACATATGATTCTTACATTAGTTGCAGTAACATTTAGACATTTAGTTAGAGTAACATTGTTGACATAAATCAAAGTTTTTAAATAATGAAAAAGACACAGACCTTAATATCTTCTGTAGGGTGTGAAGGACAGTTTCCCACATCAGTCCCTCGGTCCATGTAGTTTTCTGGTGAAAGAAATGAAAAAATAATATTTAAAATATACACATTTTACATTTTTTAAAAGTGTGCCCAAAGTGAAGTAAAAAAAGAGCTATTTTTAAATGCCTCCAATAACAATAACAATGCACATAAATTTGTAATAATGTAGCTAAAGCATTCTCAGAGCCGTCTCTTACTAATTTTCCTGCTTTTACAAAATGACGAAGCGCTTTGTTATCACAATTTTGCTACTTGTACATTAATATACATAACAAATGAGTTTACTCGAGCCGTCAATTAAGAGCACAAATTAGGCAGTTGAGCATCTCACCAAACCCGCGTTGCAGCTGTGCATTTTTGTTCTCCATCATTACTAATTTCCTCTTCAGCATATCATTCTCGCTTTGCTTTCGAGATATCTCAAGATGCAAAAACGCACATTTGTCATCGACTAGTTTGGATATCTCTGCCACTGCTGCTTTAACCAAAACCTCCATTATAGAGGATAGCTGGGTTTGAAAGGGAATGCACGTCGCCATGTTTATTTATGCAAAGTAATATGTGAGAGCAAAATATAATAAACAGTTCTCTCCGCGCAATGTTTTTTAAACAAAAATGAGCAAAACAACCGACGCATTAGAAAAAATTTCATCCATGTTTCTAGCTAGCTGGACCCCTTTCTTCCGTATGGCGGAAGGCTTTACCGTAACTACACGAGTACAAACGCAAGGGAATTATAACCAACACGGAAGGGAGGAACTATCTGAGATGATGGCCTTCACATTTGTTTGCCATCACTCAGAGATTTTCTAGGTGAAACTTAAAAGTGACTTACCTCTACTAGTGTGTCAGGCACCTGAACAGCCATTTTGTATCAATCAACTCGGACATCTAGAAGGCCAAAACTCCTCAAACACAAAAATGGTCATTTTAGAATAGAAATTCTCTGTAGTCAATAGGCCTACATTTTTCAAGGTTTTTGTTTTGTTAATTCTTAAATTTACATACCAATACCTGCATTTGTCAATCCTAAGAAAGCTGACCTTCACTAATCCACTTTTGAAAATTAAAACCTAAACCCAATTCTTTGTAGAATAAGTTGCCTAAATTAACCCACAAAACACAGTTTGATTTGTGACTGCAGACATTTGAAATGTAAATTGAGGGGTTGACCAAGGATCTATTTTAGGTCCCCCCCTTTTTTTTAATTGCTGATTAATTTCACACCTTTTGACCATGAATGTAGAATCCCTGGAAGGAAAGGGGGCAGGGTGAATGAAGTTACAAAAGGGCAAGAAGAAGAATTGGTACAGAAAAATGTAACATTAAACAATCATTTATTTACACTGTTCAATATTAAAATAACCATAGTGCCAGACTCCATAAACTGATTAACTTAGTTTTTAATTTATTTGAAAATACAAAAAGCTAAACAAAGGAAGACTTTTTTTCATATTTATCTTTTCAAACATGTTCTAACATGCCGCATTTTGTGATAAATACTGGGATATCTGTTTTTCATGCTACAGTTGGGTGTCGGATGTAAAAAATGACTATAATTGATCAGTAAATACTTACAATTAAGAAAAGACAAAAATAATGCTGCAGTGGCAGGGCCATGGTTTTCATTTCAATGTGAAAAATGGAGGTACTCATCACACTAAACCGAAAAGGGTTTTGAGTCACCCAGCTGGCCCTAGATACCTGCCATTTCTCTAGGCTCAGCTGGAGTGCTTGTTTTATTAAACTATTTTAATAACCTCTTCAGGTCCAGCCACCTGCTCCAAACAAATGCAAACCGCACCATTCACTCTGACCCAGGACATAGTTAGTGAAAAAAATAAAATAAAAAATAAACTTCCCCCAAATAAATATCAGTCAAAGGGAAAACATAATGGAAGAAGTCTTTTACACATGGTGACTAAGGGGACCCTGTGTATCACTGAGGTATTTCATTTTTAGTTACATACTGCAAAAGTTTCCTGCATTATCATTAAGCATTAACTTGTCGTCACTTTTCTTTCTCCATTGAACCATTACCATGTTGTCATTAGTGGGAGATCTGGTATGTTTGAAATCCTGGTCTGACAGCATTTGCTTTCAATTTGCCTTTTGAAAGATTAAACAAACAGAATATCAAGCTAACATTATCAAGACATATTTACATTAGCTTTAATGGAAAAACTAACATGACGTAAACGGTACACTTCCTATAAGGACAGGGTTTGTTTGGCTCAACTTACAAGATGTCATGGCTTCTGTATGCCATATTCTGATGAGTAAATGTATCTGTTGCATGTTTGCTAATTTAATACTGCCACCTAGTGACACAGTGTGAAAAGGCAGTTTTAGTGAAGGGTTAAGTTTAACTTTGGATTTGGTAAGGATCACATGGCGAGTACTACAGGCTACTCATCTTCTTTGCTCTGTATTATCTGCATGTGGAAGCTACTGGAGACCATATCTGTGTGTTTTAGGGCATAATAATTCTTAATTTGTCTGTTGCTATTGTGAAACAAAAATATTGTTCATTTGGTAAAGTTTAGTTCTGTAGCCCATGTAGCCTGTTTACATTTACTTACCTTGGTTTCTGTAAAGACAATTTTGGTTATAGGACAATGAAGGTTATCAGAGCCTTTATTCACGGATATTTTTGTATTGGTTTGTGTTTCAGTTTCACAGTCAAGTCATGTCTCTCAGTAAACTTTAAGACACGAAACCTCCTCGGTCTGAGAGTCTTTCTGAGCATACTTGATTGTTTGGCTAGCTGGATAAACTACTTCATATACAAAGACGGAGGCCAGCATACAAGACACTACTGTCCAACAGTACCATTAACATGTATTATCAACATCTCTATGAATATGACTTCAACTTAAAAGGAAAAAGAAAAGAAAAAAAATGAGCAGCATCCTCGTATCCTTCTCAAAAGAAAAACTGGGCATTATTCTGTGTTTTTACTGATGTGAATCCACATCTCAAAAGTGTATCTTAATACAATACAGTTAGCAATGGTAGACTGTCTTATAAAAGTCTGGTAAAAGTGACTGATTTCACATTTTTTCTTAACAATGGCACAGCAATAAATCTGACAAAACAAGGAAACTGCGCTGGTGCCCCCAGAGCGGGGCCAAGGGGGGCCACGGCCCACTGATACAATTGCCACCCCCTCTACTGGCCCCACCTGGCAAAAAATTATTAGAGGCCAAAATTACCACCTAGAAGAGGCTGTGGCATGCATATTTTTTAAGCTAGCGCAAAGGTATCAGCATGTGGTGGAACAAGACAACCAAAGGCATCCCATGTTGGCACAGCTTGTCTGTTATGAAGTTAATTAACACTCCAAACATTTTGGTGAGGAAACAACTCACATGGCAATTTTCAAAGGGGTCCCTTTACCTCTCCAGATTTCTGAATGAAAATGGGTTCTATGGGTACCCACAAGTCTACCCTAAACTTGAAAAAAAAAACTTGTTCCCAGTAAATGTTTTGGTCCTCAAAGTCCATGTAATCCTTTATATTAAAGCTGTTTATTTGTCTCTTTAAGGAAAGGACAACTTAACTATTTTAAGAACAATGAAATACCTAATAATAACAATAACACGCACAGATATATAACACATTAAAACAGGATTGTTGTGGAAATCGAAATGTTAACTCTACAGGCAATAGTCTATGCACATCAGATAACCAAGAACATAAACTGTAAAATAAGAAACCAAAATTCATCAGTATGCAATTACTTCCAATACTGAAATAGATTTCATCTAGCTCACTTCAACAGCAAGACAGAATTCCTGAAATTCAGTTATGGTTTGTATTTTTTGGGTGCCACCCCAAGATTTTCAGTGGCCCCATAGGGCCACCCCAATAAAAAACTCCTAGGGGCACCACTGGAAAAGTAACTAACTTTGTTCCAATTCAGCCAGATTCTACTTAATACTCTTTAACCAAAAAGTATATTGAGATATTTTCATATATCATCAGCCCTTCCTCACACTAAAGAACAAAAAATATGTTGATCTGTTTCCAATCAGAAAATTGAGTTACAGTACAAAATTATTTCTCAGTACTTGTTATTCAAAGGACACATTTCAAAATAAATGTCATAAAAAGAGCAAAGAACCGTGTGATTTGGTACGAGGTTGAAGTTTGCGGTCAATAGTGATAACATACCATACTTTAATACTACCCCTAATGGGCTGGTTTACATTTACTTGCACTGTGAGAACAGCAAAGACACATTACTTCAGTAGGCGATGGGATCAACATTAACTTGATGGTATTTGGCCCTTGCCATTCTGAAAACAAATGTAGGTATTATTGAAGTAGTTCCAGTAAAGTAAAACTAGTGTTCAGTCTTGGTAGAAGAAAATGTGACAGCTTCAATTGCCACTTCAAATATTCGACTTTGTTTGGTTTCTCTGTGTAGTTTCAGTCATTATTAAAGCCACTCCAGAGCCCAGATCTGGCCTGCTTCAAGCGAGCAAGGAGCAACAGTGTCAAAGCCGACAGTCCTTAATCATCTTTAAAAAAAAAAGTCTTCTGGGAGTGAAAAGACAGAGTAGATCAAAATGTAATAGTTGAAATGTCAAAGAAACCTTTTTGTCCTTACAGCAAGAAAGACTGTACTTGACCAGTACTGAAAACGAAAAACTGAATGCTTCTTGTTCCTCTGCTTTAACCTTTGGACGTTTTGGGACATGTCAAGTATTCAATTATGTATTATCTCATATTGATTTGTCGACCGTGAGAAAATTCACTTGTTGCCATTTGTTATGAATGAATGTGACAAAGCTTAGTGGAGAATTGTGTATTATTCCGTGACGAGTAAATCGTGAATGATTTTATTCTCCATGCAGTTTAAGGTGCAATTTCAAGATGCTCATCTGATTAAAAATCTTACCACATATCTTACAGCTAAAGGATTGCTCTGTGATATCACTACACTGGTGCGTCTGAAATTGACTAAAACTATCAAAGCTCTGCCCGCAAGTTGAGCATATAAAGCAATTTTCCCTGGCCGCGTCCCCACCACAGTCATCTGCATGGTTGCCCGAGGCAGTCATATTAAATTCAAACACAACTCCCTCGTGAGACGTGTCACTCACTGTTGTGTACTCATTTACAGCCACCTCTGCTGCAGTATGTTGATCCTGCAGCTCAGGAGCCAGAGTCATATCAGAGCTTCTTGATTGCATTCCCATTATTGAATACTGATTGTTTTGCATCATTTCTTCCTTTTCTTTGTCATCTAGAAAAGGCAGAATCCTTATTGGTGATGTATATTCATGCTGCTCATTGGATGCTCCAACAACAGGACTCAGTGTGTACTCGTCATCATGTAAAACTACACAGACGGTTTGTTCAGTATCACTACTCTTCTCTATCCCAGATGTCCACACCTGACTTTGGTCTGGTCCTCCCGTCCCATTATCAGTCCCTGCCTGACTTAGACTCGTCAAATCTTTCCCATTTGGCTTCAGTTTCACCATCACTGTTTGCTCACCAGCTGCCTCTCTGTACGTGGTGCCGGGTAACTGTTCCTCTAAAACTGTCAGCCTGGTCTTGGGTTCTGCCACTTTCTTCAGCGGTTGATTGTCAGGCATTGTAGACATCAAGTGATGTGCCTCCAGCACTTCCTTGTTCTCACCTTTCAGAAAAAAGACAACAGAATTAAATAAGCAAACAGTTTTAATAGATAAACTTCTTAGTGCTTTTACATACAGCCCTAATGGCTGTATGTTAAATGTGGACTGAGTGCATGCTAGTGTTTAAAATGAATATTTTACAATTATACATTAGCTACATTTTACTTTTAATTTTGTATTTTCTCTTAAAAAAGAGCAGAGTGTAGAATTTAGTGGCATTTAGTGACAAGGACTGAAGAGTGCAATAAGCTGAAACTTCTCCCATGAATAAAGCATGAACTCCCGCTTTCCTTCAGCGTCCATAAGTCAAAGGGTTCTTACCGGGAGTTGAGATATCCACAGAGGTCCTCTCCAGAGCAAACGGAGAAGGCAATTAGGACCAATAAAAAATTTAATTAATTTTTTTCAAATTTAAATTAAAGTTAAAATGTAAGTGTTTTTCTGCCATTTCCCCGCTCATACCAGAAGGGCTGCTAACTACAGTGGCTGACACGAAAACTCCAATGGCTCTACTGTTTTGTTTTGTTTTTTTGTTTTTTTTGTTCGGGGCTACTGTAGAAACATGGCGGCGGTGCAACATGGCAGACTCCTTGGACAAGGACCCGCTCTCAATATAAAGTAAACTGTGCTAACAACAGATCATGAATGCGCAACTTCTTTTTTTACTGACAATAGATATCAATGAAAGCCAGAGACTGAACTTGCCGTGAGCTGTCACCACTTTATCACCTTACAGTACGAAGGCTCTGTCTCTCTGTCTCTCTCTGTCTCTCGGTCTCTCTCTGTCTCTCTCTGTCTCTCTGTCTCTCTCTGTGTCTCTCTCTGTCTCTCTCTGTCTCTCTCTGTGTCTCTCTCTGTCTCTCTCTGTCTCTCGGTCTCTCTCTGTCTCTCTGTCTCTCTGTCTCTCTCTGTCTCTCTCTGTCTCTCTCTGTCTCTCTCAGATGGCTGAGGGCTCCAACTGATGATTCCAGTCTCCGACTTTCAAGGGGTTGCCCTTCTTATTATATCTTATTTTATTTCTGCCAAAATGTCCCAATAAATCAACACACTGGAAATTTAAAGGGCTCTATTTCAATACATATCAGTTTAGAAATATGTTTATCCACAATTTCCAAAATTTGGAAAGTTTTTTTTAAAACCCATCACCTTGATCTCACCCTAATTCAATAACGTCAATGTTTTGGTTACAGATTAGTTGTCAAAGTCTTTTTTTTTCCTTAAGCAAAATGTTCACCGTTTCCCACTCTAAGGTGTGAATATCTATCTGTTTTGGTCATCGCTGCTGATAAAGTAAACATTTTGCATTTCAGACTGTTGGTTGAACAATACAAGTGAACTGAAGATGGCAACTGTGAAAATGTGATGGACGAAAATAAAACCATTGTCTGACATTTTATGGATCAAATAACTGATCTATGGACTGAGAAAGTAATAGAGAGGTTAAATAATAAAAATCATTTTTAGTTGCAGTCGTATATCAACAGGGAATGCCTCTTTTCAAATCTTACCATTTCTGTGCGTCTTCATGTGGCCCTTGAGGCTACTCTTCTGATTGAAGCACCTCCCGCAGATATGGCAACCGTAAGGCTTCTCCCCAGTGTGAATTCGCAAATGTCTCTCCAGGTGGCCGGCACGCTCGAAGACTTTGCCACAGTACGAGCAAGCGAAGCATTTCTTCGGTTTAATCACCTGAAAAGACCTGCTTCCTCTATGTCTGTGGTGATCCAAGGTGGCTCCCGCCATACCTTGCAAGCCTGCTTCACTTGATATCATGAGTGTGTCTGAGGATCCATAAGGTGTTTGTGACACCATGCTGTTTTTGAGTTCCCCATATGGCTTCCCTGGAAAGGAGAATGTGCTACACGAGGCTTCGACGGGTGGCGGCAGTAACTGAGTTATCCCCTGGAAGGATGTCATACCCGGCGCCGAGCTGCTGAGATACTCTGTACTGCTGATCTCTGTGTTGTTTTGTCCCTGTAATCTGGACATCCACTGCTGGCTGCCTCTCTCAAATGTTGTAAAGTTGTTCTCTTCTTCCCTTGTCTGCTCATTTCCTTCATGAAACACTGATTGTACTATATTCTCCTCTGCAGGCTCAGATTTGATGTGTATGGTTGTTGTGAGAATGTCCTCATTCTTAGGTAGGCCATCTTCAGCATTCACCTGGCTCTCGTCCTTAGGGGGAAGACTGTCAGGACACGGATTCAACTTGGCAATCTGACTCTTTTCATCCACTTTTACCTCAAGAGGGCTGGGCTGAGTACCTGTTAAAGCAGAAAGAAGTCATCATATGCACATTTACTATCCACACCTAAGAAGTCAGAAGCTTTTTACCGTTAAAGGAATACCAGTATTTGACCTCCCAAATGACCATTCGGATGTCAATTTCTCAACTACTTGTAAAGGATAGTTTGGATCCAGCGAAGTCACACAATAACACAAACAAACTAACTGATCACAGCAGCTGTAGACCGGCAACTCCCATGTTCAGTGAAGTAAAATTATTGTTTTTTTAGGTGTTCTTTTATTCAGTTTCGCATCAGAAAGGGCTGTTTACTGAAGTACTGAGCATATGTCTGGACAATTGAGTTGTGAGAGACACGAGTTGTGTCAGAGTTTTTTAACGGATGTTTTGTTATCATTTTGCAGTTGTTAAACACAGACCCCTTTGATTTCAATTTATCAAGAATTTCGTTCTTTGAAGTCATGCAAGAAATATGTTTTCTTCCAAATGTAATGTAACATGGGGTGAGTAACTGAAATGCAAAGGGTCATTTGTGGGGGTTAAGATTCCTTATACCCTTAAACCTTTTTAACATATGGTGTGGCCTAACAGTATGTAGGTCATGCAAAGGTTGCTATGCAAATTAAAAATCCTCATGTCCAACGCAAATTTAATCTCAAACAGCCAGTCCATCCTAGTCTTCCTACAACTGTTCCCAAACTGACTATAGGCCCTCTGTCACATAATACACACAACAGATTTGTAAAATGTACTGTCCCAGCGATCCATTGTAAGCACCATCGCCCTCAGCAAATCAGGCTCTTGAAGTTCTCTTTGGCAGCACAAACAAAAGAAAACTGTTGTTGAACGAATAACCATGACGCCAAACCATCTGCCAGGAAATGTGTGAAAGTATTCAACACCACAGATGGCCACTAAAGACCACTAAAAAATGTCTTACAGTAACGCTGGCATGAACTGGGATGTGACCCCACTAACTTACATCCAATGAGTCTTGCCCTAGGAAGCAGAGGATATAAGGGGCCAGCCAACCGGGCAACCACAGCTGTCAGCGGGGCACTTTTAGGTCACCCTACCCCCCACCCTTTACTCTCATTTTGACTAAACTGCATAGTTTTTCTCTGTTTGCTGTGACACAGCCAGAGACTTCCAACTGTCGATAGAACCAAGACTCCAAGACAGAGGACAACAGTAACAGAATGTAGAGAAGTTTTCAGTCATCACAAACATTCAGGTTTGATTCCCCCCTGTGAGCCTCCCTAATCCTGCCCTGCTGAGGAGATCTTGAGTTAGACACAAATCCCCATCAGCTTCACAGCAAAAAAGTCCTGACCTCCCCGAGCAGGAAATCAGAAGAAAGAATTTCTTCACTTGAAATGTATTTTCAGACAGTTACTAAGAGAATACGGCCTGGGTGCATACATTATTTATATTTGGAGCAACGCCCTGCTTTGCATGTAGATCTAATCTGACACATGAAAGTGTCTTTCACTCTGTCATAGTACTGAGCTTTAGTGGACAAAATGCTTGATTCAAGAAAAATCTCTAAAAGTAATTGCTCATGAAGGGTAGGACTGTTGGGGTCTTATTAAAAACATTCTGAGAATACCCTCAGAGAGCTCCTAACTTAGCCAAAAACATTTAATGAGTCCTAACTTAGGAGTGATTTAGGAAAATTCTCAAAGCAACTCTGAGCAAGGATGGAATTAACTTCCATCTTAGTGAGTAGATGTGGTTGATCCTGTTGCATAATTTTAACAGCTGTGATTGGTTGTCACAGACATGCCCTTTTGAGAGCCTGCAAGGCATGGACACGCAGAGACACCACTCTTTATTTCTGGCATTTGTTATTGTGTTGGGTTGGAGATTTGGATGCATTTCTAATGAGATAGAGTGCAAACATTACCTCTGCACCATCTAATCTATAGCACTGTCATCCAGTGTTTCAAGGTATATGTCTCTTATCGCTTGTCTTGCCAAAATTCTATGAATTTTCTTAGAATTTTGTCACTAGGAGCAACTCTTTGCAGTGAGAGGCTCTGTGAATATGGCCCCTGTATTTTACCTGCACTGTTTCCTTAGACAACAAAGAATTTAACTTACCTCTCCTGTGAATCTTTGTGTGCTCCTTCAGGCTGCATTTCTGATTAAACTGTCTCCCACATGTCTCGCAGCGATACGGTTTCTCACCAGTGTGAATCCTTTTGTGCCTTTCCATGTGCCCAGAACGCTCAAAATATTTACCACAATACGGACAGATGAAGCCTTTCTTAAACATCAACCTCTTTGACGTTCTCTTCCGCACGGTGTTGTATGAGTTACGATACTGACCGTAACCCAGCATCCCGCGGCTGTACGGGCTGTGTTGGAACACACCGGAGCTGCTGCAGGGCGCAGACAGCTCGGTGTCTAACGGAGATTCAGGCAGACACGCCAAGGAGTTCTGCCCTAAATCTAAATAATGTGCATTGTTGTGTCCTGTCTGAGTGGTTGGTCTCCACTGTGCACTGTCCCTTTCATACGAGGCAGGTTCTTCTCCCAGCTGGTCAGGTTGTCCTCCGGCATCCTCACTTCCTTCTTCTTCAGGCTCACATTTCACCTGCACCTCGGATATGGAAATGTTGTTTTGGTCCTCATCAGAGGGCACCTTTTCAAGCAAGGCCCGTTCATCACAAACATCACTCTGACTACCTGTGAAGAGGAAATGATTATGTTGTCAAACAATGTCTTACTGTTGAATTTTTTTTTTTGTAGGCCGATCACCTTTTGATATTTTCATGTCATAATTATATACGTGTGTGAAAATTGGCCAGGATCCTCATTCGCACCACACAAATAAAACACACCAACACCACACTTTTTGTGATCCTCAGTTGTATTAGTATCTCACACTTAAATTTCACAATGTTCTGATTTTGAATCCAAGTTTTGGTGAAACAGACTTTGTAGACTAGAAATAAATATCACAGTTGCATTGGGCTATCATGGTTGTGGCCGGAAACTAGATTTTATGACGTATAAACCTTGAACACAACATTAACATAACATAAGCTGACAAAAGGTGCAGTGTGTGGAATTTTGGGGGATATATTGGCAGAAATGGAATACAGTAAGTATGTTGTCTTATGAGTACAATCACCTTAATATATTGTCATGTCTTTGTTACCTTAGTTTGAGCCATTTATGTTTATTTATAGGGCACAGGTCCTTGTTTATGGAGATCGCCATGTAGCACTGCCATGTTTCTACAGTATTCCAGAAACTGAACACTGGCTCCAGATGGGGCCATTAGCATCAACGTGTTGATGAAATGAGACCTGTTTGTTTTCGAGGAGAGGAGACCTCTGTGAGTAATTCAGTTCACAGTAAAAACCTACAGAAAGTCTGAATCAGATAAAGGTGAGCACACGTTAACTAATCACTGAAAAGAGTAAGCACACAATGGCATGTGGTGGGAAAGCCACCTGTCGCTGAGATGCCGAACAGTGTTAAAGATGCATTTATTTTTTATTGTGAAACTGCTTAAGTAAGTTGTTAATGTATTTGATCATCTACCAGTGACAGATTAACATCAGCATTCATTTTAAGTTGGTGTGTTTATCCACCTGCCAAACACAACTCCAGTAGTAACTCTCTTTTAGCTCAGTTTTTGGTCTCCGCTGTGGTGCTACATAGCTGCTAAATGCTCCACTATGTTCACCAGATAGCTGCTGACTGTCTGTCTGTCTGTCTGTCTGTCTGTATGTCTGTCTGTCTGTCTGCCGTCTGGTGCTGCGAAGCCAGTGTACAGATGGTTTTAAGAGCTTTTTCCACTGAAAAACACACCGTGATAGCATGGAGAGTGAATTAAACAGTAAATTTACAGGCCGCACAGCTACACAATGAGCTAAAACTCTCTATAAAGCTCAGTAAAGCTGCAGATTCAGATACTATTTCTCTGTAGGTTCATCGCGATGAGTGACCTATTTAACATTTTCTGATTTAACAAATTGTTATTGTAAAATAGCTGTTGCTGCTATAATAAATGAGGGGTTTTTTGTGTGGATGCACATACATCAACGAGGGAAAAGGGGTCCAAAATAATCTCCTTTGCAGGGTATTTTAATCCTTATTATGCCCCTGTGACCCTCAATTTTGGCTGTGCTTTCTGGGGATTAAAGGCAGATCACACAGAACAATAGACAGATCCATAGGGTAGTCAGTGAAATAATTATGTGAAGTAATTTACTTTTTTTATACACAAAGAAATCATTGCATAGCCTTGCAGAGATTTTGAAGGGTCTCAAAAGCGAACACCAAAGTCTGATGGGTGTCAAGAAATCAGAGATTTGTGCATTTCCATCTCTATGTAGCCCTGTCCTCACGTGTCCTAAATCACTATATTAGTAAGGGCTAATGTAAGAGTGTATCCGTGTCGGATTTGTGCCAGGCTGACACAGTGTGTTTTAGGTCTATCTGTGTCGGGTCCAGCTCACCCTCTCTCCCATGACTGTCAGGTCGCAGGGTCACTCTCTCCTGCAGTGATCTCAGCTCTTTGTGCAGAACCTCGATGTTGCTCTTTAGCTTCTTGATCTCGTTTTCACCCTGACACATTTCCAGCCGCAGTACCACAATGCCATCCTCCACAACTTTGGCGATTTCCTCCACGGCTGCTTTGGACAAGGCATCGATTACGGAGGCGATCTGAGCCCGCAGAGCGACGCTGCTCAACATTGTTGTAGAAGAAACCCCTCCAAAAAAGTAGCAGAGAAGCCAAAACTTTAAAGCGAGAAAAGTGACTATGACTTAGTTGCCCTAACGAACCGAAACAAACCTGCTGGAGACGCCGACTGATGCCAACTACCACCCGGCTATTTGGTTAGCTCGGTGTTGGTTTTACCGCTTTCTGCTAGCAGCAGCTAATTGGTACAAAGAATAAACACAATTCTCGTTTAACGGAAGTGATGTCATATATACCGTAAAGTCTAAGGCACCTGCGCAACGCATATCGTCGAGCTACTTCCGAGGTCAGCCCCGATTTTTTTTAACCAACCAAAAAAAAAAAAAACAATATACAGACATTGTAATAGTCTGTATGACATAAGGTAATTATTAAAGAGGCCCTATCATGCTCATTTTGGGGGATCATATTTGTATTTTGGGGGTCTACTAGAATATGTTGCATGCTTTGATGTGAAAAAAAAAACACCCTTAAACTTGGATTTTGGGATTTATTACTCAGGTGACCTTTATAAGCACAAAATGCTGCATAAAACTATAAAGTAAAGGGAAAAATCCCAAAAGCATAAGAGATCCTTGTTTTCTTTTCTGTTTTGAAGTCATTGGCGTTTCAAAAATTGTTTGTATGGGATGTGTTTTATTGTTTGTCTCTGTAATTCAGAAACCATGTATGAAAAGCACTCACACACTGAGACAAGTTGGATGTGATTGGATAACCAATAACTTGCTTTAATTTTTTTGTACCTTTTTTCAGTCCCCTTTTCTCCAAATAAAATATTTAAAACAACAATATTCATTAACTCAAAATGTAGAACGTTCATCATTAAAACAAAGACATAAAAATAGTAAATAAATAAAACAAAATGTATAAAATAAATAGAAGCATTTATAGTACATGTTACATAAGTTCATAAAGGGGGGCAGGCGTACATAGTTACCCATTCATATAGTTATTTTAAGGGAAAACATGAATTAAAGTGGCTACCTTTAAGACAAATGGGAAAAACAAAAACTGAGAACATTAACATACTTTAATGTCAAGAGAAACCAAATCTGTACAGATAATATTTCATTGCATAGGCACACACCCATATTTCGTTGACTATGACCCAGTTACATCATCACTGATGCTGCCAGCTGTTTTTAGAGGCCACATACTAAAGTTGAATGTTCACAGCTTGTGTTATCAAGGTGTTTAGTTTAGGGTCTGTATCTGGAAAGGTCCAACATCATGAAGACCAAGGAGCATCTAAAAAAGAAAACAAAAAAAAACAAAAACGTACCAATCACAGAGGACTACAGAAAATTTCCAAGGCACTGAAATTACTCCGAGTACAGTACGATCATGATGAAACTAGAAAAGTTAGGCACCCACCAATCCAACTTTTACTCTTCTGATACAGATTCCTGAAGTGAGGATATCTGCAGACACAGTACCGGTGTACTGGAGTACTGGTCTGATACCTGTACTCTGTTTTCCTCAAACTGCACGGAACACAACTGAAATCATCATTATGTAAGGTAATAGAGCCCAGAGAAAAAAATGAGTTGGGGAGCCCGGAGCAACTAAACTAAATATAAACTGGCAAAAGAGGCACTGATTTTCTGACTTTAAAAAAGAAAGTGAGTTTAATTTGGATCAGTCATGTCCTGGCAGATACATAACTCTCTGAAAAAAAGAAGAGTAGAACCACCATAGACTTTATATAAAGATGGACGGCATGACAGCTCCTCGAAAGTTCACATTACATTCATTTTGTCCCAAAAATGGTTTCTGCTTTAGGTAGTTCCTATTATGCTGATGTTTGTTTGTGTGTTTGTTTTTCTGATAAGGTTGGTTTTTGTTAATTTTTTTATGCCATAAAAAGGGGCCTGGACATCATGATTGACAGCTCTTTTTGATAATCGGTGTGGTCAAGATCAATGGCTCTGCTTGTGAATGGTCGACGGGTTGTAAAGGTGGGGACTGAAGACTGCTACTGTGCAGACTTTAGCTCCAAATGACATCACCAGCACAAGATGGCAGCTGCTGTATCTAGGATATGTTGGTTTTATTTTCACAATGGGAGTGAGCGGAGATGCATCATCCATCTTTATATACAATGTGTTAGCTGCACCGATATCAATGCAGCACGTTGGCTTGTTGCATCTCTGAGAGAAACTTTTGCACAGCTGAAAATCTACCAAAAGGGGCCGCCCTCAAAAGCTGCCACAAGAAGACCATGAAACTGAAGACTGAAATGGCCATTTTGAAGTTGTGTTTTTGGGGTATGGTTAGGCGATATGATGAGTCTGCATTTCAAACATATGCAGTACACTGGTAAGAGAAATTTTAAAATAAAACAATAACATGCCTTGCCCCCTGAAATGCAAGCTAGACATTTTATGGCTGCATTCGACACATCAAACCTGTCAAAGTACACTGTGCAAATTCTCTTGTGAGCGTCACTGAGAGCCGCTGTCCCTGAACGCTACCTCCCTTGCAGGTGAATCTCTTGGTGTATTTTGAGGTTACCCAGCACGGTGAAGCTTTTACCACACTGTCCACAGCTGTACGGCTTCAACCCGCTGTGGAACCGCTCGTGTCTCAGGCAGTTGTCCTGCCTCGAAAACATCTTGCCACAGATTTTGCAGCTAAACGGCCTCTCCCCCGTGTGCACACTCTGGTGTGTCTTCAGCCGGGTCTTCTGGGTGAAGGATTTCCCACATTCGAGGCATCTGAAAGGTTTAAAGGGCTGGTGGGAGGCCTTGTGCTCCTCTAGCTGAGACATGCGAGGGAAGCCCCTGTTGCAGACCAAGCAGACGAACAGTTTCTGATTTGTTCTCCAAACATTCATTTGCCGTTTTGCTCTCAGGTTGTTTTTATTGAGGATGTGATCTTCTGTGTTTGATCTTGACAAATCTGCGGTTGGCCTCTGAGGCAGGGCTAGTGAGGGCCCGGCCTGTTGTGAAGCAGACTGCAAGCGCTGGTCCTGACTGACTGCAGGGTGTGAGGCCTGTCTGAACTGTTCACTGTGACCAGACTCTGAAGTAATTCCTCCCATGCACAGAGGTCGAATCTCTTCCTCTACTTTTATCGGCACACTTAAGGAATCATCTGCGATTTCCTCTGCTGCTGATGATGGAGAGTTAAAGGAGGTTTCTGTATTTCTGTGAGCAGCATATTGCTCAGCGCGAGAAGGGAAAATCTGTATGTGCTGCTGCATTGCAACGGAGCTTTTCTCAAACATGCGGCAAGCAGGAGGAGGCCAGATCAGGTCATCTCTCTTTCCCGCCTCGAAGCAAATGTCTGTTGTCACAGTGTTGTCTGTTGTTTCCTGGGTGGTGGGTCCATCCTCGGGCTCGTGTTTCACTTCTGGCCTCATTTCATGGCTCTCCTCTGTTCTCTGTCCAGGCTCGCATAGTGACTGAGCAGACTTCGGCTCTGGATACACAGCACAGGCCTCCTGATCTTCTATTTCATCTGCAATTGACAGAAATAAAATTGCAGGCAAACATGAATTTGACTGCACAATAAAAAAGCGGCTTCCATCCACCTGGTTTCCTTCACCTTTTGAATATGCGTATGTGTCCAAACGGAAATGCAAAAAATTAATCGAGAGGGAAAAAAAATGTAATCATACTACGGATGCAATATAATATCAGCACGTCATGGGTATCTATAGATGACACTTTAATTATGTGACTTAAATTAGTTGAAATAGGTCAAATGTGCCCTGATTTTGGAAACTGTCAGTACTATCTTGAGAGAGCCTGTTAAAATGGGAGGAATTTTACTGTTTTGTTTAAAATGTGTTACATAATAGTAAATATGGCATGTTTTAAATGTAACGTAAGTCAAAGTTGTTCTATTGTTTTGCCTAATGAATGTGCACATATTGAAAAGCATTGCATTTTATGTCTAAATCTGCTACGTGTGTCATAAAGTAAAGATAAGAGGAGTAATAAGAGTTATTCCACAGCAGGAAAGACTTCATGTTCTCTGCTATAGGAGGATAAACATATGCATAATTATCGGCATCAGCCAAAATTAGTTCAAAAATATCTGCATATCAGATATCTGCAAAAATCCCATATTGTGCATCCCTATATAACAAATAAGTGGCGTCGCTCAGCTCTATGGAGCCTAAAACAACTCACTGCAGCTCGCTTTAATTTTGGATCATTAGAACAACATCTGCTTGTATTGACCATAAAAGTGTTGAGCCCAGAATTGCTGCTTGTGGCTATATTTCCATCAGATTTTCCACATTGTTTTTCACAATTTGAGGTTTGACTGGTAGTTTGATTGCACTACATTTGCATGGGAACTTTGTTGCTATTCATTGGGACAAGCCCCTGGATATTTACTTACTGTGTTTACTGGAAAATGTCCATTTCTGGAGGGGCATGATGTTCCTTTTTCTGAACAGTACAAATAAATTTCTCATCAGCTCTGTATGTTCACTGCATCTATTCACTACAAGAAACTTTCCACTTTCAAAACTGCTTGTGAGTTTAAACTGATTCTCCTATAACCCTAAAATCTAGACTTAGATGTTTATTAAATTGAGTCAGATGATCTACTGAAAGCATGGACAGATTTAACAACTTAATACTTTTGTAGACGTGAAAGAATTAGTCAGTCAACTAAAACACGAAATTAATAGGCATCTATTTTCATAATTATTTACACATTTCCTCATTCCATCTTTTCAGCTGTACTCAAACACAAACAAGTAATTTAAGGTTGTCATCCTGGCAATGGGCTTTTTTTGTGATGGGCATTACTTACAATTGTTTAACATTTTATGAACCAAACAACAAATCAATTAATAGAGAAAATAAATGTTAGGTTGATCAATTATGAAAACATCAATTGATTTGCTTTTCCTTCCTTTTCACATTCTTATATGATAATAAACTGCACATATTACTTTTTGACTGTAGCACAGATAGAACAAGCAATCCAAGGATGGCATCTTGGACATTTTTCACTTTTTTTTTTTGGACATTTTATAAGGGAACAGATCCAGCACAACCATTTACTTTACTCATCCAACATCATTTCTGAAATGTAAAACTTTGGGTTTGACAATTTATAGATATAATGAAAAAACAATGTGGCTGCATTATGATATTCATGTGCAAAAAGATGTACTTACAGTCTAATAGTTCATGCATGAAAATTAGTGATAAATGTTTGAGCCGAATATAACAGGAGTCCATCAAAACTAGTTAAAAATCTTCGATTGTGTTCTACAGGCAACAATTGTTGTACATAAGAGAGAAGAATCGTAATTTAAGAGTTTTTGAATGAACTTTGGTCTGCAGCTGGCTCACCAGTCGTTGCTCACCTTTTCGGGGGACCTGGTTCCCGGCTGCTGCTGTTTGCTTGTGTTTTTCTTCGGTAGCTCGGGTCGTGGCTGCTTCTTGAGCGTTGCTGAGTTCAGCCTCCATCAGCTTTAAACTTCTTTTGAGCTCCTGAATCTCAGTGTCTCTCCGACACATCTCTAGGCGCAGAACCACACTCCCGTCCTCCACCAGCTTCGTTATTTCGGCCACCGCAGCTTTCGCCAACACGTCCATGATGGCTGCGACCTGCGTACCAAAAGAGGACGGGAAAGACATCTCTTCGAGTGAAAGTTAAAACAGCAGAAATGAATGCCAGCCTTCATAAAACAACTGGGGGTTCTGCAGTGAAGCAAAGCACCTGTCCAGCTGTTTTATTTTGGTTTAGTTCCGGGAAAATTAGAGGGCGGATGTGATGTGGGCGCAACTGACGTAACTCATCTAATAAACGTGACTTACAAATATCTCACCATTTCTACCTCCCATTTTAGTTGTTAAAAGAAAAAAAAGAAAACATCTAAAACATCTAAACACGAAAAAGGTATTCATCATGAAAATTAGTAAAACACTGAATACCAGTGATATATAAAAACATAATAATAATGCAATGCTTGGCTCTGTTCCATTTGTCCTGTAGGCTGAGAGGTTTACTTATTTTTCAAAAAAAATTAAATAAACACTGAGAAAAAGGTTGAGCTAAAAATATAATAATTATAACTAATAACAATAATAATAATAATAATAATAATAATAATAATAATAATAATAATAATAATAATAATGGACAGGCATCTTGGAAACATATTTTTATTCACATAATGCCAAACAAACATTTGCAGACATTATTAATTCTCAAAAATGATACATTCAATTTATTATACTGCTCCTTTAAATCTACCATTTAACCATATACTTGCCAACCCTTTATTTATACATATACTGCATACATAAAAATACTTTATATAATTACAAAGTATTGCATAACTGGATGACTAAAGCAAACCAGATTGAGCGTAAAGGCTAATCTTTTCACTTTTGATCAAAACTGAGTGGGATCTTAAATATAATGGACCTATAGTTTGGAAGCTATGAGAGTTTAGGGTTGTGCATGTTATATTTCATCCTCCGCATGTTTCAGCAGCATTTAATCCCACCTCGGTGTTTGTTTTCAGTTTCATTCAACTTAATATCAGGTAACACAATTGCACCTGTTCATTTATAAACTTCTTGATGGGGTGTACTGGCGACTTCGGGGTTAAACACATTGACCATGTCAATGCATTGTCCGTGATTCGAGTCCGGCCAAGCAGGGACCTTTGTTGCATGTCCCCATCTCTTATCCTCATAAGATTTCCTGTCAGCTCTCTAGCTGTGGTATAAAGGGGAAAAATAATCCTCTGAAAAAATACATTTATTACTGCTACTTTCCTGGCTGCACATGTGCATGGTAGAAAAACCACTTAAAAATCTATATGAAAGTATCATTGCATAAACAATACTGCAATTTTTACCCCTCAAAAAAGCCATTTATGCTATATGTAGAAAAATAGCCTAGTTTGTACAGTCATATTTTTTAAATCAATATACAATTTTTTTTTTTTTTTACTGTGCTTCATTTCCCCAATCCCTCTGCCTTTCCTTCTCCTTCTCGCACTCTTTCTCCTTTTCTCGCCTCATGGTTGCTATCGCGACAGCCTCGTCAAAACACATGCTGAGGGGACTGTTTCTACTTGAGTCCCGTGAGGCACTTTCCTCTCCATCCCTCCTCCTGTCCCTCTCTCCTTTCTCTCCTCCTCTGGGTGTCTGCTTCTCCTTTATCCTCCTGCCCTCGTCTTCGCTGTCTCCTGCAGATACTCTGTCCTGCTCCATCGAGAGTCTTGGCGTGATTTCTTTCCCTCTGTCTACGTCTCTTTTCTCTCTTTGTTGCTGCTGCTGTCGGAGGGTCAGGGCAGTTATTTTGCAGTGCTGTGGCTTCGGAGGAACAACTGGAACAGCTTTTACTTGGTAAACCCTCGGGTTTTTGGAGATAATCAGCTTCCTTCCTACTCCGCCTAAGCTGCCGTCACTTTCCTCACACTTCCTGCCCTCTTTCATTTCCTTCATATCACACCTGACCTCTTTCAGTTGTTTGTCTATCCTTGGCGGTGTTGGACATTGCTTATCAGCTCTGTCTTTGTCATTGTTCTCTTTTTCGTTCTCTTCTTCTTTGTCATGATGCTGTGCTTCGTCACTGGCATGCTTCCCCTGAATTGCTTCTTCTAAGTCATTCATATTTGGTACGTTTGTCACATTTTCCTTTTGTGGTGTCTCTGGGTCTGTGAGCTTTTCTTTAGTTGTCTCCATTGACTCCTTCACTTCCTCTACCTTTACTTTAGTCTCTCCTTTGTCAGCTTCCATTATCTGTCCTGAAACCATTGCTACCTGCTTTTCCTCTTCTCCAACATCTTTGATTGTATTTTCCTCCTCAGCAACATGTTCTCTTCCACCCATCCTCTCTTCCAGCTTACTTTCCTCATCCTCTATCACTTCACATATAATATCCTCAAGTTCAACCCAAATCACCCCACTTGGCCCACAAACTGCTTCATCCTGCTCTTTGTCACCTTCCTCTGTCTTTTCTTCCTGTTCTCCATCAGCTATTGCTTCGTTGCATTGCCCAGTGGTTTCTTCCCACATGTTTTTACCACTGTCTTTTATCTCCAGGACCATTTCTCGACATGTGTCCACTACCTCTTCCCTGTCCTCTCCCTCACAACTGTCCCTGTCTTTTATATCACAGGTTCTGTGTTGTTCTGTTGCCCTTAAAGGAAACTCTTCTAAAGAAACGTCATCAGTTTCTTTCTGTGTAGCACAAGGAACTCCATGACAAGATGGATAATTGCTGTGATGATCGTCCAACATGTCCGCCTCCTCCTCCTCGGCCTTCATGTCAGCCACTGTGCTCAATTCGTCATCGCATGGCGGTGGAAAGTCAGCGTAGCAAAGTGTTGATGCCTCTGGAGTGAAAGGTTGTTCTTTGTCACTTTGAGTATCCTCCATGACATCTTCCTCTGTGACTTTGCTGCAGATGAATGACAGAAACATTTTAGAAATACATATCTTGCTTTGGACAACTGTTTGTGAGGTTTGTAAAGTTAATTTTAGTGTATTTAACCTATTTTACATTGGACAGCAGTCTGTTTTGATTCTTGGAGGAGCCGTAGGCTAAACAACATTCAGAGCATCAAAATTGCAGCAAACCACTATTTGCTTTGTAAAGATAAAGTGAAGTAATGGCGTCCTGATCATTCTCTGATCAGGACGCTTTGCTGTGCCTAGCATTGTTAGTGTATGTGTGTATTCTGCTGGCTAGCTCATCGCCACTACTTTGCACTACGCTCATAAAGCAGATATCAGAATGCAGTCATTGCAGAAGCACAGCCCCCATCCTATCTTTCTCCTCACGCAAACAACGCTAGAGCACTTTTGCCATTGTTAGCACTATTTATTAAATTAGCACCATTAGCTGCTAGCCACCCGCTCAGGAGTCTCCATGTTGAGAACCATGTGCAAACAATCCCACCAATTCAACTTTATATATATATATATATATATATATATATATATATATATATATATATATATATATATATATGTACATAATATAAACATAATCTTGCTTTAAATCTACATCAGTTGATTTTTGGTGACTTAGGGGCAGCGCGACAAGCTGCAAACACAACCTTATTATGTTGACCAGCTAGTCTGCCATTTGACACCGCATTGCTAGTGTCCCCTGAAAACAGCTGCCTGTTGCGTGATTGAACTGAAAGACCCTAAAATGCTCTGCATTATCTGTGTGTTCATCACTATATGCAATACTTGTCATATTACATGCAGTTATTTGACCTATATAAAAATTACAGTTAAAGAAGCTTTAAAGGTGCATTTTGTGATAAATACTTCATCAGTACAGCCTGTGACTGACAGAAATGCACTTGCATAACGGAGATATCAGGTCTATATTTTTTTAATATATTGAAATGTCAAATAGGAGTCAGTTTCACCTTTGCCTATTGTTTTCCAGCTGGTCTCTTCCCTGTTGATCTTCCTCTTCTGTCTTTGTTATCTCATTTTCTTCCAGTCCATCTGTATCTTCATTGTCTTTCACTTCTACCTGCCCCCAATCTCCAGCAGTCGATTCTTCACATGCAGAAAATTCAGGGTTCAGTGACGGGCATTCTCTGTCCTCGGAGCTCTGCAATTGTGGTTGAGGAACAACATCAAGAGCACAACTGTCCCGTTTCTCAGAGTCTGGCTCACAAGGCAAATCTTTCAAAATGAAATCAGAGGGGAGGCTTTTATAAAACATGTCGTCTTCATCACTACTGTAATCAATATCATCACTGTCGTCCGCTGCAGCCTCCTCTTCAGAGCAAGAGTCCTCTGATCCGTGGACAGGTGAGGTCATGTAAGGCAAGCTGAGGGATTTAGTGTGCCGGTTGTGTGAGTCCATGCTGAGCGGTCTGTGTGGCTTTAACTCTGTCGGGCTCTGGGTTTGTATCCCAGGGCCTGGTTGCAGGTCTGTCTGCAGCTCTGCAGAATGATGGGAAGCTTGCGCCATGACCTCGTACTCATCATCTGAGTGACCAGGAGGTTCAACGGAGAACTCGTTCACCTGAGAAGTAAAAAGACACAGGAAGTGGAACTTTCTATTAATCTTTCAGAAATACTTTCCACCTTCAGAACAGTCCAAATCTCATCTGTACAGTGAAAACAACACACACCTGATATGAAACACTGCAGTCCATGTGTTCCAGAACGCTGCAGTCCATTTGGTCCAGGAATTCAAAGTTGTCTTGAACATAGCCAGACAGCTCCTGGTCGTCCGCCTCCACTTCAGTCGAGTTGTGGGCATCAGAAGCATCAAACACGCACTCATGAGCATGCAAAGCCACTTCTGGCTGACCATCAGCCAGCTCCACTCCTTTCATGTCTGCAAATGAAGCACGGAGCAAGATTAGACATGAGCTTACATCACCTAAATCCATGTAGTCTTAAGAAAATAAATAGTATGAAAAGACTCAGTTACCCATGTAGTCGTCAACATCCTTGTCATCATCAGCAGTATTATCTTTCTCAGTGTGGGAGTTCAAGCTTTTGGCTCGTTGCTTCCTGGACACACCGATCACCGGCTCTGGGCTCCGTCTACATTCTTCTCTGACCTCCTCCTCTTCCTCCTTCTCTTTCTCTTCCTGCCCACCACCTCCTGCACCTGTATTACCTTCTGCACCCACGACTGCTTCCCCTTCTGTCACTTTCCGACTGTGATTTTTCTCCTCTTCCTCAACCTTTCTGCCTTCTCCCACCTTCCCCTCCATTCTTTTGCTTTCCCTCCTCTCTGCCTCCTTACCTTCCACCCTGTCCCCTCCATCCTTATCCCTGCCGCGGTGGATGACCCTGTCGCCCCCGCCCCCTTGCAGTACCCCTAATGCCAGGTTAGAGGTGATATGCAGGGGTACAGTGACCATGGTGGGCCCCGTGATGTGCATGGCTGCTCTTCGGCCTACTTTAGTGGAGAGTCCTGGGGATCTGGACTGTAGACTCTCGTTGACGCCTAAACCTTCAGGGTCGAGGGAAGTGTAGGTGCCCTGGGTCCCCGCACCCCCACTCACTAACCCTGTTCCCCTGCGGTAGGTTACAGCATATTCACTGCCACCCATTGCACCAGTGGATGCTGTGACCTCTGGGCCAGATTGGGGGGAGTGGGTGACGAGAGGAGACATGTTGGTGGAAGGAGGGCGCTGGGCAGGATGTCTGGATCCTGGAATAAAAAAGACAGATGAGACATGAGGCTACGTGTAACTGTTTTTTTATAACTTTAATCTGATCCAAACTATGACTGTTTTTTTCTGGCAAATTATTTTGTTTTAAAGGGTAAGCACACACAAACCTGAAACACGTTTTTCTTACCTATCCTCAGGTATGTAACCATGAAAAATGTTCACTTTTTATGCACGTTTTCACCTAACTGTCTCTAAAATGTATGTTTGTGGTGCTCTAAGCATTACAAAATTACATTTGAAAAAGACAATTTGCTCTTGTAACATATTATTTGTTGATTGACAAATTTGGGATATGTGTGACATGAGTAGCACCTTCATTTGGATAGGGCGGGGTGCTGAGGGAGTCCATGCTTCTTGCTGGTCTCAAAACAGGTCTTTCTTTCTCTGAAACAAAGAAGTAATTATTAAAGACATTTTTTAAGAAAAAGTCCAAGTTGTCCTAATTTTTACTTCACAATGTGGTTACAAAGTTATACAATCTTAATCATGACTTGTACATTACCAGGGGCCGCATGACTGTAAGAAATTGTTAATCATAGTCATAAGTTTTCAACAGAAATGTCTTTCATTGCCAGAAAAGCGAGTGATCTCCCTCTGCACACAAGGTGGGGAACAACTACCAGGACTAATAACAATAAGGAGGTATGGTACCTTTGGCTGAGTGTTTGTGCCTCCGTCGTGGGTCATGGAATCGTCCTCCGATGTTGAAGATGGACATCCACTTCCTGCCTTTCAGAGATCCTTTTCTCCTGAATGAATATTCATAGAAAAAAAGTCTTAAGAACTTGTTTTAACGATGCAGTGTCATCATGCAGCAAACACTGTTAGCATCATTCCACCACACTGTACATTTAAATTGGATCGAACATTTTACTCATCTTACAGACAGGATGTACCAGCTGATAATTACTGACCTTTGACCTCTGTATGAAAAACTTCTAACTTTTAACCAGATCATATATAACAAAAAAATAAGTCCACTCACTTGTCAGTGCCTTCAATGATAGAGTGGTAGGGTCTTATGGGTAGAGGGCCATCTCCTGGACTGATATTACCAAAGTGGGGGAGAGGCTGAGTAGGACCAGACCTGAAAAACCCTTCATCCTGATTGGGCATCGCTGACGGGGATGGGAGGGACTTCCTTCTCTCACTTGACACTCCTAAATACGGCAGAATTAAGTCAGTGCAGTGTAGTTAGGTGTGTGAAACAAAGTGAAACAAAATACCAATTCAGTCTGATTATCAGACCATAAAGTGTGTTACCTTTTTCAGGGAACAGCTGAGGGACGTGTGTGAGGATGAACTCCACCACGATGGACTGAACCCTGACCTCCATGAAGGCTGCCGTGCCATTAAACCCAGATGCCTCGATGTCCTTCGACCTTAACAAATAGATTGATAGATTGATCAACTGATTGACTGATTGATTGAATGACTGACTGAGTCACTGATTGAGTGATTCATTGTTGAGAAAAGAATGCAAGAAATTAAATCCATGTTGAAAGGGACAAATTAAGGAGGAACATGGGTGAATAAATAAATGGATAGATTAATTAATGACTGAATGAATGGAGGATTTCGACTGATCACCAGATTGAAGGAAATGAAGAGAGAAAACATCTTTTAATTCCAATATCATCAAATGAAACTGCTCTATTAATTAAATATGTGATGAATATTTCATGAACAGCTTAATGGTTGATACATTTTACACAAACCCATTCTCACTCCCAACTCATCAAATACTGACTTTTAGTCAGTGGCCCTCTGTGTCAGAAACAGATGTACCAACACACCCTTTATTTGCGGTATGAGACACACCCTGTGGGTGTATTTGTGATGGTTGTTCAATATTTTGATCAAAGGCATGTCACTCAAGATATAAACAACACATAAAGTATTTCATATTACAGTATAAGCAAACCTGAGTAGATTGGGGGCCCAGACGATGGCCAAGTTCCTGGAGTGCATATTGGTCTCTGAAGAATATGAGGCCATTCTGACGAGATGGCGCATCAGAAACTCCAGAGTCCTGATGGCAAGAGAATGAAAATCAGTGAGTGAGTAGTAAAGTAAAAGTTCTCAAAGCCTTAAATCTATGCATACGGGAAGCTCACTAAATGCAGAGGCAGGCAGACTGTATGTGGATACCCTCATTTTTCCTAAATAGTGTGGACTTTGTAAACCCCCTCAAAACTAATCCAATAAATAAAACACATTCTATGTGTACAAAACTGTAAAGGTACCCACTGGATGCTAGAACTGCAGACAAGTGCAGACTATCACCTGCTCCCTCAAAGCAGAAAAGGTTTTTATGTAGCTGGGAAAGCTGCATTAGATTAATAAAAGAGGCCCTCAGTGCAGCATTGTACCTGTAATGCGGTGCAGGTAGTTCTTTCAGCACATCTCTGATCTTAACCAGCCTCTCCTCCTCCAGCTGAATGGCCACAGCCTCCTGGAAAACAGATGTGTTTGAATAAATATGATAGCTCAATTTATCATGATATTCATTCATTAATTGTTGTAAACGGCACATAGGGAGACCTGGACTCATTTTTAAATATCATAATTTTAGCTGTACAGAGGCTGCACTTTAGATGAAATCAGTCTAGTGCACTCCATGAACACACATGAGGGGGAAAACTGTGTGAGATGTTTGCATGTCTGAGCTACTCACGGCAAACTTGTCATATAGCTGGTATGTGAGCAGAGGGTTTGGCAGCTCCCTGAAATAAGCTTTACACAGAGAGCTGACACAGTGGATGTCCTGCAGGTACACATCCTTGTTTAGATCTGGATTCCCATCACCCTCGAACTCACCCCTGGTTGAATTCACACATAGATTAACATTAGAGAATATCAACACAACACACTCACCTCATTACAGTTGGTGGAATATGCATTTACTGATACAGGTTCAAGTAGAGGCACACAGTTGCACACACACACATCTTACCTCAGTTTCTGTATGTTGGACGACACTCCAGATAACCTGTAGATGCCGTCCACAATTCCATTTTTCTCAACAAACTCACTGCAGCATTGCAGTACCTGAGGAACTATGGGAAATGGTAAATGATTAAGAAATGAAAGAAATAATAACATAACACTAATTAGCAAAATGTTTAGTTTGTTTACTTTTAGCACACACATTTAATTTTTATGTATTTCATCTGAGTGTTATTTGGTGGTCCAGTAGCTCTTTTATGTTGTGTTAACCATGTATATATATATATATATATATATATATAGACAAAGACCATACCCTCACAATGGTACCTATTTATCAATTTGTGGTCAAAACATTGTGTATATTTGTCCTTTTCTGATAATTATTAATAACCAGCATCTTCAAAGAATTTATGAATGTACATGTACCCCCTTGATGATTTCCAAATATGTCATGTATACAGTACATTGTACAATCATGTATTTTTCATATATTATTCATAAGATATTCAAAGTTTGGAGTAAAAGAACTGTATCAAAATCAAGTCAGACAAAATACACGGACATGTATATACACAAACCTAAAAATTACAATTTTTATAACATATAAAAAAACATTTTAAAAACAGGGCAAAGGCTATGCCTGAATTACAGCTGTCAAAAAGTTGTCGACCATCATCCCTGTTTAGTAATGCTCTTACCAGCAATTACGGGGTGACAAATAGAGGACGTCATTTTTGGTTTTGAAATATTTCCAAAATATTCAAAGAAACACGCATTATTTTGCAAGATTAACAAGGACATCTTTTCATATTTATACACATATTGTTATCGAAACATTATATGGTATTTCAGATGTATATTGTGAGACAGCTCTGCAGTTTCTGGTGAGATTACATGCACATCTGCATGGTGTTAAGTGTGTGTCGTAGAGGAAATGGTCATAGGATAAAGTGTATCCACTCACTCTCTTGAGAGGAGGCGGTCAGGTGCTCCAGCAGATCACATCCAAACACCTTCTCTTTGTTCCCCCCTTTTCTCCGTACTCTCCGCATCTCTTCCTGTCTGCTGTTTCACCTCACATTCAGACCGGCCCGGAGCTGCTCTGTGTGCCACCGTCAGACCGACTGACTGTGTGGGTGCTGGATGTGTTGCCCAACTTGTTTAACGTGACGCTGACTTTGTAGAGGCTCTGCACATTTCACAGAATTGACCGTGCTGCTGCTTCTGTTTCCTTTGCTTCAGTGCAGGTGCAGGTTGTTTCCTCTGTAAGCGGCATTGCATTGGAGCTGGAGTTAAATCTGGAGTGTTAGAACATACTTTAGTCGGTCTTCCACCATGCAAAAGCAGGAATAACAAAACCCTAACCCTAACCCTTTATGCAAACACCAGCTTCACATTGCTATCAACAGTGTTCCCCAAAAAAATCAAACAAATGCACCGAATCCTCAGTGTGCATATGTGGCTTTCCACTTCCCCCTGATGTGCTCAATTTATTTTCGAATGAAAGGCCACACCCTTGCCTCGGTACTTCTCCTATTCAGAGAAGTGTGCCAGTGAACATTTCACACAAATCACACCATAATGTCTCTCTGTGCTGGGTGACCCATCTAAACCTGCACTCTCAGCTCCAGCCTGAGGACTGAGCTCAGTACAGGCCTCCCTGCCCGCATGTCACGGCCATTGTGGCCCCGTCTTTCACTGGAGCGGAAGTCAAGCACTCTTAAAGCCTGAACATATAGACTCACTCAGACATTCAAATCTTCCCACCCCCTCCATCTTCCTGACACCTGCCACTGCTCTCCCTCTGTCCACTATCTTTCCCTATCTGTCCACTTTTAGTAACAAGTTTCGACGTAGAAACATTAAGAAATAAAAAGGTTAAAAAGCGAGTGTTCCTACCTTCACTCTGCATCAGCATACAAGAAGCAGCATAAAATGATGACGCAAGAAACCACTAAACTTCCCCTGTTAACTTCCTGAGTGTCTCTCCTTCTCTTGTGTTTTCTCTCTGTATGTGGCCCACGGTTTCTCCGCCTCTGCTGATTGAGTAGGGAAATCAGTTCTGTGTATCTGTACAATGCATCTATTTCCCTTTATGTGCTGCGTTGTGTCTGTGAAGATAAAGCTCAGCATTAGCTTCTCATCCTGACATGGACAATTAATGTACATATTGGACAAATTAAACTCATTTCAGCCCATCTCTTTGCCTTTGTTGCTGTTGTACATCAATGCCACATGCAAATATGATCCCCTGAAAACCAATGCACCAAACAGAGTTTCGGTGAGTACCGTAGAAGTACCTCAAAATGCAACAAAGGCTCAGAAAGTTCTAGCATAATCAACACAGCATGTATCACAATTTGCTTCAATGAGCTACAAACTACTACAAAGCATAACAGAATACAACAATAAACACATTGTAAAGACAAGTAAAAGTTATGAATTTGAAATTTTACCCAAGTAAAAGTACAGAAGTATAAGCCAAAAAATGTACTTTAAGTATCCATACTGTAGTGGTAGTAGTGGTGATGTAGTGGAGTAGAAGTTTATAGTAGCTTGGCATAAAATAGAAATGCTCAAGTGAATTGGAAGTACTTCAGAACTCTACGAAACAGTTCTAAATGTACTTAGTTACATTCCACTATTGTGTTTGTGAGGTTCAGTGAGAAGTAAATACCAGGATGTTACTTTTAGCATTAGTGCACAGCCGGTATGATGAAAAACAGCAGTGCACACAAAAAATCTTAGACAGAGATGCACAGCTGTGGCAAAAATCAGGAAACAATTACAACACATGCGCTTACAGAAACCTCACCTATTTAATGTGGGCAAAAACTTTTTGCCAGTGTTCTGATTGCATTCTGTACTACCAGTACAGTATAATATTTGATGGAATATAATAATATTATAGCCTATATTAATAATATATGATGGGATTTACAGGCTATCTTCATATAAGCCTATTAATGTAATTTTGATCAGTTCAAGGTAGTCTTTTTTTAGGAAATGTGTTCTGTTATTATTGGTATTGAATTACAAAGAAAGCATATCGCTCTATCAGCAACTTTGTCATATTTTCAAATATTTTTAATAACCTGAGTTCACTATGTGGCCCTTGAGGTCGGACTTCCGGCGCTGGGGTCACCGTGCGCATGTTGTCGAATATTTACGGTAATACAACAGGCAAGTGACGCTGCCACGTTAACCTCGTTTTGGGTTCCAGTGCGTCCCTAAGTGGCGGAAACAATGCTAGATCAACGACATTGCTGATGCTAAAAACAAATACAGAAAAACAGGATTCATCTCATAAAGCAGAATAAGTCTAAGTATCTTAGTTAAAAAAGTAGTTTGCAATTAATGCGACAAAAGCAGAGCAAGAATGAGACCGCCCGTGCGAGCCAATAGGTGTTAAAAACAAGCGACCCTCTCCCCCAACCATCCGCGGAAGAAATTCACAGCGCAAGTACACAGCATCTCCCACTCCTCTGACAAGCTATTTGTAAACATTTATCCTGACAGCGAGTGAGATACAGGCGTGTACAGGTCAATATATTTATTTATGTTTGCTTGTGAAGCCGAAGTCGGCGTCAACATGGAGAACGGCGGCTTTCAGAGCCAGCTACTGTCCGTCATGGAGGTCCTGGCCAAGGCGGCGGTGGCGGAGATAAACCGGCGTGTGGATGACAGCTGCGCGGTGCTCCGGCTGGAGGTGAGCCAGAGCCGGCGGGACATCGACCTGCTGAAGAGGAAGTGTGAGGTGATGGAGGCTGAGCTGAGGAGGACCAGGATGAGAGCCAGGAGGAAAGGTGAGAACGAGTGGCAAGATGATTTTATTTCCTGGTGTCAAGTCTTTGGTGTGTGCTTTTTAAAACGCGTTGTGTTTTGTTGTTGTTGTTGTTGTTCCTCAGTATTTTATCCTCCAGCAGCCGAGAGATTCACTCCTTTAGTCAAAGTGGTGATGAGCAAAGAGAGACAGAGCACAGAGTGGGATGCTGAGGCTCAAAATCAACCCCAGCAGGTATGAATAAAACTAAATATGATTTTTAAATGTTTATTAATCAGTTTTTTATTTATCAGGTGACCAATTAGCCAATAAAAGGCCAGTAAATAATGAAAAATACCCATTATAATTTTGTCAAAGCCTAATGTTATGTCTTTAAATCGCTTGTTTTGTCCAAAACCCAAATACATTCAATTTACAATAATATTGAAATTCACAGCTCCTTGCTTTTAATAGCTGGAACCTATGGATGTTTTACATTTTTGCTTGGTATACGGCTTAAACAATTAATTAATCATAAAAAGTGTTATTTTTTTGTCTCAATTGATTTATTAACCCCACTCAGTCAATAGTATAAAAAAAATCTCATTTTGATAATTAAGTAGTGTCCCATTTGTAAGCTTAAAAATAAAGTTAAAATTAAATACATAAACAAGAAAACAAGATAACTTGTATTTCACTGCATATTTTAGCTTTTTGGTTTATTATGACTCAGTAAATGTATAGTATGCGTATTTCAAAAATATTAAAAGTATAAAAACTTGTATGTCACAGTTTTTATTTCCATTTAATGCCTAAGTAGGTAATCTCCCCTGTGTGAGTACTGACGTTGAGCCTGGTGTTGCAGTGTGCAGAGGTGGAGACTGTTAATGAAGCTGAACACATACTGATCAAAGAGGAGTGTGCCGAGGACGACATGTGGAACTCAGAGGACAAATTAAGTGAGTTCAAACACAAACATCAGACGCTCCCTTCACTCATCATGCTATCAGCAACAGGTGTATACTTTGTTATATAATTAAATAACAGTAATGTTAGTTTAGTTTACAAGTAATGAACATATGACAACATTTTTATTGTATTATGTTACTGTTCAGAGTATAAAGCAAAAAGATAGTTTAGCAGCATTATGTCACAGTACCCTCAATGAACCATTTACGTACACACAAAGTCACTAACATCACCATTACTATGAATTACTTTGTGCAGGTCACATGGACTTCTACAACCGCACAAATCATAATTGCTGTTACTCATGATGAGCAACACATGCTGTACTTTCAGTCAGCCAGTCAAAATACTACAAGTTACCTGCCTGATATGCGACCTTAATACAGTTCCCTGCAATTTATAAAAATAAGTTTGAGCCGGCATATTAATACACAGCAAGTGTTACACTAATTGTTTGTTGGAACAACTTGAGCCAAACAAATTCAGATCCACAGGCTGTATTTGAATCCCCTTTCATCTGCACAGTCAGTTCCAGTTTTGGTCCAGTGACTCTCGGTTTGACAGCATTTTATTGACCTGAATGAAGTTTTGAATCTGCTGAATCCTCTCAAATTTTAAAGAGGACGTTTTCTGTTGTTTTTCAAGTTCATACCTGTATTTTGAGTTTCTACCAGAACACAGAACACCTGTACTCACCCTCTGTCAGGGAAGCTCTGTTTTAGCGTCTGTTTCTTTAAGCCGCTCTCCCGAAGAAAGTCCAGTCTTTTCTGGTTGGTCAGCATTTCCGGGTCCTCTGCATCTCGGCGTGACTGTAACGGAGAATAGTGACACTTTCAACCGTGAAAAAACACACATAAAAGCTTAAAAACACAATACGACATAACAGCAGAAATCTAAACTTAAATCAGGGAGAAATTGACTGCAACCAAGATGACATGTTTCCCTGACATTAGCATTTAGCTTTAGTGTAGTCTACATAATATAGACACCTGCATTAATGCATTTGAAGCATATGACCATACAAAGAAATCTGTCACTATCTGACGTCAGCTTGTCCCCAAAGTTGAAAAAATATTCGGAACTGAGTATTCGGACCGATCTGAAGTCTGAGGGTTTTTTTGACTCAGAGAGATTACGTTTACTTCATTATTTGAAACTTCGGCCACGCTTAATACATTACACATTTACAATTCACATTTAACTGCGTCACATTACACATACTACAGAAAATATGGAAAAGCATAATAGGTCCCCTTTCCAAAAACTTGTATTTTGTCTTAATGTTTTATGCATTGCTCTTTGGCAGTGAAAGGAGGGGTGGTATCAAAAGAAGAGTTAGACTTTGAGATTGATATTTTCTAGTGTAAAATGATGTGTGGTTCCTTCACTTTCTTAGTCTCCGAACCTGAGCAGCCATCATGTTTCGACGCCTCACAACCTGCCCAGCCTGACGGCTTTACAGAGCGTTACCACTCAGCTGAGGGCTCAGGTGACCCCGCATCTCTGGTTTCCCCAACGGACGGCTACGACACTTTCCCAGAGCAGAGCAGACACCAAACGGAGGCAGAGCTGGTAGTAAAACACGAGAATGAGGAAGAGCCAGATGAGAACGCGGCTCCTCTCGATTCAGCCCACAAGTTTGTGACAGAGGAAGGTGACGGACAGCTGTGGTCGCCCAATCTGTGCAGGGACGCTGTTAATTCGAGCTTCTCGTACTCTGAGCAGCAGTTTGAGCCGATTCCCTCTGTGTTCCCGTCTCAGAGTGGATTGCATTTAGAAGACGTGGTGCCTCAAATTCACTCAGCGGGGAAATCACAGTCAGCCGTTGTGAGCGCAGCACGAGTGAAAAGACGAGCCAGAACTTTTGGGTGTAAGAGACCACAACCAGATGAAGGGCACAGTGCTTTATCTCAGATTAACAGCATGGATCAATGCGTGATTCCTCAACAATCACAGCATCAGTATAGAGACTCAAACCCAAGTGAGGATTTGACGCCACCAAACCCAGCGCCGTCTTCTTTCTGTGGGCGCAGCAGCTTCGGCCTGGCGAGGAGGATGAGGACGCCCTGGAGGTCTGGCATCGGTGAGAAGAGGTTCAGCTGCACGTACTGCGACAAAAGCTTCATGAGGTTCAGTCAGCTCAAGGAGCACCTGAGGAGTCACACGGGAGAGAAACCGTTCAGCTGCCTGCAGTGCGGCAGGAGCTTCACCAAACAGTGCAACCTCATCAGACATGCGGTGGTCCACAGCGGAGAGAAGCCCTACGAGTGCTCGCTGTGTGGGAAGTGCTTCACCCAGCGCTCCAGCCTGAAGTCCCATCAGAAAACTGCTCACTGAGCTCACAGGGTTTTATTTTATACAGCTGGTTCGCCCACATATTGAAAAAAAAGTGTTTTCTTTGTTTTTATCGTTGTTTCATTGTATATTTTCTTCTTTCAAACAGTTTTATATTATATTTAACACAATTTTTCGAAACAATAAAACAAACTAGTCTGGAATTGTAATACCACAATTTCATTTAAAGGGCCATACTACTGTGGTTGCAATTTCAACTACAAATAAATCCGAGTATTTTTTTTCTTGTGCTCCAGGCAGCCAGTGGCATCCATTCTTCACTGTTCAGTTTAAAAACAAAACAGTTGACTCTTGAACTTTACGTGTGTGGTGTAATCCATCACTCTGAACATCAAGTTTACATTTTTTCACAACAGTAACTGACCAAAATGTATTTACCAAATTTAATTAGCTGCCCGAAACTGCAAGAATAATACATTAAAATGTATATTCTCAGTAAATGGTCAGTAAATCCAATCTGAACGAAAAGTGTAAACACGTGAATCCACTGGTATGGTTCTTTAAATGTGTATCGCCCTGTTTTAAAAGGCTCTGTTATAGTACAATGAGCGACTGTTCTAGATGAGTCAAAGCAACATTGAACTATCAACACTGCTTATATTCTTATTAATGAAAAAATGTCTTGTGTAGTAATATCTTTGGAAAAGCACCAACAGTCACATTGTCACATTATATTGTAAAAGTGCTTGCTTTACATGTTGGATTGTTGTTATGATACAATGATGCACATTCCTCCACACAGACAGAAATATGAAAAATACACTCAATAAAATACTGTAGATAAAGAATTAAATTCATTTATCTATAAGGATGTCAGGTGCTCAGCTGTTTCCACGTTACACCAAACTCTGAAATCTGTCAGATTTAGTGATGCTTGAGGTGAGCTGTAAAAGACAGGACTGGTAGGTTGATCAAATGTTTTTAAAATATGAATGGGGTCATTTTTATGCCTATGTTAGACATGTTAAGTCTGCATTTCATTTGGTCAGTTTCTTTATCATTCAGTTAGGCAATTTAATTCTAAGTGCGTTGTTGCTCAAAAGCGAGGCCCGGTTCGTGCCTGTGGTGTATTATCATTGCCCTAAAGTATTGTTTGATTTGTACCGTGAAATGAAATTTGAAAAAAAAAAAAAGTATTATAAGATCTATTTTATTTATGTTGTTTTTCCTTATTTCATATTTTCATACATATTAAATCCCCTTTTTTATGGTTAAGAACAAAATAAGCAACAATTATATGTAATTTCTGGCTACAATTCTTTTTTCTTTTTTTTAAAAATTAATGACAACTTGTAAAATTAATCAGAATATCTTATCTTATTCTGCAGGAGACACGTTTTCCCGTACAGATGGACAGAAGAGTCTTATTGCTTCTGATTTGACAGGAAACGGGATGCTTTGCTCTGAGACCTGAGAGAGAAAGAAACTGGGGTTAGGCTTGCATCAATAAACTAGTCTAACATTTCTTATTGTAACCAACCTGTTATGACCAGAGAGCTGAGACTCTACGATGACACTCGATCGGGGATAAAGTGAGGATCTTTTAACAGCATCTGTCCACATGATGAACTTAGTCTGCGAACCTGCAACTCAGACCTAAAAGCAAACATTTTAACTTTCAATTTAAAACAAATATGGCTTTCTAAATTTTAAATCCAGGCTGTCTGAGCTTTTTTGAGTTTAGTGAGAAAAAAAGAGGATAAATAAACAAGGAAAACTCAGAGAAGCTTTGTTATTAGATCAGCAAAAAACATCTCAATCTGTATTCATCAAGGCAGGTAACACAAACTTTTTACACAAATATACAAAGGTAAGACATGAAAAATGTTTTTTCATAAATATCAAATTAGATTCTTTATACTGTAAAACAGTGTCATAAAAGTTACATTGGTTGCATAGAAAAGTAGTGATAAGTAGCTTGGGGACATCGCCGTGTATATCGCTGTACAAGTGCATTTTAGTTCCTACTGACGTGATCGGACTGAGATCGGCAGAATGTAATGAGAACATTGTAAGGAAGTGCAGGAGACAACTGGTTCAACAAAAAATAAATCTGATTTCATAACAGTCATTTACTTTATACACTGAAACATTTAGACCAACACTGATGAACAGTTCTAATGTTTTAACAAACCTGCCAAATGAGAATCAATGATAAAAAGAGTAATCCATTTCAGATGTTTACTGGAGTGTGTGAGTAGAAAATGCATGAGACCACCAATTTAATAAGACAATGAAACCAAATGTTAGCAGCAACCATATAAGGAGTGTGTATGACTAAATTGCTGTGAGATATCTAGCTTCAGATTAGGAATGCGCTCCAATTAAAAGAGAATAAACATTAAATTTTAAAGGTCCAGTGTGTGGGATTTAGTGACATTTAGTGGTGAGGCTGAAAACTGCACCAACTGATACTCGTCTGGTTTGCCAAGTTTTTAGGAGAACTCAAATATGCATATGGACTTATCTTGAGCTAGTGTTTGATTGTCCATTCTAGGCTACTGTAGAAACAACAACATTTTTCAGGTGTTTATAAATTAATTAGAACATAGTGATGAATATTATATACAGTTTCTGCTATTATATCCTCCTAAATCCTATACACTCGACCTTTAGGTAACATCTACTCACTTAAGCTCAGGCTGTACCATATTTTCAGGGGGAAAAACTCATGGTACGTTTACATTTATTTATTAATTATTTGTGATAGAACAGACATTTTTATGTTTCTAAATACTGCTCAGCTAAGCTCTGTCTGGTTTGGATATTTTCCACACAATACCCTGAAAACTCAACATCAGGCACATCTGAATGGAAAAAACTAAAAGGCCCAATGTAATTAAAATATAACTCATCAAACATAAGTTGTATTCTATGAGACTGAGCCATGAGCTCTTCTGAGTTTCTAGGTCAGGGAAGTTTACAGTTTTTTAAGACACTTTGGTCGAGATGGAATTAAATCTAGTGAAGTTTGTGTGGGATTTTACTTACATTATTACTCCCAAATTTGGTCTTTCATACTCATTTTAAACACATGACATGTGAATGTATCTTATGCATGGGACGGAATAAACTGAGGGAAACAGTCTGCACGCACTGCATAGTCCAACCAGGAAAGCCTTTTGTCATCTCAACTTTCTGTCAGGCTGATATCTGACTTTTTTTTTAAATAGTTATCAGCGATAATCACTGTTTGTTGATAACACTGTTAAAGAACATATATGCAACATTTCAAACTGAATTATCTGATTTTGTATGTAATTCACATCTAATTTACATTACTGCTGGCCTTTATTAGAAGTTTGACATTAGATCGATTTTGTGAGGGAGCACCCTCTTCCAAAAAATATTAAATTTTGACTTTAAAGCTAGACTAGGCAACTTTAAAAAAAAAAAACAAAAAAAAACAGCGATCACTGTGGCCATAAGTGGTAATTACTCAGTGATGGCACATGAAGTAAGTTGCTTTTAAGGACTACATTCTGAGCGTAGAAAATATGTGTAAAAATCCTGGTAAAGCCATGTGCTATTATGATGTGAATGGTATATGTTAGTTAGTCAGTGTCTGCTAACATTAGTCATATAGCTTTTCTTGGTCAAACCAGACCAAGAAAAACTATAGTGGCTCAATCCCTGAGTGTATTGAAGTGAGTAGGGGTGCGTTTTATTGTTTGCAAATGTACTTTCCATTTGTAAGAAGATGTTGTTTTGTCTTAAATGTTACATAGTCTTGCTTTAAACTTCTTCTTTTTTATTCCTCTGTTTTGGCTTTATTTTTTGATGATTTCATCATCATTGTGTGTTAATGAGTTGCAAAAGGGGACTATTGCAAAAACATGGTGCATTCAAGTGAATTCTGACATCTGAAATGTGAAACTTTACAAGGTACTTTTTTGCTGAATTTGATGTCTTAACAGCATTGCTTGTGAATGCTTTGCTTTGACTGCTGAGTGGTGTGAGTTAGACAGATTTATAGTGCATCTGACCAAAGACCGCTATGACTAATGACCACAAGAGGTCCTAACCTAAAACTATCCTCTCTAAATTCACTCTTGCTGTTGCAAGGCAGAGTTCCCTGTGAATTAGTTAAAGGAGGTTGAAGGAGGTGTGACAGTGCAAAATGTTTTAACACTGCAGTCTTGTTCTGGGTTGCTAGGACGGTTTGAGATGAATCATCTGTCTTGTGAGTGTTGGTTTTTAGGCACTCAATTGTTATAAATCACCTCTAGTTTTCTTATCTGAATGTTAATCTGAAAATATGGGATTTGTTTCGATTTATTATAAACATTTGTCTAACAAGGAACATGGGCAAGGTATCAAAACATAAGCTTTGATTTTTAAACACACACTTACACAACACAAGGGATCGTCAATACCCCTTATCATACACAAGACGCCTAATATAAGAAACCTTAAAAGGACAAAAAAAATCTACATCATCTCACAATATTAAATATGAACAACTTTTTCAAAAAAATAATCTCTATGCCAAGTGTCCATTGTGTTGATAAAAGCTTCTTTTTTTGTGCTAAACGGAGACTTGTCCCGTCACACCTGCGTGATAATATCTTTGAAAGATCATTATCATTAGGTGTGCTTGATTTATGAGTCAACATGTGATACATTCACTTGAAAGATAAAATATCAAGTGCTTTTATTTTTCAAAATCTTTAAAATGTATACGGTGTGTCGGTTTACTGCCTCTGTGTCCTCCATCCAGGGGTAAAAATCTCCCTTCTGTCCAAATCCACCACCACCAACACCTCTGTGTGTGTCTGCGTGTGTGTGTAGATTTACATGTGTGTTACATGGGGCAGGTGTCTGTCGCTCTTTCTCGTTCCTCCTCTTCCTCCATGCTGCTGGAGCAGTCCATTGCCTCCCCACTGTCTCTCTCGCTGCTGGGGACCATCGGAGACCAGCTCTCCCCAAGCTCATCCTCCTCCCTTCCATCCTTCTTCCCCTCTTCCCCTCCGTCCTCCTCCCCTCCTCTCTGCCTGCAGTAAGGGGGGATCTCAACCACGACGTATTTCTTTGCCCAGCCGCTCAGCACTGCCTTCTGCCGGACATCATTTCCCACCAGGCCTGCGTCAGACCTGGAGTTAGTTGCTGAGGGAAAACAGCAGAAAAGAGGGAAACAAAAAAGAGAGGAAGGGAGCTATTATTATCTAATTTGGTGATAGAGTTTAAAAAAAACAAACAAACTGTGCCTGTGGCTTAGTTCCTGCAACAGCTTCCAACTTTTACCAACTGCCAAAAAACATGTACATACATAACCACCAACCCTGAACTTCATCCAAATCAGGTGCAGTCTTGTTTTTAAATGCTAAATAATGCCCTGATGTTATATGTTTAAAGCTCGTTGCAAGTTTTTTTTTTTTTTGCATATTAAACTTGTATTTAAATAAAAAAAACATTCACCCATTATCAGACTTATCTGATGTCCTGGAGCTATAAACTGTCAAACTAAATAAAACTAATAAAAGGTCTTTGACTAAAAGCTTGCTAATTAAAATGGATTTTGTACAGATCTGAGTGTGCTGATACTTTTCTCATTTATATCAAAAATGCTAAAAGGTCATCCTCATCAGACAACTCACCGGGCAGCGTTGTCGACAGTTGGCTGGAGTTACACATAACAGAACCGTTATTATTGGAGCTAAGAGCAGCAGCGAGGTGAAAGACCTCGGAGCGGGGCAGCTGAGGGGACACAGGCAAGGAGTGACACTGTCTTCCTGGCAGCTGCTGCCAGTAGTAAGACGTCTCCTGTTGAGGTCCTCCTGGTCCGTGAGTAGACAGCTGGTTACTGAACATACTCCCCGGAGGCGAGTGCAGGTCAAAAACCAACGAGAACACGGACTTGCTGGGCACGTCGTAAAACTTGATCTTGCCTCCACACAGGTCCTCTCGAGCAGTGAACGGGTTGATCTTGTGGGCTTTAGATGCTCGCTGAGCAATAGGGGGGTTATAGTAAGGGTCCTGGACATTCACTTTTCTTCCTGGTTTGCAGGAGAAGATGTCTGATTGGCTACGGCTGAGCCAGATGTTTCGTCGTGGGCGGGGTGATTTCGGAGGGATTTTATCATCGTGGAAACCGAGAGGGTTCTGCCGCTTGAAGCCCTGGATCTTGTCACCTTGAACGCAGAGACAGTTTAGTTGTTATGACACATTTTGCATAAGATTCACATCAAGTAATCAAATTTGACAGTAAAATGTGCACAACTTAAGACTAAAGATGTACTCATATTTTATTTTATATTATGACAATACTTTATTGTCATGTCTTGACAATAGTGCTCTGATGGTGAAATGGAGAATCTAATGTAACCACTAGGTGGCAATACAAGCTAAATCCTGCACAGAGTACACAGACATGAGTTCCTTGAATCTCTGCTCATCCAGTGATTCCACTGGATGACACCTTTAAGGCAAAAATCTTCCCTGTAGAGTGGTTGGATATTAATATTCTTATAAACTTTAAAGTGCTGCAGCAGGAAAAAAATGTTGAACGAAAGAAAGAATTAAAGGATGACAAAAATAGGGATCAAAAAAGTCTACAATAATAATAAGTCTTCTTTTTGCAGTTATTGATTATATTGTTAAGAAAGAGATTGTGCATGTAAGCACTAAAATAGTATTTCCTTGGATGAAAATCAGTTTGCTAAGATGATACTTACAGACAACTGAGGTAACCAAGAAAACATCTTGTTTTATTTCAAATCTCAAAGTACCATTGCACTTCTAAAAGATCATGTAACCATTCATGCCAGGAAATAAATGAAAATATTACTCATGACTCATAAGGACCAAAAAAGCTAAAAAAACATTTGGCTAAAAAGTTGTTACACAATTTCTACTATGAGGGTGATCCTGGTTTTGAGGAAATGCTGATGTTATCGGTAAACACAGAGAGAGGGAGCTCTTACGTACTCTGATAATCAACAGCAGACACGGAGTGAGAACTGTCAGATCCAGGCCATGTTTTCCGCACAATAAAGGCTACATAACAGTTATTTCTTATGCCAACGGACCCTGGCTGTGTTTCATCAATTGTGTCTACATTGATCTACATTTTAAACACAATACCAGATGTAAGAAACCACATTTGTGTCACTACTATAAATCACTCCTTCATCCTGTAACATCATGTTTGTGCTCTCCTTCCTCACACACTGTAGCACTGAGGAAGAGAAGCTGTTTGGCCTGTCTAAACAAAAACATTACTGCCTGCTGACTCCATGATGGTCAGACATGCAGGCGGCGGTACACTGGACCAAATTAGAAGTGAAACCTGGGCCTGCATAGATCAAGTATCTCAAAATAGGCATCTAAAAATCTCAGACCAGTTTTCCTCTTAAGTCATGGTGAAGTTTATATTATCAGCAGCCAAAGACTCTGTGCTACAGTTCTTTGGAGTGATATGGATTAATGGAAGAATATGTTTGACTTTGCAAATATGCTACTTGAATATCATACTGGGGTGCAAATAACAGGGGATACAAGTGTAATAGTGGAAATAGGAATACGACTCTCCTGACAAGCTGATAATCCGACTCAAAGGAAGTAATGTTTAAATCTGGCTTTAACAAATCGGGCTGTATGTTTGGGTGAGGACAGTGTAAACAGTATCCTTGTAAAGGGCTGAACAAACATGGAATCGACAGCATACTCTGCAAGAGGGACTGGTGTTAGGAGAGAAGTTTCTGTCAGGCACAGTTATCCAACAGGATAACAAGTGAAATATTGACCAGCTGAGCGGCTGGCAGCAGTCTGTCTAAATAAGAGCACAAGCAGAGCCGGGGGGCCTGGGAGGCCGGGAGAGGGATACAAAATAGGTTATTTTCTCTTCCTACCACCTTCCTTCACAAGAATCAGCAAACAACCTCTTGTAAACAAAATAAGGTGACTTTAATTGACTGTTAAGCTAAAGCTGAAATGACAAACTCACCTTTGGGTGTTGTCTTCTTGTCGTTGTCCCCACTAAGTGGGACACACTCCTGCTCCATTTCCTCAACTTTAAGGCGCGCAAGAATCTCCTCGAGGTGCCTGACGATGTCTGGGAAGGACGGACGGAGTTTAGGGTCCATCTGGAAGTGAGAAACAATAGAGAGGTGGAAAAGGGTGAGATTTATATGTATGTACTGTGACATGGCGCAGAAGCAGGAATCGACTGCGCTCATCAGATAATGCATGAAAAGGAAAATGTGCATCAACAAGATTACTTCCCATTTACAAAAGCGCTACATCTAACAGTTAAACATTAAGAAAATATTACTGTTGATTATACAGCATTATAATACTTTACATAAACAAACAAGACTATAGCTGATGCCTCTTAAAACATTTTGACAAGTTGATCATCCAGGAAGTCTATTATATTGTGTTATGGCTCAAAGGGAGGTTGTTTTATGGCTTTTATTGCCACTTTACATTGACACACAACATTTCTCAACAAAGAGTGGTACAAAAGAGAAGCCTGTAGATATATAAAACTGGTGGATGATATGGCATGGCATATGTAATTTTATATCACGCTGACAACATTTATCATGATATAGTATTTGTTCTGTAAATTAAGTTAAGAAATGGTTTAAAATGATCATACTATACTTCACATTTTTTCTTTTATATGCTACATCACCTACCCCAAATCATTATACCGTGTTAGAAACGGCATTGTCATCACCTGGTTTATACCATCATATCATGCATGGATGAAGAAGAAAAGGTCCTCTTTTGGGGGATGCAATGCAAGCTTACATTTCCAGATCTATGGCAATAATATCTGGGTATTGTTTCTTTGAACTGTGATATGCTCATGTTAAAGATGGTACATCATGCATCTTTATTGAAAATATCTTAAGTTAAGATAATTAGAAAAATAAATTAAGGACTGAAGTTGAAGATGAAGAACAGGGGAAGCAAAAATTGAATGGAATGAGGAGAGGTAGACAGACAGAGTGGAAGAGGGAAAAATTATATGAGGCAGACTGTTGTTTGGAGAGAAAAAACAGATGGAAAAACAAGATGGGAGACAAAAATGTGGCTACAAGATAATGACATACAGCTGAAACGGAAGTTCAAGAGAGTTGAAATAAAATGCTAGAAAGAAACTGTAAAAGTGACTATTGAGAAAATGAAATGACACTACAGTGCTGGAAGAAGACTTCCATGGAGGATAAGGGAGAAAAGGATGATAAAAGCCAGACAACAGACATGGATGAGAAGGGAAGGAAGGGAGCCAATATAGGATCAGTCGGCAGGGTGCCCAAAATCTTCAATGCCCTCATCCTCTGAGGTTTGTTCTTAAGTCAGAAAAAAAAAATCACAATTCCAGTCCAGTGATTATGCTGTGATGTGAGAAAAATTAAACTCATGAAAAATAGGGATATTTGCTTTGGTTCAATGTACATCATGTTGCTCCTCATCTCAAAAGTTACTCAATTTAACAGCAAATCATTCAATAAATATCGAGAGAAGCTGTGAAGTAACTGATCCAGCTTTTAGTGAACAGAAGACCCCCGGACAGTGATCTAAATCCGATTATTCAGATAATCCGATTGCCGCTCTGTTTCTGAACAAGGGGAAAAATAGTTAATTAAGAAATTAAAAATTAAACCATGGAAATCCCAAGAAACAACCAAGATGAGCCACTTGGTAAGTGTCTTTCTCTCAACACAGAAAAGTTGAGCATAAATACGTTATTGTTGAGGGAATACTTCACACAAATTACCATTTGCGTATCAATAACTCACCCTGTGTTACACAGAGTTCCTGGAATTCACATGCCTCCCGTAAATGAAGAATCAAAAAAATGGGTACTTTGTTGAATCCAAACTAATCCTTTAAACACGAAAGTCAAACAACAACACAAACACAAAATTGCTAATCCAGACGGTGGTAGACCGGCAGCTCCCATGTTCAACGTGTGAGGGCGGCTGTAGCTCAGAGTAGAGCAGGCCGGAAGCTCAGTGGTTTGATCCGTGGCTCCTTCAGTCAACATGTTAGAAGTATCCTTGGGCAAGAAGCTGAACCCAAAATTGATCGTTGTATAAGCACTTGTGGGTGGTTACTGGGTAGCAGGTGGCACCCTGTGAGGTAGCCTCAGCCACCAGTGTGTGAGTGTGTGTGTGAATGTGACATGCGCTTTGAGTGGTCAGCAGACAAGAGAAGCGCTATACAGGTGCAGTCCATTTACCATTCAGCGAGGCAAAAATACTGTTTTTGTCAACGGAGTCTGGCACAGATAAGTTGGATTTTTAGTTCAGTTCCCCATCAGAAAGGGCTGTCTGTTTGGGAAGCACTCAACAAAAGACTGGATAAATGAGGCTTGGATTATACTGCACGAGTTGTGTGAGAGTTTGTAAACAGATGTTTTAAAATAGTTTCGCTGGTAAACGTGGCCCCCTTCTACATCAATTCATTAAAGACACACAGTTTTCTTCACTAGTTCAACATAACATGACGAAATGGTTGTATAAACGATCATTTGAAAGGTGAAGTATTCCTTTACATATGACCAAATATGACCACCTGGCACTAACTTTAGCAGGCACATGGCTTGTTAATGTCTTAAATGACAGAGACAAAGACAAACCGATTGGGCATGAGTGTGTTGGACTCACATTGCAGCAGTTGAAAGCCAGCTGGAGGAAGTCAGGCGGACAGTCTCCGACCATGTGCTGGAACGTGTGATAGTCCAGACCAAAGTTCTGTTCAGGAGGGAGAGAAGACAGAGAGATTTTGGATTAAAGTTAAACAGGAAGTTCATATTTACCTGTCTTAAAATGGGGTGAAGACAGAGAAAGACAGAGCTCAATCGCTTCTGCCTAAACCAGCCCCATGTCACACTAATCCCTTCGACACTGTCCTGCTGACTGCTAAAGTTTGCATTTTGAGCTCTATTGGTTCACTGAAATTTTAAATAAAACAGGCTGTGTGATACAAAAATGTAGTCTGAAGGTAACATATTTTTCCAATATTTTTTTATTAAAGTAAAATACAAAATAAAAAATAAAACAAGTAGTAGCTGCAATTGTTTTGGGTCACAAAGCTGGATTCCACTGTGTTTTTTCAATTTAGTTTAGTTTCGAATTTAGTTAACATAAATATATTGATTAGTATGTCCCTTCTTTGCATATTAAAGCAGAAAGATTAAAGCTTAAATTAAAGCATGTATTTCACATTAGGGGAGCAGTGAAATCCATTTAATCAGAAGATTGACTTACAACTACATAACTGATATCAATAAAAAATAAACACGTAAATATTTTTGACAGGGATCCCTTTAATTTAGTTATTAAATCGCTGTGAGTAAAAATTCACTGAGTAGTACTTTTTAAATGTGAAAACCTAACTCCTATCTAATGAATGGCATTTTCACAAATGCCATTTTATTACGCATGTCATGAGCAGCAATTGGTGAATAATATTGGCCAATGATTACAGTTCCATTATAGTTTTTCCAGGGTGGGATACGAACAATTAAAGGAACACCTCCATCCTAAATGAAAAACAGACTTTAGCACTCACTCTAAAGCCTGTATGAGTTATGTGAATGTTACACAGTAAAAACAGGGTTTCAATTATGGGACACCAACAGATTAATCTGTGTACAAAGCAAACAGGCAGACAAAGTGACACAAGGGTATAGGATAAAAAAGAGTTGAGAAGTATATAAACAGTCACCTCTGTGCGGGGAAGAAAGTCGGGGTCAGCCTGGACCCTCGCAATGATCTCACACAGGATTATACCATAAGAGAATACATCGGCCTGACAAGAGAAAAGACAGGCAAACACAAGAGATTTAGTTTGTTCAAAACTGGCAAACTGAATTACTGCTGGGTAATCTACATCTTCATTTCAATCCATTCCTTTAATGTGTATCATTAGTGTTTTACTTTGATATAAATCTTATTTTTTGCTGCTATTATGATCAACTTTCCCACAGGTGTTTAAGTTTAATCAAAACTTAACTTAATGTGACATCTGAGTTTATTTTCCACGCTGCCTAAGCTCATAGCATGACTGCTCCTGTGGACAGGTGTTGCAAACTGGCTTTTTGCTGCAAACACTAAACACAGTGCATCTGTTCCTGGTGCATAATGTAAAGTTTTAATGCTACTGTGAGGTCCCTATAAAAGAAACTAAACTAAACTTGTTACTTGAGGTAAGTGGTCAAATTTAGCAACTTTACCTTCTCGTCGTAGGGTTCATCTCTCAGCACCTCTGGAGCCATCCAGAAAGGAGAACCAACCACTGACAGTTTCTCTGCTTCAGCACTACACATAACAACAAACACACACACACACACACACACACACACACACACACACACACACACACACACACACACACACACACAGCACAGATAATGTACAACATGTTGATGTATGTCAATTATAATGAGAAAGTCACTTAGAGGTGTCAATTACAGTAAGCTTTGTACACTTTAGGTAACACACAGTTGCAGTTTTAAATTGAACCAAGGAGAGAATGACTGCTGTCTTACCTTTCAATCAGTTATTCAAAAAAAAATTAAAATAGTTTGTATGATGAATATTGCTTTTTAACCCATTAAATTCAGTAGATTTCACTGTGTTTTGATTTGCATTTGGTGAAGTTGGACAAGATTTTGCATCTCAAATCCTTGTGGGTGAAGAAATATAATACTAGATCATAGAAAAAATGTTTTGCCTAAATCATTTCAACGCTGCTCCTGAGCATGTTTCAGAAAAGAGAGAACAATCTGCCTCCTTCATTGTGCTACTGCAGCATTAATGACAAAAAACCTTGCACTGATAGTATCCTCCTGTTATCAAAACACTAAAGCAGAGAATGTGAACTATACAGCATGCTGTTAATGTCAGTGCCAGACACGTGTTAATAAATAACCCTGTGCCTGGTATAACGAGGAGGAACACACTCAAGCGAGTTACAAATAGCTGAAACAGGAAAATCAGAAAATAATAAAGACATAGTGGAGAACAGACATGGACATTTAGAAATCCTCTCTTTTTATGGCTATTTAAAATAAATTGTACCAGATGTGTGACTTTATAGCTTGACAGGTTTCCAAAGTGTCAATGAGAAGAGTAACTGCTGGTGTGAAATGAGGTGCAGTGCAGCTACACATTGTAAACAAAACAAGGCCTAATAGTGAGTAATTAATAAAAAGTTATAATGTGTAGCGGTATTGCTGATAAAGTTTTTGGTCAGTAGAGGGCAGATAAAACATCAAAATGACTTAAAAGTGAACAGCTACAGGTTGGAGAGATCAATTTATTTATTCGATTCACTGAAGTCATTTGTAATTACTAACATAGATTTAGGACCTGGTATATATCCGTTTAAAGCAGCATTGAGTTGAGAACTTACAGATTGGTGGGGATCTTTTCTGCCAGGCCAAAGTCTCCCACCACTGCTGTGTAGCCATTGTCATCACTTTTTATCAGGCAGTTCTGTGAACACAGACAAAACATAATCAAACATTTATCACGTGCACTTAAGGAAGTTGTGACACTGAGGGATTTTTACAAAAAAAGTTTTGCTGCCTCACAATATCAGCCAAACCTCCACTTCCTGATTAAACTTAAGCTTTCAGTATTATATTCATTCTTATTCTCTGTGCATCACAAAATGGGAATTAACAGGACATTTCAGAACATACTGCTATGAAATTTGGACTCTTCCTCTTTACCATAAAAAGGAACTATCTGTAAATTTACTGTTAGTGTTTTGTAGTCATCATTCATATTACCCAAGCAGGTCTGAAATTGAACTGTAAAAAACAGTACGTGCACTGCTGACATCCTTAGCACAACCCTGTGTAACATGATATTTGATAAACTGATATGAGTTGACCTGATCGTTAATATTTTACATACTCACAATTCATTTATACATATCATAAACATATGAACATTCATGTTCGGTATATAGTCAGTGTGTTAAGTACCTGTTTTTTTGTCTATATGTCTTACACTGTCACTTTACCCTTTATGTTTCTGCAGCGTTGGCTTATTCGTGTGCCTTTGTTGTACTTTGTGATTTTATATCTTATAAGCCCTTGATAATGGAAGGTTATATCGACATGTAGATCTATAAAAACATACAAGTATAATACAGGATAAAGTTACAGTTGGAAGTAGAGAGTGCTTGGAACAAGAAGAGGAAAGAATTTTGCTTTGTCCACTGAGTTTTATGACTGAGGTATGAGTCATAAGCAAATGGACTTTAATTTGAGGAACAAACAACTATACGCTCAGACAGGTAATAGATATGAGTTAACAGCACAGTGCATACTGTCCCTGTTCCCTGCCAGCTCCATGCCAACATGGCTCTGGGTCAAGTAGAAAAACTAGAAGGTGCCTGCTAGAGATTATCACATCTGACTGTGACATTGTGTTCTTTACAGAGAGGTTAACAGGTCTAGAAGAAAAGGTCTGAGCACGAGTGTCTTGAGACACCGAACATCTTTAACATTTGCTTTCTACATCTAACACACAAGACCTTATGTTCAAAGGGCTGCTTTATCATCCCCATACCGAACACTGATATTAGCAAAAGTAGCTGAAAATGACAGGAAAAGTCACCAAAAAAACCCCAATTTATAAAGTTCACCCTGCCATATGTTTTATTCATCTTGTGAGTCAGTGAAAAAAAAAAACATATGTTAACGCCCCCATTTATCAAAAATAAATACCAAATTTAATCTAATGTAGACTGAAAAAATAAATTAATTAATACACATCTACAAGAAATGCTACTATGTTGCACAGGGGCCACAAGAACGCTGCTTGAAATTCTATTCTTAGCTACGGTTTCCCCTCTTAACAAGCAATTAGCCAGTCTAGCTAACCTTGGAGGTGAGGTCCCGGTGGAATATGCCTTTGGAGTGCAAGTAAGCCAGACCGCTGGCGATCTCACAGGCCAGTTTCACCCTTGTGGGCCAACTCAGGTGTTTGTTGCTGTCTAGAAGCTGCTCCAGGTTTCCACCATTGATGTACTGGAAAAAGGACAAAGCGAGACACAAAATAAAAAAAGGAGGTAAGTATTGATAAAACACAGTCACACAAGTAAAAAACAAAGTATTGAATTTCACAGAATACATATAATATGTAGTTTCATTTTAGACCAACAAATGGATCCATGATTTTTAAAAAAAATTTGATTTCTGACAGTATGTTATTATGTAAATGAACATGACAACAAATGCATGGCCCTATTATGGGCTTTAAAACATACTGATTAAAGAAATTTAAGGACATCATTTCTCAATCTATAATTGATTATTAACATTAATTGTTCAGCCATTAAATGCCTTGCTGTGCTCTGAATAGCAAAATATTTCTGTTTGCTTGCATATGGCCATTGTATCAGTGAGCTGGGGAGGCATTAAATGTCTTTTCACAGGAATAAAGTGTGAGATGTGATAAAAAGCAGTGTGATTACTCCAATCATAGCGACGTTACACTCTCTGTTGCCAGTGACAGAAACAGCAGACTGGTCAGCTGGCTTGGTGACACACTTTAACTACGTACATAAAGGTACTGACTAACTACATTACACAAACCAACTGCCGATCCAGCTGGCTCACAGAGTGGATGACTGATTGGTGGGTGGTTTGAGTTACAGACTGCTGGCCTGGGGGGCTAGCTGGTGTATCAAGCTATTGGCTGAGTAAAATCTGGCTGGCAGAACTGCTAGTTTCCAACGTGCGTGAATTTGGACCGTCTGATCACGCTGAAGAGTGGGCAGCCAAGAGGACAAATCAGCTCAGTGGATTTAAAAGTATCGAGGGTCCTTCACTCTGTCTGTCAGCTTTGATCCAGAATAACATGTCTGATCTTGCTGGTTGCATGCGAACACACAGACACACTAATCTCATGTCACATATCACGAACAACAGTGGTTAACTTGATAGAGCTGAAATGGAATAAAGAGGCGGTCTGGTTATCAGTATGACTGTCAGACGCAGAATTAGGACATAGGAGGCCCATGGCGAAGGGAGGAGGACTCTACTCCTTCACGTGATTGAATGAACTGGGCTCCTGAAGGTCAGATTAATTCAAATTTTTAGATAACCTTGTCCTAACTTTACATGAATGTAAAACCTGACCATGGCAATAATATCACTGTTCTTCAACTTAATGAGCTGCCTTTCTGCAACAAATGTTATTATTTCTTCTGAGCAGTGTGTGATTTTTTCAGCTGAATAAAGGGTCAAATTTCTTGTCACACCATCTCTCAAGACCACTCAAATCTTAAGTGCCGCAATGGTTTAGCTTCCAAAGGACAATGGCGACAACAAAAGATACAATCAGTGGCATCTTTAAGAAGGTATCCTTATACATTTGGGTTTTAATCTAAAGTATAAAAATAGAAAATAAATGTGCATGTAACTTTCTTGATGCTGAAAAGATTCACATTGAATTAGAGGTTGTATGAAAAACCTGCTTTGCAAGCCAAGGTAAGCTCATTGTGATACCGTTGGTTTAGAGGCCGATGTAGGTTTGTCATCTGCAATATAACGGTTTTGACGATAACCATGATATTTAAAAAATGTAAATATCATGTAAATAACTCACATATGATAATAGTGTTAATAATCCAGCAACTCTTAATCAATTTCTTTCCGTTCTTGTCTCCCTCCCCCAACACCATCTGGTTGTTTTTTCCCAATCCATTAAGTGTTATCTCTCTTTTTGTCTGATTTTGTTCAGTTATGATTACAGACTCTCTCTCAACCCCCTACATTCTATTTAATAAATGTATAAATATAATGCATTTGCCAAAAAAAAGATACAAAATCAACAATAAATAAACTTAAAGATGAATTTGACAACAGCAATATTATTATTCAGACTTACTATTGATATGGCGACAATATAATAATCATGACTGTCTTTTGGCCATGATAATCATGTAGTGAAAATCTGATATCATACCAGCCCTAATGTTAACTTATGTTTGTACATTTTTTTGGATCTACTGCCCGAGTGGCCTACATTAGCTGTTTGTTACTGCTGCAGTAAATATCTCTATAATAAACTATAATGTCACATGATGAAGATCAGAGGTGCGAGGAACTACTGTCTCACATAGGATCTACAACCTGCAACATTAAGGCCTAAAGCAATTTTGATAGAGCCTAGGATTCCATTTCAACTAATTCTCTGTACTCGGATACCATTTTGTGACACATTAAAAAATTGCGCCAGAAATGAATAAATCTTGTCTTTGTTTTTTTTCTTTTATATCAGAATCAAATGTTATGACAAAATATCTACAACATATTAGAGTTCATAGCTGGCTCAATGATGTATTGCTATTATCTTGAAATGATAAAAAGGTCATGAAATTGCTTTTACACACCCCAAAACAATGAGCTCCATGCAGTCTTATGTCATCAAATCTCCTCAGATATACACACGCACGCACGCACACACGCACAGACACAGACACAGACACACAGACACAGACACACACACACACACACACACACACACACACACACACACACACACACACACACACACACACACACACACACTCCAATTCAAGATGTCAGAGGATTACAGTATTTGTCCAACACATTCCTCAGTAGCCACAGAGTTCAACATCTGTTGTCTGCCTGGCTGAGAAGGATACAACTGGGGAAAACTCCACTGGAGACAATTAAAACTTGGACTAATCCAACTTCATTCCTATGTCATCTAATTTAAGATTTAGACAGCACCCATTTTCATTCTTACACTGAGAGAAAATGGTGCAAAGTGCAAAGTGTGGATTGTCCAAAATGCAAATCAAAGGTTTAGCAGAAGAGCACACCTGCTGTGTCAACTAAAAGTAACTGAATAGGAGTAAAGTCGCATTCAAAAAAATCCTCTTATTCAGGCATGGTATTTTTTCCTGGAATTTGCTTCATCCTATTAGTTGAGTTACTGATATACCAAAGTAATTATATGACATGGCACATGTTTGAGATATATATGTGCCTCCACATGATTGTGTGTAACCTAGAGTGCAAAGGAAATGAGAAACACACTGTTTTGGAAATTGCTCTGCACCACTATCTGTGTTTCAGGTTAAAAACCCTGGAAAGACTCAAACAAAAGGATCCTTGTTTGCTGCTGGGAGCAGCTTCAAACGGCAGTATAATCCTGCCATGGGTCATGAATTACCATTAGCCCAGATTATCATTGCAGGAGCATTTCCTATGAGGTGCATTAGCTTGAGATTCAGCAAACACAAAACAGACAAAAATGGTGCTTAGATCAGAGGGTCCCAAAGTGGGTGCCGACACACCCTTGAATTTGGGTAAGATTGCCGCAAAATGCATCATATGATTGCTCATTTATTGTGCCCTTTTGATAACATCACATCACATTATAACATTCAGTCTCATTTACATAGGTTTTATGTAGCATGTTTCAACAAAACAAAACAGAAAAAGCAATAAAAACCAAAATCACTGCAGTAATTTGCCAAATAATAATGACCATCGAAAGAAGTGACATATGACACAGGGTTCTCACACATATTTTCTTGGACAAAATTTCAAAACTTTTCCATGATTTTTCCACGACCCATAATAAATATATATTTTTAGTTGCCCTTCCAGCCCGTGATTGTAAATTCAGCTTGCTGGCAAACATGGAGAAAGAGACCAAATGCGGGAAAGAAAATCAAGTGATTGTAAACAAACGTCACACATCCACACATATTAGATTTATGTTACGCCCATTGCTGCAAAAAATAAATTTGCTGTTATGCAACATTATATGGAAGGTTATCCACCAAGGATTACAGTAGCAGATTGATCACAAACAGCAAAATTTCATGACTGTTCCAAAACTTTCAATGATTTTTGTTAATTACTTTACTTTTCCAGGACATATTTTTCAGGTTTAAAGAAATATGACCGACCAATCCATGACCGTGGAAACCTTGCAAACAGAGCTCCAAGAATGCCAATACATCTGAGCATTATCTATCAACACAGTCTGAGACGACTGAATCTGAGCCGACCAATAAAGTTAAAATCAGACCGAACACTGCTCAGCGAACAGCTTCACCCCAACTGCTTTTGACTGCTTGTGGAAGGAAGATATCCATCATTGAATTGCTATTGTGCATTCTTGGACTGTTCTTAATGTTATCATCAGTCACAAATGTGAAAAGTACTTTTTCAGACTGTTTTCTTTTGCCTATCCATTGCTATTTTGTGGTTTTCTGTGGATTTGCATGTATCTGTGTATGAGAGAAGGAGAGTTTCTTGAAAGAGCTTGGGGCAATGCAGTAACTTAATTCTCCATTTCCTCTGGAAGGCCTCATAGTGGGGGTCAGGTAACAAAACAGCATGAGCCTACTACCACGGTCAGAGTGTTCAGTTTGGTCCTGACACGACACGACAGGATCCGTTTACCCCGCAGCAGGAAAACAACACCTACCACAGTGTGTGTGTTTGTATATTCACGTGTGTCTTACAATGCATGGATTGACTTTGCACTATAAGAAGAAGCATGTGTGTGTGTGTGTGTGTGTGTGTGTGTGTGTGTGTGTGTGTGTAAATTTGTCATCTTAATATATTTGTTCAGATTTGTTTGTTATTTTTCAGAACAGATTTGTTCATTCATTACAGTCTAATATCCATGCATCCATGAACCGATTTTCACATTTTATCTTGTCTATAGTGGCCACTATTGCCGTTATTTCTCCACACTGGTTCTGGAATATGGCTTGACAACTATGTGATAACACCATTAGTCCACCCACAATGCTTCCTGGATAGATAGTCAACCGAGAAACCCCTCTTTCATGTCATGATGCCAGACGAATCAGTCAACTCGGTGGAGTGGGCAAATTCAAAGATCTGGACCCAGGCAAGTGTTCTCTCATGAAACTGCAGAAATTCGGTGCTTGTCTTTGTTTGAAAAGGCTACAATAGACAGATTCACTGTGCAATACAACAGTGTAATCGCATACACGTGTGTACGCCTGGAAGCATCTTTAACAGTGTATGCCTTCTTCAGAGTGGAATGAATTGTGTGTTTTGTACCATCTGCCCACATTTACATGTATTTGCAACACAAACATGTTCACAGACAGAGATGCATTTTGAGCTCCTGGTTCAACTTTTGAATGTATGTTCATGAACATGTGTGCCTCTGTCAGCAATGTGTGGTTTTGTGCAGTTTATGTGTGAATAAAATGACCACAGGATGTAATTTTGTCTTCCCATGGATAAGGACATCAAATTAATACAGTGACATTACCATCCCTGAATAAAGCAGAATTTGTACATCACCAGCAGGGAGAGAAAGCAAGAAATTAGAGCTGAAACTAACAATTATTAAGTCATCTGCTGAATTTTTTTTTTGTCAGTTAATTTTTTGGTCCATAAAGAGGCAAAAAAACCAAAAAAACAATCATATTCTTCCAGAGCTCAAAGTGACATCTTCATATTGTTTTCGTGCCCGACCAATGGTCCAAACTCAAAAAATATATATTAGTTTAATATAATGCAAATGTTGCTGTAATCAGCAAATGTTTCGCATTTTTTAAAATGACTTAAACAAGTTATCAGTAATTGAAATACTTGCCGATTATTTTTCTGTGGATCGACCTACAATTGACTCATCTATTTGTTTCAACTCAACCAGAAGTTCTCTGTTATTGTAGTAAAACTGTCATATTTAGAATTCATCATTTATCCGTGTTTCCAATGTCTCGGAAATCATGTGTTACCCAACTAATGGTTCTTAATGTGATTTGAATAATATCTGCAAACTTCTGTTTCCAAGATCTTCAGTTTTACTGTGGTCTTCAACAGCTGTATTTATTACATATTAGCTAAAACTCTAGTAGAAGCTCAATGGAACATCCACACAAAAGATGGCACAAATATCCTCTAAAAACTTCTGCCAAGTAAAAGGTAAAAATGTCCTCTGCTTCACGTTGGCTCTGTCTTTTAGAAAACTCTAACTAATTCTGTGTAGAAGGAGGTATTCACTGCAACAGGACTCTTATACTAATTAGGTTTCAGGTTATGTTTACACTCTGCACCTCTCATTTCTCTTCCAAAAAAGGAGAAATAGGCATGGCCCTCTGCTTATTTCGAAAGTTCTGTGACTAATTAATGATAATCACAAACACAACGTTATCGCTCTCTCTCTCTCTCTCTCACACACACACACACAGACACACACACAGGTTAAATATAGGCTTTGTGCCTCTAGAAAATATTGCTCTATGTAACCCTAATGGTGTGTCCTAACATCAAGCATCTCTGGAGAATTTTATTAGTTGCCTGTATCAAATTATCACTCCTTCTGTTTCTCTCTCTCTCACACACACACACACCCACACAAACACACACACTCACAAAGAATACACAGACTAAGTGTTATATACTAAAGAACATTCAGTTCTTTTTGTTTTCCACAATTACAGGCTAGTGTGCTTCTGTCTCTACTCATTGAGGATGTGATGTTTACCTTTAAATAGTAGGAACATATACAAACATATTAGTGTTATCCTAGAACATAGGCAGAGCAGTACACCACCCGTCATTAGCACAGACACTTTGATCTCACATTGCATTTTTTTGTCCCAAAGCTTTAAATGTGAAATGGTGTGTTGTCCTACCTCTGTCAGAGCATGGAGTTGGCCCTCATGGACACACACTCCCTTGAACCTGCAAAACCACAAAAGACATGCAAGATGTAATTCTAATAAACATTAAAATGTAATCTTTGAGATAACACAAGGACATTTGTTAGAAATTGAGTCTTGAGTTTCATGATCTAATAAAAAGTTGGGAGAAAACCCTGGACATACAGCTTTTAGTATCTCTTGGTTTAAGCACTTGCTCTGCAGGTTCATATAAATAAAAATAATGACAATTGAAACAAAACACTTGCATGACCTTTTCTGCTGTGAGTAAACAGAGAAAGCAGGAAGAACAGTTGAGAAAAGATTAAGATTCCAGTGGGCAAGACCAGACGAGTAATCACTGCGAGACTGTCTGTTAACAGGAGGATAATAACAGCTCAGTTCCTTCACCTGCATTCCATCCATTTCTTCCTCTACCGATCCTACCAATTTCTACATTCTTAATAAACAAAGGCAGAATCTATCACATAGCTCTTTTACTTGTGTGTGTGTGTGTGTGTGTGTGTATGTGTGTTTTCTTCCAAAATCAGACACACTGTATGTCACTTTATTAGAGGAAAAAATGCTTTGTTTTAGCTTAAAGACAATGAATTTTATGTATGTGTTTTTAAAGGCATACGATGCAAAATAAATAATGTAAAGACTATCATACAAAAGTAATCCCTCTCAATAATCACCTATGACCTACTAGAAGTTTGTGGGGGTGTTTAATTATAGATACTTTGCATGCATTTTCTTTTTTCTTCGTATTCTGCAATGTTCAGGATGTCATTGGGCATATAGCCTTCAGCAAATAACAATAGGCAGGTGAGGTTGCACTTTTTAAAAAGGTAACAATCATTACACATCCAAGAGGAAGCTACGAAGTCAAGAATACATCACTAAAATAATTGCAAATACAGCAAGGCGAAACACTAGTGGACAAGGCTTGTTGCAAAATGAGAGTGAATCTCAGCTAAGGGACAACTCCTGCAAAGTATACCTTAGCTGTAAGCCCAAGAGGTTGGAAAATATTCTTAACCCAGAAAGGACCACGTAGTCTGTCAAGTGAAACAATGTGTGTATGCAGAGCCACATGTGAACCAACTTTGTTCTCAAGCAGTGTTGAAGGCCTCGTAATTCTGAACGCAATGAAAAGGTCAACTTTGTGGGTCCTTGTTGGGTTTTAGCTAACAATGACCCCCTCAGTGTCTGCTTGTTAACACACAGACACACACACGCACACACACACGCACACACACACACACACACACACACACACACACACACACACACACACACACACACACACACACACACACACGCGCACACACACACACACACACACACACACACAATCCACCGTACTCAACAAAGATGGCATTGTAAAAAAGATACTGAATGTGTGTATACACACACACACACACACACACACACACACACACACACACAAATACACACAGAGATTTATGCATGTATGTGCATGTTCATAAGCACACACTCTCCCACCCCGCAGCCCAGGGCAGAATGTGAACTCAACAGAAAGTGTTAACTGAAAGTGAACAACAATTCTATTCTGGGGTTTCGTAGTCATTTGAATTGTCAATGCTATAAAGTTTTATTTACTCAACAGACTTTTCCTCTTCCTGTCATTAAACACAAGGAAAGGCACATTTATTTGTACAGCACCTTTTAAATACCGAGGCAGTTCAAAGTGCTTTGCACAAGAGGGAAAAGTGCATAAGAAGAAAATTAAAACAAAAAAAAACAATAACAAAAGAAAAAAGAAATAATAAGCCATCCTAAATTCAATGAAGGACATAAAATCAGTGAAAAAATAACAAATTAAAGCCACGGGAGAAGAGTGAATTTTACATTTAGATTTGATAATGGGGCGCCTTTAAGATCATCAGGAAGTTAGTTTCATCTGTAGGTAGTTTTGTAGATAAACACAGCTTCACTGCGTTTGGTTCTGACTCAGTACACTGTTAGCTGACTGCTCCCGAAAGATCTAAGAGACCTACTGGGTTTTTATTTCTGAAACATATCACTGTTTGGGTCCAAGGCTGTTAACTGACATATACTCCAACAGAAACCCTTTAAAACCTATTCTGTAAATGACTGGTAGCCTGTGTTATGACTTAAGAACAGGAATAATGTGCTCAGTTCTTGTAAGAGAAATAGCTTTTCCCACCAGACCAAAAGCACAAGGGACAATTTAAGACAGAGATTCAAAGAAAGACCTAAAAAGGTCCTTTGCTTTATGTGTGTATGTGTTATTGCATCAAAAGGCTTGTTTTGTTCACTTCATATAATAGTCACATCTTCCCAAAAATAGAATAAATACACAGTGTTGTGTCTTTCACAGCTTTAGGTTTTGGCATATTTTGTCTGTCCCATTTTGACTTCCTCTGCTTTGGGTGTCAAGGCTGAATAGCTGTCAACAACTGCATGAAGTCCCATCTTCACAGTATTGTGAAAGGTCAGCACACAAAAATATTATGTTTATATCATGCTGCCCCTCTTAAACTGACTCTGTTTAAGTCACAGTAGTATAGAGTGCCACTTCAGGACCACAGAGCCAGGTGCACATGGCTCACACAGTATCATACTTTGACCATTTAGTCTGTCCAATCGTTGACCGTAAATCTCAAAAACATTAACCTGATTGTTCATAGCCTTGTCCTGTTCCCTTGTGACAGAGAGGGTCCTCCTCGCTTTTCGCCTCTAGGCAGCTGCTGCAGCTCTAACAGGAGCTGGCAGTTTAGAAAATCCATTGTTAATAGGCTCTGTGTTTGACACAGTTTCTAGCCAACCCCAAAGGAAACAGGTCACAACCACAGACTCATGAGCAAGCGAGAGAACAGAGGCAGAGGTAGAAGCAGAAAGCAACATTATTTATATATCTGAAAACCATAAGAGACAGGTGTTGACATGACTAATACAATGTGTAACGTCATTTGTGTGAGAAAAAAAAAGACTTTTTAGTCTTTATGAATTATTAGAGGTTACAGAGTGACCTGAACTCTTAAGCCTTAAAATAATCCTACAGTGAATGCATCAAAAGGAGCTCATTTCAAGTTATTACTGGCATCTTATTGTTGTATCTGAAACGTAACAGGCAATTTGGATTAGACCTGTAAAAGTGCTTAGAGGAAATCACTACCACTAACCACTTTCTTACACTATCTCGTTTTACTGATAGTATGTGATAATGCAATAATCAAGTATAACAACAAAGAGGGGGTGGGGGGTGGGGATCACATTATTTTGCTTGCTTTGTTTTATAAGCTACATTAATATGATGCTTAAGTTGGTTGCAGGTGGTTCTCTCACATAGAACCAGCTCAGTTAAAAAAATTGAAAAAATTACCACATTTTCAAAATCTAGCTAAAAATGTAAAAATGTTTAAATATTTAGTTATTCAGTTACCAACCTGAGTATGTGTGCATGGCAAAGCCTGTTCATTAACTGGACCTCTCTCAACATGTTCGCTCTGTTGCTGCTGAGTTTGTTCATCTTCAGAGCCATAACTTGATCTGAAGCTCGATGGCACACCTGTAAAAGAGTCAAATAATGCCACATTTCAACATGTTGCAAATGCAATGCAAGTGAAACTAAACAAGGGCAAAATCACAACAACTAGCAATTGTGGTGGCTATAAAAATGGAATTGTTTTATGCTTTAAATCAACACAATCATTTCAGCTTAGGTCACTGTGGGTAGGCCTCAAACAGCTTCAAACATTGCTCTTCTGTGATGAATACTTGTAAAACAAATATCTGGCTCGTGAAGCAAAAAAAACAGAGGAAGCAGAAAAGGAAGCTCATAAACAAGAACTGAAATGAGGTCAGTCGCTGCTGACCAGCCATGTCAAAGTAGATGTGTCAGTCCAGAGCTGCACAATCAATTTTGTATTATCATGCATTGGGATTTTAGTTTCCATCCAATTGTTAGATAGCTGTAGCATCACCATCTATCCATCCATCCATTCATGGGTGGCTGGAGCCTATCCCAGCATGCCTTGGGTGGAGCGCAAGCAAACGCTGTAGACAAGTCACAACATGAAGACAAGAAAGAAGCCCCTGCAAATGTAGTTTAAAACAGTGCACACATGGCTAAGACAAGAGAGGTAAATTGTTTTGGTACGCAAACTGTTTCTTCAATGTCACTGAATTATAATTGTCATTGTATAATCACACAAAAATCAAATGTTAGATGTAAAGATTGCCTGATTATAGTCAATTTCGGGTATCGACCATTTCTATGAACAGAAAGTTGTATGTTGCTGATTATTTTCAAAACAAAACAAAACTGAAAACATGGGGAACAATTTAAAAACAAACTAATGCATCTTAATGATAGTGGTTATTGCAGGTATGGCAATTTTTTTAAAAACATGTCCTAACATGTTATTTACACCCTTCTTGGCTAAGACAAGCAGTGTTATATGTTCAAGAGTGAATTTGTAATTCACAGATTTTAACATGGGGAAAACACTTGACAATTGCTTCCCAAATAAGAGTCTATTTAACAGGGTGCAAAGCCTCTAAAGAGCACTAAAACACTCAATCTCTCTAATGAAGCAAAGACGAGTTAGTTGAGTTTTTCTTTTGCTATAAATGTTTGTTGCTAGTAAAGACAGGGAGCTGCATAGTGCATGTCTATTCATTGACTGTATCACTTTACAGTCTTAAAATTATAAAATGACCTGAGGTCTTTACACCGCAGGTTTCAGAGGCACCGCAATGCAGTGCACTAATTACCGAGAATTTAGTTTCTTCTGAATACACTGATGTGCTTGCAAATAGGAAATATCAACCTGCAAACCACAGAAGGCAGCTCACCAAATGGCTGAGCTGCTGCAGACTCTTGCTAACTCACTTCCTGTCAGAAGAAACATAATTATACCATGATGCAGGCTTTAATACAGTAGTTTGAAAAGACTTATAAAAATGATCCTATTTGAACATTATCAAGAGCTCAAGACCAGGACCTTAGTGCAGAGGATATCCCGATACATACATGCAAACAGAGCTGCTTACTGTCACACTACTATGACAGCTATGATCACAACTATGTTCCTGCACTTTTGACATTATACATCACACTGTAGCTATTTAAACCTCACCAGATACGATGTACAAAATCGAACATGTCAATGCAGCTAATGTGCACTTATGATGTTCTTAATTGTTGTAACTAAATGTTAATATGTGATTGGACATGATTAAATATGTTTCCCTTAACAAAAACAATGGAGCATTTTTTGGATAGGCCACATTTGCCTAAGTTGATGATCATTGCAAGCAGCTAACTCAACAGAATTCACGCGATGAAAATCCTAAAAACGTGTATCTATAGAAATATATAAACAGAGCAGCGATGACAGAAGTAATCAGATACTTAACTGAAGTAAAAGTACAAATACCACACTGGTTACATTACAAGTGAAAGCCCTGCATTCAAAACCTTACTTAAATAAGTATTTCACTGCTGTAAAGATTCTTTTCATAAAGGCTTTTCATAAAACTGGACCCTCTATGCTGAAGAGAGACACAAATACTTCTGTAATTGGTGCTAGCAAAGCAGAGAAAACAGAAAGAAAAACTACTGTGGCATGCACTTTGCTCAAAAGGTAGAAAACATACAACTACCACAATGCAGTGCCCTGCACCAGACCAATAAATGCTCCCGTTGGTGTTTGTTTGGCGTTTCTGGATATATTTTAGTTGAGAAATCAGCAGTGCATTAACAGAATATTGTTTTATATATGATCAGTGCGGCTTAGTTTAACAGTTTGATCTGAGTTTGGTCTTTGAGTTTAAAAAAGACACATCGGACATCGACACTTCTATTTGTGTTGATGGTGGTGGGTATACAAAAATGCGGAAATACAATCTGCAGCTCGAGCAACAATGTTAGAGCCAGCAAAAGTAAGGTAAGATGGAAAGAAGTTTACCACAGTTCAATTGCACATACAACCCATCAGCAAAGTATCCTTTTTTGTAAAAGTATGTAAGTATTATCAGCACAATGTACCAAAAAGTTAACGTAGTCATTAAAATAGCCCGAGTCAGTTTTACTCTAATATATGGTGTTTTAATGACAACAATTCAGTTAATCAGAAATTCAAAATCTCCTTGTTTGGTTTTGGTTTGCACCAGACGGGAAAGGTGTGAAAAACTGTGATCTGAAAAGTGGAATGGAGTAAAAAGTACAACATTTGCCTCGAGATGTTGTGGAGTAGAAATACAAAGTTGCACAAAAACAAAATACTCAAGGATAATACCTTGAATTTGTACTTAAGTGCTTGAAAAAATGTGTTTAGTTACATTCCACCAGTGCCAGAGCGACTTCAAGTCCTCTGTAACAGAGGTTGGCTTCATATCATCTTCTAACAAAGGCTGTCTTCCATCATCACAGCCACGGTGCACTGGTGACACAATGGATGGACAGTATCTTGTTGTACTGAAGCATTAACAGAAAAAGCCAATGGACAAATCTACAGCTATACTGCAATGTTGGTATTTGGAGACATCTCTGTAAAGTGTTAAGTTAACAACATTATCCATAGGAGAAAAGTCATAACAGATCGTGGACTCTGATTCAGATTACGGGGGTTCTCTGTGTCTGCTCCACTCTGTGTGTCTCATACATACAGACACAAAAATCGCTCTGTTCAAGTTCAAAGGAAGAGGCCTGGCCATAAGAGCCGACAGTCTCCACCGCAGGACAGCAGAAACAACAGATGGCCACTCCTCTGCAGGCCTCCTCCCCCACATCCGTCTATCCTCCTCCGACCCCCCATTCCTCACTCTTCACATCCCCCCATCTGCATATACTCCCGATCCCCCTCTTTCTCCTCCTCGCTGTGGCCTCCAACAAACTGTCGACCTCAATCCTCATCTTTCCCAGTAGTCAACCCCAAGTTCCTCTCTTTCTTCTCTCATCTTCTGCCTTTCTGCTCTAGGGCACTGCACTTCTCTAATATCTCTTCTTTTCACCACTGCACATTTCTGGGAAACATACCCCCACTGTCCTCCAAACCCCCTTTCCTCCTCCCTTGAAGCAAAGCTCTAGAAAACCTCTAAATCCCCTTCTTTTGCTGAAGTGTACTCCTAAAACTTCCCTTCGACCCCCATTTTTCAACCCTATCAACAGTCTTGCCACCCCAGCTCTCAGACATCAGAAGCTTTTTTCCCTCCGGTTCCTCCTCCTCTTTGCCTCAACCTCTGTCACCATTAATTTCACCGCCTTTTTGTCCGCGTCTCATTCTGTCATCCTCCTTGACTTTAAGCTTTTCATCATTCTGCTCCATTTCCTCTTCTCTCTCTGTTTACCTATGCATTCCTCTCTCTCTCACAGAAAAAAAGTATTAACAGATATTTCCATTACTCAACTAGCAGCTAAGGTACTTATAACAAATTGCACACAGGAAGCACAGTGCATGGAAAAAAAGTGTTGTTTAGCTTGATTATGTGTGTTGGAAGCTTAAATCATTCACCAAACATTTATTACAGTCTAATTTGGCTTAGGTAGTCAAAATATGCACTAAGTGATTAATTAGATTAAGAAAAAACAGAGCTTATATTACAATTTTGCTCACTTGTGATCCAACTATTAGCCTATTGTTTTGAACAACAGAGCTTTATAATTCACACACAGCTTTTAACAGGCCAAGACAACCTGCATGGCAACTTCCCTCTGAAGGATGGGAATAAGTAGGATTTTATTAATACAAATGCCATTATCGATTCTGCTCATTGGCCAGTTTTTTTCATTGAGTCCCAGTCAGTTTTGTGTTTGGAAAAAGTAGGCCAACACAGGTTTTCAACATTAACTCAACTGTGTTACTATCTCTGAGCCTAAACACAGTTTAGATGAAATGAGATGTAAGTTACAGCACAGTAGAGTACAGTACAGTACAGTACAGTACAGTACAGTACAGTACAGTACGGTACAGCCTACAGTACAGCAGCACTGTTGTGATTTGCCATGATTTGGAGCATTTCTTCTTGCTGCAAGTTTCCAGCAGCGTAGACGCGTGAGTTTGACATCATAGTTTAGCAATGTGCAACTGTCAGAAAAACAACTGATAGGCCCAGAGTCATACGATTCTGATAGATTAAACAATATGAAATGGTTCTCAACAGGAACCAGTTCTCGATTCCCATCCCTATTTTCTCTCTTGACAATATATGGTTTGCTTTATTGTTTTGTTTAGTCCATTAAAGTGTTTTGCATTTAATGTGTCCATGTTTGTGAAGGTATAGACTAGTGGTCTTGTATTGTTTATATATTATACATATCTTTGGAAAGAGGAAAGTCAAAATGTAGCTGAAAGTTGTGGACAGCACCAACAGGACAATATAAAATATATGATATGCAGTTTTAAACAGCAACACATTAGCAAAGTGGCTGCTGTTTAATCAAAAGAGTTTCACTTACTGATACATGCTGTAAATGTGGATATTATTAATTGAAACTGCTGGCTGTTGTTTATTTGTGCTGCTCTGTAGTTCACTCACTTGCAGGACTGCACTTTATGAATAAGCTCCAGTATTTAGACAGCCCATAATGGGGTGTTTTTGACAGTTGACATACGCAGAGCGCAAGAGTAGGTTACAATAGACAAGTGACTTAATAAAGGATTAATACAGCTGATAAAAATCAATTCAAACATGCCATGATTTTCTTAGATACAGGTATTTAAGAGCAGCTATTTCTAACCCTATGCACAGCACTCAAACATTACCAATAGCTGTTGGACACCATCAACAGTATAATCAATCAGCCTAACCCTGAGTTACAGCCTGACCGAGTGACACAACGGAAACTGAATTTCAAACCAGTTCACCAATCCGATAGAGAGCTACTAGATGAACAGTATGGGTTTATCGTTGTATGCTGACATCATATTGAAATTCAAATAAACAGAGTGACAAGAAAAATATAGAAACCCTTGTAAATTAAATCTGACGGGATACAACAAAACAAAATGTTGACTGAAACTGAGCCTTATTTAATGTCATTCAAACCTTCTATAGGTCATTATTTTTAGTTAATCAGAATATTTTCCGTCATGTATAAGAGAGTACAACCCTTCCCCCATATTTGTCAACTTTATTCTCTGTGTTAACCCTTTACATAACAAGAGGTCAGTATTGCATGTACACAGTGGTGTGCACACAAAAATACTCATGCACATGCACACAGAAGCTCTTGAATAAACACCTAAAACATGTGTGTTGTGATCCAGAAGTCGCAACAAGTCAAATGCTATCATTATATCAAGGCCACAATTGTTTATTACACACAAGTGCAACTCAGCTCCTTTCCTAGCTGAGCCGTCCTTTCACACTGCTTATCTGAGCCAAACTGAGCCATGCCAAAATTTCACACAGTCATAGCCTTGTTAATATATCAAAGAGGAAATACACAAAATTGGATTTATCTGCTGATGCTTGTTTCACTTAACCTAATCAACCAAACAAATAATGACAAACGCTTGTGTGACTCCCATTCACATGCCCGGAGGGGGAGAAAACAAAGTAACAGGTTTAACAACTACGTGTTCAAGTGGTGTCTTTTAAGTCAGTGGAGTTAAACTTGACCTATAAATGTGTGGATAAAACTTGACAAGATCAAATCATAATGGGAAATGACCGTGGCTTTAACAGTTTAATCACATATAAATGCCATTAACTTGCGGAGGACATGCACAATTGGTTTCCTTTTATTTTTACGACTATTAATCCTGACCGTTGCACAAATATAGAAAATTAGATCTAAGAACAAAACAAAGGGATAGAAAGGAGCAAGTCAAGCAAGGGGAGACAAGAACATTAGGGACAAACTGAGAAAGCCCAGAAAATAAGAAACTGAAAAAAATCTATTATTTCCACCCACCTTAAAGACATCGGAGAAGAATCCAGAACCGATCCACTCACAGGTAAAGTCATCAAGGCGTGTAAGACAGGAGAAGGCACTGATGAGGGCTCTGTAGGATGATGGCCACACCCTGCCCACCTGGAGAAGACAGGAACAGTCGGTATCAACAGGTTAAGACGAAGTCTTTATCTGATGGGCATGCTGTAGGATTGCTGCTATAACTCGTTGTTTGTGCAGAAAAATGTCAAGTAGTGTTGTTACCTGACTGTGAAAAGGTCTAGAAGACTAGAAACTAGATAAAAACTGATTGCATAACATAGAATACACAGATTTCCTCGGTCCAGACAGACAAGAAGAAGTGCACGCAGAGTCCTCTGGGCAACCAGGCAACCCTCAAAACCTCCCAAGAACATAAACTCTATTGTGTGTCTATGGTAAAAGTTGTCAACAACTATCAACAGCATAAGAAGTTATTTGACAATTACAGTTTATTAGCACTGCTCATTAGTAAAATATTTTACACAGAATAGCTTAAGGCACAGATTGAAAACCAGAATAACCACCTTACAGTCGTATGCCTCTGCATGCAGGTCAAGTTGCGCCTACAGTTTACATCCATGTCTATTAAGACATTGATTCATGAGAATGAGGCGGATGGAAAATGACCTCGACCTTTGACCACCAAAATCTCATCAGTTAAACACTGAGTCAAAGTGAACTTTGAGTCAAGTTTGAAGTTTACGGGATTAGACAGATTTGAGGTTGCAATGACCTGTGACTACGAAAATCTATTCAGTTTATTGTTAATAGAGAGGGGACGTTTGTGCCCAGAATCTCATTTTAAGTTTATGCCAGAGGATGTTACAGTGACCTTGACCTTTGAGCTACGACCACCACAGTGTAATCATTTTATCGTTAAGTCCAAGTGGACATTTGTGCAAAATTTAAGGAAACTCCCTTAAAGCAGTGTTTCCCAAACCTCTCCTCCAGTACAACTTGTCCTGCATGTTTTCAATCTCTCCCCGCTCCAACACATGATCAACTCATTATAACCTCCTTAAGCTGACTGATCACAAGCTGATCATTTCATTCAGCTGTGTTGCAGCAGAGACCTAAAATATGCAGGACAAATGCATTCTTGAGATCAGTGTTGTAATGTAACAAAATAATAATATAAATAAATATAAATAATTTGGGGGAGTATATGTACTGTACTTGAGTTTTTTTTTTTTAATTTCTGTTTACTTTCATTTTTAATCTGCTACGTTTCCTAAATAAAATGTATACTTTTACTCCATTACATTCCCCCCTGAGCATTTAGTTACTTACTACAAAGTAGGGAAGGGGGGAGGAGGGGATAGATGGACAAATCAAGGAATGGAAGAGAAGGGGAAAAAAAGGGTTTTGTTATTTAAATCCTTAAAGTTGTCAAAAAAGGTTTTTCTTCAAGTGTGATGTCAGCTTTATTCTGAAGTTACTGAAGTTAAGAAATAAGCTTTGTAATTCTCAACATTCTGACTGCTTTCTTTTATTAACAGCACTTACTTATAGCCTCCTTTTACTTTCAATACTTAAGTACATTACGTTATATTCTAATAGACAACTTTAACTTCAACCAAAGTCCTTTTCTAATATCTATACTTTTACTCATGAATGGATTTCAGGTACTTTATCCACTAATGCTTGAAACATCACGTTAACCGCTTTCACAAGCGTAGAGGCATAAAAATGTGTTAAGTAGTTTATAGACAGATATAGGATGTTTTTGGTCATTTCTCACACACACAACTGTGACCCCGGTGGCATATTTTTCAGATGTGAAAATCAAACACACTGAGTAGAACCTTATCAGAACAATTGATCAGGAGGCAAACAATGGCAATCCATAAACGTCACACAGTGTATGACTGATTTTATCATCTGACCGTGAACAACTGACCCAGACTTGAACTGACTCAGTCCAACTTGGTTGGATCGGTCCAAATCATAATTATAATAGGCCCAATGTGTGCTGAGAATACTACATTGTCTGTTTTTCCAAACCCCATCTATCCAAAGCTATCAAGTAAGCTGAAACAATACAGTATCAATAGTTGTATTTAACTCTTTAATACCTGCACATAAACTCTGTATACAATAATGTATGGTCTGCACAGGTGAAATACATCCTACACATAAAAAAAACACAAAAAACAAAACAAAACACGACTGACCTGTGAAGGTGGGCCCATTCCTATCTCGCAGACCCCTACCCCTCCAATACCATCTCTGTCCTCATTGATTCGTTCGGGTCGTGTAGGGAACCCAGCAATGGAGTTACGTTTATTCCGGTCCATGGTGTCGTAAAAGGTGATACCAGTGAGGGTAATACGGGCCTTTTCCAGTAATGTACCCACATGACAAGAGGAGTAGATTGTTTTAACGGTGCCGATGGCTCCACGGCAGCCCAGGATTTACTCAGTTTGTGTACTGGGAGAAAATATGTCACGCACATAGACTTCCGTTTAAAATTTTTGTTTCGGGCACCTCTGGTGACACACCCTGGCTGGATCCAAGATGTCTCCTGTTGGTCCAGTTTCCTACTGCTTGTACTGGGAAGTCCGAGAGGGTTTTCACATGTTTGACAGATATATAGTGACCCCTTGGAGACCTAAAGAAAGTAAAGAGAAAATGTAATAAAGGGTCATTTCTGTGGTTTCCTACTATGGCACAATACCTTACAGTCACATTCACACACTGAACAAAAGCTGCCATGCTATTATTTCTCAGAAGGTATGACTGGGCCTTGCCTTAGGATAGATGAGACAAGCCACCATTGCTCAACAGGCCCAAATGTAATGGCTGTAATAAGGGCTGATTGTCCAATTATGGGAGGATAGCCAAGGAATAGCTCAGGTCCCTGGACCTTTCTGCCATCCAAAACAAAATCAGCAGGGTACAAAGGGTAACAGGAAAGGAAGTCTGTGGCTAAAGGTCTTTACACACATAAACAATGTGGCTTTCATATCTAACTTTTAAGAGCCCTTTAGCCCAAGAAGTAAAGAAAGAAAGATCTCTCTGGTTGATAGGACATGTTGAGTCTGGTTGTGAACATTTTTCCAGTACTTTGAAAGAAAAGTGGAATAAAAGTCAACTTTGGCGAGTAACACTGGATGTAAACATAACTTTAGTTTGTTTATAAGAAAACTCCTTAGAGCACCTGTGATGGATTAAGAGACTAAATGGCAACTACTTTCACAATCAATTAATCATTGAAGTTATTTTTTAAGCAGAAATGCAAAACAATCCTTATTCTAGCCCATTAAGGGAGGTTTTATGCTTTTTTTTCAATACATTATTGTAAAATGAACATCTGTGGCGTTTGGACCATTTGTTGCACAGACAACACCTTTGATGATGTCACCTTCGGATTCTGAAAATTGTGATGGGTATTCTTCACAAAAGTTGCTGCCCTATATCGATCCACTGCAGTTGTGTTAAAGTAGGTTGACACAGAGTTGTACTGAGGTGGAAATGTTACTTCAACTGCTTTTGAATGGAAAGTAAACGATAACTAATTTTTCTTTTGTGGCTGAACTATTACTTTAGATACTCGTGTCCTACAATGAGCTTATGCATAACATAAAAAAAGTCATGGAGCTCACATCATCACTTTTGATACTACAAAGCCAGCCATCATATATTATGTCCCCACATGCAGCATTATCAAACTGCAGTCACATATAATTGAAAATTTACAGTGTTTGACATAAGACATCACTGAAATAGTTCAGTAAAACATATTTCAGTGGCCAATTTAATATAAATATACTAGATAAGCCTATATTAAACTGAAACACAAAGGTCAATGTTAGGCCAAGAAAAGGTCTCATAAGATCAGATACTAAAAACAGCATTGAGATGACACAGCCAGATTCTGCCTTGGTCCGTTAGCATTACATCACTGGCACTAGACTAGAGAGTTGCTGTAGACCTACTGGACTACTTCTGACATCATTCTCTGTCCCAGCCACATCCTTAAAAGGCTTTTCATCCTCCACTTTCCTTTTTCTCTCCAATGACACCTCATTTTGTGCCTTGTTGAAATGGTACGCCAAAAATAAAAGTGCCAGTGCCAAGAAAAATGCAAGCCACAAGTGCCAGAGACCAAGGCTATTCTTTCTCATTTCACTAGCTTTCCCATCCAAGAGTGAGAACAGAGACACACATTTCACTTCATGGTGAAGTATCTGAGTAGACAAGAATAGGTCAGCAAGTAAGATATAAATTCACCCTTGATTCAAAACAGCAAGCAGCAACAGAGAAGAGCTTCTGTCCCCACACACCCACATCAGTGGTCAAAGCAGCCGATTCTGACTAAACTCAAACTTCCTACGCTAACTAGAATTTCAATCATGCAAATGATGCAAACAAATAAAAATGCAGAACTCAATGTTATTCTGCAAGACACTGCATCCTTATTGAGGATGATATTCTCAGCCTAAAGCAGTATACTGACAACCAAAAGAATGTTTTACACCCACTTCTGCGGTAAACATTTCAAAAAGACATCATCTAGCATCAGTGCATCAACAAACAACTGCAACTACAAAGAAGACAACCCTAGCCACATACTGTAAATCAACTTTGTAACACAAATGTGATAACCCTCAATGAACTATGCTGCAGGAACTCTTCTTAATGCAAGTGATTAGAGAAAAAATAGGCAAGCCACCAGTGGTCATTACTATATTTGTTTCTAAACTATACCCTGTTGCCTACATAGCCAAAGGGCATGCATTTAAGACACCACAGCAAAGGGACTCTGCATGGAAAAGGGTGGAATTTTAAAGCCGGCCCTTTTTTTGGTCTGTAAAATGTGGCTTGTAGCTATTTCAAAACAGATGGGACATCTCCAAAGCAGCCTCAGGCCAAATGTTTTAACAGTAGTTTTGGGGGCTGAACACTATCCAGCTGCGTCCCCATGGATTACAGACTAATAGAAAATGTCAGCAATAAATCAAAACGTAAGTGATGGTTTAATGATAGGCTGCAGCAACTGGGTTAGAGTAACTCTGAAGGGCAAGAGGTATTAAATGGGCGTGTGTGGATGTGTTTGAGAGAGTTATTTGCTCAGAGTGAGAAACTGTGTATGTATACCTGCATGACAAAAGAAAAAAACAACAGATAATCACAATGATTTAAATTTCTATTGATCATTTCAGTAAATTATTCATGAAATATTTTCATAATAGTTGACCGTGTTTTAGTAATTTTCTTCTGTGAGCGACGGAGACGGCTGAAAGCTCTCCGTTAACCAAAAGAGCACTCTTTGTCAATTTGAGCAAGGTCACATTCAACAAAAGTGAATAGACGCCTCTAATCTGACTACAATCTATGTTGAACTGCAACGATATATGAGCCGCTGCATACCTGTCATTCTTCAAGGGTTTAGAGTAATGAACAAGACCATGGGGCAGGGGGAAAAAACTGACCATTATCTAGATACCACAGACAGTTAATGAGTCAGTGCTGCCATAACAGCTTGGTACAACAAGACAAATTAAGTAGAGATGGTTAGATGAAGAAAATTGTAGGATCAACGCCAGACAGAAAATGTAAACAAACCAAAGCAGCAACGGTCAGTATTATCTTGTACTTCTTGTTAAAGTTTAGCTGACTTACCTGTTGTTATTTCATAGGGATGTTTGCAAGAATAGTTCGAGCTGGGTTTCATGCCTCCCACGTGTTGCATTTATCGCAAACGACAAGAAAGCAAAGTTGGTAACGCAGCCCCTCTGAGACTAGCAGGCTGGCTAGTTTGTCAACAAAACTCGAGCTAAGCGAAGAGCTAACAAACATTAGCCCGAGATCCACCAATACATATAAAACAGGAAGTTTTTCGTCGCCGACGGTTCAAAAGTACAAATTCCCAAAGGCTGAAAGCTCAAAGTGAAGTCAAAGTCTGCTTCCTTCGTCCTTGTTTCCACAATAGAGCAAAGTACGATGTTTGCTGTATCGCCCGGGATAATATTTCAGGCGATTGTTGCTGTTTGACAGCTCCGTCGTCTTCGCTCTCACCCGAGTGACTCCCACCGACCCCGCCCACATTTGATTGACAGCTACATTGACCAATGGCCGCCCATCTTTGTGCGTGTGCGCGTGTGTTGAACTCTCAAACGGTAAATATAATAATAATAATAATAATAATTATTATTATTATTATAGTGCCTAAGTAGGTCAAAATAAACTGAAACATGACATAAAAAATATTTTTTTATAAGTAATTTAATTTTCCGTAAGAATGGGAGGTGTTTGAGTTTACTCATAAGGAAATTAAAAGGACACGGAATGACTGCGTTACATGGACATGATTTATGTTTATTGATTATTATTGGAATAAAATTTGATCAAAATCAAGTTTCATTAAGTTTCAGTTTTTACAGATGCAGTTTTAAGTACTAAGGGGAAAAAGAAGGTAAATAAAGAGAAGAACCATTAGGATTCCAAACAGTAAGGAAAGACAATAAATGGGCTACAAAAAAAGTTAACAAAACTTATTAGATATAAAGTACTTTATGAATAATAATAAACTGAATAGGAAAAAAAATGAATACATACTGAATGTAGTGTCCCTTTTTTGCATTTAGTGACTCAGAAAGAAATTCGCACATGACTAAAATTAGTTAAAATACTTTTGTCTTGGGGCAAACATTTTCAAACATTTGGGTTAACAAATGCAACATAAGCCACCACTTTTTTTTTCATCTTTACCGGGTCTAACCCAAGTTCTTTGATGTGCAACAAATTGGAGAACACAAGGACGTAGTCTTTTTATTTCTTATTTTATTACCCTTTTTTTCTGTAACAAGATTACATTAACATAAGGCCACTGTTCAAAAGTGAGGCAACTTTAGAGAGTGACTAAAATATAATAAAAGAGAATTTATGGGCCAATAAATAACTTATAAGCATCTGATTCATTTTATTCATTAACTGGCCTATATATAGACTTAAGACACATTTCATGTGGTCATACTAGCATATAAACTTTACAATGACGAACTGGGCTACCAAAAAGGACTAATTGAATAGATTTTATCTACAAGGGCAGGAACTTTGACCTCAGCTTCTGGGCTCTCATGGAAGAAGAGCATCATCTAGTGGACAAATTTAAGCAGCACTGTTAGATTTTGCCAACTAAAAGTATAAAGCTAAAAAGTATAAACTAAAAGTATAAAACTAAAAGCATGTCTCATGCCTTAGTTTGGTGCAAATGTTTTGATAATATTGAGGGGTTTGGTGCACGGGCCATTGCAAATGGGTGCTGATACAGGACTGCACTAATAGTTACGCTATCACAGCCACTCCTCAAGCGTGTCCCTCCTGTCAGAGTAACGAACAGGATCAGACGCATTACGCATCACATGGCAAATATCAACAATGCTGGGCGAGGTCAAAACTCCGGATATAGTCATGTGTTTCATCTTCATTTCTTCCATATTATGAAGACCTGTTTCCACCATTATTTAAAAACAAAATCCACCAAAGTGGAGTGTTCATAGGCTATTACCTCTGCCACAAATATGACAATTACTGAGTCATATTTATGAAATTTATTTGCATTAAAAAACACTGTTGTGGCCTCATCATGTTGATTTAGAGAGCATTCACGGAATAATGATTGAAAGCTGAGCTGGACCACCAACAGGCCAAAGCATGCAATTGGCCCGGGGCCCCAAACCACCAGGAGCACCAAAAGCACCAAAAGCACCAAAAGCCCCAGATTCTCTGTTTTAGAGATTTGTTCTTGATGATAAAATATTCTTGACTAGAGGACAACGGTAACCAGCGACTCAGCCTGCATTATTACCAAATTTTGTGACTCTGAGTCAAAATCTTTAATTCCTGACCTTTGAAACAGCATTGGGATATATTTTACGAATATATTTCTTACATAATCTGTGTTTCTAAGTAGATTTCTTATATCAGTTTACACCAGTCTGTAAGACTTTACATTTAGAATTAAAAGCTGTACATAAAAACTTAAAAATCATTCATAACAAAATTACACCGTGGTTAAAAGTGGTTCAAAATTTGTCAACAATTAAAGTTTCCCCTTTGAGAAACATAACAGAAACATAACTGATGTAAAAATGGCCTGTAAAAATAAATGATTAACAACAGTGTAAGAAGGCTGCATTAATGTACAATATACAACACATAAAAAAAATCTGTGTTGTTTATGCACATTTACAAAAAGTTTAAGATTGTTTTTGCATGTTTTTTTGATTGTGTTTATTATTATTATTATTATTATTATTATTATTATTATTATTATTATTATTATTATTATTATTATAATTATTATTCAGCATTTGTCATTATTTCTACTGCTTTCATCTGCATCTCATGACCTTTATTTGGGGTTTGAGCCATCAATAATAATGGTAATAATAATAATAATTTCAGGACTGCAATGATTAAAATCAGCCAATAACAAAAATACAAGTTAAAATGGAAACAAAATACCCAAAGCAGTACAGACCATAGAAGAAATAAGAGAAAAAGATAAGAGATGCTGGAAATAAAAGTACAAGGTACAAGGTATATTTGTTCATGTCATTTTTCTTAAACATGGTTTAAAAAGAAATGAAATGAAAGTTGATCCTAAATCCTGCTATACCTTTTTTTGCATTGAAGGAAGAGTTGAGGAGTCTCATAGCCTTTGACTCATTCTTTCTAAAATCAACAATCAGCAGGTTTTATAGACGTTGAGCAGTAGGTTGTTCTCTGTGCACCACTCTGCAAGATAGTTGATTTCCTCCCGGTATGAACTGTCATCGTTGTTTGTAATATGGTCTATGATGGTGGTGTCATCCACACACTTCACAATGGAGTTCTTCTGATGTCTGAGAGTGCAGTCATGGGTGTACAGTGTGAACAGGAGGGGGCTGAGCACACAGCCCTGGGGGGCTCCAGTGTTGAGCACTAATGTAGAGGAGGTGTGACTGCCAATCCGAACTCTATGGGGTCTGCATGTGAGGACGTCCTGTGTCCAGTTGCAGAGTGTTGTACTGAAGCCCAGAGTGTTAAGTTTTCCAATCAGCTTAATGGGAGAGATTGTGCTGAATGCTGAGCCGAAGTCAACAATCTTCAGGTGAGTGAAGACTGAGTGAAGAGCAGTAGATATGGCATCGTCTGTGAATCTATTGGTTCGGAAAGCATACTGGTGAGAGTTCAGGCTGGCAGGGATGTTGTCTTCAATGAGCTTGAGAACCAGTTTCTCAAAGCACTTTATCAGGATGGGTGTAAGAGCCACAGGGCTGTAGTCAGTAAGACTAGACACAGCAGACTTTTTAAGTACAGGAACAATGATGGATGTCTTGAGGCTAGAGGGAACAGTCTCTTGTGAGAGTGAGATGTTAAAAATGTCAGTTATAACATTAGCAAGTTGGTCAGCGCAAGTTTTTAGTTTACTTCCAGGAATGTTGTCGGGGCCGGCAGACTTGTTTATAATCACTCTCAGCAGGAGTTTTCTCGCATCTGTTGTGTTGAGATTGGCCGGTCCTCTAGGGGCAGAGTAGACTTCACAGCTGAGTCCTTATTGAGAAAGTCAAAGCAAGCATAAAATGTGTACAGCTCATCCAGCAACCTTGCCTCACATATGACGGGGGCGCTCCTGCTTTTGTAGCCTGTGATATTTTGAATCACCTGCCACATATCTCTAGTGCTGTTACTGTTGAGGTCTCTGCCCATTCTCTGATGATGTCTGTCGTGCTCTCGTAATAATAAGCTTTTCAGAGAAAGACAAGTTTTGAAAGGTTGAAAAGATGTCTCTGAACAAGTCTGAGTTGAGAAGAGAATAAAGTACTTTTGAATACTATAAACATAGGCTAACAAATATTTCATACTAACGTAAACCATGCTAAAATATGTAGGCATATCTTATATAATTAAATTGTGGTACAGTATATTGTCGAACCTTTATTATTGTTATCTCTTCTGTTATAAACCGTTTATTATAATTGTATTACCTACAAACGCTAAATGGTTTGTTTTCCAGCTGAGGAATTTTGTCCCATCACCAGCACCGTAACTCCTCAATCACATGATCACCAGCGTTTCCTGTTACTATTGTATTACACTTCCATGTTTTTCGCCTCAAACAGTGACCGTAATGTAAAACTACAACGGACGACATAAGAACTGTCGTGTGATTTGTCGCACATAGAAAGTTAGTTTACAGTCCTGTCACGTCGCTGTAGCTAGCAGAGGGGCTGATTTAGGGCCAACATGGCCAACTGTGTGGCTTTCCAGAGCAAGTTAACCTCGATCATGGAGATGCTAGCTAAAGCTGCCGTGGTGGAAATCAGCAAACTGTGGGAGGACGGCTTCGCCCTGGTTCAGGTGGAGCTCCGCCGGAGAGAGAGCGAGATTGAAGCCCTGAACAGAAAGTTGGTGTTGATGGAAAACGAGCGGTTATCGGTCCTGTCTCAGGCTCAGACCACAAATCAGTCTTCATCATCTTCCTCCAAGAGAGAGCAGCAGAACAAGCTGCTGCCGCCCAACGGTGATGGTGAGGATGACCACTGACAAGCTGATACATTTTATCAACCAATACATGTTAGGCACATGTCACATTAAACAGTTTATACATCAGTGGGGGAACAAGTATGCAGATTCTTAAAAGGAGTCCACTACAGTGTAAAAAATACTCTGTTATAAGCAAAAGTTCTGCATTCCAAATCTTACAAAAGTACGGAAGTAATAGCATTAAAATATACTCTAAATATCAACAGTACTAATTATTCAGAATGGGGCTTTTTAAAATAATCTTTATTGTGTTGTTTATTTGATTATAATCATTACTTTTATGTAGCTGCTGGGAAATGTGGATTTACTTAAAATACTACTGGGTAGCTTAATGTACAATAATGTTTCATAATTTATTAGTTTATTTGTATATTGGGTTGAAAGATTATTGTACTGACCAATTATTGCGGCCGATATTGGGCATTTAGCTGATTATGGGTAGGTGCATTTTATTTAAATGATTGTTGACAAAAATGAATTAATTAAAAAGTCCAAATAAAGTGTCATCATGGGAGGAACTTTTACTTTGTAGTACCCCAGGGAGCTTTTTTTATTTATTAATTTTTTCAATTTTTTTAAAAATTAAAATTTCACATGACATGACAAAAGTTGCTGGGAACTTGCTGTATATGATGTTGAATGTTTCAGTATTGATTAAACATTTGCCAAAGGCATTTACACAAAGTTTTGTGTCGCAATTTGTTATATTCCAAACTATATTGACAATATAGTAATAATAAATATTGACAGGAAGATTTCATTTTTATTGTAAATGCATCCAAATATCGGTTAACAGTCTTATTAATTACTAATAATCAGTATCGGTCTGAAAAACCATCGATCAAGCCCTAATTTATATTTTGTATTACTTATATGAATGTGCAAGGTATTCAAGTAATAACTAAAGCTGTAATGATGTCATGAATTAAAAAGTGTAATATTTTCTATCTATATATATTTCTATCTATATCTTCTGATATGTACCATAAAGTAGCATAAAAAGGAAATATTTAAGGAATGCATAATTAGGCCCACCTCAAAATGTAAGTACATTGCTTGAATAAATGTATTCAGCTACATTCCATCACTGGCATCCATAGGAAGTACAACTTATTTAAAATAAGTTAATGTTCTAAGGAATTTATCAAACAAAAATGCCAAACACTTTCTGGTCCCAGCTTCTCAACTAATCAACGTTAAAAATAAATGTGGGGTGCAGCTACATTCCGTCAACCCGCAACCACTGTTTGTGTTGCAGCTGTACTGTGTTTGTCTCAGGTAGGACGCTCTGTTTTTTTTTCGTACCAGTTTAACTTGTTCTATGTTGCCTTTAAGGTTTGAGACCTCACTTGAAAAAAATGGTGATTGTTTTGTCTACAGTAAAGCACATACATACCACCAACTGGTTCTAAGTGCATGTAAATAATGTACCTGCTCTGTGGTTTTCAGGGCCAATTATAGATTCGGTCCAGACACTGTCATCTGATCAGAGCGTCAGAGAGAAGGCGGACACCTCGGCAAATCACAGAACTCCACCTCCATCACAGACAGAAGAGAAACAATGCGAGCAGCTCAAGTCTGACGTCTGTGAAAGTGACGGCAGGGATGACAGTGAAGACTTAATAGTCAAGCTTGAGGACGAGGACGACGTTCAGATTGTGGAGCAGATAGTGGACTCTGAGCCCAGCGACGGAGCTGGTCACCACGAGATGGAAGTGAACCTCCAGCCTGCCGAGGTTGTGGAAGAACAAGAGAGCCAGCAGTGGTCGTCTGTGTCAGTGGGAGACAGCGACACTGCTGATGACTCGGACTGCTTTTTTGAACCAAAGCAGCTGTCACAAAATCTGGACTCAGAGATCCTGCTCATTCAGAACGCTTTGGACATTTTTGATAATTCACCCGAGACAGTGTACTCTGACAGGTTTATGAGGGATAACGGACAAGCTGCATCGAGTAAATCAAGGCCTCCCATGACTTCTAGTCACGCTCCGACAAGTCACCCTACAGAAGCAATAAATCACCCAGAGAGAGGAGTGTCCATCAGATTCCTGTCAGAGAAACAACCCCAATCTAAAAACATGTCAGCGTTCAACCCGGACAGCAGGTTCTTTCTCATAAACGACCCCGAGCTGCATAAAACAATAGGGAGTCGCCGCATAAAGGAGAAATGGTTCATCTGCCCGTTCTGTGGCAAAAGCTTCGATCGCGTCAGCCATCTGGAGATCCACCAGAGGATTCACACAGGAGAGAAACCGTACACGTGTGATGTATGTGGCAAGTGTTTTTCTCAGAGGAGCAACCTTCGCACTCACCAGCGGACTCACAAAGAGGCTCTATCCCAAAATGCAGTTTGATTCAGCAGATTTGGAAGAGTGAGAAAAACTAGAAATATCCACGTGTGGCTAGATTAATTAACAAATTCTCTTTGTATTTTGGTATTACTGAAAAGTAATGTAGCTGACTGATTTTACTGTGCATTTCTTTTTTTGGGAGGGGGCTGGATCAGTTCTAACTTTGACATAGCTTGGATTGTAAGAACTAATTTTGGTACTTACGTGCTGTTTGTAAACCCAGCCAGTTAAGAGATTAATAAAACATGTAGGGACATGCTGCCCCTGTTACACAGATGAATATTACTTCTACAGGTTATACATGAGGACACACACCACAAAGCAAACCTCTGTATGGATGATGACTGTAGATCAGCTGATATTCCTTAGCATTTCCATCTTCCCAGGTCTGCATCTGAAAGATTTAAAGACAAAATTATCAGAAATTATAAAAAAGACAACCACAGGAGACTGAACTCACACCAGACTATGGCATCATGTAACAGTTGCCATTCTATGATGACCTGAATTTTGTGTTGTCACTTAAAAACAGGGAGTTTTATGTGTTTGGTCACAGGTACATTTCATCCATGTAAGTTGTAAGACTTTGGTAATATCTTACTTTTTGTAGAGGAAAGCTATATTTATCTAAGGCGAACAAAGAAAGGGAAAAAGTGCCCACTCCTCATCTTTGCATCTTAGGAATTCAACTTTGTTTCATTTCATTATAGCTGCCATTTAGATGTTTTCAGGTCAGTAAAGTCAGGTAGGAAATTTTTTTGTTACTCAGTTACTTGCCACACGTTACCCAGAATTTGTGAAGGTTTTGTTTTTCTGGCATGCCACCACGGTGAACAAAGAATCCAACAGAGGCGAACATTCTTCATGAATTTAAGTAAACAGGGACTCTGTTTAACAACAGCAAAACTGAGATGTAGCAGGATCGAGGACAAATGTAATTTATTTTTTTTTAGACTTTGTTTAAAAAATGACTTATGAATCTACCTTCTATAACAAAACATAAGTTTACAAGCTCTCATACAACTTGTGTAGATTAATAAAAGTCTTATTTATCCAGTCATATGCTCAGTATTTCTCAAACATATGCATTTTCTTTAAAATGTTATAGTTTAAACACATTTCCACATACAGATAGCGCACCCTAAGAGTCCCGGAGAGTGCCTGAGCATGCGTGCATGAGACTGTACTGACTGACTGTTTTAAATCGTAATAATTTAGTGACATTGCATGTATTTTTTAAGTACAGTGGAGTTATTAGTAATCCGATGCTTGATGTAGTTTTGCTGTTGTTAAGCACAGTCCCTGTTTACTTAAATTCCTGATGAATGTTTGCCTTTTTTGGATTCCTCGTTCACCATGAAGGTATACAAGATCAATTTTTCTTCAGAAATTCAACATAATGTGCAGTGAGTAATTAAACATCTGATCATTCCACATTTGAAGTATTCCCTTTAAAGGAATAGTTCGACATTTTGGGAAATAAACCTTTTTGCTTTCTTCAAAACAGTGAGATGAGAAGACTGATAACACTCGTGGATATGAGAGCGATATCCATCTTCTCATCACATCTCAATGAGAAAGTGCATAGACACATTTCCCAAAATGACAGAACTAATCATTAAGTAAAGAGGCTCTTGAGATTACTGAACTCATAACCCTGTCCCACAGCCTGAGTACAGCCACTCTGAAAATCATCTCTTTTTTTGACTGCTTGTAGGAGTCAGGACAGGGATAAGCTAGTAAATCTAACACAAGTCTAACCCAAATGCTGCAGTAGCTGTGATCAGTGTCGCCCTTTATCCTCATGTATGAGGTGAAACTAACTTAACAGTACCAGGTTTTAACAATGACTTATATGCTGTACTTTTATGAATAAACATTTCAACATTTAAATGTCATGTTTAAAGTCTTTCACTTTTATAGAAAAGCACTCAATATAAAACAATTTACACAACAATATATACACACATCTGATTGTTCATCAGTACAGAACGTTGCTTTACATTTCATCTTCTGCATGCTCTATCGTCTCTTCACTGCTGTGCACTGGTATGGCTTAAACCTGGTCATGGAAACCAGTTTGCTGCCATGAACACCCATTAACTTTCGTTGTGCACAGGCTTTTTGACCTTTTTGTAGTTGCAGGTGGCTGTTAATAGCACGATCATAAACACACAAGATGTCCTTTATATATATATATATATATATATATATATATATATATATATATATATATATATATATATATATATATATATATATATATATATATATATATATATATATATATATATATATATATATATATATATATATATATATATATATATATATATATATATATATATATATATATATATATATATATATATATATATATATATATATATATATATATATATATATATATATATATATATATATATATATATATGTATATATATATATATATATATGTATATATGTATATATTAATATTCATACATACACAAATACACATGCTGTTTTTTCCACTGGTACCTCCAAGATGAAAACAAAGTCCAGTTTAGTCTTGCCTTGGCTGAGCATTTGGAGCTTATAAATTGTGTCTTTGCCCTAAGTGTTTTTGATGTAAACGAGGCTCAGAGTTCATGGGGCCAAAGCAGTGGATGTTATATTCGGGCACTGCAGATAATATCGTAAACATCGGTAACCGGAACCAATATTCCTTGCACGTTCAATGGGAGACCTATCAGCGAAATAACTGGGGTCAAAACTTCACAATGAAGGGGCACCCTAATGGTCACGACCCAAAATGTCCCTGGTTCGTGTCTGGCTGGGGGACCTTTTACCTTATTCACCTCATTGCCAGCTGGCTAATAAAAGGCATAAAATTCCCCCCAAAAAATATTGAAAAATTTCACAGTTATCACAGGGTTGGGATAAAGTTTGATAAAATCAAAAAATTCACAAGCTAGATGCAAAAATATTTTTTTAAAGGTTTGGATTATTTTGGGGGCTAATAACCCAAAGAAGTCACTATGTACAAAATATGCACCCCATTAAAAAAGAATAAGGTCATTTTCAAAGCAGACGGACTTCCTCCCCTCTCATATTTTGGATGAAAGTCCGTGGTCTAAATGATTTAGTCCTTTGGGCTGCAGCAGAATAGCATTGGAGTGTGGCCTGGGCCTGAGGACCCCATTACTGTAGTAGAAGTGATTGGTGAGCGCCTCCGAGAGCTGGTAGGAGCTGCTGTCCTCCTCGTCCTCATGTCCCTCCGCTACCAACGGTGCTGGAACCCAGTCCTCTCCATGTCGGGAGTCTCCCTCTCTGACGTTGCCCAGGTCTGGTTCTCTGGGCCCGACGCCCTCGTCCTGCTGGGCCTTCAGGGGAACCAGGGAAGAGGGCAGACCTGAGTCCTGGTATGAACGGCATAAACACATATTACTGTTTTTCTGGTAGAAAAACAGCTAATATTACTGCTGTGTGTAGATATATTTTACAACTCTTTTTTTTAATCATTATAATCATCAAATTTTTTTTTAGCCAATATCTCCATCACCCTGCAACTCACAACAAAAAAAATCTACATTGATAAAAAGCACTACAGGTAACAGGAAAAATGTGTATTTTTGACTTTGGGGTGAACCGTCCCTTTATTATATTGGGAATTACTCAAAAAGGACACTACTAATCACTAGTGGTGTTTAAAAAACAGAGCAGAAATAAAAACTTTTCCACATCTTGGCAGTGTTCAGTGCAGCACTGCAGAGCAAAACATTTCCTGTAAAACCTGTCCTCATTGAGTGTTTAAGGCAGCCAATCAGGACCATATCAGGTAATAATGCATTCACTGGAGACTGAATTTGACCTTCCTCTGTGTACACTTTATATTATTTTGTACATAAACTAAAGAAAATGTGATAATTTGAGAGGGTCAGAGCTGCCCAGCAAAATATTTGTCTATAGTAAAACAAATTACAGTAGCTGATAGAGCAAAGGGGTTGTCTGTACTTTGGTCATGCGTGTTTCCAGTTTCTGCTTGTAATCCTTTGTTCTTTGTTCTAACTCTCCACAGTTTCTGATAGTGATGATGCAGAGTAAATTAAAAAAACACGATACCATACAACACATTACAAACGAAACCAATTGCATTTTTGCCTAATCTCTCGGATGCTGACACATACCAGTGACATGTTGCTGCTCTTCAGGTATGACTCCACCCTCCTCCTGCGCTCCTCCTTCTCTCCGTCCATCTCGGCTCCTCTCAGGCTCTCTCTGCCATCGTGCCAGACAACTGGACGTCCCAGTTCGTCCACCTCCACCCCTCCTGGAGGCCCCCACTTCCCACCCAGAGTGGACTGGCTGCCTCTGTAGCTGGGTCGCTCCTACAGGTAGGGAGGGGACCCAGACGTTTTTAACACTGATAACAACTGTTTGGTTAAAATCTTGTTGGCTTCATCAGTGGCTTTTAAATCATACCATGTAATATACTGTAGCACTGAGTTACTGTGTGTTATAATTAGGGCTGAAACAAACAAATATATTTTCATTGTCACTTATTTTCCCCTTTACTCAATTAGTTGTTTGGTTCAGAAAATGTTTTTTGTTTTTGTTTTTTTAAATGTCTATCAGTGTTTCCCAGTTCCCAAGAAAATGTTCTTAGATGTCTTGTTTTGTCCACAACCCAAAGATACTCAGTTTATTGTCATAATGGAGTAAATACACCAGAAAAAAAATCATGTTTAAGAAGCTGGAATCACAGAATTTACCTTTTTTTTCTCTTAAAAATTACTCAGATTTATTGATTTTTAAATTAGTTAGGGATGGATTTAATGTTAACAACTAATGTATGGAACTGTCTACCAAGTGCATTGAAAATGCAACCCAACTTTATTGTTTAAGTATTAAATCATGGCTAAAAGAGAAACAACATTGTTCTCATATTTAATACCACACTACTTTGTGTGGATGTATTTCTGTGTATGGACTGGAGATTTATTTTATGTGTTTATTTGTGGATGTATTGTGTGTATTGTTTTACTGATGTTTTAATTTTTTCTGTGTATGGGTAATTTTATACATATTCAATCTTTTTTTTAAGCCTCTTGTGGACATGTGTTGCAAATGAGTGTTTTGCTACAAATGATAAACACAGAGCATCTGGATCGTTTGCATAAATGTACATTGCTATGGCTATTTCTGATGTTATATCCATATCAAATAAACTAAACTAAAAAATAAACTAAACTAAAAAAAAAAAAAAGTTAAATTTTTGGGTTGAATTTGACTGTTATTATTTAAAATAGGAATATTAAGGATTTACCTCAGATGTTCCTTGCTGTCGGGATGGTAAAATTATGACCATTTTTTTTATTATCATAGTAGTAGTAGTTGTAGTATTAGTATATCGTGATAAATTATTACTTTGAATATTTTTCTTATCAATCAATTAATTATATAGTCTCTAAAATAGATTTTTAAAAAAAATGCATTTCACAGTTTTCCAGACCCTAACGTGACATCTTCATATTGCTGCTTTTGTTTTATCAAAATTCCGAAACCAAAAGATTTTTAGATATTAGAGGAAACACCATATATTTACATTTCAGAAGCTAGAATCAGCATTCTGACAAACTCACCAAAGACTGGCTACTTTTCATTCGGCTGTCAACTCTGAGCAGAGCGTAATCTTCTGCCTAACATAAAAAAAAAAAAGAAAACAGAGAAAGTTGGTAAGCATGAATGAATGCAGAAGATAAATAAAATGAATCACTCAGAATGAGATATTAATAATAAGCACTGCATGTTATTTGTTTAAGCAGCAGCAGCCTGTAATCATTGGCCTACACAGCAGACATGGCTGCTGCGTTCCCTGCCGCTCCACCCAGCTACGCTTAGGCGGGCCGGGTGTGTCGACCTGGTTTCTCTGAACCATGCAGGTTATTGTTCTCAGCCAAGAGTGTGTATTTGTGTGTGTCTGTACCGGCACTCTGGGGTCTGTGCTGACAGAGTTTAGTCTCCTGATGGAGGCTTGTCTGGAGAAGCTTTGAATTTCCTCCCTGGGCAAAAAAAAGACAGCACATTCAGAAAACAGACCAATTTAAAGGAATACTTCGCCTGAAAAATTAACATTTGTGTATCAATTAATCAGCTCGTTACCTTTAATTCTGGAAGAAAACTTTGCTTTTCTCGCATGCCTCCATGGTGAAAGGAGAATCCAAAAAAGGCAAACATGCCTCATGAACTGAAGTTATGGGGGTCCACTTTTAACAACAGTTAAACTATATCAAAACAAGTCCAGTATAATCCAAGTCTAATTTATCTTGTTGTATTTCCAAAATCAGTGCATTTTCTCTATAATGTTATGATTTTTGGGTAGTACTGAGTACTGAGCATACGACTGGATCAATGACACTTGGAGTATACTGCTCGAGGTGTGTGAGAGTTTGTAAACAGATTTTTTTCATATAGTTTTGCTGTTGGAGAATATTTTTTTGGATTCTTCATTCACTGTGGAGGCATGAGAGAGAGAGAAAGTTTTCCTCACAAATTCAATATCAAACAGGAGTGCTGTAGAAACATGGTGCGGTTATAAAACAACGGACCCCGGATACAGATATGCAAAGGGCCCCACCACCACCCAGACTTTGTGGGGGTTTTGCATCTCTTTGTCATCATTTTGTATTTCCTTGGACTTATCTATGTGTTTTTGTTCTAGTCTGGGTCTTTTTGGGTAATTTTGTGTCATTTTGCAGTAATTCTGTTTCACTTTATAGTAATTTGTATCTCCTTGTGATTGTTTTGTGTTGCTTTGCAGTCTTGTGTCTCTTTGTGGTTGTTAAGCCTGTTTTCATAATATTTTGTGTCTAGTTGCAGTTCCTTTGCATCTCTTTGTGGTCATTTTGACTTTCTACATGGTTGGTAGCTGTTAATTCGAGTGACATTTTACATCTAAAGGTCTGGGGCCCCCAGGCCAGTGCCCAGTAGGTTCATTTAGAATCCCTCCAAGTATACAAATGGTCAAGGCTCCTGAGAAGTATCCCTAAAAACTGCAGTTTACACCAAAAAAATTCCAGCTGTTGTCATAGTCTGCGTAATAAATAAATAAGTCTTTTGAGCTTTCTCTCTACATGGCTTTTTCAAGAAAATGTGAGTCAGCTTACGTTTTTTCGCTGAGCTCCCTCGCAAGCTTTTTGTTTTTCCGTCGATGGTAGCGGTTGACCAGCAGGACAACCAGGACCAGGACCAGGACCAAGGCTCCGGCTGAGGCACCGATAATTATCAGAAACAGGTTGTCCTTCACAAGCTCGTCAATGTGTTTTGATGTCCCTGAAAGAAAGATGAGGACAGGAAGCCATTTGATGAATGCGTCTCACACAAACACTTTCTCACAGCAACAATTGTGGCATGTTTCAGATCAAATTTGATCCTGATTGATTTAAACAGCATCTGTTCATGCCTTCTATCCATCACAAGGGGGCAGCAAATTTGCACAATTACTCCAAATCAAAAGGAGAATTTACTCAGTATTTTGTTTTTGTTTAAAACTTAAGCTGTTTCATGATTCCAAGTATCCGTCCTCTCATTTCCTCCATCTTCAATACCAACATACAACATAAGCTATACTAGCAGGACAGCTAACAAGGATGAAATGAATATACCTGCTACTGTCATCGTGTAATCTATTTTTCCCACTCCAACGCTGTTTGTGACCATGCACTCATAGACCCCACTGTCATTCATGCGGAGGGCCCGCCCAAAAACAAGTTTTCCTCCAACCACAGACGTCCCATCTGGCAAAGCTCCTCCTCTCCTGTGGACAATCAGAGCAAAAAATGTCAGCGATGTTTCATAGAGGTAACCATACGGAAACCTGTGACTCACTGCTTGAAACAATAGCCATGACTCACTTTGGTGACGAAAGTGAATGAAGTGCAAACCTGTATTCCAGTTCAAACTACTTCTGTAGAAGTATCACACACAGGTATTTAATGTGAAATGAAACAGCAGCATGAAATGCAGCAACTGGCTTGCATCAAGGAAGTGTTTCAGCTAAAATAAACACTACACAGGATCAGGTTCACCGCAGAGTGTAACCACCAATTCGCTCGCACCTGAATCAAAACCTGCTGGGCTTACAAGTGGCGCCCATTGATCTGAATAGACCAAATAAACACTAGGTTTGGGGGATTTAAGCAAGTCCGGCAAGTCCCACACAGTGCAGCTGAAGACATCACAGGCCACATAATGGAGAGCCAGTTTCTGATCGGGTCCACTGAGAGGGGTCATGTTGCCCTGGGTTTCACTGTGCCGCAGCAGCTATTTAACTGCTGCTTTACCCCCCAAACTGGAGCCGGCTCAGATTTCTTTTTTCAAAACCCCACCTAGCTTCTCTAACCAGCCCTTTATAAAAGAGTCTCAGGTGGAGATTGCATCTGACACAGAGGAGATGGTTGAAATTGATACAGATAAAGTGAGTGCGCCACCTTTAGCAGCCACAAAATATTCTTATCTGTTTTGTTGAATTATAAACTTTGTTGATTGAATCTTTGAGAGTGAAATATCACAATACGCCAGTATTCACATTTTATTTATTAGTTGTATCTTCATGTTTCACTGATTACCACAGAATTAGAGTGTATTTGTGGCAGTAGCTGATGATGGGTAAGTGGGTGTGGGGGGAAGCAAACTTTTGTTTTTGTTTTTTGTTTTTCCTTTAAATCTGTGTCCCCTCTCTAAATTTGGAGGATTTTGCGGGTCTGTGAGTGCAGCGCAGGCAGAGCTCTTCATGAGTTTTTTTTTTTTTCCTCAGCAGCAGCTTGTGACTGGCGGGGAGGTTCATTGATCTGTTGATCAATTCACAGCTGATCAGATTAGATCAATGGATGAGAGGAGCAGCTACCGCAAGTGAACGCAAACCTTTGGACCTGGCAGAATGAACCGTTACGTTTCAACTGACATTCTACTGCTCCATATGTGACCCGAGTGCACTCTGCGCTCCGAGAATGTGGTGCAGTGAATAATTCAACAATATATATATTTAAAAAACGCTCCATATGAACAGTCCAGTGCCAAAAGTAGGAAATTCATTTGTGGTGGCAAATGTTTTAAGCGAGGCAGGTCGCCACAAATGAATGCGTGGGAAACCCTATACTTACCTTACAGCCATAAAGTGGTATCAACCTCCTCATCTAATTCTTCACAATAAAGTAAATAACTACATTCCCCAAAGTATTTATTTAACAAAAACTGAAAACAAGCATCTCTGGGTTTGAACACTGCTTGTCCACACAGGATGAGTTTGTACTGATGAAAACGCCAAATGGTCTGCAGAGTTGAAAGCATTTAATCCACAATAATCTTAATATTTCAAGATTGCCTCATGGCTGAAATATTTTTCACTCAGCACACAACATTTGATCATTGTGTGCTCAGTCATAGCTGTAATGGCTGGTACAGTGTCTCTAATTTAAGTACAGACCCTGTGTTTTACCAAGCATTAGAGTGATATTTAAAGCATGGCACTATGATTAAGTGCTTAGCATGTGTCTCCAGCTCTTCCTTGCGTCGCGCTCTCCCTCCCTCGTGTGAAAATATCTCCCTCACCCCTTTTCTAACTGCGAATTGTGCAACACGACACCATAGCTTTTATTTGGCAATGAATTGAGCCAGAGAGAGGAAGGTGTCCTCCTTTAGATTCAAGCACACTTCTTTGTTGTTCGCGGGTGTGTAGTCCATGTACATGCACATTTGAGGCTTATGTATGTTTTGAGTCACATTCCAGTGCCATGTAAAGAGCCATTTAGCAGTGCAGATAGCATCACAGTGGGGTGAATCAACATGTATTTGTCAGATTCTTGCAGGCAGCCAGTCAGAGATAAACTGTAAAAATGTATGAGCAGCAGACAGACTGGTGTTGGTACCTTGACCAGGTGATGTTCTCAGGTTTGGGGTTTCCTCCACTGCTGCAGACCAGCTCAGCTTTCTCCAAACCAACATACCAGTTTCCTGTACCAGCATTGATGTTGGCATCTGGGGGATCTGACAAAGAAATACGGACAAAAACATATTCAGTTGTATGCTGCATGGTTTGTCTTTATTTGTCTAAAGACAAATAGAACCAACACAATTGGTTATGGCCTACTCAACATTAATACACTGATAAAATCTGCAGAGGTTAGACAAAGTCATTGTTTTTTAGTATGTCACAAAGAGTTCCCAATACCTGGCTATGAAGTCCCAAGTCAAGTCCTAAACTTTGCATTTCAAGTTGTTATGCACCAAATGTAATACCATTTTAACAGTAACAGTCAGTAGATTAAATTTATACAAATAAGGAGTTTGTTCTGGTAAAGTCATTCATGTGACGAAATTGCTATTCCATGTAATTTCTGAGTTTAGTGTTGTTGCATAATGCTGATGACAGCAGAGACATTCGCTCTGAATTTGACAACCCCAGTCATTATCTAATCTCTGTCTGCTGGTCTGCATGACCAGACAGATCTTTTTCTCCTGCATGGGATTGGCTGGCAGATTGATTCAAGTAGCTGGTGGGAAAATTAAAAGTTGATTTGCTGCATAATTATTTTTTAGAATGTATGTTTGCATATGGATAGATGGACAGATAGACAGATAGACAGACAGATAGACAGATAGATAGAAAGAAAAAATAATGTAATAATATAAAAATATCAAGACAAAAGTTGTCATGTTAACTCAGGCAACCATGCACTGCTGTCAGAAATAATCATTGCCTAATGTAATCATAATAATTTATACACATAATAAAATTTGACATTATTACTACTTCCACCTTTAGTAACACAGCATGCTGCAGCTCTGTGTGTGATTTCAAATGTATCAAAAAGTGGAAAACTAGGATGTAATATCAATGTTAAAAAGGCTATACTGCTGTTGACTGTTGTGTTTTTATGTCACAAAAATGTCTCAGATATACAAACTCCTGATCTAAGATTTTAGTTTCAAAATGCTGCTGTTTAGCTGTGAAGTTTCCAAAACATTTCTTCCCAGATTCCCCTCGAGGTTTGGGTCATAGAGGGTGTAGATTGACAATGCCCCCCCCTCCCCCAAATGTTAGATGGGTGATTACGACCCTGCACCGGACAAAGAGCAACTGTTGACCACTGAGGGAACTGAAGTTTAGGAGGCTTCTCTCTGACTGCAGCGACAGTAATAGTGGAAGATGAAGCATTACTCACTAGAGTGAACCTTCCCAGCAACCTGCCAATATTGTCTAATGTTTAATCCACTGCCACCCATTTATTTCTTCAATAGGACAGTTAAGCTACACAAACATTTCTATCAGGGCAGCTGGAGGGAAAAAATGTCATTGGATAAACTAGCAATCAGCAGAAGGAGCTAAAGAAATGTGTCTTACTGTGTCCTGAATATATACTGTTTATTACATACTTGTGGGTGCTCACGGATGCAAAAACCTAAATAAATTGTGGATGTTTGTAAAACTACTCCTGTAAGATCTAATGAAACAAAAAATACATCTAAATGTTCAGCTCAAACAATTTCAAACAATTATGAAAATAAAAGTAAAGTAATATGATATATACATACACATATGGAATACATATACTTTCATATTAAACGGCTGATACATTTTAAAGAAGGCCCAGTTTGACTGATGAGATTATTATATCATTTAATCCTGTATAAAATCAGTATGCAGTATGGCTTGGGAACACTGCAATTGTGACTGTTGTCAAGTGTGGACTGAGGGGTTTTTGGACTGAGGGGTCACGCCACTTGCACGAATGTCTGCCTCCAATTTGAAACTGCACCAACATGGTGGCTCATTCGGAAGCTTTCGCTTGAATAAAAATAAATAAATAAATAAAAAAAAGAGCTCACCAAAATGTGTTTCTGATAACATTTGAGGAAAACACGTCATGACAGTGTTGAATCTATCCTCATGATTAGTTGCTTCCAGTGTCGCTGGGTTATGCCAGACGCCCCTGATTTGCATAAAAGTAGCCTAGATTCAGCTTTATTCAAATGAGTAGCAGACACCCTAGCTCTACAAAAGCAATGTTGAGCTACCAAAATGCATTGCACAGCTGCTTAAATAGAGTGCCCCAGGAATGACGTTTTTCTGTAGCGTCAGCCTGGTTCCCTCGTCAGAAAGCCTACGGGATTATTCTATTGGATTTTAGATCATTGCAGAGTAAGCTCTGTGGTAAACAAACGTTTATGATACCTACACATTTTGTTCAGCAACATAATTTTCGCAAATTAACACCACTATGATTCTTTAAGCCTGAAAGCAATTGCCAGAGGCAAAAAGCTAATGTAAACCTATAAAAAAAAACTACATTGCGTTCGCATGACTTAACATTGCCACCACACGCCGTGTTCAGCACGGCTTGGCATTATGATGTTTTGCAGTCTCATTTAGCCACTTGTAGCGCTTCTTTTTTCTAGACACATAAAAGCTTTAACGTTCCTGAGTGGGGTATTTACTGATGAAGTTTATGTCGTGGAACAAAGCGTTAAGGTTGCTTCATCTCGTGTTAACCACAGACTTTATTTCAGGCCTCTTACCAAAAACCCATTCAAAAAACTAATTGACTCCAACATAATGGAACCAGAGGTGCTGAAAGTTTGGGTTTTAGGACTAATTTTTCTGGCACTCTATGGACAATAACTAAGAAGTTTGGAAATGACTGATTATGTGGACACATACAGTAAGTGTCATTAGATTACATAGATATCTTAGTTTACCATTTAAGTCAAAGGTTAGGTTAGCTCAGGCTGATGAGCCTGCACACTACTAACCTAATCGAGTCCTGACGTCAAGATCAACAACCTCATTGTTATTTACATTTTTCTATGTTCTGAGTGGAAAAGGCCTTTAACAATTAGGACATGTTGCTATCCAGGAAAAGCACACCTGTTGCTAATAATAATTAATCAACGGCTGCATTCCACAGCTCTGGTGTGATTCACTTCCTGACACACCTAAACGAAACAACTGATCATAAATGTTATTATTAGTTACACTTGTTTTTGCAATTGAATCTTTCCTACTGTGAGTCAAACACTGAGCCAAAATTAATACAGCCTCCAGACATTCTCAGCAGATTTTGAGTATTTTGTGTATTTATTTGTGTATACTAACTACAACACATTGCAGGATGACATGAGTACATACTGTATACAGTTCCTTCCACTGATGTTTAACTCAACCTGTAAGATTATTTCTGCATTGAGACAAGCTCTATTTTAAAGAAAATATAAAAATATTACTGCAAGTAAATCTGCTAGCTTCTGCTGCATTAATAGTCTCCTTTGGCCTTAAAATACAGCATCATTCCCAGCTGTACTCACAATGAACCTCCAGGTTGTTTGGGATCCTGCGCGGCTGCTCCAGGCCGGGATGCCACACCAGACAATCCAGCTTCTTCCCATTCATGCTGCGCAGGGGGTGCAGGGAGTAGTAGCTGGACACAGACCCACCCTCGTTGGTGCGGTTGTTGGACTGGCCTGGCAGGTCAGTGTCCCAGGACAGACGGGGAGGTGGGCGGCCCACGGCTCGACAGGAGGCAGCCAAACGAAATGACTGGCCCTCCACCAGGATTACAGGATCCAGGGAGAAGATGGGTAATACTAAGAAAAGAGGAGGAAAAGGAACAATTTAGAGGCATTATACACACAAGAATATGTTTTGCTTGTTGTTACTTCACTTGGATGTTTGAGCTTCACTGAGATTAATATTTTAGTTTGACACTTGAAGGATTTTTTCACATCAATGTTCTGAAGTTGAAACATTTCTCTGCATTCATCTTAAATCTGAGACCAAAACGAGAACATTTTTGCGATAGGATTTTGCGATATCACAAATAGTTTGGCAGTCAGTCATGTTCCAAAATACAACCTGTGCACATACACTGACAATAGACTTCACATTAAAGCAAAGAAACTTTGTAGTTATCACTTTAACTTTTGAAGAGAATATTTTCATATTCATAGATTTTGAATTTTCAAGGTAAATGATTAGACGTAACTTTAAGAATTTTTAATGAGATAATTACATTTTTTAGCACATCAAGCAAAAAAAATATTCAAAGCAGAGATTTGTATACATACCATGTCATTCATTTTCTAGAGGTATAAAATCCTTCGAATTGTTCTTTATTTAGTTGTTTGGATAAAATAATTATCTGACTATAATGACTTTTTTAAAAAAATAATAAAAACTACAGATTTTTTTTACTTTTAATGAGTAAAATAATGTGCTTACTAACCTTTTTTTTTCCTTTATTCCTCCACAAACTGAAGATAGTTGAACATGGATATCTGTTTAATTATTTATTTATGCTTTATGCTGTACAATTATACTTATTATAGGTCCTAGGGTTTTTTTCAGATTTTGTATTATCTAGCTTTTATAAAAGTGTGATTTCTGTGTTCTAAAGCTAAAAAAACACAATAAAAATAGTATTATCATTAACAAAGATGAGCTCCACTTGTGTAATTCCCATCCCCTGCAATTACTGCATTAAGATTTAATTAATACTTCCTAAAGCTTGCTCAAGGCTAATTTGTCCTTACCTAAAATTACCTTAAGTGTCTGTAATTAGATCCATTAAACCTGGACGTCACTAAATGTTTGTGTCATTGTATCTAAGAAACAAGTCTGTGCAATAAGCTCTTTAAGATCTTATTGCTAAAAGATTCAGATAAGAATATTGTTATGAAAAGGGCCCTAAATACATACAGGAACACGAGAAGCCCACAATAAAAAAAAACAAGGTACCACCAGGATCTGACTGAGGAATCCACAACAGATGATAGAGAGCAACAGTGAAACTAAAAACATGAATCATGTGGAGAACCTCAATTTTCAGATACAGGATATTAACTAAAAACCTAACCAAGTCATGATTGTGCAGAAAAAAACAGTCTTTCAAAACCATGTGTCAAATGTCACCTGTGATATTTTCACATATATATACATTTGTGTTTTGTTATTCTTTGTCACCAACTGGTTTGACACGATAGTGATTCACACCCGGCTCATTGAGGTCTTTGCTGTTGTAAACACCTGCAAAGTCTCTCTATTGGTATTTGGATTATTAACGCAGAAGACAAAACCGGTAGTTAGCATTAGCGGAGATAGCCATTATGGATTAACAGACAAAGCAAAGGGCACCACCTGTAAGACTCAAACTTTATAAACACAAACCCCAAAATACATGACATCACAGTACCACCCATCTGTATTTCACTGACAGGTGATATCTGGGAAGAGATCTCCAGGGAAACTATCCTGCACACTACAAAAAAAAAAAATCCCAAGTGAAAAGAGATGACAGTGACATATGGCCAAATAAAGCCAACCGAATAAACCCTGAAGCAATCCCTTAGAAATCAATGAGTTGACCAAAAGAAAAAAAAAACAAAAAACAGACTTTTAGATCCATAACATAATGGAAAAATGCAGCAGATAGTTCTAATGAAAGAGATTATAATGCACATGGAGAATTTATATGTAGCTCATGGATTAAATATTTAATAGTTAATAAATGTTTTTTGGTTTGAGGAGTCGTGAGAATTCAGCGCTGGAGGTTGTCAGTTACTAGTGTGTGTATTTCTGTTGGTTCATGTGATCTGTGGCGTGTTGGGACAAGCTCACGACTGAACTGTCAATGTTTATGATGATGACTGGCAGCAACATGAAAAAGTCATTTAGGACCGAACTGATAGCAGCGCTGCAGGTTTTACTTGAAAAGGGATCCAATGGTGGTGCCACTGAAATCATGATACAATGTATTTATCTTAGCTAGTGATAAAAGAAGGAGATCCAAAATATTCTCTTTACTTGCACTTAATTGACCTAATATTGTGTATTGTATATTATTTCTGTTTATCCTTACTGCGATTTTACGGTTGTTAATTTTGTCCACTCTGTCTAATCAACATCTATTGCATTTACTCTATGTGAATCTAAAGGAATCCAAGGATAGAAGGCATAAAGCCCTGCACTGCATGCGTTTAATTCGGATTTATTGCTCCTATCAGATTTTTTTGTTTGGTTGTTCTCATTTTTTTTTTTAAATGTGGCCAATAGCAGATTCCAGTGTGAATTGTCACGGTCATAGACTGTATAAAATAATGGACATAGCTACCATGATGTCACCCATTGGAACCAGAAGTAAACGAATTTGAATGAGAGGGAAGAGCTGTGGATGATCAAGACTCTAAGTGACCCTGCCGTTAATTATGTTATATAAAAAATGATCCTCCTGTACAGTTGTCATGAAGGAGTAAAGTGGCTATTGTACATACATTTTGTGTTCTTTATATTCTGTGATTTTTTCATTTTATATTTTTAAATTGCGTCTACATTTTTATGTCTTACACTATTTAAATTCAATATTTTTATTCTTCCTTTTGTTAAATGTTTTGCACCAAAACACCAAGTCAGATTCCTTGTATATACAAATGTATTTGGCAATAAAACCGGATTCTGATTCCGATTCAGGCTATAAACATGTTTGTATTCATATGAAAGTGACCCCAATTTGAATTAAAAAGATGTGATTTGTGCTGTTCACCCTGTTATGAAAAACAAACAAACAAACAAACAAACAAAAACAGATCTGACTCACATATGAGCAAAAGAAAAAAAAAGAACAATTTCGTGCCAATTGCCTGCAGTTTGAACACAGACAAATATGGGCCTATGTAAAACATTTATTTGACTAGGAAAATCATCACAAATTAAATCAAACCGTGCATCTTTAATAACAAACACCATCTGCACATTGCCAATGTTTTAGCAGATCACCAATGTACCTTATTCACCAAAGAAAACCATCTATTTTTGTTAAAAGCAGGTTTGGGGCACAGTATTACATTTGACCTTTTCTGTATTGTCCACTCAGTATTAAGCAGGTATATGAAAAAATGCTGAACGATAAACTAATAAAACATAAAACCAATATTCACTTTTTGCTTTTCACCCACTGAAACCTTAAATATGCAGTCAGTGTCTGTGGCCACGTCTGCAGACCTGCTGAATTTCCCCTTTTCTTCTATGAAGATGATTACAGTTTAAACATCATTACAGCAGCTCTGATAGGATTAGGAAGGTATGGGAGAAGAGAAGAAAAAGAGAGAGGGGACAGGGATGACTCTTACTCCAAACTGTGAGTGTGATGTGCCTCTCAAAGTTCCCGTTGGGGAAGGTGGAGATGTGGCAGGTGTAGCTGCCCTCGTCCGACTCCTCTGTGCTGGGGATGAGCAGAGCCGAGTTCCTCGTGGGGTTCCCACTCTCGAACCTCACCCTGCCAGAGTAGCGCCCGAACTCTTAAAGCCAAAACAAAGACTTCAGGTCAGGACAGATAATATGAATATATGATCGTTTACAAAGCTCAAACACACACAAAAAATACATATGGAAACAAAATCTTCCCAATGAGAAATTGGCTACTTTACGGAGGCATTTACTTTAACAAAGGAAAATAGATTATTAGGTTTTGGCAAAATAAAACAGCATTTGAACAACATTTATCTAATGACATCACAACCCCACCCTCCAGACAAATAATCCAGGTGTAAACTGAGCAGTCTCCTGGTATGATCTCATTTCAAATTACACTGTAGTGCACTGTTGCCAGATTTGTTAATCTTTCATCACAGAGCTTCGATCCAGTAACGATGATCACAAAAAAGGTGTGATGGTTATCAGTTATCAATCATTGCATGTCAAGCTCAGCCTGTCGATCATAATGCTCAGACGAGAGGATTTATTATAGGCTGTTGTAATGCTATTACTGACTGCTATCAGTGATGATAAGCATCATATATATGGGTTAGTAAGGGCCTTCCACACCTACTGTTAGGTTAATGTCAAAATTTCTGCCAGAAAGGGACACAGGACTTTCAACCATGAGACCAAAGGTCAAGTCCCATGCAAGATCAATATTTACATCAGACCGTGGTCTTTTTCTAAACCTAACCAGGCTTTTTTTTTGGCACCTAAACACAAGAAAGTAAAAGTGAAACCTAAGGAACTAGTAGGTCATTGAATGTGAGTGTGTATAACTGCAGCTGTAGCAGCTACATGACCTGTCCTCTAGCTACATGACTCACCCACTATATTTACATGTCAGCGTGCGATCAGCCCTCTCTCCTTGGCCCAGAAGTCCCAACAAAATTTCTAATATAGCAGTTAGCTAGATAGATTTTAGTATTAAATCAAAAGAGGGGTGGTTAAAGCTAGGGTAAGGATAGTAGGAAGGCTACATGTCGCTACTTATGAGGTGAATTATGTTTTCATGTATCATGGATTATAAAGTAGATTATTGCTACATTTGGCCTTATATTTGTTAACTACAGTGTCACGCTGCAGCAGGGCTCAGATAACCATCAAACTGGTGGGTTTGTTTTGTATTAGTGGTGGGGGCATTTTTTGAGGGGAGCGTGTCGCGTATGCTACAAATGGAATATGGCTGCAGATGTACCAGTCTCATTGTATGGTCTAACAACATCCTGATTGGGTAATTTCTTAGAATATGGCCTAACTTTATGTTGAAGGAAACCGCTTGAATGGTCAAAAAGGAGTTCGGATCATAAGTCTCTCAAAACTGGACCTTGGACATAATTCACCATAAGGTACAAAAATCGATAAAATGATCAATGATGGTTTATCTTGAGCTCAGTGGAATGCAACAGAAGCTGAATTGATTTGTCATCATCCATAGAACGACTGTCATATGATTTTGTCGTTTTTACAGTGATTGCACTTCCCTATTATGAGCACAGCAGGTTTTAGGTCTCTATCAGAATTTGAAACTATAGCTCTTCTGCAGTGAAATAAAGAACCAAAATCTCGCATTTGAATTCAGAAATGTACATTTTAAGTGTGATATTACTTTTTCAAAGTACATTTGAAGGAGTTCTTTTGCTTTGATTTTTCATGTAACAGTAGTATTTCAGCAGTAAAACACTGTACTTTTCAGGTTGGTGTTATGTCTAAGGTACAATTCTTAAACAAAAGCTTGATAAAGACAGATCCTGGAGGTGCAAGGATGCATCAGAGAGTGACTTAGCTCATAAGAAGGAATGCTTACATTAGATTTCATGTCCAAACTGTAACTGTACATATAAAGTGCTCTGCAAACAGCCTTTTTAACTCTTTGCTGCAGCCTACCTGTGTGTCCATCCATAAAGTGAGCAGTGATTATCTGGTCCTTGCTGCCATCTGGGAGCTCCTTGTACCAGGTGACCTGCACCACCTTCTCCCCTGCCTGCACCTGGTAGTGACAGGGGAGCCTGGTCTGGCTCTCTGCGAACGAGCGCATGGAGGTGACGGGCTCAGGAGGCTCCACAAAGTCAGCCTGCACACACACAACTGAGGAGAGAGGGTTTCATCAGATAAAGATGAGGGATTGTAAGAGGTTTGTGGAGAGTAAGGTGCTTAAAAATTTGTCAGTTAATTGATAAGATTTCTTAAGGTTGTGTTCGGTTTTGTCTATATCCCCGCCTCAATCTATGCATTTCCTGTTAATGCCCTGTTTTTTATTTACTTATTTTTTTGTACTGCCCTTTGCACTCACTAAAAAAGCAGTAGCTATAGTGGCTCTCTGAGAATGCAGTTGAGAATGAAGAATGAAGTCGTCATTTTTATCTTAAAGTTAAGTTTCATGACTGTATCTTCCACGGATGAGACAGTATGGTATTTACAAAAATCTGCTGACAGACAGATGGACATATAAACACCCGTCAAAATAATCAAATCATGTTCTGTGGTGCGTCAGGCTACAATAGTTGCCACCAGGACCACAAACATCCCAGCTGGTAAAAATCTACTGTGGACACTTAAGAGGATCAAAGTCATTGGTATTCTTCATATGGGCATCGTGAATATTGCTTCAAAATTTTCAACGTAATCCCTTAAATAGATGTGGGGTTTTTTTTAGTCTGGATCAAAGTGGTGGACCGACCAAACAACTGACCCTCATTGTCATCCGTAGTCATGCCTCTACCATAGCTCAAACATTAGCTTGTTCCAGCTTCTCAAATGTGAAGATTTGCCTCTTCATTTGTAATATAATTATGTTTGGGTTTTATACATTAGAATTAGATAAAACAATCAATTCATATTAACATCCTAAAACACCTTTCCTTTTTTACATATTTTATTTACTAATTTGCTTTAAAGAAACATTTATAGATCCATTTTTTGTACACAATGTTGTTTTTAAGATGGCAGGAGGCCCTGACGTTATCCCATAATGCATTCGGAAAAAGGCGATGTATACCTCAGACAGGTTTGTATATAAACACATTCACACCTATGGGCAGGCAGCAGTTCACCTAACCTGCTCGTCTGCTGGCATGCAGACATGCAGAATAATACAAACTCCACAAAGAAGGTGGAGGGATGGTTTGAACACAGGATCTTCACGCTGTGGGGCGACAGAGCTAATGACATGGACAATAGTGCTTTTATGTGTCTTTATGCTTTTCTCAAAAGCAGAAATGTTTCTCTGTTTGTGAGGTGTCTGTTTGGACGTGCTCAGAAAGAGAGTTTTTGTGTTATATGGTGGTTTAGGTGGTGTTTAAGAGCTTTTCCCACACTCTTATTTTAGATCCTTTACTTCATAATGTCCTGACAGTAAATGAGTCTGCTGTCATTGTTTTAGTGTTTCTGTCTAGGGGTCGACAGATTATCAGCCTGGCTGATTATCGGGGCCCATATTTGGCATTTTGCAGATTATCTGTACGGGCGTTTTATTTTAGTGATTGCTGATAAAACGTAATTAATGAAAAAGCTTGCATTTTACACTCAACCAGCACCAGGAAAGACAGTCTGCAATATATGCAAAGAACGTATCAGCATGGCAGGAACTTTTACTTTGTAAAACATTAGGGAGATATTTTCATTTATTAATTTTTTATATACATTTTCACTGAACTTTTCTCTTTTTTTAAGTTCTCATTAAGTACTAATAATCTGTATCCGCATCAGCCCTGAAAAAACAATATTGGTCTACCCCTATTTCTGTCTATGGTCGATTTATTAATTTTTAATATTATCAAAATAACTTACACTTGGACTGTTTTTTGTCTGATCACAGAACCCCTATTTCATCTCTCTTATTAATAAAAAAAAGTATTTTTCGTGTGTTACCCATTTAATATTTTATAAGATAAGACATTTCTATTGACATACAGGATGTTTTTATTCATTCTTCATGTGGTTGTTGCCTCGGGTATTTAAGAACTGGCTCTGCTTTTGAATTGATTTGATGTCTGACAGAAGTCCATGAGAAAAAAAACATTTATAACTTTTTCTCTTGTCTATGGACAGGAGGGAAATTCTACACAGTGGCACTGATTGTTACTCCATTTTTTACATTAATATTTAGTTGTAATTATTATTATTGTTTTAGTGAATCAATCATATTAAATATTGAGCAATAATAACTTTAATACACTGGCTTTGCCGTCTCATATCAGCAAGGTGTTATCCTATCAGAGCTGTCATCGGTGCCGACTAATGACTAAGACTGACTGTACCTTATCGCACCTGGTTAAAAGTCTACATCTAAGCGTGGGACAGACACACAAACATGAGTAAAAAGGGTGTGTGAGAGAATCGGATCTACAACTCAGAGAGGGAAAACCAAACATTTGCCCTTTGATTTGTGGGGTGTACACACTTTTTTCCCCTTGTGGTTACTGATTCATGAGCTCAATTAATGATTACACTACAGCCTATATGGGTCGAAGACTCACGCAGGTGAAATCCCACACAGTCTGTGCAAGGACGCATTGACAAAATTGTGACACAGTGAAAAGGGGAAATAGGTCTCACGCACACACACAGAAAATTTAAATTTGGCCAACAAAGAACTACAGTGTGAGTGACCTAATTGTGGAGGGAGAGAGAGTTTTATAAAAGAGCAACAGAAGAAGAACAGTTTGATCATTCATGCCAATAAAGAGAAGAGACAGAGGTAGACACAAGTGGCGTTAGAGGAAGGCAAAGAGAAATAATGACAGAAGTGAGAGTCAACACAGATAAACACTGAAGTGAAAGAAAGAGTTAAACACACACTCCACACGCTCACATTCTAGACAAACAGGGGCTGACTTGAGTCACAAGGCTGCCATACAAGCTTTTCTTGTTCACTCAGGATGACAGTAACTTTATCACACTTGTGGTTACAGGAATCAAGAAAAACAATAATCTAATATGTGGATTTGCTCTTTTAACCCGAGCAGCAAAGCAGAGGTTAACCTCGGCTAAAGACAGAAACAAAGAGCATTGACAGAATTAGTCACAAAAAAACAAGAGGAGGCAGGTTGGGCAATAAGTTCTGATTCATGTTGACTTAAAGTATGTGACTGAGCCACATTCTGTTATGCTGTGTCTTTCTCCACACCTGCAGGGACAAACAAATACACTACTGGGCCAAAAGTATGCGGACACCCAAACATTACAACCAGGAGTGATTGTTGAAAATTTCTTTCTAAAACCATCTGCTTCTTGTACAGCCTCCACTCTTCATGAGTGACAATCACAGGAGCTGGATGGTGTTAAGGAGGACAGGGCTCTGTGCAGGCTTGTCAAATTTTTCCACACCATTTCCTAATGTACCTGGCACAAACTGTCACCACAAGGTTGAAGGCACATTACTGTCTAATAATACCACTGTATGCTTTCAACTTTAGATTTCCCTTTTCTAGCTCTTTAAGTTTTTAATTTCATTTAAATGCACTTTTATTGTGTTTTGTTTTGTACTATGTCTCGCTGTATTGATGTTTTATTAAGAGCTCTTTAAATTGCCTCGTTGTTGAAATGTGCTGTATATATAAACTTGTCTTGCCTTACCTTACTGGAAATACCAAGATACGACCATGAAAAACTAATATAACAGTAGTCATTGGTGTCCAGATACTTTTGGCTAAAGAGTGTATGCTGTTGTAAAGAAACATCGACCTCATTATTTATGTATGTCATTTATCTTTGTTTATTTAACAGAGTGTTGGGAGGGTTACTTTTGAAATGTACAGATTTTTAGTATTTTATTTCCGTTAAAGAAATTTCACTTATTACATTTAATAACTTTCAGATTACCTTTCTAACAAATGTTTTAAACTGGACAATAAAGCTAAAAAGGTCCAGAGATAAGCTATGTCACAACAAGGCATTCCTGCGGGGCAAAATATTGAAAAATCAACAGAAGGACTGCTTTATTCTACATGTAAAGTTTTAACTAAAAACAAATCTACTGTATGTTCAGACATAACCACTTTGTAATTGTCAATATTTCAATTATTAACTGTAACTCAATTACATTTTCTCCCCAGCAACTGTAACTGATTACAATTACATTCATTATTATTTATTTACACTTAATTAGGGACTCCACAAAACAAGACACAAGAGACTGTTTAACTACAGAAAAAGGGAGATTAATACACCACCACACATCAAAAATAAGAATGGAATGCAGTGTGCCACGAATATCAGGTGTCCACATACTTTTGGTCATATATTGTATCCCCAGACAACATTATTTAGATAGTAACCATAAGAACAGACATATTTAGACGACACATATAAGCACAAAGATAGGCTGTGAAATAATATATTGATATTATAGGATTTCCCCTTTTAAAGTAGCCAAAAGTGTCACTAGTGTCACTGCCGAATATGAAAGCGGTATTTTCATGCACTATTATAGCAGCAGAAGAAGAACTGTAAGTTAATAAGAAGCACAATAAGGTCACTACTTAATTCCATCTTTGCGCCTTTTCATTGTCCTGTAAAGCACTTCTGTTTATTATTAGTAGAATATTATATACATATTATATGAATATGAATGACTCTGTAGAACAAGGAAAATATAGTTAACGTATATTTACGGTAACGTATATTTAGTTACACACAAACTGCAACTCAGTTTTAGGAATAGCTCATTACAGTCACTTGATGTGATGTATGATGTATAAGAAGCAAATACATGTACTTTTGACACTTTTTGCACAGAAAAGTCATTCTGAAACCCCCACAGCTTGACTAACAACAACCAAAAAGTCCATATCCAGAAAACGACGGTACAGACAGTGATAGGTTTTATAAAACAGTGAGGTGTCATGTAAATGAATGTAACAGAACTCACCAGCCAGTAAAAGCAGCGCCAGACACTTCGCCCTTTGACCGGTCAACTCCATCTTTAGTCCAAAAATGAAAGCTTTCTCTCTGAGCTGTTTAATCTCGTGTTATTCAGTTTTCATTGTTAATCTCTGCACATTAATGTTAGACAGGAAGCTCAGTAGTATAAGAATCCACAGCAGGTAGGCAGGTACAACAGGTGTTTCCTCTTCAAATCACACACGATGCTTAGAAAAGAAAAATTGTTGTCCACTCGTTAAAAACTGTTAAGCGCAAATTGTAAATGGCTTTAATTTAATTTCGAGTGCAAAGTTCTCTGCAGCATCTGTGGGAATAACCCAGCAGACAAAGTCAAAGTAAACAGATGAACCGAAACACTTGAACTGATATTTGAGCTCGCGCAGAAATGAAAAATAAAGCGTGTACCGACCACACAAAAAACCTGTAGGTTTGTCACGCACGCAGAGGAGCACCTCTAACACAGCTTTGAGCCTCTGCACCTGTCTGTGTTCGGGCCCCGCCCACCGCACCAGGTGGACACGCCCACCTATGCGTTCAGGTGGCGTTTAAAAAAAATTTTCAGGAGACCTACTTAAGAATAGACATCCTGCTGCTTAACAAGCTGATTTAAAAAGGTCTGTGTATTTAAACTAATGTTAACAATAAAAGTTAATCAGTCAGTTTAACTCTACGTCACAGTACTTTTTACACAACAGAGAGAAAAAAACAGAATAAAACTTTTTTTTTAATCATTGGTTTCACAATCTGCTTTAGACAACAAACTTCAACCGAGGCTTCAGCAGAAAGTTTGGTTAACACAATAAAAGCCCAATTAATAGAAAGTAAGTCTTAAACTTAACATGCGTTGGTTCATGCTTTTTAAGAGTGTCAGATTACATAGTTTTTTTCACAGTTGTATAAATATTAAAACTATTGTTACCTTAAACATTTTTACTTTTCTAACATCGTTTTTTTTTCAGAAAAGGTTTTTCTGCTATTGGATTGAGTGATGCAGCTTGAACCTCTCAGTAGGCTAACCTATGCTGAAAATATCACAATTAGGACAATAAAATAAGAGCACATGAATGAACCCCAAAATGCTCCAATTACCACTTAGATATAAGAGATGGATAGTTTTATGATTTTACGTGAGCTCGAGCATGGTGGTTTCAATTTCAAAAGTTTTTTTAAAAATCTTGTAAAAACTTTAAGCCAATCTGTCCTTGGAGGAGCTGTCATTATTTATAAAAATGGGCATTACTTTTGGTTATGAGATGAATTAACAAATAAAACAGGCTCACCTACGACATTCATTTCTCCAAATATGTTGTATGTTGCAGTAGTTGTCTATTTCTTCTCATGTGCTATTAAAATTTGTGACATTTTTACATTTCCCAGGGTGACCTGAACGCAGCATGATTTCGTGCGAAATGCCAAATTATGCAGTTTTTCCGAAACAACCTGACTGTTTATCTCTGAAGAATGGGTGCACCTGTTGCTTCAGCTGTTTGTCAGTTGATTTGAGGTGTTGATAACCCTTTAGCTACAACACCAGACAGTTTCATTCATATGGACTTACAGTTTGGCAATAAAGACACATTTAAACACTATTTTCTCCTCCTCTTCAAAAAAACATAGTATATAGCATGTTGAAGTGGAAAAAAACGGTGCTGCAGTCATTTCCTTACTCACCCTGAGTCATAATCTTCTTCATACTTCAAATGAATCTATGTTTGATGCAACACTGTATATGCAACACAAATGAAAAGCGTATCGCCTACAGAGTAGATAGACTATTACACAACAACAGTAAAAAAATAAATAAATTAATAAAAAAAAAAACGAAAGAAAGAAAAAAAATGTATTCAAATATGTTTATTTGTTTGTCCTGTTGCAAGAAAAAAACCCCACATCCCTCCAACTGGCATGTTTAATGGAAATCAGTGACAGAGGTTATTTAAGAAATACCCAAGAAAACTTGTACACTACACATACACGCTAATAAATGGCCTCCAAACTGGAAATCTTTTGCTTTACATGTTAAAATGGTTGTGTTGCAACAAACGGCTGGATGAGTGAGTTTCTTGTGTCAGTGTGAAGAGCCTGAGGGAAAACGCCACAGAGAGCACAGGCTGTTATGAATCTGTTTTGAATACATTTCCAGTTATGTTTTTACATAAATAAGTGAATGAGACTGGGTGAGGATCGGCTGTCAAACAGGGAGGAAGAAATAGGATTTTGCAGTGAAAGAGTGTGATTGCCCTCTGCTGCTATTATTTTTTTATGTTACTCATTAAAACAGATGTTATATTACTGTCTGGATGTTTAGACTGACTACTCCCTTTATTCTGATTAACTAATTATGATGTTTATCTAGAACAATGAAACATTTGTAGTTACAGCTTTCCTCCAAAAAAAGAAAAAAAAAAAACAAAACATTGAGTAGATATCAAAACGAAGAAAATTAACATGCAACATTACAATGTTGATTGATTCATGGACTTTGCCATAAATATACAGCATTTCACAGAAATCTATAAAACTTAAAGGCGCAGTGTGTAGGATTTAGGGCTGTCTATTGGCAGAAATTGTATAGAATATACATATGTTTTCATTAAATAAAAAAAGGAATTGTTGTGTTTTTAATCCTTTAGAATAAGCCATTTTTGTCTATATGCAGTCCTCATAAACGGAGTCTGACACTTTGTTTCTACAGTGGCCCAGAATGGACAAACAAAACATTGGCTCTTAATAGGGCCACTCATGCTTTCGAGTTTCTGCTTTGGCAAATGTGGTTCTCCTAAATGCTTGACACTCGCAAGAAGTTTCAGTTCTGCAACCTCACTGCTTGATGTTTCTAAATCCCACACACTGCACATTTAAAAATATCTGTTGAGAATGTTTTATTATTATTTTATTAAACATTTCCAGGATGAAATGGTGTTTTAAACATTGTAATTGAAACCAGATTAATGCTACAAAATTGGAAATTATTTGTTATATTCTGTGAAATGAAATATATAATAAAATATATCCAGTATTTTCCCAAGTCAAAGTTTTGTTTTGATTCTTTAAAAAAAACATGACATTATTTTAACTCATCATAAGACATTTATGAGCTATGTTTAGTTAATAAATCTATGTGTTGATCCAAAAAAACTTAATGTTAAAAAAAAAAAATACCTACTGCAGTTCCAGCTTCTTTGTTGTGAGAATCTGCTGATTTTTCTGTTTAATATTATTTCAAACTAAAATCTCTCAGATGTTTTTGGACTTTTGAATAGACAATGAAAGATGTGAAGTTTTCATAGGCATTTGATTATTAAAATAAATACTATCAGATGTATTGTTGATAAAAAAAGAATCATAGCTACATGGCTATTTCTTAGGATTGTACATAAAGTGAAGTAAAAGTCCTTAAATTGTTAAAAAAAAAAAAAAAAGGGGAACAAATGACCCGAAACAAAAGCTAAATTTAAACTTCTCTTTTCTTCCTATCTTGGGTAAAACCAGCTGTGGATCACCGAGTGGCGTGCAGTGAAAACACTCTGACAAAGCCTTAACTTGTAAACTGTTTTATTAATTTAGTTTTAACATTACATACATGCAAGGGTTAGAAATATAAGTAGTAATATTTACAAAAAGAACAAAAAAAGAAACGTCATGTAAAGCAAAACACACACTTTTAATATACAGTATAAAGCTTTGAGAGATTTGACACTGTGTTTTTGAGCTCAGCGTCCTCTCTGCACCAAATCCTCTTCCATCAGACGATTGGCTTTTTGTCCATTCTGATGGTCTCATAGGTGTCACTGCTGTGAGAGGTCAGACCCTGCAGGACACACAGACGACAGAGTGAGAAGCAAAGATACATTTCTGCAAAACAATGTCATTTCCTGCACCGAGTCTATTTTTTCTTTTCTGACAGCCAGGTAGATGAATTTAAAAGCAAAAGTCCTTTACCATCCACTGTTCTTTAAGTGGTCACTTTTCCTTCATCTGCCTTTTTAATTGTCTTTTTAATCATTAGAGAGAGAAGTCTCACCGCATAGATGCCTCCCTCAGCGGGCTTCTTCTGTGGGACAGAAACAGTTCAAAGGAATTATCAAATGTCGCTGCGGTAACATTTCTTCATAAACACACAGAGCACTGCTGACTGTTAGATGTGTGAAATATTGAGTTCCTCCTTCTAATAAGTGTCTTTAAAGCCAAATGTGCGCAAATTATTTCCATTCTAAGCTTATAAAATCAAGAATTAAGTGTCATTTTGCATTTCTTAAGCAGGAAGTAGGATCTGACACATTTTGTTTTGTGTGACGAAACATGGGTGGAAACTTTGAGTGTGTACAGTGTATAAATAATGTAGGTTGGTGGTCAGCTCAAGCTTACAGGAAATGATAGACTGAGGTTGGCTTAAGGAGAACTATTGTTTACGAGGGCAAAAGCCAAAGCATTAAAAAAAGACATGTTCCCAGCATATTTTCAAAAAATCAAAACCATTCTAAGTTTAGATAGTAATATAGAACTTAAATATTACCTCAGGGGGATTGGATGGTGTTTTGTTGGCTGAACTCATCTGTGTAAAACAAACCAGAAAGCACACATGATTGAGTGATTCACAGAATATTCACTAGAAGGTGTAAATTAGACTCCAAAGTGAGAATTAACTGGTAAAAGTACTGAACTACTCAAGACGATATGGAGAGATTACATCTAAAATAAGCAGATGATTGATAAAAGATGTCAGATGCATTGTCGCAATGAGCATAAAATGGGGCTGGGCAGTATATAGATATTGCAGCAATATGGTGATACGTGGCATTTTGGATGTTGTAATATCGCAAGTGTTGTTTTCTCCCATTTTTGAAGGCTAAATACTGTAAAGTTGTGTAATTTCCAGGCTGTTCTAGCAGTTCTGTTATTTGCCTTTACTCACTTAGTCATTACATCCACAGTACTGATGATTATTTATCACATCTCATTATGAATTTAGTAAAAGCACCAATAGTCAACCCTATAATAATGTCACAATATTGCTATCATGGTATTTGAGCAAAAATATTGTGATATTTAATTTTCTCCACATTGTCCAGCTTTAGCAGTAAAGTAAAAAATATAAATAAGGACATAAGAAGACATAATAATCTATATTTTTAGAAGTTGGTGGAAGAGTTCTATGACATTCCTACACAAAATAAAGAGTGGTTTGTGTGTGTGTGTGTGTGTGTGTGTGTGTGTGTGTGTGTGTGTGTGTGTGTGTGTGTGTGTGTGTGTGTGTGTGTGCGTGTGTGTGTGTGTTGTTCCTGTTTGTCTTACCCTCAGTCTGCAGTATAAGACAGTGAGAATGACGCCGTAAAGGATGAGAACCCCATCCAGGATGTAACACACAGTCATGTCTTCAAGGGCCTCTGCACACAGAAAACATATTTACCGTTGTAATCATAATACCGTCTTCATCTTTCACCATCATCACCTCCAGTAGAACTGTGTCCTGATATCACTTCATCCGCCAACTGCTGAACCTATTTTTTTAAGAGCTACGGGAATCTTGGAAATATCCCCATGACATTTACTAATCCTCACCGATGCAAGTGAAATTGGGCATCAGAAAGGCAGCAATAAGCAAAGCTTGTGCCATCGTACCAGCTGAGCTGCAGATGAGATGGTCTGTTTTTGATGCTTCCTTGTCAGCTGTCAGCAAGATCTCTTAAAAGAAGAAGCCCTGTGAAGTGAGCTCTTTGAGCAGCCGAGACAGGAAGTCCGGGGCTCTCTGTCCGTTTTTTTAAGCTGTTAAACCACACGCCTACCACACTGCCACCCTCTCTGACAAAAGTTCCTCTAATACTCTGAAAAACATTTAGCCTTTCTTTGGTGAAAATTACGCAAATACAGTGACGCAGTGCTTTCAACATGATTCACTGGACCAAACACATTTAAGCAGAAATAAGACTATGTGGAATTAAGTCTTAAAACCACACACACACACAAAAATATTGATGGTCATTTTGATCACACTGTTGTGAGACTTAAAGGGACAGTTCACCCCAAAAATCAAAATTACTTTTTTTGTTTTGGTGTGAGTTGCTGAGTGTTGGATACATATATATATATACATATAAAGAAAGAAAGGAAGAAAAAAGAAAAACCCAACATCTCTTTCTAAATCATGATTCATCATGATCAAAAATGACTTACTATTACTCAAGATAACCCAAAGACCTTGTTGTTAGCAGTTACATGTAGGAATGATTTCCCTTTACTAAACTACACCTGCCAATCATATCAACATGCAGGAGAAAGCATGCACTGACTTAAATGGGCAAGCGGCTCATGCTTGTGTCAGAGAGGTGTAAACGTTAATGTGACCCTCCTCCACTAAGCTCAGGGTGTGCCACACATTCATTTTTTTTTTTTGACGGTGTGCCACGATTAAAACATCTGCTGCCATGTTTTGATCTTCTATTTTTGGAGCTGGACTGTCCATTAGAGGTGCTGCTGGAATACAACTTCTGTTCAATAATTCATTGAACCACACTCTCGCTGCATTCACAGACCTAGAAAAACATCTGAATTTAGAGAGGGGACACACAATGATAACAGAGGCACATACTCAAGATTGAAAAAGAAATTGCCGCACAGCTACTGTCAATTAAAGGTTCAGTTTCTATAGGAAACACTGGATCTGTGACATTAACTAGCTCAGTAGTACTTCCTGAATTAGCAGTAGATGCACACTTCCTTTTGCACATTGATACAGTTAGTGGGCATAGTTTGGTAGGAAGAAAGTAGTTCCTTCATGAAACTGCTCACAACAAGCTCTGTGGATTATCTTGAGTAATTGGGTCATGATCTCTTAAAAGCGATCATGACCCGAGATGATGTATTGCTTTGTTGCTTTAAGCACCACCAGCCGAGTGCCATCTAATTCCATTATACTGGAGAGAATACAGATATCTCTACGGTCGATATTTCCAACAATTGACAACTCACATCAAATCAATCTAGACTGATAAAAAGCACTACAGGTAAAAGGAAAAATATATATTTTTGTCTTTATGGTGAACTGTCCCTTTAAATCATTGTTCTAAAAAGATAACTTTACCTCCATCAACCTCCCATGATCCAAATTACGCAACAAAAAGAGAAATAAGGAATAAATGGTTTAATAATGGAAAAAGGTCTAACACACTATACAAGCTACAGTTACCAAAGTGAGGAAAATACAAGACAAATCTACAAATTTTTTACAAGCCACTTGTTTTTCAAAAGTAAAAACATTCGGAAAAATTGCATCGTCATAACTTAGGCACCTTCAAAATGATAGAAAACAAGTTATTATAAAACAATTTCGAGTCCCAAATAACTCTAGCATGCAGTTTGAAAAAACAAACATCTGCACTGGATGAAATGTCATACACTAAGACCTGTTATTTGGATATTTGCTTAGAAATGTAAAGGGCTTTTTGAACTTTGAAAGAAAAAACAGTCAGTCATGTTGTGGCTCAACAAACTGAAGGTAGATACAGATCGGCTCGTCTCAACATTAGGTGAGTTTCAGCTTTACAGTAAGTTCCGGGACCTGGAGGAGGAGAAGGAGTCAGTGCGAGGACAGATGTGTCCCACATCCTCTGCACCTGGAGAGTAAGGCTGTCGGATGGAGGCGGTGTTTTGCTGTGCTTATTTCAGCTTGTGGCACAAGGCGAGGCGGTGATACGCTACTACTGCAGAGGAGCTGCAGAGAGGAGTTACAATCACACGTCTGGTTTGGAATTTTTGTTGAAATGCATTAAAAAAAAAAAAATCAGCTTGTAGTTTTACTAAAGCTTCCTGTTCAGCACTGAATTCCTTTTGTGTGCATTGTTAAAAGTCTATAAGATACTATTTACACCTGTTAATAACATGGATCTGAATATGGATATCTGATCACAGAACGTTGACTCAATTCTGCATTAGGATTGGATAAAATATGCAAACTGACAAGGCAGAGCTCAGGTACTGTCAACAAACAGGGTGCCTTTAAAAACAAAAACAAAACAAAAAAAACCCACAAAAACCCCCCAAATCTCATCTAAAGGTCAAATTTAGTTGTCTTTCCAAAGCTTTCAACATCTCATGGCATGACTATGACTAAGAAAGAGATTGTAGAGAATTTTTTCTGATCAACATTTCATTTTATCAATATATGCCCAACGATTATCTCTCATAATATTATTTTGTTTTGTTTTGATACATTTTACCTTGTCTACTTCATGAAATACTTTATCAACTGTTTGTCTGTGTGTATCACTTTTTGTTTTCATTTTGATAAAATATTTTGATATCAGACTTTAAAGGCCTGTCTCCTTCTCAATGAAGGTTGATTAACTGGAAAAACACCAAAGGCAATGATGGAAATAAGTCCATGAGTATTTAGATGTATCATTGTAAATTCAGATATGTTGTATTACTATAAATGCACCACATTAAATATCATCAGAAACCCAAAACCCACGGTTTCTCAGCATGGAGATAAATCTTATCACAAGTCTTTGATGGCTTCCTTTTCCGCCTCCAAAACCCAAAACTTAGTCACATGATAACAACTAAACCATCACAACTGAGCAACTCTATCCACTGAGGCTCGAGATTTGTTCATCTAAATCACAATATGGCCAAGTGCAACATCCCAATGACTGTCGCTGCAATGTTTCATGAAGCTAAGATGTGTCACAACATACCGTTTTAAATATTAAAAGCACTGTGCTGTTGTAGAGACACTTGTTTGGGACAGCCTCCAACAAAACTCACATCAGTGAAAATCAAAATGTACCATTCACTCTAAAATTGCATCTCGTATCGCAATATCTGTCCAAATAATTGGAATATGGTGTTTTTGCATGCTGTGCAGCCCTGGCTGAGAGTTTTAGAAACAAAAAGCAAGTTGGACTTTGGGTTGAGAATACTGTTTCAAAGTCTATTTTTGCTTCAAGGAGAGCGTGATTGCCTATCGATTTTTTGTCTGGCAGCTTGAGAGCCCCGGAATTGGAGGTACTTTTAGTGACCTTTTAACTTGATGGGTCTCTTTTTTAAAAAAAATTTAAACGTAAAATTGCCACGTCCTCCAGATATGGTCATATATTGATATAGTGGTTCTTTGTCCTTCAGCATTTACACATTGCTTTAAAGGATGTTTTTTGTTTTTTATAATTCTCAATAACTATTAACCATTATGGACACATCAGTTAGTCAGACTGTTGCAGTGGGTGGTGTGCTCCTTCCGTTCATGAATATGGCCACTGTGTTTAATGCCAATTTAATCTGACACACACTTCCTGAGGTCATAAATACTCACTATCGGGAATTAGTCAGGAGCTTAAAATATAGGCCTGATGGCCAGTAAATGCATCATTTACTCCTTTTTTAGTCATGTTGGTATGGTTTTTAAAAGAATGTATTTCAAGACAAGGAAGAGAATTTAGAAAGTATTGAAACACATTCTAGCAGACTGCTGGTTTTATGGTCTTTTCATGGGATTTGTTGACAATAAAAATTCAGAACACCACCAGGCTGATGCTTTAACATCCTTATCCAGGAAAGACATGCAGGTACAGATTCCTTGATAACAACAGGTATAAATGGGGTCTTTGTGTAGTCTTCTTGTAAAATGAATAGTTAAAAATACCAGTGTAGAATGAAACAAAACCTGCATATTTGGACAATCATGAATATACAGAGTTTGGAGTAGCTTTGGAATGTACTTCCATGTTTGTTTTTTTTTTACAGTCAGATAAAAAGACATGTTGGGCCTTAGGCCACAGAAAAGCCATGTGTTAATTCAAAGCACATAATGCTACATTCTGTATATATATATATATATAAAAAAAACACCTTTTCAATATAAAACAGTCCTCGTCATCTTAAACAAAACAATTCACTGAACCAAAAGACAGTGGTACACCAGCGTTGCAGTCAGAGCTGAGCTCCGGTTTTTAAGACACAAGGAAGAGGAAGTGACAAATGTGATGTAATCTCCCTCCTCTGGTGTTTGTGTGTTGAGTCAGCACGGTAAAATAGTCCAGTGGTTACAGCGACAGAAGAGGCAAAAAGAGAAAAAGTCCCCTTACGTAAAAAGTTTATGTTTACAGCGTGTTGTAACACAGCAAAAGAAAAAGTCAAGGCATCATTAATTCCAGGTTTAACAATCGTTGAGCTGATCACAGTTAGATATTAGAGCATCTGTGATGATCATTAATCAGGAGGATTCTCCTTCTTTGTCACAGACAGAAAATGATTGGATGGGAGTGGACCACATGGCCTCCACATGTCCCGCCACATCAGTGATCCAGCAGGAGCCAGCATGAGGAGAGGACAGTGTGGGAATAAAGGAAAATCAACGTGGAGATGCCTTCACACCGAAGTCTCCGACTGCAGCCTCATGACAAACTTGTGGCTCTTTGGGTCGATGAACTCCTCCCCGAGCCGCAGGAAGGGGAGCGGCGTCACCGTGACCACCAGGGAAAAGTCAAGGCGGCGCAGCGAGAAGACCAGACCCTGACGTAGGGCTGAGGTCACCGGCTCCTCGCTCACTAGAGTCCACTGGCGCCCTCTGCCGTTCTGCTGCTGGTATTGCATGGTGGGACCGGGGGTGAGGTAACGCTCCAGGAAGGCCTGACGGGGAAGATGTAGGAGGTCCATTATCATGGAAAAGCTTCCTGCAGTTACAGCTCGATGTGGTCTCTCTTTGTGATCTCAAACTGTGTTTTCTCTTCTAGCTGCTAATGTTTCGGGATGTATGACACTCGACACGTGCTTGACTAAGTTTTGGACTGTTCTTAGTTATTGTTAGACAGCTCTTGTGGTGATTTAAGGCACCATTTAGTTGTCTTTAGAATGTTTTTTTACATGATTGTACAAGAAATGGTATTCAGATATTTTCAAAGGCATTTCTGTTTGTTTTTGCTGCAAATATTATCTGTCTCATGTTAATCGTAGGGCTGCATAGAATATACTTTCTTTTTTTGAAATTAATGCCAATCTACATGATGAACATATTGTGATAGACTGCGACTCAGGTATTTTTTTTTAATTATTTGAACGAAAGTATCAGTAGAAAACTGCACTTTAAAATGTGACTTCTTTTCTTTTATCAGTGCTTGTGGGTTTTAGTTCAATGTTCTATTTGTTCAATAAAAAAGTGCAGGAGTTAAAAAACAACAACACATCTTTAACTTTTTCTTTTCCCAAGTATTTTGTTGGGAAAATTCCCTAATTCCCTTGTATCTAACTGTGCTTCTCAAAATAAAAAGTAAAATATTAAGACATCTAAAAGATAATAAAATAATACCACGATAAGTCTTAAAACCCAGCATTTACAAAACAGTTTGCATAAATATAGAACGTAAACTTCTCAAGTTAAGGTTTTCTTAGCCACAGTGATCACGGTCTCGTACCTTAGGCGTCATGTTGTGTGTGATGCAGAACTGCAGGTGTGTGAGGATGCTCTCCATGCTGTGGAAGGCCTGCTGCCGGGTAGTTCTCAGGTATTTCTGCATGGCTCGGGCCATCGGGGCGAAGATGGCTTGAGCTGCCTCCCGAGGATCCATTACCTCCCTCGGATGTTTGGGGGATGAGGCCACTTCATCTTCGTGGAGACGTTTGATGTGTGTGAAGGCCTCTTCCACCGCCACGACCAACCTGGAGGATGAAGAAAAAGCATCATCATTAGAAATGGTCAGCTATGGGTTCTTTCCTGGCCTGTATTGCACATCAGGTGGTTTTAAGTAAGGAATATCCATCAGACCTAGCCTTGCGTTTGCGGACCCTGCGGTCCATCTCAGCCTCCTCGTAGTAGAATTCATTGTGAGAGTTGTCTCTCCTCCGGGCAGCAGCTGCTATCATGGCCCGGGACTGGCCTGTGGAGTTATTGGCGGGGTTTTCTACAAGACAACATACACGGGGGAGGGAGAGTGAGCAGATTGCCTTTCAGTAAATAAGCTGATGTTCACATTCAAGCAAGAGAACGAGTAAAATAATGTTCACGTTCCAGCTAGGTGCTGGACAAGAGATAATACAAGAGAAGAAAAAAAGTCTACACACTGGATTATGCTCCCATGAATATATAATATAATTATCACAGAGGTGATGTTTCGAGCTACATGTTCTTCATCAGACAAGTTAACAATGCAGACACACACCTTCAAATACTTACCACACCAGTTCACCTGGCAGGTCACCTTGTACCCAGTAAGCTCACAATCATAAATACATGTGTATATAAGAAATGTGTATATACACATTCACAGATAAATATAAACATCTACATATATACACATAGCCCCTGTGTACAGTACCAGAAAATCACTAGCAAAAGTTATGTGAATAGCACTAGTTTCAGAAAACCTACTATACAGTACATAGAGTCAACCAGAGCAAACTGAATGTCATGTGAAAACATTCGTTTGTCAAATTTAAATACATCTTAAGTCTGTTAGAACAACCTGTCAGGTGATCTGCCAGGGGACGTTATGTCAGTATTTGAAGGTGTGTGTCTGCATTGTGAGCTTGTCTGATGAAGAATATGTAGCTTGAAACACCACCTTGGTGGCAATTATGTTAAATATTCATGGGAGCATTGCCTCATGTGCGGACTTCTCCAGAAGAAGAAAATAACAAGCGACCTTCGGTTGCTTTAAGATTTTTTAGTAGATGTCATTGAATGTGTCATCTGGTTCTGCCCAACAGATGACAATGGAGACAAAAGCCAGAGTCATGGATTACATAACAGGAGTCAGAGCCATGATGAGGCTGTATTTACCATCCAGGGAGTAAACCTTGAAGCCGGTCATCTTCTTTGACAGGATGGACTTGGGCAGGTTGAGCAGGGCCGGGTTGTAGACAGAGAAGTCGCTGTAATAACGGTCCAACACCCAGACAGCTGCCCGCTGGATACTAAAACACAGAATGTTGATCAACAGTGTCACAATAGTACAGGTCTGACATCAGCTGCTGACTGCATGAGGACAGGATATAAACTGTATACATATATGACAACAGCATCTACACAGGGAGTGAATTCAATTATTTTTTGTTCAGATGTCATAAAGCAAAGACAAATGCTTAAACAGTGTGTTTTTATTATGCTTGCAGCTCAGGTACTTTTGTTGAATCCTTAACATGACAGCAAACAGCAGAGCGACATAATTATCCCACTGACAGCGTCAATTATTACTGAAGGAGTTCTTCAGGGTTCAATTCTCTGTCCTCTATATTTTCTTTTATTTGTTTAAAAATTCATTAATTCATATTTTTTTTGTCCATTTTAAGCAGCAGAAAGCATCACCTGACCCTTTATAAGCTGATAAAGCAGTCGTAGTTAACATGCTGGAAATGGTGTGTCCTGGCCCAAGAGTCCAGTGTGATCACGGTTATTAATTAATTTATTTTACTTATCATGCATTTAGTGAAAGCAGTTTTAAAACCTAATACACACCTATATTTATAATATTACAACTTAAACTATGTATTACTGTATCAGCGCCACTGCTCCAGAAGTGAATCGACCCTTAAAGATCCAAGCTTACTGTATGTCAACTGCTTTTGCAGATTTCATTTTTTAAAATTTGGGAATTTGCACTGCTAAGACAAACAATCAACAATTAATGGCCACAATTTAGGTTCAAGACTCTCATTACTTTCACATTATCTTGCTCATATTTACGTTTTAATTCAAATTGTCAGCAAGCAAATCTGAGGCCAAGTATTCCAGTATAGATTAACTATTAACACTGCACTGAGGATCAGAAAAGTTAATGGAGCCCAATCAGCTAATTGAAACGATAAGATGCAGCTAAAAGCTCAGAAAAGCTCATAAGTGATTTTGCTACATATGATTGTATCCTGTTTCTACAAACAAAAACTTCTGCCATCAGATTAGTTTTATAGATATCATAATCACACTAAAACTCCTAACACATGGACTTCTGGTATCATACTGTGAAGACATACTTTTAAGTAGTGTAGCCTGATCCTATTTTGTCCAAAAAAACAGATATCTAACATCTTTAAATTAAGTCTACTTTCACCTATGTTCAGTAAAACAAAATTCATAACTCATAATAATAATAACTCATAACTGTCTCACTGACCTGAGGTGGCCCACGTTGTAGAACTTGCTGGCTCCATCTGTGCTCCGGACCACCTTGAGGCAAAAGGCCGGCTGCAAGTGTCGCACTTCCAGCAGCACCAGAGCCAGGTACTGTATGAAAAGCAGCGCATCCACCAGCGAGGCAGCGTACTGCACAATCCCCCTGTAGTCCCTCTCCCTGGGCTCCAGCACCCGCACGCCGTAGAACAACCAGTATGACGCCACAAACAGGAACACCAGCACCATCAGCAGGCAACGGAAGACAAAGAAGCGCGGGAGCGTGGCACGAGGAGGGCGGAGGAACAGCGCCCAGGAGGAGATTAGCAGGACGAGTAGCTTAAAGGCCAGAGAGACGTACAGGCCTTCGCAGGGCGTGCCACAGGGCTCAAGGGCATCACGCCACAAGACCTGCGGGAGGATGAGGAAGGCTAAAGGCGTGACCAGGGCAAAGAAGCTCAGGCAGCCTCCCAGAGCTGGGCCAATGAAGCGCTTGCACTCCAGCGGAGTCGACTCCTCCAAATCTTTGGTGACGCGGGTCAGGTCCTCGTTGGAGATGCTGTGTTCTGAGGTGCCGGTGACGACCGTAGTGGTCTCGCCCCAGTTATCATCCTGTCAGACAGAGGTAAAGATAGAAAGATTCACATGTGTTTGGGGTTTATTTGAACTCTGAAGAACCTAGAATAGTGCTAAAAGCAAGAGACGAGGGTCCAAACGTTTATATTTAGAAATGAGAATGAACAAAATACTAAATTCCTGAGCTTTTCTGCAAGTTTTATTACATTAACAATTTAGCAATTCATCAAACAACCAGTGAGATTCTACTCTGCAGAAACTTAAGATGTTTATGTGAAAGCGTGCTTAGAAGGTTAATTAAATGCAAATATAGAAGTATATAGTTCAAACATTATAATCCAACTTCTCTGAAAAGAAATCTTAGACACATATTAGATAAGTCTCTAAACTCAGTCACGAATCCAGAAAAGTCAAATCTGTATCTCATGGTTAGAAAGATGTTTTTTTTCCCGTAACATCAGGTTGTCTCCTCAGTAGAAAGACACAAATACATTTGAAACTGGTGCTACATAACCAGAGGAAAAAAGGAAAAGGGCTGTGGCATTCATTATTGTTGAAGTAGAAAACCTACAACTACCAGAATGCACTGTGCTGTAACAAACCAATAAACTCTCCAGCTAGAGGATGACATAATGCAAACTCTTCTGTTTTACACTATGGCAGCCTGCTGGTAACAAATTATCTTGAATGACAGTTAACAGAAAGCTAAAACATGTTTCTGAATACATTTTAGCAACGCAGTAACAGAATCTTGGTTTATATTTGATCATCGCGGCTTAATTTTCTGGTTTAATCTCAGTTTTTCTCAGCCTCTATTTTTACTGTGCAGAAGCGGTATGGCGCCCACTTCCTGTTCACAAACTCTCAATATTACAGCTAAACACAGCATTAAAATATGTCTTTGAAAACATTTTTGGGAAGAAATATGCAGTGCAGTAACACAATATTGATTTCTGTTTAATCACAGCCTTGTTTTACAATTTGATCTCTGTATCCATGTGGCCATTTGTGGACCAGCACTTGAACCAGAAAGAGTGACAGCTTGGTTACATACAAATACATCTTTACTAGATAAAGAATCTAGGAGTGAGCAAACATCATCAGTCCCTTTTAATGAAAACATGTCTTTAAACGTAACATAATACGTCCTCAGTATTTTAAGACTCACACCACCAGACAGCACCTGCTCTTTCCCAACTGATGGGAGGTCATCATGTAGCGATAGATTAATTAGCTGGGCTTTTAGAATGGACAATATTTGGTAGAAAAAGCAGCGTGACTGACCCTGTCATCTCCACGGGTCGACTCTGCATCCAGCAGCGGCTCTCCAGGAGTCTGGATGGTGACCGATTTGTCTCCACGACTGCTACTGTCTCGGCTCTTAGAGCGGTGACGATCCCTCCGATCCCTGAAAGGCAAACACACGATGACACGGTGTTACTGGTCATGTAGCAGTGCTTACTTTCTTTTAATCTGCCGTGATAAATGTTTTGGTGGAGCGTGTTCGGGGTGTGCCATAGCACTTACCCAGCTTTAAAATATTTACTGAAGTTGTTTTTCTCAGATTCCCAAAACAGATTTACTCATCACTCACATCAATTTAAACAACATGGATTTTTGCTCTTTCAGATTTAGCCTGAATTTTGTTTCCAACCTGTGAAAGCCAAAGATTTCCAAAATGACAATTTCTCATGAGCTAAGAAAATGGCCCTGTTTCGGCTTGGTAGCAATGCAGTTTTCAGCAAAAAACCAACTCGTTTCTAAATTGTCAATTTCACAGGACAGTTGTTACAAACCAAGGAATACTTCATCCTTCGGTTTATCTAAAAGATTTAGAGATACATCACTTTCCTCAGAAATTTAGTGTGTTTCATTTTTTGCATTTATTTAGAAATATTGTCAGTGTGGTGGTAGCCTCCATAGTAGCTATTTCACTGAAGTGAGACCATTTCAATGAAATGTACAAAATGTCCTATTGTGACCTTTAGGATAATTGCAACCTCATGAAACTTAATAGCCACAAACAAGAGACCTCGGGCATTCAGAGGATGTTTGGCTTTCATATGTATATTGACAAAAAGGGGGTTTATCGGTAGTTGGCAGAAGTATTTACCATCCAAAGCCAAAGACTCCAATTCTTACAGAAATGTCCATAATGTCACAAGTTTTGAATCCAAATCACAGAATGGATGTTTCTGTTGTTTTCATGGTATTGGTCGGTTTCTTTTAACCCTTTAAAAACCTGAGTAAATTGTTTTGATTTCTTTTAAAAACACAGAAAGAAGGCAGTGAGCAACTTAACAACACTTTGCCCCCAAACACATAAGAAATTAGTAAAAAGCTGCAACAAAATTACCTGAAAATGGGTTTAATAGCTTGTGAAAGGCATCTGAAGGCAGCACAAGAAAAATGTTGTCCAACTACCTTTTTGTAGGATTAAAGGGATTTTCCCAATTTTTTATCAATCGACAAGTAGTCAAAAATGGTAACATTAAGCATAAAATCAGTACAACAAATGGCACCTGTGCAAAAACTGTTATAATAAATTATTAGACATAACTGAGCATCATAATGTTCTTAGCCACTATGCACTAGGCGCTGAACCAACACAGTGTTTATGACTTTTGATGACTAGAACAACTCGACACACGCTGCTGAGCCGCATCTCACATTAATCTTCAGGCTCCCCGCCTTCAGCTGATGTACACCACTTTTATGTGGCATATACTGTTGCTCTGCTATCTCTTCCACTTAAAATCCCTGTCGCCCTTCAAAAAGACAAAAATAGTTCTATGGTGGGTCTCACAGGGTTAACTTTCCAACAGTAAGAACACAGAGGACATCCAGCTAAAAAGGCAGCGACACCAGGAATTGATGGTAGAATAAACATTTTACAAGTTGAAACAAACATAAAAAGTACTAAAATAACTCAAAGTGGTTGTTGGAAAACTGTCAGTCAGAGAAAGACGATGTCATCGGTGTGACCTGTGTGAAGCCCACCTGTGCTTGCGGGAGCTTCGGGAGTGTGAGGACTTGTATGAGTAGCCCGAGTACTGCGACTCGTTGTCCATGTCTCGGGTCGGTGGTGAGCGGGCTTTACGAGCCCCGACTCCTCCTCCTCCCCCCGTGCCGCGCTGCTCGCCGACTCCTCCCAGCTGGCTCTTGCGCTCGGAGATGGACTTAGTGGTGAGAGCCAGGGGCAGCTTGAGCAGGTCAACCTTACTCCTGAGGGAATCTATCTTGGAGGCCGATGAGGAGGGTGCAGGAGAAGGGAGGTGGGAGAGCGGGGGAGGCTACAAAGAGGAGGAGAAGAGGGGTGGGAGAGGATGGTGGGTAGGAGAGTCGCAGCAGGGGAGAGCTGAGGTGTCTGTAATCTGAAAGAGAGGCACAGAGAGAGTGATGGTTCAAACTTTGAGACACTGTGACTTATTTTACATCAGTAAATGCTGTGGGTCACATGGTGGTGTGTTACTGACTCATTTTGAAAGTCTCTGAGCTCATTAGTCATAACTCAGACATGTTTAGAGAATAAACATCACAAAAAATCCAGATGAGGGTTCATTTTTCTTGAGCCTTCTTTGGTGAGCTTCCTGCCTCGTGTTTCCAACAGCTATCACACCAAACCATCTAGACGGATGCACTTAAAGCTCTCTTGGGCCTATCCTGAACTTCCTTTTTCTATGGGCTTGATATAATCTACAAGATAAACATCATGTGGAAATGCTGTCTTCTTAAATGGCACACATAGCATATTTTTTAAAAAAAAAGTTAAAAGATACACTACGCACTATGGTTAACCTGAAAAAAATGTATAGACTCATACAGAACTGGCTTCCCACATATTAGTTTATTTGTCACAGCCTGCCACGATTAAAACATCTCCTGCCACATATTTATTAGATATTTTTGAAACTACGGCGCTCATTAAGAGCATGATCAGAATCAATACTGTTCGGTTATTGCACTGCAGAGTGCAGAGCGTACTGAGCAAAGACGGAGCAGCAGAACACCAGGCACAGAGGAAGTGAAATTAACCGTTCGTTGCGCCTGATCTAGAAGTTCTGCAGCAGATGCTCCTCTCATCCATCGATCTGATCAGCTCTGAAGGGATCAACACATCATTTATCCACCAGCAACTTAATTTCTGTGGAATCCAGAACTAAACTTATTATTAAGCAAATTACAGTTTCAGGGCCAAACCAATATTAGTTTGTCAATATACTGGGCTGATTTCCCACTGAACGTCCAGTCGCATATCGTCATCTACTATTGATCGTTTAGAGTTTCCTCCTTGATGTTTTCAGCTTTGTTTTTTTTAAGTGTGTGTGTGTTATAAGTGTGTAGTGGTGTTTTTGTTTTTGTTTGAGTTTTATGTATTAAATGTATGCCACAGTTGTCAAAAACAACATTTTTTACAGTTTATCATTAGTCTGGGCTTAAATTTGGTTTGAAACGAACATTTTTGTTATTGATGGATTGATTGAAGTTCTAAGAACAGAAGGTGACATCTCAATATTTCTTGTTTTGCCCAGCCAACAACACAAAAAACAAATATATTCAATTTACAATAATATAATAACAATAATAAATTTTAATACAATATTACAATAATAAAAAACGGAGAAAAGCAGCAAATCCTCACATTAGAGGAGCAGGAACAAAATGTTTTTCCAAACATGGGCTAATTGTTTCAGCTCCGGTTTACATGTTATGTGTTGTTGAGGACATAAATGTTTCCAAAACGTCAAAAACAAAACTGTGAGGTAATCACTACAATATAAGAGAGTTTGGGTATAAAAAGTATCCAATAAAGAAACAATAGCCAGAAAATAATCCCTCAAAGACTATCAGGATGAGCATCAGGTTTCAGGAGGGCGTATCGGTCAAACAAGGTTGTCTGTCAGTTTAATTGTACAAATATTATGTAAAATAATCCTCTGAATTAAGACTCCGTGTGTGTGGTTGCTGTCTCATGTGGGAATCGAACCTCTCACCCCCGCACACAGACAACTGTGATCAACCCTCCGAGTGACACTAACACACATTAACCCACTTTAGTTTCAGCTCTGTGTTCTTACATCACTATGTCTTCCAGGTCTCGGCCGAGGTTAATCATCACACGACTGTATCTCCTCTCACCGAGAAGCCAGCTTTAGCCGCCGTTAGCTCGGACACAATGGCAGCCATATTGGATTACTGTGTTTTCACAAAACTTGTTTGCCCTCTCCCTCCCTCTCGCCGTCTCACATTCCCTCCCACACTCCCCTCGTCCCCTGGGAAACAGGGCCTCTCCGCTGCCATGGCGATGAAAGAGGGTGTTCAGCTGGAGGGGGATTGGAGGTTGACAGTTGCCATGGAAACCTGACCTTACGCCGCCCTCTGCCACTCTGTTCTCTACACTGGCGAAAAAAATCGCCAAAATAAAAGTGTTGGCATGACGGATGTTGGACTGTCATATGCTGGTTAATTGATAAAGAGCGGGTGACGCTCGCTGGCTTTGACTGGACCTCTGTGGGAAATGGAGAGGGACGTTAGCTGCCATCACTGTCTTACGAGGCCCTGGTTTAACTTAATGTGTTTTTTTCTGCTTCATCAACACCATTGTGTTAAAAATCCACTTCCCTTCAAGCCAAATACTGTGTGAATCTGTCTGAAGGATTTCTGAGTTTGTCCTCATCATGCTCCTTTTTTTGTTCCTTTCATTCATATTTTGTCTAAGGAGGAAGCGCTCCACATCCAGCACCAATAAACCCACTAAGTCTTCCCAGACTAGATGCTTTGGATCCTTGCAGCCATGTGCAAAACCTCAACATGCCTATTCCAAACCACAAAACTCAAATGACTAACAGCCTCTTCCTGGTGTATATTCTCAAGCTTTTATCTTAGGTAATGGCAGAGGAATGAGCATCCTATACACAGAGTCGTGCTGTGCTTTTATGCCTATAAAGTGCAGTAAACTATTTTGTGCTGACCACATGACGTATCTCTGCAACAGGAACTCTGAATGTCATGCAAAACGAACAAATTCTTATTTTGGATTTTGTACAGTTGCATTACACTGAAAAAGGACTTAAAAAAACACCAAGATCTGTCCTTCAGATAGTCGCTGCAGATTTGTATGAAGAAGCAGATTTCAGTGAAGTAAAGTAAACAATACGCTGAGGGAGAGTACTCGCAGACAAACCACATATTTTTAGACCGGCAATAAACTAAATCTAAACAGTGTTTTTATCTAATGGCTGTGGACGTTTAGCCTTCCCAGACTAAGAAACGTTGGCCAAAATAACAATCTGAATTCATCGCTTGGCCCAAATGTTTAGCCCGCCACCTCATAAAAATAGCAATTAAACAATTACAGTAATACTGTCCATACTTTAAAACCAGTTACACTGCAAGATGAGTCACTCCAAAACTCAGATGACAGCAGCTGATCTACTGCAGTCTCCATCATGTGAAATAAGGCAACAACAGTGTTATGGCGACCTGGTGGGTCACAGGTCCATTCTGAATAAACTGCAAGTGACTTGCAAATGCATTGAGTTTGTAATAAACACACTTTATTTTATTTTGAAGTGCAGTGAATTTCCAGCACAGAGCTTGTATTTTAAAGTGCTGATTCTGTTTTTATTTTTATATATTCTGTTTTCTGTTTTTGCAATATGTTTTATTTCTTTGTGTTCTAAGCCAATGTGTTGTCTACATTTTGTTTATTAAAATAACCATGTGGTTCATTACTTAATGAGCCGACCTTGAACTAATGACAAAAGAGAAATTTGGACCCATGGATGGACCAGTCTGGAACCACTGCTGTATGTCATGCTGACTTGCACATATCTGTTGGTATGTCACCAATTTTCTTTTTTTTAGAAGTTTTTACAAACACAAACATGTCAAATGTCTATATCATTAGCTATAACAATCATAGCCTGCAAGGCCCATATACATGAAAAATAGCTTACAAAGAGCAATTAAAAAGGACTATGAATAGATATTTATTTAGGATATATTTATATCCTCAGAAGTGACTGCTGAAGGTGGAAAACAAACATGTTGGGAAAACCAAATATTGTGGTGATAACTAAAGGTTATTGTGAGAGCAGCGATAAAAGAAAAGGTCAGTTGAATCAAAAGGGCTAATTTTTTATATCATGAAATATGTTGTCGTGTTACATTTTGTTCTGAGGTGGATGGACGCTTCAGGAGTGTCAAAAATGTAAACGGGGAGCATGAAAGTGTCAGTGTGTTTTGGTGCAATGTGCCTGTTAGATTATCTGCAACTGAAAATTTTTTTGCCCTGCACAGGTTAAAAAAAAAAAAAAAAAAAAGGTGAAGGTTACCACCAAAGCAAAGAGGATTCATTGTTTCATAGACCAAATGATTGATTGATTAATCAAAAAAACCTTTGGCAGATTATTTTGAAAAGAATTGTTGGTTTCAGTCCTAATTATCATATGATCAAGTTATTATATTATGATTAGTAAATACAATATTTTTCAAATATAAAGTCGAAGAAGAAAAGTGCAAGTTCTGAAATTGCTTGTCACAATATAAATATATGGTACTAAATTACAACCCACTTCTGCATATACAGTGAATATGACAGCTCTGTCAATGGTATAATGTGTTGAATTATGATTATTTAGTTAAAACAAACATATCTTGTGGCTGCACTGTGTTCTTGACTTGAGGGTACTGTAGATGAAAAAATGTGGGTCTCTGCAGGCTTATGGATATTTTCTTTCTTTATGAAGGCTGAATTTCAGTGAGAAAAAAAGAGGCTTCACATCAGACCTCTTTCGGTTCTGATTCTGAAGGACTGACATCAACTTTTAGCGTTGACCTTTCAGCTGAACAGAACACGACGTCACAACAGACGTTTGACCCGTTATACATATAATGAGACACATATGGTATGAAAAGCATATGAAAAGTGGTCAGGATGATCTTTTAAAGTGGAGTCTACATGAAACCTCATGTCCTTCAAAAGAGACAAAAGCCTGAATAGAGCAAAGAAACTGGTTTGCAATTCTAGCCTTGCATAAAAGATTCTGGGCTTCCAGACTGGATTTTGGGCCGGTGTCACTGGTTGTTATAGCAGCTTTTCTCGGCTTAATTTTTTAAATCAATTTGAAACATGAGGACCTGCTCATTGATCATGGTTAATAGTACTAAGTCTATGAAATCAGTTGTATAAACACTTCTTTGTCCCTGGAGGAGTTTTCTCAAGTCTGGGACAATAACCCTGATGATGTCACAGTGATGTCATTGGGGTTATCTCAACTTTGGCTTGGAGAAAAATCTCTAACAGAAAGTCTTTGTTACGAACTGGATGTATGATTTTGAGACACGTGTGTTTGACAGGCAGGAAGGTTTCTTGTGAAAGACACTCCAAAGTTGCATCATGGGAAATATGGGATCTAATGTCTTTGGAGCTTGACCCTGCTTTGATTTGGACTTTTTGTGGTTGATGTTGTCCATCTCTCACAAATCTGCAAACTTCATAAAAGTGAATTACTGATGGGCCCTTTAAAGGACAGTTTTGGAAATACACTTAATCCCTGTTTTTGTTTTTGTGACTGAGATGAGAACATTGATATCACTCTCATGTCTGTATGATGAATATGTTGCTGGAGCTAGCAGAAAATTAGCTTAGCTTAGCATAAACAGGGGTAAACAGTTAGCCTGCCTTTGTACAAAAACATCTACTAGCTCGTGTAAAGTTCACAGTTAACACATTTGATCGTATTTCAATTAGTAAACAAAACAATGTAAAAATGTCAGTGTGCCGCTTTAAAGGTCTAGTATGGCCGATTTATTGGCATCCAGCAGTGAGGTTGAAACACTGCAACCAACTGAAACTTCTACCGTGTGCCAAGCGTGTAGAAAAACTACAGTGGCCAATGTAATAAAAACACGAGTAAGTCTATTTAGAGCCATTGTTTAGTTTGTCCATTCTGGGCTACAGTAAACAACATGGCGGACTCTGTGGAAGAGGACCCACCCCCTATATATATATATATATATATATATATATATACATTATATATATATATGTGGCTCATTCTAAGGGGTAATAAAAACACAATAATTCTTAGTTTCAGGATTATTAACTAATGAAAATATACATATGAATATTATATTTAAATTAATCCAAAAAATCTGCCTGAATCCTACACACTGCACATCTAAGTCGGGATATGTGTCGGACTATTACTTGGCTGGGATCAGTTGTCAGGGATACAGCAGCTGAGAGACAGTCTTGTGCATAAGCCCACTGTAAAATGGCGAGCTGTTTGCAGACTTTGAGTTTTGTTCATATTAAATAAATGCAATAAAATGTGTTAATTAGTGAGTTTTTGGTGCTGTTGGTGCGCTTTCATTACCTTCTGATAGAGCCAGGGTATCCCTTTCCTCCTATTTCCAGTGTTTATGCTAAGCTAAGCTAACAAGCTGCCAGTTGTAGCTTCATATTTATGTATTTTACTCTTGGCAAGAAAGCAAATTAACATATTTCACAAAGTGTCCTTCAATAACCTGTTAATTTTACAAGATAAAACACAGCCACTGGATTCCTTCACTTGTGCATATGTTGTCTTACATTTCTTCTTTCCGGGGTTACGCTTCATCCTTTATCGCTGAGCAGCACGCTGTAAAAGACTATTTACTGTAAAACAAATACAAGTGCTGTTTGAGAAGAGCCCGCCTGTCTGTCTATTGTATGACAGTATACTTGATCTACAGGGGTGTGGTCCAGTGTTGAGATGGATTAAGTTTCCTATTCATCCTAGTGTCCTATGGTCTACTTAATGAGCTTCGCCAGGACACCTCTCATCGACTTCAGACAGCAGCCTCACAGTTAAATTAACTCTCGATCTGAAATCAAGCGAGAGCTACATAACCTGTTGTTATTTATGGCTTTTGATCCACTTCATCCGTACAGGTTCATCTATATTCATCCTGCTCTGTTACTGTTCCTGGACAGCCTTTGCTTTTTTGACACAAAACTCATTCATTTCTCACACACCTTGCCTCAAAGTCGGACTTCTAAAAAAAGAAAGTAACCCTTGTTCGCTCCCCTCTGGGCTGAATTAAAAGAGTTGCCAACAGCAGGCCTCTTCAGTAATCTGCGTAGGTGTGTGGTCTGAGATTAAACAGTAATGATGTTGGGCTTCGTGCCTACTAGACGTGCCACATTTGGGTGTATTTTTGGCTTGGGCTAAAGGGAGTATAAAGCAATTTAATAGTTATCATTAACTGATAAGCAAAGATAAATGTTTTCTGTGCAAGCGGAGCTGATGCTACTAAATTACAGAGCACCAAGATCCATTTGAGAAAGAGCCGTGAAACCAGCATTTACATGAGGTCACGAGTCCAAAGTCCACCACACCACCTCAGACATGTCTGACTTACCTTCAATCAGACCAGTACGACAAAAGTATTCTCGCAAAAAACAATCTCATTTAAAATGGTTTGTCTTTTCAATTATATGTTCTTCAAAATGATTTTTTAAATGTCTTTACATATAATATAGTCCGTTACCAGGTATGAAATTCTGGTGCTCCTTTTAGTTAAATTTCTTCTCGTCTACTCTAAAATAAGAAAATAGTCACAACTCCCTCGTTTAAGGGGTGTAAATGACAAGTGTCATTATTGCATGACATTTAATCAATTCTTTGGACAACAATACTATGTCTGCTAATATCACATAGTCTGCCACAATATGATTTGATTCAATTTAGGGGCCTACGGTCGATATGAAATGATAACAGTAAATTTGTCTCTGCTCCTCGCCAGTACCTGCCTGGTACGAGGCGGCTACCACTGTCTGTATGTTTAGGAAGGAAGTGTGCTTGGGAGGAAATAGTGACAAAATTTCAGAATAAAAGTGTAGGTTAAAGATGAAGATATGTATTAATGCTTTAACTTTGCATCAATGATATTGAATTATTGATAATTGAATCTATATATATATATATACTGATCCAAATCAATGTACAGTTACATCCCTACCTCACAGATATGTGTATTTATATATCATGAATAGTAAGAAGTTTAGTAGAGCGGAAAAGATAAACCACCACAAAACCCCAATATCCGAAACTGACACTGAATGCCTCATTTGACTCTTAGTCTTGTTTATTCGAGCATTAATCAGATATTTCTTGATTTAAATGAACATTTTTGTGCCTGTATTATTAAAGTAATGTTCTTATTTGGCCACTTGTAGTCCTGACAGAATTAAGGTGATGTATTTGAAAAAAAAATGCTCTCGTTTTTTTCCTCTTTTCTTTTTCTTTTTTTAAATAAACAAGGGTTTTGTGGAAAAAGGTTGTTTTTTTTTTAAACCTAAGGAATAAAAAAAATAAAACAAAACAAAATTTAACAAAACAAAAAAAACCCATTGTTTTGGTGTCAGTAGTAAAACTAAGAGTTTTATCTAATTTGCAGCTCTGTTCTAGATAAATAGCATATATATTTTCCTCTGCCTTAGACTGAATCTTCATTGGTGTTTTTAATGCCAGCATTTCAAATCGAATGCCCCCTTAGCATTATGTAAACCTCTTTTAAGTGCTTTTGTTTCATAAGTATGCCACATAAATTAACTTAACTTGCCTTGAAAAGGTGAAGATGTTGATATGAAAAGTAAAGTTCATGCTACTCAATAAATCACTCAAACTGACTTATAAAAGCAGCAAAAATATATCAGGAATTTTACAGTAAACTAAAGTTCACGTCACACTGCGTTCAAAACGAGCAGATGTAGGATTTTACAGCATCTATTTTCCCAAAGGCAAAAAGAAATCAAGCTGTCATCAAACATTTAAAGCTGCTGGCGCAGAGACAGCAGCTGTCAGGGTGGAGGAGCAATCTGGGCCATCTCTGAAATGACCAGCTCCATTCAACAGCCATTTGAGGCCTGATATACCAACTGTGAAAATAAGCGTGCACACACCCAGGGTCCAGCAGGGGAAGAGGCTCATCACTGTACCAGGGCCACACACACACACACACACACACACACACACACACAAACGGCTGACCACCACCCACTGCAGCCTGCGACGACATCAGTAAAAACAGCGAAAAACAAGACAACTGCTACTGTCAGCCTTCGTGCACACATGGCCAGCAAACCGGAGCAGGTGTGTGCATGCGCGTGTGTATGTGTGTGTGTGTGCGTGTGTGTACAAATCTAACAGGATATGGTTGAACCAACAGGCCCTGTCCTCTGCTCAGCGCTGTGATTCAAAGAGATCCCAGCACACAATCTGTCTTCATATCCAAACAAAGTATTGAGGAAACAGGAAGTGGCTCAATGAGCTGAGATGAGATAGATGTGGTTCAGATCCAGGACTCTGGTCCATTAGACAGAGCGGGCGTATATATTTCATAACAAATCCAGTTAGACAAACATGTTTAAGGGTCAGTTCACCCAAACCATAAACAATATGACCCCTATAGTTGTGTCTGGTCATGGAGTTTCAGTTTTATCTCTCCAGTTTTTTAGACATCTGCTGCTGAGACTGTATATGAAATATATATATTATATTAAATAATCTATAGATCTAACATACTACAGTTTTGTAATCATTGAAAACAGCTCACCGTCAGTACCACTGCTGAAAACCTGACTTAATTTACTTGGTTAGTTGAATGATGGAAACTTAAGTGGCAGCAGTTCACTGATTAATCATTTTTCATATTTGTCAGTTTCTAGCAGGGACTGGACGATATACAATTTTATTGTTATGACCATGAAAAACACTCACAATAAGTCCTGCAACACTCAAAGAGACTGCTGGGTAGAGCTACAATAATTAACCAATTAGCTGCCTGCTATTAAATTAACCGCCAACTAATTTAATAACTGAGTAATTGGTTTGAGCAATTTTTAGAGTAAAAAAGATCAAATTTCTAATCCCGGCTCCGTAAATGTGAATATATTCTGGTTTCTGTACTCCTCTATGACAGTTAAAGGAATCTTTTTTGGCTGTGGACAAAGTAAGTTGTTTAAGGGTGTCATCTTACTGACATCCTTAACATTTTATAAACTAAACAACTAATCGAGAAAATAATTAACAGTTTGGTGAAAATAATTATTGGTTACAGCTAAACTGCAGGGCACCACACAATATAAGAGACTACAAAAACAGGATGCACACGCACCAACCTAAAAAAAAAATCAGATCTTAATCGAGCATTGGCCTATTTTATATATTGAAAGAAATAATGCCATTTAAAATAGTTAAAAAACCTGACTTTTTTCCCATTGATTGTTTTTCTTCTTTTTTAATTGATTGTTTTTCATATGAAAAATAAAAGATTCGTGTCCTCTCTGTGATGCAATAAAAATATGTGTTTTTTTAACCAAATGTAAAGTGAAGTGACTCCAATATGTTTATGTTAGATTTTAAGCATATTTTAATGATTATCTGGATAATATAATGAATTGCAAAAAATGTGGCCAGGGTAACCGTGACACTATATTAGTAATATTGCCCAAAGCCTCATTTCTAGATTGTCAAATGTGATGATCTGCTTTTCTCTGAGTCATATCATGGTAAATAAAATATTACGCCCTGGGACAAACCTATATGGCGCCGTCAACAGTGTTATACACAGGATGTCATTACAGGCATCAGTGACTAGAATGCCTTCTACCTTCCTGCTTATAATGTACATTTCAATTCATATTTTCTGCTATTACTTAAGTCAGACATTAAATAATTGTCGTCATCTAAATAAAGTGGGTTGTCCAGGACTTAAACATTGTCTTTTGTTTGTTTGTTTGTTTGTTTGTTTCAATAAACTAGGCAAAACCAAAAGGCACACTTTGGGTAACAGATGGAATAACCCTTTAAACATAAAGAAAGACATGCTGACTCAACACTGATTAATTAATGACTGAGTCATTGTTCAGGTCTTTTACTAAGCAGAAAAATCAAACATCTGTATGTTTCACCTTCTTAAATGTCAGAATTGAATCTCATTCTCTATTTTTTATAGTTGAAAACAGAATATAGTTGAGGTTAAAGACAAAAACAAGCAATCTTTAGAAGTCACCTTGGACTCTGGTGGGAAGTTCTCACTAAATCTTGACATTTTATTAAATAGAGGATTAAATGCAAAATCATTTTAGTTAGTTTGGACCCTAATGAATATTTATATCCATGTATTACCTCAACATTTATAGTGGATGATGGTTTCAATGCAATGTGTTTCAACCAAACCTTTATAGTGACTAACTGTACTGTAATATTATGGTATATTTCCTGTTACAGTCCATTTACAGCGTCCCTCTGATACTTTATGGTATTTTTATGTGTTATTCTATCACTATAATATTCCCACTGAAAGCAGTTTATAGTATACTGTGGTACTTTGTATCACTCAGTATTTATAGTAGTTTATTTAACAGAAACTACTCTCATGTTCACCATGAAATAAAGAACTTATAAAAGGCAGCAGCACTACAACTGAGCAAACCAGGGCCTGTTGCTGCTGCAGCAACATCGCTGTTTCAGTTTGATTTTTTACATTAAAACGGCGCAAAAACGCACAATTTGGACACATTTTCCGGCTTGCTGTGGTAACATGGATCAAGAGTCAAACTGCATCAATAATTCAACAATATTCCACATGCACAAAAGGGCTACCAAAATGCTAACTTACTGTGAGACACCGGGAGCATTTAGGGCGAATATAAAGAGTTGTGCGACCTACAAAATGAGAAAGGAGGGTGCTGGAGTACGGCAGGACAATGGGAGACTCCCAGGCCCCACCGGGTCGCGTCCTGATGCCAAATTATCCAAATGCTCGCTCCCTTTCTTCCGCCTTTCCTTTTCCAAACGGGACGCCCTCACAAGTCAATGAATGGACGCACTCAAATTCCCAGCAGTCCTCCAGCGAGGAGAAAATTCAAAACCTTCGGCCTACAATCAAACTGGAGACGATTATTCCCTCCATGCGCATCTCTCCCTGAACCCTTTTTTTTTTATCTTCTAGTAACATTTATACACGCAACAATTTACCAAACACGTTTAAAATCGCTTCGCAGAGCTACGTGGCCTCGGTGAGGACAACAATAGAGCCGATGAGGGTCCTAAACTTCCCTGCGGTTTCAAAAAAAAGGCGACCATCGCGTCCTCTCGACTATTGTTTGGGGAAACCGGAGATCTCCGGCGCCCCAAATCCTCCCCTCTCCTTCTGCCGTAAAAGCACATGCACCCGTACTCTCTAGCAGCAGCATTTCAAGACATTTTCCGCACACAAAAATACTACTTACTTATTCCAGATTGTCCATTCAGGTATTTTCTCACTTTCCACTTTCTTTCCCACTCAGCCGTAGCGCCGTGCGCCCCGCCTCCGCTGCGCTTTGGCCCCTCCTCTGTTTCCCCCTGGGGGACAGGGCCTGAGAAACACTGTGCTTTAGCCATTTATGACCGCACACAGCGACGGCTGTCTGAGAGGAGGAGAAATGGACAGTATAATGTCCCAAAGTAAGTGGTTCCCCTGGCTCACATTACAGAGGAACACTTTATGGAGCTGCAGATGAGAAAATAACCCTCCAAAACCATCATCATCATCATCATCATCATCAAATGTGTTTTTATGCACAGTCTGACCTTTAGATATAAAAACCTCTTTGCTAAGGAACTGTTCTTTATCTATCAGAGGAGGTGGGTGGCTGGAGTATTTTTTTTTTTTATTATTCTCCTGAAGCTACAAATATTTCTCCCTGTGCCTCCCTGAGTGACTTGGGGAAAATGCACAACTTTCCCTCCACCATTAATTAGCTGTTAGATTTTAAAACGTTACCTTTGTTGTTTGAGAGTTAAAAAAGGTGAATATGAAAAAGTTTTTATGCTTGTCATGCATCCTGGTTAGTTTTGAATTTTGGACAAATTTTAAATGACATGTAGAATATAGTGATGTTAAGGAAATATCACTGTTTTAAACCCAGATCTATTTTTTTTCTGACAGATGTATTCATCCTAAAAAAATGTGTTCAAGAATCATTCTAAACTTATAAATCCAATGAAAATTTCTGTTTTTACAGTTTATTGAGATAATAAATGGTTATTCTGGCGTTTTTTTTTTGTTTGTTTTTTTTGACGGTAAAATAAATAGTAATTTTAAGTTATATGTCCCTACCCTAAGGCAAAATATTTTTAAAAATCTGAAGTCCCTCCCCAAGGCTTAAAAAAAATATTTGACAGGCCTCCTGTTTTTGCCTCCCTCTTCTCTCTTCATAAATATCAATCAGAGCCTATCCAAAGATGATACAAGTTAAAAAGTAGATTTATTAGTCATTTTTCAACAAAGTTTAAGAAATTAAATCACAATTTGTCCGTCATCCTGCTACATTTTTGGGTTAAAGGATGAGTTGATTAAAAATCAGCAGCTGCTACGAAAAATTCCATCTAAAACACTGACTCTTTTTTCTTGTAATAAACTTTGGCAAAGAATATCAAAAGCTGGATAATTCACATCTGGCCTCACTTTTAATGGAAAATCTATGCAAAAAAAGCTTCATGCTTTTCTTTTTTGATGGGATTTGATGGTTTATTCCATGATGAGGCGTCAGATTCTGAAAAGGAAGACTGAACCCATGACATTATCTTAATATACTGATTAGTCACTGCGTGACCTTGAATTCATGAAGAAAGCTCTTTCTAACAAGCCCTCATGCAAAAAGGGCAAACATATTGATTTATTGATTAATTGGGAACCAAATTTAATAGCAAAACTATATCAAAGCATTTGTTTACGAACTCGCATACAAATAGTGCGGTGTAATCCAAGTCTCACTTCACTTGAAAACCTGAATATTGTAGTCTTGCTTTGAAGAGAACAAAGGTAAGTTTCACTTTCTGTTCAGTTTTAAATTTTCATGTTTCAGCAAAAATGTATGTGTTTGAGAAGCACAGAGCAGACGACTGGATAAATGAGACTTTGATAATTCTGCATTAGCAGTGTGAGAGTTGGCAAACAGATGTGTTGATATAGTTTTACGGTTGTTAAACACAGTCCCCTATCGATCAGTAAAGCAATATATTTGCTGTTTTCTGTGGAAGGGATTGAAAAAACATTTACAAATTCAAGGTAACATACATGACTAACTGAGATACAAATGGTCATTTTGTGAGTGAAATATTCCTTTAAGAGGTAGACATTGTCAACACTCTTTTGTTAAATTATATGTACCTTTGAACAATGTTGTAAAGGTAAAGGTAAAGGAGTTTAAAAGTCTTTTTTTCAGCTGGGTAACTCTTACTAATGTGTTCATTTAATGACTTTCAGAGTGCCTTTAAGTTTCATTAAGATATTTGGAAGACTTTTAATGTTTTTGTTGGTATGGCCATGTTTTAATATCACGTAATGACCATTTTACTACTGAAAAAAATATTAACAACAATAACCGTACATCTAAATTACAAAATAAGCATTTTCATAATAAATACAGTGATTTTATTTGTCACTTTGTTACCCCATGTTTAGTGCTACTTCTGTCTTCTCGCTATGTAAGACACTATTTGACACCAAATAAAATTTAGGGTTCACATGATAAATCTGAGCAGATACAAGATAACTGACAGGATAACAAAAACATACTGTAGTTTTTTGTGTAAAATTTAAAAAAAAAAAAAAAAAAGATAATTTTACCCCTCTGAGCCTCTGAGACAAGAAAACACCTCTGATGAGCTGCTCCTCTCAACTTATTGACATACAACGTCTAAGGAGTCAAAAGGTCAAAAGGCCGAGAATCACTGGTGTCAAGTATCCATAGTGAGACAATTGAGCTTTCTCTGCATGCTTTGGGTGCGAAACTGAAGTGACAATAACACATGAAGTGTTTCTATGACTCCAAAAAGCACACAAATCCCAGTATTTTGTCCTCACAGCTGACACATTCACAGACACAAGCAATCAGTGCATCACCAAAGGCCAGTTTGCTTAATGTGACAACAGCAGCGCACGTAGATGCAGCAGCCAGTAGATCCTCAAATCCTGGCTACTTTTTACCTATGTTTGTCAATTTTTTGATACCATGGCCCCTTCTGCTGAAGCACGACTTTTCTATGACAGAGAAGCACTTATCAACACCAGGAGAAGTTGTATGTGGTTTGGACTGAATGCAGCAGACCACGAGAGGATCCCCACAGGTGCAGAGAGTCAGACCAGAGGGGAAAAATGAAACCGAAAGCGCTGGACAAAGAGAGGGAGGAGAGCCGGCATCAGGGTGAGGCTGACCCGACTTGGACTGGGAGCTGTTCCTCTGCCAAGGCCTTCTTCTGGCTAATGTCCGCTCACAGGAGAATAAAGTGGATGAGATGCGACTGAGGCTCACTAAGCAATGGGAAATCAGAGCCTGCTCTGCGCACATCTTTACAGAGACATGGTTAACTCCTAACAACCCAGATCAAGTTATTGTATGAGATGGGCAGATCTTGTTGGGAGCCATAAGGACACAAGACTCTGATGCAAATTAAAAAAATGCATTGCAGGAATTGAATGATGCCACCAACAGCAACATCACCTCGTCACCAGATGAAATTTTCACAGCAGCTGGTGATTTTAATCAACTTCAAAGATGTGGGCCAGGCCAGAACATCAATTATATTCAACAGTCTGGTGACAATGAAAGAAAAACTGGAAAAGAAGCAATGTTTATTTCTTCATCAAGGCATCACAATTGGTCATTGATTCCAGCCATTACGTTACAACAAAATAAAACCTTCTCACGTGTTGTCACAATTTTTCAGAGGTTATCATTAAAGGAAACCTTGTGAAAAAGGTACGAACCAAAAAGAGTGCACAGCCAGAGTACCAGCGCATTTTTTAGTGTCAAAACAAAAGATTTTCTGACTACATTTTTTTAAACAATTTTTGGCAGCTGATCGATATGAAATAAAGAGCTGTCAGCAATGCCAGACTCCTTGGGAAATTCTTCTTCTCCACACAGATATCACAATATGTGAAATTGCAGTGGGTCTACAACTACATGCATGTGTAGTTATATGTGTACTGGGACTGAAAAATATAAATATTTAGGATTGTTGTCAACATCCCAGGGCCTAAAACTTATCAAAATACTTAACTGCACATTTCCAGATTTTGCAAAAAGCTTAAATTTAACTACTTGTTCATTGACTCAAAAAGTGGTTTCTTCTTATTAGAACTGATTGATAAGTTAACTAGAATAATGACAGAGAAGACAGCTACAGTATTGCACATACCATCGCAATCCTCATACAAAGTCCACACACACACACACACACACACACACACACACACACACACACACACACACACACACACACACACACACACACACACACACACACACACACACACACACACACACACACACCTGTCCGTACACACTGAATCCCACAGTCAATTGCTCACAGACTCTGTCACATTTTACATATTCACAATCACACTCACACACTCAAAATAATGCTCCATGTTTAGTGCCTATCCCACGACACAGTAAACAAAACATTCTTTAACAATAAAAAGGGAAAACAAAAAAACCTAAAACAAACAAAATATAAACATCTTTTCCAGTGACAGGGCCTGCTAGTGCCTGAGCAGTGTCTTCTGACCCTGATGAGTCCAGATCCATCCAGGCCAATCCAGTCCGGTCCAGTCCTCATGTCACGCCTCACCTGAGGGAGTCCATAAACATGGAGTCATCGTCGTCGTTGTCTAAAAATACCCCCCCCTCCCCAGTGTCTGTGTCTAAACCTGTCTGTGTACCTACTTGTGTTGTGTTTTAAAGAAAAGACCCTGTCCATGTCTGCTTGGGATAGAAAGTAGTAGTAGTAGTAGTTGTAGTAGTAGTGGTCGTGGGCTGGTGTTGCTGTAGTCTGGATCAGTAGGTGGCATTGGCGGGCTCCCGCCCTGAGCTGAAGAGTATGTCGGCCTTTGAACTCATGATGTACGTCAGCAGCAGGGATGTTAGCAGCACGCCGACACCCACGCCCAGCGTCAACATCTAAAGGAGTCAAAAGAACACTAAGACTTTAGAAAATTTGTACAAATGTTCATTTTGGAGGTTAAGTATTCCTTTAATATCTGCATCAGACGTGCTGTCTTTGACTCTGAGGAGTGACGGGAAAGTTTACCTCCAGTTCGTGACTCGCCACCAGGAATATGCGTCCTTTGATGGACTTCCACCGGGACTCTGTCCATGTTGAATAATCTTTGGAGGTGAACTCCCGCAGGTCGAAGGCTGGGGACAGCGCTTTGGTGAGACGAACCGTGGAGCGTACGCAGTAACCCTCCCTCTTTGTGCTGTTGGGAGGCGCCGCGCCTTGAACCCACATGTACGAGTACATCTGAGGGAGGAAGCAGAGAGTAATGGTGGTGGGGAATAAAAACTATTTCTTTTAAAAACGTGTAAAAGGCAAATGCAGATGCTGCAGTCAAAATAAAATTCCTAATGTACTTTTATTCCATATTTATCCACTATATTTATATCTTCTATAAAACCTTTTTAAAATTTAAAATTTCTTGTGCGAAAACTTTAAGTGAATGAATTCAGTCAATCTAAAGAATGATGATCTATTTAACTGTTGTTTAAATGATTTTTCAAGCAAAAATACCGAATATCTACTGGTCTCAGTGTCTCACATCTGGTGACCTGCTGCTTCTCTCTGCTCAGAGTTACAGTAAATTGAATGTTTTTTTGATTTTGCCAAAAAAACAAACAATCTTGAAGGCTGAAGGAAGACTGCTAAAGGCCTTACGTGTTTGCTCTCCTTGTCGTTCTCATCCATTCTCTGGTTCTGGCAGTTTTCCTTGCTGATGTTGACGGTGATGCCGGTCAGGTTGGCCAGCAGGTGCTGGACCAGAAGGGTCGGTACGCTGGATTGCTGAGTCACACCAACGTAGAAGTTTGTGGGCTTGTCAGCTGATAGACAGACGACAAATGAACTTCAGTCTTGTGTGTGGAAATAATGTAGTTACCACAAATTCACCTCTGAACATAATGAGGATTCAACGTGGCTGACTTTGAATTTAAAGTGATTTTCTGCCACCTCTGCGTGAGTCCAGTATAAATAACAGACAAAAAAGGATCAGCTTTGATTCCAACTTACTCAGATGGCTGTTGAGGTCAGAGGGGACGAGTTGTTGGAACCAGGAGTTATTTGACCTAACAAGGAAACTGTACAGCATCCGAGTCACCTGACGGAGAGAAAACAGTTAGGCCGACAAGGAAAATCGTCAATATTTAGAATTTGGAATACAACAAACTGCAACACAAAATTTTGTTTGAATGACTTTAGCATATGCTTAATCAAAACTGAAATGTTATACATCATATACAGAAAGTTCCCTGTATTTTTTTTATATGGTCAAGTGAAAATTTAAATAAAAAAATAAATAAAAATAGCTCTCTGAGGTTTTACAAACAAAAAGTTCCTCCCATGCTGACACTTTCTTTGCACTTTTTAATTAACTAATTTCATCAGCGATCATTAAAATAAATTCCGATACAGATTATCAGCAAAAAGCCAGATATTGGCCCACAATAATCGGCCAGGCCGATAATCTGTCGACCCCTGGTAAATATCATTTGTTCTTTTGACATCAGACGCTGTTGTTAATGTGCTTCCTTCTTCGACAAATACAAATGAACGCCGTCTGCTGGTACAGAGAGTTATTCCTCTCACGCAGGTGCAGGATGTATGTGGCCATTGGCTGTAGTCTTTGCGATGTATTAAAGGGCAACTTTTTGGTTGAGATGCAGGCAACGTGAGGGCGAATACAAGGTCGGACTTTGTCGCCTCTACTTATTCGATGTCGGTTTGGTGTGTCTGGGACGCAGTATGCAGGTGAGAGTTAAAACAGGGTCTTTGCTAGTTAAAACTCCTAAATACAACATATTTCTCTGACAATTTTTAGGACTAGGACTTTTGATATCGTGCATCAGAAGATAATCAGCATTATTGTCTGCGGCTCGACCCATAAGGGAATGAAAAAAAGCAATAACATAACTCTAAAACTTAAATTCAGATATAAAACAATACTTTTACACTATTCAAGACCTTGACGGTAGAAAAAGTAACAACAGACGTTTTAAGGCTTCTCAGATATGCAAACATTCATGCACAGCAGCTGAGTCGAGCAGATAAGAGAGGGGCGAAGTGCAGAAATATTCTTCGGGTGGGAAAGGGCCAGATATATATACTGTAGGAATAGAGACCTCATAGATAAGATAGCTGGATTGCTTGAAACATGAAGTGAAATCTTACTATTTGAGGGTCTGCGTTGATGCTGCTCAGCTGGGTTTGAGCTCCTCCTGCCTGCACGTACAGAGCGCGGGCCACTGTGGTGGCCACCTCAGTCAGAGCCTGAAAGACGAATAAAGACAAATGCAAAAATCTTTATTAGTTGTTTCCCAACAACATCTGTGTGAAACTCTCAACAGTAAATTAAACAGTGGCAGAGTGAAGACAGCTTAAATACTGCCTCACAGGTTTTGACTTGTTCATTTAGAATCGACTGAAGTCAGCAAACCGTGAGAAAGTGTTCAGAAGATGACACAACTACTGGCTGCTGACGACTCCCAAACACAGAAAACAACTATTTAAAGCAGGTGTCAGAGATCAAATGAATATTAGGATTATTATAATGTAGAAAGGCTCTGCAACAACATGTTTCATCCATCTTATCAGATATCGAAGGCTTCTGGTTGATATCAGAGCAAAAAAAAAGAAACCTTTTGATCATCCCTTTACTCGATATTATATTTGTCTCGTAAGAGTAAGTGCAGCTTAGCTGTGGACTGGCTTTGCAGAGCTGCTTTAAGAGCACATAGACACAGTCAGTATTGGTGATTAAAAGCGATACCTTTGCAGTGTCAGTGAGATGATCTAGCTGCTCCTCCGGAGACAGATTTGGTGGGTACGATATGTTCAGGTATTCTGCATTATCGTACATACTCTCATAGAACCTGCACACACAACAGGAAAATAATTTACACAACTTGTCAACTCCTGGAGGCGGCACGGATAACATGACTGTAATTAAATGTTATTGTACGTAATGATGGTGACTCACCTGTTGGTGAAAGCAGACTGATGATCCTCGATTACAATACCGGGGAATGGGCGAACTCGCAGGAAACGTTGGAAAGACGAGGGCGGGAGCGGCTGAGAGAAACTGGGCTCGCTCACTGCGACGCTTAAATTTGTGGCAGCCAACTGCAAGTTTTCAATGAGCTTCCTCACCTGAAACAGAATATTGAAGGAAAAAAATAAATGTTACACATATAATAATACAAACAGTGTGGGCTCATTTATTTTCTATCACAGTTCTGCTTTTATATCAGAGTCTGCTTTTGAATGTTTATCCAAAAGTGAAATTCATGGTGCGTTTTACAGTTAATCATCAAGTTAGAAATCTTTGAATTCTGCCTTCCACAATCTGAAAATACCTTCTTTTTGTTCAGATTTTACATTCATAGTATTTTACATAATAATAATAATAATAATAATATAAAATAAAATAATAAAAATCTTATTTAAATGGCCAAATTGCTTTAAAACAAGATTGGATACAATAAAACAATGATATTTTAATATAAAAAAATGAATTAAAATAAAATCCAAACAGACTTAAAAGTTTAACAATGTTTTAAGAAATTTAAAAAGCAGTGATAAATTATTATCTATATTATTAAAATTTCACTTTTATTTGAATTTCATCTAAATTAATTTCAGCTTCATTAGCCTCTAATTATGTTCACCAACTGTATTACTTAAATTATGATTCAAGAATAAGCCCTCTAGCTTTATTTTCATTTTTTCTACTGTTTATTCTTACAACGTGTATAGTATTCTAGTTGTAGCTGACCTCTCTCTCATCTCTTTCCCTGTGTGGGATCAATAAAGTTTATCTGATGAATCATTCAAAGTTTAAGCACTACACCTCTTTAAAAGGTACATTTAGATACATTATGCTGCCAGTTTTAATTTTCTCCCACCAGGACCATTGCTCGTGTCTCGTGGTGATGGAGTGGTGATGTATGAGAAAAGAGGAAGCTCTTCAAATATACACGGATACAAACCTCTTCATTGACACTGCTGTTCTTCCTCGATACAGGATCAGAGTGAAGCCACAACCTGGAGTCAGCGCGAAGTCCCACCTGTGGTGAACATTATTATATTATCACTGATATACTACACACACATATGCAGAGAGGGCAGGGTCAGTTAGATTCCTCAAACTAAAAAACATAATCTACATGCTTTGGATTTGAATACAATAATAGAATTATTTTTGCAGTACAGGAGAATCGTCTTGCTGATCTTATTTGTCCGGTTCTTATATTTTAATGCACATTCCTGGAAGTGTCTTGGCTGTGCATTTCCTCTCCCATTGTTGGGTGGCAGGTGCACTGCATGTGCACAAACTGTGGCACTTTTATAAAAAAATTTTTTGGAAATGCAAGCCTCATGAAATGAAGTAATCCCTTCAAATGATCCATATTCAAAAACAGCAATACATTAAGAATACCACCAAATTAAAATGTAATGAAATACAGTTACACTTATTTTGCATTTTAAATATGTTACACCGTTACGTGTATTCCGTTACTCCAAAGCTCTGCACATACACATTAACATAATGCACATCTTATAACACTAAGCCCCAAATATTTCTTCACTGATTTTGTTTACAGTGTAAAGGATATATGGTGCAGCTATTATTTTTATCATCGACATGTCTGACATAATATACATTTTATTTAAAATGTGGTAATAATGTAAAACATGATTTTTTGTAGTTAATTAAATAGTCATGTTTGACAAGCATCCCTTTAACTGTTTAAAGTAGGGTTGCACATCAGACCTCAATACTTTCTTAAGTCAACCAAATTGTATTAAAAACGGTCAAGTACATAATGTTGACTGATTAGATTAGTAGTCTTATTTGTTTATTTTTTGTTAAGATGTATCCTAATTTGAATCACACTTTTTTCAATTATAGACATTGTTTTGCTACCTGCAAACTGGTATCCCAAACTCGGGTAAAGCATTGCTGTGTTAGTACTGAAAAAATTACAAGCAGCACCTTGCTTTGCATTTCATTCTTTTCTTAAATGTCTCTTTGAGAATTACCTTAAAATCTGGCTGTCTGTGCAGGTTGGTGCATATAGAACACAGTGGGTTACTGCAAAAGTCTACAATACACACCTGTCCTATCTCCAGCACTGAGTGAACATTGTCCAGGTCCACCGCAAAGTTGTTGTTCTCCATATCATACACCATCCTCGAACTGCCAATGTAGTCAAAGGTTTCCTAAAGACAAACGTGTGTGAAAACACGAGCACAGTTGATAGTACGCCATTAAAATTTAGTATGTTCTTCAAGCACAACGAGCAAACAGTGACGAGGTAATGACTGACCCCTTGAAAGAAGGTATAGAAGATGGTGCGGTTGGGTGGGGCCTCCTGGGTGGCATTTCGCAGAGCGTGAGCAGCTGCCAGCAGAGTGACAAACCCAGAGACTCCACTCTCCACTCCTGGAGCAACTTCAAAGAAAAAGGACCTGCTGTCCAACTGTAGAGGAGGAGGAGAGGACATCCATCAAACAGACACCAGATCTAGATAAGCAGTTCAACTTCAATGATCTATTTATAATCACAGCATAAATCAAAACGTGACATCAAACTATGAGGAAAAGCGGCCTGTATTTATGTTTACCGGCAGCGTAATGCATTCTTTTTTAGTATCTTAGTTAAAATGCCAGAAAACAGTGAAAAAAATTAAAAGTTTATCTTTCTTATCTTGTTATGTCTGACCAACAGCCTAAAAAAACGAATACATCTAATTTACAATGAGGTAAAAAAGCAGATTTTTGCTTTTCCATCTTATCGTCACTTCATTCAGGCCTTTTTGTTCTCTTGTTCTCAACTACATAAAGCAGGAAAAATATTTACGCAAGAAGCAAAGCACAGAAACAATGCCAGTAAGAAGAACTGTAACAGTTACATCACATGGCATACATCACACCGCTGGGTCATATGAGCTTGGACTCGGCTTTTATACTGGAAGGCTTTCAAAGTGAGTGAGATCACTGCAGACACTGGCTGAAGAAATGTCAGCGGTGTTCGTGAACTCTCGTGCTAATAACTGACAAATGCACTATGGTGAAACAATGGTATGGTCCAAAAGTTAAGAGGAAGAAAGTCTTTTCCCATAACTCACCCTGGCTGCTGCTATGACCACACTCTCCCACATCTTGTGGCCCTTGGCTGTTGTGTTGATGGGCCTGGTGGAGCCCCAAACATTATAGTCCCCCAGTGGATCACAAACCATCTCTGAAGGGAGACAGAACAAGACCCAATGTGGATTCAGGTTAGAAACGGTCAAAAAAAAAAAAAACCTTTCAATCACTGACTCTTATTTTTTTTATTCCTGCCAAAATTTTATTTTGATTTAAGTAAGTTTAATTAAATTTTTCTGGCACACGACATAAATTCTCCACACAGGACTCACCAACTACAACAAACAAACCAAACAACCACGCAAAATCACAACATACACACAAAAATTACAAAAACAATCACAAATTAGCTCTAAAATTATACAAAAATATAATAACAATTTATCCTATACATTTTTTAAAGCGTTAACTGAAGGGGCCAGCACTATGTCCTCTGGAAGCTCATTTCATGCTTTTACTGCATTAAGTGTGAAGAGGTTTTTTTTCTGTTTTTAAGAGACAAGCCTTAGTGGAAGTCATTTTTAAATCATACCTACTAATGTGCATTTTTTTTAACCTCTCCTCATATGACATCTGTTTCAGACCTGGAATTAATGTAGTACCTTTTCTCTGAACTTTCTCGATTTTTTTAAATATATTTTAATTTAGAAGGACACCGGACCGATCTGCAAACTCAAGATGTGATCTCACCGAGGATTTGTAAAATGGTGAAAATATTTATTTGCGCAAATTTTGAAAAGTTCTTCTTCTGTGTGTGAAATTCAAGTGAAACGTGAATCACTACACCTAAATCCTTTTCCTCCTCCAATCGCTGAACCACCAGATCTCCTACTGTAGAATTAACGGCAAACAAATAACATCTGAGGAGCCAGTAAACCTGGTGTGTGCTGATATGTATTCGTGTGGCGTACATACCTGGGCTGATGCTAAAGTTGATGTCGTTTCTCCTCATGCAGGTGGCTGTATCGGTGACGGCGGACATGTGAGAGTACAGCTGCATGGCACACAGCGGGTACTGAGGATTGCTGCCGTTCACAGCGCGGTTGTGGTCCATGTAACACTAAGAATGAAGAAAAAACATTTGTGTGTGTGTGGGTGTTTTTTATAAAAAAAAAAAAAAAAAAAAAACAGACACCGAAACCACAAAAACAATATAGTCTTTTATCAAAATTAGATAGTTTGTAACCAGGACAAGTTAAAACATATATAATTGGGCCTGGTACTCTTGCTGTGGGGAACACTGGCAGGTTTGGGCACAGAAACTATCTAACTACCACGTCTGGGACTTAATTCATCACTCTGACATGTGGAGATCAAACCTGAAACTGTTGACAGAACAGTTTCCCTCGTCTATTCTGCCATCTTCTCTGAAACGCGAAGCAACTGCGACATTTTAAACCCATAGAAATAACTGTGAAAAACACTAAACACTAAATTCAGCTAGTGGACAAAGTCTTAAAAAAGTTTCAGAAACTAAACTAACTAAAAGTGACCTTCGCAGAGCAAAACAAAGAGTTAACAGGCAAGTTAAAGTCTGAACTCCACCATTATCAGTGAGCTGAAACTGAAAGCTGAGATAAACACAGAAAGTCGCACACTGAGCTCTGCGGCTCAGCAATGTTCGCTCCACTCTGCATGCACACTTGCACTGCATCAGAGGCAGACATTCAAAACCTATGTAATATGATCTGTCTGTTTTTGTTACATACACTTATGGAAAAGCAGCGACTGATTTGTGGGTTCTGACAAATCGTCCCACCATAATGGGCCACAACATGTTGGCTTTAGAGAGAAAATAATCTGACGTGCCATTTATTACGGCTTAATTTGCATTATGCCTCATCTCAATATCAACAACCACAGCCGGGACAAGTTCAGATCAGATTTGATTTTAACTGCACTGTTTGCAGAGGACTTCTGTTCTTAAACACCAGAGACAAATGGAGAGCAATTAGACAGCCATTTTATGACAACTGTACAACAAAGTGATTGAACAAAAGGGCGCTAACAGAGAAGAGAAAAATAAATCAGCTTCGTTGCAAATTTCCGTGTCATGTTACCTGCCGTATGACCTGGGTGTCGTTGTCGTCTTTCAGAGAGAAGATGGGGAAGTCGTACTCCTCATAGGACAGACCGTTTCCCAAAGGGTTCCACACAGTCACGTTACAGTGTGCCATGGTTGGATCGTAGCTGTCTGTATACACGCCTGAAGGGAAAACACAGTGAGGTCAGAGGGAGTAGTGCTACAGCAGGCACTCATGAAGTGTGTATTGCATGTATAGATTCCTGTAAAGTGCTGTAAATAAAATGGGAGCTAAAGACATCTATTAGCTCCCTGATTTCATCAAGTGAGCTGCATGAACAATGTCATTAGTTATTGACCTGACCGACATGCAACCACTGTACTTTTTTATATTTTATTCTTTGGCACTGAAATGTTATTTTTTTCATCTGTTGATTGGTGCAAATGCAGCTTACAAAGCTGTGGTTCTGGAAGTAAAAGTGTCATTCACTTTCTCAATGAACAACGTAGTTGGAACATTTTCAACGACTATGATGGACATGACACTGAACCGTCAGCACAGCTGCATCAGAAAACATCTGATCAATAGTGGTTATAAGCCAGTGTACATATAACTCCAGAGCAGAAGGTAACTGTGAGTCCTGAAGAGCGTTTCAGCATGAAGTGTCCAATCAACAGGCTTAAAATTCTGTTCAGGCACGGCAAGAAAAACGGCAAAAAGGATAAAAGGGTAGTGTTGTGACAACTGACAACAAAATCTGCAGTTGAAATCGACTCAGTTTGGAATTCTGGGTCAATTTTTGGAATAATTCAGCAAAAATGGTGTTGAATTTTGTTCACATATTAAACAACAAAGCATTCTGAATATGCTGCAGATCTGAGGGACTTCTTCTCCATAGCAATGGAGGCAGAAGCTCATGGGTACCAAACTGACAAACAATTAACTTGAAATAATTAAAACTGACGCTCACGACTTGAAATGATTGAATATTAAAGGTCGAGTGTGTAGGATTTAGGGGTATACTGGCGGACATTGAATATAATATGCTTTTTTAAAAAATTATTATAACCACCTGAAAATAAGAACTGTGTTTTCATTACCTTAGAAAGAGTTGTTTATAGGTTGCATTGCCAACTCTCTACAGTAGCCCAGAATGGACAAACCAGACACTGACAGACTCTGGATAGTTTTTTTTTTTTGGTTTTTTTTTTACGCGAAACTGCTTTATTCAGTGTTTTTGCCAGTTTAAAGCACCAGGTCCATTGGTTTTACAGAGGAGGAGACCTCTGCAGATAATTTGTCTCCCCACAAAAACAATGAACCTTGAAGGAACTCTAATCGGGGAAAGTTTCAGCTGGCTGCAATCTGCAATTCTCCTCGCTAAAATTCCCCTGGATTTTACTCACAGTTCTTTTAAAATATCTAAAGAAAAGTTTAAATGGGATTACAGAATTGAAAAAAAAAACTTCCAGAACCAGGGATTCCTCTCACTTTGCAGCTCTATTTACATCCTTTTTTATTGAACACTGTATAACAAAGAACCTCTAAAACCTTTTGCCCTGTGTGTCTGAGGTTATTCTTGCCCAGTTAAGAAGTAACTCTGGTCACACTACAATGTTGCAGAAACTGTTTATAGCACATAAAAACTGAACTCACTACAGCTTGTAATTTCATGTGCCGTGCCTTCTGAGGATCATAAAACTACAATTCATTTCTGTAACTGGTGTAAATCTGAGTGACAAGTCTCGGCAAGCTGGCCCTCGCCCACCTGTGTTCTCGTTGGGGCAGGTGGTGTGTGGAGAGAAGCCCTCGAGCGGGTTCGTGTTTGGCGCCACGACAGCGACGCCAGCCACCCTGCCGGAGCCGTTCTTCAACTTCATCATGATGGACCTGACGGGCAGACAGACGGCACGGGGCAGTGGAAACGATACGGGTACAAATACAGGTCAGACATGGGTTTGAAATGTGGTTCAGGTTTCTTTCCTCGGGGGTTAGAGAGGAAGAATTCCTCAAATTAAATGTGCTGTGCACCTCTGTTGCTAGCAGCTTGAGACTGATTGGGTGTTACTGCCATGTCCTCATGTTCTAACTTCTTCCCCATCTGCTACTCTAAATAGAAAAAATGTGACATAACTGAAAGAAATGCTAATTACTGAACTACTTACACTTATTTTCACTATTATTGAACCTTTATACACTTTTATTTTCGAAAAGGTAAGACCCTGGCTTAACCCTGGCCCTTACTCTCATGAGGAACTACTGTGGATACTCCTTCTGTGCAGTGAGACATGTTGAGATTACCTGGTAAAGAGCAGTGACTCCAGGATAACCACATAAGGAGGATTGGGTCCAGTACGCAGGACCCAGTCCAAGTTTTCCTCTGACTCGAGCACGTGGAGCACGCCAACATTACCTGACAAATGGGCTGAAATCCGAAAGAAGAAATTAAACATTGGCATCTATAATATGAGGTACAACAGGCGTATTAGATAGCGATGGCCTTAAAGCTAATCTATCACTGAGGGTCCACCAGACCTCTTCTTCTTTACTAGAGCTAGAGCTAGAGCTAGTAACTAGAGCTAGAGCTTTTGCAATATGACAGCAATACATTTCAATCTAACAGATATCATTCAATCAAAATGTCTGGTTTATCTGTCACTTATGTGCTTTTGTCTTATTCTAAAAATTCAGCTCTGATGCTAAAAGCCACAAAATTGATTTGTAGGTTTCAAAACTCAAACCGCCTGAAGCAACCACACAAACACTGAAAATACTGTTTTTAGTAGACTGTGTAGTAAGCATTGCAAAAGTGAAAGTTAGACACTTTAAGGCCACAAGGACCCACGTTCTACAGTTAGGAAGTGAAAACTGCACAAGTATTTTTAGTGCTTAGCATCATTTTAATCTGTTGCTTTACTCACACTGGCAGCCTATTTGATGTGTTGCATTGAGCAGTCGCACACACGGCACAGTGTTATTGAGATGCACATAGATCTTCTTTTCCACTGAATTACAGCTGACACCTGCAAGGGAGAAAGCTCTTTAACAGCAGCACAGGGGGAGCAATAAACAGCAGGCATAGCTTTTACCACAACAGGTAAAAGCCGTCTGTCTTCTTTTTTTCTGTCTTACACAAAACAGAAAACAGAATTTTGACACAAATGAATTGGTTTGAACTGTTTACAGAACCAGCAATGAAAGTCACATCCTTTAACTCTCACTAACAAAAGTACATTCCTTATTTTGGATTTGAGACCAATTTTTTTTAATATAAACACACTTGCATAACGGCAGCTGACGTTTGGTCGTCTCTGAAGAGCACATCACAGGTTCAAAATGCTAGCATTTAAATTAAAAATATTTTTGTTCAGACACTGAACAAAAATTTCAATGCAACACTTTTATTTTTGCTCCCATTTTTCACAGGTTTAAGTTAAAGAGCCAAGACTTTTTAAATGCACTGAATTGATATGAATAGATACGTTTCCCTGAATTTGGCAGTACATCCAACCAGACCGCAGACCACATGTAACAGTACCAGCTCAGGACTTCCACTTCCAGTACCTTCACCTGAGACCAGCAACCCTAACAGCTGATGCATAACTGATTTGCAAAACCAAAGAATTTTGGCAAAAACTGTCAGAAACCATCTCACAAAGGATCATCTGCATGCTCATCATCCTCACTAGGGTCTTCATTTGACTAGCAGTTTGTCATCGTAATCAATGTGTGAGACCAGTTACAAAGTTTTGCATTAAAGTTCGATATATTCCATTTATATTTATATATATTTCATTTTTATTGTCAATGCATATCGGTCTCATTAACTACTAAAAATCAGTATCAGTATCAGGCCTGAACAAACAATATCGATCGACCCCTAATCTTGATGTACCACACCTGTCAGGTAGATTATTTTGGAAAAGCAGAAGTGCTCCCTAACACAAATTTTAACAAAATTAATACCAAAATTTGAGAGAAAAATATCTATTGAGTGCATGAAATAGGTCTTGGATCTTTAACTTCAACCTGTGAAAAAAGGAGCAAAAACAAGTGTTGCAATTCCGTTTTTGTTCAGTTTACTTACTTTGTATACTGTGAGCCGGAGCTCCTTGCTTACAATAACTTCCTCCAACAAGCAAACATTTAGTGTTTTGCAAAACAAGTTGAGATTTCCCGCTTTGTTCACCTGTTGGTTCACAAAGTTACACCACAGCAGAAGCTTTAAACGTACAGTTAAACCCCCATTTTAATCAAAATACAGCACTATTGTGGTGAATCACCTGTGTGCCGAATTTACCGGGACGCCACAGAAAGTGATTTCATTTGTGCTTCACTTACATTGTGTGATCGTGACAATCAAATCAAAGTTAGAAAAAGCAAAAGATTATTGTGTAATTTGGCAAGACATTCTAGCATTTAATCCCCCCCGGGCTCCGGGCGGCCGCGGCGGGGGAATCACGAGCAGTCACGCTGATGCTGGGTTATTCATATGAAGACCAACTCTGTGACTGTCTCAGAGAAAATCCGTAAAAAAAAATACTTATAAAAAGAGGCCTAGACTCATATCTAAATTCTCAGTTGATGGAGATGGCACCCCAGAATTGTGGCAACGCTGAAACCAATTGTAAAGCTCGTATTAAAATACCCGGCAATGGAGATTAAAGCCCAACGGGGCAGCTTGTGCTAACGCTGACTAAGCTAGCAGTCGGCTAGCTCCGAGCACAAAGAAGTACAACCAGCTAACCGTCTGATAAAGAAACACACTCCGCTTATTCACAAACAGGTGGGGGTTCAAATTAGGTGTTGTTAGAATACAACTTACCGATGAAAAGCCAACAAACAAGCAAATTAACGACCCATTTGTTCGACAGCAGATCCATCTTCCTGGTTTGAAAAGCAGAACACACCAGTAGGTGTTGACATGGATAACGTCCGGGTTCCGCTGTTTGGTTCCGCTCCGCCAAAAGGACACGGACTCATTCAAAATGGCAGCTCTGGATCACTGCAATCAGGTTTTCCTTATTTTTTAAAAATAATCATTAAAAAAAACTTACATTCGTGAAAACAAAAAATGAAAACGAATTTATCTTTTTTTCCAACACTTTACTGCCATGTTGTGATTAGAAGGAACAAACATGCCAAGTGAGGAGTGATTCAACTCTTTACTTCCATTATGACTCAGCCTCCTAGTGCACTTTGGATATTGTTGAAATAATTTTATACCAAGCCTTAGAAATACAATAAAACCACTACACCTCTGTAACATTAGCCACAAAGCTGAGCCCATATACCACATCAAAAACACACCACACCCACTGCATTTCCACTGAAAGTGGCATTTTTATTTTCATATTCCCATAGATACACAGAGCATTGCTGCTCACTTTAATTTGTCTCATACAAGTCAGAAAAACATAACAGTTAGTTTTACAACTCGAATAAAGCCACAGCACAGAGATGAGAGTAGCAGAAGTTACAATAGGTTTTTGCAGGATAGGTGATGCATGAAATAAGACAGTTAAAAGGATTGGAGAGGTTTAAAATCACCGTGAGCAAACATATATATCTCTGCTTTAATTTTCCATGTCATAACTGTATTATTTCTACAGAGTAAGTGTGGATGTATTTGTCTTTTTCTTCTCCTTGTCTCGTCTTCTTAACGGAACTGAAGTGGACTGACACGCAGACCGATCACATCCTTACCGATCTCTGTCACCTAGAAAATAAGGCGAAATAAAAGGTTAGAGGTTACAAGAGGTAAACAATGAATGAGATAATCACTCACTTATCTCTATCTCTATCTAGTTACAGGAGAGACACAGACGACTTCACGGATCTTTCTGATGGAGCACAACAGGTGAACACTTATTTCTGTATTGTTTTTCAGGAAGTACTTTTATGTTTTACCATTTTCTTCATTATTTACTTTATAGACACCAATATGCAGGTAAATTAGTCTCAATATCTGATTTTTTTCCTCTGATCCACAAATAAAATGATTGACAAATGTGTATGTGAGATTAAATTATGGTGTTCCTAAATGTGTCTCTTATTCAGAGATAAAACCCAACTTAAATATATGTCAGTATTCAACTGGAGTCGTATGTGGCCTACCTGTGTGACCCTGCAGATCTGGCCTTTGTAAGTGGGGCAATAGCAGGCTCCAGACAGTGGGCACTTCTCAACAGGACGTCCACGGTACAGTGGGACAAAGGAGGCAGCGCACAAGTCAAATGGATTATGGGGGTCGTAGTTCAACTGGTGGGCATCTGTGAGGGTCTTCTCACAGGCTGCCAAAATCTTGCGGGTCTGAACGATGGGGAGAGATTTAACAAGATGGTAAGAAATGAGAAAACAGTATAGTGCTGTCCAGATTTAAAACTGAAAACACTAAATGAAGCTGGTGATGTCACACAACCGACCTGCTGTGCAACATCTGGCTTTGGCCCCAGCTCGAGCAGGCGTCGTGCGAAGCCGGCGGCTGTCTTGAAGTTGCGCAGTTTGAAGAAGAGGTTCAGAGCTGTGCGCAACACCAGCACCATGTGGACTGGCTGGAGATTACAGTGGGTGAAGTAAGCAGCCATCTGTAAGAAAAACACACACAAGGAAAGTTAGGCTTAGGAGTGTAATAGAAGTATAAATAACAATCAATTTGTAGACACATTTTAGTCAGTCTATAACAACAGAAGCCCAGAAAGCCAGATATTTACCTCACACAGCCTCTTCTGCTGGTCCAACGTGTCTTTAGGCAACTTCTTCCTCTCTGTCTCCATGGTCAGACCCACTATGTACTCTCTGCAAATTGTGATCAGCTGCTGAGCCTGAAAAACACACAGATTCCTCACACATTTAATACAAATTTCTTAACATATTTAGGTATATAAGCCAAATAAGCAGCCTGCAGCCCAACATGGGTTTGCAGGAAAAATGCAATAATTCATGCTGTATTTGGAGCTTGAAGTGACTGAAATTCACAGCAGCTTTGGTGCTCACCTCTGCAATCTCCTGCTTGTTATCGACCACCAGCAGGGGTACAGACAGCAGGATGATTCTGAAGCGCTCGACAGCTTCCTCAAACCGCCCGGAGGTAGTCAGCTGATAGCACTGCTGCAGGCGGGCGATGAGGTCGGAGAGGCGCAGGCCCACAGCAGGCAGTCCTTGCTTTGCACCACAATCCTAATAGAAAAAAATATTTTCATAATTGTAAATTTCCATTCACTTAAAACTATGATTTGAAACAAGAACGCAGGAACAGAACATGCTGTGATTTTTAGTAAGCAGCTGTACCTTCCAGTTTCTCTGGGGATGGCCACGCAGGCAGGGCAGGGAGGGCAGCCCCAGGTAACAGGTGCGGCCTCTGGAGAGCGTCTGCATGAACAGCGCCTTGTAGGGCTCGAAGCTTACAACTCCTACCTGGTCGTGGAGCAACTGTGGTACAAAAAGGAGAACTGTAAATGCTAGTATAATGCAAAAATTAGATTCAGACATTAAAACACCGTCATCCAATCAGTGCTTAAAAACAGCAAACAAAAAAGAGGAAGTCAATATCAGATTGTGTGCATACTCTCATAGCAGTTTCGAAAGAGCCAGCCAAGATGTGGTCCACTGGCAGCTGCGAGTTGTTGCACCACATCTGTGTGGGACTCATGCCCTTGGTCGGAGGGACAAAGAAGCCGTCTTCTGCTCCTCCACCTGCAGCCGGCACGTCCTGATGGTTGGGAGGCAGACATTGCAATAAGAAAAACTGAAACATTCACCATCGTTATATTGTAGCAGAGCACAAGAATAACTCAGTATGTGTAACTATACTAGTGAGAGGATTTGGAAGATCAGTGGCCTGTTTCATTCTTAGTGATATTTGGTATGTAATGATGTAGCGCCTCTCACCAGCTCTGGAGGAAGGTCCAGGTCTTCCTCCACCTCCCAGCCTCCTCCCTCCTCTTTCACTCCACCTTCTTCCCCAAATCCTTCCTGGGCATCCATGAAGCCATCTGACGGACAGCAAAAGTTGGGGGATCATAAATATAATTTAATGCAAAGGTGCAGTACTGATGATGTCACTTAATCTGCTCACTGAAGGGTCACGTTTAAAATTTTCTCCAATTTACACTGAATGTACCTTCATCCAGCTGAAGCTCAGCATCGTCTCCCCAGCCCTCGCCTCCTGGGGCGTCCATGTCCAGGTCGGCAGCCATCTGACCTGCCTTCCCTACAATAGAAACACACTGTTCTCACTCTGCCAGCTGCCACCGCTTTCCACAACTTAAACAAGTCATTTTACTTTACTTTCAACCCATGCCAGTATGTATATATATATTGTATGCATTGTGATTACATACATGTTACGTTCATGTGCATGTGTCAGGACTGAAGACTCACCCTTTGCTGCAATGGCTCCCTCAAAGAAGCCCTTTGACACAGTCAGCAGAGGCCAGTTAGTGTCCAGAGGGTTGATGGGTGGAGAGGGCTGCAGCAGCTGTGCATTGGGATCAACCTCTGGCACCTACAAGACACAAAAATAAAAATGCATGATGCAGACAGAGAATCCTATAAAAAGTTACTAAAAAATATTCAGGAAAACTAATCTCTGATGCAACATTCCCTATCTGCTCAAAATTCAACCAAATTTGCCTAAACTTCCTGGACTGAATTCATTATTTGGGTAAATTGTACAGTTTATCAGTTGTTCTGCACTGTATTGCCATGCATTGGATATAATGTCAAATATCAATATATTATGTCTCTTATTTAGGGGTCGTCCGTTTACTTAATGATAAGACAAGGGTCCACTGGTCTATGTTGTGTGTATATAGGTACACAGACTGTTTTCACAACACACCGTCTCCTTTTCTGGGTCAAAGGTCTCCTTGAGCGCCTCAGCCTCTTCATCCAGCCCATGAGTGGCTGCAGTCAGGTAAGCCAGAGACTCTGGAATCACGCACACAAACAGTTACACACACTGGCTTCTTGTTCCACTGTTAACAGTTAAAACAACAAAACGGTTTTGGGTTAGCACATTGATGGCATGGTGAAAATTAAGATGCTTTCATCTGAATATTTTTAGTTAGGCGTTTCATTCCAATTCAAACTAATCACATAACCAAAAAAGAGACTGTGAGTAATTTTAGTTGGATCTCATTTATCACATTGCACATGTGTTTGTATGAAGGTAACAGGTTGATTAAGTCTCAAATTCACCTGCAAAAGAATATTGGACAGAGCAAAACAGAGAAAATATGAATGAATATGTTGTGAAGGTGACACTCACTCTGTCCACAGTTCTTCAGGATGCGGACCCTCTCACTGACGTCTCCCAGGTAGAGAGCTGCCTGGTAGTGACCACTCATGTCCTTCCTGATCTCAGCTACAAACAAAAAGTGCAAAAATATTAGATACAAGTTCACTGACAATTTCAATTTCCAATTCACCACAACTTTCGCACAGTTAAAAATTCCTTCATCTCTCACCTATCTTCATCATCTTGCGCAGCTTGGCCAGGTTGCCAGTGATGAGGTAGAGGAAGGTGAGTTTGTCAAAGTTCTTGGTCCTCTGGTAGCACATCTCCACGACCTGGTGGTGTCCCTGCAGCAGTGCTGCTTCACCCAGACGCTCCCAGCAGCTGCGCTCATCCAGGGCTTTGGCTGCCTCCAGAGCCACCTGGAAGTATGGAGAAAGAGAAATGTTTTTTTAAAGGTGTATTTGAACCTGAGTCAAAACTGGACCAGACAGCAGAGGAAGAATCCAAACTAGAGCTTGATGAGCTGAGATTGAAATAGATCAAATTTTGGCTTATCAGAAAATGTGCACATACATAATTCAGGAACAGTAAATGTTGTCAATTAGAAACAAGGTCCTGTCTATCATTTGTCCAGTAGCAGCTTACCTCGATGTTTCCACACTCCAGAGCCAGACTGAAGCGTGTCTTCTCGTCTTTGACAAAGTGAAGCGCGACCTCGGGGTAGCCCTTCTTTTGCAGGTAGGCAATGATGGACTGGCCCACAAGCTTGGCATTACGCACCATGTGGAGCACCTGGAGGGACAATGATAAAAGGAATGATTTTAAAAACCTTAACTAAATGGGAGCTAAATAATTTCCAGTACAATATTTAACAGGTCAAAAGTGTCCTATACTGTTGCAAATTTAAGTACAGTATTACAAACAATCTGGTAAAATATAATCCAATAGTTAAGTCAAACAAAACCGTGATCTCCACAGACCCACCTCATCATATTTGCGGTTGACCAGGGCCAGTTTGAAGCGGTACTCTGTGGGGTCGATGGTGAGGACGCGCGGCCTGCACTCCCTGTCCAGGCAGTAAACACTGTTTCCTCTCACACGCGTCACATAGATGGGCAGGTCCAGGGTCCTGATGATGCCGTGATCTCTACAGGGGAACACAACAAAAGCACGATGTTAGATGTTTTCAGAAAATACCCCATCACCAATTGATGTGGGCGGCATTCTGCTCTTCTAACCGTAAAAACCTTTAATGTTACAGGTTTCTTTTTTGGGAAGACAGAGAAAACTTAATTTTTCATATGTCATATCATAAATGAATGAATTTAAATATGAGGTAGATGAAATGATATCAACCAGTAGCACATATTCTGGACTGCTGGTTGCTTTGCACTATAAAAAGCGGTTTCATCTTTAAGATCAGGTCACTGATGACACTGAGCGGAAAAATGTGTGCCCACCACCCATCTGGCACACTTTGTCTTCATTCATCTACATTTTCAGTAACTATTCTGTCTATTCCTCCCATGCCAACTCAGCTCAACTCAAGTTCTTCATATGTATCCATATATCTAATTTGCTGATAAAGCGAGACTAACAGGTGAGTGTTAGGATTTGTCACTGCAGCCTGCTCAAAGTGGAGGCAGTTTACTTGCCTGATAACAGACCTGATAACAGATCTGTGTCAACTTAAGTAAAAGATTAACACTGCTCTTTTTAAAAGCAGGACATACCCAGAGGTGAGGGCGTATTTGATGTGGTTGGAGGTGGTGTAGATGAAGACTCCACTCTCGTCCCAGGCTCCGCTCTTCACCCTGATGTTCTCATGAATGTTGCACAGACTCTCCAGCTTACGGTTGCAAATCATGATGGCTGAGGGACAAAAAAGAGAGCAAAGATTTAGATTCAGGATAAGAGCAGACTGACATTAGTGATCTTGTCTGAAACAAAAAAATATTTGTTAATGTCAAATTAGTCAGCTGCCCTAAAGCTTTTCATAAAATGCTTAACGGTGCTTTTACCGCATCCTCTTCTTTGCAAAAGTTTAAGCACAATTTGATGCAGAATAACGACATGAAACCCATCTGGAGTTAAAAAATATGTCTGTTTTGCTGTACTGTGGTAAAGTGAACTCGGTTATCATTTGAAAATTACGTCAACAGCCTCACCATATGCATGGGTGAAATGAAATTTGTGCCTGCGTATGGTTATGCTTATACAATGAGCTCATGTCTCTGTGATGTTTCAGAGCTTCAGCCCTGGCAGAACAGACAAGTATAGAGGACAGCATAAGATAAAGATATTGTGACTGTGTTAAGTTTCCTTGTCTGTGCCTGCTGATATCCATCTTATCTACCCACCGTGTTTAGCCAGCAGGGCCACGTGGCTGGTGTCAGCACTCCACACCACGTACTTGACCTTGGCAATCTTGACAGTAGCCAGAGAGCGTTTTTGCTGCACGTCGAAAAGCGTGACGCCATCGGCATCGCGCAGCAGCAGCGAGCCTGTGCCAGCGTAGAAGATTTCCTCGCAGCTCGGCACCTGAACTTTTTTCACGATTTCATTCTTCAGGTTCTTAATCAGCAGCTACAAAAAAAGAGGGAAATGTTAATAGACGAGCTGATTTCAACAAATCCTGTCACAAATTTCAATTTACTTGCCAGAATTCCCTAACTTTTAAAGATGAACTTTTTATACTTTCTAGACCTGCAAATGGACTTACAGAGTGCATACGATCCAGGACGGCAAATCTGTTTCTGGCCACCCAGACTGCAGTCAGACCAGAGGACCTCTTCCCTTCCGGTGCTGAGAAAAAAAGATTTTGTGTTATTTTTGTCACTGTGTAAAGAACATTTAAGGGATCCATGTAGTTGGCATCCATTACAACAACTTACAGTGTTACAAAGTAAAAGAAATAAAAGCAAAGTGCGAAGAAGGCGATTCTTTACCATCAGGGTTCTGAGAGTCACTTTCTTTGGGAATAGAGTACAGGTCATAGGTACTGTTCTCCAGGTTGGTCGCCCTCTGCAGGAGGAAGAGCATTACATAAAACATATGGAAACCTTTGAACTTCAGTGACTGAGCATACAATGAGGGATAATGTGTGTTTGTTTTTTCAAATGACAGATACTTACAGTGCAGAGCAGTACAGCGTTCTCAGCAGGGTTGTACGACATGCTGAATACTGGGAACTTGGATCCACTAGGATAAGATGATAAATAAAAATGCACAGTTTTAAAATAGTACCCACATACTTCAATAAAAGGCTTAATTAGTCAGAAAGACAGTGGGGTGAATTCACAACCACTAAAAATGACCTACCTGCGAAGCTGCATGACAGCGGTGTCCTTGCTGCTGTTGAAGTCGAGCTGGCGGAGGAAACGGTCCTTGACATAGTACAGCATGTTGCCATGCACGGCGTATGCCGGGCGCTCACGCTCTAGCTTGAACACAATCATGCCGCTGTCATGACCTGAAGGACACAGACAATCTTTCATTCCAGCTGTCACATACGCAACAGTTACACACCAGAGATTTATATGGACAGGTCCCTCTGCTGCAGGAGGCGGGTGCCATTTTTTACTGAAATGGCAATAAAACATAGAAATATATCTACATGTAGCCCAGTAACCAAAGTGTCAGGATGATTTGCAAACTTTCATACTTTGACACTAAAATCATAAACTAGATATTTTGACGCAGGAAACAAGACTCCCTTTGACTTTGTTAAATGGGTACAGATCTTGATCAGTATCACCACCTACCAGCAGCAAACAGGTTGAGGTTTGGGTGAGCCCCTAGCACCCAGAAGCGATCGTGGTCACGGCGAAAGGTCTGCACACCAGTCCTTTTGGACATATCCCACACCCGGATGCTCTTGTCCTCAGAGTTGGACAGGATGAGCTCCTGGCGCGGGTGGAAGACAGCACATGACACGTTGTTGTAGTGACCGCGGCATGTGTCCAGTTCCCAGGCCTTTGATTCTAGACCGTGGGAGAAAGAGACAAGGGGAAAAGAGAGACAAAAGAAATGTTAACACTGGGTATGAGTGGGGAAATCAAACTGCTAAAACAGCAGTTGACAAAAAAGATATCTAAATTTTAAAACACCATATTTAAAATAAAAATTTATACTGCAAAGTAGAAACGGGAATGATACAAAAACTGAAATATTTAAAGCATTGATACAAGTTCTAGTAAATGCAGTGAGAAAGTGTACAAGTGGAAATAACTACTGAAATAATTAACCGTTGATGCAAGTCTGTCAGTGCATATTACACTTCATCATGTATGTAATTCTATTACGCAGGAGTAATTACTTTATAGTTGCTATAAAGCACCAAGTCAAGTACTTGGCAGCATTATTATAATGATGCTGTGATGAAGTGGAGAATGGATTTAAACATTATGTGTTGTTGTTAGCGATGTACCATCCTGGGTAATTGATTATCATTTAAACTGACACTGTTTTTATTTTTAATGCACGTAACAAACAAATGTGAAAAAAAAGGCAGCAGACTGTTGATGAACATTAACTAGTGACTTCTGCATCACATACCATTCATTCTCCAAATCTTGACCTGCCTGTCGTCAGCTCCAGACACAATGAGAGGCATGGTGGGATGGAAGGCAGCCCAGTTGACCCCACGGTCATGACCCTGGACACACATATATAAAGTAATGTGACACAAATCCAAACATGCATCTATTAGTTGTGCTAGCACTGAGGGCGAGGACTGCACTCTTTCTGAAAACTCTAACACTACCTGTACTCTCTGGAGAAAAATGGAACTTTATGTCAAAGGACACCAAAATAAAACGAAAACATTCTCAGGTACACATTTTTAGCTCATGAAATCATTGTCCCTTTTCACGTCCACTACACCTCCATCAAAGATGACTGTGTGACTGTGCCTGTTTGTGTCCTAATTTTCCATGGCTGTCACTGGATGACACGCCGCAGTTATTGATGTCACAACCCAAACCCGTTGTGTACTTTTATTTCCTTGGGATGGACATTTCTTGACCTTAAGGAGTAATAACTCGAAAACAGACAGGAGACTGTGACGTAATTTAGTGAACTGCCTACATTTGTTATATTAGGCTTAAAAACAAATTTATTTGGTATTTTCCATAAACAGGACTGACACTTTGACGTCAGTGACGATTTGAAAAATCTCTTTACAATGCTAAGCTTGTTTCTCTGTGGTTTTTCAGAGGAAACATTTGAAGTTGTTTTTACACTAATATAGCATCATTTTACCACCATTGGTGTTATTGGAGGAATGCTTTTAGTGTTGTGGCTATAGGCAAAAGGGCATCACACACCTTTCAACATCAATTACATCCTCCCTGAACACCAATGGATACAAATAGAAGCATTTTAAAAGAGGTTTCCAGTGTAAAGGTGAAGAATTTTCTGTTGCTCACCTCTCAAATTTTAAGGTTGATTTCCCTAAACAACATATCAGACTGAATCCTACAAGGGAAACCTTCTGCTCACCTCAAGGACGTGCTTGACAACAGCATCCGAGGCACCGAACAAGTCAACGCCAGAGATGCCTCGCACTTCCGTCTCCACGGCGCCTGGAGACAGGTTCTTCTTCCTCAGACCTGGAACCAACATTCAGGGTATCGCGTGCAAGGAAGGAGCCATATTCATGTTATAAATGGCACAACCATAAAACACAGTAGGAACAGACATAAAAAACAAGATAGAAATTATTAAAATAATGAAATATGAAGCAATATCACAGGAGAGGTGAGGCTATAGAGAAAAAAAATGATATGGACTGTTGGACTACTGAACACACACGCAGGGTCGAAACACACCAATGCAACCTCTGCTCTCTCATTCCCCGCCAACTTGAGTCTGGAAACAATCATGGCTGTAAGGGTAATGTTGATTGGGTTAATGAATCACTCGCAAAGAAAATCACAATTACTCATGATTTGATTGGACAGCAGTGATGGATGCTGATTACCTCCCAGACTCAAATGAGAACAGGAAAGAAAAATGATTGAGAAAACAGCTTGCATTCATGATTCCTGCCCAGTTAAAACAATGTGGTGAACAGACAGTTCAACAGAACAGAGAGATGACACAGGGGGAAAGAAATGGCACTAGGAACCCATGTGCAGGTATGGATGTTGCCAGGGAGAGCATGGGATACAGGGAGCGTGTGGACTTGGCTGATAGGGATGGGGTGGGTGGTTGCTTGTCGTTGTAAAGACTTGCTCTGATGGGGTGTTGGATGTCGAGAATATGAGTTTTTTGCATGCTAAGAAGATCATGCATGTTTCTGCATAGACGTTTAAGTCACATGCAGAGTTAACAGGGGCTGACAGTTATGGGTTAGGAATGAAGTTTGTAACAATTTGGCAACTTTTGCTAAGACAAATACAAAAGCTGCTTAATATTTCATGTTATATTTTGAGAAGAAGCCGTGCAAATGTCATGCCAGGAGGAGTATAAAATCATTTCAAAATTACTGAGCAAGTTTATAAAAGCTTTCACAGTAGTTAGTAATGATGGTTGGTTTTCTTGATGCATTTTATACCATTGCAAAAAAAGAGGTAAAATGAAAGCATGGGGAAGAAGTATGGACTTCCTATAATAAAAGTATGAGTGCAAAGTGGGCCTTCCTTTCATGTTAAATGGATGCCGTGCGTGTAACTGGTGAGTCAAGCGTAAAAGTTCTACGGCCTGTTACGATGTAAAAGCTCGTAAAAGCTGTATGTATAAATGCAATCATGCTCAATGCTAGAAGAGGTAAAAGCAAATAAATCCCAAGGACAGGAGACAGTTCACAGAGATACATATTATACATGTTCACATGTAAGAAAGTGATAGTAGATGCGAGTCAATTAATGGTTTGGTTAGTAGGAAGACAAGAAACAGGAGGCAAGAAATGCCGTCAACAAAACAGATTTTTGAGTGCATGCAGAGGCACAGAAACACCTCCCTTTTCCTATTTTTGATCACATCTGATCTGTGAACTCTTTCTTTTGTTCAGAACACTTATTTATAGTGCAGCATTTCATTTATAAATACTACATTATAAATTTGTTCCGGCAATACAGCTTGTTCCCTGTCACATTGTCCTGAAAGGAGAGGTGTTTCTGCAAACAGCCCATACAGATTTGTCCTCTACAAATAGGAGAAGAAGAGCAGGACTTGACATTCATCCTGTTCCTGCTTCTTCCTCATCCTTCATACCACTCTACCATCCCACCCCTTCCTCAACACAGCCCGCTGTCCTCTGCTCAGCCGTCCCCAAGCCCTCACCGGAAATATCCCACACTCGCACGGTCTGGTCCAGACTGGCCGACACCACCAGGTCCTCAGCTGGGTGGAACTGGGCGCACATCACATAGTGATTATGGCCTGTCAGCACACTGCAGATGAGGAGGACAAAAAAAGTATATATTCAGAATCAGAACACAGGTCATGTTGATATTTTCAGGGTAATAACAATCATTGTGTTTTCCCTAAAATTTTGATAAACAGTGGTTTAATAGGTTGCAAGACCTGATTTTTGCAAGACATAAAATCAAGCTTAAGACCTGATGATACATTGTTTTGTATAATTAAAAAGTAACTTCTTAAATTATGTTTCTCAGTTAAAAAAAAAAAAAATTCACTGTGTTTTACCAGACACAAGTCCTGGACTGCCAGTTCCAGATGCGTATGGTTTGGTCATCTGAGGCACTCAGAATCCAGGGATACTCCTACAGAAAGGGAAATGGTTAAATTCGTCTTAATTCATAAATTTCAGATTTACTTTTTTTGCATGGAGCACAAGATACATACAGAGTCTTTTTTCATTTCATCCCTTGACATCGGTGATGAAATAGTATTCAGAAGCAGATGCATTTTAAAATGTCAGAACAACTCACATGATGAAAGAAGGTGGTTCTGATGTAATCGAGGTGTCCAAGGAGTGTGAAAAGGCAGCGTCTCAGCTTGTAGTTCCACACCTGGTCAAAAAAGGGATATTTACCAAGCATGTACATTACAAGCTGAAAGAATTGATATAATCTAATAATTACACGGAATATTAATATATAAAATTGGAGTTAAAAACTCTTAAGTAGATCATTTGCTGAGATAAGGCACCACAAGAAGTGGCCTAGCAAATATAAAAAAAAAAACATTTTTGGTGCAGAACTTAGAAAAATGTTATTATTTGTACAAACCTCTAATGACAATTCTACATGGCTACATCCAAGTGCAAAAGCTGTCTCACCTTAATTTTGTAGTCATCTCCTCCAGACACAAACAGAGGCTGCTGCTTGTGGAAATCAATCCCTCTGACAGGGCCTGTGAGAAAAACAATATTAATTACATAACATATCTAGCAAGAACACAGTGTTTAAAATGAAATTATACTAATATACCACATCTCTGCCTTACCATCATGCTCGTCAAATTTATCAATCAGTGTGCACATCCGATAGTCCCACAGCTGGATGACTCCGTTGTGCAAACTTGCAAGAACCCATGGCCTCTTAGGATGGAAACTCAGGCCTGGAATATAAAAGAGCTGGTTAACTTTTTCATAATATCAGTTGGAAATAAGCCATTGGACCTCAGCTTGCTAACTGTCATATATCAGCAAGGACACTAATGTCACGTTGTCAGATTTAGCTAAATACTGTAATGTTAGCCTTGTCAGTTACGCTAGCTGGATAGCAAAAGAAACGTACAGGCAGAGTCCGTTTAACATCGCTACATTTGAATAAAAGACGTGACATAAATTATGTTAAATTGGACGTCGTGATACATAAACACATAAAAAAACCAAATAATTCGTTTCCGGACATAACTTTAAAATAATAAGTAACTGAGCCGGATAACGTCAGCTAGCCTAAGTTAGCTCCTATGCTAACTGCTGTAACCGCAGCTGGCAAACTCTTACCTTTGACACGGGCCGACTTCGTTTCAAATTTTGTTAACATGGTCACTTAACAATATCACAGGCTGTGATGTTAATGCTGTATTAAAATATGATCCCAAAGAACAATAAAACAACTCAAATTATCCAGACAGGTGAACTCAGGCGGCCTGATCGGCTTCGCCCATTTAGCTGATTCTCCTATTTTCCTGACACGTAGCCCGTTCTGTCTTCCGGTTTTGAACAATAAAGTTGTGAAGCGAAAATTTGACGCAGAAAGCTCCACGGCGGCGACGCATAGAAATACAACACATAGAGCAAAACTGGCAGGCGAAATATCCCCATAATTGATCTAAATAGTCTAATTCTACACAGTATGACTGAATGACCCATTTACACATAATAGATCCACGATTTACACCTAACTGACAAGACATCATATTAGACTTTGCAGCAGCCAAAAAAGACCCAAAACTAACTTAAGAAAAACAAAACAATAAAAGTCTACTTAGGTTAATTAAATCTAAAATGTGGACCAAAGTTCCTTGTACAAAAGATCAAAATGGCAATGTTCAGGGGATACAAAATTATCACAAAATATAATACAAAGACATTACATGAAAGCAAAAAACAACTTCTCTGAAATTTTGTCAATAAATAGCAATAATCATATGGGTGCTTATAACTGGTCAAAAGAGGCTGACCTACAGTAGAGAAGCAATAGTAAAATAAAAGTATATAATTCCTGTCCAGTTATGACCCCAAACTGTGTGTAGTTTCAACGCTAGTTAAATGGTCTACACAAAAAACGTAGTTTATTTTAATCACTATGCAAATACAAATGTAGTTTAACTACCAGCAGGCTACTGTGAGGTGTAATTAAATAATGAGTTTAATCATATGTAGTTAGTACGCTGTCCCTCATGGGCTATGTTATCCTATCGGCAGTCAGGATGGGATCTGAGCTATTATTTTTTTCATTCAAAGAAAAAAAAAGTGTAGTGTACTTTGCTTTGTAGGACTTGGTTAGATTTTCACACTTTGGATACTTTGAGTCACTGCGGGTGTTAACTGTTTTTTTTCTGGCCATTCATGACAGACAGTGTTTTTAGATTTTAAATTGCTTTAAATTTCAAAATATAGGCTTTCAGTTGGAATAATGGGTCATTTCAAATACTGACGTGTTGAATGGGTGTATCAGGAACTTTTAGCAGTTATATGCTAATTGGTAAAATGGGTTGTGAAATAAATCACTTTTTTTTTCTTAAGCCACCAAACACGAGCCATCAGACTGTTTTATCATTTTGTGGTTTTATTATCGTCACTCCTTCATGGAGGCTGAGGGAGATAAGCTGCAATACCATTTTCAACCACAGTGCAGTGTCAATAGGCTGCAGGTGAGGGAAATAGAGGCCCCTGTGTAGAGAAAATGTGTCCTCTGTGTGAGTAAATCCACTTCAGTGGGACAGATGTCGGGGGATTTGATAATTGTCATCACTAAATGTTAACAAAGTTTCTTGAACCACTCCTGAACAAATGTTGCCTTACTATATGGAGCACTGTCATATTTACATTCAGTGATACTGATCAGTGACATGCTGGAGAGCTAATAGACATTTCAACCATTTGAAGAAATAAATCATTAGAAACTGAAATGTATTTATTTTGAACAAGAGCAAAGACATATATTTCCTGAGTTTTTTTCCAATAAAAAAAGAAACATACTGCTCTGCTCTGGATTAGATGAGCCCCACAGTTGCGAGGTTGTACTCAGATCCCTGTGTTAAAAAAGTTTTTAAAAAAAAAAACTAAAAAAAAAAAATAGATAAAGAAATTTATACAAACTCTCTCTAAATGGTAGGTTGTGTGTTGTGTGTTAGGTAGTAATTTCAGGAAAGTTTACATCAAGTATCAAAAGTACTAATTATGCAACAGTGACTGCTGTAAGAAGGACACCATTTTAACTTTGTTCAAATGCATACATACAGATAAACCTTATCACCTTGTGACATTTATTATACATATTGCTACCCTCCACATATAAATAATGTATAATTATATTTGGATTTATACTGGTTTACGTTTTTATTCTATTACATGTACTTAGTTCAAACATACATTCGTGCTATCGTTCTCAGGTCTGGTACCCACATACACTGCAGCTGTTTGATGTTACTGTCTTGATGTTTTTGTGTTTTGTTTGACATATTGTCAGTTTTGTTTCTGGTCACACAGACACCTTAACAGAAATAGAAACTGCATCCTCCTAATATCTATAGAGATGCATACTATTTAAAAGGAACCCTGTGTAGCATTTAGTGCCGATTTCAACCAGCTGAAACTTCTCCTGTGTGGCAAGCATGATCTCCCAGTTACAATTCCTTCATTGTTTATTGTTTAGGAGGTTTTTACTATTTTTTTTAAATTATCCACAGAGGTTGCTTCCTCTCCAAAACAAATGGGCCAAGTGATTAAAACCAGTAGAAATGCTGAATAAATCAGTTTCACGTTGAAAGTCAGTGTCTTTCCAGTGCTGTTTGGCTTGTTGCAGAGGGGCAACTAACCACAGTGTCTACTGTAGAAACACAGCAGTGCAACATATCAGACTATATGGACAAGGACCCACTCCCTATGTAGTTATAAACAGCTCATTCTAAGGTAAGAGAAACACAGCAATTCTCATTTGTAGGTTATTATAAAAGAAAGAAAACAGACTTATTGTATTATATACCATTTCTGCCAATATAGCCCCCTAAATCCTTTAAACTGGACCTATCATTTACTCCTTATAAATAAATACATAAAATTGCATAAAATGGAAATACTCACGAAAAAGTATCTCAAAATTGCACAGAATTAATAGACTTTCATGCTATCACTCGCTCCTGCTAACATGGAAGCAATGATGACAAATAATCCACAAAATAATTTGCAATATATTGTTATTTTATTTCATATATTTACAAAACAAAACAAAATAGTGTCAAATAACAGGTTGCATTTTTTTTTTTTTAACGGTTCTCTGGGCGTATTTGCATTGGCCCTGAGAGTTGAATAGATCACACACCCCCCCACCCCCTTCATGGACCTCCACAGCGGAGCCTCCCCTCTGCTGTGTTCGATGTAAAGCTGATCTCTTTTAGGTGCATGGCTGACTGAATCCTTTCACAGTACTCCTTTATTATAGAGTGATTGATGTGCTGATGGTCAGGTGATTTCTAGACCTCTCTCTACGGTCACAGCGGTAAAAATTTGTCCGCTGGCAAAAGAATCAGGTGAAAAGTAGCTGCTGGAGTAAACAAACCCTCCTAGCACAGCCGACATGTCATCAGGCTGTTGATGTTTTACCCATCAGTGCATCTGTATGAATTATCGATGTGTTTCTCTCGTTGTGTGACCTTCTCTGGAAAGATGAGATACTTTTGATGGCAGGTGGAGAATTTCCCAGCAGGGACCCCATACCAAAGAAAACATTACTCTGCACATTAAAAACACTGGGAATCACAAGGGGAGCACTTTGCACAGTAACTCTACACTATAATCATCAATGTAACCACGGCAAAGGCATATTTGGAGGGAAATTATCACCTCAATCACTTCAAATCAATAACTGGGAATGGAGGATAACACTAAGAGGGGACTGGGGTTTTGTTGAATTAGTTGGCTGAGTTACAGTTGGTGCTGGAAACCTCTCACTCCTCTCTAGTCCATTTTATTATTTAAATAATTAACAAATATACACCACTTTTTTCCTTACGTTAGTAAGTAATTAACTCGTTAAGTTAGATCCTCTACAGCCTGTACAGCGACAGAGTCTTGATTTAAGAAGTACCAAATAATTATTGCAAACCTGGTGTAAACATGAGATGATATTGCAAAATTCACACCAATTTAAAACTAAAGTCTGCGGAGCTTTAGCTGAATGATAGCTAAAATAATAACTTAAATTTGTTTCGCAAAGGCACTGTTTATACCCGTGAGGTGTTTTTGATAGATTTTACCATGAGGCTAAACAGTATAGTAAAAACAACATGAACTGCAGTGGTATTTTCTTTTTAAAGGAATACCGTTAAAACTAAACCGTGAAGGAACTGCAGCAACCGCTGGCAAACTAATGCGGAGATGTTAAAATGTTCTAAGTCGTGCGTTCAGTGATTTTAGACAGAGGAGGGTGTGTTTGGTGCGTCGTTCCTGTTGGTTTTGGTGCCTCCTCCTGTTGTTTCTGCATCCACACACCTTCTACGTGAGACAGAACGGTGTTGACGGTCTGGTCTCACTCCTGCCTGACCTTCACTCCACACTCCCTCACTCCTCGCCTGTTGCTGACGCACACAGAGTTGACCCTCTGGCTCCAGTGCTTCTGATGGAAGGCACTGCCACCTCATCACATGATGGAGCACTGGTCTGCCGCCCCAGCCCCGGGGCCTCCTGGGAGATTGAGGGAGTCCATGTCAAAGTTGAACCCTGGTGGCTGGAGGAGAGAAAGAAAGAGGAAGACCACTGTAATATCTGAGCTCTGGTTGGGTGAAGCCATTTATAATATTGATAATTTTCCATATTATTTATACAGTGGTGCTGCAGCCATCCCTGCAATACAGAAAATCGGGCTGGGATGATATGCTTATCTCCAGATTAAGGCTGGAACAAACTTTCGACATTGAACGTCTGCAGACAGCAGCAGTCATGCGGTTCTTCCATAGTAGATCTGAAAGCGGACCCATGATGAAACTGTGAGTTGGCCTTTTCATACCTTTTTTCCACCTCCACACAGGGAAAAGCACTAAAGTCTGGGCCCTATGCATAAGCAGTTTCTGTGGGCCCCTGATCTTCCTCTCTTGATAAACGTCTCTCTCACACATCTTTTGAATTTTTTTCTCACAAAGCCATTTAGCTTTCTTTCCCTTTTGATCTTTTACTTTCTGCAACCCAAATTCCCTTTTGGGTTTGGCTCTGGCTACATTTTGTGCAGGGCCAGACGAAACCATTTTGTACCTTTAAAGGGTGAGAGGGGCCTCTGGGAGCTTCCACTATTTTAAAAGTTTCAGTCTTTCAACCAAATCTTTCAGCCAGTTTACTTAAGTTATGGCTCAAATTACTTTGGGTAATATACACACAATACACTGTATTTTGTTGACAGAGAGCAGTGCAAAACTTACCGCATCACCTGCTAGCTCTTTGGGTGGTTGGCCCAGGTCCTGCAGCTGTAAGTGAAAGCATTATAATATTTAATGAGTTTCATTTGTAACAAGCCAAAATCCACTCACATTAAATTAAACAATACAACTGTTTTTTTAAGATCTATGTCATGCACTGGCAACATGCTCTTGCAGTTGTAAGTATTTAATGTATGGTATCTGCAGCATGTAAGCACTGAATCAGTCACAGTAAGGGTTAAATGCTGATTTACAATCTAAATTTGTAAAAAAAAAAAAAAAAAGTTTGAGGCAAAAGACATTGTAACAAAACCTAAAAAACAGATTGTTTCTGATTTTTTTCTCCCAGAGTCATTCACAATATTTCAACAACCAAAAACTCAAATGCAGAGTGTGTCAACCTTTTGCATCAGGTCCATGATGCTCTCGAACGTGCCGTCTTTATCTTCTTGCCCCTCTCCCTCCTCAAAGTGCTTACATATGTCTCCCATGATTTTGGCCTGCTGCTCATAGCGCTGGTAGTCCTCGGGACTAAGGTTTGGCTTGTTGGCATCCAACCATTCTGGGTACTGAGGGGGTGAGTGACATTTATGAGTGACGCTTTGTAGTGAAACTAGAGCCTGTGGTGATGGCTGGTAAAGCAGTACACACCTTGGCAGTGATCTCTTTGAGAGATGGATAAAGCACTTCCTTAGAGAGAAGATTCTGCATGATGGACTGCATGATAGGCAGGATGTTTCCGTCGTCGCCGCCTACTTCCCCACTCTCATCCAATCCTAGGCCTTCTAGAGCCTTGACGAGGTCATCTCCGGCTAGTCCTGAAGTCTGTAAGCAAATACAGACAGTTTATAAACTCCTTTATGTTCTCATCACTCAAACAGTTTGATAATAATTGATCCATTCTGATTCACCCACCTGCAGGTTGTCTGCATTTTTGGCCAGGCCACGAAGGGTTTCTTTAAGACAGGAAGTGAATTCTTGTTGGGAGGCGGTGTCAGTGCCTATACAGAATACACACACACACATCATTAAGGCTACAGGAACAAAATATTAAGTAAAAGAACATCAAAACCACAATTAAGGAAATTACAGCCCTTACCAACTTTGCCTGCAGCCTCTGACAGCTTATGAAAGTGCTGCAGAAGTTCTGGCTCTTCGTGAGCCAGCTCGCTCATTGCCTTCTCCCACTCCTCCTTGGCTTGGGTAGCCATGTCCCCCTCAAAGAGAGTCTCAAAGAGTTTGCAGTCTTCAAGCAGAGGTGGCTGCACAGGCAAACAGAAAACATGTAACCTCATTCTGAGACACCTAAGGGAACAGGGTTCCCACACATTTTCATGGACAAAATTTCTGAACTTTTCCGTGACTTCTGAAGGACCCAAAATACCATTTTTTTTCTTGCCCAACTTCCCCAGGGATTTTCAAACATCAAACTTGATTTAAACATAATTTCGGCTAGCATATATATAAGGGGGAGACGGAACATGGGAAGAAGTCGACAACAAGTATGCGGTAGTAAACAAAATGTCAGGCATCGACACATATTTAAGCTATGTTACGGCAGCTACAGAAAATAAATAAAATAAATCATCATGTTACATTATGTGAAAGGTTATCCATGAAAGATTTCTGTAACATTAAAAAAAAAGTTCTGACTTTTCTAAAATGTTCAATGATTTTTACTAAATCCATAACCTCTCTAGGCCAGGGAAAATGAATGGTGATATTTCATGACTTTTTAAAGTTTGCCATGACCGTGGGAACCCTGGAGGAAAGACTGTGAATGCTAACTTGTATTTAGCCGTTTTTAGTGCCTGTGTTTAACTTTTTTAGTTTTTTCATACTAAATAAACTCTTTGCCATTACGGGCAACTTAAAGGGTATTGTCTGCAGACATCAGTCAATTTTGGTTTATGGCCACAGTTACTGTCCCAAAAACATTAGTTAGACACGAGAAAGCACTTTTTGGTGGGCGGTAAACTTTTTGGCATGGGGTCTAAACTTTACAAGCTATGCAAGTTACACAACCAACAACCAGCTGATTGAAACATACGACAGCAGCAAAAGTAAACAAGTGATAAAACTAAGAAAACAGAGAAAGAGGAACTGACCAAGTGAGCGACCAATAACAAACAAACACAAATATTTGTCTCTAGTTGGAGACAGTGACTTAAAATAATCAGAAAAAAAATTTACAGTATATTTTTGCTTATTTTTGTTTATTATCTGTGCTGCTGGATGGACAATCAAAAAATAAATAAGTGACTTGAGACTGCAATATCCAAACTTTTCCCTTGATGGTTCTTGTTAGGAAAGTGAACAATGAAAAGCAGAGTTAGATTCTCCAATTCCTTGATCCTTTGGTTGAAAATGACCTAATTTTAAAATAAAATTAAAGGTCTGGTGTTTAGGATTTAGAGGTATCTTGTGGTGAGGTTGCAGAAACAAAACCATTCCCGTGAGCCAACTATGTAAGAGAACTATGGAGGCTGACGCGAAAATATGAACGGCCCTATCTTGAGCCAGTGTTTAGTTTGTCTGTTGTGGGCTACTGTAGAACAACATGGCGTACTCCGTGGAAGAAGATCCTCTCCTAATGTAGATATGAATGGCTGATTCAAGATAGCGAAAACAAAACAATTCTCAATGTCAGGTGATTATACACGAATGACAACATGGTCATGATTATTAAATACCATTTCTGCCAAGAGATGCCCCTAAATCCTAAACATTGGATGTTTAAATGACAGTGATGTAAAAGCAATCTATGCTGCAGCTACTTGAGCCAAGTTTATAAAAAAATGATTCACAAGCAGCAATCAGGTGGTAAGTACAATTCAGTAAGGAGAGAACAGCCAACACAGAGAAGTGGAGGCTGTGATTAGGTAGTCGGTGCACATGTAACACAACAAGATGCAACTCTTGAAACAGCATGATTATGACACAAATAATAAAACAGACCTTCTCTGCACCACCTTTGGCTGAGGAGGAAGCAGCAGCAGGTTCAGGGGCTGGAGGGTCTGGAGTCTTGTCAAAATCATCCAATGCACCTGAAAGAAAAGGATGGCATTAGAACCATGCCGGTAGACTTTTTTAAGGATTTTAAAGGAGAATTCAGCACAAATGTTACAATTGAGCCATTACCTACTTATTCTTATAATCACTTTCAGCCCCAGCTGCAGAAAAGGCATCACACTTTCATCAAATGTCTCAAAACATTTTATGAAGCTAATTTAAAACCATTCTACTGTGTCAAAAGGATTTATATCTTGTATTTTCCTCACCAGTAATGCCACTTAATGTGATCTTTAGAGTAATCCAATGTATGGTTCAAGCTTATTTAGAAATATAAACATGTTGCTTATCCTTAATAGTGTGATTTAAGATGGAAGTATGGCTCAGAATTTAACACTTTGACTAATAATAAAATGGGAAAATTACTGATGAGATTGGGACTTTTCACAAAGCAAACAAACAATGTTTATTTAGTACACCTAACTAACACTAATAATACAACAATTCTGCAATAACTCCTACTCATTTGTGCTGCTATGAGAACTGCACTTGTAGGGTAACAGTGGTATATTGGTTTCAAGTAATATCGAAGGAAACGTGCAACTGATAAGAGAATCTCACCTTTATTTTAGTTATTTTAAAAAGAGAGAATGTTTACACATATCTCCATTATAAAAGGTTTCAAGTTTCAATAATAGTAATAAAACATTTGTTGTCTGTTTTCATTACTTTAGGGTCACTGTAAATTACAATAACAATAGTTCTGTGACACCGTGATACTGTGAAACCGCGATATTTTCCGAGATTTTGTCATATGGAAATCTCATACTTACTACTGAGAGAAGAGCTGAATACTGTGATATACAAGTATTCAGCTCTTCTCTCTGATTTATGTTTTAGACCTCTCGTTATAAAGCAATACAAAAACAAATTTCTACAATTTTAACAAAAAAACCGTAACATTACGACCTTCAGTACGATCAGTTTTATACCCATTTTTACGGGTTTATGTAGAAGTTTAATACATGCATTCTTTTCGCTGGATGTACTTAATAAAGGGGCAACTGAACATTTGTCTAATGCAGAAACATGTTTACAGTAATTTAACACTGTTAACAATTCAACACACGAGTACAAAAGCGCGGGTGATGGGAGGGTGACTGCAGAGAAGTTCGGTAAAGTTGGAAAGATATTCACAGATTCGGACTTCCGGCATCAATAACTCATTAGTGATACGTTGTCAAAACATAAACGAGGCCTCTTTCCCATCGTTGTAAGGTAGACAATGTGCTACAAGCCCAGTTTTATCAAAAGTAGCTGTCTTTCAAGCTGCAGAAATAACATTGGTGTCAATGAGCAGCCGGCGGTGAGACGAGTGGATAGGGACCGTCTGCAAATTGCAAAACCGCTACAGCAGCGAAGAGAAACACTACACAGATATTCAATAACTTCAGTCTTATGCACTGTAGTGTCACCAAATTTACTGCAGCCATCAACTGGCTGCTGCTGATCATACTACAACTCTTGGTTTGATATTTTTAAAAAAAAAATCATAATTTTATGAATTTTTATTAATAATAAAATTCAATAACTCCACTTTTATGCACTGTAGTGTCACCAAAATCATTGCAGCCATCAACTGGATGCTGCTGATCATACTACAACTCTTGGTTTGATATTTTTTAAAAAAATCATAATTTTATGAATTTTTATTAATAATAAAATTCAATAACTCCACTTTTATGCACTGTAGTGTCACCAAAATCATTGCAGCCATCAACTGGATGCTGCTGATCATACTACAACTCTTGGTTTGATATTTTTAAAAAAAATCATAATTTTATGAATTTTTATTAATAATAAAATTCAATAACTCCACTTTTATGCACTGTAGTGTCACCAAAATCATTGCAGCCATCAACTGGATGCTGCTGATCATACTACAACTCTTGGTTTGATATTTTTTAAAAAAATCATAATTTTATGAATTTTTATTAATAATAAAATTCAATAACTCCACTTTTATGCACTGTAGTGTCACCAAAATCATTGCAGCCATCAACTGGATGCTGCTGATCATACTACAACTCTTGGTTTGATATTTTTTAAAAAAATCATAATTTTATGAATTTTTATTAATAATAAAATTCAATAACTCCACTTTTATGTACTGTAGTGTCACCAAAATCACTACAGCCATCAACTGGCTGCTGCTGATCATACTACAACTCTTGGTTTGATATTTTTTTTAAAATCATAATTTTATGGAATTTTTATTAATAATAAAATTCAATAACTCCACTTTTATGCACTGTAGTGTCACCAAATTTACTGCAGCCATCAACTGGCTGCTGCTGATCATACTACAACTCTTGGTTTGATATTTTTTAAAAAATCATAATTTTATGAATTTTTTTAATAATAAAAATTAATAACTCCCCTTTTTTTCCCTGTAGTGTCACCAAAATTAATACAACCAACAACTTGGTGCTGCTGATCATACTACAACTCTTGGTTTGATTTAAAAAAATCATAATTTTATGAATTTTTATTAATAATAAAATTCAATAACTCCACTTTTATGTACTGTAGTGTCACCAAAATCACTACAGCCATCAACTGGATGCTGCTGATCATACTACAACTCTTGGTTTGATATTTTTTTTAAAAAATCATAATTTTATGAATTTTTATTAATAATAAAATTCAATAACTCCACTTTTATGCACTGTAGTGTCACCAAATTTACTGCAGCCATCAACTGGATGCTGCTGATCATACTACAACACTTGGTTTGATATTTTTTAAAAAAATCATAATTTTAAGAATTTTTATTAATAATAAAATTCAATAACTCCACTTTTATGCACTGTAGTGTCACTAAAATCACTACAGCCATCAACTGGATGCTGCTGATCATACTACAACTCTTGGTTTGATATTTTTTTTAAAAAATCATAATTTTATGAATTTTTATTTATAATAAAATTCAATAACTCCACTTTTATGCATTGTAGTGTCACTAAATTTACTGCAGCCATCAACTGGATGCTGCTGATCATACTACAACACTTGGTTTGATATTTTTTTAAAAAATCTTAATTTTAAGAATTTTTATTAATAATAAAATTCAATAACTCCACTTTTATGCACTGTAGTGTCACTAAAATCACTGCAGCCTTCAACTGGCTCCTGTTGATCATACTACAGCACTTGTATAAATATAATAAATAAATTATATATATATATATATATATATATATATTTTTAAGAAACTTTATAATAAAATGCAATAACTTCACCTTTATGCACTGCAGAAGAATTAAACTCTGTCAACCATCATCTGGTTCCTGCTGATCATACTACAACACTTGGTTTGATATTAAAAACATTTTTTCATAATTTTAAGAATTTTTATTAATAATAAAATTCAATAACTCCACTTTTATGTACTGTAGTGTCACCAAATTTACTGCAGCCATCAACTGGCTGCTGCTGATCATACTACAACACTTGGTTTGATATTTTTTTAAAAAATCATAATTTTAAGAATTTTTATTAATAATAAAGTTTAATAACTTCTCTTTTATGTACTGTAGTGTCACCAAAATCATTGCAGCCATCAACTGGCTGCTGCTGATCATACTACAACTCTTGGTTTGATATTTTTTTTTAAATCATAATTTTATGGAATTTTTATTAATAATAAAATTCAATAACTCCACTTTTATGCACTGTAGTGTCACCAAATTTACTGCAGCCATCAACTGGATGCTGCTGATCATACTACAACTCTTGGTTTGATATTTTTTTTAAAATCATAATTTTATGGAATTTTTATTAATAATAAAATTCAATAACTCCACTTTTATGCACTGTAGTGTCACCAAAATCACTACAGCCATCAACTGGCTGCTGCTGATCATACTACAACTCTTGGTTTGATATTTTTTAAAAATCATAATTTTATGAATTTTTTATTAATAATAAAATTCAATAACTCCCTTTTATGCACTGTAGTGTCACCAAAATCATTGCAGCCATCAACTGGATGCTGCTGATCATACTACAACACTTGGTTTGATATTTTTTTTTAAAAATCATAATTTTATTAATTTTTATTAATAATAAAATTCAATAACTCCACTTTTATGCACTGTAGTGTCACCAAATTTACTACAGCCATCAACTGGATGCTGCTGATCATACTACAACACTTGGTTTGATATTTTTTTAAAAAATCATAATTTTATGAATTTTTATTAATAATAAAATTCAATAACTCCACTTTTATGCACTGTAGTGTCACCAAATTTACTACAGCCATCAACTGGATGCTGCTGATCATACTACAACACTTGGTTTGATATTTTTTTAAAAAATCATAATTTTATGAATTTTTATTAATAATAAAATTCAATAACTCCACTTTTATGCACTGTAGTGTCACCAAATTTACTACAGCCATCAACTGGATGCTGCTGATCATACTACAACACTTGGTTTGATATTTTTTTAAAAAATCATAATTTTATGAATTTTTATTAATAATAAAATTCAATAACTCCACTTTTATGTACTGTAGTGTCACCAAAATCATTGCAGCCATCAACTGGATGCTGCTGATCATACTACAACTCTTGGTTTGATATAAAATATTTTTTCGTAAGCGAAAAAGGTGATGTCATTGCTGCCTCAAGGACACTGTTTAAACCAATCACACAAGGATACAAAAGTGTGATCAAGCCACTAGCCAATCAGGAAAAACTTTCAATTAAGCTCCACCTCAGATCTTTTCAGTCTGCATAACCTGCAGATCACCATGAAGGAGAAGATGGCATTGAATTTCGTGGAATTTCTCCGTTTCAGTTCAGTTTCATCTTTATGTGTAAGTAATTTTATGTTTTTTATTGGAGTTTATTTGTTGTGCTGTGCTTGTCTACCTTTTGGAATCTGAAATCTTGACAATATTTACGTAAGTGAAATGTTACTGAATCTCCAAATGATTTTTAATGTAAATGTATTCAGAAATAAATCTAACTTTAACCTCATGTTGAAATATTATGTAAATTGCCAAATAAGAATATTAAATTTTGTAAATCTGAAATGTAATATTACGTTTAGTTTGTAGCTATGTATTGATACTTTAACCTTATCTTGCATTTCTTGATATGACATTTTCATGTGTTTTACTGCATCTTTCCATATTGGACCCCTCACTTTATCTTGATAAAAACTTCTAGCTTTGCTTGTCTCATTTTCACAGGGTTAGGTGCAATGTTAACACAATGGGACGAGTTACAAAAGGAAGCAAAGCTCATAGAAAAGACGTATGGGCAATGGCAGGAGGAATGGAAGCACTGGCCAGAACAATGAAGAGTGCTAACATTGCTAACAGGGATACCAGTTATTCCTCAGAAATATGGTCTGAACTGTCTACAGCACTATTTGGTCAGGATAATCAAAAAAACTGTCACTGGCTCTGGGTCATATGGACCAAAAATCGTAATGGAGTGAGAGATTTAGTCAGCAAACAACAAGAATTGAATGAAGCTCAAAAAAAACCAGTTTGTGAGACTAAGGAGCCATTACTGAGTCATAGTGAGGCAGGTAAGGACAGTGGGACAGAGAACCTGTCGCCCAGCACAATTCAAGATGTCCAAGAGATATCCAATGAGGACACAGAGGAGAACGTTCAGAAAGATGAGTCAGATGGAAACATGGAAAAGACTGATGAAGAAGAAAAAGAACAGGTGCCATTGCAGAGAGATAGCCAACCTGAGCATGGAAAGACACAGGACAAATGTCACTGGAGAAAATTGCCAGTGGTGTCCAAAAAGTTCATAATTACAGTGAATAAAAAGAACTGGAATAAAATTGTTCCACCGCCTGGTTCACAAAAATTGCAGCAACCCTGGACCAATGTATTGTACAACAGTTTCCGCAAAAAAAATCCCTGTTGTACCCTTGCCTTCAAGAGCCAGCACATCAAATGTCCTCACAGTCGGAAAATTAATAGCCCATATTTAAACATCAGTGCAGTCTGTACATTCCCCTCTTGCAATGCAAAATACTACTTTAGAATGAAAAGCAAGCCAGTGGGAGATGCCCCGGTTAAGATGTCTGTGCTACAAAAAGGAAAAATGGCCCACAAAAAAAGTGAAATAAAATTCAGACCAGCAGCAAACCCAAGAAGAGGGAGAATTGCAAGAGCGTTACGTGCAGGACTGAGCAAACTATTCTACAGTAACCTTAAAAAAACACCTGTTGTTGAACTGATTTCAGGAAACATGACCCGAAGTCTGAACAAAAATGTACTAAAAGTGATCAGTTCAGAGGTTAGAAAAGGAAAAAGAATTCATGATGATGTCTTCATGGAGATGTACCTCACTCAAAATATCATGAAGGAATGCGATAGTACATTTCACAAGATGCCAGGGTACATTCAGCACTTTCAAGTTGACCCTTTTGGTGTACATATGTATACTGAAACAGGGATAGGCATAGTTGTGCAACACCTGAGAAAGAAGACCCCACTGACCTTACACCTAGATGCTACAGGTAATGTTGCATCCAAAGTTCCTGGTCAGACCAAAAGACTCCTCTACTACTCTCTTACTCTTCCTGGAGGAGGTCAGAGTGCACCCCCCCTCCCAGTCTGTGAAATGCTGACAAATGAACACTCTGTACCTCCAATCACATTTTGGCTAATGCAGTTCCTCCGAAAAGTGTCGCAGTACACAAAACTACGAGTACATCAAGTTGAAACAGATTACAGCTGGGCACTACTCCAAAGCGTTCTTCTGTCGTTCAACAGGGAGAGCATTGTCAGCTATTTGGACAGAGCTTTTGCTATTTGTTCAAAACTGAAGACATGGAGGGATCTCAGAATGTTTACAGTGCTACACATATGCTCTGCGCATGTGCTTAAAGCAGTTGCTCAGTCAATTGGGAGAAAAACCAATGACAAAGGTTTGAAAGATTTTGCAACGTTTGCGTTTGCCAGGCTCCAAAACAGTACCTCAATGACTACAGCACTCAAAATCTTCCGCCTCATGTGCACTGTGTTGACTGGAAAACACAAGACAAATAAAGTCCTTGATAGTCTTATGGCCCTGAAGGACTTGATAAAAGAAGACAAGACCCCCAACATGGAAGACACTGAAAAACTAAAGGACACACCTTTAGCTCAGGAGGAAGATGATGAAGACAGAAGAAATGCCCACACAATTGTTGGTAGGTCTCCATTCACATCTGAATTCAGAAAGGTCTTTGAGGAGGTGCAGGCAGAACTTGAAAAAGAGACCCCAAATTGTGAGGAAAACCCATACTTCTGTCCGGCTATTGTGGATGTCCTTTTTGAAAAATACCTTGGCATTTTCCCTCTTTGGAGTGGTCTGCTGTTGGGAAATTTAAAAAGGTACGCATCTGACATGGAAGACGAAAACTTTGGCCCAAGCAAAACCAGGGACACAAACTGCCATGTGGAAAGATGGTTTGGAATTGTGAAACATTCAATTCTAAAAAAGGAGAAGGGACTGAGGCCAGGGACCTTTGTAAGAAAAATGTATGGCTCTCTACAGGGGAGATACAGAGAGCACATCATGACCCACAAATTCCCTGAGCAGTTACTCATTAAAACCATCCCAAAAGACATCACTCAGTATCAGGAGAGTTGGGCAAAGAAAGAAGGAGCAAAGCCCCAAGCTGGCAAGTCCAAATTTTACACTGCTCCAGCTACAGTACCAGGTCCAAAAACATCAAAGGCAACACTGAAAACTGGCAAAGGTCTTCTGCAAAACTTTGATCAGGGGAAACGCAGCAGTGACCTCACAAGCAAAAAGTCCAAGCCTGCCACAGAGGTAATTTTTAATTATTATTTTTTTGCATATCACTACTGTAAAAAAAAATTTACAAAAAATAATTATAAGTCATTATCATTCAAGGATCAATCAAAATCAACTTGACACTTACCAGAGCTATTGTGGGAAACATTAATAAGCATTAGGGGAAGCTGTATTCACACCCAATGTGTGCTCAACCCAGGACATAGGTATTGAGTCCATCTTAAAATACTAAAGTTGTAATAATGCAAGAAATATTAATGAATACAAAATGAGGTGGCTTTGTTCAATGACAGTTTTCTGTATCAGGACAATAGAATGTATAGCCAGAGGATTACAATGCTGTATTACATGATATGAGTTTATTGTTCATATTCTTGTAGGTTGATGCCCTTTGGACATGCACACCAACAGAGGTTGTTGTGGCTCTTATCAGACATGCTGAAGCGAAGCAAAATTTCACCCTGCGGCACAAGGAATTTCAGAGTTTGAGGCCTGATGAACTCATCATTGGCGAGGCAAGTTTCTTTTTAAAATGGTCAATGTACCATATTGTCCAAGTTATCCAGCAGGTCAGAAGAGCTGAAGTATGACTCAGACAAATTAGTCTAATAATGTTGTAAAATGTTGTATAAACGCTTGTTCATGACAGTGAGATGACATGAATTAACTTTAGCCTCTATATTACCTGACGTGTTTGTATGTATGTTTGCATTTCCCCTACAATTTTTCTATAAGGTAATTGAATGTTACATTAGAGCCAAACTCATCTCTAAGGATACTGCTGGCCGACTATACCACATGGATCACTACATCATGGGTGTTATTTTAAACGGCACAAGAGAGCAGATGGCCAGGCAAGGATTAAAAAAGGTGAGTATAACTATATTAATTTATTTTATTTTTAACACTTAGTAGTGTAGTCTGGAGTGTCAGTGTCAGTAGGCTTCAGATAGGACACTAAATTCTTTGATTGTTGATGTACACATGCGCTGGTGTTATCAGCCATGATGTGATACTGGAAATGTAGTTTTCAATACATAATGTCCCATAGAGGAAAAAAGATTATGTTTATTGTGTATGTGAAATTTTCTTTTGCTTCTGTGTACTACAGAAAAAATACAATTATTGTGCTTACATATTTTGTCAGGTCACATTTGATGACTATGATGGAGTCATTGGATTTGTCAACGAAAGAAATGTCCACTGGAAGTTTGTGGTGAGTATAAAACTATGCGCCATTACAGAATTTATGTATTGGTCATTGTTTGTACATTCAAAGGTAATGAACCTTAGTTTGCTATAATGATTTATAGTTATCTAAAATTAAGTACATACAACTAAATATACATGACAATGTATTCTTTTTTAAATAAAAGTTCTTTTTAAAAACAGATAATTATTCAAGTCACAGTACTGTAATATATTTAATAATCTGACATTTTTCTCTCATGCAGTCATTTTTGTACATGCTGTAGCTAATTATCCATGCCTCACAATTGATTGTTATTCTACGAATGATATGTTTTTGTTTAAACGTCATCACTGTCTTCATCCATTACTTGATGGAATCATTTAAGATGATTGTCCAAACAAAGCCCTCCTACCAGCACTACTACTTACTTAATAATCTGAGTCTACTTTCAGTCACTAAGACTCCAAATTGTAACTCGCGTGTAAAACTTACTTTCAACTGATGTGACTGCTATCAAGTCTCTTTATACCAAGTGGAATGTCAAAATATGTTATTAGTCTTGCTGTTGTTGTTAACATATTTAAAGATGCCATCATTTTCCTTTTTCAAACAGTACCTTCATGCCTTGTCAAACCACATTTTTGTGGTTGATCCTCTGAAAGGGTCAAATGAAGCTGAGGACACCAAAAAGGCTGGCTACAGATTTGGGTAATATTAAATATTACTTCTTAAATAATATAAATTACAAGAAATTAATACTATATTACACATTTAGTAAAGCTATGGAGTAAGCACAAATCTAAACCAAAATTGATTTACCTTTAACCCTGCAGACAGTATTTCAAAATGCGTCGGAATAGATTTGGAAAGGAGGACTGGGTTAACATCAAGTGGCAACCTGGCAAGATACGCCACACCTTCCAGAAAGATAACACCAGTTGTGGGATCTTTGTGATGCAGGTGATTCTATGAAACATGCCTTTTTAAAAAACATAAAATTAGATTAGTTATTAGATTAGACTTTATTCATCCCGGGGAAATTGTTTGTTGCAGCAGTACAGATGTAGGAAAAGCAATAACATAGACAATATACACTGCACAGTAAAATAAAATACAATATACGTTAAGGTAAGCATAATGCATATAGTTTTACTGAGTAATGTCATACACAGAAAATGTATTTTTTACTATCTTTACAGATGGCCAAGATGACGGTGATGGAGTTTCCAAACATCCCACAGTCATTTGACATTGACTCATCAACACAGTCCCTTCAAAGTCTAAGAAGGGACATGGCAGAGGAAATTCTTGAACGATCAGGTATTGTTCTAAATATTACATTCATATGTTGAGCATCTGCTACAAACTTAATAATAATATATTTATTACTTACTAATTTACACCTTTTTTTCAGTTTCAAAGGATGATTTCTGTTCTTTCTGTGGAAGTGAGGACCTGCCCAAAACTTCCGTTGATGCTGTTTGGGTGAGGCTACTTTAACAGTTTCAAAACAATGAATAGTCTGAATCGTAGAATAACATTAGCTAAATTAAATATTGTATACTTTGCATTCCAGGTTTCCTAATGTTAACATTTTTCTATATGTTTAACACATTAATCCCCATCTAGATTCAGTGTGGAATTTGTGCAAGATGGTTTCACACCCTTTGCCTTGGAATGACGACAGCCCAAATACCAAACAAAGATACGCCTTGGTATTGTGTGATGTGCAACAGCCATAGCTGAAGAGGCTGTAGGCAAGATAGGCTCTTATGATCAAGAGGAGCCGGTTGATAGTTGGACAAAGTTTCAATTTTCTACAGTACACAAGAGGGAAGTTATTGAATTTTATTATTAATATAAATTCTTTAAAATTATGTTGTTGTTTTTGTTTTATATATCAAAGTGTTGTAGTATGATCAGCAGGAGCAAGTTGATGGTTGGACAGAGTTTAATTCTTCTACAGTATGTAAAAGTGAAGTTATATGAATGTATTATTAATAAAAAAAATCCTACAGTACATAAGAGTGGAGTTATTACATTTTATTACAAATAAAAATTCCATAAAATTATGATTTTTAAAAAAATATCAAACCAAGAGTTGTAGTATGATCAGCAGCATCCAGTTGATGGCTGCAATGATTTTGGTGACACTACAGTGCATAAAAGTGGAGTTATTGAATTTTATTATTAATAAAAATTCATAAAATTATGATTTTTTTTAAAAAATATCAAACCAAGAGTTGTAGTATGATCAGCAGCAGCCAGTTGATGGCTGCAGTAAATTTGGTGACACTACAGTGCATAAGACTGAAGTTATTGAATATCTGTGTAGTGTTTCTCTTCGCTGCTGTAGCGGTTTTGCAATTTGCAGACGGTCCCTATCCACTCGTCTCACCGCCGGCTGCTCATTGACACCAATGTTATTTCTGCAGCTTGAAAGACAGCTACTTTTGATAAAACTGGGCTTGTAGCACATTGTCTACCTTACAACGATGGGAAAGAGGCCTCGTTCATGTTTTGACAACGTATCACTGATGAGTTATTGATGCCGAAAGTCCGAATCTGTGAATATCTTTCCAACTTTACCGAACTCTGCAGAGAAACGTCTATCACTGACAGTTCAGCTGCCATGTTATACGATCAGATTGTTATCATCAGAAATGTACCTGCCTTTCTATTAAAATAAATCCACGGTATACACGTTATATGTGGTAGATCTAGATCACAGCGATCTAAGCTAGCTAGCACTGGCAACATCAAGTGCTCTATGACATAAAGTTAGCCGCATGCAATGACAACTTTTATTTGATTGATTGTTTTGGGTTAATCTATCGCCGGTTGCTCCGATAAGCTACTTTGTCCATATCAGGGACGTTAACGGGTGGTCCCACCAAGCGCGCGAGCTAACCGTTGACACAGAGAAGGATGGAGCTGTCCCAGAGACAAAAAAAAGACATTTTAACACCAGAGTAAACAGTACATATATGAGTAAAGAGGGAGCCGCTGTAAAGACTAAATGTCACCACTTACTGTCCAACAATTCGTCCAATTCTGCATCGTGTCCGGCGGACTGCTGGCCTGCTCCCGACGCCATGATGCTACCTTCTCCAAACACCCACACTGGTCTCCGAAAATTGACGTTTCTCATGGAAAAATGTCGCGGAACTGTTACGTCATGCCTACGAGCCTGGGTGACTGGATTTTAAGTTTAGCGCCACCTGGTGGTGATGAAAAAACACAGGACAAAAAAACCAAAACATTTTGACACCTCGGATTTTGGTTTAAAGTTCAATCTTGTTGTTTTTTTTTTGTTTTTTTTTAAATTTTTCTTCTTTCATGTATGCTCAGTCACGTCCAATCTTTGGCAAATCTTCATAATCAGAACCCATTTTATTATTTTATTGACCATGTGGATTTTCATATAAAGGGAATTGGCTTTGGAATATAAGTGCAAAACATTGACCACATTTTTATAGAAAATACTATTAACAATAAAAGCAAGTATAGCAAATACCAAGACACATCAACCTAACCGACATTAAAATGAATAAATAAATAAATAAAAATACAGGCCCTTCAACATACCTGCATTAAAATGGCATATGCTCAATATTGTAAATATTGTACAAGGAATGTTCAAAAAATACTTTTAGGTGAAAAAAAAGTTGGTCTCTGCAGTGTAAAAAATAACTGATCTAATTCTTTCCCTTACGTTGTCAACATGTGACGATATCTCTGCCTGTCTCGTCAGAAACTTTAGAGGCAGTTGTGTCTGATGCTGGAGACAGGCATTGTGTTGTTTAGACTAGATGAAGAGGCAGAGTTTTGGCGAGTGTAACTGAATTTGAAAGTTCTTGAAGTAAAACTCCACTGCCACCACTGTTGTGCTGGGTTTTTTTTCCCCTGGTAACAGTATTTTAAATAAATGCATTTATTGTATGGCAACAGAAGAGTTATGAGTGTAAAATAGAGACTGACCTGAAAACACAGTTTAATTTAATTTAAATTTAATAATAAATAAATAAATTTAATAAATTTAATTTTAGTTAAATCTCAAAATCAGAAATATTATTTTACAAGAAATCAAGTTGCAATAAATGATCCTTGTTTTGCTCCCAGATATGAGTTATTGATGTAGACAGCTTTACTTCCCCATTCATCGATTATTTTAGATCAGGGTGATAATAGGTTAAAAATTATAGTCATCTATGCAATAGGCAGGTTTTCAATTATATTACTATTGTTGATCTTATGGATGGAATGTCAGTATGTTATGTAGTTTTGTATTTGTTTGTTTTTTTATTGAAGTGTTGAAGTGTTGAAAAGTGCAGCTACTGTTGTTACAGTTGCTAATGGGGATCTAAACAAACAGACAAAAAAACCCCCAAAAACCCTGATCTGATATCAGACGTAGGTTTAAGAACTTTTTATATATATATAGATAAACATCAGCCAATCAAAAAAAGTGGGTATTGTAGTAAGTGTTTTGTAGAAGTGGAATGTAACTAAGTACGCCATTTTTACTCAAAGTCTGTACCAAAATAAAAATGTTAGGCACAATACTTCCAGTAGCCTATTTCCATTTCATGCCACCTTATATTTCTACTCCACTGCAACTCAGAGGGATATTTCATACAAAACATAGCCTATATATAAATACTATAGTAGCCTATACTATAGTTATATATCACTGCAATGGCAATAGTAGCCTAATTTTAGAGAGGCGTTTTTTCTGCATTGATTTATTAAATGCTTAAAGTAATTCCCTAATTATAGTTACATATTTGTATTTCCTTCAGCCTGTTATTATGTTAACCAAAGATTTCGCTGTCCCAAGTCCTATTTTTAATGCAGTCTGGTTTATAAAGAGCAGTTTTCTGAATCCAAGATGAACTATGTTCATGAACTACTACATTGTCTTGTTATTGTCAAACATAGCATTAAGTTTAAGTTTTTGTGTCAGTAATAACATCAGGCTGGTGATAAATAGAATAAAATAGAACAGAATAAAACCTATTCTTTTTACACACAAACACACAGTGTGCTTGTCTCATGACATTATTGTCCTCCTACAGATATTAACGGTGGAATGAAATGTGAGCAATTTAGGTAAATTGAAGCAATCTTGTAAGAATGTGCATGTGAGAGCACACTTCCTTCTCGCTGTCTCTCGGATCATTTTTTTTTTTTTTACACGGATCCGAAACGCGTCGATTTACAACACTCAGTAAAAACAAACCGGTTGTCCGGGGTTACAGCTGCCGTTGCTAGGCAGCGCATACAAATAACCCCAGAGTCTGATGAGGCAGACTTCAGCATTGACAAATATTTAGTATTGTCTGGACCGTGTCGATAGTAACGCTGAGTGAGAGGCTTTAACATGAACATGACGAAATGTTTCTAGTAATAATACTTGTTGGGGGGTTTCCAGAAATAAATCCACTAACTTTCAGTTTAAACGTGTTGGTTAAAGTGAATTTAACATTAAAGGGGAACTAAGTGAATTTAAAGTTTAAAAGTAAAAATTTAAAAGTTTATACATGTTAAAGACAATACAAAAAATGTTTGTAAACAGCAATAACTCTCTCCCAAATCCAAAAACTGGAGTGCTAAAAGTGAGATTTTTAGATGCCACAGCCTATAAAGTCTGGAGCTGCTCTATTGATAATAAATGGTATCAATAACAATAACACTACAATAGAATAAAGCTCATTTGATTTTAAAAAAGAAAGAAAGAAAGAAAAACATTCTGTGGATCCAAAAAATTAGGCTCCCATTCATTTTCTATGGGGCATGGATGTATCAAGAGACCTAGGCTGCCTTCAGCCCCCATAAAATGTAGCAAAATATTTATTTAAACAGAAACAGTGGTGTCTTGGACACCTTGTTGCATTGTGCTGGCACACTGCCTTTTTAATACTGCTGGCTTTATCATTTTAATTTAAAGGGGCTTTATTGACATGGGAAAACTTGCGTCCACATTGCCAAAGCAAGTGTGAAATAAAAGCCAAAAATCTATGTACAATAAGTAAAGAATTTGGTTTTTATACATGTTGCTGTTTACTGAATACACCTCTGGCACATCCAGCAATGGCAGAAAACATACATCAAAGTCTGTTTCACACTGTTGCACATCGTTTTGAGGTAATATTGTTATATCCGGACACCATAGCAAAACAGTGCAAAATGTTGTGAGATTATTTATTCTGTTTCTTTTTTATTGGACAAAAAATGCAGGACATGTTGTTTTTTTTACCTTGACATGTTTCGACTGACAACTGCAGTCTTCTTCAGAAGTGAACTTGCTTTTGAACTCGCTTGATCTAAAATGTTTTGAAATTGAATGTGCCCCAGGAAGGCGGAACCCCGTTCAGAGATGCTCAGTGGCACATGTAGCTAAAAATGCCCAGTTTCTGTAGTATGAAAGTACCCACATCTTTCACATGGGGCCCATAGAGCAGGCACGCGGCAGACTTATGGCCACCGAGCGTGACCGAGTGCATCCAAGTCGCCAATATTTGCTGGCTGAGCAGCTGACTTCTGGTTACACGTTCCATTAACTTGAATGGGGATAAAATTACTAAATCTTATGGCTCTTTTAGACTTTCTGCACTAGTCTATACACTGTTTTAAACATGCCTCTTTCCCAATGTAAGTAAATAGAAAAAAGTTTTTTGGGCCCAATGCCATCAAGTGACAGACCCTGTTTGCAGTACCACTGTTTGGAGGCTATGAAAATTATCTTCAAAGCTTGGTGCTCTTCACAGGGGGCTGCTATGGAGCAGCTCCAGACCTCATAGGTCTAATTTCACAAGTTTGAGACTTACTTTTCTGGTTTCTGGCTTTGAGAGAGAGTGGCTCCTGTTAACAATTGTTAATTGAACTTAGGCAATGCAAATAACATATTTAGGTGGTGTTCCCCCTTTAAGTTTTGCAACAATTCTTAACTTTGCTCATGTCTCTTCATATTTTAGGGATTTAATTCTGGCTTGCCTCAGATTTGCATTAATTATAACAAAATTTACTAAATGTTTTCAGTTGTAGCCTACTGAATTAAAAAGGAGAGATTATAAAAAAAAATCCCAAATGTTTTTCCAAGTGTATGACAAGGTGTTACTAAATCACATTAGATGATAAAAAAAAAAAAAGTTCAATTTTATTTCCCATGACAGGGATGAATACAAAAAGTATCTTTCATGATTAATGCATAAAAATATATTGGCATATACATAGAAGAGCTTGGCCTGTATATTCATAAAAATCTACTTTTCACGATGCAGTCAGGTTAAAAATGTAGAAAACAAACGCAAGAAGTGTGTTTTTTTTTTTTTTGAAGGAGGGTAAACGTCTGCTGCACTGTATTGGGTGTGTTCAGGGTCCTGGGCTGCAGGCTGCAGGCTACAGGAGGAGGAGAATGGAGACAGATGTGAATATCGGTGCAGACATTTGATGCCTAATTTGGTTTGTTGGGCGGGGATCTGCTGCCCTGAGCTGCTGCTCAAGTCAAGGAGCTGAAGAGTTGCGATCTGCGATTCTCCATCGTTGGATGTCCCGGAGACACCAGAGACTATCCGCAGCCAAGTATCATAAAGGTAAGCAACTTTTACATCAAACATAGATAGTTCACAACCTCATGAGGTGATTTCGCGGTAAGGAAACGTGTTCTTGTGTGAGCTCGTGCGAGGAAAAAAGATTCAACTTGTTGCATCTTGCTTACCTGCATGCCTCACGGGGAGAATGTGAGATAATGAGCAGCTAGTGTGCGTCTATTCTTGTTGCATGTTAGAGGACATTTTACAAAAAATAAATCTTTAAAAAGAAAAAAAGTGTGGCATCTTGTGAGTCCACACTTTAAGATGTTTTTTATGTGTACATATAAAACAGAATTGAGAATAGAATGAGCACATAACAATGATAAAATAAAATAATAATAATAATAATAATAACTTTATAACACTTTTTGATTGGTTTATTTTTGTTGTAGTATTTTTGTGGCGAGATTTTAAAACATGAATCACTTGCACTATGTTTTCAAAAAAAGTACTGAAAAAAATAGTTTCCTGAAAAAATATCATTTTGGACATATATTTCTGTGTTTTGAGTCAGTGTCTGTTTAGTATAGGCTGTAGTGTGGTGTGTGTGGTGTGTGTGGTGGGAGTAGGGTGCGGCAGGCGGCACACCCACCTTCACTGTCAAATGAATGAACCTCTGCAGGGGCCTGAAACACAGCTGTCATGCTGGCACACACAGCTTTACAGGGACTTTTACTCTCTTTTTCTGGATTTTGGGTTATTCCTAAATTGTATTGAAGACACAGATTTAGATTCTCACCAACGACTACCTAATTTTTCTTAAATGCAGAACTGTATCCAAGTTTCCCTCTGTGTTGAGTATGTGTGATTGGTCTGAAAAAAGGTGATGACCCTCAAAAAATATTTTCTAGAGAGACATTTAGTATCTTTTGGTTGTTTACATGCTGTTTTTGACTGTTACCCAGTCTGACAAGAAAGGGAATATGCAGTAAATGCTGAATACTTGTTTTTTTTTGGGGGGGGGGGTGAAAAAGGTCAAATGTCAAGTTACATTTTTGCCCCAGCCTTCAAAAACACAACAGTCACACTCTAATATACTGACATGAAGCTATTATACACACACTGGGATGGTTTGCCCACAGAGATTGTCTTGTGCTCCAACACACGGGTCTCCTGTAAGTGGATTATGGGTGAAATCAAGTTAGTGATGTTGTGTCATGACAACCAAACAAGCAGCGCACATGACCTCTCTGCCTGAGAACACTTGTTTCCTGCACATCTTGGCTTTAAGGATTGTGTGTGTGTGTGTGTGTGTGTGTGTGTGTGTGTGTGTGTGTGTGTGTGTGTGTCCTGCTGTCTGTATGACTGTGACTGTGCAGAGGAGCATGATGCTGTCACATCCTGTTTGCTGTCCTGCTGCGAGCCTGATGTGTGAACCTATTTTCAGCGCCTCTTCCATTCGGGGAAGTGCCCCTGTTTGTGTGATGCTGTCGTGTTTTCCATGCTGTGCAGTGAAAAAGACACTTTCCACACTGTGCTCTCATTTCTTTTCTTTCTTTTTTTTGTCCTCCATTTGCCATTTTCCTCCGCCATTTCTTTCCTGACTTGATTCCATAAGCAGCAAAGTAATGGCGGCAGGAGGGGCGGGATTGATTTTTCCATTACGACCCCCTCCGTATACATTTATTTTGAGTGGTTTACATGAAGCATAATTGGTACCCTGACTTTAAAGCTGGAGTGGGAGTATTGAGCTGGGAGGGAGAAAGAGGACAACTGATGGAAAAGAGAGGGAGTAGCCGCCAAAATGAGACTATGAGGAGAGAAGGAAGGAAAGAGCTTGGCAAATATGACAAAGTTACCAGTTGTTCAGCAGCAGCCAGACTGCAACACATCTGGAACGCATCAGTAAGTTGGAAAATCTTACAAGAAATAAGGGAGGAGGACGGGGGGAGGGAGAGGAGTGGTGAAAGAGAGGGGCCCGGTGGTGACTCACATCTCTGCTATTCCACTCCATCACTGTGTTTAAACTATGTGTCCTTCTGTGGCCTGAGACACAGGGCTTCCCCCGTGTACCTCCCTCTTTTCACTCCCTTCCTTCCCCACCACTCCCTCTTGGCTTTAGTCATCCCACAGGACTTTTAGGGGTCTCTTTTTCCATTTCTCTCTCTTTTTTGTTCTATTCATACCTGGCCAGCAGTTCAGCTTTTTCACCTCCATAGCCTTGACTGTTTTATAGGGATTTAATGGGACTAATGTAAACGGGCCTTTTCTCCTTGTTTATAACTGTCTCTCTGTGTAAACTGGGAACAGGGAATGCAGTGCTTGTGGAGCCAAGTGGGTGATGGGTGTCAGGAGAGAGGACAGCCGGTCTGGTCAGAGAGGGTTTCTGCACTGTGAAAATGTGTCTCATTAGATGTGTCTTTGTGGCTGAAAACCTTGTTTTTCTGACAGTCTCAAAAGCATCATCTTGTTTTAAGACTTTTCTTGCAGCAAATAACAAAATATATATATATTGGTACTGGTGTTAAGTTCCGAAATATTTTGTCTAGAGTTTGATATCAGTAAATGAACAGCAGCAAACATCAGCTGTCATCAGTCACAGTCCCTCAAAATCACAGAGCTTTTTTTATATAGAAGCCATTATGCACCAGCATTCAATAGAATTCCACTGTAGAGGAGGAAGAGGATATCTGCACTAATAACAGCATCCTCATTAGACCACAGCACATGCAGCTGCACAACAGTTTGCACTTTGACTAATTTGCATCAATAGGAAAAAACCTTTACTGCAAAGGGGAAAAAAGATGAACGCAACAATCTCACATTTGCTCTTGTGTCTTTAGGGCTTGTTGAAAACATGAAATTACCCATCATTTTCGGAAAGCACGTTATGAAACCTGCAGTTGACTTGGGCGCCATTTTGTCAGATCTTTTGGAGCAAACGTGAGGCTGAAGGTGGAGTGAAACGAGCGATAAACAAGGTTTAGCGTCATATCCTAACTGACGACTGTGAATCAGGCAAATCAGCCAAAATGTGGGCTGAAAAGATCAGTTTAATTAGTGTTTCGGTGGTCAAAAATACTTTTGAAAATGTAACTTAAAAAGTAATTTTTCAAGCAAAAATGTTTTGGTTAAGCTTTGCACATGCAAGGATTTACAGTTTATTTCTGTTTTATCTCATTGTAACTCGGATATTTGTGATTTTGACCCCTTTTCCCTTTGTTTGACAGAGTCTAGAGTCTAGAAGTCTAGAAGATAATGTTTTACCCTATTTTTTTTTAAATTTTATCTTAATGTATTGTTGTCCCTCCTGCTCTTCTGATTAAGATACAACTGTCTAACATTGATCAGTAGACCCATGTGTTTAATTGTTTTAACTACTCATTCAAAGAAACTCTCTTTGGGGGTGATGAAGGGATTAAAGCAGCAAGACTGATCAGAATTGTATTGTATCAGATTGTATTGTTAATTGTCCTATCCAGAGATTCCTATTAACTGATTAGCCCACCCCAAAAACCATTGTTTTAGTCTGGCCTTTGATTCAGTGATATAAAAACCTTGTTCTGAATGTTGATCTTCAGATAGAATAAGACACCTTAGTTGTCAACTTCTGTCCCTACTGTACAGTGAATAAAACTAACCTGAACCAGCCACAGAATTGGACCTGAAAAAATATTCTTTTCTTCAACACAACCAATGAACAATAAATAAAATAATCAAAAAATAGGCAACGGACAAATGGAGCTGTGGCCAAAACACATTCCTCTGTAAGCTCTGTAAGTGAGATTGTGTAACTTTTAAAAGAGGAAATAGCACATTCATTCTCTTACAAAGAAACAGTTAATTTCATAAGCAATAAAACAAACCCTTACTCGACCTGCAGACTCATAGGGTGTGCCACTACACACTCACTATGCTTTGGTGTGACCAGTAGTGGCTTTCTGACTTTTTGAGTCATTCCCCTCTTCAGTTTACTCAATTTACAAAAGAACTTGACAAGATAGTTGAAGTGTAGCGCCCACTCTCTCGTTTCTCGCTGGCTAACACTGTTAGCTCTGTCAGTCTGTTGCCATTTTGTAGCACTGTTTATCGTGTTTGCACTGTTAGTTGCTAGTTGCCGGCTTTGCCATCTCCATGTTGAGAACATAGACTATAATGATGGACATAGCTACCATGATGTGATCTATTGATTTGTAGACTGTTGTTTTGAAGCCTTGAGTTAAGGCATTTGGGCTGCTGCCATCTTGTTTTTTTTGGAGCCAGAAGCAACCATATTTGGATGAAAGGGTAGAGCTGTGGCGGAGGAAGGGGTTGGATCTGACTGGAAATCTGACAGCATGTCACTCGAGCATAACTTTTTTTTTTTAAATTAAAAAAAAATTAAACGGCCGCACAGTTGTCATGAATATTAAGATTAGTAACACAGACCAAAACTTTTTTTTGCACTAGGCTGTAACCATGTTTATTTCTGCTGTAATGTTGGGCTTTTTAACATGGGTGTCTATGAGAATTTACTCCGTTTTTGACCCAGCCTCAAGTGGTCATTTGATGTACTGCAGTTTTTGGCACTTCCACATTGGCTTTATTTTTTAACCTTGGAGGTTGCCGCTTGTGTGAGAACCATGTCCAGTAAACTCGTACACTCTGAATTTTGTATACAGCCCCTTTAATACTCAAAAATATAATAGTTGGCGCTCTGAATTCATCTCTGACATGACATCTATCCAACTGAGCCCCACCCACTTCAAATAGCACTGAAAAACCAGCAGAAAGTCATGTGAAATAACTCAACTGTCTTAGCTTTGGTAGAAAAAAAGGCTCCTTAAGAAGCCCATTTCTTTTAGTAACAAAATGTTATCAGGGCATTAAAAATAAAGTTCAGGCAGTACTAGATTCCCAGGCCTGTTAGATTTCAGATTGTTTTGCAGTGTAGATAAAGTCCATGGGAGTGGGAGTGGATCAAGTGAAGAGGGCCATGTTTAGAGCAAGATGACAGACACACTGTGGGGTCGGCGAAGGTTGCAGCGCCACACCCGTCCGAGGACATGACAGTGGAGGAATGTCAGAGTGAAACAGTCTGCTCTCAGCACAGGAATGCTGTTGAGAAAGCAGTTTGGAGTTTGACACAGGGCAGAAAGAGCCAGAGAAGAGGAAAGGGAGTGTTTACTGGATGATTCGACCAGATGTATATGTGCTGTGACGAATGTGGCCACAGTGCAGTCATTTTTTGTGTTTTTAAATTGTGTTTTCATGGTTTCACTTGTTGTTGCAACCATTCATAAAAACACAATAACAGCATTGTATGTTTCAGAAAAGAGTGTGTAGGAGTGCAGAGCCTGTTGAAGCCCTTATGTGGTTGTATCATGTTCTTCATCCAAATACCATAAAAACTACATAAAATCTTGCTTACTGTTTTTTTCCCATGTTTTTTCTTCTTACAGCTCACTCTTCCATCTCTGAGTTGCTGATGGTAAAAATCTGAGGAGGTGACATCTAATAGGAAGAGACTTCTATCTCACAGTAACCATTCCAGTTTCTCACATCACCTACCACATCATGGCTATTGTCCTCCGCTCCAGCCCCCTCCTATGGACACGGCTGGCAGCATTGGTCTTCGCCTGCGTGGCCTTCTCTGTGGCCGTGCATGGAGGCCGACTCTACCACGGCACCGGAGACTGGTGCATCTTCTGCTGGGCCTTCAGCTTCGCCGGGACTCTGCTCGTCATCCTGGTGGAGCTGTTCGGCCTCCAGACCAGAGCCCCTGTTTCCTGGAAGAACTTCCCCATCACCTTCGCCTGCTACGCTGCCCTGCTCTGCCTGTCTGCCTCCATCATCTTCCCCCTCTACTTCCTCAAGGGCTCCACAGGCCAGAGTGAAGTCCGCGACTACCGCATTGTGGCGACCGTCTTTTCCTGCCTGGCCACTATCGCCTACATGACCGAGGTGAGCATCAGCAAGGCGCGCCCTGGTGAGGTGGCCGGCTACATGGCTACAGCTCCCGGCCTGCTAAAAGTCTGCGAGACCTTTGTGGCCTGCATCATCTTCGTCTTCATCAGCGACCCTGTGTTGTACGAACGTCACGATGCTCTCAAGTACTGCATGTCAGTCTACTGCATCTGCTTCATCCTGTCGGCGGCCATCATCCTGCTCTGCATAGGCGAGTGCACTGGGTGCCTCCCCTTCCCATTTGCACGCTTCCTGTCTGCCTACGCCCTCCTGGCAGTTGTTCTCTATCTGTCAGCGACCATTATCTGGCCCATCTTCAACTTTGATCCAAAGCACGGCGGCTCAAAAACTAGGCCCTACAACTGTAACACTGGGATGGGTCTGTGTGTGTGGGATAAGCTCATGGCGGTAGCTGTGCTCACTGCTGTCAACTTCATTCTTTACCTGGCTGATCTGATCTACTCTACCCGCCTGGTGTTTGTCAGTGCTTGAGGGAAGACTAAGAGTGTTGGGTGAGCAGTACGCTCCAAATAAAACTGATTTTGGCAAGTTTTCAAAGGTTAACAAACTGCTGTCAAATTCAATGCTGCAAGCAAAAACTAGTGTAATGATATTGTTTGTTAAAAGGTATCTGCACCAGCCGGAGGAGCTTTTGCATCATGATGGGAGTAGACTATAGACTTCTCCCACATCTGGTATGGTTTAAAGTAGTGTTTTATACTAGTGTGACTCTATTTGTTGCTTGACAAAAATTTAAGGATTTGATTTCACTCTAATTCTAGTATAAGAAGATGGTAGCCTGGAAGAAATAGAAATGGCCCAAAGTTAATGTATGACCCAGGATGACAACAGACACACTGCGGGCACTGGGGGAAGTAAATAAACATGGATTAACAAGTTCAGCTGGTCAACCCAAGTAATCAAAAGATAATCTTTTTAAATATCAAATGTCATGATATTTTTTTACCAAGAGCATCGATATTGATGTTGCGATGATATTGTTGGGTTGAGTAATGGTGCTTTCACAAAATATTTACACAATGACATTTTTGCTAGATAATCATTAATGTGGAAATTTTACTACTTCACTGTAATGCAGCCTTTTTAACCAGAAAAAGACAACACTTGTGATAATATCTCAAATCTATGATGATATGTTGTCTCATATCACAGTATTGATATATTATAAATATATTGCCCAGCCTAATTTTCCCCAGACTGTCAGTTTCACCTCTGCAAACCTGCCAAATTTGATTTTGTATGAAGTTTACTGCTTCGGATGATACAGAAAGAGAGGACGGAAAGTTGGAGGTCAATGGCTATGTTTACACGTACAACAATATTCCCTGAAATCACTATGGCTCTCTGTTCATGTGTTGGAGGACATACATGTCAAATCTTTCTTCCAGTGACCTGGATAGACTCTAATCTTGATTATGAGAGACCTGAATGTGATTGCTGGATCTTTTCATTGCCCACTGTAATACTCAACATGCAAAATTATTTCATGTATACAGAGATGTTATGGAGTAATCTATTAAAAGACCCCGAATACTATGTGCATGTAAACATAGTCTTGAATGGCAAATGAAGAAAAACCAAAGAAAATGGCGGCTTATTATTATTGTGTTTTTGTTGTGGCATAATGTATATGTCAGTGCTCTGCCTTAAGTTTGTCTTCAATTTGAAGGACAAAATGTAGAAAAACAATGAGCTGTAAGGAACCAGGATTAAGTTGACTGTTGGACAATATATTTGAATGTCAAACAATGGGAAATCTCAAACTTGGGTTTTGTTTTTTGAATATTTCATTAAAGGAATTGACACTTTTCCCACCATTCAGCTCAGCAGCTGATTAGCAGCTCAAATCATTCATGTCATTTTTACACAGCTCTGATGTTGTAAGATCTGAAATTGGCTAGAGCAAAATAGTTTACATGATGTTATCTTGAATGCAAAGCTAGCTTTTTGTATTGATATATGTGTATTTGTATCTGCAAGCTACAATCAATGGCAACAATATACAGTATATATGTGGAAAGAATATATGCAAGATTGTGGATGTAAAAACAAACAAACAAACATGTTTAAAGTGCACTTAATATTAGTATTTTCTATGTGTGTTTAAATTTCTGGTTTTACCCTTTCTGTCTCCAAGTATCAAAACGTTGATTAACACCACATTCACACTACTAAATTCTTGCACGTTGTTGATTGGGTCTATTGGTTTTACACTGCTGTAATAAATACTCTGAGAAAGAAACCAAAAACAGTGCTTCTCTCTCCCTCTCTCTCTCTAGATGATGTTAGTGTTATATTATTCAGCTTTTTTTATAGTCCACTGTTCATGTTTCAATTGTGCATACCACATCTGAGTTGTAGGAAAAAATAATCCAGTGTTTCAATAAAACCACATGTTAAATGGATGAGGGGGTGTGTGTGTGATTGCATTGTTTTACTTTTGGTTTCTTTAAAGGTGCTGTTTTACCAACTTTCATGATTTCTTTCTTTGTTTTTATCCATGCTAGTGGAGAAAGTTAGCTCTGTGGTCCACCACGCTGGTCCAGACTGAAATATCACAGCAATTATCAATTTGACTGCAATAAAATTTTGTAGACATTTATGGTCCTGAGAGGATGAATCTTAATAACTTTGTTGATATCCCCTGACTTTTCCCAAAATGCTACCATTAGATTGACAACTTTGGTTTTAAGGGAAATGGCTCAACAACTCTTGGATGGATTGCCAATTTATCAGGTGCAGGTATTCATGGTACCCAGTGGATGAAGCCTAAAGACTTGGGCAATACTCGTAGTTCCTATTATTAAGTAGCACCAGCATGTCAGTGTTGTTGTTTTTTTTCATCTAATAAAATACCCCAACATCTACTCTGTTAACTTGGTACAGACATTCATGGTTCCCAAACAATTTTCATCAACGACTTGATGTGATCTCGATTTCTCTTCACCGTGAGGAAAAAACAGTAGCTAGCACTAGCACAAGAGCTAAAACAAGTTTGTTTATTTCCTGCCTGGCACCAACAAGGCTAGTGGTCTGTTCACAGGATGACTGAACACCAAAGTGTCAAACCTACAACGTTGCAAGCTACCTTGTCACTGAGTCGCCACTGAAGTGCTGCTCAAGAGCTTGTTGATATAATTGTGTCGTGATTGGGAAATAGTGAAACAAAAACCTGATTGGTTTATGCTTCACTGCTTTATTGGAGTGCTGAAATAAGTCCAGCTCATCATGCATTGGTAGCATGTCACACTCATCACGCAGCAACAGGTGCCGGGCGTCAGTCTGTAGCTTCATGTCAGCAGCCTCTTTTTAAAATAACTTGGAGCATTTTGCCTTGTTACAATCATGCAGCACAAGAGATCTTTAATTGTCTTTAACTTTGCCATATACATGTAAAAACTTTCACAAGGGATATCAATGAACACACGTAAAAAGTGATGGTCAAAGTGCGTATTGTTTGAAAAGAAAGTAAACAGTATAAATCAGCATCTGCTCCATGCACACTATTTATACTTCCCTGTTTACTTTATCTCTCAACACACTTTCCCCACCTCCCCCCTTCACTGCCAGATCCCCTCCAGATCTCTGCAGATCCAAGTGCAACTTACAGGTCTCTGGAGCCATGACTGACAGGAGGAAAAGAGACAGTAATGACGCCCAGCCCGGACACAATGACATGTCACAGTGTTTATTTTGTTTAAGGAAAGGTTGCTACCTCTGGCATGGGAACACAGCTACTACAATAGCAAGCGCAGCCACAAGCAAGTCAGGGGTTAGTGTGCCTGGATCACATGACAGGAACACTATGACTCAACTTCATAACTATTCATGTGCAACAGAACTTGCAGAGTTGTTCTGGTTCACAAAGTTTGGATTAAGCGCTAAAAAATAGAAGGTGTTTTGACTCAGCTTAGGTTTTATTTATCATTGACTCTTTTCTTGCTTTTCTTTGGTCTTTGTGTACAAATGTAGTATCTTGCAATCCTTTGAAGGCTGGACACCTTTAAGGACACAGCACTTGAATTAAAAAGCTCAGGCTACATTTAATGAGCTTGTATACCCCTGGGTTTGAGTTTATGAGTTTGAAGGTGTTAAGCATTGGGATCTGGGAACTTGGAGGTTGACACCTTGAGCTCTTTGTCATGTTCTTCCGGCCATTTCTAGGACCATTGCAAATCTTGGGGTGGCACACCAAAACCAAAAGCCATAACTCAATTTCAGGAATTAAGTTGTTGAAGTATATGGGCTTGTTGATAATTGTCAATATGAGAGTTAAAAAATCGCATATTGATATAATTTCTTTTCTTATTCTAAAGTAATTATTAATAATTATCTGATGTGTATAGACTAATACCAGTCAACATTCTGAATTCCACAACAGCCCTGTTTAATGTGTACATGTTCGGGGATTCATTGTTCTTCAAATAAAAAGACTTATATAAAGCTATAATATGAATGAGTATATTGATTGTAAGGAACAAAACATTTACGGGGAGCAAGCCTTCTCAAGCTAAGGGGAGACTTGTGGGTACTCATAGAACGCATTTTCATTCAGATATCCTGAGGTGAGAGTTCAAGGTTGAAAATGACCATGCCAGTTGTTCCCTTTCCCAAAATTTAGCCTAACTTTGGAGTGTTATTTAGCCCCCTTACCAAAAAGCTATGCTGACATGCTTGGTACCAATGGATGCCTTAGGTTGTCTAGTTTCACAAGATACTTTGCACATAGAACATGAGCATACCACAGGCTCATGAAAAACAGTAATGTAGACCTCCAATTATTTTCACCAGGGGGAGCCACTGGGGGGAGGGGATACATTGTTTATGACAGGCGGGCCACGGCCCCCCGTGCCCTCCCCTTGGGGGCACCACTTCTCCCGGCTAGCTTTGTTTCTCTCGTGCAGTGAAAAAGTCTAGTTGAGTGTGGCCTTCCTACTCTCCTTAAGTAACTAAATTAATTCTTGGCCTTCCCACTCTGACCCATAAAAAGAACAAAGAGCGTAAGTCATCAGCACTACAATAGCTTTATACAAACTCAAATGAAAGAGGCCATAGAAAGAATTCTGTCTCAAACGCAGCGTCTTGTTTCGACTCTTAAAGCGGATGTGTCGTTCTCAACACAACCAAGAGTCAAGTGTGTAACAACAAGCAAATTTAAATGACAACACAATACTTAACTGAAAACATACGACATATTAAAATAGTCGCACAGATGTGCTGAGTGTTTGGAAAGGCTCACCATTCCTCCAGTGCTGAGGCTCATGTATCCTCATCTTCCCACAGATACTTACTTCCCTCTTCTCTCTCCAAACCACAAGAGTCTCAATGACAAACAGCTGTGCAAGCTGTTTTTGAGTAACAATTGGAGTTATTTTGTGGGGTTGTTCCATAATTTTATTTCAACACATTTGCGTCCTCTGACCCTACAGTGACTCTTGACTGTATAGTAAGTCATAGCTTCTAGTAAAAGGTTTCTTGTCATCCTTTTGTTTAAAAGGAGAACTTCATTGATTTTGCACATAAAATTCAGTTTTTATGTCATAGGGAGTACCGCTTAGTCTGTGTAACAAAAAGGCCTGGTTTTATTTGGGGTCATGAGCAGGACTATTTCTTGGTGGGGCAGAGACTTCCCCTCTGCTGGTTGCCACTTCACTTTGACATGGGAAGGAGGTTAATGCCCTAGCCAAGAATAAGTCGTGCATATAATCCCCCCTAAAAAATAAAAATAATTAATGAATAAAAAAATAAGTAAATAACACACTTTTGATATTGTACAAGCAAACAATATACAGTATGTAGTAATTAATACACTTTAGGGGTGCTAGTAGGTTAATTTTGTTACATTTGCACAGAGCCACGCTTAAAGTCTTTATGTTTGGTGTAACAAAATCTAAACGTGAACCATGATTTAATCAGGTTTAAAAGTTAATCCTTGTTGGTGCAATCTAGCTTATGTCATGTTAAATGTGATTTATTAAACAAAATTACATTCACCTCCATTTAATAATTGATGTTAAACTGATACATGTAGCAGTAGTATTATTATTAGTGTTGAAGCATTATATAACATTAAAATTATAATTAGAAGTATTAATATGAGCATAGCATAGAGTTAGCATAGCTTACAGCCTAAGTGTCAGCATCGGCAGCAGTAGGATATTATGGAGGCATTATGATGGTAAAACAGCCTGTAGCGTATCAAGTAGGCGGCAGTAGCCTGACTGCTCTGTATGATTCCCACATACCTCAGTGGCCCTATAGTTAGTTTCTCTTTTGGCACTGTAATGACTGAGGCTATGTTTACCCACATAATGGTCATTCTGTTTTCCCAAAGGTTCTTTGTGATCTAATACAGGCATTTCCATTAAGGGTCCACTTGGCTGTTGTTTCATGAACCTGTTTGTGTCAGTCAGGCTGGCTCAGAGCTCTCACTGTGTGATATCTGAGATTATACCTCCCCCTGGTGACACTCTGAGTGACTCAGTGTGACAAGATAAGTGGATGGAAGAGTGAGTTTTTTTGTTTTTTTTTCTAACTGTACTTGTTTCAAGTTATGAGAAATATTGTGGAGTAGTGTGTCCTTATCAGGGGTGTAGCACCAAATTCTAGGCCCTTTGCATGGGCAGTGTCTGTGGGCCCCCCACTCAAACCATGTCTCTCATCCATTATTCTTTTTTTTTCTTACAAAATCAGTCATACTTCTTTGTTTTGTTTGTTGTTTTGTTTTGTTCTCTTTTTTTGGAGCCCCATCTATGTTTTCTTGTGGAAAGACATGCCAGTGTACAGTATGTCAAGCAAACACTCAATAAAAGTTCTGTCTTCCAACTGACCACCACCACCACCATTGGGGCTCTGGGTAATCAGTCCCACTCTCCTCACCGCTATGAGGCCCTTGGTCCTGATGCAGGAAAAACTGCTAAAGGAGCCACTGAAACAAAATATTTTAGGTCATTTAGCAGCTAAAAGTCATGGTGACCTTGCTTGTCTATTCTTAAGCTGGGAAACTATGCTACATAGATATTATGGAAAATTAAGTTGTGTGTTGTCAAAATACAGAATATATAACTGCTAATTGGGACAGAGATTTTAAAAATCATGAACCAAAAATCACGTAAATGTGGCCAAACTTATGGGCTCCAAATAAGAGAAAGACTGTGCCTATTAGTAAAGAAAACTTAAATATTTGAATTATTACACCAGAGGACAGTTTCTAAATGAATAGAAAGTTGTATTTTTAAATGTTTTTACACTGTAGAAGTTTTTACATGAACAAAAACTTGACAGAAGAGGATGCCAACAATTGGTATCCAAAAATAACTAAAATCAAATTATTTTCAGCAGAGAGGAAAGTAAATGTCAGTGGTGCTTTGTGTTCGGAGTTTTCCGCTCTATTTTTTGCCACATTCACCTCTCTTAAACTTTCCACGTGTAACTACCTTTCCTGAGCTGCTGCCAGAGAGAAATAAAATAGGAGCTGCTGGAAAAGTGAATGTCATGAAGGAATTATGGCTCCAAATTCCAACAGTAAGTTCTTCTTAAAAGATGTTCAAAGTGCTACACCAACTATATCTACCCCTTAACATTAAGGCTTTTTTGGTCTCAAGCTCCCAACATGCCCATTTATGGTTACGCTGAACCATTTAGACCCATAAAACTGTCAAGAAAACCTATAATGTTACTTTAGTGTCTTTTTGTTGGGTTGCTGCATTTTTATTGCCTTTGCTGTTTGCAAAAATTAAACACTTTTTGTCCATCTCTCTTATAGCCATGGTCTTTTTAGTGGAGAAATAGCAGGAAATAAGACCTGTGAAGTTTTACAGCGGGAGGAGTGATTTCACAACAGTTGCTGATTTAGATTTGTTGAGGCATTTCTGGTCCTGAGCCCCCCCAGGTGGCACTGTTCTTCAAGACAAACCTGCTCTGCTTAGAGAGGATCTAACAAGCTATTTCTCATACAAACCTTTCAAACACGTTTTGACAGACACAGCCTGGTTACATCATCCTTAAATGAAGTCAAACTACCTTTTGTCTCAACAGTTAACACCAACCACAGGTTTAGCATCTGCTGAGGGCAGATGATTCAGAAACATTGAAGGTGATTTGTTAAAGTTTTTACCACTTTTTGTCATTTTCTTTGATGATAAGTCACAGCATTAAAGGTTCAGTGTGTAGCATTCAGGGGACATATTAGCAAAAATTGACCATATTAAGTATGTTTTTTTTAATGCATTATCACATGAAAATATGAATTGTGTTTTCATTTTCTTGGAATGAGCTGTTTATATCTACATAAGGGACCTTGTCTTCAAAGTTCACCATGTTGCAGGGCCATGTTTCTACTGCAGCCCAAAATGGACAAATCAAACACAGGCTCTAGATAGGGCTATATGCGGTATATAAAGTTCGTTACTGTAGTTAGCAGCCCCTCTGCAACAAGCAGTGGAACGGGAAAGCAGATTTTTAAACATGAAGCTGCTTTAGTTAGACCGTTCTCTCTCCACAGCACAATAATGCACAATGCAGATAATTTGGCTCCCAATAAAAACTTCCTGAAAATCCTGATCTTAAGTTATTACACATTAGCAGGTGCTGGGTGAGTGGCCTGTTTGCGAAATGCCAAACAGTACCGGAGAAACACTGATTTGTAACATAAAAATGCTTTATTTAGTCTTTTTACTAGTTTTAATGACTTGGTCCAGTTGTTTTGAAGAGTAAGAGACCTATGCGGATAACTCAGCTCCTGGTTAAAATCTCATTAACGTCTGGATCTTAACTTATCAGACCAAATGGTGAGCAAACATTAACATTAACATTTCTTACAAGCTAAACCATGTTTGAGAAACACTGATTTGTGGGGTGAAACTGCTTTATTCAGTGTTTTCAGTTTTAATCACCTGATTTGTTTGTTCTGGAGTAGAAGAGATAATTTGGCTCCTGGTAAAAACCTCCTGAACAACAAACACTGAAGGCATTCTAACCAGGAGTTGATGCTTGGCACATGGGAGACGTTTCATCTGGGTGCAATCTGCAGTCTTTACCAGAAGATGCCACTAAATCTTACATAGTCCTCCTTTAAACTACCATGCCAAAGGAAGGCATTGCAGAAATGCACAAATGAAAAAATCCCTTTTTATATATATTTATATAATAGAGCATCCTAAATCCTGCCACCATTACTCAGAAAATTTCATTTCAATCACATTCCGGATCCTAGCAGTGAAATGTGTCTTTACTGTAGGATAGATTAAGTTCCTGCTAATGCGATCTTAAAATAAAGACATAAGTGCCTCTCTTACAAAACATGTTTATATAGTTACATGGGATTGTAGAGATTATGACATAATATCTTATTAAACCATTTTGTTTTCCATAGTGCCTAAGCCTTTTTCCTTTGGTCCATCTATTCACCTTGTGTGAGTGTTCATTTTTTGAAAGAAAAACACAAGACACACCAAAACCAAGCACTTGTTTGTATAATTTATATTGAAAACATGTTTTCCCTTTATAAAACCACATAAAAACTGTTACCTGTGGTCATAATTACAACAGTGTCCTGGTTATCAAATCCTCCTGTCAATATCACATGAAACAGGAGCGATGCATCTTAATACCAAGTGCATAATGGATTTAAAATGAATATCAAACAGGAGGAAATGAGCTGCTCTGAGCTCAATTTGGCTGGTTGTCCATCTGTGAGCCTGACTGGTAAGACTGGATGTCCTCCCCGATGAACTCCGACACTGTGGAGGGAGGAGAGAAAATCACAATCCTGTTCATCATCCTTTTATCCACCTCTTATATCAATGTCATTGGTACAGTTTGTTTAGCTTTTTGCGAGAATTATACCGACTTGTAAAACTATATGTATAACCTTCAGCACAGTAGTTGCAACATCTCAATAACTTGTCTAAGATGATTTTCACAGTAGCTCAGCAGTGCAGTTTTTCTTTTTTTTTAAAAGACCTTTTGAGACAGGAAAGGTGGGACAGATAAGGGAAAATGACATGCAGCAAAGGGCCACAGGCCAGATTTGAACCCAGGCCATTGCAGGAGCCAAAGGCATATTGGGTGCAAACTCTACCCAGTGAGCTAGACATCACCCCAGTAATGCAGCTTTTCAAAGTTTCTTGCAGAAATGTTTACATTGTTGGCTGACTTACATCAGAAGTCTTCAATGCTGAACAGTTCAAAATTCAGTTGGAGATTGGGAACATTCAAAATGGGAGCAGCTGTTCAGTTTTTTAGTGTATGCCCCAAAACTGCAAGATAACGTCAGCTAATTTATTTTATCACCAATATATCCTTCTCAGTGTACATATTTCAAGAAAAATGCCAAAGATATGTTTGAGGTAGTTTTGAGTTCTTTACCAGAGAACACACATTTTCAACTTTTAGGATCCCACTCAGTGCATCTTATTTTTAAAAAAATGTAAGGGATCTTTATCAAATGTATTTGTTTACTTGTATCTATTGTTACCACAAGGAAGTTATGTTGTTAGTTCAGTTTGTTTGTGTGTTTGTCTGTTTGTCAGCAGGACTGCATAAAAACTACTGGCCCAGTTTTCACAAAACTTGGTGGTAGATTTTTTCTTTTCTTTTCTTTTTAAATTTATTTTTTGTGCCTTGAGCACCACATGCCGAGTGCCATTTAGTTCCATTATATTGGAGAGAAGACAGACATCTTTGCGGCTGATATCTCTAATACTCTTAGTCACACCAAAAACATTTATATTCATAGACAGCACTACAGGTAAGAGGAAAAATATGTATTTTTGACTTTGGGATGAACTGACCCTTTAATAAGAAAAAAAAACATAGGTTCATATATCATAATCAAATATCAAATTTGTTATTGGCTGTAATAACACTGTTTTTACCTAGGCTACACAATGCAGCATTCTGTCATTTTGTACTGAAGGGAAGAACGACTTATAATTAATATCACTTCAAGAATCATGAAATCAAAATAAAGACATAAGTCTTCACTGGTTGTTACTGGGAATTGGTTAAATTTATTCAGACATTAAGAGGGGTTATTTTCCAGGTGGATATCTGCATCTAAGGCTTCACTCCCAACTATGATGGCTGGCTCATGCTTGTAACAATTCAGCTCCACTCTGACCCTGAATTTAATCCCAAATTATGGGATTAAAATTGACATCTGTCAACTCTCTATTTGTTCAGACTTTAACATCATTGACAATGCTTGTGTTTTATAAGTGAAGTTGTTTTATAGTATGCAGTTAAATGGTAATGCAAGCAAATAATATGAACGGAAAAATAGAATTACGCTGTAATTACTCATTAAATTTTGGAACAGATCCTAAGGGGGGCAAGTACATAAAGTATTTTTTCACTTTTATCAACATTACAAGATAGGACATTCTCCGGAGGTCTACGCTCTAAAAGTGCCCTTCTAGTTTAAAACGATATACAGTGTGACTACCGGGACAGGTATGAGGTAAGTATGGAGAGCATTTCCAACTATCATCTAAAGCACCAATGAATGGAAATAATAATTCAATATCATTAAAAAACTAAATTATACATCCTAGTTTCTAAGCCTATGGAGTCTTCACAGACAGAAATTTGGCATTATCTTATCTACTCTAAAGCAATGCATTTAACCATTTATTTAGACAATTGCTGTCTACCTGTCAGTTTATCATTCAACACATTCATTCTGCCACTCATCCAAACATCCATACTGTACATAAAAACATTTCTTTATCACCTCTGTCCTTAAAATGTCTATGTTCTAGTCAATTAGTTCATCTTTTCATCAGATTATTGCACTCAATAAGATAAAGACAAAAGCAACTCACCTTCTTCAAATGTAATGTGGTGCATAGAAGAGCTGGTAAACTCTAGGGGGCACTCCTGGATCTTGGCATCCCTCTCTCCCCCATGTCCCATCCCCAGCACCCTTCCCTGGGGGTCCCAGCCCTCGTAATGGGAGTAGGGTGCCGGGCACATGTCCTGATATTGGCTGGGGTTGGAGGGAGGAGAGGGACACACCTCCTGAGGATAAGCAGAGTACTGGGGGTAGGGGGAGGTGGGGATGGGAGGCAGAGGGGAGGTCGAGATGGGACTGCCGGCAGGAAACGGGCTGAGAGAGGAGGAGTGGGAGGGAGAAGGTGAGGAGGAAAGGTACGGTGAGTCCAGCCACGGGGAAGGAGAGGGGGAGGGAGGCTGCGGGCCGCGGGGGTACAGGGGGGGAAGGAGCTCAGTGAAGCCCAGCTCCAGGTTCTCAAAGCTGGGTTGACGCTCAGATAGGGCTGCCCTGGACCCGCCGGGCTCCTCCACTGCAGCGTCGGGTTTGGAGCAGTACTCCTCATGGTAACCCATAGTGGGACAGGGAGGGGAGTAGGTGGAGGGGTAAGGGGGCAGGTGGAAGCCCAGGCCTCGATCATCAGCCATGGGGTCGCCTCTCGTGTGGAAGCCCCTGTCCATCCTGGGTTGACCCCCAACAGGACACACAGTCCCCCCATCCAGAGGCAGCACAGACGGCCGGGACAGCAACGGGTCCTCCTCTTTGAACATAACTGTGAGGAGGAACAGAAACAGTTTAACTAATATGTGTAATAACATCTTTATGTTTATTATTCAATGTTTTCTAAATAAACATTTAAAAAAAGGTTTTATGTTGTAGCTTTTTTAGTTTAATTCTGCTGCAAAGAAAGCTAGAAACACAGTTCTTTTTATTTAAAATGTATTATTTATTTTAAGAATTTTATATTCATGTAAATGTATGATTCAATTTTTATATTATAAGATTATAATTTTTTGGTTTTTTTAAAGACTGTTGTATGTGAAAACTATTTGTAGTAGAAAATCTCCTAATGAACATAAGGATGATAAATATTTATATAGACTCGTTATGATTCCATATTGAAACAAATCACGAGAAATGGGAATGAAATCCACAGCTGGAGACTTAAGTATTTGCAAGGGCTTGGATTTTGTTTCATCGCTGGGATGAGGCATATGAAACAGAAGGTTTGGGGGTCCTCCGCCAAAGAAATTTGAACATTTAACACTTAATTTTCTGCATTCTTGTGAATTTTCATACACCAATTTGTGCCTTTTTTTTTTTAGAATCATGTACAAAAGTCTTAATTCTCTTTGTCACAAACTGGCTCAGTTAATGTAATGTAGTGTAAAAAATGTATAATTTATTAAACTAAGATTAACTTAAATGGACAATGGAGTGTGTAGATCAGGTCAGTAATGGATGTGTGCCAAGTGTGCTGTGGAGGCTTTGAAGGCTCAAAACCAAAAACCAGGAATGCAGGGTGGATGTGTGCTGGAGGAAAAGAGATCAAGTTGCTACCTTGCTCATCTTTTATAGCCTGCAAGGCCCAGGTGAGCGTAATCAAGGTAACGACCCTCTCATGTCGGCCAGCTGTGTGGTGAGGTTGGTCAGGACAGCCTCCAAGACAGTGGGAGGGGTGTCACATCTTTCTTTATATATATATATATATATATATATATATATATATATGTGTGTGTGTGTGTGTGTGTATATATATATAATGATAAATATAACCTCCAACAGACAGAAGATAGACAGAGGTGAATACGGTGTGATTAGACACTCACTGGGGAGATATTTGAAGCAGTGAGTGCTGCTCCTTTTCCTCTTCCCATTGGAGACGTAAAGACTAACTGACACTGGCCGACTGACGGACAGGTCACTGTACGCCGGCACCCTCACACACAACAAACACTGTCGCAAAAAAGAGGTGTAGAAAAAAATTAGGTCAGATTGTTGCAGAGACTTTTTAAATTCCGATTTTTAGAACCTATATCCCAGACGTAAAATTACCTCATTGCTGTTGTCACGGTCGACATGAGCCTCCTCCTCCCACTGCAGTTTACCATCTAACATTTTAAAAACATTAGGGAGAATTAATTGTAATGTAGATACCCACACACAAACACACACACACACACACACACACACACACACACACACAGACCTACAATAATTTTCCACTGAATGCTGCACAACTGTGCAGTCTGTAAGTGCCAGACAGCTGTTACAAAGTGTTAACGGAAAGACAGAGGCCAGAACACAATGTATTGAGCTGTTGCTGAGCTAATAAATAAAATAGAGTATAACATTAGAATTATCGTCTGTATGCCAGTCAAGTTGCAATAACTGTTCAAAACCATGTCTGTCCACACTCATATGTAGCCATAACAGTTAACATGGCTTCAAATATGATACCAATTCTAAAACATGAATGCCTTACACACATATTCAACCCCACAACACAGAAGATCTACACAATCTGCACAATTTCAGGGTGGACATGCAAGATTAGTGTCACTAATTTGGTATCAGCAACAAATGTTTCCCCTTCTTTTTCTATGTTTGGCAATGAAAAGTGTTTTTGCAAACCTTACCTTTTCGATATAAAACATCATCACTTATCCTATGTGTGTGAAATTTTGTCGCATCTATATAAATTCTTGAGTTATTGCCAAAAACATGTAATGTAATGTAACAGTAGTAGTTCAGAATCTTTACTGGCTCTATATTATCCTGATCAAGGTATTAGAGACAAATGATCAGAAAAACATCATAAGAAACGATTTTGTCTCCTTGATGGACCTTTACCTGTCCCTCTCTCCATGAAAAGGACTCTGGAGATTGGCAGGAAGTTGGAGCCACTCAGCAGAAGCTCCTCTCCTCCCTCCACAGAGCAGGAAGTCAGACTGACAGACTCAATGACGGGCAGCTCCTGAGCTGAACGCTGGGCTGAGGCAGGGAGAGGCGGGCAAATTAAACCACTGATACTCCCAATTTATACCACAAATCTTACACACAACCTGCTTTTGGTAAGTATTATGCAAAGGGGTATTCTCTAGTTCATCTGCCCATTTACTTACAGCACTCGATGGCCAGGGAGGCTACCTGCAGAGCCAGGACTCGACCAGGCGGAGCTACAGGGGGCGCTAGAGGGAGGTGGGTACGAAACACCAAACGGACGCGAGTGTTCTTCCTTCCGACGTCTGTTTCTCCTTTCCTCAGCTCGATGTCAGAGTTCCTCAGCTTCAGAATCCCTGCACAGTCGATGCTATGACACAAACGTTTGTAAATTTATCCACCTAACACCGGTCCAGTAAAAGAAATCTAAATGATTATCCTGGCACTCAAGAATACACAAAATGACTTCTGCACTGTATAAACTGGAGTACACGGCTGAAAAACATGCACTAAAAAGTGGGCTTTAAGAGGAAAAGTCTCGTTAATACTCACAGTGCAGTCATGTTGTTCTCAGGGTTGAGGGGGATGTCCAGTAGTTTGGTCCCCGCCTGGACGCTTTCATGACTGGCAGTACCCACCATCTTCCCTGTCACCCTGAGAAAGCACAAGCAGCTGAGTTTAACAGCCTTACATTTAAAGTTGTTTACAGAATCAAAGTCCCATGATAGACTGAGGCTCTGTCCAAATTTGTGCGGATTAAGATTGACTGTGCTAGAAATTTATCAAGCAAGATTTTCTAAAATGTGCAGGCTACAGCACATAATAGTTTTGCCTGTTTTATTGAATTGTAAATTCGAATATCTTAGGATTTTGGATTTTAGGTCAAATAAAACAAGCCATTGGGCTCCGACATTATAGGAGCATTTTTTTCTTTCTTTTTTTTTTTTAATTTTTACTTTCTAGATCTGTAGAAGCCAGAATGTGTATTAAGTTGGGCTTATGGGCATGCACTGTAGCCATTTGGCTACCAAAGGACTTCATAGTGAGCATAATTGAATGAAACGGTTTTCGGTTTATGCATATATGAATTTATGAAACGAACAAATAATAATGTAGTAGAAAATTGCATAAATACATTGGAATACAGACAAATCATATGCTGTTAATGTCCCCCAAAAAATCTCATACGTAGATGCTGAAACCCTGAGCAAAATAACAGCCAACGCTAGGCCTCAAAGTAGTAACATGTCTTGGCCTTTAAAGATTTTACATCTTCACTACACTGATATTTTCGTCAATAACATGTTACATTGAGAACAAGTGGTGCAAGAAATTTCCTGGAGCAACACTAGAAGCAGCTGGTGGTCACTTATGCAATGGTTAAAGCCACAGTGGTCAGATGACGAATACACACAGTCCCTTGAATATTAATGTAGACTAGAGGGAGTGTGGTAATAAACTTGATTTTAAACAGAGATGCAGTTCAGTACCTGTGTATCTGATAGAAAGGATGTGGCCTGATCGATCGGTCGTCTGCTGTTCCGACGAAAACCTGAAGGGAGAGCGGCTTCCTCTCTGTGTAGCCGCACAGCTGTAGAGAGACACAGTGTGAAGGACGAGATCAAACTGTGATGAGGCCGACAGCGGTGAGCCACAACACGTGTCCTGAGACTTTGCTCCAGCGCTACGCAAACACAACATTCAAACTAAATTTCTACTTTAGCTTCACAAGAAATTACATTCTACAAAAGGACAGTTGCAGTTGTTAAAACTACCTCATTATAAAAGCAAATAAATTATGAGTATATAAGTTTGCAGCATTCCTAAGCAAGATGTGGTTTTGAGAAAAGCTAAGGAATCTGTGTCACTTAAAGCAGCTGCCTCAACCTGCAGTTTTGGGTTTCACCTTGACAATAGGATGTCCTGTTGGTGTGGCCTTGACAGCTCCTCTGCTCCCCTCTGTCTCATAGTGGGCTCTGTGGTGTGGTCGAGGCTGCACCTCAATTCGCAGCTCATACTGGTCAAACTGGGATGGCAGCGGCCAGTCGAGTGGCGGCAGAGCATTTGACCTACACATGGATTATATCAGTAAAACATTAAACACTTTTAGTTGCAGTAGATATTTAAAACAATGCTGAGATGCCAATGAATAAATACTTTGCAGACCAAATAATGAGATTTACATATAATTTACACACACAAACATGATAAACGCAAAACGGACTTGCAGAGACGAGCAAATGCTCAGTAATGTGGATAAAACTGATGTACTGAATGTTTATATATGACAGTTCATAGGGTATCAAGGCATATATTTCCATATTTTTATTTTGATCAAAAGACTTTTTTTTCATCTTAACTTTTCATTAAAGATAAATCATGAGTGGATTATTTAAATCAAGTTAATCTTTTTTTTCTTTCTTTCTTTCTTTCTTTTTTGCTGGAAAACATAAAACCACAGTGACATGCTGCAAGCAAATTTACTGTTGCATTCTCATACAACACTAAGCAGATGTTGTTAAACCCTGAATTATATTCTTAGAGCCAAGTGAGTGCACATATGATGCAGATTTGCAGAGTTCACACTATGTACTGCACAAATTTACTCAGACTCCGTGCATGCACTCACTGATTACTAGAGCCCCAGTAAAATTAATTAAAAGGGGACGTATGCCCATTTTAAAATTTCTACATATTATAGTCTGAGACGGCCCAAAATATTAGTAAAAAGGAAGAATTCTACTCCAAATCAAAAAACTAAAGTGATGAAACTCAAACTTGAGATGTCATAGAGTATAAAGTCTGTCAGTAGACAATGAATTGCAAAAGATGCTCTAGATCAGTGGTTCCCAGCTGGTCCACCCAAGGGGTCCACATTTTTCCCTTGTCATTAGTTCAAGCTCCACTCAATTTAATATATTCAATGTCATACGTGTGTTTAGCCATGTCATCGAGCTAGTTTGCTGTCTCTGTGATGTACATGTCTGTGATTCACTCATATTACAACAGGAATTCAAAATAAAAGCTCTGTGCTGGAAATTCAGTGTACTTCAAAATAAAGTGCGTTTTTTACAAATTTGATAGGTTTGCAAGTCACATGTGGTTGATTCAGAATGGACCTGTAACCCACTTTTGGACCATGACCCATCGGTTGGGAATCATTGCTCTAGATGGCAATCAAGAGTTTCAATTACAGATTTGCGAAAAAATTAAGCAGTATTTTTGAAATCTTGATAAAACACAATTTAGAAATGCTGCGTTTCTATTAAGTGATGTTATACGACTTCTCCTCTGGTGATAACATTCCAAGAAGCGTGGCAATGGATGTTCAAGACATTAGCAGGTTTATTTCTATTGCAGTCACCACACTACCCGTCATTATTTCCCATCGAAGGTGACGATAATGGAAAGGCAAGCCCCTTATACATGGGAGTGGCCACATATGAGGTATTTCTGGGAGGTGATAGATTTCTGGGAAGTGATTTCACAGAGGAACTGTGGATTCAAAAATTCCAGAATAACTGCCCAATTTATGACATGACATATGCAATGCAATAAGACCTCTTGCAGCGCCTGAGGCATCATGCTCGAAGGAGCCACTTCCTACCAACAAGCGCATAGCCATAGCATCATGTGACTTATAAAAGCAGAAAAAGGGTTTCCATTGCAGTTTTGCAAAAACTTTTTTGCAATAAACTGGTGTTTTTTCAAAATTGAAATAAATTGGTGTTTTTTCAAAATTGAAATAAATTGGTGTTTTTTCAAAATTGAAATAAATTGGTGTTTTTTCAAAATTGACGTGTTTCCATTAGGCGTATTTTATATTCACAATTTCAATTTACGCAATTTGAGAGTAAATGGAAACCCGTCTGCAGAGAGCAGCCAGGGGAACGATTGATTATAAAGGTACGTTTTCTGTTCTATTTCACACAGGCTCCACCCTCTACAGGACTCTTTAGGAAATACACTGCACGCATTCGCTTTAACAAAAAGAATAAACGTAGCTGGCCATTCAGGATGTGCCTATACCCAAATAACCCATTCATTGTCCATGGAGCAGCTCCAGACTTGTACTTGAGGACATCTCAAGTTGGACACTTTCCTCTCTGGTTTCTGGCTCTGGGAAAGAGTAGCTCATGTTCACAAATATTGATGAGACTTCTCTTGGCCTCCTTGACCATGGAAAGAATATACTGGAATTTTTAAACAAAGTGCTGTTCCCCTATTATTGATGAAATGTTCCAAATGCTGGTGTGAGCAAGCTCTCTGTGACCAGCCACAGCAGCTGTTGTTGTGGTGAAAAATCACATTTAAAAATTCATTAAAAGCATTTCTTCTTTTAATAGTAATGGAGAGACTATTTCTAAAAAGACACACTGGTAGTCACTTTTTTCAAAATTCAGTGTTTGTTTCTCTTTGTATTTGTATTTGTTATTAGGGTATCCTGTTAACATATCATCAGTACTGAACTTCAAACTGCAACTTTTGATGGATATTATCATGTACGTAGGTGGTGTGTATGCTTGCCTGAACAGAGGGCTGTGGGCACTGGCTCGGGTGCGGCCCCAGGCTAGAGCGGGGGGCACAGAGAGGTAGTCCATGCCCAGCGAAGGGGGCTCTCTCCTTGTGTGCTGGGTCTCTGGCAGCGGGCAGGGGGAGCTGTGGCCTGGAGCCTGCTCCTGATCCACCTCCCTGGGAGACAACTAGAACACATGGTTTACCACTTTAGTGCCAGACAACAAGCTTTAAAGAAACACCATGAAACCATGCTAACGTCTTCACCTGTTCCAACGACGTCTTCCTGGTTTTCTGTGGGATGCTGAGCTCACAGCTGCTGGGCGGAGCTTGAGACTGATTGGTGGAGTCTCCACCCTCAAGGTTACATCCCTGCAGTTCCTCTGAGTAACTACCCCTCCTTGAAGTACAAGGGGAGATCAGGGGAGAATTTCTACGCTTTTTACCCCCAGGGGACGTTGGCCTTGAGGATGGCGAGAGCCCAAAATTGATTGTAGCCTCGTTCAGCTCCTCCTCCTCCACCAGCAGGGAGTCGCAGCTGGAGGCGGGGCTGAGCCAGCCTCGGGAGGAGGGGCTAGAGCCAGGACTGGGGCTGTGGCTGAGGGAGCCCGGGCATCTGTCACGGTAAGTAAAGGGGTCCAGCAGGGGGAGGTAGAGGCGCTCTCGGTCCCACCCGCCACCGCCACCCATGTCCCAGTAACTAGAAATGGAGGGTGCTACGTCATCCTCAGGGGAGATGGTGGTGATCTGGATGCTTGGACACTCAACAACACGAGACTCTGAAACCTGAAGGGAGGAGGAGGGCCAACGAGAGACACCTTTAAAATTGTTTTGACACTCAGTCGATAACACAAGAAATGCCAAATATTTGCTTATTCAAGATTCTCAAATGTAAGTGTTTGCTGCCTTTTTCTGGTTTATGTTTGAGAGAGACAAAGGGGGGTCTCTCTCTCTCTCTTCCAAACACTTTCTGTCTGTGGTATACAAAAATGCAGTATGTATGGAGATCTCGGCACTGGTAAGATGGAGGGAAGTTTACCACAGTTCATTTACACATACTTTGCACATCGTTATGATACAAAGCTGGTTGAAAATTGGAAAGTATCCATTTAAGTTTTCAGGTGCAACACTTAGATTATGAGTGAACAGGACCTATAAACAGGTCATCTCACCTGTACAGAGCGTGCCGGCAAACTCTCATAGGTCCCACTGAATTCTCTGGTGGGGGCCCTCCGTGGAGGTGGGGAATGCATCCCAGCTCGCTGATTGGCCGAGGGTGGCGGGCTTGGGATGCTAATTGAGTGGTGGTTATCTGTAACTGATAGAAAGAATAATTAAACTAAATGTGTGAAGGCATGACAAATACTGGCAGCAAAAAGTAATTCAAGCAAAACCAGGTGGCAAATTCACAGGTTCAGAGCACAGAGTGAGCTCGTATGCCTTTGTTGGCAAAAGTATCAAAACTGTGGACAAAAGTTGGTCTTACTTGCTAGAAAATGCTGATTATGAAATGCTGCTTATAAAGAGTTTACGCTGTGTTCATTTTCCTAACACACACCTTCACTGCCACATGGCAACAATTTATCTTCTGGCTGCTTTCTAGTAAAAAACAACTCTTTTCTCTTTGGTTCAAACACACTTTCTTTTTATATCATATGTTGTGGGTTTTGGGGGTCATGTGACCTCCCATTAATCTTTTTTCACAACCTCAAAATGACAGTAAGCTCTCAGAGCATGCTGTTCTTTTGAATCAGGCACGAGAAATACTCATTACATGTCAATCAAAACACTGTAAACACATTTTGCGGTATGCAGAGATTCATTTTTTTATCATCAGCATGCCTACATCGTTCATTACACATCAATTTTCCTTAATTTACTGATCTGTAATTGATGCCATATGGAAAATGCATGCAACTGGGACTTTTCCTCAGGAAGTGCAGTTAAATGTCTTTGAAACAAGTGCAGTGTTTTGTCACTTCTAACACAGAGGAACTGTTTGACCGTTTGGGAAATATGATGGTTCACTTTCTTGCCGAGAGATGAAATTGATACTACTTTCAGATCTGTATGGAAAAAATAAAGCTGCAGCCGCTAGACGGATAGCGTAGCTTAGCATAAAGACTTGAAAGTGGAGGAAACAGTGAGCCTGGTTCTGTCCAAAAGTAACAAAATGCACCTAGCAACACTTTTAAAGTTACTAACTAACTATAACACATTAAATCTTATTTGTTTGATCTGTACAAAAACCAAAGTGTAAAAATGACACATGGGGTGGTTATATGCAAGGCTGATGAACTACTCTTTTAAATGAAACACATTTATCACAGTTATCTAAACTGTGTTTATTTTGTTATTCTTTAAAGGTTAGCTTCAGTATTTTCCAATGTGGGCCCTGTTTTACCATCTTTTGAGTCTAAGTAACTAATACGAAAAATTATTTTTGAAATTGGTCCAGTATTGAGTAAGAACACTGCTGCAGGCAGCGGCAAATAGGCTGCAATGTAACCACTTGGGTCAATTATGCACCAACAATTTACACTGAAAGTGCTTGTTTTTGCTACCGACAGGCTCAGATTATTATATAGGTGTCTGAAAACATTACGGAAAGGATCCCTACAGAGATAGACTTTTCTGTTATAGAATATGATCATTTTTGTTTACCAGGAACAACCCCAAAATTGCTAATGCTAAACCCACCAGACTTAAATAAACCGTTTTTTTAGAGTGTATAGAGCCAGCATATATTTACATCTAACTGTGTGAATTAAAGATTTATGTAAACCGAACCAACTTTGGTCATTGTTGGAACAGTGGAAAGACGAAAAAAGATGGCTTTTGTGAATTTTATTTTATTCCTGTCCTCTTTGAATAACTTGTGTCTAATTATGTTAATATCACTGTTGGGTTTTTTGGTTGTTGTTTTTCTATGGAGTCTGGCAGATTTAGCAACAGCGATTTTGGGTCTGTTTCTGGTTAAACTAAAAGGATCATACTATATAATAGAAGAGTCTATCTCTGTATGGTTCCTTTCCATTATGTTGTCAGACACTACGTAATTATCTGAGCCTGTCAGTGGCAAAACAAGCACTTTTTGTGGATATACATTAACGGTGTGTGATTGCCTGATAATTACATTGCAGCCAGTTTTGCAGCTGCAGGCTGCAGCAGTATTTCAATACTGGACCATTTTCAAAAACTGCTGATCCCATTAGTCATTTAAGCACAAAAACATGGGAGATTGGGTCCAGGTGAAAAGGTAGTAAAGTTACCCTTAAAGTGTTAGTCTTAATATTGTTATTTATTTCACCTTAAATAGCCAAAAACACTTTTATTCTACAGCAAGGCAACACAGAACATTGTAGTGAATGATTTTGCAATAGTAAATGATACCTTTCTAGAACTCTAACCAGACATGTCAAAAATGAAGATACAGTATTCTGTACATCAGATTAACAAAAATATAGGCTTGTGTCAGGAAAAAAACTACATGACAAAGCAGATTTGGTTTTATGTTCCATAATCTCACACAGACATATGGAAACAATTTACTTAACACCTTTATAAACTCTACTTGAGTGTGAAGAACTATTTCAATCCATGTTTACCATGTATTATAGTCATAAATAGTGCATTAAAGGGTGAAGTGGGAATTGTAACCAAACATTTGGCGCCCTGATCCAAATCTTACATGGCAGAAAGTCGCAAAACCAACTCTGATGCGAATCTCGGCTTTTCTGCATCTCCCTTTAAAAATTTCAGAGAACAAAACATTTCGTTCTTTTTGCCAACTAATCATCCAAATGAGGACACGACCTCTGAAGACCACAGTCCTCACCACAACATTTCCCCAGCGTGGTGTGGTCGGCCTCCACACGGAGCCAAACAGTAGTTACTCTGTAATGAACGAGGCTCCAACTGATCATTGTTGTGCTGCAGTGGCGGCGGGCCCTACGGGCAATTTTTGGGCAACGCCGACACAAAACAGCAACTGCCAACAAATTAAGACTCGGGGTGAAAAATCTCTTCAAATGTTTCCTGGCAACAGAAATATTTCCAAGTGGTTAAAGCTGCAGTGCTGAGGCAACTTCTCTTTTCACATGAAACAATGATTCAGATGTTTGTGTGCAGACCAGCAGAGAAGTTTATGAGGCACGAAAATGTACCTAAGACAATAAAGATCTAACAGATCTAATGTACTGTAATATTTTGTTCTGTGTCCTGAGTTGAACCTTGCAAAAAGTCAGTAGGAACCCCACAAGGGGTCACAGGATGATAAAAAGGAGATCGAAGTAAAATACATATATTTTTGCTACACTGAACAGAAATATTTACTGTAGTTTTTCAGACCTCCCTCAAGCTGTTTTTTTCTCGTAAAATAATTGATAATTTCACCTCCTCTGGATTCTTTTAACTTTTCAGCAAACAATAATGTATTTGTGTGCAGACCAGCAGAAGAGTTTAACCTTACCAAAGTTTACCTGACTGTTGTTGTACACCATCAGTTTGCCACTGTCTTTTGGGATGCCTTATCTTAAAGGGACAGTCAAGTCAAGTCAGTTTTATTTATATAGCCCATTATCACAAAACATGGTTTGCCTCAGAGGGCTTTACAGTGTACGACATCCCTCTGCCCTTAGACCCTCACATCACCCAAGGAAAAACTCCCCAAAAAGAACCCCTGTAACGGGAAAAAAAACAAACGGATTTTTCTTCTCACCTGTAGTGCTCTAAATGAGTCTAGATTGTTTTGGTGTGAGTTGTTGAGTTGTCAGCTGTAGAGATGTCTGCCTTCTCTCCAATATAATGGAACTAAATGGCACTTGACTTGTGGGGCTCCAAGTGCAAAATATGTATTAATAGGCATATATTTGAAAAAATCAACAGCATTGTCTCTTTCCAGAAATCACGACCTGCTTTCTTAAAATAATCCACAGACCACTTTGTGAACAGTTCCATGTAGGAATTATTTTCTATCAACTGAACAATACATGCATCTGTATCACCATGCAGAGGGAAGTGTGCATCTACTGCTTGCTGACTTAGCACCACTGAGCTAGCTAATATTACAGCTCAGCTGAGGAGAACGCCATTAACGTTTACATCTCGTGCTTTCACAAGCACTAGCCTCTCATCCATGAGTAGATACACGCTTCTTTCAGTGCAATTATACAGTTGGAGGCAGGGATGGAAATTAACTTTTTTGTACACCTGCCTACTGTATGTGGCTGGTTCACTCAAAAATCTACCAGCTGCTCAATAGATTACCATTGTTTTTTCGGCTTGTGAGTGAAGCAAATCTAGCAGCCACTTGCATATTTTACCAGCGTTTGGCTGGTGGCTGGTGCTAATTTCCAACCCTGGTTGGCAGGTACAGTTTGATAGAAAGAAAATAGTTCCTCCATGAAACTGCTCACAACAAGATCTGTAGATTATCTTGAGTGACCGGATCATGATTTCTGGAAAGAGACATTACTGTTGACTTTTTCAAATGTATTTATTTGGTGCTTTGAGCTCCACAAGCCAAGTTACAAAATTATGTAATTTTGATTTCAGGGTAAACTGTTATTCGGTCATATTTCATTTTGCAACCTGAGATGAACCTTTCAAAAGGAGTGAGGCTTCCCAACCTGGGGAGCATGACCCCTATAAGGTGTCACAGGATAAATCTGAGTGCTGAGATGATAAGAGAGCAGAACAGACATATTACTGCTTGAAAACTGTTTTTCTTTTTCAGACCTAACATAGATGTTTTTTTACTTGTGAATTACTGAATAATTTTAGCCATGGACAGTCTTTGGTTTGCGGACATGACATGACTTATCCACATTTACTGCAGTTTTTCCATCGTCATTATAAAAATCAGTGGCTCTGTTATAGATTACATTCATTAAGTCACGGCAAACTGCCAACTTCTTAGGACCACAACAGTATTTGGCCTCATGTTACCTCATATAAAACTGACTCCAATGAGCTCTACGCAGCGATATACAGATTATAAATTTGGAGACAATAAAGCACTTGATTGGTGTTCTGTACCCTCAGATGGAGATATTACATATTTCAAGAAAAATTGGAATCAGTACAGCTCTACATTTTACCTCTCCAAAAATCTAAAAGTTACTGAAATAAATAAGAGTGTTAGTTTAAGTAGAAATGTTTACTTGACCTGGTCACAACTGGTAGACATGTCAAACCTATGACATGGAACGGCAAGTCAACATTGTTCTGTCACAAGCCAAAAAAAGTTGTGCTCGACAGGTTTGCATGCTTTATCAAAGATATGGAGAGTTCAGGACATAAATCTGAACACCATGGGTGCCACCAAAGTTGACAAAACTCTCCTGTAACATTCTGAAAAGTAAAAACTTATCACCTTGAGTGAAGAATTGCTCTGTTTGTCCTGCAGTTCACTTCCATGCCTTGGGTGTGGTAATACAACTGTATGCCAGTGTGGGCGGGAAACAAATGAGAGTGGATGTGAGGATAGGAGGTGTGTGTGTTTGTGTGTTTGTGTGTGTGGAGTAAAAAATGGGGGGAGATGGAGGTTGAGTGAAAGAGGGAGGGAGGTGTGTATGTGGTGCCTGTTCAGTACACAGAGGTTGAGGTTCCTCCCCAGATGGCAGCTGTTAACTCTACTCACACGCACAGCTGATTGGAAACACATTGAGTCTGGGGCTGCACGCACACATGCGCAAACACACAAATACACGCACGCAACTGCACTCACTAACAGGCGTACAGTCAGATATGCACACAAAACACGCAAAAACAAATATACGAATGCTCACATGCTTACAGATAAAGGCACGCACACACATCACATGCAAGTTCAAACACACACACACACACACACACACACACACACACACACACACACACACACACACAGACACTTCACATGTTAACGCATACAGATGAAGGCCCTCATTGGAACATATGCAACATGCAGCTGTAAACACACACACACACACACACGCACGCACGCACGCAAACACACACACACGCACGCACGCACGCACGCACACACACACACACACACACACACACACACACACACACACACACACACACACACACACACACGCACGTTCCCATGCATTATAAGTCACACTGTCAGACCGCTCAGACTTCCTCGATCTACTGTGCTCCTTCACTTCAACGCATTCAAACTATCCAAGAAATGACTCTAACCCATGCTGCTGCTGCTGGAGGACTCCAGGTGCAGTAGGGCGCACTCACTCTCCTCCCCGGGAACGGAGCTCTCCGGCTCGGCTGTGCGCACCGGGGATGGCCCCTGGCTCTGCCGCGGCGGCGGGTCCTCCTCAAACACCAACTTGAACTCAAACTCGCCCTCCTCCCAGCCGGAGCCCGGCGCGGCCCCCATCGCCCTCCGGCAGCACGGACAGGATACAGATCGAGAGATACAATCTTATCTCCCTGCGTCGGATACAGCGGCGACTTTAAACGTCCTTGGTGCGCCTCGAGAAACACACTTTCCCCAAAGATATACCCCAAAAGTTTTTGTCTTTCTCCTATGTGCGTGCCATTGCGCAAATATCCCTCCTCTGGGAAGATTTTGATGTAACTTCAGCAACTTTTCCGAGCCACACGATGCTTCTTGCTCGGCAACTTTTTCAGCCTGGATGCCTTGCGGTCCAAATCTTCGCTCTGGATATCTCACAATCTTTTCCGAAACATATTTCCCACATTCAGCCGGGGTCTTTCATTCTAGCTCCATCGCCATCCTTGTAGCTTCTTCCTCCCCGTACAAGACGCAGAGAGGAGAAAAAAAAGTTTATCAAATATTTTTGTCGTCCTTTACCCTTAATTGCCTTTGGGTGGGTTTCCCAGCTCCAGTTGGTCCGTTACTCATTCCCCATAGGACCTTGTGCCTGTCAGTCATGAATCCCCCTGCCCAACCTCCCTCCTCTCCCCCCTCCTCCCCACTCACTCTGGAGGTTTCTCTTTTAGTCAAACTCACTCCACATTCACTTAAACATATCTCAACCCCCTAAATATGGCTTGCCTTTCCAGCTTAATTTTGGTTAACATCATCCACACATTATTTTCTTGCCTTTTTTCCCCTCTAGAATTATCACATCATCCTCAGCATCAATAACATTTTCTCACTTTTAAACCCCAAAACAATGTGCTTACTATTCCACTCATGAGCAAGACTCATGGCAAGCAGCTCGCTGTCTCCAAAACCTGCCATTGTAGGCCGGCTGCACGGCCACCAGGGCTGTGATGTTAACTGTCAGTTAGTGAACATAAGAGGGCCTATTTCCTGTGGCGATGAACACGACAGCCCCCCTTTTTTGGCTGTCACTCTTCCCTCTCCTCCCCCTTTCTTCTTTTTTTTCACTTTACCCCACTCCTCCTTCCTCTCCTCTCCCCACCAACTCCTCCTCGTCCCTCCTTTTCTCCAGTCTCCCCTCCCTCCCCTCTTCCTTTCTACCAAAGATCTGTTTCTCATTATCCTCTGTAGTCTGCTCTCTGTCTGAGTCAGGAGACGAAAAACTTAAATAAACACTCTCTCTGGCTCTCTCCGCCTCAGTCCAGCTCCTTAGTCCTCCCTCCCTCCTCCTCCTCCTCCCCTCTGTCCTCCTTCCTTGTCCTCCTCTGATTCTCACAATCATTATGGATGTTGTACTGGAGTGTAACTGGGGCTTCGCTCTCCCTGTCATCCTCTTGGGGTTGTGTGGGCAGGCCTTGGATCCTGAGCTTAACATGTTGCAGTCTGGTCAGAAGAGGCAAAAGTGCTATACCAGCAGGGCGAATGCAAGACTTTTTGGGGCCTAGAATCTGATAACTCATACCCATACCAAATCCCTGTGACACTATTATTGGGCTTTATAACAAAATTAAGGAGTGTATACATTTCCCTTAAATACCAGTCGTAAAAAATGAATCCAATGAGAGTTTTTTTCATATTCTGAGCGTTCAGTTTGTTTTGAGGCGCTGTGGTGGCTCAGGGATGTGAATTATTGCTTTGCAGTCTACAGTGCCAATGTGTTATACAGAAGGAGATGAAACACACTCCAGGAAGGCATATGCAGTTTTCTCATGCAGTGTGCATACTTTTCGTATATAAATCACGTAATCATGAGACAGTAATTTCGGAAAGACTGCAGTCACATCATCAGTGCATGATGTGAGTAAAGATGGAAGTATCACGAAGACCACAAGTCCACATAAGAAGGAGGGCTGGGGTGGTAGAGGGGTCAAACAACACAGGACTTCCCCCCAGGAGACTGGTGCTTGCCACTGCTTTAAACCAAGTGAGCTTTGAGTTATTCTAACCCTTTGAAACCTGGACTAACAACTGTTTTCTAGAGCTGTATTCAGAGGCCTTTCAAAAGCATTTAAATCTCTGAAAAATGAACAAATTGGTTCGATTTCTTTCCAAAACATAGGAGCAAAAGCAATCAGCTTTTTGGCAAGAAATGTGTAAAAGGTGAAAAATTAGAAAGAGTGAGAGAGAATTAATATACTTTTTCTTCAAAACATATAATTTATGATAATGATGGTGATTCTACTACTACTACTACTACTACTACTACTAATAATAATAATAATAATAATAAAAATAATAATCATCATCATCATCATTATCATCATTATTATTATTATTATGAGTATTTTCCCAGGTCGTTAGAGCTGTCACAGTGTTTCTTCTTCCAAACCTAACCTTTGTAACTTTACTTTCCGAAACCTAACCTTTGTAACTATACTTTCCTAACCTGAAGAAACCCAACCGTGTTTTTTTCCTAAACCTAACCATAGTGACTTAATATTAAGTATGTAATGTCTTTCGTGGGGCACCTTTCCAAAAGATGTCATACAAACTGTTGTATTAGAATACTTTGATTAGATATGAGCGTAAATAAGTGCTTCAACTTTTTAATCCTTTTTTTAATACTATATCTTTACATTTGAACTGTTATCTTTGAAATTGCTTTAATTGCTTATTCTGAGTATTGCTATTGCCTTTTAGACCATTCCCTTAACCTCAGCATTTCACTGCACATAGTGAAGTCAGTGAGTCAATGACAAATACATCTTTGAATCTTGAGACAGGATATTACAACTCTGGAAAGTTATTGCGACAATTATTTTTTATATCCCAACAATCACAAAGTAAACAAAACTGCAGCTTTCATGTTAACGGTGCCATTTACAAGCAATATGTGCCTGCATGCATTTGATTGAGCAACTTTCCTGGATTACATGGCACCGTGTTGTGGTAGAAGTTGAGTCAGCTTCAAGTTTTTTTTTCTGCTGGAGGGAAGTTGGTTTCCTAACTTTGTTACACAGTCTTAATGGTCTAAGCAAGCATACTGTGCATCATTGTTTTGGAAAAGTTAAAGCTTTCTCATCCACACTAAACTGCAAAGGCTGGCGTTTCAGATCTATCCACTCTGTTTTTGCATTGTTTTTGTGTGTGAATCATGTTTGTTTGTTTAGTGTGGAGGAAAAGTCAAAAAATAAAAAAATTAAATAAGTAAATGCAGTTTCAAGTTCTAGATTTAGCGTCATTGTCACTATTTAAATAAAGCTGCAATGATTAATTAATTAATTGATAAGTTGTTGGCTACTATATTGATTGCCAACTAATTTTAATAATCTATTAATTGGTTTGATTTTTTTTTTTTAAAGAAAAATAGTCAGAATTCTCTTATTCTAGCCTCTTTAATGTGAATATTTTCTGGTTTCTTTACTCCGTTGCAACAATCTGAAAATCTGATCGACATTATTATAGACCAAACAACTCATCTCGATTTCTAATAATCAACAGAATAATTGACAATGGAATTGTTAGCTGCAGGCCTATACGCAAAACAGAACCGCACGATGAAATGCAGTTGTAGCATGCCATGCTGCACACACAGGAAATGTATAAACTTTTTAAATATTGTTTCAGGGAATAAAACAATAAGACAGGGGAGAAAATAGAATCAAGTGTACATTTTTTTTGCTAAAGGAAGAAATAAAAAGGAAAACAAAATCATATTTACATGGAAGATATACAGTTACATATATACATATGATTAAAATATGTGTAATACCAGTGTCATGTTTAAGTTATTTTGAGATTTAGTCTTTGACTTGATCTAAGGCCACAGTAACTACAGTAGTCCTTAAATGGGAATCCTGAATTGTAGAAACTTGTTTTAACTATTTTAAGTGTCTACAAATGAAAATCGAATCAAATGAAAATCGCAGTAACTGGTTAGTAAAGCAGAACTACAGGCAGGTACTTTATCTGTGCACATGTCCGGTAGTTGAGGCACAGAGCCTTTCTAGAAATGGAAAGTTTTGGGGGTTGTGAAACTGTGGAGTTGAATGGCTAATAAATTGTTTAAAAGGAGTGCTGCAATGTGATGGATGAGTGCAACACACAGGAGGAACTGCTGAGTGTCAAGTTTATGAGAGGGGAAGAAAACCGGAGACTCCTGTGGACGTGTTGCCATCATGTGGTGAGAGACAGAACAATCTATGGACAGAACAGTTTCACTGTAATTTTCCTCAACAGTCATCTTTCACAGCCTGAGGATACAGAATATTGATATCACTGATAAAAATGTTTTTACAACTCGATCCCTGACACACTCATGTTCTGAGTCACAGAGACAGATTCAAATGATTTGTTGACTGATTGAGTCGATGGTTTATAAGATTGCAGGATTTACATTAAGGATATAGTGGTAGAAACACAATATAACATTCACAATATGTTTTAATTAGTTTATAATCCACTGAAAGTCAGAATCATGTTTTTGTTACTTTAGATCACAAATGCTGTCTTCTTCCAGGAAGTTTGCCATGTTGTTTCTATAGTGGCCAACAACAGACAAACCAAACATTGGATCTACAAATGACCATTTCGTGTTATCATGTTTTTGCATTTTCTTGTCAGCCGCCATTCTTCCCCTACATGCTTGGCACATGGGAGAAGTTTTGGTTGTCTGCAATTTACAGCCTCACCGCTAGATGTCACTAAAGACTACACACTCAAACTTTTAACCGAAGTAATTTTTATGGCGTTTAATATGATCAGTGGTGTTTAATATTACTTTACATATAAATAATGACAATATGCTCAAATGTTGAAGGTAGTATTGATTTAAATCTTTTTGCTCGATTGTTGTTTTTCTTTAAACAAATGAACAGTAAATATAATAGATTCATTTAAAAATAAAAAAATAAAGAGTAATGCAACTTGTAGCACTGATTAACAATACTACAAATATATAAGCACTGAGACAAAGATTTATACATCTAAACTGCCAGTATTGTCACTATTAAGATGATAAGAAATATTATAAAATATATGATAAGCATTTGATCAAATGATACAATGTATTTAAACAAAATGACTTGAACATAACCTATATATTAATGTTAATATTAAATATAAAAATTATATATTCCCGATGTAGTTGTTTAAGAATGAAAATTGAGTTGTTTAATTTCTACAGTCAAATATTAAAATAGTGATTGTAATTGGTGAAGGTTTTCTATAGAACCGTAAAGACCAATGGGCGACAGCTGTCAGACATGGAGACATTTCATCATATTCTACCTCAGCGTTGCTGTGAGGGGTAAGGTTGGATGAGGACCCAAATGCAGAACAAAAAGCAGACTGGTGCGCAAACAAAAAACGTGCATTTAATGCTGATGATGAAGTCCAGAAAAACAAAGAGGGTACCAAAAACACAAAGTACAGAAAAAAACGCAAATAAAAACAAAATAAACTGAAACAGACCAGGATAACAATTAAAGACTCGGGTGAAGGCGGCGGCAGCAACACGCAGGAAAACACAGGGTAGAATTACAGCAAAGGTAACACAAAGGGTAACAGGGCAGGACTACAGCAAGGATTATGGATGAACTGACAAGACGAACAAACGGGAACACACAGGTATATGTACACAGAGGGCACTAATCAAGACACTCACAGCTGAGGTAGGTGGACACAGTGAACTTGGAGAAAAAACAGTGGACAAATGAAGGTGAGGCAGGGAACACAAGGATGGAGCAAAAAAGACAAACAGGACAGGTATGCAGGGAAGACTAACGAGGAGGGACAAATGAGACTGACACAAGACAGGTGAAACTAATCAAGGAAACACAAAGACAGGGGGTAAAACTAGACATGACATGAGAATAGATACTGTAAAGATAAAGCTGGAAACAGAACACGAGTAACTGGAAAACATAAAACCCCAAAACAAAGTCCACAATATAACTCAAAACCTATAACCATGACAGTTGTCAGGTGAAAACCTCATAACTGTTTAACATTTTATAATAATGAATTATTCCATGGTTCTATATGTGTAATGACATTCAATTTAATATCACCTGAATTAATAACTATAACTGAGCTGATATGGAGACACCGAATCTTTAATATTTATTCTGTTGTAGTGATATGTTCTGTATGTGTGGGGTTTATGTGTGTGTGTGTGTGTGTGTGTGTGTGTGTGTGTGTGTGTGTGTGATGACTAAACAGACTTCATTCTTGGACTGTGACATTAATTGCTCAGAAAGTGAGCCACGCCCTTTTTACCTATAGAGACTTAATTTACAGGCGCCCTTAAACAAAGCAATAGGTTAAAATGTACAAGAGGAAAAAAGTGTCCTTTCTACAATAAGTAGAAAGAATATCCATCCATCCATCTATCCATCCATCCATTTTCAACTGTTATCTGGAGTGGGGTTACAGGGTCACAGAGAGATAGGGTTCGCAGGCTGACCGAGGCACTCCAGATATCCCTCTTTCCAGTTCCTTTTGGGCGATCCCCAGGGGTTACCTGACCAGATGAGACAAAGTAAAGCTATGGCCTGAAGGTTGGGAGTCGTGATGAATGATGAATGTAAGATGGGAAAAATGATAAAACATGAATCTGTTTTCATCATATCACAACTGTTTTCATCAAATACGCCTTAAATCAATCAAATCTCTTTACAATTTATCACATCTTACTTCCACCCCTCATAGTTTTGAAATACACTGATCAGCCAAAACATTAAAACCACTGGCAGATGAAGTGAATAACACTGATCATCTTGTCATAATGCAGTATTCTGCTGGGAAACCTCGGGTCCAGGCATTCATGTGGAGGTCTCCTGATACACTCTACCTACCCAAACACAGTTGCAGACTGAGTACCCCCCCTCATGGTAATGTCACATCCCAAAGGCAGTGGACCCCCAGCAGACCAATGCGCCATGCCATACCTCAAAAAATGCTAAAGAATGGCTTGAGGAATGTGACAAAGAGCTTAAGGCATTGACCTGGCCTCTAAATTTCCCAGATCCCAATCTCACTGAGAATTCATAAGACATACTAGTACCCAAACCTTGCAATCCACAGGACTCAAACGATTTGCCGCCAACGCCCCAGTGCCAGACACCACAGGAAACCCCCAGAGAACTTGCACCCATGCCTCAACAGGTCAGAGCTAAGTCTGATCCAAGCAGGCCCCACTGTGGATCAGGGGTACTTCTGGGGTAGCAGGACAGCCCACAGATATTCCATTAAATTGGGATGTAGGTGACTTGGAGACCAGGTCGATGCCTTGAGCTTTTTGTCCATTCTTGAACCGTGGCATGGTGTGTTGTCCTGCCAGGGGGGCCACTGCCTTCAGGAAGCACGTAGTACTTGGGCAGGGTAGAACATGTCAAGTGAATTCATCCACATGAATGCCGGTACCAAAGGTTTCCCAGTAAAACATTTCTTTGTAGCAACATGATCAATGTTATCACTTCATCTGTGAAAGGTTTTAATGTTTTGGCTGATCATTGTAGTTTTGGTGTTATGAAACACAGACCCCATTTATTTCAACTCATCAAGAATTTTCTTTGTTTTTGGGTTCTTAGTTCACAGTGGAGGAATGCAAGAAAGTTTTCCTCAGGAAATGATTGTAACATGGGGTGAATACTTGATACAAGAATGGTAATTTTGGTGGTGGAGTATTCCTTTAAATGCTTTGTTTCAGGAAAAAAAAGCCTCATTAGCCAGGTCCCAAAGTGATCTCCCCGAAGGGTAGTAAGCGTGGTCTGTGCTCTGCCTCTGACTAAACCCCCCCCCCCAGCCCTTTTACTTTTTCACCTCGCAAAATGCATGATGCAAGCTGAAAGTCTGTTCACTGATTTGGTCAAGACTGCAATTTCAATAATGACTGTGCAACAGAGTGCCACACAATGTTGTGCACATATTCATGGTACCCAGTGGATGACATGACTTATTGATCCATTAACTTTTTTATTAATGTCCAAATGCCTGCAAAACTAATGACATTGCCAGAGATGAGGATGTCACTTGAGGCAATCGATTAGATTTTACACCTTCTGAAGCCACAAAAGGCTTTAAACAACGTTCACATATGCAGAACTCTCCACCACATTTAAACACCTGTTTAGGCTGTACTTTGATTAATTGAAACATAGCTTTTAAATCAGGATTTCAAAGTGATAAACTGTTTGGTGTTTGGTGCTTAGTTCATTCTGGCTCAGTAACTAACAGGTAGCTATCACGTAGAGTCGTCTATTGGTGTTCAATGCAAAGTGCATAAATGTGAGCCATGATGTCACTGAACAAGGTTATGCATGTTCAGCAACCCCTCCCGAAATGGATAAAGTCTTCGTCTTTGGACTTCTTCTTGTGTCTCCTTTTTGTCTTTTCTGAAAAAGCAACATTCCTGTCAGAGTCAGAAACTTGTACAAACTGGTGAGTTTGAGTTTTGATGTGCGTGTGTGCTATCTGTATGCGTGTTTGCGCTTGTGTGCCCGACATTCATGACACAGGGAGCTTGTGCAAGAATTTGAATCACCTATACTCCCCTGTGTCTTAAGATTACGCAACATTTGACTCAGAGAGTGAACGAAATGGATACACGAATGTGCATTTTGATACATGACATTGTGACATGTTTTTTCGAAAAAAATGTGCGTTTGTTTATATCAAAAAAGACCCCTAATGCATATCAAAGATACATTCCACATGATTAGAAACTTATATGGAGCTGAACATACAACACTGGAGAAAGAGGGAGGGAGAGAGAGTTTTAAGAAAGGACACACCTCTGTGCCTCCCTCTCTCTAACCACAGCGTGTTACAGCCTGTAGGGCAGGATGTGATTCAGTTTATTATGAACAGAGCTAACAGAGACTGTCACATAGGGGAAACACTGTCAGACAGAGCGGAGAGCAGCAGAGGAATAATTGAATCTGACACAAACCATAGAGAGACATCAAGTCCTGGAAAGGTCAGTCACTTTTGAAGTGGAAAACTTGATTTAGGACTCTTACTAATATTTTCCTTCAGATTTCCTTACTAGCATCTGCCTCTTAGAATAATAATTTACTTTTCTTGACTTGATTATGTACACTTAGCAGATTTATTACAAACCTGTGAGTCATTATTTTAAAACTTTGGACTGCAAGATTGCTATTTCTTTATTGGCAAACAGTTTCTGGCAGGAGCAAGTAATTTGCTGTGTTGTGGTGATTTTCAGATTCTTTCAAAAGTCTATTCAGGTTTTGTTTTGTTGTTTTTGAACCTAAATAAAATAGTGATACAACTTTATTTATATAGCACTTTTCTTAAAAAGGGTACAAAGTGCTTTTCAGACGAGCAACAGATTAAAAACAAGGCAGCAAAAAACAACAAAAGCTTGACAGCTTAATATGCTCAAAAATCATGTCTTTGATGTACTTTACAGTGATAATAATTTGTGTTTTTCCATTGGCGGTTTCTCTTGCATATTATTTTACAGTTCTTTCTTCAGTCTGACAGTTGTTAAATGTTCTATCAAATGTTTTTTCTCCTTACACACACGTGCTCTGAAACACTTTAAATGCTGTGGGGAACCTTTTTATGCTTAAGAACCTCTCTTTGCTGTTTAAGGGAGAACAAATACATCTTTAGGTCACACCTTACAGAACTTTCCACACTTTAAATAACCTTTTTATGTCTAAAAGGGTTTTAAAAGTTTTAAAAGTTTTAAAGTTTTTTAAGAAATTTTTTTACATCAGTGTTTTCTTCAGAGCTGATGATTTAAGTGGAAAAGCATGGAAAACAAAAAAGAAAAAGAAAAGAAAAAAAACCAATCCAGATATTTTAAGAACCTTTTTTTTTTTTTTTTTTAATGTTTGTGATAGAACCAGTAAAAGCTCCTTGGGAATTATGTGCATGAACCTGTATTGGTTTTCTAAAGCTCTAAATTGCATGGGTTCTTCAGAAACCTCGAGATAGAAGGTTCTTTGTGGAACCTTGAAAGAAGAACCCTTAAAGGTTCACAAATAACCTAATCGGGTTCTTTAAACAACTTGAATATAAAAAAAAATAGCACTGCAACTTAAAAAGTGCATATTATTGCTTCAATATTGCTAACATAAAAACACAATCTTAATAGGCCAAATAGTGCCAAGAACAAGGCAATAAAATAGTTGCTGTACTGGAAACAATAGGCTGATGTGATAAATAAGGCCCTCAACAAAGTCTGTAGGTCTGTGCTTAAAAAAAGGGGGGTTTTTACAAACTTGAGGCATTCATGAGTCACTTGTGGTCCATTCAGAATGGACCCGCTTTTGGACTGCAACCCACAAATTGGGAACCACTGCCCTATAGCATCATCATGAAGTCTCACTTTTGGTTCTAACTTGAAACTTCAATTTTAAGGGTGTAGTGCAGTTTGTCCATTAAAGTTGTACTTCAACTGCAGCATAAGTTCATAATTTGCAGATGTTTGTGTTTTTATCTTAACTGACAGGCCAATTTTTTGTCTTTATGACACTTTATGACACCTGGTTTCATTAAAAACTTTAAACAGTTTTATTGTCTAAGAAACAATGTGATCACCTGCCAGCATCAGTTAATTGCTTAGACTCTGCTTTCTGTAGCATTTTTCCACTAGTGACGTAAGACTTTTGTTTACTCATTCCTTCTGGTTCACAGCCATCAGGGGAAAATAAACAGTTAGCTTTAGTGGGACCAGAACAAGGAAATTAGGACTTAATCAGAAAGTAAGGGCTTGATGTTGCGTTCTCACAAATGTGGTTTCGTGGCAATCATATCGTTTCTGAACCAATCAACCTCTCTCCATCCCACTCATGTTTAAAATCTCTTTTTAGTATATTAGTCCATAATGATAATCAGGGTTGGTCTGGGATCTTAAACTATCTTTTCCTTAAAGGTCAACCCTCTGTGACCTCTGCACTGGATGGCATCATTTTCCATGTGAAACGATAGTGAGAGAGAAAGGGACAAGACAAGACAGTAAAATTAAAGATTGTGTTGAAATACTGTTCTTCTCTGACGCAGTGCTTGTAGTGTTTGGCGTGTTTTAGCATGCTGCCTCTGAGCTAATTTGGCTACAGGGTCTGAATATTTTTTAGGCTGCGTCAGGGTGGCAGCCAGCCCCTAATTGTGAAAACAGCTTGTGCATCATTGGTGAATGATATTTTAAAATATTTTATCACCAGTTACTAATGCATTATTTTCTTCAGAACATCACTATCCAAATAAGGTGTCATTTGAAAGAACCACATTACCAGCACAGTATTTTGTAATGGTAACTTCTATCACCCTTTTCTATGTTTTTGGGTTGTCCATCTGTCCATCTGTCCATCTGTATGTTGGGCACATTCTTGTAAACGTAATATTTCAAGACACCTTGAGGTAATTTATTCAAATTTAACACAAACATTCACTTGGCCTCAAGGATGAACTAATTAGATTTTGGTGGTCAAAGGTCAAGGTCACAGAGACTTTGCATTTGTCTCATTCTTGTGAAAGAATGATATCTCAAGAGCACCTTGAGGGAATTTCTTAACTTTTCTTTCTTAATTTTCTTCATTTGTCACAAACATTCGCTTAGACTCAGTGATGAGCTGATAAGTATTTAGTGTTTAAAGGTCAGGGTCACTGTGATCATGCACCTTACATTTGTGAATGCAGTATCTAAAGATGGCCTCATGAATGAACTGATTGTCAAAGGTGGTTTGGACCATAACTCCAGAAGCCTGGGTGCCCACCTTGGACTTGTGATTGTATAGATCTTCTGTGCTGTCGGGGAAAATATGTATGCGAAGGATCCATGTTTTTACAGAAATGTGGTTGCAAACTGCAAGTGCAACTTGACTGTTGGCACGGAGGCATACAACCGTGTGGCATTATATGTAGCTTCCTCTTCAATCACCACAGTTAGCTTCCTTCAAGAGGAAGTTCAATTTTTACCACCTGGCATCACACACTTGGGTGGACATTTGTGAAAACCGTTTTATCGAAGGCTGACAAAAAAAACAAAAAGTGTATCAAAGCAGGTTGTTGAAAACTACAATAGCTATTTTCAGAAAGAACTCAAAAGAGATAACCATCTAATAATATGGAGATATACATTTAATAATAAGTTCTGTTCAGCATACTTCAGCTCAAATCTTATCAGTGTTGAAAGTAGGTCTACATCCGCTATTATTGTGCACTTTACGAAAAAAAAACATCCTGTATCTTTATGAGACAAAGTGTGCAGAAGACTGAAGTGAGAAAATGTCATTTGTGGCAACAAAGATTTCTATCTCTGCCCCAGTAACATTTAATAATTGACAATGATCAACAGATTGTTGACAGAGTGAGTATAAAGTATGCATGTACATGATTTTTTCTTGTAAAAAAAAAAAATCCACTATGTTTGTGTTATCTTTACCCAGAATTATTATATGGATATGTCTAAACAATGAAAAACTTTCCCAAGAGATACTAAAAAGTCATGAGAAAGGCATCCACAAGTTTGCTTGTCTCTATTTAGGGAAAATAAAACTTTAGGGTATTATATTTTTATTTTTGTCAAGACCCATGTCCAAAAACCATTTACCTTGTGCAAAGAGTAGTGATGGGTGAAAATGAACAAACTAAGTCAGAGTGCTCATTATGGCCCTAATTTTCCAACGCACTGTCACAGTAGAGTCCTGCTCATGCTGCCTGCTATGGTGAATGAAATAGAAGCTTTTAAATCTGGAGACCTCGGCCAGAACAAGGCCAATAGTGGATTCATGTGCTCGTTAATAGTCACTCCTCCAATTTTGGTGTGTTCACAAGCTTTAAGTTGTAATATGAAAACAACATTGATGCCACAAAGATATGTTGTATATGATTACACAGAGAACCTGTTGACAACAAACAGCAAAGGAAACTGATCAGGTGAGTCATGTGATGTAATCTGGAACTCATTTTCCAGCACAAGGCTGTGAGGCTAACTGTAGCCCTTTATATGCAGAGATTGCACTGTAGAGCAGCTAACAGGTCCTTGCTTTATGCCTCTGACATGACATCATTCTGCTCCAATGTGTGATTATAGACAGCATGCCAGCATTTTGGAAGCCTCTGTGACACAACAGCATCTGCCTCTAGTGTGACATACACCATATACCCTTTTTTTAAACATTAACAAGACACTAACAATCATTTATGGCCTCTTTTAAATGATGGCTGATCTTGTTCTCTGCTCAGAGATGTTTTCATCATTTTCCCAATACTCATTTCAACTTAATGCCCTTCACATTGCTCGAAAGACATTTTAAGGCCCTAACTTTGTCTCCTGTCCTTAGGATTAAAATTTCTACTATGACCACCGTCAGTTATCTGTCTTCCACTCCTGGCCCAAATAACCTCGAGGATGACAGCGTTGTGAGCAATGACATCTCCACCACCTTGGGTGCCCTCATCCTCGGCTTGGTCTTCCTCCTGGGCGTCCCTGGCAACCTCTTCATTGTCTGGAGCATCCTAGCTCGCATCCAACGACGCTCCGTCACCACCCTGCTCATCCTCAACCTGGCGTGTGCTGATGGCTTTCTCATGGCCCTCACCATCTTCTTCATTGTCTACCTGGCCAAGCAGACGTGGGTCTTTGGCGACGCCTTATGTAAAGGCCTGTTCTACCTGTGCAATTCCAACATGTACGCCTCCATCTTTCTGATCACGCTGATGAGTTTGCACAGACTGGTGGCTGTGGTGTTTTCGAGGAGAGTGTCCTCCAAGGTCAGCAGGAAGATTGTGAGGAGGGTGATTGTAGGCATGTGGGTGCTGGTGATGGTCATTTCTATCCCGTCACTGGTGTTTCGAGACGTCAGAGAGGACAAAGATGAGAAGAACAGAACAAGACTGGTGTGTGCACCCAATCACACACTGGCTCGACATGTAAGTAGACTAGGGCTGCTACTAACATTTCTTTTCACATCTGTATTTAATCTCATTATTTTATATTGTAATTCATCAAAAGCCCTTTGGACTCGTGCATATGGCCACCTGACAAATTCAACATCCACTTTTTGTTTTTTTACTTCTCTTTTGGTCTCCAGACTCGTCACAGCTTTTAGAGCTGGAATCAATGATAAACTAAAAATGTATACATATTGTGTAGGATTAAGGAGGATATATTAAAATAAATGGAAAAATAAAATAAGTATGTTTTCTTCAGTGTATAATGTGTTTTCGTTACCTTAGAATGTGCAGTTTATACCTACATAGAGAGAGGGTCCTTGTCCCTGGAGTCTGCCATGTTAATTCTACAGGAGCCCAGAATGGACAAACCAAGCACTGACTCTAGATATGGCTATTTAGATTTTGAAAGAGTAACTAAACCCCCAAATCAGTTTTTTTCACTTGAAAGGCAAAATCTTGTAAAGTCTTTCTGTTTTATGAATGAACACTCATGTTTTCTCATCTTGCTCTGTCCTGTTTTGTCAGGTTCTGTCATGTCTACTGTAAATCCATGTAATCATTACAGTGAACACAACTGTTTTCCCCTTGTGCAGGTGAGGTTTCAGTATGCCTTAGAGACAGTGGCAGGATTCATTCTTCCTTATGCAGTCATCATAACCAGCTACATCCTCATCCTGAGACGCCTGAGGCAGACCAAGTTCCGCCGAAAGGTCCGCAGCGAGAAACTCATTCTGGCCATTGTGGTGACATTTTGTCTTTTCTGGCTGCCGTACCATGTTATCAACATGATGCAGGTGTGTGAGGGCATTTTCACAGCATCACTTATCACTTGAAATACATTTCTGAGTTTGGAACAATTATCTGATCTTTTGAATAAACAATGAGAATGTTTTGGTCTGTCTAAGGTGGCAGCAGAGTGGTATCCGGAGGATTCACCTGTAAGAGAAAAGTGAGTAACTGAGGATTTTCACCAATTTCACCCAACCTCTCAAACAAAAGTATTTTTCGGTGAAATGTTCATTATTTATTAGAGCTGCACATAAGCAACAGCACTACATCACAAAGTAGTTTTTTGTGTATAATTGTGCTTTTTTTCCCAGAAATGTCAAAGTAAGGCACTAAACCCTAATAATCTAAAACCAGACATTAGATAAGGGTTTTGCCTGATGGCACATTTGAGAAAAGATGATTAATTTACATACATCTGATAAAACCAAAGATATTTTTTTTGACGATTTCTTTCAAGAAACTGCATTTCTTAGAGACTGCAATGCAATTTAAAAAAAAAAAAGTATATGAATCTATACTGTTGGTAATTAAAAGTTGTTTGTTTTTTCACAAAAAGATGGTTTCACAGACAATCAAAAAATAAGTAAAATAGCCATCAGAATAATTATTTTCTACGTTAAAAAGCCAGTACTGATAGATCATACGGTCTCTCTTTGTAGTGGTTTTGCATCTCTTGTTGTGTGTCTCTTAGTAGTTGTTTTTTTTCTGTAGCTTTGCAGTTGCTTTCAGTCTCTTTGTATTTTTTGTCACTTTTTTATGTTTTACGTCTTGTCATTGTGTCTTTTTGTAGTTTTTTGTGCTTCTTTGTATTTTTTTCCTTTGTAGTCAGTCTTTGTCTTTTGTAGTTGCTTTCTGTAGTCAGTTGCTTTGTGTTCCTTAGTATTTATTTTGTGTTTATTGTAATTTTGTCTCAATCATTTTGTTTCTTTGTAGTCAGTGTGTCTTTTGTAGTTGTTTTTTGCATGTTTGTAGTTTTCTGTATGTTTCATGTCTTTTTGTAGTCTGTGTGTGTCTCACTGTTGTTATTGTGTCTCTTTGCCGTAGTTTTGTGTTTATCTCCTTGTAGTTGCTTTTTGTATGTTTGTGTTTTTTTGTATTGTTGTTTCTTTGTAGTTGTCTGTGTCAGCTTGCAACTTTTTTTTGCATCTCTGGCTGTAAATGTTTTGTGTCTCTTTGTTGTTGAATTGTGTCTCCAGTGGTTACTTTTTTGTGTCTCATTTAAATCACTGCATTAGCGACCAGGGGGTCTGCTAATTAATTTCCATTTATTTCCTTATCGTATTTTATGTCAGTTAGTTTAAGAGGAGGATTTTTAAATTAAGCTGTCAAGAATGCTGCGAAACTCAAAGACTACTTTCTTTAAACATATGTTGTAGGTGTGATCTAAAATGTTCTATCTATCTGCAGTTTGGACTATATCACCAAATCCAGTCGCGCAGTGACTTCAGCTTTAGCTTTCATCAGCAGCTGTGCCAATCCCGTCCTCTACACTTTCGCCGGGAAGTCCTACATCAAGCAGAATGGCTTGTCCTTCATGGCTCGGCTATTTGAGGGCACATCATTAGACCATTCAGGGACCAAAAAGAGTAAAGACACTATGGGACTCAGTAATGTTGACTCCACAAACAGCACAGGACCTACAACATTACAAAATGGGAGATAAGCATTGAATGAACTTTGAGCATATGTAAGAGTGCTCTGAGAATTTGTTAAACCAAAAGCCCAGCTAGCAGCTTACCATCAGGTATTGTACTTTGTTGATTGTGTTGAAGAAAGTCTGACTGGAAGTCAGGGGTGCAGGAACAAGAAATTAAACTGTACCTGATATGTATACTAGAATTGTAAATATTTTTATAGCCCATTTTTATTTTGTCACATTTTGTAAAAGTTAGAGAATAACACTCAAAAGAAAAACAGCAACATGTACTTGAACATATTGTGAAAAAAATGTAATTTCTTAACTGGTGTCCCTTTATTTTATGTGCCCCATTTAGCATATATGATAAATGATACAAACATTGAAACATTTACAGCAACTACATTCCACTGAGTTATAAACCTCTTCAATGTGTTTATATAGACTTAAAAAGGGGTCTAAGATGTGGCCCATTTGGCCCTTCACACAAAATACATCCATTTCTACAGCTTAACCAACTCAGTGTTTATCTGGACAGAATCTGGTGCATGACCCTTATTTTTACTAGTAAAGAACTCAAACACACTTGCAATACTTGTGAAGGGCAGGTCACCTTTTCCTCTTAAAACATCTGGAGCTGGCACTGTTGCACCCTCCTCATCCAAGTTCTGACATGTTTGAAGAGTTTTGTACAAACTGCACCCAGATTGGGCCATCTATAATAAACCACATGAAAATGTGAAATCTTGACTCTACAGAGTGTGTCCCTTTGTCAATGTTTAGATGCGTATTAGTCTGTCAACTGTTTTTTTCCTCCCTTCACTTCTGCAATTACTTGACCGTTAACAGCATTTTCATTTGTTGCACAACAGTTCAGTTAGTCAAGTCTTAGTGTTATTGCACTGACAAATTGCTTCTGTAATGCTTCTGCATGGTACTATACATCATTATACACCTTTTCATATTTTAGAATATATTATTGTTCAGTAAAGTAAAAGTGTTTGGTACAAGACTTGAAGTTCTACAGACAAAAAATGTTGAACCACATGCATCATATTATATATTCATTTTTATTTCAGACAGCTTTTAAATCTTTGTAGACCACATCAAATATCCAGTTTTACACAGCTTAAAAAAAAAAAAAAAAAATACTGAAGATGTCATCAGGTGCCTATTTTTTCCAACATAGTAAACATTCTACAATACAGTTCAAGTTAGACACATGAAGCTTTATTAAAAGTGAATTTCAGAGTTTAAATGGTGTTGCACTATATCTATCTATCTATCTATCTATCTATCTATCTATCTATCTATCTATCTATCTATCTATCTATCTATCATGGGACATCCAGAAATTGATGCTGTATTTTCATTACCTGTAAAATAAAAAAAAAAAAATTTGGTGCTGATCGAGAATGTAGAGTGTACAATCATGTTAAACAGTAAATAGTAATGCACATCTTTCATGCATCAAACAATGAAGCAGATACTGACCTTATGAAAATGCATCCAAATCCAAGCTCTTATATCCTACAAAGAAAACACAACAGGTTAGACTTAAGTGTGCAACACAAAACATCCTCACTAGTGTCTGTACTGTCAAACCCATCAGTGCAGTGAAAGAATAATCATGAGGTTCAGGTGAAACACGGACTCACATGCAACTCATCATTAAGGTTTGACCACAGAATTAAAGCTTTGCATTAAAAAGGTGGTGCTTTTCTCAGATGCAGGTAGAAAAAAAAACAACCACAATACCCAGAATGCAATATGGCAGGATGATGGCAGTATGCAGAAGGTGCAAATGATTCCTAGCAATATTATGACACCACACTCCACTGCCAGATAAGTTGATAAATACTCAAACAAAACACTTTTTGAATAAATTCTCACTCCATTAAGATAATAATTTTTTTTTTCACAACACTGTTTAAAGGTTGAAAAATAACCCCTGAAACTCAGTCCTCAAAAAGGGGGTCCCCTTCTCCTGCAATTCCGAGAAGGTGGTCCTCAAAATTGTTTGATATTTTCTCCTTTCAAAAATTAAAATGTGTCTGAAAATACAAATAATTGAAGTTTCCTCTCATCTTACGAAAAAGCAAATACAGGTACAAAGACAGGTGCCGATATGGCCATCTGCCTGACTCCCTGCGCTTTCTCTTCAAAAATCAAAAGTCAAAAATGTTGAAGGCCATGCGTTATACTATTAAGCCTACCCTAATAAATATAAGCGGGATAAACAAAAGAGCACCTGCTGATATGACGTCTCTAAAATGATCCCACAGCTGCATCAACACCTCACAAAAACATGATAACCTTCATGAAAGTAGGATTTATTACATGACTTTTGCATTAATGTTAAATGTGCCGTACAAACAGGCGACTGAGTGCATGATCATGGTAAAATGATTGAGGCCTGCCAGGTGCACACAACTACTTTTCATTTTGTTAATGCACAATCCATGCAAAAATGCAGCACAGCGTGTCTTTAAGAAAAAAAGCAAGAGTTTAAAAACACGTGGTTAATAGTCAAGCTACTAATTAGGTCAGCGTCGATGTGAGCTATATACTGTCGGCCTAACTGCTCATTAGCGCAGACCATGCGGTCTGTTTGTAGCTACTGAAGCCACGATGCTAACAACGGCAATCTGTGCAGGAATAAACGCACCAAACTGCGACACACAGATACATAAACACACCAGCTGCGACATAAACAAGCTACTGTGATACAAAATGTGAACATTTACCGTCAATAAAGCTGCACGCAGGTTGTTTTTTGGCCCTGCGCCGTAGCATGTGTAACCTCCATCACCGCAACAAGGAAGAGAGACTGTTAATGAAGCTGAGGCTCAATTTATCGCCTCATCAAAACCACGTGTCTGCTGTCGGGACACAAACAGCTTCCGGGTCTGGCGCTGAAGGCTGAAAGAGAGCCAAAAGCATATTAAAAACACATGTTTCTAATAGTAAAGCATGATCGCACTAATGCATGAATATCATTCATTTTTTTTCCGCTGAAATATTGCAACGAACGAACATATGTCATTCATCCAGCAAAGGAGCATGGTTGTGCAAAACAAACATTATTATAAACTAATAAAATATAGAGAACAGAAATCAAATATAACAAGAAACTTGTACTTAACAATGACAGCAAACAAATGTTAAATCATTTTATCTAATAAAAGATTAAGTTAAAAAAAATCTTCTTGCTGTAATAGCAAACCCTGAGTTATCATTCTACAATTCTACAATTTCATTTAGCAGACGCTTTTATCCAAAGCGACGTACAACACAAGCAAGAATTTAGACTTAAGGAAAAAACCCTTAGTAAGTGCAAAAAGTGCTTCAGGTGTGATTGGTCACAGGTATTGCCGTCTAGTGGCAGAAGAAGTGCCGCACAGCCCCCCCCTTTTTTTTGGAAACCAGAGTAATAACCAGTAGTGATCTCCGCATCTGAGATTCAACAATCTCAGTATCACTACTTACGATGACAGTCAACATACAACATCACACAACTTTGTCAGTGCTAGATAATCATTAAGTGACTTATCATGTTTGTTATATTCTCTTTTTTGTTTATTTCTGCTGTTTATCCTCCCCATTTTATATCTATTGAGTGTTTTGTCTGTTACTATTTTGGTGGCTGAGTTTTCCCCTACAAATCAAATCAATAAGCTGACAAAAATCTATTAATGTGTGTACGAAAGTTTGTTCCTAAAACCAAATACTATGTTTTAATTAACAAGCCCCTGCATACCTGTCCATAGCTTGTAATAAAGAGTTCATTTTTTTTCATTTTCTTTTATTCTCCTTTACTGATCCACATATATTGCTCCTCTGTATTTTTTAGCCATCTAATGAACAATAGCAATAATTGACAATGACAACCAATATTTGCTCTCAGCAGATGACGCAAAAGTTGTGTGTGTGTGTGTGTGTGTGTGTGTGTGTGCAGCCTGTATAACTGCTGGTGACTGAATTCCACCTGTTCTTTAAAAATAGTTATTTTGAACTATAAAATGACGTATCTGCCGTGTACGGAAACCTTATTGGTCCAAAACAGGCGAGACACAAAAGTCACTGTCACTCGCAGAGTAACGGTGGTAAGGAAACAGTGTGACCTGCAGCGGCTTCGATTTGTGTCAGTCACACGGCGGCAACTGACCCACCATGAGAGTTTTAATAGGTATGCAAGTTATTTAACAATTAAAACTTTTTCAAATGTTGCTTCGGAAAGGTCAATGTGACATACACGTTACTAGCTAACTGCTAGCCAATGTTAGCGTTGCAGGCATAATTTGAGAATGAGTTGAGCAGGTATTAAGTAAGTTACGTGTGCTTAATGTTCGTCCATAAAGTCACAGTCAAAAGGCTTGCCAGCTACGTGATTAAACCCGGAGAACTGTCACTGTGCTGTTTAATTGTTATGCTAAGCTAAGTTTGCTAAAGTCCTGTTTTGTAAGCATGTATGTGGCGCATGCGCAGTGCGCACCATTCAGCGACCAGAAGCTTTTAGTGTGACAACCATAAAGTAATAACAACCCAATAAACTGTGTCAATACATTATTATGCAGCACAATAATTATTATGTATTAGTAACATTAGTTCAAATATGACCTAATCTGTCTTTTCTCTCATCCACAGTTATTATAACTGCCAAAAAATGCAATATGTTATTAATGAAAAGATAAGGTGATCAATGTAAACAAATACTTGTTGAGGGAACTCACCAAAAATCTTCATAGTACAGTGATGTTAGACCCTGACTTCCATAAAGTTTGTCATTCTCCCTTTCTGTTAATTACTTAATGCTTACCATACTCTCCAGTTTATATTTTTTGTATGTCTTGTTTGTAGTGTTTTTGATTTTTCTTTGATTATATTGGCAGCTGTTTTTTTTAAATTCCTGTAAAACCCCAAAACAGATGGGACAAACATTTATCTATGTGTGTATGAAAACTACCAATTGTGATAGTTGCACTAAAATGTAAAGATTTATTGTCGCATTCAAATCTTAGCCACACTGTCCTCACCCCCTTTCAAAACCAAACACCCTGTTTTATGTAACATTAAGTCCTCCTTTTATCCATGACTTGTAATAGAGAGTTATGCTTTTATTTTATTTTTATCATCCTATATAAATCCACATATTTACTCTAGTAATTCTCTAACTCTAGATACTCCAGCACTCCTGGAGCTACAGGGAAATGGCTTCTGTGTGCATCTGTGATTCATCTGCATAAATGTGCTTTTCTTCATATTTTTCTGCCTCTCAGGAGGAGGATCTGGCTTTGTAGGCCGTGAACTGACTCGCATGCTCAGGGACAAGGGTCATGAGGTCACAGTGATATCTCGCAAGCCTGGTCCAGGGAAGATAACATGGGTATGATCTCTGGTTAATGTGGAGTTGTAGTTCAACAGTCAGGACCAAGGTCATTTTTTAAACATGGGAAACTCCTAATTCATCACAGCATTTTTTTACTCTAATGTCTGTTGAATCTTTTTTACATCAGCTTTTTTGGTGCAGATTACTTATCTCTTTATAAACTTTTTTTCCTCTCTATGATTCTACAGGGTGAGTTAGAGTCTCATGGCCTCCCACCATGTGAGGGCGCTGTCAACCTGGCTGGAGAGAATCTGATGAACCCACTACGATGGTGAGCAATAAGTAAACAGCCTGAGTGACAGCTGCATACAGCCAAACTCTTTTCTCCAATCGCTAATACACTAAATAGCCAAAAGGTTTTCTGTAAACCCCTGTTCTAAAATGTGGTGTGTCACTGAGCTAGCTAGTTTTTCTTGATTTCAACTTTGTGGCGAAAATTTGGGGAAAGTTGTTTATCCTGTACTCAAAGCCAGGTCCACTAAGAAAAGGTTTTCCCAGTTTGGCATGGCAGAGCTTGACTGGCCTGCAGAAAGCACTGACCTCAACCCCATCCAGTGCTTTTGGGGATCACTGCGAGATAGAACTTATTGTCCAGCGTCAGACATTGACTTTTAATGCTCATGTGGTTAAATGGGAACAAATCCCTGATAATGAATTTTTTGTTCAGAATGAGGTTGCATGGGTTCTGGATTGCCACCTGATTTGTTTTATTTTTGGGTTTCAGGTGGAATGAAAGCTATAAAAAGGATTTGTTCTCCAGTCGTATCGACACTACAAAAACTTTGGCTCAAGCCATTGCTACCTCCTCCAGTCCCCCTCACTCCTGGGTTCTGGTTTCAGGTGTGGGTAAGTTTCTGCAGAAAAAAATCCTTAATATTCTAATAATTTGCTGCTAATGGCAAGTGATATGTACTGTGTATTTATTACTTTACTTATTTCTTTACTTTTTGACCCATAGCTTGTTACAGGCCCAGTCTGACAGCTGAGTATACAGAAGACAGTGACTGGACGCCATTTGACCTCCTCTCCAAACTTGTGAAAGAGTGGGAGGCTTCTGCACTTCTTCCTGAAAATGTGACTAAAACCACCAAACAAGTCGTCATCAGGCCTGGTATAAGAAACTCACATTTCGTTTGAAGTTACAGTAGAAAGTTTAATGTCCAGTAACCATGTATTTCAGCATCAGAAAGTTACATACAAATTGCTCTTGTGCAACAGATTTACCTTTTTTTCACAGAAGGACAATGACAATGAGAAATGTATTATAATAGTGAGTCAGTTTTTCTAGGGTTGGAGCACTTGCTCACTGCTGTTTGTGAACAGTTTCTACAGCATTTCCCAAAAAATAAGAGTGTATGTGTGGCATTGTTTTTCTTCTAAATACATTTGCATCCCTATTTGTCATTCAGTGTCCCCTCTCTAACTTCAGAGGTTTTTGTGGGTCCATGAACGCAGTGCAGGTTGAGCTCTCGATTAGTTATTTTTTTCCTCAGCAGCAGTTTTTCAGTTGTGGCGTGGATAATTGATCTGTTCCATTCACAGCTAATCTGATCAGATCAGATTGAGGGATAAGAGGAGTTTTTGAGTTAATGCAAAATTGAAAGAGTAACTAAAACCACTTTTAGCTTGAGTGTCTCCTCCCTGGCATGTGGAAAAAGTATCAAAAATGGGACGGGCGGTGGGGGCCTAAGACACACCCAGCCACCCGATCGTGCTGCCTCTTGATCCACAGCACCTCCTTGCCCCCTGCACATGCACAAAGAGAGGGGGAAGCGACAGGCATTACAGGTAACAAGTGGATCAGCAGTATAAGTAGCTGGGAGAACATCACTTGATTACCTTGAATAGCCAGGTTTCAACCTTTAGAGGGCTGTCACTATGCATATTTTATACACAATATGTAAAATTTTAATACTCTGCTCCATCTTTGCTCAGAGTGTGCTCTGCACTCCGACAGTATGATGCTATGAAAAAACAAATTACACACATAATCCTATTGCACTCCTGATGAATAGTCCAGCTAGAAAATAGAAATATCCATTTGTGACAGCAGATGTTTTAATCATGTTGGAACGCCACAAATAAATTAATGTGTGGGAAACCCTGTTATGCTCAGTTTCTAAATGTTAAGGTCTCACTACTGTTATGATGTTCTTTAAAATCAGATATTTATTTTGGTATACATGTTCCTGCACAGTCTTGGGTGATAAGTGAAGGTGTAAGACTGATTCATTTTATTTCTGTTTTTGCATTTGAAAGTAGGAGCTTTATATGCTGGTGAAAACTTTTATTTATCGTAAATCTTTCCTAGTACGGTTTTAAACATTAATTCCTCCCTCCCTCCACCAGGGGCAGTATTGGGCCGTGATGGTGGTGCCATGAAGCAAATGCTGCTCCCCTTTTGGCTTGGCCTTGGTGGCACTCTGGGGTCAGGAAGACAGCCGTTCCCCTGGATCCACGTCTCTGACCTGGCAGGAATTATTTCCCATGCCCTGGAGCCCTCTGCCGACACTCCCTCGCCAGCACCACAAGTGTTAAACGGAGTTGCACCTGCGCTGAACACCAACTATGAGTTCACTAAAGAACTGGGCCGGCTCCTGAGGAGGCCCACTATTTTTCCTGTGCCTAGCTTTGTCATGAACAGCCTACTGGGCTCTGAGAGGGCCGTGGTCCTCACACAGGGCCAGAAAGTCATACCAAAGAGGACTCAAGAGGCCGGATATGAGTACAAGTACCCAGACTTGACCTCAGCCCTGAAAGAGATTGTTGGGAGTTGAAAGCTGACCTTAAATATTCTGTGATTGTGTGTTTGTATTTAATGAATTACAATAATCAGAACTCAAGATCTCAAATGGGTCTGAGCACTGCTTGAAATATCACGTAAGACCAGTTTATGAATGCGGTTTACTGAGAGTTAGATTGTACTAAGCATTGAAATAGATCTGACAAATTAAGAATCAATGGAAGTGAATACAGGTGTGTACATCTAGGTTGCACTGGGATCTGATCTGATCTTCAGTCATTGATGGACTTCATAGCATAACAAAAATGGCAAATGAGTAAAATTTCAAGGTCCACATCAAGATGATCCACTTCTCTCAATGACCACAGATGTATACATAACAGGGATGATGTTTTTCCAGATCGTTAATTTTTACCTGAAGCACTAAAACAAGCAAGAGGAAATGTCTTATCATGCATTTTGTGACTTTTCAAATATCACATTACTGTCCAAATTGCAGCATGCTTGTTACATGAAGTGAACTATGATTTTGTTGAAGGTGGTGCACAATAAAGCTGGGTAAAGTACTTTTGTTGTGACATTTTATTGAAGTTATCAAAGCTTGTCAAATGACTCGGTAACAACTCCAGTAAGGAAACAAAGTTCTACTGAATGAAAAACTAGTGAGTCCTTTGTCAACAGGCTTATCTGAGTTTTAGGGTGTCTCCATTGTTTCAAAAGTCTAAAGAATGCATCTCTTCCTGGCTGAATAATCACTCTGAGTCACTCTGGACGTCGTCATCAACTCTTTCAATCACTGGCAGTTGATCTCCCCAGTCGCTGGTCCGGGCACAGCGGTACACATCTCTGATTGAAGGAGATGAAACACAATTTTCAGTCAAACTGAGAGATGCCACGATCTGAGGATGTGAACTGAACAACCAATGAGCTTAATCCAATAAAAGCAGCATCTGACTATAATGGTCAGAAGGACTGGGTATCAAAACTTTTTTGGCATGGAGTCAGAAATGCGTTTGTGACACCATTTATTAAAAATGACAATACTGCAAAAAATGGCATTGAATGTCTGATTTGTGGTCTTGTTTCCTTATTCTTTGATGCCAATTACAGACAATTTTATTTCAGAAAAGTTTTGCAGTGCTGCTTTTGTTTAAAAACATTTAACATTTCAGAAGTTTGGCTTATTTTGTTCAATTAAAATGTTATTTCCATTTTATATTTATGCACATTTATCTAAAAAAATACCTCCAATAATAAATACAACACATGTATCAGAAGCCCCTTTTAGGCTGCCTGTTCAAGGTGGGAATTTTGTGCTGTTATTTCGCCTTGCTGTTCTTTTTAAAAGGTACTATTGCCAAATGGGGGAATGTGCGTTCAATTTACCTCAAATCCAAATTTGCAGATTAGGATGATGTCAGATCAGAGTTGACTGCGGTCAAGGATAAGTCAGATAACCATGATGTTGTTACCATCAGTTGAGGACAATGCATTACGCTGTATTTTGCACATGCAAACACTGGAACATGTTCACAGATAGAAGCTGGACAGGACTGTGTGTAGGACTTTGTAAGTGAGACACAAATAGGTCTGAAGTGATAAAAAACAGTACAATACTTCAGTTTTCACTTTTGTTGATGTGCACAGCAACCATATTGGATTTTCAGGTAGGGGCTCTCCGACTTCCAGAATCTGTAATCTGACTTCAGAGAGTCCCATATGAAATTTCTGACCGGGACATCAGTATGGACGTCCTTGAGCAAATGGAATGCGCCAAAGTTTGTCTCGCCTTTAAGACAGCAGCGCAGGTGACAACAGCAGGAAATCGATGTCTCCGTAAAATGAACAGCTGCCAGGACGGGACCGTGGATGAGTGTAATGTTTTGATGATGTGCTATGTGTGTGAGACACTGCAGGGAGATCTAGAAAGCAGCTAGCAGCAGTTAACAACTAACTTGAAGAAGAATAGAAGTCGAAAATGTCCGTAAATTGAGGAGACAATGAGGTCCAAAAGCTTGTTACTCTCAGCAACTATATAACAGGGATGGTAAATGGTTGTAATTGCCATGTCATGCTATTGTTATGTTTTATAAAAATACTGCCGACGCATATGTCATACAGTATGTCACACTAGAGGATGGCACTGTTGTGTTTCATACTTGTGCTTCTGGGACGCTGCCATGCCATCTAAAAATCACACACTGGAGCAGTATGATGCTGCCGCTATGTGGTTGTGTGTAAAAAAAGCAAAGGTGTCTTAATGAAGGCACTTTGTTAGAGCCCTATTGTGTGATCTCTGTGTAAAATGGATTACAGGCAAGGTATGAAACACCTGCCACATGCCAAATACTGCTGCCTCTAATACTCCTCATACTGTCTCTTACAGCTCTTGAGCCACATTTCTGGGACAAATTAAACCCAAGCTTTGACTCCCACTTAGAAACTGTATCTGTAATGCAGGACCTTTACCTGCTGTGTTTTTTTGCTGTCACCACCATGTGTTGTAATTGTCCATCAGGGCAGCACATTCGACAGTGGACGTGTCTTGATCTGCGCTGCACTGGCGCGATCAGCCTGGCCCAGTTCACACCTTCTGTTTCTGCCTCCACTGCCTCTGTCCGAGTCACAATCAGATAGCTGAACTTCTCAATCTTCTGCTCACTGTGCTGAAAAATAAACACAGAAAAAGTTGGAATATACTTATGATTTGACTTCCTGGTTTTAAGTAGAAATTAATAAAATTTTTATAAATTTGTCAGCAACTCAGTTGTGATTAAGTTCCTGTTATTATTGTGTTTTGCACAATATCATCACCTCAATCAGTGATGATACTGTGGCTGAGCAAACACAGAAAGTAGCTCCACCTACAGATGCTTGACAAAATGACCGACTTGACACAAAAATATTAATTTAAGATTCACCTATTTGCTTTCTTGGAAATTTATATCAGTTGCAAGGTCTGTAAAAAGCTCACAAATTTAATTTGTGTTGAGATTTTTTGTTAAACTACTATTTTTGAGGTAAAGAGTGACCTTCCTTGCTCAACGTTTGACTTCTAGGACGTATACTGTCTATAGTGGGTAATCCAGAGATTAGTCTTACCCCGGGCAGAGGCAGAGGGTGGTACATCTGCTGGAAGTTGCAGGGTGTGATGGACTCACTGGTCAGTTTAGGACATGTCAGTTCATGAGGACACTGGGAAAAGAAAAAAAAATCTAGAAAAAATGCAAGAAGACTGAGACACAACTGGATAATGTACGGTATTATATTATAAACGAGCTTGGATTTAAATGTACCGGAGCAAACACTGACGGTGGCCTGGTGTCATGAACAGTCTTCTCTTGTTTCTGGAGATAAAGAACTGTAAGTCAACACTCTGCTTCTATTATTTGTGTCAAATAATTAACACAAAAGTACCTAACAAAATTCACCATGGAGATTTTAAAGTACCGTCTTATCTTGCTTTATTTGAATACCTTCAATAAAGTGTCTCTGGCCTCCATAAGCATCTGGTGGCCCTCTTTAGTCCCGTTTTCAACCAGCACCTATACAAAAAGAACATGTCAAAAACATAAACAAATGTAATATTAATATGATAGGGTTTCCTATAAGATAATATGATAAGCAAGCATTATAGTAATAGTAATTTATACACAAAAGATAGTACATGTCCACTGTGTTTGCAGTTTAAAGACGTAAACATCATCTTTAGGTGAAGTTCTGAAATGATTTCAACCAACCAGGTATGAGTTTGTCTTTCTCCACAGAGTTAACACCGCCTCCTCTCGATCCTTTGCGGTGAAAAGCTCTGATAGGGTGAAGGCTGAAGTCACCAAGTCAAACTGCACCTGAAGGGACAAGCGCATGACTGTGGTTGTGAACTTTTAAAAATAAAACTTTTAGTAATATTTGCAGAAACTGTCAGTATATTCACGTTAAAGTATATAAGACAGATAATCTGTGAAATAAATCATGTTGCTCTGCTCTCTCAAACTGCTGATCAAACGCGAGATTATGGATATGATTCTGTAACTGGATTTCCTGTTTCTCTCCTTAAATGTTTTCAGACATATATTTTAGTGTACTTTTTAGCTGTAACATGAGAAAGTTCTGGCAGGTGCTTGGTACTTTGGTTGACTGTGTCCAACATGGTTGGTCACAAACTTTTTCATTCCCCTAAATCTTCCACACTGCTTCTTTAAACATAACTGAACACAGACTGTGGTTTTCTGAAATAAAAACTGAGGGGTTTACCTTCGGGGAGACAGGGAGGAACTGTCTGAAATAGACATGTTTGATGTGAGGCTCAGCGTTTTCATCATCACCTGCTCCACAAACAAAAGACCATGTTGATATTCTGAACTTTTTGACCGAAGCCCGACAAAAAGGTTAGAAATCAAAACTGATATGGATGTTTGTGAGTGCACCTCTGAGAAGTCGCTCTGCCAGGATGTTCATCGGCCCAGAGCTGTCCACACACACCATCTCCTTCAGAGTGTCGCCCCAGCACGAGTGTGACGCCCTGTATGAGAAAGAGAGAGTTGGCAGTCTGGTAATTCACATGAAAACTCTCTTCAAGCTGCAGCAGTGTTTTACACTCACCAGACAACTGTTCCCAGGCCTGATCCAAAATCCAGGAGAGACTGAGGGGCAAAAGAGGGATCCCTCTTTTTTATCTGAAATGACGAAAAGGTAATTTAGGACAGAATAAGGCATCCGGCATGCTAACACTACCAGGGGTCATAACCCTCAGTAATAAAGGCATTTCTTCTGTTATCCTCCCTTGCTTTGCCACTATACGAATAAAAACATGTTTTTCGTGATCTGGGTTAACTGGCCCTGCTATTGTCACCTGATCTCCACCACTCATTCATTACCTCGTTTATAGCTCTCCTCACTGCTGCATAGCCCCCAGCCAGCCGAGCCGCCATGTACACCACACCTAACTCTTCATCATACCTGAAACACAGAGAGTGAGCTGTAATGAAACTCATCCACATCCTAAAATCTAACACCAGAAATCACTAAAAAGCTCCAGAAAGTCACTGCAGAAAGAGAGACAAACACTTTCACTACTCTTCTGGCTTTGTTCAGAGCTTGATATACCAACATAAAATGAAACACTGAAATTAAGTGTCTAAATGTTATCAGAATCAGAAATACTTTATTGATCCCCGAGGGGAAATTGCCTTTAGTTATATAAAGCTGGTGTCAATATGAAAAATGAGTTTCCAACATACATTTACCTCATATAAAAGGTTTATAATGTTAAATTTTAGTCTGCGTTGGCAAAAATAAGACTTGTATCTTAAGTCTTAAGTTGGGTCAATAATGCTCTTTCTTTTTGGATTTTGTAGGCTTAAACATGGATAAGTATGATCGGTAAGCTTACACCTTTCAAATGCATGGTGTGCATATGAAAGGCTTGTTTTCCTTCTGATCCATTAAGGTACACAATACTTTGATAATATTATTCTTATGTTTCAAAAGAAATTATGATTCTCATGGTTTGACTGACATCATACTGTATTTCTATATGCCATACATCTTAACAAAAGGAAAAAGAATGCTCTTTCTCCAACAGAAAGCGGTTAAATTACTTGAGATTGTTTCTGAGCACTCATCATTATATATTCAGATCAAAGAATATGTAGATAAAATTGTTGCTTTATAGGTTACTTCATGGGAGTCCAGTGATATGTGGTTCTTCTGAGCTCTGAAAGCACTTTCTTCCTGATGCGGTCTTCCAGGGCTTCTTCATCTATAACTGTAATATAAAGCACATTTACTTTCCTCAGATTGCTTCTTTATATAATGTCTTCACAGTTATTATGCATCAATTATGTTTTAAAATGTATGTGTCACCCACCTTCTCTCTTCTCCATTGCTTTCTCCCAAAGCTCTTTTTCCATGCTCAGAGCCTTCTTCCTCAGAGTCGAGTCCTCGGTGGCTCGTTTTCTGCTCCACAGGAAGTTTGTGAGGCTGCAAGTGCGGTCAGTCAGCCGAGGCACCTGAGCTCCTACAGGTGGAGGAATTGAGGAGTGGCATGGTGAAGCTACAGAAATATTTTGGAACTGAAAGGCACTTAACTCATAACTTAACATACTGTGAATAATCGACTGTGCAGCCATATGGAGCTCATCAGGTAGGCGCACAGTTTTCAGGTTGGTCACACCTGGGTGCTTCCTGTGTGGTTCTCGTTTTAGGATATCTACCTTGGACAGCGGGTGTGCAGCCATGCTCATTCCCTGAGGATGAAAAGGAAATATTTCTGTAACACCTCTTTACCAGCCTTCTGCTCATCTTTTAATAAAGCAAAAATAAGACAAGAAACTAGGACAAACAAACCATTTGATAGTTTAAGAGCCAATATTTTGGAAATTCATTTGAAATCTGTTGTCCATCTAAGCATTTTTTATTTCTGATTTCTTCACTAATTCACACACTCTGAACTTTTAATAATAAATTAATTCATCACCATATATGTATGATACATATATTGCATTAAATTATTTTATCTTTTTATTTGTCCTCCCCAACAAACATGTGTTGCATGAAGAGCATAGAGAGATCACAATTGCTAACACCAAATAACTAAAAGAAAGCATACCATAGTGTTTCAGAAGCTTGTTTGTTTTGGAGGATGTAGAGTTGTGTTAAGTGACAGAAGGACTGGATTCAGCACTTGCACAAAAGTTAAGGTATCTTTATTTAAAGGTTGTCCCACATTGTAAAAAGTCAGATTCATAGATTTCCTAGTGTAAAGCAGGTAAAGGTATTATAAAAGTACTGTAAGAGTATCAAAACACTCAATACAAAGAGAAATACACACAGTCTAAACTCAAAAACTGTGGCTTTAAACAAGCCGTCAGGATTTATGTGAATTTTAGATGTCACAAGTATACTATAAAGCACCCTCTGTAGAGGGTGAATAACAGGTAAGTGTAGGCAGAGTATGTGAAAAAAATAATGTGTTTTTAAACATTGAAGCATCCAGATATGCCCTAATAGAAACTCCAAACACAAGTATGAACCTGAAAATGAGCATAAAAGGGTACCTTTCACAATAAATTGTTTCAGACAGAAATTCTAACATTTTCTGCCCATAGAGGTGTTTGACGAAAACAAAAAATACCATACAGGCAATCTATCAGCATTATAGTAATATTTTATCAAATAACATCAAATAAATACTAATTTAAATGATATACAAATAGATTTCCGAGTCAAAAACTAGGCAACTGTTACATTGGAGAAAGTAACAGGGACTGAAGGAATGCGATAAATGAATATTTAGTTTACTCTTGACATTATCGAAGTACGCTTTTCTCTATTTTTTCTCAGTTCTGTTTTAACATCATGTCTTTCTGACCTCCATGCCAACGATGCTGCGTTCAATGACAGACAAACCGAACTCACCCTGCACATCATCCTCACAACAACCGCCCTCTGACAGAGGACACAGGCGCCGTAGCTCCGTGAAGCCATATCTTCCGCGACTGAACGTCGACTTCTTGTCTTTAAATGTCTTAGATTTTATTTTTTCATCTACATCTCCACAAGCATGGAGGCACATTAGGATTTTCTCACCGATCCTTCAACAAAATAATTCCGACCAACGGTTAACGCGGAACCGTTGTTCCCGTAGTTGTGTTCCTCACGGTAAAGACACACGCAGGAGGGCTCACTCTGCAGTTTTTTTCCAGTACAGTCCAACAGCTTCGATGTGGCTTATTTCTCAAAAATGTTCAGTTTTTCAACACGGCGCAAAAAGAAGTGAGCGTAGGCAAAAATATGAAATCAGAAGCTAAAGTCTATATATTTGTGATGAACTTTTTTTCAGGTTTTTGATAAATGTAATGTAGCGCGTGCGTTAGGCTCCAGTTTTAACGATGAGGTGATTCATCCTCACGCTTAACGACCTTTAGCGGCACCGGCTAGGAAACTAGGAAACAGTAGGTAGGGAAAGTTAACCGCCGTCATTTTGTCCCTTTATTATTCAGCCTACCTAGTTATTTTTTCCATTAACTACTATGAAGCGTACAAGAAAGTCAAAAAGTAAAAGTCAGAGTGCACAAGAAACCGAAGAAGTCCCGTCAAAAACAGGTTGGTTCTTGTTTCCCGCTGAAAGGTTAGCTTTACGTCACTGTAGCTAGCTGCTGTAGCGATGTCAGCTGAGGACATGTCCGGGCAGAGGAGAGCAGGGACTGTGTCTGAGCTCCATGCAGGATTTACTGTTGTTGCAAAGTGTTTAGAAAAACAGCTAACATTTTGCCGAGGGTGGCTTCTATATCTGTTACAAGTAAAACGTTTGTAAAACCTGTTGATGCTAACAACCATCAAACAAAAAGGCTGGTGTTGAATGCAAATTGTATTGTGTCTATAATTGTAAGTGGTTAAAAAGACCTATTTTGTTTCTACAATTCTACAATTTCATTTAGCAGACGCTTTTATCCAAAGCGACGTACAACACAAGCAAGAATTTAGACTTAAGGAAAAAACCCTTAGTAAGTGCAAAAAGTGCTTCAGGTGTGATTGGTCACAGGTATTGCCGTCTAGTGGCAGAAGAAGTGCCGCACAGTCCCCCCCTCTTGTTTTTTTTTTTTTTGGAAACCAAAGTAATAACCAGTAGCGATCTCCGCATCTGAGATTCAACAATCTCAGTATCACTACTTACGATGACAATCAACATACAACATCACACAACTTTGTCAGTGCTAGATAATCATTAGGTGCTGGGTTTTTCTAATAGAAATTGCACAGTAAAAATAATTTAGGGCAGCTGGTATCAGACAGTATTTAGCAATACATTGGTGCTACCATTGAAGTTATTCCAAACTTGCCCAAGTGATTGAAGACTATCTGGACATTTAGGCAAAGTTGCAAAAAAGTTTATTTTGGTTTTATTTCTTCTCTGCACCATTTGCTTGAGGTAAGCCAGGCTTTCTCACATTTTTTTCTGCAAGGACCTCTTTAAAATAGATTTTTTATGCAATGTTTAACTTAAATTCAGAATTTCATGGGGGAAAAATGCAATTTATAAACATAAAAAAGAACAATGTGAACTGATTCATCATTAACCTTCTATTTATTAATAATGTTAACTGTACAATTAAATTACAAGTTTGTCTTGATATGAAATGTTTTACTGGTACTTTAGGGATCAAGGGTTACGAAACAGAAATTTGTTCTCAGTATTTCAATAAAACTGCTAGAGGTTAAATATTACATTGAATATGTTGGTTCCTTGCTCTAATTGTCAGTTGTTGTATAACTGTACTACATGTATACTAGGGCTTCTTTGTGCTTTTATTTTTGTTCATGGTTAATTTAATCGCTGTTTGTGTAAAATTCAACAATCATTTTGTTTTTAAACCCTGTAAAGAATGACTAGGAAAGAACCTAAGTTCTGCAAATTCGAAGTGCTTTTTTTTTTTTTTTTACAATCAAAGCATTTCAATTGTTACTGCGTGTGTGTGCGTGCATGCGTACGTGTGTGTTATCAGTGTGGCAGTGGAAAGGAGATGAGGGACAGTGGGAGCCATACTCGCCCTCAGCCTGTGCCTTGTTGGACTCAGCCGTCTCTTCAGGAGACACCTCTGTCACTCTGTCTCTGGGCTCTGGGACGTCTTATGAAGTCGACCTAAAGAAGATGGTCCAGATTAATCCTGTCACCAAGTACAAGAGGAAGATTCGCTTCCAGACAGTAAAACCAGGTATGTGTTTTGCCATATTTGCCTGTTGGTCAGATTTATCATTCTCTCTGCTTGGGTCAGTGTCATTTTTATTTCATTTTTAGCGTCTTATTAGTTTACTCAGGGTGTTCTATAGCCAACAAATTTAACTTTATAAATAATGTCTCATTGTCCTATTTCATATTTTCTTGTTTTAATAGATTACCACTAGTTAGCACTTTGTAACTTTTTTTCAGGAAAGGCTTGATTTAGATGTTATTAGTCATAATCGTAATAGAAATATTATAGGAATGTTTAATTGTTTTTGCTCAGCTTTGAATTACCTATTTGTAAATTAAATGTTTCTTCTGTGTCTTTCTTTTTTTTAGAAAGTTTGGTTGACACTGATAACTTGACTGCTCAAAATGGGACGCCAGTTCAAGTTAAAGAGGAAGAGGAGGAGACCGAAAAGCAACCTGTAGCTAAGAGGAAGAGAGGGCAGAGCAAGAGTCAGACAAAAACTGAAGAAAAGCCAAAACAAGAAATAAAAACTGAAGGTAATGTGGATCTTATTGTCATAAATACTGTTGACGTTATGCTAGTAGAAAGGAGTATGGGGTTGTTAAGTTATTGAGGAACTGGTGATTCACAAAGTGTATTGACTATGGTTACATCATCAAGTAATTTCTGTTTTGCATGTCAGATGACCTCATTAATGGTTTATGTCTGATTTTTGGATGCTGAACAGAGGTTGTGAAGACGGTGGTCATGAAGGGAAAAGCTCCAGTGGACTCTGAATGTAAAGCCAAACTGGGAAAGGTACAGTATCTTTTAAGTAATCATATGTATGTGTTGTTAAATATTTGATTTTAAATCTATCAAAACTTTTTTTGGTTGCAGTTTAAACCATTGTATTATATAGTTATTTGTATTTTTTCTCTTGGGAGTTAATTTGTAATCATTATTAAGTAGTTTTTCTTTTACAAAACAGCCAAACTAAGACAAATTAACAATTAGTCAATTAATCATTTTTTATGATTTATTTATTGTTTCAGTAATTTTTAATGCAACAAATGTCAAATTGGCTTGTTCCAGATTCTTGCATATAAGGATCAAGCGCTTGTCTTTGTCTGTTTGCAGCTACTCATTTTGACATGTGCAGCTGCTGAGTAGTAGCTAATGGAGACCTGAAATAAAGAGTAAAGATGATGTGATAGTAAATTAAAAAAGTTCCAACTTTCTTACAGTTGACCAAACAAGCCAAACAGTCACTTTGGGTTCTGGGAATATGTAATGGGCATTTTATATTACTTTTTTTATGCATTTCACAGAAAAACAAATCATCAGATTAATCAATCATGAGAAAAAATGTTATCTGTATTCTGCAAACAGTATTTTTTGTTTTTTTGTTTCTTGTTTATCTAAAGTGCTTGTAGAGCATCTTTCACCTTTGTCCTGCAACAGTCTTATTGTTTAATCTGTGAACATGCAATTTGTTTCTTGTTTTCACACACACACACACACACACACACACACACACACACACACACAGAAAGGAATCTGAAGTTTACATGAACGATGTGATTTCAATTTCTGATATTAGTAACTGTTTTATTTCTGTTTTAGGCTCATGTTTACAATGAAGGAAATGATGTTTACGACGTGATGCTAAATCAGGTAATTAAAAAAAACAAAAACATTATATATATTTACTTGTTGACTCAAATGAATCTGCCAAATGAATTAAGGAAGATATCCTAAAATGTTGGCAGGGAATTTTCTTATACTCCAACCTAAAAGTGCTTTTTAATTAAAATGTAAAAGCTATCACTTTTATTTCTATATTGAATAATACTGACTAACTAAAATACTAACTGTAAATAGTTTAATAGACATTGAAATTACAACAAGTCCTGATGAATTTATAACAACATTTTTGTAACTACTACAACGTCCTGACTATTTTCACCTACACTGCCATGTGGATGTTTGATTTTTAATGATGGCTATAAACAGAAATCAAGTGTAGGTTGTAAAATTATATGAATTATATTTAAATTTTATGTTTAGGTATGTAGAAAAGTCAATTGATTTTTTTACGCTTCCAGCAAACGCCTCCTCTCTCCTTTGCAGACAAATCTCCAGTTTAACAACAACAAATACTACCTGATCCAGCTGCTGGAAGACGACAGCTCCAAGTCTTACAGTGTGTGGATGAGATGGGGCAGAGGTGAGTTTATGTGCCCATGATTCTAAACATATTTAACATATGTTTAAATGTTTGTAAGTAAGCTAGAAGTTAACACAAGCCTGCAGTGTAGAAGATAATTTCTAACATCTGAACTAACCAATTAAATATATTTTTTTGGTTTTGCCATTGATTTTTTTTTGGTTTCTTTTTTAAGTGGGAAAAGTGGGTCAAAACAGTTTGTCAGCATGTGGTGGAGACCTGCTGAAAGCCAAAGATATCTTCAAGAAAAAGTGAGATTGTGCAGTCAAATATATATTTTGTGATGTCTCATACTTAACTGAGTTTAGTAAGATGCTGAAACCTATTTGCTTTGCTGCAGGTTTTTAGACAAGACCAAGAATGAGTGGGAACACCGAGCAGGTTTTGAGAAAGTAGCTGGAAAATATGACATGGTGTTCATGGACTACAGCACGAATGAAAAGGCAAGGAACAAGACAAAGAACCAACAACTTATGTATCTCCCCACTATCATCTATCATTATAAACATCAATGTATTTCCCTGCTTTAGGAAGAGAACAAGACCACAATGGATGCTGCACCCAAAAAGTTGACCTCTAAGCTGGATGTTAAGGTCAAGTCACTCCTCGAGCTAATCTGTGACCTCAAAGCCATGGAAGAGTGTGTGCTAGAGATGAAGTTTGACACCCGAAAAGCTCCTCTTGGTCAGTTTGACAGAATCAAAATCACAACAGAAATGTACCAGAATGTGTCCTGGTACTCTTGTTGTAACATTCCCAGAAACTGATTTGATGTAGAGCACATGCAGCATTTAAATATTCAAGCTGCTACGATGTGATGCATTAAAACAAGTCCTCAAAACTCCCCTTTAGCTTCAATTGTGCCACTTGACTTATAAATAGATTCTGCTGGTGACAAATTGTTGTGCTTAATTTTCAAATTAAGTGTTTTTTTCTACCTGCAGGCAAGCTGACCTCAGAGCAGATCCGTGCAGGCTACACAGCACTGAAGAAAATAGAGGAGTGTTTGAAGAAGAAGGGCAGCAATCGTGAGCTGCTGGAAGCGTGTAACCAGTTTTACACCCGCATCCCTCATGACTTTGGGTAGGAAATATGTGGCTGTTCAGTGGGAGAGATGTGCAAATGCTGAATGATCAGGCAAGCATTGTATTGATCTGTGTTGCTCTAACTCCACAGGTTGAAAACTCCTCCAATAATTCGTACAGACGATGAGCTGAAGGAAAAAATTGCACTGTTAGAGGTAAAGAGGTTCTCCATTGATTGAGGGGTTAAAAAAAATTAAGTACATACTTAAATATCTGTGAAAAATGTTCTGTCCTTCGTATTTTTTCAGGCTCTGAGTGACATTCAGATCGCTGTGAAAATGGTTCAGTCTAGTGAAAACAATGATGAACATCCTCTGGACCGACAGTACTGCTCCCTCAAGTGCCAGCTGCAGCCTCTGGACTCCAGCAGCCACGAGTACACAGTCAGTGTTTTTCTTCTCATAGCTGTTTTAATGATAAAGGACAAGTTTATCAGCCTGGACCAACCCACACTGCTGCTACATTCATGAATGCAGTTTTTATGTGGTGCTAGGGCCGTGAGGATAACAGCATCACGTCTCTCCATTTATCCCATTCTCATTAGCGGGATATCTCATAAACACCTTAAGGGAATTCTTTCAAATTTGGCACAGATGCTCACTAGGACTCAGTGATGATCTGATTAGATTTTGGTGGTTAAGGTCACGGTCATTGTGACCTAGTGTCCATCTCATTTTCATGAACGCAGTATTTCAAGAATTTAATCTGTAACTGCAATTTAGTTTTTTTAAAAAAACTCAGCATAATTAATTAATTAAATAATACGCTACAATGCCTCTGTCTGCATCACCGCTCTGTCGCCTCGCTCACTTTCCTGCCCACAGCATCTAATTGGTTTCATGAGTCATAGCCTATCAAAACTAAAGTCTTCTGCGCCACAGATGTCACAGAAGGACATTGAAGATACTGCTCTAGTGAGGGATTGGACGTAAGACAGAAAAAATTACTGAAGTTGTGAAAGACTTGAGAGCACCCAGTGTTTCTGCTGGTAATGTTCTGCTGTTAGTAATAGTAGTTTCTGCATGTAACTTTAGTTGTGTGAGTACGAGACCTGCAAGAAAGGAAAAAGGGAGGGAGACAGTGCTTGGTTGCAGGTGAGAGATGAGACCAGATTATCAAAGTTACTAATAATGCAGTGAAGCGATGACACAGGCATTTCCTATGAAACCACGGTGAGAAGTTGCTTTTGGACTGTGGTAAGAATAGTAACAGTCCAATTAGAAAAGCCAGGACTAATGAATTCAAGTCAGTCAACACTCTTGGCCCATTGATATTCCCATACTAAGGTAATAGACTTATCAATTTGCTCTGGGTTAGTCAAATTGTACCAATAACATCAAATCATCCAAGGCAATGTAATATGATCCTCATATAAAATGTTGAACTTTAAATATTCAATTTTGTTGTAAAGCTTACATATTTTTCAGTTTGACTGAATATAAGCGCTAAAAGAAATTAAAATTCACTCCAAAATGTTTTTTAGAAGTGAGTTAGTGAAGTAATCTGGGTTATGGTGGCATGTAAAGATGTTTCAGCAGTTATGATGGAGGTGAATAGAAAAAGACTTTTCAGCTATCAGCTATACTTTATTTAAATCTATGTACATCTGTAGCTATTTTACCTGTAATATCAGTGGTATATCAAATAGCAACATTTTCTTTGTAAAGCTGATTTTCTTTACCAACTTCAAGCCATCATACAAGGAGGAAAGCAGTTTTCTTGTATTTATTTATTTTTCTATACAACACAAACACGGTCTGAAAAAATGGATCATACAAAATAGTAAACTCAGTGACACTTGAGCTACAATTACCTGAAGATAGTTTGTGCAGCTGGTTTCCATCTAAACTTTCCTGTTCTCTCCGTGTGAAGGTGATAGAAAAGTATCTACAGTCCACTCACGCTTCCACCCATCGTGACTACACCATGACTCTCCTTGACATCTTCTCAGTGGACAGAGACGGGGAGAGTAACAACTTCATCTCACAGTTACACAACAGGTAACACACAGTGGGCTCACTGTTTGGATAACTTGTCAATACACTTGTGGGCTTTAATAAATATCATTACTGCTTTATGTTGCCTCAGATGTCATACTGTATCTGCTGTGCTGCCTTGAAATCTGCATTGCTATAAAAAGGGTTCGCACAAGGGGCCTAAGGTTCTTGAGGTACTTGAATTTGGCACTAAGAAACTTAAGGACTGGAGTACCCTAAAAATCTGACATTTTTTAAATGGAAAAAAAGTATAAAATTGGTCGCTGTTAGCAGCTAACTCCGCTTGTTTATCGCTGAACCGCAGCATGCAGGCAGAGCGAGCCGCCAACAGACTTATCGCCTGTTGATCCCTGCAGGACTCCGCTAATATCTGTACTATCTCAATAGGGTTTATGGTTTGCAACACTGCTCTCTGCATTCTGTACGCAATTTTCTTGCAACAGATGGCTGGGGAGAAACACTCTCCAAAAAAACATCCTAAACATAAAAAAATTAGTGCCTGGAAAAAAAAATCCTAAATAAGACCTTGAATTTGACTTGTCGTTGTCTGTACAAACCCTTTATGAATACACACATAACCCAGTGTGTGTGTGTGTGTGTGTGTGTGTGTGTCTGTGTGTGTGTGTCTGTGTCTACCAGGACTCTGTTGTGGCACGGTTCCCGCCTTTCTAACTGGGTTGGCATCCTCAGTCAGGGGCTCCGAGTGGCCCCACCTGAAGCTCCTGTCACCGGTTACATGGTAGGCTGGAGGGATGCACAGACAAATACATGCATATATATTTTTTTTACTAAATTCTTTCTTTAAGTTTTTCTCAAACTTGAGTCATCTGCTTCAAAACAAAAGTCACAAGTCAAAAATAATAAAGTGAATACATGACATAAAATGCATTTTGGTATTTATTGAAATAGCTGACAGTTATTTAGGGGATTACACCCAACATTAACGCGGGATATAAGAACCACATGACACAATATTTAGAACAGAAACTGTTGTATTTGTAACTGATGATTATGCTTAACATTTTAATTACATTGTCTATGAACTCTTCAGTGTTTTTCAATGCAGCCCTATGTATTTTTTCCAATGATAAGAATGTCCTTGATTTTCTTTGATCCAGTTTGGAAAAGGTCTCTACTTTGCTGACATGTCATCAAAGAGTGCCAACTACTGCTTTGCTAATCAGAACAACCACGTGGGACTGTTGTTACTGTGTGAGGTGAGTTGATTCACTTTGTGTTGTAGCCAGATTAAATGAGAAAGCTGTGTGCACATCACAACCTATATTAAGACCAGGTGCGTGACAACAGACTCAACGAAGGGAAAAGTATAGTGTCTGCACTCTGGAGTTTAGCTCCTAAAAAATTTATTTGACTGAAAAAGGACCTAAGAACAAATTGTGCCTGCAGTGGTTGCTTACGGTCTGTGTATTTCAGACCCTGCAGAGATGCCAAAGCAAGTCCACATTAACAATAAAAACTACACGATTTGAACATCACAGTGCATGTTTGGCCCAGACGGGATTTAGCAGTGTTTCAGCGTCCATGCTTTGTGTCTCTGTGTGGTTACAGGTCGCTCTGGGAGACTGTAACGAGCTGCTGGATGCTGACTACGAGGCCGACAAACTGCCTGCTGGAAAACACAGCACCAAGGGCCTGGGACAGACCGGACCTGACCCCAAAAACTCCGTCACTCTGTTAGTCTGTCTCATTACACTGATACATTTCATACCGGCCAAACATTGATTAAATTGTGCTTTTTTTTATGCAACAAAAAATCATTACATTATCTGAGCAGGGGAAGTTTGTTAATTACATCAGTAGAGAAAATAAAGCAGGTTGATGAAGGCAGAGAACAATTTACCAAGAACAAGAATAAAAGCATCAATGATGTAATAATAACATTACAAGAAGTTGGTGATAAAGAATCTCTGTTGGTTTTAAATCAGCAACCTGCATATTCCTATAAATAGAAACTATTAGCTGAGATTTTTATAACTTAGCCAGTTCACTGATTACAGGATGGCAAAGCGACATGGAATGGCGTACACCTGCCTTACAATAATAACATGAAATGCCTCTTGGTAATTAGCCCACTGCCTCATTGCCCTTTCCACTGGATGGGAGGTATGCAGTGCTTCACAACATAATACATCCACTTTGGTTATATATTATTCTATAGTCCTCTTGCTATTCTGTGAAACCATCAGTGTTTTTTACAATAGTGCATCATTTAGCAGAGTAATACAAAAGCTCTAATATTCTATGCTCATGTAAACTGTAAGCTTTTTATATTAACTATATAGACTGATTTATTTAGGGTCATTTTCAAGCACTCCATAGAAATATCAGACAGTTTAACAACACAAAGAGGCAATTTGGAGTAAGACCAAACTGAAAAGTCAAAACACTAAATTCTGAACTCTTTTTGGTCTACAGTGACTCATACATTAAAAGACTGACCTCGTTTTACTCTCATTAGTTCTGCCTTCTCTCTCTCGCTCTGCTGCCTTGGCTCTCTGTAGATTTCACAGTCTGAAAAAAAAAGCGTTACAGAGCAGTCTTCTGAGCATGAAATGCACTGCTAATTTCATCTTGTGCCGTCCTTTAAATCCAAATCTGATCAACCTCAGTAGACTGTGCTGGTTGTTTTTAAGGGATAAAGCTAGAGCTGCAGTTAAGGGCAGATATTTTGTTAGTCATTTAGGTCATTTTGGTTTGGATTGTTACAGTCAGTGTTTTATAACCCAAACAATTAAAGAAATAATTGGCAGATTAAACAATTAATGGATGGACAGGGAATTATTTTTTATTGATTTTTCCATTTGAGTCATTTTTTAAGCAAATATTGCAAAATCTTGTGGTTCCAGTTTCTTCAGTGTAAATATTTGCTGGTTTCCTTTGTCTCCTACAATCGTAAACTGACCATCTTTTACATTTGGACTGATGTTCACACAAAACGGGGTATTTAGTGATGATGTCCTGGACACTGAGATAGGCCTTTTTTTTTTTTTTTTTTTTTTTTTTACCATTTTCTGGACCTGATGATTCAGTCAGTTAATGGTTAAAATAAGTGTTGATGTGATCAGTTGAAAAATGTTGTTAATTGCAGCTCCAAGTATGAATTATTACTTCTAAAGTATCATTTTTTCCATCAGATTTCTGACTTTCCTGGTGGTATTAAAATCACCAAGATGGCCTTTTGATAAACACACCTTTTCATTTTATTCCTCTTTCTTTTTCAGTGATGGTGTAACTGTGCCGATGGGGCCGGGGGTGAAGACTGGAGTGGGTAAAAGCAACAGTTATTCCCTCCTGTACAACGAGTTCATCGTTTACAACCCTGCACAGACTCGCATGAGGTACCTGCTGCGGATCAAGTTCAACTACTCTTCATTGTGGTGAGGCTGTGCAAAACGGTATGGGGTTGTGAAATCTGGAGACTTTGGGCGATTCACTCTCCACAAAGCACGGTGATACATCACATTTTAATTCTTCATGTACGGTTTGATACTGGTTCTTGGGGATAGGATGTTAAACCCAAACACACTGCTGTTACTGGGTGCATAACAGAAATGTTTACTTTCTTTGTGATGTAGAGCTGCAACAGTTAGTCGAGGGGAAACTATTTTACTAATAATTTAATAGTTTTTTAGTTCAGTGTCGAAAGTTGTTGCTGCTTTTCATCGTCATATCTGAAATCTTTGGGTTTTGGACTGTGGGTTGAAAAAGAATGAATTTTATTTCTTCACCTTGAGCTGTGGAAGATTCTGGCTGGTGTTTTTCACAGTTTTTTGACATTTTTATAGACAAAATGACTAATGGGTGGGAAAATAACTGGCATGTTAGTAGTTGCAGCTGTACAGTGATATCCACAGAGGGAGTTGATGGGTCCAGAGTTTATACAGCTCACTCAGTATGTTAATGCTTATCTGAATTTGAATTCAAGATAAACACCAACAAAACTTTTTTTCTACAGTGGGTTTTATTGGCTGTTTTATTTGTTGTGGGATAACTGTCGGGTCAAATGTTTCTGTTGGTTAACATGCACTGCAAAACAACAAATACAGTACATGTTCTTTTACACTAAATTTTGTTTATGTGGAACTTAAACAAAGACACGATTCTGTAAAAACACCGATAATCATTTTTTATTGTCACATAAAACAGGAGATAGAGTATATACTTGAAAACAGTAATATTAATAAAGGAAATTTTTTTTTCGTTCATCGAGTTTGGAGTGTATGTCTGTGTGTGTTTTGTGTGTATTTTGTGAACATAGTTTCACCTCCTCCCCAACAGGTAGAGGAAGATAAGGACTATGTCCAGGTAGATCATGAGAGCAGCATTGATGTATTTCTCCAGACGGTAGCTCATCGTCCCCATCATCAGCTGACAGTCCACCATCAGGAACTGAAGGGAGGAGGAAGAGTTAGGACAGGGTGAGAGAGAGCCATCTAATAACTAATAGTAAATTATGACAATTTATTTAAGGTGTTTGCCATGGAAGACCTTGTTACATGTTACAGTAAGAAAAGCTCAGGTGTAAATAATAAAATGAATGATAGCTGAATTCCACACCCTTCTTCACTCAGACTTGGTTGCCTTCACAATTCCTCTGTACTCTATGCTCACTTGCGTTCTCATGTGTTTTGCCTGATCAGATTTCTTTGCAAGCCTGTTGTTTAACTGTCATTACTATTCAACACCAGTTTTCTTGTGCTGTGTTCAGATGCCTCTCACAAGCTATTCGACCCTTTGAAACCTGAGCAAATTGGTATGAAAAGATTATTAGAAAATGATCCCCAAAATTGATTAAAAAATCTCCATAAAACTATAGAAGCAGAATAATTTTATACTTAAAATTATGTTATAGAAAAGTTATACAAAATATAGAATAAATACATTTTCTTTTATTTACAACACTTTCTCCCCAATAATTTTCTTCTTTGTGTTTGTATTTTACTCCCCCTTTTTTTTTTTTTTTTGGCTTATTTTGAAGTCATTTTCTTGTTTTGTTTTGTGTGGTTTTTTTGTGTGTGTGTGTTTTTTTTTTGCTTATATCTTGTTAATTTATTCATTGTGTTCTCCCCAGGTTTTTGAATTGAATCAAACCAATTTGCCTAGGTTTCAAATAGGTAATGAATCTAACAAAGAAACTTATTTTGCTGCTGTGCACTTGTTTGCTCTTGATAAAACAAAGTCATAAGTCTAAATGTAAACACAACCACACAGAGCTTCCTCTTCCTCATGGAAGAATTGTTCATCGCAGCAGAGGCAGACAGGCTCACTTACAACCCTGCTGAGCTGCTTGTGTTTCTGTGGAAAAACATGATGACTAGTGGTGGATGCTTTTACAAGGCATCAGTGACAGCACTGTTTCACCTACTGAGGTGATCCAGACAATAGCTACTTTATAGTCGGGGGAGTGCTGTATAAAGTATTATTATCATGTTCTTTTCTCACCTACCATTCAATACAGCAGAGCACCCAAACATCCATAGGAGATATTAGTTATGCAGGAGCAGTACAATGTGCAAGAACTCAAACATGATCACATCCACAGCCAGAATCAGCAGAACGCCATACCAAACAGTGAAATCATAAGTCTGCAAGAAAAAAAACAACACATCAGTACATGAATTAATATCATGAAACACTTAATGTTTGTATATATTACTGGAGCCACTCAGTCTGACCTGTGCAGTGAATGCAATGATAGCAACAGAAATAGCCAACGTTGCTCCTATAGTGATGATGACATCAGTGGTGTTGTGGAAGGAGGCAATAGTTCCCACCATGTATGACAAGCTCAGAGTGACCACAATCTGCAGGCACATCATTCAACAGATTAAACCTCTCCAACATCATCTGCAAAAGCTTTTGTCCTTAGTTTGCTTCATGGATAGCTTCACAGGTTTAACCTCTTATAACAGAGACAGATTCAGATTGTAGTCTTCTTTATAGTCGTTTATAGACGTATTAAGTGCATACACCTTTTATTTAACCAGAAACTGTGGTAGGCGTGCACTTTGGCCCTGTGCTGTGCTCTGCATAGTGCATTTGACATTCAAAATACAGGATGTCCTAATTTTAGATGCCACCAGAAGTGATGTACGTGTGAACACAACTTTGTATGAAACTGAGGGTTTCATTTGGACATAGTTAAAAATGTACCAGTGTCTCGGAGCCTATTAAAATATAAAGAGAGGTCTCAATGTTTTTTTTTTCATGACTACTTATTTTTGAGAAATGTGCTCTTAATTGAGTGACATTCAGCTGAGACAGCAGCAATATTTAACCTCTCTTCCCAGGATGTGACTGTATGACTTTGGGTGTTCAACAGCTCATATATATTTCCTTTTAACGTACTGATTGTTATATTGGTCTACTATTTAAATGTTTAGCTGTGTATTTTTCCTTATAGTTATCTGTGACAGTATCTGCATCGTGTAAAATCAGATTAGAATTCCTGTCAGACATTTGGGGTTTCATGCCCCTGTATTTGTGACTCACCAGGCCCACGATGTTCCAGGGCTGATGCTGACTGATGGATTTGCAGCAGCTGAGGGCGATGGCGACTATGATGAAGATGATGATGGAGCTGAAGTAAGTCCAGGGGTTGGTCTGCTCTGCCTTACCGTCAGAGAAGGTGAAAACGCACACCACACTGAAGGTGAACAGCAGCTGGAGAGTCAGCATGCTTAACACCTGCACAGGATGTAATGAAGAAAAAGTACTTTTAAAAATAAAGAGCAACTGATTTTACAGGTTTATGTAAATGTTTATTTTTTATTTTTGACCAGGACAGTCATGATCATTTACCATTTACAGATTTACAGATTAAGAAAGTAATTTCCCTTGTCCCAGCAGTCACTAAACTTCATTTAATTATGAGAAATTGCTTGATTAAATCACAGTAAATCACAGCTGTATCACCTCAACACAACTACTGCCATGGTTTTTTGGCCAGAATTTAGTTTTTTAAAAAAAAGCAAGTGAGCATAGCTGTTGAAATAGTTCCCTAAAAAGTAGTAGATATTAACAAAACCTGTTGAAAAATGAATGTCGTGTGGTCAAAAAACTAGCGTAATTATATACATTAATGTAGTTGATACTATTTCATAAGTGTAGTTCAAAGTCAAATCAAACATCAAAGTCATCACGGCACCAGCTATGAGTGTTTTGTTATTGTGATATGTGATTTTATGCTTTTCATTATTAACAGATTTAGCCAGAATTTGTGTAAAACAGGTTTTCCTAACCACTGAAAACAAAACAATTTGTATTTGCGGCTTCTTTTTACAGGTTGCTTATGTCTACAAGTCATTTTTCCTTCTTAAATTGATTTAATTTCGTAATTTTTAAAGGGTTTGAGGAGGTCACATTAGACCGAAATTTAGAGAATAGGAAAGATTGTGGCAAAGTTTGAAAGTAAACACATTGTAACATTTTTTTTTCTGCTTTCTTGTACTGCTAATCAATTTGTGATCGAGGGGTGTGCCATATCGTATTGCCATATATTTTTGTTGTACTATTTATATTTCATACAGAATCTGAATCTTACTCTTGGTTACTGTTCTTTACAAACCAGATAACTGTTAAATCATTCTTTTTCCGTTTTCATTGAATATTTAAAGGTGAACCTTTAACATTATGTTGACATAGAAAACTCTAACATTAATTCTGTTGCAATTGTATGTTCATTAAATTAATCATATTAATATTCTCAGTATTTTTGACGTAGCCCAAAGAATATCGTTATCACAAAGATTCCTTGAAATATCCTGATTTTATTTTAAGGCCCCACCCCTATTGCGATCCCTAAAGGTTTCACTTGCGACCCCTCAGGAGGGTCTCAATGGATAAAGTGTCCATGGCTAGTCTTACAAACCTTTTTAACAAACGGTCTTCTCACTGTCTTGCCATCACAAGAAGATGAGGCTATCGGAGGCGTTGTGTCCAACGAGGCTTGTGGGCTGATGTCCCAGCAAGACTCATATCCAGTGGTAGGCTGATAGAAGCAGCTTGTCTCTGTTCTGGATGTGAGGTAATTTGGTGGAGCTGCACAGTAGGGTGGAGGCTGCTCTCCTCTGTGGGAGTTTAAAGGTGGTGGTGCTGACATTGTGGAGGAATACTGTGAGCCATAAACAGAAGTTTAGCCAAATACAAAGATCAACTTACACAGAAAAGCAAGTAGGTGTAGGATTCTGTTTAGAAGCTGAAGTGGGAAGTTCTTGTTTCACTTAGGATTTAATTATTAACTTTGGTATCTGAACTAAAATGTCTGCTTCCTCAATATCCCTGTCTATCTCTGTTGTTGATTTAATCAAATGAAAAGCTGGTAATCTTTTGATATGTGCCAGCCAGCATGAAGGCCTACTGCGACATACCAATTTACAGGTTAAACCACCTCTATCACGCAGCTCACCCTCCTTTTGTTTCTTGTTTGTCTGGCATCTTGATGCTCCCATCAGATCTTGCTGCATTAGAATGGTATATAAAGACTGAAGTAAAATTTGAGCTGTTTGGCCACTCCTTATATATCCAGCAAACATTTGAGGAAAAACAAGTGTTGTGTAATGCTATTTAGTCTAAAAACTGTGGTCTTGGATTCTCCAATAGTCATTATATCACGTGATGTTATGTAAACCTACCTTGTTTTACCTCAACATATTTGGATAACCTGGTAATTGTTTTTTTAAGAATTGAACCATTAAGTACATGTTCATAGCATTCCACAGTGAATAGATGGATTTTTAAAAGGTTCATTGTTTAAGTTATACTTGCTCTACTTGCTTCCTTTTCAGTATAGATTGCTTAAAGAGTCTGTTCACCCAAACCACACACACAAAATCCAAGCTACCCATAGTGCAATCCAGTAATGAGTAATAATTAGTAGTAGTTATGTTTGGGTTTTTTAGGCAGAGAATCAGTATATGAATGAGTATATAATAGAGGAAGTAAATGGCATTTTTTTTGTGATTCGCGTAAAAGTAATTCAATTTTTCTTATTAAACATATACTGGTTGTCTCATTCAAAGTATCAGTAAATGCTACAAATATCAAAGTCAAGTCAGGCAGGATATTTGCTATCACTTTGTATGCAGAACAAGTTAAGAATAAATAATATAGTGAAGTAAATCCTTTGCTTACCTTTCTGATGGATTGCAGTTGTCTCTGACAGCACACAGTTCTGTCTGGAGAAGACACCACACTAAAATCATAACTTGTGTGACGGTGGGAATAAGTTACTCAGAGAACATGTGGTGTATTTTCACTTCCTGAAAGCATGACGTGAAGGAAAAAAAAATGTTCAATTCAAAGTCTACCATTCTGCCCTACAAGGCCAAAGTGCAGTAACTCCAAAAATGCCAAACTGAAAAAAACAGCTTTTTGTGTTTTTTTGTTTGCCAAATGTAAGTGTCAAATCATATTTAACTACCAAGTATATGATTTATTAGATGAGAGTGCAGTGAAATTCAAGCATATTGTAGTTGAACCTCAGGCTGTCCTTGGCAGATTTATGGCTGATACTGCACTTTGCCTTTGTTTTACTGCAGTATGATTATATAGCCATGAATTGATAAGTTGCAGTAAGTAAGAATTGTGGGAGGAATATCTTAGTTTTAATGTAATTAAGTGGACCAAAAAAGTCTATTCGAAATTGCTATTATTTTATAACTTGACACCAGTCTGTGTAATGCAGACGAGGGCAAATGCCCCTGGGAATTTCTGTTTAAAAATTTGAAAATCAAATCTTATAACAAAAAAAGGATGTCCCCTACAGTGCACAAAGTCTGTGGCAAACGAAGTCCATCCAGGTAAAATTACCTGCCATGCTCTCCTGTAACTGGTCAAAAGTGTTTTAAATCAAAGTTGTTTTTTAGTTTTTCAGTGTTATTCTTTAAAGAGTCTGTCAGTATCTTATGTGGTAGTTGCTTATTTTGGATTTTGGATTATCAGTGTCTGACTTCAACGACACAATGTTATGATTTGGAAGTTCTTATGCAGGTTTTACGTGAGTGTTTATACAGAATAAATACCCAAATTCTACAGATTGTGTCTTGCTTATGCTAAAAAACAGAAATTGTCTGCTTTTATTTGTTTTTGGATAGTTGTTTGCTAAAATGCCTGTGTTGGTTAACATACTTGGAAAAACAATAAATACACCAAAAATACTTTCTTTTAACAGACATTTTTGTTTATGTCAAACTCAGAGACAAGATTCTGTAAAAACACAGATAACCATTTGCTCATTGACACTTAAAATAGGAGTTACAGTTTCTACATAAAAACAATAATAAAAATCAAGGACACATAGTGTGAACAGTTTGGAGTGTAGGTTTATGTGTGTAAATGCATTTTGTGAACAGTTTCACCTCCTCCCCAGCAGGTAGAGGAAGATGAGGACTATATCCAGGTAGATCATGAGAGCAGCATTGATGTATTCCTCTGGATCCAGACGGTAGCTCATCATTCCCATCATCAGCTGACAGTCCACCATCAGGAACTGAAGGGAGGAGGACGAGTTAGGACAGGGTGAGAGAGAGCCACCAGATAACTGGCAGTACATTATGATGTATTTTATATGAGGCGTTAGTCATGGAAGACATTTGACTTCACTGCAGGAAAAGCTTGAATGTAGTGCATTTTGACATTAACTTCTTTGAAAACTTCTTGTTATTGAAGATTTTTTTTCTCTTGCTAAGTGAGCATTTCACTATTTCACAGCTTACAGGTTTATGATTTCACATAAAATGCTGCTGCAGAAGAGGCGTTGTGTGGCATTTGATGAAGAATTCTTCACATCTGTAGTGGCAGACAGGTTCACTTAGGAACCTGCAGAACAGTCTATTTCTGTCTCACGTCAGTAAAAGTAAATGATGACTGTTAGTGAATGCTTTTATAGAGTATCATTGATACAGCTGTTTTTAACCCACTGAAGTGACCAGGCTGCTTTATAGCTTTTGATAATAGCATTATTATCTTATACATTGTTCTTTTTTCCCCGTACCAGTGAATACAGCAGAGCACCCAGACATCCATAGGCAATATCAGTGATGTAGGAGTAGTAGAACGTGCAGAAGAACCCAAACATCATTAAATCCACAGCCAGAATCAGCAGAACACCGTACCAAACAGTGAAATCATAACGAGTCTGCAAAAAACACAAGAACACATTAGTGCATCAGTTAATTTCACAAGCTCATCTTTTGTCCATATTTTTCCTAATACCAGTAATTTTCAGCAAAATTTCCCTTTTTTAAAAAAAATCAAGGGAAGCTTATCACGTAAAAAAACAATAATCACGTAAATTAAATGAAATGTTGATCCATATACATAAAAATTAATTATAAAATTGATTTTAAATTTCATTTTTATATATCATGTAAACTGCACAGCCCACACTGAACCAATATAAACTGATGCATTTGAATATTTTTACTACATATATTTATATTTTTTTATTTTGGGATTTTTATCATTTATCTCCCTTTCTAATTCTTATTTTTACTTTGAATTTATTAACATTTCGTTTTGTCAGAATGAGTATAGCTCATCTGTGTGAAAGTCCACATTTATGATGTTACAAATGTTTAAACCCACTTCTGAACCTCATACTGTCTTTTTATTTTATACTTCAACTTACCTGTTGGAAAAGTGTAGATTACCCTAACTCATTCCAATAACAATATTCCTACCTCTGTATTTGATCTTATGTACAATATGCTACTTATATGCCTTTTTATGAGCAATGCTAAAATAAGAAAAAGATGATGTCCCAAAATCAGTCTGAGTTTTGGTCCAAATGTATCTTGCAAGGTCTTTAAAAGCATTGGATATAAGTGTCTGATACCTGTAGACACCCTGAATAATCTTTGACATTTTTTTCTTATCAATCAATCAATCGTATGAGCTCCCGTGGCATTCTGCCTCTTCTAATACTACTTTCTAGTGCTTGCAACACGTGTGACCCTGAAATCAAATGTGGATTTTCTTTACAAGAAATAGTTGACAGCTTTAAAACTGATATGTTGGGCAACTGAAAAGTCGGCACATTGCTTTGTTCAAAATTCCACAGCACAAGATGTCTGTATACAGGAAGCACTTTGAAATGCTTTGTTGTCTGACCTGTGCAGAGAATGCAATGATAGCGAAGGAAATGGCCAGCGTTGCTCCCATAGTGATGACCACAGCAGTGGTGTTGTGGAAAGAGGCAATAGTTCCCACCATGTATGAAAAGCTCAGAGTGACCACAACCTGCAGGCACAAAATTCAGTGATGAACATCACAATCCCATCAGCCCGATGGCCATAATAACTGTTGGCACTGTACGTTTCTGCAAACAAAAATTATCATGTAGATGCTGTGCTGAAACTTTAGGTTTCAACTTTCTGTTGTGAAAATGCTGTGGTTGATGTGTGGTTAAGTTCAAGCCCAGAGCAAACATTTGGCTCAGGTTAGGAAAATACGTTTTGCCTAACCTAAAATATCCAGTTAGATGCCACAAACAAAAAATACCAGCTTTTGTTGTTTGTTTGTTCTCAATTGGTGATCTGAGCATAGAAGCAATCTTGCCAATGTGTAACACCATCCCCCATCACCTTCTGCTGAAGTGAAACTCAGCTCACTGACATGTAATCTGAACTATGTCACTGAAGAAATGTTGATGGTGTGCAGAATTATACAATGCAATATATACAGAATCATACAATTTTTCTACCAGAAACCCTGATGGCCATGTACTCCTAAACCTGCTTTGTGCTATGCTCTGCATTGTGTGTTTAACAATCGGAATACATGAAGAACTTTTCCTAGTTGAACATGGCAACAAAACCTTACAATAAATGTAAACATGTGAACACACTTTTAAAGGAAATCAAGGTTTTCATTGGGAACAATAAAAAAATGTACCAATTCTCAGCCCCCATTTCAATGTAAAGGCCAAAATGTTTCGTCATTCATGTCTCTTGCGCTGGAATCACTGCAATATATCTGTTTTATGCACACATACTTTTTTGAGTAATAAGATCTAAAACTTTTGCTTCTACTTGGTTAGTTTCTTATAGTTCAAATTATTTCACTTCTCTTTCGAGGATTTGACTGTGTGACCTCTGCTGTTTCATATCCCAAATGTACTTCTTTTTTAACTACAAAGCTAAGATTTTTTTTAATCATATTTCAGGGTGAACTGCCCTTTTAGTCTATTATTTAAGTGTTTTATTGTATATTATGAATAAAGGTATCTGTGACATTATGTATAGTGTGTACAATGTATTTCCCCATCAGACATTTGGGGTTTGATGCTCCTGTATTTGTAACCCACCAGTCCCACGATGTTCCAAGGGTGACGTCGACTGAAGGACTTGCAGCAGCTGAGGGCGATGGCGACCACGATGAAGATAAAGAAGGAGCTGAGGTAAGCCCAGAGGTTGGTTTGCACTGCATCTTTGACTACGCTGGAGAAAGTGAACACACACACCACACTGAAGGTGAACAGCAGCTGGAGAGTCAGGATGCTGAACACCTGCACAGGGAGAAGGGAAGAACAGCAATCGATCTTACAGGTGTATATACACACGTGGACAAAATTGTTGGTACCCTTCGGTTAATGAAAGAAAAACTCACAATGGTCACAGAAATAACTTCAATCTGACAAAAGTTATAATAAATAAAAATTCTATGAAATTTAACCAATTAAAGTCAGACATTGCTTTTCAACCATGCTTCAACAGAATTGTTTAAAAAAATAAAATCATGAAACAGGCCTGGACAAAAATGATGGTACCCTTAACTTAATATTTTGTTGCACAACCTTTTGAGGCAATCACTGCAATCAAACGATTCCTGTAACTGTCAATGAGACTTCTGCACCTCTCAGCAGGTATTTTGGTCCACTCCTCATGAGCAAACTGCTCCAGTTGTCTCAGGTTTGAAGGGTGCCTTTTCCAGACGGCATGTTTCAGCTCTTTCCAAAGATGCTCAATAGGATTTAGGTCAGGGCTCATAGAAGGCCAGTTTAGAATAGTCCAATGTTTTCCTCTTAGCCATTCTTGGGTGTTTTTAGCTGTGTGTTTTGGGTCATTGTCCTGTTGCAAGACCCATGACCTGCGACTGAGACCGAGCTTTCTGACACTGGCCAGCACATTTCTCTCTAGAATCCCTTGATAGTCTTGAGATTTCATTGTACCCTGCACAGATTCAAGACACCCTGTGCCAGATGCAGCAAAGCAGCCCCAGAACATAACAGAGCCTCCTCCATGTTTCACAGTAGGGACAGTGTTCTTTTCTTGATATGCTTCATTTTTCCGTCTGTGAACATAGAGCTGATGTGCCTTGGCAAAAAGTTCCATTTTTGTCTCATCTGTCCATAGGACATTCTCCCAGAAGCTTTGTGGCTTGTCAACATGTAGTTTGGCAAATTCCAGTCTGGCTTTTTTATGATTTGTTTTCAACAATGGTGTCCTCCTTGGTCGTCTCCCATTAAGTCCACTTTGGCTCAAACAACGACGGATGGTGCGATCTGACACTGATGTTCCTTGAGCTTGAAGTTCACCTTTAATCTCCTTAGAAGTTTTTCTGGGCTCTTTTGTTACCATTCTTATTATCCGTCTCTTTGATTTGTCATCAATTTTCCTCCTGCGGCCACGTCCAGGGAGGTTGGCTACAGTCCCATGGATCTTAAATTTCTGAATAATATGTGCAACTGTAGTCACAGGAACATCAAGCTGCTTGGAGATGGTCTTATAGCCTTTACCTTTAACATGCTTGTCTATAATTTTCTTTCTAATCTCCTGAGACAACTCTTTCCTTTGCTTCCTCTGGTCCATGTTGAGTGTGGTACACACCATGTCACCAAACAGCACAGTGACTACCTGTAGCCCTATATATAGGCCCACTGACTGATTACAAGATTGTAGACACCTGTGATGCTAATTAGTGGACACACCTTGGATTAACATGTCCCTTTGGTCACATTATTTTCAGTCTTTTCTAGGGGTACCATCATTTTTGTCCAGGCCTGTTTCACGAGTTTATTTTTTTAAATAATTCTGTTGAAGCATGGTTGAAAAGCAATGTCTGACTTTGATTGGTTAAAATTCATAGAATTTTTATTTATTATTACTTTTGTCAGATTCAAGTTATTTCTGTGACCATTGTGAGTTTTTCTTTCATTAACCAAAGGGTACCAACAATTTTGTCCACGTGTGTACACGTCATTGTGCAAAGCTGCTTTGATTTTAAAAATCATGATCACTGATGATTTATAAAACAATATAAATGTTTATATGATTAGCAGTAATGCACAGATCTAGTTTAAAATCTGTACATAAAAAGAGATTTTGAAGCTTTCAGGGGGAGTTGGTCAAAAGAACTACTTGTTTAGGGAAGACGTCTGTCTCTCATTGCACCAGCCATGTTACAATTCTTTTATTGTGACTGTAAAATTAGACACTGAACCTCTACCTGCTTCCTCAGTCAATGATTTTTGAATCATGGTGATTTTATGCTATTTTAGAAATACTTGAAAAAATAACTAAATTTTGTATGAAAACAACTCATTTATTTCTGCTTTCTTATTCTGTTTATCATCTTGTACTTCATGAAAGTGCTCTTGAGGCCCAATAGGTGTGTAAAAGCTGGTGTAGGATAACATGCCCATGGCAAGAAATGAAGTCAAAGCCCAAAAGTTGAAAGTTAGAGACGTACTAACCTTTCTGACAAACGCTCTTCTCACTGCCTTGTCATCAAAAGAAGACGAGGCCATCAGTGGGGTTGTTTCGGACGAGACTTGTGGGATGATGTCCTGGAAAGACTCGTACCCAGTGGTAGGCTGATAGGTGCAGGTTGTCTCAATTTTGGGCGGAGAGTACGTTGTCGTTGCCTCAGAGTAGGGAGGGGGTTGCTCTCCTTTGTAGGAATATGACGGTGGTTGTGGTGGTGAGGATGCATTGTAACCAGGAGCCTCCTGTGTGTTACTGGGTGTGAGGGAGTCTGCCAAATCTGACATTGTTGGGGGAAACTGTGGGCCAAAAACAGAAGTTTATTCAAATATAGAAATCAACTTACACAGATGAGCAAGAGTACATCTGATGGAAAACATTATGTTTAGAAGCTTAACTGGGAAGTTTCTGTTTCACCTGTGATTTACTCACTAACTTTGGTGTCTGAATTGAAATTTCTGTCTCCAAATTTCCTGTCTAGCTATGTTGTCGGTTTAATTTAATGACACTCGGGTATTTTTCCAAATATCTACCCATCAGCACATACAGGGTTGCTTACATCAGATCTGGATTTTTCAAAACAACCAGATGTGCTGCTGACTTGTTGCCCAAGAATGGAAGTAAAACATGAGGTATGGGGCCACTTCCCTTACACTCAGCAAACATTGTGGGAAAAACAAATGTTGCATCAAAATTAATGAGGTCTTGGATTCTCCAACAGTCATAATATCCCTTAAAAACCTCTATATTTTTCTAAAGGTTGAATTTCCAAAGCATAAATTTATATCAACAAGACAATAACTTTTTTTTTTGTTGTTCAAAGCAGACATTTCAACTTGTCATGGTAGGAAAAGCAAAGGTGTTTCTAATGATAATAACAATGGCTCTGGAATGAGACCTAATCAGTGGTGGAAGAAGTACTCAGACCTTTTACTTAAGTAAAAATATGTAACAATAACAATGGCCTAAAAATACTACATTGGAAGTTTAAGTCCTGAATTTAAAACTTTACTTGTTGCTTTTTTTGTCTTCTATCACTGATACTCAAACCTCAGCAAATAAAGTCAAAACTACGGTATCTTCATGAGTAGATAATAGTAGGAGTGAACAGTCCCTTTAAAAATGTATTATTAACCAAGTGTTTGCTCTCTTGTTAAAAGTGCCATTAAATACTAAAGGCAAATAAAACAGCAGCAGAGTAAACGGCAGGATATTTGCTTTTACTTTACACACAGAACAAGTTGAGAATAAATTAAAGTGAGTAAAGTCGATGTTCTTCTTACCTTTTCTGCTGGGCTATAGCACAGTACCGCACAGTATTGTTTGAGGAACAGACCACGCTAAAAGCATACCTTCCGTGGTTTTGAGTGTCATTTATTCTATGAGACAGTGGCGTAAAGTTTCACTTCCTAACAGCATGACACAAAGTAAGAAAAAATCCCTGACAGCGAGGGCTCAGTGCAGAGATGAGAAACGCCTCTGTTGCGCCATATTTGGTCAGAGGTCATCATAGCGAGGTCTGGGGACCTCCAGGGGTCTCCATGTCAGTAATAGAGGGTCCATGAAAATATGACTGTCAAGACTTGAATACAATGGAAGTAAAGCCTACACATAAATTATGCTTATCATACTGCAACTTCCATTGTTCATGCTGAATGTCACTTTGTACCAGCTTAGTACGAAAACAAGGATGGGACAATTTAGGACACATTATTATCTCATTTACGTTTGGGAATACTTGACCTGAAAATGTTGGGTGTCAGCTGTTGCCTGGCAGAAAATGTAATTGCAGTAATATCTGTGCAGCCTGTTTCAAGACCTCTGAAGCGTTGCCACACATTTAAGATATTTTTTCTCATAATTTCAAAATAGAAATGAAACGAAATGACAATTCGGACTAATTACTGTGTCAGTTTGAGAGGTCTTTTTTGTTTGTGCCAACACAAAATAATTTATTTTAATTGAAAATTCAAGAGTAGGACTTGTAATCTAGCAGGATGGTAGTATTCACAAGTAAATACATATTTAAGATAAAGGTTTTGAAAGATTAACTACATTTCCCACAAGATTCACCCAGTGGCTCTACTGGAGCTTGTATTGGTACCACACAACCTTGGCCAGCAGGTGGAGTTTGAGCAATTGTCATGAAATAGTAGATGTTCAAAATCCCCTTTTCTTGTCCATGTTGGCTTAAAAGTTCAAATACCATGTACATTTTTAAACTTGGAAACAGAACTGCTGATTTCCAAAAAATCTCAATTCTAATCACACAAAAATGTACGTATATTTCAACACTGATGCGTATTTAAAGAAGAAGAAATCAAGTAAAACCAAATACACAATTAGTAGTGCATATTTTTAAAACTTGTCATTTAAAACTTAAAGAATGGTACAATATATGACTTAGAGCTAAAACGATTAGTCAATTGACTGAATGAAAAAAAATCGGTTGGTTGGTTCAAAAGATTTGTGCCATAATTTGGTAATGTTAAGAAAAATTTTAATTCTCTTATTATAATAAAAATTTTAAGGACTGTCCGTCCTGCTTCCAGTCTCACTGAATGGGACAAAAAAACAAAACAAAAAAACACAAACGCGTCATTAACACCAGTGGTGGAAGAAGTATTCGGATCCTTTACTCAGGGAAAAGTAACATTACCACAATATAAAAATCATGGTTAGTGTCCTCAGTCACAAGTCTCTCATTCAAAATCTTACTCGGGTAAAAGTACTGAAGTAATAGCATCAGAATAGAATTTAAAGTACCAAAAGTAAAAGTACTCATCATGTAAAGTGGCCCATTTTAGAATATATAATACTGGATTATAATCTGTGATATATTATAGTGTTCATCACTATAAAGATGCAGCAGGTGAAGGTGGATCTAGTTTTAATTTCTTAAATATTCTCCTGGGTTGCTTAATCTTGAATAATAAATCACATTAGTTAATTCATATTTTGTATTAATAAGTGAATGAGTTTCAAAGTGGTTAAAACTGTCAAATGTATTTAATGAGGTAAAAAGTAATATTTTTCTCTGAGATATAGTGGAGCCTAAATATAAAGTAGCAAGGAAATACTCAATTAAAGTACCTCAAAATTGTAATCAACTAAAGTAATTGAGTAAATTTACTTAGTTACATTCCACCACTGAACTGACACTTACAAACACAAAACAAGACATTCACAAAACATCTCTCACACATATTTATTGTAAAAAATACATATAAAAACAATTTCTGAGACATACAAAAGATCGGAGCTTAGAAACAGTATATTGAACAGACAAAGACCGAGCCATTTCTTGAATTGCATTACATATTTACAATTTAATAAATAAAATTCAATTAATTTTTTTCTTTTATATACCAGAGTAAAGGCAGATTGTCCATATCTTGGGGGTGCAGATACCGCTGTGGTGACTCTTTGAAAAACATTCTCATTTAAAACATTGACCTCAAAGCAAAGGGCAGACAGAAGGGGGGGGGTGTCAGTGCCCTGCGAGTCAAAACCAAGGAGTTAGGGACATTTATACAAAATAATGTCCTTGGTTGGAGAGGGGCTAATTTACACACAGAGCGTTTAGTTAGCATTGGTAAAGATTGAGGTATTGCACCGCACAGCTTAGAGGGGGGTAAGAAAGTAAATTAGAGTAATGTGGGGTTTTCAATTGTCTATTATTTATCGACAACGCAACCGCCACCAACACCCCCCCCCCATACTTCCAAACACACACACAAACACCCCCACCCCTCCCAGCCAAAGTATACATCATAACTTATCACCACAACAAATGTAACATCTAATGATCAATGCAGCTCGCCTACTGCACTCTCTCTCACACGATGCCCCCAAATGCACAGTCAGACTTTTGGCATTATTTTTCTTTTCTCCAATACAAAACATGAGAAACATGCACAGGGCTGCCCTCTAGTGGCCGGACAAGTTGTAGCACCTCAGACTGCAGAACATCAAGGAACAGGGAAAAAAAAGAGGCTGGGGTGAACAAACTAGCCAGTCGAAAACCTGCGCACTAGGCTGATCTCTAAAGTAGGGATGCACGATAATATCAGCATGTAATCAATATCAGCTGATAATGGCTTTAAAATGAATCGGAATCGGCCAACAAAGTTTTTCTTATTTTGTACAATTGATGAATACTACGCTGAAAATCATTGTAATTCGTGTCTCCACAATGACAGGAGTATGCATAATATGATGTTCTTTCCACCACAGAAGAGACTTGCTGATCACTAAAATCAGGTGGGAAAAACGTGGATATATCAATACTGGCATTGGTTATCAACCAAATAAGTTGTAATATATATTGGCATATCGGCAAACAATCCAGTATCGTGCATCCCTCCTCTTAACTGATCCATTGTGAGCGCAGAGATTCAAACACATGGAAAAGGCAGCAAAAGCAGTCACCTCATGTTTTTGTTCTTTCCCCGCGGCCTGTGTACAACCTGCATCAGACAGCATCTGTTGAGCAGCCCTTCTGTTGAGCTTACTTCAGCCCTAAAAACACTACAAATACTTGCTTGCACAAGAACCCCTTCACCAGGCAAAGGCAATCAACACACACAAAAGGCAAAAGAAAGCCATTTAACACATTTAGCAATAATTATGATCATAATGTGATATATCTAAAATCCTTGAAAAATAAGTGGGGGAAAGGGGTGGGGGCCAGTTATGTAATAATTAACCATCAGCTGTCCATAGCCTCCAGTGCTGGGGAGAGAGGCAGATGCCACATGGTGTAAATATGCCCCAGAAATACCGTCCCTTTATCCCTCCTCGATCTGGCATTGATGTAACCAGATGGCGAAACTGTCGCTTGGGGTTTAGTCCAAAAATCCGGAGTACACCCCCAGAGAGTGTTTGAGAATGAGGAGGGAGAGGGGGGGTGTAGTGGGACAATAATAAACCCCAAACTGCATTCAAAGTACACAGGACCACGTGAGCCGCCATGTTGCGTACCAGTGCCACGTGTAACCGGATGTTTGCCAACGTGACCGTTGTTAAAAACTAGCGTAAAAAAAAATAATAAAGAGGGTAACCCGCTTGACCAAGCAGACTTCTGGGCAATTTACAGTAACACAAACACACACAAAGTCACACTTTTTTGAATACACAGTCATGCTCATGTTCCTGGCCGTCATTTGAACACACACACCCACACACACACACACACACACACACACACACACACACACACACACACACACACACACACACACACACACACACACACACACACACACAACCTTATCCCAGACCTTATGTGAAATAAAATAAAATAAATCAGCCTTTAGGGACAAAAGTGCTCAAATTGGTGCCAACACCAGCGCTACTATGGCCCTATGAAATACCTACAACCATCCTAAACACTCAGCAAGTAGCAGCACATTAAACTCAGCACTAACTAACCGACTACAAAAAAACTGACCTACTCAGAAAAACAATTAGCCCCCAAAACTTCCCCTGAAATGTTTACAGGAAATAGAAAAAAAAGAAAACACCTAGTAGCGGCATACCCCATTCACCAAAAACAAGCCCTCAACCTCAAGCCGGTTCAAAATAAAGCAATGAGTTAACAGTTCACGCTTTCGGTGTGAGGTTGGTTCATTTGAGGTTCGCCGAGGAAAGAAAACATTCATTCGATTCATCCAATGTATGACATGGAACAATACTCTTTCTGCAAAATACTTGATAAAATGACCGATCCCATTTGGAGGGAGAAAAAATACACAGGAGAGGATCCAGAGTCACAGTTTAGACAACTTTTTTTGTGTTCCTCCTCGAGTTCAAGATCTTTCTGGGGCAAGCTCCATCGTTCTGGGATGGTAATGTTTATCTGAACTTTTTTTTTTTTTTTAAATACTTTCCACAGATTCAAGCCAAGCACGTAACATAGACAGGGAACTTCCTCCGCTTGTGTTCCAACAAGGGTCTCGACCAGAGGTCAGACAGAGACAGCGTGGCTGTTTTTGCTGTTGGAAATTGGCTTGAAATGCCCTAGACCAAGTTCAAATGGACCGATCCAAACGGAGAGCGTCGGGTTTCGCTAAATGCAGCTTCCTCCTAGGATCGTCTGTTCTCCGCTCAAATATAGCTTCAGGGATTGGGCTTTTATTTGTTCAGTTACACATTTTTATTGGGATTTTATTGGGATTCAGTGTAGTCTCCTGTAAGGACAGAAAAAAAACGTAGACATTAGACTAAGTAATGCATACTATAATGACTGTTCTACTGTTGCAAAATATATAAAACACAACATATCACACTTGTGAAAGAAAAACTTTAATATTAGTGAGTCTTGAGTACATACCTGAGTCGGGTTGGTCACTGTGCAGAATACATGTGACCCACAAGTCAATCAAAGGGATGTTCAGGGCAGCAGGGTTTCACCTTGGACCAGGAATCAATGCAGCTATTGGTAAAAAGGGACAGGCAGAGTCAGGGACACCAAGAAATTACATTTTGATTAGCTTATGTTAATGTGTCAGAACCTCTAAGGTGGGTTTTTAATGTGGCATTTCCCACAAGGCATTATCAACTTACTAATAGTGTGAAACCAAACTAAATGTAATCACTTAAGCAGGTTCTAAATAGAGCCTGAAAAATATATCAGCCAGACTATTTTTTGACCGATATCGGCACATTACAGATATACCTGTATCGGCTTACACGTTGTCTAATAGGCACGATATGAAGAGTTTATTTTTAACAGATCATATAATGCAGAAAAATATGCTTAGAGTAATTTAGCATTATCAAATTCCCAATTAGTTTTACTGTTTCAGTCCACTGATGTCATTTTAGATAATTAAGTTTATTGTTTAACTGTAAAATATCCTGCCTTTTTTTTTTTTTTCTTTTTCTTTTACAAATCTTTGTCACAAGTTTTTATACAAGTATATATAGTTTTTAATATGGAACTATTTTTATATCCAATTTATCATTAAGCTACAGTTGGTAACTTTTATAAATATGACCTTTTGTCATATTTGCTGCAACTACATCCATGGACTCTTATATGAGACTAATAGTCTGTAAAAAAAAAGATCATGTCCTTCTTCCTATTGCCTCTTATGGATTTTGCCAGAATCTACCACAGTGCACCAAAAACAACCAGCCAGAGCAAAGCTGTCAATCATGTCAGTCACTGCTCGTTAACTGCATCCTGACTGTCAAACTACGCAGCGCTGATCAAATATTAATCACAACTCATTGCTCATTGATACTGCATTGCCTATTTCTCGCCTCAAATATCTTCAGAAACATATTTTAGTGTACTGTTAACTGTAAAATGTAAAAGTGTGTGACCCCAGCTGCCATGTTGGAAACAGATGAGCAATGCACCAAGAGCCCCCCACTGGCCAGATCACCTTTCTTATTTAGCTAAACAGTACACTAAAATATGTTTCTGAAAACATTTGAGGCAAGAAATAGGCAATGCAGTAACAGAACCTTGATTCATATTTGACCAGCCAAGTTTGAAAGTTTGACTGAAGTTCAATAAGCCATGATTGACAGCTGCCTTAGAGACTCCTTAGCTCTGATTGGTTGTTTTCATTCATGTGCTGTAAGGCCATTAGAAACGAGAGAGAAGGCAGAGAAACTTTTTTTAGCTGTCTCATGCATTGCTGTGTCGATATAGATAAGCAAATATGAAAATAAATTATTTTTTATGAAAATCACTAGCTACAGCTTTAAAGTCAAAAGTTATTTTTCAAGCCAAAGTGACAAATATTTACCAGTTGTAGCGTCTCAAATATGACGATTTGCTGGATTTTCTTTTGTGTGTGTTAACCGAGTGTGTTTAGGTGTTGGACAGTTTATCTAATAAAATAAGCTATTTAAAGACATGACATTGTTGATTGCCCATCTAATTGTGAGAAAAAAAAATCAGGTTTCTTCCTAATCTCAGTTGCTTGACTGGGTGGAGCAGAAAGTAATTCGACAGCCAAACAGCCACACCTACAAACTGTGGCACAAAACTCAAAGTTTATATGTTCTATAACCAAAACAAAAGATAGAAATGTTGAGTTCTGTATCTGACATGATTTTTTTTTAATTTCAGCTTTCTCTCTGCTGATTATCCACAGTAAAACATTATTTTATGGTTGTCAGGCTAATTTAAGTATAGATTTTTAAATAAATAAGCACTTAAAACTGCTTGAACACAGAATGATGGGAAAAAAAAATACCAGGCGGGAGCTTCCCAATGATGCATTACCTAATCTTGGTAAATTTCAAGTCTAAGCAAGTCCAGTATCATTCTGTGCTTAAATTATGGGAAACAACTGGCTCCTTGTATGTTTGGAAAAACCAAAAGCGTTGAACATCGTTACAGTGCTTTGAATTTAGTAGCAAACAGGCTGAAACATGCGTTGTTCTTTAAAAACCTTTTTTTATGTACCAAAAGTGGCAAAGCCCTTATGAAACTCTGTGGTATATCTGTGACAACGTCTAATTATAATGCAATGATGTAGCGGTTATTTTCACAGGTGTTTAATATTTCTAGCAAATACTTACATCATGTGCTTTTAAAATAAACAGAGGCCTGAGCACACAAACTGTTTATCTTTTCTCTTGCAACATAAAATGAACAGCTTTTCGCTTGTATACTGCCATTTTATCTCATGTTCAAAACAATGATTCAGCTCAGCAGTAGTTGTTAAGAACATCATATCACAGAAAAGGACAATGGGTCTCTGATTATCAGAAATGTGAAGTGATGTGTGCACCAGGACAGAACAACCTTTCTTTCCTTATTTTTGAAAGTCCTAACCCCAGTTACCACATTTTTCAGATCTATAAAGCCAAACACATTTTTTTCTGACATATTCGAGCCGTTAAAAAATAAAATAAAATCTCATCAGCGCTCATTTGCATGTTTTACCCTCTTCAAATCTGAATGTCTGTATTTTATGATAATGCAAATACATTAACTGAACTTTGTTACCTCTTATGGTAGACGCAGAGGCAAGCCAGTCTGGCGATGGTCTCTCCCTGTAACAGATCCTCCAAACAGATGGAGCACTCTCCGCTGTCTTTACTGAGCACATCCGCTGTACACGTACACACACACAAACACACGCATAGCAACCATGAGTGTTTCCAGCCTTAAAAAACACAAGCGTCAGGCCATTTCTGTGACATGATACTTACTATTGTATGGTAGGGGAGGAGACGTGAGGCAGCTCAACAGGTGATCCTCGATCCGACCCCCCGGGAAGGGCTTTGAGCAGAAAGGACAGCGGATATCTGCACAGAGCAGAGACACAACAGAGCTGAGATTAACACACTGTGTCACAGCGAGACATAAATGATAGATGATGAGCACATCACATGGAGCACAAGTGCTTTGTTTGGACATCTAGATTACACAGGCTGACATGACGAACCAATGGGCAGACTGAAACACAATTGGTCAGTCGCTTCCCTGAGATAGTGTGAATGATGTGACCTCGCGTGTAACTGACCCAAAATAGTCTGAAACTTTATTTGAACAGTGACTAGGGGGGACAGTCACGGCCAGAGCTATCCGTGGATGGGACAGACACTGTGCCTTGCTGCCCTACATTCCCCTCCTCCATCTATGAGCTGCTGCCAGCAGTGAGCGGGCATGTGAAGTTGTGACCCATTTCCCTACACTTGCTAGAGGGCTGGCCTGGGAAACCCACCACAATGTTGTGTTTTGGCTCGGAATGCCATGTTTGCCATCACACCACCACCATCTCTGTAATTATCTAATGCCAACCAAGTCTGCATTTTCACTTCCTCTGCAAACTCATGTTCCCATTTTAATGCATTTTAACGAAAAGGTCGTTGTTTACTTAATGTTTTAGACTTGCCTGCTGCAGGATATGCCACTGACAACCACTGTCAACAGGCCTTGTGATGTGAAAGAGCTTGTATGTCACCACTTCCAGTTTTACGCCATAGCTCTGCTTCATACAATAGGGTCTCTGATGATTTTAGTCAGTATGCAAGCACGGGAAAAGAGATTATCTGTTCAGGAATGTAAATTCCCCAAATAATCCATTTTAATTTCAGACTGGGTAGAGTGAGGGTTGCACAATGAGATTTTTTAATGCAAAATCCATAGTGTGATTTAAGACTCTTTCAGTTTTTGTATATCATTGAAATGGTCTTAAATATATTTTCTAGACTTAAAGGCTGTTCTGGAGTGAAGTATTGAAAATTCTATAACTTTATTTTACTTTTATAGCTTTGTTAAGAGGACAGTTAATACTCCTGCCAACAACTAAACTATCATATCTATATTATTACTATTTTCTCTGAACATGTCATACTTTGAACTAAGGTTGCAATGGTATGAGATTTTAATGGCACAATGGCCATCTCACAAAGTATTGCGGTGTCACAATATCACGGTATTACAGAATGATTATCACTATCCGTTACAATAACCCTTAAAGGAATGAAAAAAAGGGCTTTTTAAAAGTAAAACAAATATTTATTTACTACAATTAAAAGGTGAAACAATTTTAAATGAGATTATGAGTAAGTGTCCCTTCTGAAAATAACTAAAATAAAGGTGAGATTATCCCTCCAGTTGCATTTTTTTCAATAGAGTATTTCAGCAAATGTACACGATATGATATCTGTCGATTTTCATATCAAGGTATACCTTAAAACCGGTATATTGTTGCATCCCTACAGCATACGTCTTGTGTTCTGTTACATACCAGGTATTTTTTGAGGCATCAATAGTCATACCCCAAATCACGTCACTTTTTCATGTGGCGGTATTGAGCAACACATCCATAAATTCCACGGAACTTCTGTTAAAAACGTCATGTGCCTGAATGTGTATGTGTGTTGGCTTGACAGTTAAAAAACGACAAGCCAACTACTTGTGGAAATCAGGTATTATAGCATGTGTTATTAATGCGGCATTACTTATTAAATCACATGTATAGAAAATACAACTGGGCTGTGTAATTATATTAACTTACTGCCATGACGGTTGTTAACACGGTATAGGCCGATCCACGCCTCTGACACTGGCCGCTGGTGCGTGCCTCGGACCCGGGCGGATCTTGCGCCCACGCTGCGGGCGGAAGAGTGCCGATTCCCGGGCAGCCGCTCGGAAAAAGTGCGGTGGGGCGTGCGGCCTGTCTCCTCCCCGGACTGATGTTCCGCTACGACAGGAGGCTCCGGGCTAATACTCCCATCTTCCTCAGGCTTCCCCTCGCTGTTGTTGTCATCCGCAGGTGACGCCTGGCTAATGGTAGAGGGGATGCTGTGGTGGTCAGCGGGGCTACCATCGGCGCTCGCCCCATGTTGCCCCAAGTCCGAGTCACTGCCCTCCTCCGATCGGCTCCGGTTGGCCTCCGTGTCCTCGAAGCTCCCTGAGAAGTCGACCATGAGACTGGTGGGCCTGGTACAGCGAGGTCGCCGATATGAATCCCGCTTTGTGCCATCTTTTCCGAAAGCAGAGGGAACCGGGTCTTCCTGTAGGCGACTTGCTCTCGTCCCCATCTCTAGCGAGCTAGCTAATTCAGCTGGCTAGCCGAGCTGCTTCCTCAAACGGACCACCACCGAATAAGGGGGGGCGAGTTAACCTCGAAACGACCCTTAAACTGTTAAATATTCGTCCGCAAACTTCAAATAATAACAACTGCCTGGCAACCGAATTAAATGAAAACGATATATGTAGTTCTGTGTTCCTTCTCTCTGCTCAGTTTGCCCCTACTGTCCACATTTTTCTTTCTTTTTTGATGTGCCCGTTCTCGCTGCTGCAGCGGAAATAGAGCGTTTGCGCTTCCTCCTTTGGAGCCATCCACAAACAGTTACGGTAGCGTCACCATGTCCCCCGAGTTGGTTGTAATGTAAACATTAAACAATATTTACGTGTTTATGTTGTGATTGTGTATTTCTTTTGGCTATTTTTGTTTTCTTCCCGTGCATTGCCGCCCGTATTCGACTTAATATTTGATTATTTTAGGATAGGCACCCGTATATATGCTATTACGGTAAAAAAGTACACAATAATACTGACCAATCAGCGTTCTCTCGCCAGCAGACAAGCAGCTGGTCGGATGAGGAAATTTACGGTAAATCCAGAGCAACATTTAGCTCAATAGATGTCAGGAATAGATGCTAACACTACAGTAAATCACACTGTAACCTTATACACAAGAGGACGCGTTTGTTCAAAGTCAACGTTCTGCCCGTGGAGTTAAATTGTGTTTCTCTCCGGTGAGTTTCCTGCGTATAATTTGGGCGTTCAGTGCCAACCACCACACCTATGTAAAACTCTTGAGTCATTATAATGAAGTAGGCCATTAGACACATTGACCAATGTTGATTAATGTCTCACTTCTGTTCAGTTTTGGCTATTAAATGCAGTGGCTTTCATTAATTGTAGTAGTGATATGTTTATCTTTATACCTGTTCCACACACAGTTTAGTTGTTTAGACGTGACATTTTTAATGAAAAAATTTAATATAGGCGTACTACTTTATTTAAACGAAGAGAGAGCTTGCACTGTACTGAAAACTTCACTCCGGACCAGCTTGAAAATGCTTGGTACCTATGTAACATTTTCTGGAAGGTGTAGTTTTAATTGAACTAAAGCTCAGTTTTTATTGTGCAGCAAACTTTTGCACTGCTTGCACTTCTCCAGAACCTAACTGCATTATACTGCTGCCTGAGGAATTTCTGATTATTATTGTAATTTACTAATTTTTGCACATTCTTTATGCAGTGAAACACTTGAAAAAAGTCTGGTGGGGCGTATGCAGAATGTTTCAGACTTTGTTCCCTTTTTATTGATGCTTTCAACCGAGCAACACACCCTTGACTACAGTAGTACAATGCTTGTTCAAACAGTTAATCAGGAATGCTGCTGAGTTGCTTGTCTCAATACTTGCTGCCATGTAAAGATTGAAAATGTTTGTGTTGTGACAGCCTTTGACCGTCTTATTGATGTGTGTCTGTGTAGGAATGAAGGCGTTAACTTTGCAGCAGGCAAATGTGGCCCAAGGAGAGCAGCAGCAGGTCACATGTGGGAGAAGTTTGTCTTCCAACTATGCTCCTCCAAGACTGGAGAATAAGTTCTTGGCTCAAACCTCCACACTGATGCCCAAGCCCTGCTCTCAGCTCCTAAACTTTGCAGCACAACCTTCCTCCTGCCCCTCTCTCCAGCCCTCCAGCCTGTCATCCACCTCATGCTCCCTTCTCTCTTCCGCTTCCCTCTCACCTTCCCTCACCTCTCCTCTCCTCAGCACAGAGAACAAGCTCCTAAGTGGCCATTTACCCAGTCTCTCTTTTTCCCTCACCTCCTCAACCTCTATCCCTAATGACTCTCTGCTCTCCACATCCCTGGCCAGCAGTGCTCTGCTCAATCGCTTTGCTCATCCTCCTTCATCCCTCCATCCTGCTCTTAGTGGAGAACAGCAGAGGGACCATGGAGGAGATGAAGGCAGAGAGGAAACATCTGAAGTGATGCAGTCCTGTTCTGAAGAAGCAAGTGTGGTACATGAAAGAGTTTTTAGACTCCTTTTCTTTTTGCAAAAACATGAAATGATCTCAGCTGCTAATACATTATTATTCAAAATATTTGATAAACACAATATTAGATGCATCCCTCTGGTGGTATTAATGTTTGAATGTAACTTCTTTTTCATCAGCAGTACTCTGAGGAAGATGATGTTTTGCATGAAGAGGAAGAGCTGGATGCTGAGACAACCATGGAATTACCTGTCCTGGAAACAGAGTTGTGCAACCAAGAACTTGAAGAAACTATGGTCATCACACAAGATGAGTTTGCTGAGATTGATGGAGGAAATGCAGATATTGAAGAAGAGCTGAAAGATAAAAAGGTAGGAGAGGTAGGGGAGGCTCTAAACTCTTCTGAGTTGTGAACACAGAATTCATTGTCTGTCTGTCTGTCTGGCTGTCTGTCCCTCAGTATCTTTTGCTGAACGTGGTGTGTTGCTCCCTGGTCAATAAGAGCACACCTCCAGGCCAGAAGGACTGGGACTCAGAGGAAAGTGTTTGGACCAAGATCATAAGCCTGGCAAAGGACATTTCTGTCTCTGATCCACAGTTTCTTCTCAAGGTGTGTGTACATGTCCGTAAAGAATATGTTCCTGAAGGCATTTCTATTTGTATCCTAAACTGGATTGAAGTCCCTAACCTTTCATTTTAAGTAAACTGGCATTATTTCAATCTTACTGGGACATGATGTTGCTATTATGGTCAACAAATCAATCAAAAAAACACTCAATACAATGCCAAAAATGCATGTATATACTGAAGCTTTTTTTCTTTACTGCCAGTCAAATCATTGTCAGTTGTCTCACTGTAAAGCCCCCTCAATGTATGTGAGGTACATCACAGCACATTTCATTATGTCTTTTATAGTTAAATTAACACAGTCCCTGAAAGGTTTCAATTTAGTGCAACTCCAGAAACATGACTGTGGTTCGCCTCTGGATTGTCACAGAGCCTCAACATGGTTCTTGTTTGTTTAACTGTCTGTCTTTGAGCTGGATGTTCTGAAGAACTGAGAACTGGGAAAATATGAATTTTTCAATTTCATTTGCAACATGGTATAGCCAACATGTGACCTTTTTGTATTGTTGTATGAGTATTTTTTTTTTTTGCCAGAGAAACAGGCCAGTGCAGTTCATTTTCAGACAGATAGTGCAGGATTATAATCATTTGTATCAGTCAAGTACAGTGTGCCTTTTCTTTCTTTTACCATTAAGGTCGCAGTTTACACTCGACAGGAGTTGAACATTCGCATCACAGCAAACTTCTTATTGGCTCTGGCTGCCAATCTGTCCTCCACCAAGCCACATGTCCGCAGATACTTCTGTGCTGCTGTACAGCTGCCGTCAGATTGGCTGGAAGTTGTCAGAATCTACAGCACAGTAAGTCTTTGTGAGCGCAGACTATGTGGTGAAATCTGGATGTGTCATTTCTGTCCAGTTTTTACATCACGTTTGTCTGTTTCTAGTGCTTCAGCCACTCCCTGCCAATGTGCCTGAAGAAGGCAATGGCGGACAAGTTCAAGCAGTTCAACGAGTATCAGCTGGCCAAATACAACACACGCAAACACCGCTGTAAGCACAACCGCAACAGGCGCAAAGCCAAGGTACAGAAGCATTCATATATGCCCCTTTTATTAAGTCCAATGTTAATACTAAGGTTAAACATGCACTGTTTTTGATTTTCAGAAACCGAATGATCAGCAGCTGAAAGAGTGGGCGAACCTTCTGAGATCAGATGCAACAATTCTGAAGAAGTTTGTAAGTCAATAAACCATGCTTTTTTATTGTCACTAAACAAGTATTTTGGTGTTTGGTGTGATGTTTTAACATTTTGAGTTGCTTGTATCTAACTAAGTGTTTTCTCAAAGGGTGGCTCCATCATTTTTTGTAGACCTTCATATTATTTTGTAGCTTTCCAGTAGTGTTCCTTACGTATTCATATCTGAAAATTCAGATTTTCATCTAAGTATGCTTGTTTTAGCGTCAAAATGTTATTTTTCCAAGCCATTTAAAAAACTTTTTTCCACCTGGCCTGATAAAGGATTCTTCATGATGAGAGCTGCTACATATAGACCCATGATCTGCAGTGAATGCCAACTTACTTTGGTTCCTAAAGTCCCCCAAATACCACAAACAAACTAAATGATTGAGTCAGCAGTAAACCAACAACTTCTGTGTGCTGAGAGGTAAAATTGGAGTTGGGTTGCTTTAAGGAGAGTGATGTAACTGCTTCAGTCCCCCATCTGAAAGGGGAGAAAGTAAAACAGTCTAAATATAGTGTACACTTATGCTGATATTGTTTTTTTTTAAGATGGTCCTTTTTTAGTTGGCTAAGACACATTTTGCTGCTGGCCCCCTCCACAGCCAACAGACTCCTTAAACAGACACAGCCTTTGAGTCTGATCGGTTAGTTTGTTTGTATAATTGTGTGACTTTCAGAATTGAACCAACACGGTGTCCCAAACAGTCCATTGCACAGTCTATTGCTTAGCCTCTGTATCTCAGAAATTCTGTCTGCTTCTTTGCGGTGGAAGTGAGCCGACTGCCGTCTACTATAGGTAATATACTGACTATAGATCTATTAACGTATAAGTGCAGTATTTTGTTGAATCTCAACATGTTTTTAGCTGGTTAAATAAAGGTTAAAGGCCTAATTAATGTCACTGCTTTTTGCTAACAGCTGAGTGGGAGTTCCCATTTGAATAAGACTGAAAAGAATGCAGATGGACACGCTCTTTAATTAATGTTTAGAGGTGGGGTTTTGTTACTTTTAGTTCACATCCTTCTCTTTTGTGTATACAGATATGGGTTGAGTACAGATTGTTGAATTAAAATGGCGAAAAAATATTCTGAACATCAAGACCCACCTTCTTGGTGTTATAGAAGAAACGATATCACAGCGGTAACTCGGGTTTGTGTGTGTGTGTGTGTGTGTGTGTGTGCGTGTGCGTGCAGTTGCAGGTAGAGGACAGAAAAGTGGTGGTGGATAAAAAACAGAGTGAGTTCAGTATAAAGAAGATGATCAAGAGGCTTCATATTAAAGAACCGGCTGAACATGTTATGGCCATTCTGGGGAAAAAGTAAGCCACACTTTCACACACTGATGACTCCCAGAGAGGCTCCTACAATACAGGGGTTTAGTATTACTTAAGTGGTTTTCAGACAAAGCCCATAAATAACATTCATATGCTATCTATTATTCATTCACTTTTTGAGAAAATTAAAATTTGAACAATAGTGAAGTTACCTGGATAAAAAAGATGATTACAGGGACACTTAAAGCTCAATATTTAGATGAAACTGAGAATTTACTGACATTTAGCTTTATATTCATTTATTGTTTGGACAATATGAACTCAGAGGTGTAATAGACAGAGGAGAATAAAGAGAAAAGGGTTATATTCAGTCTTAGACCTGACATGATATTGCTGTTGTCCCAAAGGCAAGTCATTTGCAAGTAAAATGTGGTTGTGTCGGTTCCAGGTATCCTGCTGACATGAAAGCGTTCACCAAGAGTGGAATAAAGGGCACATGGGACAGAGAGAAAGCCGGGAAGCGAATGAAGCTCAAAGAGCCGGAGACGTGGGAACGTCTGCTCAGCCTGGAGGGCAACAAGGCTGCCACCTGGGAGAAGCTCATAGGTCTGTTGAGTACACACAGACTGACAACTGTTTCCAAAATCACAAGCTGTTCCTTTAAAGCATGGGTCAGGTTAAACTGTATATATTTGTTGGAATATATATAACCTGTCGCTCAGTTATTTATTGTACACATACTTGGGGAAGCAGAACTTCAGATGCAGTGAAAGTGAAACTTAACCTTTCATTGGTCTTAAAGTTTTCTTTGATTCCTTCTGCAGCAGCTGCTCCTCTTGTCCATCGATCTGATTAGCTATGCTTGAAACAACAGATCAATTATCCACCCCACTACCTTACTCACTGTGTTCAGACCCACACAAAGACTTTAGAGAGGTGATACAGAATGACCCATAGGGATGGACACACATACAGATACACACACAGACAAGAACATACCATGTTTTGCAGTCACAGTAAGATGCTGTGTTCGACAGTAAGGGAGGGGTTATGCTGCTTAAAACCAATGCAAAACAAAACCAAAACAAATGTTGAAGACATAGTCAAAGTTTTTATGGAGCATTTTGAGGAGCGGGTGGGTTGACATTATATTGATATGGCACACTCGTCATATCAAAAAGGTTGCCAACCGCTGCTTTAATGACGTTTTGGTTTGCAGAGGGGTGGGGAGCTTCAGGAGCTGGCAGCCACTCCACTCACTGACCTCCAGGAAAATCTGCAAAGTATCATGTTAACTGATTATTCCTCTATTTGATTACAGTATCACCAGGTCCAAGTGCATGATGATGAGAAAAAGAACTGTCTATCATCACAGAAAAACATTCATCATTTGTTTCTAAGTACTGTTTGAGTTCACTGACCTACAATTTCCAATCTGGTCCAGAATTTCAATACATTTCTTTCAATTCAAAGCCCTTAATCAATCAAAAAACAGTTATTACATATTTCTTAAGCATGGATGAATATTAAGTTTAAACTTGTTATGCAATTCCAGTACAACAAAATTTACATGAGATTTTAGCTTCATCCCTATGTGCCAAAACACTGTATGCATACAACACACCTATAAATACTCAAAAAAAGTCCACAATCATACATATTGATGAACAGTGTCTCTACTGTGCAGACAATAAGTCTCTTCCATTCATGGCCATGCTGAGGAACCTGAGGAACATGATCACCAGAGGCATCAGTGAGGCTCATCACAAAAAGATCCTCAGCAGACTCACCAATAAGGTGAGATTCAACATGCAGCATGTACAGTACTAAATTCTCACTGGAAAGATGTCAGTACAGTCAGTTTACAGTTTGGTTTTTTATCACAGAAAGAGTCATATTTGTGTAAATCTGTTGGTTGTTATGTTTCTTTTGTAACTAAATTTATTAGGTTCTTTCTGTAAACTTGTGTTTTCGATGTGTTTACAGAAAGCAGTTATTCAGAGCCGTCAGTTTCCCATCAGATTCCTTGCTGCCTATAAAGTCATCATGGAGCTTAACACTGTGGGTGAGTTACATAAACACCAAGTGGCACTAAAACTCTTGACTGAAAGTTATATTGAAGAAACACATTTTTAAGACATGGTATTACGTTCCAGTTCCTCAGCGTTTGGGGGAAAAGGCTGAAAGTCTTTTTTGAATTTAGAACAAAAATGCAAAATGAATAGAACTGTATTGCATTGTCACAGATGTATGATTTCTGTTACTATTGTCCTTAAAGGAAGAGTCTTGTGATATGTTTTTTTAACTTATTGTCAACAAATCTCACACAAAGACTAATGATTATTTTCATTATCAGTTATTCTGATGAGTATTTTATTGATTAATTCAACAGTGACAAATGACCACCACAACATCCTACAACAAAAGGTTATGTCATCAAATGTCTAGTTTTTCCAACCAACAATCCAGAACCCCAAAATATTCATGTTATTAGCAACAAATAAAGATATTTAAAAGAAATGTCTATAATTTTTCTGTGCTACATTCATTTAAAAGGTTATAGAAATTAGTTTTAAGCTCCTCTAACACAGAATTTGAAGTCTCAAACTATAATTGGACTACTTTTATACAGCTACTTTACTGCTACTACTTTCAACCCTTGTAGCATCAGTACTATGTGCAAATAAAACTTGCTGTATTGTCCTGATTAATGAAATATGTTTATAAATTAACATATCCATCTAACCTCGTTTCATCAAGCGTACATCTGACGTACTGCAACAAAGAAAATGTACAGTGCCTCTTCTCTGCCTGTCTGTTATCCAGCCTCAGCATCAGAGCAAGCTCTCCCCCCTGTCAAAGAGATCCTGAAGGACATCCTGAGTAAGATCCCAAAGAGCAGGCGCTTCAAACGTCTGGAATGGGAGACAACGCCAAGGAGGAGAATAAGGGTGACGCTTGGAGTGCCGTTTATCTATCGACTATACCGAGCGAAGAAGGCCCAGCTCCTAAAGGCCAAGTATGAGAATGCCCTTTTAGTTTCATCTGATATTTTCTTAATTCATTACATTTTACATTAATACTTAGAATTGTTTTTGTTGTCTGTGGCTGATACAACACTGGGGGAAATATTTCTGGTGCACAGGAAGTAATAGAAGCAACAGCAGTTTGAAATAACATACAGTCTGAAAAGTGATGTTAGGATGTGCAAAAACATCACAACAAACCTTTACACCAAAGATGCAGCCAAGAAGAACTTTCTGAATTAATGTGTACAGTTTTTCGCCAAGATGGAATCATTTGTGTGCTTTGATCAGTTGAAATGACAAGGACAAATTGACTTTTGGATTTATTAAAACAGAAAAGCAAAGTCACTTATATAACGTAAGTGTTTCTTTGTCTGTGCATGTAGTCAGAGGCAGTACACTGTTGCTCTGTTGGAGCGTTACCGCAAAGCTCTGGAGACGGCTGTTCAGCTCTCCTGTCGTTACAATGTGCCCCCACTCCCTGGACGGACCATTATCTTCCTCAGCGCTAACATGAGGAGTGATCATGACTGGTGTAAGAGACAGGACTTCTGCCTTCCACCAGATACTGAGCAAAAGAACGATGAGGAGGAAGAAGAAGACGAAGAGAGTACAAAAAGAAGGAAGAAGAAGAAGCAGGAGGATCAGCTCACTCCTTCTGTAAGGGCCTGTTTTCTTCTGATTAGCAATAACCCAAATAAGTGACATTAATTACCTGACTCTGTCGTAATCACACAACACTTACACAGTTCCCTGCTGATTTTTATTCTCATTGTCTCAGATCACGGAGATGGCAGTTTTGCTCTCTCTGATGATTGGCAGCAGTGCGGAGGACTGTCAGCTCTGTTTAGTTTATTGGAGATACAGTGAAGAAGTCAAGCTGAAGTCTGATGTTCTCTTGGATAATGTCAGGAGTGTGATGAAGCAAATAAAGGTCAGAGCTATTTTCCATGGCACCTTTCTTGTGTTTTACATCATGAAAAGTTCTTTTTTTCCCCTTTAACATCTCATACCAGCATTAAATTTAACTTGCAGAGTGGTTAAAGTGAAGTACGTTCACAAAGAAATAAACTACACACTGTCAATGTAATAAGGATGAACACAACTGGATTATACTGCATTTCTGCATAAGTAGCATAACATAAGAGCTGTATTTGTGTTTATTGATTTTTGGCTGTCTATAAATACTTAAATACTTTTCTGTTACAGGAATATTTGCAACAGGACGATAGGGACAGCCATTGCTTCCCCAGAATGCTCACCAAAAAAAACAAGGTTTGGTTGTCTGTACACATGTACAGTCCAAGTTTTTTTTGTTTTTCTTTAAGTTTGTATATTGCTGTTATGTGCTGCATTGTACAAGTGCTTGCATAGTAAATGTTAACATGCTTAAAAGAGTGCAGCAAATAGACTTTTATGATTTTACAGTTAGTTAAGTGTTATAGGTGCTGTTAAGGAAGAATTGCTATGGTTTATAAAAAAAAAAAGTGGAGTTCATCAGTATGAAGCACCTAATAAAATTGACTTGGAATTAGGTATGAAAAGGTAAGTTGCTTTATTTTTAACTGAGGTCTCTTTCCATGATTTTGAGGTTTTACATCTAACACCAGTGATTTCAATAATACTACAGTACAAGCTAAAATAGTAGCACATAGACAGAACTTAAGAAGTTAACCTAACCCTTCTCTCTGCTGTTAAGTCTAATAAAAATTGTTAAGGTCTCTCTTCCTTTCTTCAACGTAACCACCCACCAAAAATAATCTTTGCACAAGTTTCAGAACTGCATCAACCTTTATAGCCCTGCCTTCCTGGCTTAGTTGTGACATAAAAGCTGGTCTGAAACTGACTGTTGTTCTGCAGTTTAATGACATTTGCTTAGCCACTACCTGAGTTTCAGGTACTTTACATCAGAGACACAATACGTTGACTAAAGGTCAAGTACTTAAGAAGTCAGTGTAAGATCCTTGTTCTCCTGATCTCACGTGTTATTGCATCTTAGGTGGACAACATCATCGTGCTGACTGACCACTGGGTCAATCATGAAATCGATTGGGCCATCAAAAACTACAGGACGGATGTGAACAACAAAGCGCTTGTGGTGCAAATCTTCCTGTCAGACCGGTAATGCTCCAGTTAGCTGCTGTTGCCGCTGGTACTTCTATATCTCACAGGCAGTACTGAAACCTAAAGTTGCAATCAAACCAGTCACTGGTGGACTTAATAAATTTACCAGCTCTGTTTTCTAACAACATTCTTTCAGCATAAACAGGTCCTTTTTAATATTTGTTTATTTGCATAGATGTACAGTAATGTAGTCATATTTATAACCACAAACAAAATTCGCCTAAATATAACTTTCTCCTGGTTTCTGTTTCCCTTCGTGTTTCTAACTTAAACACATTTATTGTTTGTTTCTCTACTTGCAGAGAGTCAGCGTTCATCAATGACAGGAATTCTGTGAATCTGTCAGGCTTCAGTGAACAGATGCTGAGGTAAAACGTGGTTGCTCTTTTTTTGTCCAAAAACAGGTAATTTATGTACTTGAAAGAAATGTTAAGCTCAATGACATTTTAAAGAAAACTCATTGCTTTTTGATTATTATATATTGATGATGGTAGGAGCTTTCCTGGAAAAAGTTACAGGAGAAGATGGATATCGTACTTATATCTCTCTGTTAAATATGAAAGCTGGAGCACAGTTTAGCATTAAGACTGGAAACGGGGAAATCAGCGAGCATGGCTCCACCTACAGAACCTCTAAAGCTCACTAACTAACATGTGACTTCGTTTTATCCATACAAAAACTGTGGGAAAAATAGAAGATGCATTCCCTGCAGAAAATGTGTGTGAATGCTGACCGCTGAAACAAATAACAAAGCATTACTATAAATTCAAAAGTTTAAAATGAATTGCCTGAAAAATATTAAAAAGGCTTAGAGCTGAAATACATTGCAAGAAAAGCTGAAAACTGTTAAAGAGTTTGGAGTTTGAAACTGATCAACCAAAAGGGCTAAAAAAGAAATGTGTTGTACTTTAAAGGCATGTAAAGTATTTAAAAGTAAAATGATCAATACAACTATAAATGCAACCTCTATTGATGGTTTCTGTAGCTAAAAATATACAGTAGTAGTTGATCGAAAAATGTACAGGAGAAGTAGAATTACTTTCTGATTGTCTGTTGATGAAAATGAGAAGAATTTCAAAGTGGAGTAGATTGAAGATTAATTTTTTTTTTCAACTCCGTGGAACTGTTTCGAAAAGGCTTTGATTTGGATTATATTGCCACTAGGGACTTTTATGTTGAAAGTTCAGCACAGACAAAGAGATCGACAGACAGCAGCACCAATCGATGGAAGTCTCATCAGCTGATCAGAATCGGCTGTGTGTCTTTATCCAGGGCATGAATAATTCAAGTTATTGTTCAGTTGCACTGCTGATAAAACACATGTATTACTTAAAGACACCCAAAGTCAAAAACTGTGGGTTGTATTGCTGAACCTTTAGCATCCCAGACTTTGCTGAAGATGAAGATTACATTTACCCTTCATCATGCTGCATCTTTTGAGTTGAAGGATGAGTTGATTAAAAACAGCAGCTACTATGAAGATTCCACAAGTTTCCCTGGTGAGGTTGCTGCTCGTAGCATTGTTCAGTTCCTGCAGTGCATTTTTTTAAAATTTGCATCAGAGTCTTGTGTCCTTATGGCTCCCAACAAGGTCCGCCCATCCCCTGCAACAGCTTGATCCTTACCAAGAAATAGCCTGTCATATAATCCCCCAGTAATTTTACACTTCAATTTCTGTGTGGAGTAAACAAATAAGATTTAACATGTAAATTAGTGGGCTTTAGAGGTGCTGCTTGGTGAATTTTGTTACATTTTGGACAGACCCAGGCCAGCTGTTTCCCTTTGTTTCCGGTCTTTATTCTAAACCAAACTAACCGGCTGCTGGTTGTAGCGTCATAATTATCTCACAGACATCTAACTCTTCCCAAGGAAGCAAATAAACATTTTCCATCATATCCAACTGTTTCTTCATCTGTGTGTCCAGGTTTGTGGCAGAACGAGGATCATCCAGGCTGCTGGACCATGTGGAGCATTTAGACAAACTGTACAATGTGCCGCCACTCCCTAAAGACCCTCAGACCACAAACAATGTCGTCCCTATACCAGCCAGCCCCAAGTTAAGGTGATTGAGAAGTTTTCTAACCTGAGAATACATCTTTTCTTTATTGTACCTCTTCTTAAATAACACTTTCTTCTGGCGTTAGGTGGCAAGGTGTTCGTGTGTTCATCTCCTCCACCTTCAGAGACATGCACGCTGAGCGTGACATCTTGGTGCGAAGCGTGTTCCCGGAGCTTCGCCGTCGTGCTGCAACACACTGCCTATACCTGCAGGAGGTGGAGCTGCGTTGGGGTGTGACGGAGGAGGAGTCGGGGCGGGCCACTGAGCTTTGCCTGTCAGAGGTGTGTCGCAGCCAGATGATGGTAGCGATCCTGGGCGAGAGGTACGGCCTTGTGCCTCCCAAACCTGTCCTCCCTGACCTGCCACAGCACAGCTGGGTAAGACTTGTTATTATAAGTTCATAAAGTTAACCATCTAATGACTACAGCTGTGGACACAATGTGCTCAGTGCTACTAAAATATATACAAATGAAGTTGTTATCTTTTATTCTGTGCAAGACCCTGTTTTATTGAGATTGGGATTTAAATTGTCTCCAGGCAAGTTCCTAATAAAACTCCCCATACTGCAGTGGGGTTTTTTTGGGGTTTTTTTTACAGTTATAATGTTATCCTCATGTTTATAAATAAAATTGAATAATTTAAGATCACTAAAAGTCAGTAAAATATAAAGTAGGATAAGATAAACAATTAAGATTGACATAAGAAAAATTTTCTTAACACAGTCTTGACTGGGCATTAAATAATCTGATATTTACTGTATTTCTAGGATTCAAATTTGGTCTATGAGAGTCTCCTAATGCATGGTATTGTCACTGAAATGTGTAAATAATCACCTGTGGCATCATAGTTCAATGAGAGAAAACAGTACAAGTATCCAGAAATATAAGTAGCAAAAGAGATTTTGTTCGGAGACCGAGTATTATTATTTAAAGGTTTAAATGTCACCGACTGGTGAAGTAAACATTGTGTTATTGTATATTTTGGTAATTTGTAATATGGTGTGTTGATAATCAAACTACCTTTAACAGTTCAAATTTAAAGAGAATGGTGTCTGTTGCAGCCATTAAATTTATAATGAGTGGACATTTACAAAAAACAAAATATATCAATTTTAGCATTAATTATTTTATCTCTGTATTCAGTTTTATATAGGTCAAAAAGATTTGCAGATCATTGCAATCTGTTTTTATTTACGTTTTACACAGTGTCCCTTTTGTTGTAATTGGGGTTGTAGATGAGAATTTAAATTTCAGATATTCTTTAAAATATTGAAAGAAAGCATTATAATTGTTTTGGGTTTTTTTTATCTCTGTGTGCAGCTGGCATCAGCCCCAGAAGGCCTGTCCATAACAGAGATGGAAATCCGTCAGTTCCAGGCTCTTTACCCAGAGACAGTGCGACAGCGAATGTTCTGCTACTTCAGAGATCCAAACATCACCAAGTAATCCATGCTCGCATTCAGTCATCACAATTTTTCTGATTTTTTTTTTTTGTATATTTTTTTAATTTAGTAAATCATTCAATCATCAAAATCATTTTAAAAAGAGGCGTAGGGTTTTTTGTTGAATATTTGTGATTCCATTCACTTGGTTTTTAATGTTATAATACTGCACAGTTTAATGGAAGTTTTTTGTGCTTTAAAGTCATTTTCCTCCGTTGTTTCTCAGATCAGTTCCAGTGGCTTGGAGATCTGACTTTGCTCCTGAATCAAAGGAGGCTGAGTCTAAAATGGCCTCTCTGAAGAGATGGATCCAGGCCAGTGAAGTCAAGGTCACTGAAAAGTTAGTCATCTCTTATATCCTTGCTGCCCTGAAGCTGTAGTCTTAACACAATAGTTCACCATACTTTTAATACTTATTATTTAAGACATTCATTTTAAAACTTGTAGCTGCTAGCTCTGTTTTTTCATTATTAAACACTGAAATACAATATGTTTTGAAAATCTGGCACATAGCTTTCTGAGATTTAATCACTAAAATATAATTTTGAGTGCCTCAGCTTGGCCTTCTTCTCTGTTTTTCTGTCATAGTTACTCATGTGAGTGGGGCAGCGTTGTGGATGGGAAACCATATCTAAAAAACCTTGAGGGTTTTGGAAGGATGGTGCTGGAAGACCTGTGGATGGCTGTAGTAAAGCAGTTTGTGAAAGTGAGTCTCTCTGATGATTAAATCATTTTCATTTCCAAACTCCTCATTAACCAGTAATAAGTATCTGAGCCAGTGGTGAAAGATGTGTTCAAATCATTAACTTAAGTAAAAGTAGCAATATCATACTACAAGTTTTTTTTTTACTAAAAGTGTAAGTGTAAGAGTGATAGTAACAAAATATACAGAAAGGACTCATTGTGCACAATGGTCAGTGTTCTATTATTATATGATTTTTATCATTATTAATAATGTCTTAATATGTTAATATTCTTCAGTTTTGTAGTTTGTTGAGAGGTGGAGCTATTTGTAATTGCTCATATACTGCATAGTATTTTAATCTGTAGTAATGCATCTATTATAAACTGATCCTTGTGTTTGGTATGTAAAATATTAATCTGAAATGTAACTTGTATCTAGAAGTCTTGAATAAATGTAGTGGAGTAGAAGTATGACATACCCTAAGACTGATATACTCAAGTAAAATTGCACTGAAGTACTTCACTTGTGTAAATCTTAGTTACTTTCCAACACTGTAAAACCACTGAATTTACAAAGCGTGAGGGGATTTTCTTTCTGTTCTCAACACTTTAAAGCAACCCTGAGCCTTAATGTATTTATTGGTATTATTTCAAACTAAAGAGCTATCCTGGGAAATTTACCAACACAGCTAACATACAGTAGAGAACAAGTAAATACATCATTCTCCATCTGGCAGGAGGATGAAGAAGCCGATGCTATTTCCGATGTGATGGAGCAGGAGGTGCACCAGGAAGCGCTGCAGAGGCAGTTCTTTGGCAGGGCGAAGCTGCTGTCCGCAGCTGTCGAGATGGTGGAACAGGCCCAGACCAAAGGGGGGGTGATGGTGGTGGAAGGAGGACCTGGAGAAGGCAAAACTGTCTTCATGGTAAAATTTTGATTTATGAAATTAGGAATTCTAAGCTAGTGATTAAACATGTACAATCAGATCAGTCATTTATTCATTGAAAAGTCAAGACATAAAAAAATCCTGCGACAGTGTATCTGAAGCCAAGATGACATCTCAAAATGCCAGATTTTGTCTGACCAACAGTCCAAAATCCAAAATTAAATTTACTGTTTTGTTAAACAGAGAAAACAGGAAAATCCTTACAACACATTTTTGACATTTTTACTATATTTTAAACCTGCCCTAATGGTAGGATGTGTCGCAGGACAGTCATGACCGTGGAACGCATCACATAATATCCTCAGATTAAGTTATTAATTTGCAGCACACTGATATTGGTTAAGCATCAGGATAGACTGATGTACTGTATATGAGAAAAAAAAGGTAATGCCTGCACACTTACTCCATGCCATACAAGTTTATTACAACGTTTCGATCCTTCTTGGATCTTCGTCAGGTCAAGTTACCTTTTTTCCTCATGAAAGTTTTTTGAAAACCTTGCACCTATGCAATGTGCGTATAGCTATCCTTTTTTTCAACTAGCCTGATGTAGAAACATTTTGTTCAGCCAGTTGTGTTTAAATGGAGGGACTCTGAACCATCTGTTGGAGAGTAGAAGTTGGTATTCTAGCAGAAATCTTGTTTCAAATACTTATTTCTCTCCACACAGGCCGCTCTTGCAGACACCCTCAGGACTGGAGTTAAATCCAGGAAAAACCTCGCCTGTGATGTCATCTCATACTCTACAGCTGCCAGCCAATCAGCACACTCTTTGGAAAACCTAGTCCGATGCCTCATTCAGTGGTTGAGGAAGCTGAAAGATACCGAGGAGGAATCACCTCTTCCCCATTCTTACAAGTAGCTAGATTTCCAACATTACTTTAAATAATTTACATGTGCATCATAATGTCAAGGCAACAGCTGTTGACTCTCCTTTAATTTTTTTTTCTTCAGAGATTTGCTGTCAGAGTTTCACTCCAGTTTGAGTAACATGAAGAAGGATAAACCTCTGGTGCTGCTAGTCGATGGGGTGGATCTTGTCCAGGATGGGAGAGGACAGCTTAGCTCTGATTGGATACCACAGCAGCTGCCACACGTCAGTTACATTTATGTTTCTTCAAACTGGCAAAATGTCGATGTTGATGAGTTCACATAATTAGGCCTAACTTTTGTTACAGCCCACCTTCAAGATGTACTTTTATAGTCCTGCCAGCATTAAATATGTAGCGTATCTACAATTTCAGAGCAGAATTTTTTAAATTTCAAAGTTGACAAGGTAACAACATAAAACATGTTTTGACGCAGGACAAAAAATGTACTGTCTACACTGGTTGCTTTGTTTAGTGTTTCATTTTGAAGTGTTGTGACAAAAAAACTTTTTTTTTTCTTGTCAGGGTGTTTGTTTGGTAGTGAGCATGACAACCAAAGCAGCATTGTTGCAAACCCTGGCCAAGAAGAAAAGCACTGTCCTGTTTGCCCTGGGACAGCTTACCATGCTGGACAGGAAAGAGATAGTTCAAAAGGGACTGGACACCTTCGGGAAGAAACTCAGTGACTCTGCATTCAATAATCAGGTTCCTCATAATATGGTTTATGCTGTTGACATAGCAGTTATCACATTTTTAGGGAACCCTGGCTGTTGTGAGTGTCCAAATTGTAGATCCGCAACAATTTGTGCAAGAGTGTTTAATGATTTGTTTATCTGTGTCTGCTCGTCCAGCTCCAGACACTAATTATGAAGAAGGGAGCAGCAAGTCCTCTCTACCTGCACCTGGCCTGTGAAGACTTAAGGAACTTTGCCTCCTTTGATAAGGTTTATTATTAATTTTTCAGAAACTTCCACAATGGTAACAAGGCGTGACTAATAGATCGTACAAATGGTTATTATGTAGATAAAGTATTCCTTTAACTTGGTGCATGTGCATTATCAACTTATGTAAACATGCTTTGTCTTTGTGACTTAGTTGAAGGAAAGCCTCCAGGGCTTGCCTCAGTCTCTGAGCCAGTTGGTTCAGTACAGCCTGGACCGACTCTGTTCGCAATACAGAGTTATGCCAGGACTCCGCTGGGCGCTGGCAACTCTCACTGTCAGCACCACTGGTAAGTTTTTATCTTTTATCATTATATAATTTTTACCATTATTTTTAAGTCTCATGGAGAGCTACGATGGGCAAATTGATAGGTGGTGCAATTTAAAGGGATTTTATAACCAAAGTGGTGATTTGTTAAACTGTCAACAGGCCTGAGGGAGAGAGACTTGTACTCTGTGCTGAACACATGCAATGACTTATCCTCACATGACGGACAAATCACATGGCAAAAAATGCTGCATCTGTCCAGGAAGCCCAAAGGACGCATTCCAATGGCCACTTTCACTCGTATTTTACAGAGTTTACAAAGGTATGAAACCCTATAACCGCAAATCCAAAAAGAAGGTATCCTCGGAAAATCTCCCCAGTTTATTTTGGTTGCTTGTTATAACTCATCTTTCATATGCTGATACAATGATCAAATCTTCTAAGTATTTTTGCACCTTTCAAGAAAAACAGTTTAGTGGGAGTGAAATTATACATAACAATCCTAACGGAGGAAGAGATATAAAACTTTTTGGATTCCTATGTGCAGTCTGGTTGATCCATCTCATTGCCATGGCACTGATGACCTGCTGGCTCTTACCAATCCGGAGGTGAGGAGGGCCTTTGAGGACTTTTTCCTCCAAACAGACAATGAAAAAACCAGAGCTCACCTTGTCCTGGCAGGTAAAGTGCACACAGTCTGTTTTAATACAGTATCAGTATAAGTCACTGTTTAGTTTAATTACTTTTTTTTATCGCTATACTTTGTCCCTGTACAGCACATCTGTGGACACTGGCCAACCCACATGGCACAGATACCTTCATTCACTGTGAGGCCAACTCTGTCATGCACCTGCCCTCCAACCTGGTTAGTCATCTCCCATCACCAGCCACAACATAAATACCTTACAACATGTGCAATGGTACTTTGGGGCTTTAATGTACAAGCTAAATAAGTGTCCCCTTAATTGATCAGAATTTTTTAGTCGGTAGACCTTTATAAGCTATGACTTAAACTTTGTATTTCTTATATCTTAATATTTATTTATTTATTGTATACTTGATTCTGCACATATATGCAGAATCTGTAGGCAATGAGACAAGATTTAATTTTGTAAGAGTTTTGGTTTCCATTTGTTGTCTGAATAGTATTGACCAATCATGTTTGAATGGCAGGTCAACAGTCTGCATGGAGAGGCGTAACGCAGTAGCTGAAATGCAATCTCGGAACCCATCGACCATTGTCAGAGTTTAGCAAGAGAATGTCAAGGTCATCAAAAGTGAAAATTAACTGTTCATATTGTTGGGTCTGAAAATCTGCCTTTGCTCACAAACTGCTCCTCTCATCCATCCATGTGATCCGATCAGCTGTGAACGGATCAACAGATCAATTATCCACCCCACGAGTCACAAACTAGTAGTCTCTTTCTATTTACTAGTAGTAAATAGAAAGAGATGATACAGATGGACACACGCATTAAAAAGACTGCAAAAACAAAATATAACACCCCCCATTCGTAGGCAGATATCACGTAATAGAAATTAGTCAAAATGATCTGCCTACGGAAAAGGAAGTCTTCGCTTGGATATCCTCTGGCTACACCAGATCTCAGAAATATTGGCCCTAATGTGATTTGGGCAGCTGTGGGTTGGGAGGTAGAGCTGATTGTTTACTCAATGGAAGGTTCCCTCCCCAGCTCCTCCAGTCTGCATGTCAAAGTGTCATTGGGCCAAACACTAGACCCCAAATTGCTCCTGATGGTTGTGCCACTGGTGTGTGGCCTGTGAATTGTATGGTAGCCTTGGCCACCAGTGTATAAATGTGCATGTGAATGGGTAAATGTTACTCTGTAGTGTAAAAGTGCTTTGAGTGGTCAGAAGACTAGAAAAGCGATATACAAGTGCAAGTCTATATACCATCCATTTACCCAAGCAGGCTATGATGGATATGACTGAGTTGGAGTTTTAGTTAAATCTAGCTTATCTCCTCTGACGTCCTAGTTTCTTCTCAGTTTAGGCCCCACACACGTGTCATTACGACTTTCTGGAGTTTAAAGAATTGTGATTTTTGAATGCATTTGAACAGTATTTGGGGCCAAAACAAAATGCTCAGTCAGGAAAATTAACTTTGACAGAGATTTGACACAAGTTGGTCTTAAAGTCAGTAACCACAGTTACAAATAATATTTGCTTGAGATTTTAACTCCTTGCTGCTTTTTTTTTGGTTTTGGTCAGATACAAAGTGGCCAGCTGGAGGTGCTTCAATCCCTGCTCTCTAGCTACTACTTCCTGTATGCTAACGTGCGCCACGGCCTCCTGCACCACCTCCTGGAGACCTACATCTTGTATGGTGAGTTTGCATGAAGGTACTGATGGTCTTTCAGCCTGCACTTGTTTTCCTATTCGCACCTGAATGTATTGGAATGCATTAATAGTAGAGTTACGTAATAAACCTTCCCTCGATAAATTATGCCTTTAGCAAAAACATCCTAATGTTCACATCTTGTGAAATTTTGCATTTCTTGTAGATAACAAGCAGAAGTCTGCACCCTCATGTAAGTGCTTAAAAATATGTAACTCACATATTGCTGCCAAGTGTGTCTCATTTCTTCTTCATTCAAGTTTCTTTTTGTGCTGTCAGCTGGCTTCCAGGGTCAACTAGAAGACTGCCGGACTTTCCTGCGGCGTCATGGCCCTCTGCTGTCCTCCTGGCCGGCTCTTTTCATTCAGCAAGCCCTCAACGAGCCTTCTGAGACCTCTGCTCACGCCTGGGCACAAGGCATGGTGGGAAAAGGAGGAGCCCACATAATTGAGTGGCTGAACAATGACAATCAGACTATTCAGGAGTCCAGGTAAGCAGGTTGTCTGCAAGGTTGTTATAAGAGGTGCATTAGAAGTGTTTTTGAAATCCACTGTTTGTAATTAAGAATTATTATTTTATCCATTTAGGCCAACAGTTTGTCTCTTTTTTTCAGTCAGATGTAAAATATCTTCCCTCTATGTGTAGTATTCAATTCAATATTGGTATATAGGAATGTGTCAATGGACTTGTGTGTTTCATTGCAGTGAGCTTGTGTCGACTTTCCCTTCTGAACCATCCTGTTTGGTTGTGAGCTCGGATGAAGAGCTGATGGTGGTTGGTACTGGACAAGGAATGCTGCATTTCATCAACACACTGACTGGACAGGTGCAAACAAATTTTTCAGTAGACATGGTCTTTTTTTTTTGTTTTACATCATCATGTTTTACATCGCATCACTTTTATGTAACGCACTTTGTGGTGTTAGGGGTGGTTTGGTTTCTATTTAGCCTAACAATCCTGACGAATTGTACACTTTATATGTTTAAACATTTAGGGCTTCTCCTTGAAAGTAAGAGATTCAAATCATCAGCTGGACACTGTCGTATACATTAAGTTGAGCAGTCTTTTTTTGGTTTGTTTTTTTGTTTTTGCTTGTCTTGGTGCTTTGCAGTATACTTCTGGGGACAATTTGATCTCCAGATTTTACTGCAGAGTGCGCACTATTAATGTTCACGAACCTCTTTGTTACAAGCTGCCGCAGACAAGATGCAGCTGCACAAAAGAGAGAAACTAAGGCTCTGAGATAACATTATTTTCTCTCCTCTGATTAGAAGTGGTGGATTTAAAGCTCACAGCTATGTAATATGACACAGATGTCACAATGAATGTCCCGCTGAACCCAGTTCAAATGTTATACAGAAAAATAAAACCAATCATCAAATATTCATATAGAACAGCCAAATCTTACTCGACTGACATATTTCTGAGTCCGGTATAGCACTATAAAAGTTATTTATTTTTAGTGCATTTACATGACCTCAAGAAATCAGGTTGCATAAGAAATCTGACAACACTTTTACATTTACTATTATAACTTTGTTACTAACAAACTCAAATGTACATGCAGCAGATTTCTTCCTGTACCCACCCTGATCTTTCCTTTTATGTTGGCATTCTGCTTTCACAGTGATGCTTTACTTGTCTGTCAGAAGTTTTAGGCACATGCACACACATAAAAAGCAGAGTAAAAACCCCAACAGAAATTTAGCTGGTATTTTTTATGATATGTTGTAAATCTGTGAGACATTATTGTTTAGTTGTCACACATACTCCAAAAACGCTTCATAATGTCTGATATGAACTCTCTCCTGTCCCAATGTGAACAGGAAGTGAAATCACTGGTGAGCAGTTGTGACGGCATCTCAAGCTGTGTCTTTCTTAAGGATGGACGTCTTGCTACCACCTCCTTTGATGGACGAATAGAGATCTGGGACATCGGGAGTGGCTGCAGGTGAGCGGTTTAAAGGAAAATATCTCAGACTGTATAAATCCCCTAATCCTGTCCTGATTTTCCTAAGATATAGTACAGGCCAATTATGTTTTAATTTACCTGGTCTGCTTGCAGGACTGCTCTTATTGAGGGCCACACTAATGCGATCACAGCAAGTGATATCACCGCAGACAGGAAGCACCTTGCAACGGTGTCTCTGGACTTCATGCTGAAAGTTAGTTTCAAACAAATAACATTCAGCTTTGCAGAATCAGTTCTTTGTTTTGTGTTGTTTGTGCTTCTTTACTCTGTATCTTTTTTTTATTTGGTATGTGTTCAAGGAAGACTAGAAACTATTTTCTTGCCCCTGATGGGGACCTGAATATCCATAATAGAATTACAGCTATCAAAATATGCTGCCAACTATTTTAGCATGAAATTTGAAATCTTACACATCACTTAACCAGTCAACATTATTCATCCTTCATTATGTTGAATATTTTTCTGCATTCCAGGTGTGGTCCTCTACCAAAGGTAATGAGGTAGCGGCCCTGCCCAGCTCCAGCCCTTTGAACTGTGTGACCTTTGACCCTGAGGGTCACTTGCTGGCTGCTGGTTGCTGGAATGGGAACGTGACTGTGTGGAACTGGCTCCAGAATAAAACACTAGCAGTGAGTTATCAAGATAGTTGTATAGAAAGCTAAGGTCGGTTAAATGCTCACTACTTCAAATTGAAAGTAATGATTCTGAAACTGTAACAGAAAATAATAAAGGAACAACATTTTAGGATTAACACTCTAAAGGAAAATTATTAAAATTATTAAAATCAAAGTCAATTGACAAGTCTTTGGGAATACTACTGCATATATAAAAACAGTTTTATAAAGAGGCCAATATTGGCCCATGACAGATATATTGGTATCAGCTTACAAGTTGTCCAATCTTCATGATATGAAAAGTACATTTTGAACAGAACATAAGGCAGATAAAGATACTTAAGAGTAATTTATAAATATTAAATTCCCAATTAAGTTTACTGTTTCAGTGCACCGATGTAATTTTTGACGATTACATTTTTTGCTAAACTGAAATATCTGAGGGATAATTGCATTGTATGAATGCATATTTACATTGTATCAGCTAATATAGCAATATCCAATTTTTTTCCTCCACGGTATTGTTATCAGTATTTGCACTAGCATTGACCCCAAAAAATCCAATATTGGTCGGGCTCTACATTGAAGTCCCAGAAGGAGCTCTGTAAAATCTGATAGTTGTCTCAAGTGACGCCACTTGAGTCAGCAGTTGGATCTAAAGCAGGCATGTCAAACTGGTCCACAGGGGGGCCGGTGTGGCTGCAGGTTTTGTTTCCAACCAAGTAGCAGCACACCAGACTTGACTCATTTAATCAACTGATCTCCGTCTTCAGACAGTTGATTGGTCAAACTGTGTGCTCTTGGTTGGTTGGCACAAAAACCTGCAGCCACACCGGCCCCCCTGTGGACCAGTTTGACATGCCTGATCTAAAGACTACAAGTTTAGCAATGAAAAAATCTGTGGGTGCGCAGTTAGAAAGAAATGAGCTTACCAGACCTCTGCAGCCCGCTCCTCATATCTCCTCATAGCTTTAAAAAGGTACTTGTTTGACTGTTTAGTCTACTCATCCTGTTTGTGTAATATTATGATGGTATGTGCATGATTTACATGTATTCAATCGGATGAAGCTAGTTATTGCATGGGATTACACAGTAGAGTGATACAGAAAATATGAGATAGGAGAATAGAGGAATATATATATGTATGTATATATATATATATATATATATATATATATATATATATATATATATATATATATATATATATATATATATATATATATATATATATATAAATATGACCAGTTTTTCTCTGTCTGTTCCCTCAGACCCTGTCTGGTCACCAGCGTTCAGTGCGTAGTCTTTCCTTCTCTCCCTCCTCCTCCATGCTCTGCTCCGGCTCTGTGTCTGGAGAGGTAAGGGTGTGGTCGGTGCCCACCTCCACCTGTGTGGGATGTTTCCAGGCTCACTGCGGAGCCACAGAGGCCCTCACTTTCCTGGATGAGGGGAGCAAACTGCTGAGCGCCGGCTCTGATCACATGGTGAGGCATGACTGTATCTACATACCTGAACCTGTATCAGCAAAATTAACCTTAGCTCTGCAGATCTGATTGGTGGGATTGTAGCGAAAGAAATACTCTTCTTCTTTACTGGCTAAATAACCATTTAACTAAAACAAACTACAAAAAAATGATGATATAGAACTTTCCCATGTGAAACGAATAGCCTCCTTTTTATGCCTCCACGGTAGCGACAGCCGTGGGCAGAGGTGTGTCTGTCTGTGTGTCCCATTCTTGTAAATGTGACATTGTAAGAATGCCTTGAGGGAATTTCCTCAAGTTTGGCTTGAATGTCAACTTGGATTCAACAATGTATACCGGTTAGAATTTAGTTGTCAAAGGTCAAGGTCAATGTGACCTTGTCTGTCTCATTTTTGTGAATGTGATTCAACCTTCTGTTAAACAGCTCCAGCTCTGGTCAGGTGGACTTGGACGTTCGGTCACTGCTTTAAAAAGTGATGAAGTAAGCTCCTCATTTATCTTCTTAACTTTCATAATGCCTATCTTTTCCATAGTCTGTGTGAAATGGAAGTGATGATATAGACATGATAGCTGCCATTTGATAAAAAAAACCCTTTTTTTTCCATCAGCATATAATTTTCTCTCTAAATCGATCCTGTCATTTGGTTTTTTTAGTGCGAGCAGGAGCCTCCTCGGAAGAAACGAAAGTCTGTAACATCTGATCCTGCTGCTCTGTGTGTGGCTGTTAATGGAGACTATGTTGCTGTGGGATACCATGGTGACGGCTTCAAACTCTTCAGTCTTGACTCAGGTGTGTTTGTATGCCAGGAATGTTAAAAAAAAATCTGATTTACTAAATTAACTAATTAATTAACAGAACAAATGTTATGCACGCAAATGAAGCCAAAAGAAAAATAAGTAACATGCAACCTTACAAACAAGTTTTTGTCTACATGGCTAAAGCCACATTATTATTCCGAAACATTAACATTTCACAGCATGCTCTTCTAGTTTCCTATTTTTTTTATTTAATTACTTTAATTTCCTAGATTGATATTGTGTATTTTCTCTCTTGATTGTGTGAACTTTAATTACTTACAGTTTCAACAACTTCTACCATCATATTCACAATTTTGCCTTCAGTTTTTTTGTGGCACGGTGATACAGTGACAAGCATTGTCACCTCACAGCAAGCGGGTCCCCAGTTCGAATCTGTTGTAGAGTTTGTATGTTCTCCCAGTATCAGTGTGGGTTTTCTCCAGGTTCTCTGGCTTCCTTCCACAGTCCAAACACATGCAGGTTGGGTTAATCGGTGACTCTAAATTGGCCGTAGGTGTGAATGTGAGTGTGAATGGTTGTCTGTCTCTGTCAGCTCCAGCCCCCCATGACCCCTAAGTGACTGAAAATAAATTAATGAATATTCTACTTAATCAGTTATCTACTGTATAGTCCTCTGTTTCTTCCCTCTAGTCTTTGAATATGAATATTGCACAAAATAAATAAAAATGTTAAAAAAAAATAACAAAATAGATCTGGTGAACAAACAAACCATGAATGTTTTTTTTTATTTTAATTGTAGGTGAGAGGATCTGGGAACCCGAGTTACTCACAGTGTCCGTACAGTGTCTGCTATGGGTCGTTTCGGAGGCAGAGGAGCTGCTGTTGTCTTCAGGAAGTGACAAACTTGTGAGAGTGTGGAAGAGAAAAGAAGAGGAGAAGGGACTCCTGGGAGGCCTGGAAATGAGCGGACTGTTTGGTGGGCAGCAAGGCGTCATCCAGGCATTGGCACAAAACTCCACATACCTGGCTACAGCTTCAGGTGAGTGTTGCTGATAGTTAAGCAAAACTAGTGACCACCTTGAGTGGGATCACACCAGTTGCAACGCTGATCTGCAACTTGAAACGAATGTTGGCCTGGGGCCTAAAGTGGAGGGGCATTGGCTCCTTTCCTACTTCCTGTACCCCTTACTTTCTGCCCTTGCTTGGACCACGCTCATAATCAAACTCAGCCCCTATTGTGATCTCAGCCATGCATCCGTAATGTTTTGTGATTGCATTTTGCACAGTTGTGACACTATCACATTGACAAAATCTGTCCCCAAATCTGAATTTTACCATGGCAACTCACACAGAGACTTACAAAGTGAAAATAATACCAGCCCCGCTGTCGAAGCTGGTAAACATCACTTAGCGTTTTACGTAAATGTACTTTAAATGTCATAATTGTTTCCACCGCAACATACTGTAATATGTTTCTCAGGTAGTCACTGATCCTGTCATCATTTTCCTTTGAATTAGATAACTTCACCATTGCTCTGTGGTTATTGAGCAATCTGGCCGTCGATCCCTGTGCTGAGCCTCATGATCTCCTAAGGGGCCACAGCGGAGGAGTCACATGTATAGCTTTTAGCCCTGATGGTGAACAGCTGCTGTCTGGAGGAAAAGATCAGGTACAATTTGTTTGTGCATGGTTTTGCTGTGTTGGTTGTAAGGTTGGATGATGTGAGACAATATCCACGGTAACTCTTTGTTTAGTATCACTCAGTGCAGCACTTCTTCATGGCAATATTGGATTTATGTAATGAAGTTTGTTAATAGGGTAAGCCTACAATAGTAATTTATGTATTTTTAGTTTATTCAACAACATTTTCTTAACTTATTTTCTTTAACTTAGTTTGTTAGATGCACTTGGCTAAAGCAAATTTTGGCTAATACAACAGTCCTGAAATAGATCCTACCTTCATGAAAGTAATAATGTTTAGTTTTTGTTTAAACTGTTATAAAGAGCTGTTGATTCGACTTTATGTTCAATATGAACAATGTTGTTTGTGGTGCTGTTAAACTCTGTCACATTATACAGAAAGGTGATTCTGTTATATAGCCTACCGTTGATAAAATGAGGTTAGGATTAGACAAAATAATATATGTTTCAGTTTAGCGCAGTACTGACAGGTTACTTTGTTTCAGGCCCTGATGGTGTGGGATGTGAGTTCATCTCCTGCTGTTCTCGCTAAGTCGCTCCCTCACTCTCACAAAGACTGGATCACCGGCTGTGTTTGGACTCAAGACTGTGTGGTAAATCTTCACTACATTAAAGAATAAAAGTAATCTGGCTTACAGGTCTGTCCCCAAAACTGAAATTTTATAAAAGTACATAAGAGCACATAATGAGAATGTTAGAATTTACCTTTGAATAATAGTAATTTTTACTGAATAGACATTGAACGCATCATAGTGTAACTCAATGCAACTTCCATCAGCAGTTAGTTCAGGCCAATAAGCTGATTTAAACACGGATTTGTTGTTCACAATGTAGCATTATCAAGGAAAAAATAGGATGGGTCGTCTGATGCGTAGATAGTAAGTTTACTGCGACCTTTTGACCTTTTGACATCCCGCGGAGGATCCCTGTTCATACTAAACAGGTTTTCTAATATCCCTGGGATGCTGTTAGTTTCGAGCCGTGCTTCTTAGCCTGTGCAAAACTGATGTCACTCAATAAAAGATACATCAGCCACTGCCATTAATAAAGGTCATCTCATTAGCAGAGAGGCCGATGGTAGTCAGTGAGGTGAATGTAACCCTGTCTTCATCAGCTTTCCTCTTCTTTTCTAGATCAGCTCTTCAAACGTCGGGAGGCTTTGTTTATGGGATCTGCAGGCAGGCCAGCGTCTCAGAGAAATCTCCTGGAGAAATCCTCTTACATCTGTCTGCTGTCTGGTGAGCAAATTGTACATTTATCTAGCAGAAAAAAACTGGATGTATTGTTTCCTGTCCCATGAAAAACCTTTATGAATTTAAGTGCTGTATCGATGGAGTGAATGAGCTCTGTGCTGTGTGTATGGGGTTGACATTTGACTGCAGGTCTGTCTTTGTTGTGTCTCTTGAGATTTGCATGTAGTAAACCCTCAGCCTCATTTGGGGATTTTAGTGTTAACATTGTGCTTCTGCGTACAGGGGCAGTATGTGATCGCTGGCTGTGCAGAGGGAGCGCTACATGTTTGGAACTGGGAAACAAACATAGAAATCTGCCACATTGCTGCACACAAGCAACGTATACACCACTGCAGTCTCCTCCCAAATACAGGTAAATGCCCCCGTGTATTTGTCTCTCCCCCTTTATGTCATATGGTACAAAATAATGAGTCATATTTTGATATTAATAGTTCTTTTTTGCTTTGTTTTTAAAGACAAGAACAAAGAAGACAACCCAGAAGAAATGACTGTTTTCACTGCGTCTGATGACGGCAGAGTGCAGCTCTGGAAACCACTACAGGTCCGTCAGTCAAAATTAAATGGAAAAGTGGTTTTAAATGTTTTTCCAATTTGAATGAAGTATTTAGTCATTTTAATGTATGACATTTTGTTCTAGTAATGCTCTTAGGATGTAGTCACATTTTCTTTGATTTCGTCTCATCTTCATCTCTACTCTAGCTGCAGATGACTTTTTTAGGGTTCTTAATCAAAAGGTGGACACTGTCCCTTATGTTTATGTTTCATGTCTCGTCTCTCACTCTCTGTATCCTCACGTACAGGTGGAGCACTTGGCCACCTTCCAGGGTCACAGCGGTGCAATATGTGGAGTTGTTTGCAAAGAAGGACTGCAAGAATTTCTCACTGTTTCCGAAGACTGTTCATTGCGATGCTGGATGTGGGCAACAGGTAATACTGTTGCCTTTTTCTTAAAACCTCTAAGAAACAGCACACAGCGCTAAAAATGAAAGGATAGTGGGTGGTAGGTACACTTCGTGTTAATTAGTCATATATTACATCTTTCTTCTCTGCTCTGCTCACTCACTGATCAGCTCTTAACTGCTTTCACTGTCAGTTTCTCTCTCTGACTTCCCCACACACTGCCTGCACACACACACACTCCACGATAAAGCGTCTTCCGTCAGATGGACATAACATCTCATGTGTTTGTCCCCGTATTGTTACTACTGTTATAACAGCACAGCCATACTGGCAGGTTTCCTTAAGTGTTACTGGGTGTTACGGTGGGAAAATAATGTTACTTTATGTTCCATGAATATAGATCCCTGCTCCCATTCGCATTCAACCTGCCCTCTCTTTCACTGCGTGCATTTTAGCGACCGCTGCAGTTTGTACTTTTTTGTTCATCTGGACAAACATGTCAGAGTAGATTCACAACGTCAATCATTCAATAATCAAATCACAATGTTTCAGGTCACCCACATGATGTGAAACCCCCTTCTTCTGTAGATATCCTAAGTAACAGTTGTCACCTGACACTGCTCTGTAAAGGAGACAATAACCTGGTTACCTGTAGGTTGGATCACTGTTACAATATGATGTACTGTATCGAATATATGATATGTGACCTTTATTGTGAAAACTGTCACTGCTGAACTCTGTGTTCTGTCTTTTCAGAAAGTGCTCCCAGTCTGAAAGGCCCAGTCACAGCTCTGTGCTTCACCCAGAGAGGTGATCTGCTTCTTGCTGGTTACGAGTCTGGTTTGGTGGAGCTATGGCAGAACCACACTGTAGTTGGCCACAAGCAGGTGAAAACATGCACAAGATAACAGGATGTATACTGGACAGGTATGTTTTTGTGTCTGTGTTAATCATGTCTGTTTGTGTGTGTCAGGCTTCAGACAGCACCGTCACAGCGATCTGCTCCATGCCAGATGATCAGTTTGCTGTCAGCTACACTAAGCTCGCTGTTGATGTGTGGAAGGTGGTGTGGAACCAACAACACAGCACTGCAAGGTAAACAACAGAAAAACAGTCACGCAATACAAAGTACTCTTTTTTAATCTTATTTTTTAAACCTTTATTTTTTTGAGAGGTCCATTTACATGCAAGTCCTAGGGAACAACATGAGAAAGCAACAGAATAAAACAATAAATACACTTACAGAAAGAAAGAAAGGACTCTTTATTGTCATTTGAGCCATGAAATATTTAAGAACAAAAAATAAGTACTCATGTTGTGGTGATCATTAAATAATAACATTATGATAAGAAGACACTGGGTTGGCAAACAAATAATTAAATAAATAAATAAAGTGAGCAATGCAGTATGTAATCAACAGTAAAATCTAAAAACAATGAACATGTATCAAAATGCCTTGAGGAATATAAAATATAGAATGCAATGTAAAATATAATTAAAATGGTATAATCACAATAAAATTCCACATTAATATAGCAGCAATTCAGGGTCAAAAGGGCAGTTCAAAAAGGCTGTTTTGTGTAGTTCATCAGTCTTACAGCATCTGGGATGAAGCTGTTGTTCAGCCTATTGGTGGCTGCACCAGTGCTGCACATCCTCCTGTTCCTAATAAATGTGATGGGAAAAATGCAAACACAAACTGAAAGTCATCAGCCTTTCTTGTTGTTCTAAATGTGAAAAAAGTAAGAAAGATATGTTTATTAGAGAGGGTTTTTTTTAATAAAAAGCAGAGGGCTATTCAACTGGTTTCAGTCTACCCTCACAGATAGATGGTACCAAATCCTAGGCACTGCTCCTGAAAGACTCTCTTTAAAACTCTGCACATACATCTTTCTGCACAGGTGAAGTAGCAATAAGCAAAACACATTTTGGGGTGTTTTTTTCCAGTTACAAAAGATATGAATAACTTCATATTTAAGCAATAAAACTCAAAGAGCTAAAAGTTACAAAAAGCACTATAATACACAACAACACGCTCCCTCCTGAGGGTTCGGGTGTGAGCCAAGGCTGGAATGATCTATTGTACTTTTTACTACAAACAGTTTGTGAGAGAAAAAAAAACTGTAGTAAGTTAAGTGTGGGATTGTCAGGTGTGATTCCACACATTAACCAGCTCCTGCTCTGTCCCATGTTTCTGTTGCTCCCAGCCTGGTGAAGGTAACTACCTACAAAGTGGAAGAATCAGTGGTCCGCCTCAACTACTGCTCTGTCCTGATGGGTGTGTCAGTTAACGGACTGATATTTGACATCACAGCAGATGAAGAAAACAAGTGGCGCCACCAAATCTCCAAGTAACACTACATATTATACAGTATATACAAAAATCTTTGTCCAGGTTTTTTTTTTCAGGGTTTAAGCGAATTGTTGGTTGATTGTTAGGTTTTTGAATTAAAGAGGAAAGTCACTCCTTTTGAACATGCCTGAAGTTTTCTTCATTATGTGAACTTAGTTTACATTGTGTTTTTTTGCTTGTTGAATTGAGACAGAGGAAATGCTAATAACAGCAAATCCATTTATAGTGGAAGTGAAGAGAATGTTTTTGAAACTGTGTAGTGTATTACTGGTTAATGTTTTTGTTAGTCTTGTAAGTATTTTAAATTAAACCTGGCTGCTGATATTTGTCACTTTTGAGATAATGTTGGGGTCACATCAGCCCTAAATGACTGCTCCTATGAGTTGAAAGTGGTATATACTGGTCATCGAATGCACCTTCATTTAACAAAACCACACAGGATCGCTGAATCCTGAAACTACTCTTTTCATATAGTTCATCTTATTTGTACAAATGGTGCTATTTATTTTTTTAGTTTCTTATTAAACCAACCATACAACTCTTTTTTTATTTGTGTTTAATTACAGCTGGCACGAATGTGTCCGAATTTTGGGGATGATCCGCAACGACGAGAAAAGCATGTGGCTGGTGGGCGAAGCAGACAGAAAAGTCAGAATTGGCTTTGTTGTGAGTTTTGCCCAACTTTTCTGGAAATAATACAAGCAATATTCTAAGAACACAAAAAACGTTTGTTATAGGGTTAGAGTTTCATAACAAGAAAATACATCATTATCAATTCAATAATACCACCTGGCAAAGAACAATTCTTTTTGGTTGTTTCCTACATTACAATTACAAATGAAGGCAAACCCCAGATTTGGTGTACCGCATACTTTATTTATAGTAAATGATGATTGTTGCCTCTTTCCTCAGTTTGCCCTGGGCCCCAAAAATAGTTTCAATTCAGCTTTCAGCTCAATGGATTTAGAGACTGACGAAGAGGAAAAGAAGAAAGGGAGCCTGATAACAGCTGGAACTCTGGACAAAGGTACTAACATCTACCATTAATACTTTTTGGACAGCAGCTGTTACAATTACCACTCTTACTGTAAGCATACTGCTACTTACCTGCATGCTAGCATTTTGTATGTTGGTTCATTGCATGATCATCCGACGTGTTGTACATTCTTTCAGAATTTGTCGTGTGTGGAGATATGAAAGGCAACATGTGGTTCAACCAGCCTTCAGAGTATTCCCCATGGAGCAGCAGAAAACCTGTAAGCACTGAGAGACTCTGCCACAGAACTAAAAAAAATATAGTGTATATTTTTATCTTACAACACCAATTCAACAACAAAAGTTGGAATACTGTGTGAAACGTGATTAAAAAGAATATGCAGTGATTTGCAAATCCTTTTTAACCTGCGTTCACTGAAAACAGTACAAAGACAAGTTGATGACCTTTATCATTTTTTGTCAAATATACACTTATTCTAAAATTGATGCCTGCATATTGTTCCACAAAAAGTTGGAACAACAAAAGACTGGGAAAGTTGTGCAGTTTTTCCAGGTCATTCTAAGGTTTTTTTTGTTTCATTTTGTTTTTTTCCTTTTTTTGTTTATTTATTTTTAAACTAATTTTCAGGTAATTTTCTTATATTTTGTACTTCTTTTTTTAATATTTTTTTGGTCATTTCTTTAATTGCTAAGCCAATTTTCTTAGATCTTAAAAGGGTAAAGTTACACTCTTGAACATATCATCTGTGGATTCCAGTGATACCAACAAGACCTACATTAAACAAAAAAAGTAAATGAACAACTATAGTAACTCTTTTTAGTGAGGTATTGCATCTACTTTAACAACTGCTGCAACACTGATCATTGATCATCAGCTTGTAAAATGTCACAAAATAGAGAAAAATGCCCATCACAATTTCCAAGGGCCAAAGGTGACATCTACAGATGACTTGCTTTGACCAACCAGCATTCCAAAACCCAAATTTTTCGTTAACAATGAAGGACAACAAAGAAAAGCCGAAGATCCTCACATTCAAGAAGCTGGAACCATCAGAAGTTTTAAATTTTACTCAATAAATCATTAATCAATTTTCGTAATAGCTTTTGTTTAATTTTCTCTTTCAGGTGTAAAAGTAAAAATTTATATCTTAGGTGATTGCAAAAAGAAAACAGGCATCTGACTGCCAGTTACCAGCAGCTGTGTATTTTGGCAGATAAAATAAAGGCAAACATTATTCATAATTTGCTGTTGCTGTAAGCCAGAGCTTTACTTTGTTTTTAATGATGACATTGATGTTTTATCCCCAGGTTCATACTGACAGAATCAGTGTGCTGAAAGTCACTGACAGCACCATCATCTCAGCCTCCTACGACAGGACGGTGAAGTTGTGGGACAGAAACACCAAGAAACAGGTACGACAGAGTCTCAAGAAAACAATTTGAAATTTTTGGAAATTACACTTACTTGCTTTCTGGTAGATATTTGGATGACAAGATCTTCTCATCACATTCTTTGCAAGAAATCGAATTATCATCCTCTCAGAGATTTTTTCTCTTCTTATGCAGCATGCTGACTAATTTCATTCCGTCACCTTAGATTTTAAATAATTGCAAACTGTCTTTCTTTTTTTTTTTTTTTTTTTTTAATTTTTTATTATTGTGTAATATGACATTACAGTGACAATACAGGACAGACAGAAAACAGGTGTGAACAACAAACAGCAACAGATTTTGTGTGTGTGTGTGTGTGTGTGTGTGTGTGTGTGTGTGTGTGTGTGTGTGTGCGTGTGTGTGTGTGTGTGTGATTTGAGAGTAAGAAAGACAGTAATATATAATATAATAGTAGTAATAAATATTATAATCGTCAGACATGGAGATGGATATGAGTATACAGAAGGAAAAAAAAAATAAATAAATACATAAAGAAAATAACATAAGTAATAGCTACAACAATAATAATAATAATAATAATAGAAATAACAATAATAATACTAATAATATTAATGAGAGTGGAAGAGAAGGGAGGAAAAGGGTGGGGGTCTTTATGAGATGAGATGTGATGCGTCATGTCCCTACCCTCCCACACATGACCAGCCTGCAGCCCCAACACCCCTGGACCCCCAACCCCAGCGTGCCCCGGACTGTATGTGGCACAACGCCTTACCCTATGTCTAGATGTATATGTAGTCTTTACCATTTTTATTTATTTTTTATTTTTTATTTTTTATTTTTATCCAATGTATTTATTAATCTATTTTATTTATTTATTTGTATATTAATTTATGTATATATATATATATATATATATATATATATATATATATATATATATATATATATATATATATATATATTTAATTTAATTTATTTTATTTTATTTTATTTTATTATTTATTTATTTATTTATTAATTGTTTTTTTTGTTTTTTTTTGTTTTTTTTAAATTATTTATTTATTTATTTATTTTTTAATTTTAATGAGATAGTCTTTTAAGTGGTATGTGGTGCATTAAAACCGAGGAGATGGGTTGTTATGAACTGACATTGTGTCCCCTTTCCTCTACCTAAACTAGTGTGTTGTGCATTAAAAAAAGGTGATGTGCCACCTGAAAACAGTCCAGAGCGGGGATTTTGGGTTGGGTGGGGTGGAGGGACCACAGGCCATGGCCCAGCAAGCGTGACCCAGCAGGGACCAGAGTAGTAATTAGTAAGTATAAATAAATAAATATATATATATAAGTATAGTAAGTAAGTATATAAGTTTATAAATATTAATAAATGTTAATCATGTGAATCATAATAGTTATAGTAATAACGATAGTTGTATCAATTACCCCCCCCCACCCCAAATAAATAAATAAATAGATAAATAAAAAAACAAATATATAAATATTGATCACAATGAATGGGAGTGAAGGTTACAGAGGCTGTAGTAATTGATGTAATAATAGCTTGTTGTAGGTGATGATTGTAAGAAAGTGATGAATGGTTGCCAGATAGTGTCATGATTATTGTCGGAGGAGTTTGTATTTTCTAAGGAGATATAACAGTTTGTAAATATGTGTCCAGTGGTTATTGGTCGTCAGGCAGAAGAAGAAAGATAAAAATAAATAAACATATGCATTGGTGGTAATTACTAAGGATGGGAATGAAGGTGTCAGAGATCTGGGGCGGATGATGTGACTGGTTTGTGGCAGGTTATGATTGTAAAAAAGTGATGAATGATAGCCAGGTAGGGTTATGATCATTGTCAGAGGAGTTTGTACTTTCTAAAGAGATGTAATCTGTGAGCAGGTTTTTCCAGTGTGTGATGTGTATGGAGTTCCGAGACTTCCAGTTCATGAGGATAGTTTTCTTGGCGACAGTCAGCGCCACTAGAAGTAAACGGGTGTGTATGTTGTCAAGTTTTAATGTGGATACGTCTCCTAATAAACAGAGGGAAGGGGAAAGTGGGATGTGGCAGCCCATAATCTGGGATAAAGTTTCTGTGATGTTTCTCCAGAAGCGGTGAACAGGTGTGCAGTGCCAGGTTGCATGAATGTAGGTGTCAGTGCATTTTAGTGAGCAGTGTGAACAGTTTCCAGAGGCTGAGAAGCCCATTTTTTGCATTTTGTGTCCATTCAGATGAGTTCTATGGAGGATTTTGTATTGTATGAGTTGTAAATTGGCATTTGTTGTCATGAAGAAAATGTTCTGGCAGATTTGGGGCCAGAAGTCAGCATCAGGAGTAATGGAGAGATCAGTTTCCCATTTTTCTGAAGGTATGGAGGGTGATGTATCGGCCTGTGATAACAATTTGTATATTTTAGATAAGAGTTTTTTTGAGGAAGAGATGTTAATGAATGTAGAGGCTGGGGGGGGGAGGTCTAAGATTATATTCTTGTTTTTCATTGTTGATTGGATGGATGATGAAACCTGTAGATATTGTAGAAATTGATGGCTCCTGATGCCGAACTTCTGGACCAGGAGGGGAAATGGAACCAGGATGTTATTGTTGAAGATATGTTTGAGGTGAGTAATCCCCTTGTCTACCCAAGTGCTGAAATATAGTGATTGTTTATTGCTGATGAAGTCCGGGTTATGCCAGATCGGGGTGAAAAGTGAAGGTGCCAGAGTGGAGTTAGTAATGTTGTAGAGTTTCCACCAGGCTGTCAGAGCTGATGATATTGTGGGGTTTTGGAAACAGGGGTGTTTTTTGATAGTTTGACTGAGGAATGGTAAATCTGAGATATGGATGTCTTTGCTAACTGTTTGTTCTATGTCTAACCAAATGCTATCTGACTGAGTGGGGTGGGTCCATTTGTAGATGTATTGAAGTTGATTTGCTAATGAATAATATTGAAAATTTGGAGCATTGAGTCCGCCTAATCTTTTTGATTTTTGAAGAGTGGCCAGTTTAATTCGTGGGGTTTATTTTTCCAGTAAAATTTGTTGATGGATGAATCGAGCGAATGAAACCAGGTGAGAGGTGGATGAGTGGGGATCATTGAAAGGAGATAATTGATTTTGGGGAGGATTGTCATTTTGACTGTTGCTATTCTGCCTAGAATGGATAGTGGGAGGTTCATCCATCGTTGGAGATCATCTTGAATTGTTTTTTGTAGTGGAGTGAAATTCAAGTTGGTCAACTCTGACAGCCTGGGGGAAATGTGGATGCCTAAATAAGTGATGTGACTTGTGCAGAAGGGGATGGGTGTTGTAAGGGCTGCCACATCTGGACTGTTGGTGCTTAATGGCAGTATGGAGGATTTGTTCCAGTTTATTGAGTAGTCAGAGAGAAGAGAGAATGATTTGATGACCCTGATTACTTCTTGTAATGATGTTTGTGGATTCTCAATAAAAAGTAATATATCATCTGCATACAGGCTGATTTTATGGTGCATGTTGGGGGTTTGGATTCCTGTGATGAGGGGGTTCTGACGGATGGCTGCTGCTAGGGGTTCAATGAAAATGGTGAACAGAGAGGGAGAGAGTGGGCAACCTTGCCTGGTCCCCCTGTGAAGAGTGAAGCTTTGTGAAGTTTGCCCGTTAGTAATAACTGTGGCTGTAGGTGAGGTGTAAAGTGTTCTAATCCAGTTAATAAATGATTCCCCAAAGCCAAAACTGTGGAGGGTGTGGATGAGGAATGACCAATTAACTCTGTCGAAGGCTTTTTCTGCATCTAAGGTGGCTATGATTGAATTATGGTTATGTGTGGTTGAATGGTGCATTATATTGAATAGTCTGCGTGTGTTATTGGCTGAGTTTCTTCCTTTGATAAATCCTGTTTGGTCCGGGTGAATAATGAATGGAATTATTTTTTCTAATCTGTGGGAGAGTGCTTTGGTGATAATTTTTATGTCGACGTTGAGGAGTGAGATGGGACGGTAACTTGAAGGCAGGGTAGGGTCTTTGTTTGGTTTGAGAAGGAGTGAGATGGATGCTGTATTCATGTTGGATGGAAGTCTGGAGTTTTGTTGTATTTCAGTTAACATTCTATGGAAAAGTGGAGCTAAGATGGACCAGAAGTGTTTGTAGAACTCAGCAGGGAAGCCATCAGGACCGGGTGCTTTATTGTTAGGCATGCTATTGAGGGCAGATTGGATTTCTTCAGTTGATAGGGGTGTGTCTAATGTGTTTTTTTGTTCAAGGGAGAGTTGGGGTAAATTGAGGCTGGTGAGAAATGGTCTGATGTCTTCTTCCTTAGGGTTGTTATCTGAGGAGTACAGGTTGGCATAAAATTCTCTGAATATTTGATTTATTTCATTGGGTGAGTTTGTTGACTTCCCTGCTGAGTTCATGATGGTGGAGATTGTGGATTTTTCCTTATTTCTTTTGATTTGGTTTGCGAGATATTTACCGGATTTGTTATTGTGATGGAAGTTTTCCTGTCGGAGTCTGCTGATCATGAAGTTAGTTTTTTTATTCAGGATTTCATTTATTTCTAGTTTATATTGTTTTAATTTCTTCTTTTTGTCTTCTGTTGGGTTGGTTGCATTGATGGATTCTAGCTGTTTGATTTTTTCTTGAAGTTCAGATTCTTGTTTGTTTTCTTTCTTTTTCTTATAGGCTGAATATGAAATGATAATACCTCTGATGACGGCTTTACCTGTTTCCCATAGAAGTGTGGGTGATGGCTTTGGAGAATCATTTATTTCCAGGAAGGATGCCCACTCTCTTTTGATGAGGTCGTTAAATTCAGAATCTTTCAGGAGGGATGTGTTAAAGCGCCATCTGGTGGCTGGTTTGTGTGGTCTCGGTGGGTTCCATTTGAATGATACTGGGGCATGGTCACTGATGATGATAGGGTGGATTTGATGATCAGAGATATTTGGGATGATTGAATTGCTGGTAAGGAAGAAATCGATGCGTGAATATGAATGATGAACTGATGAAAAAAAAGAGAATTCTCTTACAGTTGGGTGTTGTAGGCGCCAACTGTCACCAAGACCAAAATCACTCATGAACTGGATTATTGTTTGTGTGGATTGCCAGGTGCGTGTATTACTTGATGTGTTGGATCTATCTATTGATGGGTTTATTACTGTATTAAAGTCGCCCCCAATTATTATTGGGGAGTCAGAGAAGTTGGATATGGATGAAAAGAAGTTATGAAAGAAAGATGGGTCATCGGTGTTAGGGCCATAAAGATTACCAATTGTCAGTGGGCTATTGTTGATTGATATGTTAATGATGATAAAACGTCCCTCTGGATCTGTGATGGTAGTGTTATGGATAAATGATATTGATTTGTTGATTAGAATACAAACTCCTCTTTGTTTTTTATTGAAATGTGATGAAAATGAGTGAGTAAACTGAGATGATTGCAATTTGATGTTGTCTGTTTCTAAGAGGTGTGTTTCCTGTAGTAAACAAATATCTGCATGAAGTGAGGTGAGATGATTAAATACTTTACTTTTCTTAGCCTGAGTACCAATGCCACAGATATTCCAAGAAACAAATTTTATTGCTGACATGTTGGGTGACTGTGATCAAAAGGAGAGGGATTCATTATGCTGAGTGAGTGAGTGAGTGAGTGAGTGTGTGTGTGTGTGTGTGTGTGTGTGTGTGTGTGTGTGTGTGTGTGTGAATGTGGACATATACAGGTGTGTGTGTAAGTATGTGTGTGTGAGTGTGTATGGGTCTGTGAGGGAGTGACTTGCAGGGCTCGACATGTGATTACAAAACAAAAAGAGAAATATACAGTAAGGTTTACACACAAAAAACACAGGAAACACGACAAAAACACTTAACAATAAACAACATAGAGAGCGCTGCGTATCAGGGCACATACGGAGCGAGACGTTGGTGCGTAAATGTTTATGATTGTCCTTCTGAATTATTGTAGATAACGGCGGGAAGGGGACGGGGGTCTGTGTAGCGGAGGGAGAGAGTGAGAGTGTATGTGTAAAACAGAGGAAAAGGGAGAGAGTTTGTTTATGAGAGAGAGGGGGGGCTAATATAACCAGGGGGTGATGTCCTTGCTGCGGTATAACTGTCCGTTTATGTAAAGTTTGTCCACTGAGATGACTGCTTTCTTTCCTTCTGAGATCATTTGTTTGCGAATGGGGAAGAGTTTTTTGCGCCTGTCCATGATTTCTTTCGGGTATTGATCGCAAACTGTCTTTCAATAACGTACCCTCTGCTGTCTCTGTCTCTCTTCCCTCAGGTGGGAATGTTTGTGTGTGGAGGTCCTGTTCTGCATTTGGAGGTGAACCCTGAAAACCCCACTGAGCTGGTTTGTGGTGACGGACAGGGAAAGCTCTATTTTCTCTCCTGGAAAGAATAATTATCAAGATATTACACACTAAATTCAGCATTTAGGAAAAATGCTTAAACCCTACACTAGCCAAAGATTACCGGGAATATTTTGCTTCCTCTTTGCTTCGTTGATGGTGAATATGCACTACATCAATATATTATACTCAAAGACGGTGAAATGTTTACACCCCATACAGGGATTAGCATCTATGTAATAGTTGCAAAGATATGTTTGCGTGTGCCTTTAATTTAGATAGCAAAAGAACTTGCAAATGTAACAAGCACTTCAAACAGCTTTAAAAAAATGTTATAAGTTGTAGTTTTGTGCAAACTGAATTAATTAAAGTTATCTTGTTTAAAAAATTATAAAGGAATGAAAACAGTAATGTGGGTAAAATAAACAGAAATGTTCTTTTCTTTGGCAATAAATTATGTTCAAATCTGCACGTTTGATATTTTTTCTTATAAATTCTGGGGACAAGAACAGCGGTGGGGGACAGTCTTGTTACGGATAGATTTTTTGTGATTGATATGAAAAGTTGAGTGTTGAATCTCTGCGAGAGACCCTGTTGTGCGACATTGATTGCAGATGTGTAAACACACCTTATCAGCTAATTCTTTTACAACTCTGTTATCAGCAGTGAATTGCCTCTGTTGTATGACAAAGAGACACATTTAGCGCAATAAAGCGTATTGAGTAAATAAATCTTTACCCAGTGCTGCACACCATAAAATGAATACCAATATGAATCTGAACCCCATCAAATACGGACTTTCTGATGGAAAGGAGGGGCTTTTTTAAATTGGATGAAATATGTTTAAATTTCTGGTTTCTGGTTTCTTTTGAAATGTAATAGATTACACATTACTAGATACCTGGTTAAAAATGCTACAAAACTTTTCTAACTGTGTCATCAATGTAATGTCAATTATTACATTCGATCACTTTTCTAATAAATGTTTTAAACATGGCAATTAAGCTGAAAAGACCTAAAAAAAGATGGAGTGATTAAATGTCGCGCTCAAATTTGTCTCAATGTCTTTGCTGCCTATGTTTTCCAAAAATATACCAACAGAAGGCATTCCTGCACTTTGAAAAGATGTTAAACAACATAATGAATATTTTATTTAACATATAAACTTTTTGGTAATTTTTTTTTCATATCTAATGTTTTGTAATAACCAACATTTTGATTGCTAACTTTAATTTCGTTACACACTTTTGTTAGTAGCTGTAACTGATCACAGTTACTTCGTAATTTAATTACTGGAACAAGTAGTAACTCCTTTACACCAATTATGGATAAGTACCTCATACAACCCCACTTAAAAAAATCTGAACTATCTCTTTAAGATTTGAACTGCAGGACTTGTAGTTGTACCAGAGTATTTTTACTCTATTGTGTTTCTACCTTTACCTCTGATATGTAAGTACTCCGTCCGTCCCTGTCAGTATGCTTAACACTTTGAAACCTGAGCAAATTGGCTTGATCTCTTTCAGGAACATGGGAAGAGGACAATAAGCAACAACAGAAAAATGACCCAAAAAAATATGCAGGAAATTAGTAAAAAGTACAAGAACATAACCTGAACCTTAAAATGGGGGGAAATGAACTTAAAAAGGGGAAGTAAGAAAAAGCAAAAAGTGCGTAAAATTATAATTCTGTAAAATAATTTAAAATATGTCATTATGATAAATAGTTTGTAAATCTACCAATTTCTTGCAATTTGTGAAACATTTCTTACCAAGATGCTGATTGCCTTCTCTCCCGTGTTTTTGAAAGAAATCGCACCAATCTGCTTGGGTTTCAAAGATTTATTTACTCGTGAAAGGCATCTGAAAGCAGCACAAGAAAAGAAATGTCTCCGGGTTTCAAAGGGTTAATGTGAAAGTGGACTCGAGCGTCAGTGACGTCTTTATAGCCTAAGGACAGTCGAAAGCCCGAGTTTCCGAGCAGCACTTGAATGCAGCATGAGGCTGATGTTTAGCTCCCAGGTGAAACAGTCACACCCTCTCCTGGATAACAACACACAGGTAAAAGACAAAAATCTGGCTCCACCGGTTTCAGCAGTGTCTGCTTAATGAAAACACTCACACAAGTCACAGAGATCTGTGGGAAGTCTTTGAGCTCTAGTCTGGCTCTTTTTACTTTTTTTTTTTTTTTAAAATAATTATTTCCACCGAGGAGGGAGGATCTTAACTTCCCAGCTTTAGTGAGTGAAAACAGCGCCCGGTATCAACACGGGAGAGACGGAAACTAACGCTGCGGACTGAAACATTTCGACAAATTAATACCGATATCGATTATCCAGCGGAATAACCAAACATTAGCTGTGAGCGAGGGCAGACGAGGCGTCGCTGTCATGGTGAGTTAAAACGGACTTTTTTTTTTTAAGTAAAACTGCCCACGTTTGTGTTTCTTTCGCTTATCCTCGAGACAAACTCATTGACGTTAGCTGTTTAAAATGTCGATGAATTTACGTTAAAACGACTGTTGTTAATGTAACGTGACGTCTGTGTGACAGGATCGATACGATAACCTGGATTTGGATTTGGAGTGTGAAGGAGGAGGTGTAGCTGTAAGTAACGTTAGATATCGCTTCTATTTTTTACTTTAATGCAAATAGTGAGTTTTTTCTGAGATGAAGTTAGTAGTTTTGTCTTTGCTAAAACGTTGGTAATGTTGGTAAATCTCCATGTTTGTTATTTGAGTCAACCGACTTCACCCACGTGACCTCAATCAGTGTGTGGACAGCTAATGTGAAATGTAAGATAACTAAGCAGAGTTATTTGAGTACTGAACTTAGTCATCATTTTGTTACTTTACTTTACTTGACCATTTCCATTTTTAACCTTAATCTACTTCATTTTGGCAGCAAATATGGCACTTTAAATCAGTCAAACCTGAGCAAACTGACCAGATTTCTTTCAAAAACATGAGGCAGTTTAAAGAAGAAATGGCCCAGAAATGAGCGAGAAATAAGAAAAAGATACTACAAAATTACTTGAAAATTTGCACAACAACAAACAGATAATATTAAAAAAAAGAAAAAAATGGGAAATGAAAAGCAACAACAACAAAGAAACAGCACAGAAACAGGGGAATTACATAAAAGAAGAAATATAGCTCTCTGGAAACTTTTCGCTAGCTTAAAAACAAATTTCAATAATTTCTTGCAATTTTCTGGACATTTCTTACCAAGTTGCTCATTGCCTTTTTCCCCATGTTTTGAATATCAAACTAATGTGCTCAATGTTCAACTACAGTTATGTAGGGACTGTTCTTTATTTATTAGAGGAGGGAGGTGGCCTTGCGCTTTTTTAAAAAAAAAATTTAATCTTGACCCTCCCCAAAGCTACAAGTATTTTTCCTTGAGCCTTCTTGATGGACGTGGGGAAAAGCATGGCCCTCCCTCCACCACAAACAGCCTAACCATGACTGCATGACTATGGTGTTATGAACACCCTGTTGTGTTACGCAGGCGCACAGCCTGCTAATACTGCAGGGTTTATTCTAATTAAATTCAATGGAGCTTCATTAGCAATGAAAATCTTGTGTCTACATTGCCAAAGCAGCTGTGAAATAAAATCAGAAAATATATGTGCAATAAGTAAAGATCCACCAGCTTTGCTTTATATGGCTACATGTCACTGCTAAATGGGTACATCTTCAACACAACTACCAAATGAAAGAAAACATATCACAGAGCCACATGGTACCACACTGTTCCACACCATTGCACACAGTTTGGAAGAAACAAATTGTTATATCCGGAAACTGAATCAAAACGTTGTGCACAGTTTTGTGATTGAACGTGCTTTATATTTTTTGCCATAGCTGAAAAAAGGCTTGGTTTTCACTGTTGTCATGCATGCAGGAGCGCAGAACATTTTTTTAAAAACTTCATTTATTATTTTAATTATTTTTTTTATTTAATCTTTATTGAGTATTTCCAACAGCAGGGCAGTGCATGAGAGATTGAGTCAAACTATAGTGCCCATGTTAAGTGTAGTACATGTCATGATTATACTCCTACGAAAGATTTATTGTTGGATTTTATAACAAATTAGTTGCTATATTTGCTTTTTCAAGTTTAATTTTCTCTTTTATTTTTACTCTTCATTCAGCAAAAAGCAGCGTTATTTGGTGGGATGTTTAAAAGATCCACCAAGTCTGCAGAACCACTTCTCCCAGCACAGGTGATGTTGTTGTATGAACTTATTGAATGTTAATGACTGATGTTTAATATTTAATACTAATGTTTGTGGGCTTGTATGAGATACTTTTTCATAGTCAATTTGTTACCCACAGTAGATGGCGGTTGTCACGCCCCCAGTTTAGAGAAGGAGGCTTGAGATCAGCAAGGAAGCTATGTACTGGTGTGGACGGGTCAGCAGCAAAAAGTATTGTAACCACCTCAAAAAAACATTGTACTGGGATTATTTTCACCCCTTTACTGTAACATCACACAGAGATTTCCACTGAGGAACTGAAGCTGTCATATCGCTTTCTTTAGAGCCAGACTCCATTGATGAAATCAGTGATTTTACATCGCTGAACGAAGGAGCTACTGGTCTACAGCTGCCTCAATCAGTTATACTTTTTGTGTTGTTGTATGACTTTGGTGTTTAATGTGGTTAGTTTGGATTCACCAAAGTCACACAATGACACAAACTAACTGACTGATCAAAGCAGCAATAGAACAGCAACACTCCTGTGTTCATCAGAATAAAATAGCTGTTTTTGTCAATGGAGTCTGGTGATCTTGATGGGGAAGTGAAGCAATTTACGGCTCCCTCATTTGAACGGACTGTCTGATGGAAATGTGAAACTACTCGTAGTTTAGCGTACACTTAAACTTTTTTTCCCCATCCACATCAGCACATTGCTTAGCTTTTTGTTGCGCCAAGCTGGGAGCGTACTGAGAGATATTTACTGTAGTACACTGCCTATGGATAAGTACCCCTACAACCCCACTTAAAAAAAATAAATAAAACTACACCTTTAACTAAACTAAACTATACCTTTAAGAGGCATGCTCATATTGTAAAAGTGTGCAGCAACATCTGCTATTTCATGACATAGGCCCGTTTAATTTAGATACGAACCTTAGAATATAACCGACTGTAGTGTAATCACGGAGTTACACTTTTTGATGCTGCATCTACTCACAGAGACTATGTTGGCGATGTCTGTGTTGACTTTACAGGACAGTTTATCAGTCAGCAGTGAACTTTCGAAGAGCAACGATAGTCTGACTGACAACAGCAACAAGGTGATGCTCAGGATACATTTGTGTATCATCACTTACTTATGTAAAATGAAGAAACATACGTTCTCAATAAGTGACAGTGATTTTTTTAGCATATAGAATGACCTTATCTTGTTTTTTTGCATTTTAGGAGAAAGGAGGTGTGTTTAAAGGAATGTTTAAGAAGACGACCAAAGCTGCCAAAGAAGACCAGCCACAGGTGTGTAACAGCCTTCTTGAACTTACTGTGAACTGTGTTACTGTTTTGAACTAGAACTGAAATAATACGTTGATTTATCAATTAACTGCTAAACAAAAGATTACTTTACAATCAATTTTTAATCACTTGGTAAATTAAAAAAATGTTTGCTGCCAGCTTCTTGAGGAAGTATGTCAATGTTGTAAAGACAGCCTTCTCGTAAAACTGGGCTGTCCAAGCAACAGAAAAACACGAATACTTTTCAAATTGGTGCTATATGACCAGAGAAAACAGAGAAAAGGGCTGTGACATATGCTTTTGCTCAAAAGGTAGAAATCCAACAATTAATAGTATGCACGGCACAGCACCGGACCAACAAACGCTTTCGCTGGTGGGTCTTTTAATGTGAGCTTGTCTGCTTTGACACAAGAAACAGTATGACGGCCGGCTGGTAACAAACAATGTGGAATTATATTTAAATAGTACAATCAATGATGTCTCTGAAAACATTTAAGGTGAGAAAAATGCAAGGCAGAAACAAAATCTTGGTTCATATTTGTTTTGGCCTGTTTGACAGATGATTTATAGATATCACCTTTGACTCCTGGAATGTCTGGGCATTTTTCATTGTTTTCTGACATTGTAAAGACTAAATTTATTTATTTATTGAAAGATTAATCAACAGATAAATAATAACAATAAATTAATTGTTGTTTAACATTGTTCTCAGCAAGTACCACATGTGCAGCCAGTGGTCCTTTAAGCTCATAGAAAAATCTAAATCTATCTCAGGTTTACGTAATTTTTGAACAAATTTTGAATTGAAAATTGTGTATCAATTCATTTGCATGTTTTATTTTTGGCATGCTTTCTTACATTATATTTCTGGTTTTAAATTAGTTTTGTAATTCCCTAGAACTCTATTGTAATCACTCTAAAAATCTGTCCCTAAGTGTGTTGCCCTGTCAACAAAAATGAGTGAAACTTTTTTTAATCTTCTCTAGGGTTCCCTCTCAGTAGCAAATCCTGAACTGTCCGTCAGTAGTGACAGTTTAACAGAAAACAAGTCATCAAAGGTGAGTTTTTTGTGTTCTGTCATATTTTTCCCACACAGAAGATTCTTCATCGAAGATTCATCTTTGAAACTAAACCTTTCCCTGCACTTTTCCCTTCAGGAAAAATCAGGCGTGTTTGGAGGGATTCTGAAGCGACCTCCTAAACCAGGACATGCCCGGAGGCCTTCACTGGTGAAACACAATCTCCTATTACATATCCTGCACACAGTGATATGTCAGCTAAAAAAGACAACTATCTTTTTAATGCCTGACATGTGAAATGCCGTGTTGTGTTGTTTCAGAAAGGGGCTGACAGATGATCTTGTGTGTTTCAGGATTTTTTGGACGTGGAGTTTACAACCAGCAATGACAGTCTGTCTGAGAACCCAACAGCTAAAGTGAGTATTATCAGCCAAATCAGTTTTAAAAATGTAAAAACCTTTAAAAACACAAACAACCGGAGACAAATATATGGATATTACAGTCTTTTATTAATAAAACCAAGTGTATATTAATGAGAGACCACACCTTGAACAAAATGTTGGACACATATATGCCAGAATAAGACTCATGATTAATGTGAAACAGTACCATAAAAATACAATAAAAAATACCTTAAAAATATTAAAGTAAAAGGGGGGTAATTTAAAAACAGTATGTGGGCCACGATTGGCCCCTGGCCCAGACTTTGGACACCTTAAATTAATCCATAATAAGAATATTGCCACATTAGATTTTACTCTGAGAGAACATCCAGTTCTTCCTCAGTGTTAACTAGTAATAGATGTTGGTGATGTGATTTAACCTACAGTAGGTGTGTAGACCTCGACTCATTGGCTGGTGAGTTAGAGCGTGTTTTGTTTGCGTGTGTGTGTTTGGAAGCTGAACCTGCATGCATCAGCAATTTGAAAGAAGGGGCCAGTGTGTGAAATCCCTGTCTGTTCATCTGACTGCTGCATCAGCTCAAAATACAAAACAGTTGGGTTTATTTTATTGCATTTCGAGTAACATATATAATTAACCATTATGTGATTTTTTCTTCTCCAGGAGACAGGAGGGATGTTCAGTGGGATGTTTAAAAAACCCTCAAAAGCTTTTGGAGTGAGGACGCAATCTCAGGTGAGGGTTTAGCATCTCACTTTCCTTTACCTGTGTTACATGATCGGGAGGTGATAAGAATAATTACGAGATGTTTGTTTGTTTCTTTTAGGAGGATTTGTCTGCACCCAGCGAGCTATCAGGGAGCAAAGACAATCTGTCTGTGAATAGCAACACTAAGGTGAGGTTTGTGAAAGCCAGAAATAACAAAGTTGCTCTTCATCCACTGATGCTGCTGCTCATGTTAACCCACTCCTTGGGCTCCTTCTAAACTGTCTTAGTACAACTCTGTCCTGCTTATATTCACTCCATCGCCCATTCACTGCATCTAAAGTTTTGTACAACTGATTTAAGCATGTGTTTCCTGTTTTGGTACAATTTCCAGATGTCCCTCATGGTCTTTGTTCAGCTTTGGCCTGTGAATTTGCACAATCAAACCAGTAGAGACACTGATGCACCGTGTTTCGAAGTAGAAAAGTCACTATACTTTTATATGTTTTTGTTAAGCAATTCAGAAATGTGACATCAGATCCTCTTTGGGAGCTAAGTGTTTAATTAAGCTGTGGAATAATGTGACTCGCTGTTTGTTTAGAGCTCAACTAAGTGAATGGAGAGTTTACAAAATGTGTCTGTTTGTGTATATGAGTTTGGACGTGTGAGGCGAACTGGCATGCATCAGCTTTTAGAGGAGAGTGTAGGCTGCTGTTTGAAGTCTGTGCCTATCCATCTGACATCTGTAGCCAACACCTCCATTATAGGCACATTTTTGCAAACCATTGTTATGTGACTTTTTTCTTCAGGAGACAGGAGGTGTGTTCAGTGGGATGTTTAAAAAATCCCCAAAGCCTTCTGGAGCAAAGACACAATCTCAGGTGAGAGTGGAGCATCTCACATTTACCTGCTTTACATTGTATTGCACAATACTAATTAGGGGTTGCTTGTTTTTTTTCCTTCAGGAGGATTTATCTGCAGCCAGCGAGCTCTCAGGCAGCAAGGACAGTCTTTCTGTGAATAGCAACACCAAGGTGAGGTTTGTGAAGGACACTAACCTTTATAAACAAAGATTTTGGGGAATGCATGTTTCTGTTTTGGTCACTTCTGTTTTGCAGGCTGCTGTGTAAAGTCCATCCTATCTATCTGAGATCAGAGGCATACATCGCTAAATTCCTCTATTGTGGGCAAAATTTTGGGAAATGCATGTTTCTGTTTTGAGCACTGATGTTGTGCAGGCTGCTGTGTGAAGTCCGTGCCTATCCATCTGAGATCAGAGGAATACATTGCTGAATTCTTCCATTGTGAGCAAAATTTAAATCATTTCACGTGACTTTTTTTTTCTCCAGGAGACAGGAGGGGTGTTCAGTGGGATGTTTAAAAAATCCCCAAAGCCTTCTGGAGCAAAGACACAATCTCAGGTGAGAGTGGAGCATCTCACTGTTACCTGTTTTACATTATTATTGGACAATAGTAAGTTTGGGATTTTTTTTTTCTTTTTAGGATGATTTATCCGCAGACAGCGAGCTCTCAGGCAGCAAAGACAATCTTTCTGTGAATAGCAACACTAAGGTGGGGTTTGTGAAAGACACTCACCTCTATAAACAAAGATTTTGGGGAATGCATGTCTCTGTTTTGGTCACTTCTGTTTTGCAGGCTGCTGTGTAAAGTCCATCCTAACTACTGTATCTGAGATCAGAGGCATACATCGCTAAATTCCTCTATTGTGAGCAAAATGTAAACCATTTCACGTGACTTTTTTTCTATCCAGGAGACAGGAGGGGTGTTCAGTGGGATGTTTAAAAAATCCCCAAAGCCTCTTGAAGTGAGGACAAAATCACAGGTGAGAGTTAAGCATCTCACTTGTCTCACTTTTACCCGTGTTACATTATTAGGGGATGATGATAACAATTAGGTGATGTGTTTTCGCCTTCAGGAGGATTTGTCTGCCGCCAGCGAGCTCTCAGGCAGCAAAGACAATCTTTCTGTGAATAGCAACACAAAGGTGAGGTTTGTGATTGCAGAGGAAAACTGAAGTAATCCTCTAAGATGGGCAAAATTTTGCAAACCTTTCTTGTCTCTCACCAGGAGACAGGAGGGATGTTCAGTGGGATATTCAAAAAGCCAAAGCCTCTTGGAGCAAGGACAAAATCTCAGGTGAGAGTTATGGAGTGTTGCTTCAGTTTATTCATCTTACCATTAAACCATGTAACCATACATTATTAGGACAGAATTAATATCTGTTGCTCAACACTTGTCTTTCACATTCAGGATGATTTGTCTGCAGCCAGCGAGCTCTCAGGCAGCAATGACAATCTGTCTGAAAACACTAAGGTGAGGTTTGGTCAAGCCAGCCGCCCTTGACCTTCAAGTGACACAATACTGCAAGATCAATCATAACACTGCATGCAGTAAACATGAACTGTTGTAATATTATTTTCTCAGGACAAAGGAGGAATCTTTAGTGGTGTGTTCAAGAAAAAAATCGCCAAATCTCAGTCTCAGGTAAGACGATCAAGATTGTCAATGGCAAATTTTCAGTCCAAGAAGTAAAGTGTCGTGTTTGAGAAATGTCTTTGTAATGTGACACGGAACCAGAGGGAACTGGTTTTCATTAAATTTCACATCCATCTGTTTATTAGATTTTCAAGGGATGTTTTCAGGGGAATTTTGCTCCGTGGTTTATCTAAAAGCCACTAAGTATAGAATTTGAAAATTCCAGAAAAAGTAAAAACCACTGAATAGTTCGCTCACATACTTACATCAACTTTCAGTTATCTTTGGGGCAAAATGATCACTTTTATTTGTAATTACTGCAAACACTTTACAGACATTTCATCAGCTGATGTGCAGTATTCCTCTTAAAAGTGGTATGCAACAATATTGATCGATACAGATCTTATATTTCCGCTAAAAGAGGAACAATCAACTGCATAAAGCTTTTTTGAGAGTATTTTTCTGTCTTGGTTGTTACATTCTGATTGTGTGCTGTGTTCTTCTCTTTAGGATGATTTGTCATTGGATGGTGAACTCTCTGCCAGCAGTGAAAATCTCGTTGAAAAGTCTTCAAAGGTGAGGGATAGACCTGCACTCTATCAGTACTAACAGAATATAGATAATATCAGTTTGTAACTTGAACTGCTTAAATTGTCTGTCAGGGTGGGGCACCAGCAAAGACCCGCAGGAATCCTTTCACCTCCCAATCTCAGGTCATTTAATCTCACACTTAATTCTGCATCAGATACCCTACCAGCCAGTGCCTTACACTGTGGGCCATGTTTTGAGATGAATGACATGCTTGTAATCTGTATTTTAACAGGATAAAGAAAAGACTGAACACTCAGGAGACTCAAATGAGAATACCTCGACTACAGAGAAGCCCAAAGCAAAGCAGGTGGGTTGTTATGGTGTAGTCTCTCTTACTTGTAAAGAGTTTGGACTGTACCGAAACATCATGGTGTGAATATCAGCTTTGTTATATAAGTAACTGGCTCAAAGACATTTGTTGTCTAAATGTTTAGGAACAAGATCTACTGTGAGATTAGGCTAAAGATTATGGCTCTAGTCTGTTTTTATGCCTTTGCGCCGGTGATAGATCTCTTGAGATATCTTGTGAACATAATATCTCAAAACATTTTTTTTTTTTTTCAAATTTGGCAAAGTGTCTACTTCATCTCAAAAATGGACTTATTAGAATTCTGTGGTCGTAGGTCAAAGGTCAAGGTCACTGTAACCTTGTGTGTCCCATTCTTGCAAATGCGAACACCTCGAGCGAATGTTCTCAGATTTGGCACAAATGTCTTCTTGGACTCAAGGATGGACTCATTTGAATTTGGTGTTTAAAGGTCAAAGGCCAAGGTCATTGTGACCTCACAAAACATGTTTTTGGCCATAAGAAGTTATACACTATTATCACAAAATTTTGCAGAAAAGTCAATTAGAATAAAATTATGTAGTTATGACATGTTATATCCAAAAGGTCAAAGGCCAACTCCACTGTGTCATCATGATGTTTTGCAAAAACACTTTTCAGGCCATTGTGAAACATCAAACTCAGGTCACTGGTCAGATACTGAATGGGTGACACTAATCTTAGGTGTAACTAAACTAAAAACCAACTAAAAACTAAAAACTGTGCTGATTGTAGAGATCTGTGTGAAACAAGCAGATTTTCACAAAAAAAATGGGTGTAAACTGTAATTGCAACTTGATTGGTGTGCATAGGCATACAGCCTTGAGGTTATTCTAATTTTGGGGTGTATTTGTCTTATTTTAGAATGGTTTTAGTGCGATGATGAAGAGCACATTTTACACTGACAAGCAGGTAAGACACTGTGCTCTTTATTTACTGCATGTCATCAGTTCTTCTTTGCGTTAAAGCCCAAAAATATATATCTTTTGATGTATTTAGTAATCCACAGGCGTGTAAAGCCGATTGCACTACTACTAATACTACTGTTGTTTGTATTTTGCGCTAAACATTAGCTCTGTTTGCAGGAGAAGAACTCTGGCTCTGACTCTGAGGAGATATTGGACAGCGGAGAGACCCAGCCCAGCAACAAACAGGTTTGTGTGGTTTTTGAAATCTTTTTTTTTTTGTTGTTTTTGTCAATAATTTAATATCTGTACGTGGTCCATTGGTCCATTTTATGTTTCAGAACAAATTTTCTGAGGCGATGGAAAAACTGAACCCATTTCGATCTGCAAACAAAGTAAGGAAGGGTTAGATTGTAATCTTTTGAAAGTGCTCAAGAAGTTTCTTTTGAGAAACAGATGTATTAAAAGGGGATTGTTCCTCCTCATTTCTGTGGATTATGCAAAAATGATGATTTCTATCTTTTCTCAGCAGCATGAAAAACATTCAAGCTCAGATGACGAGGATCCACCTGCGAGCAGCGAGAAGTCATCAGGCAACAAACAGGTGCTTTTACATATACTTGTTCCCGTTAACTTATCCATTTGGCGGAACTGTTTTGACATTTAACTGGTCATTATTATTCAGTAGACACTTGCCTCGTTGAGGGGTAGAAAAACATCTACATGTTTAACGAGAGGCATTGTGAAGCCTTCAATTCTGCTTAGGTAGGAAAGAGGAAAGTCAAGAGACAAAGGTTTAAGTTTTTGAGAGGCATTTTACCCACAGGCTCTATCTGCAGTCCACCTTAACTTGACTTGCCTGGTCTTGTTGAGAATGTCAGACCTTTTAGTAACTGGCAGAGGGAAGAGCTTTAAATATCTGTTATCAGCTTGTCTTGCAGACTTGTTGTGCACAGACCAGGCAAAGTTGTTTCTGTGTGGCTTGAACCAGCCCCAACAACAACCTCTGAGTCACCAGGTGACCTCAAGCTAGGCAAAAGTGTTTGTGCTTGTAAAACTAATTTTCATTAGGTAATTAACATGGACATCTGAGTGGTTTCTTACAGTGTGATGGCATATTATAGTGCATGCACGGTTGCTATCCTGAACATGGCTTGTCAGTTGTCATAGCATAACTGATTTAAAACAGGAGGCTAAGTCAGCTGCTAGCCTCTGATCATCTGTCCATCCCCTTGGTTTTAATTGAGTCAGCTAATAATGCTAACAGGCCATTTTATTAAAACTACATGACCATTTAACTCTGGATGACAGCTGCAACGATACTGGATTTTTGAGGCTGATGCTGAAAACTTGTATTTTTGAGTTTGAAAAATTCGATTAGAATACAAAGGCTGATATCATTTTTCTCACTGTGTAATATTTCTAAACAACCTCTGACTGAGTTTGGCATTCCTGCTCTGCTGTTACTTGTTATGTATTGGTTGACATATGCACCAGTACTGAAATACTGTAAGCTCATATTGGTCAGTATCATCCTTGCTTATTTACCCATCTAACTTTGAACCCAATGTGGCCGACAAAGCAGATCGAAATCTAAAATGTTGAGATATTCCCTTTATAATCTTTTGATGATGTGTCCGTCCCTCTCAGAGCTCTATGGCCGGAGCCATGTCTAAACTGAATTTTTTCCACTCTTCAACTAAAGTAACTATGCTGTTGATCGTTGTTTGGTCATGGTGGAGGTGTGGAGGGAGATCATCATGATCATGATGTTTTAGGTGGCAGAGAGTCAGTGTAATGGTGACTATGATAATGGTGATGGTGGTGACGGTTGTTGGGATTTTTGGTCGATTTTTGCAAGTAGTATTGATGTGCTGCAAACTTAAAGCACCATACCAGTGACTTTACAAGTTATACTCTATTTACTGTAGACTACTTTTACTTTACACCATTTTTCAAACAATGCTGATTTGATTTAGATTGTGGGTGTGTTTTTTTGCACCACTCTATGTAACCATTGCTTTGCATTTATTTCTTGTACTTGATTAAAAATCCAAAATATTTTGCAATTTTGGCAAAAAAATAATACAGACTGTGATGAGTAACAAACTGCACAACTCAAACAAGTTCAAGAGTCGTTTGACTTTCATGCCTTACAGAAATGAGTGGAAAGCGGTGGCTGTATGGAAAAGTAGGAAAAATACATCTGAAAATCTAAAACGGCCTATTTAATAAGTTCTGGTCAACAAAAATGTAAAGTATAGAGTACATGATTTGCAGTTCATGAGTCAAACTTAAAAAAAACTCTGGTATGGTCCTTTAATCATTGCACATATAACCAGATGTTGATATTGATGCAGTTTAACAACAAACATTTTATGCATGTTCAGAAAGACGCCGTAGATGCGGAAAAGCTCAAGGACAATGAGAAACAAGTGGAAGAAAAGCCAAAACCGGTCAGTTTCTTTTTCGCTTCTGTTGTGATTCATTACTGACTACACACACACACACACACACACACACACACACACACACCACACAGCTTATCAACTTCTCTTTTTTCTTTTTTTTTCTTTCACTCTTGCGGACCTCTACCACATCCTCCTCATCCCCTGACCTCCCTTTAAATACTGTCTTCTCTTAATCAAACCTCCCTGTCCTCCCGCTCCACCACACTTTGTGACTGTGTGTGTCCTTCTCAGGTGAAGAGCCACATGACTCAGCAAGAGAGGAAGGAAAGAGGTGAAACTCCAACTGTCCCACCCAGACCTACTAAAGAGGTTTGCAAGCAATTGAACACCATTCTGAGACTATTCTCTGCTATACTACTATACTACGCAGTTTATGTCAATTTGGAGCTGATATGTATCAGTGTGTATCAGTGCTGATTTATTTGCGAACTGCTCTGGTTTAATTTTAGGAGCAGGGCAAAACAGTGAGACAAAAGCAGAGGAGCAGCCATCAGGTACTGGTATTTACACACAGTCACAACAATTAGTTAACAACAACAACTAGTTGTCCAACATGCAACTTATACATGTGATGAGGATCTATAATATCTTTATTATATCGGTATAATGAAAACTAGATAGTCCTTTTTGGATGTCATTGTTTGAAAATTGTATATTTGTTTTCTCTTCCTGATTTTAAAGGCTTCATTACAGTAAAGTCTTACCAGACTCTTCTAACTGCAACAATAATCAATTTTACAATTTTGTCACAATAATAATATTTAGGTATTTGGTCAAAATATCATAATATATTTGATTTTTTTTTTTCCATATCATCCCCCCCTATGAGGAAACTTACACTTCTGGAGCATGTACACTTAAAATGAATTTTGTCAGTTAAATAGTTTTGAAATTAAAAAATATTAGCATATTCACAGATTTTTAGGGGGAGTAGGAATATATGTCATTTTAAGAATTTTTAACAAGGCACTTGATTTTCTACTTGAAAACCACACATCACACATTATTAATATTATTGTTAGTAGTAGTAGTAGTGATGATGTTGTTGTTGTCTAAAAAATATCTCTTTAAAATTTAAAAGGAATTTCAAGTTATCTTAAAAAATACATTTGTGAGAAACCCAGAAAAGTTGTCAAATAGCAAGATTAAATATTGGCCTAAAACAGTTGCTGTTAACCGCTTAAATTCAATAATATCACCATTTGCTTTCACAAGACTTCATCATTCAAACTCAGTCACAGAAAAACAAAGTGACCTAAAAAAGTGACTACAAAGTTTCCATTTAGCACATTCAATTTTCATTTTCAGCTTTTCATTACCAAGAAAACAAGCATGTTATTAAAGCTACCGAGCCGCCTGCTGTTCATTTATATGTCAAATCTCTTCTTTGTTTTTACCAAAATCAAAATAAACCTTAATGTAATCCCCTACAGAGCCAATCGGACAATGAAGGCCCCAAAGAAGGAGACGAGGGAAGCCCTCAAGAAACCAAAACTGTAAGTTTATTTCCTTGTTACTGTCGCTCAGACTGTACTGATCTTAGTGTAATTAATAGTGTTAAGTTAAAAAAAGATTTGTACACCCAGTAACTTACATAAAGACCGACTGATTGACCTTTGGCATGTATGAGTCTGAGAATTATGTGTGGAAGAAACCCTCCTTTGTTTCAACATGCAAATGAAAACAAACAAAGATTATTTGTTGCAGGTATGCTACCAGGATCTAAATGTTCTAGTTCCTGCTTCCTTCTTATCAGTTTTTGCTATGCACATGACACGTGTCCCCTCCAGCCTATTATCAGTGTGAGGTTTATAGAAAAAAAATCACATGTTTATTTTTAGTCACAAGGCACTCAGTTTTTCCACTTTACTTTTCCCTTTAGTAGCTTATAGTTGTAAAAAGGATCTTATTCTGTACTCTGATGTTACATATTCTTCATCATATCGTTTTATCTCCTCATGGAAGCTCTATGATGTTTCAAACCCAAGACTCGAGTAGATGGTAGTGAGATGAGACTGCAACTATTTTTGATATACTGTAAACAAAAATATAGTTCCTTGTGTATTTGAAGGGAAGAAATGGACATTTGCAGAGTGAGTTAGATCTTTTTTACACGAAAGCGCACATGAAGAGACAGAGGCAGCTCAATCATTCAAATTCAGGTCACCAACAGCTGGAATGAAATGAAGTTCTTCCAGTTATTGCTTCACATGTCATCTGTTTACACATTGTCATTTTCATTACATTGTCACTCTGACATTTTACTTTTTTCCCTTTTTTTGTTTGTTTTACAGACCAAGGTGAAAAAACCCAAACACCCTAATCCGTTCATGCCACGTACTGGACCCAAGGTACTTTCTTTATTTTGCAATTCATGTAGAGTCAGCACAGTCATGATGAGATTTTAGCTTCTTTGCACCTACTTCAGTTGCTTGTATACGTGTATACCATACATATATATTTATTAATCCTCAAATTTATTTGGCAAAGGCCACACGATATTAGAAATTTCAATTAAAATAAAAAAATGTTTTGTTTTGTTTTTTTTTTTCATTTTTAAGAAAGAGGGTTTATATGCAGTCTTGTGTTCCTTAGCTTCAAGCTCCGTCTGATGATGAAGGGCTGAAAGAAGAAGACGATGATTCTTCATCCAAAGAGGAACAGAAAGATGAGGAGGGCACGGACAAAAAGAAGGTATTTTAACAACTAAATGCTTATTGAATTATTGAACTGTTTGATTTTTACAATCATAGTCAATAGGAACAAATGTTCACTTCAATGCAATCACTGCTAAAGGAAAATTTTAATATCTTCTTTTGAATAATGCTGCAATTCTCCTTTTTTATATATTTTTTAGACCAAAGTCAAGAAACCCAAGAGACACAATCCTTTCATGCCAAGGGTCAAGGTAACATTCAAATAACTGACGTGTTCAAACTTGTTTCCTCCCTTGTTGACAACGCTGCCAAAATGTCTGTAACACCTAATTACATTACTTCCAAAGATAATGCTGGTGTAACTGCACTTTACACTCAATGACACCATCATTGAGGAAAACACTAGAGTCACATTCTGCACATTCTTACATCCTAAAAAATAATCAGATGCTTTTAGTGATCGGTATAACAATGACAAAGAGTTTCTGCATGTCACTTAAGTGGAGACACTTTGAGTAGACTGATCCAGGCCTACGTCATACTGTACACCACATCCACCCATTTCAGGCATTTAGTCATGGCTGCTCTGTGCTAATTAAGATAAGCAATAGTTCACTAAATGCTGATTTTATGACCTATTAGGGAAAAAAAACAACTTGATATCAAAGGGTGTTAACTGACAAAGACAAAATGAAGCTGTAAGGAACACTGACCTAAAATGACCTTTGTCAGAATGACACAAAGCCATCACTTTAACAGATGGATGAAAACAACTATTTTACAAATTCCATGACTTAAAGCGGGCTATAGACTGCAGATATTGGCTTCTGGTCACTAGTGGCACTACTATCATGCTACATATCACAGAGATAGAATCTGCACAGATTTGACTTGGAATTAAATTTCTCAGGTCCAGAACAGTTCTGAAGATAGAAATATCAAACTATTTAAATATTGAAGGGTGTGGTTTATCCTTGACAAAGATTGTAAAAAAAAAAAAAGGAAATGCTATTAAACTTGAAGGTAAGTGACAGGTGCATAAGGTAACTTTGTAAGGTTCCACCACAAACAGCTTCAGAGCTCCTTGTTATAAATTATGAAATCATTTTATTAAGTGTCCACCATTCTTTTAAAAGATGCTCCCTCCTTTGCTGTTTTAACGTTGAAGAGGACTGCCAGACAGATTTCGCCAAAATCATCATATTAATCACCAGAAAACTGTGTCATTACCTCAACAAAACAGGCTTCGTTTTCCCGAGATAACGAGATAAGTTAATCTGTTATCACGAGAAAACCAGCTTTGTTTTCCCAAAATAAGGAGAAAAATAAGTCTATCATGAAAAAACGAGCATCATAATCTCGAGATAACGGCATGAATAAGTTGTGATCTTGAGAAAACAACTGGAAATATGTTGTTACCACGAGAAAACTGAGAAAATAAAATGTATAGAAAGACCAAAATGAGCCCAAAAGCAAAATTTTATTTGATATAATATAATAAATGATTTAACTGTCTGTTTGATTGGGTGTGTGTTTGTGTTCGTTGGTTTCAGGGCAGAGTTATGCAGAAGAGAGCACAGGACGGAGCTGCGGGCAACACAGCAGAGGTAGAAAAAATAAACTGTATGAGATCATTTGTATTTGATGTTTCCTTTGCGTCTTTCTTTGCTCTTGAGCTTGACATTTAAAGTGACTTATATCCCTTACCATCCTGTCTGTGTCAGTATATTTGTCCACCAGACTAACGAGTCGCAGTCTTACTCACTGTGGTTAGGGATTACAAAAGCTCTGTTTCAGTCACCTGACTCTTCCCTTAAAACAACCTCTTTCTTAAGTCTGTCTCCAGGGGGTCTGACTGCTCCCAACGGAGACTATTATAGTCGACATCGGTTTTGTTTTGTTTTTTCCCCTCCACTGTCAACATGAAACCCACCTCTGCACTACTTACACTTTGTTTGTGCATGTTCTTTGCCTGGAACATGAGATGAGGTTAAAATGTGCCCAAACTTGTTTCTCTGCTCTGCTTCCTTTTTCAGTGTGCCCAAGATTTCGGCCTACTTTACTTCTGCAAAAATAGCACATTCAGAATTGCTTTTACTATTACTTCTGCCCCTTCGTCTGAGAAGATACAACAAAACAACAATGTATATATATATAATTGTTATCCTTATATATATATATATATATATATATATATATATATATATATATATATATATATATATATATATATATATATATATATATATATATAAAGGATAAAAATAAATAGATACATTCTTTCAACTTTGATAAATCATGAGAAAATAAAGCACTGGAGGTCTCATATTGGATCAAAATTTACATACAGAATCAATAGGGGACTTGGTCACTTTAATATGTTTCTAATGCTTAGTCACTCAAAGTCCAGTCTAATGTTTAAGACTTACAATGATGTAATAATTGTAGGAAATATTACATCTGTTTCAGAATGAAGGAGGAAACAGATCTTTGTTTGACCAGCTGGATGACTTTCGTACTGACCCATCACAGCCTGAGGACGAACGGGTTGGTTTCTGAAGCAAATATGTTCCTACATTAACATTTCAATATAAACTGATGCTTCATCATTAAACCTTTGCAATCACAGCTATAAACATGCAGACCCATACAAATGTAACTGTGTCTTTCAGGATGTGGATCTTATGGAGTGGTGGAACACAGTCGAGTGTAAGTCACAAAAAAAGTCTTTTTCACTATAATTCACTTAAATTATCAGTTTCTTCTTGTGCCACTTTCACAATTTGACCTTAAGTATGCGGACACCCCTGTTTACATACTTAAGTGTGCTGTTTGTGTCGTAAATTATTTTTAGATGGTATTGGTGCAACTTTGAGGCTACAGTTTGCAGAAGAGCATTTTCTGTTTCAACTTTACAGTGCCTCTGTGCGCAAAGCCAGGTCCATAAAAAATGCTTTATTGCAAGGGTCTTCAACTTTTTTTCAGTCCAGGGACCATTTAGCTGATAGAGAGATGGAGCTGGGAACCCCGTCTACATATATCATATAAAACTGAGTTGCATATTTGAAATTGAGCCTACAGTAGTGTGTTAAAGTGCCATAAATAAACATACCCTTTTATGGTGCATACAATACTATGCTGTGAAAAAGTCATGATTGGCAGATTCACATACTTCCACATCATGTTTGTTTATGAGGTGTGTGGTATTTCAGAGTGTCTTGCTCTAAAAGTTAAAAAAGAGCCATTGTGGGCCATGTCAAGTATGTGTAACTGTTAGCTGACTAGTGTGCCTTGCTGATATGGACAGGTGCTACAAAGACATACACTGTGTTAGCCAGTGTTATGTACTTTAATTGAATGCTTCTGTTTTTTATTTTTTAAGAGATAGGCTGATTCATCTTTGTTAAAAAAAAATATATGTTGGATTCGTGTAACTGTTTATTTTTCAGATATATTTGAATTTTTGGGAAAAAAAAACGTTTTTGAGTCACAATTTTAATTAAAATACCAAACAATAATTTGGTGGCCCATCTGCACTAACTTTGAGGAATCCATAGGAGTCACGGCCCTCCTGGTGATGACCCAGGGTTTAATGGATTAACTGTGCTAAACTTGCATGCACAAAGCACTGACCTTAACCCCATCAAACACCTTTGCGATGAAGTGAAAGTGCGCCTCGTGCCAGGCCTCTCATGTGGCTTAACAGGAACAAATTCCTGCTGAAAGGTTCCAAAATCTTCTGGAAGACCTGAACCAGACGACTGGAGGCTGCTTGCAGCAGATCAGTGCCCATGCCTTTGTAATAATATGTTTTGGTGTGCACTTACTTTCAGCCATGTAATGTATGTAACATTGTGAGGAAGTTTACTATCATACTTTCACATTGCATTTATTCCTCAGCTTGGGAGGACACGCCTCAAGATGATGACATGACAGAAAAAGAAGAGGCCAAGTAAGTGAAGGCTCAAATTAGTGTTAATATGATATTTCGTTGCCTTGTGTTTTTCGTCTCTAAACCCTTTAAAACCTGAGCAAATTGATTTGACTTTTTTTCAAAACATGGGTAGAAAGCAATGTGCAACTTCACAAGACATGGCCCAAAAATTAGCAGGAAATCAGTTTTAAAAGTGATAAAAATTACATGAAGTTAAGCGCAAAAAGAAAGAAAAGTAAAATTTTGAAAAATATATGTATACTTTTTTCCCCCATAAGATAAATTTAAATATATGGTTATTATAATTATACATATAGTTTTCTTGATAATTTTCCCTAGAATCTTTACATGCATCAGTGTCATTTTCATCTTTTACTAATTTCTTGCAATTTGCAGGATATTTCTTGCCAAGTTGCTCATTGCCTTTTTCCTCGTGTTTTTGGGAGAAATCAGACCAATTTACTTAGGTTTCAAGGGTTAAATAGCTTGTGAAAGGCACCCCAACGCAGAACAATAAAACCGATGATTCAGGTTTCAAGGGTTTAAAGGGGCTGTTCAGCATATGTGTTTTATCTTATTTCTGGTGGATTTTGCCATGCAGATAGTTTTCCATACATGCCAAAGTTGTGAGATATCCATAACCATCATGTCTTCCATCACCCTGATATGTTGGAGAAAAGAATTTCATTTGTGCTGCTGAAAACACTGACAAATTACACTTCAAATATAACACAGAAGCACTGTACCAGAAACAGTGCCACCATTACTGACAAGACATGATGTTTGCAGTTTTCATAGGGACAGTTTCTTTAAAATTGCTGACATCAAGTTGTTCAATGTTTTGTGCATTAGCCAAAAGCAAAAATGTTGACAAAAATGTCGAGAGGACTATAGATACATCAAAACTTCAAAACTGTGGCTATCTGAATGGTGACAAACACTAAGTCAGAGATACAGCGATGTGGCTCTTCGTAATCACCCTTTAACTTGCTCCTCTCAGGGCGTTTACTGTGACGGCAGAGAAGGTGCAGAAAGGCATCCGTGTCTTCAACAAACTTTTCTCAGAGCGCGCGGAAAGCCTCTGGCAGCACGTCATCGACCTCAATGGCATCGCAGACGGTCTGGACAAGTTCAGCAAGAACACAAAGATCGCTCAAATCACCGGCGGCTCCACAAGCGCCATTGGGGGTGTAGCCACCATTGCCGGCCTCGCTCTGGCCCCGGTCACCATGGGAACCTCCTTGATTGTGACAGCTGTGGGACTGGGTGTTGCCACGGCGGGAGGACTGACATCAGCAGGCGCCGGCATCTCCAACCAGGTCAACAATTCGATGGACCGCAAGAAGGTGGAGAGGATTGTGCAGGATTATCAGGATAAGATGGTCGACCTCAACAAGTGCCTTAAGTTCATCAAGCAGGGTATCGAGAACCTGAAGAGGTTCGACCTAATCAAGATGAAAAATAAGGCCTACAACCGTGACTTTCCTGTGCTTAATAGTAATTTCTATGAAGACGGCGCCATGGCAGGAAAGGCAATCCTCATCAGTGCTAATGAGATTATGCGTGTGGTGCAGATCGCTAATGTGGCGGGCAGCACAGCAGCCAGAGCGGTCCAGATCGCCAGTATGGCCACAGGTGTTCTCACCGGACTGTTTGTAGGTATGGACATCTACTTTGTAGCCAAAGACTCCAAAGAACTCAAGAAAGGGGCCAAATCAGAGTTTGCAGCCAAAATCAGGGAGGTGGCGACGCAGCTGCACGACGGCCTGGTGGAGCTCAACAGCATCCGAGAAGAGCTGCAGACCACGGCACCAGAAAACAGTTCAGCACAATCCAACACAGCTGCTCCAGACACTGACAAAAAAGAGAAAGAGGACAAATATGACAGTTCGAGTGACGATGAAATCGCCCGCATTAAAAAAGCCATCAAAGAAGAGTATGAGAACCGAGAATATGTCTGAATCAAAAACTCAAAAACTGGAAAAGGCCTTGAACTGTGCTTTAATTCCAAGGTCTCGGAGCATGGTCAGTTTCCTCTGCAAAATGTTTTCAAGTTTTTTGAAAGTACAGGCTCGAATCTCAGGCATACTGCTGCAATATTTGCATCGTTGGTTTTGAGTTGTTGTTTCCTCAATTTCCTCAAAATAGAAAACTACTATCAGGCCTGTTTTGAAAGTCCAAAGAGATAAATCCACGCTTGATGAAAAACGCTACTTTCGAAAACTCCTGGGCTTTTATTTTAGGGACCTGACCTCTTAAATCTGAATAGCATTTACACTGCTGGGAGGAACTGAGGCTTTGCAGTAGATAAAGTATCATAACTGTGTCTTTGGCTGTGGTGCCAGCGTGTGAAACTACCATGTTGTCTTTGAGAAAGGGCGTTTAAAGGTTAACCGAAATCATGTATTCTGATAGTAGATTAATTAAAGACACAAGTGCAAAGTATTTTGTCATTTTTATAAATTAGACTTTAAAGTGTTGCTTAGAGTTTCATCAAAGTGCATGAGATAATATTGAGACACTTTTACTGGCCAGGTGTAGAGATTGTGTATATTCACTGGGAACAAGTGCCTTAATTATTTATAATGCCTTAGAAATGCACTAAGATGCAATGTAGCATTAGTCTGTTTACTCTGTTTTGTTTTTTGTTTTTTTCTTTTTTCCGGTGTCAGGGCTGCAGCGAAACCACCCACCTGTTACCTTCTGCTCGAGGTTTTGGATCTGATGTAGGATATTTTTAAGTTTTACTAGTCTTGATGTTGGTGTCATTTTGAAAAATGTTAATAGGCTTAGTTTTAGGTTATTTTTACAAAAGAGCCAAAAGAATTAAAAAATTATGGTCGGAAAGAAGCAGGATGGTGTTCCAACAGTTGTTCATATAAAAGTTTTCACTAGCTACTAGCCAATAAAAACAAGTAATTCAGGAAACTGGGAAAGTTAAAGGTTCTGTATGTAAAGATATAGTCGAGGTGTCCTGGCAGAGAATAAAGTCATTTGCTCTCAGCCACCCTCATGTTGAGAACCGTGTGCAGACAACATACACTGAATTTCATCAACTGGAGAAATGTGTATATCAATCTGTTGAGTTTAGTCATTAGTTATCATGGTCATGTCAGTTGTATTAGATGTTATAAAGGTTTTCCAGGTGCAAAATAATCTCTTGCTATACCACTGGACGGACACTGGACTGTAAAAACCAGCTATGACCGTACTGATGTGTCCTGAAAAGAATCATTTGCTATTTCTTTTGAGTATGGCATTAATGTTTTAAAGATTTATTTCAAAGTCATGAGGTGTGTACTCTTTGTTTGTTTAATGAACTTAATATTTATTTTTCTGGGTGGAGTTGTCCAATCGATACTGCCTTTTTACGTGCAATATATTGTAGCACTATGTGTAACAAATGAAAAATTGACAAATAAAGGTCAGAGAAATATTTTATGCCAATCTAGTGCTTTTTATGTCTATATGCAAGTGGCCAAACACCTAAATTCCTTGTTCTGACTGCCGTGCTCTTACTGAGTTGGTATTTGCTCCGTTAATGACTCAGATAAATGTGTTTGTCAAAGTTCTCTTCAGCCTTATTTTACTTTGATTCATTTCCATGCTTTTCTGTCACCCTTTACACTTACAGAATGACCTTGTACCAGAACAGTTATGAGACTAGGTTTAGATTTGTGCTGCCACACAGAGCGTTTGATTGATGTTGGCAGAAGTCACATGTGAATTTTGAGAATAGATGCAGTGGAAACCCTGCAAACCGGTGTAAACCTGCACTGTGCTGGTCAGGTTGAATCACACCTGGTTACACCACACCCAGTGGTGACCTCACAATGTACTGACCACACCCTGGAGTGCACTCCTACAATACTGAGCCAGGGCAAGAAGATAAAGCACTGGAGGTGTGAAAAAAGATGTTTCGCCGGTGTTAAGTTGCTTTTTACTTTGACTAACCAACAATGGAATTCTTGCACACCAGAGTCCCAGTGATGGATGATCAGATAAAAAAAGAACCCTAACACTGTAATGTAAAAATGTAATATAATAATAATAATAATAATAATAATAATAATAATAATAATAATAATAATAATAATTAATAATTAATAATAATAATTAATAACAACAATAATAATTATTATTCTTATATATATACACATATATGATTATTTGCTTTTATGTGATGTTTTATTATTTTTTTATTTTTAGCATCATCATCATCATTAGGTACAAAGCTTTTTTTATGAGGTCTCATGGTTAGTGATGTATATCAGCAAAAAACAGGCCATGGTATCTGAAAAAAATTCTGACTGCACTGTATATATTTTCCAACATTTAGAGAGACATTTTTTTTTTTTTTTTTTTTAGAAAATATTGTTTAACTAGAATAATAATGAAAAATAAAAAATATTGTCAAACTCCTTGTTTTTATTTCACAATGTGTTTACGGTTGGGACTCCTTCCAAAATGATTACTTCACTGTTTTCTATTTTTGGAGTAGCTCTCATCACGTTTTGGATTTTCTTGAAACTAATGAATCACACCGTCTGGGAACCGCACTTCTCTCACTCCCACAGCTACAGGTAGACCTTGAAGTGGCCACGCCCAACTCCCAGGTGACCGACAGCCATCACAAAGCCAGAGAGGAGACAACCGTCTAAGAGCTCTCGTTTTCTTCAGCAAAAACCAGGTGAGACGTTGGACTTTTGCCCTTTATCTTTGGAACAATTATCAGGTGTGGATTTTGGGACTGAGATCTCTTATGTGGCAGGAGGTCGCCTCATTGTGCAACAGGTGATTTCACTGTTAGCATTTGTGGCACAGAAGCTCTCGGGGCGTGTTAAGGTTTGTTTAAGATGCTTTGTTCGACTTGTAAGTGGTGTTGCCTTTGGGTGGTGTCGGAAATATTTGCAATTCCTCATGTGGAGGTAAATACTCTCGTAAAACAAGGGGGCATGAGATCGGCAGGTAGTGTGCAGTAGCCTAAATGAGTAGCTGAGATGTAAAGGGAAAGAGGAAGGAAGCTATATCAACAATTAATGCTGAAGGTGGTGTGCATATTATTGTTTTGCACTGCATATTTTACATTCATGCATATCTCTAAATGTTTGTGTGTTTTGCTTGTGTAGTTTGACATATTTGCGGGTTAAAAAGGATGTTGACACTAGGGCTGGTTATTTAAAATGTATGAATAGCAAAGCCAATATGATCAATCACTTTTTTTTTTTTTTACACAGTAAAATTAACTCCCTTTTTTTTTATGAAGCCCAACTTCTGAAATGTATCAAGGTTTTAATAAAACTGTAAAACATTTATATGTTGTCTCAAGAAAAACTGCATGAAAGAATTCACCTATAAGCAGAATTATTATCTAGAATGTAACCAAACGAAGATAAGATTTAACTAAATGTTATCCATTTAAAAAAATGTGTGCCAAAGATGATCAATGTACAAAGTAAAAAACATATATATATATATATAAAGATCGAATAAATTACGTAGACTTTAAGAGAATAGTAATTAATATAAACAAAAACAATAAATAAATAACAAAAATAAATAAATAAGAAGGTAAAATCTAGAATGAAGGAAGATGCAAAACAAAAAATTATACTGCATGATGCATGTGCATGGTAAATTATACTGTTTATTTATGAGCAACAGGGAAAAAAAATCTATTAAAATTTAAATAAAAATAAATATGATAACATTACCATGAAGAATTAGTTTTTATATCCTACAACACCTACCTGGGCTTCTCCAATTTTTAGTAAGAAAAGAAGAGGGCTAAAAGTGCAGTAATCAAGCTCATTCTTTGGTGTAAAAGTAATGATACTTTTTTGTGGAGTTTTGTGTGAAACGTATTAAATAATTATGCATCATAAATATGGAACTAAAGTTGGAGTGGATATTTTTTAATACATAATTGTCAGGTAAATATATCCAGTTCCACTTACGGTGTTGGCTACATAACAAGAACAAACTGAAGCGCTTGAGTCGGATGTGAACTCAGATGTCGGAGGTTTTTCAGGAGCTCGTGAACGCCTCGTGAGTGCAGATGTTGTTGTGCGGGTGCGGTGAAGTTTTAAACTCCTGGGAATATTGTGACAGTGAAGGAGCCGTCCGTGCTCTCTGTTTTGATGATATTAGCTTAAAACGAAATGTGAAGTGTCTCTGAACTGTCTTCAGATACTTGGTAGGTGAAACCGCTCAGTCTGGCATCAACGAGATTTGGTCTTTTGTTGTTTTCAGCGTTTTAAATTTATGATTCACCGTCCGTTTAAATGACGAGTTGCTACCTTTTTAACGGTTGTTAGCTAACGTTAGCTAAAAGTTTTTGTAGCATGCAAGCTAATAATCAGTCACCTAAAGAGTTCCGCACAAACAGATTACGCTTTTGGGAAGCGTGTATTGAAATGTCAGTACCTCTTTAAATGGTTCAGTTAGTGACCACTGTAACTGTAACATGCATTTCCTCCTGTGTTTTAATGGTTGTTTGACTTTTCCACTCTAGTGGCAGTTGTAAAGTAATGTTTGATTGTGTTAGCAATGAAAAACAGAGGTGGAAAAACCAAAACGTTCATTAAAAAGAAGTGTTGTACAATTTGGAGGCACTTGTACTTGAGAGTTATTCCGTTTTGCCTTATTATATTTCGTTTCTTTTTATTGTATCGTTACTGCATACCACTGCTAATATTGTTTTACAAGGAAATGTTTTTCTAGCGAAATAGTATATGCTCATAAATGAATTTCTATTTAGTACAGAGCTGCTAAGGGATTGTTCTTTATTGGGGGGCTTCTGATACTGGAGTACTTTTGAGTGCTTTTGAAAACCATAGTTTTACTCTTTTGTTTTGGTTTAAAGGGGTACAACTGATTATTTTCTCAATTAGTGGCAAAAGATTCACTTTTGATCTAATAAATGTCATTAAATAGTGACAATTGTGAAAAAAAACAACCCAAACCCAAAATGACATATTTAAATGTCTTGTATCATCTAACAAGTCAGAAGCCAAATATATGAAATTTGCTATCACAGAGGGCTACAAAAATCATCCAGTGAAAATAATGACACAGCTACACTATGAAATGTCAAAATGACTGTCATGAAACATGCCCGTAAGCTGAATACTCCAAGTGTGTTATGGGACAATCAGGGCTGCAAAAGATCCAAATTTAGGCATTAGAAAACAGTATTTAAAGGACCAATATTAAATAGGCCTCTTTCACAGCATTCATTTTAACTTATGGCAGTAAGAAAATCATGCCTGTTACTTGTAACATTAATGATGCCTATGTTAAGTGCACTGATCAGCCAGAATGCATATTAATAGAGCTGTAGCTATAGGTAAATGTAGTTTATTTATGCTAGATGGGTGAAAAATGAAGTGTATTGAAAAAAAGTCATAATGCACATTAAAAAAATGCTTGATTTTTTAAATTGAAATTGTTGATGCACAATAATGAACTGCATAAAGGAGTCGAGATAAAACAACAAATTGCGGATGGTGGTGACAGAGGTTAAGGAAGTTGAATCATAGAAAATAAAAACAAGCTTTTCCCAATCTTCCTGATGGGTGATAAAAAAGGAAAAGATTCCCATTCTCATGATGGTTGTGATTGCAGAGTTGGTAGTGTGTGTGTTAAACATTACTGTGCATTTACAGTATGACACCATATCCATCAAATATGAGTTTCTTTACATGGAACAATGTGTAGCGATTACAGGAATAAACTAAAAGTCACTGAGACTGAGGCTGTGCCTGGTCTATTGTTTGGCACACCAACAAAAGATTGGCTGAGATCCAAAAATAGGTAAATTATTAATAAAAAGGAATCAGCTTATTACAACATGCACAAACTTAGAGTCAAAATAATCACAAGTGCGCTCAACAAAAAATACAGTGACCCACTTCCCTCTCTCCTATCAACTCGACACATGTGAAAGGCCGGTATATCATATAGATAATCAATGTCACCACTCATGTTCATGTGACCCAACTCTCCGAATAACCGTAATAATGAAACTTATAAATAATGTCCACAAAAGCCAAAAAAAAACATGTAACAATACGAAAATATAAACCCTCTCAAATTAATATTTATGTCACAAACTTTTCTTCTTTCTAAATGAATACATGGCTCCTACACGATGGATTCTGGCTAATTTTAGGTGTCTATATTTATTTGGCTTTCAGTTATTTAAGTATTATCAGGCTCCAGGTCAGATAAAATGTATCTGAGCTAACAGAAAAGTCTGAAGTTGATGTAAAACTCGTAAAAGAATTACGAACTAGTACATATACTGTTAGTGTGTTGTTTGGGACAGGTCCATAGTACTTGGCCTAAGTGAAATCCAGGTTTTGCCATTGTTATTAATTACACCTTTTTCTCTTCACTGTTACGGCTTGTCACACAGTATGCTGTGACATTAACGAAGTTGATGAGAGTGTTTGTCTGTTACTTCCGTTTGGTCCAGTTTGCATTCAAAATGTAAATTCTTTGATCAAAAATCAGCACAAACCAACGATTTGTCCTTTTATCTCACTTTTTGTCATTCTTTCAGAGAGGATGGAGGCGTGTATGATGAAGCCAGAAGTAAAAAAAAAGAAACCAAAGCCAGTAAGAATATTCACATCTGACACAAAACTCTTCATTTATACACAACACAGTCTTATTATCTCTAATACTGATTTTGGAGAGTTTAAAGAATCCCCAAATCACCACTGATAAAAATCTTAACTAACGTATCATATAAATGATACACACCCATGTTTTCTTCTCTGTTCACAGCCTAAACCTCCTCCAAAGCCTGCCGAGGTACCTTAATAATAAGCCCAAACCTTTGATTTGCTATGTGACAGAGAATCATGTGTGCATGGTAACGTGAGTATGTTTTTTAAGAATTACTGCAGGGTACATTCACACTTAAGTAAATTGTCTTCACAGAGAAAAAGAAATGACCCAGAAAGACTAGAGAAACCAACTCCTGTGGTGCCTCAACGACCAACAGACACTGTAAGTCCAGCATGAATAATATTTAGACCTTTGGTTTTTACTCATAGCAGAGTAGCCAAGACAAAGGCATGCTGAAGACCAGACCAGTGCGAGTCCCACACTGTGTGACACACTTATCATAAAGTGAGGAACATGCAAACCATAGAAGCTCCTCAAATTAATCTGAAAGATACACATTCCCAATAAAACACCCAAAGATAGCTAATATATGTAGATTTCTCTTCATTCACCTCTTTATTGCCATACTGTCTATATATGTGTATGTGTCATGAGAAATAATCAAACGGCATTCCAGAGGTGAGGTTGAGTCAGAGACAAGACCCTCAGAAAGTGGTTTTGACTCCGTTCTCGAGACCAAGACCAATCTCAAGAGCTGACATTGGCATACAGAGCATGAATAATAATATATGGAACTCTAATACCTGGAAGGCATTTCAAATCTTTTTCAGACAAGAGAGCTCTGATGTGATGCAGTTTCTATAATCTGATTGTTTTGTGTTTTCCTTCCACTGAGCATATGTGGTGGGCAAACATTTCGTAAACATCTGCTAACATTTACATGGATTTAATCAGTAAGGGTTCTAGTGGAGATGTTGTGGATTTTTCCACTCTGTGAGGAAGAAAACTGCATCAGTCACATCATTTTTATAACGCCAAATTGTCACTTTTCAAGATCATTATATTGATAAAAGCTAGTTAATATTATTAGCCAGCAGCAGCTTTAGCTTAATAATAACAGAAATTGTATGTGCCTCACATAACTATTTGAAAAATAATAAAAAGAAATACCTTAAAGTTTTTTTAAATATGTATTTATTTACATCTGTATTTGTAACATCTTTTGCAATAGTCACAAACTTAATAGGAGTGGAAATGAGGGGAATGGGTTACTTTTTAAAACAGATGTGTATTTTCTGTGCAGGAACTGAGTCAGACACAATACCAGATGAAAATATCAGCAGCATCAAACAATGAGGTATTTACTTTTTTAATTTTGTTTTGGCGTTGCTTGCCCTTATTCATGTTTTACTAGACAGACAGAGAGAAATTAAAAGTGGGACATGTATGATATGTGTCAGAGGTCTTAAGATTGAACCCGCATGTGAGATTATTGTGGTAAATGTAGGAGAAAACTGTACTTTATTTATATATATATGTATATAAAGTCCAGTTTTCTCCTAAATTATAAATAAAATATATATATATATATATATATATATACACACACACACACACACACACACACACATATATATATATATATATATATATATGTTGTGTTTCCTGTCTTTCTGTCTGCATCTCTACTGTTTCCTCTTAAAAATGCCACAAAAATAATATTAGGTAAAAAGAAGAATTATGAAAGATTAGTTCATTACGGTGTCTGTAGGGGAACATGAGGGGGAAAAAAGTAGACGGGTAAAAAAAAAGATGAATACTTGCGTTCTTCTTTGAAACTTTGGCGTTCTCTTGCAAAACATTTTTGCATTCTCCCGAGAAATATTTTGACTCTCCATGTGCACCTCCTACACTAGTATAACATGCAAAAGGCTTGCTGAGGGTGAATATAGGCCTGATCAGTGGATGTGGTGATTGTAAGATACACTATCAATCAGTCACATCACTGGTATCATGGCTGGGAAATAGCTGTGTCACTGTTAAACTTGATAACAAGCTCTGCAAATGGAAAGCTTTAACTCAGGAAATGTCTTGATGGTTTAGAGAGTCACGACATGAGCACATATCACAACAAATCTGCACCAAAAGACAGATGGGGTATGATAGTAGTAAGTCCAACACATCTCAGCTCGTACATGGTTAAACAACAGCATTTGCACTGCAACGTCTTTCAAGAATAATACATTAGACACTTAGACACTATTAGACACTATCAAGTTGTAACTGACGAGTCTGATGTCTGTAAAGGTCTGTATGGTTACACTGATATAGCCTGGGTTTGTTTTCTTGTAATTTAACGAAGCTGAATTTATCTGAGGTAAAGATTTCTGTTAGCTGAGATCGTCATTATCTTTTTTCACCCGTCATTTGTTTTTCTCAGGATTTTTTAAAACCCATCTCCTTTTTTTCTCCATGTCCTCTTAAATGTTGCTTTTTCTTACCTTTATTCAGTCATTGTGCATTATTGTCCAAATAGCCTGATTTCATTTTTTTTAGATCCCCTTTTTTATGTTTCAGGCTAATGGAAACTTGATACAAGCTCCTGCTGTTCCCCCCAGACCTACAGAAAAGGTGCAGTACACCAAAATACTCCAATCTCTAAAATCATTTGCATTGCAAATCATTCTGCCAAAATCCATTTCAACTTCGACATAGGAAATGTGTTTCATATTTAATGCCAAACGCGAAGCAATTTGTAACATTTACTTCCTAGGCAGTGCACACACTTGCATGAAAATGCCAGCTAATCTTAGCTAGTCCGCCGATAATTGAGTATTATGTGAACATGTGTGTTTGTTTCATGTCAGCATAGATTTGTTATTGATACTAACGTTAATCATCAACCTTTGAAGACTGCAGTTTAGCCTGAGAACAGTTTGCAGTAAAGAACATACACAAGGTTTCTTGTTTCCTGTTCCAAACACCTTTTGTTGTTCCCCTCTGAGCATTTTGTGTCTGTGTGAAGGAAGTGAACGCTGCGACCAGATATAGCCAACGCAGAAGAGTACAGGCTGAGGACACACAGGTATATGCACACACGCACAATGAAACATCATGTTCCTCTGTTTTTGTTTTCCTAAATTTCAAAGTGATTGTCTTTTCTTTTCCCCATCAGAGCCAGTCGGAAGTTCCCAAAGATGAGGCAGACTTTAAACAGGTATTTTAGCTGAAGCTTTTAACTCGCAGCTCTGACCTAATTTATAACCAGTTCGTAAAATGTCTTCCTCTTTATTTTCATATTCTTTGTTGTAGAGAGATCAGTCGGCCTTCAGTGGAATGTTTCGATGGAGCCAAAAAGAGAAAACTCCTTCGTTCACTGTAAGAAATGCACCTGCAGCTCTTCTCCGCTCAGGAAATTACTTAGTAGGCAGGCAGGCAGGCATTTGTATTGTACATTTTTATTTTCATAAATTTATATTTTGTATCATTTTTTGTGTTGTGTCCATCTTGTATGCAATAATGCACAGCATGGTGTTACCATAAAAGAGTTGGGTAGAAGATGAAATCATTATTATTTGAAGCAGAGTTGTGTTGAGTCGGGCATCTTATCGTATATATCTGAACATCTTACATTGAAAATAAATACAGTAAACTGTACTTTGAACACTGACCAGTTAAAAGCAAGAGGCCCCTATCTAAACGTCACCTATTTTTCAAAATGTTTTTGTGGTCAGTTTTACACAGTTTAATTTAGTTTAAGGTAACTGGTGAAGCAAAAAAAAAAAGTGCCATCGTTATCTGGAGATTTGAGCCTTTTTCTCCCCCTTTGGCAGTGACAGTAATTACACAAACACCGCCAATGTGTGTTTGTGACCTGAGCACTGAGTTGGCTAGCTGCATCTCCCCTGCCTATCCCTTTTATTTTTTCACTGCTCTGTAATGAGGAAAACTACACCAGTGATAATTCGCATTTGTTCTCGGCATTGATCGCTTTCTTCTTTTGACATAAATCCTTCCTCTGAACTTTTTGAGCTTTTTTTTTTTTTAATCTGGAGCATCCACTCTGGAAACCTTTCTTGGAAAACTCTTAGGATTTTTCGCCATCACCTCCTGTTTGCCACTGCGAAAATGTCCCCAAAGACACCAAAACTTTGTTATATTGCAAAATAATGTTGCAAGTCTGTTTTGATATTCATATCATCTTATAGATGTTGAAACAAACTTTGCAGATTTTGCATAAATATAAGTACTTATATATGTATTTATGCTAAATTATACACTAACTGGATGACTGACAGCTCAGTCAAATCCTGAACAATACTGGCTTTTTATGACCTCTGCCAAGTAATTAAGTACATGTGAAAATTGAAGCATAAAGATATCAGTTAAAAATATATATAGATATACATATAATATAGATACAAAATTAATACGTGTGTGTATAAAGGTTTTAAAACAGTGCCTGGCTAAACAGGTTCCTGGTGGTAGGAAGGTGTGTGTGGGTGTGTACACGTATGACGCATAAGTGTGTATTTAACGTATAGTAGTTGTTTATCAGCATGTGTAAGCTGCTGTTTATGACTCGGGTCAGTGTGGTACAGTTGTTACATAAAAAAGAGTCTTATGATTAATGAATAGAAGAAAAACAACACATTAAGCATCCACATGTGTATTGGGATGAATAAAATAAATGGTGTTTTAGAGCCTGTTTGTACAGGAGGTTATATACCGGAGGCAGAATGTGTTTTACGGCAGGTCATTCGAAACAACAGTTGTTTAGTGTTTGCTTGATTTTTCTTTCCCTGTCAGACTTACATAACCCATGACCTAGAAGAAAAAACTGACGATGTCCTAGTCAAACAGGCTCCTGGCAGCAAACTGGTATGTGCACGTGTTCATATGTGTGTCCCACTGTTGATGTCATCAGCTGGTTTGTGACATGTGACCGTGATTGACAGGGTGGTCTAAAGGGAGTAATGAAAGGTTTGCAAGTCAAGTCATCACCAAAGGTATGAAGCACTGTGTGGTTTAGTGTGTTCTGCTGGTTGTGGCTGCACTACTTTACTTCACAGTGTTTAACGGTGACTTTGTACAGGGAAGTATTGTTGCTTATCAGCTGGTGGTGGTGTCGATGGGGCCGCATATATAATTTTTTTTTTTGGGGGGGGGGAACCTGGTTTGGCTTGATTTTGAAGATATTTAAATGTGCTGTTGGTGGTTGAAAAGAAATGCTTAGACTACTTGGGTAAATCCTTGTGAGCGGTTTGATCTGTTATTATTTGTTATTAATTGTCACATTAATATTCACTGTAGGCATTATTTGGTCTCAGCTGTGTTTTCAAAAGTTCTCTGATAAAGACTAAATGAAGTTTAACCTCTTTTTAAAAAAAAAAAATAAAAAAAAAAAAAAAAAAAAATTTATAAACGTCACGTCTTTTTTGTTGTTGTATTTATAATGTTTACGTCATGACATACTACAAGGAATAGATCAAAGTCCCAACATGATTATCTGACTGTTAGGGTGCCCAGCAAGTTATCTGAATTTCTTAGGACTTAAACACATCCTGAGTCCCTGTAAAACTTTACTTTTGTGTAAATTTTACTTATTGTATTCATAAAGCAGCTGCAAATGTAGATGATGAGGTTAACAGTATTTGTAATCCTGTAGAATTTCTAGTGTCCTCTGTTGTGTGGTTCTATTCATAAAGATGTTTTTAGACTGATCATATAGTGCTGAAGATAGTTCCTCTGTTAGGTCAGCCGAGAGCCGAATCCAGATGCCAGCGCTGAGGAAGCCGGCTCAGAAAAGGAACAAACCGCCGAAAAAAGCAAGCAGGAAAGGACTGCAGAAACCAAACAGGTGAGAGACAAACAACAGACGGCCTCCGCTCATTTTAATAAACCAGCTCTGCTTCTGCTTTCTCAAACGAAACAAAACCATTTATTGTTGTGTTTTTAAGCGACAGAAAACGACTGCGTGGAAATGTATTCTATTGAAAATCAGATTTAAAAAGCTCTCAAATGAAAACCACCATTGACATTTCCTTTTAATGCACAGTAATCACCTGTGAAGTGTTTTGTTAAAGAGTTTTGTTCATTTTCAAATTATTTACACTTAAGACAAACAGGAACAGAGAGTATTCAACTTTCTCACTTTTAATTGAAGGAACAGGCAGCTTGTCATCACATGGGTAAACTTGTGTTTTCTCTACCTTTCATTCAGGACTTCGGAGGTTTGATCACTGGAATGTTCCGGAAAACTCCCAAAGAGAAATTGTCGTTACCTGATGTGACAGTAACTTAAGCTCTTCTGCTCATTTTCTGATTATAAACTTTCACTTTTAGTCTCTTGTTGCCTCATCTCATTGTTTTGTCATTTCACCGCCAGCTCAGCAAATCTGACAGTGATTCTGAAAATACAGAAGAAGCAGAAGATAAAGTAGGTATTTGTTCTGTTGTTTGTTTTAGTGGATTTACAGGATGTATTTCAGTTTTTTCCCCTTATCATTATCTAGACAGACAGCTTGTTAACAGCATCTTTAGGGTTGATCGAGGCCCCAAGTGTCAGTACAGATTTCACTATAGTTGGGAAAATAAATGAATAAATAAAAACTTTTTGGAATCACTTTTGATAGGGAGTTACTACAGAGTTGAGAATAGTTTCCTTAGCTGCCAGAAAGTTTTTGTTTCCAAACATCCAGCTGCTTTCATGAAATGATCTCTTATTTGAGAGATGTGTCTAAAATATCTGAAGAGATCTCTGTGTTCACACGTCAAAGTCGGGGTCAAGAGGCTTTCATCCCTTTCAGTCAAAATGTGTTTGGCAGATGTTGCTGCTCCTATACCACTAGAAAAAAAAGATGTATGGTTTGATTAAAAAAAATGCACACAGGTTTCAGATGACTTGTTTTGTGTATATGTATTATCACAAACTGTTACATTTTTACAGGAAGAGGGGAGCTTCTTTTCTGGCATCCTTAAAAAATCCAATAAAACAACAGATGAGACACCTGCACAGGTGAGTGGCAAAAATGGTTCCTTCCTCTTTAAGAAAAGGTCCAGTGTGTAGGATTTAGGGGTATGTATTTGCATAAACAGTATAATATGTATCATTATGTTTTCATTAGTTTAGAATCATCTGAAAATAAAAATGGTTGTTTTTGTTATTTTAAAATGAACCCTTAACTATATACAGAGTGGGTCTTTCACAGAGTCCCCCATGCTGCTACCGTTGCTCAGGACAGCCAAACCTAACACTTGCTTTAGATAAAGCCATTTGTGTTTTTGCATTTGTATGTCAGTCACTATAGTTCTCATACACGGTTGGCACACAGGAAAAGTTTGAGTTCTGCAACCTCACAGCTACATGTCATTAAATCCTACACAATTAATTTATTTTATATTTGTCTTTTTTGTTTTTTTCCACTTTTCTTTGACATCATGTTGGTGTTATAGGACAATCTGAGTGTTCATAGTCAGCTGTCCGCCAGCAGCGACAGTCTGTCTGAAAACAGCAACAAGGTGAGCCGCTCTGTGTCGCAGTATGACAACAGAGATAAAGTTATCTTGAATTTCAGTGTAAACACAGACTAGTAGATTGTTTGGCACAAATGCCCCTCATTTATCTGACCTTGACCAAAAAAAATCTGCCATAGCTGAGCCATATGTGTAATTTCCTTGTGTCTGTTTCAGGAAAAAGGAGGAATATTCAGTGGGATGTTCAAGAAGTCTCCGAAACCAACAGAAGCTGCTCAAACTGATGAGGTGATAGCATCTCACACATGATCGCTTTATGTGTTAATACAGAAGGTCACAAATTTATTATGAAACTCAATTCAAACAAAACCAGGAGAGTGTTGTATTAGTTTAATCCAGTGACCTGATAATCATATTGAAACAGTACATCTTCTGTTTTAGGACCAAAAGTCTCTACATGATAGTCTATCGGGCAGTAATGATAATCTGTCTGAAAACACAAAGGTGAGCTCAGGAGTTTTCATCTGTGAAGTGATTCAGTTTTAACTTGTGCATTATCATTATTATCATTATGTAACAGTAATTAACGGAGTGAATGGTCAACAGGAAAAGGGAGGATTTTTCAGCGGGATTCTCCGAAAGTCTCCCAAGATCCCTGGAGAGGGAACACCTGGGCAGGTAACGTCACTAAATATTTCTGCACACAATTTAGATGCTTTGGTATTGGTTTTGAAAATTTGTGGCAGCCTACAGAATAAATTTTTTAACTCACCTTATTAGAGAAAATGAATTATTGTCAATAAAACTCAGTGTGTGAAAATGTTGGATAGTACATAAAATAATTAGGGAGCAAAAAGGAAATGTGATGGCCACCACCTGATTAAAACATTCACAGAAAAAAATTAAAACACATTTGGTCTTTCAGTGTTTTTTTATTTTTCAACAACATACTCAAAACCTGTATGTTCACCTAATGCTAGCATTCTTTTGTGAACATTTTTCCCTGCATTTTTTGTTTTCTTGAAATGTTTAGTAACACTTATTACCTATTTAGGATTTATAAGCACATATGCATTTAAATGCACGTTTGATGAAAAGTTTATAACACAAATGTAGTTGCAAGCAGATAAAAGGACCTTTGTAAGTGTTAAAGGTATAATCTGCAGGATTGTCTGTTACTGTTTGTGAGAGGGATTCCTTCTGTATGAGTCTACACATTGTTTTTTAGGAAAATCCTACATAGTATACCTTTTAATTAATGGAATATAAAAAAATATTAACTTATAAAGGTGATAACAGAAGTTTAACACACAAACCAAACTGGGTGCAACTTGTAACCAACTAAATGTATCCTTGTTGGGAATCCTCTCTAGTTGGATTTCTGTTCACTGATCAGATCACGTGTTTATCTTTATCTCAGGATAAACAGTTGCTGCAAACGGACCCATCAGACAGCAGTGAGACTCCGTCTGAGAAAAACACCACTAAAGTAAGAAAGAAACTGCATAAAAACTACTGGGAAGGCTGAATGCTTTGTTTCCTTGGGACCCTCTGCTGCACTAAGAAAAATGTATAACATCCCAACATAACCTGTGTTGTAATGGAATTATTATTTTTCCACATAATGCAAATTAGACATTTGGAGTGGGATTAGTATTTCCCAGAGTTATGGAAAACATTAGAAATTGAGCTTCCTGTTTACCATCACCATTGCTTTCTATTTTTGAACCAAGAAAAAAAACTATGTCCTCTTAAAATCCTTTGGACATGTATGCACCACATTTGGAATATGCATCTCAGTTGGATCTTTACAACACACACGGCCTCTTGCCTGTTTATGGTCAGTTCTGTGCGTTGTACACAAACCAACTAACCAGCAGTGTGCAAGGCTGTGGGGTAGAGATTCATGCCCAAAAGAAAGGCCCACATTTCTGGTTGGTAGGAGAAAAACACCTACTTTAAACAATACGAAATCAGTAGGTGTTTGGAAAAACTTGGTGAAAAACTTTTAAGTTAATTGGCACAAGCAGCTATTCCATTTTTCCTCATTTTGATGTGAAAAGCAACATGTTTTGGCACATTAATTGGAGTGTGCATGGCTGCATGAGATCACAAATATTATTGTTTTTACAGCTTTGAAAACAGCTTATAAGGAATAATGTCTTTTTCATAAGAAGGGCGAAAAACAGAGTATTTTGTGCATGTACACAACAATTTAAACTAGAAATCTTGCTCAGACTCCCCCTTACTCTTTCAAAACAATCAGACTGCTATGCCTTCAACAATAACAACAAATACATAATCCTTCCTCTTTTCTAACCCCACAGAAAAGAGGTTTATTTAGCCTTGTTTGAGTTATGTAGATTTACACATTTCTCTTGTGTATCTCAATGAAACAATTTTAGCCAAAGCATTCTCACAAGGAAACCAGTAACTCAAAGAAAGAAAAGGTGCTGACATTAGTTTCATCTTTTTTTTCATGCAGCAGGAGAAAGGAAGTGTTTTCAGTGGAATGTTCAAGAAATCTCCCAAATTGTCTGAAGCTCCTCGATTGCAGGGGGTAAAACATTTACATACTTTACTGTCACTTCTGAATCTAAGGAACTGTGGGTTCAAGGCATCATTGAACTCTGTGCATAGTCAGGCTTACTTCATTTGTTTACTTAATCTTGCAAAACAGGTTTCTTATTGAACATTTTATGTACTTGAATAAAGAAATATGATGGGTGTCCACAGTTTTATTGTTCATGTTCGCACAGGTTGAGTAACATTTTTGTTGTGTTTAGGGCGCAGATTCGATGCACAGTGAGCTCTCTGCCAGCACTGACAGCCTGTCTGAGAACAAGGTGAGTCTTCATCATCAAACTGTCAGATCCTTCCCACGCACCTAATGAAACTACATGAGTCACCATGTGGTAACCACCAACATGTAAACAGATGTGAGATAAAATATCTGCAGCTCTGTTTGGCCAAAGATAAAGTTCCCTAATTCTGAAAATAAAGAAAATAAGATGTTTTCTGCTTCTCTGTAGGAGAAAGGTGGTTTGTTCAGTGGACTCCTCAGAAAGACTCCAAAAACAACTGGAGAGGTACAGCTTCTCAAACAAGTCTAGTTTCCATGTAGACACTCTAAACAGATTGTAAAGTGCAGTCTAATCTTCAGAAAGAAAAGACGCTTTGTTGTGCTCAAGCCAGTATGATGCATGTTCCCTGTTTGTTAGCCAATGTGCTCAAATGCTGTAATCCAGGAGCAGAAAAAGTTTTTGTAATATGACAGACATTGTTATATTTAAGCACATTTGATTTTCTCTTAACCCTTTCTACCATTTCGTACAGAGCTGCTCTCTGTTTCTGACAGTTTTCAGTTCTTGTTTTTTCAGGGGAATCTCTCAGCTCAGAAAGACCTTTCTGCAAGCAACGACAGTCTGTCTGAGGCTTCCACAAAGGTCAGTTTGGTTGTTTGATTTGAGGCATCACCCTGGACTCCAGGAAATTACTGTTTTTACTATTTCACTTCAATGCAGTTTTCCCCCCTTTTATTGTGTTTTTTGGAAGTTGTTTTAATGCATGTCTTATTATGTAAAGCAGCATTATTATTAATAAAAATATGTTATTTTTCTGTTCTTTGTTTCTTTGCAGATACATACATTGTATTTGGGTTATGTTAGGTTATGTTATGTTTTCATTTCCTGTCTTTCTCATTGTTGTTGTATGTAATGTCTTTCATGTATTTCTTAATTAATTAATTAAAAAACTAAATTAATTGATCCAATAATCTTTGTTGGGAGGGTCTAGGAGTGGTAATGTAAATATTAAGTATTGAAAAAATGTCATCTGTGTTGCAGGAGAAAGGAGGTGCTTTAAAGGGAAAACTCAAGAAGTCTTCTAGACTTGTCGAAGGTCCTCCTACAGAGGAAGTAAGGACTGTTTTCTTCAGGTCTCTTTCAGTTATCCCATTGATGTAGCTCCCCTTTAAGCTGAGGCATTAGTGGTTAAAGAAAACATCTGTAGTGTCTAACAGTTTGTGATTTTTTTTTTCAGTTCCAAGACAATGAACTTTCAGGCAGCACTGAAGCTCTTTCTGAGAACAACACTAAGGTGAGTATTTTTTATTATCATTCAAAAACATTCCTAAATAACTTCACATTAAAAGAAAGCATTCATTGTCTGAATATTCACAATTTAGGAAAAGGGAGGAATATTTGGTGGAATATTCAAGAAAACTCCCAAACCTGCAGAAGATGGTCAGCCTGAGGAGGTAAAAATATCATCTGTCAACCTTTTTAAACTATTTTAAATGAACTCCAACTCTTGAATGTAACATTTCTATTTTCAACATTTTAGGTATGCTTGAAAGTCTTAATGATCATGTCAGTGATTTTATTGATTAAAGGATGGGGGGTGCGCATCGTTAAGCCCTAATTACCTCACTACCAGGATATCTGAAAAATTGTTGACAGATTTGCATTAAATTTGGTGAAAGATTTTGAATGAAAATTATTTGTTGTTTGTGCAGGTTCAGTATTTCTTTTAAAATATTTCTTAACATTGTGAATTTTTGAATGATTTTACTATTTTAACATAACAATCTGGCACATGCATCCCATGATAATCAATTATTATGTGGGTAGTAATGCAAAACCATGCACATATATGTTCATGAAATATTCTCTATTACTCAATACTGATAACAAGAAACAAATTCTAACAGAGGCTTGCAAATTATTTATAATTAAGGTACCACACATCTTGAATATTAAAATAATTTATTAACTTAGTTTCCTCACAAAACATTTACTTTTCTGACTTCTGAACCCCTTTTATAGGACGAGTCTCCTGGCACCAATCCCTCAACAAGCAATGAGAATTTATCTGAAAACAAACAGGTCAGTGGGTTAAAATCTAAGATAATTAATGTCAACAAAACAGCAGTGTGATTTCTAAATACTTTCCTAAATACTTTTTCCTTGTGTGTGTCATCAGGAGAAAGGTGGAGGGTTGTTCAGTGGACTCCTCAAAAAGACTCCCAAAGCGTCTGGAGAAAAGACTGAGTCACCGGTGAATCACTGTTTCCTGAATGTGCAGTGAGTTTTTAAACCTGCAACACAATGTCACCTGTTCATTAATTTCTCTCTTTCAGGAGCAAGAGGCTCAGAAGGAGCTGTCGGCCAGCAATGATGACCTATCTGAGAATAGCGGCACTAAGGTAAGTAGTATAATGCAACAGAAGCTTGTAGATAAATTATGTTTGAAAAGAAAGTTCACCAACAACCAAATTATGTTTCAGGAGAAAAATATTTTCAGCAACATGTTTAAGAAGCCGCAGAAACCAGTAGTGGATGCAGCAGGAGACAAGGTACTGTGATTTGATTTAACTGATTAAACCATCCATCCATCCATCCGTCCATCCATCCATCGCCCACTTATCTGGGGCCAGGTTGGGGGGGGCAGCAGGCTGAGTAAAGCACTCTAAATGTCCCTCCCTGCAGCAGTGCTTTCCAGCTCCTCCTTGGGGATCCCTGAGCACTCTAAGATGAGACAATTGGTCAGATCCTCCTTTCCAGCACCGTAGAGTAAACTTTCCCAAGGACACTGAGCAGTGTGGTACCCCAGTAATAGGCACACGTTCCAGTCCCCTTTTTTAAAAAATGGGAACCATCACCCTGGTCTGCCAGACAGAAAGTCTTTCCTCGTAGCCTCCCTGAATTCCTCCCACACCAAAGTTTTTGCTTTAGCAACCACCTCAGCTGCAGCCCCTCTGGCCAACTGATACCTGTCTGCTGCTTTAGGAGACCCCTGGCCAACCAAGCCTAAATGGCCTCCTTCTTCAGCTGGTGTCCACCAGAGGGTTCTTCGATTGCCGCTGCGACAGGCACTGCTGATGACCTTCTGACCACAGCTTTTAGCAGCCGATCCACAGTAGAGGCCATGTAAATGGACCACTCAGATTCTATGTCCCCAAACCTCCTCCTGATGCACAAAAAGTTCTTCTGGAGGTGTGAGTTGAAGACCTCGCGGACAGGAGCCTCCGCCAGACGTTCCCAGTTCACCCTCACTACAAGTTTGGGTTTACCAGGCCTGTCTGGCAGCCTCTCCCACTACCTGATCCAACTCACCATCAGATGGTGATCCCTCCCAACGTGTCTGAAAAGACAGTCACTAGTGAATTACCCTTTAGTGGATGTGCAGCGAGTTTCTGAACCTGCAGCACAATACCACCTGTTCATTAATTTCTGTCTTTCAGGAGCAAGAGGCTCAGAAAGAGCTGTCGGCCAGCAATGATGACCAATCTGAGAATAATGGCACTAAGGTGAGCAGTAAAATGCAACAGAGGCTTGTAGATAAAATGTGTTTAAAAAAAAGAAAGGTTCACTGACAAGCAAATGTTGTTTCAGGAAAAAAACGTATTTAGCAACATGTTTAAGAAGCCGCAGAAACCAGCAGAGGATGCAGCAGGAGACAAGGTACTGTGATTTGATCTCTCAGGCCAGATGAGACAATTGGTCAGATCCTTCTTTCCAGCACCCTAGAGTAAACTTTCCCAGGGACACTGAGCAGTGTAGTTCCCCGATAATAGGAAAGCACCTTCCAGTCCCCTTTTTTAAAAATGGGAACCACCATCCTAGACTGACCTTCATGCAACACTGAAAAGGCGTGTCAGCTGATATAGCCCAACAATGTCCAGAGCCTTCAGCTTAGCAGGGCAAATTTCATCCACACCTGGAGCCTTGCTGCTGAGGAGCTTTTTCTTCAGCTAGTGTCCACCATTGGGTTCTTAGGTTGCTGCCGCGACAGGCAGGCACTGACCACCATTTTCAGCAGTCGCTTCCACAATGGAGGCTTTGAACATGGACAACTGAGGTTCCATGTCCCAAACCTCCCCCTGGATGCACAAAAACTTCTTCGGAGGTGCTAGTTGAAGTCTTTGCGGACAGGAGCCTCTGCCAGACATTCCCAGTTCAACCTCACTACACGTTAGGGTTTACCAGGCCTGTCTGGCAGCCTACCCTGCTACCTGATCCAACTCACCACCAAATGGTGATCACGCCCAAAGTGTCTTGAAAAATGACGGAGTCACCGGTGAATGACTGTTTCCTGGATGTGCATTGAGTTTCTAAACCTGCAACACAATGTCACTTGTTCATTAATTTTTATTTATTTTTTTTTTTTTTAGGAACGAGAGGCTCAGAAGGAGCTGTCGGCCAGCAATGATGACCTATCTGAGAATAGCGGCACTAAGGTAAGTAGTATAATGCAACAGAAGCTTGCAGGTAAAATGTGTTTGAAAAGAAAGTTCGCCAACAACCAAATTATAATTCAGGAAAAAAACATATTTAGCAACATGTTTAAGAGACACTGAAGTAGACCAGATTAAAAGAAGTTTTAGCTTTTGCTTTTGATTTTTTCTTCTATTTTTGAATGTTTTCATCTGAGAAAAATTCTGTTTTAGGAGAAAAAAGGTGGACTGGCCAGCATTTTTAAAAGATCAGCCAGCATTGACGACCTGTTTGACGAGGTCAGTGTCCGCCCTGTGCAAACACTCACAGCAGCATCTTCCCAAGAGTTTAACAATAATGTCTCCTTAGTGTTGCCTCACACATTAAAACAATGTTCCTTTGATTAAAACAAAAAGTTGCAAAGTCATGAGTTACCCAAAGAACCTACAGCACGTTTACAGCTGTAGTTACTTTTCAGTTCAAGATTTTGGGTGTTAAAGATATGATGTGTTTAGAAAATGTTGTGGATCTGTTATAAATGTAACTACACCAGTATAATAAGGCAGGATGTCTGCAGGTCTTAAAATGTTTTAAATTCAATTTTTATTAATATTAGGCCTTAAACATCATTCAGTAGTCTCACATTTGAATTTATGAGGTCTTTATTGCCTCAAAGATTTGATCCTAACTATTTATCAATTATTTTCTTCTTGTCAAAATTAGTCAAGCTCTTTGGCATGAACATCCACATTTCTGATTTAACAAATGTTTAAACCCACAATGACTCTAATACTGTTTTTTTTTTTTTACTTTATACTTGCAATTACCTTTTGCTAAAATGTAGAACCAAACTCCAAATAATTACCATATTTCAACATAAAACCTACCTCTGCACTTGATTACATATATATTCCTTATCTTTATATTAATCTGCAATGCTTGAATAAGAAAATGATTTGCGCAAAATTAGGCTTAAGTTTGGTCCAAATTTTTAATTGGAAACAGCCACCTGTTTAGCCTTTAGTCTCTCTTCAAGAACCAGTTGAGAGAAGATTGTCAACAAAATGTCCAAAACTGAACTAATCAGTTCAATGGAAACACTTTGCTCTAAAACTTTGCTCTAATTTGCATTTCCCTCATCAGGAAAAAGGGCTGTTCAGTGGACTTCGCAAGAAAACACCCAAAGCGTCTGGAGACGAGGCAGCTTCAGAGGTCAGCGTGTGACTCGTTACACTGCTGGTATCACTGTCTGCGCATCTGTTGTTGTACATACTTATAAAACATCTTTTTCTCTTTTTTTTCAGGACAAGGACTTGCTGTCAACAAGTAATGACAGCCTGTTTGAAAACACAAAGGTAATGTTCAGTTCAGACAACATTATTGGTTTTATCATTATTGGTATTAATTCATTTGCAGCTTTACCGATTCCACACCGTACATAGAACATACAACATTAAAAAACACTCAGGTGAGGCAGTTATATGTCTGAGACACAGGTTCACATGGGCTCCATAGATGGATACCAGGTAACACTGAGCAAAGAAAATAAACAATTCTTATAGTTTATGTAAATAATTAAGTTTAAAAGTCATCAATGTACATCCTTTAAATACAAAAACAATATGTAAGTGGTGACAGCTATTTGTTTTTCTGAGGGGCACATCATAACACTGGCCTGGCAGCTTTACAGCTTTAATTCACTGGACAGAACATGGTCAGAATGGCTGATGATTGGTTTTGAAAAACATGTTTCTTCCAAAGGGAACGCAAGTCTCTTTGCAGGGTTCAAATTATCTTGGAACTTTGTGTAGAGAAATTTTTATTTATTCTTTTTTAGCCAAAAAAAAGGATAATCAACACAAAAAATACTGATAATTGTTTACTTTATTGTATTTAAACATGCAGTTAATCATGTGCATTTAAAAATGAATATTTAAATGTTTTTATCTTAGGTTTGTGATTTTTTTTTTAAATTCAGCCCAAGCTTAAAAAATTTAATTCTTAAACATGCTAGTACTGTTAAATGTTACTCTTAACTACAACACATTAGACATATGCCTGATGTAGTTTCATTGTCACTTACAGTGTTTATGTGTTTGCAGGAGAAAAGTATTTTCAGCGGCATGTTTAAGAAGACTAAACCAGCAGAGGGGACTACAACAGATGAGGTACAGTAATGACCGTTTGGTACAAAGTTTACAGTATATCACACCACTTTACTGAACTTTGTATGAGTATTACTCTTTTTTATGTTTTATGTCTTTTGTGTGCTTTCAGGAACTAAATGAAGATAAACAGTTATCTGGCAGTAGTGAAAATCTGTTAGAAGTAAACTCATCAAAGGTACAAATGTTTGACGGTCGCAATCTCAGCTCGTTTTTCTTTGTTCGATTAATATGATACTAACATGTAAATGTTTCGTATGTTTAAGGAGAAGACTGGAGGGCTGGCAGGGATCTTCAAAAAGTCTCCCAAACCAGCTCCACGCTCGATCGCGACTCAGGTGACCAAATGAACTCATTTTGTTTTTTTAAGATACTCATATTGTGGATAATGCTTCTTCCACAAGTAAAAACAAACCCAATTATCCACAAAATATTGAAATTCCTTTTTGTTTTCCAGGATCCTCTCAGTGGGATGAAGGAGCTGTCTGCCAGCTGTGACAGCCTCACAGAAGCTGATGAGGTGAGAGCCACTCCCAGTCAGTGGATATCAGTCTTATTTATTTAGCACAGTATTGCAAATCACAAATTTGTCTCAATTGGCTATATGATTTGTGAAGCATATGACACCCTCTGTATTTGGACCCTTGCTTCGTATAAGAGAAAGTGTACGCTAATGACATTTGAGTGTTTACGAGGCGTTGACCACACTCACAACACAATGCTTAGGTTTAAAGCCAAAAACATCAAATAAAAGAAATGAAGTCTCTGCACAATGACTTGCGAAATTTTAAAATATTTAAGCCAACCTTTATTATTTTTTTATTAATTCTCTCCCACTAAACATCTGACATAGATCTTCAATCCCATAATTTTTACTCATGATTTTACTTTTGTTTGTTGTGTCATTTTTAAGGGTGATCTTTCAGCACCTCGTGAATTGTCGACCAGTAACGATAATCTTTCTGAAGCTACAAGCGACCAAAAAGTGCGTCTTGGTGTAGAGTGTATTATTCTTTTTGACTGTATCTTGACTTTTTTGAGTTGAATGAATGCTTCATGTTATTTTAACAGGAGAAAAAAGGAGGATTTGCTGGAATATTCAGGAGGACGCCCAAAACAATTGAAAAGCAGGTATGAATATCATCGGCACTGAGAGGCGTAAGATATGTTTATCAAGACTTGTATAATTTGTTCAATCAGTAGTAGTTATAACTTCAGACAATCTTCGATGGGATCTCTTCAGTTGCATACATAAATGTGAAACTGAAAATGAATGTGGACCAGGGGCTTAAAGTTGGGGGTCAAAGGCCCCTTCCCTACATCCTGTTTTTTGGCATTGTATATGTTGAGACCACACTTGGTCTACTTGGTTTAATAATTTGAACTTTAGTGTGCCTAGGTTTTATATTTGCTAAATACTTTATTTTACATTTGGAATATATTTGCATTTTTTTGTTATTTTATCCATTGTAAATTGCACTTTTTGCATCTGCACTCCTCCAACTTTGCATTGCAGCTGTGGCAGTTATTTGCCTCAGGATGAATTAAGTTCTGTTTCATCTTATCTTATTTTAACTTGTTTTCTTTATACCCCTACTTCCAGCCCTCTTCTTCAGGTCATACCCATCTTTAAACTAGCCCTTCATTTTGATCTTAACTACACACCTGTAAAGTGTAATGAAAGTAAAGTTATAGTCGGGCTATTCAGAATTGGGGTGTTTGATGTATCAATCTTTTTATTTGAGATAAAGCAACTGAAGATGAATTAAATAGATAGAGAACATATTTAGTGATTTGATTTGCATATTATGAACAACAACAAAAAAACCCAATGTGAATAATATGTGTGTGTGTGTATATATATATATATATATATATATATACAGAAGCACCAAAGCAAGTTAGATGACCCCTATGAATTTCCTGATTTTGTGTCATGTGTCAGTCATCTCTGTCTTAAATTCCAGGAAAGTGAGGACACGGTGGAACAAGGCGGAGGTGGTCTGAGACGCAGGAGAACTATCAAGAAAAAAAGACGAGTGAGTTGTTGAGAAAGCAGCTGGAGCAAGAACAAAAGTGTATCAAATGATATATGGCAGTAATTTTTTAACACCTTCATGGCAACAGTAGCCAGACTTTTGTGGATTATTTTGCTCTTTTAAGTTTTTGTTTCTCATTGAAAATGTTTTGTTTTCTGTGTTTTGTTTTGTTTCTCAGGTTGTGTCATTCCGAGTCAAGAAAACTCTTCCCGAAATACCTAAGCTTAATCTAACCTCAAAGGTATGTGTTGATCCCCGGGTTGTGCTGTTTTAACCCTGAGCCTGTTCTTTAATTACTTTGTACATTACCACAAAGGGATCTGAATAATTGCACAGTTGTGTTTTGTTAATATGTGTTAATGCTTATCACTAAGTTAATGACATTAATCTTTCTCTTTCTCCTCCACAGAGTTCAGAGAAGATGCCTCTGATTGAGGAGACTGTTGAGCTGCAGGAGCTGAACCCAGCACAGGTTTGCATGACAATATTATAAAGTAGATATTCTGAAAGAAAAGGAGAAGAAAAAAACATTTTACTGGGGTTCACAAGTATCCAATCCACAACACAAAAACCAAGTTTTTATCCAGATCTTCATGCAGCTGTTAATTGAAAAGTTAAAGTCAGTCTTTGGTTTACAAACATCTGCTGCAATGAATAATTAAATGAACCCCAAATAAAACTGTAACAAGATAGTCTGAAGATTCAGGAACACGCTTGTAACCCCTCCCCGCCCCCCAAAAAAACAAAGAAAAGTTCTAGTTCATGAAAATGGAAGTAAAATGATGCAGTTCCGCATTTTTAAGTATAGCCGACACAATAAAAATGTTACAAGTAGTGTATAGTTATTTTAAACTTGACAGAGTTTATAACATCGTGTCAAAATAATGATGTAATGAGACGCTTGACTACTGAGAAAATGCAAATTGAAACAGTAATGGAAACTTAAGTGCTTCTTATAAAAGTTTCAGACTGTGTAAAACAGTATGATTATTACAGTATATCTTTGTAGTACTATGCATATTTGTAATAATATTTTTGTTCGTGTGATACCATTACAGTTTCATTTGATTGTGTATTTTGTTTGTGAAGCACAGCCTCACTGGTACCACTGCAGCAAGCAATAAGTAGTAGGACAAACTGCTGTTCATCACCATAAAGGCATGTTAGTTTGTGATGTTAATTACAGGGGAAATTAACCTTTTGCTGTATGTCAACTTTACAAAACTGCACAGACCAGTGAGTATCAGTGTCCTCATGATGCTGACCGGCACACAGAAAAACGGTAGTGACAGTTGTTAACACTTTAAACTGAGTGTCTCAAAGTTGTGTTATTGTGTGTGTTTTCCAGGAGAGCATAGTGGAGGTCCAGCCTGTGGAGATGGCAGCTTATCCTACTGAAAACAACCCTCTCGAAGCTCAGGAGGTCTGTTTTAGGGTGCATGCGTAGATTCATGCACATAGCTAGAAGTATGCAAATGCATCCTTTTCATCAGATTTATAAAGCCGTCCTTACCCGTTATTCAGCTTTGCAAATCTTGGCCACTATGGCTACAGTCGGGTGTATGAAGCTGTTTCCATGGTTACCAAAGTATTTAAGTAAAAAATTATATGTAAATTTATAATTAAATCATTTAAATACTTTTTCATTGACAAAGGTCTCTGTTTTCAGGAAACTGATGAATTGATGGAGTGGTGGAACACAGTCAAAGGTCAGTATGAGTGTCCATACACACACACACACACACACACACACACACACACACAAAGAAAGTTTCTTTAAATGTAAATATTATATTTAAAATCACCAACAAAAAACAGTTTTATGTATTTGCTTCATGGACTAATTGTATCGGGGCTGGTTTCCAGGTTGGGCAGAGTGGAACGAAACATCAAATACCCAAGAGGTTGATGAGGAAACGTAAGCATAGTCTCTCTCCTTTTGATAGCTTTTCATTTTAATTATCCAGAAAATAATATTTTGGCATTCTGCGGACATTTCTGGGGCATCATTAAATTATAGTTTGAATTCTATTTCCTTATCCAGGGAATCTATCAGATCTGAAGCAAGCACTCACACTATTACTAGCTACAGTAGCTACAGTGTTCATTGTCTCATGATTTCCAAGTGTTTTTTTTTAGCAAAAACTGTAATTAACTAGAATGAGCTTGCATTAATTGATGCTTTTTTATGGGTTAATCCATCGATCAGATTTCTGCTGCTAATAGTGTTGTGTATATTATTAAAAAGTTTTTAACTTTGTGGAACTTGCAGAAACCCTATGGTCCAGTGTTTATTATGTTTGTGGTTCAAATGAGGAATTATATATATGTGTGTGTGTGTGTGTGTATATATTTATATATTGTGTCTCTTTAGGGCGATGGAGCAGGCAGCTGACCGTGTCTACATGGCTGCCCGTCTGTTTGTGCGTCTTTTCAACCAACGGGGTGCATCCTTACAGCATCGCATCCTGGAGCTTTTGGCTCTGGCCGATGCTGCGGATGAATTCCACAAAAAAACTACAACAGCCGCTGTGGGTGGAGGGGTGGCCAGTGTCGCAGGCAGTGTGGCAACAATCACAGGGCTCATTTTGGCTCCTTTCACTTTTGGTGCCTCTATTATTGTCACAGCGGTGGGGATCAGCGTGGCGACCGCAGGTAGCATCACCTCAGCGACGGCCAATATCACAGATACAGTTCACTCCAACATGGATCGTAAGAAGCTGGAGAAGATGATCCAGGGCTACCAGGAGGAGATTAAAGACATCAGGGAGTGCTTGGAGTTTGTGCAGGTGAGGACATTTTTGAGTTTGTGCTTTAGAACTTTTGCTTAATCTCACACAGACTTTGCAGATGTGTCACAAATCTCTCAGCAGTTACTGCTGAAGACACTCAGCAGGTCTAGTGGAGACACGGTGATGCAAAAATACTTAAACTAGATCAGAACTAGGTTCCTGAAAACATGTTTTTGCTTTGTAGATAAATCTACCAATGACTTTTAATTAGTGAGATTAAATGGCCATATCATGTCTTCAAATTTTTTAGATTTAGATAGCAGCCAGCTCAGAAATATTACAGTTGAAAGTGATTATAATTTTTTTTAAAAAATGTCAATGTGTATCCACATTCAGATGTAGTTTTGATAACAAGAACATGACCATTTAATTGACTAGACCAATACTATATTTGTGAATTAGTTGGCCAGTATCTCAACATAGAATATCAGTATGTTCGAGGTAACTGGTTGCATTGTTACAGTTAGGGATGCACTGATTTAACGTTGTTACCCGCCAATATTCACTTTGTTGACTGCCATTGGCCGATCGGCAAATAAGCTGGCATTCACTGATTGCAGTGACCCATGTTTTTCTGTTGTGTCACATCAGTTGCAGTAAAAAAGGATTGCTTGACACTAGCGGCGTCCTGTCATCCCAGAGACAATACAAAATGTGTTTGAGATCAACAGAGATTTTCCTCGAGATGCTGTCAGCACAAAAGAATGCAGTAAACTCACTATTAACGTGTCAGAGGTCGCACCCCATTGTTTCCCTGATAATGCTTCATTGTGAACAACAAATCTGTGTTGAAATTAGCTGGAGGAGAGCTAAGTATTGGCTCTCCTTTATGAGACAATTCTTACTCTCCTTTTTTGTCTCTGTGTCTCTTTTAGGCCGGTATGGACACCCTTGAGGACTGGGACTTTGAGAAATACTCAGAGAGCGCTGCAAAAAAGGCTCTGAACCACAATCTCAAGCATGTGATGAAAGAGGGCGGCCGTGCTGGAAAAGCCCTGATGATCAACACCGATAAGCTCATCAGCATTGCGCAGATTTTAGGCGCTGCCGGTGGCGTCGCCAAAGCTGCCAAGGCTATCAGCGTCACCACAGGCGTTATGTCGGCCCTCTTCCTCGCTCTGGATATTTTCTTTCTTGCCAAAGACTCCCACAAACTCCGCAAGGGCGCCAAAACTAAGTTCGCCACTAAGATCAGGGACGTATGTAAAGAACTTCAAGACGGCTTGCTGGAGCTGAACAAGGTGAAGACGCAGCTGCAGAAAACCATGGACGGCATCGAGGTGGAGGAGTACGAGGAGATCCAGGAGGTGGAGGAGGAAGTTGAGGACGATTTTGAGTCTGATCCAACGAAGCTGGCTGAGCTGGAGCAGGAGCTGGACCTCATGGAGGAGAAACTGGACAAGAAGGTCGAGGAAGAGAATAAACGGATTAAAGAGATGGAGAAGGAAAATATGAAAAGTAAGGAGAAAAAGGAAGAGAAAATGAAGGAAAAAGGAGAGCCAGAGGAAAAGAATGGCAAGAAGGTAACGGTCACAGAGGATGCAGAAGCAGAGGGAAAGAAAGAAAATAAGCAGGTAGAGGGTGAAGGAGAGAACAAGTTCCCTGATGAGGAAAAAGAGAAGAAAAATGAGAATTTCAAAGAGGTAAAAGAGGAAGTTTTAAAAGAACAATCTCAGAAAGGAAAAAAGCAGAACAAAGAAACTGAGAACCGCATTACTGCTGAGAAAGAAAAATGTGAGAGCAAGAGAGACCAGTCAAAAGAAGACAATGGTGCACATAAGACAGAGGAGAAGGAGAAAGAGAGCAAAACTGACAAAATGGAAATTAAGAGCAGATCAGGCGATTTCAAACAAGAAGATTGGAGTGGGAAAGCGTATTCTGAATGGGTCAAGACAGAAAGTGAAAGAATTAAGAGCAGCAGAGAAGATGAAAGAGAGATGAAGACTGAATGGAGATCAATGAATAAAGAAAGAGAGGCAGAAAGCAGGAATACGAGGAGGCACAGCAGCAGGAGCGACAAAGATAGGCCTCACGAGAGTGAAAGAGGCAGCAAACACGAAATAATAGAAACCGACAAGGAGAGAGGCAGCAGCAGGGATGGAAAACAAAGTGAGCGGAGGGAGAGCTGGAGGAGGACAGAGGAGGAGAGAGGAGTGAGGGACTGGAGAATTGAGATAGCAAAAGGTAGAGAAGAAAGGAGAGAAGGAAAGGAGTCAGAGAGAGGGACCAAAAGGGAAGATCATGGAAAAAGCGATGCGAGGAAGGAGTCGCATCGAAGTCACGAAGGGGTGACAAGAAGGGAACATTTGGAAAGAGAGTGGGAGCGCAGGTGGGAGGAGTCTGACTCAAAGAGGAGTCACCACAGGAGAGCTCCACATGATGACCACAGGGAGGGGGGAGATGAGAAACGAGGGAGCAGGATCGAGAGCGCACGGAGAAAGTTTGAGAGAGCAGGGGGTGAGGAGGAGGAGGAGAGGGGGAAGAGGAAAGAGGACCGTGAGAGGAGAGGGAGTGACAGAGAGAGGAGAGGGAGTGACAGAGACCGAAGGCATGAACACAGCCACCGAGGATCTCGACCTCGCTCCAAGGCCATACTGGAAGACGGTTTGAATATTTAGTTTTAAAGAAGTTGTTCATGGCATTTTTAAACCTTTAACGCGTCATTGACGCGTTAAAGGTTAGATTTTCCTTGATTTTAACTGAAATTATGTTGCCAAGTCAAAGTGTCTACTGGGTGAAAGGTCAGTCAATCTGATTATTGATTAATTCAGGACAGGAGAGAACGAGGAAAACTGGTGATGCTCGTCAAGCCAAATCTGATATGAGGAAGTCTGTCTTCATACTCACTCTTTACAGAGCGTTGTATTCAATTCCAATTTCCCAGATCCAGTCTTTCTGCTTTGACTGTTCTCATTCACTGAAACAAACACCACGTCCTGCTTTGATGACATAGTCCATGTCGGGGACACATCAGGACGCTGTAGCATATACATTACCAAAGACGTGGTCAAATGCCCCCCTGGCCACCTCGGGAAGTGGTTTGACTGATCAGATCAGATCAGATCAGAAAAAAGCTGGCGGCTGCTTGGCCGATGAACTTGCAACAACAATAACTCTGAGCGTACACACGGGCATGTCAGTGTGCATGCACGTCAGCGGCTGCCAGGAGGAGTAAAATCTGAACCCCTACCTTGTGAGTGATCTTTGGTAATGGTGCTAACTGTTCCAGGTTCACTGCTCCTTGCTAAAAAGAAATGTTACTTGATTATGACCTCTTTCTTATTATTTTTCTGACATTGTACTGAAACAAAATTTCTGGAGGGCAATAAGCTGCATTATCCATTTCTGTCTTTTTGGATATTACCACTAGGAGTTGCCAAAGTCAGTCATTTTACACTCTACATCTGCCTTTTCTCTTTTTTACAACTAAAATTAACATGTAAAGCAAATTTCCTGCAAAATCAGCTGCTAGTAGTTTGTTAATGACTCATCTATTCATGTAGTGATAAACTTAGCACATTTAAAAATACATTTAAAACCTTACCGTGTTTCTGAAACACGGTGGTGTCTGTTACTTTTTATAGTTGTGGTGTTTCAGGGTAAAAAGACATTTTTTATCTATATTGTGCTTTGTTATATGTGTATTTTATTTTCTGGTGGACCTGTGATTTTATTTCACTAAAAAGCCCAATATGACAGGAGAAAATTTCAGATAGTACAAAAACTTGTTTTTTTAACTCACCTGTAAGAATTCTCGCTCAGTGCACTTTAACCAGGCTTTGCCTTCTTCAGGTCAAGTTTAATGTCACTTAATGTTTCTGAAATATTGTGCAATGGTTCACTTTTCTGTTTTCATTACTGGTGTCTTCTTTTGTCTGAGATTTTATATGTTCACTCAATGTATTTTTATATGGGTAAATATTATTTTATATGGTGCTGGTTTCTTATTGAACAAATAAATTATTAGTTATTTGAATATGTTGCTGTTTTAGCTTTTTAATTTAGAGTGACACTCTATTTTGTTCTGCTCCTCACTCGATCGCACAAGGATGTTTTTTGCCTCTGAACTTTAAACCCAACCGTTTGATGAAATCAGTCAACATTTGTCTGTGGTGCTTTGGGCTATGATAGCTGATCACCACTGGGGTGTGACAGAGAACGTAACCAGGAGTTGATAGAAAGTCTGCAATCTTGCAGCATCATCTGGTACAGAGACTCCCAACCACAAATCCTCACAGGTTTATTGTTGCCTTATATCCACAAATGTGAAAGATTTCAAGGAGACTGGAGAATATGCGAGTAATGTGCATAAGAAACTACTGACAGCCATTCTAAAGAAATTGTTCCAAAGAAATTCTCGATCTTTGATCATTACTTATGCTGTGTGTAAAACATTTATTAGACATAACATATCTACATATCTTCTAAAAGAGCTTTTTCATATTTACATTTAAAGTTTGGGTTTTTTTGTCTTTTTTGGAATGCCTAAAATGCACAGATCAAGCTGCATACATCCTGATCAAAAGCAAGAGTAGTGACGAAGAGACAGTGATGGATTCTTCTTTTAGGCTACATTCCTCATTCATTCATCCGTCCGAGTCAAAGTGCATTTTGAATCCCACTGCATTACTGGCAGTTAACTGGCGAAGAGAATAGCTTCAGATCAAAGATCTCGCCTTTAAATTGAGCTTATTGAAGATCATAAAAATGTCACATCGTCCTGTGACTCCACCCAGCACCACTGAGCATCGTAGCCCAGCAAAGATGTCTCTCTGGTAGGTGCACTCTCTTCCTCTTCCATTGTATTGTTCTGAGAGGCTCTGATACTCTCCTGAGTTTGGCGCTCTGTCTGTGTCTCCCCTGACTCTGTAGAGAGAGACAAACTACCGTGATCTGCTTTCACTTCTCTTCTTGCCCTGTTAGATCTGAGGAGAGCTCTTCTGATGGCGTCTGCACCGGCTTTGATGTCTTGCAATGGAGCTGCATCCGAGTCCTGTGGATGTGACTTTTGTAATTTGGCACTAGCCAAACCGTCGTCAGGACGAGATGATGCCTGACCATGCCTGAAAGGACTGGGAGGTCTTTCTTCAGGACGCTCGGCGATCAGCATGTCAAGGTAACTCTTATGCTTTGAATTACCATCATCAGTGTGTGGTGGGTGATCGGCTGATCCATCAGCAAAGGTTTCAGTCAGATCCTCAGTTGGACTCTGGCTTTCTCTGTGGGAACAACAAGAGAAATACTTAGCCACATTTGTACCTGAGCCCTAAAAATGACTGCCCTAAATCTACATTCAGCTTGATCCAGCTATTAATAGAGCCCTCGTCCAGTCCAATGGAGATAACTTTTCTAGGATGTCTTGATCAATGATCACTGTCAACTGACTCTAACCTAATGCACAGATTTGTTTGATGGGGTGTCTGTGAGCCAGTCACAATGTTCCACATCATCTAAAGTGGACGGCAGTAGACAGAGGCCCCCCCCCTTTTTTTAACAAGCATAGCTTACCATGAGCCCAGGAGAAAGCACAAGGCACATTTCAGTCTAAAAATCATACAGGTAAAGGTCATAATTTGTTATTAAAGAGATTTAAAGTAAACATGAGATGTTATCTAACTTTTTATGGTCAAAAAAATCATTAAAGAAAATTTAAATATATTTAACTCAGGATTTTTTCAAAAATATATCTTGATTGGAGTGGAAATGATTTGGGGAAATACTGTTTAAATAGGGAAATACTACGATACAATCATCTTATATTTGCCCGATATCAGTCAGAATTGTCAGCTTCTTACACTCTGTTTACATATTCAGAGTCAGTCAACGCGAACAAAGTTGACTGGGTTGATTCGAAGGTCCAGACTCAGGCAAATCTTATAATGCATCCTATGGATTATGTTCACTGGATATAAAGAATTACTTGAGTCACTAATATGCATGTGCACCCAAGATTAGTGTCACCAATTCATTATCTGACCAACCGTCTCCCGTTGTGTTCCTGAGATATGATGCTGTGTAATGGACTGAAAAGTGTTTTGTTGAATGTTATGATGTCACTGTGAATTTAGCCTTTGACCTTTTGGATATAAAATGTCATCACCTTATCATTAGACATTTGTGTGAAAGTTTGTCATAGTTATCGTATGAGTTACAGCCAAAAACATGATTTGTCACCGTGACCTTGAACTTCTACCTTTGACCACCAAACTCTTATCAGTTCATCCTTGACTCAGGTTTGTGCCAAATTTGAAGTCATTTCCTCAAGTTGTTTTTGAGATATTGTGTTCGCAAGAATGAGATGGATAAAAGGTCACACTGACCTTGACTTTCAACCACTACGTCTAATCAGTTCATTGTTTAGGCCAAGTGGATGCCAAATTTGGAGAAATTCTCTGAGGCAATCTTGAGATATCACATTCTGGAGAACTGGACGAACGGACAAACCAAAAACATACTGCCTCTGGCCCCCGTTATTGGTGGTGAGGAGGCATTAAACTTACTTCGATTGTCATTGCTTCAAAAGTAGTAAGTTACATTGCTTTTTCTTTATTTACTTAGGTATTCAAGTTTTCCACGTTGGAAAATTTGAAATGTAAACTAAACTAAATTAAATCTGATACTGGTGTGTATAAACAATAAGTGCACATTTTCCATTTGAACATGTTCCTCAACCTGCCAAACTAATCACTGACTGTACCTGCAGGGGGACATGGAGGGCCCGTGCTCCTCAGCTGTCACCAGGCTGCTCAGGCTGCCTGTCAAACTGCTGCCATGGCTGGCTAAGGCTCCCCGCTCCTCCATCAGCCAACGCATGGCCTCGATCCCCTCGTGCACGGCCACCAGCTGACGCAGGATCCTCACATCAGCACAACGCAGCCACCTCTGCAAGAACAGTGAGGAGTTAGATGAGTGTGATGTGGAAACTGGTGTGTGTATGTGTGTGTTACAGGGAAAAAAAAACTTCTTTTCAACTTTTAACTTCTTGTAGCATATTTTTAGGCAATTTTCTTGTAACTTTCTTCTAAATTTTAGCTCATTTTTGGGCCATTTCTTGTTAAATTGTTTGTAGGCCTCATTCCATGTTTTTGTAAGAAATCTAGCATATTTGCTCAAGTGTCAAAGGTTAAACCTCTAACAGGGGGCCGCAGATATAAACAAAACGCTTCCCCCACTAGTGAGGCCCCATGCACTCATTTGAGTAACAACAGAAACAAACAGGGGAGAGGCGCAAAATGATGCAGAAGAATGAGGTATGATCAGTGGTGAGGAGCAGAGAATGAGCAGAGGAATCCAGTCAGAATGTGTAAAATGAATGGAGGTGACTGAGAGAGAAGCAGGTGAGGGGTGTGGTGGAGAGACAGGTGACAGTGTCTGTCATGAGGAATAAAAAATGAGCAGGTGAAGTGGCTGAGAAAGGAACTCTGTGGTTTTGACATTTCTGCAGTTGAGAGAAAAGCATGTCATTAAAACAAACACAGCAGCGATTGCTGAAACAAGTTGTGCAAGTTGTGGCAGTGCCATAATACGGAAAGATGCATAGACGTGCAGACTAGCGCGCAAACAGCACAAACTCATGATGCGTCACTGCAAAACAGAACAGTTTGTCCATTTAGAAACATGGATAAACTTACAGTATATATGATATGATACATTTATCGCTAAGAATTTTTTTTTTACCATCTCTTGTTTTAAGTTGCGTATTTTCTCAGAAAAGCTATCGCTGGAGGCGGAGCCACGGTCTCCGCTGTTGACCACATCAGACCTCCAGACGTCCTCGCAGTCCGCAGCATCCCTCATCCATATCAAAAGACTTTCCGGTGTTTTCCTGCCAACCTTGTTTTCCACTTCTTTAAGATCTGGGAAGGAGTCGTTGAGGATTTCCTCTGCCATCCCACCGCGCAATAATTACTCCGAGCTCTTCAATTGGTGGCTAATTTGGATGGAACTTGTGCGTAAAGCCACCTCAATCCACTGACAATTCAGACCCGCCCGCTCCAGAATCACGCAAACATAAATCTCCCACACCTTTCGACAAAAAGTCAAAAACGTTTCATTCCTGAACCGTCCACCATAAACCTCGATCACAAACGACAAAACTGCCACAGAGGCGCGGAATTACCCATGAAAACGCTGGAAGTGTGAACGCGCATATCACCTGCCCCGCTGACTGCTGTCACTATTCACGCCACAGAGGTATTGATGGTATGCGGCCCAGAATGTAATGCTGGAAAGTGGAAATGTTCTTTGTGTAGTCCTCAAACAATGGCAGGAGTGTCATACCGGCTGTCACATGGAGAGGCTTCTGTAACAACTGCGTGCATCAGGCTGTTGGTGATGTAGTAGCAGCAGTGGAAAAAACACTACCAAGAGAAATTGTCAAGAAAAAGTCAAAGTAGGCTATACTATTTCCAAAAAAGGCATAGTATTGTATGTCGAAAAACATCAAAGTAGATCAGCTTCTCTAACAAAAGTCACAGTATAGTCTATCGAAAAAAAGTCATATTATAGTATGAATGAATGAATGAATGAATGAATGAATGAATGAATGAATGAATCTTTATTTCCAACCTGTAAAAACAACACACACAAAAAATGCAAACAAGCCTTACAGCAATGAAAAAAACAAAAAGACACACACAAAAGGAAAAGGCCATTCCAAAACCTATTCATTTATCTCAATAACAAATAAAGCCACTTTGACTTAAATATTGCATGTTCAAAAGGGAGCAGGAAGAAGTACACACATATTTAATTCTACCCCTATATATACATTCACAGTCTACATAAACAACTTATATATACAGTATTAGTGTATAAGTGTTGTATACAACCCATTACAATATAAACAGCTATCCTATTTTTTATGCTCAATGCAATACAATATAAGCAATATAAACACCCATACTAGCAAATAATACCAGCAGCAATAAATGATGGTAAGACCACCGTGTTGGAGTTAGAGTAAAATCACAGTATGCAGAAAAACAAACAAACAAAGTGATAGTATAGTATGTAGGAAATACAAAAAAGAAAAAAAAATATAGTCTAGTGTGCTCCAAAAAGTCACCGTATTCACTATATAACATATCAAAAAAACTTTGAAAAGTTTTTCAAAAGAAAACAAAATGAAGAAGAAGCCAATTCATAGCATCCGTAGAAAAATTCATATCGTAGTATGTCTAACCATAAGTCATAGTTTATTGTGACCAAAGATTTTTAGAGAAAAAATCAGAGCACAGTTCAGTTTAAAGAAAAAAAAAAAAGTCGAAGATGTATTTCGAAAGAGATAGCTTGTACTACATTTTGGTCCAGGTACACTTATCTAAAAAACAAAATGAAAGTCATTGCATAGTGTGTTGGGAAAAAAAAACTACTAAAAAAATACGGTGAAAAGTCATGGTATTGTATATTGTCGAAAACGGCATAAAAAAGTGATACTAATGTATGACCATCCATCCATCTATAGCACCGGATGTTGCAAAAATGGCCCTCAACACCATTAAATAGCACATCTAAAAATTGACCAAAACTGCCATACTAAAGAATGGCCAAAAATATCAAAATATGACATGCTCAAAAAACAGCTAAAAACAGTATTAAACCATGTAAAATAGCATGCCATAACCAGCCTTAGCAGAGGATGTTGCAAAAACACCATAAAATAGCCTATAAAAAAATGACCAAAAAAGCAATGTGAAGGTATGGCAAAAATGTCAAACTATTAAATGACCAAAAACAGCTGAAAACCACATAAAACCACACTGAATACCATGCCGACCCTACCATGGCACAGAAATTTGCAAAAATGGCCAAGACACACCATGAAATAGCATGTTGAAAAAATGACCGAAAAGGCAAGGCTATAGTATGGAAAAAATGTCAAAATATGACATGTCCCAAAAACAGCTGAAAAAACTTCAAAAAGCATTAACTAACATGCTAAGACACGCCATAGCATAGACTGTTGCAAAAATCGCAAAGGACAATATAAAATTTCACGTTGAAAAAATGACCGAAAAGGGCAAGGCTATAGTATGGAATAAACATCAAAATATGACATGTCCTAAAAACAGCTGAAAACACTTCAAAACAGCATAAACTAGCGTGCCAAAACACGCCATAGCATAGGATGTTGCAAAAATGGCCAAAAACACCATGAAATTACACATTGAAAAAGTGACGGAAAAGGCAAGGCTATAGTATGGAAAAAATGTCAAAATATGACATGTCCCAAAAACAGCTGAAAACACTTCAAAACAGCATAAACTAGCGTGCAAAAACACGCCATAGCATACAATGTTTCAAAAATGGCTAAAAACACCAAAAAATCACATATTGAAAAAATGACCGAAAAGGGCAAGGCTATAGTATGGAATAAACATCAAAATATGACATGTCCTAAAAACAGCTGAAAACACTTCAAAACAGCATAAACTAGCGTGCAAAAACACGCCATAGCATAGGATGTTGCAAAAATGGCCAAAAACACCATGAAATTACATGTTGAAAAAATGACGGAAAAGACAAGGCTATAGTATGGAAAAAATGTCAAAATATGACATGTCCCAAAAACAGCTGAAAACACTTCAAAACAGCATAAACTAGCGTGCCAAAACACGCCATAGCATAGAATGTTTTAAAAATGGCCCAAAACACCATAAAATTACATGTTGAAAAAATGACGGAAAAGGCAATGCTATAGTATGGAAATATGTCAAAATATGACATGTCCCAAAAACAGCTGAAAACACATCAAAAAAGCATAAACTAGCGTGCAAAAACAAGCCATAGCATAGAATGTTGCAAAAATGGCTAAAAACACCATGAAATTACACGTTGAAAAAATGACGGAAAAGGCAAGGCTATAGTATGGAAAACATGTCAAAATATGACATGTCCCAAAAACAGTTGAAATCACTTCAAAATAGCTTGTACTAGCGCCCAAAAACACGCCATAGCATAGAATCTTGCAAAAATGGCCAAAAACACCATGAAATTACATGTTGAAAAAATGACGGAAAAGACAAGGCTATAGTATGGAAAAAATGTCAAAATATGACATGTCCCAAAAACAGCTGAAAACACTTCAAAACAGCATAAGCTAGCGTACCAAAACAAGCCATAGCATAGAATTTTTTTAAAAATGGCCAAAAACACCATAAAATGACATGTTGAAAAAATGATGGAAAAGGCAATGCTATAGTATGGAAAAAATGTCAAAATATGACATGTCCCAAAAACCGCCTAAAACACTTCAAAACAGCATAAACTAGCGTGCAAAAACAAGCCATAGCATAGAATGTTGCAAAAATGGCTAAAAACACCATGAAATTACACGTTGAAAAAATGACGGAAAAGGCAAGGCTATAGTATGGAAAAATGTCAAAATATGACATGCCCCAAACACAGCTGAAAACACTTCAAAACAGCATAAACTAGCGTGCCAAAACACGCCATAGCATACAATGTTTCAAAAATGGCCAAAAACACCATAAAATTACATGTTGAAAAAATGTCCGAAAAGGCAAGGCTATAGTATGGAAAAAACGTCAAAATATGACATGTCCCAAAAACAGCTGAAAACACTTCAAAACGACAAAAACTAGCGTGCCAAAACACGCCATAGCATACAATGTTTCAAAAATGGCCAAAAACACCAAAAAATCACATATTGAAAAAATGACGGAAAAGGCAAGGCTATAGTATGGAAAAAATGTCAAAATATGACATGTCCCAAAAACAGCTGAAAACACTTCAAAACAGCACAAACTAGCGTGCCAAAATACGCCATAGCATGCAATGTTGCAAAAAAGGGCCGAAAACACCATAAAATTACATATTGAAAAAATGACGGAAAAGGCAAGGCTATAGTATGGAAATAATGTCAAAATATGACATGTCCCGAAAAAAGCTGAAAACACTTCAAAACAGCATAAACTAGCGTGCCAAAACACGCCATAGCATAGGATGTTGCAAAAATGGCCAAAAACACCATGAAATTACATATTGAAAAATGAGAGAAAAGGCAAGGCTATAGTATGGAAAAAATGTCAAAATATGACATGTCCCAAAAACAGCTGAAAACACTTCAAAACAGCATAAACTAGCGTGCAAAAACACGCCATAGCATAGAATGTTGCAAAAATGGCCAAAACACCATAAAATTACATGTTGAAAAAATGTCCGAAAAGGCAAGGCTAGTATGGAAAAAACGGCGTAATATGACATGTCCCAAAAACAGCTGAAAACACTTCAAAACAGCATAAACTAGCGTGCAAAAACAAGCCATAACATAGAATGTTGCAAAAATCGCTAAAAAACCCTTAAAATTACAGATTGAAAGAATGACAGAAAAGACAAGGCTATAGTATGGAAAAACGTCAAAATATGACATGTCCCAAAAACAGCTGAAAACACTTCAAAACAGCATAAACTAGCGTGCAAAAACAAGCCATAACATAGAATGTTGCAAAAATCGCTAAAAAACCCTTAAAATTACAGATTGAAAGAATGACAGAAAAGACAAGGCTATAGTATGGAAAAACGTCAAAATATGACATGTCCCAAAAACAGCTGAAAACACTTCAAAACAGCATAAACTAGCGTGCAAAAACACGCCATAGCATAGAATGTTGCAAAAATCGGTAAAAAAACCCTTAAAATTACAGATTGAAAAAATGACAGAAAAGATAAGGCTATAGTATGGAAAAAATGTCAAAATATGACATGTCCCAAAAACAGCTGAAAACACTTCAAAACGACAAAAACTAGCGTGCAAAAACACGCCATAGCATTGAATGTTTTAAAAATGGCCAAAAACACCATAAAATTACATGTTGAAAAAATGTCCGAAAAGGCAAGGCTATAGTATGGAAAAAACGTCAAAATATGACATGTCCCAAAAACAGCTGAAAACACTTCAAAACAGCATAAGCTAGCAGGTAAAAACACGCCATAGCATAGAATGTTGCAAAAATGGCCAAAAACACCATGAAATTACATGTTGAAAAAATGATGGAAAAGGCAAGGCTATAGTATGGAAAAAATGTCAAAATATGACATGTCCCAAAAACCGCCTAAAACACTTCAAAACAGCATAAGCTAGCGTGCAAAAACACGCCATAGCATAGATTTTTTTTAAAAATGGCCAAAAACACCATAAAATTACATGTTGAAAAAATGAAAATGAAATGACAGAGAGGATGTTTCACCATTCCTTAGTATCTTTTTATATTGCCCTGCAATACTGTATATCTGTTTGTGTGCCTGTGTGTGTCTTGTCCGTACCTACATCCTACGTACAGTAGGCCCTATGGGCGCAGGCAGATCACCACTTGGACTCCTCCTACTCCCCTTCCACTCCAAATTTTGGTCCTTAACGCTGAAGCCAAAAAGAAAATGAAGAAACAAAACAAAGAAGGAATATCTTCCAACAGTGCAATTCTGCGTGTTTTGTATCGATGTACGCTCCAATACACTCTGTCTCGTCTTTTAATGATGATGATTTTACCAAAACAGTATTTATAATCTGAGAGGACAAAGACAGGACAAAGAGTACTCTTTGTCCTCTCAGATTATAAATACTGTTTTGAGAGGACAAAGACAGGACAAAGAGTACTCTTTGTCCTCTCAGATTATAAATACTGTTTTGAGAGGACAAAGACAGGACAAAGAGTACTCTTTGTCCTCTCAGATTATAAATACTGTTTTGAGAGGACAAAGACAGGACAAAGAGTACTCTTTGTCCTCTCAGATTATAAATACTGTTTTGAGAGGACAAAGACAGGACAAAGAGTACTCTTTGTCCTCTCAGATTATAAATACTGTTTTGAGAGGACAAAGACAGGACAAAGAGTACTCTTTGTCCTCTCAGATTATAAATACTGTTTTGAGAGGACAAAGACAGGACAAAGAGTACTCTTTGTCCTCTCAGATTATAAATACTGTTTTGAGAGGACAAAGACAGGACAAAGAGTACTCTTTGTCCTCTCAGATTATAAATACTGTTTTGGTAAAATCATCATCATTAAAAGACGAGACAGAGTGTATTGGAGCGTACATTAATGTCGGCTCTTCCTATCATTGTGAAGCAGAATTCACCAAGCGTTGGATTGTTCACCCACTAATAGGGAACGTGAGCTGGGTTTAGACCGTCGTGAGACAGGTTAGTTTTACCCTTCTCGAATTTTGATCGAATTTCACAGACAGAAAGGAATCGAGATGTTTTTTTTACAGTGCAAGTAGAATAACGAGTGCTGTGAGCTTCAACGTCTAAAATGCAAAATGTTCAGTAATAAAATTTAGAATCCATGAAGTGAAAAGAGTCGGTTATTTCTCGTCTGGATGAAATGAAGAGAAGGAGTGAGGCTTCAAAATATGACATGTCCCAAAAACAGCTGAAAACACTTCAAAACAGCATAAACTAGCGTGCAAAAACACGCCATAGCATAGAATGTTTTAAAAATGGCCAAAAACACCCTAAAATTACATGTTGAAAAAATGACGGAAAAGGCAAGGCTATAGTATGGAAAAAATGTCAAAATATGACATGTCCCAAAAACAGCTGAAAACACTTCAAAACAGCATAAACTAGCGTGCCAAAACACGCCATAGCATAGGATGTTGCAAAAATGGCCCAAAACACCATGAAATTACACGTTGAAAAAATGACGGAAAAGGCAAGGCTATAGTATGGAAAAAATGTCAAAATATGACATGTCCCAAAAACAGTTGAAAACACTTCAAAACAGCATAAACTAGCGTGCAAAAACACACCATAGCATAGAATGTTGCAAAAATGGCTAAAAACACCATGAAATTACACGTTGAAAAAATGACGGAAAAGGCAAGGCTATAGTATGGAAAAAATGTCAAAATATGACATGTCCCAAAAACAGCTGAAAACACTTCAAAACAGCATAAACTAGCGTGCAAAAACACGCCATAGCATAGAATGTTGCAAAAATGGCCAAAAACACCATAAAATTACATGTTGAAAAAATGATGGAAAAGGCAAGGCTATAGTATGGAAAAAATGTCAAAATATGACATGTCCCAAAAACAGTTGAAAACACTTCAAAACAGCATAAACTAGCGTGCCAAAACACGCCATAGCATAGAGAATTGCAAAAATGGCCCAAAACACCATGAAATTACACGTTGAAAAAATGACGGAAAAGGCAAGGCTATAGTATGGAAAAAATGTCAAAATATGACATGTCCCAAAAACAGCTGAAAACACTTCAAAACAGCATAAACTAGCGTGCAAAAACACGCCATAGCATAGAATGTTGCAAAAATGGCCAAAAACACCATAAAATTACATGTTGAAAAAATGACGGAAAAGGCAAGGCTATAGTGTGGAAAAAATGTCAAAATATGACATGTCCCAAAAACAGCTGAAAACACTTCAAAACAGCATAAACTAGCGTGCAAAAACACGCCATAGCATAGAATGTTGCAAAATGGCCAAAACACCATAAAATTACATGTTGAAAAATGACGGAAAAGGCAAGGCTATAGTATGGAAAAAATGTCAAAATATGACATGTCCCAAAAACAGCTGAAAACACTTCAAAACAGCATAAGCTAGCGTGCAAAAACACGCCATAGCATAGAATGTTGCAAAAATGGCCCAAAACACCATGAAATTACATGTTGAAAAAATGATGGAAAAGGCAAGGCTATAGTATGGAAAAAATGTCAAAATATGACATGTCCCAAAAACAGCTGAAAACACTTCAAAACAGCATAAACTAGCGTGCCAAAACACGCCATAGCATAGAATGTTGCAAAAATGGCCAAAAACACCATGAAATTACACGTTGAAAAAATGACGGAAAAGGCAAGGCTATAGTATGGAAAAAATGTCAAAATATGACATGTCCCAAAAACAGCTGAAAACACTTCAAAACAGCATAAACTAAGCGTGCAAAAAACACGCCATAGCATAGAATGTTGCAAAAATGGCTAAAAACACCATAAAATTACATGTTGAAAAAATGACGGAAAAGACAAGGCTATAGTATGGAAAAAATGTCAAAATATGACATGTCCCAAAAACAGCTGAAAACACTTCAAAACAGCATAAACTAGCGTGCAAAAACACGCCATAGCATAGAATGTTGCAAAAATGGCCAAAAACACCATAAAATTACATGTTGAAAAAATGACGGAAAAGGCAAGGCTATAGTATGGAAAAAATGTCAAAATATGACATGTCCCAAAAACAGCTGAAAACACTTCAAAACAGCATAAACTAGCGTGCAAAACACGCCATAGCATAGGATGTTGCAAAATGGCCCAAAACACCATGAAATTACACGCTGAAAAAATGACAGAAAAGGCAAGGCTATAGTATGGAAAAAATGTCAAAATATGACATGTCCCAAAAACAGCTGAAAACACTTCAAAACAGCATAAACTAGCGTGCAAAAACACACCATAGCATAGAATGTTGCAAAAATGGCTAAAAACACCATAAAATTACATGTTGAAAAAATGAGAGAAAAGGCAAGGCTATAGTATGGAAAAAATTTCAAAATATGACATGTCCCAAAAACCGCCTAAAACACTTCAAAACAGCATAAACTAGCGTGCCAAAACACGCCATAGCATAGGATGTTGCAAAAATGGCTTAAAAACACCATGAAATTACATATTGAAAAAATGAGAGAAAAGGCAAGGCTATAGTATGGAAAAAATGTCAAAATATGACATGTCCCAAAAACAGCTGAAAACACTTCAAAACAGCATAAACTAGCGTGCAAAAACACGCCATAGCATAGAATGTTGCAAAAATGGCTAAAAACACCATAAAATTACATATTGAAAAAATGACGGAAAAGGCAAGGCTATAGTATGGAAAAAATGTCAAAATATGACATGTCCCAAAAACAGCTGAAAACACTTCAAAACAGCATAAACTAGCGTACAAACACGCCATAGCATAGGATGTTGCAAAATGGCCCAAAAACACCATGAAATTAAGTGTTGAAAAAATGACGGAAAAGGCAAGGCTATAGTATGGAAAAATGTCAAAATATGACATGTCCCAAAAACAGCTGAAAACACTTCAAAACAGCATAAACTAGCGTGCAAAAAACACGCCATAGCATAGAATGTTGCAAAATGGCCAAAAAAACCATGAAATGACATGTTGAAAAAATGAGAGAAAAGGCAAGGCTATAGTATGGAAAAAATGTCAAAATATGACATGTCCCAAAAACAGCTGAAAACACTTGAAAACAGCATAAACTAGCGTGCAAAAACACGCCATAGCATAGAATGTTGCAAAAATCGCTAAAAACACCATAAAATTACATGTTGAAAAAATGACGGAAAAGGCAAGGCTATAGTATGGAAAAAATGTCAAAATATGACATGTCCCAAAAACAGCTGAAAACACTTCAAAACAGCATAAACTAGCGTGCAAAAACACACCATAGCATAGAATGTTGCAAAAATGGCTAAAAACACCATGAAATTACATATTGAAAAAATGAGAGAAAAGGCAAGGCTATAGTATGGAAAAAATGTCAAAATATGACATGTCCCAAAAACAGCTGAAAACACTTCAAAACAGCATAAACTAGCGTGCAAAAACACACCATAGCATAGAATGTTGCAAAAATGGCTAAAAACACCATGAAATTACACGTTGAAAAAATGACGGAAAAGGCAAGGCTATAGTATGGAAAAAATGTCAAAATATGACGTGTCCCAAAACAGCTGAAAACACTTCAAAACAGCATAAACTAGCGTGCAAAAACACGCCATAGCATAGAATGTTGCAAAAATGGCTAAAAACACCATAAAATTACATATTGAAAAAATGACGGAAAAGGCAAGGCAATAGTATGGAAAAAATGTCAAAATATGACATGTCCCAAAACAGCTGAAAACACTTCAAAACAGCATAAACTAGCGTGCCAAAACACGCCATAGCATAGGATGTTGCAAAAATGGCCCAAAACACCATGAAATTAAGTGTTGAAAAAATGACGGAAAAGGCAAGGCTATAGTATGGAAAAAATGTCAAAATATGACATGTCCCAAAAACAGCTGAAAACACTTCAAAACTGCATAAACTAGCGTGCAAAACCACGCCATAGCATAGAATGTTGCAAAAATGGCCAAAAACACCATGAAATTACACGTTGAAAAAATGACGGAAAAGGCAAGGCTATAGTATGGAAAAAATGTCAAAATATGACATGTCCCAAAAACAGCTGAAAACACTTCAAAACAGCATAAACTAGCGTGCAAAAACACGCCATAGCATAGAATGTTGCAAAAATGGCCAAAAACACCATAAAATTACATGTTGAAAAAATGACGGAAAAGGCAAGGCTATAGTATGGAAAAAATGTCAAAATATGACATGTCCCAAAAACAGCTGAAAACACTTCAAAACAGCATAAACTAGCGTGCAAAAACACGCCATAGCATAGAATGTTGCAAAAATGGCCAAAAACACCATAAAATTACATGTTGAAAAATGACGAAAAGGCAAGGCTATAGTATGGAAAACATGTCAAAATATGACATGTCCCAAAAACAGCTGAAAACACTTCAAAACAGCATAACCTAGCGTGCAAAAACACGCCATAGCATAGAATGTTTTAAAAATGGCCAAAAACGCCATAAAATTGCATATTGAAAAAATGAGAGAAAAGGCAAGGCTATAGTATGGAAAAAATGTCAAAATATGACATGTCCCAAAAACAGCTGAAAACACTTGAAAACAGCATAAACTAGCGTGCAAAAACACGCCATAGCATAGAATGTTGCAAAAATGGCCCAAAACACCATGAAATTACATGTTGAAAAAATGATGGAAAAGGCAAGGCTATAGTATGGAAAAAATGTCAAAATATGACATGTCCCAAAAACAGCTGAAAACACTTCAAAACAGCATAAACTAGCGTGCCAAAACACGCCATAGCATAGAATGTTGCAAAAATGGCCCAAAACACCATGAAATTACACGTTGAAAAAATGACGGAAAAGGCAAGGCTATAGTATGGAAAAAATGTCAAAATATGACATGTCCCAAAAACAGCTGAAAACACTTCAAAACAGCATAAGCTAGCGGGCAAAAACACGCCATAGCATAGAATGTTGCAAAATGGCTAAAAACACCATAAAATTACATGTTGAAAAAATGACGGAAAAGACAAGGCTATAGTATGGAAAAAATGTCAAAATATGACATGTCCCAAAAACAGCTGAAAACACTTCAAAACAGCATAAACTAGCGTGCAAAAACACGCCATAGCATAGAATGTTGCAAAAATGGCCAAAAACACCATAAAATTACATGTTGAAAAAATGACGGAAAAGGCAAGGCTATAGTATGGAAAAAATGTCAAAATATGACATGTCCCAAAAACAGCTGAAAACACTTCAAAACAGCATAAACTAGCGTGCAAAAACACACCATAGCATAGAATGTTGCAAAAATGGCTAAAAACACCATGAAATTACACGTTGAAAAAAGGAGAGAAAAGGCAAGGCTATAGTATGGAAAAAATGTCAAAATATGACATGTCCCAAAAACAGCTGAAAACACTTCAAAACAGCATAAGCTAGCGGGCAAAAACACGCCATAGCATACAATGTTGCAAAAATGGCCAAAAACACCATAAAATTACATATTGAAAAAATGACAGAAAAGGCAAGGCTATAGTATGGAAAAAATGTCAAAATATGACATGTCCCAAAAACAGCTGAAAACACTTCAAAACAGCATAAACTAGCGTGCCAAAACACGCCATAGCATAGGATGTTGCAAAAATGGCCCAAAACACCATGAAATTAAGTGTTGAAAAAATGACGGAAAAGGCAAGGCTATAGTATGGAAAAAATGTCAAAATATGACATGTCCCAAAAACAGCTGAAAACACTTCAAAACAGCATAAACTAGCGTGCAAAAACACGCCATAGCATAGAATGTTGCAAAAATGGCCAAAAACACCATGAAATTACATGTTGAAAAAATGACGGAAAAGGCAAGGCTATAGTATGGAAAAAATGTCAAAATATGACATGTCCCAAAAACAGCTGAAAACACTTCAAAACAGCATAAACTAGCGTGCAAAAACACGCCATAGCATAGAATGTTACAAAAATGGCTAAAAACACCATAAAATTACATGTTGAAAAAATGACGGAAAAGGCAAGGCTATAGTATGGAAAAAATGTCAAAATATGACATGTCCCAAAAACAGCTGAAAACACTTCAAAACAGCATAAACTAGCGTGCAAAAACACACCATAGCATAGAATGTTGCAAAAATGGCTAAAAACACCATGAAATTACATATTGAAAAAATGAGAGAAAAGGCAAGGCTATAGTATGGAAAAAATGTCAAAATATGACATGTCCCAAAAACAGCTGAAAACACTTCAAAACAGCATAAACTAGCGTGCAAAAACACACCATAGCATAGAATGTTGCAAAAATGGCTAAAAACACCATGAAATTACACGTTGAAAAAATGAGAGAAAAGGCAAGGCTATAGTATGGAAAAAATGTCAAAATATGACATGTCCCAAAAACAGCTGAAAACACTTGAAAACAGCATAAACTAGCGTGCCAAAACACGCCATAGCATAGAATGTTGCAAAAATCGCTAAAAACACCATGAAATTACATATGGAAAAATGAGAGAAAAGGCAAGGCTATAGTATGGAAAAAATGTCAAAATATGACATGTCCCAAAAACAGCTGAAAACACTTCAAAACAGCATAAACTAGCGTGCCAAAACACGCCATAGCATAGGATGTTGCAAAAATGGCCCAAAACACCATGAAATTAAGTGTTGAAAAAATGACGGAAAAGGCAAGGCTATAGTATGGAAAAAATGACAAAATATGACATGTCCCAAAAACAGCTGAAAACACTTCAAAACTGCATAAACTAGCGTGCAAAACCACGCCATAGCATAGAATGTTGCAAAAATGGCCAAAAACACCATAAAATTACACGTTGAAAAAATGACGGAAAAGGCAAGGCTATAGTATGGAAAAAATGTCAAAATATGACATGTCCCAAAAACAGCTGAAAACACTTCAAAACAGCATAAACTAGCGTGCAAAAACACACCATAGCATAGAATGTTGCAAAAATGGCTAAAAACACCATGAAATTACATATTGAAAAAATGAGAGAAAAGGCAAGGCTATAGTATGGAAAAAATGTCAAAATATGACATGTCCCAAAAACAGCTGAAAACACTTCAAAACAGCATAAACTAGCGTGCAAAAACACGCCATAGCATAGAATGTTGCAAAAATGGCTAAAAACACCATAAAATTACATATTGAAAAAATGAGAGAAAAGGCAAGGCTATAGTATGGAAAAAATGTCAAAATATGACATGTCCCAGCTGAAAACAATTCAAAACAGCATAAACTAGCGTGCCAAAACACGCCATAGCATAGGATGTTGCAAAAATGGCCCAAAACACCATGAAATTACATGTTGAAAAAATGACGGAAAAGGCAAGGCTATAGTATGGAAAAAATGTCAAAATATGACATGTCCCAAAAACAGCTGAAAACACTTCAAAACAGCATAAACTAGCGTGCAAAAACACGCCATAGCATAGAATGTTGCAAAAATGGCCAAAAACACCATGAAATTACATGTTGAAAAAATGACGGAAAAAGGCAAGGCTATAGTATGGAAAAATGTCAAAATATGACATGTCCCAAAAACAGCTGAAAACACTTCAAAACAGCATAAACTAGCGTGCAAAAACACACCATAGCATAGAATGTTGCAAAAATGGCTAAAAACACCATGAAATTACACGTTGAAAAATGACGGAAAAGGCAAGGCTATAGTATGGAAAAAATGTCAAAATATGACATGTCCCAAAAACAGTTGAAAACACTTCAAAACAGCATAAACTAGCGTGCAAAAACACGCCATAGCATAGAATGTTGCAAAAATGGCCAAAAACACCATGAAATTACATGTTGAAAAAATGACGGAAAAGGCAAGGCTATAGTATGGAAAAAATGTCAAAATATGACATGTCCCAAAAACAGCTGAAAACACTTCAAAACAGCATAAACTAGCGTGCCAAAACACGCCATAGCATAGAATGTTGCAAAAATGGCTAAAAACACCATGAAATTACATATTGAAAAAATGAGAGAAAAGGCAAGGCTATAGTATGGAAAAAATGTCAAAATATGACATGTCCCAAAAACAGCTGAAAACACTTCAAAACAGCATAAACTAGCGTGCAAAAACACGCCATAGCATAGGATGTTGCAAAAATGGCTAAAAACACCATAAAATTACATGTTGAAAAATGAGAGAAAAGGCAAGGCTATAGTATGGAAAAAATGTCAAAATATGACATGTCCCAAAAACAGCTGAAAACACTTCAAAACAGCATAAACTAGCGTGCAAAAACACACCATAGCATAGAATGTTGCAAAAATGGCTAAAAACACCATAAAATTACATGTTGAAAAAATGAGAGAAAAGGCAAGGCTATAGTATGGAAAAAATGTCAAAATATGACATGTCCCAAAAACAGCTGAAAACACTTCAAAACAGCATAAACTAGCGTGCAAAAACACGCCATAGCATAGAATGTTTTAAAAATGGCTAAAAACACCATGAAATTACACGTTGAAAAAATGAGAGAAAAGGCAAGGCTATAGTATGGAAACAATGTCAAAATATGACATGTCCCAAAAACAGCTGAAAACACTTCAAAACAGCATAAACTAGCGTGCAAAAACACGCCATAGCATAGAATGTTGCAAAAATGGCTAAAAACACCATAAAATTAAATATTGAAAAAATGACGGAAAAGGCAAGGCTATAGTATGGAAAAAATGTCAAAATATGACATGTCCCAAAAACAGCTGAAAACACTTCAAAACAGCATAAACTAGCGTGCAAAAACACGCCATAGCATAGAATGTTGCAAAATGGCCAAAACACCATGAATTTACATGTTGAAAAATGACGGAAAAGGCAAGGCTATAGTATGGAAAAATGTCAAAATCATGACATGTCCCAAAAACAGCTGAAAACACTTCAAAACAACATAAACTAGCGTGCAAAAACACGCCATAGCATAGAATGTTCCAAAAATAGCCCAAAACACCATGAAATTACGCGTTGAAAAAATGCGAGAAAAGGCAAGGCTATAGTATGGAAAAAATGTCAAAATATGACATGTCCCAAAAACAGCTGAAAACACTTCAAAACAGCATAAACTAGCGTGCAAAAACACACCATAGCATAGAATGTTGCAAAAATGGCTAAAAACACCATGAAATTACATATTGAAAAAATGAGAGAAAAGGCAAGGCTATAGTATGGAAAAAATGTCAAAATATGACATGTCCCAAAAACAGCTGAAAACACTTCAAAACAGCATAAGCTAGCGTGCCAAAACACGCCATAGCATAGAATTTTTCAAAAATGGCCAAAAACACCATAAAATGAAATGTTGAAAAAATGACGGAAAAGGCAAGGCTATAGTATGGAAAAAATGTCAAAATATGACATGTCCCAAAAACAGCTGAAAACACTTCAAAACAGCATAAACTAGCGTGCAAAAACACGCCATAGCATAGAATGTTGCAAAAATGGTCCAAAACACCATGAAATTACACGTTGAAAAAATGACGGAAAAGGCAAGGCTATAGTATGGAAAAAATGTCAAAATATGACATGTCCCAAAAACAGCTGAAAACACTTCAAAACAGCATAAACTAGCGTGCAAAAAACACGCCATAGCATAGAATTTTAAAAATGGCCAAAAACACCATGAAATGACATGTTGAAAAAATGATGGAAAAGGCAAGGCTATAGTATGGAAAAAATGTCAAAATATGACATGTCCCAAAAACAGCTGAAAACACTTCAAAACAGCATAAACTAGCGTGCAAAAACAAGCCATAGCATAGAATGTTGCAAAAATGGCTAAAAACACCATGAAATTACACGTTGAAAAAATGAGAGAAAAGGCAAGGCTATAGTATGGAAAAAATGTCAAAATATGACATGTCCCAAAAACAGCTGAAAACACTTGAAAACAGCATAAGCTAAGCGTGCAAAACACGCCATAGCATAGAATTTTGAAAATGGCCAAAAACACCAAGAAATGACATGATGAAAAAATGAGAGAAAAGGCAAGGCTATAGTATGGAAAAAATGTCAAAATATGACATGTCCCAAAAACAGCTGAAAACACTTCAAAACAGCATAAACTAGCGTGCAAAAACACGCCATAGCATAGGATGTTGCAAAAATGGTCCAAAACACCATGAAATTACAAGTTGAAAAAATGACGGAAAAGGCAAGGCTATAGTATGGAAAAAATGTCAAAATATGACATGTCCCAAAAACAGCTGAAAACACTTCAAAACAGCATAAGCTAGCGTGCAAAAACACGCCATAGCATAGAATTTTTTAAAAATGGCCAAAAACACCATGAAATGACATGTTGAAAAAATGATGGAAAAGGCAAGGCTATAGTATGGAAAAAATGTCAAAATATGACATGTCCCAAAAACAGCTGAAAACACTTCAAAACAGCATAAACTAGCGTGCAAAAACAAGCCATAGCATAGAATGTTGCAAAAATGGCTAAAAACACCATGAAATTACACGTTGAAAAAATGACGGAAAAGGCAAGGCTATAGTATGGAAAAAATGTCAAAATATGACATGTCCCAAAAACAGCTGAAAACACTTCAAAACAGCATAAACTAAGCGTGCAAAAACACGCCATAGCATAGAATGTTGCAAAATGGCCCAAAACACCATGAAATTACACGCTGAAAAAATGAGAAAAGGCAAGGCTATAGTATGGAAAAAATGTCAAAATATGACATGTCCCAAAAACAGCTGAAAACACTTCAAAACAGCATAAACTAGCGTGCAAAAACACACCATAGCATAGAATGTTGCAAAAATGGCTAAAAACACCATGAAATTACATATTGAAAAAATGAGAGAAAAGGCAAGGCTATAGTATGGAAAAAATGTCAAAATATGACATGTCCCAAAAACAGCTGAAAACACTTCAAAACAGCATAAACTAGCGTGCAAAAACATGCCATAGCATAGAGAATTGCAAAAATCGCTGAAAAACCCTTAAAATTACATATTGAAAAAATGACCGAAAAAGATAAGGTTATAGTATGGAAAAAATGTCAAAATATGACATGTCCCAAAAACAGCTGAAAACACTTCAAAACAGCATAAACTAGCGTGCCAAAACACGCCATAGCATACAATGTTTCAAAAATGGCCAAAAACACCTTAAAATTACATGTTGAAAAATGACGGAAAAGGCAAGGCTATAGTATGGAAAAAATGTCAAAATATGACATGTCCCAAAAACAGCTGAAAACACTTCAAAACAGCATAAACTATCGTACAAAACACGCCATAGCATAGGATGTTGCAAAAATGGCCCAAAACACCATGAAATTACACGCTGAAAAAATGACAGAAAAGGCAAGGCTATAGTATGGAAAAAATGTCAAAATATGACATGTCCCAAAAACAGCTGAAAACACTTCAAAACAGCATAAACTAGCGTGCAAAAACACACCATAGCATAGAATGTTGCAAAAATGGCCAAAAACACCATAAAATTACATGTTGAAAAAATGATGGAAAAGGCAAGGCTATAGTATGGAAAAAATGTCAAAATATGACATGTCCCAAAAACAGCTGAAAACACTTCAAAACAGCATAAACTAGCGTGCAAAAACACGCCATAGCATAGAATGTTGCAAAAATGGCTAAAAACACCATGAAATTACATATTGAAAAAATGAGAGAAAAGGCAAGGCTATAGTATGGAAAAATGTCAAAATATGACATGTCCCAAAAACAGCTGAAAACACTTCAAAACAGCATAAACTAGCGTGCAAAAACACGCCATAGCATAGAATGTTACAAAAATGGCTAAAAACACCATAAAATTACATGTTGAAAAATGACGGAAAAGGCAAGGCTATAGTATGGAAAAAATCTCAAAATATGACATGTCCCAAAAACAGCTGAAAACACTTGAAAACAGCATAAACTAGCGTGCAAAAACACGCCATAGCATAGAATGTTTTAAAAATGGCCAAAAACACCATAAAATTACATGTTGAAAAAATGACGGAAAAAGGCAAGGCTATAGTATGGAAAAATGTCAAAATATGACATGTCCCAAAAACAGCTGAAAACACTTCAAAACAGCATAAACTAAGCGTGCAAAAACACGCCATATAGCATAGGATGTTGCAAAATGGCCAAAAACACCATGAAATTACACGTTGAAAAAATGAGAGAAAAGGCAAGGCTATAGTATGGAAAAAATGTCAAAATATGACATGTCCCAAAAACAGCTGAAAACACTTGAAAACAGCATAAGCTAGCGTGCCAAAACACGCCATAGCATAAAATTTTTTGAAAATGGCCAAAAACACCATAAAATTACACGTTGAAAAAATGACGGAAAAGGCAAGGCTATAGTATGGAAAAAATGTCAAAATATGACATGTCCCAAAAACAGCTGAAAACACTTCAAAACAGCATAAACTAGCGTGCAAAAACAAGCCATAGCATAGAATGTTGCAAAAATGGCTAAAAACACCATGAAATTACATATTGAAAAAATGAGAGAAAAGGCAAGGCTATAGTATGGAAAAAATGTCAAAATATGACATGTCCCAAAAACAGCTGAAAACACTTCAAAACAGCATAAGCTAACGTACAAAACACGCCATAGCATAGAATTTTTGAAAATGGCCGAAAACACCATAAAATGACATGTTGAAAAATGATGGAAAAGGTAAAGGTATGGAAAAATGTCAAAATATGACATGTCCCAAAAACAGCTGAAAACACTTCAAAACAGCATAAACTAAGCGTGCAAAAAACACGCCATAGCATAGAACGTTTTAAAATGGCCAAAACACCATAAAATTACATGTTGAAAAAATGACGGAAAAGGCAAGGCTATAGTATGGAAAAAATGTCAAAATATGACATGTCCCAAAAACAGCTGAAAACACTTCAAAACAGCATAAACTAGCGTGCCAAAACACGCCATAGCATAGGATGTTGCAAAAATGGCCAAAAACACCATGAAATTACACGTTGAAAAAATGACGGAAAAGGCAAGGCTATAGTATGGAAAAAATGTCAAAATATGACATGTCCCAAAAACAGCTGAAAACACTTCAAAACAGCATAAACTAGCGTGCAAAAACACACCATAGCATAGAATGTTGCAAAAATGGCTAAAAACACCATGAAATTACATATTGAAAAAATGAGAGAAAAGGCAAGGCTATAGTATGGAAAAAATGTCAAAATATGACATGTCCCAAAAACAGCTGAAAACACTTCAAAACAGCATAAACTAGCGTGCAAAAACACACCATAGCATAGAATGTTGCAAAATGGCTAAAAACACCATGAAATTACATATTGAAAAAATGAGAGAAAAGGCAAGGCTATAGTATGGAAAAAATGTCAAAATATGACATGTCCCAAAAACAGCTGAAAACACTTCAAAACAGCATAAACTAGCGTGCAAAAACACGCCATAGCATAGAATGTTGCAAAAATGGCTAAAAACACCATAAAATTCCATATTGAAAAAATGACGGAAAAGGCAAGGCTATAGTATGGAAAAAATGTCAAAATATGACATGTCCCAAAAACAGCTGAAAACACTTCAAAACAGCATAAGCTAGCGTGCAAAAACACGCCATAGCATAGAATTTTTTAAAAATGGCCAAAAACACCATGAAATGACATGTTGAAAAAATGATGGAAAAGGTAAGGCTATAGTATGGAAAAAATGTCAAAATATGACATGTCCCAAAAACAGCTGAAAACACTTCAAAACAGCATAAACTAGCGTGCCAAAACACGCCATAGCATAGAATGTTGCAAAAATGGCCCAAAACACCATGAAATTACACGTTGAAAAAATGACGGAAAAGGCAAGGCTATAGTATGGAAAAAATGTCAAAATATGACATGTCCCAAAAACAGCTGAAAACACTTCAAAACAGCATAAACTAAGCGTGCAAAACACGCCATATAGCATAGAATGTTGCAAAATGGCAAAAAACACCATGAAATTACACGTTGAAAAAATGACGGAAAAGGCAAGGCTATAGTATGGAAAAAATGTCAAAATATGACATGTCCCAAAAACAGCTGAAAACACTTCAAAACAGCATAAACTAGCGTGCAAAAACACGCCATAACATAGAATGTTGCAAAAATCGCTAAAAAACCCTTAAAATTACAGATTGAAGAAAGGAGAGAAAAGGCAAGGCTATAGTATGGAAAAAATGTCAAAATATGACATGTCCCAAAAACAGCTGAAAACACTTCAAAACAGCATAAACTAGTGTGCAAAAACACACCATAGCATAGAATGTTGCAAAAATGGCTAAAAACACCATGAAATTACACGTTGAAAAAATGAGAGAAAAGGCAAGGCTATAGTATGGAAACAATGTCAAAATATGACATGTCCCAAAAACAGCTGAAAACACTTCAAAACAGCATAAACTAGCGTGCAAAAACACGCCATAGCATAGAATGTTGCAAAAATGGCTAAAAACACCATAAAATTCCATATTGAAAAAATGACGGAAAAGGCAAGGCTATAGTATGGAAAAAATGTCAAAATATGACATGTCCCAAAAACAGCTGAAAACACTTCAAAACAGCATAAGCTAGCGTGCAAAAACACGCCATAGCATAGAATTTTTTAAAAATGGCCAAAAACACCATGAAATGACATGTTGAAAAAATGATGGAAAAGGTAAGGCTATAGTATGGAAAAAATGTCAAAATATGACATGTCCCAAAAACAGCTGAAAACACTTCAAAACAGCATAAACTAGCGTGCCAAAACACGCCATAGCATAGAATGTTGCAAAAATGGCCCAAAACACCATGAAATTACACGTTGAAAAAATGACGGAAAGGGCAAGGCTATAGTATGGAAAAAATGTCAAAATATGACATGTCCCAAAAACAGCTGAAAACACTTCAAAACAGCATAAACTAGCGTGCCAAAACACGCCATAGCATAGAATGTTGCAAAAATGGCCCAAAACACCATGAAATTACATATTGAAAAAATGAGAGAAAAGGCAAGGCTATAGTATGGAAAAAATGTCAAAATATGACATGTCCCAAAAACAGCTGAAAACACTTCAAAACAGCATAAGCTAACGTGCCAAAACACGCCATAGCATAGAATTTTTTGAAAATGGCCGAAAACACCATAAAATGACATGTTGAAAAAATGATGGAAAAGGTAAGGTATGGAAAAAATGTCAAAATATGACATGTCCCAAAAACAGCTGAAAACACTTCAAAACAGCATAAACTAGCGTGCAAAAACACGCCATAGCATAGAATGTTTTAAAAATGGCCAAAAACACCATAAAATTACATGTTGAAAAAATGACGGAAAAGGCAAGGCTATAGTATGGAAAAAATGTCAAAATATGACATGTCCCAAAAACAGCTGAAAACACTTCAAAACAGCATAAACTAGCGTGCCAAAACACGCCATAGCATAGGATGTTGCAAAAATGGCCAAAGACACCATGAAATGACAAATTGAAAAATGACGGAAAAGGCAAGGCTATAGTATGGAAAAAATGTCAAAATATGACATGTCCCAAAAACAGCTGAAAACACTTCAAAACAGCATAAACTAGCGTGCAAAAACACACCATAGCATAGAATGTTGCAAAAATGGCTAAAAACACCATGAAATTACATATTGAAAAAATGAGAGAAAAGGCAAGGCTATAGTATGGAAAAAATGTCAAAATATGACATGTCCCAAAAACAGCTGAAAACACTTCAAAACAGCATAAACTAGCGTGCAAAAACACACCATAGCATAGAATGTTGCAAAAATGGCTAAAAACACCATGAAATTACACGTTGAAAAAATGAGAGAAAAGGCAAGGCTATAGTATGGAAAAAATGTCAAAATATGACATGTCCCAAAAACAGCTGAAAACACTTCAAAACAGCATAAACTAGCGTGCCAAAACACGCCATAGCATAGAATGTTTTAAAAATGGCTGAAAACACCATGAAATTACATATTGAAAAAATGACGGAAAAGGCAAGGCTATAGTATGGAAAAAACGTCAAAATATGACATGTCCCAAAAACAGCTGAAAACACTTCAAAACGTCAAAAACTAGCGTGCAAAAAACACGCCATAGCATAGAATGTTGCAAAATGGCTAAAAACACCATAAAATTAAATATTGAAAAATGACGGAAAAGGCAAGGCTATAGTATGGAAAAAATGTCAAAATATGACATGTCCCAAAAACAGCTGAAAACACTTCAAAACAGCATAAACTAGCGTGCAAAAACACGCCATAGCATAGAATGTTGCAAAAATGGCCCAAAACACCATGAATTTACATGTTGAAAAAATGACGGAAAAGGCAAGGCTATAGTATGGAAAAAATGTCAAAATATGACATGTCCCAAAAACAGCTGAAAACACTTCAAAACAGCATAAACTAGCGTGCAAAAACACGCCATAGCATAGAATGTTGCAAAAATGGCCAAAAACACCATGAAATTACACGTTGAAAAAATGACGGAAAAGGCAAGGCTATAGTATGGAAAAAATGTCAAAATATGACATGTCCCAAAAACCGCCTAAAACACTTCAAAACAGCATAAACTAGCGTGCCAAAACACGCCATAGCATAGGATGTTGCAAAAATGGCTTAAAAACACCATGAAATTACATATTGAAAAATGAGAGAAAAGGCAAGGCTATAGTATGGAAAAAATGTCAAAATATGACATGTCCCAAAAACAGCTGAAAACACTTGAAAACAGCATAAGCTAGCGTGCCAAAACACGCCATAGCATAGAATTTTTTGAAAATGGCCAAAAACACCATAAAATGACATGTTGAAAAAATGACGGAAAAGGCAAGGCTATAGTATGGAAAAAATGTCAAAATATGACATGTCCCAAAAACAGCTGAAAACACTTCAAAACAGCATAAACTAGCGTGCAAAAACACGCCATAGCATAGGATGTTGCAAAAATGGTCCAAAACACCATGAAATTACACGTTGAAAAAATGACGGAAAAGGCAAGGCTATAGTATGGAAAAAATGTCAAAATATGACATGTCCCAAAAACAGCTGAAAACACTTCAAAACAGCATAAGCTAGCGTGCAAAAACACGCCATAGCATAGAATTTTTTAAAAATGGCCAAAAACACCATGAAATGACATGTTGAAAAAATGATGGAAAAGGCAAGGCTATAGTATGGAAAAAATGTCAAAATATGACATGTCCCAAAAACAGCTGAAAACACTTCAAAACAGCATAAACTAGCGTGCAAAAACAAGCCATAGCATAGAATGTTGCAAAAATGGCTAAAAACACCATGAAATTACACGTTGAAAAAATGAGAGAAAAGGCAAGGCTATAGTATGGAAAAAATGTCAAAATATGACATGTCCCAAAAACAGCTGAAAACACTTGAAAACAGCATAAGCTAGCGTGCCAAAACACGCCATAGCATAGAATTTTTTGAAAATGGCCAAAAACACCATAAAATGACATGTTGAAAAAATGACGGAAAAGGCAAGGCTATAGTATGGAAAAAATGTCAAAATATGACATGTCCCAAAAACAGCTGAAAACACTTCAAAACAGCATAAACTAGCGTGCAAAAACACGCCATAGCATAGGATGTTGCAAAAATGGTCCAAAACACCATGAAATTACACGTTGAAAAAATGACGGAAAAGGCAAGGCTATAGTATGGAAAAAATGTCAAAATATGACATGTCCCAAAAACAGCTGAAAACACTTCAAAACAGCATAAGCTAGCGTGCAAAAACACGCCATAGCATAGAATTTTTTAAAAATGGCCAAAAACACCATGAAATGACATGTTGAAAAAATGATGGAAAAGGCAAGGCTATAGTATGGAAAAAATGTCAAAATATGACATGTCCCAAAAACAGCTGAAAACACTTCAAAACAGCATAAACTAGCGTGCAAAAACAAGCCATAGCATAGAATGTTGCAAAAATGGCTAAAAACACCATGAAATTACACGTTGAAAAAATGACGGAAAAGGCAAGGCTATAGTATGGAAAAAATGTCAAAATATGACATGTCCCAAAAACAGCTGAAAACACTTCAAAACAGCATAAACTAAGCGTACAAAACACGCCATAGCATAGAATGTTGCAAAAATGGCCCAAAACACCATGAAATTACACGCTGAAAAAATGACGGAAAAGGCAAGGCTATAGTATGGAAAAAATGTCAAAATATGACATGTCCCAAAAACAGCTGAAAACACTTCAAAACAGCATAAACTAGCGTGCAAAAACACACCATAGCATAGAATGTTGCAAAAATGGCTAAAAACACCATGAAATTACATATTGAAAAAATGAGAGAAAAGGCAAGGCTATAGTATGGAAAAAATGTCAAAATATGACATGTCCCAAAAACAGCTGAAAACACTTCAAAACAGCATAAACTAGCGTGCAAAAACATGCCATAGCATAGAGAATTGCAAAAATCGCTGAAAAACCCTTAAAATTACATATTGAAAAAATGACCGAAAAGATAAGGTTATAGTATGGAAAAAATGTCAAAATATGACATGTCCCAAAAACAGCTGAAAACACTTCAAAACAGCATAAACTAGCGTGCCAAAACACGCCATAGCATAGAATGTTGCAAAAATGGCCAAAAACACCTTAAAATTACATGTTGAAAAAATGACGGAAAAGGCAAGGCTATAGTATGGAAAAAATGTCAAAATATGACATGTCCCAAAAACAGCTGAAAACACTTCAAAACAGCATAAACTATCGTGCCAAAACACGCCATAGCATAGGATGTTGCAAAAATGGCCCAAAACACCATGAAATTACACGCTGAAAAAATGACAGAAAAGGCAAGGCTATAGTATGGAAAAATGTCAAAATATGACATGTCCCAAAAACAGCTGAAAACACTTCAAAACAGCATAAACTAGCATGCAAAAACACACCATAGCATAGAATGTTGCAAAAATGGCCAAAAACACCATAAAATTACATGTTGAAAAAATGATGGAAAAGGCAAGGCTATAGTATGGAAAAAATGTCAAAATATGACATGTCCCAAAAACAGCTGAAAACACTTCAAAACAGCATAAACTAGCGTGCAAAAACACGCCATAGCATAGAATGTTGCAAAAATGGCTAAAAACACCATGAAATTACATATTGAAAAAATGAGAGAAAAGGCAAGGCTATAGTATGGAAAAAATGTCAAAATATGACATGTCCCAAAAACAGCTGAAAACACTTCAAAACAGCATAAACTAGCGTGCAAAAACACGCCATAGCATAGAATGTTGCAAAAATGGCTAAAAACACCATAAAATTACATGTTGAAAAAATGACGGAAAAGGCAAGGCTATAGTATGGAAAAAATCTCAAAATATGACATGTCCCAAAAACAGCTGAAAACACTTCAAAACAGCATAAACTAGCGTGCAAAAACACGCCATAGCATAGAATGTTTTAAAAATGGCCAAAAACACCATGAAATTACACGTTGAAAAAATGACGGAAAAGGCAAGGCTATAGTATGGAAAAAATGTCAAAATATGACATGTCCCAAAAACAGCTGAAAACACTTCAAAACAGCATAAACTAGCGTGCCAAAACACGCCATAGCATAGGATGTTGCAAAAATGGCCCAAAACACCATGAAATTACACGTTGAAAAAATGAGAGAAAAGGCAAGGCTATAGTATGGAAAAAATGTCAAAATATGACATGTCCCAAAAACAGCTGAAAACACTTGAAAACAGCATAAGCTAGCGTGCCAAAACACGCCATAGCATAAAATTTTTTGAAAATGGCCAAAAACACCATAAAATTACACGTTGAAAAAATGACGGAAAAGGCAAGGCTATAGTATGGAAAAAATGTCAAAATATGACATGTCCCAAAAACAGCTGAAAACACTTCAAAACAGCATAAACTAGCGTGCAAAAACAAGCCATAGCATAGAATGTTGCAAAAATGGCTAAAAACACCATGAAATTACATATTGAAAAAATGAGAGAAAAGGCAAGGCTATAGTATGGAAAAAATGTCAAAATATGACATGTCCCAAAAACAGCTGAAAACACTTCAAAACAGCATAAGCTAACGTGCCAAAACACGCCATAGCATAGATTTTTTTGAAAATGGCCGAAAACACCATAAAATGACATGTTGAAAAAATGATGGAAAAGGCAAGGCTATAGTATGGAAAAAATGTCAAAATATGACATGTCCCAAAAACAGCTGAAAACACTTCAAAACAGCATAAACTAGCGTGCAAAAACACGCCATAGCATAGAACGTTTTAAAAATGGCCAAAAACACCATAAAATTACATGTTGAAAAAATGACGGAAAAGGCAAGGCTATAGTATGGAAAAAATGTCAAAATATGACATGTCCCAAAAACAGCTGAAAACACTTCAAAACAGCATAAACTAGCGTACAAAACACGCAATAGCATAGGATGTTGCAAAAATGGCCAAAAACACCATGAAATTACACGTTGAAAAAATGACGGAAAAGGCAAGGCTATAGTATGGAAAAAATGTCAAAATATGACATGTCCCAAAAACAGCTGAAAACACTTCAAAACAGCATAAACTAGCGTGCAAAAACACACCATAGCATAGAATGTTGCAAAAATGGCTAAAAACACCATGAAATTACATATTGAAAAAATGAGAGAAAAGGCAAGGCTATAGTATGGAAAAAATGTCAAAATATGACATGTCCCAAAAACAGCTGAAAACACTTCAAAACAGCATAAACTAGCGTGCAAAAACACACCATAGCATAGAATGTTGCAAAAATGGCTAAAAACACCATGAAATTACACGTTGAAAAAATGAGAGAAAAGGCAAGGCTATAGTATGGAAACAATGTCAAAATATGACATGTCCCAAAAACAGCTGAAAACACTTCAAAACAGCATAAACTAGCGTGCAAAAACACGCCATAGCATAGAATGTTGCAAAAATGGCTAAAAACACCATAAAATTCCATATTGAAAAAATGACGGAAAAGGCAAGGCTATAGTATGGAAAAAATGTCAAAATATGACATGTCCCAAAAACAGCTGAAAACACTTCAAAACAGCATAAGCTAGCGTGCCAAAACACGCCATAGCATAGAATTTTTTGAAAATGGCCAAAAACACCATAAAATTACACGTTGAAAAAATGACGGAAAAGGCAAGGCTATAGTATGGAAAAAATGTCAAAATATGACATGTCCCAAAAACAGCTGAAAACACTTCAAAACAGCATAAACTAGCGTGCAAAAACACGCCATAGCATAGAATGTTGCAAAAATGGCTAAAAACACCATAAAATTACATATTGAAAAAATGAGAGAAAAGGCAAGGCTATAGTATGGAAAAAATGTCAAAATATGACATGTCCCAAAAACAGCTGAAAACACTTCAAAACAGCATAAACTAGCGTGCAAAAACACGCCATAGCATAGAATTTTTTAAAAATGGCCAAAAACACCATAAAATGACATGTTGAAAAAATGAGAGAAAAGGCAAGGCTATAGTATGGAAAAAATGTCAAAATATGACATGTCCCAAAAACAGCTGAAAACACTTCAAAACAGCATAAACTAGCGTGCAAAAACACGCCATAGCATAGAATGTTTTAAAAATGGCCAAAAACACCATAAAATTACATGTTGAAAAAATGACGGAAAAGGCAAGGCTATAGTATGGAAAAAATGTCAAAATATGACATGTCCCAAAAACAGCTGAAAACACTTCAAAACAGCATAAACTAGCGTGCAAAAACACACCATAGCATAGAATGTTGCAAAAATGGCTAAAAACACCATGAAATTACATATTGAAAAAATGAGAGAAAAGGCAAGGCTATAGTATGGAAAAAATGTCAAAATATGACATGTCCCAAAAACAGCTGAAAACACTTCAAAACAGCATAAACTAGCGTGCAAAAACACGCCATAGCATAGAATGTTTTAAAAATGGCCAAAAACACCATGAAATGACATGTTGAAAAAATGATGGAAAAGGCAAGGCTATAGTATGGAAAAAATGTCAAAATATGACATGTCCCAAAAACCGCCTAAAACACCTCAAAACAGCATAAACTAGTGTGCAAAAACACGCCATAGCATAGAATGTTTTAAAAATGGCTAAAAACACCATAAAATTACATGTTGAAAAAATGACGGAAAAGGCAAGGCTATAGTATGGAAAAAATGTCAAAATATGACATGTCCCAAAAACAGCTGAAAACACTTCAAAACAGCATAAACTAGCGTGCAAAACACGCCATAGCATAGAATGTTGCAAAATGGCCAAAAACGCCATAAAATTGCATATTGAAAAAATGAGAGAAAAGGCAAGGCTATAGTATGGAAAAAATGTCAAAATATGACATGTCCCAAAAACAGCTGAAAACACTTGAAAACAGCATAAACTAGCGTGCAAAAACACGCCATAGCACAGAATGTTGCAAAAATCACTAAAAAACCCTTAAAATTAAAGATTGAAAAAATGAGAGAAAAGGCAAGGCTATAGTATGGAAAAAATGTCAAAATATGACATGTCCCAAAAACAGCTGAAAACACTTCAAAACAGCATAAACTAGCGTGCAAAAACACGCCATAGCATAGAATGTTGCAAAAATGGCCAAAAACACCATAAAATTACATATTGAAAAAATGAGAGAAAAGGCAAGGCTATAGTATGGAAAAAATGTCAAAATATGACATGTCCCAAAAACCGCCTAAAACACCTCAAAACAGCATAAACTAGCGTGCAAAAACACGCCATAGCATAGAATGTTTTAAAAATGGCCAAAAACACCATAAAATTACATGATGAAAAAATGACGGAAAAGGCAAGGCTATAGTATGGAAAAAATGTCAAAATATGACATGTCCCAAAAACAGCTGAAAACACTTCAAAACAGCATAAACTAGCGTGCAAAAACACGCCATAGCATAGAATGTTGCAAAAATGGCTAAAAACACCATAAAATTACATATTGAAAAAATGAGAGAAAAGGCAAGGCTATAGTATGAAAAAAATGTCAAAATATGACATGTCCCAAAAACAGCTGAAAACACTTCAAAACAGCATAATCTAGCGTGCAAAAACACGCCATAGCATAGAATGTTTTAAAAATGGCCAAAAACACCATAAAATTACATGATGAAAAAATGACGGAAAAGGCAAGGCTATAGTATGGAAAAAATGTCAAAATATGACATGTCCCAAAAACAGCTGAAAACACTTCAAAACAGCATAAGCTAGCGTGCAAAAACACGCCATAGCACAGAATGTTGCAAAAATCGCTAAAAAACCCTTAAAATTAAAGATTGAAAAAATGAGAGAAAAGGCAAGGCTATAGTATGGAAAAAATGTCAAAATATGACATGTCCCAAAAACAGCTGAAAACACTTCAAAACAGCATAAACTAGCGTGCAAAAACACGCCATAGCATAGAATGTTGCAAAAATGGCCAAAAACACCATAAAATTACATATTGAAAAAATGAGAGAAAAGGCAAGGCTATAGTATGGAAAAAATGTCAAAATATGACATGTCCCAAAAACAGCTGAAAACACTTCAAAACAGCATAAACTAGCGTGCAAAAACACGCCATAGCATAGGATGTTGCAAAAATGGCCAAAAACACCATGAAATGACATGTTGAAAAAATGATGGAAAAGGCAAGGCTATAGTATGGAAAAAATGTCAAAATATGACATGTCCCAAAAACAGCTGAAAACACTTCAAAACAGCATAAACTAGCGTGCGAAAACACGCCATAGCATAGGATGTTGCAAAAATGGCCCAAAACACGATAAAATTACACGTTGAAAAAATGACGGAAAAGGCAAGGCTATAGTATGGAAAAAATGTCAAAATATGACATATCCCAAAAACAGCTGAAAACACTTTAAAACAGCATAAACTAGCGTGCAAAAACACACCATAGCATAGAATGTTTTAAAAATGGCCAAAAACACCCTAAAATTGCATATTGAAAAAATGAGAGAAAAGGCAAGGCTATAGTATGGAAAAAATGTCAAAATATGACATGTCCCAAAAACAGCTGAAAACACTTCAAAACAGCATAACCTAGCGTGCAAAAACACGCCATAGCATAGAATTTTTTAAAAATGGCCAAAAACACCCTAAAATTGCATATTGAAAAAATGAGAGAAAAGGCAAGGCTATAGTATGGAAAAAATGTCAAAATATGACATGTCCCAAAAACAGCTGAAAGCACTTTAAAACAGCATAAACTAGCGTGCCAAAACACGCCATAGCATAGAATTTTAAAAAAATGGCCCAAAACACCATGAAATGACATGTTGAAAAAATGATGGAAAAGGCAAGGCTATAGTATGAAAAAAATGTCAAAATATGACATGTCCCAAAAACCGCCTAAAACACTTCAAAACAGCATAAGCTAGCGTGCAAAAACACGCCATAGCACAGAATGTTGCAAAAATCGCTAAAAAACCCTTAAAATTAAAGATTGAAAAAATGAGAGAAAAGGCAAGGCTATAGTATGGAAAAAATGTCAAAATATGACATGTTCCAAAAACAGCTGAAAACACTTTAAAACAGCATAAACTAGCGTGCAAAAACACGCCATAGCATAGAATGTTTTAAAAAATGGCCAAAAACACCATGAAATGACATGTTGAAAAAATGAGAGAAAAGGCAAGGCTATAGTATGGAAAAAATGTCAAAATATGACATGTCCCAAAAACAGCTGAAAACACTTCAAAACAGCATAAACTAGCGTGCAAAAACACGCCATAGCATAGAATGTTGCAAAAATGGCCAAAAACACCCTAAAATTGCATATTGAAAAAATGAGAGAAAAGGCAAGGCTATAGTATGGAAAAAATGTCAAAATATGACATGTCCCAAAAACAGCTGAAAACACTTCAAAACAGCATAAACTAGCGTGCCAAAACACGCCATAGCATAGGATGTTGCAAAAATGGCCCAAAACACGATAAAATTACACGTTGAAAAAATGATGGAAAAGGCAAGGCTATAGTATGGAAAAAATGTCAAAATATGACATGTCCCAAAAACAGCTGAAAACACTTCAAAACAGCATAACCTAGCGTGCAAAAACACGCCATAGCATTGAATGTTGCAAAAATGGCCCAAAACACCATAAAATTGCATATTGAAAAAATGAGAGAAAAGGCAAGGCTATAGTATGGAAAAAATGTCAAAATATGACATGTCCCAAAAACAGCTGAAAGCACTTCAAAACAGCATAAACTAGCGTGCCAAAACACGCCATAGCATAGAATTTTAAAAAAATGGCCCAAAACACCATGAAATGACATGTTGAAAAAATGATCGAAAAGGCAAGGCTATAGTGTGGAAAAAAATGTCAAAATATGACATGTCCCAAAAACCGCCTAAAACACCTCAAAACAGCATAAACTAGCGTGCAAAAACGCGCCATAGCATTGAATTTTTTAAAAATGGCCAAAAACACCCTAAAATTGCATATTGAAAAAATGAGAGAAAAGGCAAGGCTATAGTATGGAAAAAATGTCAAAATATGACATGTCCCAAAAACAGCTGAAAACACTTGAAAACAGCATAAACTAGCGTGCCAAAACACGCCATAGCATAGAATGTTTTAAAAATGGCCAAAAACACCATAAAATTACATGTTGAAAAAATGAGAGAAAAGGCAAGGCTATAGTATGGAAAAAATGTCAAAATATGACATGTCCCAAAAACCGCCTAAAACACCTCAAAACAGCATAAACTAGCGTGCAAAAACACGCCATAGCATAGAATGTTTTAAAAATGGCCAAAAACACCATAAAATTACATGTTGAAAAAATGACGGAAAAGGCAAGGCTATAGTATGGAAAAAATGTCAAAATATGACATGTCCCAAAAACAGCTGAAAACACTTGAAAACAGCATAAACTAGCGTGCAAAAACACGCCATAGCATAGAATGTTGCAAAAATCGCTAAAAACACCATAAAATTACATATTGAAAAAATGAGAGAAAAGGCAAGGCTATAGTATGGAAAAAATGTCAAAATATGACATGTCCCAAAAACAGCTGAAAACACTTCAAAACAGCATAACCTAGCGTGCAAAAACACGCCATAGCATAGAATTTTTTAAAAATGGCCAAAAACACCCTAAAATTGCATATTGAAAAAATGAGAGAAAAGGCAAGGCTATAGTATGGAAAAAATGTCAAAATATGACATGTCCCAAAAACAGCTGAAAACACTTCAAAACAGCATAAACTAGCGTGCAAAAACACGCCATAGCATAGAATGTTTTAAAAATGGCCAAAAACACCATAAAATTACATGATGAAAAAATGACGGAAAAGGCAAGGCTATAGTATGGAAAAAATGTCAAAATATGACATGTCCCAAAAACAGCTGAAAACACTTCAAAACAGCATAAACTAGCGTGCAAAAACACGCCATAGCATAGGATGTTGCAAAAATGGCTTAAAAACACCATGAAATTACATATTGAAAAATGAGAGAAAAGGCAAGGCTATAGTATGGAAAAAATGTCAAAATATGACATGTCCCAAAAACAGCTGAAAACACTTCAAAACAGCATAACCTAGCGTGCAAAAACACGCCATAGCATAGAATGTTGCAAAAATGGCCAAAAACGCCATAAAATTGTATATTGAAAAAATGAGAGAAAAGGCAAGGCTATAGTATGGAAAAAATGTCAAAATATGACATGTCCCAAAAACAGCTGAAAACACTTGAAAACAGCATAAACTAGCGTGCCAAAACACGCCATAGCATAGATTTTTTTTTAAAAATGGCCAAAAACACCATAAAATGACATGTTGAAAAAATGAGAGAAAAGGCAAGGCTATAGTATGGAAAAAATGTCAAAATATGACATGTCCCAAAAACAGCTGAAAACACTTCAAAACAGCATAACCTAGCGTGCAAAAACACGCCATAGCATAGAATGTTTTAAAAATGGCCAAAAACACCATAAAATTACATGTTGAAAAAAATGACAGAAAAGGCAAGGCTATAGTATGGAAAAAATGTCAAAATATGACATGTCCCAAAAACAGCTGAAAACACTTCAAAACAGCATAAACTAGCGTGCAAAAACACGCCATAGCATAGAATGTTGCAAAAATGGCTAAAAACACCATAAAATTACATATTGAAAAAATGAGAGAAAAGGCAAGGCTATAGTATGGAAAAAATGTCAAAATATGACATGTCCCAAAAACAGCTGAAAACACTTCAAAACAGCATAAACTAGCGTGCAAAAACACGCCATAGCATAGGATGTTGCAAAAATGGCTAAAAACACCATAAAATTACATGTTGAAAAAATGAGAGAAAAGGCAAGGCTATAGTATGGAAAAAATGTCAAAATATGACATGTCCCAAAAACAGCTGAAAACACTTCAAAACAGCATAAACTAGCGTGCGAAAACACGCCATAGCATAGGATGTTGCAAAAATGGCCAAAAACACCCTAAAATTGCATATTGAAAAAATGAGAGAAAAGGCAAGGCTATAGTATGGAAAAAATGTCAAAATATGACATGTCCCAAAAACAGCTGAAAACACTTGAAAACAGCATAAACTAGCGTGCAAAAACACGCCATAGCATAGAATGTTGCAAAATGGCCAAAAACACCATAAAATTACATATTGAAAAAATGTCGGAAAAGGCAAGGCTATAGTATGGAAAAAATGTCAAAATATGACATGTCCCAAAAACCGCCTAAAACACTTCAAAACAGCATAAACTAGCGTGCAAAAACACGCCATAGCATAGAATTTTTTAAAAATGGGCAAAAACACCATAAAATGACAAGTTGAAAAAATGACGGAAAAGGCAAGGCTATAGTATGGAAAAAATGTCAAAATATGACATGTCCCAAAAACAGCTGAAAACACTTCAAAACAGCATAACCTAGCGTGCAAAAACACGCCATAGCATACAATGTTGCAAAAATAGCTAAAAACACCATGAAATTACAGATTGAAAAAATGCGAGAAAAGGCAAGGCTATAGTATGGAAAAAATGTCAAAATATGACATGTCCCAAAAACCGCCTAAAACACTTCAAAACAGCATAAATTAGCGTGCCAAAACACGCCATAGCATAGGATGTTGCAAAAATGGCCCAAAACACCATGAAATTACATGTTGAAAAAATGACGGAAAAGGCAAGGCTATAGTATGGAAAAAAATGTCAAAATATGACATGTCCCAAAAACAGCTGAAAACACTTCAAAACAGCACAAACTAGCGTGCCAAAACACGCCATAGCATAGAATGTTGCAAAAATGGCCAAAACACCATGAAATTACATATCGAAAAAATGAGAGAAAAGGCAAGGCTATAGTATGGAAAAAATGTCAAAATATGACATGTCCCAGCTGAAAACAATTCAAAACAGCATAAACTAGCGAGCGAAAACACGCCATAGCATAGAATGTTGCAAAATGGCCCAAAACACCATGAAATTACATGTTGAAAAAATGAGAAAAGGCAAGGCTATAGTATGGAAAAAACGTCAAAATATGACATGTCCCAAAAACAGCTGAAAACACTTCAAAACAGCACAAACTAGCGTGCCAAAACACGCCATAGCATAGAATGTTGCAAAAATGGCTAAAAACACCATGAAATTACATATCGAAAAAATGAGAGAAAAGGCAAGGCTATAGTATGGAAAAAATGTCAAAATATGACATGTCCCAAAACCAGCTGAAAACACTTGAAAACAGCGTACGCTCGTGTGCCAAAACAAGCCATAGCATAGAATTTTTTAAAAATGGCCAAAAACACCATAAAATTACATGTTGAAAAAATGACCGAAAAGGCAAGGCTATAGTATGGAAAAAATGTCAAAATATGACATGTCCCAAAAACAGCTGAAAACACTTCAAAACAGCATAAAATAGCGTGCAAAGACACACCATAGCATAAAGTGTTGCAAAAATGGCAAACAAACACCATAAAAATGCATGTTGAAAAAATGAAGGAAAAGGAAAGGCTATAGTATGCAAAAAATGTCAAAATATGACATGTCCCAAAAACAGCTGAAAACACTTCAAAACAGCATAAACTAAGCGTGCCAAAACACACCATAGCATAGAATGTTGCAAAAATGGCTAAAAACACCATAAAATTACACATTGAAAAAATGACGGAAAAGGCAAGGCTATAGTATGGAAAAAATGTCAAAATATGACATGTCCCAAAAACAGCTGAAAACACTTCAAAACAGCATAAACTAGCGTGCAAAAACACGCCATAACATAGAATGTTGCAAAAATCGCTAAAAAACCCATAAAATTTCATATTGAAAAAATGAGAGAAAAGGCAAGGCTATAGTATGGAAAAAATGTCAAAATATGACATGTCCCAAAAACAGCTGAAAACACTTCAAAACAGCATAAACTAGCGTGCAAAAACACGCCATAGCATAGGATGTTTTAAAATGGCCAAAACACCATGAAATTACACGTTGAAAAAATGACGGAAAAGGCAAGGCTATAGTATGGAAAAAATGTCAAAATATGACATGTCCCAAAAACAGCTGAAAACACTTCAAAACAGCATAAGCTAGCGTGCAAAAACATTCCATAGCATAGAATGTTGCAAAAATGGCTAAAAACACCATGAAATTACATGTTGAAAAAATGAGAGAAAAGGCAAGGCTATTGTATGGAAAAAACGGCGTAATATGACATGTCCCAAAAACAGCTGAAAACACTTCAAACAGCATAAACTAAGCGTGCAAAAACACGCCATAGCATTGAATGTTTTAAAAATGGCCAAAAACACCATAAAATGACATGTTGAAAAAATGATGGAAAAGGAAAGGCTATAGTATGGAAAAAATGTCAAAATATGACATGTCCCAAAAACAGCTGAAAACACTTCAAAACAGCATAACCTAGCGTGCAAAAACACGCCATAGCATAGAATGTTTTAAAAATGGCCAAAAACACCCTAAAATTGCATATTGAAAAAATGAGAGAAAAGGCAAGGCTATAGTATGGAAAAAATGTCAAAATATGACATGTCCCAAAAACAGCTGAAAACACTTCAAAACAGCGTACGCTCGTGTGCCAAGGCACGCCATAGCATAGAATGTTTTAAAAATGGCCAAAAACACCATAAAATTACATGTTGAAAAAATGACAGAAAAGGCAAGGCTATAGTATGGAAAAAACGGCGTAATATGACATGTCCCAAAAACAGCTGAAAACACTTCAAAACAGCATAAACTAGCGTGCAAAAACACGCCATAGCATAGAATGTCTTAAAAAGGGCCAAAAACACCATAAAATTACATGGTGAAAAAATGACGGAAAAGGAAAGGCTATAGTATGGAAAAAATGTCAAAATATGACATGTCCCAAAAACAGCTGAAAACACTTCAAAACAGCATAAACTAGCGTGCCAAAACACGCTATAGCATAGGATGTTGCAAAAATGGCCAAAAACACCATAAAATTACATATTGAAAAAATGACAGAAAAGGCAAGGCTATAGTATGGAAAAAACGTCAAAATATGACACGTCCCAAAAACAGCTGAAAACACTTAAGAACAGCATTAAATCGCATGCCAAGGCACGCCATAGCATAGAATGTTTTAAAAATGGCCAAAAACACCATAAAATTACATGTTGAAAAAATGACGGAAAAGGCAAGGCTATATGGTAAATGTCAAAATATGACATGTCCCAAAAACAGCTGAAAACACTTCAAAACGACATAAACTAGTGTGCCAACACAGGCCATAGCATAGAATGTTTTAAAAAATGGCTAAAAACACCATAAAATTACATGTTGAAATAATGACCGAAAAGGCAAGGCTATAGTATGGAAAAAATGTCAAAATATGACATGTCCCAAAAACAGCTGAAAACACTTGAAAACAGCATAAGCTAGCGTGCAAAAACACGCCATAGCATACAATGTTGCAAAAATGGCCAAAAAACACCATAAAATTACATATTGAAAAAATGACAGAAAAGGCAAGGCTATAGTATGGAAAAAACGTCAAAATATGACTCCTTTTTATGGAGGAAGAAGACATTTTACAGATATGCATTCGTACATATAAAGAGGATAATACAAAGGAAGGTGTCTGGACCTAGATCATCTGTTATTATCGGCTTCCCTCTCACTATGTGCATCTATCCTCCATTTTTTCTCTTTTTTTAAAAAAGTCTCAATAGAGTTTTTGCTCAATAACTGTGTTTTAAGTGTGTTACAGTTTTCTGCTTGAATATGTAGAGAGACAGTTAAGCAGGTTCTTATTTTCAGAAGACTGTTATGACTCTTTATATTCAGAATTTTTTTAACTATAGTGCTTTCATATAAACTCTCCCAGAGCCTTTTTTTTTCATTCATCACAATTTAAAGTCTTTTAGGTGAGCAAGAACTCATCCCATTGAAGTAAACCCCGAAGCTAAAAAACTTTTTCAGCATATTCGCCAGGCGAGCCACTCCATAGGTATGAATACGTGCCATTTCTGGTCTGTGGTCTTGTTATAATTAATCTGTTCAGTAGACGCACGTTTCTGTCTGTGCAGTGATATGGCTGGCATGTGTAGCCTGGTAGAGGGAAAGAAGTCCTCACATGTAACTGCTCACAACAAGGTCTGTGGATTATCTTGAGTAGCCGGGTCAAGGTTTCCTGGAAGAGACATTTCTGTTGACTTTTTCAAACAATTTTTTTGGGCGCTTTGAGCTCCACAAGCTGAATGCATTCTTATTCCATTACGCTGAAGAGAAGGCAGGCATCTCTGTTCTCTACAGCTGATATCTACAACACTTTGCAACTCAGACCAAGCCCATCTAGATTGATAAATAGTACTACAGGTAAGAGGAAAATTATGTATTCTTGATTTTGGGGTGAACTGCCCCTTTAAGACATTAATATTTCTTAAGATAAATAGATTTGAAAGTGTCCCTGTATTGTTCTGGCTGTCGACAATGATTTAAACTTTTTAAATTGATTCCCTTTGACTTCTAATGGACACAATATGTAGCACTGACATTTTCTCCATGCTCTCTGTATTTTGCAGGATGCAGCATCAAAGTTTCTAAGAGAGAGTGGTCATCTGCTCACTGACTTCTGGTCATAACGTACAGCTTCCTCCGATGTGATCTGTGTTCACATCGGAGGAAGCTGGAGGAAGCTGTACAAAACAACACAAAACAACTTGATTCAAAAATCCTGGTTACCCTGGAAAGACCAGTAGATGGCAGCAGACTTTCAACATTTCTCAATTCTCAATCAAGTCTGATTTTTGCACCTTTGGGATTTCACTCATTAGCTCTCTTTTCCTAAAAGTACAGATCTGGTTTCACCAATGAGGCTGTGTAACCACAGCAAGCCTGAAAACTGAGCCTAAGTCAACACTCTGAGGTCATCCCATCTACTTCGCAATCGTAAAGAATATGTTTTCTGTAATTTTATATGAGAGTCTCAGCCATTAATTTTCCATGTTTCCAGACAAATATGTTTGACTGCTGCAAACACATTCCATGATTTCATCAGAGAGGCATAATACTGACAGCAAATATGTCATACTTGACAAAACATACTTGTAATTTCCTTGGAATGAAAAAGCGAGTGGGAAGTTGGAATGACAACTGGTTAAAATTTGGTTACATCGACCCCAGGGGGCAGCTGTAAAACATTACCCACGCATAAGCAAGTGTTTTCAGGGCAGTTTGCAGTGACCCTGAGGTCAGCGTTACATGAGGTAGAGGGCAAGCATAAAAATGTTACACACAGAAAGAGTTATGTTTTTTACGAGTCGGGGCCTCTTACTTCCAGTTTTAGGGAAATCATAAACTTACACAAACATTAAAAAATGGTCAAAGTGTGTGTGTCATTGAAAGGCCAGCATTATGAGCAGATAGGATTTTATAGCACCTGTCAGAGCAATCAAGTGTGATTTACGATGAATCGTAAAGAGGATGTGGGGGTTTATTAGGGGAGTTGCCCTAAATCTTTTGCCAAACCACCTGAAACATGAAGAGTAGAACATGAAACTACTCAATCATGTGACTTTGACCTGAAGTCTCTCACACATTGAGAACATGTTGATGGGAATAAAGGAATAGATATTTTACCATCTTCGTGGTGTTGGCTTACTCTCTAGTGAATATGCTTGAAGTGTGGCATGCGTCTGTTTGCATGCAGTGAGTCAAGGGTCAGAAAAACAGCATAACAACTGAGGCCACTGGGCCAGGAAATCCTCCAGGTTCCCATGGTCTGTGGAAAGACCCTCACATGCAAACAAAGCCAATCAGGGTGGGAGGGGACCTCTGGACTTAACAGCACAATTAGGTCAGAAAACATTCAACAGTTCATATAAGATTCCCAAGAAAAACAAGCTCTCAAGTGTGGAAGTCCTCAAATGTCAAATGTACAGTAAACAAGAAACTTGAGGGCTGTAGAGGTGCTGGTATGTGGATTTTGTTGCCTTTAGACTAGTCTCGCATAGCCAGACGTATCTCGCGCTGTGCCAGGGCCAGAGAAAGGTCTGGTTGAACCCATAATAGTTCGGCTCTGTATGAACAATCTGGGATGTTTGTATTTCTTTAAAGGAGCAATGTGCAGGATCTAGCGATTACAGACTGAAACCTTTTAAGACTTCTGCCATGTGCCAATCGTGTACCCCTAGTTAAGCTTCCTTCGGTGCTCATCATTCAGGAGGTTTTTATCAGGAGCCGAATTACCCGCAGAGGTTTCTTTCTCTATTAAACAAACAGACCCAATGATTTAAACTTGTCACAGTCCAGTATTTTGTACTATTCCCCTGGTTTCAAAACGGTAACACAAAAAGCATGTTACGCTCTCTAAAAGATAGCTAACTACAGGCTTTATACCCACAATGTACATCCTGTGAAGCAGACTACCTTTGGTCAGAGCCAGGTTAGCTGTTTCCCCCGCAGTCTTTATGCTAAGCTAAGTTAGCCAGCTGCTAGCTTTAGCTTCCTATTTACTGTACAGATACAAACATGGCATTAATCTTCTTATTTGACTCCCTGTAAGAAAGCGCTCAAGCATATTTCCCAAATTGTCAAACTCTCCCTTTAAGGCTCTAAATGCCATATTTAAGAATCATGAAAAAAAGGCCTGAGATTAAAAGAGAAACAGTTAGTTAATAACTCCTGCTGCTTGAGAATTTTTAGTTAGTTGATCATGCTGCTCTGTGGCATCTGTTTCCATTTAGGAACCTACAGAGAGATTAAATGAGTGTGGAAAAGTAATGGATCTCATATGTACGGAGAGAGGCCCATTTACATCCTGTAATTGTGTTTACTCAAACCATGACATAAAGCACAGATCCTGGAGCTGAGACGACACATAAATACAATGTTTACAGTGCGTGAGAGCAATACCAAGATGTCAATTAATTTCCACTGAAAGGCTTGTAACACCGACATCCAAAGTGCATATTGCAATGTCAGATTGTGGCAAAATAGCAACAGAGACGCACGTTGTGTGAATGCACAAACAAATAGATCACGCCGTCTGTCTGCAGGGTCATCAATAGATTCCTGCTGCATCAATCTTTGTTGTTTAAACAGATGGCAGCAGCACCAAAGAGCTTGTGCTGTGCCTGATCGAACGCTTGATAGGAAAGCCCAGAGGAGCCCGTGTCAGAGGCCACAGGGGCCAGTAGATTCTAAGCACATTAACATTCCTGAATAAATAACCCCAGGGAATGTTATTGTGGAGACGTTAAACAGGATTTTCCTCCCAGAGCCCAGGAGAACAGCCAGGCATCACTCTGGCATCTCCATCGCCTCAGGTTAGGAGGAGCTAAAGCATCCAGTGCCAAAAAGAAGAGCTTTTTAAACTCATACTTAGAAAAAAAATGCAGCAAATTGCACCACATGTGAGGATTCTGGTGATTCAGGTTTAATTTGCTTCCTGGTACAACCTCAACTCACAACCTTTTCTTCTTTATTGTTCATCTTTGTGTGTACATCCAAACATCTTTGACTGAATTTTATGCCTGAAGATATTCTTAAATTATAATTTATAAAACAAAAACAGGAACATTTGTACACCCAATCTGGGAATGTAAACCTGTAAACCCATTTTGGGAAATAGTTGTGGATCACATAGGGAAGTGGTTGGTAGGACAGTACCTAAATCACCAAGGTTTTGCCTTATGGAGGACTGAACAGAGGCACCAAATGTATCAAAACATGACTTTGTTGAGATAAATGTAGGGGTTGTCACAGCTGTTCAAGTGATCCTCAGATTTTGGAAAAATACATCCCTTCCTCATTTTGAAAAATGAAGGAAAGCTGTGTTTTTCTTTTATGTATGCCTGTAGGTATGTCGAGTTCCAATAACAATATTGTCAATTTGTTCATGTTTGACTAAATAAATAAATAAATAAAACTTTTAATTATAAACAGTCATGGATGACATACTTTACTATGACATTTTTCTGCGATTTTGGACCACATACCATAATATGATATTTTCTGTGCGATTTTGGACGGCATACTATAGCATGACTTTTATTATGCTGTTTTGGACAACATACGACTATTGCATGTGATTTTGGGCAACATACTATAATATGACTTTTTTATATTGTTTTGAATTCAGATATTGCGCTCACAAGAGTGGGACATATGCAAGTTCACAGTGACCTTGACCTTTGACCACCAAAATCTAATCACTTTATTCTTGAGTCCAAGGGGATATTTGTGCTTAATTTGAAGACATTCTCTCAGTGTTCTTGAGATATTGTGTTTACAAGAATGAGACAGATGAGGTCTTATTGACCAACAAAATTGAATCAGTTCATTCTATTATTCAAGTGGCAATTATGCCAAATTTGAAAAAAATTTCTCAAGGTTTTCTTGAGATATCGCGTTCACCAGAACAGGACAGGCGGACGGTTCGACGGCCAGACAGATGGACAGGATGGACGGATGGAAAACATAATGCCTCTGGCCCTGGCTGTCGCCGATGTGGAGCCAAAAAAAGAAAAAACCTACATGAAACTTCTCACAACAAGGTCTGTTTATCATCTTGAGTAACCGTGTCTCTGGGAAGAGACATTGCTGTTGAGGTCTTTAAATGTATTTTGGAAAAAAAAAGTGAGTCAACAACTATTGCCAAATATGTCGCCAACTCAGCATTTAGAGTGTGATTTAGAATGGCATTCACCACCACGTCAACAATGATGAAAGTTAATATGACCAGTCAAAAAAAGGTGTCGAGTTTGCCTTCAAAAACATTTGACTTGTCAAATGTCATTGTCCTGCAGAACAACAACACTAATGGATATGACTAAGCAACCACTCTGTTCTACAGTTTTCCAGTCTTACAAAAACAGGCTTGTTGGATCTGACTCTTCTCTCTAATCACCATTAAACGGCCTGTCAAAAAGCTGACTACTGGATCCAAACGGAATGCTACACAATGAAACCCCCTGCGATTTCATAGACCCACTTCTACACAAAAAGGCTGTTATTGCCAAATCCTTGACGATCTCTCCCCCTCACACTCTCTGTGCATGTTGTTGTGTTAGAGATTCCTGAGAGGAGGATAGCTCTGGATCAACCTGTAGCTCTGTTATATTGCAGCTTGGAGAAAGCTAGATAGGAGCAGAGTCCACCCTTTTCCTCCCTCGGTGAATCACACATTCCTAATGTTGGAGATCAGCACTGACGATAGACTACGGCTCCAGACACATTGATGACCGCGTGAAATATAGCATTGTTGATTGGGTGATTTTTCTCTGTAAGGCCCAGTAAGTGATCATTCTCTTGAGACGTGTATTCATTGCCTGAAAGGTCACAGCCAAGCGCCCGCCGAGTGACGTGAGAAAGAAAGTGAACAAGGTCAAAAGCCTCTGGCCAGGTGCCAAGTGAAATACAGGTTTCAGTGAGAGTGAGTGCCGTACCTGAGATTTAAAGTTAATCACACGGGAAAAGTTATACCCCGTCTTACTACTTGCTCCTTTTTTTCTCCATTTTTCTGTCCTGTCTTATGCTTCCCCCTGTGTCGTTTCTCTGGTTACTAACTGAAAACACATGAGGCCCTATAGAGGGGTACTGGGATTTCGTTCACTTCCGTTACGTTTTACGTATGAAGCATTTACATTTAACTGACGCTTTAAATTTTTATCTCTCAATTACCTCATCAGTCGAAGGCCTGATGAAACACAAACCCTCCTGGACACAATGACGTGTTGCCTCATTGGTGATAGCACCTGGCATGACCAGCCTCCATCCACCTCCTTGTCTCAGATACGAAACAACATGTGGCATAAGAAGATAGAGGGCCTCGCTGGTGAGATGTTGCTTTGCTGTCAGCAAATGGCTGTCGGTGCCAGGTGAGCATATGGAGAGCATCAAAGCACGCTGCTCGCGATGTTTGATGAAGTCAATGTTTGTGTTCTGTCAGCAGTATATTCTTCTTGGCTCCTTTCCCATGGGGCTCCTTCAGACACATATGGAGGTAATTTGTTCAAATTCTTCAGCAGAGAAAGAAATAAGAAGGGGGAAAATGGCCTTGGGATTTGGGGTTGGAAATCAGTTTGAGAGGTTGCAAGAGTTGGGGTGTATATTTGTGGGGGTACAGGGGACAGGGGGTTCTGTGAGAAATGGCTTTTAAAGAAATTGAAGTAAAATGCTTGTGTGCATTTAGAGATTTTATGGAAGTCGCTATATGACTGTGAATACAAAACAACAGTCGAAAGCCCCACATGCAGAGCATTCATTTGTCATTAGTCCCCAAAAAACCAACACAGTCTCTTCGGCTTTTTTTTTCTTGCTTTTGGGTGAGCTAACACTGTAAACTTGCATGTCAATAGAAAACGAAATAGTGGAAAAAACACTGTTTTACAAGAATGCTCAGGACTTAAACTACATCAGCACAGAAAGAGAAGCACTCTGGTTTCATTTAAAGGCATTTCAGGGACAGATGCTAATATTTTTTAGCACTGGCCCAAATGGCCACCAAGCCCCCAAATTTACATTTTTGATGGCCCAAATGTAAACTATTTAAAAACAACAGTCCAAAGAACACAGCCTTCTTTAGCTAGGATACCTCAATCAATAAAAAGACATACACAAACTGAAAATATCTTTGTGAACATATGGTGTATTCTCTAGGTTTCCGATGAATTAATTTATTTGTGGTGGCACTCCAAAATGAAAACATTTGCCGCCACATATTGATTTTTCTACTTCAGGAGCTGGACCATTCATCAGGCGCTCTGCTGTATATCTATTGTTAGGTTACTCATATTCTCACAGCACAAAGTGTACTAGTGGGCACAGATGGAGCAGCATAACCTCAGATGCAATGAAAGTAAAACTCAACTGTTCACTGTGTTGGATCTAAAAGTTTGCTTTCACTCATTAATATCTGCTCCTCTCATCCATCTATCTAATATGATTAGGTATGATCAAATTGAACCACCAATTATTTAACCACAGATTTAGATCTAAGAATATGTGCTCTTTTAGCACATTCAAGCACAACAATGGACATTGGATACATTGAAATAAAGGGAAAACCATGACCTGATGGGGAAAGCAGACAAAATGTCATGGCAGTCATGAGGAAGAACATGAATATCCATAGCAAAGTTTCCTAGATGTTGTTTCTGGTTGTTTTGACTGATCAATAGACTGGCCGCCATCATCATCCTTAGGCTGCATCGCTGGCAATCAAAGATGCCACGAAGAAGGAATGGTTTTGATCTTTGGCTCTGCATCCATGGTGCGACTTGCATGGCAAACACTTCAAGGGATGTCGTCAAGAGCAAATGGATAACTGAAATGTTGATGTTGAGCTGGAAAGGCTCTTGGATAGGGTTACACTGTCAACAAAATGTTGCAGCATCAAGATCCAAACACTAATCACACTTCACTTTCTGTGTACATTAGACCATTTCAGGCTCAGACTCCCGGTCAGTGTAGCCCTGTCTCGATATCAGCTGTAAGAACAGTTGTGATGGCAGAGATTTGGCCTCCCTCTTGATGTTTACATTCTCCAGACACAGGGGAGGATGAGGAGAGAAAGAGGGAAAAAGAGAGAGAGAGAGAATTACTTACAGCTGCAGCACTGCAACCCAACGTCTGAGGGCTTCTGGGCACGGACACAACATATTATGGGTAACATTAGGGTTTAGAGTACTTTTTATGAGGGGTGTTTGCGTGTACTGTGAGTGGATGAGTGAGGGGCAGATAAAGGAGACTTACATAACATGTTTAAGGCCTGCTGTCTTCGCCTCACTTTTGTTTTAGTCCACTAAAACAGAAATTTGCAAATGATGAATGTCCTTGTAAACAACTAGTGAACATGTACAAATGGAGTAGAGGGATTAAAGATGTGGTGCATTGCCATGTGTTTTAAGTTTTTCAGGCTGATAGAGATAGTCCTGGAAATTGATTGTGTGCCATGAGCCAAGTGAAGAAAATCTCTCAGAAAGTCCAAAAGCTTGGCATGGCTCAAAAGCCAAGGTCTCCTGGGGAGCCAGCCATCATCATGGTGTTCTGTGAATAAGAAAAACAAGCCCAGTGGAGCCGTAATGAGGTCACTTATCAGCCGGGGCATTTGGAGGGTGTGCCTCGCTTCCTCTCAGCATCCCTCCATCTGTCAGGGAGAGGACAAATGACCTCAGCGACTACTGCCAATAATGTCATGTGGCGTCAGACTCCATGACAGGCTTCAAGTTGACTGAAAGAGCAGACAGGCCAAACTTTCTGAAGTACAGCACTTCTAGAAGAATACACAAGGCCAGATTGCTTGACTTAGCTTCTAACGCGGGGTTAACATTGCACAAGAATCAAGCCAATTCGGGCTTGATTTCACGCTCTCGAAAATGGTCAGCAGAGCCAAGATTTTTTGATGGCTCGAAAAGGCCATCTTGCTAGATTTTCTTGTGGTATGATGTAAAGAGTGTTTCTTTTTACATCTGACAGTCTGGTCTGAAGTCCATCCGGGCTGGACAGATTTCAACTTGCAACTATTAACACTCAGCAAACATTGAGACGTTTAGTGGCTGTTGTTTGAACATCCAACCAAGGCTTCATGTCATGGTTCAAAAAAAGTTACAAAAAGAAACATCCCCGACATTACCTGGCCATTAGATGGTAGTTCTAGTGCTGTGTACCAGGTTGTAAACAAGTTTACTTCTGCTGCATTGTTGGGCATTTTAGCAAGAGGGTCTATTTTGGAGCCAGCCTCAAGTGGCCGTTTGATGAACTGCAGTTTTTGGCACTTAAACATTGGCTTCAGTTTCCAGCCTTGAAGGCTGTTGCCTCAGTAATACCAGTCTTTAGATGTAGACTGGACATCACAGTTTGTTTTACACAAATAAATTGTGAATAAGATGTTGTAATAAAACAAACAAAAAAAAACCAACGATAAATCAAGAAAGTAGCAATTATATGATCAATATTTCATGGTTTGTAAGACAGGGTTGGACTGGACTATTATTGGATGTGGAAACAATGTCACCATCTGGCTGTCTGCCTCATAACCACGTGGCAGTTTTAGGCATCCTCAGGGATCATTTTTGGCCAGGGAGTGTTGGGGCAGGGTCTTGTCCATTCCTATGAAAGTTGGTCAGAGGTGGATGAAAAAAAGTTCTACTTTCTTGTGTAAAAATACACATATTTTCTGCTGTGCTTACACATTACTGGGCACATAGAGCAGGCACACTAGCATTTTTTGTCAGCTTAGTGAACTTTCGTTTTAGCACTCCACTAACTTGAACGGTGATAAAATTATTTAATCACACAATGCTTCTAGCCTTTTAAAATGTTATAGGACCAAATGGATCAAATTCTGATAGTGAAAGAAGTCATTTTGTGGATGTTGTAATGCTAAAAAAAACAACTGCCCATTGATTTATAGCAGTCTCTTTCACAATGTAAGTCTATGGTAACATTTTTTTGGATCCCATGACACCACGTGATGGACATGGAAGTAATAAATCCACACTTTGGCCACTATGCCAAATTAGTTTCAAAGCCCAGGGCTGTTCCTGGAGGCTTGGTCAGGACTCTGGTGGTTTGAGCATGGAATCTGTTAGTGTGTGGTCCACTGTTTTGGCCAAATTGTTGCTCGCCACACACTATAGGAACAAAAAAATTAAATATATTATATGGTTATGTTTCGTGATGTATAGGATCTCTCACGCTTAAAACATCTGTTTATTGTGGGCCAGTCTTTGCTCCCTCTGCCTGAGGTCAGTTGAGGGGGGGATTGTATGTTTGTTTGTTTTTTGCCAAATTAAAGCACCATGAGAACAGCTTAAAACTGTTCTCGCTGTAAAAACCGATTCAAAGACGCACATATGCAGTTTAATGTGTTTGAGTGATGAGAAAATACATCTGTTTAGTAGTTTAAGCGATAACAGTTGCAACAATGTGAGTGGGGAAATGGATGGTGGTTAAATTGTGTGTGTGCGCGTGTGTGTGTATGTGTGTGTGTGTTTAGGGAGTAAACAAGAAAGAAAATAAGTCATCACTTCAGAGCAACCACATAAGTGCTACAGAGTTCATGAGAAGAATGTGTAAATCACTGAGGGTAATTACTTGACAAATAATGGGGGTTAAACTGCGGTGGGAAAACACAACAACAGTTTTTTCCTCCGAACCACATGAGAAGGATTCCATTATTAGAATGTTAAGTACTGCTGATCAAGAAAGCCTCTTTGAACCCCGAGAAGAAAAATGGGTCCAGCTAAAAACGTGGAAAAAAAATCTTGGCCTGTGCCATTCGTTGGTCTAGTGAATACTAAAAATATACTCAGCATGCTGCCGCTATCACTTCCAATTACAACTGAAGATATCTTTGAGAAAATCTCTCACCACTGATGGTTTAATGGAGTGGGTCAGGACTGGTTCACAAAGATAAACATTATGTCAAGCATTTGGCACTGGATGCAGACATTTGTTGAACAGAGAGAGCAACACTCATGGACTTAAAGGCACTGCCATGTTTGGAAGCAGAGGAGTCTTTACACCTTCATTAGATCTGTTAATCAAACACGCTCCATGTTTGGATTAGCAAGAAGAAGAGGCAGCAAGAGATGGAAACTCAGAAGAAGGTCGATATTAGTAAAAGGGCTGAAAACACATCTTCCAAAAGGAACACACACCCTGTATGGGTGTAGTCTTGTACCCAGTAGAAAAAGTGGAAAAAGTCATTTAATGGTAGTCATAACACCAGAAAACTGCTACACAACAGTGACTTTGTTTACATGCACAAAAACAAACAAAAAAAAGGCTACCCCTGCTAAGCTGTTTACATTGCTAACGAAAATCAATATTCCTGTTTAGATACATACTCTGATTAATATGCCCTTACATTTCTGTCATAACATGGAGAGTGAAGGCTGTGCTACTTTGAATCAAAATACGATTTTTTCCACCATTGGTTGACTTTTCAACCACGTAAACAAAGCCTCCTCCTCAAGAATCTTGTACTATCATCAAGTCAACATTCATTTAGAGCAAGATAACTTGTGGTTAGATACATTTTTACAAATTATTTTCAAGGGCCCATGTCTGTATAATTTTATGGCTGTATATCCTATAGAGAGCGCCAGTGATTAAATTTTCTGTTGGCTGACACGAAAGTTAGCATCGCCCAAGTTCCCATGTCCAAAAGCCTATGAATTTTTTCCATTGGATTTTGAATAATTACAGGAAAAAAAGCTCTTTGGTTAACAAAAGTTTATCACAATTGCACGTTTTGTTCAAGATCATTTTTATAAACAAAGAACACCACACAGGATTTTTGAAGCCAAATGCAATCGCCAGAAGTAAAAAGCTAGTGTTAGGCTATAAATGAACTCTATAGTTGTCACAAGATTTCACTCATAACTACAGGAGATTAACAAAGCTATTGGGATACATGGTCTGGGGACCATGAATATGTGTACAAAACTTTCTGACATCCCATCCCGCAGATGTTGCAATATTTAATGGGATGATATAAAGTTACAGCCTGCTGGTGATGCTGAGGAATCAAGGGATTGCCAGTGTCATTAGGTTTCATCCACTGGGGACAATGAATGGATATAGGTACCAAATTTCATGTAACCCATCGTTGAGATTTTTCAGTTTGGGCCAAAGTTGTGAAAAAACTAAACTCTTCCACAGAGCCTCCACTCTGCCGGGTGTAGTCTTGTGCCCAATTAAGACACTGGAAACAGTAATTTAGTAGTAGTCATAACACAAGACAGCTGCTGCACAATAGTATCACCCCTGGCATGTTCTTAAAAACAAAACACATTTTGCAGCTTATTAAACTAATCAACTCTAATCTCCTTCTGGGCACTGTGCCTGATCCAGTGAAATCAATCAGCTTAAGACACCATGTGAACACACTGGCGCAATTAGCCAGCTCATGATATGCTGAACCGTGCAGTTTCTTTACATGGTACAACCTGCGGATGGTCTATATATATTTAGCCGAAGGTTTATTCAGGTTTTACGTGGAGATGAAGTGGTATATAAGGATAATAAAAGACACTAAAGGCAAATTACTGTACATTGCCTTTAAGCATTCTCATATGTGAATGTTCTTTGCCACTCTAGCATACTTTCTGTGTGGAGTCTATATTATTCCAGAGAGCCATTGGGGAGAGGGGTTAAAGCCTGGAATGTGCACTATTTCCCCACAGGAAGCTGAGCATGGAAGTCAACCATTGCCCCACGCCCAGATCTCTCCATCGCACGCACAGTTGGCCGGCTACTGAAATATAGTACAAAAGTCATGTATGACCCAAAGAGTGAAATAAAGATCACAGTATGCTGCTGTTGATCTTTTGTGTTTTATTAAAGATATTTTATCTTTCATACGTCTTACAGTTGCATAGTACAAAATTTCACGACATTACAAAAATACTGAAAGGCATTTATCTTAATAAACATGTACTGAAGCTGTCTGCTTTGAGAGCTTTGTTTTTCATTGAACTTAATATTCACAAGTTGTCAACTTCACTAGATGACATTTGCCAAGCTTTGCCTCTTTAAAGCAGCATGTTTGACATTTACACAGGTCTCAACACACAAGTCATAGTGGCCATTTCAAAAAATATACTGTATATATATACATGATACAGTATTATACAAGTATGGAATTTTCTGATCCCATATATAGCAAATATTCAAGATGTGTTAAGAAGAAAAGGGTTTCCTTATTAACGTCTATAAAGTTTGTCTCAGTTACAGGCATGGGACGATGAGAAATTTTGATGTCACAATTATCCTGGTCAAAATAATTGCAATTTAAGATATCCGGATAATATCAAAATATGCTGAAAACTCTAAACATGGCACTAAAACATTTTGGAATCAATTTACCTTACATTTTGTTAAGAAAGATATATTTTCATTACATTATGGATGGGACCCACATCTTCTTTTAGTGAACATCTCTTTTACAGAAAACTAAACAATCTTAAAAAGTCAGGCTTTCTTTAAAAACATTTTTAAATGAAATTATATCTTTCGATATTAAATACTTCAATGCTTGGGTAAGATCTTTTGCTATTTTTTGTGGTTGGTGTGTATGCAGCCTGTTTTGCAGTCTCTTTAATTCTTGGTTTCCCAGCAGTCTCTTTGGATGCTGCTGAACATATTATTCACAATTATCCCATTAATGGAAATTCACCTCTGTCAGCTTGTGTTTTTTTAAATCACGATTTTCATTACAATCGTGTATCGTCCCATCCCTAGTCTCAGTAACTTAAAACTGAGTTAGGAAGATGCTTCCAGTCAGTGGTTTTAAGTGTTTTTGTTTGTTTTGTTTTTTTACTAAAAAGTTCATAACATTAATGTCATGCAAATGTAGCATCAGTATTGCTTAAAATTCAAGATAAAGATTTTTGTCTATTATAATGCAGACCCTTATAGCCAGCCCTATTGTATTACTTTACAAGACTTAATGAGATATACCATTTAAGGGGGCCGATTATGCTTTTTCCATATTTTTCCATATCTGTCATATATATGTTAAGAATATTGAATGTTATAATGACAGATATTGTGGCCAAAGTTTTCTACTCTGGCTACGAGCTGATGTCAGACTATAATTAATAATTTATTTTTATGTTTATCTGCTCCAGACATGCTACTGCAAGTGTTTACATTCTGCTGCATTTAGGTACATACTAACATCAGGGAAACATGGAATACTGGTTGCCAGTGTTGCTAATTTCTTCCCATTTTTTGATCTTATTCCTGCTGGAACATGTCTTATGTTTGTGTTTAGAAGGTTTTGTTGGTGATTTTTATCAGTTGAGTGTCACTCTACACAGTCATTCCCCCACTACAAGTACAATGCTACAGGTAGCTACATGCTCTGTTGGGAGACGATCGCCTTCGGGGCTTTCTGTTAGAAAGTCCTTTTTTGGTTAGGTTTAGGAAACAATGATGGTATGGGTTAAAAACCTTGAAGGCAAACTTCTCTCATGTGCACTACATATATGATTCCCATATCAATTTCAGGGAAACATGCTATCTTGGTTGCTGATATTGTTATTTTGACCCTGATTTTGGATTACATTCCTGCTTGAACTTGTCAGGTTGTGTTTAGACATTCTAATAGGTGACTTTTCATGGTAGAAAGTGTTGCTAGTCGCACTTACAGTCATGTCCTCAGCTGCAAAGAGGGTGCAGAGACGCTGAGAGCATAGATACAAAAGACCCGGAAATACTGACAAATCCAATCAGACTGGGCTTTTTTTTGGGGGGGGGTCTTAGAGAAACAGCCACTGAAATGAAGCATTTCAGACACGTTCTCTCAGACAGAATAATTGTTTTTGGACTATTAAAGCATGTAAACACGTTTTAGTAGAAACTCAAAATACAAGTATGAACCGGAATATAAGCAAAATAGGCCCCCTTTAAGTACATATATGCCTGTGTGGCATACAGTATATAACAGGATTCCTCAGCGACATGAATCGTCACTATGATTGTTAACAGTAAAGTACATAAGCTGCTTGTGATGCTTTTTTTCCACAGTCTTCCCGTCTCGTGTTACATGTGTCTGTTGGAGCAGGTGCCTAACCTCTGGCTGAAGAGAGGCACACTTGTAGGCTATAAACACTGAAATATATAGACATGACATTAAGATACACTGGCACTCACTCTCAGAAAGGCCTCAACAAAAGACACACACAAAGACATACACTGCATGTGAGCACATGCAAGGGACAAACACACTCTGACGCACACTTCGACCTAACACTTGTGAGCACCCGTGTGGTACATATAACAGTCATTTCATTAAATGGCTCAGTGGGGGCTCGTCCTATCCAGCAGAAAGAGGCCCACGTCTAACGCATACGCTCTCACTGTACTTTCCACCTACTGTGACTAATGTGCACCTTCTAAGGAACAGGACATTATGGGCAAAACAAAAGCTTAAAAAAGTCTTACAAAGCTTTCCAAAAGCTTCACTTCAGGTAATTCAAGTGGTGACAAACAGTACTGAGTTTAGCTAAAATAGTGCTATAAAACACACATATTATGTTTTTAATAAAACCAAGCAAAAACAACATCCTTTATGAAATCTAGGAATTTGTTTTTTCGTCGTGATTTGTTCGTATTAGTCTCACAGTGAGGAAGTGGCAGGAATATTAGTGTAGCTCCCATGCTGGATGCAGCTGAGGGGAGAAGGCACAAAAGCCACACACAGCTTTGTGTACAGCTGCCATTTCTCAGTTTTGGTTCATGTCAGACTTTTGTCCATGGAAAGGCCTTGACAGAGGAGAAAATATAATAATCTTCATAATAGAAGAGGTGCAAATACCCCTTGTCCTCTCTCTTTTCCACATTAAAATGTCTGGTGAGCATGAGGAAAAAGATGAAACTTTCCGCTGAGAGAGCAAAACTTGGTTGACTGTTTTCCGTAGGCTCTTCTCATCCTCCGAGATTCCATATTTGTCTGCATTATCCAGATTGTTGTGAGTTTATTTTATCCAGTATTTACCAGTGGCTGTAGTAGTGATTTAAATGGCACAGGTCAGGGCTCTGTACAGTCAGTGTGCAGTCTTCTCTATGCCATAATGAGATGGTTGCTCCGCTCTCTGATGTCTGCTGGAGGAACAAGATCTTTCTTCACAGGGGTTGGCGACAGATTAGAACGTCTGCCTCTGGGCTTGAACAGATCTGACACAAAGAATACCTGTGGAGGGAACAGAAAAAAAACCTTCAACATGTCACTCACTGTTAAGTGGCAGCTTCAAAGTAAGAATCAATGCAATTATATATCCAACACTGTCCTTGATTTTTTTTTTTTTTTTGCTTTCTCTTGAGCTCATGCTGTTTACTGTCTGACATCTGGTCGTTACCTTTTTACAAAGTCCTCACCTTACCTTTACACTACACCCAACGTAGCAAAATAAAAGGAAAATGAGAAAATACAGGCATAGGGCAGGGTCTCTGCAGATAAATACATTGCCACACTCTAGCGGGTCATAGGTGATGACTGAAGGGGATTACTTTTGTATGCCTCTATAAATTGTTTTATAGGATAGTCCTGCCTTGTGTAACTTTAAAGGCCATTCAAACTCTTGATAGTTTCTGATCTTTTCTAATATGGAGGATTACAATATTACATAATAGAAACACTCACTATGCAATAGGCCACCAGGGCTCCCTGCACAAAGCCCGCCAGGACATCAGTGGGGTGGTGCTTGTGATCAGAGACACGGGACAGGCCGGTGTAGAAAGACATCATGATGAGGGTGAACTGGGTCAGAGGTCGCAGAAGGCGAGCTCCATGCCAAGTGAAACGAGACTGCAGGTAAAACTGTAAAAGAGAATCATGAGGTGATATAGATAGAAAAACGTCGTACTCTAGGACGAGAAATTTCTTAGTAATATGGTGTGTATTTATATACAATACAACAGAATGTGAGTTTAAACGATTCAGTGACTCACCACCAGGTATAGCATGGTGTACATGGAGAATGATGCATGTCCAGAGAAGAAAGACTTCCTGAGAGGAACAGAAGACAGTCAGCATTGTACCACAATATTCACAAATAATGTAAAAAATAATGTAAACTAAAACAAACCATTTTTAATGCAAAACATTTTCAGAAGATTTCAATATGTTTCTCTCAATTCATCTTAATACCTGGCCTCCTGAACTTTGCTCTCTGGCCCCTGACACTGGTAGTCAGTGATGTAACCCAGGGAGCAGTTGATAGTGGAGAAGTCAGGTTTGCACACATCGAGGAAATGGGGACGCATGCGGCCCACTGATACTTTGGCGATGTCAGTGAAGGACTGGCTGATGGCGCAGCCAAAAATGAACACGCCCACCTGCTTGTATAGAGCAGATATATAGGGGTTCCCTACAAAAGACTTGGATCCCTCGTTCAGAAAGTAGATCCTGTAGCTCTCCCCAATGATGATCTGAAGAGACAGAAGTGATGGTGATGTCAGCGGATATCATGATTTCAAGTCCCAGTCTCAATGTCCACCCTAATTCCTAAGCATTCAAATCACATCTCCTGAGTGCTCTGTGAAAATGTGCGACTGCAGAAGAGCCAAAATATTTCAAGAGGACAGGCATAGCACTTTGAAATGATGTTACTTGGACAGAGGAATGTGTTTGGCAAGTAACATGTGTCATATTTCTCATTATTTTATACTCAACTTAGACATTCTCAACACATACAGATCATTTTGTTGATTGATATTTTCAATATTGATATTTTCTCGTCCAAATCTAAACAGAGTTTTAGGTCACTAAAACAGAGATATTATAGAAAGCCCTCTGAGGTGGAAATTGTTTCAAATGGAAGTTACTCTGTATCCATGTGAACAAGTAAATCGGAGCATTTGGGAAACTTCATCTCCTCAGGGTGCACTTGCCCTTTGTTCCTTTGTGTAATGAGCATGAGCCTGGAACAATAACAACAGCAGATTACCAGTTTCTGAAATTTTGTTGGGACAACTTTTCACTGAAGCTTAGTATTGCTGCAGCACTTCTTTGAAAAATGGAAGCGTCTGCTGCACCCAGAGTTATTTGGTCCATCTAAGCATCTGCAGTTTACAGTCTGACAGAAACAAAGGTTTCAGGTCAGGCCTGGTCAAACTAGCAAATGGTGGGAAAATTTTGAGAGTGGGATTGTTGCTGCGGATGAAGAGTAGAAGAAAAACTTTCACATGTCCAGAGTATCGATCGTATCTTTGACTGAGAGTATTTATCCTTATATCAAAGGGGAATCAATGCTAATGAGATTTCAATGTGTTTTTGAAAAGGGTAGCCTGTACACTTTACTACCTTTGTGACAACGGGAGAATGTGGAAAGGAGCTAACGCTGGTGAGCGTTTTGAGTCGTTTTTGCTTTCTACTGTGGACAGAGATGTTTTGAAAAAGTCATGTGGACAAGTTGTACAGTAATTTTCCGCAATTTTAGACATTCCCTGTCATCACCCTTTTTAACACAAGAACACTGTAAATTGTGCTCACCAAATTTCACAGAATAAACAGCAGTTAGCTCTTGTGGAAAAGTACATCAAAGTGTGTGATTTGGTGAGGGTGGATATGTGCTACAGAGAAGTAATGTATTTGACTAAAATAACTTTTTACAGGATCAAGATGTTACTATGGTTACTTAAACAGAATTCAGTGATTTCTTCTGAAGTGGTTTGAAAAGGGCTACTTTACAGCTGAAAGTGTTTACCTGTGCTGTTCTACTTCTGAGAGAAAACAGTGAGGCGACGTGGGAGGCAACTTAAACTGTCCGCCATGTATAGTTTTCTATAAGTGTGTAAATAAACCACCGTCTAAAACCGACGACTGACGTGTGAGGCGGACTTAGGGGGGAGGTAGCCATAACTCACAACAGCTGTTCCAGCTCCAAAAAACGCCTTCCCAACCCCCTCAACCCCCCCAACCCCTGTTGTCTTCCAGCAAAGTCACAAATGAAAGTGTGGAAGACGAGTTGGAACGAGCGTGGAGGTGTTCGGAGGAGAGAGTGGAGGGATGGAGGGCAGAGTGACAGGAGGGGAGGACAGAAAGCTAAAAGAGAAGAGGAGAGGAGGAGAAAGATGAAGGTGAGGGGAGGAATGAGGAGTGGAGAGGGAGGGAGCGGGGGAGGCACCGCTGGTTCTAATCAGCAGAAATGCTGAGCTAGGCGACATGTCTGATTCGGGTGGCCAGACTCCACCAGGCGCACGTCGGGGGCACGTTTGTTTTTCACCGCTCAGGCTGCCTCTCTGAAACAGCTCCGATTTCACAAGGGATGTCTGGCTGTTTTCATGTTAGTATCTCAGTTTCATCAGACATTCTTTTGAGGGGCGCAGAATTAAGTCTCATTCTGGGAAACACTCTCTGCAGAGGGATAGCCCTCACGGAGATTTAACAAGCTGATAGAGAGCGTTGTTTTCCACCATCCAGGCCTTTAGAGCCAGCTCGATAAAACCCAGCTGCTTCCATGGGAAAGAGGGGAGGGGGAGCAAACACATCTGGTTCCCCCCTGTGAGAAAGATTTAACTGTGTGAATGAATAAATGAATCGGTGTTGTAGGATATGTAGCTGTTACACTGAGACCTCAAGAGATAGTCAAGATGCTGATTTGTGGCTTTTGACAAACGCCATGTATTTCGAAATGACACTGCGGTGTTTTCATTCCTTCTAAAAAAGATCTGCATAAATTATAAAGGATGTGGCCTCTTGTCTTTCTCGTCTGTGTTTAGTGGGAAACGAAGCATTAAATGACCGAATGTTGGTGTTTTCTGGTTTAAAAAAAACACAAAGATAAGCAAGAGCGCTCCAGGGGGTGAGATGGATTGTAAAGTCACGTTTTTCGAGGGGAAAATTAGATATCTGGCAAAGTCTTCTTGTTTTGGGCCTTCACCACAATTCCACCCTACCAATTACAGTATTTAACCTAACAACCATTGCGTCAACCATAATTACACAGGGCCAGAAAGCCTTCTCACCATGAAAACCCCTGTGGCCCCAAGCCTGTATAGTAGTCTGCTCTCCAGGAGGAGGGCACTGCTGGCTATGGGGAGAGACAGGTCATGCCATGAGTAAGGCACCTTCCCTCTGGGGGTCTGCTAATGCAAAACCTATCAAGTGACATTGTCAATTAGAGGCTAATGTATTAGCAGCCAGTGACACATTGCTCGATGTTGTTAGGTGTCTAGCACATTGTATCTTAATAGTTGCTAAGGTTTCCAATGCAGTGGCTAGTTGGTTGCTCCAGTAAGCAGTAGTTCCTAAATGGTGGTTGCCAAATGGTTGCTATGGCTTTTGGGATGATTTCTAGAGTTTTAATAAAGTGGTTATTCAGAGGGGATGCTAAGGTGTCACGGTCCAAAGGTCAAATCACTTTACAAATTATATTAAAGGTTTAGTTTACCCCCAAATCAAAAACACATATTTTACCTCTTATCTGTAGTACTATTTATCACTCTCAATTGTTTTGGTGTGAGTCAGTGTGGGAGATATCTGCCGTATATATGGCAAAAAAACAAAAACAAAAAAAAACATCTGACAGCTCAACAGCAGTGTCTCTCTTCAGATATCATGACCCTTTACTTAAGATAATTCACAGACCTTGTTTTGAGCAGTTTCATGTAAGGACTATTTTCTTTCCACTAAATTACATCCACCAATTGTATCAACACGCAGAGGGAAGCATGCTTCTTTTGTTAGCTCTCCTAGCATCACTGAGCTGGCTACTTCTCAGCCAAGGAGGCCACCGTTAATGTTTACATGCCAAACTGTCACGTAAGTAGATGCACACTTTCTTCTGCGCGATGATACAGTTGGTGGGTGTAGTTTGGTAGAAAGAAAAGAGTTCCTACATGAAACATAACAAAGTCTGTGGATTATCTTGAGTAACCAGGTCATGGTTTCAGGAAAGCAACATTGCTGTTGTGTTTTTCAAATGTGTATTTTGGGCGCTTCGTGCACCACAAACTGTTGTGCCATCTAGTTCCATTATATTTGAATGAAGGAAGACATCTCTACAGCCGATATTTCTAACACTCAGCGCCTCACACCAAAACTATATATCTATATATCTATATAAATTGCACTACAGATAAGTGGGGGTGGGGTGGGGGTGGGGGTGGGGGGCGACAGCCAAAAACACTTCAGGTCACAGTTATCTGTGTAGACTCTTACTGAACAGCTAGCCATTACAAAGCTGTGTAGACAGATGCATTACTCAAAATGGAAAGCATGTCGGAAAACAGTGGTGGCAAAATGTACGGAGCAGATTTATGCTTGAACCTCTGAGCAGTGGCAAATGGAGAAAAATGAATTTCGATTACAGGAGGTTGGGATGACAGTTCAGTTTGCAGATCTTGAATACAGCCTCACTGTTTTCTCCCATGAGATTTGCAGCACACAACTCAACACTTCACTTGCTAAAGTGCCTTAATCAACGAGTCATCTTAAGTCCCTGAGGAGAGAAGCTTCGGACAAATGCTGTTGACGGGTTTTTATCTGGCATGTGCTGAAGCCAATCGGAGGGAGTGATAGCACAGGTTCGGGGAGGTGTTGTTTCAGTTATCATGGAGGATAATCTTAGTTTATAACCACAATGAGTCAACAGTCAGATAAAGCCCTCTGAAGGATTGTGCACGATAGTTTTTCTCTCAACATGAGTGCAGTAGAAATGTGCTTGGTTTGGTTGGAGAAATGTTTTACAGTAACTGATCCAGTAGTTTAAAATTTCTATATAATTTCCACATTCTTATGTACAGCTTGAGATGTTATCAGAAACAAATAAGAACCCCTTACTGGGCTTTTTAAGAAATACTACAATGCACTGAGGATGAGAAATTGTGTTAACATCTGGTATAAGGTGTCAGTTGGTGCTGCTAGTAATGGTGAAGGCTGCTGAAACACAAAGAGTGATGACATTAGTGATCAGTGAGGTGACTTACAGAGAGGATGGTGATAAGAATGCCAGCAGCACTAAGCACACCGTCGCTAATGGTGTCTCCATTTTTGGCCGGGTACTTGATGGACTCATCATCGCAGTAAAACCCTCTACGGTAAGGCTGAACAGCGCTGGTCTCAATGACCAAGAAAGGCAGGCCGGCTAGTGTGAAGAAGCAGTGAGCGGCACAGAGAGAAAGAAGGGGGTGGGGATGAGTGAGGGAGGGAGAGAGATGGAGGTGCTGGGTTAATGATACGCAAATTACAAAAGGTTGCGGGTACAAGCAAGAGGCAACTAGGGCGCATCTGGGACAGGCTCAGTCCATTCTGTGGCTGTTATCTGTGACCAATTAAGAAATAATGACGCCAGCTTTGTTCAATATTCAGTATTAGTGGTGACTTTTAAGCGCACCTGTGGATGTCTTCAAGGAGCATCATTTTCCAAAGCACACCACGTTTTTACGCATTTTTTCATCTTATCTCGTAAATGACAAACTCTAAAATACAAATAAGAATAAATACAAAAACTGTTTTTTGTCACTGTTGGACCAGCTACTGACATATAGGTGACAATCAGTGTAAGATAGGACATTACAAAGTCAAAATAGATGTTATTTAAGGAACTGTATGCAAGATTCAGAGCACATGTATGATGCAGAGTCTGAGCTGAGATTGCCTGCACACTGCTCTCAGCACTGAGGAGGTGGCTAACAGCTAACTGTCATAACAGTGCAAACACTGCTACAAACAGCAAAAGTGCTGATAGAGCTAACAGCTAAATCGTTGGAGATGTTTTTACAAAGCAAATAGTTGTTTGCTGCTATATTAATGCCCTGTATGTCCCAAAAACAGTTCCAGCTTCTGAAATGCGAATATTATCTATTTTTTTTAGTTGTCTATGGAAATACGTTGAATATCTCTATGTTTTAGACTGCTAGTCAAACAAAACAAGCAATTTAGATAAATTAAGCTGTGCTCTAAAAAGAAAAAATGTATTCAATTATTCAAAAAAAGCAGTTGCATCTCTACAAATGACAATTTTTAAGGTCTAGAGTAAACCTAGATAAATTTGGCTACCTTTACAGTCCATACATTTTCTCACAGTTGTGAAGAAATGGAAAGCAATGGCTGCCTCATCTCTAGGGTAGGAAATTGATCTTAAAGCTTATGATAATACACAGTAGCTTTGGAAAATGTTTGGCAGTAATGCACAGTATACATGATTTGCAGCTAATGAGGTACAACATGCAAAACCACTGACTGTGAGTCAGAGCCTGTCGAACCAATCATGTCTTTTGAGGTGTCACAAGCCAACCATCGAATGAACTGAGTGTCCCAACATATGCTCTTTAGTTCTCTTGCAGTACCACAGCAGGACTTACTGAGACCACGGGCACAGAGACGCCCACGGCTGTGAGCATGGTGGTGGACACCGTGCTGCTTTTATAGGTCAGCCTGATGCTGTTGTCATTGCAGAAGAATCCTCTCTGGTAAGGCGGGAAGGGAGATTTGTGCAAAAACACGGCAACGAGCAACACTGTATGGTTGGACACACAGTGGACAGCTGCATCAATGGACATTTCAACAGGAAGACAAATAGAAAAGCAGACAAAGGCACAGACAGGCAAAAAATCTCACACATTCATCCAAACATTTAAAAAACTTACAGCAGACATGTATTCGTGTGTCTCTTCCTGTTTTCATAACAGACACTGATGCTGTCATGAGAAAGTGAGCCAAAATAAACAGAACAAAATGTGTTGGAATTAATGCCAAAAATCAAAGCTACATCATTGTTTTGGACTTTAGTGAACCTTTTGTGCTTAGAATAGCATCAACTGATCTCTAACAGGCTGAGTTAGCGCTAAAAGGATTGAATGTGTAATGTTCTTCAGAGAGAGACCACTGCTGCAAGTTGACAAGAAAAAAACACAAACAGTATCAGAGACATCCTTCCTTTCCTGCTACGGCTTTCAAGTACACTTAAAAAGGCTCACTTAAATATCCCTGGAGGAGGGGGGGGTATCTGCGTCTGATCAATTTAGCGTCTTTCGCCACTTAAAGTGGCAAAAAGATCTTATTTATCTCCTCTCAACAAACAGAGTGGGTGTTACTGAGATGCAAGCCAAAATGGAAAGCTTATTTCCTCCATTTACCAAAGGCTTCACTGGAGGACTTTGAAATTTGAGTGTGGACGTGGTACCCAGGAGAGGCCTCAAATCTGACAGAATTTGGAAAACACACTTTCAAATCACTTCAAAGCACCACTTAACTGATGGCGGAGCTTTCAAGTCGCTCTTTGAATAATTCTGCAGTCTGCCAATACAAAGGAAAACAAACACTGGCACTCTCTCTCGCACGCTCTCTTCCTCTGTCTCTCAGTGTCAAAAACTAAAAAGTACCGGGGTGCAGAGGTCAGCGCTGAGAGCCGCTGAAGGCAAGATGGCTGTGGTGAGGGGGGCATGATTTCTCAAACCAAATGTCAACACACGCTTCAGTTGCTGACTGCTGAGCCCCTCAACCCCTTATATCCACACACACACGCACACTCACACACACACACACACGCACACACACACACACACACACACACGCACGCACACACACACACACACACACACACACACACACACAGAGAGAGCTGACTTTGGCCTTTGAAGGTCCAGCTGGGTTGAGCTCAGGTTACAGACAGAGCTCTGCTGCCTGATGGGAACTCCAGGATGATGGCTTTCCCTTTACATTCAGCAAGATTCACATTATTAACTTTGTCGTTTTTTTTCACGCTCTGTAAACAAAGAACCTGGATGGAGCTACAATCACCTCCAGAGCAAGTCTGATGGCGAGAGACAGAGCAGGGTGGTACGGTCTGTCTCAGAGTTCTGTAACTGTAAAAATATACAGTACTTTACAGTACCCTACATCCTGAATGTCTGACCCCTTCAGTTTGCTTAGCCTGGCCATGAACAGAACCACATAGGACTTCCAAAAACAGGGACTTTAGCTTCCTAAACTGCTGATATATACTAGGGGTTTGAAAAAAATTAAGATTCACTTTAATATTGCTATTTTTTCAAACATTTCTTTTAATGCCTGTATGAATATATTTCAAGTGCAGGAGCGGAAAGAAATAGACGCTTTTATTGGGGTAACCTACGAGCAACTCAAAGTCATATCTGTTTCAAGAAAAATGAAGCCGAAGTGAGAGCAGAAAATGGCACAAGGTCTGAGGACACGAGAATTCAGCCTCATAAATTGCTACTCGAATTCAGCCAGCCGAGCCCCAGAGGCCTTGCGAAACATTATCACGTTACTTAAGTCACGATACAATATAATTGCGGTTTTAAACGTTTTGAGATATGCTGAGTGTTGCAATATTATATAATGCAATATACTGTGATTCAATACCTTTCTTTTTAACTGTTAATACTTTCCCAGAGGGCAGAAACATTTTTTTTCATCTAATAAATTTAAGTTTTAAAAATAAAGTTTCTCACTTTGTTTTTTTTATTGTTGCAAAATGTATCTAGCGTACTAAAAAAAAAACATCCGATTTTTTTTATTTAACTAGGCTTCCAAAGGTTTTATTTGTAGGTGCAATATTAATAGTTTATAAAGAAAATAGCACTATTGATATTGCAGCAGCAGCCACCACATATAAATCAATGCATGGGAAACACCGCATGGACAGCTATATGTGGCATTTCATAAAGAATACATTTTCTATTCTTTGTATTGTACATGTAACATGCATTTAAATATGTAAGTAAAGTTCATTTAATAAAGCAGCTTTCAATCAGTGGGGCCATGGGTACTTAACTGGAATAAAAATGTTTAAAAAACCTCTGCAAACACATCTAAACCCATCAGCGGACCTGACTGCACCTCGAGGCCAAAGGCAGAGGGCAAAGATTTATAGAGACAGAGCGGTGGCAAATGGACTGACAAAATAAAATGACCACAGCTTTCAAGGAACCTGCACAGGTCAAGTGCTTCAAATAGCTGATTGTAAAGAGAAAAAAGAAACACAACCACAATAAGTGACTCTGAGGTCCTGTTTTCCAGATACTCAACTGGGATTTCTTGCCCGCTCAGTCCTCCAACCCCTTTCATCCGACTTCACAGTGCAGCATCAGCATTAAGTGCAGAATGTTAGGATTTTCCCTTCCTACCCTCTTCCTCCCTTACCGCTTCTAACAGCCAGGGGGCGAGGAGGAGGAGGAGGGTGTCCTCGTCCTGCCAACAACAACACCACTCAGCAGGCATGGTTAAGTCTTTAGCAATAACTCAACATCAACCCAAAGACAGCAGAAACAAACAAAATGGGTTTGAAGATGGAGGCAGATTTTTTTTCTCCCTGAACGTTTTCAGTTGCTAATGTCAACATCAGGTGTCTTCTATTCAATTTAGCCCTAAAGCAGTTTGCTTAATAATCAGCTGGGGAACCCTGACTGGAAAATAAGCAAACACTGTAAATGAAGAATGATGATGAGTATTTCAGCACGTGACAGAGTGCCGTCCGTCTCACATCAAAAATATGAGAGCTAACGTATCGTTAAGACACACTTGTTAGAATTTTTCCAGCGCCTGCCCGTTTGCCTTTCCCCCAGTTCAGCAGCACTGGCAGCTCCATGTAGCTGCAGTTTGTGGAAAGTAAAATCGATGTATAACCCTCACGCTGAATTAAATCCCCACCATATTTTGGAGGCATTCGCCAAGACACCAAGTGTGACTGTTAAAACAAACAGACGCACATTTTCCACTCGCAGGGATCTCTCACTGTCTGGCGTAGAAATGTATACATGTCTGAGGCAGTTGTGGTGTATACACAGATGCAGTTGTTTTTACTCGCAGCCCCCACATAACCTGCCCCCTGTCTGTCCGTCCGCCTGTCTGTGTCTGTCTTGTCTGCAGAAAAACTTAGTTCATAGTTCCACTGCGGAAGGAAAACTGGGTCTGCCTGCTTGGATTAAATAAAAGTGCATTTGCATTGAATTGCTAGTGGCTATAAGTGCAGCTTTCCTTCTGTTTTTTTTCTCCATTTTATATCCACATGTTTAAGGAGGAGCCTGTTTTAAACACAAGACAGTTTACACTTACATATCTGTTCCTGCTCTATTAACACAGCCACCAAATACAGACACACACTAATGTAATTTTGACAGTACATTAGCACTAACGATATATGTAGCAACATCACAGCTGCAAGAATTGATTAGCAGTCAACAACTGAAATAACCGGCAGCTAATCTGATAATCCTATAATCCGTCTGAGTGATGTTATGAGAAAAAAAACATGAAATGTTCTCTGATTACAGTTTATTAATGTGAGTATCTTCTGGTTTCTTCACTCCTCTATGACAGCAAATGAAAATATCCTTGGGTTGAGGACAAAACGAGACATCCGAGGATGTCGTCTTGGGTTTTGGGAAAGACTGAACAAAAATGTTTACCACTTTTTGACATTTCTTAAGACCAAACAACTAACTGATTAATCAAGAAAGTACTCAACAGATTCACTGACAATAAAAATACATTAACTTTGTTACAGCCATAATGTTGTCTACATACAAAATAATGCCATAATAATAATGCAAATAAATACATGTACATTAATACACATATATGACCTTGTATGCACAAACTGTACGCGGAGGGTTCATGCCTTTTAAGGTTTATTCAATTTAAGCATTTCAAACAGCAGATATTATAGTGTGCCTCTGTCTTCCACTATCTCCATATGCAATAAAGGTATTACATATAACTCTCACGTCTTTTGTTTTTTTTAGTGTGTGATTAGTTGTTAAGTGTGACCAATTAAAATGTCTATACAGCTACTATATGTTTGACTTTTTTCTTTGATTGACAATAATGTCCCAGTGTCATTTTTAACTGTCTGTGATTTAACTTCTTGACTCGCAAGACTAAAAACAATCACACACTGGCTGTTCTCACCAGGGCTGGGCTTTATGTCAATATTACATCAATATCATGATATGGGCCTAAATATCATCTTAGATTTTGGATATCATAATTTCATAGGTGTTGTCTTTACCCGGTTCCAAAAGCTACGGTTTAAGATCTCTTCTTCCAGGGAGTCCTGGTCATGCTTTTGGTGTATGAAGTTTTGAGATATTTGAGACTACCTCAACATAAAAACTTGTATGAGATACCATCAACATTACAAAAAAGTAAGGATTATTTTGTAATTTGGGTGAGCTGACCATTTAACTCCTGCTGTCCAGTTTCCTGTATACCTAAAAAAAAAAAGACAAACTTATGTTTACAAAACTAAATATAGGTGCAATTGAGGCCGATTAACCAACTTTTACCAAGTGCTGAACGGCGGCAAAACTACACAGAGCCGTTATGAGACGATTAGCTGGAAAACATGAAAGTCACCTGCTATGACTCAATGTAAACTGAACCTAATCGCCTCACCAGGGTTCAAGCTAAACACTAAACAACAGCCCTCTGCTTTACTCTGGAACTTAATCCCGACAAATAATGCAGTCACCACTGAATCAGGGTGAGTTTCTCCTCCAGTGTATTGACTAATGTTATCTTTACTGGCACTGTGGGTCTACTGGGATCACAGTGACCAGAGATAATAGTTCATGTGCATGACAGGGCAGGAGAGAGATATCCCCAGATGCAGTAACACTGCAATCAGTGTGAGAGAGTGAAGGAGTGGTGATTACCAGCACTGGCCAACATTTCCTCCTTGTGGTCGCTCTCTTCAAACCACATCTTCAGCCAGAAAAACACAGCTGGTTTGTTGACAAGCGTCTCTGTGTACCAAGCAAATCATGGGGATTTACCCTCCGTGTAGACAAGAACTAGACTAAAACTAAGTATAACTTGTCAGAAAAAGACTGTTTATACTGTAGATCTATGGGGTTGTTTTAACTATAGCTGGACTCTTCCCATGCAGCCTCAACAATTTTGTTTTAATTGTTGAACACTGCTTTGCTGTTTGTAATCATGCTCCTGCACTAACCTTCCACAGAACAACTCACTGGAAACATATCATTATAGAAGAAAATAACTGAGTGAAATTTGTTCATTTCGCAAAGGTATAAGCCCCAACGATTGGAAAGCCTTTGTAGGACTTTTGGGTTCAAACTAAGGTTGCAACGGTATGAGATTTTTAAGATGCAAGTGTCTACCTGTCTAAGAAAATATTATGGTTTCAGTAAAACACACTTGTATCATTATGAGTTACAATGACCCTTAAACACAGTTGGAAAATTACTTTTTTTTTGTCCACCTGCCACTGTGGCTGTGGATTCCAAAATCTACAAACCACTCAGCAGATTACCATTGTATTTTGGATGGCGAGTAAAGCAAATTTAGCAGCCACTTGCATATTTTACCAGCAATTGGATAGTGCCTGGTACTAACATCCAAGCATTATCTTAAATGAATGAAAACAGAGGGTTTTTTTTTAGGTTAAACAGACCTTTTTTCAAATCAAACCATTTTTGTACTGGAACTATGTGTATAAAGTCTAACAGGCCGTCAAGGAGAAAGGAGATGTGCATGCGCCAGCGAGTTTCAACATCCAGTTGCATTTTATCCACAATACCGTAGATAAGCACTTGCACACGGTGTGATAATCACCATTTTCACACCATGGTATGGAGTGCACCTGGAATGAGTCTTGAAACCTGAGAATGGGTTAGGATTTTTGCATCTCCGGTTCCCTCGTCTCAAACTCAATGGGTTTTTGAATGATTTTTTGGTTAGAAGACAGAAATAAGGTCTGTGGTTCACACAAGTTTTTGAAACTTTCATGTTATGTTCTACAACATAAGACATGTCGGTGGCTAAATGAGACTACAGGGCATCATCCGGCAAAACATGGCTTTACAGCCTTGCTGTGGAAGCCACATTTAGTCATGTAACCTTTATGTAGTTTGTTTATAGCCATGTGTAGTTTGTTTATAACCCTATGTTAACTTTTTACTTCTGGCGATTGCATTTAGGCCCCAAAAATTTGTGTTCATATGTGAAGATTATCTCACTGAACAGAATGTGTAAGTATCATAAGCAAATGTTTGCTACAGAGCTTATTTTCTTACTTTTAATCCAAAATCCAATGGAAAATATTCCATAGGGAACAAGGCTGTCGCTTACTTCTGTGTCAGCCTACAGAAAAAAACGTTATACCTGTGCCACTCTATACCTTGAAACCGCCATACTGCTGAAACCCTACAGCTTCAGTGTCCAAAAAAAAAAAAAAAATCACCCACAATAACAGCCTTAACTCTGTGTCTGCAGCTGCTGAACATCACAGAACCTGAGCTGATGAACATGCACACACACAAACACACACACAGGTCTGACCTTTTCACCACGTACCTTAATTACTCCACACACACATACACGCATGCACACACACACACACACACACACACACACACACACACACACATATATATTATGCCAGATGTTGAGATCAAGAGAATTCCTGCTGGTGTGGAATGTGAGCCATTCTGGAAAACATAATGAGGAGTCAAAGCAGAGGTACAGTACAGGTGTGGCTGCAGAGACCAAAGAAATATATTCCTCCCGGAGCAATTTATTAGTTTCCCCTGTGCCTGCACTATTTTTTCAAGGGTGGCTGGCTGAGGAAAAAAATACTTCCACTAGCTACAAAAGGAATTTTCTGGAAAATATGTTAGCTTAATACTAGCTGTTACAGCTAAATATGTAGGCTAACTGGGCATCATGTCTTGTTGCTTAGGTAACGCAGCTTGTCGAGCTAGCTTGCTATAACATCTCCGCTAACATAAGTGCTTACTTTAATATGATAATTAGCTTTGTTGTTTTGTATCTTTATGTTGTCGATTACGTTTAATAATTAAACTGACATGTTTAGTTCAATCTGATGATTAGCTTTATTTTCTAGTAGCTTAATAGTTTCAATTAAGGTGCATTTCAATAATTTAAATGACCTCTAGCTAAGTAAACCTCCCTTTGAGCAAAAACGTTAGCTAAATAACACAAATAAACAACAGGAAATATCATATTATATCGTTACTCTGAAAAACAGAAATCATATGACAAAGAGAGACAGTAAAAGCTCTATCTTGTCTTAAGTGCTCTAAGTTAAACTGATATTACAATAAATATGAAGAGTAAAAAAAGCCATAAATTCCCCGCAGAGTAACAAAAGTCCCCGTAGTAATACACATAAATACATAAATCGTGCATGTAATAGATGACGGTAACACGGTGGGTCTCTTACCTAAAAACAAGCAGAAGAGATCCACTCCGACCAGTAACTTTCTCCTGCTGTGGTCTTTGCAGTTATTGTTGTTCAGTGAACTCCCGCCGTTCCTCGTCTCGGCTGCCATACTTTTCTCATATATCAAACAGCGTTGCATTTAAAACGTGTTGTGTGGTTCAGTTAAAAGGGAATAATAAAAAAAAATCTCGTTGCAAGCTATCGCAGAGCGTTTGCTGTATTTCTATCTACAACTGGCTACCGATGCTACTTGAATCCTGTGGAGGAGTCGTCATGCAGGTCTGTACTAATCTGCTGTTCAGAAAATACTCTCTAACTATACTTCCTGTCTCTCTTTAGACAAGCCCTGCTCGCTTTCTTCTACTTTCTAACCATCCTTTGCTCCTGTCCAGAGGGGTAGTGGGAGTCCTGTGACAGCCTTCCAAGAAAGCCACTCCTCCTGCAACTCCTCCCCTTTCAATTAATGCCATATGGCAGCTCCTGCACACAAACTCATTCCCACACTCACCTCCTCATGCTCACTGCAACTTAGTGGTAACAAGGGGGATTTCACCAGTGCTGAAATATGACTAAGTACATTTGTTTAAGTGCTGTACTTAAGTACAAGTTCAAGGTACTTGCCCCTTGCTAAATGCTTCAGATCTATATTTCATCCCTTTTAACTCTGAACTCTCATAATCTTGGCACTTGGTGGCATGAATAGCTTGTTGCTCCACATTCCCTTAATCAGACCTGAACTATGGAACATGTCATTCTCCTACAGTGCTCCTTATACATGGAATAACCTGCAAAGAAACCTGAACTTAGACACTCCTCCATTATTAAATGCCTTATTTTAGATCTAGTTTTAATTGAGTGTAAATGTTTGTAATAATACTTCTAAACCATTACATGTTGATTATCCTGTATTTTTTATTTTTGACCTATTATGTTTTGCTATTGTTGTTTGTTGCTTCGTATGATTTTATTTTTACTTTAACTGGTATTTCTTTGCTTATTAATTGTTTTCAATGTTTTGTTCATGCTCGGCATCACTGATATCACAAAGGTCTCCCTCAATTGATTTTCCCGAATCTAAAATAAAGGTTTTAATGAATTTCTGTTACACTAATATACCTCTGAGGCAAATGTTGTACTTTACATGCCAATATACTTGTCTGACAGCTTTTTTTCCCCAGTTTTTAATTCCCTTCCTGACCAGTGAAAACCAAGTATCTCCAGATGTGCTGATTTTGAATGTTTGTGATAAACTGAATGCTGTTTTTCTGACACTATAAAAAGTTGACCTTTTGGAGATATGTGGAGATGTTTAACTATACAGCAGTATGTAGAGTTAAAATTAGGACAATTTTTAAGTCAAATGCAACATACACATTTATGCAAAAGTTATAGCCTGTTAATCATAAAATATCATGCCTTTATAAAAGTAAACACTGTCAGGGAACATTTTACTGCGCAACACTTTTACTTACACAGTGTACCTTAACATTTCCATGATTTTCTAGGACCTTTAATAAAATTTGATGACCATTCACGATGTATAAACATGTACAGAACTGTGCTGTGTACTCCAAATGTTAATTATTGTGTGAAAATTAAACAGCAACCTTTTTCCAACTCTAATATTTGTTTACATTTGTTTTCACACAGCAAAATGCCATGACTTTTCCACGCGTGGAAATTAAGTTTGTGAAATTCCATCACTATCTCAGGTTTTCAGTGATCGTGGGAACCCCGTTTTCAGTACATTTTGATGATAATACTTTAACTTAAATAACCAAATAGCCTACTAATACCTGGATCTCACAAAGCAAAGTCACAAATAACAAACAAAGTGCAGCCTCCATTCATGTGGTCAGATCTGTTTTTAAACTTTTGTAAAACATGTTTAAATACTGTTGTTTAACTCATTACAGAGCTTTGTAATTGGTGAAAAGCAGCAACGTCAGGCGAATCGTTTTAAAGAGGGATGGTGGACTTTGTTACACACCCAACCACAATCCACTATTAAATGGAGAACACATTTAGATACAGCACCAGCAAGGTAAACAGGTAGAAAACATGCGGTAGCTCCCTACCTTTGAAGCGGTCCTTAAACCAGAATATGCGTCCAATCCTCGGGTATTTATATTCCTTTAGTCCATACGTGTCCAACAGTGAAATTCAGTGAAAGTGTTTTCTGTAAAAAAAATAATCCAAGTTGTGGATATTGTCGAGTGAGGTCCATGGCTAACTGTGAATGCTAGCTTCGTCTGTCAAACTTTTTATGAGGTTCGTTCGGGTACATCCATGGGCCTACCCACCTCTGTGCATAACCGATCACCGGCGATCGAAGAGCAATGCATGCCGGTTAGATTTGTGTCCGACCCTGGCCCATCGATGTATTATATAATAAAGCATAATAAACCCATGTAGTTTTTTTTTTTATAAACCCATGTAGTAAAGTCTCTAGCCCGACTTGCTCTGACGTCATGCAAAAGTGGACGGCGATAATCTCCGCCGGCTGCTAACCACGGATCTATTGGCTATCAGCTGATCGAACAGCTGATTGGTTCAGATGTTGACTCACCAATATGACGTGTCACATAAACTTTATTTTTGTTGAATTTCATAGAGTTGGGATTTATTTGTCTTATTTGAAGGGTTTTTTCTGTTGACAAAGTACGTGTTGTTACTGATGGTGATGTTTTGCAGTCACAAAGACTAAATACATAGACTATACAGAGTCTATTGTATAGTATATAAATTATTTTGAAGAAGGAATGAAAAGAGGGATTAAGGATTAAACAGCACAGTTTGTGGTCAATAGTCTAAACGGGATGTGAGGTTTCTTAAAATAACACGTGTGCAGATGTGAGGCCCTGGCCATAGGCTGTCTGACTGATCTGAGTGCTGTTGTGATGGTTTTGATTTATTGATGTAGTTTGAGGGTGACAGAATCGCTAAGCGGATTTATGTACAGCAGCAAAATGATATAATGCTGCTATACATTAGAATTCATGTAAATGAGGCTGAACCACGAACTGAAATCATAGATCGCCAGTATAATATTTCAAAAGTTTACATTGTCCATCAACACAATAATTGGAGACTGTAAACAGACTGATAAACGATATGATCAGATCTGAAGCGAAGTTCAGCTCGAACGAACCTATTTTCCCGGCTTTCTCTTCACCGTGGTGTTGGCTTTGCTTGTTTTGTTACATCATTGGCTTCAAAATCAAAGTGTCTCACAGCTTTCCCTGGTATTTTCTACTCCAGGACAACCATGTGAGCGCAGCACGCGCTCTTGATTTAAAAGGCCTATGGGCTGCATTCACGTGCTCCTCGGATGGTTCGATTGAAGAGCTGGGAAATGTTTTTCCGACTTGGTGTGTTCATGAGCTTTGAGTCATAACGTGGAAACAACACAGACGAAATGTGTTGTATTTTATTTCTCACAGCGTTCAATTCCACTTATATGCAAGCTATGCAATGCAATTTTCCCCGTTGGGTGCTAATTTTTTCAGAATATTCCGACACCCTATGAATGCTGCGTCTGTCAGGTATATTTCAGCAATTATATATTTATTATATATTATTATTATAAACATACTATTAATATTTATAATAATAATAATAATTGTTGTTATTATTATTATCATTATTATGTAGGTGATAAACTGTTTAAGTTTTATGATGATATTGGTTAAAAGTTTTACCCCTTTTCCTACTATGTCGTTCCTCATTTAAGGGACAAACAATGCCATTGAAAGAATAAATCAAACAAATATTAAATATTATAACAAATATTTATTAGATATAACAGAATCAAAAGAAAATCCAAATTCAAAAGAACACATTCCCCAACAAATCCTTAAATGTAAGCCTCTACAAGTGAACAGTTGGCTACTTCATGTCATTGTTCTTTGCATGAAGAGCAAAGATTCAATTTGTGCTTCATGAAGAGTACCATCAGAGGAAAGTAAAGTGCAGAACACAACGTGAAATGTGCACAACAAAATTAAACAAAAGGGTTAACTCAGAATCATAATGCAGTCACATCAGCAGCTCCATTCATGATTGTTTCCTTTTTTTACACTGTACAGGATCCAAAGACATTTTCAAACACATGGCACACTGGTCCCGATGGCAGATATTCTTCACGGTTCCAAAAAGTGAACAGCACAGCTCAAGTTCAGAAGGTGTCAGCATAGAGCGGCGGGGGAGGAAGAAGCTCCAGCTCTGTGAAGTCAACCACCTGTTCACTGTCATAAAACACACCACAGTTCAAGAGGAGAATGCCAAACAACCTGAAGTACTGGATGTGCAATCTGTGAGTGCTAATATAAATAAAGATCAAACAGAGGCAAGCTTCACTCGCTGATTAGGAGGAAACCTGTCAACACTTACGGATATGGAGGCTCCTCAACAGCACACAAGAAGTCTGGATAAAGACGAGCAGATACAAACATCACATTTACTTTGAACCGTCTCTGCACCGTGTCACCAGGTTACAGCAATCAGATAAATGCACCCTACAAGTGATTTTCCATTACAGGCAAGACGCCAACCTGACTAGAGAGTCCTAAAAGAGATTTGTGGGTACCCTCCTTTTAGCTTCACCATTATCAGTGAGAGTGACACAAGTGGTGACAACAGTGGAGTCATGGGAAAAAAAATGAAACTCTGTAAACTTACTTGACGGCTCAGCACTTTGCATTGGATAGAGTGGATAAAATGAAGCAAACATTTTTATGTCATTAACAGTCATTGATTACAGATTGTAAATATGACAGCATCAGTGGAGTTACAAACATAATTTACAAGAGTGGTGCAGGAATGAGACCTAAAACTCAGAAAAGAGTTAGCATGTTTGTACTCCCAGTTCCCTCATCTTGAAGTCAATGTGTTTTTTGAACACGTTTTTGGTTAGAAGCCTTAAATAATGTCTGTGGTTGACAAAAAGCCTAAGGGACTTTCATGTATTGCTCTATGACATTAAATACGTTAGTAAGCACCCCACTTGGGAAATCTGAAGCTTTTATGTGTCTTAATAATGGCGGTTGCTATCAAGCCGCAAAGTTAGACTAGAGAACGCCAAACCCGATTTTACAACCTTGTTGGGGCATTTATGCTGCGTTCACACTATAAGCTAAACAGCAACAGGCTACTAGTCATTTTCAATGGAAGCCGGTGACATGAAGTGACAAACCCGACACTTGACGCTGCTGATGGGCGTGACACACTACAAACAAAAGTTGAGCTGGCGTCAACCTATTCGGCGATCCAATGACGTGATGAGGTATTAAACATTAAACTTTATGAGCACTTTGGCGTACATGGGGATCCATTGGGGTGGCGAAATGTGATATTTAGATGGAGCTCAGACACTGACTAAACATTTTTCTTGCCACAGATCTTTTTTTCTGCAATGATATAAAATCCAATGAAAAAATCCCATAGGCTTTTTGACGAGGGAACCAGGACAATGCTAGCTTTTGCGCCAGCCTAAAGACAAGCATCATCCCTGGAGCACTCTACAGAGAAATATCTGAGGCCATGGATCAGAGAATACTGTACTTTGTAGGTGTTGCTTCGCCACTTCCAGGGATGTCACCAAAGTCATCTTTGTTGTGCTGAAAGAAGATGGTAAGTTTCTGCAGGGCCTCGTGTCTAGTCCTAAAGGTGAAAAACAAGAAACCATTGGGACTAGTTTTACTACTATAAAAATTACTATCCATATTGCCCTACAAAGGCTAACCACAGTAACTACAATTTTGCTCAAATGAGAGTTACGACTGAAATAAACCTTTGGATATCTGTTCTTGCTTGTGACAAAAATGCTCTGGTTAAAGCATTTTTCTTGTTCTGTTATAGAAACAGAGTGTAAAATTGGTGTAACTACAAAATCCAACCAAACAGAAGGCAGTGTAATGTAATCTTAATGCAATGTAGTAACCGTAACTGTGCTCTGCTTTGGGTTCCCGTAGGTATGGCATTATATCAGAACAAGAAAACTGCAGTAATTGTATTACAAAGAGTGGTAAACTTGAGTGTGAGGATGCTGCCAACAATAAAATAATTGATCCTGTGACAATGACCATAGCCTGATCATGGATGAAGATGATATCAAGTTATCTCAACCAAGGTCACACCTGATGAACTGAATATTACAACAAAATACCCGAGGGTTACTTAAAATTCTCACCAATACTACTTTAACTATATCATTAAATAAAACAAATGCAAATTACATCTGATAACAATTGAAAACTGATACTGAAAAGATAAGCCACTAAAATTATAGTTACTGCTCTTTGCCTTAGCATTACCCATGTTGCTGTTTAAGGTAATAAAAAGCATTAAATTACTTACTTTACTTAAAATTAATTAATAAGTGTATTGCCACTTTTCTACCTGCATTTGGCTGCACAGTCAAATAAATTTGAAATCATTTTTCTTAGTTTCAATTTTAGCATCATTACTGCGGTTAGCCTTTGTGGGGCAGCATACTAACAAGGGGTGTACAGCGTACAAGACGCGTCTAAATAAAATATAACATAACCCTGAAATAAGTACAAACTTTATTAATTAGAAAATTCTATTGCGCCTCACTGGAGCCTCGTCATCTCAGCCAGGCATACATGATGTACTTCTAATGTGGAAATATTTGATGTCATTTTATGTCACTATTGAAACTTTACCACCATCAACTATATTAAGATGTATGGCTTTCATTTCGCCAAGGCCAAATGCCCTGTCTCACAATGTTAACAAAAGCAAAAATAAAAAGTCATTTGAGTAGCCAAACTGATTCAGATTTGCTCCAAAAGTCAATGGGTTCTTTCTTGGCTTATGCTACGCCCTTTTCCATTTGCATCAAAACAAGGCTTTTTGTAATCCCTCTAACAAATAAACTGGACTAATAAAAAAGGAGGTAAAAATAATTATTATAACCCACTTCATGCATAATTATTTTCATATATACAATGCTGCATAAAACCAACACCAAAACATTTGTGCTACTTTCATGACAGTTGGGCTGATTATAGTATTTGGTTCCATCTAAACCTGGCCACGCTGACCTGGAAGCATCAGATTTTCAGCTTTGTACAAACAGTTAAGCTTTTTGGTGTAGAGCTGAAACTATTAGTTGAATAGAAGGTTTAAGGGGTAATATTATCAATTCAACATTTTTTAATCAAAACAGCTAAATATTTGCTTATTTCAACTTCTCCAATGTGCTGATTTGATGCTTTTCTGTGTTACATATTAAAGTAAGATGGAAATTTGGGGGATTTAGACTGCTGGTTGAACATGATAAACCCTTTGCATACCTCATCTTAGGCTCTGGGAGATTATAATGGGGCATTTTTAACAACAATGCTGATCAGTTACTTCTTGTTCGCCCAAAATCTGGAATGAAGATCACATGGGAGATGACGCCTGTGCAGTTGTAGCTTTATTGCTTTTATTGTTTTATTGTGCCTTTGTCGTGTAAACTGGTTTTTGTGTGTTTATTGTGCTTTTGTTAGGTTTTTGTTGTCTCTAATTGTACAGCAATTTGTTTAACTGTTTCTGTTGAATGTGCTTTATAAATAAATGAATTGTATTTTATTGGAGAAATTATCAATAGATTAAGAAAATTATCTTTAAATTGATCAAAAGTTAAACTAATTGTTAGCTGCAGCCCTAGTTTGGTTTGTTCCCTGACTTAGTGTCAACCATAGACTGTATATAAACATGGATGTCATTTCAGCTCCCAAAAAGTGAAGCCATAACATTTCAAATCACCCCCTGGTGGCTGGATGCAGTATTGATCATTAACCCCACCCCCCACCTTGGTTTATGTTAAATTGTTAGTTTTCCTGATAAGTTTGGTTTTAAGTAGTTATTTTCTGCCATAAAACGGGGATTAGATGACATGATTGACAGCTGTGTGTGCCAATCGGTGTACTTATGTTCAATGGCACTCAAGTGGAGACGTGTCGCCCATCTTCATATAAAGTCTATGGTGTCATCCAATACACAAACTATTGTGTCTTTGGTTTCCACTGTAATTATATAGAGGACCAATGTATAATATTTGAATAATTTAGCTCTCCACATTAATGTTCTTCTTTTCAAAGTTAAACATTTACTCATGAAAAATACATAGATATGTACATACTCAATGCCTTCACAAGAGGGGGAAGAAATGAGATTGACAGTATGTACATATGGGGAAGCGAAAGAGAAATGTACCCAGGAATCTGCTTTGGGACTTACTGTGTGTGCAGGTCCTCCAGGTTGGCATCACTCAGAGTGTGCTGGGCGCTGACATGGCCACATGCTGTCAGAGCAAACACATGAAGGGCAGAGGTGGATGGGTAGGGGGAAGCAGAATGGTAAAAGTGCACATCAAAGGCATGTTACAGTCTGCCCTATGTCAATGCATAACATAAAACAACCACAGGCAGAGTTTGCATTTCCATTCAAACCACAACGCTGCGAAGGGGGGGGGACCCATGTTCTGTTCTCATGTTTTCACTTCAAAAGGACCGGATATAAAATGTACTCACACATCTCAGTCAGGGAGGCAGTCTGATGGGGAAAGCTACTACACAGAAATAAAGAGAAAGAAAATAATAACATACATTGTGAGCCACATAAATTCTATCACATCTTTCAGACGGGATTAGTTTAAAGTACTCTCATGTGGTCAATGGTTACTGCCGATCTTCTTAGAAATAACACTGATTTTAAAGCAACTTTAAGCCACAGTAAAAGACTTACTGGCTTTCGCTGGCGGGTGAGAGGGTCTCATCTTCACATGCCCACTCCTCACTGTCATCTGTGACTGTGGGAAAACAAATTAATTTGATTAAGCTCAGTGCGCATGCTGATGATAGATGTTTGGCAGGGTGGAAACTCAAACCCTCAGCTTACATGGAATTCCTTCACAATCATAAAACAACACATGGCTGTCAAACAGATGACAACTAGTTAAATTATTCAGGCCAGGCGCTGCGTCGTGTAAGTCACTGGGCTGGTAGCCAACCTCTGTGCAACTGTTCTCTGTCAGTCAACGATTCCATGCACCATATCAACCAGTTAACTTTGTGTTTTCTGTATTTGTTAGGCTACAAGCAGTCAAATAATAGTGAGTTAACAAAAGAATTTAAAGCATTGGGATTTTCTGAGTTAAGGTTGCATGAGGTACTTAAACATAGTCAGTGTATTACTAACAGGACATGGCAGTCAGCGTGCAAAACAGTGTTGCTCAAGCCAAATTTGAAGAAATTCCCTCAAGATGTTCTTAAGGTACTGCATTCACAAGAATGCAGAAAGGATGCAAGATCACAGTGACCTTGACTTTTGAACACCAAAATTGTTGAGCCAAGTGACCGTTATCACAACCAAATTTGAAAAAGCTATTTTTTTCATCATCTCTGTTCTTTTTCTTATCCAGACCTAGAAATTACTTAAATCAAATTAAATACTTTTCCATACTGTGTAGGATTGAGCCAGCAACTCCTGTGTTCTGTGCTGTAAAATTACTTTTTTTTCAAAAGGAGTCTGGCGGCTTTGAAGAGAGCACAGATGGATGTAACAGGATGTTACTGCTTTCCTTTAGAAAAGGCTTCTGATGGCAATTCTCAGTATAGCACGCACTTAAAATGATACTGATTTTTTTTAGGTGGCTAAAACACATTTTGCTGCTGCCCCCGTCCACATTGCTGAGCTTTTGTGTTGGCCCTCCTGCCTGCATCTCCAAACTGGGAGTGTGCTGACCGGCACCTATTGTATGTAATACACTGACCACCTCATACAACCCCACTTCAAAAAATCCAAACTATCCCTTTAATGTTTCCATGCAGAGGCTACTGACACTTACAACTGCTTGTTAGTACAGGGTGGCTCGAAGATCTGGAAAACAAAGAGGAATGTTATGAGCTATTGATCATGACAAACTGATGGACTGGTAAGCATGGGCTGGTTACAAATAGTTTTAAACTGAGAAACCAAAGAATTTTTATCAGCGAGCTAGCTATCCAGTACCTGCTCCCAATGCTGATGGTGTCTCCCTCCATGTTGCCTCCTCGTCCAGCTGCTTGAGCTTTCTTGCCAAGTTCCACCATCTCTTTGATATTCAGTTCTACGTTCATCACTGAAATGTAACCATCTGCAATACCCAGGATAGAACAGTTACTAAAAACAATGGCACTGTGGTGTTAATGTGAAAAAGAAAGAAAACATTTCTGTTAAGAATTACTTCATTACTTCAACATATCAAAAAAATGTTAGTCTGAGCCTGCTTGCAGTCCAAAATTCAGGTAAGATTAACATATGTAGGACTGTACCGAATAATTCAAAACTTCATACATTACGCTGACATTCACCCTCTGAATCAACATTTGAATAGTGCACAGCTTTATTGTATTTTTCATGTCTGTTTATTCTATTAAAACCCAGTATTTCTGCACAGTTGCAGATAAAGATTAGGCTACAGTAACATTAATGTTACACTATTTGTAGAGTTCAGGTGGTGGTCACGTAGGATTGTTTCCAATTCGTGTGAGCCAAACATTTCTAATAACTCATTTCCAAATGTTACAACATGTTTTTATCAAACAAAATATTCTGCTTTAATACATATTTGTTGGCATTTAGCCTTTCAAAAACAAGTTCACTGCGGTCAGAAAAACAGTCCCTTCACCACAAAAAGGGAGGTGTGCACCTGTATTGATGGAACGGTCTAAGAGCAAACGAAAAGCACCATAACTGACATAACCACAATTAGAAAAAAGATTTGCTCTAACACTATTACAGTAAAAAAGATAGACCATTGAATCTAATTAATAACTTTATTCAAACTGAGCAATTAATTTGAGTTTTTTTAGGTTGGTGACAGCATAAAATATGATGACAGACTTCAAAGCTTCATTCAAAAACTTCAAAAGAAGCTTAGAATGCAAATAAAATCATATTCAGAAAAGCCTTAAATACATTCTTAGACCCTTAGATTTAAGGTGAAATACTTGACACAACCTGGTGTCTGCTTGTATCGCTAATCCTGATTTCAATTCTTGTGCTCATAATCACATAAAACCACAAAAAACATTTCTATACTCACACTTGTGGTTAGCATCTCGGGCCAACCATTTGCCTTTAGGGCAGTTGGTGGTGCGAATGATGCTAACTGTTTCCCCGTTCTTCACTGGCAGGTCGTTCTTGCGGACCTTGCTAGCCACCATCACCTTGGCGTGGTACATGGGCTCCTCTTCTCCCGTCACCTAGAGAGTCAAATTTCAGAGAAGCGGTGGTCGGACTGATTTCAGAGCAGCTTAGCAGTGCATTGGTTACTGCTGTTCATTGACCATCATTGTGATATTATGATGTTCATTAAAATGCAGGATTTCCTTTACCTGACAGGTGCAAAGAGACCCCAATAACTACCCATCATGTGTTGTGGTCTTGCCCAGAACTTTCTGGTTATCCTTTTTTGACACAACTTCAAATACATATGGCTGTAATTATATTCCATCTCCTTCAATTGCTATTTTTGGAATATTATATATATTTGTTTCAGATGATTAAATCTCCTTGCTCACTTCCTGAAGGTCATGACCTTTTCCTCTCTTCTAGCTAGACACTCAGTTCTATTTAACTGGAGGGATGTTACCCCTCTGTCACACTGGATAGATTCAATGGATTGAAAATGTGACGCAGAAAATCAAGCTCAATTAAAAACTCAGATGCACCCTAAACAGCTCCATTAAGACATTTCATAAAGCACCTGGTGCGCATTAATAATAATTTACCTGGCTATAACTATGGACTCAAACATCTACAGTTGGTCTGTCTTATATGTGATTAAATACAATATGATGCATGTTTTTGTTTGCTTGGTATTTAGTTTTATTGGCTTTTTGGTGATGTTTGTATCTTTCTTTTCTTTCCATTTTTTATATTTGTTTATTTGTACCTTGAGATGATATGTAAATGTCTAGCAAAATAAAAATAGCAAAATATCTATATTAAAAAAAGCCAAATTTAATATTTTCAAGCAATTTTTAAACATGTCAAGCTAAATAAAAACTGAATAATGCAGGCCTTTTCAAAAGCGCACTAGAGAAGAAATACTGCTCTGCAAGACCGAAAAAATGATCAGCCTTACTTTGAACTTTTTTTTCATTTCATTTTCCTTCTTCTCCCTTTCTTTTTGCTCCTTCTTCTCCTTCTCCAGTCGCTGCTTCTCCCTCTTCTTCTGTTCTTTGTGGTCAGCAGTGTTGGGGCTTTGGCGTTCTTTACTGAAACAAATCGGACTGTTCAGTGGCAAAAAAAAGAAAACTTATCCTCTTTAAAGATTATTTGTACCACCTGGAAAATAAACTGAACCATATGCTAGAAAAAAACTGAATAAGAAAAAAACAAAAGCTTTGTTTTATATGTGAAAGCAGAGGGACCGGGGTATGGCGAGCTGTAAGAGAGGGGAGATGTCGAACATACCTGTGGATGTGATTATGGGATGAAAGAGAGTGTTCTCCTGATACATTGCCCCTGCAGTTTGATTACCACAGTAAGAGAAAAATCAATGGCTGCCTTCCATCTGGCAAAAGCCAATGTCAATGATAAAAAACAGGACTTCCATGTTTGCGAAAAGAACATACCACGGATTCCGCGGCCATATGTTGAGAGACGCCTCCTCTTTCTGCAAATAAACACATACAATTTATCACAGATGATTGTTAAAGAGAGTGAATCACTTTGTTTCTGCACGGCACAGGATGCTTCTCTGACCATAAACTTAACTGTTCAATTATTAGTTACTCACTAAAGATGATTATATACTCAATTAGATTTTAAAAAAAAGGCTTACCATAGGATGGTTATCAACATATGGATCTGTAAAAAGCAGTTAACAACAAAGTTAGATAGGGTAAAGCAATGTCTATTAATTTATATAATTATAATTATAATTATATATATATATATATATATATATATATATACATACATATATATATATATATATATATATATATATATATATATATATATATATATATATATATATATATATATATATATATATATATATATATATAATTTTTTTGCCCTTATTCCAAAAAACAGGTTTGCTACAATTCAATGTTTTAAGACTTTTCAGGAATCTGCAGAAATTCTGCAAAAAAAAAGACAATGTTCCTACAAAGGTGTTTACATGGCTACTGAAATTAATATTCCACTAATATTCTTGTTTGCATGCAGCTGTGTATATTCTAATTAATGTGCCCTGACATGTTGTTTACCACGTCAAAATATGGAAAAGTTGAACAGCTGAAAAGCTTGTGTCATTTTGATTCTTTTACTCAAACATAAATATATATTTTGTCAGAGTTTCTTCTGAGCAGACTTGTTTGACCGTGCAAACACAGCCTCCCGCTTTCATTTCTTCAACTACCTTCTTGAAAAGAAGTAAGAAGGTCTGCGGTACAATATATTTGTATATATTTGTTTGTGTATCCACAAACCTGTTAATATTCAAGTCAAAATTTAGAAAACGAGTTGCTTTTCTCCCTCTGACCAGAAACGTGGGTTTGTCTTTTGAGCAAACATCTCTACCCCAGCCATGCAAACTGTTGGCTGGTCTGTCTGAGTACGACGTATCCATGACGAGAGGCCATGTGTCACACACTGTGTTTAAAACCTCAACTGAGACACATTATCCAAATACACTGAATACATGTCCAAAGAAAGGCCCTAAACCCAAATAATACAGGCATATATCACATGTCTTAATCACGACATGCTACATTCAGAAAATGGTATAATTCAGAATATTCCAACAGAATATGCTGTTTAAATGATGCGCATCACATTCAGAAAATGTTCACATTCGTAATAATAGTGGAATATTAGTGTGCATGTAAATGTAGTCACTGTTTTGGGTAAATATTCTTACTTTTCAGACCACCTTTTCTTTTACGTGAGTTCTGGCCCAAGATAAGCTTGTTGACTTTCTCAACATCCTCATACACATTATTGTATGCTTCATGGTAACTGTCCTGTTGAGATACACTAGAGAGAAGGAAAACAGTCAAATGGTACAAACAGGAAATGTTATAAACATACTGAAATGTGGAAAAATGTGATTGCAGGTACTATAAAACTCACTTGCAATGTTGTTGAAGCTCATCATATAATGCCGAGTGGTTGTCTGTTTCCCATGCAGCAGAGTGAGACTCAGCAGCTCCCAGATCAGTCTCATCAGCCTGAGTGCTAGAGAGAGGATCCATGATGGCCTCCTCACTCTGAGACCACTGCTCCGACACAGCAGGCTCTGGGAACTCTGAAAGGTTTATTGGTTCTGGGAAGCTGTCTGGGTCGAGGGGTATTATGTTTTGGCTGCCAAGGTTCAGGTCTTGGATGCCGCAGGTGCTCATAAGAGGCTCTATGGGATCACACTCTGAAAAGTCTGGTTGTGGATCCTCGAAATCGCTGACGCCGCAGTCTTCTGGTACAGGCGGGTCAGTGCTGACTAGGTCTAAGGCCTCCAGTTCTAGTGCACCAATGTCAACAACAGCTTCACCCTCTGATGTTTCCATCTCTGAATTCTCAAAGTCTGGGAACTCTGGAGCATCGAGCACAGAGTTGGAGACGGATGGAAGCTCAGACACTGGTTCTGCGTTTGGTCCTTGGCTAAGACCTGGGGACACCTCTATTTAAAAAAAAAAAAAAAAAAAATCAGCACTTAAACAGATGTTTACCATAAATAAGTACTGCAGTATGGACAATACACAGTGAGCAGGGCTGGGCGATTTATCCTGTTTTATTTTCAATTACTATTCCTTAAAAAACTAAAAACTAAAAAGCAATACAACTGATAATTGACAACTTAATCAAGAGAGTAATGTTATGGTTTGAGTGCACCATAACATTATTTTCTGACAAAGCTGTCAATGTAGAATTGCAAGAGAGTACAAAGTTCTCTGTGAAACTCAGCATTAAGATGAACAGAGACAGGCAGCATCTAAAAGCAGTGTACCTGTCACAGCTGTTACGCAGTCATGATAGCATGTCAAAGAAGTGGTGAGATTTTTCGTTTTCTGGTGTCAACAGCAGCCTAACCAGTGAAATGTACAAGAAAAAGACAGGGACAAACTCCAACAGTGTGCTCTCCCTCTGAGCACACCAGACGATTGGCCTTGTCATGTACTCATACATGTACGCCCACAGTCTTAACAGATGTAAAAAAAAATCCCCCTTAAAGCCTAATCTCACTCTAACAATTATAATCAAAGTTCAAGAAAATCCAACATTAAAAAGTTTTAAGTTATACATTGCAGGATTTACCTCAAGAAGAAAATAATAAACTCAGAAGTAAACAGAAGTAATTCCACTAAATCATCAACTATGGCCCACCAGAAGTGTGTTCTGGTGTATTTTTTCTGCAGAGACTCTGCTCTATGCCTGTATTTTCTTATTGTCTTCTTGTTTTCTGTGTTCAGGACATTAACCCACCAGTAAGCAATGATAAAATAATTTTAGAAAGTTTAATAAAGGCACGATGTTTCCAAAGTCAATAAGTAATCGTGTTAAATAATCAGGACTATGATTTTTTCCATAATTGAGCAGCCCTAACAGTGAGTTTTGTCCAAATAAAAATTTTTTTGTAGCCAGATTAGCAAGTTAACATACCGTCATCTGTGGGTTGGAGGTAACAGCTGAGATCTACTACTGGAGGTCTGGGGGGCTTTGGTGGCAATGGCCCCAGGGACTTCAAGTCAGGCAGAGGCTTCTTTTGAGGAGCAGAGGGGGGATGAGTTTCACCAGTCTTGACAGACGACAGTGCCTTGTCTCTTTCAAACTGCTTATCCAATGTCGACTCTGTGAAATAAAATATTGTAAATTAAATTTGAATGAATGGTGTGAGAAGATAAGCGTGATTGATCTGGACTACATATAACTTACTGTGTGCAGAGTGGTTGGCTTTGAAGAAAGGCCGGGCCGACAGACAGGCCAGTTGTGGAAGACACAACGGTGGGGGTACTGGTGGCTCAGGGTCAACGCATTCATTGTTGTTTGGCAGCGAAGGGAACACTTTGTCTCTTGAGACGTAGTCGGGGGAACGTAAGCTCCTAGATTTAGCAGAGATCAACATCTGACTGCGCGAAAACTTCTTCCTGGCCCTCTCCAAGGTGCTTATAATTTTTCTTTCAGAGTTGACGCTTGTATCAGCAGAAGGAGGAGTGACTGGGATCTCTGGGCTGGAGAGAGGGAGCTCAGCGGTTGATTGGTCACTGTGGAGCGATCCCCCATCTTCTGTGGTTTGTTTTTCCAAAGAGGGCAAATCACCAGGAGCACTGGAAGGTCTGGTTGTCAAATCAGCGTACGTAGGCTCCTCCACGTTTTCTGCATTGACCTTTGATGCTTTAGCAGACTTGAAAGGAAGAAGCAAACCTTTCTTCTTGATTTTAGTTTGTGGCAGGGCTTCTTTCCCTGGATCTGGTTCCAGTTTGTGCTCCTTCTTGGCTGGCGGTTCTGTCTTTTTCTCCCTCACAGGCAGGACAGGAAGCACCAGAGGCATGTGCCTGTCTTTGAGGGACTGCCTTGTTGTGCCATCTCCGTTAGCCAGCTGGGATGAGGGGGAAGTCTGTGGAGGTTGTGGTGGAAAGGAAATTGGTCGCTTGCCTCCAGATGCACGCAGCCCATCTCTGAAGATGACCCGGGGAACCACTGGTGTCTTGTTTTCCACAGCGATATTAATACTGCTGACCACAGAGCTACAGTGACCTCCAGGAGGCGGAAGGTGTCTGGGTTTCTCTGCAACAGCTGGTCGACTAGTTTTGGATTGAGCTAGGAGAGCGTCCTCCTGAAACTTGGCCCTCAGAGCTTTGACGTTGATCGGTCCCTCCTTGAAAAAAAAAAAAAAAAAAGAGAGAGAGAGAGAGAGAGAGAGAGAGAGAGAGAGAAATCAAGAATCATTGGATTAATAGAAATGCCATGACTTTCACAGACAATTTACTTGATGGTGAATTTAGAGAGCCAAACCCCAATGCTGCTGACACAATGTAATTTAAAGGTTGGTTTACCAAAATTACAAAAAGCGATTTCTTACTCATTCCCCAGTGGTATCTAGTTATGCAGATAGTTTCGGGTTTGTGTGCTGAGGTTTTGAAACATCTGTCTCTGAGATTTTTGCCGTCACCCCAATACAATGAAGGTGAACAGTATTTGTCTTTGAATATCTCTTTCCAGAAACAGAGCAGAACGTCTGTGACCAGATGTGTAATTGATTTGCTGACTACAATTTAGATGATGGAGATGGGTGAATCATACTAAAACTCTGAAGCTTGTTTCATTGCTGTGAACGCACCAATTCAATACACTGTGGCAGAGCTTGTATCTAATGAGAAATACTATTGTACCACAAAGACAATCATAAATAGTGCAACATTTTCACCTTACACCAAGTATAAAGGTAATAGTTTAATAAGTTAATTTAATTATTCCTCAATCATATTTCATTGCAATTCATTTGAAATCGTACATAAATATCTATCATTAAGTTAAAGCCATAGAAAAACACAGTGACACTGAACCTAAATAACCAGTAATGAAAATCAAAGTTTTTTGCCTAAACAAAATGTGTTATATGTAGGCTTTTATGGATGATGCATTATTTTATTGTAGCATACTGCACAGTGCCATCTAGAGTTGATTCACCACTTCTGATAAAACATGTTACAGTTTTAATATTAATGCACAGAGTAGTTAAACTTCTTCTGCAAGCATGACACTAAAACTATAAAAAACACAATTTGCAAATTGTCTCAAAGGGGCGCTATACATTTTGCAAACCACCAGATGTCACTGCATTTGGTGTGTTAGAAGCCCCAAAGCCTACACCTAATAATTGATACGTTATATTTTTTCAGAGAAAAAAATTCAAAATCCTTTGTTCGAATTTCTTAAATGGGAACATTTGCTGTTTTCCTCAGTCTTCTTTGACTGTAAACTGGATATGTTTGGGGGCTGGACTGATGGATGGACAAATCAAGAGTTTTTTAAGGAATCAACTTGGGGTTTGGGGAATTGTCATTTTTCAGTTTTCTGTCATTTGATAAACCTAAATTATTAACTGAGAAACCAAGAAAATATTGGATGGATTTATCACAAATGAAAATGATTGTTAGCCCACAAATCACGCTGTGAATGTTTACATTGAGACCCATGGGTCTCACAAAAGATGTTTCTGCTGATTTTTTAAAAAATGTTATATCTCAAAGCTGTAAGCATCAGAGAAGAATTTCCATTTGTAGCCACTAATATCTCAGAGAGAGATATTAAAACCTAGGCACATAATAATTAAAAAGGAAAAAAAAAACATGGCTAGATATCACTGAAAGCAGTGGTGAAAAGCAGCATTTACTCAAATACTGTACTACTTAAGCATCATTTTGATGTACCTGCACTTGAGTATTTTTATTTTCTGCTACTTTTTACTTCTACTCTACTTCTAACCATATTTCAGCGGCAAACATTTTGTTTTTTCACTAAATTAATTTCATACCTTGGTTATTTTGCAGACCATGATTACTTACACAAAATATCATCAATAAATAAATTGTGATTAATTATTTTAGGTTAAGATAAATCTCTGGTGATTCCCTGGAGGACATTCATGAGGTACCTTGTAGTATATAAAGTAATTAAAATTAGCACCACCACTGCAGCTGCAACATTAAAGCTATGAGCACATTAAATAAATACATCAATATTTATACTCCAAATTATTCTAAAATGGGCCCTTCTACTTAATGAGCGCTTTTACTTTTGTAGTTTTAATTAAGTAAAAGTTTGAACGCAAGACTCTGATTTGTACCAGTGTATTTCTACATTGATATTTCATTAGTACAAGATATGAGTACTTCTTTCACCTCTGATTTAAAGTGGCATAATGTTTTGTAATGCGGGTGAAACAACTCTTTAATGTACTGTAGAATTTAGAGTTATGATAACCTTGTTAAGCCATAAACTTTAACGGTACAGACTAGTTGAACAAACTCTATTAAAACGGTGAACTAATTAAGCATGGGGTAAAAGCTAGCACAGGTCATGCTAGGGAAGCTAACGTCACTTAAATTTAGCTATCCTCTAACAGTGCTGAAGTTAAAGTTACTCATTTACAAAAGACTTTAAAAGTTACCTTTTCCATTGTAGCTCGTTTCGTTCATCACTGTTCAGGTTTGTACATTTGCAAAACGGTTGCAACTGAAATGCTGTGGACGCTGTACGATGATAAATTTAGCAAAGAGAATCCAACAAACTGTTCAGACGCTCAAACAAACTATTTGAACGCGCCGCTGCGGCACGCGCCTGCGTGCTGCGCGTGACCTGATGACGTGCACGTTCATGCTGTTTCGAAGCGACGGACTATTACGGGTTTTTCATTTTTCTGTTTTCAGGAATGTTTCAGATCAATGTAGTTACCTTTACAAAAAAAAAACAACTTACCGAAATTAAGGTGAATGCTAAAAAATGTTTGAATTCATGCTAAATTTTAGTCAAGATAAGATTGACTTTCTGAAGCTTATTTTATTGATAAATTTCAACATTATAGCACCACCTTATCTAATCGTAGAATAAAACTAAGCTAATAAGACCTTTAAGTTATTAAATTATCATAATGTGATGTATATAACACAAAGTCTGGCATTATACATGTTATAATAATAATAATAATAATTATTATTATTATTATTATTAGTAGTAGTAGTAGTAGTAGTAGTAGTATTTGGTCATTTTATTTTGTTCTTTGTTTTGTTTTGTTTGTTGTCTATGTATTTATCTGTACCTCTGTATATGAACTTGTGTGCAATAAAGAAAGTGGAGGAAAAAATCACAAGTGACAGAGGCCACTTTGTATGTTGATAGGCATTATTGTATGTTAGTTGTTTTTAATTGAAATTGAATGTTATTTTGAGTCTCTTACATTTAAAACAAATAGTAAATACATATCAGTAGTTAAATTTAACCGGAGATGTTTGTCACAAAATGATTCTAATTATTTTAATTTTATTTTTATGGTTATTATCATTGTGTATATTACCTTCTGTTCTAGCTAATATCTCTCTCTGGTTTGAGTGATAGTTTGTAAAATCGCATAACTATTTATTCAATTAGATTATTATTATTGTAAAACAATAAGAATAAAACTGATAATGTGTCATCTCACTGCAGATTTTTTGTAAAAAGGAAAACATTTGTGTTTTAGTTTAAGGTGTTTGCGGGACTGTTTTCCTTTCTACTGTTTTTACTTTCAAAGTGTAAATTAGAACACCATGTTCTGGCTGAATTGTTCACAGGGGTGAAGATGAGAAATGTAAGTTACAGATCATTAAAAAAAAAACTTTCCCAACTGTTGTAAGAGCATGTGTTTACTCTTGATCAATCATTCACTGTGGTTAGTTGGTCAAGACTGCAGGGGTAGAAGTCACAACACAACGGCTGTTTTGTGATGTGGCATTTTAATCTAAAGGACTAGCTACTCATTATGGAGATATTTCTAAAGTTACTGCTAACTTTATACACACTGCATCTGTCTGTCTATTTTAGCCCAGTTGTGAATGCATCCAGGAGGCCATGGACAGCTGCTTATAACAGGTGCTGTATTCTTCGCTTCAATATCTATAACATGTGCTTAAATATGTCTTGATAGCATTGTTACTCATATATACCATGGGTATTAGAAACATAACTGAGATGATCATTGTGTTTTGGGGGTTTCAGTGGGGCTGGGACGAGGAGGTCCAGAGCTGTAAACAGGCCGATACCCATCAACTGTAGGCTGGGGAGCTGGTCATCTTGGACTCCTTGTAACTCCTGCACAGACCAAAAGGTAATAATATTTTTCTCAAAAAATTGTATGCATAAGTAATTCTTAGGTTTTGAATGCAAGTAATGATTAGTGATATGCAAAGTTTACATTACGTGTTCAATTCCTGGAAAAGTAAAACTAGAAAACTCTGAGTAGAAACACTGCAATTGAGACAGTTTTGTATCTTGTAGTTCAGATCAATACATAGATTAGATGATCAACAGGTCCAAAGGGAATAATGATTTCACTATATCAGTTCTTCTGCTACAATAAGGCCAGTAAAATTGCACCCTGGTTTTACAGTGTTCCTGGTATTTTAGGCTTAAAAGTACTCCACTCATTTAGGATCTTTAAAATCACTTGTATATCCTACAGTTCAAATGTTAGATATTATGGAATGCAAAACTTAACATTTAATTTATGTGATTTTAACTGCACTATTACAAACATAATACCATGCTGGGCCTACTTCCTGTACTATGAAAAGAGTCATATTGGCCAAATAAAAATCAGTCTAGAGTTGCCTTTGAGCCCTATAATGAAGGTAACACTGCCTGCTAGGTCTAAATTTTCCTATCAACATTACTAATGGGTCTGAATAAGCATTCATTAATATATTTTACCACAAGGTAATGATATGTGTTTCTGCAATGAGCTATTTGTGACTGCTGGGTACTCAAATTTTGCAGGGTTAGTGGTCAAAGCAAAAACATGTGTCCAAGCATTATTACATATCTTGAATTCACAGCTAACCACGCAAGGGGGGGGCTAAAGTCTTGTCACTGCTATTTGCAAAATTTAGAGGAAAAGACACCAGGCTATAAACACATTTTAGTCGTATAAATGTTGAATCATCTTTTTTTTTCAGTGTATAGACGACACATTTTTTTGCAACTGGGGAATGTAAGATCACTTTTTCGCTTTTTTAGCTTCAACAATGATAATGAAAATTAAAATGTAAAAAAAACACACCATATGGATATATTTGTTTTGTAAAAGCCCAAGTGAGCCACTATAGAGGTGCTTAACGGCTATCAGTGGCCTCAGAGCCACGGGTTGCCCATCACTGGTATAAGGGAATAGACTGGGTGATTTCAAGTGCTAACTCATTGTTAACTCTGTCTCAGGTCCGTTTCCGATACTTGGAGAAGCCCTCACAGTTTGGCGGCACAGTATGCATTGACACACTATGGGAAAAGTTGGCATGTCCAACAGCAACAACACAGTGTCTGGTGACAGATTACTGTGGAGAGAGCTTCACCTGCAAAGAAACAGGCAAGTCCCATCAGCGACCACTCACATTACACAGTCTCTTTCACATGAAGGATGTTTTGTCTGTTGGTTTGTGCAGGAAATATAAATCTATTTCTGTTTATTTAGGGCGCTGCATCAGCCAGTCTCTTCGCTGTAACGGAGAGCCAGACTGTGATGATTTTTCTGATGAAGATGACTGTGAACACTTCAACCAGAGAGACGACAAGTGTTCAAAGCTAATGCCGATTCCTGGTGCTGAACGTGGCACTCAGGGGTAAATATCGTTAGGATTTTTGTGATGTTATTTACTTAACGTAGTTTATATCACATCTAAGGAGGTTTTAAAGTAATGCAAATGAATCACCAGGTCCATTGTAAAAAAACAAAAACAAAAAACAAACCAATAAGCACATACATCATCAACTCATTAAAAATCATGATTCCTTGTCCAACAGATTGCTTTGAAACACTGGAAATATACACAAATCATACCATTACTTCTTTTGCTTGACAATTAATCTTAATTAATTTTTCTTAATAATTACTAATTGAATTGAAATTTGAATTCTACTTTGCCCAGCTTCAACATCTTGACTGGAGACCTTGTGGATCATGTACTTGACCCGAGGTACTTTGGAGGAAAGTGTGAATATGTCTATAACGGTGAATGGAGGAAATTTATTTATGATGCGTTCTGCGAGAACCTGCACTACAATGACGATGAGAAGAACTACAGGAAACCTTACAACTACCATACCTACCAGTTTGTGGTAAAGCTATGATTGATCTCTACGCTAAATAAATGACCCGTTTGAATAAAGACATTTTGACATAACGTTTAACCTGTTACAGGCTGAAGCTACGTCAGAGGGCTCTCAAGAATACTATGAAGATGTGGTGAGCCTGCTGAATGCGAGGAAAACTATGCATTCTTCCAATGGCGGCGTCTCCGTTGGGATCTATTATGTTGAAGTGGGACTGAGTGGAAGCAGAGAATCGGACTTTCTCAAGAACTTAACGCAGCATAAAAATCAGGTACGATCTCCTGATCCAAGGGTCAACGTGTGTCACATGACAAGTGAAGTGCAATCAGTTGAGGTGGGAGTTTGTCGGGTTTTTAAAAAGATTCTGGGAAATATGTGTTTTGTTTTGCGATCTATTGAATCAGTGTGTTTGTTTTAAACAGTTACTTTGGTTGTTCTACTATTTGTCATCTCCATTTCTTGAGGTGGTAACTGCCAAGAACTGACATTGACACGCTTTGGTAACTGGTGATAGCTAGCGGGGAAAATGAAAGTGTTATCCTCCTGCTGTTTTGGTTGTGCAATGATTGACACACTTCCTTTGTGATGTAAATCAAGCCATCACCTGGTAGCCGACAGAGCCGCACAGTGAAAGTGAGGCTAGTAGGAAACCGGTCTAAATGCAGACGATTTCATTGTTCTATAGCCATTAAATGGTGCCGTTAACATTTACATCATATTGGTAAGTTACAGTGAAAAACTGCTATTTCCGCTTAAAACAGTTCTAAGTGTCAATGCCAAAAGAAAGGACAGTATTTAGGGTATAAATAAGTTAGTTTCATTTTACTTTATTCATTTTACTTAAAAATTACAAAACTTTTTTCATTGTTAGTATTATTACTATTTCCACCTCCAAAAAAAAAAAAGAAAAAGAAAAATTGCCTATAAAATCTTTCCCTTTGTTTTCAGGACCTTGGGTTCATTAGGCTTTGGTCCAAGGTGCAAACAGCCCACTTCAAGATGAGAAGTAATAATCTGATGCTTCATGAAGATTTCTACATTTCACTCATGGAGCTACCAGAGCAGTATGACTTTGGGACGTACTCCCGCTTCTTCAGCACATTTGGCACCCACTACGTCACAGAGGGAACGATGGGGGGAACCCTCGAATATGTCGTGGTTGTCAACAAAACAGCTATGGCAGAATCAAGTACTGTGGGCTTTTGCAGTTTGTTAATCACTGTCATCCTAGAGAAAATACAATGCAAACTACCCTTAGTTTCATTCTCTTGTCTCACTTTCACAGAGCTGGAGGGTAAACAAGCTGGAAGATGCTTTGGAGCCTCTATCGGTTTAAGCTATCCCTCCGCCGACGCTATATCAACAGATCTAAAAGTGGGTGTGAATCCATGCAATAAAAAAGGATCATTTAATCAAGGTGAGACATCAAATCATTACAGAGTTTTGAATTTGAGTTCATCATTTCTTTATTTGTAACTATATCTCATTTCCATTCGACATATAAGATGAGGGACTATTGTAGTGCTGTCTGTCAGAGCTCGTATTACAAATGTTATTCCTCTTTCCTTTTGAAATGTAGCCAAAGACTCTGATTCAGCTGTCATTGAGGATATTGTTACTTTGGTGAAGGGGGGAGTCACAGTCAGCAGCAGTGGCGTGTTGGCTATCAGAAACCCGAACACCTACAGGAACTGGGGAGCATCCCTCAAATACAACCCAACACTCATCGAATACGAGGTGACTTAACACAATTGGACATTTTATGCTCTTAAACAAAAGAACACCACAAAAAAAATTACATTTGAATTTATTCATTTATGACCTCACACTGTTTTGGTGCCTTTTATGGTGTGGTCATCTGCTTTTTATTACATTTTCTCCTCTCCCTGTCTCTGTCCTTCCTCCCTTATGACCCAGATCATGCCAATTTATGAGCTAGTGCGCCTCAGCACAGCTGCTGACCATGTCGGCACAAGGCTTGCCAACTTGCAGAGGGGTTGGGAAGAATATCTGCAGCAGTTTGACTCCTGTCGCTGTGCCCCCTGCAGGCACAACGGCATCCCTGTCCTCACAGGTACCTCCTGTAACTGCATCTGTAAGTTGGGCTACCATGGGGAGGCCTGTGAAGAGACTCTTAGAAGAGGTGAGACTTTTATCACAATTAAAAACAGTTGAGGTAAACACATTCAAATCAATCTTTAAATAAAGGAATAGTTTTATATTTTGGGCTAAACATTTTTTTTGCATTCTTGCTGTGAGTTACAAGAGAAGTTCAATAACGCTCTTACATCAGGCCTTTGCACATGAAGCTAGAGACAGGACATGGTTAGCTTAGCTGAGCATAAAGAGTAGATCCCTTTTCTCTGTGCACAAAAAGTGCACCAACATGTGCTAAGATCTGACTTTTGTATTTAAGGGGAAAGGCAGCAGCCGCAGATATTTATTGGCTCCAGCTCTGATCTGCGCTGCCACAAAATAGTGTCCATCTATTTTGCAAAGCAGAAAAATTTGATGTTAACAACAATTTGAGGTAGATGACTGATGATCAATGACTTTGATATTTTGTTGGTTTTAAGTTGTGTTGTAAAATATCCAAAATACAATGTCTGCCAAATGTCACATGCAAATATCATCTTGATTTAAACCGACATTTAGTCGGAAGATATGGAGAATAAAACACAGCGTTCGCAAAACATCATGCTAGCCTCCACACAGCATGAAATTCTAATTTTGTGTGTGGACATTTAAGAGGATGCCACGCCGGTGTCATTTCAACCAAAGTATTAAACCTGTCTGATGTAAGAGTCCAACATCTCTCTGATGTCATAGTGGCATCTGATGCCGGCTGGGTGGTCTGAGTCGAACAGTACAAATCTCTGCTTTCAAACAAAAGCATTTTTTTTTCCTGATTGTTAAACTCGTACTATAACCAAGAAGGTAAAATTGACAAGCTTCTTTGTGAAGCAAGTATGATGTCTTTCAGGCAACCAGCAGAGGCTCCATGAAGTCACTATGCCTGCTGTTTTAAACAAATTTAACAGATAATGTGTTAGTCAGAGCCAGGAGAGCTGTCGTCGTGCAAAGCTATGCTAACTGTGTAGATTAGTGTAAGATTAGTGTAAGATTTCTCATGCGTGTGCAGCAGTGTTTTCTTGTGCAGATTAATAGGAACTATCTCCCATCAGAGGATGTGATGGAGTAATAACTGTGCAGACACCTCTTGTTTCAAAACAGATATCTTTTTCTCTGTCTATATCTCAAACCCCTTTGATTTTCCTTGACAGATGCAAAGACAGATGGCTCATGGTCTTGTTGGGGGACCTGGTCATCGTGTGCATCGGGGAGAAAGACTCGGACAAGAACCTGTGATAATCCTGCACCTGATGGGGGCGGAGCAACCTGCCTAGGCTCCTCCTCTCAGACTCAGCACTGTTAAAGTCACTCGGGTTTCAGGGTTATAATGCTGAGCATAATATGTGTGCTTTCATGAATAAAAGCTGCTCTTCCACAATAATTTTATTTGTCTGAACTCTCAAAGAGAAAACAAATTGTTTGCCTTTATCAGGACACACAATATGATGTTGTTTATATCAAGTAGCAATAAAATATTTTGATGTGAAGACTTTACTTTGTGTGTGTGTGTGTGTGTGTGTGTGTTTCTCTCTGAACCTTATCAAAGTACAAGAGTCAAAGTGCTTTAGATGCTTTGTATGAGATTGCCTTGAATATGAAGATTAAATTTTGGTCAGTGCTTAAATGCTACGATACTGCAGTTGCACAGAGGAGAAGACATATTCAGAAACACTCAATTTAATATTTTTTATATTATATCAATTGAGGATATTGCATTGAGGTCAGGTCTGTTTCTGTTAAAATATGATACATTATGTAGCACCAAGAAGTCAAAAGAGAAACACACCACAGACTGAGCTATTTTTAAATGAGGATTTTACTTATAAATCTTTATGTCAGGGCTATTGAGACAATTTTAAAAACAATCGGTGGACTCTTGCTGCAGTCCTCTGCATGCCAGGCCTCCATCGCTGGGTGCTGGATTGTTACACTGTCGACTCCTCGTCTTTTTTCCTCCACTGCAGGATGACCACGCACCCCAGCAGCTCCAGCTGCCATCGGTGGCTATATCTGTCAGAAGGGGCCACATCATATCTCATATCATTGTTTCTGTATTTCAGTAGGTTTTATCACAAATAAATAAAATAATGCTGCTTGCAGTGTTTTGTGTTTTGGATCTTGAAAGCTAACCTTTTCGTCTATTTGTGATCTCACAGCCTTGTCCAGAGTATCCAGTCGGACACACACAGTCACACCTGGTCCCTGTTGAGAGACATTGAGATATGTCCTTCACACTCATCATCACTTATATCATTAGCACCACTGTAAACATCATCAGAGTCCCTTTCTGCACTATTATTTTGTGTTTGTGAACATAAACTCTAAAAATGACAGTCAATGTTTCTTTAAGTATAACTAAAAATTAAAGGGAAAGTTCAGCTTTTTTAAGTCAGGAAGTTTGAGATATTCATCTATAGCCAGTGTGTTATTACCTACAGTAGATGTGAGAAAATGAAATCCCATTTCTGTGGGATTTAATTTTCCCAAACCAATTACAGCAAACAACGTATCCGACTGAATCTAATGCATTTTTAAGTCCACACTGATGTGTAGCCATGCCAACATACTGATTTTATGAAGGATTTTAAGAGTGGTTCAGAGTGAAATAAAACAAACTATGATACAACAGCAGCGTCTACTTTGTCTGGAGTGTTTGCCATTGTTGTTATTAGTCCACAGTGGTTCCAATGCACTGCCTAACAACAGCCTGAAAACAGCATCAGTCCCCATCGCATCCCTCATTGGTCATTTTTTAAATTTTAACCATGAAACAGCTTTCATGTCACTATGCCAGACAAATCAGTCAGCTCAAATACAGTGGAGCGTTTGGATTCGAAGGTCTGGGCTGGGGCAGTAGCAAAATGTATTTTAGCCAACTAAAAAAATCAACATCAGTTTAAAAGTATGCTATATTTAGAACATTTTTATCACGTTACCTTGACGCAGACAGCCTGTTCTTTTGGAGAAGCAGTTCATCTATGCTCTCATCAAAACTACCAGACTCCATTAATAAAAACAGTAATTTTAGTTTGCCAAATATGGTAAATGTTGGTCTAAGGCTGTCTCGATCAGTTAGTTAGTTGGTATTATGGTGTGACTTAAGTGTATCCAAATGTATCCTTTCAAAACACCAAAGTCAAAAAATAAATGTATTGAGGCATGATAAAACAGCAGCTCTATGCTCAGTGATGTTAAATTGCTGTCTTTCTTCATGAAGTCTGGCTTTGAAGAGAGCGATAAAAGGGCTGCGGTTTCCATCCGGAAATTGCTGGTAAAGTGATGGAAATATTCTGAATATAGAGAACGCCAAAACTGATGCTGATGATTTAGATGGCTAAAATGTGTTTTGCTGCGGCCCCCCAACACAACAGTGCATCACTTAGCCTCCATGTCCGATTTCTGCCTGCCTCCCCAAACTGAGGCAGTGTAACACACTGACTATAGATGCGTACCTCATAAAATCCCACCTAAAAAAATCCAAACTATCCCTTTAAGCTTTGGCACAAACTGTGAGTGAAAACAAAACACAGATTGGGAAATAATTAATGCAGTGAGCTTTCAGTCAATAACTGATGGAAATAGGACCATAAAATTTGTCATAAACACCCTAAAATAATATACCCTGCAGTACCTCTCAAAACAGCCTTTCCATTGTTTTTACAGGGAGCACATCGACATGGACTATTCTCCTCCAGGTACTCTGACAGCGCTCTCTTCAGGTTTCTCTTCAGGGTGGCATCATGGAAGAAGTCCCTGGAGGTCACCAGCTCATACAGCGGCCGTGTCTAATGAGAAACAAATGTTATTAGTGAACTATCTTCATACCGTTCAAATTCAGTTCCTGTATTTATTTATAGAGCCAACTGGAAAGCCCCACAAGTGCTGAAACTTGACCCAGCTTATTCGTATTTGGCTCAGTTGCTATTTGGCATCTTTTGCTGTTTGTTCTCCAACTCGCTGTTGATCAGCCTAGCTGTACTTTGCCTGTTTGTAACTGTGCCAATGCTGTAACCACCACTGACCAACTCTTTTGTAAATGTTTCTGCGTCAATTAGCCAGGTCAGACTCCTTGTAGATGGTTTAATTACAGCGGGAAATTGGTTTGGTGAAACATTAAAGAAGAAGAAAAAAATGTCTTAATTGTACAATAGTTTGTGGGAGACAGGAAACACAGAGATAAGAGAGAATAACGAATGGGATAATAGCATGTAATATGAATGAAAACAAACAGCCAAGGTAAGTTAGAAAAAGAGCTTGAGGCAAAACTTGTTTGAGACAGAAAAACTCACTGTTTGGCGAATGAAGTCAGGGTTAAAACGCACGCTTTCACCCCACAGCCCCATCAGCTGCGGGGTCGGAAGCTTTTTAGACACCAAAGCAGTGATGGATTCACTACTTCCACCCCTGACAATTGCAAAAAAGTCCTCCACCATGCTGCCGTGCTCAGTGTCCTCTGGAAAGAGACAGAATTACTTCAGACTTTTACCATCAGTTCTTGTTGTTTGATGTATAACAGAAAACATTCTGCAGGGCGTTTGGTTAAAACCTCACCTCCCATCTCATTCAGCAGGCCATTACAGGATCCACCGTGAACACCAGCAGACACATAAACGCCGAAAATGTTGGCCCCGACCTTGAGGCCTGACTGTGTACAGCGTTTGTAGTCGTCTAAAGTATAATCTAGAGGAACCAGAGGAGTCACGGAGTGGTTACTGCAACATTGTATTATCACTCAGGAAATTGGGCCATGAGGGTCAACTTTTGAATGCAATGGTTTATCTATCACCTATTTATCACTTGGTGTCAGTGTTAAGGGACAGTTCACCCAAAAAATTAAAAATGCATATTTCCCCTCTTAACTTAGGTGCTATTTATCAGGCTAAATTGTTTTGGTGTGAGGCATCGAGTTTTGGAGATCAGCCATAGAGATGTCTGCCTTCTCTCCATTATAATGGACATAGATGGCACTCAGCTTACGATGCTCAAAGCGCAAAAAAAAAAAAAACATTCGAAAAACTCAACAGCAATGTCTCTTTCCAGAAATCATGACTTGAATACTAAAGATAATCCATATACCTTATTTTGAACAGTTTTTTCCACCAAACTACAGCCACCGACCGCATTACTGTGGAGAAGGAAGCATGCATCTACTGCTAGCTCACCTAACACCACTGACCTAGCTAACATTACAGCTCAGCCGAGAAGGACGCCATTAATGTTTACATCTTGTGCTCCCATGAGCACAAACCTCTCGTCCATGAGTCGATGCACGCTTCCTGTGCACGCTACGTTTTTTTTGTACTTTGAGCACCACTAGTCGAGTGCCATCTAGTTCCATTACATTAGACACTGGAAATGACACCCTGTATGTTTTTCTTCACTGTTTGTTTCAAAACAATTAAACGTGTTTGAACATCAGACGCAGTGGAGTGGCCATCATGGATTTGACCTTTATTGTTTCTCAGAGGTAAAGCTTCCCTGCACATCTGAAAATAAACATTATAGCATGCACTGATTGTGTTAGAAATGCCATGCTTCTCCATTAAAATGCAGAATCGTTGCGGCTAAATATGTATTATTGATTTTGGGGCAAGCTGTCCCTTTAAGGATGATACTATAGATGATGTCACTGCTATTGCCAAACCACAGTATCAGATCATTATAAGTATCTTTATGCATTCTTGCAACAGGCGGAGAAATTAAACCAAATGTGTATTACCTGAGACCCCTGTGACTCCAGTTCAGCAGCCGCTAATATTTATTGTATTATATTTACCTGTTTTTGCGAGCTTCTCCTTGTTGAGGATGATGGTGTGCTCAAAGTCTCCTCCAAGGGCAGCCTCTGTGATGTAGTGTGTGCCGTAGTCCCTATAGATCTGTCTGTATTCCCCGTAAACATAGGTCTGTGGCAAGGAGCGCAGGCGCTGCAGGAACTCAGGGTGCAGCATCAAATCATCTGACTTCAGCATGTACTGGGCCAACTCCAGTTCAGCTTTGGCCCTCACAAAGCTGTTAGTCTGAGGGGTGAATCAGCAGGAGGCAGGTGATGAATAGTTTACTGCTTTCAGGTTTTTTAATGACTTGTAGGCTATAAATCGTAAATCTGTTAGGTTGTGCAGAGGTCAGGAGAAAAGAAATCTCACCTTGCCTGATGCACGGCGAATCTTCTTTTCTGCTCTGGTGTATTTGGAATTCTTATGGTTGAAGCCAAATTCAACTATCCCCGGAATGGCGAAGCCAAAGGAAACAACGGTTTGGGACATGCGCTCATTTATGGTGTGCTCCCTGTAGTTAGAGTATGACTCAAAAGACTCCATGGTGAAATCATATGAGCCTTTTGTCTGTAAATACACAAGGAGAAAATTTTACTTTTAAGTGTCTCATAGGCAGGATCGTATTACAGCATAGTGGTCAAGACCACCTAAACCGAGACCAAGATCAGAGTGTATCCAGACAGAGACAAGACCAAGACTGGATCATTATGAGTCCCACGCTGCATGACACACTTAGGATGAAATATGGAACATTCAGGTCATAAATAGCACTCCTCAAACTGATCTGAAAGATTCTCATTTCCATAAAAACACCCACATAAAACAAATGAACATTCCTCATTCATTCACCTCTTTTATTGCAGAGTGTATATGTGTGTGTGTGTGTGTTTGTGTGTGTGTGTGTGTGTGTGAGTGTGTGTCTGTGTGTAAGTGTATCACGAGAAATGCTTTGTTGATAAAATAATTAAAAGGCATTAAAGAGGTGAATTTTATATTGTCCTACGGGAATTTTCTTTTGTTTTCTACGACAAACAAATACAAACAAACACTGAGAAGCTTAAACAAACGTAACCATCTGTATTCAACACTCTGGTCTTGAAATAAAATCCCAAGTCGTCTTTATCCCACACTGAGAGAAGTAAAAAATGCAGTCAAGTCTGAGACAAGACAGAGACCTTTGAAAAGTGGAGCAGAGACTAATCTTGCTTACTACAACAATGCAATATTACTTAAAAAAATACTGACAGCTATGTTTAGAATATGGGATAATAGATAAAAGACAAACCATTAATATTACTGGTTGAAAACATAAGCAAAAAAATGGCACCACTTAACTAATAGCCTTATTCATATGAACAAATCATTTGCTAATTCTCCACAGAGCAATTATAAACAAATAACCCTTTAAAACCCAAGCAAATTGGCTTTATTTCTTCAAAAACATGGGAAGAGGGCAATGAGACACTTAACAAGAAAAGGGCCCAAAAAATAGCAAGAAATTAGTAAAAAGGAATATCATCCAAAAATAAGCAACAAAAAAAGGAAATTAAAAGTAAGAAAAAATGAACAAAAATGGCCTCAAAAAGCGTTAAAAATAATAATATATGTACATATTTTTGTAACAAAATTTTGAACATACAGTATAATTATAAGAACTATGAACAATTTTTTTGATAATATCTAATAATCCCACTCCGCTAATTCGCTCAAAGGTCATGTCCTTTTCACCTGACACTGTTTTTTTTGGTTTTTGGTTGGGTTTTTTTGCAATTTGTGGAACATCTCTTGCCAAGTTCTCATTGCCTGTTCCTGAAAAGTATGTGAATGAAGCACAGGAAAACAGCTGTCAGTGCAGGTGTTAAAGGGTTAATAAGACCAACGTTTAGTTTGCCAGGTTGGCTGGTGTTTTGCCTCTATATATAGTAATAATTAAGTTTTAAATGTTGGTAATCTGTTAATAAAGTCACTGATTGATACATTTTAATACAGGTCCTCTGCAGCCCTTTTCCAGAAGTAATATGGTCCAATCGGTCAAAGGGATTTTCCACAGTTTCGCAACCTAAAAAATGTTGTTCTTAATGGTTCATAGCTGATTTATAAAGTAATTGAATATGTAATTGACTTATTAATAGTTAATAAAGACAGTAGTTATACCTTTTTTCGACTTCTGAAAAAGTATGACGGATCAGGTAGTGATACCAAAAAAACTACAATCTTGTTCATCAACTCATCTGTCAATATAGAAAAGTGTAATTAGCAGCCGGTATCACCTGCACTGTGTACTGTTGCAGGTTATAAGGCTTCCTGAATCTGACATCCTGGATGTAGTGAGGCAAGCAGCTGCCAGCGTAGTATCTGTTATCAAGCACCACTCCCCCCAGGTTACTGTTCAAGATGTTGATCCTGAAAGAAGAGCAGCAGCATTGACAGTGAGCAGATTGATTTGAGGAGAGCAACATGTTTACGAATCCAAGTCCTCGAAAATATCTGGGACTCACACTGCAGACTAATGGGAATGTGACTCACCCTTTGGCAAGGTTTTCAATTCCCCAATACTCTTCAGCTTCCTCCCTGCAGGGCTTGGAAACCTTCTTACAGCCGGCTTCATCTGACATGTCCCCACAGTCATCCTCCCCGCTACACTGCAGAGTCCTGGGAATACAGCGACCTGAGGGAGAGGAAAGACGTGGACGGCATTTCAATCCATTCATCAAAATAAATATAGCCATGGTACAATTCTGTAAACCACGGATATATTACTTTTGAAGCAGATACGTTAAAACTTTATGTTTTAGTTTTCAATTTATGTTGTGACAATGTTGTAGTTAACATGTTGATAGGTTTAGGCACAAAAACACATGGCTGGGGTTAAGAAAACATCATTTTTTTGGCTTAGAATCAGTGCCAAATCCCATTTTGGTTATTACGAAGATGGGCCAACCATACCTGTTTTTGTTGATATAAACACAACTTGAAATGTGCCTACCTCTTCTTAAAATGTATCATTTTTTGTGGCTATAAACATGGCTGGAAATGTCCCAAACTGTTGTTACATGTACCCACTTTCTATTGCTATAAACACAGCTGAAAGTGTTTTAGCTTCTACTTAAATGTACTTTTTTGTTGCCGTAAACCCGGCAGAAAGCGATCCAAGCTCTTTCTCAAAAATACCCGGTTACGTTGTTATATACATGGCAGAAAAACTCCCACTCTGTACAAAATAACAGCTTTTGTCGTTATAAACATGGTAATAATAACTGCTTTTGTAGGCATAAACATGGCTGGAAATGTCCAATTCTTGTTAAATAATATGGACTTTTGTTTGCTATAAAAGCAGCTGGAAATGGCCCAAAGTATTGTGACAACAGCCATTTTAGACACTGTTAACATGGCATTTAGCAACGGTTAATATTCAAAACAAAATCTAAAACATATTAATGAACTCAATATTTTGACATCTTGGAAATATGCTTCTTTGCTTTCTTGCTGAAAGTTAGATTGCTATATATGAAGCTACAGCCGATTAGCTTAGAAGACGTAGGCGGTGGGGCAGGATGGAGCATAGAGGTATAAGGGTGCAGGAGATACCTGTTTGGGTGCAGAGGAATCCCTCACACAGAGGAACGTTGTCGCAGGTGTAGCGGGTTGGAACCTTACAGGCCTCCTCCTCCCTGCCGTGAAAATTGCACGGCTGCCCTCCAAACTGGGACGGCTGCTCAAGTTTAGCATAGCGAAACTGGAAGGTTGAGAGAGAAAAAACATACAAACGGTCAGAGCAACAAAGAGGAAGGCTCAGCACTACCCAATAAAGGTGGTGGAAGAGCTCAGAAACCGCTCCGGGGAACTATAACAGCTGAAATCCCATTAGAGGACTGTTTTCACTTTGTCATGTCAAGGTTATTAATCCCCCTCCTGTAAAGTGGATGAGATTGAGCACTGAAGTACATCAGCTGAGACCTTTGCCAGCAGTGGAGCTCTCTGCCTCACAGAAAAAACAGCCCACAAGGGTCACGATGTTGAACGCCTCAGACTGCAGAGTTATGTCTCAATCCTGCACTGTAACGTAAAAACGATTTATTTAACCAAATCTATTTTGACTGTATCCAAATCTAATCTTACTTATGATTACCACAACATTACCACTGGTTTTGCTTGATTGTTAATGTCAATAGTTTTCAATTAAAGAAAAACTTTGCCAATTTGGGAAATATATTTATTTACTTTATTGACTATAAAGTGAAAGATTGATAAAAGTCTTTTTGTGCTAAAGCTGCCATCTACTGCCATCTATCACCAGGCCCCCAGGTAAGCCACTCAGCCACTGCAGCAAATTTTTCCCGATGGCCACAGGTGGTATTTGCAGCAAAAAATTACACGAGTCTATGAGACAAGTGGGAGGAACACCACAACGCATATTAAGTGAGCCGCATAGCGTATTCACCAGGTAAGCAACTCAGTTGGAATGGTTAGGTGCCATCTTTGGTCCACTGCTTATCATTATATAGTCCCTATACTTATCATTATATTATGCTTGTTTACGGGCAGGGCTGCTCAGGGTGACGGGCTGTCTGAGAGGCGTCGCCACAGCTCATCCACGGCCAACATGTCAAAGTCGAGGACTCAAAACGGGAGTCCACAACTTAATGGGTAGCTACGTCCATTATTTTTACAGTCTGTGAATATCACTCATTGGTTTGTAAACTACTGTTGCCTCGAGTTTGGAATTTTTTGGCCGTTGCCATCTTGCTTTTGTTTTTCTTGAGGCAGAAGAGCGAGAGGTGGATCTGAACACCACGATTTGTCTGTCACAAGCTAACCACACTACCTTGCTTTATGGTCAATTTTACTCTAAATGGGGCCATAATTTACCAGGTGAACATCAAACTATATTGAAGACGATTTGAAATTAGAGATTGAGAACTTCAGCTCATTGGAAAATTTTAACTGATGTACAGTATTAAATCAAGTGAGAGGAAGGGTCCTTTTTCACATTGATTTGTAAACAAACAGACCCCTTTTTGCAACCAGTGGATTCGCCTCCTGCTGGCCATTAGACATAATGCAGGTTAAAGGCGCTTGGGCAATGGCTTCACTATTCAGACCTGAAGGCTATGTCAACTTTTACAGTGTCTTTGGATCAGACAGATCTAGGCCAGTTGTTAAACTGTTTCAAGTCTTTATGCTAAGCTAAGTTAGCCAGTTGCTAGCTGTATCTTCTTATTTACCTGGTGAAATGAGTGTGGCACAAATCTTCTCATAACGCTCAGCAAGAAAGCTTTTTAAAAAAATGTTTTCTAATGCAAATAATTAATTTTTTCCTGCTATTTGAATATAAGAATGTTAAGGAGCACAAGAAGCTGCTAACATCAGATGATACCATTAACATGGTATTCAAGAGTGAACATTCAGGTTTACACTTTTCACTATTACAAAGTTGATCAGCTCACGCTAACACTGCTGCATAGCATTTTTGGTATGTTGAACATGAGCACAAAATCCAGTCTATGAGTGATTCCCTCTTGATAACAGATTATCAGACAAACATTGTGGAGTCCTGCTGGGCTAACAAACGCATGCCATGAATCGTAGCTGTTATGTCCCTCAGGGCCCACCATCACCTGTTGGGTGCCATCATACTTACTCTTTTTTTCTGACAGGTGTCACAGCGCGACCACGAGCTCCACTCTGATAAAACACAGTCCACTGGATGAACTACCACCTGATCGCCCACCGACCGAGTTTCACGAACACCGGGCCCCTCATCGCTCGCTGTGGTGACGCCAACTTCACTGTGACATGTAGATGAGAAACAAGTCAAAAACAAAGTGACATTTATTTTAACAGACATTTTTGGAAGCAAAAGTGTTTTAGGCTACATGAAGAACTAATGACAGATCTTAAGACAGCCAATTTAGTTCGAAAAGTGTTCAATAAATCACATTTAATCTCAGAGTGAAAACATTTTGAAAACTATTTTTGATCATTATCAGAAATCAACATGTCTTTGACAGAAAGATTGGTACATTAGTTAACCTCAGTGGAAATTTGAATCAGAAAATTGAAAATATCTGAGCAATCTGTTAATAAACAGACCAATAAAAAACGTGTACCTACCTTAGCAGCACCAAGCTCAAGGCAACATAGAGTACATAGCTCTGCAAACTGAGCGCACTCATCCGTGTCACCACAGGAAGCATGCTTACAAGTTAATATGACTGACTGAACGAGGAGACGACACTGCTCGGCTCTCTGTGTAAACACACACTGATCAATACTGGCCTGGATATGAAGTCAGTGCTGCCATAAGACTCAGAGGTGGAGCTGAACACACAACACTGCTGCAGGCCTCGGAGCTGCAAGACAAGGCGTTGTGGTACCAGGTCGACTGTCAGAGTGTATTTAACTCAGCTGTGACACAGACATCAGGTTTGTAGTGAAGCAGAATCAGAAAGTTTAACAGGCGACCCAGGAGGTTTGGATGTTTTCCAGTTATTGTAAACTTTATCATGTATCACAGGGAGAAATGTGATGAATGTGAAAAGCTGTAGATAACACGTCAGTGGCGGAACATGACGGCTTTATAATTTGGTAAATTCCTGTAACAAAGCTGAAAACATTTCAGTCATGTTTGTGTACCAATGACCTTTAAACTTTGCCTACTGTCGGCGATTTGGGATTTAACAGAATGACACAATCCTGTGACTCAGCTGTCGTTTACTTATTGAAAATCAAAACAACACTAATACCGACTAATATCTAACAACTGGTACAAATACCGCTACAACTAATATTATTAATAATATTATCCCTAAAATGTGTTGTTGGCAGATTCATCAAAAATTATTTCTGTATAAAAAGTAATCAAACTCCACCTGGACCAGCTACAATAAATGCTGCATACAAAATACATAATAAATATATAGGGGCAAATATAATGTGTACTTTTACTTTTGATACTTAAAGTACATTTTAAATGCTTCTGTAATTATTCTCACACTGTGCTACTCTTTATGTGATCAAATCAGCACTGAGGAGAACAAGTAATGACTACACTAATATACCCCAAACACGTATCTCATGACAATGACTGACTGCATGGAGCATTACTGCAGAGTATGTGTGAGGAGAGCAGCCTCTGTTAGATATACTTGTGGTCTTTGAAGCAGAAGCGTAGGCATTGGTGCATATTTTTATTGAGAATGGGACATCTAAATAAGAAAGTCAATTGCCTCCTGAACCTCTTAAAGCTCGCCTCTGATAAATGCCCTGTCACACCCCAGCTCTTAGGCTGGATAAAAAGTGGGAGACATTAACAAATAAAGTGATTTATCAACAAAAAGTATAATCAATATAAGTCACAGACAGATGGGATAAATCTGTGGAGTCAGTGATGTAGGGAGTGGATGAGTGAAAATGTGCTGTATGGGTGTTGGAAACACAAGGAAAAAGGAAACACAAAGCAAAGAGGTGTAGTGAGGACGTCTGCCAGCATGGACTGACTGCTGAGCTGAGTTATGTGCATGGATCACACGGGGCCCAGGTGTGTCCCATGACGCTGACGATCTCAATCAAGGTCTGCAGTCCTGGAATGGGAAAGCACAGACACAGCGAAGGAACCAAGCAGAGGGTTCGTCACCTAATAAAAAAAAAACAACCTAAAACTAACGTCATGGTCACACATGAACCAAATTAATGCATGCAAATGTTGCCTCCTTTTCACATACATTCAATGCGAGAAAAGGGTCACATCAAAAAAATTGCTTCCAGAGGCAAAGCAAGTTTGCATATTTGCCTCTGGTTTAACTTTGGTGAATTTTGACCAGCGAAGGTGCAGCTTCAACAGATAGCAAAACGTGTGAAGGAAACATTGTTTGCCATATTAAATTGACACTGTCTGATATTGGCCATGAAAAATGCCTCACATGGGAGACACAACCATGTTGAAACTGAGTCAAAAGACAGACATGAAATGTGAAGAAAATGTAACATAATTTCTTGGTAAGCTAAAGAAGCAAGCTAGCTTACATTAACTAGCAAGCTAGCTTTCCATGTGCTTCATGCCCATCACAGCCCACATTCAGCACAAGTATGGGTACGGTCACATATGAGCCAATGCACGCGTTTGACTATCACCTGCCGAAGCAATATTCGTGATGAATGTGGGCAGTGCCGGGTGTGACATACATGTTAGCTTGGTAGCTACTGTAATGATAGCTTGCTAACAAATATGGTGAAATATGATGTTATTGGAACATTTTCCATTTTCTTCTGTGTCATGTCTGTCTTCACACTCAACCAGGCAGCATCTTTCACCAGAGGCAGTTTGTATTTTTCAAAGCCGATATTATGCAATATCAGCTGGTTAAACACAATGGCTCCTCAACAAATATTTCTTTGCTATCTGTTAAAGCTGCAACCTCACTGGTCAAATTTCAAAAAGTCCATGCAATGCAAAGATAAGAATTTGCTTTGCCACTGGAAGCAAATGTTTTATTCGCCTCTTTGCTTGCATTGAATGGAAGTGAACGTCAACAAGTCAAATATCTGCCCATGTTAATTTTCGCTCCTGTGAGACTATACCCAAAGACTGAAAAACTTAACTTTAAGTAAACATTTTCAAACTATAGACTTGACGTGAAACTGAACTGAATTGCAAACAAAAATTAAAAACAAAAAAACTAATGAATAATAGCCAACAAAATTATAACAACTCTGGAATACAACTCAACAAAATATAAAACATTGGTTTAGTTGTTTTAGAAATTTTAACGTGGTTAAGTTAGATTTAACATCTTTAAAGAAAGTAAGGAAACTTGGACAGAAAAATGGGAATCACATGATATTTTATTTGTGACTGAACAGTGGCATGGGTACAGTGTATGGGGAAGTCATAGACGTACAAAAGTCCTTTTTTTCTCTTTTTCATGACAATTCTTAATTCCATAAATAAAATTTACAAAATATTTTGGACTATTTCTCATTTTTCTTACACGAGCAGGGGTACGGTTACCATTTGTTATTGTAAGTCTAGCAGTTAATAGTGATATCTCTATTGTTCATGTTATATAAAGTTGCCTTGCTTTTTGACCGTTTGGACTCGGTGGAGCAGACCTACAATATGCCCAAGTGCTTTGTTACAACAATGACCTGTTTACTGTATACAAATGACCTGACAAGAAGAACAGTGACTGGACAACAAAAATAAACCTGATAAGGCATCGAAATGCACTCTACTGTCTCTGAACTGGCGGTTGAGAAGCCGTGCCATATCAGTGTGGGTTTATTCTGCTATTTATTCAAGAAACCAAACAGTTATGATTCAAGGAGGCAAATTGTAAACAAAGCGACCTTAGCTGGAAATGCAGAATATCGAAACACAAAGATGCAAGAAAATCTGCCTCCTGCTCACTAAAAAAAACCTGTAACCTTTAAGGAGAAGCAGGATTTTTGTAGCTATTTTTATGTTTGTCAACCCCTTTCGTTTCTTTCAAGCTCAAAAATGAGTGAGACGGGTACAGCAGGTTTTATTTTGAATGACCATGTAACACAGATTCACAGTTCATATCTCACCAACCAAACATAAGACGTTTTCAGAAATGAGAAATTAACGGCTGCAAAAGTGAAACAAACATCCAGACGTCAAAGATGGAGGTGCTGGTAGGGCATTGCTTTGAGAGAAACACAGGTAGTTGGCATCCAAGAGGCAGAGAGCTATCTTATGGCACAGAGGCTCAGGTATGGGGGACCGGGGAGATTCTTATTTACAAAATAGATGTTTGGCAAATTTTGATTTTGATGCCTCAAAGTCATTTCGATCCCTCTAATGACTCGGCGTCATCGACTAAGAATTCACAGCTTATAAAATAAAAAAAAGAAATTATTTCTTCATTTGTTTCGGGTCTTGAAGGAAGCTGCAGAGAACAGTTTTGCTCACAGCTGAGTCCGCTGAATCCACATCGAGTCTGTTCATGCAAAATCGGTGAAGCAACACTGAGGACATTTGGCAAAATCCATCTGCAGTGTGCAGTCTCTGCTGGTGGCGGTGGACAAACCCAAGGTCAGCCACGTACAGTAGGACGCTGCTCCTCTTGAAAGGTTCCGAAAAATAATTTGCATCATCAGCGTCACCATGGCCGTATCCTCACAGGTATAAACTCATTAAACTGTTGCAGGACGGCGCCATCAGTTTCCGCTGTAGGTTCCTGTCAAAGATCAAAGGTCACTTCCTGGTTGAAAGGTTATGTGATTTGACAATGAAGCCAAAGTCTGGTTGTCATGCTGAGGAGTACAGTACAGTGTGGCCCTCTGGAGGAGAGCAGATCCTAGGATAGCCAGCTTAGTACAGACCTGCCAAAATATCCTTTAAAGGTTGAAAAAAAACAGAACAAGTCTGTGTAATCCAGCTGTGAGAGACGCTGCTGTTTACACTCATCCCTCTCTTCTTCTCTTTCTTGTGAGCTTCTGTCTTTTTGCCTTTCAGAGCTTCCATCCCCTAAAAATAAAAAATCAAGTGACCAAATCAGGACACTACAGAGCAGAGTCACACAATGTTTTCTGGGTTTATAGATTTGCTCCGATTCCAGCAACTCAGGGAGAAACAGGCAATGAATATGTGAAAAGATCCAATTGTGAAATAATGTTTTCATGGCAATGGCAGACCACATAATGAATTAACAAACAAAGAAAAACACAAATAAATAAATGATAAGGTGTTGATGTGGAGTATAGCTCTCTGTGGGCAGGAGAACTCGATCTCCGAGGAGACATGCTGTTTATTTACAAGAATAATTTATGTTGTAAATTTATGTAAATTAAAAATGAGCTGTTGTTGAAATTTAAAGAAAAGGGATTCCAAAAAAACCTGTCAATGCCAAATTTAAGGACATATTTGTATCTAGAAGTCAGAGATCTTTTATTGCACAGCTGAGAGCTTGTAGCCAAATTATCTGTAGAGATCGTTCTCTTTCGCTCCAAAACAAATGGACCTTGTGATCAAAATCGGTGAAAACACCGAATAAAGCAGTTTCACTTTAAGAAATCATTGTTTTTCCAATGCTTATGTTGTATGATGTTCCTGTCCGGAGCCAGTGTTTGGTTTGTCCGTTTTGAGCTACTGTCGAAAGATGGACGAGCAACATGGTGATCTCTACGACTCGCTGCGATTATAGATATAAACTGCTCATTCTAAGAATGAAAATACAACAGTTCTTTTTTTCAGGTGATTATAAGCTATACATATGTATTATATTCCGTTTCTGCCTATATATCCCCCTAAATCCTACACAATGTTCAATGAAATGGCTTAAATAAACCTCAACATATTCTGATGCTCAGATGACTGAAAGCTAGAATGGTTGTTTCATTTTCCATTTTCCAATTCATTCATCCATTCATGAAGCTGTATTTGTGAGGTTCGAACTCTGACCACCAGGTGGCAACATTGTGCCTTCCTCCTCTTTGGTTTGGGTGATGCAGAGAGGCATCATGACAAAAACTGAACCAAGGCTGTTTTCCAATTGGCAGCAAACCACTCATCAGCAAAGAAAAGGCAGACAAATGGAAATAAAAAGTGAATAAGGAAAGCAGGGTTGTGAAAACATTTGAGCAGTGGGAGTAGAAGGACAGAAAAGAGATGAAAAGAGCAGGACACAATGTGACACGGCACAATGTGAAGGTAGTTGATGGATTAAACAGGCAAATAAGAGGGACCGTGAAATACCCACTCAGTTTCTGTTGTTCTCTAGCTGTCTTCTTGTGGACAGGTCTGATCCTGCGGAGGATCAGGAGCTCCACTGGGCGCCGGAGAGATCGACCTTGCAACAACAGAGCCCTGAGACGGAGAGAGAGAGAGGTGTATAATTTGCAGGTGACATGCTTTGGCAGAATCAACGATCCCCCAGCCCGTGAACACTTATAAAAAGTGCATCTTTTATCCACCCACATTTCCCCAAAAAACATCATCCAAACATTTAGGATAATGACTGTAATTATCTCGAAACACCTTATTATATACCATCTAATCACCTAAATCATCTTTGACCTTTCATATTTAATTGACTTGACATTATTCCTGAAAAAGGGTAAAATCAATCCCATTTGGTCCCAGTAATCACATGACATTCTCCTGTGTGTGATTGCATGCAATGCGCTTGAGAACAGAACATCCATATGACGATAATTGATTATAGCATTGTGCCAGTCACTGGTTAAATCAGATCCATGAATCTTATTGACGGGGATGTGACCTACAGGGACAGAACTTACTGAGTCTTCCTCCTTAGTGTTGCTGGCGTTTCCCTCCGGGTCTACAGGGGAGTGATCCGTGGGGGGGTCACTGGCCTGGGAGGGGGGGCAGTCCGAAGATGAGCTCTGCTGAGGCGCTGGAGTGGATGCTGCAGAGAGAGGAAATATGAAACACTCAGTGAATGCAGTAACAGGACACATGATCAGATTTCAGCTTTGTTTTGTACCACTTTTCAAAGTGTTAACTGTTAAATGCTAATCTGCTCTGTGAATATATTTTAGCATCAAGCTAGTAACGTGCATAACCTATACTGAGAAGCAGCGGATTCAAATCCAGAATTTGACCTTTACTGCATGTCATCCTCTCCACCTTGTTTTCTATTATACCTGACGTTCTGTATTCTGTGCGATATCAGATAAAGAACAACATTCTAAAAGTGCATGCTCCTTCAAACCCGTCTAATCTCCTTAAATATTATATTCCATCCTTTGCTGTCTGGTCTATAGCCAAAGTTAAAAGCTGGCTATAGGGCCTTTTTCTATCATGCCCCTTTCCACTTGAATAACCTCCCCCTGGACATCAGACATTCTGACTACCAGGCTTCCCATCATTCATTTTTGGCAGCCTGCCACGATTAAAACATCTGCCACCATAAACAGATGTTCTATTTTCGGAGCTCAACCTCTTATTAGGAGCTCTGTTAAAATATATTTACTGTTAGGTTGTTCATTGCACCACAATCGAAGAGCACAGAGCATACTCTGGGCACAAACCATAGACTGTATTTAAAGACGGACAACTTGACATTTCCCCTCAAGTGTAGCTTTTGAGTCTCGATCGCCTCCTGGCGGCTGGCTGCAGTATGCCTTTTTTTTATATATGTAAAGTAGCTGAGTTTCCAGAAAAGCGTTTTATAAACACAATGTATCATTATTATTATTAGTATAGGTCATAATGCCCACCCCTCCATGTTAGTGAATGGGAGATGGGCCAACCTAAAAACTAAAAGTACACACCATATAAATATTTCCCAAATATGGTTTCTGTCATTGAAGGTAGTTCTCATCACCCTGATGTTTGTTCAAGTGATCCTTTTTAATGATAAGTTCGGCTTTAGTAAGTTATTCAATTCTGCTCTGAATGAGGTCACCAGTGCAAGATGACAGCAGCTGTATCTGGGATATTTTAGCTTCACTTAAGCATAAGGGGGGTAAGTGGGGGCATGTTGTCCATCTTCATAAACAGAACAGAGAAGCAGAATGTCAGGTGCATTGAAAGTAAAACTTCCTGTTTATTCTGCTATGTCTTAAAGTTTGCCTTCACTTGCAACAGCTGCTTTTTTCATCCATCAATCTTATCAGCTCACAAGTCACAAACTGCTGCTGAGGAAAAAGGAAAAAGAAAAAAGGGAAAAAAGATGCATGTTGTCCTTGTCTCCTGCTGTGTACTTGTTTTCTTACTCCAGTCCTCCAGTCTGTGTGGATGGTGCTCTTGAGCTCTGCCTCTTCTGTGTTTGTGTAGTCTGTCATCAGAAGTTGATCCATATTCTTCATATATGTTTACAATCCATAACTTTGTCATCCTGATTATCTAGAGTGTAGATTTACTGTGTTGGTGTATTCTGTCAACACGACGTCTACTGCACATCTGTGCGTCCTGTGAGAGAAATCCCTCCTCAGTTGCTCCTTCTGGGGTTTCTTCTATTGACTTCTACTGTAGTGCAACATTTTATAGCAATGCTGACGATACTTCAAGAGACATCTAAATTAAAACCACAAATGTGAACCTCGTGGTGGTGCTGGAGGAAAAGTCGTGGGCTCACTGAAGTCTTTATGATATGTCATGTAGGAACAAAGAATGCCTGTACAAAATTTCATGGCAATGGATCGTATAGATGTTAATAAAGGCCAGCCTGTGACATCCCCACCCACAGAGACACACTGCTTCAAAGGCTAATCCTGCTCTTTCAGATGCTTTATGCTTTTCATGTAAAGAAGTACAGATGGTTTAGTAAAATGCTATTATGTAGAGGGACAAAAATGAAGACCACTTACGAGATTCAGTAGACGGTGATGTGGATGTACCTGGGCTCAAGGTCATCCTAGAGAGATCAAGGTCACTACAGCTCCCTTCCTCTTCCTGGGTCGCAGCAGCTGAAGGTGGCAGCAGCTGACTGCAGACCAGTGTGTCCGGTACAGTCATGAGGCCTGGGGTCCCACACCTGCTCACTGCTGCTGACGCTACGCCAGGTCCCACACCTGCTGCTGCGGCTCCTGATGTAGAGGGGCCCTCACCTGCATCTGAGTCCACGGCGAGGCCTTCCTTCCCCAGGCTGAGCTGCCTCTGAAGCAAGGTGGGGTCCGCCGTGTGCTGGGGGCTGGTGATGGCAGAGGAAGGGGCCGATATGTCGCAGGCTTGGGGGCACATGGTGGTAATGGGTACCAGGCCTTGCAGCATGGCAGCTGGTATGGCGTGCCCTCCCACGCCCACGGTCTGGGCCGGCATGTAGGCCGCCATGGCCGCCCACTGCTGCTGAGTGGCCGGAAAAATGTTGGCCTGGCTCCAGATGACCGGCTGACCACCGGGGAGGACCTGAGCCACCTGGAGGGGCCCCTGCACAGGGAAGGCCAGAGTCTGGGCCTGGCCAGGAAACGGCTGCTGCGCCCACTGAGCTGCCTGCACCGGACCCATGGTCATATAACCTGGAACAAGAGGAGGAGGGAGAAGAACGAGAGAAAACATGACAAAAGTACATTAAAAGAGAAAAAGGAACTGGGGATTGTTAAAAAAAAAAAAAAAAACATTTTGTTTTCTCTGAGTAGAAGTACGATACATCGATTTTCAAAACTAAAGAATGTTCCTCTATTAATTTAGCTGTTTTGCAATCTTTGACTAACAATGAGAGCTATTTAATGCTGAGCTAAATAACAGAAAGGTGTATTTCAGGGCAGCATTCTGGAGCTATACGGTCTTTAAAGGGACAGTTCATCCCAAAATCAAAAATATAGAATTTTTACTGCTATTTATTTTGGTTTTGGTGTGAGGTGTTGAGTGTTGGAGATATCAGCTGTAGAGATGTCTGCCTTCTCTCCAACATATTGGAACTGGATGGCACTCATCTTGTGGTGCTTGAAGCGCCAAAAAAAAAAATACATTTGAAAAACTCAGAAGTAATGTCTCTAGCCAAAAATCACGGCCTGGTTACTCAAGATAATCCACAGACCCTGTTGTGAGCAGTTTCATGTAGGAACTATTTTCTTTCTACCAAACTACACCCGCAGAAGGAAGTGTGCATCTACTCATGGACATGAGGTTTGTGCATGTGACAGCGTGTGATATAAACATAATTGCATCTTCCATCCACAGTGCACCATGGAAGTAATCATCCTATTTAAGGCCTGTTTCTTTAATCGAAATACCAAATAATGATACCACAGACCATATGAATACAGTAGTCTGGGAGTTGTACTGAATGATTCAGGCCATTGGCTACAACACTTGAACATTGAAAATTTTGTACTTGATAAAATATTTTTTGAGACTACTCAGCTTGCTTGAGATCAGTAATCACAAACACACATTCATATTTTTGTCTGATTAATGTAACTGTTGCATGGTGATGCATTAGCAATCAAGGATTTCATATTGATTCCTTGTTGAAGTGTTAAAGGACAACATCTGAGATTTGAGACTGAGCTGCCAAAAAGCATTGACTTAATAAGCTGTGTTACTGTGGAGCGGCACATTGTGAAAAGGATGATATGAATTATGTTTTGTCTTGAATGAAAAAGTTTGCTCTGAAATTGGCTCTGTAAGTAAATATGCATAACCACTGATTGGTGAAAGGTATAGTTTGGATTTTATGAAGTGAGGATGCATGAGGTAGTTATCCCTCATTAGTGTATCACATATAGCCCTGTAGGTGAAGGTCACAATGCCACCAGTTTGGAGAAGCTGGCAGGAGTACCGACACGGAAGTGTACTGCTGTGGATGGAGAAGCAGCAAAACCTAAAAAAAGTCACCAAAAAACTCTCACCTAAAATTTTCTTTTAAAAAAACACTGAGAGTTAATTTTCTATAGAGAATATTTTCACTGCTTTACCTTGACTCATGCAGCGAGGGACAGGGACGCCATTAATGGCTTTAGTTTTCCCATATATGCACTTGTCAAAGCCATCAGACGGCATTGAGAAAAACAGTAATTTAACGTTGCTGAATACAGGTTCTGCTGGTCTACTGCTGCCTCAGTGTTGGCTAGTTTTTGTTATAGTGTGACTTTGGGAAATCTGAACTAACCCTTGAAAACACGAGTCATAAAATAACACAAACAAACTAACTGATGGAGACAGTAGTTCACTAGCAGCTCCTGTGTTCAGCAATGTTAAGTTTCAGTGTTTCTTAATGGAGTCAGCAGCATAGATGGCGACTTACATTCCTTGTTGGAAATTGCTGTCTGCCTGTAAGGTAAAGCTGTGAAAATATCCTAAATACAGCATACACTTAAATTTTAGGTGGCTAAAATATATATTTTTTTGCTGCCTCTGTTCATAGCAGTACTGCCTGCGCTTCCAAACTGCGGGCACACTGACCGCCTTCAACTGTAATACAGACTATGGATAAGTACCTCATACAACCCCACTTCAAAAAATCCAAACTATCCCTTTAAGAAACATCGCTTTTCAGCATCTCCGTGGGTTACAGCATACTGCTGCTCGATGTGTGGTCCTTATAAAAACGGAGATAAATCCACATCCTGCAAAATCTTGGCACAGCTTTCCACAAACTGCACATCAAAGAAACACATCCCCACCAGCACTTTATTCTCTTTTATGTTTTGTATTGTGGAAAAGACGCAGCGTTTCAGTCTGGGGGTAGCTACCTGACGGCACGGAGGTGGGGCTGAAGGGGGCGTACAACTCAGCAGGAGTGTGTTGCTGCTGGCGGCTGCTCCTGCTGGGGTCCAGTGTGTTGGCAGGTGATGGGGGCATCTGGGAGGCAAAGCGCGCACACACACACACACACACGCACACACACAGATGTCACTGCTATCAAAGTCACCTAAAAGTCACTGCGCTGCACATTTATCTTTAATCTGCAGTACTGTCAGCTATTCGGGTAATTTAGATCACTGCGGCTGTCCTAATGAAATGACCTCACATTGCAGATAAAATAATGCAATTTCTCCACACAATGCTATAAACTTGTATCAATTACACAAAGTTAATAGGGGTTCGGTTTCGTGTGGTGGTACTCACCGAGGGAGGAGTGGACATGTCGCCGAAAAGATCAAAGTGGTTAATGTTCTGCAAGTTGAACCGAGGGGTGAAGGAGAGAGAGAGAGAGACAAAGTCCAGTGATACATCATGACAATAAGATCTGCAAAGTCATGAAACCCTGAAATCATCTCCAGATAGGGTATGGTGGTTGCATGGGTGGGTAGGTGCGGGGAGTGAAACCTATTCACAAAGGCAGTTTGTGCTGCGGATGGCAAGAAACAACTATCCCCTCGTTTCATTATCAGAAAATGGATCTAAAATGAATCTTTCATGGCTCGCTATAATTGAGTGGGTAAAAGGCTATTCAGTCCCATAAAACAGGCTCTGATTAGATATTCTTATGTCTGCCAATCAACAGGGGCCCCCGTGAGAGCCCGGGCCCGCTTTATCATGCTGATTCCACTCTGTGAGCAGATACATACACAGAGGAGTGTGTTTATTTCATCAAATCAATGAAAGGAAGACGCTCCTGAAACCACCCAACCGAGACAATGGGGCCACCTCACCCTATAGGCAGACGTGACCCCTGCTCTAGTCTCCTCTGTCCTCCACTCGCACTACTTAAAGGAGAGAGGGGGACGCGGCTATGGAATGGCTAAGTTGCATGAAATGTCTCTGGGGCCATGCACAAGCAGACAATGAATCATCGTTACAAAAAAAAGGCACAAAAACATACAGGAATTGCATGCTTTAAATAAACACATACACAAATACACACATTGAAACAAAAGAAAGAAAAGGGAGGAATAGCAGCAATCAGTGATGCTGCTAACAGGGTGTGTATGTCCTCCTTGAATAAGCCAGGACACGGTGGATTGCATACGGCACTTTGGAACCATTGAGGGGCACAGAATGAGTCTGATTTTGGAAAAAAAAAAAAAGGTAAACATTGTACACAGAGGTCTCTCCCTGCAGGCACTGACACACATCAGGGGAGCTCGAGGCTCTCAAAAAGGCTCCAACTGAATGAACAGACAAGCAGTAACACTTAGAGATATGGAAGCGCTGCTGCTACTTATACTGGCATGGGCTGTTTGGGCGAGATAGCGCCGGGGCCGGGACAGTTTATCTGTTTGATATGTTGAGCAACAAGCAACACAAACAGCGGAGAGCAGAGAAGCACTTTGCTAGGGCTGTTTTCAAAAGTTGCGTGGAAATTGTCTCCGGGTGAATGTTTGGCGAAATAGGCTTGAATGAATGTTTTTTATAAGCGATTTGAGAGATGTAATAGCGTGGTCACTGCATGGTGGTGAGGAACTCATAAAACCTACCAGGATGAGATGAAATATACTTTCAGTTTGATGAAAGAAGGGGAGTGGGATCAAAATTTTGTGCTGTTTTCTGATCAGAATATAGCTATTTATACAGCTTTTATGAGTGTTTGGCGGCTGTGACTACACTGCATGCAGCTTAACCCAGCAACCCACCCCGTCTACAAACCTCTCGTCCTCACCCTCTGAGGAAGACGGAACAGCCACCCCTTTTACTCATAAAGTCGGTCCAACACATTGCCGACTCCGAGCTGATTTTGCCTCGACCATCTGGTCACGACATGCGTCAGATTCTGCACAGGATTGGATTTTGGATACGAAGCCTGCCTCTCTAATGTCCTGTGAAATTGCTGACGTGTCTGACTTTGGTTGACCAATCAATTAGTCTTATCTCTTCAAGCAGGCTGGGCATGACCAATGTAGCTTTGTTTCATCGTCATCACAGAAAGCGGATGCAGACATAGATCCCCATCTGAACCATTTTCTAGGTGTGGGAAATCCATTTTAGAGCCTGTAGGCTGTGATACATAACTATTAAATACACAAAATATGACGAATGGACAGCGACAAAGGGGGCTTAAGGCACTTCCTTCAAGAGGATCTTAGAGAGAGGTTTGCAAGTAGAAGAGTAAAGAAACAAATAATAAAAAATGTAAAAGAAACACCTACAGTCATGAAATGGCGTTTTGGGACATCATAGATCCCTTCCTTCTGCTGACTGGTTGGGACCTGCATTGGGTTGGAGGTCGATTCAGACGTGAGTCACAGAGCAACACCTCTTTTTTATGTTCTCTTTTAAACAGGCTGTGTTATTAAAAAAAAACAGAAGAACTGAAACATGTCTGTTGAAAAAGAAAAAGCTTTCTGAATCAATTTTGATTTTTTTCTTTTTAAGATGTCATTTGTTTTTATTTTTTAGAGCAATGGGATTATGCTAATTCTACAGCTGTTTTGTGGAATCAATTCTACTTAAATCAATATTGATTGCAAACAATGCTTGAGGATGGTGCGTGCTGGTTCTGTGAGTTTTAAGGAAGCCTATTGTTATTCTGCAACAGTACGTCTCAACTGGTTCATCTGATGATATGTAAAGAAAAAAATGCCTCCACTCTGGCCTCCTTTGTATATTTCTCTCACATTTATTCGAACTATCTGTTGCTCTTAACCTCCCTGCCTGTCTTTCCTATCGCTCCCTCCATTGGTTAACTTTCCGTTACATTTTCCCCAAGCCTATTGATCTTGTTTCATTCTGAGATCAAATGGCATGGCAAGTGATTAATCTCTCTCTCTGCATCTTTCATCTTCAGAGGAACGCAAGATACAGAGAGGCAAAAAGAGGAGGAGGAGGAGGAGGGAGAGAGGGGGAGAAAGGGAGGGAGTGGGGTGGGATTAAACCGTACGACGGGTCCCTGGAGTCCTGGCTGGTCCTTCAAATGGTCTAAAGCCAAAAGGTCAAAATGCGGGATATATAAAAGGAGCCTGGGATACAGGCTGCGGATGAACTAACCAGACTGAACAACTGACCTTGACTCGTCTACTCGACGCTACATGCAACGCATAATTTTAAACATAAGGCTGCTGTCTTTTATTTTCAGATTCTTTTAAAGTCACATTCCGTAGGATTTCATGATATCCGATGGTTGTCAAGTTTTTACCTTCAGTAATTCCCTTTCTATATAGCTATTTTAATTGGTAGTGGCGGGGTCCGCCATTGGTGCACTGGATTCACACACACAGGAAATGATGTATACATGTAATCCAGTGTAATTTTATCCCATCAATAGGTTCATTGTTTATTGTACGCCACCATTAAAATGTATCAGAGCTGTAATTAGTAACAGCCGTAAACGACCTACTGCTTCACATTAAAAGCAAATATGCAATTTATACCACTAGGGGTTTCACAAATAAAATAACTAAAAAAAATACAGACTTTGATGACATCATGAGGTAGCGTGGGATCATGGGAGTCTTCAGTGTAGTAACTACTGTCAATAAAAATCTATCTGATGTAGGGACGATGAAATATATTTAAGTTCTATTCATGCTACATTTATTGTTTTTTTTATTGTTATGTTTTTTCATTCTAATGAAATAGCCACAACTTAACGTACCATTGGCTTTCTAACTTACCATTAGCATTCGATGAGTCTGCTACCTGTCGTGCTACTGTAACTAATCTGTAATGTTTAACAAAATATCATATCGTATCAATAAATTAGGTCTGTATTGGATAACTGTGTTGCAAAATGACTTATAATCAATGCTGTGTGGCAGAAAAAAATGCTGTAATATTGTTTTTGAGTAAAATTCTGTGACATTACAGGACTAGAAGTCTCATATCATGCAGGGTTTCCCTGGAAGTGGGAGCAACTAGAGTAAGTGAAGGGGACATGACACTACTGACATACGACCAAATCCAGCGCACCGTTATTTTAAATGAAATGACAGCTTTCTTTGGGTTTGAACATTGTTGGAAACATTTGGTATTTTGTAAGTACACAACTCAAAAAACTATAAAACATTGGTCTAACTGCTTTTAGACATTTCAATGTGGAAATGCTACAAATATCTATAAAAGCGTTTAACTGGCACTAACAGGGTGGCTTTTATTGTGAAGGAGCCATGGGAAACTCAATGCATTTGTCACCGCAGTGAGTGCTGATGAGATAAAGAAAAAGACATAATTTATGCATTTTTTGACTGTTTAAATTATTGCAAGGAGTAATGGACTAAAGTCTTATGAATTATAACTTGTATAACTTTAACATGAACTAAACCCTCTCAACCTTTTTTCTCACAGCTTCATTTGGTTCTTTCCTGAATGTTTTTCATCTTCAGCTACATTCAAACAGAAAGCTTTGTTTGATCTGCTCCTGAATTCTCAGAAAATCGTTTCTCCAAAAAACAACTTGGAACTTCTTTAAGAAAGTCATGTTGTTAGTATCGTTACTATAATCATCTATTACAGGGTATGAAGAGGAAGAAGAAAAGGGGGCAATGCTTGTCTTTGTACCTGATAAACGCTCTCCTCTGACTGGGGGCCACGGAGGGGTTCGTGTCCAGCCTCAAACACTATGTACTACAGAACAGAAGTAGTGGGCAAGGTGTAGAGGTGCAGAGAATAATGAGATGGGAAGACAGAGAGAGCGGTTGGCGTATAAAATGTGGAGATACGAACGAGGGGTTGAAACATGACGAGAATAAATGAAAGCACAGGGGAGTGAGGATGGTGTCGAGTGGGGAGTGAAATGAGATCACGCATATGGGGGGTGTAAAAAAATGGGGCATGGGAAAGAGGAATGGAGGAGATGTGGAGAGAAAGAAAAAAAGAGTGAGGTGGGAAGAGGAAAGAGCACAAGTATAATAGGTCAGGCAGTAGTCGTTCAAGGCAATGTGGAGGTCTTAGTTAGAGGTCTCCCTTCAACATCAGCTATATGATGCTCCACCTTCTTGAGAAAATAGACCCTCAGGTCATAATGTTCGCTTGAGATCCATGAGTGAAGTCTCAGATCGGTCAGTATCTCCTCTTAAAACTGATGTAGATAAATGGCCTTTGTGGCTCTCAAGTTGAAGGAATTGTTTGACATTTTGGGAAACAACCTTATTCCCTTTTGTAGAGAGTAAGACAAGAAGATGGACACCTTTCTCATATCTGTGTGGCAAATATGTAGCCGGAGCCAGCAGTTGCTAAAGTTAGCTTAGCATTAAGGAAGGAAACAACTAGCCTGGCTTTGACCAACTATAATAAAATTTGTCTACCATCTTAGCAGTGTTATTTTCATATTTATGAGATTAAAACTAAAGAAAAACAATAATTATTACAAATAAACTATATTTTTGTCAACTAATAAAAAGCTAAATGAATCCCAAGTCTGCAAAATCACACTGTTGCCTACCTCTTCAAAAAATAAAGAATAAAAAATAAAAATTCCGCCGCTCCAAAATATCTCACTCTTGTCACTAGTTCTTGGAAAAGAAACAAATTTATGGCCTAATTCTTCCATAATCCACTGAGGTTAAAAGGACAATGGCAGCAAAACAGTTAAATAACATAACATGATAAAGTGCTCTGGACAGCCAAGTATCTAAAACTTCCAATGGATGTTCGCTGAAGAAATATTGCAACACTATCTGATATTTTAGTTTCTTTTCTCCATCTTAACCCTGAAAACAAGCAGGACTGAAACCCCATCCCAACCCTTAATGGACAGATGTATAACCCAGAAGCAAAACGCTCATCCTCCAGTTACCCCAATGTTACCACCATTAGCTCTGTCAGCACTTTTGCCGTCATTAGTTACGATTATCAACGTTAGCTTCAAGCTGCCAACTGTGAGAGAGAAATTCTAGCTCAGACTCTAAATCATAAATAAGCTCTCAATGTCGCATAAAGCTCCTGAAATGAACAACTGAGTGTATCCAGCGTCTGAGTGATGAGCTGCTCTGCAGTGGTGAGAACAGACAGCAGCAGTAATGCTAATGCTAATGCTAATGCTAATGCTGGTGAGCAGGAACGACAGAGAGTGAGTTGTTCTGTTTAAATAGCCAGAGTATGCACATGACAACCAGATTTACTGGAGAGTCTGTTGTGTTAGTGCAGTCCAGAGTACCATGGACTCTGTGTGCACCACTGTGTAAACAGCCAAACAATGTCTTTACCACTAACTTACGATAGATGAGAATGACACCTGTAGCCTGGGCAACTGTACACAACAAAGATGGTGATAGCTGTCTCAAAATGCTTAGAATACATTGAAAAAAGACAAAAATAAAACTAAAATTTCATGACAAAAAATAAAATATCTTTACTTTTTGTTGACTAAAACTAACAAACCCGAATGACTGAAATTGGACTAAACTTGAAATACATTGTTGAAAGAAAAAGATTAAAATTAATTTAAGTGCCAGAGTTAACACTGCAGCTTGGATTGGGTGCTGGTAGGCAGATCTTTTTCCAGTCTTTATGCTAAACTAGGCTAATTGGCCGTTGGCTCTAGCTACATATTCACTGCACGGACTTGAGGGTGGCGTTGATCTTATCAACAACTGAAAAGAGTAAGTGCATTTCCCAAAATGTCAGAGTATAAAAGGAATGCTTCACTCACAAATGACAGTTTCTATATCAGTTGCTGTTACCGTGTTACATAAATTCATGAAGAAAACTTTGTTTTTCTTGCATTCGTCCACGGTGAACGAAGAATCCAAAAACTGAGAAAATTCTTGATGAATTTAAGTCATGGGCAACTGCATTTAACAACAGCAAAAGTATTTTAACAATTCTATTACTATATTTATCCAGTTGTATGTTCAGTACCTCCAGAACATGTGCATTTTTGCTAAAACCTTATTGAAAGTACATTAATAAGTGAAGTGTTTTAAATAGTAAGGTTTTAGCAAAATTGCATGTATTTGGGGAAGTACTCAACATAAGACAAAAAAAAAAAAAGAAAAATGAGAGTTGGATTATACTGTAATGTGAGAGCTGGTTAACAGATAACTTTTGATAAAGTTATGCTGTTGTGAAATATGGACCCCCACAACCTAAATTTATCAAGAATTTTCTCAGTTTCTGGATTCTTCGTTCACCATGGAGGCATGAGAGAAAAAGTTTTCTTCAGAAATTCAGCGTAACGGAGGGGTGAGTAACTAATATACAAATTGTCATTTTGTGGGTGAAGCAGTCTTTTAAGAATCTAGCCACAGTCTGGAGTTTTGTCAACCAACATCAACATAATCGAAAGCTGCAAATGGAATGACTTTATGCAAAACACACTTCAAGAGCAAAGAACAGAGGTGATCTGGGAGGTGGTTGGACGTACCACTGAACATAGCATTCAGAGTAAGAGTTAGTGTTGTCTGTATTCAGTGTGAGCAAACACAGAGAAAAAAAAAAGTCATGTTCAGCCAAATAAATGCACAGGGCAAAAAGAGGAGGGGGTAACAACCAGTCAGGGGGGCATGTCTTTGGAAGAAATCAGAACATTGACACAGATCAACTTAAAAAATATGGTTTTACAACACTGCACTGGCAAATGGGAGTTGAATGGTTGAACAAAACTGTCCACTAGGATGGTCTACTGTGTATTACTGGAATGGTGGAATATCATGAATCATTAATTCAAGCAGATCAGTGACTGGAGGAGATATTTAAATTAAGGATTAATTGTTGTTGTTTATTCCAAGCTTTAAGAGTGAAAACAGCACCAGTGAAGCAAGAAAAGCATCAAAGTCAGCAGTGTTTCCTTCCTGCTCTGTGTGCCCACAGACCTACCTGGTAAACTGGATCGTCCACTTCGTCCTCCAGGATGGTCTGTGCGGTGGTGGGACAGAAGGCAGATGACACAATTTGTTTTTTCATCAGTAAGATAGTGCAGCCCAATTTAGAGTCTCATTAGAAAATAAATGGAAAAACAACGGAAAGCACCAACAACATTTAAATACATTCATCTCAGTCTGTCTTTTCCTGCAAGTAAGCATAATTACACACTGACAGTGTGTTGCCTTTTAATGAAACAGCGTTTTGGTATATTGCTGATGCACCAATGCATACATTTTCTGTCACACATACCTGACTCCTTTGAGAAAAAAAAAGCACCCAAACCTGTTGCGTTTCCATTATATTTAGATATTCAACGTGGAATTCAATGGTGCAGACAAACACAGTCTGCGACGCATTTCAGAGGAAGCTTGAGAGCGTTAAGATTTCCGTTGTGTGAATGAATTGCTGGCTGAGTTATAATGTGTGATCTCGCCTCCGAATGGGAAATGAAACTGAGAAAAAAAAGAAAGCAGAAAATGCGCTTCTACCTGGTAGACTGCCTGCTCACACTGTTTGTCCTTCTGGGCCTTCTTCTCCATCTCCTCCCGCTGTTTAATGTCGTAGATGAGCGTGAAGAGGTCGCGCAGGTCGATGATGAGAGGCTCCGCCTGGATGAGAGAAGGAAGAAGAAGAAAAAATTAGGAAGAAGACATGGACAAATACAAACAGAGACACAGGAAAAGAAAGGAAGCAGTCAAACAATAAAATCCAGGTCAATGAGGAGTAGTGCCTGGGAAGATCAACATGTAGGAAGAAGGAATACTGGGCAATCCAGAGGATATAGGGGTAAAAAAGCAGTGCAGGAAGTTGCTTACATATTTGAGAAATTATCTCAAAAGGACAATTCAGATTTTTTTTAAAGTGAGGTTGACTGACGTACTCATCCATAGGCACTCAATAATCTACAGTAGATGGCAGCTGGTACGCTCCTAATTTGGAGAAGCAGGCAGGAGAACCACCCTGGAAGCGAAGCAACGTACTGCAGTGGACCAGGTCAGCAGCCAAAGGCCACCAGATTCTACTGACAAAAATATTAATTTTACTTTGCAGAACACAGGAGTTGCTGGTCTACTGCTGCCTTGATTGGTTAGTTAGTTTGTGTTATTGAATAGCTTAATTGAATCTGAACAAACCTTTTGAAACACCAAAGTCACACAATTACACAAACAAACTAATCGATCGAAGCAACAGAAGACCGCTAACACCTGTGTTCTGTGAGGTAAAATAGCTGTTTTTGTTGTGCGGTCTGGCTTTGAAGAGAGTGATATAAAGGCTTCAGTTCCTGGTGGAAATTGCTGTCTGGTGGAAATGAAAATATTCCAAATATAGCAAACACATAAAACTGAAAATACATTTTTTTAGGTTGCTAAAATATGTTTTGCTGCTGCCCTCATCCACAGCAGCACATTGCTTAGCTTCAGTTTTCGGTGTGCTGACTGCCATCTACTGTAGGTAATACAACAGTTTGAAATTGCACTTCAAGACTTGAGACATGACTTTGACTTGCCTTAAATAACTTAGCAGAGTGGAAAAATACTTACCGACTGCGCAGTCTTGATGGCCACAAACTTGTGGTGGCCCTCCTTCCCACAGACGTAACCAAATGCCCGGTGGTCCCTGGTGTCTTTGGCGATGTAGCTGATCTCGTGGACTGAGTGGTGATGCATAAGCACCTACGTGGCAGAGATGTACACTGTTACAGGAACGACCATGTAGGCCAGGTGAATCTTAATCTACTGTATGTCTTACTCCCCTTAAAGGAACACTTCATCCCCCAATCAAAAAAATATATGTTTCCTGTTACCTGTAGTGGTATTTATCAGTCTAGATTGCTTTAGTAGGAGTTGTTGAGTGTTGGGGATATCGGCCGCAGAGATTTCTGCCTTCTCTCCAATATAATGGAACTTGATAGCACTCGACTTGCGGTGCTCAAAGCACAAAAAAACCTGCATCTGAAACACTCCAATGTCTCTTTCCAGAAATCATGACCTGGTTACTCAAGATAATCCATAGACCTTATTGTAAGCAGTTTCATAAAGAAACTTTTTTTTTCTACCAAACTACATCCAACAACCGCATCACCCTGCAGGAGGAAGCATGTATCTCCTGCTAGCTTACCTAACACTGCTGAGCAATATAACGTTGCAGCTCAGTAGAGGAGGAAGCCATTAATGTTTACATCTGTCAGTGTCATGAGCATGAGCCGCTCATCTATGAGTAGATGCACCCCTCCTTCTGCATAGTGATACAGTTGGCCATTATAATAAACAGATGGCAGAAATCTCTACGGCCGATATCTTCAACACTTGGCAGCTCACACCAAAACAATCTAGACTGATAAATAGCTAGGTAAGAGGGAAATATGTGTTTTTGATTTTGGGGGTGAACTGTTTCTTTAAGGATGCATAAAACATGTCTTGTTTCATTTCTGCCTTTTTTTCACAAGTAAAAGTACTGTACACTGTGTTGGCAGGAAAAGTAGGTCAAACCTACTTTAAACATCTTTGCATATTGTTGAGCCAAACGCAACCAACCAACACAGAGGGAGCAGAAAAGTCTCTGACAGAGGGGGGGGGGTTCAAGGCTGTTCAAATCTAAATTACACAGTACCCTACATATACACACTATAATTACTAGGGAACTTGTAATCTAGTTGCATGATATTTGCTCTGTCAGACTGAGTCCATCTTTGATATCAGCAGGATGTGAGATACTGATGATTGAGAAGTCAGGAGGCAATTCCAGTTTCAAAATCATCTGTAAGATGTCTCCCCAACATTTTTTACTGACGGGCAGCTCTGAAACACTCAAAAAATAGAAATGTCACAAAACATAAACACACACCCATATATACACACTGAGAGTAATTCAGCTGTCACTCAGGAACACCCCCTTGCTGCTCCACTATTAGCAGAGATAAGCTCAGGCGCTGGGGAGGAGCCTTCATTTGAATATTAGCCGATATTCAGCGGGGAGCGTCGCTAGTAACGCCTCAGATTAATGTAAAATACAAAACTAATATGACTAGTCTACTCGATTCAGCGGAGAATCAAGTCAGCTTTACATAAAGTATTTCCATCTAAATGCTTGCTGACGCGGCCTGCGCTGGAGTGATCCCCATTTCCCCATAATAACTCAAGAGGGATATTAAGTGTGGAGTGTTATTCACTGCCAGTAATCAGTAAATAAAATGAGGAGCATTAGGGGGCATGATTTCCAAAACAACAAATGAGCTTGTCAAAAAGCTAGGGAGCTGGTTGGTGGTGGCAGGAGGTTTAATGTTCTTTTTCATCGCAGCCGAAAGACACGCCACTATCACCACCAGTCATACTAAAAAGAGATATTATCAAAGATGGGTGGTTTTTTTGGGGGAGTAGACGGCTGGTGGTGGGGTGGGGGTCAGCAGCCATGGGACAAACGCCGTTGTATAATTATCAGTTTAGCTCTAACGACAGCTGAGGTGGAGCCGTGGTGTAATTAGCATTAGCGGCAATGATCATTAAGGGGTGGAACTGAGTGCTAATTATCGGTTAGCGCTGATGAGCAGAGTGGGCCTATCTAGCCAACACAACGCCGCAGGACGGGGGAGAGCCGAGCCCCTCGATCATCCTGTAATAGAACAGCAGGCCTCCGAGTCCGCCAGGGGGATGGAAGCCAGGATGGAGGCGGAAACAGCCCGTCTCATAACATCACCATAACATTGCTCACTGTGCTATCATTAGCAGGCAGACAGGGCCTCAGTGATCTTAAGTAGGTCCTGCAGCGTCCCCCTAATCTTAGTATGTGTTAAACCAGCTTACTGAGGGTCAAAAATCAAAGGCAAGACCTGTAATTTAATGCTGTCAAATTCAATCTCTCTGAGCTAAAGGGCAAGCTGTCCGGTCGTAAGCATGTTATTAGGGACTGGTCATTATTTATGAGGGGGGATAGGGTGGTGCAAAATGGGGGAGGCACTTCAAATAATTTTTTAAGCATTGCGGAGGGAGTTTTGTTCTTTTATTTGCCTTAAGAGAGGAACTTTTACATGGTCATATTTTGTATTTCTTTTAAATACAGGGTTCCTTCAGTTTATGGAAACTTAGATTTAAGACTTTTTGAGACGTTTTTAGTGCCACTCTGAACTAAATTTAAGACAAATTTTAAAAAAAATTAAAACTGAAAGAAAAAAACAAGAACTGACATGAATTACTCTCGGTTTGGGACAGTTCTACACAAATGTTTATTTTAACATGTCAGAATAAAAAGTCAGACAAAATACTTCAAATGTTGAAAAAACATTAAACTTTCTAATTCCAACGTGACATAAATGAGAGAGGCAACTGTAGGTATTTCAAAAATAGAGAATACCAATTATTTTCAGATTTTACAATTCAACGTTAAAAAAAAAAAAAGGATTCAGAATATCCTATTTCCTATGTCTCAGCATTTTTAAGACTTTTGAAAGATTGATATCGGAAATTTTAATGCCAATTAAGGCCTTATTGATGATAAGATGAATGAATTTAATGCCTTTTTACAGGGAACCCTGTAAATACCCTCAGAACCCCCAAAACCAGCAAGTGTGTTTTAAAGGCATGTTTTCTTTATAAATCTCAAAAATCACACAACTGTGAAACTGTGAAATATGGTTATTTATAGTAAAGGAGGGTCATGATCAGAGTTCCAAGAGGCCAGACAAACCAAACCAAACCAGCCTGTGTGAAGTGAAGCACACACACAACCCTTCCAAGATCATCACATGAAATACTGAGCCCTAGCCAGCCCCCCCATAAAGCACTAGTCAGTGTCTAACGCCCGGGACACACTGGCTGTGTGGCAATGCAAGCCACATGCATCTCCAGCAGAAAATGGAGCAGCTTGGTGGATCACCGACTCTCCACGCTGTATTTCGCCGCTAGAGAAGCTCCCTGCTGCGGGCAGAAGGAAGGACAGAGGGCCCGGCGCAGGGCCTGACTGCTCCCCTTCCTTCTCTCTCTGCCTGCAGGACACTGACAGCTCCTTAACCCCACCTCCTCTGTTGTTCCATTGGCCGGTCAATGATCAAAAGCCACGAGGCAACAGCAAAAAAAAAAACAGAGATGATGTCTATCAATCAATCGAACAATCAATGAATATGTAATATCTATTATCGTATGTTGATAATACATGTGGGATTTACTGGGGTGCCTTGTAGTTCACTAGGTAGAGCAGGCACCCCATGTACACCGCGTAGCGTCCTTGCTGCAGCAGCTGCAGGTTTAATTACACCTTTACTGCATGTCATCCCCTCCTACTTTCCCCTTTCACTCTATCAAATAAAGGCAAAAAGCCAGAAATTAAAAAAAAAAAAAAACTTTAAACAAACTAAAGGTGGGGTTTATATTTTAAATATTAAGTAAATATTTAACTGCATAATGCTCACTTTTAATATTATATATTTATCTATTTTTAAAAAAGATTTTTTTAGCCTGAACCCACAGGCTCAGGTTGAGATTGAACTCTAGTCATGATACATAAAAAGCAAAGTTACACCCAGCATCCCCCCTACTGTGAAAAATAAAGCACAGTCCCTTACTTATTTTGCATTGATATTTGCCAAGTAATTTGGATTTTTGGCACATGCAGCAACAGTTTTATTTGAGTGCAACCTTGTGAATCATCTTCCCTCTGCTCAGGTATTGCACTGATATGTCAACCGTGCCAGCCGGGCTTACAAGATGGCGGCCTTGGCAGCCGTGGTGAACTGAACCGTGCGAGCGTCTGCCCTCTGGATGTCCTATACTGTAGGCTCACAGTACAGCAGCTGGCGTAGGCCCGGCTGTGCGGCTCTGCCACGAGGCCCGCTCGCTGACATGCTACTCACCCCTGATCTTTCACAGTAAATCTTGATCCCGCCGAAAGAGACCGTCAAGAACACTCTCTGCTTGTGCTCCCCTTTGGAACGTGCCGAGGACGCCATTCCCTGCAGGAGATTAAAGGAAACAACATGAGGAGATGAAAGGATATGAGCTCAGCGTGAGAGACAGTGAGCCTTCTTCTCTTCCGACTCAGGTGAGTGTGACAGTGGGAGATGGGGGGAGAGATTGGTGGTGGGAGTTTCAGGGGGGAGGAAGGGTGACAGGAGTTACATAAAGTGTGATAGGACAGAATGTTCTTTCATGTGCCGTTTCTTGAAGCTTCACTCTCACAGGAATTCACACGTCGACTTGTGCAGCGAGTCTTATTATTATTGCGGCCTATTTTTTCCCCAAGCACCCTTTTTTTCTCTCCCTTTTCTTGAAGTAGGTTTACTGCACTTCAACGTGACACACTCAAGTGCTAGCTAACAACAATAAGGTGAGATTTGCTGACAGAATGGATCGCGCTGCTGACCGACCGGCTCGCTCCGACAACTTCACATAGTGCTGACTGAACATCCAATCCAGCCTTTGAAGTACGTTTTTCCCATGGATTTCGGCAGCTCCCCATTTTCTTATATTCTCAGCTCTAATAAAGAAAACAATTAACATTTCCACCGTGTTCCATTTGACGCGACCTGTGTGCTTGACATGTCTTTCATAGAACAAAGCCTGCAGGAGAAAAGAGGAGAGAAGAAGGGAAGAGAGGAGAGGAGATAAGAGGAGAAGAAAGACCTGCCTGCTGTGCCGACTTGTCTGACAAAACTGCAGGCCCAGTTACATTGATGAGTGGTCCACCTCTTTCTCTACATCAGCTAAACTCCACTTCACATCTTTTTCTTTTAAAGCTAATATTTAATACTCAAGCCGTAACAGGTCGCATTAATCACAATCAAGCTCTGGTTCCAAAGGGAGATGTTAAAGGGACAATCAAAAATACATATTTGTCCTCTTACCTCTAGTGTTATTAATCAGTCCAGATTGTTTTGGAGTGAGGTGTTGAAAATATCATCTGTAGAGATATCCGCCTTTTCTCCAATGTCATGGATCTAAATGACACTCGGCTTGTTGTGCCCAAAGTTTCATAAAATACATTTGAAAATCTCAACATCAATTTCTCTCTCCAGAAATCATGACTCACCTTAGTCACGGTACAGAAAGAAGCGTGTATCTAATCAAGAGGTCCATCACGTGATGCCATGGGGCCCAAACGACTTTTTTAGACATTTTTGAAGGGATGTCTCTTTATCAGTGGATACTTTTTTTGTGCATCCAAACCCCTGCAAAATTACTCGTGTTTGATGTGATAACATTTTGAAAGTCTAGAAGAGCCACAAGATCAAATCATTTCATCCTCATTCAAGTTGGCCCGAGCGACAAACCAGAAGTTAGCTGGCGCTGTCAGTTTCTGGTGCACTTGCTCTATGGGCCCCACATTGCCGAAGGTTCGGGTTATTTCATTTTTCCGAAAAAGAGCTTTTTTTGGCTTTGTGTGCAACTTTAAAAGGAATGAATGAGGTCCTGTCTCCAACGCCATATCGAGTTATCTTAATACATCCATGGGTGAGCCAGCAGTATTGAACGATTAGTTACAATTATTGACTGTATGTAAAGATGGACAGCGTGACAGGTCCCAAAAAGTGTAGTTAAAACAGCTTTATCGCCACCTAGTGGCTGGCTGTAGCATCGGTCATAAATCGCACCTCCTGTTTGTTAGTAGATGGCACATTGATTGAAAACTCAAAGTGCACGTTATATAATTTTCCCAAAGATGGTTTATGTCGTTTTATGTATTTTGTCAACAAAAAGTGGGAGGAGTGATGTGGTTGGTGGGTGTAGTTCAGTAGAAAGAAAATAGCTTCTACATAAAACTGTTTGTGGATTGTCTTGAGTAACCAGGTCGTGATTTCTGGACACATTGCTGTTGAGTTTTTCAAATGTATTTTTTTGGCGCTTTGAGCACCACAAGCTAAATGGCATATAGTTCCAATATATCTGAGAGAAGGCAGACATCTCTACAGCTGATATCTCAAACACTCTACAACTCACACCAAAATAATCTTGACTGATACATAGCACTACACGTATAAGGACAAAAGGTATTTTTGATTTTGGCACAAACTGTCCATTTAAAGGAAAACTATCCCTCTATCTTTACATACATAAACAGACATTCATATGAGAAAAGGATGAGCTGAAGGGATAAAGGGAGTGTAAAGAGGGGAAGGGTAAAGAGAGGAGGATAAAGAGCAGAACAAGCAACAGGGATAAGGAAGAGATGAAGTAAGTGAGAAAGAGGCGGGTGGGCGAGCGAGTCGATAGATGTTGTCAATCAGCGATCGGCTTCTCCATTTGGTGGATTAGTCCTCAAGGCAACGAGAGGCAGCTCAATAGAGACCCGGTCCCCTCCTCTATCCCCTGTCCAGATAATAGCAGGTCTGTATCGACTGCCCCATTGACTGTAACTGGCTAGTGGCTGGTGAGTACGGGAGTCATATGGAGGGCAGCGCTGAAATGTCAGATCGAGGCAGCAAAAAAGTTGTTTTATTGGACATATCACTTGGAATGGATATGGGTGATGAGAGGCTTTGCCTTGCGGCTATACTGCTCTACTCTTGGGGCTGCCCACACATTTAAGCTGCAGCAAAGTGTGAGAAGATGCTTAAAAAGCCATGCATATACGTCCTCCTTTGGAGGAGGATTTATCCCGTAGCCACCTACTGCAAAGATGCTTATGTGCTGCTTTTTTCCCCCAACAAATAGAGTGATAAGTATTTCCTGCTTTTTACTTTGGAGCCAGTAAACAAAGTTGGCTTTTAAGAGGATACAGAATAAACTTTTGAGAAGAGGAAGCATTCTTATTCAGAGTAATATGTCACATTGATAAATGACAGCTTGCTAAACTCCTCCCCTGAACACTAAGTGTCCAATCATAGCTTAGCAACCGTAACTACGCACGGCAGGTCTGTCAAGCTTTGGGATTTCTCCACATGTTGCAGTGGTTTACTTGGCGTATTTGCTTATGGAAGTTTGGATGAAGTGGTTATCACAGAAAGATTTACGTATGCCATATTAGTCCAAGTTCATGTAGAAAACAGGAACAGTCACAAATAAATCTTTTATGTCTAAGTATAAGCTAAGTAGACGAACACGTTTACGTTAGCATAAATGACAGTCAGGTCTTACATTTTCCCTCATCATATTCATAAAACTAGGAGTATTTAGATTCACTTTTCAATACAAGATCAATGCAGTTTCTTTATTCATCCATCCATTTATCCATCCATTTTCTTCCGCTTATCCGGAGTCGAGTTGGGTCAATTGGTGAAGATACTAACCTTTTACCTGGATATCAAGCTTTACCTTCAGTCTCTTGTATGTTGTACTGGGTGTAGCCATGAAGAGCATGTTTGAGGCCCTTTTAACAAGATCTTGGTTTTAAAAAGAGTCAGCTGAAAACATTTACAAAATCAGCAGGAGATGGCATTTTGCACCCAGCATTAAGTTTATACTGGTTTAAAGGAGCTGAATGCAACATTCAGAGCACATCTAGGAATCAGAGTGAGAGAGGATTGTCTGTGTCTTATCACAGGTTTCACCTCCTCCGCCGTTGTCTTCTCAACTTTAGTTGCAACACATTCTCATTAAAACTTGTCACGAGCCACCACTTTGTCACATCTACATATGACATGTTAGGTACCCTCCTGCATCTGTTTTAAAGTTTCAGTCAATTTACACTTGTTACATGCATCCAGTATTTGAAAATACACTTACAACATAGGCAAAACTCTACATTTTAATGTTTATTTCCCTGTGCAACTAAAGCACGTGATTAGGATGAGAAAAATATAGTTGGGCTCAAAATTCACAGAAAGTGAGCAGCAGGCCCCTGGGTGACAGTCAGGGGTTTGTTGAACCGATCCACCTCTCCTCCTGTCCCTCCTATAGGGACTTTTCAGCTCTTAATATTATAGTTGGTAGTGGCAGATTTACAAACTGACTCTGCCTGGTAAGTGTCATACACCGACATCACTAACAGAGTGTCGGGATTTGATGAGTTGGGAGTGATAACAGACTGGATGCTGACAACTAAATTCTGGTCTTATCCAGATCTAATAACAAAAACTTTTCATCTGGGGATCCCTGAAGCTACATCTGTATCACTTTACGGATCCTTGACACGACAAAGGTTGAGAATGACTGCTCTAGTCTACCACTGTCTAAAATTAAGGATGTGCTGCTATGAATATTACTCAGAATTTCAAGCAGTAAAATTTAAAGCCTGATATCACTGTGAACTGCACGTGAATGAGAGCGAAAAGTTTTAGTGCATGCTAGTCCACACACTTACATTCAGAAGAACTTCAATAATACTCAACCCTTTGATCCACAATCAGACTTTTTTCCAGTGTACTGTGAGGTTGAATTTGACCTAATTTTCTTGCAACATTCTGTAAAGAACACTGGCTAAAGTATTATCTGGGTCACATTATCACAGTTTGCATATGTGCTACAAGTATAACATTGTGGACTTTGTTGTAAAAATAGAAGGCTGTGACTGACATGAGAAGACATTCAAGAGGCAGACAAATTGGAGGGGGGTTAGTGTTGTTGCAGTCACACACTAAAAAGTGAAAATTTCCTACTTAAGTGATATAAGCGTCTCAGAATGAGGAGCCAGTTTGCCTCCAAGGTCAAAAAAGCTGTATGAATAAATGCGGAGAGCTTTGAGCAATACTAAAAATACAGCAGCCTATTAGAGGGAAAATAAAGTACAAAGCAGCATCCATTTTGCAAAAGATATAAAAGCCAACGTTACAGTAGCTACATGACAAAGAGCTGCCGAGTAACACGGTTGGACTTTTATTTGTTCCGTCTGGTCAGTTCTTTACAGAGCGCCGGTGAGTCACATACAGGACAAGACAGCTCCCATGACTCATTCAAAAGACAATACAGACATGGCCGAGCATGCCTTTTCCAAATCTGACTGTGATGAGTGAAGAGACTCAATGATGTCCCCCCCCCCAACACACACACACACACACACACACACACACACACACACACACACACACACACACACACACACACACACACACAAAGAAGTCTGTACCTTCAACTTCATCATGGAGTCCTGGCACAGCTTGTCCCCGCGCGCCGCTGTCACCTCATCAATCCCGATCAGCTTGGCCTTGTAGCGCACGCCATCTCCACGGAAACGCTTAATAAGCCCCGCCTCACTGCGGTCCTGACCTGCAGCAGGAGAGAGAAAGAGAGGATGAGAAATAAGGAGGTGAAAATGAAAGCGAGTGATCACAGGAAACAAGGATGGGAGCCCAACTGAATCCAACAACTTTAGTATCAGGCCCTGCTGGAGGAATAGAGGCTACTGTGTGTGTGTGTGTGTGTGTGTGTGTGTGTGTGTGCGTGTGTGCGTGCGTGTGTGCGTGCGTGCATGTGTCTGTTGGCTGCTCCGGTATAAATATTTATGGAATAGGAAATGCAGAATGAATTGCAAATTAGCAGCAGCGAGCAAAGATTGAAAGAAAATTGAACTCGAGATTGAAAATGAAGTTGGACAAAGCCGGTGGACTAAATGAGAAAACAACTGGAACATTGAGAACACTTTGCCTTCATATTGCACACCATTCACACAGAAAAACTCGGGTGGAAGGTTACTGGGGTGGCTGAGTCGGGGGGTGCTCACTGCTACGCCTCACCAACGCCCACAGTTCCCATGGGTGCGATCGGGTGGTGACACACCAGCTTGAATGGCCACTATTGAGAGGAATCATCTCGGTCCAGCGCTCACCCATAATCCACCGGGCCCTCCCAGGGTGATGGATGTAGGGTGGTGGGATGGTGGTGTGACACAGGGTGGAGCATTTGCAAATGTGTGTCTGGTTGGCCTCAGGCTTTTTAATGTCATCCCCTCCCATCCTCCCTCCCATCCCTGTCACTGATTATTCTGTCTGTCAATCTCTGCAGCCGCCCTGACACCACCTTGACACCGACACCTTCCTCATTTTGTCTCGCCGCTATCTGCCTTCGTGCTGTTTTGATTATGAGGGTGTGAGCCTCGAGCGCTGTCTCGTGCAAATGTATAACGATCCCCTCCTAACCTGTGCAGGGTTTGTCAGCCCGCGAAAAACAGACTCGCGTCGCATTTACACGACGAGATAGCAAAATCAAGGTCACCATCACCTTTGAGAATATAACAGTTTTCAGGCCCTACTCACTCAATTCTAGGTCATGAGCCCAGCACTGTGCATCAGTTAACGGCACATTTAAGTGGCTGGCTAAGCTGTGTGCGAGACGGTTTAATATCCCTAACAGAGACTGTCAGGCTGCACTCAAAGACCACATTACACTCAAATGACCTTATTCCACCCAGAAACACAAAGTACTGCCATTCATACTTGATAGGCGTAGATTTTGGGGGGAATGCAGGGTACATGTCCCCTTGATCATTTAGAACATGTGCATTTATCCCCACTAATAAAAACAGGAAAGTAGCAGAGAACATCTTTTTTGACAAAATGAAAGAAATTTACACCATGAACTGATTAAGAAAATGCACACAATTGTAATTAAATTTATTTAAATTTATTTATCCAAAAACATGCAAAAAAAAACCCCCATTATGAGCAAATTGGCAAGAATATCCCCCAAACTGCGCAAAAATAGTTAAAGATGACAATTATTTGAAAAGTAGCAGGGGGAATTATTAGATATAAAAAATAAGAAAAAATGTCCAGAAACCCTTATTGGTAAATCTTAGAAATATATATTTAAAATTCTGGTACAGGAAAAAAAGTTTGGCAAAACAGGCTGGAGTCCGACACAGCAGCAAAGCAATGTTATGCCATGCATGGAGGTCAGCAATTAAACATATTTTAGCCACCTAAAAAAATCAATTTCAGTTTCAGTGTATGTTATACTGAGAGTATTTTCATAGTTTACCTTACAGTCAGACAGCCTGTTCTGACAGGAAAGCTGCAAACAGCTTTAGTTCCCCATCCATACTCTCGTCAAAGCCACCAGACTCCATTGATAAAAAATAGCAATTTTACTTTGCTGAACACAGGAGCTGCTGGTCTAACTCCGCTTTGATCAGTTAGTTAGTAAGTTTTATTGTGTGACTTTGGTGAATTCAAAATAATCCTTTTAAAAGCTGAAGTCAAACAATAACACAAATAAAATAACTGATCAAGGCAGTGGTGGGCCAGCAGCTCCTGTGTTCAGCAGTGTTAAATCACTGTTTCTCTCAATAGAGTCTGGGTTTAAACAGAGAGATAAAACAGTTAAGGCTGCCCCTTGAAAGTCACAGATTCAAATCATCAGTCAGAGACCCTCAGTTGACTGAGACTGCTTCAAGTCGAGCAGTCGTTTTTTGTTTTTGTTTTGTTTGCTGGTTGGCGTGCTGTGCAGTGTTCTCTCGGGATTGTTTGTTTCCAGATTTTGCTGCAGAGTGAGTGCTCATGACTTTCACACTACTCATTGATACATGAAAGTGCAGACATGCAGGCAGCGGTGCAGAGGAGAGACCTTCTGCTTAGATGTGGTGAATTTACAGCTCACAGCAAATTAATACGATACAGTCTGATGTCTAGTGTCAGCAAAAAATGTTGCACATTTACAACCCCTCATTAGTGCACTTACGTATGTTGACTATATTACGTGAATACCTGTCACACTGAATGTCCCACGGAGCCTTTTCAAACTTCAAAACTTTGAACAGAAAACAACACGAATCTTCCAATATTCATATTGAGCAGCCAAATCCAATTCAACTGGCATAATTCCAGTCCAGTACAGCCCTAATAATGGCTTAATTTTCCTGTTGAAAATCACAATCTGACAGCAAGACAAAGCTGTAAAAAAACCTCTCAATACAGCATACAGTTATACTGATAATATGTATTTAGGTGTGAATTTTTAAAGGTGGCTAGAATATGCTTTGTTGCTGACCCCTTTGTAGGACTACATTGCATAGCTTCCTTGTCAAACTCAAGCCTGCCTCTTCAAACTAGGGTTGTGCCGGCTGAAATCTACTGTTTTGTAATGTACTGTCTATCAATAAGCACCCCATACAACCCCACGTCATCAAATCAGAACTATCCCTTTAAGTGTGTAAAATTTTGCTGGTTTACCCCCAAAACCATCCAGTTTCATATGTGTCCCCCCTAAATGTTCAAACAAAACCTACGCCCTTGCCGTACTCCATATACCTGAACACATCCGTATTTCTTCTTCCATCTCTCCAATTTTCATGAAAAATCAAAAAGTAAAATTAGAAATATTGAAAAAGAGCAAATTACGTGGCTTGTGCAAAAAACATCATAATGTTTGAATGCAAGCACTTGTCTTGGCTATGCACACCCTCTCACTAATTCATGAGGGCACAATTCTCTAAAGGGGGGGAGGGCTCCACGATGCTCAAGTCATTAAAGTCTCTAAGCAAGTGAATGTCAAATCTGGGTCTAATTCAGACTTGTTTCCAAGCCAGAGGATAATGAGTCTTATATACAGCCACTGTGTACCTCTGCACATTAACCAGACGCAGCCTGGCATGCACGCAGCACACATGTTGAGAAATGAACAGTCCCACTGTGATGACAAACTCACTAAAAAGACACTGCTATGTACGTATGTGCTTTTGCTAAAACCCTGCAGGACAGATGCAAGAGAGGGCGGACTCCTACGACAATTATTGCTGTACCTTATTCAAAGCATCCCTCATACAGCGACTGTAGTCTATTCATACAGTATTATGTATTCCATCCAGATTTTACTGACTCATACACTAATGTAATGTAAAATGCATGTTGCTCCAGTTGCATTTTAAACACGATTGGTCCAATTCAGTGCGGCTCTCTCAGATGAGCTCTAACCAGATGTTCTGTGCCATTTGTTTCTTTACATACAGAGCGCCATTTCCCCTAATAACACTTCAGGAGAGATTTAGAGGTTTATGCACAGATCCTCTAAAAAGTAGGCCTTGCATACCGAATGAGAGTCTTGACACAGTGGCATAACTCGTACGCTACGTGCTCAGGGTTCAGATCAAGACAAGCGAGTGTGCTGTATTTGAAAACTAAAGAGCTGTGGGGCATGCTGTTTCATGTTGTTACACACTGTAAGAAAGGAGAAGAGAGCGGGAGAAGGTGTGTGTATGTGAGGGGGGGTGACACATATTCCTCTGGCTTTCTGGATTTACAATTACCCAAGGTTGAATGGTCCTCACAATATTTCAGGCCCATAAGCCTGATGCTTATAATTTGTCTGACAGAGGGATGCCTACAGCATTGTCTACTGTTAGTCTGCGTCTAAGTGTGTCCTACACATGGGACAACATGCCTGCCGTTTGGGAGTCCTGGTGGTCTGAGATGCTGGGTTAAAATCCAGCCTGGGACTTTCTCGTTCCTCCCAAATTTTCCTGTCGCCTGCACCTTATATACGATATACTGTCCCAGAAATAACTGCGATAAATGATAGTGTTGTCTTTTGGAGACCATTTTATGTCACTGATACAATGATATTTTAATAGCATAACAATGACGATACGCTTGTGACTAATAGACAAGCTTAGCTAAACTACAGAAAGTTCACATTTACCTCAATAATAGTGGAGGTAAATAGTGTGCTGCACTTAGCTCCACAGGATGGACGGCCTTGAAGCTGGGCACTTTGCAGGTGGATTTACAGAGCAGGAAGGACAAAGTTGTTGGAAGATAAAACTACAAACAACGGACTGCTTGGCTTGTCGTCAGGTGTTGGCAAACTAACAGCTATGAGGACTTGGCCTCTTCTACTCCAAAAGTGCAGCTGCAGGCTACCTGTAAGCTACACTGTGTTGTCTCTGAAGTGTTGTTTTGTGTTTTTTGCTTACTTGTGCGCAAGAAAGAAAGAAAGAAAGGGAGAGTCGCTACACACAAGTGTTATAATTGTTGAAAACTCCAGCTGTTTATTCTGGCTTAATTACTCCGGTCTCACTCCAAACTTGTCAAATACTGACGCTTGGTTAGTCTCTGTTGGCTTCACATGGAAAAGCACCACAGCACCCTGTAGTGACAGTATGAAACGCAGCAGACAATAGCATTTTTTGAGGCTATGAGCAACTTAAAAAAAACTACTTTTAAGCAAAATGACAATAAAATTATCTTGTACCTTGTACCTTGAACTGCCATACTATGGGCAAGGAAGGTGGGATGGAAGGGGAGGTGGATGGATCTAACAAACTCCAGACATTCAGCCAGGAGCTCACTGCTCATTTCCTGTGTGAAATCAAAGGCCAATCGAGTGACTGAAAACAACATAGTGTGCTAGAATGTGTAGCATGTTACATGAGTGATGTATGTCACATGGCATATGGGACCTGTCAAGTGAAATTACATTACATTAACAAACACTTATTTCAAGCCAAACCACAATGTTTTTTTTTATCTAAATCTAACCCTGTGCTTTTGTTGCCTAAACCTAAGGAAGTAAACCTAAGAACATTTTTTTTACCTAGTTTACTTTGAAAAGAAACCATGTGCATTTAACAAATGGAAACTGTACATGTACTGTAAAAAAAAATGTTTATTCTGAAAAGATGCAATGCATGTATCAGAAATTGATATGCCATCCTTGAGCATCTAAAACCGATACAGGAGGGCTACTTAGGGCATCATAGTTTCATGTGCAGGGTCCATGGATGCTTTAAGAGAAGTGGATACAGCATTGGAGGTGGGCCCCTTTAATGAAAGCCGTTCAGTGGTGCATTGAGCCAAAAAAGCTCTATTTCTGTGCTATGATCTTTTGCATTATGTAAGTAAGTCAATGTGAAAAAGCCTTTTTGGGCTCATGGCTTCACATGACAGACTCTGACGGTGTAATTCCACTTTTGGCCACTGTGTAAAATTGGGTTCAAAGCCCCACACTGTTCCTTTCCTAGGAGCTTGGCAAGGCTACTGACAAAGCATTGGTATTTGAGGAGTTGGGTTTGAAAATGTGTTAGCTCCACGTTGGCCACATTCTTATGTAAGCAAACAGGCATGTAAAAACAATGGGCATTATCAAGGTCAGCCAAATGATCAAGGTCATGTCCATTTATCATTCAGTAAGACAACAATGTAATCACGGTGACAGGCCTTCTGTTGCCCTCATTTTCAAACGATCTACCGAAGACTTAACCATACCTTGACCATAATTTTTTTTTGAAAATGAAGCTGAGATTTAAGTGCCAGGACATCAGAGGGCCTCAAATCAAACACTACTATCACCCACCTGACACACAGGCCCTGCACCAGGACCATGGAGAGAACAATTACTGTTCGCCCTGCTCCATACTGTTTCAGGGCTTGTCTGTGATCACAGTGTTGCATCCTCCTCCTTGCCACACTAGAATGGGGACAGTGAAGGGACAGATGGCAACAGATGGAGAGTCAGAAGTGCCCCTCCAGATATAAGGACTTGGCAACTAGAAACTTTTTGTTGGGGATCTGGGCATCAAGGCAGCTTAACCTTTGAACCTTTCCGAGTGTGTATGTGTCTGCCTGTCTCTTCCTGTCATCGTCCCTGTCTACTAGATGGCCCCACACGCACTGCATTGAGTTATAATGAGTCTAGCCATAATGTGTATAGCGATGCATACTCAGTCATGAGTTCACCTACATGCACTGCACAATGTTAACCATTATTTTGTGCCTGTCTGCACAGGACAATTTGACGTCCCTAAAATGAAAACACGAGGTACGTCCTATCAGCGCAGGGGGCTGATGACTTTAAGCAGCAGTAAAGAGAATGGATGTCTGAGGAAGGCAAATCTGTCCCCGCCATCTGCCTCCCCCATGTGCACGAAATAACTTTCATAAGCCTCAGCAAACACACAGACACACGCTTACAAACATTAACAGCAGCACGTGTTCCCTCGTCCAACCCGCGCCCATGTCAAAATTCCTTCACCCGACTTCAGCATTACCAAACGGATCGAGGTTTTGGTTTAATGACTGATCGTGAAAGCAGTTACAGAGTTAATGAGGGGCATTGTGCACATCGTCAATGCAGACCATTGAATCACTGTAGAGTTATTGATGTGTGCTGGATGGTGGTGGGCGAGATCATTCTTTAGGTAGGAGCTCCACTGCGCTATTACCACATTCATGGTGACACAGAGGGGTGAACAGCCGGATGAGCGTACCAGAAAATGATTTGGTCAAATGTGGGAAGTAGTGTTTGAATAGGGCGAAATGGTTACTATTTGTACTGCCTCTTACAATCTTTCCAATGTCATACATTCAGTATGAGAGGTGACTGGTGATTTCTTCTTTTTTTCCCCTCCCTCTTTCTGTTTGCTGTGTCTCAGTCCTTCTCCTCCTCTCTTTCAATGTCTCTCTGTCCTCTATTCCTCTATTCCTTGTATCTCTTTTTGAAATGAATCTTTTTTTTTTTGCACAGATTACAGTGGGAGAGCAACAGTTGCTATGGAGATAGAGCAAAGTCACGCATGTAAAGCAATTCTGTTGATGGATAGAGGGGAGCTTTGGCTTTACCGTGGCAGTCAGAGTTTCTGCTGTAAGGTTTTGAAAGGAATGACAATCTATGACATCTCTAAACTAAAACACAAGATAGTGTGTGCATGTCACCTGAACTGTTCTCTTTTCCTCTGAAAAATGTTCTTTAAGAGAATAATAAAAAATATGTTTTAAAAAAGCAGCACCTGCATTAAAGGATAAGGCTGTGGATATTCTAGATTAGCTTATCATTAACAAATTTAACTAAATCAGAAGGGATCCTATTCTGAATGTCTGTCCTTGAATTTTCTTATCAATTGCTCATCTAAGGACTTCACACTTGGCGGCTGTATTAGTGAGGGCCCAACAAAGTGAAGGGTTGAGTATGAGCTCTTGAGATCAATGGGACATATTCATCAGTACTGCCTTATGCGCACTTTGTGTAGTGTATTGAGAGGGGACCCCCTGTTACACAACTGAAAGGCATGTTGGGTACAGCTTCCTCTAACTCGCTACAGTACATTAAAGAACAGCTGAAGAAAGAAAAGCCAGAGATGTTACATTACAGCAAGCTCAAACATTTAATGCAACAATGATGTAACTTTCTGAATGAGCGCTTTTGTTTCCAGCCTGATCCCACAAAGCTAACTGTTCATAAATGACACCTTTACTCGAGCACTGTTGGGGGATGCAACTATGTCATGACAGGTGTACTACTCTGGATCCACAGAGCCGCAGTGACGAGTCTGAAGTTGTTTGGAAGATCAGTTCTCAAGAAAGCTGGAAGCAGCAATACCACAGGCCAAGCCATTGGCCTGATCCAAACAGGCATGTTTTGAACTTGAAATTGTATTCTTGAGATATCATGTTAGGAATAAGATAGACACAAGGTCACAGTGTCCTTAACCCTTTGACCACTAAAATCTTATCAGTTTATAGTTGAGTCCAAGTAGTCATTTATACGAAATTTGAGGAAATTCCCTCAAGGTGTTCTTGAGTTATCAAGTTCAAAAGAATGAGACAGATGAGGTCACAGTAACCTTAACCTTTGATCTGTGATCCAAATCTTATCAGTTTGTTGAGTCCAAGTGGACGTTAGTGCCAAATTCGAAGAAATTCCCTCTAAGTGTTCTTGAGATATTACATTCACAGGAATGAGACAGATATATACAGTCACAGTGACCTTGACCTTTGACTTATGACCACCAAAATCTAATCAGTTTATTATTGAGTGCGAGTGGCTTTTTGTGCCAAATTTTAAGAAATTACATCACAGCGGTCCTAAAATATCATGTTCACAAGACTGGGACAGATGGACAGATGGACAGACGGACAGATGGATGCATGGACATACAACCTGAAGAGAATATGCCTTCAGCTACAGCTATTGCTTTATTTGGAGGTATAAAGAGAACAAAACTAACAATGAATGTATCATCATGCTAACAACCACCTTTATACACACTCATTTCTAATAGGTGAGTGCACAAGGTTTACAGATACAAAACGTCTGCAGTTGCACATCCATCTGTTTGTGGGTGAAAAAAGTTGAAACAGAACTCGACTGCATGTGTGAACAGCAAGTTTACAACTACAAATCATATCTACAAGTACAAATCAAACCTTCAAGTACCAATACTTTTGTCCCACATTTCACACTTCCACCTAAATAAACTGAATCATTATGTTTGTTTACAATAATTTCTGGGTAGAAACCTGCCGCATCGTGTACCTATAATCAAACAGCACAGAACAAACTTTGTCTGAATTGACTAGTTTTAAGCCACCTAAAAAAAGGCCTCCGGAAATAATCAACATCAGTTTCAGTGTATGCTATATTTAGAATATTTTCACGGTTTACCTTGATGTAGGGCAGCCCTTACCAATGGGGATCTGAAGCTGTTGTATTTAAAACATCAGACTCCATTCAGACAGACAGTCATTTTTGTAGAAGTTTGCAGAATTTACATATCTCCACAATTGAAAACAGTAACCAGTTTTCTATGCCGAAGTGACTTTTGTTGTTAGCATGACATCATGGTGATTGGGTCTATAGCCAATCTTTGGCTGTACAACCAGGAACATAATTTCACTATCCAATCACGGAGCCAGGGGGGCGAGCCTTCTTTGCCATTAGTCGTCAGAAATCAGAAACAGATACACACATGCTTGATTTTGGGTCTTTTCATGGGAATGGTTGACAAGATGAAAAATCAACAGTGGCAACCTTATTTTTTAAATCACACCTCATATGAATGCGAACAGTGCTTTGTCTAAATACATAACATCAACATGATGCTCAGAGGTGTCCTTCACCTGGACCCATCCTGCTCACAAACACTTCTAGCTGTGCTGCCTGGCACTCTGCATGCATTTACTGTGTTGCCCCCCATTTCCATTTATATGGATCTAAATAGCATCTTTGCTGATTGTGACAATGGTCCCTGCAGCACATGTGATTAACATGGGGCTGATAGCCTGTGCTGATAGCCCCCGCCAATGAGCCGCATGGCCACGTGTGTAATCGCTCCCTCCCTCCGCTCTCCCCCCTCCACTTAACTCAAATCAATGGGCCCTCCTCCAGCCTGGCCATTTATCTGAGCAAGCCGACAGGGCCAGTGAAACAGCCACAGAGGACCTGGCCCCGCGGCCTCGTTACAGCCAGCCTGCAGAAGCCAGATTTACTGGACTAGCTGGAGTGGCTTTATTCATAGATGAAGAAATGAGGGGAAAAAAAGGATGGCGAGAGGGGAGGGCAAACGCGACAGCATCCTCCTCTTGCTCACATCCTTCCCCCCTTCCCTGTGGATCTCATTCTTTCTACCACTCTATCTCCTCTTCTTTCCTCCTTTCAGCCAATTCAATCCCATTTCAATCTCCCAGTGAAGTTTCAGAGAATGCCTCGTCCTATTACATCACTTATGCTGTTCATCAAAGCGACAGGGTGTGAATTACCCTGTCCATGACACCTAAATCATGGTGCCACCAAACCCTGGGGCTACATGGAGTAGCTGTTACTACATCTGGATCCCCGGGATGAGACAGGAAGCCCCTCGACAGGCTTGACTGAGTGAAGCTGCTCTCCATGTAGTCCAGCGTTATTTAGCTCAAGCCAAACATGACTTAAAGTTATGTTTACTGCCTGCCAAACATGAGAAAACCGCCACTTAACCATTTTGTCCTGACTCTCTTTTCTGCATGCTTCTGCGTACTTTTCCTTTATGGCTCATACACATTTTTACCAAAAAACTCCAATGACTTTTCCATGATTTAAGGCAAATTTTCAAGACCACGGATTTTCTGCAATGACCTTCAGTAGTCCTTATTAGTTCTTTTTCACTGCCTTATGGTAGCTTTTTTAAATATATATTTTTTTAAAAAATGAATTCAGAAGAGGATATGAACTGGATATTGACTGAATATTTAAAAATAACTAAGGGAGTGTTTGTTATTTATGAGAGGAGAAGGGGTAATGCAAAAAGGGGGAGGCATGTCGAATAATCTTTTAAGCAGTGGGAAGTTTTTTATTTTGGCTTAGGTGATAACAGTTTCAAATAGCTTGAGCCTGTGGGTTTTGGAGGGCATGGTTTCTTTAAAAAATGTTCAAATTTTTGGTGATTTAAAGATGAAAAAAAGGTGATTTTTGAAGAAAACATTTTGGCAGTTTCTAAAGACAATCTTTTGGGCCATTTCTTTGGGGGGGGGGATTCTTAAAGAAAACATTTGATTTAAAAAATGGCGATTTTTTTAAGAGCATATTCTGGCTTTTTTTCTTTTTTGCTTTAAAGCATGCCTTCCACCTTGTGCATGTTTTCCTCAAAAATGACCATAATAGATGGGTTTCCATTACAGATTTGCACAAAACCTGAGTGATATTTTTCCAAATTTTGATTAAACACAATTGCAAGGTGACTGCGCTTTCACCGAGTGATATTATGCGACTTCTCTCGCAATGTTACGCAACTTTCCTCTTATGATAGCATTTCAAGAAGCATGGTAATGGATGTTCAAAACATTGCTAATGTTTATTTATATTGCAACCAATTTCTTTGTCTCGTATAAGAGTTCTCGGTTCTCTCAGAAGATCTCGCTCTCTTCCTCTGTCCACACATACCGAGCAATGTTTGTAGAATATCATGTGATTTTGTTGTACTTTTTCTTCTTCTTTAGGTTTAATGGCGGTTGGCATCCATAAAGTCGCATTACTGCCACCCGGTGTTGTACATCATATGAGCTATAAAAGCAAACAAAGTATTTCCATTGCAGCTTTACGAAATATGGCTTTTTCAAATCTCCTGAAAGACCACCTCATGCAAGCGTAAAAACTTTTTTTGCGATAAACAAGAGTTTTTTTCTAAATTGACGTGTTTCCATTAAGCATATTTTGTATTCACAATTTCAATTTGCGCAATATGAGGATTTATGGAATCTCACCTACTGACACCTTTTATCATAGCCAGAAACTGCAAAAACAGAAATGATTGTTGAATTTTCAAATTTGCGACAGCCCCTGGAAACATTCCCATGACTTTTTCAAAACCTTTTAGGATAGATTTAGTTTTTCAAAACTTTTCCAGGCCAGGAAATAGCTATTTGCAAATTCCGTGACTTTTTAAGGTGACAGTACAAACCCTGCTTTAACATCAGACTTTTTTCTCAGAAAAATTTACAATGCAGATTTGGTCCATCAATGCATTTGTCTGCTAAGTGGCACCACACGTACCTTTGATCCTCCTGGACTCCTTTCGCTGGCTGGTTTTGACACCCGGCTGGAGCTCGGCCTCCGCTGACATCCTCCACTGCTGGGTCCCTTGTCCTGCTCACAGCAGATCCACCATGGGTTAGCAGCACACTAGCTGATCCTTCCAAACACCCAGTGTCCAATTCCCCCACACTCCAGTCTCTCTTACAGTCGCTCTTTGGAGCAGAAAATCTCATTCAAATCCATGATGAGATGTCTGGTACTCCTCAATAAATGAAAACCCGGCATTGATAACTAGGCTCCGTCACTGTTGGCCCATGGTGTTTGAGTCTTGCTGAACAACACATGAAAAGATGATTGAATCACGAGCTGGGCGATCCTCTCGAGAGCAGCCTCAGATCAAATTTGACATCTTCTGGAGTGTACCTGAGTTCTCTCCTTGAAGGTCAAGTATCACATGGTCCACCGTTGCTCTTTTCTGAGGGTCCACCTATTACTCAGGAGTAATTCCCTCCGGGGGGAGACCGCAATATCGATTGAATCAAATATTGTTCTTCAGAGTAGGTCAGGAGTGGATATTATTCTTTGGTGGAGCACTTCAGATGCAGTCCGACAGCCCATCACAGTCACTTGCTCTGAGCACTGCAAGGCGAGGAGACAGGGATGACAGTTAATGTTAAGATGACGGTGCTTAAGAAATTAATAACGACAAACACATGCCCCTTGATCACTCATTGCAACATTAATTTCAAACACAAAATGGCAGGCACCACTTTAACAAATCAACAAAGATGTTATTATCTCTTCTGGATCATCAATCCTTAACAAGAGCAGAAAACGCATGCCCATCTGTAAGGAGACCTGTGGTGACATATTTTGCTTTAAGTACAGTCAACACAAAACGTTAAAGCATGACCGGTGCTTCTGTGCATAAAAAGCTAATTTTCAGAAGATGGATTGTTAACGCTCACAGCTCAGGCCAGCGGCACGAGAGGAGGGAAAGTAGCAGAGAGCGATGAATGACAGGGTGTTTCAAAGCAAACTGTGGTGGAAATCCTGGCACAGCCGTCTATAAACTGGAACCCCCCACATTGTGCTTTAATGCCCTTGAATCATCCACTGCTAACACGGGGGCCGTGCCAAGCTGGCACCACGGCTGGCACCGCTTCTGTTGGCATGGTGATGGGCCATTGTTGGAGAAAGAGGCCTTCAGCTTACCCCGGCCTGAAAAGAGCTGCTGCACATCGAGCACCGGGCACGCATTATCCTGTTTGACATTGTTCGACATTGTAAGTCTATGTGGTGAGAATGAGTGTGATCTGAGTGTCATTTTAAATGTATTTTAACTTTTTTTTTCAAGTCATGTTATTTTGATACTCCATATCATTTCAATGCTGTGCCTCTTCCAGTGAGTGACAGAGAGATGACTTGTTAAATGGTCACCCAAATTACAAACAGCCCATCCTCTCTCTTACTGTACCTTGTTATTTTTGCCCCGCTTGAGACAATGCTCCATAAAAAGTGTCCCCGTTAAATCAGGATAATCCACACACCTCAGTGTGAGCAGTTTTCATTGGAACTTGTCTCCATCAATAAATAGTTCCTAAGAAAGCTATTCTTAGGGCCTATCACAGTGAGAATTGTGGATTATCCAGAGTAACTAGGACACTGTCTCTGGATAGAGATGTTGCTGTTGAATTTTTCAAATGTCACTTTTCAATGTGGAAATCCACCTCCACTGTGTTGTGGTTGTGACAAAAATCTAAGAGATATTTATCTTAAAACCTAGGATGATAAAATGAAAAATACCTCAGTGGTTCCATTTATCCCAACACATCCTCATGTCTAAACAAAAGGATTAGTTGACTGCTAATGACTCCTTAAATGAAACATGACTGTTAGACCAGTTTAAAAAGAGGTGATATATAAAGGCATGTTGCTATTTAGGGTTTTATTAATAAAAAGAAACCAGAGATGGCAAAAAATGACTCTTAAAACAACATATATGAACACTGGAAAGTAACAGTAACAGACATGGTTTTAAACACATGGTTCACGTTATAAAAAGGTTTGCAGTTAGGCACCAGAACCACTAGAGAAAAAGATCATGGTTTGGGTAAAAAATAAATATTTCCATTACATGACTTACACAACATTTACTTTTGGTTTCACACAGGACACAAACAGCAGTCTCCTGCAAACTATACTAAACAATACTTAACTATACTAACTAAATTATAAACAACAAACTGTAAGTATTTTTTTTGATCCCACAGGTGTCTAATGTCTGCCCGAAAAGATAGAAATATCAGCCCAGTGCTAAACCAACATTTAAATACTATATTATTACATACGGCACTGGACACTAATGTACAAAGTGCTAAGGCCACAAATGGGACTACATGTGCTAGGGGTAAGTGGAAAATATGTTGGGTTTTTTGCAATGTGGGTTTGGGAAACCTCTCAGGTATCCTTTTTTTCAGCGTACAAATGCATAGCTATGTGCATTCCTGTATGTATATATATTAAGCAAAAATGATCTCTACAGCTATCTGCCTCCTTCTCCTCCCACAGACAGGTCCTTCAACCCTGCCATTATTCCAAAATGAACTATGATGTTAAGACACATTTAATTTTCTTTAAGAACAGGTCATTGCGTTTGCTTCATTACCACCGGCTCTCCTTGTGCTCGCCGTCTAGACCATGTGTCACCCCTCATGTGTGCTTATGAGGCAGATAATGTCACCCAGGTCCGGGCGAAGGGGCAATCTCCCCATAAGTAAGTCTCAGACAGAGCCTTGGAGTGTCAGCAATGGGAGAGGTATTTTCCATGTCACAAAGAACCTTATCAGAATGTAATTTTCATTAACAACGAGGGAGATATGCCTCATTGTATTAGACGGAAGAGCGATTTAATGTGATGTACGGCTGCTTGTCAAAACCAATGCTATCTAGGTCACCCAGACTCCCCAATCTGCTCTGTGTTTTAACAGCTCCCAGTGTCTCTTATGATTTGGGTCAGAGTTAACGAGCATCACTCGTTTCTCCAGCTACTCTCAACTGCTAGGGGATGTCAAAAGCCCTTGACAAAAGCCACCCTTTATTTATTAATTTGTTCATTTTAGTACTACCTCTCTCAAGTGCGAGGGAAAAGTTCCTTGAGGGAAGTCAATTTCATTTCTGCTTGGATTTCTTTATTCCCTTCCATCAGCCCACCGCCGTCTTTGTCTCCGTCCGCCAGCGTTTCACAAATCATCTCTTGAGATGTTTGTTTCCTGCTTGCGTCAGACTCTTTACCCCGTAACCGGATTACTGAACAAAAACAGGCATGCAGTGAAAAAAAAACTGATGTATGGCAAGTCTCCCCACCTAACATTGAGTATATCCATCCTGCAGACCATTGATTTCTCAGGAGTAGATCTGAGTGTATACCTTCACAAGACGAACTCAACCCCCTGGGCTACATGCAGGTGTATATATCTTGTCATGTAGCATCAGCGTGGTGTGATGAGAAGAAGAGGAACAATTCTTTTTTTCGTTGTTTTGATCAGATTTGTCAGAAAGATGCCTATAACCTTTAGTGAGCTGATGTACAGGTTGATCAAAGCACTACCAGTCACACTGTAACCTGGCCTCCCGCTCAAAAATAACATATAGTAACTGCTTTCAGTACTCCATGATTATGTAATAAATGCACATACAATGAGGGAATTTGCTCGACATGATAATTTGGTTGCAATGAAATAAAAACTATAATTTAGATTTATGTTGCTGAGGGACAAAGGGTTGTAATTTACAACAATTAAAGAGCTCTATCTTCCAAGTCCCCTTAATGGATGAAAATGATTAATTAAGTTTGATCAAATTTTCAGTCATGTTCCCTGTCTCCAAAATATAATGGGCAATCACGAAACACATGCTGATTTTTAAATCAGATCATTCTTCAGATTTTTTTTTTAAGCTCCAGCATTCTTGTAAGTCACATTCCTCCTGAGACCGGTGTTTAATAGACTTCACAATCAACCTCATATTGTGAGACGAGCCTCCGTGCATCCTTCCACCAATGACTAACAAAGGTTGAACATCCATCTATCACTGGATATGGCCAATTACACCTCCATTCACTGTGTCCCCACGGAAGGCGCAGTCTGTGCTCTCTAGTTTGCGTGCAACTGCTGAAGAGCGGGGACGCCCCCCGTCCTCCGGACTGTCTCCATCTCTTCCTGGCCAAGGCTGGCATGGCTCGGGGCTGGTGGAACGTTTGTTCGACAGACCGGCTTTGGCACCTCGCGCTGGTCATCTTTGTTACAAAATGCCCCCCAGCTTATGGAGTGGGACACAACTGTCACAACCTGGCCTAGCAATGCTCCTCTGAATAGCCCTGCTGTGTTACCTTGTGTCATCTATGGCAGCGTAGGCCGGTCAACTACTGCTATATCCTCTCCATACCTAAAGCCTTTAATATGTACTGTTGTGTTTATTTCTACGGGGCTGGACATTTTGCTGTATTCTACCATCAGCTCTTATCGCAGTGTCAGCAATAAGGTTCTCTCATCTGGCCTGATAGCCCTCAATCCAAGATAAGGTTAATTTGCTCTATTTGGACTAATTAGATAACCCAGTCACCAAAAAAAAATTGTCACTGTGCATTTCTGCAAACCACAGATACAATACATTTACACATTATTGCATAGTGCATATATTGACATTTCATGTATTAACAATACTGCGTTTAACATGTGGTTGGATTTGGACACAAATTTCACTTAGTTATGATTTGGAAAAGATCTTGTTTTGGCTCAAATACCTGGTTTTGGGGGCACAATCCTAGCTGGAAATACAGCAATTTCTTGATAAAAAAAAACACTTTTTGTGACACTATCGCAGCTGGAAACACAGCAGTGAGCTGCTACAAAATACCCATGTTTGTAGCTTAACAAGCCACTAGAAACAAAATCATAACCAGTTTTGTTGTTAGTCGAGAAAAGCGGTTTACAGCTTGGCAGGTGTCTCACCTAGCTGACGTACAATCCACCATCCCCTCAACCTCCCGGTGACACAGTCAGCTCCAATACTACGTCACTTAGGTATTTAAGGTTTGCAACAATGTTCAATACCAATATTTTCATCTTGTGAGTAGGCTGAATAAGACTTCTGACTAGTAAGTGGTTAGTAGTAGTAAGTAACGCTGTAATCTATTAACACTTCTGAAGATCTGAATCAGTAGGTTAATCATAATGCACACAGTCATGGCAAGCTATAAGGCCGCAGAGACACAGAAAAATATGTCAGTGACAAGACTAAGAGTCTATCATGCCAGCAGCTCTGTGAAGCACAGCTGTGCTTTCAGCTAAATGCTGACGTAAACATGTTACCATGCTGATATTCAGTAGGTATATGGTTAACACATGGATGTATAAAGAGAACCGGATGAAGTGTTGGAGGGGTCCCATTCGTTCCTTTGAAAGTTGCTCAGTGGTGAATAAAAAAAAATAAGAGTTTGACTTTTGGTCATAAAATTACCAGGATCTTCCGCATCCATGGCCCCACAGAGTGGTGCAGGAATGAGAAGAAACCTGGAAATGAGTTAGCATTTGAGCAATTCCTGGTTCTACATCTCAAAGTCAATCCAAGTTAACTAAATCCCAGGTTTTGGGGGGGCGGTTAGTTAAATGAAATACGGTCTGTGGTTAACACTAGCTTAAGAAACTTTCATGTTTTATTCTATGACTTAAAATACATCAGTAATTACCCCACTCATGTATTTGGAAGCTTTTCTGTGTATTAAAAAAGGCTGTAACTAGCAAGTGGCCAAATGCGACTAGAGAATGTCATGATGCCAAACACAGCTTTACGATAGTCATGCAACCATGGTACAGTTTTTTTAACTTCTGGGAATTGCATTTGGGCTGCAAAAATCATAAAAGTGGTGTTCATTTGTGAAAATTATGTTGCTGAAAACAAAACATGTAAGTATAATAAACGCTTTTATCCACAGAGCTTATTTTCTGCAGTTGCCCAAAATCCAACGAAAATATGGCATTGGCTTTGCAGAACCAGATAGAGCGCTGATAACTTCCAAAAAACACAATCCCTACAGCATCCTATAGAGCAAGTGCACTAGCATTTCTTTTATCCCTGCCTCCCAGCCATTTGGCCTTGGGCTCTCTCACATGACTTTCAGTAGGAAAATAGAGTAAGATTTATCTATTAGTGAATTTTAAAATCTTTAGGACATAATGATTTAAACTAGGGCTACATAAATGCTTGCACTGGGAGGTTGTGTTGCTCAAAAAAAACCCAACATAACCCATGATTTGCAGACATCTATTTCACAAAATTAGTCTACTGGAAAAAGTGTTTTTGGGCCAAAAGAAACATGATGGAACCACAACTTGTTATCACATTGTGATATTGTCATACTGACTTTGAAGCCCCGCACTGTTAGCATGCTAGTATATGCTATTTAGCAGGAAGTACAGCTGAGGCTAATGGAAATGTTATTAGTTTCACAAGTTTAATGGTGTTGGATGAACACTTAGAAGAGCTACCAGCTCTACCTCAAGAAGAATGTTAATAATTTCAAAGTTATACAAATTAATCCTGAGGAAGAACATGAACGTGTGTTCCAAATTTCATGGCAATTCATCCAACAGTTCTTGAGATATTTCACTCAAAGCCATTAATGTGAACCTCTTGGTGGTGCTACAGGAAAGGTTGAGAGATCACCAAAGTCAGTAGGATTCATCGTCTGAGGACCATGAATACCTGTGCAGAATTTCATAACAATTCATCCAATATTTGAAGAGATATTTCAATAAGTGGTACAGCGAAAGGCAGGCCGGAAGACTGCTCGCAGAGCCACAAAGCTAGCATGACTAAAAACCAAATGATGTTGGGAGCATCAAGGGACAGAGAGGACATGCTAATGACAGTCAGTGATGACACTCAGTAAATCACCAAGCTTTCTTTTAGCACATAAAAAAGAAGCAGAAGAAAATCGGACAGCTACTTTGTGTTGACATCGTACTGTAAACTAAACAATTCCTTTTGATTTCCACAAGGATTTATGTGAGGGAAAGCTGAAATAGTGTAGCCAAAGAAGGACCTCTCCTTTCTTCTTCTCCTCCTCCTCTGCCTCCCTGGCCTTCCAGGGGGAACTGATAGCCTCTGAGCTCAGGCTGTTCAGCCACGGCCCATTAGTTCACCTCATTCTGACAAGATGGAGGGCCTCTGACGAGGGAACAGTCAAGTGTGCGAGCAGAGGAGGAGGGGAGGGAAGAAAATACATACAAAAAAATTCAGTTTGGGCATTTGAACCGCTCTCATCTACTTTTCTGAGGGAAAAGGGAGGCCTCATTGCTTCAGGTTCAGCGGCTACAGCTGGTAAACTAAATAAGCGTTGCCACACAGTTGCTTTGCCGTGCAGATTTATGTCAGTACAGGCCTTGGAGCTGTGCACTCAGTTAGGCGTGGCTCCAACATGGCCGGGCAGAGCTACACAGAGGGCAGTGAGGAGCTGCCCTCTGAAGTGCTCCTGCATTATCCTTTTTACCAGCTCAGCTGCAGGATAACTGGGCCCAATTTAAGATGGAAGAAGAGCGAGGAGAGTGTGTGTGTATGAGTGTGTGTGTGTGTGGTCTCTTCAAGTCTGAGACATGACATAAATGAACAAATACACTCGCGCTCACACAGCAGAGGTCTCAAGATGCAAATATTAATGGGGTTTATTTTGAAAGTTTGCATTTCTTTGGCTGCTTCTGCCTCAATAACAGACATATTCAGGCTAATAAAGTGTCACTAGCTCCCTATGGTGACAGTAAACAATAGCGTGAAAACAAGATACATTTCCGTTCTTTTATTCATCTAATTCCACCCACCGAATGCAGCCGGTCTGGAAACATAGCCGGTGTGAGACTCACGGACCCCTCTCAGAACAGTTAATTGGTGGATCTGTCTCTCCAAAACACCTCCTCTGATGTTACTCTGTGGCTTCCCCGAGGAGTCTTTAATTCACTGTTGATTTGGTTTGTTGTTGTGCTGTGTCTCAGCGTCTGAACAGTGTGTTAAAACAGCCTATTTACCACGTTCGGTGGGAGAGAGAACTGGGCGGGCTCCAGAAGGCCTGGACAAACACCATGTTACCTCACAGCCAAGCTTTTCTCCTTCTGTCTCTCGCTCCTCGCTTTTTGATTTGCTCCCTATTTATCCTTTTTTTTTTTTTTATCTCAACAGACTTTTTTTTTACTCTTTCAATTTCATCGTAACCTCTTTTTTTGCTCCCTCCCACCCCTGTTCTCCCCTGTCCTCTTTTTCTTTGTCTCCCTCTCTTCCAACATAATGCCTATTTGTGAAAAGAGGTTGAAGCATGTTTTATTTTGCTGCCACCCCCACCCCTGCTTTCCTTTGTGAGTTACAAAAGAACTGTGGATACCTTGGTTTGGTCATTATTTCATGCAGAGAGTAATTAATGAGACAATTAGGGGCTTTTCCCTCCCTCTGTGTTCCCTTTGAACTAAATAAATAGCCAAAAGGTGTCCTCTTTAATTGCACATGGGTCATGGATATAATTTAGATACACAAGCAGCCTCTCTATGAAACTGTGAATAACTGTTTCACCGTTTGTTGTCCTGACTGAATTCATGTCCTAAAAAAAGACACAAATTTGATTCAGCAGCGCCGTGGACAGGCAATATGACTATCAAGCTCAACAGAGATCCCAGCGTAGCCAAGATAAAAGTTGCCATGATCAAAACGGTGGAGCACAAAAACATTACCTGCAGTCTGCAGGATGGCATTAATGAAGCTGAAGGGAAGCACCAGACAGCCGTTTCAAAACAGGAACCTTCTGGTTTTTCTACTTACTGTCACACTATCTTATTGATGTTGTCATGATGTGACATACCACACACACACACACACACTCACACACACAATATGTTGAGGAGTAGTTTCACTTAATGTAAATGAAACAGTAATGTGACATATTTTGGACTAACAAAAGTCAAACTTTAGTTTTTAGGTCTTAATTACTGTTGTCATTTTGAGCCAACTAAGGGACTGTATGGAAATTACTGGAGATGGAGAGGGGGGTTGAAAAATGGATGGGCTATGTATATTTTTTCTTTTGATGAGGGTAGTCTGAGAAGGAGAGGTCTTTTGATTTTGTTCTTCCCAGATTTATATTTTCTTTCAGCCTCCTCCTGAAGGTCCAGTATGTAGGATTTTGTGGTATCTAGCAGTGAAGTTGCAGAACTGAAACTTCTCTCATGTGCTAAGCGTGTTGGGGGACTACAGTGGCTGATGGGAAAAATGAAAGACCACATCTAGAGCCAGTGTTTGGTTTATCCGTTCTGGGCTACTGTAAAAACATTCTGAATTCTGTGGAATAGGACTCGCTCTGTATAGGAACATAAACAGCTCATTTTTAGAAACGAAAACACAATTCTTAGTTTAAGATGATTATAAACTAATGAAAACATAGTTCTGAATATTATGTACGTTTCCTGCCAATAGATGTCCCTAAATCCTACACACTGGACCTTTAAGCAAAGAGCTGCTGCCTGGTTCGTTTGCTCACTGACAGTGGTTACAGCTGCTGAATTAGTCATCAGTCCAGTTGCCAGAATAAATGTTGGCATTGTACATTACTGCAAACTGCGAATATGTTACATTTTTATATTTAATATGTATCAACATGCAAACTACATGTATATGAGTTGAGTTTCTCATTAGTAAAGGAGAGGATGGTGGATGGTGTGACAGTTGCCAAGCAGCAAACAGCCGTAGACCGCTGTTCCTCGTCCTCAAACAACAAAAGCCATAATGTTTAGCAATACATCAGACATTTCCAGAAAGACATCAAGACATTTCCAGCTGTGTTTGTGGTGACAAAACAGGGTATTTTAAGCCAAAACATGATATGCTCCTTGCCTTGACCAAGCGGGTTTTGCGCCTACACCTAACCACACGTTAACCACAGCACTGTCACATTAAATTGAATACTGAAGCGTACGTTTTCAACATGTCCCCTACATATGAAACATACAAATGTAACATATCCATGGTTTTCAGAAAGGCAATTGGGGCTTCCATATTTTCCATAATTTTTCTTTTCAATTTAGTGAATATTGTGAAAATTGTTGTTCCATTAAAAATATGGAGTTTCAAATGGTTTTCGTTGAAAACTACACCCAAAAACAATCATGAAAGCTGTGGGAGGCAACCAAAACAGCAGAGTTCCAACACATTCTCACTCCCAATACATCAAATACAGCAGCTTAGTCAGTGTATTTTTGGATTTATGTATGTCACTGTTCCTTATGGCTGACTCTATGTGATTGTTTTATTCTGCGTTTTGTTTTACCTGGCTGCAAAACAAATTTCCCTGAGGGGACAATAACACTGAAAGTTGAAGTTGAAAGTTGAAGTGGCCTTTCAACACAAGCTCTAAGCAACCCTCTTGCGTCACTTTTAGATGTGTCAGTTTTTCCTTATTACATGCATACAGTATTTTTTCAGAATAAACTTCCCAGGACATGTAGGTTGTGACACCAAAACTACTTTAAGATTAGACAACACAACTACTTGGTCAGGTTCATAAAAACATCATGGTTTGAGTTTAAATGACATTGGCTTTTGGTTTCTCACAGGACACGAACTGTCGTCTCCTGTAGCTCTCAGAATACCATATTAAGGTTTACATTAGAGTTAACTGAAAGTCCAGTGTGTCTCATACAGATGCCCTATGCATCGGTATCAGACACTGAGGGGTGTGACAGGGTGACAGTGTTTGATTGAGTATTTGATTTGATGTTTAAACTGGCATTGACAATGGCTGGGAAGCTGCAGGTCACACAGTGGAGCAATGACTCAAAACTCACTATAAAACAAGTTATTATGTTTTTTGATTAAACTCATACCTATTTAAATCTGTAACATTATTTTACAACATTAAAAAGGAGGATGTTCCATTTTTTTCTATGTCAAAGGAAAGGTCTGCTTAAAATCTTATTAAAGCTGTTGAGGGTCTTGCTCCTTTAAAAAAGTGAACCATGAGATTCAGCCGCCTGTTCCACACCAGTAAGTTTCATAAATTCCCTGAAGGCCAAACTTGTTTGTTTTGTAAGAAAAAAAGGAGATTATCTTCTTCTTTGGTCACTTATTTCGTCAAAGTTTAATTCGGGTGTTACAAATCCCCCATCTATCTTTTCTTCCGCTATATGAAAACTCCACAGTTGGTTCCTGTCACACTGATGTGTTTGGCAGAAATATATTTGAGAGAAAATATAGGATTGACAGGCATTACAACCAAAGGAAAGTTAGCACTTGTTACACTTCTTGCTGTGATAACGCAGATGGGTTATTTGGTTCGCTTTCATAGTTTCTTACAGGCAGCTGTAGGAGCTCTTCAAAACACGGAAAGAATTCTACAACTCTTGTTAACATCCCAATTAGTGGTATTTTGCAGTGAGGGGATTTTGTTTTTGCAGCTGTGCCGAAGATATCATTATTTCCATAAAGTACTTTTAACTTATTTTCTCTTGAGGGCACCTTTGTTGAAGCTCAACTTCTCCCACTGTGAAGTAACAGGTATCTCGTAAAATTGTACTTTAAAAGAAGCTTACACACAGACTCACACATAAACTGTCTATTCCCCCGACTACAATACAGTATGTGCGGGTGTAATTAGTGAATCTCCCACCACACCTCAACGTCTCTCATTAATCTCTCATGAGTGATTAGGCTGCCGCGACGTATGGAACCGCGGGAGGTGTGAAACCGGGTGTGAAACTGTTGTCATCTCATATGTTATCGCACTCCGGAGACCGGGAGGATTAAACCACGCCGGGCACAGCCCATTGGCAGCTAATCATGCCGCTAATGATAAGTGAAATATTCGACTGCCTCTCATTACAATGGCATCGCAAGGTCAAGATCGCCCACAAATCACAAACATACATAAGCAGTGCCACTGCTGACTCTGAGCCGCTGCTTCTTCAGTCGCTTGTGTTTTGTGTAAACCCAGAGCAGAGGCCGGGTACGAGCCTCAGTGAAGCCTTCTGAATATGACACTTGATGGCTGATTAGAGCAAAACATCAGGGTAGCCTCCAACTGTGACGCTCTGATGAGAAGTGATCCAAAGGGTCTCGTCAGAAGACGTCATGCTGACCGCTGATGCTGTGCCAGATGCTTTTCGTCAGTGCAGCTCCACATCAAAAATAAAGAATCTGCTTCCTGCAGGCGCCACGACAAGAGAGATCTCCATTTAATTAAAAAAGGTACAAAGTTACACCTTAGAGCAGCTGCAATTACTCAGCCTGGGCAGACATTAAGGAAAATGAAATGTCAGCAGTCATTAAGTGTGAAGCATTCATTCTACATTTTACTTACATTTCAGATAAGTCACCGATTTAAAGGAATACTTACTACCCCAAAAATGATCATTTTTATATCAGTTACTCACCCTGTGTTACACTGAATTTGTGAAGAAAGCTTTGTTTTTCCCACATGCTTTCACAGTAAGTTCAGAATTCAAAAAATGAAGCAGAAGAGGTCCATGTTTAACATCAGCAAAACTATATCAAAACATCTTTTTACAAACTCTCACACAGCTCGTACAGGATGATCAAATTCTCATTTATCCAGCTGTATGCTCAGTACTTGCCACACATGTAGTCCTCTCTAAAAGGGAACTCAACTAAAACTGAAACTTAGTCTAGTCTCTCTTTAAAGCCAGACTCCACTGACAAAACAATAATTTTACCTCACTGAACACTAGAGTTGCCGGTCTACTGCTGCCTCAATCAGTTTGTTTGTTTTATTGTGTGATTTAGGTAAGTTTCATGTTCAGTTCAGTTTTAAAAAGTAAGGTTTCAGTGAAAATGTATGTTTATGCTGCATGAATTCTATGAGTTTGTAAACAGATGTTTTTATATAGTTTTCTGTAATTAAACACAGACCTCTATGACTTCAAATTATCAAGAATTTTCTCCATCTTTGGATTCTTTGTTCAACGTGGAGGAATGTGAGAAAAAACGTTTTCTTTACAAATTCAGCATATATCAGCTTGAGTTATTAATATACAAATAGTCGTTTGAAAGATGAAGTACTCCTTCAAATATCCCTCACCATTTTTCTAATAATATCATGAATAAATGAAGGATAATTGTGATGCATAAGCTAACCAGTCAAAATGCAATCTCAGCACCTGCATTGCTTTTTATTATCTTTTTTTACAATCTGCATTCATTTTAAATATCGCTTTACAGTGACGAGCTGAAATGTTGTCTAGAGCAATTCTTACACCTCAAGTTGCCAGCTGGACTGTAAACAATGACCATTACGGAGGAGGATATCCGTTATTCGATATTCGCTGGCTACACCAGAACAGCTGCCAAAACATTAGCCACTGGGCCCAGAGGATAAATCATCCTCAGACTGATGGCCCATTGGGTTATGAGATAAGTAGTGCATGGTTGTAATTTTTAGGGTGGGGTTAGAGTGAGTTGACTTTTAGTGCCAGAGGATGCTTCTGAATTTCAATAAATGCTAATAAATAGAATTCTTCAGTTGGCTACTATTTACATTTTGCTACATTTTTATAGCGTAGCTACTGAAAGATGCATTAAACAGTCAAAGAGAACAGAGCTTTCTTTCACCTTGTCTTCCACATTGGCCACTTGAAAGTAACACCAACAGACAACCTACTGGCTTAATCTAATTCATTATAGGCTCAACTGCCAGTTTATCTGACACACGAAACTAAAACTAATGTAGTCTAACACAACAGTCCTGCAATAAATTCAACCGTCATCAAGATTATAACGTTCTGTTATTGTTGATACAACTTTATGGTTAGTTTGGAGGCTGCAGTTTTGGGTACTGGTAATTTGTGTTGCATTCCTCTGACAGGAGTTTCTTAACAAACACTCTCCAAAATGATCATGATGTTAAATCAACACTTTTTTCTGCTTTGATTTTGTGGGAGTGAATAAACTTTTACTGTCATTTAATGTTTGATTATTCAAAACTGTAAATGATCCAAACAGGGGGAATGTGCTTCGCTCAATAAGAAAAAACATGAAGCAGGGGATGTAAAATCACATGAGAATTGAGTTTGATAGCTCCTCTAGGCTGAACTAAACATCTCAATTACCTCCAGGGGTTTGAAAAAGCACTGCTGTAAGGAGATGTGGCAGATACAATATTTAAATTGACTGCCAGTGGAGAAAAAAACCCTGCTAAGCTTATATTTGATTACATATTTTATAGAACACAAACATAAATGCACGCACAAATGCATCTCAGCTACTGTAGTGCCTGCTGCTGCCAGCTCGCCACACTATTATAATCATCAGCCACATATGGGGCTGCTGTCCCGCCTGTGGGGAATAGGGCTGTAGAACGGGCCAACGGGATGAAACCGAAAGGACCTCACTACTCAGAGGTGATGAATGCTCCGCTGCTTATGGAGCCTCCTGTAGTGCATCTGTGAGAGCAGATGAATGGGGAGGAGAGGCTGATAAATTGGGTCACACGAACGTAGCGTTTCTGGGTAATGCGGTGAAAACGCTGGAGGAGAGCAGTTGGGTGGCTGCACGTGCTTACAACTGGGGCAGAGCTGCTCCAACTTGACTCGATTTCCTTTCTCTGGCTCCTCTCGCGCTCCTGGCATTATTGAAAAGTTACGCTTTTAATTTGCAAAAACATGCTCTGGTTTTTTTTCTATTTCTCGAAGTCTCTCCCTCAAAACAACCAAATGAAATTCAAATGGACCCAAATGGAAAACAGCCTGTTTTTGTTGATAGTTATGGCTTTTGTCTTTTTTTTTTGCAACTGACAAACTGCGGACACGAATCAGTTGATCCATATATTTAGGCAAATAGTATTAATACCTATTGCAAATGCATACTGTATGGGGCAGATATCCATATTTGACTTGTTATCTGACCATAAGTATGTCAGAAAATGTGCAGCATTTTTTCATGTCATTAAATTTTGCAGGAAATTATTTCTTGAAAATTCAACACTAAAAGGAAACAAGTTTCCAAGTTTCATCCTATTTCCTATGATTTTGTGTCTAAGTGACTAATGGAAACAGCTATTTTTGGACATGGTCTAGTATACAGAGAGAGGGCTGCAGCTGGCAATGGCAAACAGGCTGTAAAAGCGCATGTTCACACTGTCAATGTACATCCACTTGAAGTGCTTGTTTTTTGCCGTTGACAGGCTCAGTTTGTTTTTTTGAATGTCTCACAACATTATGGAAAGGATCCCTGCAGACAAATAAATGTTTTTCTTTACCTTTGATCCAGTCTGTTTGTTATTGTTTCCCTGTAAGATCTCAACTCGCAAGACTTCTCTATGAGCGAGAATTGGTTCAACGCAGTCACAAAACAGACCAGATCAAGTAAAAGGTAAAAGAAAATTTCTCTATGGGCATCTTTTCCATAATGTTGTCAGACACTTTAAACAATCTGAGCAGTGGATATATATTATGCATTTTTTTACAACTTAATTTAACCTTTAATAGTCCTATAGAGTTTCAAAATCTCCTTTTCAAGGGACATCTGGCCTAGACAACAGCATTGGGAATTTCACATAAAAGAACAAACACACCAAAAACACAAAAGCAAAAAGAAGCAAAAACAAATGGCATTGAAATTTTCACAGACAAAAATAAAACAACAGACTTACAGAAAACTGCCAATTTATAACAATTAAAATTAGCAGTGTTCAGAAACTGGACATGTGCATTCTGTGGTCAAAAATTCCTTAATTGAGTTTTTAAAATCTCCCAGGCTTCTAACAGAATCCAGTTTAAGGTGAGTCTGTAGCTGACAGCAAGATGAGGGAGCAAAAACTTGAAAAGCACTTTCACCAAAGACAGTGTGGGTTCAAGGCTACTGCATTAAAGATTAGATTGCAACCTATTTTGCTCTCACACTGGACCAAAATTGTTGTTTCCATGAGTTACTTACACACAAAATCATGGAAAATGAGGTGCATGACAACAGAATGAACAAAACAGGCGAGGGAGGTGTGGATGGAGGCCAACAGTTCTCTGCACACACTGATCCTGGTTTGATCAAATCCCTTTGGAAATGAGACCCCATCCACATATTTTGTTTCACTCAAAAAAACAAAAAAAAAAAGCCCAAACTGCTGTTTCACTGGGCCTTTAAATGTACCTGAATTGAAATACTTCATGTCAGTATAGCTGTGGCAGCTTTGATAGCAAATTTGCATTTCTGACCTTTAAAAACTGTGTAAACATCAATCATTAACACATCTCAAATGCCAGCTGACGTGTATGTTTGATATTCCACATCATATCACATCACATATATGGAGGTTAGTGTGTTTGTTGCCCTTGTTCTCTCTGCTCCCATCTAATTTCATTAATTTGGGGTTGTGGAGGAGTTTGACTGGGCGGTGGGGGCACAGAGGACAGGGGTGAGGGGGTCCTTTACCTTGGCACAGATAAGAAGACAAACTAGATTTGAGGGCGGATAGATCTTGTCGGCAGCACACGCCGCCTCTTGGCAAGCGAGGCGAAGTCGATATTGAGCGGGGGGGGCTTTCTTACCTCCTAAGATTTACAGTATCTGGAGCTCCACAGCCTCATACTTCAGTAGATGGATGAGCATTTCATTCTGAGCCAACTGGCGCAACATGAGTTGAGCTGAAGGTCATTGTGACTCATTTCAAGCACGGAAGCTGGGTGGCTAGAGACAGAGCCGCTAAATCTCTACTACTGACTTGTTTTAATAGTACAAAGAAAAGAAGTGCTGTACAGCACTGGTGCAACACACATGTACAGCGTTTACAGTGCCAAAGACAGTTGAGAGTACAGTAGTAGGGAGTGGGTACAGATTGCCGTAGAACCTCGAGGCATATGGCAGGGCGCCCCATGCCTCCCAGCTAATTGAGTCCTAATGAATCACTGGTTTGGCATGCTACATGTCCCTTGTGATGGCTGGTGTCATTGATGCATTGTAGATGCCCAGTCCTCTGGACGTGAAGCGGGCAGTGACGGCTGCGGAGACTGAACATGGGAGGCAGGCCGACACTGCCGGCTTCACACTGAACACTTCACTCACTCACCAGATGTTACAGGTCAAGGCACAAGGATTACCAGCTGCCCGGCTCCACACAATGGAAATAATTGTGTGATGGGCTGGCAATTCACTGGCCCATTTGATTCCAGTAACACTCTCTATAGTGGCGAGGTCGCAGCCTCATTGTCAACTCAACAGGGTCAGTGCGATAAGGGAAATAACTGTGGGAAAACACTTGTCGTTAATGGTGTCTGGCCGCTGTTTCTGCGCAATTTACATATATATCTATAATTGACCAAACTCCATATGACATGATGGAAACATTAATTAAGCTTTGACTGCCATTAGCAACAATTATTATTACTGTTCAGATAACTTACACTTTTCTCATTTTTCAACATATAATTCAATAATAAAGTGCACTCTGATAAGGTCTGATGCTTCTGTAAACAGAATGGTCTCATTGCATAATGTCTAAATGTCTGAACTTAATGAATTCATATGTAACAAGATATGAATGAAAATAGAGTTGCAATTTACAGTCTGGTTATAATGTGGGAAAAAAAACATAGTTTAATATGCAAGATAATATCTTCTATTCTCTGGGGGCAGTATTCAGTTTTAAAAGTGTGGGCTTATGTCTAATTTTATTACTGAAACAGGTCCAGCCCAAACATACTGTAAAGCCAATGCTTGTATAAACATTTTCCAATTTCAGGTTTTACATTTTGCACAGCTGCTTGCTGATGTCAGTGAGAGACTGAGTTATATGTGGGGACTGTTTCTGTTATATTAACCTGTCTGTCCAAATAAGCTATTTTATTCTGTCAACCCAATTGCCTGAAAAAAATGTAGGTATTGTAAGTTTTTGCTAAGCATTGAAACGTTACATTTGTGCATTATTACGCAGTGTATATTTTGACATTTTACATTTAACAACAGCATTTAAACAATGCACAATTACTCACAAAACAAACAAACAAACAAACAAAATGTTATTTGTTGGTCTCGAACAGTGGTCTGCAGCTTGGCATGCTTCTCATCTGGGTATAGGATATGACATGTATGAAACGTACACATGTAACGTATCCAAGATTTGCAGGAATATAACATTCCAGCCTTTTCTTTTGGCCACAAGACTGATTCTTTGCAAGATGATTCTCCTGATAAAAGTTTTAGTAACAGACATTTTGGGGAATACACTTATTCTTGCTGAGAGTGTCAACGTGTTACACTATATGCAGAGCTCAAGCAAACACATGGCAAGCTTAGCTTAGCATAAAGACTGTACACACGGGGACACTGATAGCCTGGCGCGGTGGTAAACTGTAAATGGACCTGGACTTGGAGAGTGCCTTTCTACGCTCAAGACCACTCAGAGTGCTTTTACACTATATGTCACATCTATTCACACACTGATGGCCAAGGCTCCCGTACAAGGTGCCACCTGCTACTCAAGTCACCCTTCTCACACACTCACACAGCCATCAGGAGCAATGTGGGGTTCAGTATCTTGCTCGAGGGTACTTTGACATGCAGACTGGAGGAGCTGGGGATCAAACCACCATTCTTCCGACAGTGGACAGCCTGCTCTACCTCCTGAGCCTCAGCCGGCTCCATCCAAAAGTAAGAAAATCTGCTTACCAGCACCTCTAAAGCTTACTAATTAAAACTTTATAGCTTGTTTGTTTAATCTATACAAAAGCTTAAATGTAAAAAGGACTGTTTTACGGGGGTTATGTGCCAGACCATTTTTTTTCCTGGGTCAATTGTGAGGCAACCAGTGGAGACTCCAGGAAGTGGTCCTGGTCAAGAAATAATCTGGCACATAACACCCATAAAATAGCAAACTATTTTGCACTGCGATTTTTGTGAGGATGTTCCTATCTAACTGTTGGCAAGAAAGTCAATTTAAGTATTTCCCAAAATGTCAAAATATTTCTTTAAACTTCCCATGAGGGAGATCTGAGTTCCTTTTTTTTTTTTTTTTTTTACAGCTTGTAGCTCGAGTCTTTGCTTCTGACACATTTGGTTGTCACCACCCTCCCGTTGCACTCTCAACTTCAGATGCACCTGTCATGTTGATTACACTCCCAATGGAGCATGTGCATCATTCAGCATCCTGAATGCACCACTATCTGAGCAATCTTTCTCTTTTGTTCAACAGGGACAACTGAGATCACCTCTGACCTGCTTCTGCCAGAGGCCACATCTTCATTAATGAGGAGGCTGGATGCGATAAAGCCACCAGCAAAATGAGAACTCAGACACTATCTTGCAAGCTCATTAAAACTACTTTTATGAAATATTTAGGCCACTCAGGCAATCGTGTGTCTAACGCTGAAATGCTACATTGATGTCAGTGTAACCCCTGTTCGTTAGATGCATTATCTCTGAGCACTTGGAGAAATCTTAAGGGAGTTCAACTTGAGGTAATGCCGTTGCAATATGAAGACAAACAACAAATGTGATAACACACCAGGCTTTCAGCGAGACAAAAGGCAGGAGGTAACACTACAGCAAATGGGTTAGACGAACCCAAAGGATTTCAGGAGTGCAAAACAACAACTGGCCCAAATGTTGTCCCTGCTTTGTTGTAATTGCGCTGCGATAACATGAAAAAGAAATAATCGCACCACTTTCACCATTTTACAGTAATTGCAAAAGGGGGAAAAGGCATTATGGTCTTAATCGGATAAGATATAGCTTGCATATCCACATGCTGCTTTTGCTGTCAGGAGCTAAATTAAGTGTCTTGATTCCACTGGGAGTCCCAACAAAGAAGCCCTTACTGGAGAAGTTAATGCTCTCTAGTGTTTTGTTCAGCTCCATCTTAAGCCCCACAACTCACACTGGGCTGCAAAGAACTATCTTGGGATGACAACTGGAAATTGTAGTGTGTGTGTGTGTGTGTGTGTGTGTGTGTGTGTGTGTGTGTGTGTGTGTGTGTGTGTGTGTGTGTGTGTGTGTGTGTGTGCGCGCACGCGTGCGTGCAACACATGTGTCCTACAATCGAGCCAGCAGTGAGTGCAGCTTAGGATCTGTTGCAGAACATCCTCTGTAAGGAGATTACTATGGGCAGTTTGGGCCATCGGCAGAAGTCGCCGATGAACTTTGGCATCAATGTCAAAAATGCTAACGCTAGCGTTTGCTTACACCCCGCCGAGCCAAAACATAAACAAGACTTGTGGTCATTTGAGCTGATGAGATGTACGCAAGTTACATTGTTTCTCCAGCAGCTTGTTTTATAGCTGCTAGCTGTTTTGTTGCTGCTTTTCCACAGCAATAGTCAAGCCCATTTCCATCTAGGCCTGCTCTTACATAAGCACTCAAGCAGAAAACACAGGGCATCATGATAGACATATGGTCATGTGCGTTTGAACTGGTCGTGTTGGCTCATATTCAGTTTTTAACCGTGGGGGGATTTGAGTTTTGAGAGGTTAAATGCATTGAAAACCATGAAAGGAAAGGGTCAGACACTCCATTAGTAGCCCCTCATAAGGACGACTTCAGAAATGGTTCAACACCAGTCTTACAACAAAATATTCTGCAAAGCATAAGTCCTATTTTTCACTTTCATTAGGCAAGACAAGGCCAATTTATTTGTATAGCATATTTCAAACCCAAAGGAAACCCAAAGTGCTTTAGCTTACAGATTAATCAAGTTAAAGTTAATTGTTGCCAAATCACAAAGCATGCCCCAAGGGGCTGTACAAATGGTAATTTCAATTCAATTTCAGTGTCTAATGTCACAGATCATAATTAGCCTTGGGGGGCTTTACAACTTAGGACATCCCTCTGTCCTTGGACCCTCACAGTCAATAAGGCAAAACTCCTCCTAAAAAAAAACTTTAATAGAGAAAAAAAATGTAGAAACCTCAGGAAGAGCAACTGTGGAGGGATCCCTCTAACAGGACAGAGGGACTTGCAATAGATGTTATGTGTATAGAACAGATCAAAATAATAAAATTGCATATTTCATATGTCAAAGGATGATATGATTAAGTGATCAAGATTCAAATAATTAGTCAGTGATATGAATAGTTCAGATTCATACAATTTGAATCTGAAATTTTCATAATAAAATATGTATATTTTACAGTGCTGATAAGCTCCTGGTGGGTCAGTATGGGTACACATATTACCAAAAACTATGACAGATAATAAAAAGTTTAAACCAAGAGTACTCTATGCAAAAAAAGCAAATCATTGGCCTGACATCCATCCATCTCTCATCGGGAAAATCCAAATGCGGGCGCAACTGCAGCCCTGACGCAGTTAAGACTTCCCCCACGACAGACGCTTCCAAAATTAACAGGATGGTTTTTATCCCGACAATGACCCATGACTGAAGACCAGAGGACTCACTCCTCTACAGGCCTATGCGCCGGTTTGTGGCAGACTTTGGCTCAGCGCTGCCAGTCAGACCGGTGCCGCTGCGCTGCGCAGCGCGCTCCCATCCAAGCCTCCATCCACAGGTACTCATCATCCCCCCCAATGCAGCCCGCTGAGCATTTTCTACCCGTTTCTGAACAGCGATCAATACGTTTATCAACATATGCGTCATCATGCACTCAGCATCAGAGCCGTTTAACACGCAGTCGTTTGAAGATGACTTACTGCTGTTGCAGTAGGACATCTCTTCATTTGAATATTTGTGGAGGAAGGGGGGAATAGGGGGGGGGGCAGACGAGGCTGGACAAGCTTTAAGCTTTTATATTTAGATGACATCTCACACAGCAACATGAACCACACGTGAAAGTCATGCGTCGAAATCATTTCAAAACGACATGTCCATTTCCAATTTGTGCGCAATTCAATATGGGACAGCAGGTTGACAGGCGACCGGCGTTTGCGCTTTTAAGGACTCCACATTCAAATCCACCAAAGCACCATCGATGATCTCCTTCACGAGCTCATTTCTGATGTCACCTGTGTCATTTTCACCACATATGTGACTGTTTCTCAGTCATGCATAGCGGACTGTTCCGCAACCCATTTTAATTCAGCGGCCAACAGCATCCTATCCATAAATCCTGACATGTCGCGGGAGCTGCCTCGCATCCTTAAACAGCTCTACAGTTTCACAGTTTTTTAACACTCCTGGTTAATAGAGAAGCTCGAGATGCCACTCACCTTTTCTCAGCGGATGCTTCTCTGGAGTGTCCCATTTATGCGTTTTAATCCACATCTGTGTCCCCTTCATTTGAGCGCTCTATTTTTCCCCCCAATGAGAGAGAGAGAGAGAGGGAGAGGGGAGAGAGCGTGTTTAAGAAAATCCATTTGTTAATTCCATTTGCCGGACACACAAGGTGAAATCACATTGCCTCGCTTTTTTACAAAATTCTTCCACAATTTTAAGATCCCGTAAAGCTCTATCTTCTTTTTTTCCCCCTCCTCTCTCTCCAGCTCTGAAGTTGCCTGGTTACCCCTGTTTCTCATTCAAGGAGGCTGAGGGCTGCATACAGCGGCCAATCATAGCAGCAGCCGGAGAGATTAACTATTTCTTGGCTCCACTATTCTAGACTCAGGCGAAAATGAGGAGAGTGGGCGGGGAAACTGGGCCCCCGGTGACAGAAAAAAAAAATTAAAATGCACAGAGAATAATGTAGAGAGAGGGGATCCGTTAGAGGGAGAATGTGTGGAAGAGGGGGGAGGGGACGGAGGGGATTAAACATTTTTTGAAAAATAAAGGATTGGGAAGAGGAGGAGGGACCAGTTGCCACTTCTCACTACAACAAAGATGTAAGTGAGTGATATTCCAGCTTCGCAGGATGTTATGCAAACTGCAGTGGAGCAGCCTCCTTCAGTGGACTCTTAACCCTTTCAAACCCAGTGGCGTTTCCAGACTTTTATTTAACTGGGGTGGCCCAAGTGGGGCACTGACTGCTGTAGGCACATGTGTTGGCATAGCTTTAACTTACCATTTTTGTCTCCACTACCCATACCTTCTTAATTACTACCATTGCAGTGTCTTACAATCCGGTTTATAATTTAGTTTAACAGATAAATAGACCTACCAATCACAACACAACAGAGTGACACCAGGCAAATATAAACTAAAGCTTCCACACTTTGTTAAAGAAAATGCTCCTTCAAAAATAAATAGTTCAATACCAAGTGTAAAGTGCAGACAGATTTAAAATAAACAATTTTTTTAACAGTTGTATTGATTTATTTGTATGTAAAATTAGTCAGGCCAGACATTACTCTGGTACATTACTGCCTCTCAGGTTTAAGAATGGACAACTACAAACAAAAATTCAGGGTTGGGACTTGGGGTGCCCAATCAGATTTCAGTGGTGGCCCATGTCACCCCAGGCCACTTCCTAGACACACCCCTGCTGAAACCTTATGCAACATCATTTTTCTGTGCTGCTTTCAGATACCTTTGAACCCTAAAAAATGGTGGCATTTTTCTCATAGAAACACAGAAAAAATTAACTGGTAATAGATGTTTCAGATTGCAAGAAATTAGTAGATTTAAGAGAAGAAAAAAAAAAGCTAGGGTAAAATGTCTGGGGGATAAAAAAAAAAAACCTAGGGAAAAATATTTATATAATATAATATTTATATTTTTAGAAGGCTATATTTATAATTTATCATTTCATTTAACATTTTTTAAATCATGTGACAAAATTATCATACATTTTAAGCACTTTTTTCCAGCTCATTTAACCTTTCTTCTTTTTTGTTTAAGTAAAAATTTAGGTTCTTTTTGTACTTTTTACAAATTTCTTGCACCTTTTTGGGTCATTTCTCCTTTAGTTGCTCATTACCTTCTTCCCATGTTTTTAAGAGAAATCAGGCCAATTTGCTCAGGTTTTAAAGGGTTAAAGGAGTAGAAATCCGTCTCATTTCTGAAATCCCCAAAAAGCAATCCATCAGGGTAATTGATCGCCCCCCCTTTAACCAGCCATCCGTCAACTCTCTCTCTCTCAGACCCCTCCCTCTTCCCTCACCCCTGTCCTACTCCAGTCGCCTCATCATGGGCCGTATTGATTTCAATTCCCCCCCTCCAGCCGGGGTGAAAGGTGTAGGGGAGCGAGCCAGCTTCAATCACCGGTACACGGCACGTGGGGGCATAATGACCCCCCACCCTCACTCTCTGCTGATACATCCAGGTCAAGCCCCCTCGCACGCACCTACTGTATGACAGCCTTGACCTTTGTGAGTGGCTGCAGCCGCCACACCGGTGGCTTCACACTGTCCCCAACAGGGAGCTGTGCAGAAGTGCCAGTGCATTATGGGGGAACAGTCGGGGGTCGTGACAACACGACGACAAGCTTCTCAAAGAGACAGTAGGAGGGGGGTGACCCATGCGTGAGGGCATGCATGTGACTGTCTGGGACATTCCAGCAGATAAAAGTGAGCATTTTTTATATTTTTAAGGTCCACTGAGGATTTAGGGGGATATACTGGCAGACATTGAATATAATATGTCGTCTTTAGCGCATAATAACCTGAAAGTAAGAATTGTCATGTTTTCATTACCTTAGAATAGCCGTTACCTACATAAGAAGTGGGTCCTCATCTACGTAGTTCATCATTTTACACCACAGGCTGTCCTCATAAACTGTTCGTACCATAGACTGTATAGAAAGATGCACAACATGTCCCCACTTCACCCCGCTGTGCTTAAGTGATGCTACCATATTCCTGATATGGCCGCTGCCATCTTGTGCTGGTTCAGAGAGGGAATCTGTGCAGTAGTGTTGTCTGCAGTAGGGAAGTTCCCACCAAAACACCCGTCGGACCAGTCGCAAGCAGCTCCACTGAATGTGAGTGAATGGACTGGCTGACACAACTGTCAATCGTGGCGTAAAATCCCCTTTTTGTATAACTGAATAACTAAAAACAATCACTTGAACAAACATCAGAGTGATGAAAACTACCTTCAGTTGCAGAATACGTCTTTGGGAAAAATTTATCTAGCATCTAATTTGAGTTCTTTGTTTGGCCTATGTCCCATACACTAACATGGAGGGGGTAGGCTTTATGGCCTATACTACAACCAGCCACCAGGGGGTGACTGAGACGTGTTGGCTTCACTATGGGGGAGCTGTCATGTTGTCCATCTTTATATATAGTCTATGGTTTGTAAGTTTTCCGACGAAAAGTAATGCACCCAAAGTTGTACATGTAATCATAAGCCAGTAATTTGTACATAACTTATGTATTTTGGAGGGCTGTAATCACATGACCAATGTGTTGACATTAGTAAGCAAGGAAGCAATCCCATAACAAGGCAGGCTGGGGTTTTGTATGGGCCTCAAAACCACTGACTTTCCCCCAGAGACGGTTGTCCGGAACTGTGTAAATTTTGAGTGAATTTTAAGATACCTGCTCACCGTGTTTCTTTCCCTAAACCGAACCACAGCGACTGAACTCGCCATTTTACAAAGGACGTAATGTCATTTGTGGGGCACCAATTTAAAGGATATCATACAAACTGTTGTCTGTGCATTTTCATAGGATATACAATTCATTCTACAAGGATATATAGTATACCGCTGTGTTTCTGAAGTAGCCCAGAATGAACAAACCAAACACTGGCACTAGATAGGGCCATCTGTGTTTTGTGTTATTTACCGTCAATAGAATCCCCTCTGCTTCGGAAATACACAAAACATTTAACGTAAAACTGCTTTATTCATTGTATTTACTGGTTAAAATCACTGGGTCCATTTGTTTTGGAGAGAAAGAGACCTCTGTGGATAATTTGGTTCCAGGTAAAAATGTCTGGATCTTCACTTATCAGAGAAAAAAGATGAGCACACATATGGAAGTTTCCCATCTTTGACATACCAAACAACATTTGAAGCGTTTTTACCAGTTCAAATCACCGGGTCTGTTTGTTTTAGAGATGAAGAGTCCTCAACGGTTAATTCGGCTCCCAGCAAAAACCTCCTGAACAATGAACACTGAAGGAATTCTAACTCGGAGTTCAAGCTTGACACATGGTAGAAGTTTCAGCTGGTTGGCGTCTACAAGCCTCCCTGCTAGACGCCACGAGATTCTACACAATGTTCCTTTAAATGTCCTTAAAGCCATTTAAAAGCTACATTTTTTATTCCACATTACACAAGATGTCAGTCAGATCTGATTCATCCTTTGGTGCAAAAAGAGTTCACACACGCTTAAAAAAAAGTTTATCTTCTCATTTTTTGTTGTTGTGTTGCAGCCGCTGAGTGTGATTGATGCATCGCTGGCTTCGCTCCATCCCACAGATTACAAATGAAAACAACAGTGTTGGGGTCCTCCCTCCCCCACTGCCGGACGAAAGCTGTGCGCGTGTGTGTGGGTGGGTGTACAGTTGTGTGTGCAACACACACACATGGGCAGAAGTACACACACTCGCACATACACTTAGCGGTTGATTGACATGTAGCTCTTGGCTTGAACACAGCTTAATCCCGCTGCTTTCACAGATGGACTCAGTCTTCCTCTTTTTGTCTGGTGTCACCAGCAGCGGCATGTTATACATTCACACAAAGACACACACACACACACACACACTGTACAGTACCATGTACTTTTGTTTACTAGGAAGGCAGGCTGCTGTGTGGGTTCTAATCCCCCTCTGTAACCCGCCCTCCCCTTAGCGGCCACCCCTGATACACACACACACACACACACACACACACACACACAAACACACGCACACACACACATATGCATCTACTCTTTGGTCATTAAAAAAACAAAGGAGGTCAGTATCAGGCAGCTGGGTCCTGTGAAGCGCGAGTTAATCCTCATTTTCAAGGCCCACAGACAAAAAGAAGCCTCACAGATGAAATGTTTCATGAGTTACACATGAACACGTTGCTCTTGTGCCACCTTGTTCATCCATCCATCCATCCGTCCACTTTCACAACAACATAGTGAGTGCGTTGTCGTTCAGGTTCTTCGTAGGTTGCTACAGTGCATTATTAGCACCAATAAAGAGGGAAGAAAAGATTAGACTTTTCTCCCCCTCCCTAATCGTATTCCACTTCTGCAAAGGCTTTGATTTCCATGTAGATGGAGCCGTGTTGATAACGTCGGGGAACTGCCCCGGAGAAATGAGGCAGAGCGATAAGATAAGGCGAGCAGATCCCAATCCAGACAAAAAAGACAAAGAGGAGAGTCATCACCCCACATGGCGGTTAATCTCCATTCAATCCAGAGATTACCGCAGTCAAAATTCTCATCGCTGCACCCAGCAAATGATTAGTCATTCCCAAAGGAGAGGTTAACTGGTGCTCCCCCCCTTCCCCTCCCCTCACCATGAAATCTTGGAGTGAAAGCTGATCAATAACTAGTTCCTGGTTACAATGACAGAGTAGCAGCTTTGGCATCACGACACATGTACTTCAATGGCAGTGCTTATTGCACACGCACACAAAGACGCACTGCTGACAGCCACACTGTTTTCTAGGCTTGTCACTTGCTAAAGACTTGACCACTGATTAGGTCATTGAGCTGTTTTCTTTACACAAGTAAACAGTAAACAGAATAAGCGTGCTCTCCAGGAGAGAGGCCCGTTTTCTCAGTATTGTGCTCAGCCTACACTGACTTCTATGCTAATGGACTGTTTTAATCGAGTCTAATCGTATTGTCGTATCAGTGTGCAAGTGATTAGCATTCAGAGAGCAACGGCGGAGGGGAGAAGCCTGACATCGATAAATGACATGTGACCCTTGACCCCCGAGTGCTCCGGCTGCTGAAAAGTTCCTCTCCATTTATCAGCCTCACCCCAGGCCTCTTCATTTCCTGTAGCACGGCTAATCATAATGTACCCAGACACCAGCAGGTCTGGAGGCCACCCTCCTTAGGGGACAGAGCGGGGAGCACCTGTAGTAAAGTAATACACCCATTTTTAGTGAGGGAGATAAGAAAGTTGTACAAGCCAACTGTCATTTGTAGATTATTAACAAATGTGTGCCATGCTAACATTTAGCAAAGAATCTTTCAAGTGAGAAACTCGTGGCAGCATGACTACTGAAACAGCGCTGGGACCCATCTCCATCCCCAGGACTCATGGTGGAAAAATCATGTGTTTATCGCGCTTACTTTATACTAAATAACATTTAAATACAAGTGTTTAATCGTATTACGCTTATCCTTAGTAAATGAAGTAGCCTACTGAGCGTATAATTCATACATAGCCTAATATAAGTATTGGACTTATATTTGCCAGCATGACTCAAAATTACAGTTAATGTTATTTCATGTGCGCTAGAAGTGTAAAAAGCCAGCTGTTTGCTAACAAGTTCACCATATCAACTTTTCAATTTTGAGTAAGTTTACAGCTGGTCCCAGTGCTCCAGAGTGGCCAAAAATCTTTTAATACTGCTTTAAGCAACTTTCCACCTTGAAATACTAGGTGTGTAATTAGTCCCCTCTTTTTCCCCCACTCAGTTGTCACTTAAGACGTGTACTTTGAAACAGCAAGTTATTAAATAGGCAGACAATTAATGCAACCAGACTGCTATAAAACATATGCAGTGCTGATGCTCACCAGGGTTTTAAAATGTGTGTGTGCCTTGTGCCACATGTTTAGCTTTGTGCGTAATGCTCTCTGCCATTGTTGTGTCTTGTCTGAGTCTAAGAGCCACAACACCAGCTCATTAATCTCATGTAGCCAGACCAGCTGTCTTGTCAAGGTCGTGGAGGTCTGGAGAAAATCTTGCTCATAAAACAACAGATAATCAGACAGTGGAAACTCGGATGCAGCCGTTCTACTTTCTTTGAAAAACCCTTGCTTGTGAAAATGGGACCTCTGCTTTCTTTTATGTTTAAGCAGGGAAGAAAATCAAGGCTTGAGTATCTTCTAACTAACCTTGGATTTCTTAAATGTTCCTGAAAGTCAATGTTGAATTTTTCAAAACATCAGCAGTAAACTGTGATGGTTTTCAACTATAAATGCATCATTCTTATGAGGCAAAATACAAAATGTGAACTCTGTACTCCACCTAACAGGTAAAAGGGACAACTCACACCAAGAAAAAACAAGCAAAAAAACCCCAACCAAACATATTTTTGCCTGTAGTGCTAGGAATCTAAATGGTTTGTGTCAATTGCAGAGTGTTGGAGCTATTAGCCGTAGAGATGTCTTCTTCTCTTCAATATAATGGAGCTAGATGGCACTCTGCTTGTGGTGCAAAAAATAAATAAATAAATAAATAAATCAATAGAAAACTCAACAGCAATGTTCCTTTTCAGAAATCATGAGCCTGTTACGGTAATCCACAAACCTTGTTGTGAGCAGTTTCATTTAGGAACTATTTTCTTTATACTGAACTACACCCACCAACCATATCACCCTACAGAAGAAAGTGTTAATCTACTGCTAGCTCACCTAGCACCACTGAGCAAACGTTACAGCTCAGCCGGGGAGGACACCTTTGATGTTACCATATCGCTCTGTCACATGCATGAGCCTCTCGTCCATGAGTAGATGCACGCTTCCTTCTGCACACTGATACAAATTTAGTTAGGTGTCAAGAAAATTGTTTCAACACTTGGCAACTCACACCAAAAGAATCTAGGTCGATAAACAGCACCATAGGTAAGTGGAAAACAATGTTTTAATATATTAGATGTAATATTTTTGATTTTGGGTTGAACTGTCCCTTTAAATGCTTGTGCAGTATGGAAGCACTCAGTCTAACCTCAGCATGATGGATACATGTGGTTGAAGCCTCAGCCCACAGTGTGACTGTTTATTAGATGCTGATATTAAATGACAAGAACAGGAAATAAAGCAGATGGACAATGACAGGTGCCAGTTTTCATTTTGGGAGGGAAAAGGCAATGGATTCATTTCCATCTGCTGAACTTGCATTTTTAATTAGAAGCACAAACACAACGCGGTTACATTGCATCTGTACAATATTTGGATACAGGATAGTATACAGATTTATCTTCTGCCAGTTATTTGAGATCTGAACATCTTGATTATTGTCTTATTTGGCAAACTCCTCACACCATTTGCAGCTTCTTTTTTTTTTGCTCTTGCATTCATCTCACTTTCTCATTGTTTGATGACACTATATGAACAGACTTGCATTTTTCTACATTATTAAAAACGATATACAAGTGTTTGTCTCATGTCAGTGTGACAGAGATTGTAGATACAATATGGTTAAGGTGAATTATGCAGGAATTGACAGCTACTGTTTGTAAACGGTATTTCTTGCAAAAGTAAAAGCCAATACCAGCTTGTCTGCTTGGCTTTTCACCAATAGATGACAAAATACTGAACATAGCCACCGTGATGTCACCCACTGGTTTGTGGACTCCTGTTTCGAAGCCTAAAATTTAACATTTTGTCTGTCGCTAACTTGCATTTTTGTTGCCATAAGTGACCATATTTGGGTGAGAGGGTAACCCTAATGCTAGCTGCTAGCTTGGTTAGCACAGTGCATTTCCAGCTATAGTTAACTATGATGGGAGCTATTTCTGATTTTTGCTAGATTACTTTTGTATGAGTCTATTCATTCGTTTTTAAGGGACAATCCTGCAGGTATACAATTAAGAAATGATCTATACCAGAGATATTTTGTCACTTCTCTGTTTAACTCACAAATAAGTTGATCAACCATCTCTTTGCGATATAAGTCTAAATATTCTATTACATGTGAAGAAACAGTGAGGTTGCACTGTCTTTGCCCAACCAGCAACTCTGAGCACACAGCAGCTTCTTCGGGGTACCATGGAAACACGCGACACCCTGCTCATGTCCGGTTTGTCAAAGAGGCCCTTTATTTTAGCAAGTGCACTGAGTATTTAGTATTTCACACACAAGCACGTATTGTACGCGCTCCTTCCACCCACACATCACTGTGATCAGATTGTCACAAGGGCCCGATGACAGAGACAATGTGACAGTATGTGATTTATTGTGTCACAAGAGAAAGTAAAAGAGGGTAATTGAGGGGTGAGCGAAGGAAACAAAGTTTGCAGGTGTCAGCGTAACTTTGTCTGCCATCAAAAGGACTATGATGAATTTATTCATGGGTGGGTGACGCTGCCAAGTCAAGGACAAACACCATATAATTACCCCATAAATTTAGGAAGTGATTAATTCTAAATTCCAGCTATTTAATTAAAATATGCAAATAGACAGCCATCGTCCTAACATGCGACACACTCAGCAGAGTAACAAAGTTTGATGGGAGTGCAGTCACTTCTGAACATTAGCTGTCTAAAAAAAGAGCCACAGACCACACACACACACACACACACACACACACACACACACACACACACACACACACACACACACACACACACACACACACACACACTCTCTACATCTGTCTCCATTGCACATTTGCGCCATTGCGCATCACTGATTTACTGAGCACATTTGGGTCCAACAGTGGTGACTCAAGCAAGCTGACTCCTTCAAAGCAGAAGAAGAGTTGGAGAGCCATTACAGATATAATTGGATTTCATTTCAACCATGTGAGTGGAAAAAAGACTTGTCACCACCCTGGAGAAAATGGAGCCAAAAAATACAATCATTGTATTTACTGCACTGCATAGAGGGAGAGTGTTTGTGTATATGTATAGATGCATTTAACAACGTGCGCCTCCGCCTGTGTATGTGTGTGTGCTTTTCTTTGGGCCGTGTGGGTGTGTGTTGCACATCTCGACGCGTAAAATCCCAAGAGACACACACACACACGCGCACACACGCAAGTGTCAAATGAATCCAGAGAAAGAGAGAGAAATGGGTTTCCCTGACACTCTTTAAAGCGATGCATCAGAGAGGGACAAATTGAAGACAGTAAATGCAGGACAGGAGGGAACCACAGCATCAGCCAGGCCTCTCTACTTTCGGAAATAAGCCTCACAAATTGTATATCATGTCTGTCACTGCTACACAGCAAAATGCCCATCTTGACAAGACGTTACAGAGCCCTGAAACTGGCAAAAAAAAAAGACTTGCACTGAAAGATGAAAATAATGTTATGACGATAGAAGGATGGTGTAATACTTTAGCTACTGTTACAAGAGTTTATACAGTCCTTGTGCATTCATGCAATAACTGTAGAATCATAAAAACAAGAAAAGAGTACTGTTTTGGATTGAGTGTTCATGCGTTATTCCAACATGTTTACCCACTGCTAGCTGTCTCCATTGCTCTATTGATGTTTTGCATATATAAACACACACATTTAAATCCAGGCAACGCAGTTGCCAGAATAAATGTTGGTTTGTACGTTGTACATTGTACATTTCTGCAATCCACAGATATGTCACATTTGCATGTTAGTTAAGAGACTGATGTTGTTAAAGTGGAAAGCCTTGGTTACTCATGCAGGCTGGTGGTTGGGGCTGAGCTGTTCATAAATAACAATAATTGCTTATTGAATAACTGACTGTAACTGGACCTTTTGTGATAATGTGGAAAATAAATAAATAAAAGTTTTTTAAAAAAACAACATTTGCATGTTGTATGTAGACTTGCCAGAACACTGTGATTAATGTGTTGTTAGGTTTAGGCACAAAACACTTTGTAGCGGTTAGGAAAAGATCATGTCTGGCTTGAAATACCTAGTAAGGGCACAATCCAGGCAAGATATACAGCAATGTTTCTGTAAAAAACATCCACATTTTGTGGCACTAACCTGTCTGGAAGAAAAATAGCTACGGGTCACTGAATAGATGCCACATTCGTTGCCTAAAAAGCCACTGGTAACCCAGCAATGACTCGATAACTCACATAGTTTTGTTTGTTTTCTCATTCAGTAGTCTGCAGCGGACTACAGCTTGGCAGCCATCTCGACTGTCATCCACCATGCCCTCCATGCAGTCAGCTCATATACTACATCTTTTCAAAAAACTTGATATAATATGTATAAAATGTGCAACATATTTGTGGTTTGCAGAAATGTACAATGCCAATGTTTTCATCGGTGACTGAGCTGATCCAGGACCAATCTCTGACCTGAACGTTCATGGACAAAAACTATTTTATTATTATTGTATTATTATATAAGTATGAGGAGGGGGGGGCTTTAATAATTAACTGTGCACCAAGACAAAAAAATAAAATAAAATAAGATAGTGACACATAAATGGGAGAGTAGAACAAATGCATGCACTTGCTTTCTTCACATTCCTTTCTACACTGCATTTTAATTATTTAACCAACCAATATTATTTATTTATGTATTCATATATTTTTTGACCTGTCTTATAATGTAATAAAAGATACATTTCATGGCTCCTTATAAGCATAGTAGGGTGGAGATTATTTTAGTCATGCACACATGAATCAAATTAACATGGTTTATGCAGTTTTGTGACTCTCCTGACATTAAATCTGGGATAGGGAGTTTTCTAAGAAATACAAAAAACATAAACGGCGTATTCTGAAAATACAGTCTCCTCCTGAAAATGAACGTTTTACCAGAAAGAATACGTTCGGGTAGAACTTTTTTGTAATCATCAACATCTTGATTTCTAATAGTAATTAAATTACTTTTTTTTAAAGTTACTTTACAAAATAAATGTAATCAATTCATTTTATCATGTAAGTCCATCGTATCTTAATAGTTTCTTCCAAACATTGCTTGTGGGCCTATACAGTTCTTTGAGATAACACACTGATGTCTAGCTAATGTTAGCGACGAGGCCAGTCTTTCCTCACAGGCGAGATTTTTCTAACACCTGAAAACAGAGCAAAGAGGAGGTTCAGAAGTCGTGTTTATGCTGAAGTTTCTTATGGAATTTTTGCCCCTACATTTTTAATGCAGTAGTTTGCCATATTTTAAGACATCAACATTTTTGAAACAGGTAACAAGCTTTGTAAACAAGTCAGATTTCTCATTCCTTGCCACATGTGCTCACTTTTTTTGAGGAAAACAAGATGTTAAGACTCAATCCTAGATAAATGAGCTAAGATGGGTGGATTTTGCACCACGGCACCCAGATGCCACACCGGTCTTTTAGGAATGCGCCAGAAAAGTGGAGCTCCGCACGGTGAGTCAAGACGAGGGAGGAGGGAGCCTGGGAGCATTTGATTTCCCATCAAGAACCTCCAAATGCCTTCAGACCTCCCCTTCACAGCCCTGACAGGCACACCTACATACACATCTTCACATCATCACACTCCTGTGCACATGCAGACAGATGGGTGCAGCTGCTGCACACCTCCCTGTGTCTAACTGACATATATATTTAACCACCCACACGTACTTTACATGACACACACGCACGCAAGATGCAAATCAAGGCACACTGACACACAGGCAGGCTTTTCCACTCACTGCTCCACGTGTGCAGGGCTGCCCTGAGATATTCACCAGAGATTTGGGAGTTTAACTGGTGCAGGGCCCAGATTGGAGGCTTTGATCGTCATGCAAGAGTCAGCTCACCAAAATGTTGACGATGGGTTATTTAGAAGCTGGAGGCTGCTTTGGACAAACACACACCACAACAGACTGAGCCCGCTTCTCTGGCATCAAGAGTCTGGGTTTCCCTCTCCTCCCCCCGAATCCTCATCTCCATCCTAAATGTGCCAACCTTTTGTTTAGAGAGTTTTTATCTGGCAGAATATGAAGCTTGACAATACACAGAAATGATAATAAGGCTCCTCTTCTGATATTTCGAGGCTCTGACCCAGTTTTGATTTGTTCCACGGGGGGCGTTACTGCGATACATCGCTTCAGAACACAACTCTAATCCTAATAAACAGTGAATCCGCTCTATAATTACACCACAAACTTTCCTCGCCACAAACAAGTGATGTTTGATGGTGGATTGCTGGATTTCGTCTAAGCCGGCCGGCCAAGTGTGATATTTGCCACCTACTTGGAAAGGAAACGATTTGCAGGTACATGAGGAATCAGCCAGATTGAGGGAGATGCTACATGTGTGCGAGTGTCTTTGAAGGAGGAGGAGAGAAACGGGATCTGAGGGGAGCAGTGAGTGACAGAGGGAGAGACAAAGGTAGAAGACAACACAAGTAAAAATGAAAAATAGATACAGAAAGAGCCAGATGGAGGTTTGAATATTCTGCTAACTGCCATCCCTCCACATGTACTGTGGCGTGACGTGCCGTTGTCGCTGTAACCCGCCCGATGAAGAACAAGGCAGATGCGTAATGTTGTAGGAGAACTCAAATGTCAGTCGGTAATGGGCAGCCTGTTATATTAATCTCAGTCAGGGGCCTCCTTAAGACTCCAACATCCTTTGGGAGGAGTGTCATAAAAAATAACGCAGTAAAGAGAACTGTGTAGCAATGCAGCATGAAAAATGCCCTCCATCTGCAGTGACTCAGCCAGTGAATCCAAGGTAAAGAGGAATATGTTTGCCCTCTCTCTTTCTCCTCTCATCTCCACGCTCTCTCTCTCTGTCTGTCTCTCCGTCTCACTCTCCACACACGCTCTAGCTCATAGACTCGTGTCCGCACAGACGGAAAAGGGAGACACTTGCTTTAGCACATTATCAAGGCCTGCTTACATTCATCGGGTACATACGATTTCACTCACTGTCCTCAAATAGACATATGAATTCACGCATGCTTGCTCAAACAATCACTACTGTCTTTCCTTTTCTAAATCAAACAGCAGATGCAGGCGTTTTCTTCCTCTACCCCCTCCAGTTTGTTAATCTGTTAATTCTACATTCCCTGGGTGAGACAGACAATAAGGACGATAGGCTTCAACGTTAAAACCCCTGGCTATCGGATCTACATGGTGAGACTGTCTATTGTTGCGGGGCTTTCTAATGTAAATAGGCAGTGTAAACAACAATCACTACATGCTACTGTCCTAGATAGATACTACTGTGGACCGCAACACCATTAAGCACAAAGACATATTTATGCATGACTGACTACACACACATTCATAAGTTCCAGTAGACCGTGGCGAGGCCGAGGACAGCACATGCATAAACAAGCATGAACTCTCTTTTTGATAAAGTTCACAGGGACTATGTTTACATGCACAAAATATTCACTTTTTTGTTCACATGACTAATGAAAATGAATTCCACTAATATTCATGATTACATGCAGCCATGCACACTCAGATTAATGTGCCGTAACATGTCATTTATCACATCAAAATATGGAAAAGTGACATTCTCGTTCCATTTTGCTTCATTGCATCAAAATATCAACTTCTAAGTTTTCTATTTGTTTTTACAAGCAAACACAAGCTCTTTTTAACACTAATATCATCACAACCAAGTACCTCCTTTAAGCATAATTTGCATTTTAATACAGAGCCAAACATTGGCAACATCATCCCGCTCCAATGTGGGATTTTCAACAGTATGCCGGCATCGTAGAATCAAAAGAGGCCTGATGGGTGTGACATATAACATATGTGTCGGCAACGCTTTAGAAACAATACGACTGGCATTAACATGGCAATAAGAGTCATTTACCTTAACATGGCATCAAAACATAAAACCCACCCTGCCCATGTTCCAGTCCTGCTGATTGTCTTGTTTATATAGACACTGTTTCAATACTATTTCTACCTCCCATGATGGCGCATAGGCAGGACTGCTCTATCCCTACATCCCACAATCATACTTTACAGAACGGTGATGCGGCATAACAATGCAATATTCCTGCCTTGAACTGGCAGTGCAAAAAGGGCTGTAGCCTCCGTCTTTTATTCCTTCAATCATCCTGCTGAAAAGGTTGTTCATGCAATATTTGTGCATATTCAAAAATCTGTTGATATCTGAGCTTTCATAATGTTTAAACGAATGTGTGTTTCTCCCCCCAACCAGAACTGTGGGCTTTTCTTTTGGGAATGCATTTCTACTCTAGCTTTAAAAACTGCTGACTAGTTGGTTTGTGCCCAACGCACAGAGCTAACAGTAAACAAGCATGATGCCTAGTGTGGCAAAGTACGTTAGAAACCTTAATTGAGAGGTATATTCCGCATACACTGCATACATGTTCAAAGAATGCTCCCAAAACCCGAATAAATTTTAGCATATCCAGCAAGTCCTAAATCTAAAATGCTATATGAGGAAAAATTCGGACTATCTAAACTGAATGTATCAAATTTAGAATATTGTAATATTTGAAATAACAGTGGAATATTACTGTGCATTTAAACTAAAGTGTACTGAGCATCTTTTAGTGTCGTGAACTGTTTGTAGTGGGATATAGTATTTCCACAATAAAAAAACTCCACTTCTTGGGGGGGATGTAAATGTTCACAGAAGGTGTGTGAATAAATCCTGGTATTTATGAAACCACTCAAATTTGATGAGCAGTGAATGGAGGCATATCATCACTTCCTTTTCTTTGCAAAGGCAGTGTGAGCCTGTTTATTCCCAGGATGTGTTACCTTTGCATGACTGCACCCCTCGCCGTGTTAAGTTTTCTGATTTTTTGATTTTCAAACCGGTGCACCTGTAATTCGAGGAGCGACTCCTTGTTTACCCGCTCATGTTGCATTGAAAATCGCTGCACAAAAGTAGGGATTTTTTGATTTCAAGATGACATGGGATACATTCATACGCAGTTTCCTGTTTTTTAATCTTATCCTGTTTTTGATCATATCTGGGAAATGACATTTACACGCTACATAGAGCAGCCTGGCTATTCATACATGATTCCGACATTATCCAGGTTTCGGATCATCTGTTCCAGTGCAGGTGAATTCCTCTCTGTCGTTTTTGTACCAATTTAGTTACTGCAGCAGCTGAGGATGAACCCAGTTCTGACTTCCTGGCCTTTGCTGCTTTTACTGTGCTGCTGGAATGAGGTTCCTCTATATCTGATCCCCAGTAAGAGCAAAGACACAGTCTATCCTCCACATTACCAGTGTCAGACATACACTTTCATTTCAGCATGTAGCCCATCATTGCATCATTTATGATCATATTTTTTGTTTTACTGACTGACTATTACATAATTTAAGTTGAGGAAGCACTGCAAACACAGCATGCAGTGTTTGCAGGGGATCACAGGAGCCTGGTTTCTTTTGGAGTACTCCAGCTAGCAAGTAATCTATTTTTTTTTTTTTTTTACCACAGACAGTTTGACTTGTCATATGCCACATTAACATCTTTAACACTGTAATTATTTTAGCAGCAGAGGGGAGAAATGTTAATGGTATCTACAAAGTTGTAATTCAATGAGTTGCAGAGATCAGACAGTTCTTGCAGCAGCGTTATCTCCCACTATATGAAACGAACTACAGAGGTGCCAAAAAACCTTTTAAAAATGGTTGTAGAGCCACAACTGCTTGTAGTTATATGTGAACAAAATCCTTTATTAACAGTGATACAATACATTCTGTTGATTTTTCTGTGGTAAATTTACCACTTAAACTTCAGGGAATATCCAAGTTTTTATCTCATAAATTATGACTTTTTTTCCTCCGATTTTTTAAAATTTTAGCAGTGTTTAGCAGTGAGCTCCTCAATTTGGAATAATGCTGGAGCTCTCTTGAGTCTTAAAGTCATTAATTTGATCATTTACACTTGTGCTATTTTTTACATTATTACCCAAGAACCAGATCATTACTTGGAGACCAGTAAATACTGAAATGCACTGATTTATGTCAGAACCATAGAGCTTTACATATAACTGAGGTTTAAAATACAGTTGTTCTGAGGTGAACAGTTCAAAAGATACCTCAGTACAGTACAGTACTGAGCTCTGCTGATGCAGACCATTTGATGAAAGCTGTGGAAAAGCCAGTAGGCAGATTTTGGGATTGGATTGCTTTGTCAAACTACCATCCAAGTTAAAGAATGAAATTTCTTGTTTTCTTAAATAACAACAATGGATGACAAGCACAAACAGTGCTACTGATGACCTTCCTATAATAGCAAACATGTCAATAGATTCATCACTATGTCAACTGAGCAAACTCCATTCGCAGATTAAGCAATTTTAGAAGTTGGGAAGTTGGCTCTGGTGTAACCAGCGGATATCCATGTTTTGTTAGTTGAAGCTACCAGTAACTCCAACTAGTAGCTGCAACTAACACAACATGGATATCCATGTTATCTTGTAGTTATGTGGCAAATCCAATTGTAGGGTTGCCCTGCACTTTTCAAAATAACCATAATAAAGTGGAAGTTATATTGGGATTGTTTTGTCAAACCAGGTAAAATTTGTTTTAAAAAAATCATTTGTTTTAGAACATCTCCAGTACATTTAACTGCTATTTGCATTTAAAAGACTTTATTTCCTGACTTCACATTGGTGTACTTGCGTAGCATATATGCACACACATGCAGTAAATGCTTTGGGAGCCTAATGCAAGTTATCCTGTACTAGAATAAATTATATTTCCCTTCCGCTGACATACTGACACCCTTCCTGACATTAAAATAAACCCACAGTCGAGCACTTCTCACACACGAGAACACATGCAGGCACGTCAGAGAGAGAGTGAAAGAGAGAGCATGTCAGCTTCTGCTGTGGCCTCACTCATCCGTGGCCTGCTCCGATGCAGATGTGCTCTCTACCTCGTTAACCTCGACCAATGGGAGCTGCCCGCGTGCAGCTGTGCAGCCGACATGCCGCTCTGCCTCACCACACTGCAGCGCTGGCACGAGGAGCCCACTGGCACCAAGTCAACACATACTCACATGCTTGGACACATGTACGTACACATACAGTACATGCTAGTGTGCGCACACATACACACACACACACACACACACCCCCACACCCCCACACACACACACACACACACACACACACACACACACACGGCTGGAGAGTGCTCAGACATGACTGTGTTTTCAAACAGAATGCACCTCTGCTCAGACTCGGAGCATCTCGCTGCACAGTGTGCTGGCATGTATTACACGCAGTCACCTTGTTCAAGGCCAGAAATAAATAGGTAATTTATTGACAGGGGCGGCTTACCTGACTACATTCAATTACACTTTGCGAGGGGCTTGTAGAAATTTATATTTATTCCTGTAATGCTCACCGCAGCTCAGCATCCTGCAGGGCTGCAGCTACTACTACCGCCCGCTTCACAGTAACCATAGCAACTACTTGGGGCTACCAGGGTTTTGAGGGGAGGAAGGTCAAGGGTTGAGTTCTGTTCAGTGGAGAAATCAAATCTGCTCTTTGCCTAGACAGCAGCTCTGAAGATTGATGTCCAGCAGGAGAAGAATCCATAGAGCAAGTTGCTTTGGGGGGTTCAGGCTGCTCTGACCCAGGCTAAAATCTGCTGCCCATGCCCACTGTGACTGAGTGCCTATCTGACTGATGCAGAGGCTTTCCTGTCTGCTGAATCAAGATGTTTTTTATCTGCTTGTGTGATTGTCCTGAAACATCAGAGGACTCGGAAATGCTGGATTTATTCCAGGCAACTCTCGGTCAATCAGTTTGCAGTCTGTTGATTTGTCTCTTTTTGCCTTTTACATCAGAAGCGAGCCCACAGGTGGTCGCTTACTTTATCGTAGCCATGGCAACTGTGTTTGGCGGAGTAGAGAAAAAAAAAAACCTTCACTTACCTTTAGAGGGGCAGCTCCTTGATGAGCGTGGGCGATTTCTCCTTCGCTAAGTGTGTTTTAGGCTCTGACGGACCTCTGACTCAGAACAAAATGGACACTGCTCGCTGCCCCCCGTCAGCCCAGGTGGGCCATATTCATTCCCCCTCAAGGCCAGTCCACAGATGGGCTGAGCCAAAAGGGGGTGAGTTGCGGGGGTGGAGGGAACTGGGCACAGTCCTGGCATGGAGGAGCCGAGCCATCTGCCTGTCAGGACTGCTCCATTTCAGACCCCTGCTCTGGCTCTCCAGTGTTCCCACCACAGATGGACAGCCTTCAGAAAGGTGTTAGTCATGCCTGGGCTGCATCACAGTGACACTAGGAGGGCCGTACAGTCTGGCTATCATTAAAGCAAAGGCTGAGTGAAGAAAGGAGGATGGAGGGAGGAGTAAATCGGTTGTGTATTTGAACAGGTTGAAAGGGGTTACAAGGCATGGCGGGGACCTGTCAGTAACTGATATTTGCACACAACATTAAGTAAACGGCGTGTGCATGTCAGATATCAAAGGAACAGTGTGTAAGAAACAAAGGTGAGGATTGCAGATTGCAACCAGTTGGAACTTCTCCTGGTTAGTGTTCCTTCAGTGTTCATCCTTTAAGAGGTTTTTAGCAGGTGTCAAATTACCCACAGAGGTCTTTGTTTCTCCAAAGCAAACGATCCAGGTGATTTTAACCGATAAAAACGCTGAATTAAGCAGTGTTACATTACAAATCAGTGTTTTCCTGATGCTGATTGGCACGTCACTGACAGGCTGCTAATTTGTACTCACCTATTTTGTCTAGTAGCTTAATGTGTGCTCACCTTATTTCTGATCCAAATGTTCAGGAGTTTTATCCAGAAGCAGAATTATCAGCCGAATTATCTTCTTCTCCAAGTCAAACAGACCTGTTGATTTAAACCTGTAAAAACACAGAATAACAGAGTTTTACGTTACAAATCTGTTTTTCTGACGCTGTTTGGAACATTGCAGTATACTTTTTTTTTCCTTTTAAATGTGTGTGTGTCCCTTTGTATCATTCTGTGTTCCCGCCATTAATCTGAAGGTTTCTGCAGGTCCTTGAACATTGTGCAGGCAGCAGTTTGTCACTCATGGGAAGGATAATTGATACGTTGATTCGTTAAGAGCTGATCAGATAAATGTATGAGAGGAGCAGTTGTTTGTGAGGGAATGCAAACTTTTAGACCCAGTAGAAAGAACAGTTAAGTTTCACTTTTAATGCACCTGACTTTCTGCGATTCCATCAGTGCACAGAGTACACTCTGCGCTCCGACAGTGTGGTGCAATGAATAACTGAACAACAATTATTTCAACAGCATTTGTAATCAATGGCCCAGCTCCAAAAAAAGAAAATCTATTTGTGGCAGCAGGTGCTCTATTGTGGCTGGTTGCTACAAATAAATGACTGTGTGGGGAAACCCTGTAGAGGAATGACAGTGACAACATTGTGATCTCCACTGACAAGGCCGCGCTCCCTTTGTAGATAAAGGCTCATTCTAAGGTAATGAATTCTTATTTTTAGGTGATTATCAAATACTAAAGAATCATACTTATTATATTATATTCCATTTCTGCTTATATATCTTCTTAAATCCTACAGACTCGACCTTTAAATACAACAGCCTACAACCCCTCATTTTACTTTCAGCACCCACACAGCACCACCACCTCTCTCCCTTTTGTCCTCGTTTTCTTGCTCTTACACCCCTGCCTTCCTGTGTCATTTTCCTTTTCACTGCTGTCTCTTGTGTGCTCCCACATAAGCAACATTTGAACACACAAACCCACTTCATTTTCTCACCTAGGTTTCCTGTCCGTCGTAGCCCTCTTTCCATTCACCTCTCCTTTCCCTCATCACATCATTTCTTTATGACCTTTTATTTCTCCTCCCCTCTGCTCTCCACTCCTCCTGTCAGTGGTAGCCCCATCACTAATCCGTTGGGATGCAGTGCAGCATCTCTGCCGGGGTTTTCTGGAAGTGGATTTGTAAGAGAAACACCAGTAAGCCCCTCGCTCCCCCTGTCTTAATGGCAGATTAGTGCCTTGCTCCGGCATTAAGTCGACAAACACACAGAGCCGTCGCGGAGCCTCGCAGGCAGGTACAGGAGTAAGGTGGAGAAGCTCGGGGAGAGACTCGACATCTGTCAGAAAAGTGGGAGCGAGGAACGGGGGTAAAAAGAGGGGGGAGGGCGATCATCGTAAACTAAACATAAGCTGCTTAATGTACCACCTGCTAATTCAATTTTTCACAGGAGAAGAGACAGGTATGGCGAAAAGACACGTGAACCCCTGCATATTTACCTCTTCATGGTGATGTTGTCATGTTCAGAGAGGTTGACCTTTTTTCAAGACGTTGGGTTTGACTGCAGCTCATATCGGTGGGGTATTTTTGTCCTCCTGTGCAGCAAATATAGACCATGTTTGCAATTAATATCACATGAAACAGATGGCATTTCTAATAAACAGGGAAAGGGTTTTTAGAATCATAATCTCATACCATAAAATTGTAAAACTTTTTTTTTTAACAGTTTAAACTTTAAGATGTAATTGCATGTTTTGATTTCTAAAAAAGAAATCTCTATATTGCGTTTTTTTTTTTAAAAATACATAAGATCTGAATTTCAAATTATTATGTGCTTATTTTTGGAGCTATAAGTTTTATGAGGCAAATGATAAATAAAAAGCAGCATGAACTAGAGTTGGGATTTGAAGAGGATCGCTTTTTGAATTAGTTCTTTTTAACCGCGGCCAAAGCTTTTAAAGTCAGAGACTTTGGACGGAGCCAGGCTAGCTGTTTCCCTCTGTTTCCAGTCTCTGTGTCAAGCTAAGCTAACCAGCTGCCGACAGTAGCTTCAAATTTACTGTGTAGACATGAGAGCATAGCTACAACCTTCTCATCTAATTCTCTGCAAGAAAACCATTAAGTATATCTCACAAAATCTTCATACTACACACAACATACAATCCTGTGGCAGATAACATTTTCCTGATAAAAAAAAAAACATCTGTGTGGTTTGTAGAAAGTAATAAAGTCTTTTTAAAGAAGCAGCAAAAGGAACAGCGGCAATTTGTTTGCTATAAGTAAAACTGTCAAGTTAAGATGAGCAGAAATACACACCGTGGCTACTCCTGCCCCCACAGAAGTTCAAACCTCAACATAAACTGAACGATAAAAAATAATCTAAGCACTGCTTTTCCCAGACGACAGACACAATAAGATGGAAGTGAGAGGAAATACTAACAAATGTCTCTTTTAGCAGCAGTAACAGTGTTGCTCTATGGATGACAATGTCAGAAACCACTTAAGTCCAGATGTTAAGTCTGTATAAGAACTGGATGTTTTTGTAACGTCACCCATTGGTTTATGGACCACAAATTTAAAGCCAGAAGTTTTCATATTTGGTGTGAAGGTGGAGCTGTAGAGGAGTGAGGGATGGATCTGACTGAGAACCCGAGGACACAGGTTATCAAACACCCGTGCTTTGTCATGCTTCTCAGTGTGTGATAATGACGCCAAAGGCTTCCTTAAGTACCTCTGTGAGACACAGCAGGCTTTCAGCTAACTGAAACTGTAAATCCAATGCAACGAGAAAGTCTTTGTAGGGCAGGAGGGAGGTGAGGCTGATGAGTCAAACAAAAAAGGACTTTCAACCAGGTCTCTGCAGCTTGTGTCCAGTGTAAAACCAGAAATCATCATTTCTTTATTGTACATACAGTTGTCATTCACGTGATGTATTTTTGTCACGTTATGTAACAAATTTACTTCTTTTAACCCACATGATCTTTTCTTAAATGTAACAGTTTTGTTGCCTAAACCTAACCACAAACACTTCACAACATTAACTACTTGCTACTATGTGTTTAATCTGTGTGTCACATAAATGTGCTAAAGGGTTTCCTGTGCGTCCCTATAGAAAAAATGAATGTTTCAAGACACTTCTGCATTGGCTTCAGTCTCAACCCCTTGGTCCGGACAAAAATAGCTCAATATTCTCCTCTACTGCCACCACAGTGGCACATTTTTGTTTGATAGTGAAATGTCTATATAAATATTGGATGGTTTGCTAGAGAATTACAGAAGAATAGCCTCAAGTGCTCGAGCCTCGAGACTGACCCTCTATTAATACTACAGGCATTAGATTATGACTCTAAAAACCTTTTCCCTCTTTATTAAAAAATACCATAATATTATCTTACTTTACCTGATTAGTGTTTTTTGATTTTTTATTAGAAATGTATTGAATGTATTAGAAATTAGAAATGTATTAGAAATGTAAATGTATTCTACCTTACTGCTTTGTTATAATAATAAACAGCTATCACACATGCTTGCTAAAACATGTCTGATATATTAATATTTACTAGCCATTACTGTGTTTGAGTTGAGAAAATTATGTTTTTCTCACAGTTTCTCACCAGCTTTAATTTAACAGGCAATGATGATTATGTTTGGGGAGTATGTGGACAGGCTGTACCTGTAACCATTAAGATCCACACACCCACAGCCTTGCCCCTCAAAAAAAAAAAAAAGTCTTGTGTATCATTACTTATAATAAGCATGTAATAAAATCCCTACACCCACTGGGTTTTCCAGACCCTACACTGAGAAGCAGCTGTCGACACACTGACATCCTGGATGCCTTCATCTGCTGATCCCGCGGATGATCAGACAGCTGGAAGCTGCTGCCATGTCGCTCCTCTGGACGCTGTATGACACAGTCAGAGGAACTAACCTAACCTCGTGTGCCAGGTGAGGTGGGCTGACAGCAGAGCAGGACAGAGGGCTCGTTACTGGGTCAGCGCTGTGAACCGGCACTGCGGCTCACACATCTGACCTACATTATGCTTCACGTAGCCTGGACGAGCTGCGCTCCGGTGTACAGGAGTCTCTAGACAGAGTTTGGAAAACATCACATGTGCTACAGTACTGCTGGACTGAAGAGTGTAGCTGATGAGTATAGTTACTTCAATTGCTCATGCTTTTATTTCTTTTAGGATAGTGATATTTCATTGTTATATTCCTATTGATTTAAGCTTCTTGTGTTTTTCTTAATGTTTGCGACCTTCCTGTCAAAAAGCGCCAGGCTACACATCACTACTTTTAAAGAATTATCACACTGACTAGGATCTAATCTAAGAAACAAAACATGCAACATTAATTCCCATTAAGCATGATGATTTTGAGGTATTTTCCAAATATTGCTGTGCCTAGGTCTCATTTACAATTAAATTTGGGGTAATTGTGCACAGACAAACAAGAAAAAAAACTTATAATTACACATCATATGTACTGGCACAATTTGTTAACTGATATTATGCTCATTTTCAGGTTCATCCATGTATTTTGGGTTTCAACTGGAACATGGATTAATGCTAAAAAATACTGATTTTTTCTTACACTACCTGAATGAATATACCAATATACACCCACTGTGTGAAATGCTCCATTTTAGCATCTGTCTCTTTAAGCTCCCCTCTCAAAAAAGCCCAGACAGCTCTGATTGGTCAGTGTTTACGGGTTTTCTGCATCTGTGCTTCCGGCATCCGCATTGTCACTGCAACCGGGTTATGACCATAACTGCATTGTAACTATACTTTCTACCTTTATTCAGTATAGCTGTCATGGCTCATTTAAAAGCAAAGTTTCTGAGTTCGGACTGTGTGCATTTGCCTGTGGGTTGAACATTTTGATACTTTCACAGTATTAGCACCTACATCTGCTTTATGGTAAAAAAAAAAAAAAGTTTTAAATAAATTTCAAATTCAAATCTGTCATTTTTAACAATATGGGCCATTTAATGATTAAAAAAACAACTTATTTTTACACATTTTTTTCAGATTCTGCATTTCTTCCCTTACAATTTCCTTTTAAAATATAAAATACTCTAATCCTCATTGAGGCTGTGATCCAAAAAAAAAAAAAATCAATATGGCAGTAACACAGAATGATATGTGAGCAGACTTATTTATTCACAGAGGAAAGATCAGTGTAGTCTCGAGTCGTGTTGTGGTTAGACACAATATTCTGTGTGATCCCACAGCAGACAGATTTATTTTGGTTGTAATGTGTGCCCCTCATAAGGGGAGAAGTGGGATAAGTGAGAGTGAAGGAAATATGAGTGTGGATGATGATGGAGAAATGTGTAGTTTTGAATCTTTATGATATTTTTCCTGAAATGTTTGGTTTCCGTTTCACGTTGCTATTGCTGCTTTGCATGTCTGCATGCTATGCTTAGTGTGTGTTGTTGCTTCATGCTGTGTACGAGGCTATTTTGTGCTAAAATGCTATATGTTGTTGCTGTGCTGTTGTTATGAACTGTTGTTCTACTGTTTCTTGTTGCTTCGCATGGCTTGTGTTCTGTCTTGGGAGCTCCTGTTTGTTTTGGCTGTTGCTGTCTCTATGGTGTCCTGCTGCCGTTCTTATTGCTATGTGAATCTTACCATTTTACAGGTTTCCAAACATCTTTCCACAGGACTACAGTTGAAAATTAGCCTGATGGCTAACACTGGCACATTGACAGAAGTGTTGATTAATGTGTGATGTTCCTATAAATGAAATGGAGTGAAATGAAAGGAGGGTGCTGCAGGTGTTGTGGGTGTGTTACACTTCTTTAGTCCATTACAGCTTTAAAGTCCCGCTCCATTCAAAAATGTGTTTTGCTTGTTGTTACTCCACTTGAATGTTTCACCTTTACTGTGCAGGATGATGTGTGTGCATATTTTTTTAACATGCAGTTCATGAAGGTGGGAAGTTTCTCTGTGCTTACCTGACCTGACGAAAGGTTTTTGCATGATGACGTTGCTACACATAACCTACGGCCCACCTCACTGGCCCCTTTGTGACTGTAAAAAGCATTCTTTGATAATTGTGGGTTGTCGATCTTCCAAATTAGCCATATTAAACTATGGACACCACATTTGGTTCCAAAAGTCACACAATAACAGAAACAAACCAACTAATCGAGGCAGTGGTTGACAGAAACTACCATGTTATTTAGGGTAGTAGAGCCGATTATCCCCAGATCATCCCGGTAATTTCAAAAGCTGCACTTGAACCATTTTTGCTTCATGCACCACTGACGGACTATCAGAAAAATGAATGGGGCCTCGTGGTCGATGCTGTACCCAGTTCTCTTCATACATCCATGAGATCAACTCGCCCTTTAACCGCTGCTCTTAATAAGTGTGCAATGTAAATCAAACTTGCAAGAAAGTAAAGCAAAAGTCCATAGTGATTTTTTGTTATATTACCCCCTAAAGATGAGAGATGACACTCTCGAGTTCTTATTTTTGAATAAAAAACCTCAGACTGCTGATAGCACTTAAAACAACTGCAGTGCACGGATAACTTGTAAAGTAAACATGTGGGTAAAGACATGCATGTGTTGTTGTGTTTGCGTGCCTCCACCACTGACTGAATCCTATTCCACATGTGTAACTATGTGTTTTGATGTGTAGGTCCCTCCTTTGTGGAGAGCCTATTAGTGGGACAAAAGCACATGTTTCCCTTTTCATTTGAAAGAGATCAGTGGATTTGCACAAAGGCAACCCAATTTAGACATCTCTAACAAAGCTCTCCTTCTTCCTCCCTCTCCCCTCTGCCTCTGTCTCTGTCTCACATACATTCGCACATTTGCATGCTCTTTGAGGAAGTGGCGGTTCTCATCCAAAAGCCCAAGCTGTGAGAAAAAGGGGATTGTGGAGGCAAGCGACTGAGGGGACAGAATTAGTGGGAAACAGAGAGGGAGGGAGAGAGAGAGGTGTGTATGGGTGAGAAAGGTCCCCTGAAGAAGCTTAAGTCCGCCCTGTTTTAAAACGCTTTGATCTCACTCTGAGGCCGCTCACCCAAGAGTTAACACTGTTGCTTTATTAAGGACCTACTCTTCTCTGCTCCACTCTCAGCTCTGTCAACACTTTTTTTTTATGTTGGAGCTCAAATTAGCAATTCAAATGGAGGCTATTTGGATATGCTCGCCCAGCTTCCTCCCCTCGGCTTTCCAGGCAGTTTGACAATATTTTTGTTAAGCCCCATTTCCCCCTAACGCAACTGTAGCAACGGGGGAGAGAGAGGAGATGGGTAGATAGAGGGGAGGGCGGGGGGAAGGAGGGAGAGGCAGCATATGCAGCGAGTGTTAGTGTGGAAGGTCAAATAGGAGACAGAGTGGCCCTTGCCATTTGGCGTGTTCTCTCCGCTAAGCTAATATAAGGGATAATGACTGTTATTGGAATAATATGGTTCCATTTAAAGCTGAAAGGTTTAAATTCATTGAGGGATTATAAAACAGTGCCACCCTGCCATTAGACGATGAGCCTTTTTTTTTTGTTTTACATTCCCTGGCTGACCTGAGGGACGCCGTATACAACTGAACTATCATACTGTTTTCAGTTAAATTTCCAGAATGCAACTATTATCTCCTCAAGAGAAAAATGTATGAAATAACTATGTGTAAGGTGAAAGGTGTTGCCCACAGTTATGAAGCCACACAGAACTTTTACAGTGTGCTAACTGGACGCGACGCAAGGGAGCGTCAGTGACTAAATCTGTTTGATTACGTTTTTCCTATTGGACTGTCCTGTCATGACGCAGTATTACGCTAAGCGGCCAGCCATTTTGAGCATCGCTTTTGTTGCACGGCACGTTTCTATTTTTTTCCTGACGCTGGCATCTAGAGCTCAGTGTCAGACAAGAATGGCTGTTTTGCAGGGCTTGATAAGAGGACATGTGTACCAATTTTCTCCCTCTCTGTGAATACACTTTAAGCTTGTGACAGTTTTTTCCATTAAAAAAGAATAAAATGTTCTTATCAACATCGTTCTTATCTGTTGTATCTTAATAAACACAATTGTCATCTTTCGTATTCATATTCATGAAGATATGGGTTTTAGTAACAAATGTCACCAGAACAGCTGGTCTGATGAGGTGTAACAGCCAACTCACTAATGGTGTAAATTAGAAACTAACAAAAAAAAGAAATGAATGATTACTGACAGAGTCAAGCCATTTTGTTGGGAGTTTGTTGGGAGTGTGAGAGCCGTCGCCGCTGTGTTAGCTTCAGATAACCGGGCTGACATTAGTTTGCTGAGAGGAGAGCACTTCCAGAGACGGCAGCAACAGAATGCTTGCTGATCCAGCAGGGAGTCAGGACAGTCTGGGATCAGACCCCTGGTGAAAAAAGAACCAAACCTAGGTATCGAGTACCCATATACAGCGCAACTTGTAATTATTGTGGAAAAAAATACTCATATATTGAGATTGCAAGAGCTGGAAGAAAATGGGGAATATTTTACAAGACATCAGTGATACTGGTCCAGAGCCACGAATGAATTCATCCACAGGACAATATTAATGATGGGAAAAATATTGTGAACCTCTTGCCATTAAAGATCTAAGTGGAAAAAAAAAGAAACTACACTCCAGTCGGCTCCAGCTTATCAGCCGATAATTCCTTCTGGGTTCACGTCTGAGGTGAGACCAGTCTAGAGAGAGTGATGGAGGCGGCAGGAAGATCCCATAAAGAGAGAGAAGTTGCACCACGATGGCTTTTAACATTACAATAAAAGACGCTTTCAAGCAGAGGCAAACACAAATACTCACACCCAAGGCTGTACTCATTTGACGGCGTGCACGCGCATTCATCATGCACGAGCATGCGTACATTAGTTGATAGCCTTTGCACAAACACACGCAGAGGCACAGGCTGAGGTGAAAGAGGCACACAAACACACTCCAAACACACACACACACAACTTCTCACTCTCCCAAGCATCTTCTAGAGGACATGAGGGTGAAATTAAATATTATTTTTCTGCACCTCTCTGTGTGAGATTCGGGGAAATATGACAACAACAGCTAATGAAGCGAATGATATATCTCCCTCATGTGTGTGGCCTCTATCCCCAGCTCAGCCACAGAAGCCAAAAATGTGGCTCGGCTGGCACGGCCCAACCAATTTAACTCCATCAGATTGTATGTTTGTGCACTAATATCCAAAACAAATAGAGGCGGGCAAGGGGAAAGTGACAGTTAAATGCTAATTCAATATGTCTCAGTCCTGTCAATCAGGTCCAACTGATTAGCGGTGCTTGTTCGCCTAAATGTGTTGTATCACCTCCTTGCCAAAATATAATGTGATCCTTTCATGCATGGTAGGGCCGGGGTTGTGGCGCAGTGCTAAGTCAGCGCTCTAGTTAATAAGTCCTTTTCATTAAACAAGCGTTCATTAAACATTCATTCATTCACTCATCCTCATTTGCATTTTCTCATCATAAAAGCATTCATGAAACATTCATTTGTTCACTTGTTCTCATTTGCATGGTTTCAAATGTATTCTTGAAGGAATGAATAGGACAGAAGCAGGCAGAGAGCGAGAGGGGGACAGAAGTGAGGATGAGAAAGGAGATCGTTATTACTCCGTTTGAACAATCTTTCCTGTAAATGACAGTAGAAATTAGATTATGTTTGCACTCCTCATTAAATAGAGGCACTCGCCATGTAACAAAATTGCCTGTTGCAAACAATGCAGGGCCATGATATGAAAACAAATCATTTCTGGTATCAAAGCACGCAGAGGACGGGAAACTCATTCTTGGTTGCAGTTGAATGACGCACCTGCACAAGCAAACGACATCCCATTTTGAAGATGATGTGACTGGATAACAGTTACGCCACTCTGTGCAGCTGCCCATCTAACCATATCCCAAAGAATAAATATTGCAACATTATACAATGAGGTCACGCATATGACAATACACTGCATCTTTTTATTCTGTTTCCGTTTGATCCATATTGTATGACTGAGCTCTTCCCTACATGCTTTTTCCCCCCTCTCATGAACGGGCTACACATCAAAGACATATTCAACAAATCCTCTGTGAAATAGAGCAGCTTTGCTCTATGAAACATTGCTCTGGGTGCAACTCCCAGTACATACAGTATGGTTTGTGTTTGTATGTGAATGTCAATGTGATAAATTGAATACCGATGATGTGGCGGTGAGAGATCATCTTTATACGTCTCTAACCCTGAGAGCATTCTGCATCCTCTATCCTCTCTTCATTACCTTCTCCTCCTTTCCTTTTAACTTGTGCCGTCAGGGGAGACATCAATCTGAGTGACAGGTTGTGTGATCCTCCTTCGGGGCTTGGTGGGAGAAGGAGGGCTGTCAACATAAATATCCTTCCTGGATTCGTGGCGGACATGGAGCAGCCATGGCCACCATGAATCTTCATCCATGATCACAGGTGGAAAAACAGGAGCCCATCAGCATTGCTGAAAACCTCGCCTTCACCCGCAGACGCCACCATCATCCCCCTCCCTTCTGCAAACTACATGATCAATACTGTCAGTTTGGTGCTTGCTCTTGATTGTTTGCCCATTTTTATTTCCGCACAGGCGGATAATACAGACAGCCTGCCGTGTCTCCCAGTGGCTTTCTTCCTGAAACAAGCTTAAACATTTTTGTAGGCCCTATATCTGCATACATTGTAATGCAGGGATCTTCAGTCAAACTCAAGTCCTTTACCCATCAAGTCTAAACGTCCACAGAGATCAGTGAAAGTAATAATAAGACAAAAAATTAAATAAATACATTGCAAAGGTAACTCCTAAGTTTGAAGGTCACACCCGGCATTTCCTGTTATCATATTTTGACTGGTAGCTCCAGTCAACATTTCTGTATGCTCTTCTTTCCACACTGACAACAATTAAGTCACAACCAAAACAAATATAAGTATTAGAAAAGTACTTGGAGAGTGCAGACCAAGGTCAAATGCCCTGTGCCTGTCAATGTAAACATTAACAAAAGTGAAAAATAATTAGTGTATCTGCCCTGTGATTTGGATCCGCTCCAAAACTGACTGGGTTCTTCCTTGGCTACACCCCTCCTCCAAGTTCAATGAAAATCAGGCCAGCTGTTTTTCCATAATCCTGCTGACAAACAGACAGACAAACCAACAAAAACATAACCTTCTTGGCAAAGGCCATCTTGGAACCCATTGGCTAGCGTCTGATTACACTAAAGCCTCTGTGGCTGAGTGTCATTATTTCAGGTTGATCTGATGAAGTCAACAGATATTCTATACAGCATCATCAACAGGTCATGACAGTCACAATGATGCAGCATCAGGACCGGCACCATAAGGCCGATGCCGCAATATAGCTCACAAGTAAAATATGTATTGTTACAGTCACTCTATCATTGTCATCAACATCATCAATACTTACTCTTTTTAGCTCCAATTTGGTCTCCACCAACTCCTGAGGTGAAATATCTGTAACTGCAGCTAAATAACCTACTGAGTTTACCATAGATAGTTGCTAACTTAGTCTGTCATATGGTGCTGAGCAGGCAGTGTACAGCGGGCATTAAGAGTTTATATGTTGACCATAAAAGCAAAATATTGATTTGAAAGATGCAAAAATCAACAAAGAGCTGAGGGCAGAGCTGGAGTGATAATTCTCTGTAGGTTCGTCATGAAGAGTGACATGTTTCACAGCGCATGAATACAGTGATAGAGACAGATTTCAAAGGTTTTACTCTCGATGGATGGTTGGTATAAACTACATGTTTCTGGTTCTGTTTAAAACTGTTAGTATTTCAGGGTTTTGCTACTTTTCCTTCAGTTCCCATTTACATCACATTTCCACGCTGTTACTTTGGCATCCTTAATTTATATGTAGTCATTTTTCAATTATACACCCAGATGCACACACTGACATTAACGCTGCAGCTCAGTGGGGAGTGACAAACCCTGAGGCCTCATTTGTTAGAGAAACTCAGACACAAACATCGCTCCTGTGACCAAAGTCAGAAAGTTCGTTTGTTTTAATGAGAAAGCTGATCTTGAAGCTACAACACTCGGAAACCAGAATAAATTAATTTTGGAGCACTGGTTCACCCAAAGCCTTGACTAATTTTTAAAAAATGATAAATCGTAAACATTTTAGAAAAACAATGACCCTGAGGCCACTGCTTTGTACCAGCTGAGCTGTGTGGACAGAAAAATTGATTTTGCTACCCAATTCATTGGCAAAATGAATAACACCAGCAGAGGTACAGGAAGGTTACAGGATTCATTGCCTCAGAAAAGCTACAGGGGACTCAAGGTGAACACATCTCTCTGTCACCTTGTTTGACCACGGCCAGCTACAACAGATGCAGCTTATTGCACTCTGTCTTCCTCCCTGGGACATTATTAAAGATTACAGAAGATAATCGCCATGGTATCATGCCGGATGCTGGGATCAGGAAGCACAATATCATCACATCCAGAGCAGTTCACTTGGGGAATACTGGACTGCTTTGACGTGTGGGATCTACCCATAAGTCCGACAACTGTTAAACGATAACACTGCGCTGCCAGACGTGGTGTCAGGGGGCTTAAAGGTACAGTCTACGATCCATGTTTATACAAAAGGGCCAATCGATCAATAAAAATTCACTAATTCATTCAAAACACAGCTGCTGCTAAGACTCACAAATAGACTGACAAATGAATCTAACTTGTTTTGGTGTGAGTTGCCGAGTGTTGGAGATATCGGCCATAGACAAGTCTGCCTTCCGTCTCTTTCTTAGCTTATGGGCTAAATGTCAGCGGCTAACACTGAATTGGTGATCCTGAAACATACAATAATATCTGCTTTGATGTGGTTTTTGGTAGATAGCGTATAGGATTCGGTTTATATCCAAAAACTGCACACTCTCCCAGCTTTGCAGTCAAAACTTTCACAATGCTAATGCAAAAACAAAACCTTTCAGACAAGCCCTCTCTGTGATGGAGGTTTCAGGTTTCTTTGCTGGTGTAACATTGAAGTCTGTGTTTTCCTTATTGGACGGCTTTCGTATTAGTGACATACCTAATCTAGTTTGTCCATCATACGTTTGAATCCCAGATTTTACGGAAGTGCACAGACATCGCCCCCTTCAGTAGAGGAATGTTAAAACACTTCTCGAGTGACAAGCTTTGCACACAAGTCAGTATAATATCGTATAGTCAAGGTCAGAGTTTTTAAGGGAAATAAAAAAAATATTTATATAACATATAACATATAACATATTTTTGAGAGAGTTGGGCTTCTGGTTTTTGAATAAATGTATACTAATGAGATATTACAGGATAAATTGTGATCTTTAGAGGTGCTGGTGGACAGACAGGAGTCCTGTTTCAGTTCTTATGTGATGTTAAGCTAACCAGCTGCTTGCTGTAGCTTCATGTTTGTCATTAAGACATAAGAGTGGAGTCTATTCAAATCTCAGTTAGAAAGCAATAATTGCACATGGAAACTGATACATTATTCCATTTACACAAGGCTGCATTTTTATCTACAAATAGTTGAAACGTGTGAATTTAGCTGCAGTAAAACGATTGTGTGTATTATATAGCTGTCACACATACCAATGTGTGTATGCATACAGAACACATCCATTGAGGATTTGCAAGTTTATGTAGCCTGCATTTAAATGACCTTCCATAACTGCAAAACAGCAGCTGAAAACATGTCATTCCCGTCAGAGGGAAACACAGAGCCTCTGCCTATCTATCAGTGTGTGCGAGGCAGCTTATCAGTGGCCTATCATTGTCTGAGCCACAGCCATGGACACCTGCTCTGCAGAGTCACACACAGGGAGGAGAGGAAGCCACCTGAATACAAATCAGACTGTTGAGCACAAGGAGGGGCAGGGATGATAGGGAGACAGAGATGGAGAGACTGCAGGCTTCAGTTAGGGAACTAGAAACAGTTAATTAGCAAGGATGCTCATAATGCTACTCTGACGCCTCCCCTCCCCTGCAAACAGCTTCCTCAGTGACTGCAGGTGCTGGAGGAAATCACCAGGATGACAGACTCACGCAACAAGCTCTTAAAACTCATGATGAACAGACTTCTTTTTTTAAACTGTATTGATTTTTCATCACCTCGCAGCTTTTACATTATTGATGAACGCGTGTCAAGAAAGCAACTGACTAATGATGATGTGGTTTCTGTAGCAGCAGATACAGACAAAGAGCGACCTCACAGATTTGTGTTTCTGGTGAATTCACGTCCAAACAGTTGGCTGTTTCGCTCGCCCGGGTTGCATAACGACCACAGCTGACTCATAAACACAGCAACCTCTAATTAATATTTTGTTGAGTACCCGAAGCAAGGTCATTATCGCAACACTTCAGTTGTAATCACGGCTGCTCAGCTCTGACGCCGTACAGGCAGCGGGTGAGATATAAATATTCTGTTCTTCTCGGTGAAGGCTGTTTGATTTTAAACTACAGCCTCTGGTAGAATATTAACAGTCTGTAGCGAATGGAGGAACCCGTTTATAACCTCTGATGTCTTTTTCATTGTTGGAGGAAGGAGCAGGCTACACCATTATCGTGTATAACAAACCGATGACTGACAGAGTTTGAAATTAAGTTTTTGGTTCAGCTGCCAATGGCAGGGCAGTATAAAATATTTACCATCCAGAGTTAGTTTTGAAATAAATTTGCATTAATAAACCATTGAACGTGTTTTCTATGTAGTTGTATAGCAGTATATTTCTATAACAGAGCAGTCTGTTATTCTGATTAAATCAGATTAAGAGCTGTTTCTAAAGTGCTCTCTGTCCTTCTAAACTATATATAAAATCAACAAGACTAAGTATTTAAAGAACAACTGGAAATTAGGTGACGGTATTCATGCTCCCACGGGGATGAATCCTTGGCTATCTCTGACTGTGACGTTTGATTTTGAATACCATGAATATGAATCTTGATTGCTCGGTGGTCTGACAAAAAACACTGGATTGATACAGACATTGGGCCTCACACAGGAAGTATTACATTAACAAATTTGCTCCCATTTTCTTTGTATCCAGAATTTGTTCTTATTTGGTTATTGTGTACTGATTTCTAAGATTCACCGATGTTTTCACATTTTTTTCTCTTCTTTTGGGTAAGTATGGTTGAGTGCACTAAACAACAGAAAAAACATCTTGTTTTCAGTCCACAAATTATTGTCTCATATGAGGACAGACAAGTTTTAGACTAAGGTACATTAAAAAAAATGCATAAATATTGTTTATTATCAAATGCAGACTATATTATGTTTTCGAGTAGTTATTTTTTATGGGCTAATAAAACATTATTGGTCCACTGATCCCAATAAAAGCTATAAAAACCCGTGGATGATATTGCATGCTTTCAGCTTTTGAATAATGATGTTCGGAACAAACACCATGCAAACTTTGGCACCACATTACTCACATGTACACAACTGCTGGAGAAGAACTTTTGCTACAGTTTTGCAAAGTAGCTAACTGGGGGATGCAGCTAATTTTTTCTTCAATTCAACCCTCTTAAAAGGTGAATATTTTCTGGTTTCTTTACTCCTCTACGACTCCTCTCTCTGCAGACAAAACACGACTTTTGAGGAGGTCATCATGAGCTGATCGACATTTTTCACTATTTTCTGACATTTCATAGGCCAATCAACTGAACGAGAAAATAATCAACAGATTAATCATCGATGGAAAATAATTGTTAGTTGCAGCCTTACATCTGAATGGCCTACATACTGCTTTTAGATGTTCAGCCATCAAGGCCTCACAAAGAGAACGCATTGTCAAAGATCACACAAAATCTTTGATGAGGCGGCTAAATGGCGGCGGAGTTGCCCTCTTATATCTTCTCTGAACGGAATATTAAGATAAAATACACACAAGTTTTAAGAGAAGGTTGTTGCATGAGGTCCATTGTTACCATTCGGATGAATTGTCATGACTTTAGTGATTGCCTGGTGTTCCATCAATCGTCACTTAAAAATGTAAATGTGTTTAATACTTTGGTGTTGATAGCAAGCACCTGCAAAACTTTTCCACATATCAGCCTCAGATCTGAATTGTGTTTAGTGCATGTTAGCAAATGTTAGCATGTTAAAATGCTAGTCTAAGATGGTGAACATGCATGTATTATACATGCAAAAAAAAAACATCAGCATGTTTGCATGTCCTTGTGAGCATGTTAACATGCTGATGTCAGCATTTAGCTCAAACCATCACTGCACCTCACTCAGCCACTAAGCATAGCTTTGGGGTGTAGGAGTGAGACAGATCCTTTTGTTTCGTGTGAGAGCTCATTAAGTGTCCGTCTACCCTTCATGTAAGTGGTTGATACTGCAGTGAGGAGTAATGACAGAGGAGAAGTCTTTTACAAAGCTGAAACACTTTCATGATGGATGTTTTCAAGCATCATATTTTTATCCTACAATACATTGGTTTTACTTTAAAGTGGAAACAAGCAACTTTTCAACTTCTACCCCCCTGGCATTTAGAGGTGGTATTATTGGTTACCACGGTCACAGAGACGACCACATTGCTTTCTGTTTTTGGTTGTTCCACTGTCTACTTTGTTTTCACTACTGGGAAAAGTAACTGTACAAAACTGACATTTCTACTCTTTGGTAACTGGGGATAGCTTCCAGTAGGTACCAGGGAAAGCAAGCGTAAAACACTCCTCTTTGTTTTGATGGCGCAGTGGTTGACGCACTGCGATAGTTCCATAAATCGACCCTTCATTGTCACAGAAGATCCTATCAGACAGAACTGCAACGTGAAAGAGAGGCTTTTGCGACTTACAGATGTTGTCATTATTTTTTAGCCATTACCATCATGCAATCAACATTTAATAATTCTGTAACATAGTTTTAATTTTAAATATAGTTTTCCCTGGCTTTTTTCTTTTTTTTCCCCCCCTAAACATTTTTCCTAGATTTTAAAAATAACTATCTAAGTTTTTTCTTGCAATTTGTGGGACATTTCTTACCAAGGTAATAATTGCCTTTTTACCCATCTTTTTTTAAAGAAATCGCACAACTTTGATCAGGGCTCAGAGGTTTAATACTTAATACTATATAGGTGCCTGAAAGCAGCACAAGAAAAGATGTCACTCCAGGCTTTAAAGGGTCGATACTAAATGACTAGCTTAATCAAAATATAGGTCCCGCAGTATCAATCTGCACATCCCTAAAACATAATGTGAGGCAACACTGTATGACCCAACATGTCATACTTGCATTTAATCAGTCTTGGAAATCAGTATGACATTTTTCATTGGCATGGAAATTAAAGAGGTCAGGATTACTGCAGAGATTAATTAATTTAACCAAATACAAGGATCACAACACACACTCAAACACACACTACAACCTGATGTTTCCCAGTTCTTATAACAGTATTAGCTGGTACAGGCACACCATGACCATGAACCTTAATCTCAACCAATTTTCCAGAACAAACACAATGTCACCTCCCACAAATGCAAATCCTCCTATCATCATCATCATCTGAAAAATTCATTAAAACCCCACTGGCCCTACCCCTACCTGTCTCCATTAATGGCATGTCGCATGCATAATGTATGAGAGTAATATAATATTATAGATTTTGTAATGCGGATCCACCTGTGTTATAAAACACAGAGAGGTGCTGTAAGTACTCTCTGGCATGCATTTCAATTTCAAAGTGGATACACTTTGCATGGAGTCACCTGATCAAACATGTCAAATTGAACCATGCATCAGTGGCAGCGAAGCCGCGGCGGCCTCGTGGGGCGATGCGGGCTTCCCTCCCCATCACTTCATTCCCGGCATTGATTTGATGTGAACTTGGACCATCTGTCCTGCGTTAATTGCACATGTGCTGCTATGTAGCCTCATTGGTGGGCTGCACTACAGAGCAACTCGCAATAAAAGTCTGTGTTTTTTCTCCCAGCAGGCAGTCCCTGATGGTTTTCTTGATAATGGGTGAATGTGAGTGGTTAATTTACTCCCAAACACAGTCGGTCACCTGTCAAGCAGAGGCATGGATTTCAATGACTGATCCCAATTTGAAATCTCGACAGAAAAAGAGAAGACACTCGTTATTCACATTCATTTGCATCAGTTGTGCAGCAGTAATCAAAGTGCACAATCAATCAAAAAGCTTCTTCTCATTCTCAGCCTTGCTTTAAAAAGCTTTTGTTGACCGTCTACAAATGCATCCCTCACATTTTATATGCAGTTTTAGAGCTGCGGTAGAGCAGGGTTTGGACTTTCTGAATAATAATAAGTGGCTAAAGGGGAGATTTAGTCAGAGTGCATTCATCTCGCTGGCTCGGCTGTGGGTGACATCCCTTTCCCCTCTTCCCGCTCTTGGTCTTTTTCCCTCAGCAGCGAACAAGCACTCATTGAAAACAGCAGGGCTGTCCCCTCTGACTTTAATATTACATGGTCGAGATGAGGCGAACACAGGGCAACAGTGAGGAGAAGATATTTTGATGTCGAATGATCACGGACAATCCCAGAGCAGCTGAGCTGAGAGGATGGAGGTGAAGCCGTGCGAGCCAGAAAGACAGAGATAGAGAGAGAGAGAGAAAGAGAGAGAGAGAGAGACAGAAAACATGAAGAGACAGAAGGCAACAGAGTGCAAGACAGAGCAAAAGCTGGGAAATAAGACAAAAGAAAAGGGGAACAAAAGAGAGATGTAAGAGTGCAAAACAGAGAGCAAAAGTGCAGAAATAAGACAAGAGAGCGAGAATGAAAGAGAGATGTGAGGAGAAGGAAAACGCTGTGATCTTCTGTCTCCCTACAGTGAGAAAAGGAACGAGGCCGTCCTGATGGAGCAGGGGAATTGGAAAACAGAGAACAGCCATTTCCCGGTCTTGACAGGTGTCATGTAGAGTTCCACGGTGCATGATGTTGGCTTTCTGACACACATATATAGACATTCAGTTGAAGTGAAATGCCAATGCTTCCCTGCACTGTACTCAGCTGAGGTTCCCAACAGCATTCAAAATCTGGATAGTTTTTTTTAATTTTCCATGTATAAGCTTTTGGAAGGTAATTATGTAGGTTATCCATTAACTCAAAACACAATTAGGGATGCACGATATTGGATTTTTTGCCGATATGCCGATATATCACAACTCATTTGGCTGATAACCACTACTGATATCAATATGCAATTTTTTTTCACCACCTAATTTAAGTGATGATTAAGTCTCTTCTGTACTAGAATTATCATCATATTATGCATACTCTTATCATGATGGCCCACCAGCAGATGGAGATAAGAAATACAATTAATCAATCAATTTATGTATTTTTTTATTGTGCAAAATAAGAAAATAATTAAACTTATGGTTTATTTTTGTTCATGTTCACTTTGTCAAACAAAAAATAAATAAAATTAAATATCTGTTTGTGATATCGCCATGAAATCATTGAAATGCCTGGGTGTTCCTTTATATCATTCTGTGTCCTCTCTCGCCACATTTGGAAGTTTTTGCGGGTCCATGAATGCATTGCAGCAGGAAGAGTTCTTTATGAAATCTTTTTTCCTCAGCAGCAGTTTGTCACTCTCAGGGTGGATAATTCAAAGCAGAGCAGATCGCATGGATAGATGAGGGGAGCAGGTTCTTTTAAGTATAGGTAAACTTTTAGACCCAGGAGAATGAACGTTTAAGTTTTACTTGTGCCCAACGTCCTATTGTGCCAGCTCTGCCCCAAGTGCGCTATAAATAACCCAGCAATGTGTATATACTCCAATAGTGCCATAACCAGTCCAGCTCCAAACATCTATTTCTCCCCAAGCGAAGCAGTTCAAGTATCTCGGGGTCTTGTCTACGGTCTGGTGAGGCATCCGCAGTGACATGGGCGGTGTGCCGGACAATTATGGTTAAGAGAGAGCTGAGCCAGAAGGCAAATCTTTCGATTTACTGGTCCATCTACAGTACGTCCCAACCCTCACCTATGGCCATGTGCTCACCTATGGTCATGTGGAGGAGCTGGAAGCATTGCTGGGGAGAGGGATATCTAGACTACTTTGCTCAGACTGCTGCCCCAGCAACCCTTCCCTGAATGCAGATGAAAATGGATGGATGGGCGGCATTTTATAGTGAGATTATTTGATGGGCTGTATTCAAACTTCTCTCCATCTCCCCTGCTGTGTTGACTGAACGATCACTGAAAGTAATGAGGAGGCTGTGTTTTTTCACGTAGAGCCAAAGTCAGTCTGATTGCGTCCTTGGTTTGAAACTCATATGATGAAACTATTAACAGTACTTTAGAAAGTGTTGAGTAATAATTAGAGTAATTTAATTTCATATTAAATTTGGGTTGCTTGCATTCTGAGCAACATGCCGAAAAAGGGCCGACCACGTACTGTTCAAGATCTGCCGTCTCACCTACTCAGAGCTGATGTTGGACCATAAAGTCGGTCTGCATTGAATCACACTGGCAAATCCGGTGAGGCATCTTGTTGGCCGCCTGCTGAGAGCTGAAAATCTGCCACTGCTGACCCGCGTATCTCTTGCTAGCTGTGCAAGGAGCGCAATCATGAAACAAAAAGTATGAAATATAAATGTATCCCTTTTGGTTTTTGATTTTCAAAGGAGAGCAAAGGACATGCGATTCTCAGAGTAGACGTTGATTCTGTAGCTGGACTTCAGAAGGTCAGACATAAGGCAGCAAATTCCCTGTGACCCGTCTCTTTAATGTTAAAAAGCACTGGGGGAAACCCGTCTAATAAAGTCGTGCAGTTCTTCCTGTGCATGTCTGACAACACAGCATGCAACACCATCTCCGTTTCCACAGCAGGAGCAGCAGAGGATGCCAGGCACCTCTCTTGAGAAACAATTAGTCATGAATTTCAGAGGAGAACAATGATTAGCATGTGAGCATACTGTTAAGAAGGGGGAACTTGAGTTCTCTTGCAGTTACACTATTGATCCATTACATAACCAAGCACTATTACATAACATTTGGTGCTCTTGGGATACCCAACCCCCATGGCTGCCCCACATCACCCCATCCACACACACACACACACACACACACACACACACACACACACACACACACACACACACACACACACACACAATTTCTCTCTCCCCTGCATGTTTTCATTTGATTTTCCTTTCCTTCGCTGCAGTAACCTCATTTGGACCGCTGGGCTAATTAAAGGGTCCACAAACCAGAGTAAGAGCCCACCATATGCTCTAGCCGACAGTAACTCCAGAGTGTCACAACCTGGAGCATCAGACATACTGGAGCTGTTAGAGCAGAACCGAAATACATTACAGCCTTCTGCTCACCTCAACCAAATCAGAGAATCTCCTTTAATTAATACCCATTTGATGTGTGTCATATCGTTCTTTTATGGTGCGTAACAACAACTGCGTCATTGTGCATTGTACAAAAGGTTAAAAAAAAAGTAATTGCAATAGGCATAGAAACAAATAAAGGGGATAAGACAAAAAAAGACTGCAAGAGGTATCCCAAAAAACAGTGATTTAAGACATGATACTTGCTCCGGCATCCAGAGCTCCTTAGGCGACAGAGCCTATAGGGGCCCTGACGGCATGAGCACCGGTCGCCTTTAATCTTTAGTCTCCATTAAAGGAAAGTGAAAGGAGCTTCAGCTGAGCCTTGCAGAGAGCTCGCAGGCTCATAAGAGAGCAAAAAGCCTTAGAAAGAACTAAGGACCAGGTGCAAAGCTTCAAAATTATAGATCAAATCTTTAAATACAATCCAAAATAACAGACAGATCTGACACAACTCTGAAAAATCAATATGAACACATGAACATGTGTGTTATAAGTTTAAAATTAAGGTTTTTGAGGCATGTTTAAAGAGCTCTAATTTTATACATGAAAGTTACTTTCTTCATACTGTGGGCCAATACACAGTATGTGAAAATGCTAACTATATCACACAGACACACACATGCACGCACACGCCTCAGTTTGTACGGGATAAATAATGTCTGTCCAGTTATGATGTTGCGGCTCAGCGTATCATGTCCAACCTATTAAGAAATCTATAGATTTCTTTGATTTCAGTCCCTCCAAGATCTGGTCTGTCCTGGGGATTGTTGAGCTCTGAAATGCCTAATTTCATCTCAGCTTTTTCTATTTGTGATGGCAGGGGGTGAGGGGAGGGGGGGTGCAGCAGCTGATTGCTGAAGATCTTACTAATTTTTAATAGTCATATTTGCAGTTAAGTTACTGTGATTGGAAAAAATTGCAAGGTTGTGCAGAATTCACAGGCATTAGCTGAATTTCTGTCCTATGTTGCTGTCTTAAACCTTAACTTTAAAGGTACCTGAAAGCAGACTCTGTCTGAGAATGGGTCTGCATGCTGTGTAGTGAGACTAGCCTTCTGAATTTGTATCTAAAAAACAGTCAAAACTCTTCATTTCTAATTGCCAATGCAGCCTCCATAACTCTCAACCAACAAAGTAGCAGAAAAAAAAGGTGCAGATTAAAAAAAATGCATAAATAAGTAAATAAATATGACCCTAACTATACAAGATTCTGATGTGCACGGAATATAATCACGACCTCTGTGTTTGGTGAAACGTGGTAGCTAATTCACGGTGGAATTTTCATTTGACAAACCACGGACATAGCAGATTTGTGCAGGAAGACTGAAAAATGACCTCTGAAATTATCACAAATTACTTATGGTCTCCAGCTAATGATAGTGCCTTGCGAATAGGGCTTTAGACTCTACATTTACTGAAGTAATGCGAGAGTTCTGACTCTCCGGTAGGTAATAAGCATGCCTTTAGTGTTGCCATATATACTGTAGAAAGTCTTTTTATTTGGAAAAAATAAGAGACTCCACTGCACTAAAATCAAAAGCAATGAACAACAACAAAAAAAGACAAATTTAGCTAAAAAGACAAAATTTTCATTATTTTTTAAAACTAGTTAGAGGAGAAAACTGGAGGCATTCAGGAACACAGAAAGCTGTTAAGATCAAATGGAAAGCTGTTTCACAATATCTCTGACTTCTAAAAGAAACTTGGCTGGTTTGATTTTGATTAACAACAGAGCATGTACTGCTCTTTTCCCCCCTTTTTTGGCTGTAGGGTTTAATCACAATATAAGTTGACGTACACATCATGACCTACACAGTAATTAATTACACTCAACTGTTAATCTCATATAACCTCCAGACCTCCTCATAACCTATTTAACACCCTGTCAGCACGAAGCACCACCCTGTCTGCTCAGCTGGACACTCACTGTACAGTAGAGACTCAGGAGAAAATAAATAGTCTAAAAGATGAAGGGCAAATAAAGAGACGTGGAGGCTTTTCTCCCATATGTACAGCTCATGTAATGAGGGTCATAGTGCCCCGGGCTACTCAACTGTACAGACAGGAAAAATAATTTAATTCATGAAGAAGGGAGGGAGGAGTAGTAGCTTTCCATATCAAAGAGGGTTGGGCAGCATTTTGTTTGAGAGGCACATTTCCAAATTCTACAAACTCAATATTCCCTTTTTGATTAAAATTCCAAGCGTCTGCCCTGCCTCTTCGCCTGATTGGTGTGTCAAGGGGGTTTCCAGACAAAGGTAGGGATTCAACTCCTTGAGGCAATTGCCAGTTTCGAGTGTTAAGTGCAGTGGGAATCTGTGGGGGTGCACTGTGCAAAAAAGAAAAAAAAAAAATCTTCAGACAGCAAATCCCAAATGCATTGTAGAGTTCGTGTTCCTTGTACAACGGAGAGACATAGCGGTGTCAGACAGAGGAGCTTGTGTTTTAAGTTTGATCTTTTCTGTGTCACGGCGCCAGCCTCATAGGCTGAAGCGGCCTTAGCGTGGCAGCACTCACTCCTCCACAGGCTTTCCACTCACCAGAGCAAACGTCTATCAGATCAGACACATTAAGACGCTAATTGTCCCCCTTGGGTTGGACTGTTCATTATCTGAGCCAGTGCACAGAATTCAGTGAAGCAGGAGCAGAAATAGAGGCCACGGCAGGCTGACACATACAAGCATGGTCAGTTGCTCCGTAATGCACAAACAGGCATCAACACAGACAGCCCTTGGTTGTACCGAGCCTCCACGCTGTGCCTGGTATCGCTCTGTAAACAGGAAATCCCTCTGTGAAATTACTGGTGTGGGCTTTTTTTCTTAGGCACATAACCTGCTTGCAAAAATCTAAAATTCACTTCAATATTATAATTCACTTTTGTCTCTTCACTCATACATTTTGCAGAAGGCACAGACCGGATAAAAAAGCTCTTCCACCCTCTGACGAGAACTGGTGTTTGCATTATGAGGTGTAATGTGCAGTCCCTCCAGGATGCAATATCGATTGCAGCAACGTAATTTCAACCAATCACCATAAATTCTGCACAACACTACAGTTTTGTTCAATCACCGCAAATGTGGCCAATAATCGGAATGTCCAGTGAGTTTGAAAATCACAGCAGTTCACCACATAATGTCAACAAATTCACGTTCTTTCTGGTTGTAAAGATGATGGTGTCATTTTGACTTTGATGCCAGTATTAAGAATATCATGATATTCGGCACAAAATTGAAACTTGAAACTAATGATACTGATGCAATGCTTGACACACTATCGATCAGGAACACAATGCCCAAGGGTTGATCACATCTTGAGTGTACAACATAAAAGTACAATTAAATCTTATCTATTTAAATTTAATTTCATATATATCTGGGCAAATTTCTAGTCTAGTCTAGCTACATTTATTAGGTATGTAAATATAACAATGGGGATGAATGCACAGCCACTTATCCCCTAATCATGACACATTTGACCAAGTACTGACATTGAGAAATTTGAATACCTAACTTTTGTTTTTTTAACTTAGAAAGTACTGAAAAAGTACCTACTTTATTTTGGTATACCATGCAACACTAGAGGATGCAGACACATTCAACACAAATGTCTCACATTTTGCAACAAAAACTACAGCTAAAGACCATGCAAGGCAATTCCCTGGTGTTCTGCACCAAAGCGAGGGGTATACTGTTTTTGCAGCATGTGCAACGTTGTGGTGGAACACATTCGAACACATCGATTGACACTTTTCTACCGCAAAACACACCCTCAGTTTGGCTTGAACGTGTCGACAACAGACAAAACAATTGACCATGACAGAGGCTGTTGCATCAGAATCTATTGCTAAAGAAAATACAAAAGTATCCTACAAAATTTGGCTCCATTATAACTCAAAAGGTTCACAAACCAGACAATTGTCCTAAATGTTTTCCCCACGAATTCTGCATTCTAATATTAATAGCATAAGCCAATGACATTTTACGTTGCACAAATAGGCCTAAAGGCTAGCAATTTTCCTCTGCTCATACAAAACCAGGAACAACAGCAACATTTCAAAAAGGTCACGTTACAAAATCCGGCTTCATTATAACTTGAAAGGTTAACAGACAAAATAATAGCTCATTGTTAGACACATTTTTTACTACATATAATGCATGCTAATGTTGTTAGCATATGACATTTCTTTTAGCGTAAATTAGCAGCTAGCGGACTTTCCAAGACTCATTTGAAGCCAGCATAATTTACACATAAGACCTGAAATGCTTTTTTTTTTTGCGGCTTTATTATCTTCACAATGTATTTTTACTTATCTGTGAAATGATAGTCAATAAAAGCTCAGTTTCCATTTAGGGAAATCATTCTTAACTTTCAAAGATAAACAGGCTGCTGCAACGTGTAAGGCTTAGGGTACTCGTCTGTGCAGAGCCTACACCCTATTGATTCAATATAAAATTATACATCTCGCTTTAGTCTGCATTATCAAGAAACTTCAATTATTTGAAATGAGTGACATTCTCTTTTTATGGAGACAAAAATCATTTCTACTCCTCTTGCAGCAGCAGGAGCCACGTTGGATCACATCCAAGAGGAGGCATATTGGCAGGTGAACATTTAATACTATTCACCCTTCCCCAGTGAACACACAACAACAGTCCCTGCCCCCTTTGAGCTATAACAAATAACTCCTCTTCGTGGCCAACGTGTGTCTTTATTTCCACACACAATTGAGTCATGATGGGATTACCCATTGTGTGTACAGCTGCAGTCACAGGATTAGGGATGACTAGGGATGATGGCAGAGAAAACACCGTTCTAACCAACTGCACAACACCAGGCACTCGCTCTACAAACGCCAGCTTAGACAGACCTGAGACCATACCCTGAGTATTATCAACAGATGATAACGTCATGCATCTGTTTCTAGGAAAAATATGTGCCCTAAAAGATGTCAGAGGAAAGACACAGAGCAGAGAAACAAAAATTTCTCAAAGTGGTAGGGCTGTTTGATTATGGCAAAAGTCATAATCATGATTGTTTTGGTCAACACTGAGAGCACAGTTATTTAACATGATTACTCACTGATTATGGAAACAATGTGCATTTTTTGAACCTTGATAGTTTAAATGTAATTCAATTGTAAAACAAATAAAAAGTATATCAATGAATGTGATTAATAATATAGAAATATAAACACAATGTAAGAGAAGAGGGAAAGGCCCCACGATGCTGACAGAAGAGCTCTGGACTGCATTTATACTGAGTAGCTTCCCAGATCACATTAGAATGAATTCAAATATAATATATTTTAAATTGTTTCTTGCTTTTTATTCCTGAGATGCTAAATGGTCTCAAATATATTTTTCAATAATCAATGGATAAAAATGAAGTAAAAATAACACTCAATTAATCACCCAGCCCTATTATGGCTCCTAAGAATGCTCCGATTTATCGGCCGGTGTGATGGGGGTTGACTGCCACCCGCCTATTAACAAATAAGATGACATTCACAGAGGCAGTGGTTTTCAGTTTGTTTTTCAGAGTAGGTACCTGTTAGCCGTTGACAGCATAAGATGACAACAGCTTATAACTCAAACTACATATACCGCCATGTGGTTGTATGCCTCTGTGCACCCGTCAAGATGCAATTACTGTTTACATCCATGTCTGTGACCCAGCACAGTAGATCGCTCCGATCAGCACAGTTTAAAGGTGGGCTCCCAAGGTTCTTGACTGACTGCCAAACGTTTGTGCCAAATTGGAGGAAATTCCCTCTAGGTATTCCTGAGTTATTGCGTTTACAAGAATGAGACAGACAAGGTCATAGGCACCTTGACCTTTGACCTATGACAACCAAAATCTAACCAGCTCATAGTTGAGAGGATGTGAATGTTTGCATGAAATCTGAGGAAATTCCCTTAAGGCGTTCTTGAGAGATTGCGTTCAAAAAGAACGTGCCGGATGGACGGACGGACAACTCGAAAACATGCCTCAGCTATCCCTAGCATGTAGACATAAAAATTAAAGTGAATGACAGCAAAAAGCCCTTGAAGGATGTTTATTTCTCAGGAGAGCTCCCAAGTTGGCAGATCATTTCAGGGAGTCCCCAGAACTGTTTGATCAGAAAACACCTGACTTACAAGCATGAAGTTTATGAGCCATTTTCAACGAAGATTTTTTTAATTCCCTGCACAAAAGGCGGAATAAATAACAACAAAAACAAAATAAATAGCAACCACAAATAACATCAGTATCAGCTATCGGCCAAACTGTAATTTTAAACATCAGTATCAACCCAAGGTTTTCACAATCTATGCATTCCTAATGGCTGCAATACTTATTCCTAAATACCCCAATAGCTCAGCTCCTGAGTTTAGTGTGAGAAGACGACACATTTCCTCATCACAACCTGTCAGCTTTCCCCTTTCTGTTGTTCATACCTTTGTGACAACAATCACACATTTGTGACGGTGGGTGTGTATGCCTGTGTTTGCCAGCGGAGGAGGTGAGCAACGACTGTCAGATGTGACGCGTGATGACTGGGTTTGCAAGACACACCATTATCACGACTCTCGCACCTCAGGCAAGTAGCTTGTGTTTGTGTGTGTGTGTGTGTGTGTGTGTGTGTGTGTGTGTGTGTGTGTGTGTGTGTGTGTGTGTATGTGCGTGCAAGGCATGATAACAGGGTACACCTAATGTTCACACGCGCCTTGTAAGACAGAGCTGCACATCTCCGCCAGCAGATGGGCCTCATATGAGTGAAGCAGCGCAGCCGGCATCATGGGAACAATGACTAGCAATGCTGTTATTACACCTCTCTACAAACCGGTAATTTAGTGTAATTCTAGTCAGTGTCACAACAGCGACGATGTGCATTTCAAGCACTGTCATTTTTCTTTTTTTCAGAAGCTGCAAGCTTGTGGATCCACAGCCGAGGAGACACCATGTTTTCTGGGTGATGTGCTTGTATGACGCCCCCTCCGACCCCTGTGAGCGAGAGTCACGCTGAGAGGCAGGGATGTCAGACGTGGTGGGTGATCAGCGGGGACAGTGTCCAGCCGTCCCGTGCCAGCACAAAACTGTCATTGGGGGTGTATGTGTGTGTCTACATTCTCTCTGGAGAGTGGAGGGGGGTGCTGAGGGAGACACAATGACTCACACTGTAGATGAGGAGGAGAGTGAGGGAGAGCGCGACGGATTGAGAGTCACTCATCATCACACATGTGCCCACATCAACCCCCTCCCTCATTACATCCCACACCACCCACACCACTAAGAGCGTGTTCACGCCGCACACGTGACAGCATATGAAAGAAGTAGCCTCTACATCAGTGTGTCAGGGGAGCTTATCAATAATGGGTAAAGCAGGCTGTAGCAGTGAATCAAGCACTTATTCAGAGCAGCCATCCTGTATAATACAGTGCTCACAATTAGAGTAGACATTCAGAGAAAGTGGTTAAAAGCTTGTGCAAATTATCATGTTTCAGTGTCTACATGCTGATTCCTGCTTTTCTCGCAGTGACAGGTCACAGCGTGCAATATTCTACAATCTGGATTTCTAATGCTGAATTTAAAAAAAAAAAACAGATTTTCTCCCGGTTTTGATGCAGTCAGTCAGTTATTTCCCCGTGCATGAGGCGTTATGAGCAGACTACTGTAGCATTGATGCCAAAACAGTCATAGTAAGACTGTACTGCAGAGTTAACCACAATTTTTCCAAACATCCAACCTGCCTGCAGTACAGCAGCAGTGTGATGCAACTCATCCTCCACACAGATAGAAAAGCTTTGGCGTGCAATTACTAAATTAGTCGAGAAATTAATTTCAACCCAGTGAACTGACACAGAAACGCACTGAACTGCTAATCTGGGAGCAGGAGGGCTAAAAATCCTCTGGAATTTAAAGTTTAATGGATTAATGATGTCAAGGCTCTCAAGTGAATAGGACTGTAGCACAAAGTAACTCTGGAGAAGTTAAATTGCGTATGGTGTATGTCAGAAAGCAAGCCTGAGGAGTCTGCTAGTATAGTAGCGGTGATAATGTGGAGCAACCCACTTCTGTGCAGTCTTTTTTACCCACGATGCATTAACGTTACTTTTTATATTCCTTGTTTGACTTTTCTCTACATACAGTACACAGTACTGTACAATATGAGTTAGTGATGTAACGGTCCACTGATCCAGATCGATATGTATAAAAACAACGATTCGTAACATCAACTTTAGGATATGCCTTCAATTTGAAATTCTGTCACCTTAAAACAGCGCCAAGCAGATGGACAGCACGATGAGTATAGTATCATTTACTCTGGTTGTAAATCAGCAGTGTAGAAATATTTTGGATTTTGGAGAGAAAAGGGTCAACAGACAGACCACACGTCATATGTAAACAATGCTGACATACCTGCCTGGCATCTCGCTCCGCTAACTTCACTCTACAGCAACATTAGCTGCTCTGTTTTAAAGATGTTAGCCTGACAAAATGTGCATGCAAGCTAAAATTCGAACGTACTAATCTGTCAGGCAATGTTGTGACTTTAAACAAGAGTGAATAAGAAAAAGTAAAAATCATGTATGTCATTTCTTAAGCTATAAGTAGAGGAAAAGTCAGCTGGCCGCTAGGCTAATTTATGCAAAGAAAAGTGCTTTAGTTATTAATGGGTGCTAGCAAAAGACAATTGCTTTGTTTGTGCGAACCACTTTTGGGAGATTCACAACACAGCTCGTAGCAGTTAGCAGCTAAGAAGAGCAGCTGCTGGAAATGCCCACAAATTGGGAAAACAATGAGGTGCGGGAGCTCCTTACCCTAAACGCGGAGGACATTTAGTAAGGATGGTACATTTTTGTTGTTGCCATGTTATGGCTATTGTTATTGTTTATAAAGCAGTGCAGATGCATATGTTACATGTCATAACTAACTAACTAACTAAAATCACACCCAATTTTTGGTTCTCTGTGAAACTGCAAAGGCTGTGTAAAGTCGGGACTACGTAGTGGCCCTGTTGGGCGATCTCTGTGTAAAAGGGCTACTGAAACAAGTTTTGCTCAATGTATGACACAACCCACAGTGTTGCTGAGGACCTGCCCCGCCTCTCTCAATGGTGAGAACATGTGCATTTGTCCCACCCATGAGTACCAAGAAAGTAGCAAAGGACTTAACTTTCACACCATAAACTGACACATAAAAGGCACCTTTTCGTACATAAAAATTACCAGAATGGAGGAAATTAGCTGTTTGACGCTAAAAATTTTCTGACATAAGACCTCAAACCCCCCCCCTACGCCCTTGGAATGGCAAATTGTTTCTAAAAGCTCACCCAGGGATACAGCATTATGTATGGTCACATACAACATCACTGATCACCCAGTCAGCATGCAGTGATTAGTCATAGCCAAAGAGTACAAATCCAAAATAAGTCATAGGCCTATTTCTGATTGGCCCCAACACAAGAAGATTAACACAGCGTTTTAATGAACTCGGGCCCGAAGGCAAACGACTGAATTAATCATTTTGGCAGGAGGAAGTTTATTAGACAGCCTATTGTCTTTTTCTCCAAGCACAGTTCACATGTGAACTTTAGCATTAATGTCTGAAAACAGCTATAAAGTGCCTGATCATTTGATAGAAAATAGCAGAGTAGCTGGCCCAACAGACTGAAGGTCTCTGTGGGCCGACACATATACATGCAATCACGCATACAGAGATGAGACCATGTGGTTCAGGAAAAAATGCAACTCTAGAGACCACAAATATTTATCAAATGGCATGGATTTAGTTTCCTGTGAGCTGAGAGCCTTTCGTTGGCCGTAAAACAAGACTTTAGAGTTTATATCCATGCTAATTTATAGGAGTGTGAATATGTTTTTATGCCTGTTCACATCACATGATCGTAGAGACGGCAAAGATTCCTTACAAATGTTTATGTCATTAAGACAGTTACAAGTCATCGAGACGGTTACAGAGGTGGTCATGTGAAGATTTATGGTATGGATTACTGTAACAATTTCATTAAACATGACAAAAATTCCATGACTTTTCCATGCCTGGAAAATGTGATTGTGAAATTCCGTTATTTTTCCAGGTTTTCCATGACGTTGGAACCCTGTATAGGTGAGCTAAAACACAAGTATGTGTTTTATTATCCAGGAAACCTGAATTTAGTTGTGCGCCACTGGAGGATGTGGGTGAGACTAAAACTATGAATTGTGCAGTTAGCTGCAATTTTGAGAGCAAGGCAGATAAAATGGGGTTTTTTTTCAACAGCATCTTGCATGCATGGCAGCTTAGATGTTGCCAAAAACTCCTCCTCCAGGGCCTAGCTGGCAGTGTATACAAGATAACTATTAACTTCAGTCTTTGTTGTTATTTGATAATCACTAAAAAAGTTGTATTGTTGTAAGTTGTATATGTTGTATTTGGCAAATAAAAATGGAGTCAGACTTGGTCAAGGGAAAAAAACAAAACAACCTGAACCTTAAATATGCTCACGTCAGTGCTAAATAGTGTCTGTGTTTATCTCACCATCTTATTTTAGAGTGTTAGCACGCTAACATTTTGCTGATTAACACAGAGTATACCTGCGGGCTCATTTATGCTCAACATTAGATACCCATATGATGACCGACGGATCCATTTGTCCATAACCTGTGTTCATTTTGTCTGTATTTGTGCACATTTTCTGAAAGCTTACAGATATGGAAGAAACGGAGCAGTATTGTGAGGGCAGTGTAGTGTTCAAATGACACGACTGTAAGACACAAGGAAGACATTTAAGAAATGACGCAACAGAACGAATCGGTAATATAGTGAAAAGAATCCTCCATCCACATCAGGATGTATTTAACGGCTTACCAGACCAACACCATTTCCAACTCTGCCTCCGTTAAAAGGTACATTATTACAACCTCGTCCACTGTCGCCTCATTGTTATTGCATAAACTTTTGGCTCTGCCCTCTAGTATCATCTATTGGCTGTATCCTTGCCAACATGAAGGATGCATGGTTTTGAGGGCAGTGACGTTTACAACTTTTGAAACTTTTGAAACAGATGTATGTATTTATTTTTGTGCGTGTAGGGAGTATCAGTGAGCCTTAAGGCTGACATTGTTATTCATTTTGCAGGTGTCTGGTCAACAGCAAAAGTATTTAATGGTTGACATTTTATCCTAATGATGGCAGTATACCAGAAATTACAGGATTTTCAAAGTCAATGGGATCCAACCACTAGGGACCATGAATGTCTTGCTGCCGGGAAATTTTTTTGTTCAGTTGTTGAGTTGCATCAGTCTGGACCAAAGCGGTAAGCCTGCAGAGACTTATTCTCCTCTACCACCTTCTTATTGTAGCCTGAAACCAAATAATCACCCTCATTTATATTATGTATGAGCAGAGGGCCAACATGGCATCAACATGATCCAACACAAGACTAGTGGATATGAACCTGCGTAACATCCTCCTGCATTCCCAAAACTAAAGAGGCAGTGAGAGAGGCTTAATTATGACGGTCTCAGAGAGCACCGTGGGGCTCTGTTTCACTCTAGATGCATATCAACTAAGGCTTTTTTTAGTCAGGTTAATGCTCCTTTAACTCTTTTGTAACAATTACAGAGAAAAATTGGTCACTTGAGCTGTTTGTGATCCTGAAAAGTTCACTTCTAATGTGTGAACATTAACATCTCTCACTCAAACATAGAAAATACAGAGCCAAAATGGTGACGAGTCATCACAGCAGAGTCTTGGAGCTATTGCACTGACATGGCAGAGTGCCAGCATGGATATACGGCATCAGCACTCCAAGGTGACTTCCTGTGCAGGTTTTCTGGTTTATAACAATCACCATAAAATCGTCTTTGGATTTAAAAACTCCACTAAACATTAAAGGACAGCCACAGATTTTGTGCAAATATATGTCAGATGGTCTAGCATCAGTTCTTCCTATGAAGCTGCACTTTCATATTTTTATTTAAACAAGTCAAATGTGTACTGTAAAAGGTGTTGTTCCTTTTGGTGACCCCACAGATAAATATCACCTGACTGCAGTTTACCTCCATCTTTTTAGGCATCTTTCACCTCATTGTTTCGTTTTTACGAACATTAGTGTTTTGGTTCACGTGACGTTAATGGAGGACACACAAAGTTGGCAACCAGCTAGGGTACATACATAATGGAGCATTTAAGCAGCTGAAGAGCCAGATGTTTTTGCAGGGGGGCTGTGGTTCAGAGGTGGAGCGGGTCTTCCACGAATTAGAAGATGGGCAATTCGATCCCCGGCTCCTCCAGTCAACATGTCGTAATATCCTTGGGCAAAATACTGAACCCCAAATTGACCCTGATGGCTGCTCCATCAGTGTGTGAGTGTGTATGAATAGTTACTGAGTAGCAGGTGGCACCATGTACAGTAGCCTCGGCCACCAATGTGTAGATGTGTGTGTGAATGGGTGAATGTTACTCGTATAAAGTGCTTTGAATTGTCAGAAGACTAGAAAAGTGCCAAACAAGTGCAGTCCATTTTACCATGTGATTGACAGCTGTGTGCCAATCGGTGTCCCAATCAACTGATTTTACTGTTTGCAATTGTTTTTCGGAGGCGATCCTAAGACCTCGCAGATCATTAATGTGCAGAAACTGGCACTGAATGATGTCCAGTGCAAGGTGACGGCAGCAATATCCAGGATAGTTTGACACATTTTTGCAGTGGGGATACGTGGAGACGCATTGTCCATCTTTATATACAGTCTATATACAGGTAAAACCTGATTCGTGTACAGATGTGACGTCGTGTTTTTACAAAAACAATAATGCAGAAAGATCCTATCACTCATTGTAAGAGCCTGATTGTGAAAATGATTTTTCGGGTTAATTGAAGTTCTTAGTGTCTCAGTATTTACATGAACCAAATTTGCATGTTTCCTTCTAAACCTTGTAAAAACGTCCTCATTCAGTTACTGAGACAAAAACATCCTCACACCCCGAAAGCATCTTTTCGTTGAAGCTAACTCAACATGATCAGACAGTAAAATCTCATTAAAAATAACTCCATTCTGCTAGTTATATATCAGCTCGTACATCCCGTTCCCTGGGTTAGTTGGAAGAAAATAGCCTGCCTCGTTTTTATAAAATGAGCGCACATATCAGCCAAACACAACCTTGCTCGGGGGAGCACACATGCAGTCGACCTGGTCCTTCTAATTCCTGCTGCGTGCTTTTCTCACCTGGCAAGTGTCTCCCCAGGGGAGGTGACAGAGGTCATGATGGGGAGGATGGTGGGAGTATGATGTGAAAGCAGAAGCCCCGGGGACAAACTATGACAACAAACACCATCATCATCATCATCATGATCATCACATCTTCATCTGTAGGAACCCCACATTGTGTGTAACCATGGCGACAATCTAAGCTAGAGGGGGCCAGTAGCCCTTGCGGTTGGTGCAGTGTCAGGGTCAGTGCAGTGGCCTTCAAACCGCCGTTCTACACGCACTGTATGGAAAACAACTTGTTTAAAAGGACTTCATTAGAAAGCGAAAGACCTCTTATCACATAGAATGCCATTTTTGTCAATAATAAATCAATCAACAAAAAAAATATGACCAGATATATTTCAATTTGTTAATCTATTTTTGCTGAATTAATTCTCTTATTTATGGATTTATTTCATAGTCATATTTATTTATTTCATAGTCAAATTTATTTATTTATTTCCTGCTCATATTAATTCATTGATGCCTTTTTTCATTTACTTAATATTGACTAAAATGGCATTCCCTTTTATCAAACACCATGAACAGGTTGTGGGTATTTTTCCCTTTTGACTCACAGCAGATTATTGTTTGCCATGTGTAGAATGACTCATCAGTCCAAGTTGGAGATCCAGTGACATTCACAACACATTGGAGGCTTTCGTGTAGCACATTTTCAGTGTTTTTATATCTGCACTCCATTTGGATCTACAATAAATGAAAAAAGCTGAAACAGCACACAATTTCTTTGTTTGTACAGCTTTTCTGTCATGACACACAGTATGTATGTCATTTTTATTTTATGCTTTTCCCCTAGCTCCATTACATAATATTGCAGTGTTTGTTCCAAGCGCTATAATCACAATTACGAAGGCAGCTACACCAGAGACTCATATTAATTTAAATACTAATTAGCACATTACAGAGACACATGAGACCATACAGTCATTGTTTATACTTCTGCTGAATTAGGTTTGCCTAGCAACAATGGAATGTCAGGTGTGATAATCGAGTTAATTTAGTTTCAACACAGAACAAAAATTTGTGTTGAAATGAAATGGTATTTACTGCCAGGCTCTTAGGCCTACAAAGATTTGCATGGTGTTTCTGTTAATCTGATATAATGTACTTTATTAATTTATCAGTAAAAATGAGATGTTTGATTACTGCATCTGACTTTTCAGTCTTTCCTGCTCAACTTTAAATTAGCTGCTAGATGTCAGACAAACAATGTACATTTTGGTAACTTTTTCCTGAGTACTCTCCTTTAAATTGGAGCATCATAGTAACTGTACGTCCACACTTTGCCAGGCTAAATTTGAAAACGTGGTTTCTTTCCTTTTGGTAGTTACACTGAAGGCTCATTTATGATCCCTTATCATATGACAATAGATATATTTTTCAAACTCTGCAACTGTCACCGTCCTTGTACTTCCATGCGTCCTTTATAGAGGCTGCATTGTAGATGGCAGTGATCTGTGAGGTTACTAAATGCATAGCAACATGTGGACGGAGAATTCTTTTTACTGTATTACTGATTCATTCCGTTCAAAAATCTTTCAAATGCCTTCGTCGTGTCCTACAGTCGTACCTTGCTTTGACTACGCCACACTGCCCCCACGATCTCCAGTGGTACTGCTCTCTTTCATTCATGTCCATAAATTTTCAGAAAGCATGCACAAATTAAAGCAGATTATGGACAGAAAACTGTCTGTGTTTGTATGTGCATCTAACATTGAGCACAAATGAGCACTAAGCCAACATTTTTCCATACTGAGTTTTTTGAAAACAGTCTACTGGAAAGGAAAACTGACTTTTTGGAAAACTGTAACACAAGCCTTTCCATCACCTGTTACCAAAGTTAGGAAAGTTATTTGAAAACTCCACAAAAATTACACTTTGTCAGTCGCAAAGTAGTTTTGTTACTCAGGCCAGCTCCAAAATCTCCATACCCAGATGTCATAGTCTCATTTAGCCATTTGTTAGTAACAGCCTTTTTTAAGACACATAAAAGCTTCAAAATTCACAAGTGGAGTATTTACTGACACATTTTACATCACAGAAGAAAACATGAAAGTCTATTAAGCTTGTGTTAACCACAGACCTAATTTCAGCCATCTCACTAAAAACCCGTTCAAAAACCCCACTGACTTTGAGACGAGGGAACCAGGAGTAATAAAATGCTAACTCATTCCAGCTTTTAGGACTCAACACTGCCTGTAAGCCTCTCGATGATCACTTTTATAGTCAAAATAGCAAATAATAATATAGATCATTGTATATAGATTATATATTCTCAATACTGATTGGATATATCAATATACATGTGTGCATTTATGTGTACGTTTTCATATGACTTTGTAATGTAAAATTGTGGCTGCATTATTTACACTAAACTGTGGGTCTATGCATGAAGTGTTATGATTGTGTTCTAAATTTAGTGGACATGGTCTGAATTGTTATCTTTATTCCACATTACCTCATGTTAAGTAGAGCGGTATCTTATTTTTAACTATGAATCTGCTATTAATTCATGAATGACATAAACCATTAACATTAAAATTCAATACATACTGTGTGTTAATTACTGCGAACACTGACACTGGATGTGGGTTCAATGATGCAGTCGAGATCATATGTGTGCTCCGATATGTAAATGTGATATTTAAATAAGTTAAAAAGCCCCTATATGAGAAGATTCAAAATGAAACCAACAAACAAACAACACTGTGAGACATGGTTTGAAGAGTCTGGAGACGTGGAGCTGCAGACAGGTCTCAGCTACAGTCAGAGTAAAGTCACCTTTGGCATCTGGGTTGTGACTCATTCATCAGCGGGGGAAAGGTTAGGCTGCACGCTTCTGTGAAAGTGCACGTCATGCATGATCATTCTTTACTCCAGGCTGAATGGTGTGCATCCTCTCCTGTATTTAGTCAACATGTCACATCTCATCTGTGTGTATGTGTGTCTCAGCTGTGTCTCACCCATGTGGGCTTCGCATGAGAACACCGTGTGACCCAGTGAATGTGGACTCAATATTGGACGTCTGCACTCGTGCCACATCGACGCAGGATATACGTGTGTGTGTGTGTGAAAGTAGATCCGTCATTGCCCCTCGCGCACCCCAGGCTTCTGTGTAAGATGAGTCGTGATCGTGGGGAACACCTCGTGTTTCTGTGCGCTGCATCAGACAGCAGCAAATCTCAGATGAAGAAGAGGCACAGAGGAAATAAGTCCATGAAACATTAAGCAGAAGCTTCCCTGGAGGAGAATGTTATTCATATACATGCATCTCCAACCAAAGGCTTATCCAATGTGGCATGTCTGCTGCAGCTTCTTGAATGTCTACTTCAGCCCTACGCACCGGGCTTAATCACAAGCGCATGGGAATGGGACTTCTGCGACAGTGGGCTTACTGAGGTTAAGGCATGGCCGAATTGATTCCAAGTGGCTGCCAACGTCTTATCGGCCTCTTGCTAAGCACCCTGCTAAACGGCCTGTCAGAATGCCATTGTAGCTCAACCATGAAGAAGATTTAACTGCTCCTAAATCACGACTACAAGTGTGTTTATTGTGACGTCCGACACTGGAAGGAAGTGCAGGAAATTGGGTCGTAGAAATATAATGAGTAGGGCAATTTAAAGAAAAAGGAGGAAATTAGCAATAACGTTCATGAAGGCGGCAGAGGGAGGGGATGGGAGAATCTATGACAGAAGTTGTAAATCCGCATTTAATGCCACGGTCTCAAATGGTATCCGCAGAACATCAAAGAATCCCCCTACTCCCTTCTCACAAAAAAAAATCTAAGAAAGCAAAGCACTCAGAGGATTAGCCTCCTCCAATCGCATATACGTTCACACTGACAGAATCCTCCACTCCACACTAACAGACCCCCTCCCACACCGAGAGACAAGTATGCATGGTGAGAAAAAAAAGAGGAGAGCTAAAGGAAGGTAAGAGCTTCGGGAAAAAAAATATAAATCTAAAAGGTGTGAGTCGATCCATAAAGCGATGTAAGGATATGAAGAAGTAATGAGGAAACTAGACAGAAGAATATAATAAATAAATAAAATAAATAAATAAAATAAGTGTGTTTGCCCTTTAAAAGGACAGATGAGTATTCAGGCTGCATGAAAACTGGCACTTGGATAGCTTTAACTACCTAAACACACAAACAAACACACACACACACACACATTGGTGGGTGAACTTTGTCCTCTTGATGCTCACCAGATTTGTCTTACAACATCCAAAAATCCTTATTTTTAGAGTAATATTAATTCCTTTGAAAACCACATGAAACATACTGTGAATATCAGATTTACTTTCAGCAAAAAAAGGTATGTTAAGAGTTTTTATACCAAGATTCAACATTAGTGTTTTTTCACTAGGAGGAGCACCATAGATTTTAATAACACCGAGATTCCCCAGGCACATATGCCAAACAAGTTTCCTAGCTTCCAGGTTTATTTCCACAGTATCCAACCCACTGAATTTTTGCAGTAGTGTTTCTCCCATCAGCTCCATCCGTGGGTTCCCGCTCAGCTCATAGACTTTACATTGTGATGGTGTATCAGATTTTTTAATCACTTTTCTTGGCTCAAAGAAAGTTTCACAAATATAAACCTCCCATGACTCAAAAAGTTACAGTAGAAAGATTCATAATTGCCCTTGTTTGAAGTTTTAAGTGTCCTTTCAACAAATTTACAGATGTGCCTTTTACAGTGTTGGCCTATGGGAAAAAAACACTCCTTTTTATCTGCCTCTCTCTAAAATGTGCAGCAATACATGGTTGGAGTTTTGCCCAAATCCTTTAGTATCACCCAACTTAACTCCTGTTTACAGGATAATCGAAAGTTTCACATGTGTTTCAGCTCATAAACTTTGTCTTTACCTGCTGCCATTTTTCAGTGGGTGACCTTTCGATCCTGCACATAACCGTCTCTTAACAGAGACAAGAAGGAAGCGAGATGTCTCATGTCTAAGCTACTTCCATCATCAGCTCTGCAAAAAAAATAATGTGCTTAATTCCTTTTTACCTATTGAAAAATCCTGCAAGTGGCAATTAACTTGCCCTGAGTAATCCTTGTTGTTGAGCCCTGGTTTGTATGTGCTACACATAAGCAGTGTGGGTAAACCATGGGTATCTGGAGAAATCCAATACATTTAAGAGTGGTCCAGATATTTCAGTCTGGACCAAAGTGGTGGAGCAAACGAGACTGATATAGCCATCATTGGAGCAATTTTCTATTGCATCAACAATTTCAGAAACTCACTTGAGACAGATTTTTTTTGTAAAGGTCAGAATCTAAGCAAGAGGCTAAGAAATTCTGATTTTTAGTCTCTATAATTTGTCAAGCTTCAAAAACACATTTCCCATAGTGCAACCAACAGTGTAATTTCATTTGACCCTTCATGCCTGGGATACATCCACACATTTCCATGCCCCTATGCTCCCAATTTGTACTGTAGCTCTCAATTTCATTCTGTCATCTTTTGTTCTGCTGTCTAATTTATACTTTTTCTTCAAACGCTCATGCAGAGATGGTTTATAGGACGTGCCGCGCACCTCCGGAAAAATGTGACTACGCCTTAAGCACCACAGAAGTTCGATTTGTCATCAGAGCCGGGAGGTGGCATTTCCGAACAAGTACCTCGCATCTGTCACAGCAACAAGAACAACAGGCATGAACCGGATCGAGGAAAGCCTGGCGGAGCAAGCTCGGAGATGTCATCACTTGTATGATCCCACTTCTACAGATCACAGTTCCTGAAGGGAGACTGCCAAAGAGCTGGAGAGTAATATCGAAGTGTGTATCCGAAAATGGAAGCTTCAGAGAGACAAATTCTTAGAAATTAAAAAAAAAAAAAAAAAAGTTAGCAAAAAGGGAAGTGCAGGGGGCAGAGAAGATACCCATCTGTTATATAGTGCTGCCCTGGCTTCCCCCTTTGATCAAGCGCAGGGAAATGGGGGGTTCATGGAGCTACAGTCGAGGCAAGTCGTGCAAATTTCACACGGTGATATTACATGCTACATGCAATCTGTCGCAGCACTATGTATCTTGCACACACATCCCCGCACCAACCCGCAAGTGCACAGAAGAATAAATTAGACTTTAGTATTTAAGCCCAAATCGAGATAACCCTGATGACATCACCAAAGGTTATTTTCTCATGCTGTGTTCAGACAGAACAAAAGAGGAGTTTTAGAGGCTATGAAATTAATGTTAAGTCAATGAAGAGACGTGAGTGGGCGTGAATAGATGCCAACTTGCCCAGGGAGGCGCAAATGCAGGCGAAGATGTGTGGGTGCCAGTTAAAATTGACTTGAGAAAGAAGAAAAATTTCACTTATCTTGAGGCTTCATGAAGTGTTACATCATAAACATACAGAGACCAAAGGAAATCGGAAAGCAATGGTAATAACAGAATGAATGGGCAAATTTTTAAGATCAGTTCGGGGCTAAAAACTCAGACTGCAGAAAATATTTCATGCAGTGGTTAAATTCAAGCAAATAATACAAGGAGAAATTTGCTTTGTTTTAATCTGAACACACCTAAGCCTTCAAAAAGCTCTCTTCAGAGAAATAGAAGACACTAAAAAAGTGTTTTCATGGGTTAAGTAGTATTTCTCACAGCACTGAATTGACCTTTTTGTGTAAAATTGGTGGAATACCCCATGAATAAGTATTTGGAGTGTTTGAAAACCAATTTGGCCAAGAGTTAGGATTTCTTTTATTTACTGTATTTGAGACAAATCCAGTAAGAGAATGAGCTGGCTAACATTCATAAAACAGACACCTGTATACCAAAATAAAAACATTCCCATACAACAGCACACTGAGAATATTCAGTCCATAACAGACCTCGGATAAAGTGCCCGGGAAAAGAGGATTGCAGCCCTGCATTTACAGATAATCTTTGGAACGAGGCAGGGCAAAGAGAAACCTAGGAATTCTGTTAACAAAATGAAGGGAGAAAAAAAAAGAGCATCAGGCATGCTTATCTCTGAAAGGCTCCTGCTACCCAACCGGGTCACATGAATAAAGAGGTTTTAACCTAATTTCTCACATCCACCATCACTCTGACCGTGCCTGACCGCAGTGAGCAAGAGACAGTGTGTGTAAAAGTAATGGAATTAATCCAGTTTTTTGACTTGAAAACACAGCTGGAGCCATACAATAAATGCTTTTTGGTTGAGGCCGCACATCAAAAGATGCTGTCTTCAAACACGTTTTTCCGTCAGTGTTCTGTTTGTTCTGTGAAACACTTCAAATGTGCACCACAGAACAGTGAGCACATTTGGCTCTGAATATTCCTTGTTTGAGAGTCTAACAAGTGCATTTTAATAAAAGGACACAAATATGATAATAAGGACAGCCGTTTCTTTGGCTCCATGGTGGCAGAGACAAAAGCAAATGAATATGCATGGCAGAGAGCTGTATTAGCCCTTGAACTAATTTACTTCCATCCTGAGTAATGACTCATCACATGGAAAATGATGGTGATGGTCGGATCAAAACTATACACAGAGGGTTTTTTTAAGGATTGCACTGCCCCCTGCTGGGCATAGCAATGAAAAACTTACATAAGAGACGTTATATTACTGAAGTTTTTTGTTACCTGCAGCCCTGAAATGATTGTCATACATTCTTATTTTTACCAGATTTTTTTTCGTGAATATATATACTCAAATTGATGTAAAAAAAAAAAAAATCTAAATAAATGTGTAAGAATATTTTTATTGGTGCTTAGTTTAACAGTGTGACAGATGGCCTGTCACTAAAAAGCATTGATTCAGCTCAAGATTTCTGCCAGTTAAAAAAAAAAAGTTTTTCCTTTAAATAAGTAAAAATGTGCTCGTTTGAATTGTTGGGTATCTGTTAATTAAGACAGTATTTTCTAGACCTTCTCTACATGAGAAGTGTCCAGAGATAATCTTTATCATGATTTGGCGCCACATACATACATATATATATATACATAAATAAATAATACATATACTAGAGATGCCAAATTTGACACTGATTTAAACACAATTAAATTCTAATAAAAGACCAAAAGTTGAGCCCACAACATGCAAAGCACCTCACTGTAAACTAGTATTTTGATTAATAATTGATTGATTGCTGATTCATTTTCTAAAGCTACAATGCCTCACAGTCTATCAGTCTCAGCCACAACAAAGAGTTCACTTCCATCAACATGACGCATAAAATAGTATATTAGTACATATTGCATAATACAATTACCTTGTAGCCATGCAGAAACCATCAAAAACTTCAAACTTCAAATCTTTGCAGGGGTTTTGGCTTAGCATTCATCCCAACCAGCCAGCCTTATCCTTACAAGCACTGATATGAATATATACTTAGAAAAACACGTAAAGTGACAGTAAGTCAGTAAGCTGCGTGTCACCTGTAGTGGTGTTTAGGTGGAGCAACAACATTGTAGTATTTTACATTCCCCACACACTTTAACACAGGTAAAAATGTGACTGACATACCTGTTCTCTTCAACGTGCCGTTAGCCTGCTCGAGTCCTCGTTTGTCTGCGCTGTTAGTGTAGTTTATCCTAATTTTACCGCATTGTCCTGCTGCTTTCATGTTTGGTAATCCTCTTGGAATCATTATGGAGATTTCGAAAGTTTGTATTAGACCAGCAGACAGCACTCCATCCATAAACACATACCGGAAGCAAAAAGTCTTCGTTGACAAGCTAACGTTAGCAGTTAGCCATCTCCCCTAAAAATCTGATTATTTTAACCAGAGTTTTTGGTTAAAACAACATCTTGTGGCGGACGGGCAGCGATGTGTTAAAGTTTTTCTTAAAAACGCAGACTTTCAGATGTATGCTGTAGAAAACAACCCACATTTTCAGCTCCGCTTCATAGTGACCGCAGTTATTAGCTTATTTAAAAGTAACGCGAACGGCGCACAACTACGAGCAGTGGGGCTTCGCGCATGCGCACTGTAGTTTTCCCCAACGGAGGGCGCGTGACCTAAAGCCAAGTGCAATAAAAATATAGTTTTGAAACTATTTTATCCAGCCACCGACCTTGAAGTGTAGAATCATGGTAAATTACAGCATCAGCCTCGATTGTTCTATGTTTTGCATTAATCCAAAATTACATTTTTTTCTGCTTCCAGCTGGTGGGGCTTTATCAAATTGTCCCCAAATGACCCATGGACTCTATTAACCCCTTGAAACCTGAGCAAATTGGCAGGCTTTCTTTCAAAAACAATGGGAGGAGGAAATGAGAAACTTAAAACAAAATGACCCAGAAATTAGTCAAAAGTACAAGAAAATTACCTGATATTTTACAAAATAAAGGACTTTTTTAAATGTGTAAAAGATGTACTAGTTCCGTAAAAATAATTTTACATATAGAATTATGATAATCATAAATATAGTTCACAACCCCCCAGCCTCCACCCAAAAAAAAACAGGAAAGTAAAAAAAGGAAAAAGAGAAATGGCATGTCAAAAAATGGCTTAAAACTATAATTATTTTGTATTACTGATTGTATAAGGGGAACTATTATTTTGTAAGATTTGCTATCTTTTATTATTTATACAAGTTATTGCTGCTACCTGCCTATTGGCACTATTATATCGTGTAAACTGTATATTTTTGTATATGATGGTGTATTGTGGAATGTGACTATATGTACCTTTGCTGTGTGCTGGAGAAGCCAAAGACAAATTTATAATCTAATATTGCTCAAACAATTTGAGAATTTGAACTTGACAGTTGACGGTAGAATAATCGCTTTTCTTGGGAATGTATCATTTTGAGGTTGAGTGGACCCTGTTTTTGAACTTTTTTCAAGCACCAGTTTCTATGTGAAGTATCACTAGAATTAAATTTACTTTTTCATTTGAGTCCTTTCATGTTTTATGTTTTTCTCCTCTTTCAGGTTCAGTGGATCAGTAATAATAGAACATATCTCTATACAGTGTCTTATTTTTATGAGTTTGAAGCTATTTTAACTTTCCACTTTCAATATAAAAAAATCCCAAACACTTTGTTATGTGCTTTACATCCTAAATGCATTTTCAGTAACAGATTATGTGCTTTTACTTTGAAGATGAACTAACTACAAAAAAATTCCTGTGCTTGTTTTATAAATTTGAGCAATGTTCTGACAGTTTACTTACAGGTAAAAACTGAATTTTTATGACATATTAAGAGGTAAAAATGGAAAACTGAGATGGAGATTTTTTTTTAACAGGCATTTCTTCACACTAGAAATGTTTCTGCAGCGTCAGTGTGCAGCATGTGGACGATAAAACTGAATCATTTTGCTCAGGTCTATAGTCACAGTGGATATTTCCAAACAAAAGAGAAAAGCTTTAATGGAAAGCTGGGAAGACATTTCTTTGATTTGAAGTATAACAAATATAAACATCTGACGAGGACATGGACAGAAAACAAATGTAAGAGTGAAGGGATTGTCTCATATTGAAGCTTGAAGCTGCCTGTGGCTACAGATATCAACAACCATCCTCTTTTAGAAAGAGTTGCGCAGTCAGTGAAAAGGAGTGGAGTCCTGTCAAACAGGACCTGAGAGGGCCACATTGACCCCACATGCCCCAGAGCTCTGCTCACTTTTCCTGTTCATGATGCCCTGTATGGTAGAGATGGGCAATGGTTCGCTCCTGTCCCTCCTTGGGGCCTGAAGTAAGTCCACCACTGCGCAACCGGGCTTTGGACGCCTGCGTCTTAGTGCCCGTTTCTCCGCCCGGGTCTTGGGTGGAGGGAGGCCATCACAGATTCGGCTGCAAGCTGTGGTGATGCCACAGAAGGAGGGGTCGTCTGAATGAGAAGATCCCTCCGAGCTGCCCTCTGATGGTGAGTCTCTGAACAGAGGCGAGAGTAACCTTCTTGTGAGGGGGGCCGGGTTTGTGGTGACAGGTGCACCGTTACAAACAACAGCTCCGTTACGCAGTTCTGAAGCAGCATGAAAAGAGGGTTTCAGAGTCTCCACTTTCTCTGTAGGTTTCATCTTACGGCGTCTCTTCTGCGTGGAGTGAGAGATACAGTAGAAAGAACAACTTTCAACAACCATATTTCAAACTGGCATTTCACTCTTGTGCACTGCAGTGAACTCATCTAGAGATGCAATTGTTAAGATTTTTCCAGTTCCAATCCAATACTGATCTAGAGCTCTTTTTGCATAAATTTGCACTGTAATTTTATATTAAATTTAAATGTATTCCAAAGCAATTTAATTAAATTGTAGGTTAGGTAGGCTTTATATACAAAAATACGGAGTTTAAAGTGCTGTGGTTTTAACATATCAAGTGCACAGCGATGCATTATCAACTGCTCAAAATAATAATTACCAAACAAATAATTACCAACACTATCAAAAAACCCATCACGTAAGTTAAAAATAACAGGTGATAAGCAGTTTCTATGGTTACCATGCAGAGCATTTGAATGAATTTTGTTGAGAGCATCGCTTTTGACTGTCATTGCAGGTTTAAAGAGCTGAAAGACTTTCACTGTGATAAAACAAACGGCAGGCTATAATTGCCCAGTTGACAGCCGCAAGACTGTCACTGTGAAATGTTAGTACCAGGCCCGTTTACATGGCCCCTAATATCTAATTATCACAATAAAATATCTCATGCCACCACCTGAATCAAAGAGTCTATTCTGATCCGGCCCGATCAGAGGGAATTTACTGTTGTGGTAAGAGAGGTGGTGTAGGGGCGACCTCTAGCTCACCTGATAGGTATCCCCTCTGAGGCGTCTGCAGCGGCCCTTTGGTGCGTGTCATTCCCCCTCTCTCCCACCCTTCCTGTCTATCTAAAACTGTCCTGTCAATAAAGGGAAAATGCCCCCAAAAACTAATTTTTAAAAAAAGAGAGGTGGTGTAAACCTTTGATAATCTGTTCAATTGGAAAATATTAGTGCCTAATAGTATCTAAGTTTCTCTCTGGTTGAAGTAAATACAATCTTTCTGTGCATGTTTGTTCAACATGGGGCTTACATTATATGTCGGCAGGGCTGAATTGTGGAGTCGATGGGCAACCATCACCAGCAGTAGCCTTCATATGAGACTTTTGGGGAACATCAGTCAATTGTAAAGTCTGCAAGTGAGGTGTGTAGGGATTATCTGTAATTTGTAGTGACAGAAAAAAAACCTGGTTTACACTAAAATTACTACTACTTTGTATTTACAGGTGGAACTATTCTTCTTCTTCTATACAAAAAAAGTTCCAGCAGGTTAGACACTTTAAAGCAGGTGGAACCACTTTGCACAAGTCAAAAAAGTGATATAAATGCTTTGGGGCAAGAATACGCACATCCTATTGGATCGCTTTATTTGGGGTTTTTTGTAAAGAGTTACGTTGGAATATCTAATCACAGTGATTTCAAATCAGACTGAGGAAATACTGTCCGTGTAACTGCAGCTGATGATATGTTTATGGGCCCTAGAGTTGGACTCACCTTGAGGAAAAAGCAAGACACTCTTCATTTGAGTTGTGTCTGATGCCACAAACGTCTTTTCAGACTGTTAGCGACACTCCGCCTGCATGCCACCACTGTGCTCGTCATGTGAATAGACAGGCTGACATGACCTCTATGAATAAACGCAAGGTGCGCTATGCGTGGTAACCGACATCAGACGATGGAATCTGGATCAGTGTCGTCAGTCTGATATCCTATTAGTGAATTAAGTCAGTACCAGAACCTGGTATCAATATTGGATTGGATCTTTCCTAACTCTAAATTCATTTTACACACCTTTCTGTTGGCTGGACAAAGACTCTGTGTCTCCTCTGCGTGCAGCATTTCTGGGCCTGTGAGCCAAAGATTGAGATTAATTTCTCCCAAGATAAGGAATGGTTCAATTCAGGATTGATTAGCCATTATTCAAGATATATGAGGGAACCCTTAAAACAGATAAGTATTATTACCATGACAGCACTTATGTAGTAGAAGTGTACCTTCAGTGGTGCCAAGTGAGTGTATGAGTGGATAGGAAGCACTCCTCTTCAAGCCCGTCTCATCACAGGAAGAGAACTGCCTATTAAAGTAACAGTAATAGTTGAAGGGAAAGACTGCATGTAACACCGTTATTAGGTTATGACTCATATCATCACTTAAGATTCAAGCTGCGACTCTCCTGATGATTAATTGTATCGATAAACTGGTTTAATGACTAAAAGCCGTTCAAGCCACAGTAACCTCTGCCCATTAGCTGTTAGAGCCCATTCTGAGATGCCACTCAGATCTTATTCACACTTACCCTCTCCACTAGAGCCAGTTTTTTTCACCACCACGTACATAAAGACACATTTCATTTTTACTCAACATAATCTTGCTGTAAAATTAGTATGTGTGCATGGTAATATTTTTTCATATATATGATTTTTTAGCAGAAAATCACACTGTATGATTGTGTTGCTACCTGTCAGGACAGCAGTAGGTGTAGCTCTTAGGTATGGGTGGCTCTGGTTCTGCAGTTGGAGGAATAGCTGAGATGCGGCAGTGGATGGCACACAGCAGCAGGCCGAGACACAGACACAGCGCAAGAGACAGCAGCAGGTAGTTCTGCCTGTCCGACACCTTGGAGACAAACCATTGATTATATCATTAGCAAAACATCAGTAATGTCTGATGTGAAAAATGAGAGACATAAAAATACACTTAATGTACTGAAACAATTTCACATTTACGTATTTCGTGGGACTATAACAGTGCATGTATTTGTATGGAACCGTTTTGGTAGGGGAATTGATGTCCAGTGCATGAAGAATGCAGGATATCTGGACTGATGCATGTAATGTTGAACCAGAGTTTATAAGCCCGAGTTCTGCCTGGAAATTGTAGCTGCACGCCGTTAGCATCATATGCTGAGGTTAGCATTATATGCTGAGGTTAGCACCATATGCTGAGGTTAGCACCATTTTTCTATTATTTTTTAATCTTTTTTGTAATTTGTTTTTGCCAGTCCATGAAAGCAATGCTAGCTAAACTCTTCAGGAGTTTTTTTTTCTCCAGCAGCTGTTTGAATAAGCACAATCTTAGTAAGTTTCACTTTCACTGCACCTGAAGTTCTACTGCTCCATTTCCGCCAAGACTACACTCTGCGCTCTGAGTGTGGTGCAATGCATAACCAAACTCCAAAGTTTCCTAATGAACGGTCCAGCTTTAATACTTACAAATTTTTGCAGCCCGCCAAAAATAAATGAATGTTTGGGTAAAAAGTGACGCTAACGCTCTATCCGCTGCATCACCCAGATGTGTCAAACACTGGAATAATACGTGTTTGGGTGCTTTCAATGTTTAAATTTAGCCACTGTGGAACTATTGACAGAATAAGTGTATAAAATGTGTATAAAAATAGTTTATCAAAGTTGTAAAAATAAATGACAAAAAACGTATCCTAATGCATTTGGCTCCATTTTTGTTTGTTTTGCTGTGCCAACTTGTACTAAACTGTGATTCCCACATCAGGGTATGAAACGAACCATGACCTCTGTGAACCTCTTGTATTTCAGAGGTTAAATCAGTTAGGTACCAACACATTCAGTAGCCAAAAAGATGTTTCTTAAATTATGCGTCACGACCCACGATTCATCCTAATGACTTGGTCCCAGAAAAAGACTAAATTTACTCAGTTTGATATCAGGCTGAAAACCTCCTGATTACAGATGAAGGCTTTGTGCCCGGAGCATTGTATCTACCTCATTCTGCAGCTGGCTGACTCTGACAGACAGGTTGAGAACCAGCTGAGTCACATTCTCCAGCTGGCCCTGTAGCAAGTGAATGGACTCAGTCTGACGCTGATCCTACAGGAGGAAGAGGACAACAAATTAAACAATTTATGCAAAAACACACTCACATAACTGAAATGATATGTGATGCTATTAAATATTTGAAGGTTCATCATTGTTTTTCTGTAATTTTGTCACCATGACTGACTCTTTTCGCATCACATAATCATTCAATGATTCATGATTCATGATCATTCAACTGATTGCTAATAGAAAAATATGGATTAATGGAGCTTTAAACCTAAAGCAGAAAGCATGACAATGTTGTATTCAGCTTTTTCACACTTTCAATTCCATTTTGAATCAATATAACAAATGAACCTGGGGCAACTCCCTCAAAGTCAGACAAAAAGCACATCACTCTACATCAGGGATGCGCCGATTGTGAAATTATGTGCCAACACTGATATCTAAAATAATAGTCGGCTGACAGCTGCTAGTTTTAGTGGTTGTTTATTCCCCCTTTGTGCCAGGGAGACAAAAAATCTTGATTATAAATGTATTATCTATTATTAGCAGAGTGAATTAAGTAATTCATGGGCACAATTTCAATTATACAAATTTATCAAACAACCTTTAAATTAAATTTCTTTGACATAAAACATCTTATTTTTTGAAAGCCCTTCACTTATATCGATCATAATTCTGTCTCTAATACCTATTTTATATTGTCGTGAAAACAACAAATTATTCAGATTTGTTGCTCATAACATAGCATTATCAGGGGTGCATCCTTTGACGCGTCAATATTGAATTAATTGCGTCCTTTCGCCCCAAAGGTATCCCTATAAGACCTCTGTTCATCCCAAACACATTTTCTAACGTCCCAGGGGCGACAGGGCGGCTAGTCTTGAGCCCTGATTTTTAGCCTGCACAAAACATGTGACACAACAGGAAACATCGGCCACTGCCAACCATGAATGTTGTCTGTTTGCTGATAGGCTGATGGCAGTCCGCAAGACAAATATCAGCTGATCATCCCTGCTCTACATGGCAGTTGTCTGGACAAACATTGGTGCGCTTTCATTGCTCACCTGCTCCTCCGCTATTCTGGAGGTGTTCTGGAGCTTGATGATGGTTTTGTTGAAAGCCTTCTGCATCTCCTCCATCTGCTTCCGATACCTTGAATCAAAACATGGGAGAAATCTAAGTCTCAGCCTCGACTCAGTTTATACACAAACATACTCTGCTTTCTTCCCCCTTTGCAGCACTGGTATCTGTCCCTGTTTCTCACCTCTGGCTGAGCTGCTCCAGGTAGCGTCCGCTGAGTGACATGTTCATCTCCAGGGCCTTGATGCGGTTATTGAGTCTCATGAACACAGACTCCTTCTGGCTGGATCCGTGCACCGGATTCCCGTTCTGCTCGGTGCCGTTGGGGGGATCTGCATAGATGTCCGAGACAGACAGGGAGGTAGGCGAGGAGGGTTTCCCACTTGACGATGCAGAGATGTCTTCGGCAAAGTCTTCTGTTTTAGTTTCTGTGATGACCGAGTGACCACCAGAGGGCTCGAGTTCTGTAATGGTGTCTGGAGCAGGGTGTGATGGCTCAGTGGGAGCAGTACTACCGTCAGAAACAGCTGGAGGTTCAGGGTGATGTTGTAACTGGGGGGCAGTGGTGGGATGGATAACTTGGGATTCTTCCGTCTTCTCTGGGGTTTGGATGGGGGCGTTTATCTCTGGTTTATAAACCTCAATGTCAGACTTTTCTTCTGTTGGTGCTACTGAGGCGTCGACAACTGTGGCGCTGTCGCCAGGTTTCACATAGATGGAGCTGGTGAGAGAGGCTGAAGGCTCAATGTGCTTCTCTTCAGGCAGCACATCCTGGCTTTTTTCTGGCTTCAGCTCCCTTGCCAGTTCCTCAGAAGACAGCTGTGGTGTCTCCACAATAGGGGTAGGTTTGGCAGAGGATGAGTCAGTCGCACTGGCTGTGGGAAGGTTCGAGCTTTGACTGGGTTCCAGCAGAGGAGCATCGGACATAGACTCTTTATGAGATTCAACTGTGTTCCCCGGAGGCGTTTCCGGCGGGCTGGCTCCGCTCTCTGGCTCCTGGACAGAAGCTTGTTCTTGTTCAGGAGGCTGATGTACCTCACTGTGGTCCTGCTCAGGTTCAGGGCAAGCAGATGGGGACAGGGGTAGGTGCCAAGTGGGTGTTTGAATGGGAGGAACTGTTTGCTTTCTGTTCACAGTTTGGCATTTTCTTTTTTTAGACAGCAGGGCCGAACAGTGGCGATGGAGATACTCCTGGAGGGAAGCTGCACAAGAGCAGGAGGAAGAAAGTGAGGGAAGTAGTGAACAATAGTTTTGGATTTCTTGCTGTTGCTCATGTTGATCTCTTTTCTCTTTTTCTTCATCTAACTCCTCCTCCTTATCCAAAAGGGTGATCGTAGAGCTGATAGGTTCCTCCTCATCTTTCTCTAAAGGAATGATAATTTTTTCCTCCACTAGGGGGAGCTCTTGTCTGATTGTATCAGCGGTCTGTGACTCTGACTCTGGGGTCTCTGAGGATGGGGCTATAGTTGGAGGGACATCAGGATCAGGTAAAATCTCCTCCACATCAGAGTCTGGACTACAGAAGGAGAAGGACATTATAGTACATATTAAATACAGAAAAGGACAGAAAAGAACATTTAAACTCATTATATAACATCTAAAGAACATGAAGAGAAACCTTATCCATTATTTCACGAAGCATGCATTAATGAAAAAGATTTCCAAATATGAGAAATCAATAAAAGATGACAAATTTGATAAATCCTAACTACCTGCATTAGTTTATGGGATTTTCATAATATTATACCACTGTTAGCTTGCACAAACTTTCCAACCCACATGCAGAAAGACTGTATGTAAGATTTTAAGTCTCAGAGTATTCATGACACTAGGTCCACCTACCACTTTACCTCCCTTCAAACAGAAATAAATAACATTTTAATCTGTTGATAATATGAAATTAAAGCTGTGGTAGGCAGTTTCATTTCTGTATCATTGGGTAAAAACAATAAACTTTGAGTATATTGCAATTGAAGTGGTCTTAGACAAAACTGGACTTCAGCACCTCCTCTTGACTCACCAAGAACAGAGAAGCGAAAACTGCAAGAGGAAATTCTGATGTTCTTTTGCCTTTTCCAGAAAACTGCCCACCCCGGCTTTAAAATTAAGCCAATTATTAAGGCAACTCCAAAAAACAATGATGCAGTAAAGGCAGGCATGTCAAACTGGTCCACAGGGGGGCCGGTGTGGCTGCAGGTTTTTGTGCCAACCAACCAAGAGCACAGTCTGGTGTGCTGCTACTTGGTTGGAAACAAAACCTGCAGCCACACCGGCCCCCCTGTGGACCAGTTTGACATGCCTGCAGTAAAGGTTTGTTGAAGGTGAATTTACAGTTATGAAAGATGTTATAAGACTAATGACATGTACTCACACTGAGGTGAGGTCTGTAGTGACAGTTTGAGAAGTGGTTTCAAGTTGGGGTGATGGCTCAGTCACGTTCACTTCCTGTGATGAAAGGTTGCCTACAAAATGTGAATAAGATTAACAACATTGAGAGTGAACATACAGATTAGGTCTATTTGTTATATTTACAAAAATCTTTGCCAACATATTGTCAACACCCAAAAATTGGGGAAAACAACATGGTGACTGTATCTCAACAAGCTACTGGGCAAAAATGTCAAGCTGATTGTGATCATGTAGCTAGATCTGTATAACTCCAAAAACGTACACAATGCAGAACAACAATATTATTATTTATTATTATCCAGCTGACTGTGTTGGCCATACCTTGCATCTCTGGGCTTCCACCAAGAACATTGACGGCAATATTATTTACCATGTTCAAAATGACATCTGAAGAGAAAATGTATACACAAGTTACAAGTTAATAAAGTAATAAAGGATTGGAATCAGTGTAGATATCTGTATGAATAAAAAAAAAAACATGTTTGCTATAATTACCCTTGGCTGATCCAATCAGATTCTTGGATAACTTGACTTCACCAGGTGCATATCCAGGAGGATAATCTGTAGGAAGCGGTGCATTTAATAACAAACATCATCATCCTGTGACTAAAAATGAAAGTACAATAATAAATGTGACAGTAAAACCACATTAATTTAGGAGATTTTGGCACACAAAGCATGAACACACACACACACACAAATGGGTTCATTTCAATGTGACAGTTTGTCTTGCATACTGGGAAAAACTCCAACTACATCAAATATGATGTCCACAGTTCTTACCCAAGTCATCATCCTGATCTTCTTGTCTCTCTGCGGGATCAGCTATCTCCTCGTACTCTTCCACCATGCTTGTGCCAAACACCCTGGCAAATTCAAAAATCATTCTATAACCAAGTTCATGTAACAGTGAAATCAAATCTGTTTTATCTGACCACTTGATCCACTCTCAAGTCTTTCAAAGTCTGTAAGGGGCAGAATTAAACTAAAAGCCTGCAACACAGACACACACAGGTCATGGAGTATTAGGGAGCCCTCTAACTAGGTCTGCATGATAAATACTTTTGTTAGACGATATATTGTCCTGGAAATAAGTGTGATTATTTCTATTTATTCTGCTTGGGTGCTGCAAAAATAAATAAATAAATAAATAATTAGTCTTAATATGGTCTGGAAAACCCTGCTGTTTATTCTGGCATCATATCGGCTAAAATGTTCATGAAATTTTTATATAAACAAACACGCATGTAAACACAAAGGGAAACAGCATACTATACATGAACATGACCTAGATCATTTTTGCCGACCTCGATAACTCATTAACACATTTATCTTTACGGGCCGACCTCCAACAGCTGCTCCTTTTCTCAACATTACACAGTTTCAGTTTCTGCCACCCTTTTTGTGCAGACGTTTCAACCAGATTTATCTTTGAATTTGGCAGGAGCATAACAGCTGCTAACATTTGTATTAGCTTTCCTTTCTCCCACCAAAGGCATGATAGCGTGTTCAGGGGTCAAGGGTGAACTGACCGTGACCACATGCAAAACATTACCTGATACCAGGTGACACCATCTAGAGCTTATGCAGTAAACTACAAGCTATAATTTGGAAAACACACTTTCATTCATTTGTTCTATTAGTAGTTTTTATCCTACCTTTAAAAATAGCTTACAATATTACAATCAAGTAAATAAAATGGATACTTCTAGTCCTTGATTGTGAGTGGCCGTTGTAAAATACTCTATAAATACACAGCAGTGACTGCATGACATTGCTAGTCACCTGTTGTCACATCTGACATGGAGCTGAAGAGGGCATCTGCCAATTTGAAATCGATTAACATGTGCCAGGCTGAGAACGGACAGATGTGTGAGACATTTTCATACAATGATAAAAAAAACAAAACACAAAGATGCCACAAAAGAAACAAAAAGAGACTACATAGATTTAGGATTGACCAGCTGAGGAAGCAACTGTGCCCGGTCGCTTCGTTGTAGAACGCTAGACAGAAGAATGATTATTTGTTGCCATTTGTTATTTTTGTTGCTGTATTTCTATTCTGTAAAAAACACAGTCCGGTATATGTAGTAACCGTTTGACTGAGTAATATGTTAGAAAACCTTGCCTGAGAAAACGTACCTTATGAGACTGAGGGGGCAGAAATGTTCAGAGCCAAAGTGAGAGACCAGCTCTACCTGGAAAAGAAAAGAGAAAAAACAAAAACAAAGATTATTCACATTTTATAATGGAAATGGGCGCTGCATTAAACACCCGTAAATAAATCCTCTGAGCAGGGGTTGTATTATTACAAAAAGCAAAGCCATGATTTAGTTTTGTCGTAAAATCAATACAGTGGACTAAAATGAAACTGAGAGATTGATTTGCAATGTAAATGAATGTGAGGAGCGTTTTATTATTTGAGTGAAAACTAGTGGGTATCATTTCATGAGTTATCAAATGTAGATTGTTTGTGATGTGATTGTATGCCAAGAGTATTTATTAAAGTTAGAATGCATTGGCAGCTGGCATAGCAAGTTAGATCTGAATATGTTAAGGGTTGATCACACCACTTAAGACAAAATAAAAACACAAAATACATCCCTCTCCATGTCTACCACTTAGCTCACTCAACCACAGACCTCTACAAGAAAAGCAGGCTAACCTTTATGTACTTGGTGAACATCTGAAGCAAGAGAGACAGAAAAAAAGAGAAAACAATTAAAGAGATGTATACATGCAATCAAAACAGGACCAAAGAGTGTATGTTGGTTTTCACCTGAGTCACCTCAGATGCAAAATGTCCAAATATAAAATGTCAAACCCTGTCCAAACTAGCCAAGTTAGATTTTACATTTTAGAAATTTGCTGATGCTCTTATCTAGAATATCATATCATATGGTCAAAACTGAAGCTATTATATACAGGTCAAAACAGGTCCTGTAGTGCTGTTTTATTATTCTATAGACCATACACAGTGTGACTGTGAGAGAAAGGAAGAACAGAAATTCGAAGAGAACATGTGCAGTAATACAACAGTTAAACAGTTAAAACAGTTGAAAGCTCACTTGCAGCATTCAGAGATTACAGCAAGTCCTCTGCACTGATTTAACATAATGTAGAATCCAGACACACTGAATGGTAGTGTGACTATAAAAACTCACCTTCACATATTTAGCATAGAGATGCTCATCTAAAGGGAAGCTCTGGACTGTGCGTTCATCCCGGGCATGAAAGGTTCCCAGCTTTAGCCACTTGTTTGTTGGATATCTACAGAAGCAGGTATGAACAACACAATCAGTTCAGTGAGATGGATAATCAGTGGGAGTGTCTCAGTATTAACATTGCAGCTCAGCTGAGGAGGACGACATTAATGTTTACATCTGGTGCTGTCAGGAGCACAAGCCTCTCATACATGAGTAGATAAACGCCTTCCTTCAGTGAAGTGATATGATTGGCGGATGTAGTCCGGTAGAAAGAAAATACTTCCTACGCTTGTGGATTATCTTGAGTAACCGGGTCGTGATTTCTGGAAAGAGACATCGGTGCATCACAAGCCTAGTGCCATCTAGTTCCATTACATTTAAGAGAAGGCAGACATCTCTACAGCTGATATCTCCAACACTCTGCAACTCACACCAAATCAATTTAGACTGATAAATAGCATGACAGGTCTCAGGAAAAAAAATGTGTTTTGTATTGTGGGTTGAAGTGAACCTTTAAATTAAATGTGTAATCTCTCCAAATGTTGTTTTCGGTTCATCCTTAAGTCCAAGAGGATGTTTGCAACACATTTGTAGAAATCCTTTCAAGGCATTTATGAGATATGGCACTCACAAGAATGGAATAGACAACCCAAAAACATAATGCTCCTGGCCGAGGCAGTCGCCAACACAGAGGCATATTTTTTCCTTGAATTTCACTGGTGTAAACAGGTGCACACTGGCACAGTAGTTATAGTAACAGAAGACATTCAGCCTTGCTTGTGGATACACATGGCGCAGTGTTTATCAATGCCAACTGGCAATATAAAACATTTAATGCTTTGCTGCAGTCCAACCAAAACATTTTAAAGACTGTCAAGATTGGTAATATACTGGTAGATATTATTGTGAATGGTAGCTGCTGATCATACCTATCACTGATGGAGACAAGAAAGTCTTTGGGAGTAGAAGAAAATAGCTCAAAGTTAGCGATGTCCAGCTGCTTCACCTGGATGGGCTCACAAAGCTCAATGATGAACCTGAGTGAGAGCGAAAAACAAGGCTTCAAAAAGTGGTTTCACGTGGGGGTGGAAATAAATGTTTTTCAGCATGCGTGCACAGATGAATATGTACTACAGTACATACCAGATTTTATTACTGCAGGGGTTTAACATGTACAAGTCCATGTTCTCTTTCAATATTGCTGAAGTGCTCTGTATGGAAAAAATTCACAAATCGATATGAGCTTGTATTTGTCATTATGTCAACATCCATCCCAACAGGCAGATTCATCAGTAGGATGTGGTATCAGACATATTCAGTACCTTTGCCTCTGAGTTAGCGCCAAGGATCTTGGCTCCACACTCCACTGAGGCGTAGTTATTGAAGTTCTTCTGGACCTTCTTCGCCGTATGAGAAGCCCCGATGTTAGAGGAGTGAGTAGACTGAGCTATTGAGAGGACCAACATTACAAAGAATTATGGGGGAGTTTTAAAATTCAGCACTTGGTTTAATACATGAAACGGAACATGCTATGTCCTGAATCATCAGTGTAAACGCGGCTTGTAAAAATAATTCACCCACAAAATGATCATTTATTCACCCCATGTTACACTGAATTTGTGAAGAACAAATTCTGGTGAATTTCAGTCAGCGGGTCACATTCAACAACAGCAAAACTAGATCAAAACATCTATTTACAAACTCTCACACCTATTGCAGGATCAGGTCTAATTTTTCCTTTTGTATGATCTGTACTTCCAAAACAGAAGGCCCTTTCTGACGAAAAGTTAGGCTTTATCTGTGCTCTCTCTGAGGCCAGACTCCAGCAGCTCTCCTGTTCAGCGCGGAAAATACGATTGTTTCTGTCAATGGAGTCTGGCATCAAAGAACACATGGACAAGTTTCACTTTCATAAGGACACAAGACTCGGATGCAAATTGAAAAAAAAATGCACTGCAGGAACTGAATGATGCCATCAGAAGCAACATCAGCAAGCAAGTGGATGGAATTTTCATAGTAGCTGCTGATTTTTTATCAACTCATTCTTCAACTCCAAAGATGTAGCAGGATCAGGGACAAATGTAATTTAGTTTTTTTAAACTTAAAAAATGACTAATAAATCTACCTTCCTTCCTTCCTTTCAGTTCAGTTCAGAAAAGGCTGTCTTTTTGAGAAGAACTGAGCATACGACTCGATAATTGAGACTTGGAGTCTTCTGCGTGGGCTGTGTGAGAGCATGTAAACAAATGATTTGATATAGTTTTGTTTCTGTATAATGCTGACCCCTTTCCCTCCAATTTATCAGGAATTTTCTCAATTTTTAAATTATCCGTTCATCTTTAAAGAATAAAAGATGTTTTCCCCACAAATTCAACATAACACAGGGTGAGTAATAATATACAAATAATCATTTGGGGGTGGGTGTGTAAACGATAAACTTTTAATCTTACTCTTTTCATTCTCAACCTCCATCATCTTCCGAGTCCACTCATCAAAAGTGGGGATGTCCTCAGGGTCTTTGCTGCCCACAGTGGAATCTGTGCCTGTGGTAACAGGGGAGCTCGGGTCCTGTCGAGGATAATGAGAAAAATGAAAGCTGGGGCACCTCCTTTGGTAGAGAGGAAAATAGATCACGCAGTATCCGAGTTCCTTACTGGCTCTTTCAGCATGTGTGACGTGTTGGCCTCATGATGCTGTGTGCTGTGACCAGGCTGAGGACTCAGGGGTGGGTCAGTGTGGGTTTTAGTACCTGCAGTGTGAACATTAGAAGTGTTCTCCAGAACAATGGGAGGACTGCTGTGGGAACAGAAAAATATTGTTGTGTCAAAATTCACATTTGTCTTTTGAGTTGAACTATAACCAAATTCAGTGGTGGTCAGGCTCACCACTAACAGTCAAAGCTAACTTCACAACAATGCCAGAGAAACGCTATACAGATAGTTTTATTTCACTAAGTACGGTACAAAATGAACGGTACCCACCTATCATTGTCATATGGGTTGTTCTCTTCCTCTTCACAGTCAGCTGGAGGCAGGTCAGAATCAATGACCTCAGGTGCAGCTGTGTCGTCTGAATCACTGGAAACACTGAAATATAAAACAATCCATGTTATCGTGTGTGCCGATCAAATGCTAAATGAGCATTTTGCGTGGCGATGATACATGCAAACTCAACGCAAAGACACAAATAGTTGCGAATTCATATTGAGAGATGCAAATGACGTGAACAACAAAAATCTGCAATATTCATGTATTTGCTTTGCCCTTCATTTTGCAGAGAATCATAAAAAAATATATACTTTAAAGGAACGGGCTCTAATACAGTGTCGCAACCTGTAGCAATATGCATGTTCTGAAACACAGCAACAACGGCAGCATTTTGTGCCATTTTTAAAAAAATAAATGACTGATTAAAAAAAAGAGAGAGAGAGAGAGACTTTTTTTTTCTTTTTTTTAACATGAAGATAATAATATCTTGCCTATCTGGGATGTTGTCTTGAAGGTTAAGTGTGTCTGAGTTATCTTCAAGCTCAGCAGCAAAATCGGAGACAGGCTCAGATGAAGGCAGCGGGGGGGTCTGGTCTTGAATGACGAAGGTTTCAGGATGCTGATTTTCGGAACTTTGCTCATGTTCTAGTTCAGACTGTGAAACTGTGTTTTCCTCCAACTCTTCCTCTACAGCGAGCTCCTCCGCTTCAAAGGCCTGATGGATAAGCAGAGAGATGTTTGAGCTGTTGGCCCATTACCCAGAGTTGGATCTATCAACAAAACACTTAAAGCTTAAAATGCTCCAGGAGCGATCAATAAAAAGGACTGGATGGTACCATGCACATGAATTCTTATCCAGGTTAGAAACTGCCATGCTGCTCTGAAGGAAACCCAATGGTAAAACCTTTGGGAATCTTACCTTACTCATATGGATTGAGCATATATCACAGCACAGAGTTTATTTGTAGTATTAAGTTCATTTCTGGGGAATTGTCAAATCTAATTTTTAATTCATGTAAAACGCTACAACTATAACGTACCTCTAAATATTGTCTTTTGTGCACCTCCTGTATTGTGTGCTCCTGTTTTTGCTGATCATCTTCTATCAACTGCTCGTCTTCAGGAAGGGGCTGGGCAGGCAAGACCAAGCTTTCCTCAACCTAAAGAAAACACACAAAAATCCAAACATACAGAGTTCAGTCACAGAAGCAAAATCACCAGCAAATCTGAACAAGCAGGAAAATGTTTTTTTGCTAGTCCATATATTTACATATTGTTGTGCAACTACAGTTAACATGATACAAGTCTAACGCGACAAAAGGTTTCCTGTGTGGTTAAATGAGCTATAAAATCTGTAATGAAACATTTGTTCACACGATATTTAATATAGCAACTTCTGGGCAATGAGGTGGGTTGTACAATGATAGTATACAGCTGATTGTACCTTCTGATGATGAATATTTTCTCCTGACTCTTCCTCCGTACCGACGTCCTGTGAGGACACGGGCCTCTGGGCCTCTTGGTGCGACTCCACGCAACTGACATAGTAACTAGGATACCTAAGAGACGAAGAGAAAGACGATCAGTGTCATAATAACATAACAACTTAATTCGTCTGAATATACGTAGGTAACTTGTTTATTACAGAAAAATGTCTGAATATCTGGGAAAGAAGTACAAGTATTGTATATGGGGTATTCATAAACTCTTAAATGTAGCATACTGAACATTTATTTGACTGCAGTGAGTCATATGTGATGTGAGTGCTATTTCCCCTGTAGAGGTGAGGAGGAGAGCGGACTGATGCCTGATTAGGAGTGGCCTGCTACTGTTTTAGTATTTTTTTCTTTTATGTCTATAGGTCAGCTGATTTTATCCTGATACTTTATTTCTGGTGTTTTTAGTGCCTGTGAGGTAAAACCACTGCACTATACCCCCAGGATGTGGTTTTATCCCTTTGCTGTCTCTGGGGGTTTTATTTACTCTTTTTTATTTTATTTTTCCAGGCAGCCCCGTGTGTTGAGCTGGCCCATGGTGTGCTGCTTTGTTACTTTAGGGTAAGGGTGTTTTGTGTTGTGTTGTGTGTTCGAGGGTAGCACGTGTGGCGAAATTAGTTTAAGCTTTTTTTGTGCTCTTTTTTTTGGGATCCAGCTCCTCACGGTCTTTTTTACATTTTATACTTTATATTACTACTCAGAACCAGCATAGTTTTAAATCCCTTGCAGCATTTCTTGTAACCCTTTTTTTATTTGCCATTTTGGAGCCTTTTTAACATTTAACTTGGACTTTTTAAATTGTTTTTGCTGTTTTAATAAAGTTTTTTATTATTAAAGTTAATAAAGTTTTTATGCACCTTTTAATCTAATTTTTAACAGTTATTTACAACCACAACCGTTAAATAAATCATTCAAATATTTGCACTTGAAGCCACGTCTTTGTCATCTTTCTTCAAACGAGTCTGCATTTTATAAAATCGTCAGGTACTCTAGGTAGACTTTGAGTCTTACCTACCTTCCCTTCTGGTCACACATACAAAGTGGAAGCTGCAGCCCAATGTCACACTGTGACACATCGATACAGTCTCTGCGACCTGTACCCCAATGTAGAAAATGTGTCTTATCTGTATGCAGTCAGAGAATATTGTGAAAGTAAAGGACACACCTCAAACAAGTTGCATATTGCTTAACCTGAATGTGAAGTCTTGAAAAACAAACATGAACAGTGCAATATTTTTTTTAAAACCGTTATTATATTTCAATGTTTTGTTTTTGTCTGCTGTCTGAAGCCTATTGTATGTATCACTTGTTTAGTGAAAATAGACAAGTGAAAGTAAAGAACGAATAACAATAACTTCTTTTGCCACTTTTTTTTCTAAATAGAGATAAGTTTCAGTGTACAGATATATTAAAAGCCTCTTTGTTTTGCTTTAAGCGCCACAGTTCTGTCTGACACTGAGCTAGAAACAATGGTCAGGTGCACAGTGACTATGCACACTCCTGGCAGGAAAACAACAATAATTAGCTGTAACAAGGCTTAAAATAACTGCAATAATAACAGGGGAGGAAAGAAGGTCGTCCCTGTGCAGTCTCAAAGGCCACACTCCAACAGTGACTGCTCCTTGTCAACAATCCAAGGCGTTATCTGGATTTTATTCTGGATTCCAGGTTAAACACTTTACTTGGCCACTGGGCTGGCTGGTGCAACTGCTTTGTTGATCTGACTCCAAGGGCTAGACAAGTGACAGACGCTTTTGTGAACAACAAAGCATTTGTTTCTAATTGAAAGTCCCTTAGGGGCAAGACTGGTGTTAAGGCATGACTTGCTCAATAATTAACTAAGCAGCTAAAGACAAAGACTTAAAGGCGTAGACTTTACAATGACATTTGTAGGAAATGCGTTTTTTAGGTGTACCCTTTACGATGAAACTGATACACCCTTTGTGGGTAAGCATACAGTAATAAGTTTTTTTTAATATTCAAGAGTAAAATAAATAAAATCCAAGAAAAGGTAAGAATAGGATGTAGCATTTAAGGGATAGCAGACCCTAGGTAATACTTTTTTTAAATAGTTTTTAAACAAAGAATGTTGGATATATGAGGAAGTGAGCTGCCCACTGCACAACCCATTACACAGATGAACACGTTTCCCACAAGTGCAAAGATCATGTGTATGTGTCCACTCTCATCAAGATTGTCTTTGAGACACACCTCCTACTGACAAGTGACCTGAGAGTCTCTGTGTGTGTCACTCACATGTCACGTGACATGATGCATCATTGATGACTCCAACTCTTTACCTGTATAATAATCTGATAAGATTAGTGCATGACGTTATGGCATCACAAATCACATCTATGATGAGCGTTGTCACAGCAGTGGAATTTCTAACTTTGATACAGAACCTTGGAGAATATAAGTATTCAATACCAGAGTGAAACATTGACATTGCAGGCATTCAATTTTACATTTTTATCCAAATATAAATATAACAAGGCTATAAAATGACAGTAACAACTGTTGCTCTTTTACCCAAGTGCCATTAAAGAAATAAACGGTTAAATATACGCTAAAAGATATGTGCAATAACAAGTAAGTGGAATATCCTGCATATGTGCAATAAATCTTGAACATCTTAATTACTATCAACATCTTTAATACTGTGTTTTTATACTTATGTATACATATTTAATGTGTCTGTTCCTTGTCTGTGAAGTTCTGTAGACTGTATGTACCACTGGAGACATATAATTTTATTGTACAGCCGTACAATGACAATAAGGCATTGAAATTTCCAGCAGTGAAATAATTCTTCAAGTGTCCCAGTTTGCCCTGAGGCTATTAAAACCTGAATGCAATACAACCATTGATCATTTTAGTAATTACACCTGTGCTTTTCCTGCTATGATGTGTGAGTGAGCCCCGGAGAAAAAAGTCAATTAACACGTACAAATTGTAAAATTCCACAGTCTAAACATGTTTACATTTTACTGAACTGCACTGTGCCAAGAGTGGAGATAGCAGACACTAAAGGATTAGAAATACTACCACTCACGGCTTAAATGAGAGCCAGAGAAATGCTGGTGAAAGTAGGCCAGGTCAACATCACCAACATAGATCTTAATACCATATTACATCATATCCATCCCTCCCTTCTCTAGCAAAGTGCTCTGTGCGTGTTGTTACTATCCTCTAACATCATGCCCATCATCATCCTACATAATCTCTCTCTGTCTGCTGGCTTTACTGTGTCCTGTCAGATTTACACACACCAAACAGCCTCCATCTTTCAAGGCGACTGACGTGACAGGCAAATAATCCTGTCAAGGGCTGATGAACCAAATCTGTGTAACGTTAACTCTGGGACTGAGTAACTCAGGGGAATCAACAGCCACTGATGTGTGGACTCAGCAGATTAGTTTGTGTGCATATCATAGTTATTTTTAGGGCTGGGCAATATGTTAATATTATATTGTGATGAGACTAGATATCATGTTAGATTTTGGATATTGTAATATCTTAAGTGTTATCTTTTCCTGTTTTTAAGGTTATATTTAAGTATCGTAATTTTCTGAACTTACCAGACTGTTGTAGCCATTCCATTATTTGCCTTTACGCAGTCATTTTCATATCCACATCACTGATGATTATTTATCAAAAATCCAATAGTCAGCCCTGCAATATTGTCGCAATATCGATATTGGGGTATTTGGTCAAAAATATCATATTAGATTTAATCCACATCACCAAGCCCTAAAATGATCCCACGCTTCTTCACAACATCATCCATGTCCATCTCTTGTTATTGTTGTGCTTGAGAAATTGCATAAATTAATACTGTGGGTGTAAAACGTACAGAAATATTGACCACAGCTGAAATGTATGTTTTGTTTATTTATTTTGTTAACACTGTCTGCTAAAACACACTTACTGTTTTAATTAACAGTCTGCACAGTTTTACATGCTACCAGAATTATTTATTTTCCTATTTAAGGATTTATTTATTGACATTATTTGATTTTTCGAATCCACCACTTATATGTAAAATGTTTTGCAAATGATTGTCATATTCTGGCATTAAATAATAGTTTAAACTATATCCGACATTCTTGTTTCTTCATATTTCACTGAGCAGCAAAGTTCTGCCTTTAAACCTGAAAACATATTGATCTGACGTGTGTAACACATTAAAGATCGTTAGCGACTGATACATTTTTAGCCACATCGCCCAGCCCCACATTTTACTACAAGGACTTTCATACATTTAACGATGAGTTTAAGGGAGATATACATGACACAAACGTGGACAATTCTGCTAAATCACTCAGTAGTACAATGGACTACAGTGGACTAGACGGGTATATTAACTAATGTAGGTGCAACTTGTTTATCAGCTGGCTGTGTTAAATCTAGCTAACAAGCTTAGCACTTTAGGGTCAGCAACTCAAGCTAACACAACAACTCAGAAGTCAGCCAGGTGCCACATCACAGCATCACGGTAACGCTAGGTTAGCTAACTAGCTAATGAAATGTAACGTTCTTCGGCCTTTAGTAACGTTCGTCAAACACTTTTTAACTTTTCACACTCAATGACATGATAATAATGCTCATTTCAAATGGGGCAACATTAATCAACTCACCGACAGACCGCAGTTAAGCATAGCCACACTGACACAACTCGCCATAACAGTGGTGTCATCTTCATCCCTGTCCTGCCGGGACAGACATCCTCACCGTACTCACAATTAACGTTTTATCCTTTTAGCAGGCGGTATTTTAAGCTGTGTACAACACAAATTCGCCCGCTGTTTCCTGTAAAGTTAGCTGACGTGCGCTGTTTCACGGCTGAAGTGTGATGCTAGCCGCTGTCACCCACACACACAACCTGCTGCCGTTTGTCAGTGAGTGCGTGTCAGCGGCGACCGACCAATCAGGAGGCAGAGAGGCCGTTGCGCAGTTCAAACTGAGCGCGTGCTTGGAGCGCTCGTTTTGTGGGCTCCGCTTGCCCGTGTGAGCGGTGCTTATCTCAGTGAGTCAATTCAAGTTGGATAAGAGGTGCTGCTCCTGTTTTGAAATGTTTTAATACTTGTGATAATTACGATCCATGATGACAAAATAGTCCCAAATTATGATAAGTGTGATTGCTACACTAGTCACCGCGATGTGGTGTGTAGTGGGTGGATCCCAATGAGGACGTTTCAACAGCTGCTGATTCGTTAGGAACTGTTCGCTATGTATGACAGGGGAGGGGTGGTGCAAAAAGGAAGAGGCATGTCAAATAATTATTTAAGCACTGGGGAGCGACTTATGTTATTTATTTTTGGCTTGGGGGAGTGCATACAACCTTAAATGGCTGTATTTTGAATTTACTTAACTGCAAAATTTTGAAAAGAAAACATGTATGTTTGCTCTAAAAATTACCATATTTATGCAAAAAACAGAAATAATTGATGTATTTTAAAATTTACATCAGTCGTTGAACACATTATTTGGGGCAAATACTTCTGTCAGAAAAAAACCTAACCAAATCTGAGTTTATTATAGATATATTTCACCAAAACCTCTTTATCCTGTGTCTTTTACATTTTTGCTCAAAATAAACCATTTGCACGAACTGATCAGCATGCGCCACAAGAATAAAAAAAAAAAAAAAAAGACCAGTATTGCACAATGTATAAGCAACAATCTTAGCGTTTTTGACCCAAAAAACAGTATCAACCATGGATGTATTACAGGTATGAACCTGCAATGAGCTGTTGCAAAGAAAGAAGCGTCCTGTACTAATTTGGCCGTGAGGTTTCACTTTACACTTTTCAGAACAGATCCCCCTGCAGTATCCTGCCCATGTGCAGTACACAATGTACAGGCTGCAAGCCCTGCCTTAATGCCTGTATGCAGTCACTAGATGGAGCCATCTACACAGCATAAGAAAAAGTGAACTGAGGGAGGGAAGAAACATCACAACCTTAAATAAAAAGGGGGGGCGGGCTTTTACATGAGCAGTGCTTTGCCCAAAGCTCACACCTTCATGTATGATCATACCAGAGAGCAGCACTGAGCTACTGTACCTTATTAAAGGTCCTGTAAGATTTAGGGGGATGCGGTTTTAGTGGCATCACAGATTGTAAGGATCTCAGATTGCAACCAGCTGAAACTCCTTCAGTGTTCATTGTTAAGGAGGTTTTTACTGGAGGCAAAATGATCAGCAGAGGACTCTGTCTCTTTGAAATAAACACACCTGGTGATTAAAACCAGTAAAAACACTGAATAAAACAGTATTACAATACAAATCTGTGTTCCTGTGACTCTCTTGTCGCAAACGGCCTTCCAACTATGGTAGCTGACATGAAAACGCAAATGGCCCCATCTAGAGTCAGTGTCTGATTTTTCTGCTCTCTGCCACTGTAAAAAAAAAAAAAAAAAAAAAGGCAATGCAACACGGTCATCTCCATGGACAAGGACCTGCTCCCTATGTAGATATAAACAACTTATTCTAAGGTATCAAAAACACAATGATTCTTAATTCCACGTGATTACAAACAAAAGAAAACACATTTATAATTATATAATTGCACCTCTGCCAATATATCTCCTACACAATGGATCTTTAACCTGCCAAATCAACCTCCTTTTTTGAAATGATAACTGCTCCTTCAGCTAGGCCTCTGTTGACATCATGTGGAAATGTGGTTTAATTCCTCAGTACTCTCTTTGGTATAATATTTAAGAGAAGGGTTTTCTTTGTCTTCCATTGTCTTCATACATTACCAAAAATAAGCAAAAAAAAAACATCATCAAATACACATGTCTTTGCATTACATTTGATAACTTTGGATTTCTAGAGCAGAAAAAAAAGAATTCCTACTAAGTTACCACCTGCAGTCAAGGGGTTGATCCCAAATAAGAAAAATACTGTGTTAGAGCCAGATAGTATGAGTCACAGTGACCTTTGCCAGTATGACTCATGTTTAAATGTTTTGTAGACTCGATACGTGGCTACAGTGCATGCATTCCTATGAAGAAATGCCAATTCATTTTGATAAGAAGAATGTATAAAAAATGAATTAAGCCTCTGGTTTTCTTTGGATAAGTAGCTGGTGATGCTGTACCGCAGAATACATTAAAGGGACAGTTCACCCCCAAATCAAAAAATACATTTTACCTTTTATATCTCTTACCTGTGGTGCTATTTATCAACTTAGATTATTTTGGTGTGAGTTGCAAAATGTTGGAGATATTGGCCACAGAGATCTGTCTGTTTCAGTGGGTTTTTTAATTTTATTTTTGGTGCTCTGAGCACCACAGGCTGATTGCCATCTATTTCCATTAGTTTTGAGAAAAGGCAGATCTCTCTACAGCTGATATCTCCAACACTCGGCAACTTACACCAAAGCGATCTAGATTGATAAACAGATGGTAAGAGGAGAAATATGTATTTTTTGATTTTTGAGAACTGTTCATTTAAACTTTTTAAAATTAGCAAAAAGTACAACAAAATTACCTGAATATTGACGTTAAAAAAATGCTTAAAAATGATAATAATTCTGCATTAATTCTAATAATTTTAATTTTAAGTATACAATTCTGCTAATTATAGTTATAGTAAAAAATAATTTTCTATATCTACTTATTTCTTACATTTTGTGGGTCTTTTCTTACCAAGTAGCTTATTGTCTTTTATCCCATGTTTTTGAAAGAACTCAAAGCAATTTGCGCAGGGTTCAAAGGTTTAAATACCTGTCAAAGGGGTCTGAAAGCATTACAAGACAAGTGATGTTGATCCAGGTTTCAAAGGAGTAACTTACAGTATGAGTCCATTAGTAAGCAACCACTACAGCACATTATTTGTGAACAGATGACGACGCTGAACTCCAGTAAGAGGTCAGGATATATGCTGCGGCTTCAACAAAAACACTCTGCTGACAAAGTGAGACATTATGAGGAAAAAGTTTATTGAGGAGCGATACAGAGACACAGAAAATAACAACTGATGCAATTCCCCAGTTTAACATTATACCCTCTGCTTTACAGTGTCATCTCACTACAACTGGAAACATTTTGTTGTTGGTCTTCAGCAGATTTTTTTTTTCAACTTTCCAATTCTCTTTCTACATTTAGCTTTGGCAATACAGAATTGTAATTCATGCCGATAAGGCAGTCTAAATTAGAGAGAAGAGAGCATTTAGTGAATAGAGACACAGAGAACGATTAAAGCGCTAGGATCCTTGATGAGGTCTTAATAGTCCACAGGTACAGTATCTCCTTATCATTACCTATATACATCAGAACACAGTTTAGGCCCACATACACAATAACAAACTGACAGAGAAGCACTTGAACATTGACAATAGCACCTTAAGCTCTGATGGAGACGCTGACTGACTGACTGGCTTCGATGGTTGTGGAAGAAGAGGAAATAAGAGAGGCTAGAAGAGCCGAGGAAGGAGAGAAGGTTTGCGATGGGCATGGAGTTTGCATGTTTTAAACCTGAGAAAAAGGCTAAATGGAAACATGTGAATGCATGATCCCTGTTCGTCCAAGAAGTTGTTTTTTTTTCCTTTTCGCGAGTCAGCATCTGAATCTGAGCTTAAGGCTGCAAGGGTCACAACTTGACCATTTGAACAGCACAGGTGGACACCTATGACAAGGTTAAATGCATTATTGAGGCTGTTTCCATATAGAGAATACTGAAGGTGCTCCTCAGCCTTGCTATGTGTGTATGGCTGCTACTACAACACAGGAACAACTCACAAAAGTCCAACATTAAATTTACCCCCGAGGGTTTTATGATTCGTCATTAACAGCTTTGACCATGAAAACAAATACAACTGAAACGCCAACAAACGTGCAGACGGACGGCACACATGCACACGAGTCCTCACACACACACACACACACACACACACACACACACACTCATACACAAAGTTACTCGCGCACAAAACACGCACGTACACACACATACTAAGATACAACTTGTGTTCCTAAGAGAACATTAAGCTGATAATTAACACTGAAGGGGGCATTATACAATAAATTAATACAATACTAAATTAAACCCAGCCTACATAAAGGCAAATTAGTCCCTCCCCCTTACACACGAAACACACGCACACACTCTACATACACACACTCCCATGCAATAAAAGCAGCTTATGTGCCATGCTGCATTTTGGGATGAGTAGGGCAGTACGACTGCTGAGCGTATTTTCATGTAGAAGCAGCAAGTGGGGGGGGTGGTGGCTGACTCGGTGAGGGGTTTGTGAGGAGGGGGAGGGTAGAGGCTCCAGGGACTGATACTCGGTAGTGGATCTGCTAAGCAAACCTGGACCACAGGCGAGCAACAAGCGCACATACACATACACCACAAGACAAGTACCATACTGTACATAGATATATGGACATCGTCACCTGGCAGGAAATTGAGGGTCGAGGGGTCAAAGACTTCAGTGTCTGCACTAAGAAGAGACCAGGACGGCAGAGCCATGGCTAATAGAGGTGGGATGGAGTGGTTGAGGGAGGGAGATAAAATGTATGAGGGACCCATTTAGATGTTTATGGTGGGGCTTGTCTTGTAGGAGATGGTGGAGGCCGCCGGCTTGGGTCGAAGAGTAAAGGAGAATGTGCAAGAAAAAGTGTGACATAAGAGTTTCCAAAAGAGAATGGGTAAGAAAAAGAAAACAGTGAAGAAGAAAAAAGGAGACGAGAAAAGAGAGGTTAGTCTTCAGTCCTCTGTGCTATGTTTGACAGTCTAAAACCTCTACAATGTTTCACAACCAGTCAAAATTACCAAAAATTTACCGTTTGAATATTATTAAAAAACAAAAATGAGTAGTTGGTACATTTGGAAATTCTAAAAAATGAGTGTAAAAAGTGCGAAGAGTAAAAGAAAATGAAAAGGTTAAACCGTAACAAAGTTCAAGAAAAAGAAAAAAATTGCACATACTATATTTTTTTATTGTTTGTCTTTCTGTTATTATTGCTTGTTAACTAAGTTGTTTATTTGTGCTGATTTCTCATTAGCTCTTGTTCTTGTTTGTAATGAATGTAATACAAATTAATAATAACATTAATAATAGTAATAATAATAGTAAGAAGAAGGAGATGAAAAAGAAGAAGAGGAAAAAGAAGAAGAAGAAAGTGGGGCTTGTCTCGAGTGCCAGATGTGCTCAGTCTGGTACTGTGTACACGGGTATATTTGAAAACGTAGTTATTTCTATGCATTTTTGCCTTTCATCTACATCCAAACTGCGTTTTAGCTCACTGAAAATGGACGTTTTATAAAACTCTGTGAAGATTTTCAGAAATTGTCAGTGCTGATGTGTAGACAGGAAAAAAATCAGTTTTTAGCTAGCAGATAGTGCTTGCCACCATTACCTAGTGGGTGACTCACAAAAAAGGTGATTCTGATTCAGCCTGTGGTATTTTGTCTTAATTTTATGTGGGTTCGATTGTGGGTGGATAAAAAGAAATGTGCGGGTCAGATTGCAGGTGTTCGGTGATAAATATTTTATAATAAAATGATAAAAATAATAATTTAATTGAATGTTTAAACATTTCTATCTTCTGACTGTTGACTTTGTGTGTCGGCTTTATCGTCTGCTTCAGCTGAAAAATGAGAGCCGCTTCATCAGGTGTGTTACAGGCAAGTTAACCGTGGAGAAGAGCTGCTTACTATCATGATAATCCTGAATTATCTCTATTTAAAAATATAATATCTCAGTTTCACAAGTATAAAATGTCCCAGAATTATCACTTTAAACGTGCTGCTCAGCTGAAGTATTTGAACAGCGCGTGGTTATAATAGGATTTGCAGTTTTGGATCAGGCTGTGGATCTCGTGTCGGCAGGCTGGGCTGAGATATGTCCAGGTGGCAGGGTGGGTGTGGTGTGCAGTTTGGGAGTTCGTTTAAAAAAATCTGACCGATGCAGGACTCAGCCGTGCACATGTGGAGGCCTTAATCATCTTTACCCTCATAAAGACATCAAAAGAGCATTTTTTGCATCTTCCCGACAGATAAGTTATGTGAAGTTCACACTTACCTGGGGATGCTAGGAGGGGCCCTGTTAGGACGGCTAGGGGCCTGAGGGCTGTCAGCACTGTTATTGAAGGGCCCCAGGGGTCCTGGACGGTTTGGTGGTGGTGGGGCCCCTCGGGGAGTCGGACGCTGGCCTGAAGACATCCTCCTGGGGGCAGTGGGGCTGGCCGGAGGAGACCTGGAGAAGGTAAAGGACAGTGGCGGAGGACATATTCAGATAATTTACCCAAGTAAAAGTACTAATACATGGTGTGAAAATACTATAAATAAAAGTCTCAAGTTAGAAATGTTACTCAAGTATAAGTAGGTAAGTATATTCAGGAAAATTTCCTTAATGTATGAAAAGTAAAAGTACCCTATTCAGAAAAATCTAAAAAAAATCAATTAAAATTCAAAAGTATTACAAAAAAGAAAATGACTTAAATATTTATTCAAATAATTACCAAAGTACCAGTTCAGAAAAATGTAAAATACCCAAAAACTCAGAACTCAAAAAAAGAAAACAAAAAACAAAAAAAAACCAAAAAGAATAAATCCACAAATGTCTATTAAAATTGTTGCCTATTAATTTTTGTCAATCAGCTAATTAATTAACAGACTAATCATTTCAGCTTTACTTGTATAAACTATTGGGTAGTTTAATTTGTAAAAAAAACCCATCAGATTTCACACACTCTCCTCGTCTTTTTAAAGAAAATCTTAATTTGTAAAGTTACCATTAACTAAACCTTTCAGATAAATGTGGTGCAGTAAAAAGTACAATATTTCACTCTGAAATGTAGCGGAAGGAAAGTAGAAAGTGGGATGAAAAGAAAAGACTCAAATAAAGTAAAAATACCTGAAATGTGTACTTGAGCACAGTACTTGATTAAATGTAGTTAGTTACATTTCACCACTGGTTTAATTCTGGTAACTTTACCTGCGACCAGTGGATCCTCCCAACCAGGAGTTGTCAACAGGCGGAGGCATGGGGGTGGTGATGGTGGAGGTGGAGATGTCCCCGATGATGGCCAGGGCCTCCTTCAGGGCCTGGTGGGTCCTCAGCACCTCATCCCTTCTCTGGGCCTGCTCCTGGGACTCGTCCATCAGGGTGTTCTGGTCGCCTGCAGAGTACAGCTGGGCCAGCAGCTCAGCATTGATGAAATCCTTCACCTGGTGGCAGGAAGAGGCCGTGCAGGATGATGAGTCAGAATCGGGAAAACGAAGAAAAATTACAGGCCTTCTGATGGTCATTTTTTTCTCTCAGAGGTTATCATGCAATATAATTAAAAGCAGTCGACTCTTGAACAAAAACAGAGGAAAGTCATCTTTATGGCCCACATAAATTAACATCTTGCTTATGTTTTCTCACATTGTTGATCATGAGATGCATGATGGTCTTAGGCATGAGGTCCCGGATGCACTTGTTGACAATAGCCATGTAGGAGTCCACCAGGTTACGAATGGTTTCCACTTTACGCTCCAGCTGAGGATCCATGGAGAAGTTATCTGTGGCAGTGGTAGTCTCACTCTCAACCTGCAGAGGGAGAAAGAAGAAGTACTTTCAACAAGGTTCCTACAGCTTATGACAAGTGGAATTTAAGACTTTTTTTTAAAAGTCACTCAAAATGACATTTAAGGCCAAAATTGAAATAACTCCTAAAATAAAATAACTCCTTAACAGCCAGATCTTTATCACAACTCAAACCATTTCTTTTTGGTGATGTTAATACAAGAGGCAAGCGGCAAATTAGTGCTTCTTGGGGTTTTTTACCATTTATTTTGAGATTTTACAGCACAGGTGTCAGAAAAAGCAATTCACAAAAATCCTACTTCCAATTTCTTAGTATTTTTAAGACATTAGATAGACTGACTTAAGACATTTTAATACCAATCAAGGCCCTATTTTTAAATTACTAATTTAAATGCCTTTTAAGTCATTTTAAGGATGCACCGGAAACCCTGTTTAAACAGGGAAAAGACAGACAATAAGAAGAAAGAGACCTACATTTACAAAAGACATTTGGTGCGTTTTATGAATCTGACAATTTAATACAGGGTTTTTTTCTGAAAAAATGGCATGTGCACTGTAAAGTGTAAGGGCCCTTTTTAAATGATTTATAATGTCTGTCACAAGTGCACCTGACTAAACGGTGCATAATCTGGGTGCATAATAAGGCACAACTAGTAAAAGTTGTATTTAGTCCCTTAATTAATAAGGTGTAATTAAAGGTGTGTTTTAGGCCTAACATTAATTCAACCTCCTATTTCCTTTACAAGAGCACTGCTTGGATTTGACAAGCTGGAGCAGGAAGCGTTTTTGTGCAGAGAGTAATACAGCAAGAGCAGTAATGTCACTGCAGCAGATATTGTTAAAAGTTTAAGCAGCAAAACTATAAACTGTAATTATAAACTTGACAGATATCAGACATAAAAGGGAAACCAAAGCTAAGAAACAGTCACTCAGGCAGTGATGGACTGATTTAGTGGTAAATGATGAGTTTTCTAACCGTAGTGACTTTCTCAGGATAGACACCGGCACGTAGGAGAGAAGATTTCCAGCTGTCCACATCATCCTGAGAGTCACAGGCCAACTCCAGAGTGCGATTGTCCTTGTACACATTCCTAAACACCACCAGAAATTATATTAATTTGCGTTTAATTGAATAAAAATGCACAATTTCATCTAAATTATCTGTGAATGAATAAATAAAAAGAAAAACATGTAGACAATGCTCCATTGTTACAATAAGATCTCAACAAAAAGATATAAACTCTGACATCTGGAAGTATTGATAGTATTAGGTTATGTGCCTCCTTCCATGGGGGATATTTTGTTTAACCCTTTTTTGGGTTTCTAGTCAAGAAGGATGAAGAAACTGAATTACCATGAAGCGTTTTGCAGGATGTTCTGCACCAGTTACTCAAAGGTCAGGTTTGGTATTGTAAACACTTATTTTGCACTTCTTTGTGATTATCAAACACACAAGTTATAAACAAAAAACCTCATAAACTGAGCTGTAGATCAATTAGAAATAGTTCCAGTTTGGACCGGCCTGCATCGTGCATACATTCATGCATGCATACTGTGCAAAACACATAATCCAAAACATATTTTGGCCATTGCTCCAGCACACAGGCCTTGAGCTCTCTAACCCCATATACTGCATGTGATTGCTGTCAAAAGTCTTTCTTAAATTTGCACTTAAGTAGAAATTCAAATGTTAAGAGCTGACCTTAACTCTGTATTGAAAATACAGAATATGTGCTTGCTGGACATGAAACTCTTCTCCACATCGCGGACCTTCAGGTTGTCCAGAGGGAGCATGTACTTCTTCTCTTTCTCCTGCGGACGAGGAAAACAGAAGGTATGGATCATGAGCGCTTTTATGACTGATGCAATTTGTCGTTTTCCTGAACTCTTGTGCAATGAGATTGGCGCAAGATTGTGTAAGAATACGTTCATAAAAGAAAGGTGAAATCGGGTTTTTAAAGAGGCAGAGAGGGGGTGAGGAGAGAGAAAGGGGGGTGACAGGAGGGAGGAGGAATGGGGGAGAAATGAGAGTGGGAGGTAGGTCGGGGGGGTGGAGAAGGGGAGGGGGGGCAGAAACAGAGAAAGAAAAGAGAGAAGGAGAGCACATGTGGAAGTCATTACAGTGTGGGTCAAGACACAGTCGTTCTTCACGGTGCGTTTTGAGCTGGTAGCCATAGGCTGAGTAAACGGAGTGAGACGGGGAAAAACGTGGACGTATGTGAGCGCTGGAGGTCCAGTGCTCAAACACAATGTTCATCCTTTGAGGTAGAAGCTTGAGCACAGCTGTGACACATACGCAGGAGCCTGTGACGGATGCTGAAGGAACTCTGCTCTTCATTTTCACTCTTCATCCTAGCCTCCATCTTTCTTAACTCTGTCTTTTTTTCTTTTATCCCTCCCCCTCTATATTTTCTCAATATTTTTTCTTTCCATTCCAGAGGGGCCCACTTCCTGCCTGATTTTTTTTTTTTTAAAGAAGGAGGGAGAGAGAGTGAGAGAGGGAGAGATTAAATGACAGCCTGGCGTTAAAACTCAACATCTGGTAGTGCTTAGCAGCACACAGAGAACCAGGAAAGGAGGGAGAAGTTAAAGAGACGGCAGGCAAAGGAGGAGGAGAGACCCAGAAGAAGAAGCGCTAAAGTGGATTTGCAAAAGATTTGCAGAAGAAAGCCCACATCTGGTCTGAAGGTCCGGAAAGAGGTGGTAGATGGTCGCAGGTAAGAATTAAAGAGGATGAGGAAAGAAGAGAAGAAAAGAAACTCTGCAGACTCTTCTGCGTTGTATCCCCCAAGGGGTCACTACAGCCCATATATGGTCACACGTGTCCCCTCCCTCTTCCTCTCTCTTCCTCTCCCTTCCTCACTCACTTGCTCCCCCCTTCGTCTCTCTCTTTCCCTCTTTTTTGTAATATCCCCTCCCTGAACGTGCAGCCAGTCTGTCCCAGTCGTCTGAGCGAATATGCCACGTCAAGGCTGGATACTCTTCATGGCCGGCGTGACCAAAACGGACCGCGAGGGGACCCAGAGCTCAAACGTCTACCAAAACAAATAAACACGCCAAGAGACGTGCACCAAAAAGGCCAGGGGAAGGCGGCAAACACGGATGAGGCGAATGGCAGTTTTGAGGGGGTTTTCGATAGACGGGATCCTTACTGCCAAAATGGAGAGGGGGCGAAGGGAGGGCAGAGCCGCCCCGCAAGCATCTGGAGAACAGCGCACAAGGCCTGGCTCTTAACTCCAGCTCCGTCCACCCAGTGTTCAGACTACCTGTTCATTATCATACTGGTGTACAGTAGTCTGCACATTGGTTAGACTGGGCATGGACCCTCTTCTGTCAGTCTGTCTTTCTGTGTCGCTCTCTCTGTTGGCGTTTCAGCTCTCCGAGATGTGTTTTTTGTTTCTCTTCCTTCCTTCTCACCTTTTGCTTTTTTTAATCAATTTATAATCTGTATGTGATCTGTATTTTGTCCTAAGTGCATTCTAACACTCACCACTTCCCTTTCACTTCTTTTTGGAATAAACATACATCACCAGTTTTCAACACTAACTGCACATTTGACAACTTGCTGTGAAAAACTGAGGTGTGAAAAAGAAACTAAAGTTTGAGCCGGAACGATAAAAGATGTACTCACAAAATAGCGAGCTCACATAATTTATAGCATGAATGAGTAAGTGTGCAGGCTGCAAGCCTCTTGATGAAGATGTGGTCCACTGGAAGGGGGAGGAGCGAATGTGGCTGCAAAGCATCTAACACAGGCCAAAGGAACGGGGGCCAATCAATCAAGTGCAGTTTGAAAATACAGTCAGACACCTCCAGTGAAGCTATTTCAGTGGGTGGTCAAAATGGAGCTGAAGACTTAAGGCAAAGGATGTAAACTAGTTCGCCTCGGTGTCAAATAACTGCAAAAAGCTGGTAGGAAAAGTGTTCAGGGTAATGCAAGAAATTCACCAGCAAAAAGCCCCAGTTCACAGAGAATATATGTACACACAGGGTGTGTTACATTTGACCAGTCAGTTATGACCATTTCTTTAGGTAAGCTCTTGTGTTGTTGGTTTGTGATGAAATGTCTAAGAGCGGACGTGCAACTTTTTCACTGTTGCATGTGAAACATTTGCGTTAGAGCAAGCCGAAACAGTGACTCAGTGTCAGGAAGTGATATCAAGTTAAAAGTCAGAAACCGAAACGGGGGGATATTGATTTTTAATAGAGAGGTTTCTCTCTCGTGAAACATTGGAGGCCGATGTTTGGATTAAAAACGTGTGATTTTCCTGCCAAGAATGCGAGCAGTTCCAAAGTAACTGCCAACCACACCAAGAGAGGGAGGAGGGCGTGCGAGTGTGTGCGCATCCGCACGTGTGCACGTTCATGCGACTATAGAAAGTTCACGGGGTGTAAAACAGAAATATACAAGGCGAAGCCAGCGGAGTCTATAATTTCCTACATTACCACACTAACGTATCAAATGACAATCTGTAGTCTCAGTGCTGTGCGGCCCATGTGCTGTCTGAGGACTGAGTGAGTGTCCATATATTTTGGGTGTCTGTGAGCGAACATTTGGTTGGGATTTTGGGACTGGTCCAAATTTGAAGTAAAAGAAGCAAATCCCAGTGGAAAGAGGTGGGGAAGGAAGGAAGGAAGAGAAAAGAAGGGAAACACAAAGGGAAAGATGAATGGAAAAGAGTGAACGACCAAAACGGCCAAACTCTTCACATACGTAACTCATACAATGAACGGCTGCATCAGGGTGACTCTGCAACAAAGGCCAAATGCTCACAAAGAGACCTTAATTAAAATGGACCCACATATCAAAATGTATTTTACACTCCAGACTGGAAAGAACACTATTGTCTCTATCAGCTTGTCCTTTTTCACAAATCTAAATTCTGCTCTGTGTATCCGTCTTGAAACTGCACGCTGGCAAGAGACTAAACAAGGTCCGATAAACAAATAATGCAGCTACAACACCAACTGGCTGAAGGAGTTGCAGTGTGTCTGCCTATCTACACTTGCTGTGCAGAATATCCTGCAACCTGTACAGCAGGCACAGACAGGCAGATAGACATCAGCCCGCCAAATAAGCTAGCAGGACGGACCAACTGCTGCATCCTGCTGATGCAGAGAGGTGCAAACGGTGTTCTCTGAAATTAGTATGCTGTTGTTGCTCTTTCTGATGAAATATGAACGATAAAAATATAATAAAAATACTGCTTTTTCAAAAAATAACCAAAGATCTGAGTCATTTATCCACCGTTTGTGTGTATGATGTTAATTGCTGGTTTCATTCTGCATAATATCAGACTTTCATCGATGAGTCCTGGTTGATTTTTTTTTTTGCAATATATTTGAATAAACCCTTTAAATCTTGGGCAAGCTGGCTTGATTTCTTTTCTAAATATTTGGAAAGGCAATGAGTAAAGAAAGAAGAAATGACCCAAACATTAGCAAGAAATGATTAAAAAGTATAAGAAAATTAACTGGAAAATTAGTAGAAATAAGTAAATAAATAAAAATAAAATTGAAAAAAACTGACAAACCAAACAACCAAAGAAAGGGGAAGTTTTAAAAAGTGCTTAAATGATACCAATGATTCTGTAACATAATTTTAAATGTTTAATTGTTATTTTTAATTAGGTTTTTCCCTAGCTTTTTTCCTTTTTTTCCCTAGACATTTTACCCCAGCTTTTTGAAAAATCACTTTCTAAATCTAACTAACTAATTTCTTCCAATTTGTGGAACTTTTCTTATCAAGGTGCTTATTAACTTTTTTCCCCCACAGTTTTTGAAACAAAATCACACCAATTTGCTCAGGGTTCAAAGGTTTAAAAACTCATGAAATGCATCTGAAAGCAGCACTAAAAAGTGATGTCACTACAGGTTTCAAAGAGTTAAAAGAGAGTTAAAAATATATTAAGAATATTTGACCTTTCACCTTACAGACATTCATTTATATCTGGCCAACAGCAAAGAGACACAAATATTTAAAAAACAGCAGTTGGTGGGGCCTTTTGCACATCTGTACCGAGGCATCTGTTGCCTCATAAACCACCCTGCCCTCATTGGATCCTCATCTTGATCTAAACATCAAAGTCCTAAATATCAATTAAAAAGCATAAGAAATATGAAACAGGGACAAGACTGCTAACCATCGAGCTCCTGTGGGAAATATCTGTCTCTTTAGCTGCTAAAACTCCTGCTGGAGTTAACTGTGTCTGCCTGCTGTATGAAAGTGGCGAGACTGAACTAAACAACTTAAGTTCCTAGAGACACTAAAAAGCTTTGTAAAGCTGAAGAAGTCACGTGAAAAAAGTGTGAATTAAGTGACCCCTTTTACATGAAGAGTGATTTTACTAGTACCAGCCAATTTAAACATATAATATTACGACATCCACCCATTAATCAATCTACAACTTTAACTGACAGTTATAGCAGTATCTGTCAGGAAGAGAGAGATGAAGCCCATCACGTTTCATGTAACATTAGTGGCTGAGACAGTCCACTATTCACCGCCTTGCACATAATATGAAGCTGTCACAGATACCACTGTCCTCAAAGTCAATATACTCCAGTCTGCGGCCTGTAACCGTGGCATTTTGGGGAAATGAAGACACACTGATGTAGCATGCTGTCGCTAGCTAACTTAACCTTACCTCTGTGTGGCCATCAAGGCCTCACTGTTATAACACACCCTCTTTTCAAAAATCAAACTTTTTCATTTCCAAAATGTGGCCAAGGTCAAATTCTTTCATCTAACTCATTCATTCATTCATGACTCCCTCGTCCTTATTCTGATCTGACACTGACGGAGGTGTCTGCGGAGCCCGAAGTCCGCTGTCGCGCCACTTAACTATAAACCCGCCCACTTTTTAGTGGCCTGATGAAATGCAAAGGATTTGATTTAAATCCTTGTCCAGTTCAAATATTTTGTTTTCTTGAGAAATACATCAAAGTACAGAAGCTGAGGATGCTTTAACGTCTATTTCACGTTAAACTCACCTCATCATCCTTGAACCAGGAGAGGCTCTCAGCAGTCAGCACAAACCAGTACTCCTTGGCTCCACCCTTCATGATGCTGATGTTGTTGATGGTCAACCAGCCTTTGCGAATGACCTACGGGGAAGGTGAGGTCAGAAAGTCAGAATTTGTTGTAATATGTAAAAAAAATGTAAATAAAACAAAACAAAAACAAGAGGATGAGTCTTCATCCGTAATAATTCTGACAAAAAAAACTCACTTGCTTCTAAAACAAATCCACACGAAACATCATGGCTAAAGCTAGCCCAAATTAATCTGCGCAGATAATCAGTGCATGACTTGCGATGAGATGTGTGTGTGAAGGTCAGGTTAGGTGTGTCGTCGTGTCTTTGTGACTCACTGCGAGCCGAGCATGTGACCGTGTGTCAGTGCAGTCTCATTCAAGGAACCGTGTTTACAACACCACAAGCAGAGGCCAGTGTTAGCTTGTTAAGTGACCATTGTGTTAAGTGCTTTCGAACACACAAACACATGTGTGTGTCTGTCTGTCTGTGTGTGTGTGTGTGTGTGTGTGGGGACTGTGTCAGGTGTATTAACCCCACAAGCCCTACATAAACAGGCCTGCAGGCACAGTGCCAAGTGATTATTAGGTTAGATTACTGTCAGTCTTGCACCGCCTAAGACTCACTAAGGAGGTTACCCAAATCATTACAAAGCCGTTCAGTGATAGGCAATCATTAGAGGGTTGTGCTGTCCCTGTATTCATGGCAGGAAACTAAAAGAAATTCTTTTAGTCTCACTAAAGATACTTTAAAAGTCTTAGAGATACTTTAAGTCTTAGGCCACCATAGATTTGATGTTTTAGCAATATTGCAGTAAGGATATACTGTGTATATATATATTTCTCAGTCTATTTGTTAAGAAACAAACAAAGAATACAGAGAAGATGTACAAAGCATTACAACACCAAAAAGTCAAAATGAAATGGCTTCTTCAGGAATCGTACAACCATAACAAAAGGTAGCTCAGACAATCAATATTGAGCTTTGGACATGTCTTGAATGCAGCCTGGTGTAAATAAATCAGTAGATTAGTATTGTAAATCTCATATTGTCTGCCCAAGAGAATTCAAGATATGCTAAGTGGAAAGGGAGGTCACACTAAATACTTAACAACTTTAGCCCCGTTTCAGTGGCTTTATTCTGAAATATTTGCATTTTCAATTCTGTATACATATTTCCTGTATGTTGTGGTTGTATTTTAGTAAAGAGACTACTGAGAAATAAATGTGCATTATCATTATAACCTTGCTAAAATAACAAAGTTTAAGGTGGCCTAAGACTCTTGCACAGTGCTGTAAAGTTGGCAACCCCCTGTAGTCTGTGGACGTTGGTGGGTGGAGGGGGTGTTAGAGAGTAAACGGTTAGAGAGTAAACTCTTACAATCAGGCCTGATGCGGGAGGAGAGGAGGCCTGCAACAGGAAGGAATGTGGGGGATTAAGAAACCTTGTGGCACTAAAAAAATGGCAACTTTTCTAGTGCAACTTGTCTTTAAGAAAATGAATTTGCCCAGCAGGCAATTTGCCATTCTGGATCGTCAAGTGGAAAACAGTTTGTTATGAAGCATCGGTGCTGGAGAGCACCACACAATGGGCAGAAGTGTTACTGCAGGCACAAAATGACATTGCAAACCATAACCCACAATGAGCGATACTCACCAACAGACACCCATAAGAGGGCAGCTGAGATTCTCACTAAGGGATGGGGATGAAATGCAAAGTGGCACCTTGATGACACAGGAGGGGTTCAAACAAAGGGAAATGTCTCAACAACAACACCAGTGATGATGGTGGCATACAGTAATAGAACCCAATGTGATTCTTTTACTGAGATAAAATCATAAAACCAAAGAAGCAAACAAACCACTGTACACAACTGGTGCCCCGCTAAACATAATACACCATGCATGACTAAAATATAAAATCATAACAAGAAGAAACATAAGGCTAAAATGTATATAACAGAAAATGTGTGCTATGTAAAAGATGTACTAAAGCGAAAGAGGATCTCATCTCTTTCATTTCAGCATCTCTCTCTTTTCTCTGCAGTAGCCATCCTGCTGCTGTGTGGGTGTGCAGTACTCCCTTGACCTTGTGCTCCCTCTGTTTATGTGTGACATACGAGACATGACAAATGCTCACCTGATTTCCTGCTGAACTCTGGCTCTTATTAGTCTGACTGCTCCTCTGCTGCGCACTGCAGTGGAGAAAACAACAAAACAGAGACAGCAGGAGAGACGGGACGATGGGGGGGGAGAGGTGAATGTAGAGGAGAGAGAAGGAGAAAAAACATGACAGAGGAAAATGAGATCTTCTAAATATTTGTTTTTGACCAGCCTGACATGGTCATTCATAAATAATGGAGGCAAGCAAATAGATAGATGAATTCTTTACTTAGCAAAGCCAATGAAGTCTTCGTGGTTAGTGTTGATGTAAGAGAGCTGGATGTCTATCAACAGCAGAACCTGAAACAACACAGAACAGTCAACATGAAGTGAGTCATTAGTAAAGGCCCCCATCCAGGATCTGAACCTTGTTTGAGGGTTGATGCAACAGTGCTAGCCACTACACCACCGTACCACCAGGATAACAATAATGATATGAAAACGATCATCTTTGAGTAAAAAAGTATAATGCAGGATGCACAGTATCAGTAGCTCTATGACATATAGATGCATTGTGATTCGATGAACATAGATGTTCAAGCCCTATACAAGACATGAGAGTGATCGTCTTCAAATAAACTGATTTCCCAAAACTACTTTTTTAAATGTATTATTATATGTTTAACCATATATGTATTTACAGTGTTTAGTGTAATTATCTGCATAATTGCTACCTTGTTTGTGATTCCATAACATTCCAGTAACAGATATACATGTCACAGGCCATCCCTCAAAAACAGACACGTATGGTCGTAACTGCAAACTAATGAGTGTTACCTGGTCCTTGGCACGACTCTCTCTGTCTCGGATATGAGAAGTCACAATTCTCTCAGTTTCCTCGCGGAGCATGGGGAAGCATTCCAGCTGCAAACACATCGCACAGCTTAGCACTCACTCTACATCATGAATGTGGGAAAACTAATTATAAAAACTCAGAAACAAACTGAAGACAGTGAGCTTTCCTTTTGTTCCTCCCTATGTTCCCCAAAAATTTCCAAACTCCCATAAACCACTAGTTACCTTGGTGGAGCACTGGCGCACAGTGTTTATCAGCTCCTGGATGACCATGTCCACACACTTGACACAAGGCTCCTTTAGCTTTATGACCTGCTTCTTCACAATAGCCTCAAACGCCATGTCCGGGGTGAAAAGTCCAGTCCTGAAACCCATCAAGAGGAGGAGAAAAAAGGGTACAATTGTGATGAGAACTGGTTTCTCTTTTCTGTTACATTTTTGACTCAAGCAATAATGATTCTTTGTGCCGTGTACAGTCTGTCATTGCAATAACGAGTACAGGGGCCAGTGCAAAACCTTTTACTGATGAGCTAAACAACAGTTGATGTTTGACCTGCTATTGTTTTTGGAGGGAAATCATGCTAAAATTTGTTTTTTCTTTAAATGTTACATTTCTCGCTTGGGTGGCAATTCTTTTGGTTGTGGTGGCTAACCGCTGCTGAACCAAAATAGAAACACACAGAACGCCTGCACACAACATGAAAAGAGAAAGAAAGACATCATGCTCCTCCCTTCTTCATAAATTCCTGTCCAAATGACGTATTTTTAGATTGTCTGCAAGCCAAATGCAAACATGCATCTTTTTTTTTATTTGTTATGATGTTCTCCACATTAACATTTGTATATGTGACTTTTTTTCCAGCTTTGAATGGATGTATTTATACTGTTATAATGCTAGAAGGCAGAAAGACAAGAGTGAGAGCTTCACTGATTAGTATATTTTAATATTAATATTAATATTTGGAGGAATTGTGTGCTTTGGGGAAACAAAACTGATACTTGTACATTTGCAAGGAGAGTGTGAAATAAAAAAATATTTCAGAAATCACACATTTAATTTGGTAGACAAATCCCCACCTGATACCGTGGATGTTCTTGATAGCATAACTAATCTCGCGACGCATCTCCTTCTCATCACACTCCATCTGAGGGGAACAGAGAGGAGGAATTTAGACAGCGGCTACAGAGTAGAGTTGCAAAACTGTAAAAGATGAGACACAGCATGAAGAGACAGCATGGTAGAGAAAAAAGAGAGAGAAAATAGTGCATTGTACTATGAGATTAAACATGTATTGATAATAGTGAAGCTATTTAGAGATCACGCAAGAGAAAACCACTGAAGAGAGAATGTAAGTGGTCATTTTACAGTGTGACAAGGAGTTGGGAGGAAACAAGAAAGGTGTAAATAGACTGCAAAATGTGTCATTTAGTTTCATATTCAGCTTTTGAGACATAATCATCTTAAAATGAGAAGAAAAAACATCTACTGGGGATGTTATTATTTCACTGTTCCCTGCACATTTTCCTTTGTATCAGGAATTTTCTAGAGATGAGGGTATCTTTGAACAAGGCAGAATAACAGGCAGATGACTCACTGCCATTGCTCTCATTGAGGACAATGAACTCTGTATTTTTATGGGAATTTGGGAGTTTTAGCAACCTGAGAAGAGTTTCAATTGCACAGTAAAAATGACTCATGGTGGGATTTCAGTGAAGACTCAGTATATTCAAAAAATGACCACTTTAAGCCAACAAATCTTTAAAATGAAAAAACAAAAAGGCCATTTGTGAGCCCAGTCACCAGAAAAAAATGTTGGCATTGTACGATTCTGCAAACAACAGATGAGGGTAAATACACACTGCACACACATTGAGGGTTTCATAAGTATCATATCATTTCTAAAATAACGTAGTGTATGAGCTGACTTTGTCAGTGGGCTTTGGAGATCATGTTGGATGGCGTGTCACCGCTGTTTGTGACCAAAGACAAAAAAATGGTTATGATTTAATAGTCTGTTTCTGTTTTTTTTCAGCAGCTTTTTGGTTGTTTTGTAGCTACCTGTGGCTGTTTTTCCATCAGCTTTTAAGCCACCAAACATGGATGACAGGTTTTGTAGCAACCCATGGCTGTTTTTATATGCAGCTCTTTAGCCATCAATATGTGCTTTCTGGAGACCCATCACTGTTTTTCCGGCTTTTTAGCCACCAAACGTGGGTGTTTTGTGGCGACTCATTACTGTTTTTCCAACAGATTTTTGGGCATCAAGTGTGGGTGATTCGTGCCACCAAAATTGGGTATTTTAAGCTAAAACATGACATTTTCCTAACAATAACCCATTAGTTTATGTGCCTAAACTTAGCTTCAAGTTAACCACAGCATTGTTGGAACATTAAGTTTCAATAAATCTGCTATATAATAACGCGCAAATGTAACATATCTGTGGTTTGCAGAAACATACAATGCCAACATTTTCTCTGGCGATTGGGTTGCCATTTGTATTTGAAACAGTTAAATTATTTCTCCCCAGCTGTTTTGTTACCACGTCATCATCTCCTTCTATGTGCAACATGTCACCTTGACCAGCTCAAAGGGGAAACGCTCATGAAAGATGCGGTTGATTTTCGCTCCACCGGAAAGCTCCACTGTGTCCACCTGGTCTCCTGAGCCCTCGATCCTTTTCTCAAAATCCACTGAGAACTGCTGCACCATCCTGAAATAATGATGAAATAAATATGCTAAATAAAAGACCAGCTTCTGACATCTAAAATTAAAGCTTCTGAGCAATAGGTGCCTGTGAAAGAATGTATTTCTATCTTTGGCGGTTAGATATTTTTCAGGATACTTCATTTTATGAACTAAATCTAATGTAAAAGCTCTTGTGAGAAAAATGGGGCACTGACTGCAACAGCTGCTTGGTTTTGCGAGATGGGTCATCAGGTCGGTATCCCCGGTATTCCTCAGCCTCCTTGTCTAAAGCCAACAGCTGGGACTGCAGCTTGCTGCGGAAAGCTGGCAGGGTGTCCCGGATGTGGTTGGTCAATTGCTGTGGAGACACAAAGCAGGAAAATGAAACAACTTATAATCACACAGGAGCATCAATTGATAGATTATTTTATTGGCATTTTGGCTGTACAGTGATTTAACCATTAAGACTGTACATTTCACTGTAATTGTAGAATATGTGACATTCATAGCGTAAAAATGCAGAGAAAATGTGGAATGCCTGTCTGAGTGAAACTATAAATTATTAGGAGCTGAACTAGAAAGATTGAACACATTTCCCACCTACTGACAGTCTTGTAGCACCCACACTGATGTGCCGTACAATGGAAGTGAAAAAAAAAAAAACAAGGCCGCCCTCTTATTAATTATGTAAAGTGCTTTGTGGGAATGCAACGGGAGTAAATCTATGATCACCTCGTTGAGCACTTTCTGCAGTCGTGGGGTGCCCATTTTATCAGCCATGTGCCTGTATGATGAGTGTGAAAAGAAGAACTTCCTCTCAGCCTCCAAAGCTGCCTTGATATCTTTCTTTCCATCAATGTCCTTCTGACTGCGATTCACCACTCCAATATAACCTGCGAATAAATAAACAAAGACACAAATTGAGAGAAACAATGAATCGCAATCCCAGGAGATAAATAAGCAGTGGAGGTGAAAGAAGGTAGAACAAGGACAGTTATTGGACGCTGTGATTAAGAAAGCAGGTTAGAGAATCTGAGAGTGAACAGTTACAAGAGAAAGAGTGAGTACAAGAGCCGAAGTGAATCTGGCTGGCACACACACCTCTTCGCAGCGGCAGCAACTTGTTCTCCAGAACATCTCGGGCATCTGTGCCCTCGTCCATCAAATCCAGTTTGGTGATTACTCCAATAGTTCTCAAACCTACAAAAGGAGTCAAAAAGAGGGGGGAAGGATGTGACAGAAATTTAGAAATGCTTTTTGAATGTTTAAAGGAGATATATGCCACATTCAGAGCACATCTATCAGTCTGAGTTCGGATTGTCTGTGCATGGCTTTCAACATGGAAGTTGATGACCTGGCAGCTAACAGCTAACGGTTGCAACAATGCTGACAAAGCTAATGGTGTTAACACTCTTTTCCACAGTGAGTCTGTATTTTTTTCTTCTATTATTATGGGTCCTTTAAAAGTCATGGAAAAGTTTTTAAATGTGTAGGAACCCTGCGAATGGAGCTGTATTAAGCCTCATTCCCACTGCACATTAAGGCAAACTCGTCTGCTGCATGGCTGCAGCGTCCTGTTCACGGGTCTCCTATTGGCAGCTGGAAAGTAGTCTATAGCCAATTTTAGCAGGTTTACTCGTGTTTGAAAAACCCACCTGCATGCCCTAGTTGTAGTGGGAAAGGGTTATCATATTTATCAGTCTGTTAGCTAATTTGTTTTCCTGTGGCACACTGCATATGGTATGTCTGAAATCTTACGCCTCGAGGAGGTTCTCATAGGAATTAATAGACCTCCGTTTGACTAGCATACATGACTGAAGGGTTATAGGTGTCATGCTTTTCTATATCTTTTCATAGTAAATGGTTGATTGCTGCTATATTTAGGTTCTGAATGCCCCATAACGCTGGTTTCACACTGGATGTTTAAGCATCCTGATATGTTAATTGCCACACGGCACCGCACGTCAGCAGTCGCCTGTTCATTCACACCAGGAGCGCAATTCTCTGTGCTGGTCAGCAGTGATTCTCCTTCTCTGCTCCTTTCTTATCACACAGAGAGCTCTGCCCCTGTCTCTCTGTCACTGCTTGCTTGTGTGTCTCTGGTTGTGTATCTGTGTCTGTGTGTCTGAGTGTGTGTGTGCATTTCTGTGTGCCTGTCTGTCTCTTTGTGTCTGCCCCCTCCCTCTGTGTTTAGACACAACTGACAAGCATTGTGGGAGCACTGGATGCATATTTTATCATTATCGCGGTCACATCATGTATATCACATGTAATATATCCTTTATGTTGTTCATAATTGAGTATTTAGTGCTGCAGATCGTCAGCCTGCCACAGAGCTCGGGGCCATGGCACATCAAGCGTGAACAGTCTGACTGCTCAACACGGGTGCCGAAAGCAAGAAGCCGAAGTTCCATGTCCAACATACGGCTCTTTTAGGGGATCCATTTTCATAATCTTTTGGGTTCACTAAAAATACAACACATGCCATGCAGTGTTTCTTAAATGTCAGTGTTTTCTGTTTTCTCTCAATGCAAATTCTTTTTTTTTTTTGAACAGCTGTTCCAGCAAAATGAGGACTTTGAAGATGTCCTGCTTTTCCTCTCCTTTATTCAGTCCCTCTTCTCCACTTCTTTCTTCTTCTTTATTTAATTCTGCTATGTCATCCTAAGCATCTTTGACTGTTAGCATCCCATCTCTCCCTGTTCCCTTCTGTATACTTTCACCTCACTCTCCTGGTCTGGTATTATTCTTCCCTTGCACAAGGTCACTTTGTCCAAGTCCTCCTATTCCCAGCTAATTTGTCCTCCTCTCCTGTGTCTCCCTCTCCTGTCTGAAGGTCAGACTCTTTGAACATTCAATTAAGCTGATTCCTTTCTTACCCTTCCTCAGTATCCCACTTCCAGCATCTTTTTTCTTTAGCATCACCTCATATGTGTTTCCTTAACTCCACCTATCTCTTTTTGATTTTCTTCCTCCTCTCTCTCCTTACTTCTCCTCATTTATCTTTTAATGTCCTCCTTATCCTCCATTTTCCCCTTCTCTCAGCCCCTCCTTTCTAATAATAACATGACACTTGATCGATCCCTGCAGGGAACTTCTGTTTCCCAATTCAGAGAGGTCAGAGAACAAGGTCAGACACTGAGCATCGTCCCTGGCTGCAGCTGATGGAGACTCCATGTCTTGTTCAGGTTGTTCTCACTAACCACGAGTCCACCTTTCTCTTACTACGTCTCTCCTACCGCCTTCTTTACTCTCATTATCCTTTAAATGCGGCCGCCTTACCCTGTGGATCAACGTCCTTTGCCAGTTTAAGAGCGTCAGAGTTGGCCAAGTCAGTGTTGGCGGGAGTGACGGCCAGGATCAAGCAGCTCTCTCTGGTGATGAACTGCATGATCATTTCCCTGATCTGCTGCTCGATGTCCACGGGCTGATCTCCGACCGGCACCTTAGTGATCCCCGGCAGGTCGATGAGAGTCAGGTTCAGCACTGCACAGACAGAATGCAATAAAGTAACTGTGCCTATATGAATTTTCTGTGGCCCTATTGTTATTGAAAGGGGATCTTCATTACTTCCTTTATGTTGTTATTTTAGCTGAGATGATCCCCTGTAATTTGAACTTTGCCCCCTACAGCAAGAAAAATAGAAAAACTATGAAGCTGAAGCTTTTAGCTGTTTGCCCAAAATATCTTTATATTAATATCATGCAGTCAATTATAAACTAATAATGGAACTGCAGGATTTGGTTGCACTAGCCTTTTGTAAACTTTTTATCAAATCTGGGTCTTTTCTAAGATCCTGGCAACCACTGACTAGTTTCAAACTAGTCATTAGGCTACAGTCTGCTTGCACCTATGACTAAATATCCTAGTTTGTGTCAATATTAGTGATGAGTTTTAGTGGGACAAGCTATGTTATGAACCTAGTTCACTAACCATTCATTGTAAATATAGGTATCGTTTAGCTGTTTTTTTCAGCTAGTATTAAAGCAGATTAGCAGGACTATGGTAACGTAAACTTAAGCAACATTTGTCTATTTAAGATAACGGCGTTGGCATAACGTTTTAAAGTTCGAGGTTATTAAAATCTGCCCAGTTTAAACAGCATGTTGATCTAGTTTAGTCAGATATGTTGACCATATTAGTTACCTTTTCTTCTCTTCGCTAATAAACAGGTTAGCTTAGCTAGCATGTTTCCTCAGTGGGTTCCATTAGCCAGGCACCACATCAGTTAGCTAAACCTGGCAGCAGGTTAGTGTGAATATAAAGTAACAAAAAAAAAAAAAAGACCAGACCAGCACATATTTCCCAAAATGTTTAGGCCCTGCCCCTTTCTGGCTGATAGAAATCCATAGATCTGATTGATGTCAGGGCAATCTGACGTGTGTTTGGATTTTAAAATGTTTGTATGAATGATAAAATAATATAATATAAAATGAATTAATGTGTTAAACAAACATTTGTTTTATATCAAATGCCAAAGGGGTCATTTAAAAGTTTGTTTTTTCGCCTTCACCAGTCAGGTTTTCATTAAAAAACCTGCACACAGAATGGCGCAATTTATTGCAATGCGCTGTCAGATAAGTACAGTACACCATGTAGCGTTCTATGCATCTGGCATTTATGAAATACCCCCATAAAGTGTGTACTGTTACTACACTTATATTTCACCTTTATGCATTTTTATCACAGAGCTGGAGAGACATAGAACGCCATTTAGCATAAGGCACTTATTAAACAGCACATTACAATAAATTCCACTGATCTTTATTCTGTACTTCTACGAAAACACAGAGGTGAAGGCAAAAAAGGGCATTAAATGACCCCTTTTGAGTTTGATATGTTTTATAGATAAATCTAATAATTGTTTTGAGACCTTGTTTGCACCTGAGCGTTTGCAATACCTTAAACAGTTAAGGTTGATCACCACCATGCTCCGTTCAGTCTTCCAAATCCAAATGGCTCAATGGCCCAACACAGCGGCCAGATATTGCTAATCCAGAAATATCCACATATTTGATTGAATCATTAGGTTTTATTCTGCTACATTTTGTCTGTAAATAACCAACCTGTGAACAGCCAGCTCATTGATCTACAGGCTAAGATTTAGGTGCAGACAACAGTCTGAGCCGCTGTGCTGTATAACTGAACTGCAGCAGCCTCCTACTCGAGCTATCTGTCACTAACTGCCACCAGCATCATTTAGCCATTTACAGCAATGACAGTGAATATTCACTTATCTTATCTTATGTGCCTCAGATCTAAGTGTGAAAACCTAAACCTGCTACACAGCAGCATTTTCCTGTTTTTATCTTTATGCGACAATGTGTTTCTCTCTCGCAAAAGGGGGTGCAGCCTTGGTGATGACATATGTTACAGTTTGTATGATGAAATTTGTTTTAATTCACTGATGCGTAAATCTCCATTTGATAATCACTTAACCACACTTGCCAACATTTGCTTTTACTCACAGCTGGTGTAACCACCCCCTGGATCAAAATTGCCAAAAATACTGTAGAAATCATTAGAAAGCTACGAAACTCATTCATTCATATATATATATATATATATATATATATATATATATATATATATATATATATATATATATATATATATATATATTTATACATCTGATTGGTGGGGTTTTTCATCAATAGGATAAAATCCTTTCCAGTTCTTAGTTTAATATGTTGAAGCATTTAAGGTCATATTTCTCTTAGCATTTCAGTATGTAATTCCAATGTCCTTGGATATTTAGTGTACATGCTGTCAGTTTTCAACTAGAAAACATAAAAAATATGAGCTAATTCCAAACCATTTATGTTAGTAGAGGAATAAAGATGGTAGAAAGCTCAATTAATTAGTCCAGGAATCTGAATTCACTTCATTTCAAGGTTTTGGTTATAAAAGACCGCATTCACCTAACAAGGACATCAGTATAATGTATGCGTAACCCATATTTAGCCATATTAATAAGGAGCTGTTTGACTGCCTCCTTTTAACCCCTTTAACAACATAAAAGTTTATTCATAATAATTTTGCTGGCTGAACCTATTCTTTGTTTCTCATGACCAAGTTTTTAACATTTTCTGCCCAGCTAATAATACAAAGGGCTTAAGGTTTATGACACACACTCACAGCTTGCACGCTTGATTTAAAAAGTGTCATCATGTGCTGTTAATTGACAGTAAAAGAAAGGTCTAGCATCATACCGTGAGGAGAGTAAACCCGCAGGTTGATGGGGACCGGAGATATGCCTTTGTTGGCCCCCGTGACACGGTCTGTCTCCGCCTCGATTTCTTGGCGAACCTCATCGAAGTCTGTGAACTTCTTCCCTTTGCAATGAAGGAATTCAGCCCATTCTGAGAGGATGAAGAATATATAGCAGGGATTAGAGGAGGCTGTGCTGCATGTGTCTTAGAGAAAAATAATGCCAGTGTGAGAAGGAAAAAAGCCAGGAGGAAAAAAACAGCACAATTTAACAAGGGGAGAGGGGGAGGCAGCATTTGTATGTGTGTATGTGCATGCTAGCATGTGTGGGTGTGTAAGTGTGCCCACCTGCAGTGGCGCTGATAAGCTGCAGGACCAGGGGCCTGCGGGTGACAATACCAGATCCACGGGGCAGAAAGTCCCTGAGAAAAGACAGTCAATCATAATTCATTACATCACATCGCAGCCAATGAAAACATTTATCAAAGACTCTTGGGGTCTTAATGATATCTTCATCTTGAGGCTTTCTTTCTTTGAACTCTTGAAGGGCAAATGTATTATAATTATAGCATGCCAGCTACTATAGACCCTTGAACATCACTAATATGGTACACTGCACATTGATTCAATAAATGAAGTGAAATAGGGGCCGCACCTCCTGTACTTTCAGTTCCTGCTGCTGCAACTAAGTGCTCCGACAGCACAGAACAATCTGACCTGATAAACAACAGGTCGAAATGAAGAGCTGCTTCACTGACAAGGAGCTCTCTCATTTAAAAACGATGACTTTGCCATTTCCTGAGGGGTTCCACACCAACTTGTTTTATGTGTGTGAGCGTGTACGTATGAGCACGCCAAACACCTGACAGCCATCACAACCATCTCCTAGGATAAAGGTCTGTTCCGTAAAAACCTTATTAGCACATATCGACCCTCGGAGCTCCCTCAAGTGGGATGGGTTTAAAAAAAAGACGAGCCCACTACTTGTCCATTCAGCGCTGTGCTTAGCCAGTTTCTAGACAGATGGACCATTACTCAGCATCACGACTCTCAATGAAGGATGGAACAGGACAAAATCAATGCATCCATCTGGGAATGCACACATGCATGCTAAAACGACACAAGAAAGAACCGGTTTGGTCACACTGAAGGCAATCTTGCTAATGCAGCTTTGCACTTGCACAGATTTGGGGGACTTGTAAGCAACAGATTGAAAAAAAACAGTGGTCGAAATTGAAGCAAAAGAGGCCGAGACTTTCTGATTTTTAGTCCCTATGATAAGTCAAGTTCCCAAAACACTGCATCTTACATTTCCCATAACACAATTCAATAGCACCCTTCATTTTAATTTCCCACATTGTAAAAAAACCCCCAGCTATTTCCATTAATAATTATAAAGCAGGTGTAGGTGCTATGTAAATACTGTGAACGTTTCAAAATGCTCAGTCCATAGAGAGCACAGTCTGTATTAAGAAACTGTGCCTTTAAATGATTAATCAGGACATAGGTCAGTCAGTCATTTTCTGTAACCGCTTGTCCTCGTAAGGGTCGCGGGGGGGCTGGAGCCAATCCCAGCTGTCATCGGGCGGAAGGCGGGGTACACCCTGGACAGTTGCAGGGCCGACACAGGGCCGACACATATAGACGAACGACCATACACACTCACAACCACACCTAAGGGCAATTTAGAGTCATCAATTAACCTGAGCTGCATGTCTTTGGACCGTGGGAGGAAGCCGGAGACCCCGGAGAGAACCCACGCGGACACGGGGAGAACATGCAAACTCCACACAGAAGGGCCCCGCTCGGACCGACCCCTGTTCCAACCGGGATTCGAACCAGGGACCCTCTTGCTGTGAGGCAACAGTGCTAACCACAAAGCCACCGTGCCGCAGGACATAGGTGAATTTGTGATTTCACAATTCTTCTATATAAAGGCAGAAATTGACGATGCAGTGACGTTACAGTCATATCCTGGTTAAAATGAGGGTGCAGAGACTCTGAGAGCGCAGATGTAAACAACCCAAAAACACTGACCAATCAGAGAAGATGAGATGGGGCCTTATTTTTGGACAGGCCTTTTGAGGCAGCATTTTAGACAGAGGGTGACTACAGATATATAGTTAGGCAGACAATATTAAAAAAATATATGCGTTTTTTGAACATTAACGAATGTAAACATGTTTTAGTAGAAAACCCAAATCCAAGTATGAACCCGAAAATGACATATGGGACCTTTAAACATACCAAACTCAAACAAACTCAATGCCAGAATTTAAATTATATTACATTAAATTATATTATATTATATTCATAAGACATTTTTTTTCGTCAAATATTTGTTGTCTAATTCAAGTAACTCTGATGACATCATAAGTAACAGTATCATCAGCTCCCTCCAGAGCAACAGATAACATTAAACAGCTGGATTCACAGGCTGAGTATTGTTCTCCATGGTAACTATACTGACCTTCACATGTGAAATCATTGGAGTGACTCTTTAATTTGCTACATGTTATATCGACTGGTACAGATACTGCATTGCAAAAGAAACACTACTGTAAATGAACCAATTTAGAGAGTTAACTTTTTGAAAAATTCTGAAATTATGAAATGCATTTTCTCTATGACAGAATAGTGCCATATTACTGAGAAGGAAACAAATAAGCTTCTTGAAGCAAACAAAACACATCACATAGTAGCTGTGGGGCAGTTTTTGTGAGACATGGCCATGTTTCCTACCCAACTTTTAACAATGGAAGTGATGAACAGTACCACACTCTTGGTTGGGAATGGCTTGATACTTACATTAAAAGAAAATCAATTCATCTGCTCATAATATGTTTGTTGAGAGTAACCAAAATCCAGGGCGAGATACTGAATATTCATGTGATTTCAGGAGTGGTTGCTGACATGTACAGTAGGAAGGTGTTTTAAAATGCATCAATGTGTCTCTACAATCTGCATTCACAAAATGAGACTGTAATTTTTTTTTTTAAAAGAACAGTGTGTAAGATTAAGGCCCTATCCAAAGCCAGTGTTTGGTTTGTCTGTTCTGGGCTACTGTAGAAACATAGCGGTGCAACATAGCTGGGTCCATGGATGAAGACTCGCTACCAATGTAAATAAAAATGAAAAAAGGTAATGAAAACACAAAGATTCTTATTTTCAGGCGATTATACACTAAAGAAAAATATGTATTACATTATATTATATTCCATTTTGGCTAATATATCCCCCTAAATCCTGGACCTTTAAGGGGTCACTGGCATATTAATGCCTTCCAAAGGATGCTTGGGAACTGTACAGATATTTCTAGGACTGTGAAGGACTGCAGTTGCTGCTGATTGGGCTGAACTCCCCATGGTGCTGCTGTAACCCAAATACTGCTCCCCTTCTCTGCCAGTAGCCACAAGACAGTGTTGTGTGTTTGAAAAAATATACACTGCACAGAACATAACTCATCACAAGGTGCAGCAGCAGTGACTTAAAGCTTGGGGGAGAGATTGTTTGAACTCTGCACAGAGAGATTGGCCCCATAGGCCTCTTATGTCATCCTCAAGGTTAACCGGAGCAGGGATTATCCTATTTCTGGTGGTCAACTTTACCTGCCTACAAAGTTCTCCAGCACGGAGCTCTTCCCTGCACTCTGCCCGCCTACTACAGCGATCTGCGGCAGGTCCAGGTTGCAGGCCTGGCCGATGGAGCTGAAGGCATCCTGCAGCTTGTTGACCAGCGGGATCAGGTCCTCCATGCCACGGTTTCCCATGGTGCCTTTAGACGGATGGACTCAGGATCAGCGAATGGAAGTGAGAGAGAGAGAGGAGGAAGAGGAGGAGGAGGTGGTGGAGGAGGAGGAGGGGGGATGTGGCGCTGCTATATTAGTCCAGGATACCGCGGTGCTTGTTGATGTAGTGAAGTCATCTAGCCGCGCATTGCCCCGAGCCAAGCGAGGGTCGGACCGACTGTGGAAGCAAGAGGAGAGAGAGAGGTGCAGAAAAGAGATATGAACAGACAGGGACAGACACAGGGGCGTAAATATAGACAGTGCAGGCAGTGTGGTTGCACTGGGGCCCATGAGGTGAGGGGGAGGGTGGGGGGGCTCCAACAATATGTTGAATAGAAAATGAGAATACTAAAACAAGCTTCCTCATAGTAATAACGCTATATTCAAAAGACCACCATTAAATAAGTACAGTAAGTCTTTGCTATAATTGCCCTCAAAAAGCAACTCTAACTCTGTCATTGTTTTCTTTTTGTTTTTTGTAAAATAGTCATTAGAAATCTATAACAAAATATGATACATATTCTTCATACACAACACAAGCAAACAATGGAATTAAACAAATAATTTCTTGTTTTGTATGGCATTTTTACAGATTTTGCCATACAGATATGCAGTGATGATTGCTGGGTAATATGCACGTTGGTGTCCAATGTCAAGTCGCTATTTGATCATGTGACGAAACGATATGTGCACAATAGCGTGCACTAGGGCCCATCATAATAGTGTGCACCAGGGCCCGTCGCAACTACCTTACGCCACTGTACAGACAATTGCGCAGTTGCTTACCACAACCACCATAACCTCTCTCCCTCTCTCTCTCTCTCTGCACTCACACAAACACACACATAGCGAGCAGCACGAAGCATTTTGAAGGGCATTTGGTGCGTGGGGCTCCATAGGCTCCATATGAACAGACCAATGCGCTCCAGGCTCCAAAAATCACACACGAATGACGCGTAATTAAAGCAAAACAATGCATCATTCGCTGCAATCACAAGCACGCTGATATACAATATAAAATAGCGTCTTGTGAATACATGATGGTGATAACTGTGTTGTTGTGAGCTTACCCCGCCTCAGGATTCCCTTTTCAGCGTCCGATGGTCCCGGTCGCTGTCCGGTGCTGAAACGACGCGCAGATCAGGCAGCAAAGACAAGTGACAAGACCCCGGACGATTATACAAGCGCCACCTGCTACATCGGCTTGATGTCAATTTCCTGTGCATTTAATTGTGCTCGTCTGTGAGCTTCGTTCCGGTCGGTTGAATGTCAGAGCGGTGTCATCCCGAACACAAATTCGCCTTTGACAGATTAATCATTTTTCCCCCTCTCTCCTCTCGGTGTAATTGCGAAGCTGCGCCTCGCTCTTTACAGCAAAGCGACGCGGCGGAGGACCAATGACAGCCGCGGGATTGGAGACGAAGCCAGAGGAGCGCGGCCTCTCATTGGCTGTCCAGGTACAGGTTAGGCCTACCTGAGCCCGCCTCCTGTTTACATCCGTGCCATTTGTGCCGCTGTGAGTCATGCGGCACGGCTGCGCATCGCTGCAACAGAAGAGGTGGATGCGCTCCTTCAGATCCCTGCAGTAGGAGCAGAAAGCAGCTGTCGTAAATCGCATACACTACCATTTCATACATAGTGCAGGCATTTTATGTCGCCTTTTGCTTTGCGCATATTCAAACACTGCTGTGATGAGCCGCATCCGTTGTGATTTTGACACCATCGGCACACGTTTGAAAACATAAAGGATTTGCTCGTGGACATTTAAAAAATAAATAAATAAATAAATAAAATAGTGTGATGTTGGGTCCCAGATTGTCACTGCAGGCCGAGGCTGGTGGAGGCGGTCATGTGGAAAGGACGCTGCCATTCTTCCTTCACCTCTCGCAGGACAACCTGTGTCTGATAACAAGTGTCTCTCCTCCGCTGGATGTGAAAATCGCCATAATTAGTTGATCTGTGAGGAGATATCTAATCAGCTTTTCAGGCCTCTCTGCATAGAGCTTGAAAAGATGTGCAATATGTACCGAGGACATAACAGGCAGACTCTGTGCGACCCCCTCCGTCTGCCTGTGACAGTCAAATCTGATCGATTTAGTCAGTATTTGCCCTTTTCATTATGGTCAGGCCTCTGGAGATGGCTCTATATCATGCTGTAGTGAGCTGGACGAACACTGGGTGGCAGTAAAGACCTAACCACTGTTGCTCTGCATTTGGGGGCCCATATGCTACTATCTGCTATAATCTGCAGTGGTTATCTGCCATTATTTGAGGAAAAAACATTTTAGATCAGAATCCCTCCAAAAATATTGAGGGAATATAGTTATGTAAACACACTTTAAAGTTCAATGAAATCACAATCATGGGGGGGGGGTTACAAATTGTAAGCACTTACCTCAATCAATTTTTGGTAACATTAATGTTTGATTAATTTTTATTTTAAAAAATCCATAAAAAAAAATAATTTCAAACAACACTAAATGCATTTTTGTTCTCAAAGATCGCAGCAACATATATACTGTGATAGCCCTGCAAAGCCTATCGACTGATAAATTAAATGTCACATGTTCAATTAAATTCTTAATGACTGATTAGTCGAATAATTGCAATCAATCATCCCAAGAAATAACTCAAGTAACAATAAAAAAGTGCCTTTAATGACATTACCCTTGCAGCTCAAAGAGCTTAACAAGAGCAACACACCAATAACACACGTATTTAAAAACAGGATACATAAGGAGCGAAAACACAACAATACTATAATCCTAAAGAGATTTTCAAAAGGAAAATACTAATTATAAATCCACTTAATAATGAGAAACACAATTTTAAGATATAACTAGAATTATAGCCTTGTGATTGTATGCCTCCACACACCAGTAAAGTTGCGCTTATATTTTATATGCCTGATGCTTCACACACATTTTTCAACCTGGCAGCACAGTAGATCTATGCAGTCAAAATGGTTTCAAGGTGGCCACCCAAGATAAGAGTCACCAATTCAGTATCTGACCAAATGTCTCCCCTTTGGTTTCTGACTTACAACATTAAGTAATGGTCAGTAAAGTGTTTTTGCAAAACATTATGATGTCACAGTAAAGTTGGCCTTTGTCATCAATTAGTCTTAACTAGCATATGAATTCCTGAGTCATGGCCAAAAACATGTTTTGTGAGGTAACAATGACCTCGACCTTTGACCAGCGACTCTATTCAGTTAATTCTTGAGTCCAAGTGGACTTTTGTGCCAAATTTGAGGAAATTCCCTTGATGCCTTCTTGAGATATGCATTCACAAGAATGAGTCAGATGCAAGGTCACAGTGACCTTGATCTTTTATCTTTGAGTACCAAATTCTAATCAGGTCATACTTGATTCAAAGTGGACATTTGTGCCAAATTTAATGAAATTCCCTCAAGGCATTCTTTAGATATTGTGTACACGATACCGGGACAGACCAGGTCACAGTGACCTTGACCTTTTCCCTATAACCACCAAAATATTTGAGTTCATTCTTGAGTCCAATTGGATGTTTGTGCCAAATTTTAAGAAATTCCCTCAAGGCATTCTTTAAATATCGTATTCATGAGATGGGACTGGAGGACAGCCTTAAGCATGATGCCTCTGGTCACAGCCATCGCGGAGGCATTAAAATTTTATAAGACGAGTATGAGAAATATAACAGAAATATAAAATGGTACCAATTATATTATAAAAAGGTAGAATTTTAATGTAAAAGCAAGAAGATATTGTCTTATTTGTAAAAATAAAACCTTTGGTGCATAACCACAGAGAGCTGCTACACCATACCTTTTGTAATTCATTTTTCATAAATTGAGCAAGCCAGCGCTAATTGATCTCAGGGAGTGGTTTGGGACATATTATTTGCAATCGGACAGATATGAAGGTGCTATGCATTTAGGGCCTTAAACAAGTAAAACATTTTTTTTAAAAATCAATCCTTAATGCTACAGGTAGCCAGTGTAATGACATTAGTCCTGTTCTTGTTTCTGTTTTTTTGTGTGTTAAATTTCCTGCTGTTGCACTTTGAGCCAGTTGCAACCCATCAGTGTTTTTGTGGGGTGTAATCTTGTATGGAGTGCATTAGAGTAGTCTGAGTGAGAAAATACAAAGGCGTGTGTCAGCTTTTAAGCATCTTCAAAAAAGAGGTAGTGTCTAACTTGTGATATTTCTTAAATGATAAAAAGCAATCTTTGTAACATTATTGGGCCTGTGTAAATGCTGCGAAGTGTCTGGTGGTCGTCATATTTCAGAAATTTTAGAAAACAGAAGAGGAAGTAACCAAATCTGTCATTAGAATATTATAAAGAGTTATACTGATGTAAAAACTGTCTGACTGGACTGCTCAACCCCTGACCTTACCGGACAGAGACAAGATGCCTGAGCAGAAGTATCCAGTAACTCTCTCTGACTGAACCATCCCCTTCATCACACGCCAAAGATCCTGTTTCCTGAGGTATCTGGGGTAACAGGAGAGTTGGTTTTCAAGTCAGTTTTTAAAGCTTAAAAATATAAGTGGGCTTTTTTTTAGACAGGGACCTGGGAGTCAACGGTGACATGTCCACCTGCAGCAGGGACACAATGTTAAAATGAGGCCCAGGATGATTCAAGGGTCTCAGAGCTGGATGTGCTCTCAAAGTCATTCCAGGAATTATTTATTATGTTTAATTTTCAGGGGGGTTAGATATACTAGCGACGCCTACACTTCTATTTGAAAGTATCTCAAAGTCAAGCAGCTGGTTGCATTTAATGAGACGATCACTCCTGTAACAGACTAGTTTGGAAGTTGACAGAAGTGATACAGCTCAGAATGATATGGTATCTGATGCTGCATATTATATATGAAAGTAGAGGACAATGTCCTATATGTAATATGGTCTACAGCAGCATTTCAATCAATTTCTATACTATACAGCAGGTTTACTCAACTTGCTTTTTCCGGGGGCCACTTTGCAAAATGGCATGAGGCCAATTAATACACAAACATTATTAAATCTGGAGTAACCTTTCTAAAAATGACCTATTGTTACCAGACTTGCCCCAAACTCAAGGTATATTGGTTGATTATTCTGGGGTAAATACGCAAGATTTTGAAAATAAATACTGAACTTGATCCAGTGTCTTTCCCCCTAGGCCTCCCCAGTAACTGTATTGTCAGTCCACATCAGAAAAAAAAAACTTAACATCTTGATTTTCTGTGCAAGGAAGAACATGTTACTCTGCTGGACATCTGATAAGGCCCATGGACTTTCGGGTTGGTGTAATCTAATCATAAAGTACATTTCACTGGACTTTCTAACATGTATAATACATTCTAAAATAGTTATAAAACATGGTGACCCTTTTTGCAATATGTCAATGTAAACCTGTCTGCTATATAAATAAGAGCCTTTGTATAGGATATATTGGTGAGAACTATTTTATTAGAAGTGCTAGGAGGGTATAATATAATTTATAATATAAATAATAATAATAATAATAATAATAATAATAATATAATATAAATTTGTATTGATTTTTTATGTCCTTTTATGCTGAGCAGCACTGTTTGTGTGTATGTGTGTGTTTTATACTTTAATGTTTGCAATGTTGTGTTTCGAACATTAAAACAAAAAATAAATTAAAAAATCATATAATATAATAAAAATAACTTTTTCTTATATTTGCTGAAACTGTAGCTACATCCACACAGATGCGCATGATACAGAAACTAATCAGAGCGGAGGAGTCTCTAACACAGCTGTCAGTCAGGTTAGTCATTGTTTGTGAACTGCAGTCACAAACAATGAAGAAAAGTATCAAGATTCTGTTCTCAAATGTTTTCAGAGACATATCTGAATGTACTGTTTAGCTGTAAAAGGATGTTTGCTCCGGCCAGTCTGTGGTGCTGAGTTTTCGACTCCACTCTTTCCAACACGGTGCCTTTGGTCACAAACTTTCTCAATTCACAGCTAAACAAATACTGAAAAATGTTCTACTCCTGCACCATTAAACACGTGCTGACAGGAAACATCACTGCCTGGCATGGAAACAGCATTGAACAGAACCCCAAGGCCCTGCAAAGAGTTCTTTATTCAGCTGAACATACTATAGGCGCTGCTTTACCCTTCATAAAGGATGTTTATACCAGACGCTGCGAGAAAAAGGCCAGGAGAATCATTGAAGATCCCAACCAACCAAATAACAGCCCTTTTCTTCCTGTTGAATTTAACTGAATTACTTTTGTTTGCGTGTGGTAATACCATCTGAAGCTACAAGGAAGAGGAGAACATGAGCTGTAATAAGGAGAGGAGCTGTAATAATTAATGTATAACTACAGATATAATAATTAGCTCCCTGTCAACAGTTAAGGTGATCCTTTAGTGGCACTCTCTTTTTGATATAAAAGCTCTACCTTGATGCTTTTTCATGCACTCTGTCAACTTATTTACATTAAAAGTACAAAAAAAATCCCAGTGTAAATCAGTTAATTTCACTGTGAATTGGAAAATGGTTGCCGGGCCACCTCGCACTCTCTCCTGCCGGGCAGATTAACGTTAACAACGTATCTGCATTGTATCTGGGTTGTTGGGTGTAGTTCGGTAGATAAGAAAGTAGCGCCTGCATGAAACTGCTCACAACAAGGTCTGTGAATTATTCTAAGTAACCCGGACATGATTTCTGGAAGGAGATATTGCTGTTGAGTTTTTCAAAAGTATTGTTTTATAAAAGTATAGTTTTGGTGCTTTGAGCACTACAAGCAAAGTGCCATCTGGTTCCATAATATCGAAGAGAAGGCAGACTATTCTACGGCCGATATCTCCAACACTCGGCAACTCACACCGAAAAATCCTAGATTGATAGATAGTAATACAGGTAAGAGAAAAAAATATGTATTTTGATTTGGTGGTGAAATGTCCCTTTAATGTTATAGGTTTTTTTTGGTTCTGATTGGCATACATTTGCATCTGCAATGCGGACACAAATGCATAAGATTTAGGCCTCACTTCAAACTCAATTACTGCAATTGGTCAATGGCTCTTGACGTCAGATAGCAACACACTGAGGCTCCCTGAAGCACCCCGAGCTGAAACATTTTTTAACGCTTCAAGCAGCTGCTGTAGTATACGGAGCAAGAAATTCCAAAACAAACACCTGACTTTGTGAAAATAAAAGTCAATCGAATTATTTATAATCACATCGTAGTGTGCTAATATGTGAAGCATGCTATGTTAGTGACGTATGTCATGTGACATTACATAAGTTATTAACAAATGTACTTATTTTAAGCTAAACTGTGATGTTTTTTCCCATAATCTAACCACATATTTTTGTTGCCTGAAATTAAGAAAGTGAACCTAAAAACTATTTTTTTCCCCCTATATTCTAAGTTTATTTAGACAGGGACTGCGTGCATTTAATGAGCAGAAACTGCACATTTTATGTGAAAACGGAAGTTTATTTTGAAAAGACACACGTGTAGGTCCGCTCATCAAGCCTCAACAAGTTGGGAGTGAGAACGTGTTGTTGTCTCATGTAGCTCTAAAAACATGCACATGACTTACCGGGTTTCCGTGTGTGTTTGTGATTGCAAATAAATTCTTTCAGAGTTTATGTCCTTTCCATGAGGCGCTTCTATTACTTTTGTCTACATTGGCCCATGTCCAGAACAGTAAATCCAGCAGTATAAACAGATGTATAGCACGCTGTAGGTTTCATCAGGAGGAAGGGTTGGAAATGTTAAATATGAATATCCACTAAATGAAATACAAGACATTGTGCTTTAGTGTGTGTATGTTTGTCATTGTACGTGTGTTTTTGAGACAGATGGTGGAAAACAAATTATTGGCATCAGCTCAAAGGGAGGACGGGGAGAGTAGTTATCAACATGTTGGTCTCTACGCGCCACCCCATCATCGCCCTGAATCATCCATTACCCATGCTTCATTGCAGCGTAGCGTTTGGACAGGACGATGCCGTCTGCTCACCACTAAATGACCTTGCTGTGTCCAGTCTGACTCTGAGCGGTACCAGGACACGAGCTGCTGTTTGCAAATAAGGTCATTGTTTCTTTATAGCAAAGCCCAGACAGTCCTGCAGACACAGCCGTTGAATTTGATACAGCCTTAGATTTCAATCTGCTTAAAAAGAAGGAATTCACTTGACCTTGCCCTTTCTTCCTTTTTCTTAAAACAAGATTACAAAGCCAGTGAGACAAGCCGAGAAATAAGCGAACAGTTTGAGATGAAAAGAGAGCAGTGTTTGACTTGTGCACGGCTGCAAACTATTCATAGCTCAAATGTTTGAGGGACATTTTTTAATGAAAAGGCATTTCTCTTTATTTTCCTCTTTTCAGCTAATTTGGTGTGCCAAATCTCAGCTTGACTTGCACCACAGCGGAGTGGCCCTGCTGTTTAACTGTCATCAATGGGGGAAAACCAGTGGCCCCATTACGTAATGCACACCTTCTCCTTACTGCACAGCACACAGATGGAACGACAGTTTGTACAGTAGGAAAAGAGGAATTTACTGACACTGGTGAATGTACACATTAGAGCCCGAGGAATCCCGTAAACCCATACTTATAAAAACAACATGCCTGGAGGGTGATGCTTGGACAAATATTACTGGAATTATAATGAGCAGGAAGTCCATGATTTTTACACTGTGTATTTAGATGACGAAATGTCCCAGAAGACAGACAAGGACATTAGCTAAGGACAGTTTACAAGGCAATGCCTCAGAATATAAAATATTAATTTTCTCAGCCAAATATCAATTATGTTTGCTATCTTTTCTGCCTCTAAGCCAAATAGTCATTACTAGTCATGCTTTTAACACAGCTCTCTGAATTAAGATCATCATTAGTCCACCACTGTTGTCCAAACTAACAACTTATACTGTCCTAGGGGCAATGGTAGGCAGATTTTGTTACCTTTGGACAGAGCCATGCTAGCTGTTTTCTCGTTTCCGGTCTTTATGCAAAACTAAGCTTACTAAACCATCTAGTAGTTGTAGCTTCATCTCCTCATCTAACTTACACTGAGAGAGTGAATAAACGATTCTCGAGCTACTCCTTTAAGAATGACATATTTCTGAACATCCTATCAATTCAAACTGATTCCCGTTTTATAACAGCCCAGTGATCTCTGCTTAAGACTTACTGTCTCCAACATCAACAACCTGGAAATACAAGGTGGTGATGATACCAATCCACGAGACTTTTAAAGGTCCAGTGTGTAGGATATTGGCAAAAATGGAATATAATATAATAATAGGTACCCTCTTGTAGTGTATAATCACCTAAAAAATAAGAATCGTTGTGTTTTCTTTACCTTAGAATGGGATGTTTATATCAATTGACAACCTCAAAAGCTGAAAAAATTAAGCGAATGTGGAAGTATCAAAAACTACAGTTCCCTGAATGGCCACTTGAGGCTGACTCCAAAACAGAGTCAATCCCAAAAGACCCCCATGTTAAAATGGCCAACTCTACAGCAGAAATTAACATATTTACAGCCTGGTACAAAAAGTCTCTAGCTAATTTCAACAATCATTACAACTGTACGAGGGGGGTGGGTGGATAACTCACCCTTTTACATTTTATTATGGCCCAAAGTTAAACGCATTTAAGGGCAGGGCCATTTGACTGGCTGTCTGTGAGGCTTCGCTACAGTGCCAGATCCACTCATCACTCCGACATCTCGCTCAAATATGGTCACTTCTGGCTCCAAAAACACCAACATAGTGTTGGCTGAAATGCTGAGCTCGAGGCTTCAAAACAAGAGTTTAGACAGCGTGTGGTTTATATGTAATTACAGAGTGGGTCCTGGTAAATGCATCTGCCACATGCAAGTGCTTTAATCTCAGTTTTTACCTGTTGTAATCACTGGGTCTATTTGTTTTGGAGAGCAAGAGACCCTGGTGGATAAATTGGCTCTGATTCAAAACCTCCTGAATGCTTTGATCAGAAATTAAGTGAGCATACATTAGCTGGTGCTGGTCTGCGAAGAGCCAAACAGTGCAGGAGAAACACTGATTTGTTACAGTTTAAATCACCTGATCCGTTTGTTTTAGAGAGGAAAAGACCTCTGCGGATAATTCAGCTGGTAAAAACCTCCTTAATAATGAACACTGTAGGAATCCTAACCAGGAGAAGTTTCAGCTGGTTGCTATCTGCAATCCTTACCACTAGATGCCACTAAATCCCCCAAAATCTTAGCCACATCCCTTCCTGTGAGGCAGATGACTCCTTGGACAGAGTGTTTCACAGGTTGCATCACTGCTGTGTTACGTCAGTTGCGTCTTATTTGTTTGTGTGTGCGACTGTGTTTTCAAAAAAGACACTGGTGCCACGTCTGTGTCAGTAATGAGAACCTCTGGTGTTAACACCTGTATTGAGTCGTCAAAGACCGAACAACACCCACTGTGCTGCTGTGAGGCTGTGGTTTCGTGTGTGTGGGCGTGTGACCCACTGTGATTATACCCTCACAGTCGTAGTAGACGGCACGCCATTTTTAGTGCTTTTCACACTTTTTCAACACTTCCATCTGACCCCCTGTGAGCACTATGGAAATATAAACACTGGTTTTCATTGTACGTCATCGATTGCTCGCTATGAGTTGAGCACAATGACTCGTTTGAGCTTCGGTAGCTTACATCACAACATGTGCAAAGCCTGCCTCCATCTTTTTCCCCATTGTGTCTCATAAAGTTCAGCTCAGACTCAAACTCTGGCTGAGCACTGTCGTAAAAATGTCACCTACACATTGAGGTAGCAGGTTATGTTCAAGCTGAACGCTCAATGCTTCATGTCTAAATGACATTTCAAATCAACAAGTCAGACTGGCACCCATGTAAATGCCCGTTATGAAACACTTCGCACCTGTAATTGCAAGTATGGCCAGCCAATGATTGTTCTGCGAAATTTGTTATTCCTCGGCCGACGGAAAACTTATGTCGTCAATGTCTCAGTGAGAGGAGTGGCACGTCATCTACCAAGCCCACTTTCCTGCCCTATGAAATCCCTTCTGCCTGATGTCCTCTGAATCCCTGATCAGACGAAAACAACTCTGACGGTGAGCTTTTCATTCTCCTCGTGTCTGTCCTGATTCAGCAGTCACACTGTTTCTCTCATCTCTTTTGTATTTCTTCTGTGATGTCGATCCCCCCTCCTCCATCTTTCTGTTGCATAATATCGTGTAATTCATATTCAAATAAATGCGGCAGTAAAATATCCCTTCAGAACAAAATATCGGAAAACCTAAACTGCCAAGAATCCTGGAAATGTACTCTGAAAGGCTTTTTGAAATGACTGCCAAAATAACTATGATGTCAACAGTGTCTTTCTCATTTTTCCATCTTATTATTTTATTCATTTCCTATTCATCTTTTTTTTTCCATTAGCTAACAGCTGAAAACGTGTTATTTATCTGAGAAATGAATGCTACAGTCTAGAGGCTGTTTGTGAGAACCATGCTATGTATTTTTAAGACAGTGGTTCTAAATATGAAGAGCAGGGTCACCACCTAGACTAGAGAGATAAGATAGAAAAGTAATCTTTTACACAAAAATATTTTTTCTGTTTTCTTACTTCTCTTTAATTTTCACACCTTTCTCAGGTAATACAGTGTACTCTAACCTTTTTTGGCCTCTAAATATCAATTTAATGTTAAGTGCTCCTTAATTGCTGGAGTCTCCCTCCACTCAATAATGTCTTTATCCTCTGTTTGGGTAAAGTGTATAAAATAATGAATAAGCCACGTATAATGTTTTTATTTAATGGAACAATCTACCCATAAAAACCTTAGTGTGAAATTAATTTTTGGTTTTGAATATCCACTGAAAATGGCAATTAGCTCTGATGAAAACCAAGCTGATACTAAATCTGTTACGATCAGACAGCGTGTAATAAAGCTACTTCGAAAAAAGGTCAAATTTAATATTTAAAGGAATCCTACATGCTAGAAATCTCACTGTACTGTATGTGAACGCAGCTACAGTACAGGGACAACCCGATCAACCACAATCACCACTGGTTTTGTTCTTTGTTGATCTCTAACAGTGCTCTACGTGATGAAAAAGTCAGCTCATAGATTTTGTCACTTTAGAAACACTGATATAATACATATGAAACATGCAAAGGTAAAGTCTTTGTGGTTTGTAACATTTTCTTCTGGCCACTGGGCTGTAACATGGAAGTCCATTATTTTAGAAACCTGAGAGAAGTATTGCATCCAAAGCGCTATAACGCTGTATTCTCAGCTCAAGCTGTACATGTTGAGCATTTCAGCAGACAAACACTGAGTCCAGCTCACAGTAGAGCTACTTTAGCTCCCTGGGGAAGAGGCTGTGTGCACATTACGATCCCCTGTTCTCTTTTCACTGGTTGTCAGAGTCGTTATGTTACATAAGAAAAACACACCTCAGTGGTAAAAACTTTGTGGAATACTGGTGACTTTCCACCGGCCATAAAACAGACAGGTTAACTGCAGCAGTTTGATCTTGTGGAACCAAACACAGATGTGCACTTTTAGCTGTTTTTTAAGGTGAAACTGGTTCACTGCTACTGGTATTTATAAGAAATATTTTGTCACAGAAGGCAGTCACGGCATGTTAATTAAGGAAAAAGACAAATTGAAAAGACTGGAGAAAAACTGAGAGGAAGGGCTACTAGTTCACAACTTTACCCCCCAAGAGACCAGAATGTTTTCTTTGCACACTTACAATGCAGACACTTGCGTTGGACTCCAGCGGAGATGTTTTTGCTTTTTGCCCGCTCTGTCCATCACCAAGTCCCAGACGTATCACGCAGAGTCAGTTGGAACACAGGTGGACCCCATGCCTCCTGTAAACAGAGAAAGGAAAGCCGGAGGAGATGGTTTTTATTATAAAAACGGTTTAGTTTCCACTATAATGTGTCCTGTCAAATAAAAATCCATGGCTTTTATGATCAGCTTTTCAAGCCCTGTCTTAAAGCATGCTAGCAGAATGGCTTTAGGGGTTAACAATGTCTGTCCATCTGTTTGTTGGTTGGACAATCGGTTCACTACTTCAGTCTAGACTGAAATAAATCAACAACTGCTGGATGAGATGCTATGAAATTTCATACAGAAATGCATAGTCTCCAGAACATGAAGCCTACTGACTCTGTGTTGATCTGCAGACTTCCCCTATAGCGCCACCATGAGGTCGGCATGATAGATTTTTAATAAGGTGTCTCAACAACCATTAGATCACTGGAATCCAATTTGGTGCATATATCCATGGTGTCCAGAGAATGAATCCTAATGACCAGTAATGTTGCAATGTACCATCTTGTGTCCCTGATGCACTGAAATCTGAAAGGATGCAATAAACTCGCTATCAATGTGTCCATTGACACATCCATGTTGAAATTGACAAGTATTTATCATGTCACAGAAACTGCTGGATGTTGTTATCATTCTGCAGGTAATGTGTCGTTGGTTTTGTTCGGGTTTTCTGCACAGATCTGACACCTGCCTGCCGCTTGCTCTCATTCACGGCTCTCTGAGACATAAGCGGTGTCTGTGGGCCCCTGCCCGTCCTCTCTTGATCCATGTCTCTCTCATGCTTCTTTAGAGTTTTCTTTTTATTAAGTCAGTTTGCTTTCTTTCCCTTTCCTTCCTCTCTTTGCTTTATTTTTTGGAACTTGATATTGATTTTTTAGGGAAATACATGACTGTTTACAACAGTCACCACTCAGCTCTGACTGAGTTTTGAGATGAATCTTTATGCTGACTGAACCATTTCGCATCTCGAAGGGGTGAGAGGGGCCTCATAGAGCTTCCACTATTTTTTTATATAAGGTTCAGTCTTTCAACCAAACTAAACTAAACTTTTCACTCCAGACTTTTTGCTAGGTAATTAGTCCTACCTTTCCTCTCATTACAGCACCTCTGGTCACAGGGACCACTGGTGGACAATAACCATATATTTTTAGGTTCATGAAATGTACCTCAATTGATGAATAAGAAGGATATCATTACAGACACTCCTGTTATCTTACACTGAATAACCACTGAAGGCCTTCTCCTTAGCATTTACAGGATTCAAACAGCTGTTCTCAGAGCTGTCACAGATACACTCCTGGGCATCTCAATCAGTTAGGAACCTCTTTCCAAATCAAAAATGACTCGACCGCAGCCATTCCTATGCAGACTGTCAGTGTATCCTCATATGCCAGACATCCTGCCCAGTTATGAAAAAGAGAGATGGGCATTAGTGTGCTCTCAGGTCCTCTAAAGGACCATGTTGACTTGCTGTTGAGCCTGTTTGCCTGTTTGAAACAGTGGCTTCAGATTCCTGGGCTCCCACACACTCACCCTGGAGCCCAAATTTCACCTGGTACGCAGATAATAAACTGAGTTTACAGTTAATCACGTGGTGCTTTAATAGTGAAACTATCAGGAAGTAAACAGCTCTGCAGCTGACAGCCAGTAGACACATAAAGAGATGCTGTCCAGTCAAAACAAACATCAGACACATGAAGAATTCTCAACAGGAAAAAACAAATGGTGTATTTTTCCACTGATACTGTTTTTTTTCATTTTGTTTTTTCCACTTTCAGCTCACCTCACCCCAACTTAAAAGAAAACACACAAGGATTTACACACACACTTCACCCTACACCCCCCTGGCTATTTCCCTCCCTGCCACACTCGTCGTCCCCTCCCACTCTCTGACAGTTAACTGTATAAATATCCCACTCTCAGCATTGCTGGGATTCAGACACTAACCAGGGATACTCAGGTGGGAAGAGACCAGCTAAAGAAAGACAAAATATAAAGCAAGTGGAGACACTCTCAACTGAAGAGAGGAGGATAAACAGTTCCCAGAAAATTTCCCCAAACCAGAAGATCATCTGCTCAGTGTGACTCTCCAGAATGTGGCTCCAGGTGTCTTTCCTCTGTCTGTCCTGTCTAACTCTGCCCAGCCAGAGCCAGGTCCAAGACCGAGCCTCCCTCCGCCGCTCCAATGACAACGCCGGGCGCTGCCACTACACCTTCACTGTGGCCAGTCCAGAGGAGTCCAGCTGCTCTGGAGGCGGCATGAAACCAGAGATGGATGGAGTCTTGTCCCGACTCACCCTGCTGGAGGCTTTAGTCAGCCGTCTGATAGCAGGAGTGGATGGAGGTGCAGGGACTGGGTTGAGGGCAAGCGGTGGAGAAGAAGGTCTCCAGGAAGCGTACTCCCAGGTAACGAGGGAAAGAAATCAGCTGCAGCAGGACAAGGAGCGTCTGAACGGGCAGGTCCAGGAGCTGCAGAGGAGGCTGGCTGAGCTGGGTCGGGAGGCAGAGAGCCTCAGGCAGAAACCCTGCCAGCAGACACACACCTCGGGGGGGAGTCAGCGTGAAAACAGACCTGCCAGTGGTATGTACATCAGTGCGGGGAAAACACACAAATCAGAATGTGAACGTTGACTTGCATGCACAAACAAGCTTAACAATTAAATATTCACTGGGGCATTCAACAAGGTGGGAAAACAAATATGTTCTGCTACTCTTCTAAGCTTTTTTTTCTAATAAATGTATTTGTGGTTGAGTACAGCTCTGAAAAGTGTTCTGGGGCAACAGGTCAGGGTGCAGTTAGCAGGCCCAGGTTGGGTAAGGGGATTGGAATTTACAACACTGACTCTTCTTTATGGCTTTGTCACTCATGCGTGTCTGTTTATGTGCATGTGATCATTTTCAGGAGAGCAACGGCACGGTTATAAGGTGAACCTGCTGTGCACTCATGCAAATAAATTAGACACTTAGACTTTGATGTTGTCTGTGTGATGAGTTTAACTGTAGATTAATACTAATATATATAAACTGATATTTCTTTCTTATGCTCTACTCAACATTCATCCCCGGTCTGTAGTTTTTTGTAATATTTTGCTTTTTTACACACATTTCTCCTTCCCTCCATCTCTCCCAGATCCTGCATATGATGTTGGGAATGGTGCGTACCAGGAGATGAAGGCTGAGGTTACAGAGGTTCCAGCATCCCGCCTCCTTCCTGAAGGAAATCACAACTTTACAGGTACAAGTGTATCCGCCTAGTGGTGGGGTGTCTCATCGCAGTCATTGTGAACATAAGATGTCTGCCTTCTCTTGAATATAATGTAACTAGACTGCACTTGGTGACTCCCGCCAAAAAATAAATGAATAAAATAAGTAAAAACTTTGTAAATCCCTACAGCAATGTCTCTTTCCAGCAGGGGTGCACCATCAGGAGAGGCAAACCAGGCAAATGTTGGAAAAGGGGCTTCTGATGGCCACACTCGCAAATTTTGCACTGATACCTAAAATTAAACCTCCTATAAAGGCACTTTACAGTGCGGTCCAAAAAAACCTAAGTGGGGCCTATATGTACTTTTGATTTTGGGGTAAACCGTCCCTTTAATTCTCTTTTTTTCCCTCCAGGCTGTGGAGAGCTGCAGTCGGTGGGAGATCCTGTGCTGCACAGGAAGGCTGACACTATCACAGGGAAGTATGGAGTGTGGCTGCAGGATCCGGAGCCTCAGGGCCATCATTACTCAAATAAGACTGTTTGGCGTATCGACACGGTTGGTAAAGATGTCCGTCAGCTCTTTGCATACGAAGACATGAATCAGTTATCCCAAGGCTTCCCTATGAAGGTCCTGGTCCTGCCAGAGCCTATGGAGAGCACAGGGGCAACCATGTACCACGGCTCGCTTTACTACCAGCGTAAACGTAGCCGCACCCTGATCCGTTACGACCTGACCTCTGAGAGCCTGGCATCCCGCCGGGAGCTGCCTCACGCCGGCTTCCACGGCCAGCACCCTTACTCATGGGGCGGCTACACCGACATTGACCTGGCAGCAGATGAACAGGGCCTATGGGCCATCTACAGCACAAGCAAGGCGAAGGGTGCAATTGTGATTTCCCAACTGGACCCAGAGAGCCTGGAGGTGAAGAAGAGCTGGGAGACCAACATCAGGAAGAACACAGTGGCCAACGCTTTCATGGTGTGTGGACGCCTGTACACGGTGGCCAGCTACACCGCACCCAACACCACCATCAACTATGTGTTTGACACAGCCACCAGCGAGGGGCGGGCTGTCGCTGTGCCCTTCAAGAACAAGTACCGTTACAACAGCATGGTGGACTACAACCACGCTCAGAGGAAGCTGTTCGCTTGGGACAACTTCCACATGGTCACCTATGACATCAGGCTGGGCAGAGCGAGCCAAGGCAGCAGCTAAAGAGGAGACATGCTGCCGTTTACAGGACTGTACTGATATGAGAGCAAGTGAATGAGATAAAATATAGTAATAGTTTGCATTGTACTAATGTTGCGTCATATTTTTTTCTTATTACTATTGTGAATAAGATGTCTTATGGCAACAGAAATGTAGTCATGAAACAGACTATTCCTTTGAAACCTGAGCATATTGGCTTCATATCTTTCAAAGACACAGAACAAAGTTACAAGGTAAGAATTACGAGAAAATGACTTAAATTTAGCACCAAAAAAACTCAGACTGAAAAAAAGGATTTACAAAAAGAGGTTAATAAGATAAAATTGTTAATATAATAATTATTATTATTATTGCTATTTTTAATCATTATTATAATTAGTATAAATATGGTTTTCTGAACAATTTCCCTTAAGATAATCGAAAGAAAAATATAACTTTTAATAACAATCCCCACTCTCTCTTTTTAAAAATAATTTTCTGGAGGTTTTCTTGTCAACTTTTCTTGATCTCTTGCAGTTTGTGGGGCATTTCCTGCCAACTTGTTTATTGCTTTTTTAGCCATGTTAAAACTTTTTTTTTAATCAAACCAATTTGCTCATGGTTCAAAGTTTAAATGCACGTGAAAGGCTTCTAAATGCAGCACAACAAAACTGCTGCCGTTCCAGTTTTCCAAGGGTTAATGTTGCTATGACAGAGCCCTTTATGATCTCAGTGGTTATTTCAAACAGTAATGTACCGGATGTATTTTTGTGTTCAGTTTAATAATGTTTATGTTATTTAAGTTCTCAATAAAAAGAATACAAACTTGCTTGTGTCATACTTTCCCATTTTACTTCAAAACTATTAAAAAAAAAAAAAGACTTAGATGTTCTTTAAGGAGCCAATTAATCACCATAGCAACAGACATCTGGCGGATTGGAGGTTATCAACAGTCAGCCAAACATAATGTATATGTGACCGAAAGTACAGTATGTGGATTGTTATTGTTTGTTTTGGTGGTTTTAGCTGAGGCTAGTGAGCCTTGCTAAAGGGATACTCAGCCAGCTTTCTATCTAAACCATGTGGTTAGTATGTGTAAATGAACTGCGGTAAACTTCTCCCTTTCTTACCAGTGGCCAGGTGTCCCTGCTGCTCATCTCTCAGCTCAAATCCGCTGCCGTCTTTGTGCTTGTGCTCGGCTGCTACTCGAGATACCGATCGTACTTCCGCATTTTCGTATTCCCGCCAACACAGAAACAAAGAGTACATAGTGACCAAGAGAAGGATCCGCCTCCATCTCTCTCAGTCTCTCAAACTCAGATCAAGCAGTAAAACTAGGCAGTAATAATCAAATATAAACCAAGATTCTGTTACTGTTTTGCATAATTATCATGTAAAATGTCCTCAGAAACATATTGTATTGCATTATTTTGGCTACCATATGAGAATATGTGAACAAGAAGTGGGCGCCATACTGCTTTCTGTATAGTAAAAACGGAAGCAGAAAATTCTGAGGTCAAACTGTAAAACTAGGCTGTGCTGATTTAATATAAAGCAAGATTCTGTTACTGGGTTGCCTATTTCTTACAAAGAAATGCTTTCAGAAACACATTTTAGCTTATCGTTTGACTGTAATTTGAGTTAGGTTTATTATCAGCCCATCACCCACCAGAAGGAGGCCAGGAGTGTGTTGTGCATTCTGGTAGTTGCCGGTTTTCTACCTTTTGAGGAAAAGTAAATGCCACAGCCATTTTTTTCTGTTTTCTAGAACAAGTTTCAAGAGTATTTGTCTCTTGCATCTGCATTGACATAAAGAGACCATCTTTTCAGCAATGAAATACTTCTTTAAATGCAATAATTTAGGCTGTGTGAAAGTTGCTAGCTTTGGTTTGCACACCTTTCATTGTTATGCAATATTTCTTCAGCATGTTTGAAATTTCACCCACATTTAACTACTAAAGTAGTTGGTAAGCCTGTGTTAATTTAGTTTGCTGGAGTTTATATAGAGTGCTGCAGGGATGCCAGTTTTTTTGTTGGCCCGTTACCCACCTGGAAGTTATCACTCTGGTTCCCTTGACAAAAAGCTTTTGGATTTTGGATTACTGCAGAAAATAAACCCTGTGATGAAAAAAAAGTTAATGACACTAACATGTTTTGTTCAGCATGATAATCATCACAAATCAAGACCATTTCTTTGGATTTTCTGAGTCTTAGTGCTATTGCCAGAAGTAAAAAGCTAATGTTAGTCTATAAAAGTCTATAACATCACAGTACCATGACTTTATCGTCGCCACCACAATGAGGCTATTTTGCTTCTGTCATGCACTGGCAAAAATATTCTACTTGTTTGATATTGCAATATAAAGGCAAAGAAAAATCATCACCACACATTTGCACAGTTCAGCTTAGATATTGCAGCGGTATGTTAAAGATAGTGGCAGTATAAAAACACTGTAAGAGGAGATGGATGTACTATAACGGCTGTTAGGAGACTCAGCAGCAGCTGATGGAAACTTGGGTGAGTGTGAGTTGACTTCCCCCCACCAGTGTTCATATGCATACAGTAAACCCACTGTGGATTGTTTTGGCTCAATACAAAACCACATACCTCTTATGAGACATTGCCACCACACACTGAGATGAAATTCTCACTTTACCAGGAAGCAGTGTGCTAGTGTCATTTACATACGGTAGTGTAACCTTTTACACTCACCCACAAGCTTACTCAACGTGAAGGTAACATCTTTTTATTACAAAAAAAGACTTTAATTGAATTCAGCTTTGGTTTCAGCATTGTAAAGTTATATCCATGCATTATCATCATGTGCAAACAATATGCATATGCATCTTCACAGGAAATACTACAACCTTCAGTGACTACCCGAGCCATCCATTTCAAAATGTCCTCTTCATTCTTTTGAAACAAACACAATTATACATAAAAACAGATATAGATAAACAAAATATAAGCGTACCAAAGACATTTGTATATAATCCAATAAACAAATGCAACAGCAGGAAATTTCTGTATTAAACACACTCATGCTACACATCTCCCCCACATATAGGCTGACACTTCCCTAATGTTTCCAATCTGCCATCCAGAGTCCACTATAAGCCCTGTTGAGTCTCTCTGCCAGTCGCAGGAGCAGCAGGTCCTGCAGGCAGTCCCAGTTCACCCACAGCCTTTCCACCAGACTGTATTGGCAGTATCCCATAGCCAAGCCAAAACTCACATCTGTCACATAGTGTCTGGCGAGCAGCAGCTGGGACAGGCTCACCAGAGCGGCCCAACCCAGTACTAGGACCCGCATGGAGGCTGTGTCCACCAGCTGGGCAAGGAGGAAGCGGGCACACATGGCAGCCCGTGTGGCGTGGCCTGAGGGGAAGCAGTAGCGCTCCACGAAGAAGCTGGAGAGGATGTCAGAGCGGTTCTGGGCGGGCCTGCGACGTCTGACAAGAGTCTTCACTGCTCTGACCAACAACAGGTCCAACAACAAAGCTGTGGAAAGAGAGAGACAACTGATTTTTTCAGTATTTTGTAATTATGTTGTATTTACAAGAAAAGGTCTCATAGTTATGAAAAAAGTTAAGTCTGTACTTATTAATTGTTGCTAACCAGTCTGGTGGCCAAAAGAAAATGTTGACATTGTACATTCAACTACAAATATGTTCCATTTGCACATACTGTATGTATCATATAAATGTTTCGACACAGGTTTCAACAAATTTGTGACCAGTATTTGAGAGAAATAAGCTTTCTGTGTGCATAAAATACTCTTACATTCCAACTCATGTCAAATGAGATGGAAAAAAAGTGCTGTGTTTATATGTTTTATTCAGTGTGTGTGACTTTGGTTATGAGTACTGCAACAAATGTAAATGGCGACAATAACACACTGATTTAATTATCTAAGTACTCTCCTGTGGAAATAATTAAATGAGTCATCTGAGCTCATTAATTTCTCATATCTCAGCCCCCGTATTTCCAGAGCACAGTGGCATCCTTCCTATAGGCTATTATGTTCCAAAAATAGCTCCAGCATTTCACCACAACACAATACAGTAGGCTTTAACAACACAGGACTTATTCTCAAAGCTGTCAGTCAACATATAAAATCTTCGCATGCAAATAAAGCACCAACCATGTCACGTGCGTATCTCTCAGTGGCCACAGGTGCTATCAGCTGTGGCTCAAAGGAGAAAACTTTCCATGACTGAGCTGATGCTGTTTGTCTCTCGGTCACGGGGGCGCACCAACAGTCTACTGATGCATTATTTTACACTTGGGCGGACTGATGCGGCTTTGGCCTGTTATGTTGTGCTATTTCAATAGCAATTAAAATTATTCCCATAAAAAAACACGTCTGGAGACCAAAGGGTTCACTTTGGAGTTGCCACAATTTTGCGTAATAACGCATCGGCTTTCCGCGCAGCTTAGGTGGTGATAAATATGAAAGTGCGTAATAAGCGGGTACATCAATGATAGCAGGTTGATACATTAGTCTATGTTTTTCATATAAGACTGCTGCGTTCATGAAAAGAGATTTTTCAACGACAAAAAGACGTCTTTAAAGACTATAAACGTCCAAACGGACGTGCCAAATGCAAGGCAATGTAAGTGAAATACAAGTGAAAATGTTGGAAATGTTCTAATAATGCTAACTTTATTCATATAGCATCTTTAAAGGAGTTTGTAAAGTGCTCTGACAACCAAAGCAAAGCAGAGGCCAGAAACCCCAGAGGCAATACATCAATAGAAGCCAGACAATAATGCCGGACAAATGCCAAGAATTAAGGGTAAAATTACACAAGAGATTAGAGGCAGAAACATGTAATAAAATGTTATACCCTAAACGTGCATACTAAATAAATAAATGATACTTTTTTGGTCATGGGTGGTTGTTTTAAGAAGCAGAATAATGCATAAAATGAATTCATAACCGGAAAGCAAAAATACAAACAGTCTATAGCCCTACTGGAGTCGTCCTTGATAACTAAAATTTAGGAAAACTGACACTTACCCAAAGCCAGATTCAGCATGATCTCCTGCTCCTCCTCACTCTCTCCCCGGAGTATAGTGTACACGGTGCCGACGAGCCACGGGATGACATGTCCAGAAAACTCCAGCAGCCGCACCAGGGGCCGTATGCTGCCCCACGGAGACTCCTCACAGGCGCACACCCCGAGCCGTTTGGACAGCCACAGATCTATCGCCAGCAGAAACCGAAACGTTATTGTGATCATCGGCTGGCTCAGACTGACGGAAAAGTCTTCAGGTGGCCCTCCGGAGGAAAAGTAAGAGCAGCTGGAGCCCCGGCGGCGGACATGGCACTCAGAAGATGCCCGGTTTCCACACCCGACTCCACGGCAGCTATTCCGTCTAGACGGAGGTGAGGACATTTTGGTTTGACAAAGTGAACTCACTAATGTATCCGCCCTTCTTTATCGACCACCTGTGTTCAGTCTACACTGTAATCCTGCTGCGCTCAGACGCAAAACATCCCGCAAACTGGAGAGAGCGGATACAGGTTAAAACCTGACCAGTTCAGAACTGGACTGCTGTGGTCACGTGGTAATATTATCCTCCCAATTCACATGTAATTAAACCAGCATGGAGTTTTAAATGTATGGTTTCTTTTTTGAAGTGTAACTTCTCAACCATAGGCAATAACAAGGACGTAGATTTCGTTTCAACAATAGAGGGGACACTAACTAATAAACTGGGAGTTGTGACATAAATTATTTTATTTAATGGGGGGCACATATCATACAAACCCCATAAATAAATAAATACTGAATTAATAATTAAATAAAATTGTTGACTATTACTACTATTTAGTTTGCAATGTGGATATAGGTGGTGTTGTGGCACCCCAGCAGAAGCCATTGCTTACTGCTATGGGTACAATCAATGACAAACACTACTGACTGTCTATCTTAAAAAGTGGAAAACTAGAATGTAAGGAGGGAGTTTAGTAGTTTGACTTATTGTATTTCACAGTACCATAATTATCTACATCTCCTGCAACCCAACCTCTGAGGGCGGTCTGGGGGAACCCCCCCCTCCGGAGAATTTATTTTTAAACTTTATCAGCAAAACTGACCATTCTAAAGCATTTTGAAACAAAACTCTTAGACCAGGGGTTCTCACAGTTTTGATGGCTGAGTGCCATTTTAGAGAGCCAGCATATGATTAACAGCCACATGGGAAAAGTGCCAATACTGATTTTTTTTAACATGTTTTCATGACATACTATCATTTTTTCAAGAAATATCACAGTTGACACTGATATAGCCCATGTACCATTCATATTACACTCTAGTTTTCCACTTTTTAATACATTTGAAGGTAATTAATCAGTGAGACAGTAAAGTTTTTGACATTGCAGCTGTTGAGCAACAGCTTCTGCTAGGGTATGGCAACACCACCAGGACAAACCAAATGCAGAACTGCACCATAGGGCAATTTGTTACTTTTATTTATGGTCAAGATTACATTTGCTAAAGATTATTTTGGGCAGCCGTATATGGTTGTAGAAGATGATTATGGCCCTGCTTTACATACAAATGCACTGCTTCTATAAATGTTAAAATGTTGATTTTATGATAAATTGCTCATTTATGAGCATATTCTATTAGAAAAGTTTTTTAGTGCTGCACTTTAAATTTAACTTTAAATTGTATAAACCCTATGCTGAGTTTTGATTTTCGTTGTGCTTACCAGTAGTTTGTCCAATCATCAGATTCTAGCTAAGAATATTAATTGCGCTGCTGATTTTGCTCTGATATACTAAAAAAATTACCACAGAAGAGTAGCATACTTAGAATTTAGTCTAATATCTAACCTAAATATATCTCAGATTTTATTTTGGTTACCGTACTTCCTACACGTATGCAGAAATGCAAAAAACAAACAAAAAAGGGATTCAAATTGCACATTTTTTCTGGCCCTCATAAAGTGCCCCCACCCCCTCACTTTTCAAACTTACGCCCCTGGGAAACCGGGCTGCCAACGTGCATAAACAGTTCGGCTCTGTTATATGCTGTCCTGTGCAGTTCATGCTTTTTCAACAGAGTAGCCCACAGAAAGGGAAGTTTCCGCCTCCTCTTTTTCTCATTTGTCATCAGAGCCGCTGCTGAACAGACGCAACACCTCCACTGAACATGCCGGGACTGCTGCTCGGAGATGTATTTCCTGATTTCGAGGCAGAGACCACCGATGGCAAAATTAATTTCCACGAATTTCTCGGTGAATCGTAAGTAGGCTTCTTGATTATAGTTATTTTATTTTTTTTGGTTATTGATTTGTAGGCTTATCTCAAATTCAGTTAACAGGAGAGAAAGAGGGAGAGAGAGTAGGTAGAGTGAGGTTGCATCTGGTTCCTGTTACTGCTTTCTGACTTCTGCTTTAGGCCTTTGACTAGGATTTTCTGTAGCATCCAAACTTAAATCTATGATACATGTCATGTTGTGGACAATTTTATATAACAAACTAAGTTGTTTATGACCCCATTATGTGGCTCATGGTCAAATGGTGAGACGATTCAAGTCAACGCATCAGTAAGAAGACCAGACAACCTAAAGGCCAATCCTAATTCACAATTCATGATTGGTGCACAATCTCAGTGCTGACCTCATTAAAAAAAACTCCCCTCTGCTGTCATTTCTGACTCATTTAAGTGACATAGACATCACATCCTGTCAGTTTGGTGCATCACTTATTGTGCAACCAAACAAAAAACAGCAATAGTAACCTTAATATTAGAATTTTAAGCATCATGAGGCAAAAATGAGTCAGATTGAAACCTGTTTATAAAACCTCAGGCTAAATCACAGAATTGCTGACCCACACATGCACCTGACACAAACTCACTGGTCTCTTTTTTCATTTCCAGATGGGGGATCCTGTTCTCCCATCCCAGGGACTACACCCCAGTGTGCACCACAGAGCTAGGTCGAGTTGCCAGACTGAGCGGTGAGTTCAGTAAACGCGGCATCAAACTGATCGCCCTGTCCATCGACTGCCTGGAGGATCACCACGGCTGGACCAAGGTGTGCTAGTGTTGGAGGAATGTTCAGGACATCAAAGTTTTGATTTCCCAGCTGGTATAAGCGCTATGTAGTGAGCTCTACGAGTCAGACACATTTAATCTATTCTAATTTTGCACAGGAATTAGACAAGTTACACATTTGTTTTCACAGTTCAATGGCTACTTTGTGTCGCAGGCGCTAACTACACGCTGAAGTACAGCTGTGTTGATGCTGTTTAAACTATGGTTATATATACGGTTATGTATAACATACATCTATATCTGAAAAAAATGTGTTAAACCAGTGTTAACATGGACATCTTGATGTCTTGTGACCTACAAATTCCCAATGTTTACGAGGAGAGCAGAAGGTTCTGAATGTGGAATATCACAATCTTAACAACGGTTAGGAGAAACAGATCAGAATTTAGTAAGTAAGAGGTAGAGAAAAGACTACTGTGAGCAGCAAAATTTTCCTCCAGGTACTTAATCTGGACTGCATAAGATGCAGTTAAAGTTGTAAATTCCGCTTGGAAATAGTAGGGGTGAAAAATTGTCTGTTTCCACAATAAAGTAAAAGAAACAGTTATGGATTGTTCAAACTAGTATGGCGCCTAATGCATTTTATCACCCACAATACTGTTCTTTATTATATATATATATATATATACAGTATATATCAGTGTAGCATTGATTTGGTAGAAATAACTGACAAAGGGCTTGTGTCTCTGTACTAACCAGGACATAGTGGCATACAACTGTGAGGAGTCTGCTTGCTGCACGCTGCCCTTTCCCATCATAGCGGACAGTAAACGGGATCTGGCAGTGGCCCTGGGCATGCTGGACCCAGATGAGAAAGACAAAGATGGCCTGCCGCTCACTGCCCGCTGTGTAAGAGTTCATAATCGAAGTCTGATTTCCCTATTTTATCGCATCAAGGTTAATTATTATTCTATGTTCAAGAGAGTAGATATTATCTGGCTCCATCTCTCTGCCTGTGTGCAGGTGTTTATTATTGGTCCAGACAAAAGGCTGAGGCTGTCACTCCTCTACCCCGCCACCACCGGACGCAACTTTGACGAGATTCTACGAGTGGTGGACTCGCTCCAGCTCACAGCAGGGAAACGAGTGGCCACACCTGCCGACTGGAGGGTATGTCAACACCTTTGAAAGTGACCTCAGTTTGTGCCAATCAGTCCAGCAGCTGACGACAGAGATAATAGAAACAAGGAAGTGACCTGCTGCTATGCAGAATAACCTTGTTTCTCTTCTCTCTTTCAGCCTGGAGACTGTGTGATGGTCCCTCCCAGCATGTCTGAAGAGGAGGCCGCCTCTTTGTTCCCAGCTGGCGTCTACACCAAAGACCTGCCCTCTGGCAAGAAGTACCTGCGCTACACACCCCATCAATAAGCACCAACAGACAACACTGTTCAACACTCACTTGTGTCACAGCGGCTCTCGAACATGGACCTTAAGGACTCTGAGTACTGCTAGTTTCTGTCATAAACAAGTCACAGCACATTCCAGTTGTGACTAAATGGATGGAGTAAAAACCAGTGCCTTCAGGAATATGTAGGACTTTTCTAAATATTACAACACTCCAAAAATAAAAGCTGCAGTATTTTACCTACTTTTCTAAAGGAGGGTTGTTTTTGGAGAGGTACGGGGTGATATGGGCGAAAAAGTTTACAAAAGCACGAACATCCACGCAATATGTACTAGGCACTGGCCAGAAGAACATGTGAAAAGTAGTAAAAAAAGAGTCTGCGTACTAGAAAATCCTTCCATGAACATATAATTAAAGGTCCAGTGTGTAGATTTTGGGGTCGTCTCTTGGCAGATATGCGATTTAGTATTAATAACTATTTTTTTATTAGTTTAAAATCACCTGAAAATAAGAATTGTTGGGTTTTTGTTTCTTCACTTTGATTTCTATATTTGAAGTGGGTCCCCAGAACAGACAACCCAAACAATGGCTCCAGACAGGGCTGTTTGTGTTTTTGCACCAGCCACCTTAGTTTTTCTACATGCTGGGCACATGGGAGAAGTTCCAGTTCTGCAACCTCACCCCTAGACGCCACTAAATCCTACACAGTTAACCTTTAATTACTACCAAGTGACGATTATTATGTATACAACAATTATTAAAGGCAGTATTGCAAAAGAAGTTTTTATTTTGCAAGTGATACTAAGGGGTCAATAAATGAACAGTTAGCATCTACTGCTAACTCACCTAGCACCACTAAGTTAGCTGACGTTACTGCAAAACCCTCTCGTCTGTGAGTAGACGCATGCTGCCTTTTGCGCAGTGATGTGGTTGACAGGTTTACTTTGGTAGAGAGAAAATTGTTCCTACATGAAACTGTTTACAACAAGTTCTGAGGATTTCCTTTAGTAACTGGGTCATGATTTCTGGTTTGTTGAGGTTTTCAAATGTATTTTTTTGGCAATTTGAACACCACAAGCCAAGTGCCATCTAGTTCCATTATACAGGGCAGAAGGCAGAAATCTTTATGGCCCATATCTCCAACACTCGGCAACTCACATCAAAACAATCCAGATTGATTAACAGCACTACAGGTAAGAGGAAAGACATGTATTTTTGATTTGGGGGTGAACTGACCCTTTAAACAGTTAGTTACAGACTGTTTAGTACATGTAGAATTATCTACTCTTACTTAACCGATTTCTAGAACTTGCAGTGGTTTTGGCAGGCCAATCTATAAATTTCACTAAATATATAATCTTCTGAATTTACTGTATCAATAATAGCATTAAGGTTCATTTTTAGCCTAAAGTAAGATTAGCAAACAATGAAAACGCTCTGTTCTGACTTCTCAACACACACTACCGTTGAGAAGCACCTGCATGAGTTGGTTTAGCTCCGCAGCAGCGCTCACCCTGTCCTCTCTCTATCATACGGTAGTTCTGTTTGAAGGCCGCTGTTAACTCAGCTGTGCAGGATTTGGCGTTCCCCCCTCACTGTGTCGACAGCATCAGTGAAGAGCTTATCAACTGTGATCCCGGGAAGTGCTGGCGACAGACTCCTCTCTGTGACCAGCAGACAGGGGAGGGTAAGGACAGTGGAGGTGTTACAAACAGGAGATGGTAGAATGAAAAAAAAAATAAAGACGGAACAAAAGATACAGTGTTTAAAAATGAATGAGTGTCACTGTTGAGTTGAAGCACAATAAATTATATATCATAACACACGAGGCTGGAGTGAGAGCGAAAGGCATGAGCACAGCTCTATCGTTTTAATTATTCATTAAGAATACATTTGAAGGTGACAGTATTTTGGATAGAGCTGAGGGGCCGCTCGCAAGTCAGTGGCTGTAAAATCAGTTGATTTCGCCACATTCACTCCTGCAGCCTCCTCTTCATTTTGGGGTCAAACTGCAGCATCTAAAAGGCAGACAGCTGTGGAGAGTCTCTACAGAGGTCTTCTCTACTGTTATCTGGTGATCTGAAATCCTGCATGTGTGCAGTCTAAACTCTGCTGTCCGTGAGGTTATTGAGAAAATTAAAAAAAAACAAAAAACCTGGACCACTAATAAAATCAGGGAAAGCAGCAAGGTTTCCAGTGTGCGGATTTGTCATCACTGTTATGTCACAGAGAGTCACTTCCAGCTGGGCTGCCTCCCAGCAGCAGCGTCAACATCTCTGGTTCATGAGGGCCTGGTACTCCCTCTGGTGGGCGAACAGTCGCAGGAACACTTTGTACTTTCTCTCATAGAAGCTGAGAAAAGTTGGTAAATGCAGACGATAATTACACAGAGATGATGAACAGAACTGCATGTTTCAGTTTTGATTGTGCTAACACATGCAGACTTCCTACATAGTAAAGTTTCCTCATAACTTGAACTTGAGTGTGCTAGTTCAATATTGTACATATTGCTTACTTCTAACTCAACTAATCTATAGGAAAGGGAATTATTAAGGTTATCTGATGTCAATACCATATAGGCTCTGCGCTAAGGTCTGATTGTTCTGATTCTTTAGCAACTCCCTTACTGATTATGTTTCTAATTTTTGTAGGCCTACACAGGCTTTCAGCGTCAATGCAACTTTCTTATTAGCTCTGAACACAGTGTCAATGAAATAAAAGAATATTTCTACAGCATTAGATTTCATTTGGGTTTTCCATTCAAAGAAAAAACCTAAACGTGCGCAGAGTGTCAAATACATTGCATTTCTGGAATTTAAGCCCATGTTTCAAAGAATGATGTTTAAGCATATTGCTGTTTTTTTCCACCCTGACTCAAAATGATCTTTTTTACAGGCATTACAGGCAGCACCACTATCATATTTTCTGTGTAATGAGGCCATGCTTTGTTTTTTTTTCCTCTTGAAGATCTTAATCTGGCTGGTGCGTGCATGTTGTTTGTTGTTTTGGAAACTAGTGAAAGAAAGTTTTTTGAAGGAAATATACTTTTTTATATTAGACTGTTTTCTTTAATTATAGCTGATGTATATTGCAGGATGCATAGCTATAACATAATGTGTGTTTTATTTTGGCTATGCAAGATTAGTAACTGTATTAAAAATAAAATAAATATAATGGTGAAACAAAGTAAATTTTGTTTTAGCTACTCTGTCACTGTCCGTTTAAGCTTTTTTCTGTTTCTTCTGACATTGTTTTCCTCTTTCTCTTTGCTGATCCTGCCCTAATATTAGCCATAATCACAAAATGTGACTCCAAAAAAATGTAAGTCTCTAAAGAAGAATCTCCTCTTGTTTTCTTTTAACTGACCAACGTATGATTCACTGCAAAACTTTGCCAAGAAAAATGTTAACAAAGGCTCCTCCAGTGTATTTTCTGTAAATCATGTCATCCGATTTGGCGCAGAATGGGCACTTAAAATAAATAATAATATACAGTATTGTTGCTGATGGCCTCATTTGCTTATATAGGTCATACAGAGACATTAGTATTGAATTGGAAATGTTTCATGACCAGTTAAAATCTCCTTGTTGTCACTTACTATAAGAATGGTTCATATGAAAAGGCAAGCTGTTGAAGAAGTCAACTCTTATTTTTTGGTAACAATAGTAAATATATTTCATTCTTATTAAACTGACCTTCATATATATTTGTGCTATATAGACGATTAGTGCAACTATGAATTTTCACCACAACTTCTCACCTTTGGAGTTCACGGTCAGGCTGAACAACTTTCCCCACTTTAGCCATTCTCTCCATCGCCTCCTAAAACATGAATCGCAAAGACAAAGATCACTTAATAAATCATGTTATGCACATTCAGTTTGAGTCCAGCCGTGACCCAGTTATAGTATTAACACGAGCCAACCACAGTGGTTTCGGTGTGGCCGAGTTTATGACTAATGCAGCGCAGGGCATCTCAGCTGTCTGAACCAACCAAATGCAGCCAGTTGACTGTGTGCAGCTCAGAGGATCAGACACAACAACTGCCTGCAGTAGTTACGGCTGAAAATGGGTTGACAGGTGCAGCCTAGTCCAAACAATAACGTCTTATTTTTAGTATCTGGCTTAAAGGCTTGCCATTGTCTTATGCTCCGAACCCTGGGACTGAGACACAGAGGGATGATAGCTTGACCCAGCAAAAATATTTAATCATCACTTTATACCTTAAACACACTGTGCACAAATCTTCTATGTGACTGAAGCACAAATACTTTGCATTTTGGTTCCATCCAGCAGATGGAGGCACTGAGTCAGATACTGGGATCCTTGCTGTGTGCATGTGGCTCAGCCTTGAATGGTTTTTCTTTTTTGTTATTTTGAGGTCAGTTTTATTAGACTACAAAATAATAAGAAAACATGTATTACAAAATAAACACTTTTTAAAGGAGCATGCCACCAATTCCACCCATGAAGTTCAATTTTCTCCTCATGAGGAGTATTACAGACTGTGGAAACAACTGTATAAAGTCTTCTGTGGCTCTGGAAATAAAATAATTGTTATTTTGGGTTTGGCTTGAGACTCAAACATTTTAACAGCAAGCCTGCTTTCATATTGGAGGTGTGTGTTTTGCAAAAAGTGGGAATTTAGAAGGCAGAGGCGGTCTAATAAAAGGCGCTATTTAGGATCCACAGTGTTTTTGAACATATACAAGTGTTTTATGCTTTTGGGAACCAAGCTGTTTAAGGATCGGTGTCCACATAGCATTTTTTCCTGAGCGCAGGCGTTGCTTTTCAATTGTTCCCACGTCTAGAGAAAAAGTGCTGCACCCAGCATCTTTTTCTGTGCACCTGCTGTAGTTGAAAATCTCCTTTAGCTCGTGTCTATCCCAAACTGTATGATAAGTTAGTCAGAAACTTCATGGAAACACTGTATGCACTGTAAGCTTGTTGTTAACTGTGTAGTCAACCCTCTGATAACATAGATTAATTTAAATATATTGTTATCATAGAAACAAACCCTGCATGTTGTGCGTCATTAAAAAAAGGGAGTGGCTCTCTCCAGTGCCCTGCCACCACTATTCTGTCAAAGAAAAACATACAGACATACGCCTTAATACCTCTTCCTAACTTAGTTAGCCAGCAAACTCTGGCGGATGGAGTGCAAAAAATTGCACAGATATAAACGCAACATTCATGGAGCCTATAGAGCCCTAATTACACTGAGGAACGGCTTGCTGTTGCTCTGAAAATAGGTTGGAGATGCACAAGGCTTCAGAAAAACAGAGCAAGCTGCTTTTCAAGCAAGCAGCATGTGGATTAGCCTGTTTGCTGACACACGGAGTAGGTTAGGACATCTTTATTGGGAAAAACTAAAACAATGTGGTGGTCGCTCACTTGCATTGTGTCCAGGAAGGGGTATAATACAACATGCACAAAGCAGTGTATTCTGAGGTACAAAACACACAGCACCTCCTTTCTCATGCAATATATAAAAGATATTGGTTATTAATTTTTTTCCCCACTTGCATAAAATAGTTAGTGCAGACATTAAGACGATTTATGTATCTGTATTTCAACTGAAACACGACTACTGCAGATGTGCACCAGATTTCCAAGTGAGTTATTGTTTTAGGAGTAAACACAAAGAAAATTTTGACTAATGACATTGATGATGTTTTTGAGGATTTATGTGATGTTTTTTTGAAAACTAGATCAAACACGTTTGGGAATCTAGTACAAAAAAACATGCGCTTCACATTTTTCAGCTTTTTTATTTGTAACATTGACTCATCAGTAGTTGCCCATGTTGCAATTACATGTGTGAATATTTAAAAACTCATTAAGAACATGTATTTAAAAGCACACAGTGATACTCCAAACTATCGGGGCCGAATATAACCCAAGAATGTAAGTCTAAAAAGCCGTTTCTGCCTAAAACTCTGTCAATTTTCTGACATTATTTTATATACTGTATATGTCAGTGTGCAACTTCACCTGTATGGAGCTGTAGTCCCGTGACGCACAAGCACCCAGGACTGCTGCTCCTATTAACACAGCCTCCATCTGGTCTGGCAACACTACAGGCAATCCTGAAAAAGACGAGATTAAAAAAAAATTATCATTGGATAAAGCGTCCATGGGAGATACTTTTCAACAAAAAAATTGCATAACAATATGTGATAGTAATTGTAGAGAACCTAAAGCTTTTGGGTTACAGTTATTTGATATCTTGGGGTAAAATGTCTATATATCTAAATAGTCATTCACAGCAAGCCATTGTTGTCATTGTCCATTGTTAGCATTTTATACCTGTAGCGTTGGCGTGAATCTGGACAAACAGGGCGTTTTTGCTCAAACCACCACACAGAAAGAGGGTTCTGATGTCATGTCCTGCTTCTTTCATGGCCTCCAGAATATGAAGCGTACCGAGCTGAAACAAACCAGAAACAAAGATAAAAGGGAAGTCGGGCAACTAGTAAACAAATACAACTCCCTTTCTCACTTTAAGGTACAAGGTTGTCCGACTGACACTCAGAGGAAGTCAAATAACCAATAAAATACAGCAGACTCACAGCGAGGGCTTGTACAGTGGCCAAGTAGAGCAGGGCCAAGTCATCCAAGGTTTGGGAGAGCGGCAGTCCGATGACCTGCAAAACAGTTAGGAGCCATTCATGCCAAAATACCTCAGTGCTGAATAATAAGAGATTCACCAACAAAATGGTTGGTGAAGGCAAATGTGTAATTCAGGGTCCGTTATCACAAATTAGCACACTGAAAAATTACAGGATGATGACCACTCCACCTCTGCAGGTTAGTTCAATGAATACACTTTTAAAAACCAATGATTTGATGTGTAACATGTCACATGAAGCCTTGACTCATGTCCCCTCACCATTCCCTTCAAAGTGGGGTCTGCCAAGGGTGACCTGTTCCCGTGGAAGTCTGGCCACACGTGAAGACTGGAGCCCAGCAGGTCAACAGCAGAACCGGAGTTATCCATTAAGCTCAGATGGCTGTTCAGGTAGCTGTAAATATTCTCGCCCGTAACAGGAAACCTGGGGAAAAAAAGCAGTAAGCAAATGAAGTCTGATGAAATAACATTAAAGATGTTTTTGTATGTGTGCTACAGGCTGTTTTTTTTAAAGAGGACAAAGCACGAAAAGCACAGATTTTTATTAAAAACATTAACAATGGCTCGTTAAATGCTTCATTAGGCCACATCTGTGGGCAAGCATGGACAATTGAATAATAAATTACACATTAATCCAGTTGAATAGAAAACACAAACTTACTAAGCTTATAATCTTTTCCAAAGCTTTTCAAACATTATCAAACGTCAGCTCAACAGGGATGACAGCTGCACTAAAACATTTTTGGGAGGAGCAGCAACACTAAAAGCATCAGCTGACCTCTGCCGTGCCTCTTCCTGGAGCTGGGTGTAGGCGGCGTGGCCCTTCACCATGTGGTCGATCTGAGGGAGGAGAGAGCGACAGCTGACCACAGCTGATGACGTAAAGCTTGTGAAACTGCAACTACTGATTATTTTTTATTAGTTTATCAATTGTTTTTGATTATTGGTCAAACATTTCATTTATGAAATATTTACAAATTCCCACATAAAGAGCTCAAAGTGATGTTATGAAAAAGCCAGACTTTTTATGTTGCCAGATGAGTTGCTCACATCTGGGTGTTTTTTCTGGGTTTATTTACAAATGGATTGTTTACATTTTGCATCCAGTTTTCTGCTGCAGCTCAGCAGAAAAGCATGTGAGTGAAATCCTGCATAAAGCTCGACAGTGGACTGACCAGCCGTCCTGTTGCACTCTGTCCTCCCTCGTTGAGCCACAAACCAGGCACCATGGCAGACAGGCAGGGCCCCCACACTCCGGGCACAAACAGCGGCTGCTCGCTGATCTGATGCACAAGAATATATATTAAATGTTTTAGTTGCGTTGTAAATTATACAAAGAGGCCGTTATGGCAGAAATTAAAAGCATACAGAAATACTAGAAACCACAGCTGTTTTCATTGCTCAACAGTTTAACAATTTGGTTCACTGCCATGTGGCAACCTCCAAAAATGAAGCCAGTGTGGAAGTGCAAAAAACTGTAGTTTCTCAAATGGCTAGCTGAAGCTCCAAGAGTGAGTCAATCCCCATAGACCCGTATGTTAAAATGCCCAACTTTATATCAGAAATAAATATGTTTACAGCCTGGTAAAAAAAACCAAACAAAAAAAAACAAACAGTTTTGGTCTCTATAACTAAATTCCCCATTTATGACAAATGCACTGGGGAGAATTTTTAGATCGTTCACCTGTTTGATCGTTATTAAGTCTTGAATGACAGGTGACTGCCGGTCAGGTCAGGTTAGGTGGCTACCACGGCAACAACACTAGTCAGGCTACATAACCACGATGTAATCCTAGTATATTCTTGTAAAGGCGTAGCCATAGCTGCAGCTATTTCAGTGTGTTTTCAGTTCACCAAAGTTAACTGTAACTGTTGTTTGATACTACTACTACTAGTAAAAACATGTTTAATGCTTTTTATGCACTTTTGTAATTTTGACTCTTCTTGTTTAATATCTCTTTTATATTTTTTATTTATTTTATTTGTTTTCCACCTCTGACCTGTTCTGCAACTTACTGCCAGAGTTATGGTATACATGTGTTGTATAATGATTTGATTTGATTTGTGTATATGTATATATGTGGATTTATGTATGTATATGTACGTATGTATTTGTGTGTTTGTATGAGATTATATATGTATTTATATACACGTTTCTCATAAATTGTTTCTTGAATCTTAGCACTCTTGCATGTAAAGCACTTTGAGCTGCATTTTATGTATTAAATGAGCAAATAAAGCTTATTATTACTAAAAGACCCTTTACCAAATCAGATGTTCAGTTTTCCTGGTTATTACATTTTGTTTTAATGGTTTTGAGCCTGTTTTATGCTAGCAAAAATTAACAATGGCATTATCAGAGTTAAGTGTAGCTGTATACGCAGCATGCAAACCAAGCCAGCAGCTGGCTTTGGGGGTTAGCTCCACCCTCTTGTTCAAAAATCTGGCTCCAAAAATTCAAGATGGTGATGGACAAAATGCCAAACTCGAGGTCTATGGACAACTTCACGGTTGCTGCATCCATTATTTTTTACAGTTATTCAGTACTCACAGTTACTGCTGTTGGCCAGAGCAGTCTGGATCATGTAAGTATAATACAATTAAAAAAATCACTAAAAATATGATGCACGTAAAATGATGGAATGGGAAAAATTCAGGGTGTCCCCGTCATCAGCATGAATGGGAAACGAGATTTACTTTTAACAGACTTCATACATGTGTTTTAGTATTAGCTAAGTTTTAAACAACCTCCAAGATCAGGAAAGGAAGTGTGCAAGTGTCAGAAAGGTCTTCATGAAGCTCAAACCATATCTATAATATATTATGTTTCAGAGCACTTTTCAAAAAGTCATGTGAAATGTAGCAGTAAACCGCTCACCGCCATGTGACAGGTCGACGTCCCACAGATCATCGCCATACGTGAAGTGATCGGCTGGTCCTCACAGGGCAAGTGAAAGCCTTTTACATCTGCACCTATCACACCTGGAAAGAGCAAAATGACACATTTTAATCATATTTTGATAATATCGGCATTTTTATTTTGCAAGGAAAAAATTAATCGTATTTTTAAGTTCACAAAACTCCTGCTGGAGCCCCATCAAGCGACAAATCACTGTGATTTGCAGATAAAAAGCTTGAAATCCTTTTGAAGTGCTTCTCTAACTTTCACACTGAATTCAGCAGTGACACTAACTGCTGGAATAATGTTTGTCAAGCTGGTTTGAGTTTAAGGTGGAGGGTTCATCTGTGCGTGGGGGCAGAGGGTGTGCTTCACTATGACATGCATCACTACTAAAAGTGCAGAGTGTTTTAGCCTCCGACCGATACAACAATGTGTGATAGGCAGAGGTCACAGTGGGAGGGCAGAGGTCAGAGTTCATGAGCAGTTTATCTCCCAGAACAAAACCAGATGGTTAGGATATCTGAGCCACAGCACTGGCTTACTGCTGCTCGGAGGCTTACAAACGAGCACGCAGATACAGTATAAAGCAATATATAGCAAACTATGAATATGTTACATTTACACATTATTATGTAGTGGATATGTTAAAACTTTAAGTTTAACCTGTGGTTAGGTTTAGGCACAAAAACCACTTGCTTATGGTGAGGAAAAGTTTATCTTTTGGCTTAAAATATTTGGTTTTGGGGGCACTATCCAGGAAAGAAAAGCAGTGATGTCTCTGTAAAAAAACGGCCTTTTTTGTGGTATTTTTCTTGCTGGAAAAAGAGCGACGGGTCATTAAAAACACTCCTAACTGGGGGCTAAAAAGCCACTAGAAACACAGCAGCTAAATTACAATTAGTTTGTTTTTTGGTGGTCTTGAACTGTCTGTAGTTTGGCAGGCCAACCACCATCCACACACCCTATCAATACTACAATACCATTTCACTTCAGAAACAATGATATGATGCATGTGAAATGTGCAAATGTAACATATTCATGGTTTGCAGAAATGTACATGCCAACATTTTCCTCAGTTGACTGGGCTGCATTTACTGCAAAAAATGAGCCCTTTACTTTTGGAAAAGTATACTAAATTTTATGTTTTTGCACAAGAAATATCCTCATTTAACCAGATATGAAGTTTTTATGTGTTTATTTATGTTGCCCAGGGGATGAACATCTTTATTTTTGACACTGAAGGGGGTTCAGCTCACACTCGCCCAAGACCAAATGTCAGCTTTGGACATACACATTAAATTGCCTGCCTCCTTCCTCCCTTTTGAACTGCCAACGTCTGGCAGGATATCTTTTGTATCTCATCGAGTTACACATATATGTATGTATTAACTTTAAAGCTGTGTGGAACCTGCAAAGTTACCTCATGTGGCAAAAATAATTTATTTGGAAACAAGACTGGTTCAATTAACAAATTCAAGATGTAATACCAAGGCCTCCAGCATGAGCATCAACGAGAGAAGCACCAACTGCAGTTCCTGGCTCCAAACCCAAATCTGCCGCTGCCTCCTGGGTGAGGCCGTCTCCCAGTGGGCTCCCTGGAGAGCACGTCATGCTGCCTGGATGACACAAAACAGCACAGCTTCATGTTTAAAGAACTCCTGAGTAAAATGTGTGGTTTTCTTCTAAGTTTTCTGATTTTCTTAGAGCACTTACAACATAAAAATATATTACAATCTTGTTTTGAATGTCTTTTACCTATTTTGGAAAAGTTGTTTTCTAGGAGATCCTCCAGTCCAATGCTAGTCCAAAAACCAGCATCCCATCCCTCTGGAGGACAATATGTCCATTTACACACCAGAGTACATAAAGACCTGTGAAACATTACAGAAAAGTGATAGTAGTACACCATGGAAACACAGGTGAAGGCTACAGTATCAAAACCATAAAAGACACATATCTTTAAGATCCCCCTGCTTTAGAGGACAGCTCATGTCTTTCTTTTATACAGACGTTTGATACAAGGATAGAATTTAAAACAGGACGGCACAGTTAACACCCTATTATGACACTGCAGTCACCAACAATGTGAAGGTCACTGTAACGGTGAACCCTTTTAATCTCAAATTCATCTATTTAACACATTACTAATGTAAATAATTAACAGATGAAGGTTAAAACAATCAGACAGTCACTATGACCATCATCCAAAAAAGCTCACCGTGTCAAAGAGCCGGTTGCCTTAAAAGACAGGAAGTCTGGAAGGTCGAAAAAGTGGGCAGCTTTGTTCCAGCAGCTTTCTTTTAGATTCTGGTTAAAAGACAAGAGACATATGTGCTAATGAATCCCAAATTAGTGAGTAAAAACAGCACATGCATTTATTGACATATCTTAAAGCAACAGTGCAGATTCTTTTAATGGGTTTTTAGAGGAACTTATCCAGTGTATGAGCTACAGAAGATGGCAGTCAGTCAGTTTCGGAAAGCAGACAAAAGTATCACCACAAATATGAGCAATACACTGCTGTGGACAGAGGCAGCAATAAAACCAGTTTTAGGCACCTAAAACAATAAATGAAGGGAATGTTCTCTGTATTTTGATTAGTTTTAACACTGAACATCAGTCAGCCATGTCAAACAAGGAACTTAAGGGCCGATTACACCATGATGTGTTGCTAGAAAAGCGTCGCAAGCAAAACAATTGTTTCCCTATGGTACAGTGCGCCTGTTTGGCGCTCCGATCTTGCTGCTGCGCGATGTGTTTTTTTCTGGGTTTTTTTGGGTGCACAGAAAAGTATTTTCAACTTTTTAGCTCAAGACGCGGAGTTGCACTGCTCGCCAATGTCACCTTTGGTCAAGCACACGCAGCCCCTCTCCAGGCGCCTCTAGCTGTTTTTCAGGATGGGCTTTCAAGGAGTTTTTGTAGCGGCCGCGCCTTTGTGCGATGGGTCTCGGTGTTTTCGCCCCTATAGGCAGTTATAACATCTATGCTCTCTTCAAGGCCACCAGGCTCCTTTGACTGTAATTTTACCTTGCAGAACACAGGAGCTGCTGGTCTACTGCTGCCTCGATCCATTAGTTTCTTTGTGTTACAGTGTGAATCCAAACTAACGCTTTAAAACATGAAAATCATACAATAACGCAAATAAACCAACCGATCGAGGCAGCAGTAGACCCACAACTCCCATGTTCTGTGAGGTAAAATTGCTGTTTTTTTCAAGGGGGTCTGGCGACTTTGGAGAGCATAGATAATATCTTCATTTCCCTGTCTGAGAAGACTGTCTGACAGCACGGTAAAGCCATGAAAATATTCTAAATACAGAAAACACTTAAACTTATATTGATTTTTTTATGTGCATAAATATGGTTTGATGCTGCCCCCATCCACAGCAGTACATTGCTTTGCTTCCATGGTGGTACTCCTGCCTGAGTCTCCAAACTGGGGAAGTGATGTATGTAATATGCTGTCTATGGGTAAGTACCTCTTACAACCACACTTCAAAAAATCCAATATCTCTTTAACAATAAAAAGCTTTCAGGAAGCTTCCATTTATCAAGAAAAAGACTGAAACACCAAAACATCACCACACACATGCTGACTGGCCAATACACACGGTGACTATAAAACACCGGTGGTCCTTTGGTGACCTTGCTCACCTCTCACCTCTTTGAGCCAGAGCAGTTTAGGGGGTTGCATCTCTGGTGACATGACCCCCCCCACCCTGCTCAGGACCCGGTGGCCGGTGTTGGTTATACGAGCGGCCTGTTCTTCAGCGCGATGGTCCATCCACATCACCACGTTCCTCTGTCTGTCACCTGGGAGAGGCAGGAGAGCGAGGGGGAATATCAGCTTTTAGGACTAAATAAACTGAATATGACTAATTTAATTTTAAATTTAAACTGGTCTATTAAGAGCTGACAAACAAAACTCTGACTGCTATGTATATATGTAATTCCATAGGCAGCATGTAATAAGTCATTTGACCCTTTGAAACCTGAGTAAAATGACTTGATTTCTTTCAAAAGCATTGCAAGATGGAAATAAGCAACTTGATAAGGAACGGCTGGAAAAATTGGCATGAAAATAGTAAAAAGTTACAAGAAAATTACAAGAACATAAGTGAAAAATAGTTGAATTAATAAAATAAATAAATAAAAATAATTTTTTGAATGACCTTAAGAAAATTCTTTAAAAAGAGAGACAAAAGAGAGTGTGACATCACTTTAAATGTATAATTATAAGATTTATATTTTCTGTACCCTTTTCCCTTGTTTTTATTTTAAATCTAATAATCACCCCCAGCTAATTTTCAGGTCATTTATTCCCCACCATTTACTTTCTTTTTGTTGCAATTTGCACAGCATTTCTTGCCAAGTTGGCCATTGCATTTTCCCGTGTTCTCAAAAGAAGTCAAACCAATTTTCGCAGGTTTCAGCGGTTTAAATGCTTGTGAAAGGCACCCCAGGAGTTAAAGGGTTAACTTGGGTATCCTGACCCCTGGAGCATCTTGCTCAATTGGAAAAAAAACAAAAAAAAAACATGAATCCTTACTTATCTAGGGGTTATGTTCAGTAACTGACCCTGAACTCTGACCTTGCTGTGGAGGAGGTGGTTTTACTTTCAGGGATCAATGAAGTATCCTGTTAAATTAAACAACTTGTCTCAAGAAAAAAATCAGCAACTAAAAGGCTCAGCACTAAAAGTGCTCCTACAATCCATTCTTTTTACAACCTGAAAATTTTCCATCTGCATTTCAAAAAGCAGAATTAATTCCACCCTTAATAACCCGTAATCTGAAGAAAACGTACAGAAAGAGTACAAAAATGGTGTTTTCAAAATAATTCTTCATGAAGCAAGCAATATGAGAGATGTGGGAAGTCCAAATGTCAGGACAGAAATGTCTCATTTACCATCCTGACTGACGGCCACAGGCTGGAAGCTTTGGTCCAAAACCACAAGTGAGCAGGTGGCATCAAAACCGATTCCTCGTACCTGAGTCTTCTCTACACTTTGGGTTACTCTCTGGAACAGATATAAAATATTGTCTGAGATTACATCACTGCTTATACTTATAAATAATATCTGTGGAGTGATTGTAAGAGGTTATGTACACTATAAATTAATTAGCAGGCACCATGTCATGGTTAAATGTACGGTGTGTGTTACCGTGACATAATTACAATGACTGGAATGAGCCCTCATTCATTTTCACAAATGATCAGCATGTTTGAATAACCCTGAAACAGATGTACTTTGCCCTTTCAACAAGTTATTCCTGACTACCTTTGCAGTTGCAAGGTGGTATGTGAAAAGACCGTGAAGCAGCTCAACCAATTTGAAAATAGAAAGTAGAATTTGTTTAAAAAAAATAAAATAAAATCACATTTCACAGCAAACAAAAGTACCCTTACAGAGTTACGATCTGGTGTGAAACTGAGAATTACTAAATGTATTACTACTTACTGCTATATGAGCTAAAAAACAAATAATGAATTGATTTTAGATAACATTTAGATAAATAGTTAAAATATCAGCTAAATGTAATTGATAAAAACGTGAAATAGTAATGTTAGAGTTAGCTAAAAGTAATGGATAAACCGCTGCAATGGTTAACCTACCTTAAAGTTAATTCATCATGTTTAACAGTTGGCGTAAAATAATGGATAAAGTGTTTGAAATATTAGCTTAAAGTAATAAACTACTGATATAGATTCAGATTGACTTGCGGCTTATCATATTAAAAATACAAAAAGAACAAAATCTTTAGTGCTTTAAAGTGCATCGTAAATACACTAAAAGCTATATTTAATTAATGTTGCATGAGATATTAAAATGAGTAATTATCATACGAACTACACTAAAAACCTAAATCAAAAGACTTTATAATCATAATAACAGATTCTAAAAATATGCCAGTAAGCTTTTGGTGCCATTCAACTGATAGAGTCAATATAAATAATGGGGTCTAGCTATAAGACACTGTTAAATAGGGGCCCAGCTTTGTACTCTCTCCAGTGGTTATTATGGGAATACAAACTTCACCAAACTTGACCTTAAAAATTGCACATCTTGCATGAAAAAATAGCTGACAATGTATATTTTTGTCTTGTGTTACTTCACATATACATAAAAACAAAGTGTAATGAACACATTTTGGACATGGTGACTGGGGTCTGGTCTGTGATGGGGTACTTAAGTGTATCTGATCGCACAGGTTGGGTGGTAAAAGTTTCAGTGCTCTGAGGTTAGCCTACCTTGACAACGGTGCAGCATCTGTCCCAGATCTCAGTGGAGGACTGGACATAGTGGTCAGACTGGGGCTCCCAGATGCTGATGGGCTCCTCTGCTGTACTCTTCAGCAGACCGGCCCTGGTCACCAGTGCAGCCCTCACACTGGCAGTACCCACGTCCACCCCAATATAATAAACCTCTGCCATGAGGAGGCGAGCTGAGAGAGGAGGAGGAGGAGGGGGAGCAGAGAGAGGAGGAGGAGGGGGAGCAGAGGACCCACAGGTTGATTATTAACCAGGTTACACTGTCAGTGTCCACATTTAATAAACTCTTTCCAATAGCTGGACGTAAAACAGACATTAACGCAGGCATACCGTACATTTAATTTCAAATGGATGATTTGTTTGTGTTTTCTCAGCTGAATGTGATAACGCTGCACGTCGTTACAGTGCAGCAAAGAAACCCAGATTTTCCACCAATGATTCACACAGAATAGCATTTCAAATACACATCACAGACGCTGTCAGACACAGGCGACGTTTGTACACCAACTACAATAAAATCTCAGGACCTTACCGGCAGATCAAACTCTTATTTCAGCGCTGAAAACATCACTCAGAGTTTGGGATAAACGTACTTTGTGCTGGAGACGGTGGCTGCGACGGAACGCGAAAGCAGCCAAAAAGGGTAAAGTCGAGTTTTTGTTTTTTTTCTGCTGAGTCGTGTACGGTCCAAGGCAGATCCAATCAGCACCTCGAAATGGTTAATTTAGTGTCTCTCTATCTCTCTCTGTGTCCTTTCGCCGTTGTAGACTAATGTTTGTAAAGTCCAAGCAGAATATTCTCAGACAGCTCCTACATTTTTTTGGCAAGGAGTCCTAGCTTGGGAGTGTTTAAGGGAAATTTTCAGACCAACTCTGAGTAAAAAGAAGGTACAAAAACGTAATTTTGGACAGGACATTTTGACCCCTTGCTGCATATACTTTTAAAAAGTATAGTTGGTTAATCACAGATGTGTCCTTTTGTAAGCCTGCAAGGTGTGGACACCCGGTGGACATGATATGAACTGTATCACAATATGAGACTGAAAGTAATGTCTTTATTAGTGTGATCACTCTGCTGATGGACAGTTTAGACAGACGCAAGTCATCAAAGTTGCACTGTTGCATCTTTTCAGTTTCAATACATATTAATTGTGTGATCATGGATGGATAACTGTAGGGGCCTACTGGGCACAGGGCCCAAAGTGTCAGGGGTCCTCCCTGGCCTTAACCTGCAAAGTGTCCCTCACTGCACTGGAAAGCTTCAGTGACAGACTGCTTCACCCAAAGTGTGTGAAAAGAAGTGATTCCTCAGGTTCTTCCTCCTTGCTGTTGTCAGCATGTTCAAAACCAGCACTGCTTCCAGTAGACCGCACACACCAAATGGACTATTTATCACAATGTGCAATTATTTCCATGTGCAATTGGTGTAAATATTAATTGGTGTAAAAATTTTTGAACTGTTGAGTTTTGCGTCTTGTTTATTTTACTACTTATGTTGTTCTTTTGCTGTATTTATCTTGTACATACTTTGCTGCTGTAATAATGCAAATTTTCCTGCTATGGGACTATTAAAGGATTATCTTATCTTTAATTTGCATGTGCCAACCAGGAGGAGACTCAGAATGACCCCAAAGAGACACAAAGACCAAAAATAGATGCAAAGATGCACAAAGGATGCACAAAACAAGGGCAAAAGGATGCAAAACGACTATAAATCCTCTGTAAATCTAGAAATCATCTAAACATTGTGTGTTACTGAATTCCACAATGTTAATAACGTGGCACATGGTAAGTCATTAATCTCGCATGCACAATGCAAGGGTTATGCAGCTAACTAAATAGTATGCACTGCAGCCATCTTTATTTATTTGAAATTCGCCTGTGCTTTTCCTGCTGGGACGTGTCAAAATGTCCTCTGTCAAAAAACTTAACTACAGTAGTGTAGTTTTGCAAAATGGGCGTTGCAGGGCCGGCTCTATAAGCTTAGTGCCCTCTATTTTCTGCGCCCCCAAAATGTATATATATATATACATATATATGTATATACATATATATATGTATATATATATATATATTTTTTTAAATAAACGAGACAATAACAACATAAACATTAAATGTCCTGCACAAAAACTTACAGCATTTAGTGCATTTTTATTTCCAGAAAATATACAAGAACTGTATTACTGTCTATTTAAAGACAGTGTTGCTGCCAATAGGTCCAGTTAAGTCTATACTTGATTATTTGTACATAATGTGAGTTATTCATATTACAATAAGCAAGCTGCTTTAGTGTCATGTGTTGTGGCAACTGGAAAACCAAATCTTGTTTAGGACAAGTCGAGGGCCAACCCTGGGAATTTGCTGCATGAAGACAGTGACATTAACCTGTTGTTAAAAACACTGGCTCTGACGAACAGTAATCAAACTTTCTAGTGTGCATCCTGCCCGGTCACTTTCCTCTATTGTGTTCTTTTCTTAGAGGAGATCAACAGCTGTCCAAAGGAAGCGCTGCTGGCTGTGATCAGCGTGTTTGGACCAGGAACGATCATCAGAGATGGAGTAAAGAGAGAAACCAAGCAGCAGGACAGGAAGAAACAGATGGTCCTTAACAAACACTGCACGGACAGTGTTTGAAATCTCATCTGTCTCTCTCACTGCTTTGTGTATCTGTGTGTGTATCTGTGAGTGTGTGTGTCCCTCTGGTCCACGTCTGAAGGTAATCAAAACTTTGCTCTGTTGATACATCAGCACATGCATATATAGTCTTTCTCTGTGTTTTTGCTCTCATGAAAGAGTGGGGAGTGTTTCCATGAACCCTGGACTGTCCCACCTCTGTACAACAAAAGCAGGCCTGTTGGGAGGTAGGCAGGACCAGCTCCTGATTAGAAAACTGCATGCAGTGGAAACAGCTGGCCCGAGCAGGGATGAGGGAAGCGCTGTTATCTAAAAGCGACCCCATCAGGCCAGCAGAGGGGAAAAGCTGACAGAGAAACAGGAAGCACAGACCGGGACACAGCGGTAGTTTTATAGGAAAATACTCCTCAGTGGATCTCAACACAGGTGTTCAGAGAGACACAGAGCAAAGTGGCTCAGAAAGTTATTGTTACATTGGTTCATGTGTTCAGAGAGCCAGAGAGACAAGAGAAAATCATTTTTGCCACCAATGCCTCTGTTGACGCAAAAGTTTCTGAAGCATTCCAGTGCTGGATTTCTACCTCAGGGTGTCAAATACTTCCAAAAGGGTGTTGCACCACCACCGTGTTGTGAGGACAACGTGTCATCTCGAGAGTGTTGACCTCAGGCAGCTCTGGTTCTCCCAGGCTGTCTGGGGCTGTTAACTTATTTATAGTTGGCTTGAGGAGAACATGTTGAATAATACAATGGGGGAGGCCAGACAGACTGGACTGCAGCTGTACAGAGCCTTCAGTCATTAGTGCAGCTTCTTAAAGAGATAGATGGTTAGAAAAAAGAAAGAAAAAAATGATAAAAGGGGTCTAAAAAATACGAGCACAAGGAAAGATTAAAGGTGAACACCACCTAAATTAAGAATTCAAATATGTTATGTCCACGGCCTTGCAAAATTTAATTAATATTTGTGAACATGAGCTACTATCCGTCAAAGCCAGAAACCAAAGAAGAAAGTCTCAAACTTGTGATGTCATAGGATATAAAGTCTGCTCCATAATGAGTGGGATCCTGATTTTATTTTATTTTTATACCCAAATGAGCATTATTCTATTGTACTGTTCCCAGTTCTGAAACAGAAAATGTCCCCATGTACTCGAAGCGTTCCCTCGGCTGCTCAAAGTCTTATTTGTAACATTTTTCCCAATTTATTGTCTTTGGAGCAGCTCCAGACTTTAAACCCTATGACATCACAAATAGGAGTTTTCACACTCAAGTTTTTGGATTTGGGAAAGACTTTCTCTTGTTTACTTATATGTTTTGGACTGTCTTACAGGAATAACATGTATGAATTTTTAAAAATGAGCATAATTCCCCTTTAAGTGGCCAAAAAACGCATGGATGGCCTGTTGGTTTTAGAGCTACAATCTATATCATGATAAATTTACTCTGATAACAGTAAATGCAGTAACATTTCATTGTGTTGACATGTAAGAATGTTGTTTGTTGCAAGTATTGCCATTTTAATAATGGGATTCGAACAATTTATTGTGAAATGCAATATAATTTAAATTTAGGACATTAAGAAAATCATTATGACTGTAGTTATTTAGATTTCTTAAAAAAGTCAGTCTGGAGCTGCAAAACATATTTGAGCCTTATAATAAAGATAACACAGCCTCTGAAGTCTATGTTACCTCTCAACATTACTAACAGGTCCAAATGAGCATTCACTGATATGTTTTATTCATTCATAAATTTTGCTTTGCAGTGGGCTCTTTATGACTATCCATTACTTTAACTTTACAGCGTTGGCGGTGAAAGCAAATGAATCTGTCCAGTCATTAAATTCTCTTTATTCCTCTGACGATTTTCCTTTTTTGGATTTGGAATCCATAGCTCGTCTCACTAGGGAGACTCAAGATTTAAAAAATGTAGAGGAAATGATGCTAGGCTGTGGATGTATCACGCACACTGAAATTGACAAAAGGTTATACTTTTTTTTTTTATTTAGTGCGGCCACACATTTTTACAACTGGAGAATGTAAGAATTTCTTTAGGCTTACAAGTATGATTAATGAAAATTAAAATGTTTAAAGAAAACAACAACCAATTCATTTGAAGGTATTTTTTTTAATGAAAACCAGCGGTGCACACAACTCTAAAAATCTTAGGCAAAGATATGCCAAAAAATGAACCGAAATGGATGCGTTTTAGCTAAATTGCCATCATCAGCCCTGTGGCTCAGGTTGCCTACCCCTGATTTAGACTCAGGGCACCTTTTAGCAATATGAATTAATTGTTCATCCTACAGTGGCAAGTGTAACTACTATAACCCAATATAAACCTTAAAAATTACAGTTAAATTTGCTTTACATAGGCTATTTGTAATGTACATTGTGATTTTTTAAATGTTTTTGTTATTTACATTTTTATCGGTTATTATTTTACATCCACATTTCTGTACACTGTGTGCATGTACCTGTGAGTAAATATACTAAGAGCCACTGAAAACCACAGTCATAATTCTTATCATAGATGGATTAGTGAATGGGCCTATTGGACACAGGCCCAGGGGCCCAAAGTGCCCTCCCAGCCTTCACCTATAAAATTCCACTCAAACTAACACACTGACCAGGAAGGGACTCAAAATGACCACAAAAAGATACAAAGGAACTGCAGAGGGATGCAATAAAACCAAAGACGGCACAAAATGACCTCAATAAGACAAAGAACCACTACACAGAGACGAAAAACAACAACACATTCACAGATAAGTTGAGCTACAGTTATACTTTGATTAGGCCATTTAAATGGACTACTGTTCTTGTAGTACATAAACATGAGGGGAAAACTGATTTATCCACAGAACTTTGGCTGCTATTATTAGAATATTTTCACCACTTTGCTATAAAAAACATTCCTTACCTACAGGGATTTGAGGCTGTTCGGGTGTGAGGTTTTTTTTTTAATTTAAAAGAAATACAGAATAGTACCATTTAAAGTCTCTCACCTAAGCCAAAATAAAAAACACAGGTCCCTTGCCAGTGCTTATTTTTTTTTTTAGAAATGCCTTTCCTGTTTTGTTAATATAGGAGCATGTGCAGAACACCTAAGCCAGCTCAGGTACGACTGAGGCGTATACGTGAAAGAGCAGCTCGATTGGGAACCGAATTAGGTGTGTTACTCTAACTTCAAGAAATTTCAATTTCATACAATTTCAGTTGGCTAACATGTTTATATGTATTTTAAAAGTCCAGTTTTCATTGGACTAACAGTGATTCAACTTTTTCTCACATGATGTAAATGTACTGAATGTGGGGCGACGAGGGCTTTTGCATATCTGTGCCCAGGGGTCCATTGTCTCATAGTCAGTCCATGTTTCTTGTAGGCTACTTATTATACTTGCCTAATGAAGTTGATTGTGTTTCTAACATCTCCTCCACTCTCTGCAAGAACTGAAAGAGACACTTCAAACATATATTGTTGTAGAAAGACTTTTTATTATTATTATTATTTTTAATCTGGTGTTTACAGCAAAAGAGTTCCTGGTGCAGGTGTGACCTCATTTTCCTTCTTCTGCCTTTAACCCTTCAGCTCCTTTTTTTCAGCCAGCAGTGCTCCCCTATAACTAGATTCATGTAGACTGATAATTTCATATCACTGCATACTGATATCAATTTTCATGTGCTCTTATGTAGATGTCTGTAGAACTTCATATATTATGTGTTGCCTATTAAAAACCTGTTTTAAAAAAATGTTTTGTTGTTTTGTATTAATCAAGGTCAAACCGCACAGGCCATCTGGAGCAGCCCTGACTCCAGGATGGGTAACTAATAATTGAGCGGGTAACTAAATATTCAAAAACACTACGTAATCCCAGAGTACATTGCTCCACCGTCTGCATTACCTAATCCCAGAAACCATCGCGGGGGGGCGGGGATATGGCTAGTTGTCAGAGCAACCTGCATGTCATTAGACATCCCCCACCCACTATATCATCTCCAGCCAATCAGGGGCCGTAGAAATGACATCATTGTTATTTTCAGTAGAGCTGCAGCTTAGAGGTGGATAAAGTTCGTCTCCACGTTGGAAGTGATAGAAAGTATTATCCCTGTTCAGGCTGTTTCTGCTTTTTGGGGAGGAGGATCAATCAAAGCGGATACCTGAGGTGTGAAAACACGGAGGCTCGGCTGCGGCGGAATAACATCTTTTTGATGATCGCGCGGTTCGTAAAAGTTTTCGCAGGACGCGAAGTTGTCAAGTGAGTTGAACTTCAACAATAGGCGGACTCTATCACAAGACAGTCGAGAGACAGGGAGTCTCAGGACACATGTAAACAGTCGATTTTGGACTTTTTATTTTTTTAATAACAACGGACAATAGACTTAATAAAAAATTACTTTATGTCCAGAAAAATGGAAGCGACCTTTTACGACGAATCGGTGAGTGCGTCCAGCTCTCAGCATGACGCACAGACAGTGTTTGGCTTTAACCCCAAAACTCTCAAACAGACCATGACGCTAAACCTAAACGACCCGAAAAACTTCAAACCCCAGCTGAGCGCCAAGGCCCTGGACATCCTCACGTCTCCTGATGTGGGCTTACTGAAGCTGGCCTCGCCTGAACTGGAACGGCTGATCATCCAGTCCTGCAGCGGGCTCACAACTCCCACCCCGACCCAGTTCGTGTGTCCCAAAAACATCACCGACGAGCAGGAGGGCTTCGCGGAGGGGTTTGTGCGGGCACTGGCTGAGCTCCACTACCACCAGCAGACACCCGCCGTCCTCCCTGACGCGCAGACCAGCAGCATGGCATCCGGCTCTGCTGCGTCCGAGAGCGGCCCCTACAGCTGCACGGTGCGCACGGACCCTCCAGAGTACACAAACTTGGGGGCTTTCAGCCGGGCCGTTGGCTCTGCACCTGCCACCGACAGACACCCACCTATAAGTTACCCAGTCGCCCCGCAGCACATGGACCAGCACCTCGCGGCGGCGCAGCACTCACGTCTCCACGCGCTCAAAGAGGAGCCGCAGACGGTGCCCGAGATGTCCGGCGACACTCCTCCGCTCTCCCCCATCAACATGGAGAACCAGGAGCGCATCAAAGCGGAGAGGAAGCGCATGAGGAACAGAGTGGCCGCGTCCAAGTGCCGGAAAAGGAAGCTGGAGAGGATCTCACGTTTGGAAGACAGGGTCAAAAACCTCAAGAGCCAAAACACGGAGTTGGTTTCCTCCGCCAACGTGCTCCGGGACGAGCTGGCTCTGCTCAAGCAAAAGGTCATGGACCACGTTAACAGCGGCTGCCAGCTCATCTTGACGCAGCAGCTCCAGGCGTACTAGACTGCCAAGGGACAAGAACCAAGGGACATTTCTTGGGGACCAAATGCAGCTTAAAAAAGTGGCCGTGCGGGGGAGTCCCTGCGCAACTTTTCCACCAAATCATCCGCTCAGGCTGAAGTTTCTGCCGACAAAGAACAAGAATGGAGACTGACAAGATACTTTGTGCAATGACTGCATTACTGTGCAAAGGTTTTAGGCTACCAGACTAGTTTTGTTTCAGCAAAGCTGTAATGAGAATACATTAATGTTTATTTCTCAGTCTCTTTATTAAGACACAAACAAAGAATAGGCTACAGAAAATATGTACAGTGCATTAAGACACCAAAAAATGTCAGATCAATATGGCTTCTTCAAAAAAGATAGCTCAATCAGTATTGAGCTTTGTCTCAAATTCAACTTGGTGCAAATACACCAAAATATTATTACTGTAAATCCCATATTGTGTGTTCAAGACATGCTTGGTGGAGAGGTCACACTAAATACTTGCAACTTTAGCCATTTAAAGTTGCTGTATTCTGAAATATTTACGTTTTAATACTGTATACATAGTTCATATATGTTCTGGTTGAACTGATAAAGAGACTAGTGAGAAATAAATATCTATGATCATTATAATCTTGCTAAAATAATAAAGTTTTAGGTGATCTAATACTTATGGACAGGACTGTATTTAAGAGTAGAGGCCACTAAACCCACTGCACAGATGGACAAAGCTCAGAGGAAACCTCTCTGATGTGACTTGTTATATTTCTGGCATTTTGTTTTTTAAATATTTGTTTTATTTGTTTTTTCACTCAAAGAAAGCGCAGAAATATGTATTCAGTCAAGCCAAGGTAGCATGTATCCACACCTTCAGCTAATTTTAAGTTAAGTCCCATGCATCCTGACAGACACCCAGAGCCTGCGTGGGATCAAATTGCAAATGGACAGAAACACAATGTGAACGAGGCGCTGCCCTGCAAATCTTCCACTATCAAGCAGCAACATGAGTCAAGCACTGAGTATCCCACCAGCGACTATACAGTCTGTACAGAGTAACACTAACCAACATTAAGTCTCACACCTTTCAGCAAGGACTCTATAGGTGTGTGTAGCGTTTACTGACAAAACGGCCTTACTTTCTTAACCCTTTTGTTCATACAACTTTGTGATAAAGGTGTAACTAAAGTTAGACCTGAAATAACACTTTGTAATATTTGTACGCTGTCATTTTTGAGCACTTCAGAACTGTAAATATGACGAAATAAAACGTTGGACACGCGTGATGATGTGTGAGTAATTTTGTGTCTGCTGAATAATTAATCATCAGTCTCACAATGCTTTTACACGAAGTGTTTGTTATTGACGGAACTGGGGCGGACGGGATATTGAGTCACCAGTGCAGCGTGTGGCGCGTGGAATGGTTGGGGAGTCGACGCGGCCGCTGATTGGACAGCGAGGAGTCGGAAGTGAGCAGCAGGGAGCCAAATAAGGCAAGAGGTCCTCGGTCCGCAGTGGGACGGCGGAGTGTGTGTGTCTATGTGTGTGTGAATCACCATCCTCCCACTAAAGCTGGTGACTCCCAAAGAGGACCGATGAAGCATAAGCAGATTTGTTTACACACTTTGGGAGTGTCGAGGTACAAATAGATAAATACAAGCGTAAGGAATATTATAATCTTTAAGCTGACAGTGGTGGAAGAAGTGTCGACATCCTCAAGTAAAAGTACTAATACCACCCTGTAAAAAAGCCTTCATTGAAGATGATATTTAAGTAGTCGCAAAGTAGCCTATATAAGTCAATTCAGGAAAAATGTACCGAAAGTCTCCTGTGACTGTTATTGTTATGCTATGTTATTATTACTATTATTATTATTACTATTATTATTATTACATGCACATTATACAATTTTACAACAAAATTTCTGTTAAGAACTATCTATATATTTTACCATCTATTGTTATTATTACTTTTATTGATATGAATTATGCAATGAACAACTTTTATAAACTATTTTTTACTTAATTATTCACTTTTTAACCTTTAATTTATTAATATTATTATTGATTATGAAAATGCAACCAAATTTTATTATTATTGTCAATTAAAATGTATTTCAATCAGAAGTAACAGTTATCATAAAAACATAGAAACATTTTGATTAATTTGTAATTCTTGTTTTTCCTTTTTTATTTAAATGTTAAAGATAAACCAAATCAAATATATTTTACCATGGGATTATTATTACTTATGCATTAATGTAAGAGATTTTACAGGATTTTACCTGGGTAGTTGTTGAAAAGGAATTCTTTAACTATGTGACTGCAGCTAATGGCTATATTCATTACGGATTAATGTGTTTACTATTTTCCTCAATAATCGATTATTTTGTTTTTAAACAGACTGAAAAAACTGGTTAATGTCAGAGCAATGACTCAGAGCCCTAAGTGACAATGTGTCTTTTGCTCACCCCTCAAAAATATTAGAAATAAATTATTATAAAACAAAAGAAAAGGAAAATCGTGAAATCTTTACATTTGTGATGCTATACATTTTTTTTTACATGGGAAATGACCTAAATTATGAAAATAGTTGACGTTTAATTTTCTGTCAATCAGCTTGATTTATCAACTTTCACTCTGCATATGTTTTGTGTGTAAAAATCTGAATTTGTAAAATAACTAGCCACTAAAGCAGGCATGTCAAACTGGTCCACAGGGGGGCCAGTGTGGCTGCAGGTTTTTGTGCCAACCAACCAAGAGCACACAGTTTGACCAACCAACTGTCTGAAGACGGAGATCAGTTGATTAAATGAGTCAAGTCTGGTGTGCTGCTACTTGGTTGGAAACAAAACCTGCAGCCACACCGGCCCCCCTGTGGACCGGTTTGACATGCCTGCACTAAAGCTTTCAGGCAACTGTAAAGAAGTAAAAACCACAATATTTCCCTCTGAATGCAGTAGAGTTGGAGTATGAAGTGGCATGAGAAGAAAATACTCAAGTTATCTCAAATTTGTAGTGAGTGCAGCACTCACTCCATAGTTTCATTCCACAACTTGTACAAAAAGTGCATTTTTATTTATTTTCTGAACTACTGTCTGTAATATATATATTACAAAACGAAGGTATTGTAGAGAAAAGTACAAATTTATACACATTTCAACCTGAACTAGTTGTGCACACAAACACGGCAAACATATCTCCGAGTGCACCGAAACAAAAAACATTAGCTTAATCTGTACACACACCATGGACCACCAACACTGATGGATGCTCACTGGCCTTCAAACTTCTTACCAGTAAATGCTTCAGGAATAAAATTTCAAGGTGTGTTCGTGAGGGGCGTGATGACACAGGACGCAGCCGTCTGGCACATTTTAAAGAATCCTAAACTGCAACAACAAGCCCACACAGGCGTTCTCACTTGTTGTTTGATTAGACCTCTCTTTGTGCTGACAGCGCTTGATTGACACTTCTGATGCACTTAACAGTGCAATTCCCATCTTATCATTATTATTTGTGCATCAAATTAGATGGCCTAAAACTCTTATAGTGCCGCCCCAAAATGTAACCTGAGATGATGCCTAATCAACAGTCTAGCTTGTTTTACTGTGAGTTGTGTTGGAGATATCGGCCATCTGTCTTCTCTCCGTGGAACTAGACAGCACTCTGCTTGTGGAGCTCAAAGCAAAAAAGTCCCAAAACAAACAAGCTAAAAAAAAACATTTCAAAAGCTCAACAGCAATGTGTCGTACCAATGATCATGATCTGTTTACTCAAGATAAACCACAGACCTTGAGCTTGTTGCGGTCTTGTAGGAACTATTTTCTTTCTAATGAACTACACCCGCCAACCATATCTGAGTAAGAACGACGAATTAAGACAAAAGGCAGTTCTTGAAGGTACAAGGTAGATTTAAGCACCTTCTTCAGACAGGAGGCAGAAGTGCTCAGAAGCCAGACAAAGAGCTCTTTGGCAGCGTCATCGGCTTTCCAGTGAGGCAAAACTGCTAGAGTGCCATCTAGTTCCATATGTAGGAGAGAAGACAGACATCTCTTTGGCTGAAATCTCCAACACTCAGCATCTTGTACGATCTAAACTGATAAATAGCACTACAGGTGAGAGGAAAAACATGTATTTTTAAATTTGGGGGTGAACTGTGCCTTAAACAGTCGTTGCCTATATCTGACAGTGAAAAATGAACGCTGCTTGCCCAGGAAACTTTCTTCCAGTCTGGTGCTTGTAGCCGCTGGTATATCTAAACTAAATACTTTCAATATTTTGCCACCAAATCAGTTTATCGCTCTATAGCAGGAGATCCAAATAGTGACTGGTCGACTGCCAAAATGGCTATTGGAAGAGACAAAAATAAATTGCCAGCTATTGGCTGCTGGCTGGAGTTGAGGGTGCACTCTGGATCCACTGTCCAACTGCTTTGTTTCATCTTGTTCCACTCATGCTTTATCTCTTTGTGAAACAGGGATATGATTATAAAAAGGCATTGAGTTTTTTTGGACACACTGCTCCCCATCCATTTCTTTTTGTGTTTGGTTCCTGATGATAGCTGCGGTCCATGTAAAGTCCTGCGTCAGCGGTTCTCAGCTGACGAGCACTCCCTCTTTTACAGCGAGGCGCTGCCGGTGTATGTGGTCCTGCTCTAGTTCTTCATGGCTCGGGTGCCAGAGCCGTGCCAGGATGCGCTCCATGTTCAGGGCGTACATAGTGTGGGAGGGCATCACACCGTGGTGAACCTACATCAGACAAACAGAAGACACTCAAGCATACAAACATCCACATATTTATTTTTGGTGGCCTGCCACGATTAAATCATCTGCCACCACGTATTGATTTTAATATAGCGTTTGGTTAATGATGCTAATACTCTCGGAGTACAGAGCGTACTCTGGGCACAGACGGAACAGTAGAATGTTAGGTGCAGTGAAAATGAAATTTAAGAGTTAATCGCGCTATGTCTAAAAGTTTGCTTTCACTTGCTTCTGCAGCAGCTCCTCCTCTCATCCATCAATATAATCAGATCAGCTTTGACTCAGCACAAATTCATGACGAGTTTCACCTGTGCTGCATCCACACACCAGCAAAAACCTCCAAACTCTCAAAACACTGATGGTCAAATGATGGTAGGCCAGAAGATCTAATGTGAACAAATTTAGTGATAAACAATCATGTTGGTCCGAGTGCAGTTCACCAACATGACTGAGGAAAACATTTTAAAATGGCAATAAGAAAGTGCATATATTGCTCAAATATTTACTTCTATAATGAATAATTATTAGATGTAAGCAGATCGGTCGGTGTGAAAGGCAAATAAGAATCAGATCATTTTTAAATAATCTCTACAAACAAGTATCTGCATATGTTTGCCAAATCTGTATGTGATAGGACAAGATTCTGGTATTAGGACTGTTCTAATTTCCGTTTGTTGTCTGAGTCCACTCTGACTGGCAGTTCAGCTCAGCGCACGAGAAGAAAAACAGAAGTAAGGGAAAGCAAACTATTAAAGTCAAAAGGGTGTGAGATAAAAACAAAAAATTATATTACTTAGGATTATTTTTTTAGCCACTGAGCTCTTCAGTAGTCTGTTGATAATTGTTTGTGTTGTTGTTCTGTGGCGCACAGTAAATATAATTTGTTCTTAAAACATTGGGAAATGTTATTCATGTTTTAACCGGCTAACCAATGTCTTGAATTCGTCCTATTGGTATCCCGATTTGCCTTTTTGAATGAGAAATACGCACTACTTGCCCCTACTGCCTGTTTTTACTTCATTTCTTCATCGTTGTAATCTTTGCGGTGTGTGCAACGTTTTGACTGAGACACCGTCGACGTGAGGTGATGCAACAGTTGACCTTCATCACCACTGGTTTTCTGATGTCGTTTGGTGTGTATGGGCTGTCACCTGTAAAGCTTCCAGGAGATCAAACATGCTGATTGGAGGGAGGGGCGCGGGGAGGCTGTCAGCAGAGCAAGCCAATAAGTGAACAGCTTGTTGCTCTGCCTCATCAGGTGACACTTGAGGAGGTGGACCAGCAGCGAGGGAGGCACTTGGAGGGGGACTGAGAGGGGAAAAAAAAAAAAAAAGATTACGGATTGAAAACGTGATTAGTGTTACTTCTACCCTTGAATCATAGAAACAGAAAGAAAATTATGTTCAAGAGTACTTATATCTACAATGGCTTCCTGTACTAAAAACCTGCAAAATGTTTATCAGCTAGTGGGAGTTAACACGGGTCACCCTACCATTCTGTAACACTGTGGTACGCAGCGAGGCTGTTTTTCAGATAAGGCTGTGGTGTGACATCACTGCCAAAGGCGTAGGGAAAACGACCATCTCGTAACCTATATGCCTTCCTCCGGGTGATGACGGCAGTCAGGACGTCTTTCAAGTGGTGCTGAAATAAATCAGAGCAGTAAGTCAAGCTTTGCTTAATCCCCTGGGTAAACAAAGCTGTCAGTCATTCTTAAAAAGCGGTGCTGGAATATGTCTCTCAGATCATTTCAAGCCTCTGCATGGATGTTAAAACACAGAATGCCAATTGAATGTTCACTTATACGTGTTTCTACTGAAATCAGAGATCAACAAAGCAATACTTAACATAAAATGTTAATTTGTATATCTATCACTCACGCTATTGAAGAAAACTTTGATGAATTGAAATTCAGTATTTTCCACATGCATTTTTGCTAAAACCTTACTACTTAAAACACTTTTGCATGAGCAGCCCGAACCACAGACAAGTACTGTGTCCGTTTGAACTCGGCTCAAATCGTGAGCATACGACTAGATAAATGAAACTTGGAGTATACTTCACAAGTTGGGTGACAGTTTGTAAATTGATGTTTTCATATAGTTTTGCTGTTGCTAATCACTACAATTCATCAAGTTTTTTCCCCTCATTTATCTTAAAGGAATACAAAACAAACAAAAAAACAACTTTGCTTCACAAATTTAAGGTAACACAGGATGAGAATCGTGTCATCCAGGACATAAGCAGGGTGATCTGGGCACTGGCAAGATGGAGGGAAGTGTACCATGCGTCATATACACATACTAATCCTCACTGTTATGATACAAAGCTGGTGGAAAACTGACAAAAGACCCCTTTAAAGACATTTTCTTAGAAAGTTATTCATTTCTTGAGGATAGAATGATGACATTTTTCTGAATTTCAATTTTTTTCTGATCAGTAAAAAAACAAAAAACAAAAAACCTTCACCTCAACGGCATGGATCATGCTGCTGACGGCTTCTTCTGTGATGTTATCCAGGCCCAGCTCAAACGCAGTCACCATCATGCGGGCCTCCAGCTGGCCCCGCGTGGGTAAGAGCAGAGTGTGGGCGCTGAGACGCAGCTCCTCTTCCTCACCTCCAACCTCCCGCGGGCTGAAAGGCTGGGCAGCGCTCAGAGGGTTCTGAGGCTGGAAACGATGCTGAAGACGCAAAAACACATAGACATAAGACATACAAACACCCAAACACACAGACAGACGGTTGTTTCAGCACCTAGTGATAAATCAGATGCCGCTACCCTAAAAAAGCAGTTACACCCAGTAATCATTTGAGCGATTGCCTTATTTGAAAATTTCAACATTCATTACAGCTGCTGTTAACTCGCCCAGCCTCTACAGGGACAAATATCAGAATAAATACTTACATCAAATTTCTGTCTAGAGGAACATTTCTTCTTTCCCTTTGGTTTGCCGGGCTTTGAAGCAGAGCCACCTTGCCACTGTAGCTGACCGGCGCCCTCTAGAGGACAGAAGAAGAACACAAAACACAAGATGGATTGAAGAAACACAGGAGATGGGAAGGTGATTTTTAAAAGAACATTTCCCTTTAGTTAATGTCCAAATTCTTATTGTAAAAAATAAATCACCAGCAATCACCAACATTTAGTCCTTTGGTACATACACTTTCAAATTCAATCAATTAACAATGCCATTATTTCAAAACTACCCTGCTCCAATACCTTAGACAATAAAATCAATGTAACACATAAAGATAGCTAATTAAGTTACGACACACTATGCTACTACAAGTCTGAGTAAAATGTAGCTTTTACATAAGTAGTGTTTCAGTACTAGTACCAATTCTTCTGTGAAAGTGAGGAGTTAGACATTGTGCATAATTTTAAATATCTGGATATAGTTTTTGATAATAATGGTTTATTTAAAATCAAGAAACTTTGTGAACAGGCCTCTAGAGCTAAGTCTGCTTTATTGTGGAAGTGCAGGAAGTCTGACTTACCAATAGATATTAGACAAGAGCTCTTTGCAAGGGTTGTGATATCAGTTATGTTGTATGCATGCCAAGTATATGAGTTTGAGAAGGCAGACATTTAAGAGAGGTTACAATGGTATGCATCAAGCTCAGCCACACAATGTATATTTGTTTATTTTTTGTATATCACTGTACATACATACAGAATGTAACACCATGGATTACATTTGTTCAGCAAATATTCAATCAATTTGGCTTTTCGCACCTTTGTTTTGATCAGAGGTGCACTACTATCAAACGGCTCGATGAACTCTACACTAAGCTACCATGACTTGTATTGGGAATTTAAAGACAGGTTTAATCATCATCTACTTATGAAAGCAGGAGACATACCCAGGCTATTTATGTTCTTCAGTTTTCTAATAGCTGAATTCTTAAAATGACAGGAATACACTAAGGTTTGAAAAAGATTAAATAGTGTTGTAATTTTTGTAATCAAAACCATTGGAGGGTAAATTATACTAACAATAATAAAAAAATTTTTTTTAAAGATTTTTGTTGGGGATGTTTCACTTTATTGATAGGACAGCTGCAGAATGACAGGAAATGTGGGGGAGAGAGAGGGGGGAATGACACACAGCAATGGGCCACAGGCTGGAATTGAACCGCTGCAAAGGCCTTGGGCCACTGCAAAGGCCTTAGCATGTGCGGCGCACACCTTTCATACAAGAAATGCAGCCTAATGTGCTTTACAGCAAAGAAATTATATGCACCAAGTGCTTCACATCAAAAAAACATAATAAAACTTGCAGGTAAAGATATCATATTTTGCTTAAATGTGAATCACAAACATTGTCAAGAATAGGAAAAAAAGCCAAAATACTTTGTAAAACAACAATCCGTCATTAAACTTATATTACTGTTGCAGACAGACAAACGAAAGACACTTTTAATTAGGTGCTTTTTGTAAGTAATGCTCTGCCTCTCTTTAAATGACTCAGTTTGTGCCAAAGTTCTGGTCATTTACCTCTGTATTGCTGTCGTGTTCTTTGTTTGTACTCCATACCACGATTTGCAATCTATAGTTAATAAATTTGAATCCTGTGAAAAATAAATTAGAAATAAATTCTTTGAAAAAAATCTCACCTGGTGTGGAGACGATGATCTGGCAGCGTGTGAGAATGGCCAGAAGAAAATCATTGTGGACATGGACTGCAGAGGGAGGAGGAGGAAAATACAAAATCATCAACACATCATCAAAACACAATCTATTTTCAACATAAAGAATATAAGGTCACTAACCATTCTCCTGTGCCAATAGACGACGTGCCTCAACATCAAACTCCTCCTTACTGATCTTCTGCTTGAACCACAGCTTTAGGTTTGCCCAGTAACTGTATGAGGAGATTCACATTATCATTTTATAAACAAATATGTGTTAGACACATTGGGCGAAACTCAATGATAAACTTTCGCATTTTTTAAATCATTTTTTATTTCCCCTACAGAAATCAGTGAATGTAATGTGACGTTAGCGGTGCGTTATTTAGCCTATTAAAAACCTACTAACACGGTAACTAGATGTAACGGATGATATTCAATTAAAATAATAACGACATACTCCACGTTTTCTATTTGCATTACTTCCTCCTAAGAAAAGAACAATAGATACTGAAAAACTGTAAAAATATTTGTTCATTTATAACTGCAGCTGAGGAGAAATGCTGCAAACATTAGCAAGTGCTAGCAAGCTGCTAATGTGCACATAGCAAGCCGACGGCAAAATTACTTTGCATTTCGGCGTCAGACCGACAAGATAGGACAGAGAACACCACAGGCATAAAACACACACAAACAACATTTTACTTACTGCTTGACGTTATCGCCAATTGCATCGGTTAAATTTTTCTTTGCAATTTCAAGCTCGCTAGCGTGAGCCGCCATGGCGTTCATAAGAGTCCAACACGGACGTCATCAGCCCGCGACAACTACCTTTTTTTGTTTACAAACTTTATTGAGGGTTGAAGCCGGATCCATGGTTGAAGCAGGCAAGTTTTCACGAAAAAAGTAACTCGCCAGCAATTATTTTTCCCAGAAGTAATGTTGTGACTAACTTTACTGGAGAACACTGAAATATATTATTAGGATTTAATGACAAAACATATAAAGACAATGTCAAATAAAGAAAGGATGCATGGGGCGCTGTGCAATCCAAACAAATGGCTTCTGTCAGAGGTAAGAAACTCAGCAAACCCTACATAGCAGACACATAATAATTTCCTAAAAGACTCTTATGTGTTTATCAGGGGTGCCTTTCTAATTATTATTGATTATCAATGATTTTGTCTCAGAGGAGGGGCATGCAAATATTTGCTGTATTATGCATTTATTTTACCCGTATTTTTCAAAAGAAAACGTTGCACAATTAAACCATCACAGAAACTGTAAAAACAGAAATTATCATTGGGTTTTCAAATATCAGAGGGTTCTTGAACAACTAATATGTGGCAAATGTAAAAATCTCAAATTAAGATGTTGATAGTTCATCAAAATCACTTCTGCTCATTTAAAATTTTGCTAAAAATAAAACTGTTGCCCCAACTAACCAGCATGCACAACAAGACTGTTTTACAGTTCCAGGATTTTGTCTTCAATTTTTAACTTTCAAACATCAAAGTTTTTAAAAACTACTAATATATGGTGGAGGAGGGGGTTGTGCATTTTCCCCAAGTCACTTGTGAAGGCATAAGGAAAAATATTTGTAGCTTCAGGAAAGGGTTAAAAGAAAAGAAAACAAAAGAAAATAAAAAAAACTGCATATTCCAGTCATCCCTTCCTCTGATTAGTACTGAACAGTCTATAACAAGCATGCATTTTAATTTTAGATGTACTACCTTAAATTTAAATAAAACTCCTTGTTCCTTTATCCTCTGTCCAGATCAGAGCACATTTGTTTGTGAGTGTGAAATACTTATGAAGGGTGTCAAGCATGTGCACAAAAGCTTTTCATCACACTGATCCAAACTCCTGCCTGTTTCACCTGTCACATCCTGTCATCCACCAGACTGAAGACAGTGGTATAATGAGTTTGTAAAACTACTCCACCACTAGATGGTGTCATAGTATGATTCAAATTCTGCAAGGCCCAGTTCACTGAAATCTTGGTGCAGATGAGCTGAGCAAAAAAGAGGAATTAGACCTGTGCATCTGATATTTGGACATGCTTTATTTATGAGTGCTAACACACAATACATGTCAAAGTGTGTTTTACCTCCAAAAAGTAGTGCAGTGACGAGTAAACCTCTGAAATTCTTGCTCCTTTCAGAAGTCCCTAACATCTGCAGCTGCTTAAGAATGCAGCAGCTTAAATTTGAGCTAATGTTAAATGAAGAGATCAGACAGTGTATTTCCTGTTCTACCATCTAAATGTAATGGTAGAGTTACTGGTTAAATTCAGTACTGGTGGAAAAATGGAGTAATCACATTTAAAGCACATTCAAAGTTTGCTATAGTAGGACTTGAATTTCATTTGACAGTCCCTCGGTGTGGGCTCACTTCAGCTTGAGACATCAAGTCTGAATATCTTTCCTTAATTTATGTAAAGATTTTCTATCTATTCTCTTTTTGTATATTTTTTTTCTTTTAATATTTCTGTTCCGAACATAGTCATAAAAGACATCTTTGATTTCAGTAAGGGCAAACTTGATTGAGGCTAAAGGCTAAAAAAAAAAACCCCAATATTAAATATAATATTAAATAATCAAAAATAATTGAAGGTTTTCAAGCTGGTCTCACTTCCAACTCTTTAAATACTGATGCTTAGTCAGTGGCCCTTGGCACAATGCACCAAAACACCCTCTAGTGGTGGTATGAGACATACCAGGCGGTGTCATGTTTACGCTCCGAGAAGCTAGCATAGCATAAAGAGTGAGACAGTCTGCATAAAACGGGCACAATCACAAACACAATACGGACTTTCACCCAACCGAAAGTCATTCGAAATCTTTTAATAATAATCATTTAGTGTGCTAGTATGTGTAGCATACAACGCTAGTGACGTATGTTGAGTAAAGTTAGATTAGCCCACTTTAGTAAGAAGTGTATTTATTTTCAGCCAAGCAATACTGTTATTTTTTCTGAATCTAACCTCATACTTTTGCTGCCTATAACCTAAAAAAGAAGTTTTTAAACTTTGGTCTAAGTTTATTAGGACAAGAGAATGTGTTCATTTCAGTCAGTGTAATTCATCAGTAAATGTCATGTTCCTTATGATCAGTGTGCCTCTTCAAATGAAGCTGTAGACTCGTCTCTTTAAAGAAAAGGAGACCATCTGAAGAATAATGGATTACCTAACACATACTATATAGATACATATCACATAAAAACAGAATTGTTGTACAAGTATTAGTTGATGCACATCAGATAATTAGCAATATTCAATTGTAAAGTAAGAAACTAAAGTATATCAGTGTGTGATTCCTTTACTCATATGCTGTTGATGTGACAAGAGCTTTAGTGGCCCCATTTGGCCACCTCTATGAAAAATTTCCACGGGCGCCACTGTTCTTTATTTCAGCAGCGATAAAACTGATGCTGCAAACTGTTTTCTTTATTACTTTTTTTCAGTCACATGTAGAAATTATTGTAAGCAGCCAAAATAAAGACCAGATTGGTGCTACTGCTCCTGTAAGTCTTTTCTGAAGTCTCCACCGGACTGGATGTAAAACATTTCTGTGGTTTCGTCTGTTGTGCTCTGCGGCTCTTCGGCTCATGCCTCTCTTGAGCCGGTTTAGGCTGGGAGGCCCATTTGTTTTTCACTGTTTTAACTATGGTGTAAAAACAGTTGAGTAGTCAGGGCGATCGCTCCTTTGGCTCTGTCTCCCCAGGCGGTCGTAAAAAACTTAAACAGACCTCCATGACTCACGTCATTTATCACAATAAGTGAAATCGTATATCCAGAAACGCGTACAGTTGACAGTCATACTGTAAGTCGGTCCTCCAGTTCAGTGACTAATGCTGACTCCACAGTGTTCTGAGGTCATACTTCTGTACTGAGGAGATCCATTTGATAAAGGGTTTCAAGGTTTGAGTCTAGAATAAACAAGCTTTTCATGCCAACCACATGAACAATGAAAACCATCTGAATTTCTGGTCACTAATAGATGTATTTAACAGACTATATCTCTGTTAGTAGGCAGCTGAAACTCAAGAAGCATGCTTCCCATGGCTCAAATGTTCCTTTGTTTGGTATCTCTGGGTGGCGATCAGTGCTTAGATTGACTTTGCTCTGTCAAAGGTAACCTCATTAAAATAAATATCCTTTTCGCAATCTCAGCACTCGCTTGTGTGCTTCACAGCTATATGAAATATCACTCCACTGTATGTTTTAGACTAATAAGGGAGAGTGGAAACTGCAGCTGGCTGCAGCTCACTGAGCCTTCCCAGATCCCTCCAAATGATCATCCATCTTAAACAAGTGTCTGTTAAACTTTAAATCAAAAGGGCACTTAGGAACAGACTTAGCTATGGAGTGGTTTGACTGTCCCAGTTAGGGCAAAAATTAGTCACGGTGCTTATTTTCAAAGAAAACAGCTCTGCATCCTGTCTGTTGATTTGCTGGTTGACACTAACTGAGCTTTTTAGGGCTAATGAGTCACTCTCACAGACATTCCCCCAACAGCAGATGTCTTTCAGCAAACAGCATGGAGCCAGCTTCTTCCGCAAATCTTCCGAGCCTGGTGCCATCTTGGTGGTGAAAGTCGTAGACAGCGAAGCTTCACTCAGCGACAAAGAAGGCTTTCACCTCTGAAACCTGCAGCGGTTCTCAGAGGACCACACTGCAGCAGTGCTCTGCCATCCCTAGTCTGTTGGCCAGGTAGTCGAGGCGGTACGCGCCTGAGTGTGGTCCCCTCGCTAGAGCCAAGATTGTCACCTTCTCTCTTCCAATATCTGACTGAGCAGGAGTTTGGTTTCTGTGGGCTAATCATGCATTTCCATACCCCCATGAGGCTGTTTAAAATGTGAGGCTTCAGTGTGTAGTGGGCAGAGTTATTGGAAGACTTCGGTTACAGCTCATGTGCTGATGGAGATTCACACACTGGCCGTCTCTGGGGTGGTTAGGCTCAAAGTTTGAGAGGCAGCCTTGTGACAGGAAGGTGGCCATATCACAAAACAGTTTTACTGAACAGTTAATTATCCATGCAAACTTTTTCTGACAGTTTGTATAATAATTACTCACCCCATGTTATGTTAAATTTTGTTTTTGTCAGGTGTCATGTGAGTCCACCTACGCGACTTATCACTGACCTCTTATGCGTCAAGATCCGTGGACCTTTTGCATCCAGACACAAAAACTATCAGTATGTAATTATAATAATGTTGGGTGCTTCTGCCCAAATGTAAAAATGTGAGGAGTAGAGATAAGATCACTTTATGAGCATAGATAACAAGATAACCTTTTTTTGCTAAGCTAATTGCCTGCTGGCTTTAGCGTCATATTTACCATGAAAACATCAATCTCCTCTAACCCTTTACAGAAAAAGGTTAATTAATTCCCCCCAAAATGTCAAACGGTTCCTTTAAAATGAAGATTAACATATAAACACGCTCTTTTTTTTAAAAAAAATGAAAACTTACAGAAGTTTGATGGCTACTATGTGACAAATTTCAGGTGTAAATGTATTCTCTGTGCTTCGTTTGATAGTGGAACAAAAAGAACAGACGATGAAAAGGAGTCATGTAGGTTGAGAGCCAGACTGGAACTGATGACTTGCCCTTGCCCAGTCATGCAGAAATGTGTCACCACATAAAACGAGATGTCTCTGCGATGTATTCATCTGTCTCCTCACAACTTTTTTCACGCCAACACACAGCCACGCACACTTAAAAGAGCTCTTATTATTGCTAAAGCCAATTATGCTTTCTTCTGATTCTGCATGACTCACACCCACAAGATAAGTTTGGAATGTGCATGTAATGTTAACACAGAGGAAAACTAACAAGTTGCCCACTAATTAGGACTTGGTAAACATTATAAATCAGCATGGCACTTGAAAGGAGATCCAAAAGAGCAAGAGTGTCCCCTGAAGTGACCCTGAACGTTCTCCATTTATTGACTGTTGGTTGTGTAATATTGGTCTGCCAACTATGTGACTCACTGGTTTCAGCTTTTATTGCCGTTTCATTTTAACATTAAAATGCTGTTTTATTAGATGCTGCTTTTTTACATGTTCATAAACATGCTTCCATGTCCAGCTGGATTTGACCAGTATCCCGGCTTTGTGTTTTGTTGCTTTATAGAAGTTTGTTAAACAAATGGGTGTGAGGGCAATTGTGGTCAATAGTATGAGCACAATATGAGGGTCTATTTTAGGCTCAGAAACCAAAGCCGCTTGGATACAGTGCCGTTGTTCAAAGCAGGCCCACCAGTTGAAATAAAAACACCCGGCTCCCCTCTCCTCTGGGATGGTTTCCCCATAAGGATGCTGCTTTCCTTCCATACCGGTGATTACAGAGTGCAGGCACCCGTGACTTTGTCAATGAAAGATATTTTGTGAAAACATACAGTTCAAGCACTTTTGTGTGGAAAGAATGTAAATTTCTCTGTATTTAAAAGGAAGAGGAGGGGAAAATAACTTGGAAATTTGGACCAGTTCCATCCCAGTTCATCCCACTCCCCTCCCTCCTTTCTCCGCTCTTTTTCTTTCTTCATCCTGTCTGGCTTTCAGCAATGTGTTTCTCGTTGTCTGTCTCGTTGCCTATAACTCTCAGCACACTTGGTCGGCATATTTTTCGTGCTCAAAAACCACTCAAAACAAAACGTAATTCAGGGTTGTTTTTTTTTCCTCCAACAATGCTCGTCTTTCCCAGCCATACTGAAATTTAATCAACAGCCAAACGAGAAAAACATATAACAGCAATTTCCATACGTGCAAGCACACTTTGTGAATGATTGTCATTTTATACAGTGGAGGAAATTAGGATCGTTTACGGTTCCCTCAGGACACCTGGCCCTTTTCACTGTTATGATAAGTTAATTGTACACATAAATTATCGTTTCTGGTCATATGCACTTTGACAAAGTACTTTAACATACAGTATTAAGGTCATTTTAAATGTAGGGAGGGAAAATAAAAGCAGTACTATTTTTGTGTAATCAAATGTACATAAAACATGTATTTACACCACCTGCCTTTTTCCAACTCCTAATGGCGTTCTGGAAGTGGACAAAGATTCTAAATAAATCTATAAATGTATTAACAAAACATATTTCCCCGCTCCCAGCAACTATAGCACAAGTTAAATACCATGTATGAACATTTCGCCCCACATGATTGTCTTGGCGAGGTAGGAAGAGCTGCATTTATCCTGTGATGCTAAAGCTTATGAATGAAATCAATACCATTAAAGTTCTGTCAGGATGTGGTGCTTCATCTCCATGGGGAGACCTGGTAATGAGGAAAACACTGCGGTCTCTTCATCACACAGACAGCCTGTATTATTTAGCTGCAACATTTTCTAAATTATTCTTAATGTCCCTTTACCATCATTACGTATTTGGTGGTTAAAGGAGCTTTATGGCTTACTTTAAATAGACATGTCCCCTCAATCCCTTTGATGCTGCATTTCCATTGCAAGGTATGGCATGGCTCAACTCAACTTGCTTTTTTGGGGGTTTTCCATTAGAAAAACTTGTGGATAACCTTTTCAGGGTGTACTGTGTCCCTTGCCTAATATCAGCTGGGATGGTCTCCACTTCCACGACTCTTTAGATGTTATAAGCGGTAACAGAAAATGGAAAAATGGTGGACAGTAACTGGTCTTTTTTTTGTACTATTTCAGTTAAGTTCAAAACAAGCTAAGGCAATACTAGATTGCGGAGTATGAACACTGCAGACCACTGATTAGTCGGAAAGAGTTGTCACTGGAATCATCACTTGTGAACCATAGGATATCCAGGAGAAAGCTACCGTCAATAATGACTGCAGTTTTTTTCATGCACTCAAGACAGACTTTAAAAAAACCACAAAACTATGTGCAGACATTCCTCTGTTTTGTTGCCGATGAAAGGATTCAGTGAGTGTTCGCTGAAGATGATGTTTGAAAACCTTACGTACAGCATTGGAGGCAGGACCTGGTTCATTCCAGTGAAAGTTGCTCAGTGGTGCATGAAGCTACAAAGCTTGATTTCTGCAGTATGAAATTGCCCGGATATACTACATTGTTGAAGAGCATATCAGAGACCTCAGCCAGCAAAGCAACTAACTTCAGGTTTAGTCCTCCACTAACTTGAATGTGGATAAAAAGGATTTAATTGTGCGCCTCTTCTAGACATTCAAAATGTTACCGGACCGGATAGATCAAATTCTGATAGTGAATCGACTAATTTCGCAGGGGCTGTGACGCTAAAAAAATGTACCAACTGATTTGCAGACACCTCTTTCCCAGTGGTAGTCTATGGAAAAAAGTGTTTTCGGGCTGAATGTCATCATGCGACAGACTGGACGTTGTAATTCCATGTTTGGCCACTATGTGACATTGGCTTCAAAAGCCAGCGTTGCTTGGTACTAGCCACACTGAAAAACAAAATAGGATAAGGAACCTGGTACTAAAAGTGAGTCGAGTTAAGCCGAATTGTGCAGTGGAAATGCAGCACATGTGTGCATTTATTATGATATAAAGAAAGCGATGTTCACGCAGAGTCCATGTCGGTTTGAGGAGGCAGTTCAAGTTGCTACTGATGGTTGGACCATCAGTGTAGTTCTTTTATCATGGATCAACCAGTTGCTGATGATCACATACAGTCAGAATGAGGTTCAAGTTTGCCTCGGCCTCCATAGCCGCCCCTAGACCAGCCTGGCTTACAGTACATCTTCAGTCTATGGGCCTGATCATCATACGCACAGCCTTCATAGAGTAGAAGCCTCCACCATAGTCGGCCCAGAAGATACCATCTTGGAATTTGCTGCGGTAGACTCCTCCAGTGTACCAGACACCGTTCAGATTGGCTTGGCCGCAAGCGTTGTACCACCAGCCTCCTTTATGGAAATGTGCACAGTTACCTGTTGTGGGGAAACAGGGAGAGAAACGATTAGCTCTGTAAAGAGAGTTAAATAATTCAAAGAAATCTATTTGGTGTGAAAACATCTGCACTTACACAGAATTCTTTAAAAAAAACATTTTGCCAAGACTCACTGGAAGCGAACATATTATGAGTCACTGCCTCTGCCACTCCTCACTTGTAGCTGTGAGCTTCCAGAGCTTGCCCCAATTGCAAAAAATTTAAAATTTTGTTATATTCCTTGCCTCCAAGATTATGTATACACATAAAAAGTTGTGCTGTCTGACACAAAGTCACATTAATGATTTGCACACTTTTAGTCGGTCATCACAACAATGTATTTTCTAATGGATGTGAGTGAATTGCTTCATGAGGCGTTGTGAGATTCCAGACAACAATTGGACTGATGCCACATTCATTTGGTCTTTGCATGTGGGTCTATCTGTGATCCAACAGTAACAAACAAAAAGAAAAGAGAGAAAAAAAGATTTGCTGTAGGGGGTGTGAAAACTTTAAAACTTAAAGGGGTAACTTGGATCTTTGAAGTGGGGTTGTATGAGTTATATATCCATAGTCAGTGTATTACATATAGTAGGCTAGATGTCAGTTGGCACACCCTGAGTTTGGAGAAGCAGACAGAAGTTCAACACTGAAGCTAACGTGGATGGGGGCAACATCAATACGTATTTAAGCCACCTAATAAATATTAGTTTAATTGTATGATATATTTACAATATTTTCACAGCTTTATCTTGCCATCAGACAGTGATTTCCAACGGGGAAATGAAACTTTTGTGTTACTATCTTTTCAAAGCCAAACTCCAGTGAGAAAAATAGTAATTAAAGCATAAAGGTTGCTGGTATACTGCTGCCTTAATTGGTTAGTTAGTATGTGTTATTGTTTGACTTTGGCATTTTAAAGGGGTTACTTTCACTAAAGTCATGCAATAACAGAAACTGATTGAGGCAGCAGTAGACCAGCAACTCCTGCGTTCAGTGAGGCAAAATGACTATTTTTGTCAATGGAGTATGGTGCCTTTGACAAGAGCGAAGAGGGAAGAACTGAAGCTTCTGGCTATCTGCATCAAGAAAAGGTTGTGAAAATATTCTTATGATTTGCATGAACTTAATGTAAGTGTGTATGTAGTGTACACTATACTGGTGAATATATGTTTTATTGCTGCTCAAATCCGTATATGTACATTGTTAAGCTTCCACGTTGTCCCTCCTGCTGCTTCTCTAAACTGGAAGCATGCTGGCTGCCATCCACTGTATGTAATCCACTGACTATGGATAAGCACCTTATACAAGCCCACTTGAAAAGACCCAAACTCTCCCTTAAATATCTCAAACCCACTTACATTGCTGGTAAAACCTTCAAATTCCAGTGTCATAATATTAAAAGAGAAGCTTGAAATTTCTGTAAAAAATGCTGCACTTGGATAGACTTTTACATAGACTATGTACTACTACAAGAGCACAAAGGGACCCCATGTTCATCTACCTGAAAAGGCATCCTTGTCTCTATCCAGAGTAGTGAATTGTTTGCCGTTGTGGCTGCTCAGGGAGTCCCCGGCGTTGCCCTGGTAGGTGCCCAGGCGCAGGCGGTAAGCCTCGCTCTCAGGTTCTAGATGGAAGCTGCTGTACTGAGCGTACACCTTCTTGTCCATCCAGTCCTCCAGCTCCACCAGCAGCTTGTAGTCTCCCTGCCTCCCCAGCTTATAGATGCCTTCCAGACCAAGCCAATATTCCCCGTCTATGTTGCCAAAGCCGCTCTGAGTCAAAGGAAGATTAAAAGGAAGGTTAAAGGGAGAGTACAAAAAATAATGAGCGTTGTTTTTGATGTGGTAGACTGAGGAGTTTAGAAACATGAGAATTGTTTGGGAATATAAAACCCCCTTGTGGTGAGTGTCTTAACAGAACAAATGAGAATTTTCTTTTTGATGACATTCTGGATCTGTATTTAACTACAAAACATCAAAAGAAAGAAGCTGTGCCGAAGAGTGCCAACCTGTCTTTGAAAATCCTAACAAAGACATGTTGTAGAGTGTATGCAGGAAAATAAGCATCCATCTTCAGAACGCTACTTCGTCACTCAAACCCCACTTGGATCACAGCTAATGGCGAAACTGGCCTGGGCGCTTGTGTTGAATAACCGCGAGCAATCTGTGTCTGGCCATGTGCCTCCAGAACACTTCACTTGGTAGAGAAGGTTGAGGTTTGTGATTGTGGATTAGCTGGGTGAGCCAGCAGATGATGAATGATGTAGGGTTTCAGTCCAGGGCCTCCTCTCCGCTGCTGTGTGTGTGTGTGTGTATATGTACATGTGGTGGCTTTGTGGGAGAGCGCAGAGGCAAATCAATGTTGAAGAGAGCAATTTAGCTTACAGTTACACATGCACAACCCTGGCCGGGCAGACTGGAACACTGGATTGGCGAAGCTGCCAGCAGCGATATACTCCATCTCATTCTCACAGAGCTTTGATGAGAGGGTCTATATGGTGTGGTGCAATAAGCCAACCAGCCATCCGTCCAGGAAGGCACCATAGTAGTAGCGGTTTTGGAAAGAAACGGCTGCAGATTGAGCTGTGGAACATACCTAGAGGGCTGTCTAATATTTCATAATGGGAATCTCAAACTAAATGACCTCGGATGAATAGTGCTGCTGACGAGGCGTTATATTTCACACTAAGTGAAAACACAAGGATCCTGGCTCAGTAGTCCCAAAGACCCCAGATGGTCCCTCTAGATGGGTCATATAGCGGCACCCCTGTTGTCTCTGGATGACCCAGATATTCATGTTAGAGAAAAATAAGACAGGCAGGGCAGAGGAAGTGTCACATGTCATCACCTTGTAGTTATCCCAGTTCCTGAAGAAGTTGACGGATCCATCTCTCCTGCTCTGGATAACAGTCCAGCCCCCGTTGTCTATATCCTGTTCACACCAGGCCTGCACTGGCCTCTCTGCTTCGTCAGGTTTGATCAGGTACATGCCACTGGTGCTGTGGCCGGCTTCCTGCGCTGCGAGACAGTCCCTGAATGGGCCTGAAGGAAAGAATAACAAGAGAGGCAGGCAGGTGGGAGGAGTGTGTAACAGCAAATTGTTGTAAACTCTTAACTTGAGGTGCTTTCTTTAAGATAATAAATGCCAGCCCGAGCCCCAAACGAAATAATAAAAGTCTGTGTCGACAATCTATGTTTGGGCTCTTGATGCATTTCATTTTAACTGGAAAGTCTGAAATTTCAGCTGGAACCTCCCCCGATGATATATTTCCACTCAGAAAGTCGGAAAAATCTCCAAAACCCTGACCTCAAAATCAAATATGGCTGCTCCGTACATCAACAATAGCTGTATTGTTGATGTAGACTGTTTAGTAGCACTTCTCATTTGTGACCAAGTGGTAACCTCCAGGGCTGAAAATGAAACCAATGCAAAAGTGCCAAAAATTGCAGTTCCTTGAATGGCCACTTGAGGCAGGCTCCAGAAGTCAGTCAATCCCCACAGACCCACATGTTAAAATGTCCAACTTTACAGCAGAAATAAACATGTTTACAGCCTGTTACAAAATCAGTTTTGGTCCCTATAGCTTATTTCCCACTTCATGACAACTGTACGGGGGTGAATTTTTATATAAGGCCTGTTCCAACGTAGGTGCTGTCTGTTGTCTCTTGCGCGGCGACAGCTTTGGTTAGGTAACGTAACATGCGCAACAGTAGCTGTCACTATTTCAGTGTTTTTTCAGTTCATTGAAAGTCAAATGTAACATTCATTTCCTAAAAAAAGTTGTGTTCAGTGTTTAAATGCTAAATTCTATGCTAAATGGGTGAGGTCACAGTGGTTACGCTCATTATTTTATACAGTTTATGTTTATTTCTCATTAAATTAGCCAAACACACAGTACTGTCCAATCTGTGGACATTCTTCTGTGTTAATACATGTAAAATAGCCTACCATGCAATGCATTGTTATCAACTGATTTTGCTAACAATGAGTAACCTGCTTAGAACCAGTAGGTCTTGGTTTTCTGACTTGTCACTCAGGTGTGACATCATTCCCAACTCTGCCATTTATAGGGTATAACAATTTCAGTTACTGACTTATTTGAGCATCAATTCCAATTACAGGATAAAAGTTGGAAAAAGATGGTAATTAGCTTTAGCTAAGGCAAGCTATGACTTCCTTCCAGTTAGCCTTGCTAGAGTGCAGGGTTTCACGTGTTTCATACTTCCTAAAAAACATGTTTTTTTTCCCCCAAAAATGATACATTTCTACGACATCAACAATTTATATAAGTAAACATATAATAAAATTATATGATTTTGATCTTTTAGATCTGACCAAGTACATAGTTAATACATTTTAGATTTGAAGGGCAAATTTAGCAACTTTTGGTTCTAGAGAACTGAGACAAAGAAGGCTATGGTAAGAGGAGAAGGCACTGAAGTCAGAGCGCTGAATAAGTAGGGAAAAACAGTAAACAAGAGCAAAATCACACAAGGACACAGAGTAATGCAAAACACATTTATCTGAGTCTGCAAAGATGTTTACTATGTCCTCCCAGAACAGCAGAGAAGTATATGGGAAATTAAGTCACTTTAATAAGAAAATACGTGCTTTCATTTGAGGTAAAAAAAAATACCCCAAATAGGTGTGTTGTTAACCTCAATGTGTAAGTGGCTAACATTTGCCTTTTTTTGAGGTAATTTAACATTCTCATGACATGTTTAATTGATAGCACATGTAGCAGTCAGTTTATTTAAAGGGTGAGTAACCCTCTCCAAGCTAATAATATAACAATAATAATGTAAAGTTATGGTCTAGGCACTTCAAGAAATGTACCAGAAGTGCCTCTACTTCGTGGTTTGCAGGAGCCTATCATGCCAGCCTGGGTTTTGTCTACGTCTCACATGCAATGGAACAGTCTTGTAAGGGATCATTTTCATACACAGCTGCACCGAAATCCTACACACTTTATTATTCTTGGGCGAGGGCAATCTAAATGTGTCAGGAATTTCTGTTGATGAGCAAAATCGCACTGGTTGGGTCTTTCTTTGCTTTGCTTTAAGTCCCCTGCCTCAATCGAGACGTTACAACATTTTTATTTCCATCCTGGTTTGTGTTCTTTCTGCTGAGAAGGGAGCAGGGTTCCAGCTGAATTTGCAAATCTTTAACCTTTAAAATGAGGCCACAGGCCCACCTGCAGCTATATTCAAAGTCAGTGATTATTATTTTGCTATGGTTGGCCTGTAAAGCCATGACTGCTATGAATTTTTGCCATGGCTGTTTTGGATTTTGTGACTGACTGAATGAATGAATAATAATAATAATTAATAACAATAATAATTCATGGATGGATGGATTTCTCACTCACCTTCAGCACTGAAGTTTCTATGTGGAGGTTTCTGAGCTTCCAGGGTGCCACTTGTGGGTGACGGCCCAGAGCGAGAGCCCCTTTCTCGGGCAAAGCCTCGGGTGTTATCCCTCTGGATCTCATTGGTGAATCGTGGCACGTTAACAGGAATGTTCTCAGGCACCACCTGCACAAGTGGAGGTCCAATGTGTGACTGGTCATGCCTGCGGCTGTACACCTGCATACAACGCTCCTCCAGCGCTCCAATCAGCACTGACTGGTTGTTTACCACTGCAGACAGGGCTGAGTATTTGGCCTCCAGTTCCCTGTACCGGGATGCCAGGCGCAGTGACTCAGTAGTGGCATTAAGGATGCGTGTCTCCAGCTGCGCCAGCTCCAGAGAGTTATCCCTCTTCCTGATGATTTCGTGCAGCAGCTGCATGTAGAGCTGGGTCACTCTGGAGTTCATGTTCCTGCTCTCTTTCCTTAACAGCTTCATCTCATTCACCAAGTTGCCGTCCACATCCACCACCAGCTTCAAAGTCTCCATCTCCCTACGCTGCTTCGATAAGAGGTCGCGCACTGCAGCCACATCCAGGCGTGTCACCCGGTCCTTGTCGGTTGAGTAGCCACGGGCGGCACAGATGGGTCCTGTGATCTTCTGCTCAGGGACCAGAAAGGTGTAGGAGCACTTCTTGCTTTCTCCATTGGCCTCTGGAGCCCTTCGTATCCGAGAGAGGATGGGGTGCTTTGTGAGGGCTTGGCTATTGCTCCACAAAGACAGACCAAAAACAAGAAATACGCTCCATGCTCCAGGTCCCATGGTACCTCCTCTTTTTAATCACCAAACAAGCTAAAGATCTATAGCAAGGGAAGAGAAGTGCAGACCGTTGTACTTGGTGTTATTTAGTTTTACGCTCATTGTCAATACATTCCATATGAAGACAAAACCGACGACGCATTTCTCAATACTTTCCAACCTCCCCATCCTGGCTTTTAGCACTCAGCCCAAGCTAATTTGTCAGCACAAGATATTTTGTCATGAAATTTGTTACACACCTTCATGTTGGCCTTAGAATAAACTGTCATCACTTTAATGATTACCTGACTTTTCAACTTGTGCCATCATCAGGTCAGTTATGTTTGGAACCAGTGGATGAACATTATACCTGCTGAACATCAGCATGTTTACATTGCCATTGTGAGCAGGGGGTGACCATAGACTGTATATAAAGATATGTACAGTTTATATACAGTCTATGGTGCTGACATAAAGCCTCAAAGCAGATCCTTAATTTTTGTTTTTAAAAAAAAGCACTTCCCTTAAACAGCTGGTCACTGCAGTTTTCAGCAAATATTCCTCAAAGAGAAGTAAACTGTACATTTGTTGAGGACTGTTTTTAGCCACACATGAATATACATTTGGTGGGTAGGAGTGCTGACAGCACTAAAACTTCACTTCAGTGTCCATGATTATCATAAGGAAGATATAGTGGGGTCGCTGATAAGGGTGTCAGTAGTTCTTAGACAACAGTGGAGGTATGACACAGAGGATTGTGCAAAATCAAGCTTTGGCAACATGAATGATAAATTAATTGGTGGCAGTGGTCATTGGATCTGTTGGCCATAAAAGAAAATATAGAATATCCCTTTGGTCCAAGTATTCATGATGAGGTTTTCTTTTTGTTACCACTCATTTTCTACTTCTGTACAATTTCCTACCAGGTGTTTTCTTTTCTCCTTTAATCCAATCTAATCCAATTCACTGCGCTTCTGTTGGCATGATAGCCTACAGGAGAGAGCCTCCTATCAAGAGTCTTGCTTAATTATGAAGTAATTGAGCATTAAAATGTAAAAGGGAAAACTTGCAGTGGAGTGTGACAGAGACACAGCTGGTTTCTCGTATCAACTCAGTCCTGCCTTTGGCAAGATGTGTCTTCTGGTTCGCTTGTGGTGGAGTAAGAGCAGTGCCACCCACCCACCACAAATCTGTTATCGTAACTTGGATTTTCAATACATTCCCTCATGGGTTCTCTTTCATTACAGCTCTCACCACATCTGTATCAGGTGTCTGGGTGTAGGCAAGTGCTGGGATCTGTTTTTCATATTTCTAGAGCTCCTGCCTCTCATGAACCATTCATATTGCCTTTCATTGTACCTGCACCAGCTTGCAGGGAGCATTAGCATTTTAAAAACCTCTCAGTCTGACAAGAGATTTAACTGAAAATGAAAATATTTTGTAGAAAATTGAGTTAATGTGGCCATGAATGACAGTGAATATATCACTTTAATGGGATAGCATTGGCTGCCAGTATTCATGAGGTGTAGAACTGCGTGTATCGGTAATGAGAAAAATGCTAGAAGTCAGCAGGTGGTTATGATTGGGCCTCACTGACTCATTTCAACTTCCGCCATTTCTGCCTGGCTGGTTCAGACAGATAAATTGGAATTTGGTGAGGAATAAAAGAAATTGATGTGTTTGAGGAGCAGCAGGGGGAGCAGGATTCCCTGATTTATGAGTAATGTTTTCTGGAATCTGTTTTTGGGAGGAAAGCTTGTGTTTTGATCTTATTGGTTTTGACAGCACGACGAATGGAGCAGGGGAGGGTGATGTTCAAAAAATGCATGCTAAGTGAAAGATCCCTCCCTCTGTATTCAATAGCAAGGCTTGGCTCTGGAAGTGGAGCTAATGGTGAGCCAACTTTGGGCTGATTTATGGCCAAATCCAACCAGAAGGCAGTCTGGTGGATATGGCCAAGGAGGTTAAGTAACCTTCATCCAACACCTCTGACAGGCACACACCCGCTTCATATCAGAGCTCATCAAAATAAATCTGCTGAGGATTTTAACAGATGCCAAAGAAGTGGAATTAGATGAGTCCAAGACAGAGACAGCAGGGGCTTTGAATCATTTCTGTGGTCTCCTCTTGATGTTTAGCTACACTGAAGAGTCCTGACCACAGTTAATGGGACAGATCCCAGAGCATTACCTAAGCTCAAACTGCTGCTGTAGCAGAATAGTGCCCTTTTATCATTGTCATCGGAAAAAAAATATAACATTAAGTTTTTGTGTGTTTCATAAAGCACACAAATGCCATTTCTTGAAAGAAAGAAAAGCCCAGTTCCCAGAAGAAAATGTTTGCAGTGTATGTTTCTGCAAATCACGAATATGCTACATTTGTACATTTCATACATACCATATCAACATTTCTAAAGTGACATGGTGTATGAGCTGGCTTTTATTTTTGGCAGTTGGGGATGGTGCATGGCGTGACACCTAGATAAGATGCCTGCCAAGACCGACCAAAATGGTTGTTTTTAAGCAAGTCATTGTTACATTTCCAGCAGCTTTTTGGAACCTAAACTTGGGTGTTTTTTAGCCACCCATCACTGTGTTTCCAGAAAGAATAGTGCCAACACTTTCTTGCCAGGATAATACCATGTTTCTTGTTGGGATAGTTCATTGTTTTTTTTTTTAGCCAAGACAATGCTGGGTTTCCTGTTAGAATAGTGCTAAGAAAAGCAGTTGTTTTTCAGACATTGCTGTGTTTCTTACTGGGATAGTGCTATAAAAAACGACATTGTGTTTCCTGTTGGAGTAGTACCACGAAAAACATTTTTTTTGTTTGATTTTTTTAAACAGGGCATTGCTGTGTTTATTGCTGAGAAATCGCCTGGAAAAACGTTCTTTTCTACCAAGACAATTCTGCAGTTCCTGCCGGGCTAATGCCACGAAAAACGGTTGTTTCTTACCAAGACACTGTGTTTGCTGCCAGGATAGTGCCACAAAAGCCACTGCTTTTTATCAAGACATTGCTGTGTAACCTGCTTGGATTCTGACACAATAAACAGTTGTTTTTAACCAAGACAACAGTGCATTTTCTGCTAGGATAGTGCCACAAAAAACAACCTTTTTTTTTTTTATACCATGACATTGCTGTGTTTCAGATGGGATTGTGCCACCAACACCAAAAGCATTTTTTTTCCTAATCATAACCACATGTTTTTTTGTGCCTAAACTTAACCACACGTTAACCACAATGTTGTTAAGATGTAAGTTTCAATGTGTCTGTTACATAATAATGTACAAATGTGACATATCCGTGGTTTGCAGAAACTTATAATGCCAACATTTATTCTGGCGATTGGGTTGGAAATAAAGTATCTGAGCCAACATTCATTTTGAATAACTTAAAATTTCAGAAGCATGAGAAATTGCCCCAAAGCCTGTACTTGAGCTTTAAAATATGGAATAAGCTGCAGTTTGTTTTGTAATAGATCATAAACCATCTAAAGTCAAAGGAAAAGGCACTTTCAGGAAAACGGGCCATGTGTCAGGGCTCAGAAACACCTTGGCACTGTCAGTTGGTTATTATTACCCGGGGAGTACTTTTTCCTGTCTTTCCGTAATCACAGGTCATCCCCTTCAATAGCTCCATCTCAGCAATTGGCCCGTCTGCACGTCTCCAACCCCACAATATGAATCTCTCAGGCCTCGGCCTGACAGGAGTGACAGTGTTTACACAGAGGCTCCTCAGCCAGGGCTGTGAATCTCATCGGCAGTTACTTATTACCACCAGGTCTCTCTCTGTCGTTCGCACCCTGCTGGTCTTCATCAAGTCAGCCGCAGCAGCCATGTTTTTTTTTTTTTATTATTAAAGGTGGATTTTCTCCTGCTTCTCACTTAGAAACAGACTTGACCAGATCCAGCCACCTCATCTTTATTAATGCAATCCCTCTTAACCAGACAGGTCAAACTTTGCGGTGCCTGGTTTTCCCAGCCCAGAGGAACATGAGGACACACTACCATTCGGCCCACTAAGTGGTAGCACTGAGCTCTGTCTACTGGTGAGCTCCCCAATTAAAAGATTTTATCTCACACTAAATCCCTCAAATCCTCCACATTTGCATCCTGTTATTTCTCTCCAACTTTGTTTCAACACACACCATGTATATACTGCATATCAGGAAGGTTTCCAGCGTGACTTTGTTGTGGCTTGTTGCTCTGGGCTAGCAGATTTTAAGGACCGTGCCAATTAGCCCACAACTTATTCTGATGGTGCCACTGATTAGGTCCGTCTGCCGAGGGGACAACGTGATGCATGAACTTTATACTGCATGGTTAATATGATCATGGGCTTCTATCACATATGGAATTTAAAAACAAATATAAATTACTTGAAAATGCAAAAGTTTAATTAAATTGAGCATTTTATAGTCAATCCACAGTTTTTATGATAAATCAAAGCAGTAGTTCCCAACTGGTCCAGTCCAGATTTCTCATTAGTTCAAGGTCCAAACACTCCAAATTACCAAATATTTAAGTTTATTTTTTTAAAAAAAAAAATCTAAACAAGATGTTGGGCTAGAACACAAAGCAATAAACCATACTGCAAGGATAAACAGACATGCCATTTTATAATAAAAGCTCTGTGCTGGAAACTCATTGTACTTAAAAAAAAAAACGTTTTTACAAACTTGACATGTTCATGAGTCACCTACGGTCCAATCAGAATGGATCCCTGACCCACTTTTGGACAGGGAACCACTGTTACGCAAAATTTAATTGTTCTACATTAACTTTTTATGTGTAAATTGGCATTTTTCGTGATGACTGGGAAAATCTAAAGTGTCAGCAGTTTTAAAACTTTTCCAAAGAAAAAAAAATCACATAAAAATTCAAAAATCTTACCTGTGTCAGTGAGTTCAGTCAGCGGTCCAGGAGGTGCAGGTAAGACCCAGCTTGGTGCCTCAGTTGTGTTTTCTACACAGGTTCATGCTTTCCATTCTGCTCCTCTCACTCTCCCTTTGCTCTCATTGAAGGCCTGCAGGCAGCTATGGCACACACAAACACCGTCCACTAGGAGAACAGTAGAGGGTGGTCCATGCAGAAAGAGGGAGGCTGATGGTGTGATTTTCTCTGTAGTTTGCGCAGAGAGGGACGGCTTGGCCCTGCCTTCCTCCTCTGATGTTGCAAAAAGTTTTGGGAAGAAAAGAAAGACTCCTCCTAATGTAAGGTTTCACCAGAAATGAAAAACTACACCGTAAAATCTGGCAAGTTGATTTTACAAAAAAAAGAGGAAACCAATTGCCTTGAAAAATGTAATTAAATTGAACTACTTATCTTTACATCTAATTGTTAAGTTCACCTAAAATGTAGTTATATTTGCTTAATTTTGTGAAGTTGTTGCATCTTAAAAATGACAAGTTTAATCAAATTAATCTGTCTAAGTTTGAGCCACTTCAGTAAACCAAGTTTATATCTGTATTTTGCTGGTTGAAAACTAGCTGGTCATATTTGTATTTTCTTAAACATGTTAAAAAAACAGAACTTGCAGATCTCCTTACTTCATCATTGGCAAAATCCTCTTTGTGATGATCAAGTTAAGTCAGATTAACAAGGTGATTTCAATTGTCATTTTTCTGTTGCAATAACACAAAATTATGTGAATACAGATACATTTTTAGTAAAAAACAATTAGGTATAAAGTAAACATGAATTAAGATTATTGGTTATATTTACTTGACTTTTTAAAGGCAATCGGTGTCTAGGATCATTTTAAGTGGGGTCAACTTGTTAGATTTTTACAGTGGATGAATCAGATTGGCTTTGAGTCAGCAGGAGTGGTGAAGGCACTGAAAATCAGTCAAGCTGTCATCATGTAATTCTCAGAAGGTCTTGTTTACAATGTTATATTGTCTCCCACGCATGAAATTTGTCTGTCAGACTTGCAGAAGTCGTACATGAACTCACTTTTTCTTCCTTTCGCACACACATCTGTCAGCTTCATTCAATTTCTCATAGTCTACTTACTCCACCAAAAGCTGTTTCCCATCAGCTCTAATCTAATGACTGAGTGATTCTGGACCATCCAGTAGCTTTGGCATATTAAATAGAGAGGTCTGTTTTTGGATGTGAGCATTTCTCTTGTGTTTGCACCGTATATGGGATGTCTCTTGTGGCAATCCAAGAGCTATTGGCAGCTGTGTTTATTTGGTTATGAGGACAATAAGCAGAGGGCTTTGCAGACAAAAAAAGAACGCCCCTCAGCTAAATGTTTGGGATTGAGGAGGAAGCACAGGCTTTGATGCATGGGGATTCTCTGCGTGGGGAGACATACTTTGGCGTGTGGGTGGACAGATTTGCTCATGAGCAATCAATGCAGGACATTCATAATGTAGGAGTGTATGTGTGTGTGGGTGCTTGCATCTGACCTGTACATGTATGAGAACATATGTTTTGCGTGATTGAGGGTCTCACTGGTGGTCGGTTGTATATAATAGAGGTTGACCAATTTAAATAAATTATATATAGAGGAACATATGTTTGGGGGAGGCTGGTACTGAAAGAAGCTAAAAAATACATTTTAAGCTAATTCGAACCATGCCTGAAAATCATTATCTGTATCTGCACCTCCTTTACCCACTCTTGGAAGTCTAGATCATTTTTCCCCAACCTGGGGGTCTGGCCCATCCAGGAATCCCAAGATAAATCTGAGGGTTCCAAGGGGATGAGAGGGATACGAAAGCAAAATCTCTCTTCGGTGAAACTTCTTACAATTTATGCACACACAAGAGAATAGAGAGGCAAAGTCCCTCCTCTTTCGGTGTCCCCATGGGACCTTATTATGGGAAAAATATATGGTGACATATATGATATATTGAGATGAATAATTATTCATCAATTATTCAGTATGAGCTACACATATGATCTTTGTCACTTAGAAAAATAATTTTGCAAGTCAAGAAAGTTACTGTTTATAGTAGTGCCATTTAGTTTTGTGTGAAACTGCTCAATGAACTGGCTACAGCTCTTGTCTAGCATGATACACATCACCAATACAAGCACAAGCATCTTACCTGATGGGTTTTATCCAGTGACTCCAGGTCTTCTTATCAGCTGTGAAGTAAAACAACAAGCAAGACTTGTTGCTCATGTGAGTACATACTGATACGAAACACACAGGTATTGTAGCCTCAGTGAGAAAGAAAGTTATGATGTCACGTAAAAGTGCTGGATGTATGCTAATTCATAATAAAGTGTCGGTATTTGACGACTGGGATATGACTCCAGAGTTACATACAGCACCTTCAAAGGAGCAGTGTGTAGGATTTAGTGGTATCTAGCTGTGAGAAAGATTGCAACCTGCTGAAACGTCTTCATTGTAGCATGCATCAACTCAGGATTCCTTCAGTGTTTATTGTTCAGGAGGTTTTTACCTGGAGCTCAATTACTCACAGTGATTTAAACTGGTAAAAACACTGAGTAAAGTGATGTAAGTGAAAAAAAATAAGGCCATGGCCATATCTAGAGCCAGAGTTTAGTTTGTCGGTTCTGGGCCACTGTAGAAACATGGTGGTCTACTTGGAGGACAGCTAACCCTAGATAAAAATGGCTCATTCTTAGTATACAAAAATACAACAATTCTTATTTGCAGGTAATTATACACTAAAGAAAACATATATTATATGTTATTGTGTTTTATTCAATTTCTGCCAATATGTACTTAGTAGTCTTTCTAATTAAGTATTTTTACAGTCTTATACTAAAATCTTATGGCAAACGATTACTTTCTTGACTTGCTAAATCATCTTTTAAACTGACAAACTACAGGTGTAATGGCATGGCATGATTCAAACTGATCAAAACCATTCTTTATTTGTCTCTCACCACTAACTACCATACGTATTTGTCCCATGGTGGTCCACCAGAAGGGAAGGGACTTTGCCTTCTCATAGTGGACAAATTTGTGCTGATTGTGTGTCTTTTAAAACCTCATTATAACAGGACTATGCTTTATCTCTGCCCAAATGTCACATTAGATGGATATTTCACAAAGGCAAGATACTTCTCCACCACATATAAGTGTACAAAGATGAGGTGCCCCACTTTTGATCCCCCTTTCCTTAAAAAGTCTCTATACATCCCTGCTGATTTTTTCCTTTTTTTTGCATGTACGTATTGGACTTTGGGTCTTTGTATTTAGTAATTAATTATGTAGTATTGAAACTTCACATTTCAATATAACTAACACTAGCTGTTAATGTATCTCTCTCTCTCTCTCTCTCTCTCTCTCTGAGCCCCTCCTTGTGGCAAAATGAGTTTATTACCACCTTCATCTTCACAGATGTTGTAGGTCCACTGCTTTAATCCTAAACAGAACCGCTACCTGTTTGCCGAGGTGAAAGAAGTGATTACCTCCTTTACTCAAATAAAATAAATAATATCATACCCTGTACAAACTCCATGACAAGTTAAGTCCTGCATTCAAACCATTACCTAAGTAAAAGTATGTGCATATTATCAGCCCTGTGAGAACCATCTCTAAAAATTCAACTTTTTATGGTGTCAGAAAAATAGCCCCGTTTTTGAGACTTTGTGACGATGCATTTTCTAGCTGATCCAAGAGGATTTCCAGTAGTTTATTTAATTTAAGAAGAGGAAGAAGAGGATTTCTCTAAACCCTTAATCCTTAAGTTTATCAGAAGAATTCAAATAAAAAAATAATCAAATTTGGAGACAGACTACATTGTTTTTGCTGGACAGGAAGGATATGAAACCTTGATGTATTTGTGTTGTACATGAGTGTTTCCATTTTGTACTTGTTAATACTTTTACTCAACTACGTCTCAGAGTGAAATATTGTTCTTTTTACTCCATCATATTTAGCTGACATAAGTAACTTTGCACATTCAGATTATTAAAACAAAAATATAAATCAACTAATAAATTATGATCTATTATTAAACAACCAAGTAAAATGAGCTTCACCTTAAGCATCAGCATCATTAGTGCTGAATATGTTGTTGCATCAATAATTAGAATCATATAAATATAACATGCATTATTCTGAAATTGGCTATTCTGTATGCAGTATATACATTTTGTATATATTTTGATGTTAATAGGCGTGTACTTTTACTAGGGTAAGGTTTTTGAATGCAAAACTTTTAATCGTAACAAAGTTGCCTATTTCTACACTGTAGTATTACTATTACTTAAGTAAAAGATCTGGGTATTTCTTCCACTTCTGGTGATAATGAATCTTTAGTGAGAGGATAAACAAGCTAATGTGCCCGGTGACGTCACGCATACGGACCAATAGGAGGCGGTCAGGTAGTGACAGTCGGTCCTCGACGGTCAGCTGCAGCGACTGCAAACAAAACAGAAGATTTCACAACTTTACTTTAGTTTTAAGGGGAAACATTGAGTCAGATGATGATTTCTTTTAATCTTAAGTGTTGCTGAGCAACTCCATATCATTATTTATTTATTCGCGCATTTTAGTTTCCTGTCGACTGTTAACTTTTCAGCCATGGTGAGTTTGACCCCCTCTCTAAAATGTTTTGCTGTCGTGAACTTTGTGTCAGTAACAAACGCTTAGCATTCACTCCGCGCCGTATCACACATTGCTTTTGTCCACTGTGCCCTACAGGGACCGGCTGGATTAGGTGATTTAAACGGGCTTTACTTGTGTGCAGTGCTTCATCTGTTGAGGATAAAATTAGACTCCTGCAGCATTAGAGATCCTGTGTCACTGTGGGTCTGTTGAGCCCCCAAGGAGGAAGCCTGAGAGACAACTGTCAGGGCATAGATATCCCTCGCAAATGTATTTGGACAAACAAATAAATTAAAACAACACAGATTATGATTTTCACCTTAATCATATTGAGTTTTAACTCACCCAGAAACTATTTTAATATATCACCTAAAGGCCCAGTGTGTAAGGTTTAGGGGGATTTAGTGGCGTCCAGTGTGTTTATTGTTAAGGAGGTTTTTTTCTGGCAGCCGCATTATCTGCAGAGGCCTCTTATTCTACAAAACAAATGGACCAGGTGATTAAAACGGGTAAAAACACGTATTTGTAACGCCTCATGTTACAAATCAGTGTTTTCTCTATGAAGTTTGGTTTGTTGCAAATGGCCTGCCTCCCCAACACCCCTGTGAATGTGTGCCCACCTTCTTCATCTGATCAGTTAATGTGTGCTCACATTATTTCTGATCCAGATGTTAAGGATGTGTTTACCGGGAGGTATTCTAAGGTAAAGATAAAACAATTCTCATTTTCAGGTGATTATACACTGAAGAAGACTTAAATCCCACTAAATTCTACACCCTGGACTGTTATTTTGGGTGAAAGGACCCTTAAAGATGACTGCAGCTGTGCTTATACCTACACTTTGATGTGTAATTTATGACCTGGTAGTATGACTCCTGTGATTACCTGCTCATATGTTGCAGGATGGCGAGGGCCCCCAGGCCCTGAGCGACCTCTGCTTGGTTGAGGTTTGCCGCAGCCTGGACGCTCTGTGCAGCAGACGAGCAGACGGCTCCCTGTGCCTCAGCTGGGCCCCAGTCTTCCCACAGGAGATAGCAGACCAGCTACTGCGTAAGATGGTAACTAAAGGTAGGTCAGGAGGACAGAAACGGCTCCAACAACATCAATGTCAACAACTGAGAGCTAGGGTGTTGGTTTGTTTCAACATATGGGGGACACATATTATGCATGGGTTCCTCCCCTAAGAAATTTGGAGCATCAGACATAACATCTTCTGCAGCCTGATGGGTTTCAAAGCAGGAATTTGTGCCTTTTTTGTGTTAATTTCTGGTGGAAATGGCATTGCAGTTCCTGCTTCAGCTGTAGTTGCCTCATCTTTTTTGTGCTTTATGGCAGATTGCAGCTGTTGCTTTTGAGGTTTCAAGCTACCACCACCTCCTTTACTGGAGACATGAGTCCTTTATACACAGAGATCCCTTGATTGGGCAGCAATCGAGGCCAACCATTAACTGCCCTTTACTTTTATGTACTGAACCAAACAAATGCAGCATAATGCTGCTCCTTTGTGTTATTTTAGACAGACGGCATGCCGGCACTCCAAAAGCAAAAGAGGCGTAACAGCCGTGATGTGTAACACAACAGCGTCAGCCTCTAGAGTGACATGTTACATAAGTGTTGGCAGCACTTTCTAAATAATAATAATAACATAACACGGCAATAACAATCATTTACCATCACTGTTATAATTGGTGGTTGATCACGTCCTCTGCTCGGGAGGTTAGTAGCTCCTGGACCCCGCTTTCTCCCCAATTTGCAGACATTTTCGTGCACTGTTCGTTTTCTTTGAGTTAGCTGCTAACTGCCAATAGCTGCTTTTTAATTCTCTCAGTGGTGGATTGCACACATGATGTCAAACGTCACACTCATCCCTTTCTGTAAACTGTAATTTTTACACAGATGTTGATTCCGCGCTGTTACTTTCTCCACTAGTGGCTTATAGGCAAGACAACTCAGTCCCCCCATTCTGCAATTTTACCTTTTATAGAGAATGGCAAGGTGGAATAACTGTGTGACATTCCCAACCTGAACAGGCAGTGTAAAATTATGTTTATTATTATTGTTACAACTCTGAGTTGCTTTCTAGTCATTTACTTGAGGGACAAATTCGTGTTTTCTAAGTATTGAAGGGGCTTAAGACTGAGGGAAGCTGCAGCTACTAAGTATTGATGCATGGTATGTTATTTTTTGGCATATAGGATATCAGCAGAAAATCCAATAACATGCGCTATCAAGTGATAGAAGTTCTGTGGCAAATTAAAGAAAAGGGACAAACAAACTCACCCCAAAACAAATGTGAACTTAAGTTAGTTATATTTCTTCAGGCACACAACTTCCTGTATGATCACAATATAATCACAGTGTCAGAGTGGCATTACCTCATCATCATATGATTTATCAATTCACAGTATTGTATGCCAGGCTGAAATTATGGGAAATTAAGTCCATTACATAAACATAAATGTGGCTGACTTTTTCCAACAGCATCTCTGTCTCCTTCTTCCCACAAGGGATTCTGAATGACACAAGTGTTGGGATTTTCCGAAACTGCAAAGAGCTCCGCCTGCGTCGAGCCTCCATCCGCTGCTGTCCAGTGTCTGCGCAAGCTTTCCGCCTGGCCCTCTGCCCTCACCGGCTCCAGGAACTAGATGCCTCCTGGGTCTCTGGTGGTCTCACTGTGGCTAACATCGTCTCAGGCCTGGCCTCCAACCCAGAGTGCAGATCCAGCCTGCAGAGGTTGTCCCTTACTGGGCTTAATGTGGACTGGGACACTCTGGGGGAAGATGGAGGGACCCGTGTTGGCTTTAGCTCCCTGCAGGGCTTGAGGACGCTCAACCTTGCCAACACAGACCTGACTGATGCTGTACTTGAGGATATCTGTGCTCTCCCTCGGCTGGAGAGCCTGGACATCTCCTGCAGCGCTGTTTCAAAACTTACTGCACTGCTTGACTGCAAAACCACGCTGAGATCTTTGACTGTCCACAGGCTGCGGCAGCTGGACATGTCCTCTGCCAGGTTGCTCTTTGTCCTCGGTCAGCTGAATGCTCTCAGGCATCTAGACTTTTCCGAGGACCATTTTGCTGTGGATGACAGTGACGGGAGAGACGGGGATGAGACGGTGCGGCAGATTCTGGAGGGGAGTCCACAGGTCCTCCCTTCCCTCGTTTCTCTCGATATCTCTGGACGGAAGAGAATCTCTGAAGCAGCAGTCAGAGCGTTTGTGGAGGCCAGAGGTGGACTGGTCTTCCTGGGCCTGCTCGCCACCGGGGCTAGCTCCTGCGACGTCCTGTCTTCACATAAAAACCTCAAAGTAAGTAGCTAGTTCTAGCATCAGGCACAGAGTTGATGTCATTCTATCGTCTGTAAGATGTCAGAGAATGTTATGGGTAGACACTTGAGCTCAACTCTCACATAAGTTTCTCATTTGCCTTTGACTTGAGGCTCTTTTTGTATATGTACTGAAAATGCCCACTGCTTTTCCTGTCTCCCTGATGATGCTGATGTGCTGTGTATTTTCAGGTAACTGGAGAGGCTAATGAGAACCAGGTGTGTGAGGTACTGAGAAGGTACGGAGACCGCGAGTGTTTCATGCGAGAGGCCCTCATCCATCTCTACAATCTAACCACTGATACTGACAAACCACAAGCGGATATGCTTAAGGTACAATGGTTTGCATTGTGCGTGACTCTCTAAAGAATCATTTCATTTATTACAACACATTTTTATTGGTGGTTGCAATATCTGACACTGAAAATTATTCTTTAAAACAACCTTCAACTACCTTCAAGTAAAGGTTGTAAACAGTCTAAAAGTTTAGAACAGACCATCTAAGCCACTTAAAACTAAAGGCAAGCACACCTAAAATGTCACTAATAGGCCCTAAAAAAATACTTTTCTGATTAATATTTTGTTCAACATTTTCCCCTCATAAAAAGTAAAAAAAACAACAACAAAAAAGCCCCTGAAAACCTGTTCTCCACTAAAATCGACATCTAGCAGATGTATTATAGTGGTAAGTCTAGTTAGCATCTTTAATTTGTTATTTGTTAGCTTGTGGGCTAATTTTCATTGGCTGACTCAGCATGACTGGATGTAAAATGTACAATAATATTTCTTACAATGGGGTTTTTTGGTAGACTGGGGATATGAACAGAAGAAAAATACATCTTTTAGTAGAAGGACATGGACATCAGTTTTTAAACTGTGATTGATCTTAAAAAAATACAGTTTGGGTAACAATTTTACTCTTCACCTCGTATTTCTCTTCCAATTAAGTTTTGTTAACCCTGTAAAACATGAGCAGATTGGTTCAATTTCTTTCAAAAAATATGGGAAGAATGCAATGCGCAATTTAAAAAGACGTGGCCCAAAAATGAGCAAAAAAAAAAAGTAAACACGTTTCTAGGAAATGACCTGACAATAAGTAGAAACAAGTAAAAACCAAAAGCAAATCTATAATATAGTTTTTTGGACATTTTCGTTTTTTGGAGGGGATAATGTTCTAATAATCATCCCCTCCTTCATAAAACTAATGTATTGTGTGATATAATTCTCTGAGTTGGTCATTTTTTCCAATCTTGAAAAAGAAATTATACAAATTTCCTCAGGTTTAAAGGGTCAAATACCTTATGAAAGCTGTCTGAATGCAGCACAAGAAAACTGATGTCAGTCCAGGTTTCAAAGAGTTAACCGATTGTTAAAGCTATATGATTGTGTTTCCTGTCCCCTATGACTTTTTTAAAATCTAATTTTAATACAGACAGGAGTGCTGGCCAAAACAAAAATAATATGTTGTTAGAAACAAGACTTATACTTTTATACTTTAGTATAATAATAATGGTAAGTAGCATTTCTATGGTTAACTGAATAATATTTTTTAGGATGTTTTACTCTAGTGTTGCACAGTATCTCCACTTATCATCTGCCAGATGAGATGCTTTAGTTAAAGTTTTCTAGTTAATCCTTTATTTGAACAGGAAGACTTACTAAGAACAAGATTTCCTGTCCAACATGATAAACATTTACAGGATGAGCACAGAAAAACACAGAACTTCACAACAAGACACAACTTTCACACATGGTAGATATTATTTCCACAGTACAGGAAACAAGTTCAAGTAGCATTCATAATACTTAAACATAATGTCAATGAGATATTTTAAATTGTTTGTAATTCATTCCCTTTGTAAGGAGCTTAGCATTTCAAACCATTTTTGGAGCTCTGTTTGAACAAACTGTACAGCTTAAGATGAAATGTCATCTGACCTGACGTTATAATTACTGTATTTAGTCTTGATGTTGAAGAGGAGGTAAAGAGGCAGTTTCTAGTAGAGCCTTACAGATAAATAGTACAATACAGCTGTCTTGGTGAGTAGTTTGGAGGGTTACACAGTAATTATGTGTGGGAGATGCCCTGTCCCATCACTTTCCTCTCCTGATAATAGTTCACAACATGACATCAGTCACAAACTCAAACTGTTTCTTATTCTGAGGCTCATGTTTTTATGACACACACTTCTTTGTTAAGTGTAGCTGGTACTGAGTGCGATGCAGAGCCACCCCACCTCCCTGCACGTCCACCTGGTGGCCACAGCGTGCGTGTTCAATCTGACCACTTCGGACCTGGCAGAGGCCATGCCTGTCAGCCTGCTCAGCTCCACTGTCAGCCAGCTGCTGTTCTCAATGAAGACCTTCCCCAACCACCAACAGGTCAGCTGACACGCTCAGTGTTTCAGGTTACAGATTCATAATGATATGATGCAGTTGCACAATGGCAAAATGTGGCACAGACTGGCCCGGCTGCTACCAGCTGACATGTCATTTATCAGATTCTGAACTAATAATTGTTGCATTCGGTAACAACTCCCATTCTGCCGCTTTTAAACTATATTTGTAATTCTTAACTTGTAGGGGCGAAATCACAAAAGGATTGTGCAGATTTTGTGTGTGCTAAAACTACAAAATAAGAAAAAAGAAACAATTGCAAAGGGTGATATGCATCCCTAAATGTGCTGCCTGGCAAAGGGTCTCAGTTTTGCTCAAATTTAAATGAGATGATATGCATACATTTGGGGCAAAACTTGCCCCTTTCTATGCAAATGAACCTAATTTCAAAAACAGTTCTAATCACAAACATCGTTGGTAATAGCCACATGCAGTTACAGTGAAATTACTTGCATCAGAAAAGAGTTGATAGTAACCCAAAGGCACTGACAAACTCGGATATTAAATTCCAAATATGTTTTTTTTCTCTGTTAAGTTTACATTCCTTCACTGACGTTTTGATGAATGCCTCTGAACCTCGTTGGTTAGGACCTACAGCTCGCAGTGTGAAAATCTGTTTTCCTCTTCTCTCTGATTTTCTTCTGCCTACTATGCTCCTGCTGCCTTCGAGCGCAAAGGCAACATTTATACAATGCCACTTGGATAATTGCAATCAAATGCAAAAAAGGGGAAACTGCACTTAGCTGCATACATTTATTTGTGTGTTTGCACTATAATATAATCAGGGCAATATCTTTTTTTGAGAATTGAACCTTAGACGGGGCAGATAGTGGTTTCTGAATGATGTGCAATCAAGCTCCAACCGCTCCCAAAAACCAATGCTGCGTTTCATTAGTAGTTCCACTCTCCTTCCTTCACTTCTTCACAGCCTTTGGTACTACGTAACAGCTGAAGTCACATGAAGGTCACATGGAGAGCCAAGGAAAGCAGATGGGGGACTGAAATGAAACTCACCTGACCTGGTTCACTTTCAGCCCAACTGTCACAGATTGACCACCGTTTGCAGGATAAGCACTGCTTTTTTACAAATCATTAAATACATATAAATAAATTAAGTAAACACCTGCAGACTCCTTTCTGTGAGCTGAAGTTAGATAATTGCAATACACCAGCAGTCAGTTGGTAATACGCTGCATCAGTTTCTGATTTAATCATTTCTGATAGTTATCTCTATCATGTTTGTTAGAACTATTATTTTAAGTTTATAACATCTTGCAAAACAGCTTTTTTTCCACAAATTTACAGATAATGTATGGAATGCAGATATCGCACAAGCTTAACAGGACAACAATACACGAAAATATGATTTGCAATTTTGTATGACAGGTTTCAGTAAAATATCAAGAAATTAGATTTTTTAATATGCCAACAGATGAGTAAATCTATACACATGTAAGCCTACACATACCGACCCTTAAGATATATTAGAAAAAGCATGAAACTGAAAAGCATGTCAGATAGTGAATGTACTAGATTTTACTTTTTAAAATTTATTTACCAGTGTATTCATCTTCTCCTTAATCTGTGGTGCAACCAGAGTTTAACTTATTACTGTCCCCTAACATGGATGGATTTTCTTACATCAAATGCATAACTGCAATGCATTTTGGTTGATAAAGACCTCTGAATTGTCCATCGTTGTTCACTTCCTCCCTCAGCACTCCGAGGGTCCATCTCACCAAGTTAAATTCAGTTTTTATGACAATTGGAATGGCACTTATGATGGTGGTGGGGATTTCCAGAGGGCAAATGCTGATGGGAAGTGAGCCAGAGCATGTTGAACGACTATTATGCAGATGGTGACTGCTGAAATGCTGAACGCAAGGCTTTCGAACTCCACAGACCAATGGGTGACATCATGGTGGCTACATCAATTATCTTTTACATTACATTTGCGCAAATCATGCTGCCGCAATCCATTCTTTGTGAATTCGCCCCTCTGTGTTTGGTACTCCATCATACCTCATATGTTTTCCTACACCCATGTAGTTCTTGAATTCATAAACTGTTTCCATCTCTCCAGGTGCAAAAGAACTGTCTGCTGGCGCTCTGCAGTGACTACATCCTTCAGGATGTCCCCTTTGACAAGTTAGTTAATTCCTTGCAGTTATATTATGATGTACGAGCCCACCATTACGCAGAAGCCTGGATAATCAGTGCACTCACAGAGTGGCACTGGAGTGTTTTTCCAACAAAACTGTGATCCAACTAAAATATATTTAGTCTTGTCATGAAAGTGCCAAAAGAAATAGTTCCTCCAGATGTAAAATTGCAGACCTGAACTCAGATTTTCCCAAAGGCTTCTCTGTACATCACTGGTATATTTTTGTAATACTGTGTCCCTTATATCCATAATGTGATCATGGTTTAGGTATTTAGCAGCCACGCTGGTGATTAACTGGCTGCGCAGCCACGAGGATCCGACCCTTCAGAGGATGGCTGTGGCTGTCATCTCCATTCTGGTAGCCAAGGTCAAGACACTGCTCGCTTACTGTGCATTAGTCTGCTGCAGGAAAATAGTACGGCACCTGTTAGTCCCACCTGTTAAGAGCCCCGTGCCTCAGTCACCTCCTGCTCCTCTGTGACACTAATTTCAACAGCCAGCTTTATGCTTTCATTTAGTCCAGATAAATGGAGCTAATTTTCGCTAAACGTACAATTTGTTCTAGTTTGACATTTAGGAAAATATGTGGAATTCAAAGAAGCCCTCATCTCTTTGTTTTATTTGCAGTTGTCCACAGAGGAGACTGCTCAGCTCGGCAAGGACGTCTTTATAATGAAGGTACATTTACACTGTCAGGGTATTTGGTTTCACACTTACACAACGTCCCCAGCTTAGCACTAGATATGCATAAGCATACTTGTAGTTCTCTCTCTCCTCTCTCTCTGTCTCTTTCACCTGCTGTATTTTCCTCTACCTACTCTGTACACTCTTAGAAATAAGGCTTCCAAGCGGGTTCTTCCTGTAGGGCTGATGGTCTGCCCAAAAACATTTGCTTCTGAGTAACCCTTTTTTTAAGACTTGGGGTTCCAATAGATAGACGACAGACAGATCATTTTCTCCATTACTACATTTGACTTAGACTCTGCAAAGCCAGACCCTTTTTAAAAAGAAACGGTTTTGTTTTTTTGGTAAGACTAAGGGTTCTTTTAAGAACGACTTTCATCCAAAGAGCCTTTTTTGGAAGAAAGAGTTCTTCGATTTTTGAAAGCATGGGTGTTAAAAAGATCCTCGCCGTCAAATATGAAGATGTTTCTCTATGTGAAACTATGTTTTTTTCAAGTGGTATTTTTAAATATAGATATATCTTGTAGCATTACTTTAGCTTTCAAAATCCTAGTACAGCCTATATAGTATAGTACTATGCAAATAGTGTTATGTACAACCTTTAATCGCATTGCATCGCAATTAAGTAATAACAGAATGTAAGCTTGCAGGTTATCAATGCGATCTGCCACTTTGCCACCCATCTATACTTCTGTTGTGCATTGTGCAACACACTTTATTGATGATACATTCTTGATTACAATGTTTTTGCTGAAACTGGTGAAAATGTGAGCTGTTTCACTAGATAGCACCAAGATTTCAAGAATCTTAAAAGGGAACCAGTTCAAGAACAAGATTAATTTGGTGGAAAAGTGGTATGAAAGGGTTCCAGGTGGAACCTTTATCAAAGATTATACCAAGAATCAAAAATGATTCTCCTCTGGGGATAAGCCAAAGAATCATAAATGCTAAATGTTAGCACCTTTATTGCTAAGAGTGTGTATATATACTCATTTACTTGCTGTCACTTCAGTGCTCCATGTGCTCGTCCTTCACGGTTTACTGTTACTCCATTATTCAATTACCCCTCTCTGTTTCTCTCTTTGTCTGTAATCAGGCTTCTCTCTATGCTTCAGTTACTTTGTACTTATTGTACGTCTGCTGCCACTTATCCACATGTAAATTACAGTATCCAGCAGTTGAATTCAACACTGCCAAAGGATGCTTCCTGTAAAGCCACAAATTTATTTCCAAAAGTTGATATTCCCTATTCCGTTTTTTGGCTCTTTCATCGTCCCTCTCTATCATTCCCCTCGTCTCATGTTTTCTCCACTCATTCGCTCCGTCTCACAGCAGCTGCTGGCTATTGTGCAGCAGAAAGCCATGGATGGAGTGGTGGACTCCACTCTGAAGTTCGCCCTGAGCGCTCTGTGGAACCTGACAGATGAGATGCCCGCCGCAGCTCGCAATTTCATCGAGTGCCAGGGCCTGGAGCTGTACGAGGAGGTTCTGGAGGTAAAAGAGCCCCAAAAATACACTGATGGACACATTAATACAGAACTGCACCCACACAGAGGATCACACAAACATGGTCTCATGCTGGGTTTTTTTGTGTTGCAGACCTACTACACTGAACCTTCCATTCAGCAGAAAGTACTTGGCCTCCTGGTGGGTTGTGTGTGTGTGTGTGTGTGTGTGTGTGTGTGTGTGTGTGTGTGTGTGTGTGTGTGTGTGTGTGTGTGTGTGTGTGTGTGTGTGTGTGTGTGTGTGTGTGTGTGTGCGTGTGTGCGTGTGTGGTTGCCATTGTTAGTTTAGAACATGATTTTTGATCATGTGCCACAGTCCTATTCTTGTTTTTATAGTTTGCTTAAACCAAAAAGGGGTATCATAGCTGCATGACAATATCCTCCAAAAATAAAACAAAACGTTTTAACATGAATGTACATTGTGTGATTGGATCCATTCACAATCCATCTGTGTTTACAGCTTATGCTCATTTTCTTCCTGCAATCTTTCCCACATTCAAGGCTTAAAGCTGTGGCATGAGTTTAATTTTGACATCACTGGGCAAAAATCCCGTAATTAACTTTAAATATATTGTAATTCAAGTGGTCTGAGAGAACACTAGACTGGTGGGAGGGGCTAAGGGTCGAGAAGGGAGAGCTGCAGACAAAGGGTTTATTTCCAAGTACTGCAATTTTTTTTATTTGCCTTTTCCAGATTCTTGCCCACCCCAGCTTTAATGTTCTGACATCAGGTAGCATCTGAATTGCCCCCAAATATTTAAGATGTTTTGACCAATAAGATTAAAATCCATTTGTTGGTATCCTGACAAAATCAATTCCTGTATCCCCTCTGGCAGAACAACATAGCAGAAGTTGAGGTGCTACAGGCAGACCTGATGGAGGAGGACTTGCTGGAACACATCCTTAATCTGCTGCAGGACACAGAGGTGGAGGTGGGGGTCCGTTACTTTGCAGGAGGGACTCTGGCACAGCTTGCCTCCAGACCAGAGGCCTGGACGTTGGACGAGGAACTCCGCAGCACCATACTGGAGCAGCTGGTGTGTGTGTGTGAGAGGCAAAAGTTTTGGATGCTGGTCTGAATTTGACATGAAGTAAAACTCACAAAGTGTCTTTCTTTATTGCAGCATGCATCCATAATGACATGGACACAACTCGAGAGAGAAATGGTCTCTTACAGGTGAGAGAAATGTAAACAAAATGGAAAGAAAGCTTTTTTTTTTTAATGCATTTACTCATTCTGTCTGTTAAAGTCAACATGAAATGTAAAATACATGTTGCATAACACTTGAAAAAAGAATTTAGCACCACTGTCCCAATATTCTGCCCAGTTGTTACTTACTTAGTGTATATAGTTATGGTTCATTTATTTGGATATCTGGCGAGATTTCATATAGGAATGTGCCACGCAGAATAATACCAGGACTGACAGAAAAAACTCAGACAATCACAAGAATGCATTTAAAATCTATTGAAAATAATTTTATGCGTGTCAGTTACATTCCCTGGATAGCATTTTTGCCAAAGAAAATCGACTGTCTGGTTAATTAAAGCACAAAATACAGCCAAAATAAAAATGCTTAGAATTGCTCAAAAGTGTTATTTTAATCCCAATGTCTCCTTGTGTCCTCACTTCAGGTCATTCCGTCCGTTTTGCCCCCTGCTTGAGACTTGGCAACCCTCAGGAGTGCAGCTGTGGGCAGTCTGGGCCATGCATCTGGTCTGCAGTCAGAACAGTAAGACACAGACACACATACACACTACAGGGGGGGTACTGGGATGTCATGCAGAACTACGTGTGGTACAGTTCTAGAGCTGTCAATGTCGACTAACCAATGACTTGACACTGACAGAAAAATAATAGACAATCATTTTGATAATTGATCAATCATTAGAAATAATTTTACATGCAAATATGCCAGAAAAAGCTATTTTCAGATTGTTAAATATGAAGATTTTCCTGCTTTTCTCTTTATATTAAACTGAATATTGATGGCCTTTTGGACTGTTTGGCTGACAGAGCAAGACATTTGAAGGTGTTGAGTTGAACTTGGACTGAGATGGACAGTTTTCGCTAAGAAAATAATGTAAGAAAATAATGTGCAAAATAATTAGTAATGAAAATAACCATTAGCTGCAGCCCAACACAATATTTTGATGCAAAATCGAGTTGAGCTATCTGTTGTCATGTCACAAATATTGCACCCTCTGTTAGGGCTGCTCAACTATGGTAAAAATCATCATCTCGATTATATTCGTCAATATTGAGATCCTCATTATTTGACACAATTTCTCACTGACCTTGGAAACTACATGGATTTCTTAATCTTCTTAATGCCTTATTGCCGGTGATAGCTGTGGCTGGAGGCATTATGTTTGTGGGTTGTCTGTCTGTCCCATTCTCGTGAACACAATATCTCAAGAACGCCTAGAGGGAATGTCTTCAAATTTGGCACAAACCTCCTCTTGGACTAGACAAGGAACTGATTTAATTTTGGTGGTCAAAGGTCAGGTCACTCTTGAATGCAATATCTCAGGAACACTTTGAGGGAATGTCCCCACAAGAATGTTGACGCTATCTAAATAGATAAAATGATGAAGTGATGACATTTTATATTCAAAAGGTCAAAGGGCAACTTCACTGTGTAATCGCAATGCTAAACACTATGCAAAAACACTTTTGTGGCCATTAATCAGTCATATGCCAGAAACCATACTACACTGGGGACTCTAATCTTGGGTGTCCACCTTGAAACTGTGCTGATTGTAGTGATCTTCTCTGCTGCCAGGTTGAAAAATGTGTGTTCAGGATCCGTGTTTACTGTTCACAGACATGGATGTAAAGTGTAAGTGCAACTTGACTGGTGTGCAGAGGCATACAATCGGGAGGTTGTAATTCTAGTTTCTTTAAAAAAATTCTCTTCAATAGTGGATTTTCTTGAACTTAAAATACAATTCAACTTACAAATAAATTGGACAAAAACAAAATAAAACAGATAAATAAAATAAATGTTGAATAGCCTAAAGGACTTTGATTACTCTGAGCAGCATACATGGGGATGAATTATAAAGTACTATATACAAATATATTTCTTGCTTTTTCCATGATGGTCTGAACAAGCAAGCTGGCTTAATTTGTCGCTAGTCACTTTTTTTTTTTTTTTTTTAGAAATAAAGCCACCAAGTGGGTCTAAAATGTCACTTAATTTAGTGAGAAAGTTGGGGGGCTGGATTTGTAACACATGACAAAATAAGAGCTTCATTGCAAAATGGAATGTGGCACAATAATAATTTTATTTTGATTTTCTTGTTTTCATAGTCATTGGAAGCCAAAAATCAAAAATTAAAATTTAATTAATCCCCACATTATGTAATGTTAAATAGATTCTTGTAGACTTCTCTCGAGTATTAATATTCAAGTGGTGGTTGAAGCCTCTGTGCCTCTCTCATGTTCTCATCACGTCTCTCTCCGTTCCTGTAGCTTCACATTACAGCAACATGATGGAGAAGGAGGGCGTGACTGAACTTCTGAGGGCTTTGACTGCACACCCCAACACACACGCTGACATTAAAGGACTGTCAGACAGCATCTTGCATATGGTAGAGCAACACCGGGGTCACTTAGGGTCCTGCAAAGACCTGATGGGGCCTCGAAATTCTTGACAAAAGTGACAGGAAATGTATTTTATCATTATTTTATGAGCTGTGCCTAAAATGTGCTATACCTGAGGTTGCAGATACAACACTGGAGTACATACAGTTCAAGTCGATCATCTTGGAATTGGATATGGAATAAATTATGTTCTAGATATTTTATATAGAAAGTATGATCAGTGGTCGTGACGTCATGAATCGTGATCTACTTTCAGACTGTAGGTTTAGTTTAAAATCCTTCTGGGAAAAAAAACGTAATAGACAGTGACTATATTATTTGCACCATATCGAGGTCAAATTGCTGTCAAGCTGGAAAATGTTTGACCTTAATAAAGTGTTTTAGAAGTTACAGACTAAAGCTTGTGTTGTAAAGCATGCATAGACTGAAAACCTGTCACTAGAGGGTGCTTTGGTACTGTAGCCTCAGGGCTGTTTTGCCTTTAAGGTCTGTTTTTGTGAAATATTCACTCATCAGATGTTTAGATTCAAGATCATGTTTATCTGTCTGTACTGAGGGCCTCATTATAAAGCAGTCATGCTGGAGAATAAGTTATCTCCCCTCTCCCTCTCCCGCTCTCTCTCCCCTCTAGTATCCTAGATGCTGAATTCATTATATTTTATGTAACACACAGCTGGAAGACAGAACAGCTCGTAGGCATCCACAGAGTCTATTCTAAGTTGCCCTATTAATAAATCCTTTTGAAAAGTGGATTAACAAGCTCTCGTGAATATTTTAGTTGTTCCACCGTGTTCAACTTTTAAGTGTCAAATCCCCTTAATTCACATTTTTAAATCCCCCAGAGGAATTCAAAGGGATCTGCTAAATAGAATATGGCTTTGCATGCTTGTGATTCATCCAGGTTAGTCATCTCCTTGCCAGTGGTAGGCTGTGTCAGAGAAGAGCTGTGTAAACTGATCCAGGGTCAGTATTTAACTACTGCTTGAACCCCTAAACATTAATGTCACAGTCCTGTGGGGTCGAAGGTCGAGAGCTCTGTAGTGAACATGGTGTTCAGTTACCGTGAGAAGTTCAAGTCAAGAGACGTGTGGGGAAATGCCACTGCTCTCCAGGCGCTGTAGGTCATTCTATAGCATGCACAGTGACTTTGCACTGGTGTTGGGTGTGTACATGGAAAACATTGCATGTGAGGTTGTAAGGTGAACAGAGGAGCCAAAGGGTAACAGTGGTGTGCATTGCGTTAATCAGGTCTTAAGTTTGTGGCTCAAAGAGGCTATCAATATTCAAGTGACACTCGAAACAGACGGCGTATCAAGTAACCAAATGAAAGACAAAGGGAGAAAAAATTGAAATAGTAGTTCAGTGTTTGGGGAAATGCCTTGATTTGTTTTGTTGCGAAGAGTTAAAATAGTAGATTTTTTACCACTCTCAAGTTTGTATGCTAAATATGAAGCTAGAGCCAGCAGCATGTTAGCTTAGCTTTTCGTAAACACTGGACACAAGAGGAGACAGCTAGGCTGGCTGTTAAGCGGTAAAGAAATTTACCTACCAGCACCTCTAAAAGTCATGATTTAACACGTTTACTTTGTGCAAAAAAAACACACATTAAAACCACAGTTTGGGAGGGTATGTGCCAGACTGTGTCATGGCCATGAGCAGTCTCTGCTGGTCTCTAGCAACACCTCCCAGTCCAGTATAGTCATAATGTATAACCCATCTGTAAATCACATGTTGACATTTTTCCACTTCATTAAATACATGGATTAAAAAACATGAGATATTATCTTTTCTGTACATATGTAGCTTATGCAGATAGCAGGTCAGCTTAGCTCAAAGAAATACTTCATCTCCAAATGACCATTTGTATATTTATTACTCACCCCAATTCATGAAGAAAATTCATGAAGAAAACTCCAAAAACAGAAAATCCAAAAATGAGAAATTTTTTGATGAGTCACAGACATAATTATAGGTCTTGATTAAAATGTTTAAGCCCACTGCATCAGGTATAAAGTTCAAGAGCTGCAGAATGTGCAGCTGTCACATTAGAAATAACAGAGTGATGAAATGAAGGTTATATTAACTTGTGCACTCACATTTAGTAATTTTCTGCCAACATTCCTCTCTCGCCTTAATTGAAGTAACAGTGTAGCTTTTTACTGTAATACTTTTAGAATATTCTTCAAAGGCAGATGTAGGCGGCCCACAGTTGATCATTTCTGTGTGTCGATTGTTGCACTTGATGCGTCATTTGACTCATTTTATGGGAACGTGTACAGAGCCTGAAGCAGAGAGCCTGGATTGACAGAGCAAGATGATAACTGCCTTTGTGGTACCTTGTTATCTCTGACCGAGGCTTTAGGGTTTGTCGAGCACAGCCCGCAGCAGCTACCATGTTCAACGATGAAAAGTTACTGCCTTTGTTAATGGAGTCTGGCTTTGAAGAGAGCATAAGTTTCACTTGTAGTTCAGTTCCTTGTTGAGAGGGCTGTCTGTTTTGGAAGTACTGAGCATCTGACTGAATAAATGAGACTGGGATTATACTGCACAAGTTGTGTGAGAGTTTGAAAACAGATGGAGTTTTGCTGTCGTTAAACACGAGCCTGGTAAAAACCATCCTGATATCGTGAGCTCAACAATCTGTAACTTTGCCTGTCTCAGTCTGGACTCGCTCCCACAAATTAAAAATAAAAGGATTAATATATGTTTTTAGACCTTTTTCTTTTTTGTTTTTACATATTTTTTTAATCATTAAACAAACAAAATATATTGTGGGAATCGGTGAGCTTTAGAGGTGCTCGTAACAGATTTTTTCTCTGTTTCCAGGCTTTATTGTTAGAAAATCATCTGTCTGCAGCTTCATATTTACCATACAGACATGAGAGTGGTATCAATCTCCTCGTCCAGCTCTAAGCTACATAACAAATACACATATTTCTTGAAATGTCAAAGCCTTCGAGAACAGAGAGAAAGAAAAAGATGGAGATAGAAACAGTGATGGCTACAGAGAAATTGACAGGTGCAAAAATAGGATTTATGGCTGAAAATATCTCTAGACGGGATAAAAAAAGAATGGGAGGGATAAAGAGAGACATGCTGGAGATAAGAGGAACAGAATGAGTCAAAGGAAATTAAAGCCCCTTTCATGCTCTACGATAGTTTGTGCTAAAATACCACAGACCTGTTTACAGATTCCCTGTCTCAGTTTGAAATATCATTGTCCTGCTTTTGAGTTGGAGCTTAGTGTGAGTAAGCATCTCGTTATCTCACTTTTGCAGCCAGCTCTATTGGATTAACATAATCGTGAACCAGTCTGGGCAAACATGGAATACACTAATGTACAATGCAATATATCTCCAGCTGTGAGTGTGTATGCATGTGTCCGTTCACTTGTGGGGAAGAGTTGCAGTGCATGTGTGTATTTGTGTAGCCATGTCTGTGAGTTACCAAGGCTACAGAAGCAAATAAGAGACGAAAGTATTTGAATTTCAACAGCCATGTAAATAAAAATTTGGAAATCAAATATTCCATGTTGCTTTAAATTTCAAAATTATCTATCTGAATTTTGTTATCCGAATTCACTTCTTTGTAATTAAAGTATGGCATTTCTTCATTTGCAATTTGAAAAATTCATGTTTTTCTTTCAGTGTTCATAAATTCTGAACCAAAAATTATAGCTTTTAAAACTAGATTCAAGTTGCCCAAATTAGATTCAGATCTAAAAAATCCAAAGTGATTAAAAAAATCAAATTGAACATTAGTCAAATTTCATTAGTTAATTTCAGATCCAAAAATTCAAGTCTAAAATGTATTGAAATAGCAGTACTCAGGCTACTTGGAATAAAATCTAGCATTTATTCATCAAAACAACTTCTGACCTATCAGAGCACAGTATGTCAGTAATGTGATCCAAGAAAGTTGAAATGAAAATTTAAACCAAAGGAGACTATCAGAGAGAACGACGGGAATCTAACTCATCCAGTTAATGTTTTTTAGGTACTCTTGATTGAACAGAAACATTTAGGCTTGATTGCCTATCCTGTTTCTTTTTGAAATTTTTGGTTGATATTATTTTTCTATCAAAATGTTTGCCAAATCAGTTTTGACTGATTTTGTATTTGATTTTTCTTGTTACAACTAGGGTTTTTAGACCTGAGATTGAAAATTTGAGCAACCTGACTATGTTTTTGAATTAATTTTTTTAATTCAAACTTGGGAACACTGATAAAAAAAAAAATAGATTTAAATTCAGCTTTTGAAATTGCAAATCAAGAAATTGCAAATTTCTCTGCCAGGTGAGCTCCAGAATTTTAATTTCATACAGGTGAATTCAAAACAAATACATTCAGACACATTGTTTTCAAAGTACAATATTTCAATACCATTAATTCAGATTTTAATATCAAGTTATCAGTGGCTGTTCAAATTCAAATATTTATGACTTTTATTGGCTTCCATACAAAGCCTGAGTGTAGACCATAATGCAGCCGTACAGGTTTTTGAGTTGGAAGCTAATTAATTACCCCTAACCTTTTTAATACCCAGAGAGCAGAACAGGGAAAAAGTACATTCAAAGAGCAGGAGGAGAGGTCGAACAACAAGACAAAGCAAAAAACACTTCTCCAGGCAGAACTGTGACGCACAAAGGACACACCATCTCCTCTCAAATGACCTTTTATTGCTGGGGAAGGATACAGAGCTGGCAGGCCCCTGAGCCTGTGTGCAGATATGTAACAGCAGTAGGACCATCATTCTCTCTGCCAAGTGGAGGCAGGGGCTCACTCTTCACCATTAATCAATAGCCACTGTCACAGAGAGGGGCTGAGTAGAGCTTGTCAATATCAAGTCCAATAGAAAACATGGTGTGTAACATAGGATAGAACACAATCATTTTTAATAAATTGAAATAAATCCAGCTTATGAATAATTTATGGTAATAATGTGGTGTGGTAATGATGGAGAAAGTGAGGGAAAATTCTCAAAAAATCAGTTTTGGCCTGTAATGAAAACCAGGCATTTAGCTTATTTCTGTCTTTGTCTGTGCTTCGGTGTGGATGAAATCTAAAGTGACAAATAATTAACATGAAAAGTAAGCAGGAGCACTCATTACTCACGGTATGCTGCAAGCTTCAGAAATACATTTAACTTAATATAAGTTGCAGCAATTGCTTTATGTTCCAGCTTAGCACGGCAGTTTGGGAGGTTGGATTTTGGCTGGCGGTAATTTGGTGCTGTCATCCATACATGAGGCAGTGATTAATGATGAAATTTTCTTGAAATAACTGAAACACAGGCACCCATTTTCCATCACCAGTCTCTGGAAATATAGCCCACATTTTTAACTTTGGTGTAAGTAGTGCCACCGCTCTGTGACTAAAGGATTTTCCTCATATTTTGTGTGTGTTTGTGTGTGAGTGAGCATATTTGTAAGTAGATGTGTCAGAGGGCTATTACGGTCGGTTAGAGCCGCTCTTACTTGATGTCACATCTCCCATCTGCGGGCGTTTTACAGTGGTCGGTTTGCCCTCAGCTCAGTGGATGCACACAATGGTGCAAACAACCGCAGGCAGGAAACACGCCTGCGTCCAGAAGCTGTGTGCGTTACCTCGTCTATTCGCCGAACTGGCTCGCAGTCACAGCTGTGCTATTGATGTGAACGTTACAAGCTGAGTGGATCTCTGTCCTTAAGCACATCCTGACCACTACCTCAGCCAGGCTGGTGAATGATGTGATAAAAAACAAACACCCATTCTCAAGCACAACAATGCTGTCATTAATAACACTGTATGCCAACTTAAAGATAGAGCTCTATATTTTGGTATATACCCTGATTCGCTTTCCTGCCAAGAAGGAAATGAGAAGATTGCTACCACTCTAGATGTTTGTACTCTGAAGCTACAGCCAGTAGCCTGTTAACTTAGCTTAGCGAAAGAGCTCATGGTTATAACCAATCACAGTACAGTAGGATGGGACTAACACTTGGGGAAAAAATTAATGTGTTTGGCATGTAAACTATGTTATATGAACAATCCCACAGTGCAATGTGCTGCATTTTGTTGATGATACTGGCTATAGCTTCAGTGCAGAAACATTCGTGATATCAAACTTCTCATCTTAGTCTTGACAAGAAAGCTAACAACTGTATTTCCTAAAATGTCTCTTTTAAATGTTATATTTTAATGATGTGGGAAGATGCTGTTCTGGTTAGTGTCAGTAATGTAGCGTTAGTGAGAGCAGAGCACTTCTTTGAAGCTTTTACGCTGTACTCAGAGGTGATTCGTGTTGGAGTCGATTATGGAGGCAGAACTGATGCTTTTTGTCTTTGTGTGTCTAAGCACATACATACATGTGCCTAAATAGACTGCGGTCTGAGTTTGCAGTGTGGGCGTGTAAAAAGTGCAGAATATTGAAATTCAGGTCATCCATTTAGTACATTGTTGAAGCTCAGCATATTGAGCTGCTATACAGTACCCTGAAGTGCCCATATATGGTGAAAACTGTCGTTTCTGGGCGTTTTCAGAGCCAGGTGTCTGCCATGTGTGCTGCACACAAGAACAGCAACTATGTACATGTTTAAATCCTTGTCATTTCATCTGTGTCACTATGCTGACATGTATTAGGGCAACCAGTGATCCTATTTCCAGGCCGCAGCCTCATCCTTGCCTGTGGCATTACATGGCCTAATCAGTGTGCTTGGCAGAATGTAATACACCCTCACAGTTGAAACTAACCCATATATGCATGTATTGTATGTAGATATAAATAAGATTTTACTGCACAGACCTCAATAGACATGCACATTATTCAATGCATATTGTAAATACTGAAGGAACCCATGCAAAAACTACACCCAAAGCCATGTGAGAGCAACAGGCAACCAAATGTTCAGAAGCATCTCTGCTTTAGTAGGCAACTTACAGGTGAAGTACATGAGTCACTGTCTTGGTTTAACATTTTGGCATCCAGTTACGTATGCTTATGCCAGTAAGCATGTTTAGGTTGATACATGCATAGTTTTGCAAACTTCCATGAGTCAAGATCCTTATATGATGAGTGAGCGCAAGCAAACACACACATGGGCATACACACAGAGATTCATTCCTGAATGTCTTATATCAGTGGTGTAATGAAAACAAAAAATGTGTTACATTTATACCAAAACTGACTTTTTCTTACACCACATTTTCATAAAACATCACAATAGACATCTTTTACAGCAAACATTTTGACTTTTTGTCACAGGAAAAGCACAAGTGTAATTAATAACATTAATAATGCATGAGACCAGGGCCCTGAAACCTGACCACTTTAATAGAATGCAGCCATATGTTTTTGTTATTAAAGAGAAATTTCCCCATGCTTTTGTATCACTAATGGACACAACGATTTTTGAAATTGGTCCAGTATTGATCACAAGGTCTCCAGTCTTAGCGGGAAGGCAGGCTGGGTTGTAATCCCTTCAGGTAATTGTGCTCTGTCAGTTTACGTCCATTAAAAGTGCTTATTTTTGCCACTGATAGGCTCAGGTTGTCATTTGTGTCTGACAACATAATGGAAAGGATTCCTACAGAGAAATTAAACATTTTGCCTTACCTTATGCTCGATCCAGTCTGTTTGTGAGTGTGACCAAGTCTTGTTCAAGGAGTCTCGTTGAGAAATCTTCCATATGATCACTAAATATTCAGCCATGACATTGAAAATCTTTTAGGTAACATTAAGCTACGCTTTCTGCACTCCAAGTCACCTCTTGCTAGATTTTAGAACAAGACTTCATACTGACAAACTGACTAATGAAAGGTACAGAAAAACTTTTTATTCCTTTGTAGGGTAACAAATTGAGCTGTCAGTGGCAAAAACAAGCACTTTTCGTGGACGTACATTGACGAGGCAAACTTCCCTCAAGTGGATACACGGCGATCTGTTTTGCCATTGCTCTCACTCAATACTTGACCAATTTAAAAATATGTTGTCCTCATTAGTCACCTGGACACAAAACATGGAAAATGGGGCCCAAGTTGAAAAAAAGTTTTCCTTTAATTATACTCATGCTTTTCATGCCATAATAAGTCAAATGTTGTGAAAGTTTCTATAATGGTCAAGGGCCAGGCAAAAAATTGTCTTTGCATTTGTTGATAATCTGTAACCAGCATGTTTATACTCTAGAGTGTGCGTCTGTTAATTCTTCAGTTAAACTAATAACTTTGTATTTATAGTTGGGAAATCCCAACAATACGCACATGTGAGTGCCAGTAGATGTGTGAAGAAAGGTTTCTCATCAGGTCACACTACAGAAAGACAACAGATTGTGCGGAGTCAGAGCCCAGATTAACTGCTCTGTCTTCAGCACATTTTATAATAGGCCTAAGTAAAAGCTGAATTATGCCAAAATAAGCCACTTGTCATTGCAGAAAAAACGCAGGTGTTACTAATAATATTAGCTCTTTCTTACATGTGTCCCAGTTAGCCATGATAGTGTGACATTGAGCCAGCATGCAAATACAAGGGCCCTAAAACTGAAGCAACTAAAAATGAATTCAGCCATCACTAATTTATTAGCTACACGTATGCCTTTCTCATTGTGAACTTTCTCAAAGTACCTTCTATGAAAAATGTTACCATTGTGACCAACTGCCAGATATCCCCATTATAACAGGACTTGAATATATTGAAATGTTTAAATCCAAACACTTTCATAATTAAATTTTTATATCTTCTAAACTTAAAACGAGGGGAAGAAACAGCTCGTCCAAACATTACAAGAGGACGCCCTCCCTCTCAGGTCCCTCAAGAAAATGATTCTGAGACGATTTTACAGAAACAGTACAGAGGACAGTTTATCGGAGCAGCTACTTATTTGCCCAGCCCTGCTAGCTCCTTTATTTCATAACAGTCAGCATCAGGTTCAATAAAAGTGGTTGGTAACTTTACTGTATATAACCTAAGCAAAATGTGGAAGAGGTCATTCTGCGTAAAGTTTGTGATCTGGGATTTTCAAATCTGGAGTCGAAACCTCAAACAAAGCAGGTGTTGATATTTTGCCATTGTGGTGTGAAATGATTCTGTTCCATATTTTTTTTCCTGACAGCATTAGCTGTCTTATTGCTGTAAAACTGTAGGTTTGGAATGAATTCACTGTACACTCAAATAAATTATTTGGTCTATTGTCATTGTTATGTATTTTAATTATAAGTAGGCAGGTAGTATAAGTAAACATAAACAAAACCCATTTATGTAAATAAATCAAATAAATCTAAGGAGAATATAAGAATTTATGCAACTGAGGCTCATAGAATTTACTAGGGATCAGTTTTGGTTAGTTTTGCCTTCGATAGCCCAATACCCATTAACTGGTAACTAACTTGTTCATTTATAAGGATAAAAACAACAAAAAATGCTCTGCTCAAAGGTTAAATGACATGGCGCTCCATTGCCCAGGTGAGTTTTAGCACCCCATTTAAAAACCCTATCCATTTAGAGGTGGAGAAATTTTAATGTTTTGGCTTGGAATTTCTTAACTTCTGTTTCTTTTCTTTTTGTTTTGTTGATAGACGGCTTGCCACGTTAACATACAACATTATGCTCGCTGCCCACCATAAGCTTTCCGCACTTTAGCTGGCCTAGGCAGCTCTGCACTGTGCACCACCTGGGTCAGGTGGGAGTGAGCTTGCGGCGCCGCTCATTTGTGATTTCTGCTTATATGGTTATCACGTAGCAGGCAGAGTTCTAGTGGAAACATGGTGGCCACCCTCAGGTCTCTCCCAGGTTGCCCTGGTGAGTAAGCGGCTTCATTCTGAGCCCCAAGACCCTTTTAATATTTAAAAGGGGCTAAAGGGTGTTTGTGGCTCAAAAATTTGCATCCTGTTGGGATGCTGGAGGATGGACACAATGTTTCCACAGCAGCGTACTGTGGGGTCAGGACAGTGTTATACTGGTAATCATTGAATCAGTGGTGGCAGGTTCCACCAGATCCAGGTTCTGCGCAGTGAAATGAACTGAAGAGTAGCAAAATTAACCTGTAGACCAACAAATAATATATATAATATATAATATATATATATAATATATATAATATATAAATAATATTCCCAGCAGTTAAAGGATTAACCGTTGACATATATGTATGTATGACATCATTCTATGTATTTCAAATGTTGATGAATGTCAGCTTATTTGAAATATCCAGTATTTACTGAAAGTAACTACATTAATGGCACTAAATTGAATTAAGGAAATGTTATGAGCTATTGCTACAGAAATTGCCAATGTCTATTTGTCTCAATTTAATTTGATTTAATTACAGTAATGGTATATTTTGGTTTATGTCAGACCTACTCTACTCAATCGAATGGAAGTTTTTATATGTAATTGTAATATTGTAATACATAATCCTGACAAAATTGACCAAATAATTTTAATATAAAGTGCAAATTATCTCGATTCAAAGGGTAAATACAAAATGCACTGATTTTTTATAAAAATAAAACAAAGAAATTTCAAATGACACTTAGGATCTTTCGTATGTAAATCCTCTTTCCGTCTTTAATGAATTGAATTGTACACACCTAATAAGGCTTTTTGGTGCATCAACAGTGCATGCAGAAACAGATAGGACACTGCACTCAAACCAGTTACCCAACAAAGAGAGGATGAAGTAGAAATCAATTATCACACTCTCCTGTTTACTTGCCATCCAGCAGGGCCCGCTGCCAATCAGACCTCAGCAGTTGGCACATGCAAGTTCTCAACTTCACAAACAGATCCTCAACACAAATGCCTCGACTGCAGTTTGTTTCTGGGCTAAGAGATGAGGGAGGCGAACTATCAGCACAAAACCACACACCACTGGACCAAAGATGGACACGCTCACATCTGCCAAAGCTGAATCAAACGTGCAGCTGCATTATACACACTTTTGTGTACATGCTTGTGCACACATTTATTAATGTGCACTTACATAAATGCATTGTATAAACGCATTTAATCCTCTTTTTTTAATGAGCAGAATAACCACACCAGTATAAATTTCACGTGGAGGCTGCGAAGCTGAGTCACGATTCTCCCACTGTGTTTGCTGCCATTATGGAGGCCCACTAGCATTTTTTTTGTGGGCAAACAACGACATTTGAGTAGAGTCTAGAAATATTGTCATATTAAATTATAATAATTAAATAAATATCTATCAAATGTGTTAAAAAAAGAAAGTATAACATTTGTTTCCCAGTAGCTGACACTGTGATGGTCTGAGCTAAACTTTGATGAGCACTGCTGCTCCCTTATTGATCATAGCTGGACCAAGATAGTGATTAAAAGAATAGTTGGACATTTTCAAAAATACTCTGAAATGCTGCATTGGCAAGAGTTGGATGGGAAGATTGATGCCACATTTGTAATATTAAGCTATAGCCAGCAGCCAGTTAACTTAGCGCAGCATTAAGAATGGAAATCAACAGCCCAGTTGCCAAGAAAATGTTGGCATTGTACGTTTCTGCAAACCATGAATACAGTACATTTGTAGATTTCATATGTATCATGTCAACGTTTCTGATGTGACTTTGTCATGCGGAGAGGGAATGGACTCTGAGGCAAGGTGCTTGCCAAGCTGCAGACCAGTGTTTGAGACCATCAAACAGCAAAACCAGTTGTTTTTAGCGAATCATTGCTGAGTTTCCAGCAGCTAATTGGCCTCCAAACATTGGTACTTTTCAGTCTCTTGTTTCTGTCTTTCCACCAAGAATAGTGCCACAAAAAGCAGATGTTCTTTAGCGAGACAAGGCTGTGTTGCCTGCCTAGATAGTACCATCAAAACCTGTAATATTTACTGAGACATTGATTTGTTTCCTGCCAGAATAGTGCTACAAAATGCATTTCTTTTTTTTCTGAGACATCGCTGTATTTTCTGCTGAGATAGTGTCATGAAAAGTGGCTGTTTTTTGCTTCGAAATCACTGCATTCCCAGCAAGGATTGTGCCACGAGGATTTAAGCCACAACGTGATCTTTTCCGAATCATGACCAAGTGTTTTTGTGTCTTAACCTAACTACACATTAACCACAGTGTTGTTAAAATGTCAAGTTTCAACGTATTGGTTACATAATAGTATAGAAATATATATAGTATAGTATAGAAATGTAATGTATTCATGTCTGGCAGGCATGCACAATGCCAACATTTTCAACACTTTGTTTTTTGGCAAGTGGCTGAAACAAGGAGGAAACGGCTATGTATATGTTTGCATACATGGTCAGTCATACCCAGTGCTTGGGGACCTCCACAACAGCAGCCAGAGTGTGTGTGTGTTACGTCACCTGAAAGCCCACCACAAATGAGAAGAATGGCATTCCAACTTTCTGTTGAATCCTCTCTTTTATCTTTCAGAACTGAGCCTGTAAAACAGGCTCAGTTTAACTGGAGTGTAATTAGACTTCACAGACAGTCCTGGAAGTTGACAGGAGGCACTGTGGGAATCCGCGATGGGCAGAGTGGGATTAAACATTTTAAACAGTATGTGACGTTCTCAAATTCCCGTTGCCATGGTCACTCCTGGCCTGTGATGGGTGGCCCGTCTCACCAGATTCTTCCTCATCGTCCACATCAAGCTGTTCATCTTTCTTCTTGATGTAGCGCTCATAGAGCACCATAATGACGCCCATCACCCAGGCCGACACGGTGCCAGCAGCAAAGATGACAAAGCCGATGAGGACAAAGAAAAGGTAGTCCCAGGAGCCCAGAGTCTGGTGACATAACGTCCGTAGCTGGATGCCCACCTCACCCATACGACGACCTTGCATGTCAGCAGGTGAGCCACACACCGTCTGGCCCTCATCTGTCACACAGAAACACATCAAAGAGAAATGATAAAGGATTAGTCATAGCTCCAAACAATACATCAACATATTTAGTAAGAAACTATAATGTAAAATGCACCACAGACAAAAGTGCTTTTCCCCCCTCTTCTCTCATACAGAAAGGTTTCAGTCATAAACAGGTCAGCTGTGCTGGAATGGCATTGTTCAGACTATAGAGCAGTGATACTCAAATTTCGGCCTGCCAGCCAAATCTGGCCCCCGATAGGGTGCTGGGTGGCCCTCCAAACCATTTTCTTATTCACAGTAAGAACAATGCAATAAAGTAATTCACACCGGGAGTTGTTTTTGTAGTATTAGTGCAAAAGGTACACAAGGTACATGAGGTTAGAGTGCATCAAAATTGAGCTTGTTTATTAAAAGAAATTGCCAGTGGAGGATCGCCCGCATCCCTTGACAGAGGTCTTAACTAAGCCCCTAATGTCCTGAAATCCTTGAAACATCCTAAAATCCTCAAAACATCTGAAAATCCTTGAAACATCCTAAAATCCTTGAAATGTCCTAAAACCCCAGAAATGTCCCGAAATCCGTATATATGTAAACTAGAAGTGCAACTTGACTGGTGCGAGGAGGCATACAACTATGTGGCAGTAATTCTATTTTTAAAGCAGGATAACTACATACATATGTAAATTTGTTTTAAAGCTCCTGCCAAAATTCATATAAAATCTTAAGTTTTTATCTATAACATTTAATATTGATTACTGAATAAGCAACTACCAAAATCAGAGTGTGGAAACATGCCTAGTAATGGGTTAATAAAGTTATGTTGAAAAGGCTCACAGAGTGCTTTTTGATTCTGCATATGCTTTGTTTCCTGTACAAAACAAGAAGCTAGGGAGGGACTTGTCTAGATATTGATTGGTGTTCACAGTATCACAGTAGATTTTAATATTCAAAAACTCGGCCGATCTGCCTTATCAGGTCTCTCACAGAAATCTTTCATGTGAAATAACAGTTTTAACTTTGGAAAAGATAATGTGGTTATGTACGACCCAGCCAACCAGAGTAAGAAGCTAATCGAAAAAATGTATTTTCAGGGCCTTTAAAGTGCATTCAGCTGGTAATCTTCTTTGCAAGTATCAAGTGGCCTAACTTTACTTACATTAAGCAAACATATGCACAACTTTTGCATATAATTATCATAAATCTTTAACATCATTTTAAAGCATTCTTTGATGTTGTATAAGCCTTGACAAAATGCACAAGTAACATAGCAAGGAAAATATACATATGGCATTACACAGAGCAGCCTGTTAAATAATTCATTTAGTACTTTATATCGTTTTGCACAACATTTGTAAATGGAAAAAAAATGAGCTGAAGATATCCACGGCATATTCAGGCTCACACAGCTGAAAGACATAAATGCAGAACACTGCACCAACATAACAATGCCGCCTTCTTTATCAGAAAACTACAAGGCTTTAGGAGCTTCACGTGTAGTCTTGAGTTGGTGCAGCATTGAATTTAAAAAAACTCGGATGAATTATTCAAACTCCTGTCTCCCCCACAGGATTAGAAAGTGACTTGGGCCTTTGTGTCTGCCTGAAACCACAGATAATAAGGTTTCTCATCATCAGGCACTGGGTATGACTACGACTAAGACCTTGCTGAAATCCACAAATCCTAATAAAAATGTTGAGTTCCTTCTCTTTCAGAAAACTACAGTAGATGGATACAATTTTAAAAAGACCCATCAGTCAAATGTGCCACATGATGGATGTTGAGCTCTGCAGCAGCTGATGAGAAGCCTTTTTCAGAAAATAATCCTGAAGCCTGGTTGAGTCTTTTGTGAGCAGAAACACAGCACAACACAACAGAGTGCCATCTCCATGCGGCCACTGTTTTTAATTGGCTTCTGTTTTTTCAAAGCTTTTGTGCGAGGGGGGAGTCCCGCTGGGAGAGATCAAAAGACTTGGAAGTTTCTGCACAGGGAACAGTTTTCTGTAACCCTGTTTCTACACCAACAGCCTTAAAATATGCATCCTCATATTGCTGCCATTTTTGCTATGAAATGAATACAGTTTGCGCATATATGTAGACCTAATGAATACAGGAAAATCTGTAGGATCTGCATGAAGAAGTGCTGCTTTGACTCTTTGCACCCTGTGAGATATTTGGGGAAAATCACAAAACAATTGTGTAGTGCATTTTACATTTTACATGAATAATTCATTAATATTGTAATGCTTTTATAGGTATGTTGATGCTGTTGTTTCTCTCACCTTCTGAGATTTTAGTGTTAATGGTATAAATTAAGTCTCTTGGATTTCTTGTGTTATGCAATGACTGCAGAAGCACACAAACTCTCATTGCACGAAAAACATCCTTTTGATCAGCAAATATTTCATAATGAGCACAAGCAGCCCTCCAGTGACTTCTCGTCATGTTCCAAATGTGTCCATCTCGATTTATGTCGACCTGGATGTTAAGTAACATGGAAAACATGGATGTAATGTGGATGTAACATGGTTGTTAAGTAACATGACAAAACACCAGTATAATATTTTGTCATACCACTAAATTGTCATTGTTCAGGTTTGGTTATATTTGCATTCCTCTGTGGTCTACCACTTAAATGGCACTATTTGTACTAGCCATACTTTCCTATTTTAACCATTTAATTTTAGCAAACACCTTTTCATCCATTAGGTTCAGCTAAACATCTCAACTATTCATCAGTTGCTTTTTGCTTTTATTTTAACTGCTCCTTTCAGCAAACTCATCCATCACCTTCAGCTAAATGTTTCAGCAGTAGCATTAATGTTACGTCTTTTCCTTTTAGCTTGCTATTCTTACCATTTTGTCAATTTATTTCGATAGTTTCACCTGTCAGTTTTAGCTAACTATTTCATACATTTATCATTACTCAACTAATAATTTTAAACCATTTATGTAATATTTTTAGCTGTTTCACCTGTTTATCCTTTCTTAGCCTATCATTACATACATTTATCTAGCGTGCTCCAGGAATGAGTCTTAAAACCTGGAAATGAGTTAGCATTTTTGTACTCCCAGTTGCGTCATCTCAAAGTCAATGGTTTTTTTTTATATGTTTTTGTGTAGAAGCCTGAAATAAGCTCTGTGGTAAACACAAGCATAAGAGACTTTCACGTTTTGTTCTCTGACATAAAATACATCAGTTAATAACCCACTTGTGAGTTTTGAAGCTTTTATGTGTCTGGTTGCTAACAAGCGGCTTAATGAGACTACAATAATACAATATGTCATCACACTAAACATGGCTTTACAGCCTTGTTGTGGTGGCGAGGTTAAATCATGTGACTGCGGTGTAGGTTGTTTATAGCCTAATGTTAGCTCTTTATTTCTGGTGATTACAATTACGCTTTAAAAATGATTAAAGCTGTGTTCATTTGTGAAGATCAAAATATAAGTATCATAAACATTTGTTTACCATGGAGCTTATTATTTGCAACAATCTAAAATCCAATGGAAAAATCCTATAGGCTTTTTGACAAGGGAACCAGGGCAAAGCTCATTTCCACATGGGCCTACAGAATAACATCATCCCTGGAAGACTTTCTCTGTTTATCCTGTCTTAGCTTTTTAATTTCAGCCATGTATCTTTTACTTTTAGCAACTGTTTCAGACAAACCATTTATCAAACACTTTCATCCAACTATTTTGCTTGTTTATCCATTCATTTTAGACTAATCATATGAACTGTTTATTCATTATTTTTGGATAATTATTTCAGTGTTGATCCTGCTTTAGCTGAATATTTCTGAATATTTAAACCATTACTTTTAGCTAACTATTTCCAACTTCTCTGCCAGCTTGCTAAATAGTTTTCATGCACCCTCTGTAGCAACACGTGGTGTTAAGGTGTCATAACTGACTCAGGCAGTACTGGTGGGAGGTGTGATTAGACAGAGGGTGAGACGGATCATGCCGTAGCTTTCAATCAAATCGCTTGATAAGTTAATTTCATGGGGTGACAGAAATGCACTTTTTCCTAATATTTTATTCATTCGGTGCATAAATCTCTCTTCTTATGCTCAGAGAAGCTCTTCTGTGGCTCACAGATCTGAAAACGAGCGTGCAGCTGAAGAACAGGAGGACAGTTAGCCTCTCTAAGCTCCATCTACTACAGAGAATTCAAAGCATACTCTGATCCTCTCAGAGGCTGCTGCTGTGCACTATTAACACAATATGCTATAACAAAAACACACATCCACGCATGCACACACATGCACGCTCCCTCTTAACATATAAACATGCACAAACACCCTCCATGAGACTTTACTTCTATCTCTGTCCTTGCAGAGTCTGCTAATGTGTGTGTGCACACGTGTCCTTGTGTGTGCCTGACAGCTAGGAAGGAAACCCTTCTGGCTTCACCCCCCCCAACCCCCCCTCCGCCCCCAAAGGGACTGGCATCAAAGAAGAGGGCTTTTCCTCCCTCCTTCCCCCTTTCCACAGTGTGCTCTATTTCTAGACGTTCTCCTTATATAACAGCTGAACGAGTGCTAATCTAGCCAGGAAGGCGAGACAGAGGAGAATCTGTTGGTTCCTTCCTGAAGCTTTCTCTCTCTTTTGCTCACTCGGTTGCTATCGATGCGTCTCCCTAAACTGAGGAGACAAGCGAGCCGTGTTGCATGAACCAGGTGAGACCCAGACGAGAGTTAACAAGGCTTCGGAGACAAGAGCTCGCAGCTGAAACACAGTTGTCTCCAAGATGTTATCCTTCTGTCTCCCCCGCCCCCAGTAAAATTGTGCTATATCTGTGTTTTTGTGTCTAAACGCATGAGCGAGTGTGTATTTGTGAATTTCTGTGGGTGTATGACTTTGCTTTAGGAGACAAGGTTTAGGAGAGGATGAGGTATTGCCTGTGCTGTCTGCTTAAAAGAGATGGACAGACTGTGTGTATACAAAACAGAGGTAGAGACTGTAAGTCTCTGTGTGTCTGCGTTGTCCCTTGCTGGCAGCTGTCACTGGAAGAGGCTCCACTCCAAATTAAGCGAAACAAAAGCCAGTGAGCAGCAGGAAAATAGGACAGCTCTTGCAGGACTTGCTTTTGGACTCGGCCTAAACTGCACAGGGACCACGGTACACTATAGTCTGTGTGTGTTTGTCTGTGTGTGTGTGTGTGTGGGAGACAGGAGCAGGGGATGCCTTTTTAGTAAGCGTGACGAGTGTATTATAGCTATGGTGTTAGAATTATGCCTGGCTTCTTGCTCAGTAAGACACACTATAAATAGCAGCTGCCCTTTTGCATAGTGACACATCCACACCAGAGCATGAGCATAATAACTCAAAGTAAAAACGATTGTGGAATATGAGACACATCTATCAGCTTGACGGTAATAAAACAAAGAGGGGGGGGTCGATATCTGATGGTGCAACTGTGATCCATTAATCACATTGGCAGCACGGTATCCCAATAGCAGGATAAAATAGAGATTGATTCGTCATTTCAGGATATAAGATTCTTGTTTTCCCCCTAAACTGCATAGCTGAATTAATGAACACAGTCGCCAGAGGAGAAATCTAATGGCTTCCTGCCTCCGATCTCCTTTCACCCTCTTTGCTATTTGATAGTCTGGATGTTGTCACGCTCCACCGCTGTCACCTGCGTCTCATCCCACTGAAAGCTGAGAACTTTGCAGACTTTGCCAAACTGTGTGGCAGTTACATATGTGTATATATGTGGTACACACGCAACAACACATTTTGCAGGACACGCTGTATCTGCCACAGATAATGGAACTGTGGATGATTATGGCATGGCTTTATCTGTTACGTGATGTGAGGGAAATCCAGCAGTGAGGGCTCTGTGTGTGCTTAAAAAGGAGGCACTATTACTATTATTTTTTCTTGGTTTTTTTTTTTGGACCAAGGTATTTTTTAGCTCCTTATATCTTTACATTTTAATAGGACACCTTTTATAAATGGTTTATAGGGGCTTTATAAATGGCTAATACAAATTTAACAATGTTTCAGAAATCAGTAATCAACTATTAGTAACAACAATGTTAATGTTGGGTCACGAAAAATGACTCAGGCTGATGTTTTGTCATGCTGAAGGAGGATAGCGTAAAAACCAGTGTGGCTGCATCACCAACCGGGCGAGGGGTCAGGTTAGGTTTAGACATCAAAACTACTTTGTTTAGGTTAGCCTAAACAAAGTAGTTAAGTTATACCTAGCTTTGACTGGCATGAATGCGACTGGAAAGGAGGAAGTGTATCAATGCAAATAAAAGCAACCCCAACACATCCAGCTTTGAGTGGCACAAATACTTGTCAAATACCACTGCTTTGTTGGCAAACCTACACAACAAAATATGACGTGCTAGGTATCCCTCTGCGTTGTATTTGGATGTCCACATGACATACATCACTACCTTAACATGCTATACATACAAGCACACTACACTGTTATTTAAATAACTTGATTGACCTTTAGAGTGACACGGTAAACCGAACAGTGGGCAACTGGGTGAAAGTCCGGAGTTTGTTTGACCCATACACCACCCCTCCAGCCTGCCCTGTGCGGACTTGCTCGCTCTATTGAATATGATAGCTGCTGGCACTGTTACAAACTGCCGGGCATGGTGCGCATCATACTGCTACGAATGGTGCCTCTGTGTCAATAACTGCTGATGATGTCTGATGCTGAAATCACAGACAAAACGCAGGTATATAGGCTTTTTAAACTATGTACATTTCTCTGAGTGTATAATAATAAGGATACAAATGGGTTTACTACAGAGTTGGAGGAATGCCTGGTGCATCTCACACATACGCTAAACAGTGCCTCTGGTGTCACTATATGCCAGGAACAGGGTTAAGGGAGCAGGTTAAATAATATGAAAAGAAGAATTACCACCCACCAATCCAGGAGTTGGTCTTATTAATGGCTCATAACCAAATGTATTTAGCCTAAGTAAATGATTAATCAACCATTTATAACATTATTAACATTGTGAACCCTTCATAAAGAGTGCATTATCAGAAAGTGGAAACATTCAATTTTATCGGCTTTTTATATTGTATGATTTCTCTATTATAACTATTTTTAAGTTGATCCTACTTATTCTTGGAAACAGATTGCTTTGACAAAATGAAAGCAAATCTAATCTTTCTGTTTACATTATATATAACTGATTAGTTTACTCACATTTAAGATGTATTTACTTAATTTTGTGAAGTTGTAGCAACTTAAAAATGACCTTAAAATTGAAATTATCTTGTTCTTTCTACGTGTTAACAACTTCAGTATTACAAGTTAGTCTGATTTAACTTGGTCATGACAAAGAGGATTTTGCCAATGATGAAGTCAGGAGATCTGCAAGTTCTGTTTTGTTAACAGATTTAAGATCATCAAATATGATTTACTAGTTTGCAGCCAGGAGAATACAGACATATAGTACGGTAAACTTCGTTTACTGAAGTTGCTAAAACTTAGAAAGGTTAATTTAATTAAGCTTGTCATTTTTAAGATGCAGCAACTTCAAAAAAAGAGTAAATATAACTACATTTTAAGTAAATTTAACTAATACATATGAAGTGAACCTAAATTAAGACTAATAAAATATTTAATTACATTTTTGAGGCAATCAGTTGCCTAGATTTTTTAAGTGAAGTCGATTTGTCATATTTTATAGTCTGTGGAAGGTGTTAGATAAATAGATTTTCATCTTTTCGAAAGATACAGGCAGATTATTGAGGGCAGCCACCAGTTAAAGGCCAATACTTTACGTAACCGGGTATTATCTAATAATTAATAACCGGAGCACAGCAGTCCTTATATGTGATTGGCTCTCTGGGTTCCCTCCACTCGGGAAAGAAGAGGAAAAGGTCATGTTGTGGTTATGTCACCTCATATCACATTAGAATAAAAGAGAATGTATGATTAATAAAACCTTGGAACTTGAAGCCCTCCAGGTGAACCCACAAGCAAAGGTCCTCGTTGTCGCACTCGCAGCTCCACGGGTTCCCGCTGAGCCCCACGGAGCGCAGCGCGGGCAGCGCGATCAGGGAGGTGATGTTGAGCACCGTCAGGTTGTTCCGACTCACATCCAGCACCTGTAGGGCCGCGTTTTCCACAAAGGCGTCCTGGTGAATCTCCGAGAGCCCCGGATTGTCGGTCATCCTCAGCATCACCAGGCTCGCCAAGGGGCCAAACGTCCTGTCCTCGATCCGGATCAAGGTGTTGAAGGAGAGGTCCAGGTAGGCTAGCTTCCGTAGATTCCCAAACGTGGACTCGGATATCTCCGTGAGAGAATTGTTGCTGCAGTCCAGGTACACCAAATCGGAGAGGTAGTTGAGCGCGAGCGGCGGCAGCTCCACGATGCGATTGTTGGAGATGATGAGTTGCCGCGTGGCCAGCGGCAAGTTGACCGGGAAGGTGGTCAGGTGCTGCCCAGCACATTGAACCACCAGCTGGTCATCACATACACACCTGTCCGGGCAGCCCGAGGAGAGCACCGGGGATGTGTTCACCCCCGCGGTGAGGAGGAGCAGAACTATGAGCCGCAAGGGTTGCGCGTTTGGCTGCGGGGCAAGACGCATGACACCGCCGAGGGCTTCATCCACCCCGTTTGGAGAGAGTCAGGCGCGGTCACATTCTTCATTGATACATCCTCACCAAGTTGTTTGTCTCAGAAATGATTCCCACAGAGGTCAAACCTTACGCTCGCCCGTGGCAACCTCTTGCGCGTAATGTCTCAATTCATCCTGTCGTTGCTTCTGGATCCAGCGCGCGACTACTGTCGGGAACTTCACAACCAAATGTCTTCATGCTGTTATTGAAGTTCATTGATTTATCGGGTTTCTTCCGTCATTCACAGCGTCCCCTCATGCTGCACTACCTGCAATGAACGGTCAGTTGTTCCTCTGCATGTTTGCCATGCTCTTGCTCTCTGAAACTGAATCCAAATGAGAGGGGCGCGCTGAGCTGCGCGCGGGTGGGGTGGGGGGTGCGTTGTGGAGTGATCTCACGCTTTGGAGTGAGCTGGAGCGAGAGGAGAAGCTCTGGGCAGCAGACCAGATGGAAGTAAAATAAAATAAAATAAAATAGAAAAAAGCCAACAAAGTGTAATCCATGCATATGCGGATTAGTTTAGAACAATGGCGACTTAAAATGCTCCAGCTGCAGGCGCAGTGATCACCATCACATGCCTCAGGTGTGTGTTGTATGTATGTCATCATCATCATCATCATCATCATCATTTATTCAATTTAAAGCATCGGAAAACACATTGAGGTTGAACCCTTAATTTCAGTATGTACTTATAATATTCAACTTAAAAGAAATAGCAAAGCAGAAGAATTCAAGGTGAATATATATGAAAACCAGATAAACAAACATACCTGAAAACATGACAATTACAAGCAGTTAGATTACATATTAAACCTTGGAATTCAAGGTCAGCTTACGTGTATTCAAAATATTCAGGTCATATGAAGGCTGATCTTCTTCCCATAATTTCTTGTTTTCTTTGGTATTCTTGATATATATATATATATGCAATAATGATTGTTGGGTAGCATGTATGATAATATTGTCCAGTGTCAGGTCTTTATTTGATCATGTGACGATACCATTAATTGTAGCTATAGTTTGGACGCAAAATCTGTGAGTAGGGCCAATCATATTATTGTGCACTGGGGCCTGTTGGAACTACCTTATGCCACTGGCTGAGAGATAGTATAGGAGCTTTTGTAAAAGAGCTTTGTAAATAAATAGAAATAAATGCTGATCCCTCCTCACAGGCAGAGCAGGCAAGCCATTTTTTTTTGGTAAAATAGACAATGATGTTCCCCCCTAGCTATCACTAGTGATACACCTTAAGGCTGAGTGACAAACTACATTTAAAGATTGGAGAGTGGAACTGGATGCCCGCCCATGAATAACCTCCCCTAGTCTGATACATAATGCGTGAAACCTGCATAAGATAAGATTAAAATATGCATGTGTTAACATCTGTTTGTGGGCACGTATATGTGTTGGATATCAGCCTGTCTCATGCGTCTGTGTGTGTGTGTGTGTGTGTGTGTGTGTGTGTGTGTGTGTGTGTGTGTGTGTGTGTGTGTGTGTGTGTGTGTGTGTGTGTGTGGGTGGAGGTGGAACAAAAAGCAGGTGCACCTGACACCTGGAGGCATATGTGATCAGATCACATGGGTTTTTAGGCTTTGGAAACAAGAGAGTGAGGCGGTGATAACAATGTGCTGCGAGGGGGGGATCCCTATCAGCTTATCTACATCACTCAGACCTATATGTGCAGTGAGGCCTTTACAATAATGTCTGACATATCAGCCATAGGCAACCAGCCCCCCCAATTCAAAGCATACCCAGTATACAGCCAGCAGATGATGGGACGAGATGAGATGGGACAGGGTGGTCTCAGGCAGCAGTTGTTTTTCTCCTCTCTCCAGTCTCAGTATGAGTCCTGAGTCTATTCTTGGTTCTCTGTGTAGGTGTTGAAGTGCTGAATCAGACTCAGCATGATGGAGGAGGAGGAGGACAGATGTGCCGCTGACAGTCCGTGAAAGAAACTACCCTGAGTCCACAGTCAACAACCCACTGCACACTGACCATGCTCACACTCTATCCTCTCTCACACGCACATCCACAAAATGAAGTTGAGCCTCTTTTCTGTATGTGTTCACTAGTGTCAGAAATAGAGCGCCAGGCCTGTAGGCATGTATAACCTAATGCTTTTTCACACTTGCCATCCTGTGGACTGAACTAATCCACACAGCTGTTTTGTGTCCGGGGTATTCAGTGATTTTATGAGGACATCTAGTGACGGATACTTGGTAATGTTTTACACAGTGAGAAGCTGATATGCAATAATCTTCTTACATCCTTTCTTTTCTTGTGCATGGTTTGCAGCTTGGCTAGTAATTACCCAAGACCCATGCCTCAGAAGGACTATCCAGATTTATTTATCATTCTGCATATGAAACATTGAGTCATAGGCTTGATATATAGCTTAATTGAGGGGTGGGAACACAATGATACTAGACGATGAGTCTAAAAGATTTAAAGGGTTTTGGTTTATTTTTCTTAACCTGGACTCCTGGATTTTCCATGTTTGTGTGTCTAAGTGACTGATGGGAATATTCAAAAATTCAAAATAAGACATGACTGATGGGAACAACAATTTTTGAAACTGGTCCACTACTGAGCGAGAGCACTACAGCTGGCAGTCACAGTACAGGCTGCAATGTAACCACTCAGGGCATATTTGCACTATCATTTCACATCCACTTTAAGTGTTTTTTTCACCAACAGGCTCAAATTGTTATTAAAAGTGTCTGACAACGTTCTGGATATGACCCCACAGAGACAGACCTTTTTGTTAATAGTAAGATCCTTTTTGTTTAACCAGAAATGGCCCAGAATTCACCATTAACAAACCCTCCATTTAGGATAAATAAACTAACATTAGAGATTATAGAGCCAAAGTATTTTCGGACCTAACTGTGTGAATTAAGGATTTATTTCAACCAGACCTACGCTGGCAATTCTAAGAACACTGGAAAGACAAACCAAGATGTTTTTTGGGAGTTTTATTTTGTATCTGTCGACCTCGAAAGAGGTGTGATCTTACTCTTTAACAAAAAGGTCGGCCTCTGTATGGATCCTTCCCATATTGTTGCAGGACATTTCTAATAACAGTCTGAACCTGTCAGTGGTAAAAAGAAGGACTTTCAGTGGATGTAAATTAATAGTGCCCATCAATGTTACTTACTACAGCCTGTTTTGCTGCAGCAGTGTCGCTCAATACTGGACCAATTTCAAAAATTGTTGTTGCAATTAGTCACTTTGACACAAAGACATTGGGGAAAAAGGTAGCCTCTGAAAGGGAAACAGCAGAGGAAAATTTTATACTACTGGGTCAAAAAAATAGACTTAAAAAGATTTACACTTACAATTAAGCAACTTGGCCCTGACAGTAACCACAACATTGAATGCAGACAGTAAGTTCTTGGTGCATCCACCTGTTGCCTGGACAGACTGTCTGTGACCATCAAGCAAAAATAATCTCTTCACTCTCATAACTTCCTCTCTTGAGGTAAGTGTGGCCTTCTAATTGTTTGGTTTACCTCAAACATTTTCATTCTACTAGAAGCAGAGAGACAGCATACTGTGAGATGAGGGTGTAAATGTGTTTGTTTTTGGTAATAACTTGTCTTAGAGGATGTCAGTCATGTTCTGCTGTTGTTGCAAGGACGTGTGTCCCATATTTATCTGATTAATCTGCATTCATGACACCTGTTTTGGCTATAACAACATTGTCATGTGGGTTGATCTACTTCCAACAAGTGGTTGCACATTGTAGGCCACAAACACAAAAAAGACAAAATCCCTCGAGTTGCTGTTGCTGTTTGAGTGACATGGTAAAGTATATTATGTCTAAAATGATTGAGTTCAGTCTCATGTCAGCAGCTTATGCAGTATTGAGCCTGGGTCTGCTGAACAAGAGACGCCACTAAGAATGGTTTGCATACTTCAACTTGACCTGATATGTGATACAGGAAACCGTGCTGTCAGATCTCTGGTCACCTCAGTGGAGGGCAGATATTTTGGAAGCCGACCATTTACCCGGATCAGAGCCTTAGTATTGTCAAAGTGTGCGGTGGCACGGCTTACTGCACTTCAAAAGGATGGAGCCATCATTAATGTTATTACTTGCACCTGCTTTCATGTTATGCCAAGTCAAGATGCCCACCATAAAAAAGGATTATCCCTGCAGTAAAAGTTGACACTGTTTGGATGGCTCGATGACTATAGCAATCAATCACATACAGAACAAATCCTGTTTTTCTGGCAATTGGACTCTTGGACCTATTACATTATATCTGCAATATCTAATAATAATTAACTGTATTGAAAACCTTATCCATAAATCTACAGGATATGAAACCACAGGGGAGGTGCTGACCACCCATGTACAATCATATAATTCTCTCCAAAGCCAATCTTTATTGCAACTTCTTTTATGGATTTATGAAATATATTTCTTCCGTTGTAAGACATTCCTGGAGGTTTTGTGGAAGTGAAAGCATACAGCTTCTCCTTGGCAGAGACGTTGTACTTTAAAGCACGATTTCCCAACCTTTTTGGCTTGGGACACTGACAAATTAAGCAATGTTAGAATTTCATCCGAATTAAAAGTCCTGTATTTAAAATCTAAACGCACATACTGTAGCCCAGGCAGTATGGGCCTACTTTAAATATCAAAAGTAAAAATATTCAGAATGCTTGACACTGGTAATTATATATATATATATATATATATATATATATATATATATATATATATATATATATATATATATATATATATATATATATATATAGATTATTTGATTTTTGATGCATTAATGAGTAAGATGCAGAGCTGGTCAAAGTGGAGTGTTTTTAATAACATTTGTGTTTGTTTTGTATGTTTGGGTTGGCCGAACTAATCAAGAGTTCTGAGTTATGGCAAAAGTGATAAGGACTCAGGACTCAGACAGGCTATTTAACAAAACAATCAGACACAAAACTATTGTGATCAATTGCGGTGCCGTCTGTGGCTAAAACAGTTGCACTCAGTGGTCTGTTAATCAATCAATAAACAGTGTGTAACTCATCAGAAGAACAGGAAAGACAATGACACATTAAGATTAAACTAAAAGGTAAAATATTTTCTTCTGCACTTTTTACCAAACTAAATCCACTGGTTGAAACACCATGCAGAAGGAAGTCTGCATCTACTGAAAGCTCACCTTACACCACTAAGCTGGCTAATCCACACTTTGAGATATATATATATTTATTTATTGATTTTATTTCATTCCAAAGTTAAAATGTAGCCTATGGATGTATAGAATTCAAGCAGGCTACCATATGCTAATTACAACAAACCACTACTGTAACAATACTCTCGCAGGGGAATCTCGCGCGTACATGACGTCATAGTTTACCTGCGGTCTAAGGCGCATGTCCGCAAAGTGGAACTGATTATTTGAGGAAATGTTTCTGTGGAGCTCTAAATCGGATGTTCCCGTGACATTTAGCACATATTAGCTGCAGGAGTGATCGAGTAAATCATTTCTAAAGACAGATTTCTGTTGAACAGTCAGTTCACCACGCCCTCCCTGTGTGTATGTGTGCGTTACGTAAGCCTTTACGCACGGGGACACATGAGTAGAGAGGAAACTTCAGTGTGACAGTCGGTCAGTCTCTGCACCTGAGTGCTACAGCTGTGAACCTCGTGCACTACATTTGTAAGGTAACTGAACGTTTGTGTTTTTGACAGTGCTGTGATTTCCCCCTCTGTGTTTCCTGTCAGGCCTGTTTGTGTTACATTCATGGCGTCGCTTGAATCCTCATTTGACCTTTCATTTTTTAAGGCGTCCTTGCTCTCCGCGGGTGGTTTTACAGCCTCTTTTCTCCTGTTTGACAGATTTATAAATCATATGTTTGACTGAGGGCCACGAAGCACACATACACCGAGTATTATGCATGCATATCCGTGAAAAAGCAGTATTTTTCTGTAGTTTTTGTTTTTGCCCTAAATTCTGCCAACACCTCCTTTTTGCTCATTTTTTTCACTAACAAAACAAAAACAAGGATGAAATCAAAAAGCAAGATGTATTACTTTCAAGATTAATCCAAATATTAAATGATAACACAATATATCTGTAAGAACTTTATTTGGAATAACCAAGACTTATCCAGCTGCGTGATGTTTTTTCCTTTTTCAGCTTTGCCACCATGGTTGTGCTTTCCAAAGAGTATGGATATGTAGTGCTGACCGGTGTGGCCAGTATGGTGATGATTGGACATCTGGCCTTTAAAGTTGGCAAAGCCCGCAAGAAGTACAATGTCCGGGTGAGCAGGAGTACATAGGGTTGTAAGGATGAACATGTGGTAATTTGTCTTACTTTTGAAGTTATGCATGCTTATCACTGGTGAGAGGCATATATGTTAAATTTTGAGTAAATTGTTTGAGTTATGGGAAAGGAGTAGAACAATATCCTGTAAGTGTATACTTCTTCCTACTCCTTTTCAAACATGTAAATTTAACCTATTTATGTTTCTGAAAATTTGTATATTGAGCTGCTTTAGGATAACATTTAATTTTATTTGTTACTTTTTTGTAAGTTCAAAATAAACTCCCCTGTTTCTCATTCATAATGTTTAAAACCTGCACCCACCCATTTAAACAGCTCAAGTCTACACCTTGTTGAAACAGTTCCATGCTTGGGCGTTGCCATTTTGTGTCAATTTCCTATACAAATAAACCTGTCTTGCCTTGCAGTATCCTCAGATGTACAGTGACAACCCAGAAACTGGAAACATTTTCAACTGCATCCAGCGTTCACACCAAAACACGTAAGTAGGAGCTGAAATATGAGCAGTGCAACTCAAATTTGTGCACACTTAACTGATGTTGCATTACACTTTTCATGATTAGTAGCAACAATGGAAAAAGAGGTTAAAGTTAACATGCTGTTATCACTTCAGCCTGGAGAGCTACCCCACCTTTCTCTTCTGCCTCGCAATTGGCGGTGTGCATTGTCCTGTAAGTGTATTTCTGCACTTACAGCACCAACATACATTCATATATAATATCAAAAGATTAAAGCAAAAAAAAAAGTTTTTTGTTTTATCTGATAGGATAAGTATATGTACAAATTCTCTTACTCCTCATAAAAATTCCTGTCATAACTGAGTGTGTTGCCTTCACAGCGTCTCACCAGTGGACTTGGAGTTGTATGGATCATAAGCAGAGAGGTGTACGCGCATGGTTACTCTACAGGAGGTAAGATAATCTGAGCAGTCAATGTTTCATTTACATTTTCTGCTTGTGTAAGGTAACACTGGGTGCAAAGGTGCTATTATAAATGAATACTATTCATCTCAACCAGATCCTAAAAAAAGAATGCGGGGAGCGTTTGGGAATGTGGCATTGCTCGGGATGATGCTGACCACAGTCAGCTACGGCGGCCACCTGCTCGGCTGGACGGGACCAAGGATGGGCCCCTTCCGTCACGTAAACTGTTGCTAGTGAGGACGAAGTCTTCAGTGTGCTTACTCAATCATTCACTTTATCATTAAAGCCACTCTGTGTAATCCGTATACGATGCAACATGTGTGCTAAACTCTGAGCATATTAACATTTGAAGTCAGGTTAGGCTCATGTGCTTTAGTGACCTGACCGGTTCTCCAGGTAGGGAAATTCCTCCTTTAGGATGCAGTATGGGGTTTATTCACTGGTTGGCACTCCCACAGCATGTGTGATCTTCAGCTGCAACCTATTAAGATATTCTTAATTAGCCGGTCCCATGACATTAATTATATTTCATATTTTGCAATAGATAATGAAAATGCTGTAATAAAATAGGGAGGTTTTAATATTGATGGGTTTGTGACAGAAGATTGTATTTGCTGGTCTGAAAAAGTCAGACTTTGCACATTGATGAATAACTGAAAATGGTGACTCCGATATAATCAAGTAAGACTCATAACTCTGATGATTGATGGATTTTTTTTTTAGATGTTTCTCATATTGAAAACAGGGGTTTGACTGGTCATACTGATGATATTAAATATTTCCATTGGTTGTAAATATTTTATGCCTTTTTTTTTTGCTGGGTGTTGAAATGATTTTAATATGTGGTTTTGTTAACACTGGTGTGTTTAAGGGAGCGGCTTTCTTCTTTTAAACTTAGTAATCAAAGTTCAAAGTTCTCTCTGCAGAGCCGTTGGGCTCAAAGCCAACTCCTAAAGAAAATAGCTGTCACACAGGTTACAGTGACACAGCATAATACTGAAAGGGACAGTTCACCCCAAAATCATAAATTCATATTTTTTTTCTCTTACCTTAAGTGTGATTTATCAATCTTGATTGTTTTGGTGTGAGTTGCAGTGTGTTGGGAGATATCGGCCATTAAGATGTCTGCCTTCTCTCCAATATAATGGAACTAGATGGCACTCGACTTGTGGTGCTCAACACAAGCTGAATGCCATCTAGGTAAATTGGCAACTCACACCAAAACAATAGCGAAATGCTGAAAAAGCTTTTACACAGTTGTGAAGTGTTAGGTTAAAAGAGAGGTGGCTAAGGTTTGTATTAGGGTAAGGGTTACATCTCATTACTAATAAGGTAAATCAGGTCTTCATTCACTGCGAGTTTAATAAATGGATAAAGTAGATTGTTGCTACATTTAGCCTTACACTTGGTCACTGCGATAAATAGCGCTACAGGTAAGAGGGAAAATTATGTGTCTTTGATTCTGGGGTAAACTGTCCCTCAAAGAACTAACCCAAAAACTATAGCTGTAAGATCCTACAGTATACCCTCTATGTATAGGCAACTTACCATTGTGTGATTTCAGTTTTATTATCAAACAGAAAATCTCAATGTCAATAAATTCTTACAGTCCACATTTCAAAGGCATATTATCATACGTCACTGTTGGCACTTAACAGTATAGTAACTCAGAACACACCAGGTAAAAACTGTAATACAACAGCTTAAATCCAGCACATTTGCATGATACTCCAGCTAATACAGATACATGTAACAACAGTCTAAATTTGCCTCTCCTCATTGTCTCCATTTAAAGCATTTAAATAAACACCTTGTGCATAAACAAATGCATTCTTTATAAATATGTATTTTACATAACACATTTAACAATAAGTGTGTTTTACAATTTACTCATCTGAAAGTGTTGATTTGGTGTTGCAAGGTCTCCTCTGAGTGTGTGCTGGTGGCTTAAATGTTTGAAAACAGAATAATCACATTTGTATACCAGCATTAGACCATGATGACAAAAGATCTATAACACGTGCAACTACACATTAAAAGACAGCAACACAATATTTTTGCGCATATAATTTAGGGTAACTTATTGATCATTTTAAACAATTGAATGATGAGTGGCTTCTACTATAAGAGAACTGGTGTGTCTGATTTTCCAAAGATATGGCTTTTCAATTGTAAAATCACTTATTTTGAATTTTTTTGAGAAGATTTTCCGCTAGACCTAAGACAACGTAAGACAACACCTGCAAATAGGCAATTGGTTTGAAAGTGCACTTCACTAATATTTGGTCACATAGGGGATCATAATTTATATTTCTTAATAATTCTTAGGCATGTTGACAACTTTCCCACGTCTTTCACTGTCTTATTTCTTGCTGGATAACCTGAGGTTTTCTATTAATTACATTGGAGGACTAAATGCAACCCTGGTCCACATGACCTCAGATGTCCCCAAGGGGTCACTACGACCATTCCTGCCACATTAAAGTGCTGTGCATACATGTGGATCCAGTCAGGGCTGCAGAGGCACTATTTACATAAACAAAAAGTTTCCACTTGACTGAAAATCTCTGATAATTTAAAGGGAATGTGGAAAAAAGTGTTTCTGAATCCTCCCATTATAACAACTTTATGGATCCTTTTCATGGAACCACTGATAATTATTATTTTTTTTTATCACTGACCCAAAACTTGTCTGCAGAGATGCGGCTGCATCCAGACAAATGCTGTTCTCAGATCCATACGGGTCTTTCTTTGGTGTCTGATTTGCTTCTGGTCTCTGAGGAGTGGAAATGTCTGACAGAATGCTTCCATCAGTAGCTGTATCTGGAGAGAGGTGTGTCCTCCATCAAATCATCCTGGAGAAGATGATGATAATAACAATAATAATAATAATGTTATTTATACAACACTTTTATACAAGAAATGCACAAAACAAAATAGGAAATAAAATGACCAAATGAACATAAAATACACCAAGGCAACTTAATAAATACATGCATTTAGATACAAAAAAAAACAAATGTAAAAAAACCCACCTGAAAATAGAGTATTTAGCAAAAGCCAGAGATTATAAAATAAAGTAAAAAAACACATTATAAAAGAGGTGTATTCATATTATTTAGGACATGACTTTTAATTTATAGCATGGGTTAAGATCCAAAACCAATGGATCCTGCAAGATAATTAAAACATGATTTAGATTAGCAACTCTGTGAATTTTAATATTTTATATTGTAAATTTGACTGATTGTGCACACAGGATTGCAAGGGGCTCTGTAGGCAAGAAGTTAAACTGACTTCACTTTTTTTTATCATATTTGTATTGAATTCTCTTCTAAAAATCTCTCCTTGCATGTCCTCATTTGAAAAGCACTGGCTATACTAAAACATAGGATTGAGTAGTTCCTGTTTGATGGATTAACTAACTAGCTTGGCCACTGACCTATGTGAGAGTGATTTAAGGGCTGTGATTTAAGACTTAGAAATAGAGCAGTGGAGTAGTTATGTCAGAAGGATTGGTCAGAAATGGTGCTGCGGACACCAAGATATCCTGACTTTTAATTCATACTATGGTTCAAGCTCTGTGTTGCACAGTTGATGCCATTTAGAGCCAGTGTCTGCACAAAAGTGATCTCCTCGGTCTTGCGTGTAAGTCCTTTTTTTATTATTCTGTGCCCACTCTTTAAATCTGGATGTTTTTTTTTTTTCAGGCAGCAGTTTGAGTGGTGCGGTGGATAACTGATCTGTTGATTCGGTCATATCTGATCAGATCAATGCATGAGAGGAGCAGCTGCTGCAAAAGTGAGTGATGCAAACTTTTAGATCCAGCAAAATAAATGGTTTCATGCTGCTGTGTGCACCTGGGATGTTTGGAAGTTGGAGGTCAGATAATTCCAACCTTCATCTTTGAATGGAACGCAGCATTAGAGCAGGTTAAATTAATGTAAACAACTGTTGGCCTGCAGCCTGCTGTTTTCTGTTCAGATCGTGGTGACTACGCTTCAAGTCATGTAGGTTCGACTCAATTCATTGTGACCGCCTTTAATAGAAAAGGTCTGTCTGATCAGAGCCTCAGACAGCAGTCATTATACAACTGTTTTTACAGTCTGAGCAGCACTTCGTAAGACAAGTAAACTGATCTTTCTTTGTAAAACAAAAATCTATGGAGTTCCCTTTAATCACAACTGTAATTTCATACATACAGTATATGCACAGAAAAGAGTACCTTACCATGGGTAGATCTTGCAGCCGATGAAACTCAGGGTGGTTTGTCCGCTGGCGGAACTTGAGGAAGAGAATGACGAAGACGATAGCAGTAGTGACGATGAACACTGACAGCAGGCCAGCCAGCAGGGGGTCTAGAGGAGAGCTTGAGTGATAGCGAGGCCCTTTTAGGTCTAAATGACAAAAATGGACAATTTTAACAAAACAGTTAACCCATTTTTAAGTTAAAATGAGAAAAAGAATCAATATTACAGGCTTTAATGAATACTCTCATCACCTTCATCTCCAATGTTAAGCTCAGATGGGATCTCCCAGTGCGTTGGCCCAGCAGGAGCCCGGCCTGGAGCTGAGGTCAGAGGGCGTCCTGTGGTTGCTGGCTGTGTAGTGGATGTGGTCAGTGATTCAGACTGTGACTGGATGGTGGAGGCGGAGGCTGTGGCGCTTGTGTCCTGTATTGTGTGGGCCGGCTGAGATGAAAAGGTGTTGAGGGGATCTGAGGTCAGAATGGCTCTGCCTTCAGTGGTGGAGATGTGCAGTGGAGGGGTGATGCTCTGTACAGTCAGCGTGGATGAGAGGGTCTCTGCGGCAACTAAAAGTGGGGATGTGAGGGCAGTGTATCAATTCAAAACAGTGCAAAGAATTCTTCTAAGTAAACAAACTCTGTTAATGAAAACTGATCACCCCCACTGACATTAAAGCCGCTATACATGTTTTTTGTTGTCAGGTCCCACCTGTACTGCATGACAATGCCAAGAAACCCTGTTTGAAACAGAGCCAGCACAATGTTAATGACCTGTTTCACACACACCGTTTGTATTTTCATGCATCAAATAACAGTTTAATAATTGTGGTGGTTGATATCACACTTTGCTCACTACTGCGTCTTTCCAGTTTGCTAGTGACTGATTGAGATAAACACCAGGTATCAACACTACTACACCACTCTATTCAGTCTTCTCCCTATGTTTAAGTATGAAGACTAGAACATCTCGCTTCCACAACTGCAATTATCCTGAAGCAATCCACATCCTAAATGCTTTACTGGTTGTAATAAAAAAGCACATGCACTTTAAAGCTAGGTTTATGCTCTTGTGTGCCAAACAGGATGTCATCATAATCTTTAGTGTTGAGACAGAAGGCTCCAAAAGTTGCAACTAGGGGGTGGTCGTGCACCACTGAATGTTTGTTACTTTTTTTCAAATGCTGCACTGTCTAGTTTAACGGGGATGACTGGCAAAGCAGGTTTGCCTGTGCAGACGTGTTTACAACTCTTCATTGAGAGACCACAGGGCCAGTCAAATGGCCTTAAATAGTTGTAAAGAAGTAGCCAGCTCACTGGGGAAAGAGGATGCTTTTTGCTGCAGGTTGTGGAAGAACATGACAGATGCCTGTAAAAGCTTGAAACAGTCTAATGAAAAGCATGGCGTCCCAAGAAGAAACAAAGCGATAAAAAATCATTTTAACTTGGAGGTAAGGGACATTCATATTTGTAGTACACAAATGCAATGTCTGGTGGTACATATGTGTTTACCACTGTTGTAAGCAGCCGACTTTTCCACTAACATTCTTCCGGCAACATTGACTTCTTGCTTATTCACTCCGTTTGTAGACCGCACTATGTTTTGGGAGTATGTTCAAAAAACAAGCAGAAACCCTGAAGAAAATGCTGAAAAAGCTTTTACACAGTTGTGAAGTGTTAGGTTAATAGAGAGGTGGCTAAGGTTTGTATTAGGGTAAGGTAAATTAAGGTAAATCAGGTCTTCATTCATTGCGAGTTTAATAAATGGATAAAGTAGATTGTTGCTTCATTTAGCCTTACACTTGGTCACTGCAAGTGGTGTTGTAGATGAGTTCAACTAACTGTTGCTCTGGTGGGTTTGACTTGTGCGAGTGCTGGGTGCGGTTTGTAGGGAGCGTGTCATGTACATTGCACATGGGCTGTGTCTGCAGTTATACATGTCTATATGTGGCAGATGAGCAACTCTATTAGATCTATGATTTTAAAAGCTATGACCAACTGCAACTTTCATGATGAAAAATGATTTGCCTCTAGCCATAGACTACTGCCCATATTTTTTCCAAAATAGAGCTGCGTTTCCACCAAGCAGTTTGTCTTAATTAAATTCAGTATGCATTTTTTTGATTTTTCATTGTCTACAATTTTGGATGTTACCGATGGAACTGTTCCTTACTGTCCCCATTTTTCATCATCCCTCCATTGGGGCACCTAGCATACAGATCCAGTACTAAACAGTGGCTCTAGAAATGCTGCAGTCCATCGATCAATCAGTAGAGAATCAACACTCTGTGCTCAGGGCTGAGCTGTGGTTGGTTTGACCGCTGTTCATACCGTAACAAGTTTTATACATTAGGATAATAATTTAGGATATAAAATGTCATTTTGCAGCCTCTAACAGCAGCTGTAGACTGATGAAAAAATAAAAATAATTCACTGCACCAACCGCTGGCAACTTTTATGGTGGAACATTTACTTGTTATGCTACTCGATGTACAAGCCGATGACGTGAAACCATCAACACACCTCAAATTTCAATATGACAACTTTGACCATGTGATCTGCTTTTATTGCCTCTCTTGGATGACATACACTTTTCACAAAATGTATATTAATTTTGACCTGATCCTCACTTGGAGAGGAAAATGTGACACTTTCCTGTGCGCTCTCATGGGTGACACCATTGGGGGGCTTGCCTCTCTATTAAATTATAATTTATAGGAGTTTATGTTTTTTCTTATTAGTCACTGCTTTACTGTGTAGATTTTTAATTTGCCTGTGAAATGACTCAATATATGTTACGATAAACAAGCTCACTGCCCTTTCTCCCTTTTTCCACATGCATAAATTCTTACTCCACTTGAAGCACATGTGACTGTTTACATCTTGTTTGACAGCTCACGCTGAAAGCTTGAGGGCTGGGAGAGGTGTGTTGTAGGAATTTTGTAAGCTTTGTAATTATAGCCCAAACTACATCACTACTGTTCAGACTGAAGGGACAGGCAGTCATTAGTGCTCCTGACAGGACAATGAAGCATACTTGTTAATAAACGGAGAGGCAATTGTTTTATCCTTTTTCATATTTTGTATTAAGTCACAAAGATTAAAAGTAACCAGTGGTGTAAGATTTAGTTTTTGAAGTGAGACTATGTAACAGCAGCTTTTGCAAAGTGACATCTTGGACATAACTCTATAGGGACGGGCAGAGAAGTGATGACAGACAGCTAAAAAGAGGGCAAGAGTGTGAACTGCATGGTGCCATATTGTTTATTTTTGAGCTGCTTAAAGAGGCAACACAACATCAGCTGAGAGGGTTATATTTATCTGATCTATAAAAGGGAATCTCTTAAATGAGGTTACGACACACATTCACAATCTCAGTGCAGTCATGTGGGGGTCAGGGGAGGAATATGTTCCTGGAAGGCTGCTGGCAGTGCAGCTGGGTCTAAAAAGAGAGCGTCTGTGTTTGCAAACAGGCATCTTTTAGTGTGTGGGATGTTTTATTTTAATAATGTGGACAAAGTAAACAGACTGGAATGTAAAATAATAAATTCACATGTAGAATTATGATAACTATAATTTCAGTGTTTCTAAATTAAAAGCTTTTAAAAAGGAGGCATAAAAACAATGCACGCAGGTCTGTGTTGATTACCTGAAGGTGAAGGAGCACCGGTCAGGATGGCAGGAACATTCATGTGCTGAGATGTAGCCACTGCAGAGCTTGTGTGTGTTTTATATTCTGCATTTGTCGCAGTCTCTGAACGGACAGTCCCTTCCATCTTGATGATGGTAACAGTTTCAGTTGAGGTTTCATCCTCGCCTGCAGGATTATGTGTCCACTGTGAGGCCTCATTGCCAGGATCCTCTGTCAGGTCAGGAGATGCTGAGGGTCCGGTGTGACTCTGGAGGGCAGCCAGGGGGAGGACAGGAGGCAAAGCACTGCTCTGACCTATGAAATGAAAAAAGAAATCATACTAAAAGGGATAAACGTCAACTCCTGGATAAAATGTTTTGTCTGTAAAATTAGGTCTAAAAAATTCCCCAGAGCCTAAAATGAAATATGGCTTGTGGTTTTGTCCAAATAATAAGTATTGAGATTACTATCATAAAGACTGAAAAACAGAAAGTAACCAGAGAACTTTCCTTTTATTTAAATGATCAATGCCTTATCAATGACAGAGGCAGATTGCTTTTTTTTGTCAACTTGTGGGAGATATTTATTTTTATTTATTAGTCTTTAGTTGTTATTAAACATCTGATCAGTAGTATTATTTGTTTGAATTTCCTTGATCTTTATTTAGTTCAGATTTTGATAGTACTTTCATTTGCTAGTTATTTGTTTATTTTATTTTATTGTTGTTGGTTTTACATAATTAGTATTTTGTTTTGTTTGTGAAGTGGGTAGCACTGTGGGCACCTGCAGATAAAGGTCAGAGTTAGGGTTAGGGTTGGGCAGGTATAGGACCAAAATGTACCTGGGTTGGCAAATATATACGTATATACATATACGCAATAAACACAATAGGAAGTCTAAATAAAGATGACTGTGCATATAGGTGTCATTTGCACTGCAGATGCTGTGGACATGTCTCCACCACTTTGTAAAATAGACAATTTTTCCCCTCTCACTTTTAAAAGGGATAATTTCTTGAAAATGTTCAGAAAAATAGCTTAACACCAAGAAATGTTAGGTTTATAACTGAAAATGTTTTGAGAAAAGTTAGAAAAAAACAAATATTCATTGTCCAAAAAAGTAATGTAAGCTAAACAAAACCCCCCCTAAGCCTTCTAGATTCTGCAAAAGGACCCAATAATGTGTGCCAATCAATAACTTTAACAAATTCTCGACAGTTTCTTCTTGTCCAAGTTTTCCACTCTCTCTCTCTGTGAACACATGACCTATTAATGTCCAGGGGGGTTATGAATTAATTCAAATAAATTAAAGTGTCACTAATTATCCACACTGTTTGGCATGTTGCAGAGGGGCTGCTAGCCGCGGTTGCTGATGCAAAAATGGGAATGGCCCTATCTAGAGCCAGTGTTTGGTTTGTCCAAACTTGGCTACTGTAATGGCGATGCAACATGGCAGACCTCATAGACGAGGACTTGCTCCCTATATAGCTACAAACTGCTCATTTTAAGGTAATGAAAACACAACAATTCTTATCTTCAGGTGATTATACACTAAAGAAAACATACTTATTATATTCGACTTCTGACAATACATCCCCTAAATACACACTGGAAGTTTAAAGAGGCTTCTTTCCCAAACAAAAGAGTCTATTATGCCTCCAGGTGTGTTGACTCAGCAAGGATAACATTAAATGTGAAGAGTTGATCTACGGGTATACAAATATTTGAAAGCAATAGAAAATACCCGAAAGTATTGTAAAAAGTACTGTATTCCATTCCATTATATTTTTCAAATATTTTAAACTGTCAGCAGATGCCTGAATTTTGTGCTTTACTTTACATAAGTAAAGACATTTCCACCATAAATTGGTGCATAAAAATTCAGAGTGCAGGAAATTAAGTGTGTAATGGTCCAGATTTCCTCATGCTGCAGGACTCCTGCTTAACATGCCCCCACAGCCCCCAAACCCACTTTTGAAATGAAACCTACGCCCCTGGCTATGCATACATATATAATATATACTATATACTATATTAAAAGTTCAAACAAAATAAATAGGCATAGGACACTTGACACATAGGACACTAATCAGAGTAAATTGAGCAACCATGCGCAGAAAGAAACGCTTAACTCCTTGAACAAAGAAAAAATATTTAACCTGAGGGGCTGAGCAGACTATGAGAAGTGAATAAATAATTGAATGTAATTATTATAATAATAATACAACCAACAGCCTGCAGCTGTGTATGAACTTTCTACAAGATCAAAAGACTGTCGGGAGCATCATGTGAGGAACTGATAAACGCGTCCAACTCGGGGGATGTCAAGTCCGTCCACGTCGCGCGCGCGCGCGCACACACACACACACACACACACACACACACACACACTGGGGATGACACCTTACCTCGTGTCTGCGATGAGCCGGTAAGCACCACTAACACCCAAAACGCCAAATTCATTTCAAATTTCATCTCCCTCGCGGCCTTCCCCTGCAGATCACGATAAAAAACAGAGCAAAGCGGGCTCTCCACAGCGGCTCTGCTTCTTAGCTCTGAGGTTGTTTCCGTTACGCGATTTGACAGGGCACATCATCAGCGCTAAAAATATCCTGAGGGAGTCGGGCAGAAGAGAAGCTGGGGTGGGGCCGCGCGGCGGGCTGCATGCGGGCAGCGGCCAGAGCGGAACAGGCTGCACACGCGCTTTATTCTAAAACTCTCGCTATAAATTTCACTCTCTAGATGTGCGCTTTTCGGGCCAGTCACTCATGTCTGCATCTATTCCTCCGACATGCATCAGTTTGCAGTCGCTCCTCTGCTCCAATCAGCTGTCAGTGCGTCAGAGGCGCAGTTGTGTGCGTCAGGGGCGCGTGTTGTAGAGCGCAAGTTTGACTGTATTCATGATTATTGTCGGCAATGATGGTATACAGACATTAAACGGTGATAGGTGAACATGTGTCAGCTGGTAGTAATGTGAGACAACTTTTTTTCAGCCCCCCACAGAGGTCAATGTGTCGTCACGCCTGAGCGCACTGCCCACATGTGTACTGTATGGACAGCTGAATGACCCGCTGCGTCCTCTGGCAGCGTGCTTTGACACACTTTAGAGGACAGTGTCCCCTTTTGTAACCACTTCTTTTTGTTTGCCGATCAGATTTTAATTTCAGAGAGAAGTGCAACAAGGGAGGCACCTTCACGTTGCACCAGATGGAGCCCCCAGCCAATCCGGGAGACGACCCGGTGGGGTTGGAGTTGACGGTGGAAAATGTAGAGTCGGTAAGTAACTCCTCAACAAACAGACATTTCACTGGTTGACTGTTTACTGAGCTATGCCTTCAGATTGAGCCTCTGTAGTAACATTGAGAACACGTATTTGAACACATATGTTTGTCAAAAAGAAATCTCATATCTATATTCATTTTATTTGATAACTCAAGTAATAGATAAACAACAGCAATTTCGCTCGCTAGGAGTTGGTTTGTTAATTACTTCAACATAGAGAGATAAGACGAGCTGGACATTTTGTAACATGATACCAGCTATAAGCATATGCTGTCCTAATAATAACTAACACCATGTGCCTTGGATTAGTTGCTATGACAACACTTTTTTTTTCAAAACTCCATTCAAACAATCTGACATCCAGCATGTATGATTATTAATGTAGCTGAGCCATTCAACTAAAAGTGATTCCTGTGTAGAGAAATAAATTGCGTCATGAATCAACCTGTTAAACATCATGAAACACAGATGTTGTACTATACCTCAGTCAAAGCAGAGGGGAAATATGGGGATATTGATTGTTATATTTTGATCCACTATGATGTCCTCATCAAAACTTTATTCATCACTTATTACCAGTGGTGAAGGAAGTATCTAGTTCCTTTACTTAAGCAGAAGTACTAATACCACACTGTAAAAAAAAAAAAACCTCTGTTAAAAGTATAAGTCCTGCATTTAAAATGTTACTGAAATTAAAGTAGGTATAATCAGGAAAATGTACCTTAAGTATGAAACGTAAAAGTACCCAATTCAGAAAAATAAAAAAACACATACAAAATTCTAAACTATTCAAAAAGAAAAAAGAAAAAGAAAACAACTTAAATGTTTATCAAAATCCTTGCCAGTTAACTTTCTGTCAGTCAGCTAATTAATCAATTGACTAATAATTTTAGCTATGCTTGTATAAACTGTTGGGTGATGTATAACAAAACCTAATATTTTATACACTCTTCTCATATTTTTTTTTAATGGAAAAATTTGTAAGGTAACCACTAACTAAAGTGTTCAAAAAATGATGTGAAATAGGCTAAAAAATGCCATCTGGAATGTTCTTGAGTAAGTAAGTATAAAGTGGGATGAAAAGAAAATACTCAAGTCGGGTAACTGAAATTTGTACTTAAGAACAGTGCTTGAGTAAATATACTTACATAGTACGTTACATTTCACCACTGGTTATTACCAAATTAATTTTTGATAATTTTTCCCTTTTTATTGGTTGTTCTCTTCTCCTCCAGGCTCTCTACCAGCTGTACTTTGACCCTGACATGGAAAATAAGAATGTGGCTCAGAAGTGGCTGACCCAGGCCCAGGCCTCTGCGCAGGCGTGGCAGTTCTGCTGGGCCCTGCTTGGCCCTGACAAGGTCTGTTGTTGTGCTTCTGCGCAGACATCTTTAAAACTGCAACTATTGAAGTGTGCAAGAACATTGGACACTATAATGCAGTGGAAGGTATACGATGCAGGATATTCCTGAAAGAAAACATCGGCCCTTTTTTACACAGAGATTGCTTTAAAGTGGCTATGAAGACGCTCCTTTATGCATCCTTTGAGAATCAAACAAGGGCGAAATCATGCCGCTTCAGTGTTTGATTTTAGACAGCATGCTGGCATCACGGAGGCAAAAGAGACATGACGAACCTGATGTGCAACAGAGCAGCGTCAGCCTCTAGTTTGACACATAACATACACGTCAGCAGCAGTTTATAAACAATAACTATGACATAACTCAGCAATAACAATCATTTACGGTCTCTGTTATATGACATCTGATTTGCTTCTTCTGCTTAAAGGGTAAGGAGCTCCTGACCTTATTGTCTTCCTAATTTGCTGACATTCTCAGCTGCTGACCTTCATCTTTTTAAAATGGGGTTAATGTATGGACTCATACAGAAATAACCCTTCTTAATCATCACTGATGACCTGCTAGAGATCATTGTGTATTTTTCTACAGCGACTCTGCCCTCTGCCTGTATTTTCTTGTTTTCTGTTCCTGGGATATTTAGGTGCGTGTACCTGCACAGTGCTCAGATAAAGTTGGGGCTTTATAAAAAGGTAGTGACCAGATGCCAAACCATAAACCGCATGTATGCAAGAGACACAGTGCAGAAAAGCAAAAAAATAGCAAGGCAAAATGCCAAATGAGATTGAATCTGGTTTAGGCTTTCACTTTCTCCGGTCAGTGTGTTCAGAGACAGTGAGACAATCCTGCACAGTATACCTTAAAGAAAGACAGGGTGGATGTCTAATGTGCTGATCAGAACTGCAAAATGTTACGATTTTGCCATGTTAAGTTAAAACATACATTTTTAAGTCCGAACTTCATCTATTACAGTATCTCCATAAGAGTCTGTCTCTTTACAGCTCCCAGAGGTTCAGTTTTTTGGTGCCAGCACGCTCCACACCAAGATCTCCCGTCACTGGAGTGACCTTTCTACAGAGCAACATGAGAGCTTGAGGATGCAGCTCCTCTCCCACATCCTCCACTTCTCCTCAGGGCCAAAAATGGTGCTCACCAGGCTGTGTGTTGCCCTGGCCTCTATGGCGCTTAACTTAATTCCACAGGCTTGGTCCCAGCCAGTGGCTGACATGGTGAGGGCCTTCCAACCACAAAAGTCTGACTCTGAAGGTGCCTCAGGCGCAGAGGCCACCCAGGACCCTCACGCGCACTGCCTGGCATTGCTGGAGCTTCTCACCGTACTTCCAGAGGAGTTCCACAGCAGCCGTCTGGCACAAGCTCGTCGTGCCCAGCTGAGGGAGGCCCTGGCCGGGGAGTGGGCGGTTGTGTGCCCCATGCTGCGTCAGCTGCTCCAAAGCCAGGACTCCTCGAGCCAGGTGAAGGAGAAGGTGCTCCGCTGCCTTTCAAGCTGGGTAGGGCTAGACGTGCCATTAGGGGAGAGTCATGAACTGGTTCAGGACTGTTTCAGTGCGCTGTCCAACCCAGACCTGTTTGACACGGCTGTGGAGACGATAGTTAACGCTATCTCACAACCTGACAGCCAGAGGTGAGAAACACACTGCATCATACGTTCATTAAAGGGTTAGTTCACCCCAAAATCAGACATACATAGTTTTCCTCTTACCTGTGGTAATAATAATCAATCTAGAAGGTTTTGGTGTGAGTATCTGAGTGTTGGAGATATCGGCTGTAGAGATGTTTGCCTTCTCCTCAATATAATGGAACTAGATGGCACTCGGCTTGTAGTGCTCAAAGTACCAAAAATACTTTTGAAAAACTCAACATCAATATCTCTTTCCAGAAATCATGACGTGGTTACTCAAGATCATCCACAGACCTTGTTGTGAGCAGTTTCATGTAGAAACTATTTTCTTTCTATTGAATTATACCTGCCAACTATATTCACTGCGCAGTAGGAAGTGTACGTCTGCTAGTTCACCTAGCACCACTGAGCAAGCAAATGTTACAGTTCAGCCGAGGAGGACGCCATTAATTTTTACATCTTGCACTGTCACAAGCATGAGCCTCTTGTCCATGAGTAGATTTGCGGTTTCTTCTGCGCAATGATATTGTTAGTGGTTGTTGTTTGGTAGACAGAAAATAGTTCCTGCTTTAAACTGCTCTAAATGAGGTCTATTATCTTGGGTTCCTATGATATAAAAAAAATCCTAAAGCACAAACAACGGTTTTGTATAATTTGTTATGAATTAGCGCCTCATGAATTATGTTACGTACTTAACGCAAAGTGATTTACTTAGTGTAAATTTACATAGGTAAGTTTTGGAAAAGAAACATGGTAACATTGTCCCTTAAAATACCTCAAAGTTCACATGGTTTCACACAGGACATGAACACTAGTCTTTTGGTAAAAGTTCTGTATTTGTTTGACCCATCCATGAGCCCACCTACATCCTTACGAGGACTTTCATTCTTAATACAATTTTTCTTCTTTACTCCTGTCACTGCATTGGTCCTGCAATTGCAGCCTATCTCCAACACTCTGCAACTTTACACCAAAACAATCTAGACTGATAAACAGCACTGAAGGTAAGAGGAAAAATATGAAGTTTTGTGCAAATTGTCCCTTTAAGGTCAGTGTCAGTTTCCAGGTGTGTGAATCACAAAATGTGTCTGCAGGTATATTGATGCTCTGGTGAACTTGATGCCTCTGGTTTTGGGTCTCCATGACCAGCTGAAGACAGCCGCTCAGGACGGGGACATGGAAACCACACACGGTATCTGTCGCATTGCCGTTGCTATGGGGGAAACACACTCCAGGTACACACACACACACACACACACACACACACACACACACGCTGTCTTCCTATAACCTGGTTTTAGTTAATGGCTCTTATTCCTTAATTTGGATCGATGTGTTTGTGTATGACAGGGTTTTGTTGGAACAGGTGGAGCGCTGGCAGGAGTATCTGGCTTTGGTTAACATGATTCTTTTCTGTACTGGAATCCCTGGGCACTACCCAGTCAGTGAGACCACTAGCTCCCTTACACTCACCTTCTGGTACACTCTGCAGGTAAGATCAAGGAATTTATTTTTTGTAGAACCATAAGGTTTCCATTTGGTTTCATTTTTTTTCACATGAAATGTCCTCTCAGTTTTGTAAGTTGCTCATGTTTGCATTAAATGTGAAAGTATGGCCCTGTTTTCACCTGCTCTTAACATGTATCTGAGGGGATCAGATCACAAGTGAACAGCTCTAAGTACAGGTGTGAATATACCTAAAGCATCCTCAATGCATCTTGAGATCTGATCACTCAGACCACATTCGGAGGTGGTCTGCATTTGGTCACAGTCTTTCAGCAGTGTGTACACCAGTGTGTCGTGAGCCACACTGATTAGCTGACATCCTTGCTAACTGACTCCCCGCCAGTAGATACAGTGTTGCAGGACCGTTCCCAGAGCCGCTTTCTACCTGGTGGTCCCAATAAAATTCACACAAATTCCAAAACAGTTCAACTCTGTTGTAAAGAAATGTTAATATCCACAAGATAATGTCAGCCGTGTAAGGCTAACAATTGAGCCTATCACTTAGTGTGTGCAGGTGGACTCTCACCAGTGTGCCTATAGCATGACAAATCTCCCTCAAGTAAGAACAACAACCCATTTAGCATTAGCAAATGGAAATGATGAACATGTTCATGTGCATACAGAGCGGGAAAGTGAGATCTGAACAGACATACTAAGAGCTGTCCATTTGTGGTCCAGTCACCCAAGACGCATGATACTGCCAGCTGTAAAAAGACACTGTGTCTTTGTGTCTCTTTGACTTAACACTAATTCTACTTCTTTCTTGCATATTCAGGATGACATCTTGTCATTTGAGGAAGAGAAGCAGGCAGTTTACCTTCAAGTCTACAGGCCAGTTTATTTCCAACTGGTGGACGTGCTGCTCCATAAATCCCACTATCCGTCCCAGGAGGAGTACGCCTCCTGGTCCTCTGATGACAAGGAGCAGTTCAGAATTTACAGGTACGACAAGATACTACAGGAGATCTAATTGCTTAATTTTTGTCTTCTCTCATCACAAATAATGTCTTAAAATTTAAGTGAACAAAACTTGATATCTGTGGCAAACTTCATGGCAGTCCATCCGATCATTCTGCGGACATTTCTGCAAGCATGGTTAAAAACCGGTATGTTACCATCGTGTGTATTTTGCATTTCAGAGTGGACATTTCTGACACTCTGATGTATGTGTATGAAATGCTGGGGGCAGAGCTGCTTAGTAATCTTTACGACAGGCTGGGCAGACAGCTGATGGACCCCCAACAGTCAGCAGTATGGCAGGTAATGACAGTAATCACTGACTCATACTCCATAAAAATGCATGATAAGTTTAACCTGCAGAGTATTTTAAAAAGCAAATTTAATCTATATATTTTTGTCTTGAAATTCTGACCAGATATCACGCTTTGTTTTCCTCCATCTTAAGGACACAGAAGCGCTGTTGTTTGGCTTCCAGTCCATAGCTGAGACGATAGACGTGAACTACTCTGATGTCATCCCTGGGCTTATTGGTCTCATCCCTAGAATCAACATCAGCAATGTCATGCTGGCTGACACCGTCATGTACACCATAGGTACAAACCCAGACATGCTTTTCTATGTTGTCCCCAATAATAATCCCAAGACTTTTAGTTTGTTTAATGTTTTACATTAAAAGGCGGGTCTTTCTGCAATCTTTTCTATGTTTTTCAAATGAAAACGCCCTCTAAGTTATTAGCAAAAATCAGTGATGTAGGTACAGCAACGATCTCTGGTAGTAATAATAATAACTGCAGGGGTTAATTTGAGTTTTTGTAGTGAGGTGTGTGAAGTCCTTATCCATAGTCAGTAGAATATTTTCAACACTTCACTTTGCCATCAGACACTTCTGTCTGATTTGGAACTAATGCTGTTATATTGCTCTTTTCAAAGTTACCGGACTCCTTCGACAAAAACAGTAATTTTTACCTTTCAGAACACTGGAGTTGCCCATCTACTGCTGTCTGAATTGGTCACTTTGTTTGTGTTGTATGCCTTTCATATCTTAATTAACATGGCATCCACAGAAGTACATTGCTTAGCTGCCGTGGGGGTTAGAGGAATATAGCCAATTCGGAAGTCGGGATGTTGCGTCATACTAGTATTTACAATAAATGTGATATTTAAAAATAAAATACTGATATCATGTTTATAAGACACATATGACAATGTCGTGTCAATAACCAAGCGCCTCTTAAATTCTTTATGTTTCCTTCCATTCTCTCTTTGTCTCCCTCCCCCAATGCCTTCTAATCTTCAAATTTACTTTTAATGTTGCAGTAATATTGTTTAGATGAACTTTTTTGGCCCTGTTAATCATGTCATGAAAGCTGGACATGATGCCATCCCTATTTGGAAGATTGATGACACACATTTCTCAAAGACGGCTTGTCTCAGTCACAAAGAGGTACATTAGAGGGGCTCAGGGTTTATTTGTAGCAATATTATCATATAGAACCTCACATCAGGTCACGTGAGAAAACGTTTTAGCAGGGTTTTGGAAACTAGCATTTTGAAGCTAAAACCAACGTACTTTGACTGGAGTACGTCAACTGGAAAGCTGCAGGATGATGTAAAAAAATGGGGAAAAAAAGGTACACACCCTGTAAAGCAGAATTTCACAAATTTCAGCAAGGACTGTTAATGGCCATAGATGGACATTTTTGTCTTTTTGTCTGGACTCAGCTATAACAGACTTATTTACATGACGTGCACCCCATTACTGAATTTCCCCTGTTTGCCAGGATCCCTGGCCGAGTGGCTGGCTGACCATCCCGTGATGATAGGTGGCGTATTACCCATGGTGCTTCAGGGCCTTGTGAAGGCAGAGCTGTCTGTGTCGAGTGTGTCCACTCTGAAGAGGATCTGCAGGGAGTGTAGACAGGACCTCAGCCCATATGCTCAGGACATCCTGACTGTGTCACAGGTCAGACAAGAAACCTCTTTTTGTAACATCTCTGTGATTAATCTCTTTGCATTAACTCCTGTGTTTCTCTGCAGGATGTTCTGGTAAAAGAAATCCACAAGGTGAGTAAACAGCTATCAACAGTATTCAACCGCAAATGTAACAAGTGTCTCTGTGAGGACATCATGCACGATGTGTGGTGTAAGTGTTTCCGTGTGTCTGTGTACAGAGCAGCCAGTGCATGTGGCTGATGCAGGCTCTGGGTTTCCTCCTGTCCGCCCTGCCAGTAGAGGAGATTCTGGGCAGACTTCACTCGCTCATCACCCCTCATATCCAGCAGCTGGATACACTGGCCCAGCAGGAGGTACACCAAAGAAACTTATGCAACTTCCACAGAAAACCCACAAAAACTAAAATAAAAAACTGTGGTAGAGGTGATTGTGCCCTAGTACAAACTGAATAAATCAAGACAGTTTATCATACTTGAAGTATACTACAAAAATAGCACATTAGAACCACTTTATTATTTTGATGCTCAATTAAAGTGCAAAAAAATATATATTTATTGCAGCATTTTTGCAGCTTTTTGACACAACTTTTACAATAAAAACAGGTTAAAAAAAAAGCTCTTTGCTTTCACAACCACTGTCACATTTTGACAATACTTTTTCTTCAAATTTCACTGTTATTAACTCATCAAAACCATCATTGTTTCCCTTCACAGCCTGATACCGCTAACAAACAGTCTATTATCCACATCCTGGGGATGCTGTCCAGTCTCTTTACCACTCTGGACATCAACAGACAAGCAGACAGCTTAGAGGGAGCACCCAGCCCAAGACTCACTTCCTCACAGAGCACACGCAATCCAGTAAGTTTACCCATAAAAACTGCGTACCTATCAACGTGGATACCATGAGGCCAGTTATCAAATATTATACCAGCTACTGTATCTGAATTCTGTGAAATCAGAGGCGGAGTTTGAGGGGATGGCGTCTGGGTCTCCAGCTCAAAATGTGCTCTCAAAAGCCCTGAATTGTTTAGGATTTTTAAAATACCTTAAACTTAATGTCGTTTAGAAAATAATATTTGCAAATGTTGATAATCTTACCATGTTGGTCTTACAGAAACTTTAAAAGACTAAATGTTTTTCTTTAGGCCAAAGATTCAAATCAGCGCATACCAATACCACATTTATTACATATTTGCAAGTACAGCAGCTCAGAATATTACGGCATGGATCAAATCGGACAAAAACAAATTCAGTGGACTCTACTCTGGCATAGTATAATAAAAATAGGTTTCAAAATTAGAGATGCTGTTTACACCAAATTACTTTCCTATTATGTTATGTGACTTAAAAAACAATCTGAGCAATTTGTTGGCTGCAGAGGTGACACTCATCCTCAACACTTGTGTTCTGGGTTGCACTCAGCCCAGACAAAACGGAAAAAAATGTTTATTTAAAAAGCACCAGCTGGTGATGACTGGCTGAACTCTGTTGTGTGTTGCAGGATTGAATTTAATTGAACTCAAATGGGCTTTATTCACATGGGAAATGCATGTTTGCATTGCCAAAGCAAACGTGAGATAAAAACCAAAATTTTATGTACAGGTATACAAGTCAAGCTCTGCTAGAAATTGGTGGATACACATGTTGCTGCTGATTGAGTATACCTCTAACACACCCACCAAATTAGAGAAACCATACCTCTGAGCCCACTGCACACCGTTTCATACTGTTTTGTGGAAACATGTCGTTCAACCTGGAAACCATAGCAAAACAGCGCACACCGTTTTGAGTTGAACGTCAGACAATCAGAGAACAATTACATGGAAAATAGCATGTAGGCTTTGGATAAGGGAATGCATTTTCATCTGTATCTATTCAGCCAACTTAATCATCTGTATTTATATCCTACTTAGAAGGGGTGTTGTTTAACCAAGAGTGGGTGGGATTAGAGTCAGAGGTGAGAGCGACCTCATTGGAAGTTGATATTTTGAGACTGAAATTTATATAGAAATCAAAAGATCCTGTATTTATTATTTGTGAAAAACTATTCACAGAACAACTTTAGAATTGAGCTTAAGATCACTTTTGATAAGTATCCCAAATTTCGATGAAGGATTTTCTGTCATCATGAGTCCCATATTGACACGTTTTACTCGTGATTTTTGAACATTATCTCCACTGGATACTAATTTCATCTGAGTATTCTGCTCAGCACTAATGCAGGTTCTACAGCATGATTGGCAACTATCATGTTTTTCCCAAATGATGTCTCAAATGGCTCAAAAAATAGTGTGTATAGCTGCCGTAAATGGAATTGAAAAAATCTACTTGGGCAGACTGTTTCCTAAAACACCAGTCAAATAGTGGTTTTGTTAATCAGCCCTCAGAATGGGCCTTTCACATCAATATTTCTGAACATCTAAAATATCAAATATGCTGCAATTACAAAACTAAAAATAATATATATTTTTTTTAGGTTGTTGTTGTGCTACAGCAAGTGTTCACCCTGATCCAAACCATCCTCAGCAAGTGGCTGGATGACTCAGATGTAGTAGAGGTAGGAAGGTGTCTTTTATCTGCATAAATACGTATGTGTATGATGTTGTTTGTGTGTGTGCATGTATGATCATCATCTACGTATGTGTGTGTTTACTGACTCAGCTCTCCCCCTGTTTCCCTCTACAGGCAGTGTGCGGGGTGTTTGATAAGTCAGTCCGAACCCTCCTACATGATTTCGGGCCCATGGTGGCTCAGCTGTGTGAGATGCTGGGGCAGATCTATAGCACCTACCCACAAGCCTCAGCTCTGGACCTGGCGCGGCAGGTACACCCCCACAGATCAGGACCTTAATAAAAGCATTATCCCTCTAAACTGACATAAAGACTCTGAACATTTTTTTGGATCAGTTGTCATTCTCTTTCTCTCTCTTTCTTTTAGATGGTTCACATATTTGCTGGAGAGGAACACCACATCTCTAACATCAAAAGCCTCATTAAGGTGTTGACTTCTGCCACACTTACTATATTTCAGCAAGGTAATAAACACCTGCAAAGAAATTCTACTATTTATGCCTCTGCACCAGCTATGAGTTATCATGTTGTCCGTCTGTCCGTCAGTGCCTTAATTGAGAACAAATTAAAGGAATTTCTTCAAAGTTTAGCAAAGGTCGAGGTCACAGTGACCTTGTCTATCTCATTCTCGTGAACGTGATATTTCAAAAAGGGCCTCGAGGAGGTTTCCTCAAATTTGACACAAACGTTGACTTAAGAATGAAGTGATTAGAATTTGGTGGTCAAAAGTCACTGTGATCTCAAAAAACATGATTTTGGCCATAAATCAAAAATTTATATGTAATTATGACAACACTTCACACAACTGTCTAATGAGATGAAATGATGACGTTTTATATCAAAAGGTCAACTATGACATCATTATGTTCAGCAAAAACATTTTTCTATCCATGACTCAACGTTATAGCTCACAAACAGAAGGGGAGACATTTGGTCAGATACTGAATTGGTGGCACTAATTTTGAGTGCACACCTTGAAAATGTGCTGATCAGATCTCCTGTGCTGCTGGGGGGAACATGTGTGTGAAGCATCCATGTTTTTCACAGTTTGAGTGGTTCGCAGAGCCATACAACCGCAAGGCGGTCATTCTAGTTTTGAGACATATGTTAATCTTGTCTCATCTTATGTTCATTTCAAAGGTCCACGGGATCATCCCGATATTGCAGAATCATTTATGCACCTTCATGCTCAGGTGCGTTGAATATTATTAGCCATTGTTACACACGTCTGCAACACACAGAAGACTTATTTAAATCTATATACTATTGAATTATGTTTTGTTCATTTAGATTCTTAAAAGGAAGCCTGATATGTACTTGTCTGACCAGTTGGATGCCAAGGCGCTGTTTTACTGTGGTGAGTATCATCATATCATTTCCTTTTTTTTATTGGGGATGGGGAGGTATTTAAACACCGGTAAATTTTAAAAAGTTGGCATACATGCTTATTCACATTGATGGTATGAGATAATTTAACCATTTTTTAAAAACTTATTTTTGCCTCAATGCACTTTGAAATTTCACTTTGTCTTGGGCTTTTTACAAATTACTGTGGTCAAAATCAAAACACTGTCTTTCTCTCTGAAGCATTTTTGTCTTTAGAGTCCCATGATCTTGAAATTCTGCCTGAGTCAAACATTCATGTGACTTATTAGCTGAAACATTCATTTAAAAAACTGTTTCTTCCAGGAATCCTATCATTGAAGTTCCCAGAGACACCCACAGTGAAAGCTGCAACTCTGTTCTTTGTAAGTTGAGACAGAAATGTTCAGGTTTTGACTGTTAAGGACTGTTCTTTATTTATCAGAGAAGGGGATGGGGTGGGATTTTTCTTTCTTTTTTTTATCAGCTTGACCCTCCCTGGAGCTACAAATGTTTTTTCCTGAGCTGAGTGTCTCTCTTGGTAAAATGCATGACCCTCCTTTCACAATAAATAACCATTTGTTAAGATAGTCGCTCCAAACCTGAACAGTATTTAGGCCAAAACAATGATAAAACAACAGAGAGAGTAAGAGTTATCGACAAAATAAACAGCTCACTTCTGAAAAACAAAAGCAAATCCTCCCTACAGTGGCATCATCACAAAACTAATGTGTGCGCTGCGTGCAACTCAAGGGATATGTTACATTTGCATGTCATTTTGTAGCGGATTCTTGTAAACCTCACATTGTGGTTAATGTGGTGTAGATTTAGGCAAAAGAGATCATGTTTACGCTTAAAATACACAAAAAATACCAAGTTTGGGAACCACAATCTCTGCTGGAAATACAGCGATATATAACCCCCCCCCCCAAAAAAAATGCTTTTCTTTCCTAAAAGCTGCTAGAAGCACAGCAATAACTCACTAAATCACCACCAGGTTTATTGTTTGTGGTTCTCATGTACTTGCCAGGCCATCCACCTTCTCTCCATCTGCTTAAGCAGTAGAAACACAACATCACTGTAGAAAGGTTTACATTACATGTCCGAAACACACAAAACACACAAATGTACTGAAATGTAGTAAAATTATTTAAAGTTGTATGTTGTACTCCTAAGCCAAAATGAAATAAAAAAACATAAGTCCCTTTCACAGTGATGTGCCTCCCACATTTTGCTCCCTGGCCTCTATAGATAACGCACAGTCCCTAAACTATAGTTGTTATTTTTTTAAAAATATCTATTCAACTCATCAGCTCATATATGCTTATGATTTTTGTCCTGCCCCTGGCAGACAGAGATGCTGCCACGTTGTAAAGACATGCCCTTGTTTGGTGAAGTGTTGCAGAGGGATGGAAAGCTTCTGACAGAGGCCATACTACAGGTGAGCCTGTTATTAGACACATCTAAATATACAAATATTTTCATAAGGGGAAACACTTCAGATGAAAACATTTTTTCATGCACTGGTAAGTTTGGAGATTTCAAGCTGTTTTGCTTCCTTTTTCAAGTTGTTAGTTTGTAGCTTGATAACAATTTATTCCTAACATGACAACTTTTTTTTTTTTTTTTTTACAGCTGTTGACAGTATTTTCTGCTTAATGAGGTGATAAAAAATGATAAAAAGAAATATCCAAAATGCACTATGTCAAAACCTTTGACTCTAACATCTTAACACAATAAAATAAGAATTTTGAACCTGGCTTTATTCAATGTTCAGTTTTCGCTTCTGGAAATGTATGTAAATTACAGCATATTTAATAAGCCAGTGCCTCATTTTCATATCTAAACATAACATTTCCCCAAACGTGTTATTCAAAAATGTGTTAAAAATGTGTCAAAAGTGTTATTTCTTGATGTAAAAAATCAAACTCAGGAAGTTTGATGGTGATGTCTATGAGATAAAAGTTTAACCTGTTGTGTATCCCCGTAAGTGCACTATGTAATGCAATTCTAAATACTGATTTGAAGATCAGCTTTTCACTTTTTTATAAACTTACTGTTAATAAACCAGTGTACACAGTTAACTCCTAACATGTAGTCCTATTTTAAACCACCACCAAAAGTCTTCTAATAGAGGGCATGCTGTCTGTTTTTATTTCTGTCTCAGGCAGTTGGAGGTGAGTCACCTCGCAGTCTGATTGATCACTTCTCCGAGGTGTTGTTGAGTCTGAACAGACATTGTCCAGCTCTGCTGTCTCAGTGGCTGAAAGAAACACTACAGACTCCAGGATTCCCCTCGGCCCAAGTCTCCACAGAGCAGAAACACACCTTCAGTCAGCAGCTTCTGAGGTAATAATATACCTGTCAGTTTTTCTGCACTGTTATTGGTGTCTTCAAGGAAAGTACTGTAAGAAAACTTGTCATTCAAGAGAGCAAAAATGACGAACAATCTTCATAAAAAGATATCTTGACTGTTTTGCATGTCATCCTCATCTAAATCACACTTTCGAACATGCAAAAGTGGTTTAACACATTATAGACTTTCTATATTTTCGTATAGGTGCATGATTTATTTACTTGAAAATAATTGGGAGTGTAAAATCGATGGCAAGGGATTTAATGTCAGTTTATACTATATTTTTTTCCCCATTCCATTCATATTGTGCTATACATTTTTTAAAAATCACATTTGTATGTTATACTAGAGTAATATTTTTATTTCATTTCACAAGTTTTTTATTTATTTGCTTTTTAACTCGCACTATACTATTACAAGGTTTGACATTCTTATGCAGTACTCTACTATTAGAATTTTGTAAATCAGATTTATGTTTCATATTATACTATAGCCATTTGTTATTACACTTTTATGTGCCACTGTTCTTTGACAATTTTTTAACAATTTCCTGTCATACTTTTAAATAACTTTTTTTATCACTTTTTTTTTGACAAACCATGCTGCAACGCTTTTCATCACAAATTTATACCATTCCATTTAATTTGGAATAATGGCCATGATGTTTTACATTTCACTCGGATCACTGATTTTTTTTAGGAAATAAAGCATATGCTTATCACACTCATCATTAATTTGGATAGCAGATTTGTGTCAAGGAGACACAAAATTGTCTGAAACATGTTTAGGAAAAAACATTAATATATGGTTCTTTCTTCCAGGGAGCAAAACAACAAGCGTCGCATCAAAGAGATTGTGAAGGAGTTTTCTCTGCTCTGTCGGGGCCTCCAGGGGTCTGGATACTCAAATTACTAGACTGAGCTGGTGGCACTCAACGTTCAAGACAAGGTAACAAATCAAAAGAAAGTCTGCTTCTATGATAAATGATGCCAAGCAGGACTGTTCACTTGAGAAGTTACATTAGAATAACCTTAATACTTGTATTTAACCAAAGCAAAAACACAAACTAAGTGGCTTGTTATCAGGATGAGTGGACCTATGTGAAACATGTTTTTGATAAAACACCATTGTAAATTCACAAGCGGGATTAAATGAAAGGAAAAAGTGGCTTATTGCCCTTCACTTATCTCCGGGCATGGATCCAAACCTCCACTAAAGGACACCAATAAGCAGTTTACTCTTGCAGCAGCATGAGCAACTGTTTGCATGCTCACTTATTTATTGTTTCTCTTCTGTTGTATACTTCTTGTCTACTTCTCTTCTCACAGGTAGATACACACACAGACACGCAGCTTTTTAAAAATGTGATGTTACATTATATAGCTAAGAACTTTTGTACATGTTTACTTTTGCTGTTATATAATAAAAACAATTTCATTACTTTCACAACAGAAAAAAAGATAACATAACCGACTTCTTGTAAGCAAACATGTCCTGACAGTCTTTTGTTGTTTTTTTTAATCAGTGATGTCACTGTGAGGGATGGCAGTTGTTGGAAGTTGGGACTGCATCCATTGTAGAAAACATGGATTTGAGGAGGACCGTCGTAGTGGTGATTGGTGCACTGGGATGAGAGGGCTCTAAGGACTAGTCTGTGAATGTCGTTGGTGCATTTCAACCAAAGCTCAGTAGGCTGCTCCTGAAACCATTCCTGACCCGGCTGTTCACTATCGTATTCTTGTGAAGAGGTTCAGCACTGACTTTGATTCCTGGGTACAGAGAGGAATCGAATAGTGTCAAAACACGTCATATTGTCACTTAACCCATAATTGCTTGTTTTTGGTCAGGAGAATGTTCATTTGAAAGAATGTTAAATGACTAAAGATTTGGTTTGGTGGCTTTTTTATGTTTTAATGAATTGTATATAAGGGCTATGTGGCTTTTTAATTGTAAAAAATATTGTACCTTGGTGCAACGTGTCTTACTGAAGACGTTCCAGAAACGTAGTGTCTCATCACCAGCTCCTGTAACAATGGCCTCCCCATCAGGTGACACAGCCTGAAAAGGCACAGAGAGGAGAACTGGTGAGAGCGGGAAACTTTTGGAACATATGCATCAGAAAAAGTCTCAAAATGCTGAGAGGAGCTTGTTCAAGAAAAAAAGTAGAGTCAAATTCCATGTATGTGCAATCATATTTGGCCAATAAAGCTAATTCTGAGTGATGGTATATGAATGAGTTCTTGATAATTATTTTTTGAAAATAACATCATAAAAAAGCATTTAGAAAAAACAACCAAAGAAGCAATACTATAGTACTGTGAAAAATGTAAAAAAGTGACATGTCCCAAAAACATCTGAAAACAGCTAAAAGTGGTATAAAATAGTAGGCTGACAAACACGTGCTGAGATACGCCATAGCATTTAAATGTGCAAAAACTGACAAAAACACAATAATATAGCATGTCGAAAAAATGACCAAAAAAGCAAGGCTATGGCATGGCAAAAATGTCAAAATTTGACATGTCCAAAAAACAGTGGAAAACACTTCAAAGTGGTATAAAATAGCGTGCTGAGACACACCATAGCATTTAAATGTGCAAAAACAGCCAAAAACAAGATAACATAGCATAGCAAAAAAATGACCAAAAAAGCAAGGCTATAGTATGGCAAAAATGTCAAAATTTGACATGTCCCAAAAACAGCTGAAAACACATTAAAATGGCATGAAATTGCATGCTGAGACACACCATAGCATTTAAATGTGCAAAAACGGCCAACAACAAGATAATATAGCATGTCGAAAAAATGACCAAAAAAGCAAGGCTATAGTATAGCAAAAATGTCAAAATTTGACATGTCCCAAAAACAGCTGAAAACAACTCAAAGTGGTATAAAATTGCGTGCTGAGACACACCATAGCATTTAAATGTGCAAAAAACTGACAAAAACACAATAATATAGCATGTCGAAAAAATGACCAAAAAAGCAAGGCTATAGTATGGCAAAAATGTCCGAATTTGACACGTCCCTAAAACAGCTGAAAACACCTCAAAGTGGTATAAAAGAGTCTGCTGAAACACACCATAGCATTTAAATGTGCAAAAATGGCCCAAAACAAGATAATATAGCATGTCGAAAAAATGACCAAAAAAGCAAGGCTATAGTATGGCAAAAATGTCAAAATTTGACATGTCCCAAAAACCGCTGAAAACACATTAAAATGGCACAAAATTGCATGCCGAGACACGCCATAGCATTTAAATGTGCAAAAATGGCCAGAAACAAGATAAAATAGCATGTCGAAAAAATGGCCAAAAAAGCAAGGCTATAGTATGGCAAAAATGTCAAAATTTGACACGTCCCAAAAACAGCTGAAAACACCTCAAAGTGGTATAAAAGAGTCTTCTGAAACACACCATAGCATTTAAATGTGCAAAAACGGCCCAAAACAACACAAGATAGCATGTCGAAAAATGACCAAAAAACCAAGGCTATAGTATGGCAAAAATGTCAGAATTTGACACGTCCCAAAAACAGCTGAAAACACCTCAAAGTGGTATAAAATAGTCTGCTGAGACACACCATAGCATTTAAATGTGCAAAAACAGCCCAAAACAACATAATATAGCATGTCGAAAAAATGACCAAAGAAACAAGGCTATAGTATGGCAAAAATGTCAAAATTTGACACGTCCCAAAAACAGCTGAAAACACCTCAAAGTGGTATAAAATAGTCTGCTGAGACACACCATAGCATTTAAATGTGCAAAAACGGCCAAAAAAAGCATAAGATAGCATGTCGAAAAAATGACCAAAAAAGCAAGGCTATAGTATGGCAAAAATGTCAAAATTTGACACGTCCCAAAAACAGCTGAAAACACCTCAAAGTGGTATAAAATAGTCTGCTGAGACACACCATAGCATTTAAATGTGCAAAAACGGCCAAAAACAGCATAAAATAGCATGTCGAAAAAATGGCCAAAAAAGCAAGGCTATAGTATGGCAAAAATGTCAAAATTTGACACGTCCCAAAAACAGCTGAAAACACCTCAAAATGACATGAAATTGCGTGCTGAGAAAAGCAATAGCATTTATTTGTGCAAAAATGGCCAGAAACAAGATAAAATAGCACGTCGAAAAAATGGCCAAAAAAGCAAGGCTATAGTATGGCAAAAATGTCAAAATTTGACATGTCCCAAAAACAGCTGAAAACAACTCAAAGTGGTATAAAATTGCATGGTGAGACACGCCACAGCATTAAAATGTGCAGAAACGGCCAAAACCAACATAATATAGCATGTTGAAAAAATGACCAAAAAAGCAAGGCTATAGTATGGCAACAATGTCAAAATTTGACATGTCCCAAAAACAGCTGAAAACACCTCAAAGTGGTATAAAATAGTCTGCTGAGAGACACCATAGCATTTAAATGTGTAGAAACGGACAAAAACACAATTAAATAGCATGTCGAAAAAATGACCAAAAAAGCAAGGCTATAGTATGGCAAAATGTCAAAATTAGACACGTCCCAAAAACAGCTGAAAACACCTCAAAGTGGTATAAAATAGTCTGCTGAGACACACCATAGCATTTAAATGTGTAGAAACGGACAAAAACACAATTAAATAGCATGTCGAAAAAATGACCAAAAAAGCAAGGCTATAGTATGGCAAAAATGTCAAAATTTGACACGTCCCAAAAACAGCTGAAAACACCTCAAAGTGGTATAAAATAGTCTGCTGAGACACACCATAGCATTTAAATGTGTAGAAACGGACAAAAACACAATTAAATAGCATGTCGAAAAAATGACCAAAAAAGCAAGGCTATAGTATGGCAAAAATGTCAAAATTTGACACGTCCCAAAAACAGCTGAAAACACCTCAAAGTGGTATAAAATAGTCTGCTGAGACACACCATAGCATTTAAATGTGCAAAAACGGCCAAAAACAGCATAAGATAGCATGTCGAAAAAATGACCAAAAAAGCAAGGCTATAGTATGGCAAAAATGTCAAAATTTGACACGTCCCAAAAACAGCTGAAAACACCTCAAAGTGGTATAAAATAGTCTGCTGAGACACACCATAGCATTTAAATGTGCAAAAACGGCCAAAAACAGCATAAGATAGCATGTCGAAAAAATGACCAAAAAAGCAAGGCTATAGTATGGCAAAAATGTCAAAATTTGACATGTCCCAAAAACAGCTGAAAACACATAAAAGTAGTAAAAAATAGACTGCTGAGACACACCATAGCATTTAAATGTGCAAAATGGCCTGAAACAAGATAAAATAGCATGTCGAAAAAATGGCCAAAAAAGCAAGGCTATAGTATGGCAAAAATGTCAAAATTTGACATGTCCCAAAAACAGCTGAAAACACATTAAAATGGCACAAAATTGCGTGCTGACACACGCCATAGCATTTAAATGTGCAAAAACGGCCCAAAACAAACATAATATAGCATGTTGAAAAAATGACCAAAAAAGCAAGGCTATAGTATGGCAACAATGTCAAAATTTGACATGTCCCAAAAACAGCTGAAAACACCTCAAAGTGGTATAAAATAGTCTGCTTAGACACGCCATAGCATTTAAATGTGTGGAAACGGACAAAAACACAATTAAATAGCATGTCAAAAAAATGACCAAAAAAGCAAGGCTATAGTATGGCAAAAATGTCAAAATTTGACACGTCCCAAAAACAGCTGAAAACACCTCAAAGTGGTATAAAATAGTCTGCTGAGACACACCATAGCATTTAAATGTGTAGAAACGGACAAAAACACAATTAAATAGCATGTCGAAAAAATGACAAAAAAGCAAGGCTATAGTATGGCAAAAATGTCAAAATTTGACACGTCCCAAAAACAGCTGAAAACACCTCAAAGTGGTATAAAATAGTCTGCTGAGACACACCATAGCATTTAAATGTGTAGAAACGGACAAAAACACAATTAAATAGCATGTCGAAAAAATGACCAAAAAAGCAAGGCTATAGTATGGCAAAAATGTCAAAATTTGACACGTCCCAAAAACAGCTGAAAACACCTCAAAGTGGTATAAAATAGTCTGCTGAGACACACCATAGCATTTAAATGTGCAAAAACGGCCAAAAACAACATAAGATAGCATGTCGAAAAAATGACCAAAAAAGCAAGGCTATAGTATGGCAAAAATGTCAAAATTTGACACGTCCCAAAAACAGCTGAAAACACCTCAAAGTGGTATAAAATAGTCTGCTGAGACACACCATAGCATTTAAATGTGCAAAAACGGCCAAAAACAGCATAAGATAGCATGTCGAAAAAATGACCAAAAAAGCAAGGCTATAGTATGGCAAAAATGTCAAAATTTGACACGTCCCAAAAACAGCTGAAAACACCTCAAAGTGGTATAAAATAGTCTGCTGAGACACACCATAGCATTTAAATGTGCAAAAACGGCCAAAAACAGCATAAGATAGCATGTCGAAAAAATGACCAAAAAAGCAAGGCTATAGTATGGCAAAAATGTCAAAATTTGACATGTCCCAAAAACCGCTGAAAACACATAAAAATGGCACAAAATTGCATGCCGAGACACGCCATAGCATTTAAATGTGCAAAAATGGCCAGAAACAAGATAAAATAGCATGTCGAAAAAATGGCCAAAAAAGCAAGGCTATAGTATGGCAAAAATGTCAAAATTTGACACGTCCCAAAAACAGCTGAAAACACCTCAAAGTGGTATAAAATAGTCTGCTGAGACACACCATAGCATTTAAATGTGCAAAAATGGCCAAAAACAGCATAAGATAGCATGTCGAAAAAATGACCAAAAAAGCAAGGCTATAGTATGGCAAAAATGTCAAAATTTGACACGTCCCAAAAACAGCTGAAAACACCTCAAAGTGGTATAAAATAGTCTGCTGAGACACACCATAGCATTTAAATGTGTAGAAACGGACAAAAACACAATTAAATAGCATGTCGAAAAAATGACCAAAAAAGCAAGGCTATAGTATGGCAAAAATGTCAAAATTTGACACGTCCCAAAAACAGCTGAAAACACCTCAAAGTGGTATAAAATAGTGTGCTAAAACACACCATAGCATTTAAATGTGCAAAAACGGCCCAAAACAACATAATATAGCATGTCGAAAAAATGACCAAAAAAGCAAGGCTATAGTATGGCAAAAATGTCAAAATTTGACACGTCCCAAAAACAGCTGAAAACACCTCAAAGTGGTATAAAATAGTGTGCTAAAACACACCATAGCATTTAAATGTGCAAAAACGGCCAAAAACAACATAAGATAGCATGTCGAAAAAATGACCAAAAAAGCAAGGCTATAGTATGGCAAAAATGTCAAAATTTGACACGTCCCAAAAACAGCTGAAAACACCTCAAAGTGGTATAAAATAGTCTGCTGAGACACACCATAGCATTTAAATGTGCAAAACGGACAAAAACACAATTAAATAGCATGTCGAAAAAATGACAAAAAGCAAGGCTATATAGTATGGCAAAAATGTCAAAATTTGACACGTCCCAAAAACAGCTGAAAACACCTCAAAGTGGTATAAAATAGTCTGCTGAGACACACCATAGCATTTAAATGTGTAGAAACGGACAAAAACACAATTAAATAGCATGTCGAAAAAATGACAAAAAAGCAAGGCTATAGTATGGCAAAAATGTCAAAATTTGACACGTCCCTAAAACAGCTGAAAACACCTAAAAATGGTATAAAAGAGTCTGCTGAAACACACCATAGCATTTAAATGTGCAAAAACGGCCCAAAACAAGATAATATAGCATGTCGAAAAAATGGCCAAAAAAGCAAGGCTATAGTATGGCAAAAATGTCAAAATTTGACATGTCCCAAAAACAGCTGAAAACACATAAAAATGGCACAAAATTGCATGCCGAGACACGCCATAGCATTTAAATGTGCAAAAATGGCCTGAAACAAGATAAAATAGCATGTCGAAAAAATGACAAAAAAGCAAGGCTATAGTATGGCAAAAATGTCTGAATTTGACACGTCCCAAAAACAGCTGAAAACACCTCAAAGTGGTATAAAAGAGTCTGCTGAAACACACCATAGCATTTAAATGTGCAAAAATGGCCCAAAACAAGATAATATAGCATGTCGAAAAAATGACCAAAAAAGCAAGGCTATAGTATGGCAAAAATGTCAAAATTTGACATGTCCCAAAAACAGCTGAAAACACATTAAAATGGCACAAAATTGCATGCCGAGACACGCCATAGCATTTAAATGTGCAAAAATGGCCTGAAACAAGATAAAATAGCATGTCGAAAAAATGGCCAAAAAAGCAAGGCTATAGTATGGCAAAAATGTCAAAATTTGACACGTCCCAAAAACAGCTGAAAACACCTCAAAGTGGTATAAAATAGTCTGCTGAGACACACCATAGCATTTAAATGTGCAAAAACGGCCAAAAACAGCATAAGATAGCATGTCGAAAAAATGACCAAAAAAGCAAGGCTATAGTATGGCAAAAATGTCAAAATTTGACACGTCCCAAAAACAGCTGAAAACACCTCAAAGTGGTATAAAATAGTCTGCTGAGACACACCATAGCATTTAAATGTGCAAAAACGGCCAAAAACAGCATAAGATAGCATGTCGAAAAAATGGCCAAAAAAGCAAGGCTATAGTATGGCAAAAATGTCAAAATTTGACATGTCCCAAAAACCGCTGAAAACACATAAAAATGGCACAAAATTGCATGCCGAGACACGCCATAGCATTTAAATGTGCAAAAATGGCCAGAAACAAGATAAAATAGCATGTCGAAAAAATGACCAAAAAAGCAAGGCTATAGTATGGCAAAAATGTCAAAATTTGACACGTCCCAAAAACAGCTGAAAACACCTCAAAGTGGTATAAAATAGTCTGCTGAGACACACCATAGCATTTAAATGTGCAAAACGCCCAAAACAACATAATATAGCATGTCGAAAAAATGACCAAAAAAGCAAGGCTATAGTATGGCAAAATGTCAAAATTTGACACGTCCCAAAAACAGCTGAAAACACCTCAAAGTGGTATAAAATAGTCTGCTGAGACACCATAGCATTTAAATGTGCAAAACGGCCAAAACAGCATAAGATAGCATGTCGAAAAAATGACCAAAAAGCAAGGCTATAGTATGGCTAAAATGTCAAAATTTGACATGTCCCAAAAACAGCTGAAAACACCTCAAAGTGGTATAAAATAGTCTGCTGAGACACACCATAGCATTTAAATGTGCAAAAACGGCCAAAAACAGCATAAGATAGCATGTCGAAAAAATGGCCAAAAAAGCAAGGCTATAGTATGGCAAAAATGTCAAAATTTGACATGTCCCAAAAACAGCTGAAAACACATAAAAATGGCACAAAATTGCATGCCGAGACACGCCATAGCATTTAAATGTGCAAAAATGGCCTGAAACAAGATAAAATAGCATGTCGAAAAAATGACCAAAAAAGCAAGGCTATAGTATGGCAAAAATGTCAAAATTTGACACGTCCCAAAAACAGCTGAAAACACCTCAAAATGGTATAAAATAGTCTGCTGAGACACACCATAGCATTTAAATGTGCAAAAACGGCCCAAAACAACATAAGATAGCATGTCGAAAAAATGACCAAAAAAGCAAGGCTATAGTATGGCAAAAATGTCAAAATTTGACACGTCCCAAAAACAGCTGAAAACAACTCAAAGTGGTATAAAATAGTCTGCTGAGACACCATAGCATTTAAATGTGCAAAATGGCCAGAAACAAGATAAAATAGCATGTCGAAAAATGACCAAAAAAGCAAGGGTATAGTATGGCAAAAATGTCAAAATTTGACACGTCCCAAAAACAGCTGAAAACACCTCAAAGTGGTATAAAATAGTCTGCTGAGACACACCATAGCATTTAAATGTGCAAAAACGGCCAAAAACAGCATAAGATAGCATGTCGAAAAAATGACCAAAAAAGCAAGGCTATAGTATGGCAAAAATGTCAAAATTTGACACGTCCCAAAAACAGCTGAAAACACCTCAAAGTGGTATAAAATAGTCTGCTGAGACACACCATAGCATTTAAATGTGTAGAAACGGACAAAAACACAATTAAATAGCATGTCGAAAAAATGACCAAAAAAGCAAGGCTATAGTATGGCAAAAATGTCAAAATTTGACACGTCCCAAAAACAGCTGAAAACACCTCAAAGTGGTATAAAATAGTCTGCTGAGACACACCATAGCATTTAAATGTGCAAAAACGGCCCAAAACAACATAATATAGCATGTCGAAAAAATGACCAAAAAAGCAAGGCTATAGTATGGCAAAATGTCAAAATTTGACACGTCCCAAAAACAGCTGAAAACACCTCAAAGTGGTATAAAATAGTCTGCTGAGACACACCATAGCATTTAAATGTGCAAAAACGGCCCAAAACAACATAAGATAGCATGTCGAAAAAATGACCAAAAAAGCAAGGCTATAGTATGGCAAAAATGTCAAAATTTGACATGTCCCAAAAAACGCTGAAAACACATAAAAATGGCACAAAATTGCATGCCGAGACACGCCATAGCATTTAAATGTGCAAAAATGGCCAGAAACAAGATAAAATAGCATGTCGAAAAAATGGCCAAAAAAGCAAGGCTATAGTATGGCAAAAATGTCAAAATTTGACACGTCCCAAAAACAGCTGAAAACACCTCAAAATGGTATAAAATAGTCTGCTGAGACACACCATAGCATTTAAATGTGCAAAAACGGCCCAAAACAACATAATATAGCATGTCGAAAAAATGACCAAAAAAGCAAGGCTATAGTATGGCAAAAATGTCAAAATTTGACACGTCCCAAAAACAGCTGAAAACACCTCAAAGTGGTATAAAATAGTCTGCTGAGACACACCATAGCATTTAAATGTGCAAAAACGGCCAAAAACAACATAAGATAGCATGTCGAAAAAATGACCAAAAAAGCAAGGCTATAGTATGGCAAAAATGTCAAAATTTGACACGTGCCAAAAACAGCTGAAAACACCTCAAAGTGGTATAAAATAGTCTGCTGAGACACACCATAGCATTTAAATGTGCAAAAACAGCCAAAAACAGCATAAGATAGCATGTCGAAAAAATGACCAAAAAAGCAAGGCTATAGTATGGCAAAAATGTCAAAATTTGACACGTCCCAAAAACCGCTGAAAACACATCAAAATGGTATAAAATAGCATGCCGAGACACGCCATAGCATTTAAATGTGCAAAAATGGCCTGAAACAAGATAAAATAGCATGTCGAAAAAATGACCAAAAAAGCAAGGCTATAGTATGGCAAAAATGTCAAAATTTGACACGTCCCAAAAACAGCTGAAAACACCTCAAAGTGGTATAAAATAGTCTGCTGAGACACACCATAGCATTTAAATGTGCAAAAATGGCCAGAAACAAGATAAGATAGCATGTCGAAAAAATGACCAAAAAAGCAAGGCTATAGTATGGCAAAAATGTCAAAATTTGACACGTCCCAAAAACAGCTGAAAACACCTCAAAGTGGTATAAAATAGTCTGCTGAGACACGCTATAGCATTTAAATGTGCAAAAATGGCCAGAAACAAGATAAAATAGCATGTCGAAAAAATGGCCAAAAAAGCAAGGCTATAGTATGGCAAAAATGTCAAAATTTGACACGTCCCAAAAACAGCTGAAAACACCTCAAAGTGGTATAAAATAGTCTGCTGAGACACACCATAGCATTTAAATGTGCAAAAACGGCCCAAAACAACATAAGATAGCATGTCGAAAAATGACCAAAAAGCAAGGCTATAGTATGGCAAAAATGTCAAAATTTGACACGTGCCAAAAACAGCTGAAAACACCTCAAAGTGGTATAAAATAGTCTGCTGAGACACACCATAGCATTTAAATGTGTAGAAACGGACAAAAACACAATTAAATAGCATGTCGAAAAAATGACCAAAAAAGCAAGGCTATAGTATGGCAAAAATGTCAAAATTTGACACGTCCCAAAAACAGCTGAAAACACCTCAAAGTGGTATAAAATAGTCTGCTGAGACACACCATAGCATTTAAATGTGCAAAAACGGCCCAAAACAACATAATATAGCATGTCGAAAAAATGACCAAAAAAACAAGGCTATAGTATGGCAAAAATGTCAAAATTTGACACGTCCCAAAAACAGCTGAAAACACCTCAAAGTGGTATAAAATAGTCTGCTGAGACACACCATAGCATTTAAATGTGCAAAAACGGCCCAAAACAACATAAGATAGCATGTCGAAAAAATGGCCAAAAAAGCAAGGCTATAGTATGGCAAAAATGTCAAAATTTGACATGTCCCAAAAACAGCTGAAAACACATTAAAATGGCACAAAATTGCATGCTGAGACACGCCATAGCATTCAAATGTGCAAAAATGGCCAGAAACAAGATAAAATAGCATGTCGAAAAAATGACAAAAAAGCAAGGCTATAGTATGGCAAAAATGTCAAAATTTGACACGTCCCAAAAACAGCTGAAAACACCTCAAAATGGTATAAAATAGTCTGCTGAGACACACCATAGCATTTAAATGTGCAAAAACGGCCCAAAACAACATAATATAGCATGTCGAAAAAATGACCAAAGAAACAAGGCTATAGTATGGCAAAAATGTCAAAATTTGACATGTCCCAAAAACAGCTGAAAACACCTTAAAGTGGTATAAAATAGTCTGCTGAGACACACCATAGCATTTAAATGTGCAAAAACGGCCAAAAACAGCATAAGATAGCATGTCGAAAAAATGGCCAAAAAAGCAAGGCTATAGTATGGCTAAAATGTCAAAATTTGACATGTCCCAAAAACAGCTGAAAACACCTCAAAGTGGTATAAAATAGTCTGCTGAGACACACCATAGCATTTAAATGTGCAAAAACGGCCAAAAACAGCATAAGATAGCATGTCGAAAAAATGACCAAAAAAGCAAGGCTATAGTATGGCAAAAATGTCAAAATTTGACACGTGCCAAAAACAGCTGAAAACACCTCAAAGTGGTATAAAATAGTCTGCTGAGACACACCATAGCATTTAAATGTGCAAAAACGGCCCAAAACAACATAAGATAGCATGTCGAAAAAATGACCAAAAAAGCAAGGCTATAGTATGGCAAAAATGTCAAAATTTGACACGTCCCAAAAACAGCTGAAAACACCTCAAAGTGGTATAAAATAGTCCGCTGAGACACACCATAGCATTTAAATGTGTAGAAACGGACAAAAACACAATTAAATAGCATGTCGAAAAAATGACCAAAAAAGCAAGGCTATAGTATGGCAAAATGTCAAAATTTGACACGTCCCAAAAACAGCTGAAAACACCTCAAAGTGGTATAAAATAGTCTGCTGAGACACACCATAGCATTTAAATGTGCAAAACGGCCCAAAACAACATAATATAGCATGTCGAAAAAATGACCAAAAAACAAGGCTATAGTATGGCAAAATGTCAAAATTTGACACGTCCCAAAAACAGCTGAAAACACCTCAAAGTGGTATAAAATAGTCTGCTGAGACACACCATAGCATTTATTTGTGCAAAAATGGCCAGAAACAAGATAAAATAGCATGTCGAAAAAATGGCCAAAAAAGCAAGGCTATAGTATGGCAAAAATGTCAAAATTTGACATGTCCCAAAAACCTCTGAAAACACATTCAAATGGCACAAAATTGCGTGCCGAGACACGCCATAGCATTTAAATGTGCAAAAATGGCCTGAAACAAGATAAAATAGCATGTCGAAAAAATGGCCAAAAAAGCAAGGCTATAGTATGGCAAAAATGTCAAAATTTGACATGTCCCAAAAACAGCTGAAAACACATCAAAATGGCACAAAATAGTGTGCTAAGACACACCATAGCATTTAAATGTGCAAAAACGGCCCAAAACAACATAATATAGCATGTCGAAAAAATGACCAAAAAAGCAAGGCTATAGTATGGCAAAAATGTCAAAATTTGACACGTCCCAAAAACAGCTGAAAACACCTCAAAGTGGTATAAAATAGTCTGCTGAGACACACCATAGCATTTAAATGTGCAAAAACGGCCAAAAACAGCATAAGATAGCATGTCGAAAAATGGCCAAAAAAGCAAGGCTATAGTATGGCAAAAATGTCAAAATTTGACATGTCCCAAAAACAGCTGAAAACACATTAAAATGGCACAAAATTGCGTGCTGACACACGCCATAGCATTCAAATGTGCAAAAATGGCCAGAAACAAGATAAAATAGCATGTCGAAAAAATGGCCAAAAAAGCAAGGCTATAGTATGGCAAAAATGTCAAAATTTGACATGTCCCAAAAACAGCTGAAAACACCTCAAAGTGGTATAAAATAGTGTGCTGAAACACACCATAGCATTTAAATGTGCAAAAATGGCCAAAAACAACATAAGATAGCATGTCGAAAAAATGACCAAAAAAGCAAGGCTATAGTATGGCAAAAATGTCAAAATTTGACACGTCCCAAAAACAGCTGAAAACACCTCAAAGTGGTATAAAATAGTGTGCTAAAACACACCATAGCATTTAAATGTGCAAAAACGGCCCAAAACAACATAATATAGCATGTCGAAAAAATGACAAAAAAGCAAGGCTATAGTATGGCAAAAATGTCCGAATTTGACACGTCCCGAAAACAGCTGAAAACACCTAAAAATGGTATAAAAGAGTCTGCTGAAACACACCATAGCATTTAAATGTGCAAAAACGGCCCAAAACAAGATAATATAGCATGTCGAAAAATGACCAAAAAACCAAGGCTATAGTATGGCAAAAATGTCAAAATTTGACACGTCCCAAAAACAGCTGAAAACACCTCAAAATGACATGAAATTGCGTGCTGAGAAAAGCAATAGCATTTATTTGTGCAAAAATGGCCAGAAACAAGATAAGATAGCATGTCGAAAAAATGACCAAAAAAGCAAGGCTATAGTATGGCAAAAATGTCAAAATTTGACACGTCCCAAAAACAGCTGAAAACACCTCAAAATGGTATAAAAGAGTCTGCTGAAACACACCACAGCATTTAAATGTGCAAAAACGGCCCAAAACAAGATAATATAGCATGTCGAAAAAATGACCAAAAAAGCAAGGCTATAGTATGGCAAAAATGTCAAAATTTGACATGTCCCAAAAAACAGCTGAAAACAACTCAAGGTGGTATAAAATTGCATGGTGAGACACACCATAGCATTTAAATGTGCAAAAACGGCCCAAAACAAGATAATATAGCATGTCGAAAAAATGACCAAAAAAGCAAGGCTATAGTATGGCAAAAATGTCAAAATTTGACACGTCCCAAAAACAGCTGAAAACACCTCAAAGTGGTATAAAATAGTCTGCTGAGACACACCATAGCATTTAAATGTGCAAAAACGGCCCAAAACAACATAATATAGCATGTCGAAAAAATGACCAAAAAAGCAAGGCTATAGTATGGCAAAAATGTCAAAATTTGACACGTCCCAAAAACAGCTGAAAACACCTCAAAGTGGTATAAAATAGTCTGCTGAGACACACCATAGCATTTAAATGTGCAAAAACGGCCAAAAACAGCATAAGATAGCATGTCGAAAAAATGACCAAAAAAGCAAGGCTATAGTATGGCAAAAATGTCAAAATTTGACACGTCCCAAAAACAGCTGAAAACACCTCAAAGTGGTATAAAATAGTCTGCTGAGACACACCATAGCATTTAAATGTGCAAAAACGGCCCAAAACAACATAATATAGCATGTCGAAAAAATGACCAAAAAAGCAAGGCTATAGTATGGCAAAAATGTCAAAATTTGACATGTCCCAAAAACAGCTGAAAACACATTAAAATGGCACAAAATTGCGTGCTGACACACGCCATAGCATTTAAATGTGCAAAAACGGCCCAAAACATCATAAGATAGCATGTCGAAAAAATGACCAAAAAAGCAAGGCTATAGTATGGCAAAAATGTCAAAATTTGACACGTCCCAAAAACAGCTGAAAACACCTCAAAGTGGTATAAAATAGTGTGCTAAAACACACCATAGCATTTAAATGTGCAAAAACGGCCAAAAACAACATAAGATAGCATGTCGAAAAAATGACCAAAAAAGCAAGGCTATAGTATGGCAAAAATGTCAAAATTTGACACGTGCCAAAAACAGCTGAAAACACCTCAAAGTGGTATAAAATAGTCTGCTGAGACACACCATAGCATTTAAATGTGTAGAAACGGACAAAAACACAATTAAATAGCATGTCGAAAAAATGACAAAAAAGCAAGGCTATAGTATGGCAAAAATGTCAGAATTTGACACGTCCCGAAAACAGCTGAAAACACCTAAAAATGGTATAAAAGAGTCTGCTGAAACACACCATAGCATTTAAATGTGCAAAAACGGCCCAAAACAACATAATATAGCATGTCGAAAAAATGACCAAAAAAGCAAGGCTATAGTATGGCAAAAATGTCAAAATTTGACACGTCCCAAAAACAGCTGAAAACACCTCAAAGTGGTATAAAATAGTCTGCTGAGACACACCATAGCATTTAAATGTGCAAAAACGGCCAAAAACAGCATAAGATAGCATGTCGAAAAAATGACCAAAAAAGCAAGGCTATAGTATGGCAAAAATGTCAAAATTTGACACGTCCCAAAAACAGCTGAAAACACCTCAAAGTGGTATAAAATAGTCTGCTGAGACACACCATAGCATTTAAATGTGCAAAAACGGCCCAAAACAACATAAGATAGCATGTCGAAAAAATGGCCAAAAAAGCAAGGCTATAGTATGGCAAAAATGTCAAAATTTGACACGTCCCAAAAACAGCTGAAAACACCTCAAAGTGGTATAAAATAGTCTGCTGAGACACACCATAGCATTTAAATGTGCAAAAATGGCCAAAACAAGATAATATAGCATGTCGAAAAATGACCAAAAAGCAAGGCTATAGTATGGCAAAAATGTCAAAATTTGACACGTCCCAAAAAAACCTGAAAATACCTCAAAGTGGTATAAAAGAATCTGCTAAAACACACCATAGCATTTAAATGTGCAAAAACGGCCCAAAACAACATAAGATAGCATGTCGAAAAAATGACCAAAAAAGCAAGGCTATAGTATGGCAAAAATGTCAAAATTTGACACGTCCCAAAAACAGCTGAAAACACCTCAAAGTGGTATAAAATAGTCTGCTGAGACACACCATAGCATTTAAATGTGCAAAAACGGCCAAAACAATAAAATAGCATGTCGAAAAAATGACAAAAAAGCAAGGCTATAGTATGGCAAAAATGTCAAAATTTGACACGTCCCAAAAACAGCTGAAAACACCTCAAAGTGGTATAAAATAGTCTGCTGAGACACACCATAGCATTTAAATGTGCAAAACGGCCAAAAACACAATTAAATAGCATGTCGAAAAAAGGACCAAAAAAGCAAGGCTATAGTATGGCAAAAATGTCAAAATTTGACACGTCCCAAAAACAGCTGAAAACACCTCAAAGTGGTATAAAATAGTCTGCTGAGACACACCATAGCATTTAAATGTGCAAAAACCCAAAACAACATAATATAGCATGTCGAAAAATGACCAAAAAAGCAAGGCTATAGTATGGCAAAATGTCAAAATTTGACATGTCCCAAAAACAGCTGAAAACACCTCAGAACTGTATAAAATAGTGTGCTGAGACACGCCATAGCATTAAAACGTGCAAAAACGGCCCAAAACAACATAATATAGCATGTCGAAAAAATGACCAAAAAAACAAGGCTATAGTATGGCAAAAATGTCAAAATTTGACACGTCCTAAAAACAGCTGAAAACACCTCAAAGTGGTATAAAATAGTCTGCTAAAACACACCATAGCATTTAAATGTGCAAAATGGCCAAAAACAAGATAATATAGCATGTCGAAAAATGACCAAAAAAGCAAGGCTATAGTATGGCAAAAATGTCCGAATTTGACACGTCCCAAAAACCGCTGAAAACACATTAAAATGGCACAAAATTGCATGCTGAGACACGCCATAGCATTTAAATGTGCAAAAACGGCCCAAAACAACATAATATAGCATGTCGAAAAAATGACCAAAAAAACAAGGCTATAGTATGGCAAAATGTCAAAATTTGACACGTCCCAAAAACAGCTGAAAACACCTCAAAGTGGTATAAAATAGTCTGCTGAGACACACCATAGCATTTAAATGTGCAAAACGGCCAAAACAACATAAGATAGCATGTCGAAAAAATGACCAAAAAGCAAGGCTATAGTATGGCAAAATGTCAAAATTTGACACGTCCCAAAAACAGCTGAAAACACCTCAAAATGGTATAAAATTGTCTGCTGAGACACACATAGCATTTAAATGTGCAAAAATGGCCAGAAACAAGATAATATAGCATGTCGAAAAAATGACCAAAAAAGCAAGGCTATAGTATGGCAAAAATGTCAAAATTTGACACGTCCCAAAAACATCTGAAAATACCTCAAAGTGGTATAAAAGAATCTTCTGAAACACACCATAGCATTTAAATGTGCAAAAACGGCCCAAAACAACATAAGATAGCATGTCGAAAAAATGACCAAAAAAGCAAGGCTATAGTATGGCAAAAATGTCAAAATTTGACACGTCCCAAAAACAGCTGAAAACACCTCAAAGTGGTATAAAATAGTGTGCTGAGACACGCCATAGCATTTAAATGTGCAAAAACGGCCCAAAACAAGATAATATAGCATGTCGAAAAAATGACCAAAAAAGCAAGGCTATAGTATGGCAAAAATGTCAAAATTTGACACGTCCCAAAAACAGCTGAAAACACCTCAAAGTGGTATAAAATAGTCTGCTGAGACACACCATAGCATTTAAATGTGCAAAAACGACAGAAAACAACATAATATAGCATGTCGAAAAAATGACCAAAAAGCAAGGCTATAGTATGGCAAAATGTCAAAATTTGACACGTCCATAAAACAGCTGAAAACACCTCAAAGTGGTATAAAATAGTCTGCTGAGACACACCATAGCATTTAAATGTGCAAAAACGGCCCAAAACAACATAATATAGCATGTCGAAAAAATGACCAAAAAAGCAAGGCTATAGTATGGCAAAAATGTCAAAATTTGACACGTCCCAAAAACAGCTGAAAACACCTCAAAGTGGTATAAAATAGTGTGCTAAAACACACCATAGCATTTAAATGTGCAAAAACGGCCAAAAACAACATAAGATAGCATGTCGAAAAAAAGACCAAAAAAGCAAGGCTATAGTATGGCAAAAATGTCAAAATTTGACACGTCCCAAAAACAGCTGAAAACACCTCAAAGTGGTATAAAATAGTCTGCTGAGACACACCATAGCATTTAAATGTGCAAAAACGGCCAAAAACAACATAATATAACATGTCTAAAGAATGGACAAAAAAGAAAGGCTATAGTATGGCAAAAATGTCAAAATTTGACACGTCCCAAAAACAGCTGAAAACACCTCAAAGTGGTATAAAAGAGTCTGCTGAGACACGCGATAGCATTTAAATGTGCAAAAATGGCCAAAAAAAACATAATATAGCATGTCGAAAAAATGACCAAAAAAGCAAGGCTATATAGTATGGCAAAAATGTCAAAATTTGACATGTCCCAAAAACAGCTGAAAACACCTCAAAGTGGTATAAAATAGTCTGCTGAGACACACCATAGCATTTAAATGTGCAAAAACGGCCAAAAACAGCATAAGATAGCATGTCGAAAAAATGACCAAAAAAGCAAGGCTATAGTATGGCAAAAATGTCAAAATTTGACACGTCCCAAAAACAGCTGAAAACACCTCAAAGTGGTATAAAATAGTGTGCTAAAACACACCATAGCATTTAAATGTGCAAAAACGGCCCAAAACAACATAATATAGCATGTCGAAAAAATGACAAAAAAGCAAGGCTATAGTATGGCAAAAATGTCAAAATTTGACACGTCCCAAAAACAGCTGAAAACAACTCACAGTGGTATAAAAGAGTCTGCTGAGACACGCGATAGCATTTAAATGTGCAAAAATGGCCAAAAAAAACATAATATAGCATGTCGAAAAAATGGCCAAAAAAGCAAGGCTATAGTATGGCAAAAATGTCAAAATTTGACATGTCCCAAAAACAGCTGAAAACACTCAAAATGACATGAAAGTGCATGCTGAGACACGCAATGACGTTTAAATGTGCAAAAACGGCCCAAAACAAGATAATATAGCAAGTCGAAAAAATGACCAAAAAAGGAAGGCTATAGTATGGCAAAAATGTCAAAATTTGACACGTCCCAAAAACAGCTGAAAACACCTAAAAATGGTATAAAAGAGTCTGCTGAAACACACCATAGCATTTAAATGTGCAAAAATGGCCCAAAACAAGATAATATAGCATGTCGAAAAAATGACCAAAAAAGCAAGGCTATAGTATGGCAAAAATGTCAAAATTTGACACGTGCCAAAAACAGCTGAAAACACCTCAAAGTGGTATAAAATAGTCTGCTGAGACACACCATAGCATTTAAATGTGTAGAAACGGACAAAAACACAATTAAATAGCATGTCGAAAAAATGACCAAAAAAGCAAGGCTATAGTATGGCAAAAATGTCAAAATTTGACATGTCCCAAAAACAGCTGAAAACAACTCAAAATGACATGAAATTGCGTGCTGAGACAAGCAATAGCATTTAAATGTGCAAAAATGGCCAGAAACAAGATAAAATAGCATGTCGAAAAAATGACCAAAAAAGCAAGGCTATAGTATGGCAAAAATGTCAAAATTTGACACGTCCCAAAAACAGCTGAAAACACCTCAAAGTGGTATAAAATTGCATGGTGAGACACGCCACAGCATTAAAATGTGCAAAAATGGCCAAAACCAACATAATATAGCATGTCGAAAAAATGACCAAAAAAGCAAGGCTATAGTATGGCAAAAATGTCAAAATTTGACATGTCCCAAAAACAGCTGAAAACAACTCAAAGTGGTATAAAATTGCATGGTGAGACACACCATAGCATTTAAATGTGCAAAAATGGCCTGAAACAAGATAAAATAGCATGTCGAAAAAATGGCCAAAAAAGCAAGGCTATAGTATGGCAAAAATGTCAAAATTTGACATGTCCCAAAAACAGCTGAAAACACCTCAAAGTGGTATAAACGAGTCTCCTGAAACACACCATAGTATTTAAATGTCCAAAAACGGCCAAAGACAAGATAATATAGCATGTCGAAAAAATGACCAAAAAAGCAAGGCTATAGTATGGCAAAAATGTCAAAATTTGACATGTCCCAAAAACAGCTGAAAACACTCAAAATGACATGAAAGTGCATGCTGAGACACGCAATAGCTTTTAAATGTGCAAAAACGACAGAAAACAAGATAATATAGCAAGTTGAAAAAATGACCAAAAAAGCAAGGCTATAGTATGGCAAAAATGTCAAAATTTGACACGTCCCAAAAACAGCTGAAAACACCTCAAAGTGGTATAAAAGAGTCTCCTGAAACACACCATAGTATTTAAATGTCCAAAAACGGCCAAAGACAAGATAATATAGCATGTCGAAAAAATGACCAAAAAAGCAAGGCTATAGTATGGCAAAAATGTCAAATTTTGACACGTCCCAAAAACAGCCGAAAACACATCAAAATGGTATAAAATCGCGTGCTGAGACACACCATAGCATTTAAATGTGCAAAAACGACAGAAAACAACATAATATAGCATGTCGAAAAAATGACCAAAAAAGCAAGGCTATAGTATGGCAAAAATGTCAAAATTTGACACGTCCCAAAAACAGCTGAAAACACCTCAAAGTGGTATAAAAGAGTCTGCTGAGACACACCATAGCATTTAAATGTCTAGAAAGGGACAAAAACACAATTAAATTGCATGTCGAAAAAATGGCCAAAAAAGCAAGGCTATAGTATGGCAAAAATGTCAAAATTTGACACGTCCCAAAAACAGCCGAAAACACATCAAAATGGTATAAAATCGCGTGCTGAGACACACCATAGCATTTAAATGTGCAAAAACGGCCAAAAACAGCATAATATAGCATGTCAAAAAAATGACCAAAAAAGCAAGGCTATAGTATGGCAAAAATGTCAAAATTTGACACGTCCCAAAAACACACACGACAACTTTTTGTGACATTTTTTCGTGCCGATAACCATACTCCTGCATTTGTTAACACCTGCTATAGTATGAGTTTTTGACGCCATTTTAGATCACATGCTGTCATTACTTTTTTTTCGCGACTTAGGACCACATACTATAATATTACTTTTTTGCATGAATTTCGATGACATGCTACAGTACAACTTTTTAACACGGTTTTGGATGAGATGATATCGTATGAGTTTTGACATGATTTTGAAATGCCTGCTGTGGTCTGATTATATGACCTGATTTTGGACGATATGACAATATAAGAGCTTTTGACACGGTTTTCGATCACATGCTGCAGCATTAGTTTTTGACGCGATTTTGGATGACATACTATATTATGACTTTTTTGCACAATTTTGGATGACCTGACTATTTGATGACTTTTTAATGCCATTTTGCCATATGGTATGAGTTTTTGAGGCAATTTTGGACTACATGCGATATTACGACATTTTTTGATCGATTTTGGACGACATGTTATAGCATGACCTTTTCACGCGATTTTGGACGAAATGCTATGGTATGACTTTTTCACGTGCTTTTGGATGACATGCTATAGTATCAGTAGTAGACTATTTTGCAAGATTTTTCAGGACACGTTTTTTTTTTAAGATAATTTTTTTAGCATTTTAGCTTTTATTAGATAGGACAGATCAATAGTGTGAAAGGGGGAGAGAGAGGGGACGACCTGCAGCAATAGGGCCCTGAAGAGAGTTGAACACGAGGCCACTTTGGCAAGGACACTGCTTCATCCACTCAGCCACCGAAGACCTATAGTATTACCTTTTGACACAATTTTTTGACGACATGCTATGGTATGATATTTTTAGGTGGTTTTGGAACACATGCTATAGTATGACTTTTTGGACCACCTGCCATAGGTCATACTATAGCACATTTTCCAAAATTGCGTCATAATCCATATTATAGCATGTTGTCCAAAATCACATAAAAAAAAGTCATACTATAGCATGTGTTCCAAAATCCTGCAAAAAAGTCAAACTATAAAATGTTTTCCAAACCTGCACAAAAAAGTCATACTACATTATCTTGTCAAAAATCGCACAAAAAATTCATACTATAGTATGTTGTCCAAAATCACACAAAAAAAGTCATGTAGAAAAAAGCTGAAAAGTCATAGGAAAGTTTTTTTTTCAAAATTGCAAAAAAGGTCATCCTATTGTATGTCGTTGAAAGTCCCACAAGAAAGTCATACAATAGTATGTTCTCAAAACTTGCAGAAGAAAGTCATACTACAGTATTTTGTCGAAAATCACATTCAAAAGTAATAATTTAATATGTTGTCCAAAATCACGTAAAAAATCATACTATAGTTTGTTGTCCATAATTGCAAAAAACAAGTCATATTATAATGTGTCATCCAAAACTGCACAATAAGGTCATACTATAGTATGTCGTCAAAAATCGCATATAAAAGTCATACTATCGCGTTGAAAATCTCATAAAAAAGTCATGTTGTATGTTGTATGTGTATGTTGCGTAAAATCGTACAAAAAAGTCATACTACAATATGTCGTCCAAAACAGCACAAAAGAGTCATATGATAGTATCTTGTTGAAAAGTTTTTCCAAAGTCGATGTGAGGGTCTTAAGGACAGAGGGATGTTGTATGCTGTACAGCCCTCTGAGGCAAACTACGATTTGTGATAATGTGCTTTATAAATAAAATTAAATTGTATTGAAAATCCCACAAAAACTCAAACAATAGTATGTTGTCCAAAATCTCACAAAAAAGCCGTACTACAATATGTAGTCTTAAATCGCACATAAATTCATACTACAGTATGTCTTTAGAAATCACATAAAAAAGACATGCTATAGTGTGTTGTCCAAAATTGTACAAAAAAGTCATACTACAGAATCTTTACAAGCAAGGACCATGCCACAGCAGTATATCATTCAAAGATATATTGCAATCTGAAAGTTTGGTTGTATGGGCCGATGAATGGATGTGAGCGGAATGGGTTAACCACATATAAGTAGGGAGGCAGGTTATTAGAGGTGCGGTAGAGCAGTGGTTGAGGCGTGGGCCTGTTCCTGAACCTAAGTTAACAAGTTAACAAGTTAACTTCATTTGTTGAAAATTGCACAAAAAAATACTGTACTATGATGTTTCAAAATCGCACAAAAAGTCATACTATAGTATTTCATCCATTATTGCACAGAAAACTCTAGTTCTTTGTCAAAAATCGCACAAAAATGCCATACTGTAGTATGTTATTCAAAATGACACAAAAACATATGACCTTTTTGTGCCATTTTGGACAGCAAGAGAGTCTGGAATAAAGCTGATTGATTGAGTTGATTAAACATAATATAGTGTGACTTCTTCATGCTATTTTAGATGACATACTTTAGTGTGACTTCTTATGCTATTTCTGACACATGCTAAACTGGCTGCTTTGGTTGACATACAAAGCTATTACTTTTTATGCCATTTTTGTCGACATACTGTATCATGTCATTTGTATGCAATTTGTGTCAATATACTATAGTATGACTGTTTAATGCTATTTTGGATGACATACGATTACTTTTTTATGTTATTTTGGACATGTGATACCATGACTTGTTATTTTGATGACATGCTGCACTGACATTTTTCAAATCCCCCCTAATAAAAACAACTAAAACTGGTCATTATAATAATAGCAATTTTGTTTTATATAGTACCTTTGTACAAACCTTTGTACGGATAAAATGAATTAAGCTAGAGGACACCAATAAACAGTTCATTCTTGCAGCGGCATGAGCAACCGTTTGTGCGCTCACTTATTTATTGTTTCTCTTCTGTTGTATACTTCTTGCAGATCATATTTACACATTATCAAAATATAGACACACACACACACACACACACACACACACAAAAACCTTTTTAAAAATGTGATGTTGTTACATTATATCGCTTAGAACTTTTGTACATGTATACTTTTTCTATTATATAATAAAAACAATTTCATCACTTTCACAACAGAAAAAAGATAACAAGACAGGCTTTTTGTAAGCAGACAACATGTCCTGACAGTCTTTTGTTGTTTTTTTTTAATCAGTGATGTCACTGTGAGGGATGGCAGTTGTTGGAAGTTGGGACTGCATCCATTGTAGAAAACATGGATTTGAGGAGGACCGTCGTAGTGGTGATTGGTGCACTGGGATGAGAGGGCTCTAAGGACTAGTCTGTGAATGTCGTTGGTGCATTTCAACCAAAGCTCAGTAGGCTGCTCCTGAAACCATTCCTGACCCGGCTGTTCACTATCGTATTCTTGTGAAGAGGTTCAGCACTGACTTTGATTCCTGGGTACAGAGAGGAATCGAATCGTCAAAATTATCAAACTACGTCATATTGTTGCTAAATCCATAATTGCTTTTTTTTTTTTTTTTTTTGGTCAGGAGAATGTTCATTTGAAAGAATGTTAAATGACTAAAGATTTGGTTTGGTGGCTTTTTTATGTTTTAATGAATTGTATATAATTGTATATAAGGGCTATGTGGCTTTTTAATTGTAAAAAATATTGTACCTTGGTGCAACGTGTCTTACTGAAGACGTTCCAGAAACGTAGTGTCTCATCTCCAGCTCCTGTAACAATGGCCTCCCCATCAGGTGACACAGCCTGAAAAGGCAAAGAGAGGAGAACTGGTGAGAGCGGGAAACTTTTGGAACGTATGCATCAGAAAAAGTCTATTCAAAATGCTGAGAAGAGCTTGTTCCAGAAAAAAAGTAGAGTCAAATTCCATGTATGTGCAATCATATTTGGCCAATAAAGCTGATTCTGAGTGACAATATACGACTATGAATTCTTGATGATTACTTTTAAAATATTTTTTAAAAATCACCTACTATACAGTGACCTTTTCATGACATTTTTAATCACATAATATACAATCTTTTTCTCACATACTTTATGACCTTTAAATGATGTATGTATAAAAACATAGGACACATGTATGTTTCCTGAGCATTTCAGAGACTAAAAACAGGAATAAGTTAGTAGTTCTGGTACACTGACACTGAATGTCATTTAAACTTGCAGTCTTACCAGGTACAGCACTCTGTAGGAGTGTCCTGTCAACTTGGCCACCTGTGTTAGCGACGGATACTTCCACACCAGGATCTGGTTCTGAGAGTAGCCATGAGTGCTCACCTGGAAACAAAGGACAATAAAAATCAAAAATTAACTGAAAATACAAAAACTGTAATGTCTACTTCCTCTGGAGTTCTATACTGCTGCGATGTTTGGTATTAGAAATAACTTTCAGTATAATAGTAGAGTTCCACTATATAAAATGTTCATACATTTTAGACAAAAATGCAATTTAAATGTCTCTTTAAATTTAAAAATGTCTTTTAAATGTCATCTCTACACTGATATATTATTTATTTTCTGATAATGTTATACAGTTACACAATATCTACCTTTATATTGTGGTAACAACAACACATTTCACATGGGGTCTAGGTATTATCTTTTGAGTGTTTTCCACAGAGGAACATTCTATCTATGGCGTGTGTCTCGTAATCGTCAGTCTATGTCCACTCTTTAAGTTTGCATGCTTCTGTGGGTCCGTGCGCAGTACAGGCACTGGTCACGAGTTCTTTGTTTCCTCAGCAGCAGTTTAAAGAGTTTGGGTTTCCGGGGTGGATATCTGATCTGTTGATCCAGTCAGAACTGATCAGATCGATGGATAAGAGGAGCAGCCGCTGCGAGTAAGATCAAACTTTTAGACCCAGCACAATGGCCGGTAAAGTTTCGCTTTCAATGCGTCTGACATTCTGCTGCTCCATCTGTGCCAAGAGTGGACTCTGTGCTCAGAGAGTGAGGCGCAGAGAATAACTGAATGGTATGAATATCGTAATAATGGCGCTCCTAATGAATAGTCCAGTTCCAAAAATATAAAACCAACACATGGTAGCAGATGTTGTAATTGTGGCAGGTCAACACAAATGAATAAATGTCTGGGAAACCTTGGATTTTATCAAAAGATGTAACTTTTTTGTCAATATATAATCAAGTAGTTATTATTTATTTTTACCAATTAAAATGACATTTTATTGACTGTCATTTTCCGTAAACTGGCCAACATCTTAACACAAAGATTGCATCTCCAGGCTGGTATTTACATTTGTGTGTGTCTTCTCACCAGTTCGTTGGCGTGCTTGGACCATGCCAGATTGCAGACCTGGGAGCCTGTATCTGTGCTCTGCAGTGCCTGACCCGTCAAAGTGTTCCAGAAGCGCAGGCAGCGGTCGGCGGTGCCACCCCCTGACGCCAGCAGCCCATGTTGGTGGGGGGACCAGGCGATGGCCTTAACTGCTGCCAGGTGGTCACTGTACTGCTGCACGGGGAGGAGGCTGGAACTGTTCCACACCAGCAACTGGGCAGGAGACAACAAGGACCGGCATCTTCAATATGTTCACTTTTACTGTGTCGGATTATTGAGGTTAGAATCAGGATTATGTCACTTAAAAGTCTCTGATAAAAGGTTGAGGTTTAAACTCTCTCACCTTGTTGTCATTGCCACCGGATGCGAGGTGCTGGTGGTCGGGAGACCATTTGAGACCACACACTTCTTGTCTGTGACCTTGAAGCCTCCTCTCGGCCGAAGGGGGAGTTCTGACGTCCCGCTGTAGGATCACTCGGTCCCGACTCCCCGACGACAGCTGCTCTCCGTTCCACGCCAGAGCACCTTAAGCAAAAAGGGGGGGAGGGGCGGTCTCAATTTTCACTGTGGCTATCAAGAATCCTTTTGGTATTTCTTATAAGGTAATAGCACATGTTTGGTGGTGCAATATACAGCATATCAGCATATGTTGGAATAAAAAAAAAATCAAATTCTATTCAAAACCACTGTTTGGATACTCTCCTTTATTCCCTTTTAATATTTTTTTGTCTGCTAAAAAGCAGCAAACAGATTTCAAGCAGCAGTTTTTAATTCCACTCCCCTCCGGCTATGACTGACCTACACGTGCTGAGTGACCCTCCAGGCTGGTTAGCTTCCTCCCTCCTGCTGCATCCCAGATCTGAACGTAACCCTTGTGGGTACCGACGGCAACAAGACTCCCCTGATAGGACAAGAGTCACACACACACTGTTATTTTCCCATTATTTCTTTTCTACAAACAGTTCATTTTCTATCACACTACTGTTGTAAACTGGCAATAGATTTAGTTCTGGCTGCTCACCCTCTCATTCCAACAAACTGACGTAACGGAGTCTCCATCCACTGAAAGGTCACATAATCTTGTCACCTGTTAAGCCACAAAGTACATTCATTAACCACTTCCCCTTTATCTCAGGCTGCTCAGACACAGACTTAATACCTTCCCTTTTGAGCATCAACTGAGAACAAACTTAACTATAAAACTCAAACTATAAACAAGTGTCGTAAGTTTTCCTCTGACCTGACTGGTGCAGGCACTCCACAGGTAGACGCAGGCTCCCAGGCCGACACTGAGCAAGTTGCCTGCTGACCAGTCTACCAGGTTGAGGTAGAAGTCGTCCTGCAGCTCCGGAGCATCCAGCACTTTGAAGGGGATCTTGGAGATCTTACGGGCTGGTTTACGCGGGGAGCGGAGCAGCTTGTGACTACAGAAACATTGAGGAGAAACAGGGAAAGCTACATTATCTCACAGCACAATTTAAACGTCATGTCGGTTCATTGTGCAGCAGGTGAAATAAGTCATACCTCTTGTTACTAAGTGGAGAAAGGGAGTAAGGGGAGACTTCATTATCGCTATCGAAAGGCACTCTCTTAGTGTGGACAGTGTACTGTGGAGAATGAACACACAAAGCAGATTTATAGTGACGTCATTTCTAACAAAGAGACTAGACTTTAAACAAGGAAGAGGGAGCATATTACTGCGGTTTTAGCTATAATCCATTGGCTCCCAGTATCCTTTAGAAATGATTTTAAGGTTCTTTTACTTGTTTTTTTTTGCAGACTCTGATGTTTTATAAACCTTCATGACCCCTGTCTTTTTAAATGCACACAATTATACGCACAAGAAAATAGGCAGCACAGCTTTTGAAAACTATTCTTCAAAATTATGGAACCCTCTCCAAAAGCTATAAGAGAAGCAGGCTTGGAGAACATATTGAAACAACTGCTGAAAAACATTTTTAATTTATTTAGTATAGCTTTTAATTAATGCAATTCTTGTAATTATTATTTTTTATTAATACTCTCATTTTTCTACTCTTACTGGTCTCTGTACTTTTTACTTTCACTCTTATATTTTGTTTTATCATTGACTGTCTTTTGATCATCTAAAACTTGCTGTCTTTTTACTTTTGTGTTGCATATTTATTGTGAAGCACTTGGACTTGCATACCTTGTAAGAAAAGCACTCTATAAATAAAGTTTTTCCTCTTCTTCATTATTATTATTATTATTATAATTATTACTACATTAGTTACTTCAAGGAGCCATTAGAAAAAAAGTTACTCTGGAATTAAATAACCATTATTTTGTGACTCGTACCCTAAAAAGGCTGTGAGAGTCTTGAGAGAGGACTGCGTGCCGCCTGTCATCTGTGTGAGGGTCCGGCACTGTCTCTATGCCCGCCCCCAGTAGCTCATTCCTCAACAGGGCAGCATACGCCACGGCATCTGGAGGGGTGGAAGTGAAAAAGATGATGAACAAAAGCTATGGAGAGATATAATTTAGGACACAACTGGGATAATTCATGAGAAGTACACATGTCTGACCTTTGCTTGAGTCTGAATTTGCATCCTTTGCTTTATGGTTCTGATTTGGGGAGCGACAGTTCTCCTAAAGAGAGAAAAGAAAGAGTACATCTGATTATCAAGCTGCGTTTTTGGAGAGCAGCGTAAAAGTGATTAGCTGACTCAGAGGATGAAGAACAGACTCACGTTGGCATAGTGGAAGTTGATGCTCCAGTTGCTTCCAGCGCGTGTGGGAATGAAGCGGTCCCCTGACTTCACGCTGACAGGACTGCAGGTAGCACTCACACACTGATGGACAAAGAACGACAGTGAAACCACAAAAGAAAATCCAGCAGGGTGATTTTATTACTATTGAGCAATATTATTCAAGAGCATTTTAATTTCTGTCTTACTCCCTGCTCATACATAACATTTGGGCAGTTGTGGAAGAAGTCCTTAAATACTTTACTTAAAGGTAAACTGCTAAGGATTATTGTTTGTTGACTGCTCGGCAGTAAAAGCTAAAGTGAAGCCAACCCAAGATTCACTCTCATTTTCCATTTCCCCTCAGTACATTTGCGTTTTTTCAGCGCAGTGCCTCTCGGATGCCTGCTGCTTGAGGTCTGACACATGGTTGCCAACCATTTAATAATGAATACAGAAAATAAGAAAATACTGGCAGAGGGCAGAGTCTCTGCAAGTCTAAAAAAAGTACATGTATAAAAGTTTTAGTGCTTAAAGCAAAAAAACTGTGGGGTGGTTTTGTAATTGAGTTGATTCCCATTTTGTATCTGAATCGTCAATGATTAGGTAAGGTAAATAACACAGTAGTTGTAGCAAAATACAAAATCTAATTAGCAGTTAGGTGCAAAATATAAAAAATAGATAAGGCTAGGGTGCAAAAATGAAAACTTGTTGGCAGTAAGATGCAAAATATAAAAACTGGATATTGGTAAGGTGTAAAAGATTTTTTAAAAACTAGATAATAATAAGTAAAATATAAAAACTAGATGATGTGAACATGCAAAACATAAAAACTAGATGACAGGAAGGTGCAAGTTACAAAAATTAGATGAAAATAAAATGCAAATTATAAAAACTAGATAACAGTAAGGGGCAAATTATAAAAACTACTTGTAGATGACAATAAGTTGAAAAATATCAAAACCATTTAGTGGGGGCGCCTGGTGGCTCAGTGGATAGAGCAGGCGCGGGATCAACTCTGGCCTCGGCCCTTTGCTGCATGTCATTCCCTCTCTCTTTCTCTATTTCACACTTTTGCTGTCCTATCAATTAAAGGCAAAAACACCCCAAAAATATCTTACAAAAAAAAAAAACACCAAGGTGGAAAGGTGCGAAATACAAAAAGTAAAGAACACTGTGGTGCAAATGTAGAAACTAGATAACAGTAAGGTGTAAAATATAAAAACTAAAGCATGTTTAGGTGAAAAATACATAAACTAGGTAATGGCAAGGTGCAAAATATAAAAATTAGAAAACGGCAAGGTGCATAATATAAAACCTAGATGACAGTAAGGTGTGAAACTCGATACTGAAGCTTTATGATAAATTGAGTGATGTAAAAAAATAGTAGAAGGAGTAGAAGTGTAAAGTAAGTGAAGTATAAGTGCCTTAAAGTTGTACTTTAACACAATATTTGAGTAAAATGTTACTTTCCACAGTTGTGTTTGGGTAGAGAGAGCTAATTTATTATATTCCAGTCTCACCCAGCTGTCATAATCACAGTTACAAGTTAGCGTGCTTCAACAAAGACATGATGTATGTGACTGCATGTCACCTTTGACAGGCGGGCCTCTGTCGGCAGGTTCTGGTGGTTGATTTGCCTCAGTAGCCGTCTCTCGTACTCTTGGTCCATTTCCTCAGGGCTGACGAGCAGCAAGGCCCCTCTGCTGCCCTCCCCGCCCCCGTTTAAACCTCCGCTCCGTCCCGTTGAGGAAATCCACTCTGGATCCCCATCTCTGTGGAAAAACAGGGCTAGCTTACTTCAGGAGATACAGACAGGCTCGTTTCAAACACACACACACACACACACACACACACCAAACGGCCTGGTTAGCACGGTGTCTGTGCATGTCAGCGCATGACAGGTGGTACTCATGTTGTCGTTACACGGTTTAAAGACCGCGTTTTCTGTGTCTCGCTCGTCCAAAAATCAGATACATTTCGAGGTAAAATCGCCAAACAGCTCAACAAAGCGCTAATGACAGCCGCGTCGTTGTCATGGCATCATGCTCGCACACACAACAACCCATTTACAGTGTAACATCAGCTGACGACCCCGCTGCTGCTCGACAACACAGCTCTCTTACCCGACTGACACGGCGGCTCAGGTGACCAAATCAACTGTCATCTTCGGTTGAAAAGCTCGGCGCTGCAGCGAGGAGACTGTTGTCGCTTTCTTCCAAGCAGCGGTACATCAAAACGCCAACGCGACTCACTGGTGTTGTTTATGTTCGCGACAAAGATGGCGACCGAATCAGCTGTAGCAGAAATTCTTCGGTTGACTTCTGCTGTCTGTGCAGTCAACGCAGTGCGCGGCTCAGCAGCGACGCCCGCTGGACAAACAGGGTCACTGCAGCTAAAGTAGCACTGTCGTTATCCTCTGTGTGGCCAAGAGGGGTCGCTACTGCACTGCAAAATATTTTACCCAGTGCCTCATGGCTTCCAAGTAGTATTTTTGTTATGATAGATTTACTATTTAAAGTAAGAGTGGTAAGAGACACCAGCGTTTGTACTGATTAAGGGAAATGTCTTTTTGTCTATTTACACATTGATAAAACCATGCTAAAACTATTTTATTGAGCTTTTATTAAGTCTGTTTTATCCTTTTCTTTGATGTCATGGTTTGGTAGCCTGTCTTTGAGGGACACAAACAGACTGAGTCAGATGAAATGGTCCAGTGAGCTGATTGGTGAGTCCTAGTTGAGCCCAGAGTGTCTGTACACAGATACTTACAGAGAATAGCCAGCCCTGTTTCTAATGATGACCTGCATCCTTTGCATGGGGAATTTCGGTCTCTACCTTTTGGGCGGAGGAATACAGTTCCAAGGTGTAAAACAAAACGTTGCAACTTATGGCATTCATTCAATTGTTTATCTAGTGTCATATTGTTATTTTTTTTTACCTCATTCAAATATTTTATTAACAGAAAAGTACCCAAGAACTTTTTGTCATTTCTTTGTCTTTTTTTTTTTTTTATCAGTGTGTGTTTTGAATTTTTTAATTGTGTCTGGATAAATGCCTCCTCTTTTTACTGCAAAACAAATCTACCTACATGTATGAATAATGTAACATGAACCTGTAAGACATAAAATATAAAAACATATATTTATTAAATTAATGTGCTTGCTCCTGTTTGACCCACATACTTAACAATGTTTGTCATCTTTATACGTCATTCCTTCCATTCCTTTGAAGTGATGGCATGTGTCAGAAAATATATTCCAAGCAAAATGAAAATATACTGATTAATGCATATCCCATATAACATAAAATACAAAATATTTGGGACAATAACAATGCAGGATGAAAGCAAGCAAGCAAAATTTCATTTCATTACAGGTGAAAGCACCATGTGCTGCACAAAGTGCAAGGTTAAAGTTGCAGGCACAACATAAAGCCAGCAAAAATGACCATAAAAGTGAATCAAATTCAGTAAAACTAAGAATAAAACCTCATCAAATAATAATTAAGATGAGGAATAAACCAATAAAAGATACAGACATGTCAAAACTGATAAAAATGCTTTCAAAATTAAATAAATTCATAATAGGCCCACTAAATGTAGACCATTAAAATAGAATAATACATATGAATTAAAATTAAAAAATGAACTAAAAACAGAATACAATAAATACATCAATAAAAGATGGTTCTATGAATAATATACATCATCGAAAAAACCCAGGGACCCTAAAATCCCTGGATTCTCCTGTAAATACTTTTTTAATTACCTTTTAATACCAACCTCACATTAATATGCATACCATCTGTGCTGTCATCAATGGCTGTGTGAGAGAGTGAGAGTATTGATAGCACATGTTTGCCCAAAGGCCCTTTGCGTGAGCATGACATCAAAGTAAATAAAGATCTAACATTTGCCCTCACTGGTACTCAATTCTCCATCCCCTGCTAAGAGCACACTTTACAAACGAAACACGCAGATAAAGGTTTACTCTTTGAACTCTTTCATGTGTAGCTTTTGTTCTGAAACACTACAGAGAAGAAGAGAGAGAAAGACAGGAAAACTGGACTGCTGCCGCCAGGGCTTTAATGAGACTGACTGACATGGTAGAGTGACGACAAGGCATGGCATCTCTGGTGGCACTGTGATCTTGCACGTAGGCCTGTCTGCCCTTTGACGTACTGCCAGACGTTCAGCCTACATTAACATGTCAGCAGACCTGGAGTCAGCTACTGTTTATAGATTATCTCTAATATACTTTCTGTGCTTATGACATTGTCTCTGTTTTCAGTATAGACAAAGTACATAGCCTATGCACGTATGTTGGAAAGTAGGCTAATTGGTCCTTTTACCTCCTGACCCCGTACAGAAAAACTGTCTTGTTTAGGGCCTTTGTCCCATATCAGATGTCATCAAATTTTTTAGCAGTTCAACCAAAGATTTCCCTTTTAAACATCTCAAATAGCTTCACATAACAATTTGAGGCTATTTGATGGTTTATAGCCTACATTACCATAAGCTAACAATTTCAACATTATCCATTACTTTTAGCTAATGATAATGATTTTAATTGTTTATCCACTACTTTACACCAACAGTTTCAACAGTTATCAATTTAGGGGACTATTTTAACTCTTTGCCCATTACTTTTAGCTAAGTATTTCAACTTAATCCATTAGGCTACTTTTAGCTAACTATTCTGTTTATTTTTAGCTAACTTTTTGAACTACTTACTCATTGCTTTAAACTATTTTAACAGTTTAACCATTATTTTTAGCTGAGTCATTAACTAGATAATGAATTATATTTTCTACATTCAATTTTTTAAAAAATTCTTTTTCAAGGTAGTTGACCTACCATTTTTTTCACACTTTGCATTGTTAATTGTAAAAGTCCCCTCTTCTTGGAGTTTATTAGAGGAAAGTCCATGACTACAAATTTGTAGCAGAATTGTTTTTTTTACACATATAGAGTAATTAAATCCTGATCAAACTCTGTTCTAGACCTATAGATCATGCCACTTATGCATGAATGGATCAGTGACAATCATATCATATAATGCACTAATCTAAAAAATCCTCAGTTACGCCATTAGTCCAAATAGGCTGCATTTAAAATCCTTCTTAACAAGAAGTACAGAATCATCAGCAGAAACAACTCATGAAATGTGAAAGTACTCTTTCCTCTGTGGCTGATATTATGCTTTTACTTAAGTAAAGTGTATTAGTCCACCACTGTACAGTATACTCTATAGGCATGTTTACACCACTTAACATACACACATTCCACACGTGCGCACACATGCAAACACACGTACACAAACACCGCCATTACTTACATGTAGCTATCTGGCCGTCATCACATGTTGCTTTTCCACAGCCCAGTCACAACAGCCTCTCTTATCTGCATCCTCCATCGGCTCCACACAGAGGCCCCTCGCTGGAGAAGTCTGATGCCGACATGGAGGGCAGCGTCTGGGGGTGTAGAGCAGCTGTCTGCTCTGGTCAGGGTGGAGGGGGAAACGCCGGGGCCTTATTGCTGCTGTGATACAGTGCAGTTCAGTGGGCACACAGGAAGCTGGGCCTGTGCTTGCAGACTGTGATGCTTTCAGATCCTTACTGGAATTCATAACAATACAACTCTGACTAATCTCATCTTTTGTACAATGAATAGAAAAATAATAGTTTCTGTATGATTAAAACATGGAAAACACTTTACATAGTCACATTGTAGGCGTCGAACGCCGGCTCAGCACTTTTCCAGGAAAACATGTAAAGCTTTATTGTTCATATCGTCTCTGAGAAGCTGTTATGGAAAGAGTAGTGCATAATAAACTGAAGTCTGAATGTAGCAACAGGGTATTACTGTAAAGCGACAGTCTTATCTTTAAATCATCAGCAGTGCCACGTTACTTTAGTTTCAACTGTGTGTTTTGGTGAGAAAAAATGACAACATTCAACCTGAAGCTCCCATGTCAGATTCAGATCTAAACTTTCGGGCGTAGATGACCTTTGATGGCGTCTCAGGAGTTTGCATTGTGCTGCAGTGAGAATGTTTTGTTTGTCACACCTCTATAGATGTGGTAAATTTGATATTTTAGTTTTGTGTAAGCCTCCCCTCTCTGTTTTTTTCTTTCTGTCTCAGTCTCTTTCTCTTCACCACAGACTGTTTCACTGCAGTGCACGCTGAATATCTCCTCCCACGCACTCGCTCACTTTGACACAGAAGAGAGCTACAGAGATGCATGCTCTCCCCTTTCGCTCTCTCGGTGTCAAATGAGGACATTTATTGACCTGGGCAAAATCAATAAAGGGCACGTGGATTAAACGTGATTTGGTGTACAGCAGATCTTTATCTCGATCAAAGCACTGTGGAACTGAATTTTTACAAAGAGAAAGCCTTTACTCTGTGTGGATGCAATAGCAGAAAACACCTGGTTAAGCCATCAGCCACACTGCATATTAAATGAGTTTGTTTACGTCATGTTTTGATGGGTTCAACTTGTGTTTCTGCACATGCATAATCATTATTCATTCTTCTTCTTTTCCAATCAGGTGTAACACGTTCCACTCCCCCTTCAAGTGTCCCATCTGTTGAATGGATAGGGAGAAAAGGGAAAAAAAGAAGTAAATATACTAATATGAATCCTACCTTTACTTTGTTACTACCAATAAATAAATAAATAAATAAATAAATGTAATAATAATAATAATAATGATGATGATAAAGTCTGACATAACAGATGTGAACTTTTTTTTCTTCTTCACAGAAACACATGCCAGCCTACACAATCTTTGTTACCCTCCTGACAAAACTTAATTTACTGGTCTGTATTTATGTAAATCACTGTTCTTGTTGTCTAATAATAATAATAATAATAATAATAATAATAATAATAATAATAATAATAATAATAATAATAAAAATAGTGTCTCATCTATTATGTCATACAAATTTTAGTTTGTGCAAGCACGCATTTTCCTCTGTGTCTTGTTTGAATGTGCATGTATGATCCCAGGGATGTTTTTTTAAATGATAAGCTTTTTGGACAAACAAGGATGACAGTACGCTCTTGTGTGCCGCTGCGCCCCCACAGGGATGTTCCCTTCATGTTTGAACAATTCCTGGGCCTGCTGCATGCTGGGTAGAGAGCCCTGAGGAATCAGCACAAATGTCAGGCTGGTGTCATGTCCTTAAATGCATCATGATAAATGTGATTTGACACAGACAAGTGCTTAACACACAGGCCAATGTCTGAGGAACGGCTTATTTTTTAATAATGACATTCAGCGACAGCATATTTTTTTTTCCAAAAGAGTAATTTAAATGCATTTTTTATCACACGGAATTACCATAATACTTTTGCACTCCCACCTAACCCAACTGTGACAGTGAAAGGCTGCATAATATTACTCAGAGTTGGTAACACTGCGTGCATGGTCCCCCTTTTCTCTCATGGAAAGGTCAGAAAACCATGTCTTACATTTTGGGTGTGTTTTGACATTCCCCATGCATTTGCTCATTTTACAGATTATATAACTGCTGTCATACATATTCTATGTATCTGCAGATATTTGGGACGGTTGCATGCAAAAGGCAAATCCACACTGAGAAGACACAATGGCGTATCTGTGATGACTGTCGCCATGTTTGATAACTAGATGATTTGTGACATTTTCTGGGAAGGACACATCCTGTTATTGTCCTAATTCTGCATTTTAGAGTCTGTGAAACACAAGACACACAAACACACACATGCAAGAGGCCTTAGAGGAAGCTAAGTGCCTCAACTGATCTTTTCCAGATTCATCATGTTCTTAAGAGTGGTGAAGAACGGCCTTTTTCAGCAAACTTCCTGACTGTCTCAGCCACTCTGAGCTGATCTCTGCCACACACACACACACACACACACACACACACACACACACACACACACACACACACACACACACACACACACACACACACACACACACAGACGTCTGGATCGCTATTGAATTATCCTGGAATCTCACATATTACTACAACTGTCTGCCCAGTTGACTTCAGTCCTTACTGTCAACTCAACTAAAAACAAACAGCAGCTGGCCAGGAGAAACTCCAGGAAGACATTTGTTTTTATAAAGTGGATATGGAGAGAGGAGGTTTGTTTTGCTGGAAGTGGTTTTCTTCCTCTCTTGCCTTGGCCCTGGGCCGTGGGCCCTTTCAGAGCCTGGCTGGTTGAGCGGAGAGTGGAGGTTGACTGGCTGTCAACTGGATCCACTGGCATAAGGAACCTCCGGCCGAGTCTGAACCCAGGCGGTTCACAGACACTGCTGCCGGGGCCAGGGCAGTCTGCCTTCGCCCTGCTGACGTCAGTCACCAACAGACCACAAGACCTTGTGTTAGACTTTCAAACAAACATGCTGCCCATTACCATGGCAGTATGGACCACCACCATGGAAAATGCTCATCTTCGTCTGTGCCCGTGTTTACCATAAACAGTTGCCTCCTTTTTGCTGAATCTAAAGGAAGCAGAGGATGGTTCAGGTTTCTGGTCATCATCCAGGCATCCACAAACTCCAGAGCAAACTTAATGTAACATCTCTAAAATCTTCTTCAAAATGTAACCTGTGACTTATTAGTTATATAACACACGTGGAGCACTTGCAGCATGTTTGACGTCAGTACATTTTGCATCGTGTCAAGAACAAAGAACATCCACATCAGTCTTTCTCAGCACTGGTAAGCACTGCCAGGTTTCTCTTCTACCAGGTAGTTTTCATAGCTAGGTAATGAGTACCTTTTCAAACCTTGGTGACCAGATGAATGCAATTAAATACCTGCCAAAAAGCACTTTCCATCTCAGGACCTCAGCTGAGAACTAAGTTTTATAAATTATCGAGGTTCATCAACCCTAACTAAAAAATTTAGATTGCTGCAAAGACAGGCTCTTTGAACACATTGTCAGGAGAGCTACTTGCTTTCACAAATTACAAGAAGTGAAGATAAGATTACATCGGTAAATGTCTTCCATCTTCTGTTTTGTTTTAAACTTAGAAATCTTTAAAAGTCATCTCTGACTTCATGCCAGTTTTACCCAGCATGCCCTCTTCCTAATCATGTATGCCAGATGCTTATCTGCTCAGGTCAAGGTGCTCACAGCCATGGAAGAGTGAATGCCCTTAGGGCCCACCACATACCATTACTATCGCTACCCTTCCTGTTTACGTTTCTGGTTCAGTGTCCAGCAGCGACTGAACTCAAATCAGAAGGAAGACGTGCCACTGGTGTCACTGCAGGAAAGTGACTAAAGACTCAATCACATTGTTTTCCTCCTTCTGTCATTTCCACCTGGCATTCCTCTCACAGTTGCAAAACTGGAAATATGACGCCAACAAAAGCACATGAGTCACTTTTGTTGTAATTACAGAGTCCCGTTGCTCTGAGAATTAAGCTAATTACAATTGTTTTGTCATTAATAAAGCCAAGATAAATAATAGATGGCTATGACAGTCTTGAGGCAAAGAATCCCAATATTTTATCATTCTTTCTCAACTTTTTGAGAAGAGATGAAATATAATATTAAGTGTCAGGCCTTAAAATACCATTTTTCTGTCTACATGCACTGATGCATCTAACATGAAATTCAGATGCACTGAATTATTTTTAGACTGCGCCAATTTTTGTTTCCCTGGACCATTTGGTTTATTATATGTATGTATATCTGAATATATATATGTGTGTGTGTATATATATATATATATATATATATATATATATATATGTGTGTGTGTATATATATATATATACACACACACACACACACACACACACACACACACTATATACATATACTATATATTTATGTACTAATTCTTATTTGTTAATGTGATCCAAAAACACAGTCAACAGAATTCTGTAATACATGCTCATTTTAATAATTTGATAGAAAACATTTGTTGAGCACAACATACACCATTTTACCATATATTGTGAGGAAAAAACTGAAAAAATATATTTGAAACAATGTTATATATTTCAGCAAATATTCCTATGGCTGTACAATGACCCGTCACCGTACACAATATACTGCAGTAAATATCCAGCCTTCATAATCCACCAGGAACAAAAGCCAGACTTCTTCTGCACCTCACGTGAGGTGTCGTTGGTTCAGACTATACAAATGTCTCTGGCTGGAAATTCAAAACAAACATTTCAAATTGTCAAAATTGAGCTGCATAACTTCATGTTACAGTCTTGTAGCAAAACAGCTTGCTAAATACATTAAAACAGAACCACTGGACAAGTTCAGTCAAACTGTGATTTGACATGTGGTAGTGCATATAAATAATAACAAATATACAGGGAATATTAACAATCAATATCAATATTATCATATACAAGGAGAAAGATAATAAATACACTGTTACAAACAGCTGAAGGGTCAGCACAACACAGCTGGGTGCAACAGGATTGTGCAACTCTGTGACCACTGACATACACACTCACATGCACACACACATGCGCACACACACACACACACACACACACCCACATACAGACGGGAAATATTGTGTGATGACACGATATTGCCCTCCCCCCCACCATTTATTTTGAAGGTTGCACAATGTGGTACCTTTAAGGTAGTGTTGGACAGATCAGCAACCAGCTGCAGAACTGTCGACATATTCAAAGTGCTGGAATAAAAACTACAGGATACAATTATTCTATTACTAACAGGTGTTTTTTTTAAAATGTGCACTCAGTCTTACAGTCATTCAGAGCTCAAAATGAGTCACGGTGTAAAGCGTATTCACGAGAATGTGGTTAAACACAAGTGTGTGTAAGATAATGAAATGGGGGAATAATAAGGTGGAAACAGATTTCCCATACAGAAACCTTAATCTTAAGATATTTTTGGTGAAATTTTCTTTAGTAATTGGGTTTTATTTGCCACAACTCTTTACCCAGCGTCATATCAGGTATCAATCTGACTTGTGGTTGGAGGTTAAATTTGTTACACAAGTGACTCTTCAAGCATAGAATCACAGATCTCAGAGGTGGCAGTGAAATAAATGTGCTTCCTTTACAGGATCTTTGGAGTTTTACTTCGTTTTTTTTTTTTAAGATGAAAAGAAATGTTCCACTTGCGAGGAATTAATTGCTTGTGAAATGAATTACTGGAAGAAAAAGTTATGAGTAAATCTTATTTTGGTTTTACATGTTTACTATAATGTAAATTACTGATGTTTCCATGCTCTCTCTTTGTCCTAAACCACCAAAGTGCAAATTGTGCTGGGAAGTCGTCTGATTTTAGAAATACATCCACTTTCGTGAGAACGAGCTTATACTATTGCCAGAACATTAGGAAGACTGTGTGAGACAAATGTGTCCTCTTTGTAGAAAATCTGACACATTTTACAGCTACATGAACGTGTTCAATAAATTATAAAAACACTTACAAAAAGACACGGTTGTTTAAAAAAAAAAGGCACACGACTTTTTTTTAGACAAGTGTTGGAAAAACTACTTAGGTACAAATAACTTGCTGACCAGTAGTTTTTTGGTTGGACACTGCACCAGGTGGCATCCAATCCCGACACGATACAAAGAATCAAAATGAACATAAAAAAACATCCTGAAGTGCAAGTTTTTAAGTTTTACTAGTCCCAGTACACGGATACATGAAGTCCACTTCACCGTCTTGGTCTTTGAGATTCAGCCCTGCTTCTACAGTCCAACAGGAGTCCCGTCTTTAAAGAACAGACCTCGTCCAGCTCCCTTCTAGGTGCTAAAACCAAACTGCCGCAGGGTTTCCAAGCCTCGTTTGCAGGGGTGCCCCACATTCAGTCAGGCCCTATTTGCCAGGCAGCTCCAAAGAGCCACATTGCAGGATTACTCTACTGCAATTAAATGAATTTTGCCAAAACAGCAACTTGCTGCTCGCTGAGGACAGCATCAGTTCAGCTATGTTTCCGCTGGCGAGACATCATGCGTCACCATTTCAACCCCGTCCTGATCAGAGGGCTGTTCTCGGAGTATTACACTGTCAACTGTCTCCATCGTCTCCCCATCTCCACCCTGGTCATCCAGCGTCAGCTCAAACTGAAATTTACTTGCCACAGGTCCCCCCTCCACCTCTCCGTGTGGGCCACCTTCCCCGTCGCTGGTGTAGAAGGGAGGGGAGGGGCTCTGGGGGATCATGCTCTGGTACCAGTTCCTGTTGTCCTCCAGTGTGTCCAGGATGTCCTGGGCATCAGGGTGGACAAGGTCAGCCCACGTCTCCCACAGAGGGTGGACGATGTAATCAATGAAGCCGACCTAGAAAACACATTAAGGGATAGCGTCAGTAACAGTGACGACAATATTCACTTTCTACTTTAGGAGCTAAATGAGTGCGTTCTCTACCTGTGTTCTCTCCACTGAGGCTGTGTGTTTGTCACACATTGGACTAATCTCCATCCCCCTCTCCCTCTCTCTGTCTCCCTGGTGGAAGAACTCATCCATGATCCTGTCTGTCCACTGTCGGTACAGATCCAGAGGTTTCGTCGGGTTGCTCAGGTCAGCACAGTGAACCATGTTACGCAAAACCTGCAGAAAAGAAAAACAAAAATTAACATCTTGCATGTCTTTCATTTGTACCAAATTGTCTGAATCATTAAAGTGTACACCATGTAGCAACCTACAGGGCTAAAAAATGAAGTCAATGATGCAGTTCCCCTAATGGTAAACTTTAAAGCAGAAATAAACATGTTCACAGCCTGGTACAAAAACAGTTTTAGTTTCTATGGCCTATTTCCCCATTCATGACAACTCCATTTTTACATAACTGACCTTTTTACTTTTCATTAAGGCTTAAAGTTACACAAATTTAAGGATGTAGCCACTATGACTGAAAGGTTGGTGCCATTTGTTAAAAAGTTGCTACCAAAGCAGACATTTGTTGGGTAGCATGGTGTAACCCTAATTTCATAAAGTATAGCTGTAGCTGTAGCTATTTCAGTGTGTATTCAGTTTGTGAAAGTTAACTAATGGTCTGGCCACTTAAAAATTTTTTGTAAGGACTCTTTAAGAAGTTTGATTTTCTGGTTTTTGACTTAACACATTTGGTTTTAAGTCTTTGTTTTCCTGGCAAAAAATAGCATTAGCAATGCCACATATAACCATTGACTCTAAATGCATCATGCTAACCAAGTTAACAGTTAACATTAGGGTTAGCTCCACCCTCTTGCCACTTTTGGCTCCAAAAAAATCAAAGATAGCAACAGTCAAAAGGCCATATGTGAAGCTTCAAAACTGAGGTCCGTAAAACCAACGGGCGACTTCACAGTGACTATTGATTATTTTATAGTCTATGGTGTACATGTGTTTCTTACCTGCATCCTGTCTGTGTAGTTGTCCAACAGCAGGACTCCAGAGCTGGTCACTTTCTTGGTTTCCACCATCGTCTTCAGGTTAGCCAGCAGGCTCATGTGTTTAGACATGTCAGTTGCCAACACCTGGACAGAGAAACACACAGAGGATGATGTAAGAAATAATTCAGGAAGGAAGCAATTAAGTAATCAAGAAATCACGCTGAAAGCTAATACAGGACATCAGACGTTTCCTCACCATGTCGATGACCATTCTCCGGAGCGTCTGTCTCTGCTTCTTAGTGAGGTTTTGGAAGATGTCACAGTTGTCCTCCTGCAGCAGTTTGAAGCCCACGGCCAGGTGGTGGTTCTCCAGCACTGACTCATCGTTGTACATGAGAGCCAGCTCTGAGTCTGATGGCAGGGGAGGGGGTGGGGAAATGACAGGAAGAGAGAATTTAAATGGAGCTCTAGCTTTTTAAACTCAGCTCAAGTAACTATGGTAACCATGCAATGTCCCCAAAAATCTGCGTTGCTGTCTGCCATTGGATACAGATCCCATTAAACCATGCAAGTATTTCTGCCTGTTTTGTAAATGTAGACTAAATAAATCTTTTTTTTTTTTTTTTTTTAATATTCACGTTGCCAGTAAAGAGGACTTACTGGTGTTGATGAGAAACTGGTTGGACACTCCTGGGTGGTCCACGTCGTGTATGGCTGCGGCAAAAATGGCTGCCAAGATTTCTAGATCTGTGAAGACAGCCTGTGTTTGAAGAGAAGGAAGAAGAAGACAAAGACATAAGCTTCACAGTCAGTAAACTGCCCAAACAAGGTAAGGTATTAAACAATTGTCTGATCCTTCGGTGTGTCATCATCTCTGGCATGCAGTTTCCGGGGCATGCCAGTATTGGTGACGGTGAGGCCAGTCACCTCATTAAAGCATAATAAACAGCTTGAGGAAAAATGTGTGGGTGATCGTGCTGCACTTCAGTTGTGTCACATGCAAATCAAGTAGGTAATCGAAACTTGAAGGGATAGTTCAGATCTTTTAAACTGAGGTTGGTACTTATGCATCGTCAGTGTATTTTATACAGCAGTGGCAGCCAGCACACCCTTAGTTTGAAGAAGCAGAAGTACCACAACAGTAGGGTTGCAACGGTATGAGATCTTCGAGGTACGATAAGCGTTTCAGAAAATACTGCAGTTTCACAGTATTAAAGAATTATTACTATCAGTCAGAATTACCCTTAAAGGGATGAAAATAAAAGCACTTTGAATTGCCCTGTTGTATGAAATGTGCTATACGTATAAAGCTGCCGTGCCTTGCCCCTCATCAGCAAGCTATTATTACTGTTTTTGTCGTCGGAGTCTGGTGGCTCTGACATGAGCATAGATGGGGAGCTGCAGCCATTAACTGCTTCCCAGTCCGAAATTGCTGTCTGCTGCAAATTAAAGCAGTGATGATATTCTCCATATTGCTTACACTTCAATGGTCATTGATTTTTTTTTAGGTAGTTAAAACACGTTTTGCTGCTGCCTGCATCCACAGCAATACATTGCTGAGCTTCTGTGATGCAACTCCCGCTTCAAACTGGGAGCTAGAATGAGTGCTGAATGCCACTGACTGTAGGTAATACACTGACTATCTCATACAGCACCAAACCAAAAGATCTTAACTATCCTTTTAATTTAAGGCCAATTTAACAACAAAAAAGGCACAAACATAAACTTTCCAACTGAGCTTTACTAAAAACATGCTTAAAATCAGAACAAGTGACTTACATCCAGTGCGGGGGTGGACAGGAGGATATGTGTGGACTGGGCTACGTCAGCGGCGTGTAGACTGTTGTGGTAGGCCACGTCCGAATGGTAGTGGCTCTCCAAGGTCAGCATGAACGTCACAAAGGTGTCTGTTGGAATCTTGAACGTCCTCATCAGGTCTCGCTCCTGCATGTGACACAGAGGAGAAAAATGAGACAAAAACACCACGGTGAGATTCCTTACTGTTGCAGTGTGTTGGTTGTACTTTCAAGCATCTTACAGTTGATGTTTTCGCCTGCAGAGAAGTGATCTGACCTCAAAATCAATTCTTAAAACCATATTCGGCAAATTGTGAATCAAATACTACAGAAGAGGCTGAAAATGAAAACAGTTTGCTCTCCTGCCAGGATGATTCACAGCTAGAAATCAATTTCAAGTGCTAATGTCTCTCAAGCAGATGTCCCTGTAGCAATACTGACAGCTCAATGTAAGGGAACATACTGTGCACGCTGACGTGGGCTGGGCCTTGTGCCTTCTATAGCGGTATGTATTTCACACTTTTTTAAATGAGCTCTTTCTGAGGTGGAAGATGAAGGAGAATGAAGAGGCAAGGTGCTGACCTGAAAGATGGTGTACATGATGCATGTGAGCGGTCGGTTGTGGGAGTGCTCGGCCACTTTGAAGATATTCAAGCCCCATTTGTTGATGTCCTCAAGGTCCTGATAGAAAGAAAACACAACTGTGAGCATCTTAACAGATTACAGATTCTTCACATTTTATTTTTTTGCCGTCTATTACTTACATTCGACAGCAGCTCCTCCTGGTCCGTCTTGACCCCGAAACGATTGCTGGTGCTCCCAGAAATGCTGGGCGTGTGGCTAACCTTCCTCACCCCGCTGATCTGAGTCATCATCCCACCCTGCTGCTGCTGTTGCTGCTGCTGCTGCTGCTGCTGCTGGCCCTGCCTCCTCTTCCTTTCCCTCGACTTAGGAACGGGACATGGAAGCTCCAACTCATTCTGCTTGTCTGGAGAAAACAGAAAAAGAAGACACAAAAAACAATTAAAAAGGTGCTTTTCAGTTAGTCTGAAGACAAAAACAGACGAGGCTGTTGTATAAGCATCCTGGCTTGAGTAAACAAAGTTTACACATGGAAATAGTTGACCTCTCACACCTATGTGACAACACATTTAAGCTGCACTGACAAGCCGTTTAATTATTGCGGAATCCTTCAGTTATGGTTTAATTTACTGAAAATAAATTTCTCTCGACAGTGAAAAAGCAAAAGAATAAGAAGGGCCAGGAGGCTTTGATGAGGTGTTATGATATCTAACAGTGCTACAGTGTCCCGTGCATTCTGAGAAACTGAGCCCTGTTGTAATAACAATCCACAGAAACACGGAAAGCTGGCTCATATTAGGCCAAAATGTTTATGTCCTGTTATGTTGCGGGTTTGTTTGGTGCATGTGATTCTGTCTGCTGGCTGAAAGAGACTCTCACATGCTCTGCGCAGCTGACAGTGTGTGTGAGTGCAAGACACCCTCAGCCTGGATATGTGAACTGCAGTGAGAGGAAAATATCTCAGCTGCATCCTCTGCAAAGCAGAGGAAAGAAATGATCTCACTTCAACTGACAGGTGAAAGTGGCACCACAGATGACAACAAAACCAGTGAGCTTCAAAGACAAGTTTCTCTGCACTCTCGTGTTTGTCTCCTCTCCCCAAGAAGCTGCAGATTATCTCTGTCGCTGCAGCACTTCTATTGTTAGGAGAGGTACAGTTTCTTCACCGTGCATCCAGCCTCTCTGCCCTTATAGATGAGAAGATGGAGGCGTATTTATGAGCAAGAGCAGAACATGAGTCTGCACACAGCCCTGATAAGCTGGCTGGGTGCATGCTGGTGGTGAGTTGGATGGAGAGGTGGAAAACCTGAGGGGCAGACCAGCTGGCCGTGAGTCACGAAACGCTGCCAGGCTTTAAGGTGACAAGGAAACACTGCTGTCTACCTGCTGAATAATGCAGTGTCTATCTGGACCTGATGGCACTGCATGCACACAAACATTCTCCCTCTCACTTTCTCGTTGCAAAGTCTTCCCCGAGAATAACCCCCCCTCCCAATCCTCCCCTCACATCTCTGCAGTCAGAGTGAGGGAACTCTAAGTCTCTCCTTCAGACCAGATCAGACTGGTTTGAGAGCAGTGGAGCAACTACGAGTTTCCCCGCTACTTGGCACATGCTTTGGGTAACCTCACGACCTCTGCCGCATATAGACTGCATTTGTCATTCCTGATGGATGTTGGCTCATGAAAGTCTTATTAATATTTGTGTGTGAATATGTGCTGCATTGCTCACCGAGGAAGGTGTTGGAGATGTACTCTGATACTTGGTTGCCTGAGCGACTCATCTCAGACAGGTGGCTTAGCTCCCGGTTTAGCATCCTCTTGAACTGGAGACAGAGAAAAAAAAAATATAAGGTTAAATGGTCTATACAAGGAAATACACATTCATTTTATTAATTTTACAGCTGTTTCTGAGCAGGGGAATAAAGCACTTCCTGTTATTTTCCAGTGGAATATGTCCCATGAGAACATGGCCTCTGTTTTGTTTTTTTTAAATGTGCCATATAAGGTCTGTTTATGTCTTGTTGGTCCTGGTTTGAGTTAGCCACTGAGACACTTGACTGCCGAGCATTTCAACAAACAAACTGCAGTGCATAATATACAAAATACATCTTTAGTTTTCCAGGGGAACAAAATGTGCCAATTTTTATCAGTGCACACCACCACTGAGGTAGAGCAGGATGCCAGAACCAGTTTTAATCAAACACATCCAAGTGTGTGATCAAAACGCAGCAACATCAATGTGGGAAGACATTTCAACAGCTGCAGTGACCTAACATGAATATACAGTAGATGCATGCACACGCACGCAGACACACACACACACACACACACACACACACACACAGAGCCCCATCTCCTCTGGGACACACCTTGATGTATCCCCAGGACACAGAGAACAGGTAGTTGGCCTCAGGCATGGTGCTAAGCTGTGCTGAGCCCCTGGCGCTCCCCAGCAGAAGCCCTGTACGCTCCTCTCTGAGTGGACCCCCAAGACTGAGCTCAGCCCTTCAACCTGAAGCCCAAAGCACCACTGAATTCCAGCCTTCCAACGGTCGACTACGGTAAAAAAAAAAGAAAAAAAAAAGCCCCAGCTGAACTCTCCAGAGAGGGGCTGTGGCGGACCCCTACATCTCTGGCCAAATGCGCCTCCTCATGGTGTCGCCCACTGTTTTCCAAGCCACTGGCGAGAGTGATGGAATCCCCCTGGATGCAATCAATATTTCCTTTCCCTTTCTCTGTTTTTTGCTGCCTGAATCCGTCTCCCGAAACCTCTTTCTCCTCCTGCCACCATCCAAATGTTATCCAGTGACATGCAGGGGGGAAATCCAGCCTTCCCAAGCCCAGACTGAGCAAGGCAGGGAGGAAGGGCAGGCTCTAAGACAGAGGGAGAACGGAAAGGAAGGACGGAGAAAGGCGGAGGGGAGGAGGAGGAGGAAGAGGAGGAGGAGGAGGGGGGTGCGCTCTGGCTGTAGAGTCCCCTGTGGCTGGTGGGCTGATGGAGTCCCTCTCTCTTTGCTAAACACTGAGCCATGCACAGCACTGCAGAAAATTTGGAGAATCCCCCCACATCTTTCCCTCTATCTCTCTTGCTATTTCTCTCTTTCTCCCTCACTCCTGAGCTCTCTGCAAGCCCCCTTCCACTGTCTCTTTCACCCCTCACCACCCTGCTTTCCCTCCCCTCTCCATCGGCTCCCCCTGCTCAGTAATGCAGAACAGATCCAACGCATACTGCGCAATGTGAGGCTTCAAAGCACCAGAGCGTTTAGCACATGAGTAAGGAGACGCCGGGTATTAATTTACCAGTCTTTTTTAATAAGCTGCAGTACACACTTCAGTCCACCATCATTTCAGGACATTTTCATGACCTGCTCGTCTTCTCAATTTCTATTTCTATTGTCTACAATCTTTTTCCAAAAACAGCACATTTCCTGTCTTACTGCAGCAGACAAAAGCAGAGATGATTTGAGACAAACAGATGAGAGTTTTCAGTCTGCCGCCCACCAGTGTACCACCAATTGCACGACAACCTGAACGCCATGGCAACAGAGTCACGTGGCCCCCTCCATCGTTCTCACGGTGGTCCCCACTCTAAACTCATTGCATCACATCACTCTCCCACTCCCACACACACCCACACACACACCCACACCCACACACCCACACACACACACACACACACACACACACACACACACACACACACACACACACACACACACACACACACACACACACACACACACAATACACAATCTGCAGCAGAGATGCTATAGATCAACACAACCAGCCGAGACATAAAAACACAATTAGAATTTCTGCTAAGAAAGGCAGATTGTGATGCAAAATAGGGCTGCGACTATTATTTCTAATGTTTCTTGATTAGTTGTTTAATCTATAAGATGTTCGAAAATGGTGAAAAATGTTGATCAGCGTTTCCTTAAGCCCAAGAAGACATACTTAAACATCTTGTTTTGTTCACAAACTGAAGATATTCAGTAAACTGTCATAAAGGACTGAAGATACCAGAAAATGCCCACATTTTGGAAGCTGGGATCCGACAATTTTTACTTGATTAAAAAAAGAATTAATGCAAACCGATAAACCTATTATCAAATTAGTTGGTCATTTATTTAATAGTTGACAACTAATCAATTAATCGCTGCATTCTAATGGAAAAGAGCTTCTCTTGTCAAGAGAGAGAAGCACTAATGCAAAACCACATGCAATCCTCAGGATGAACACAATGGATAATGGTTCAATCAGTTCTTTTTCCTGACAATGTGATTGTAATTTTGTGGGTTTTTTTTTTTTAATTTTTAAAAATGTCTTAAAAAAACAGCCATGGTGATGCCTTTTGCCAGGACTTTATTTCTTACAATGGGGTCTTTTCTCGTCTGGTCTCAACAGCTGTCTAATAGCTGTCAAGCAGACGGCTAACATCTACTTGATGGTGAAACTTGAACACTGCTTTCAAAGTGTTGGCTGCACTCGAAATCCAGACTGCCAGAGGCAGTCCATAAAAATCAAAGAGGGCTCGTAAGGACAAAAACTGGAGCTTGGAATCAGAGGGCTTTATTCCATTCAAAGGGAACCTGTAATTGATTCTTTAAAGCAGTGGAACAGCATGGATTTGCACGACCTCTAGGAAATGAATCAGGCGCAGAGCCACACTGCAGTCATTCGGGGTCATACAGTTCAGCTCACACACACAGCATACGCTCAAGCTATGGTGACATGTCTATGAGTGTGTTCAGGACAATAGATTACTCAATATATGTAGTTAACTCATACATCCTTTTACGTTGGCAGAGAGGACACATCGGAACAAACTCTGGTCTTTGGTAACACAGACAAGTTTCATAAACTCAGAAAACATGTGGTTAATTCTCAGAAAGTGATAAGCTGATGTCTCATTAAGTTTGACTATCCAAAATAGGTGCTCACTGCGCACACTGTCTCGTAAAATGTAAATGATATGTTTGGGTGAAAGCCAAACACCTGAATACATTAAATTAAAACACAAAAACTGCTGAAATGTTTTTAAGCCAATTATGCCACAAAACGACTTTCCTATTGCCCTTAATCCTATAACCAAAATGCAAAACAAAACAGGAAAATCTCACTATAATAAGTAAAAAGGGCAAACTAAACTCAATATTTAATCATGTTTTCCAAAGAAACTACTTTAGAAAAATCAGTTAATGTATTATTGGTTAAATCACTCTCACCATATTGCAGACCACACTCCCACAACACAATGCAAGCAGCTCCTAAAACAGCTCACCTTTTTCCAACTAGTGTGCATCCCAAAGTTTTGCTTCTGCTTTTCAGAACAACATAGTCCCATTGTCACTTAACAAAAAAGCACAACCCGAAAGAAAATCCTGTAAAGTTTCACGAGCAATAACTCTCCTTAGTGCTTCTCAGACTGTTGATTGCTTGCTCTCTCTCGTCTCTTTGCTCAAGTGGAGTCAGGCAGGAAACATATAGCGATAAAGTAGACTTGACTGACTGGCCTACAAGGTCTAACAAGAGGCTGATGGCTCCTCCCTCCGACACAGGCCCGAGCATGTGTCCCCACCTACTTCCCTTTTGCCTGATAGAGTAATTCTCTGAGGTCATTTACTGGTAGACATCCTGCTTCCTAACATCGCCTCAGGCACCGAACAACTAACATACCTGAGCTGATCACTGAAAAGTCCCAGATTTACAAGTTTAGCCAGGCTGACAAATTGTGGTGTAAAATCACAAATGCCATTCCTTTGGGACAAGTCTTTAAAAGTTGGCACACAGCACGCATTGACTGTAACAGAGCAGAGATAGAAATGGGATTGCACAGTCGGGAACAGATTGACCTCATATTGCAATACTTGACTGTGCAATCCAACAAAACCCAGAGTGATCCAATGCTGCCTTTGTCCCCTGTGTGGCTGTTTACAGTGTCAACACTCTGTGGATCATACCTTGCGAGTTTAGTAAGATTAGAAAGACACATTTCCTTGGAGGTGTTGATCAAAACTGGAAAAGAATAGGGTCTCAGGGTAAAAGGTTTCATATTTATCTTCCGCATTCCGGCTTATTTTCCATGATAACAGCAGATTACAGAGGTAAAACTTTTTAATTACAATTAGGCACCATAATCACTACTGCAGCATGTCAGATCTCCTCACCACACTTTCAGTCAAACGGGATCACAACACTATAATTTAATGTCCATTACCCCTGCTGCAGCTACAGACCCACCACTACATCTGTTTCAATAATTTTGTCATTTTTTCCCCTCTGAAGACGGCGGCGCTTCAAAGCCGAAGTGACCACACGTGAGTTAAAGTTTCCTACTCTGCTCGGGGGCTCGCTCGCACGCGAACCCGCAAAGCGCTAAACTCCCCTAACTGGATTCAGATGGCAGTGTTTGTCCAAGGCCGTCACCAGCATCAGCATGGAAGTGTGGCGAGGCTAATGATAGTGGAGGGGCAGGGGAGCAGCTCCCCGCTCTGAGGACACAGTGACCAGGCTGGCGGTCAACAGGGTGTGTGGTCCCCGTAGCCCCGGATACACCTGTGCCCTTGGACGCTGAAAGTGGAGACACTTTGGGTTTGATCGTGGGTTCAATTACATCCTCTCTGGTTCCGAAAAGAAATGGGCTCTTTGTCAAACATCACGTCATGTAAGTCTTGGAGCAAGTCGGTCTGCATATGCTGCCAGGGTGCACAGTAAAGGAGCCCCCCCCCCCAAAAAAAAAGAAGTGCCCATGATGGCCACTTCTACTGGCACATTTTGCAGTGACAATTATAAGTGCCTGTGTCCACTAAAGTGTTTCAGAGCACTTAGGAGGTGCTATGTTTTTCCAACTGAGATGCTTTGCTTGTGTCTGGTTGCCATGATACGGAATATCCGTGAAAGTAAAAATATTGGAACAAGGTAGAGTACTGCTCTTCATGAAGTGAGGGATGAAGCACATATAGCAGGAGGATGAGGATGGAGAGGATGGACCTGGTGGTCTATATGGATTCATGGGAGAAAACAGACTATCAATCAATCAATCAATCAATCAATCAATCAATCAATCAATCAATCTATCTATCTAGCTATCTGCACGATAATATTGGCATGTGATCAAATCAACAGATATTGGCTTTAAATAAAATGTGGGTATCAGCCAACATGCTGATTTCAGCCAATATTACAAACCAGTATTTATTTTTTGAATTATTATTATTAACAAAGTGAACATGTAAAAAAACATCAACCCCAAGCGGAAGTATTTTCCTATTTTGCACATTGAATGAATATTACATACACTGAAAAGCAGTGTATTTCATGTCTCCATCTGCTGGTAGGCTATCATGATAAAAGTGTGCATAATATGATGTTAATTCCACTACAACAGAGACTTGATGAACACAATAAAACTAGGTTGGGGAAAAAAGAGTTGTTACACATGTTGGATATTGGCAAAAGATCCAATATCGTCATCCCTAATATTAACATATTTCGCATCCATTACTGTTGCTGTTCATCTGTACCCGTCAGATGTGATTGTTGGAATTTGTGCATTTGTCCTGCACCCCCTGTCACTGTGATAAGCATGGCCATGTTCACTGAAGCGTTTATCCAAAGTTGAACATTTTTCAACTTTCGGCACTCAGAAAACCAAACAAACAAACAAAAAACAGCAAACAGGCATCACTTAACATAGAAAAGATGCTTAATGCATCATCACACTACTGACGTTTGTCGCGTAACAAAAATACCAGGCAGTCCCATCGATAAGGCTTAGAAAAACATGCTGACCTGAGTAGACACAGCCCCTTAATCCCTTAAATTTCCTATAAAGGCACTATGTGGTGCACTGCCGCTACCTCAAAAAAACAAACAAACAAAAAAAACCCCTAAGTGGGCCCCTTCTACCTATAGTGGGAAAGCTGGAAATCATTAGCTAGGACAGTCAGCTAGCTACCTGTAACCACTAGCGCAATGAAATGGGACCTTGATGGACTTCTTTGAGGGCCCCCATAGTCTATAATCGCTACTGAATGCTGCATTATTGTACAGTGTGTAGGATTTAGGAGAATACATTGGCAGAAAGGGAATATAATAAATAAGTTCGCTTTCTTTACTATAAAATCACCTAAAAATAAGAATTGCTGTGCTACCTTAAAATGAGCAGTTTATTATTTATCGACAAAGGGAGCGAGTCCTTGTCCATGGAGTCCGCCAGTAGCCCAGAACCGACACACCAAAAACTGGCTCTAGAGGGGCATCTGTGTTTTCACGTCGACCACCATAGTTAGCAGGTTTACATTACCATGTGTGTTTGTTTTGGAGAGAAAGAGATCCCTGCAGATAATTCAGGTCATGCTTAAAACATCCTGAATGTCTGGATCTTAAGTTATCAAAGAAAAAAAGTGGGCACACATTAGCAGGTGCTGGGCTGGCAGCCAGTCTGTGATGAGCTGAACAGCATCAGAGAAACCCTGATTTCCAATGTGAAACTGCTATATTCAGTGTTTTTGCCAGTTTAATGACTGGGTCAGCTTGTTTTGTAGAGGAAGAGGCCTCTGCAGATAATTCCACTCCTGGTATAAACCTCCTGAATAATGAACACTGAAAGAATTATAACGGGGAAACATTTCAGCCGGTTGCAATATGCAGTCCTGACTGCTACATACCACTAAATCCCACACACTGCTCCTTTAATAGTGCATATTTGACACCAGTTTAGCAAATGATTTCTTTTCATCCCTGTTCAATTGCACAACAGTTAAGTAAACTTAACTGTATCATCATAAACTGTTGACCTCCGTTCTTTCTTTCAAAACCCCTGTTAGTCAACAATGTTAGTGTTGATAATAGGTCATACCGGGGGAACTGACTCAGGGCGAACAATGTGCATGGCCTGCCTTACCAAGCAGCTGTGCTGCTGTGCGCCTGCCGGGCCTTGTGCTCATTGTCTTGACAGTTCCAGTGACGCGGTTGTCTGTAAAAACTCAACCTGGCTGCACGGTCAAAGCACAACTATTGTCGTCTGGTAACCAGGGAGTAGAGGATAGAGGGCAGTGGGGGGCACGGGAAATAAAGAGACAGGAAACCGGTGTCACGGTCACAGTCACCCTTTACGGTCTGACAATACCACTCCCAATCCCAATCCTGCCTCAGACCACAGTGTAGAATACAGACGGAAATGTACACCACCACCCTGGGTGTTTATAATCTGACGCCGCCATACAGTCTGCACTGTCTGCGTGGGGGTTGAGTAATACTGTACACTGTATAGTAATTTGGTTGAGCTCTGCTCAAATGAAATACGCACAAGAAAATCAAAGTGCATCAAAGCACAGGGAAGCAATTAGTTCTAAGTAGCTGCTTTATGTTGTCTTCGAATGCCACAGTGTGTTTATTTTGATTCGCTTAAACCAAAACAGAAAGCTGACTTTTTTTTTTAAATAACATGTTAGATTTGTCTAATTTGTCATGCAAATTGATGATAGCAAGGTTCTGTAGGGATGGCACTGTCTATTTGTTTAGTTTTTTGCACAGACTTAGTGCCAAGAGGATGTCATGACTTCTGTGATTTCCTGACCCATCATCAGGTTAACATTGCAAGTATTGGATGAAATGCCATGAAATGTGGTACAGACAAACACATCCCCCTCAGGATTGTTGTAACAGCTTCCATGATCCTACAGCTTTCCATATGGCACCATCCCCAGGTCACTCCATTTCTTCTCCCGTCTTGCGTCCACCCTGATTTCCATATTTGCCTAAATTTAAAGTCATTTTAAGTCCACACTGATGCGTAGCCATGCCAACACACTGGCCTCCCGAGGGTTGTAAAATTATACTGGAGCGAAGTAAAAACAAACTAAGATGTCGGGCAATATTGAGAGGACATGTTGCTTGAAAACAGCCTTGATAGTAGCATCTATCTCGTCTATCCCGCTTGCCATTGTTGTTCTGTTCATTGGTTTTAGCACACCACTTGACAACAGCTTGACCATGGGGCTAGCCCTGCCTGTAGCGCTGATAGACTAATTGTTAAAACTCCTGTGGCGCTCTTCTTTATTTAAATGAGAAACCGCTGTTTCATATCATGATACCAGATGAATCACTCAACTCAAACTCAATGGAGTGGGCCGATTGAAAGGTGTGGACTCAGGAAACTCAATATCTGCAAAGCTAGTAACATTACCATCAGGCTCAGCAAATGTTAGCCTGCTAACACACTAAACTAAGATGGTAAACATGGTAAACGTTAGAACTGCTAAATCTGAGCATGTTAAAAACTGTCATTGTTAGCATGTTAGCGGGCTGACAATATTTTAATCTCAATTTTTTTTTTCCCACATTAAGTCGGTATTGTAGAGAAATAGCTTAAAGCCAAAATCTATTATGGTGCATAAAATGATGACATTTAAGTTTAATTTAGCTGAGTTAAGCAAACTGTACAAAATAAAAAAGTAAAGTAAAGAAGTAAAAAAGTAAAGTAAAGACGTAAAAAAGTAAAAATCCTGGCTACTGAGAGACAGTATGTTCAAGTTTAACCTCTTGTAAAGTGACTTGTGTCAGCATTTCTCTTTTCTTGGCATGCTGGTTGGTAAAATTAATATGGCAAACTGTACAAAATAAATAAGTAAATATCCTGGCTACTGAGAGACAGTATGTTCAAGTTTAACCACTTGTGAAGTGACTTGTGTTAGCTTTTCTCTTTTCTTGGCATGCTGCTTGGTAAAATTAATATGGCAAAATTTATTGTTGTGGCTGACCAAACTGTAAAAGTGCCCACTGTTTATTTCTATATATTGTAAAACATACAATGCTGTTAGCTTGCACATCTGTTAACAATGCAGAAATGTTTTCTCAACATAAAATATCACAAAACATCAGCCATCGTTTTAGCATTAAATCCTTGTTTAAAATCAGATGTACAGTAGTTGTAATTTTGCCTAATATAAAGAGACTACATGGGGGTGTTTTTAATTGGCTGCCTCCTTTAGAATAATATGAGGATAGGGTTGAAAAACAGTGGAGTGCACCTTTAAAACTTATGCAGACTCTACTCCGATGAGTGCTAATTTTCTCTGTCAATGTTAGACTAAAGTCTGGACAAACGGATGTCTGTAAGTTAAGTGTGACCTTTAATGATGAGAAAGTGGACCAATGTCTCACTTACTCTTACAAAAGAGCCAACATACACACCACTCTAAAAAGTGAATGACAATTACATCTGTGTGCAGTTTAGAAATCATGCTGCACTTGTACCTGGAGCTCAGTCTGCTTGTACAAAATGCAGTGTGTCTCAGGTAATTTGAGGAAGTTGAAGTAGAACAGTGCTTTCCATGGAATAGGCAATATGCTCTTAAAATATAGCAGGAAGTCAGTAGTCATGTTTGCACAACAAACCATTTTTCTTAACAGGAGATCTATAAAATGATGATGCCAGCTCGTACACAACCACATAATGGCTGTTACTTTGCAAGTGCGTCAATGTGGCAAAAAGCAATTTACATATTGCATTCACTGTGCAAAGTGACACTGCAACAAAGACCAATTGTACAGCTGCGTACAAGTCAGTCAGGTCATCCTAACAAGTTCAGTCTCTACATCATGTCTCCTGACTGTATGAAAGAGGACATACTTTGACAACATTCACTTTGTAACACTGAAAAGCTATTAGATATAGGAGTAAACCTGTGAAATTATCATCTTTGCTCTACATATTTGTTAATTTTGGTTTGGGAAAGATGACACTGTACAGTGGCAGTGTGCTGTGTGCCTGGGAGGTCTTATGGTGATTGCTATCTATCTATCTCTATCTAATTTTGGAGGGGCATTATTTACTCAAGATCACTCTATACATTAAACGTGATTCTCTTCAGCTACTTGTCTAAATGGTATGAAAATAAAATGTCTTACTTTGAAGAGCAATGCAAACAGCTCAAATGAAAACCAACAACTGTAATTCCCAAAACATAAGGCCCATCCACCATAGAACATGCTTAACTTTTTTTAAGTCACATCACTGGAACATATGGGTGCAAAACATCCTAGCAACTTCACAAATGCAAAATGTGCACATACAAATAATAATATTACTATGTAAGCTAGATTGTCTTACCTTGTTGGAGGCCATGTCGCTGACAGAGCGGTAGGTCTGGATGGTCTCCAGCTGGTCCAGACACCAGTCCAGCTCCTCCATGGTCTCCATAGCCAGCTTCTGGTAGGACTCATCTGCCAACAGACACATGGACACGTAATCAGGACCAAGAGGATCCATGTCCATAGTGGAGCCCCCCGACACCATGCAAGGAGGTCCAAGGGTCCCGGCGTGGCTTGATCTTTTGGAGGACTGGCCCGCAGGACATCCAGGAGACGCAGAGGAAGAGGGGGAAGTGTGTACACACAGCTCCTTCATCCTGTTACGCTCCGCCACCTCAGAAAGTTGAGGTCCTCTCAGACAAACTGAGGGCTAGAGTTTCTGTTTGCAGACGCTCTCTCTGTAGTTTCTTTCTCTCTGTACCCCCTCTTTCCCCTCACTCTTGTGCGCTCCTCAAACCCCCTCCCATTCTGTCTGGCTTCCCCCGCCCCCTCTCAGGCTCTCCCTCATTCGCTCACTCCCCCTCTCTCAGTATCACTGTGCTGAATGAGTGGCGTGCAAACTAGGCTTTCTGCTGCCTCCTGCTGTTGATGTGTCTGTGACCCCCCCTCATTTAAACACATACAAATATGTACATACAGGTACAGTACACAAACCTGCTGCCTGAAGAGGGGCTTTTGGGTGAAAGAGACCAATCTGATTTTGGTATTTTCATACGCCCTTTATGATTGATGAAATCTAATATATTAAAACCAGGGGGAGAAGAAAAAGAACAGGAAAGAGGCAGGAGGGAAGTAAGAGAAAAACCTACATTAACTAATTTATCACTGCTGCAAAGACATCCGTGCCAGCTCTCGATGACTTCCTCTCTGAAACATGCAGACCACTTCAAGGCTGTACTCTGCTGAACTGCAGCAGCACACACCACACCACCATGCTTCACAAACTGGCTCTCTCCTCTCTGAACCTCTCTGAGGGAGAGAAAAAAATTATATCAAACACCAAGCTCTGTGTTTGCACAAGCAACACGAGAGGCAAACTTTGACTCCCTGAATTTGTGTGTGTGCGTGTGTGTGTGTGTGTGTGTGGGGGTACGCCGGGTTCTCGCTGTGTGCCAAAGAAACCAAAGAACTTCCTCTTTGGCCCTGAGCTCACACAAAACACGGAGCGGAATTACTGCATGGTGGAGTGACTGCTGAGGACAATCATAGCTGTCATTTGATGAAATAACTCTGTCGTTAGCAGCAATGACTCACATGTAGTAGGCGCACAAGCTTTTGAGAGGAAAAGAGCAGTTTATGAGAAATGCCCTGAGATAATAACACATGAGGAAACAAATTAAGAATCATCATTCTCTGATATACCATGGAGAATGTTGATTCAACAAATATGTGGCCAGAGGGAGTGAGCGCATCTGGATCTCCCCACCTTCCTTTTTCTATGGAAAAGACTGATCTCTACTTCATAGGGCTTCACACATGGAAGAAATTTACCCCATATGCTTAGCACAACAGGACAGCCAGCGTGCTGCTCCCCAATTTACGTCAATATGGTAGATCAAAGCACTTCAAAGCACAGTGATGGCGTACAGACTCTGAACCACTGGCGTTTAACAAAGAACTTCAATGACATCTCAGACGATAAATGTGAAATGAACAGTTGAGGAAACCTCCCACCACAGAAAGATATCAGACAACACAATGACAGCGACTCTTCCAAATCACAAAAGAGAGTCACATTTCAGCAGTTTAAGCTCGACTGTGGTTTTTAGAAATCATGCCGCTGGCTCCTCAGATTACAGGAGCACGACTGCTAGCACTAGCCTCATTCCTCAGGTCAGACCAATTTTCCTTTACTTGAGCTCCAGGTTGGTGAATTAAAAGAGCCCTTGGCTACAATATGCCGCTGGACGCCAAGCTTCGCGGTTAAAACTATTCACAGGAACCACCGGCATCCACGCCATGTAAAATTCAGTGACACAGAGCAGAAAGTAAAGCATCAAAGGAGCTTATGCACAAGGCGGTGAGCTGTTGAAACTGGGTATACACCAACGTGCGGCCGCCTTGATCCATAGGAGCAAGAGACGTTGCCAAGAAGGTGCAACCACATCCTGCCCTCATTCCCTCCAATAAGGGCATATAGAGACGTTAGACATTTTAACAGGGAAGTCGGGAATCATCAAAGGCTTGGCTCATCCGCACCGCCTGCATGACCGGGATTCAGGTCATTTTGAAGCTGGCCGCTGATTCATACAGTCCTGAATCTGATGGCGCTGAAAACCTTCAGATGTATACTACAAAACAAAGGTTTACTGGTTTTGCTCTCTGGCTTCGTGCCACTTGCCTACAGCAAGACCACTGAAGCAGAACTTCACATGTTCATCTGCTGTTTCCAAAAAACAACAACAGCTGGATGCTTTTCTAACATGATACACATTATAATCAGATGTAGACACACGCACACATGAGGAGTAGAGGGGCCTGCTGAATCCATCATCACCTCTGGTTGATCATAAATACAGCGCTAAATGGACAGACAGACATTTCACAATGTCACTAGTCAAAGGTGGCGTGACGCACTTTCAGTCTGAAAAACCTGCTTCCAGACAGAGTGCGAGGTACTTTTCCAGCCTGTTTTTTTCAGTCTAGTTTTTCTTCTTCTTCGGTGAGTTCTAATGCTTTGGCCATATGCTGGAGGCTGCGGAAAGGACAACAGACCTCAGTGTGCAGACAGACCCCGTCTGCCTCCCCTCTCTCCCCCCTTTCCCTCCAACTCTCTCCCCTATAGAGCCACAAACCGGCCTCTGTGAGAGCCATCAACTGCACCAACGACCAGGGCTGGGCTCAAACACCCCCCCCCCCTCCATTCCCGCCCAAGACACCTTCCGCTCACGTCCACCTCACACTGTCCCTCTCTGTGCTCTCAACCTACCCCCAAAACTGGTTTCCCTTGCTGTCTGGCTGAGATTTGGTGTGCAGAACTGGACCACCTCATCTATTATACCACCTACTGATAAGCTAAAGCGTGACAACTATCCAGATGCTTCATTAAAGACTGGCCCACACAGAATTTTTCAAATCTTAACAGATGTTGAAAATGGGAGAAACCCCCCACACAACATGTAAAGATACATTTAACAGTTTTTTTTGGTGTGTGGAGAGTAACAGTTGGGCAAAACAGCACACCACACAGTAACAGATTCCATTAACAAACAAACAGTGTCCTGACTAGGGGTCAGCAACATGACTTTAAAATTATATCACTTTATTTCAGGATATGTTTGCAATTTATTTATTTACATTGGATCCCCATTAGTTATTACTGTAGCAACAACTATTCTTCCTGGGGTCCACTGCAATGATAATATTCTTGACAATATGACAAAAACACTTATGATATTTCATTACTAATTTCAAGAACACACAATTGCAACAAAATACGTCTCGTATTCTTAAGAGCTTGCCTTCAAATTTTCAGTAAAAACTCAACAAATATTATCTCTCAGTTCTTAAGAAATAACAGTGACTCAGAGTGATGTTCACACTCAGGACAGCACTGATTCAACACTACTGACGTCACTTCTGGATTTGAAACTAAGGAGCGGGAAGCAGTTTCGTTTTTAGTTATGTTTGCTGTTTCCATGCATAATGGTATGATGTCACTATGTCAGCAAGTTGAAATATTACCAGTATCACTATATGAATTTTTCATATCATAAATACTACCTATATTATCATGAATGTTATGATATGGCACACCCCTAGTCTTGACTCTAAAATTGGAAAGCTCACAAATCCTTCGCAATCAGACGTCACTTTAGAATAAGTATATATGGCAGACAACTTCTTGAACAACTAGCTGTTAAGGCCCTGACACAAAAAGCCAGCTGTCTACCGTCAGTCAGTGTTGGGATGTCGGTGCGCGTCTGTGGCCCTAGTTGCTGTGGTTTCCTCTGCACAGTTTCCTCTAGTCTGGCTTTTTTTCCCCCCACCAATTCATCATGTTGAGTTGACGATGGCAGAGCACGTCGGTGAATGACACAGTTCAGCTGAGCGCTTAAGTCAAGAGGGAGTGAGATCAAAACAAGCTTGATATAAAGTTAAATTGTTCTTTAACCACTGAGCTCTTGAGCAAGAACATGTCAAGATGGTTTTTATGTTGTTGTTGTTCACTGGCACATGGTAAATGCTTTGTTCTTTCAACACTGAATGGTGTTGTTAATGTGCTTAGTGTGTATGGGCCTTTCATTTTTGCACTACTTCTAACAGAAAATTCACAAAGAAACATAAAAAAAAATGATGAAGTCATGGAGATGGCGTAAACATGGACTGCAAGGGCAGCAGCACAAGCTGGAGTAAATTCTGAGTTCAATTTATAATTGCAATATTCATTATAAACTGAACTGATTAATATTTTGGATTTGAAATGGACCAATCCTAAGTCTGGCCCTCCTTAGTTACTGATGCTCGGTCAGACAAGCTTGACAAAGAGAAAAACGGTGGCTCCAGTTCTGTTAAGATTAGAGCCGTAGTAACTGAGGATGACGAGACCATCAGTCAACATTGCACCAGCACTGCTGGATATGTGTCCCCTTTTTCTCTCTGGGGATCAATAAAGTACTCTATGTATATATTACTGACTACAGACCATGGTGATGACTAACGTCAATCTCTTTTTACTGTAGAAAGTTAAACTCGGGCAACACACAGATAGCCGTACAGAGATAATATAAACAAAGGGACATTGGCCTTGATACTGACTAATGATAAATCATGTCCTCTTTAAAATAGGTCAGCAACCAACATACCTGCTATCTGTCCTTTTTTTGTAACATTACCACTAATATAAAAAGGAAATAAAGCTGGCTGAAGTTGCTGATTTGACATTAGGCTAAGTCCTCTTAATGTAGCTGCATGTTAGATAGCTGGTTATCTGGCCTTATGCTTACATTATTTACCTGAAGATGTAACTATATGTAATGTAATGTGTCGGTGAAGACTGTTACAGTTAAAATTCAAGACTTGCTCGACTGTCATTGGAACACATGGCAAAAAATAGGGGGCGAGACTTGTGCAGCAAAAACTACCTAATTGAAAAAAAACAAATTTATTACAATTAAAAGTCCTAGCTTTATATGCTGTTGGGTGGATAAATCTATAAAAATGCATTAAATTTTATATTTCATATGTGAAATCTTGACCTGCAAGGTAACTACAGCTGTCAAATACATGTGCTCAAACAAAACAGAACGATATTTTACTCTAAAATAAAGTAGTAGTATTGACAAAAAATGAGCTCAAGCACTTCAAATACTTGAATACATAGGAACTTTGTGAGCAGCTTAACAGGCTTGACACAAGGCCACTTCTCATGTAGTGTTTGCATTTTCATGACTGACTTCAAGACAGTGACTAACATGGCTGACGTCCTGTTTTTTTATACTACTTTGACTTGTCAGGAAATAATGGGGCCAGTGCCAACAGAGGGTCAATGAAAAAGACTTGAGTCATTACAGTCAGTGTAAACAGCTCGGAGCTATCAGCATGTACGTAAACACATGCACTCCTCATCTTGGCCTTACCCACCACATTGTGAAGGAGAAAACATATTTTGACAGAGATATGTGCACGTACTCAGTACTGCTTGTGTTTGACTTCGCACTACATGTGGAGCTACCACAGGAGGGACGGGGGGCGGGGGGGTCAATGATTCACCTTTGTATCATCCCCAATGTGCGTCAATACATTCACCAGTTGAGAGAGGGAAAAAAAAAAAAAAGTTTGGCATGAGGAAACAGAAACAGAAACAAAGAGAAATAAAAGGAGAAGGCACCTTGAAGGACGACTTTGATCTCTCTCAATCAGGACTCTTTTCCCTCAGTTATGTAATGGGAAAAATTTTTGAAATTTGTCCAGTACTGAGCGAGACCGCTGCAGCCAGCAGCTGTGAAACAGGCTGCAATTTTATCTCTCCATAAATATGCATCTTCAATATAAGTCCACTAAAAGTACTTGTTTTTGCTACTGTTGATCGGTATGACACTGGAGAAAAAAAAATACACCAATAAGACATATTTTGGGAGTTTTATTTTGTTTCTGTCAACACTGAATAATGTGTGTTTTGTGATGATTAATTTCCATTCATTTCAATTAGGGATGTCATTTTCAGTTAATTTTGCTTTTGATACCTTGACAAAGATTAACCTGTGACTAACCAATTAATTTTTAAGAAAAAAAAACTAAAGCTAAAAGACATCATGAAATACAAGAGGCCTTTTCTTTTATTCTAGCACTGCGTGGACTCTGTGACTTTAAGCGCAGCATTTCAAAGCTCTATCCATTATGAGGTGGAGATATTTGAATCTTTCTTGTTGTAAATGTGTTACCGTGCAGGAGATGGTGCCCACTGCCCACCCTCCAGTCTTAACTTCCTTTGCCGCTCTGCACTGTGTTCCAACCAGTTCTAGTGGTTACTAGCCATCAGTGCTGCTTAATCTGCGATTACGAACGGTAACTCCTCCCATGGTCTTCCCTGAGGTTGCCCTGGTGAATAAATGGCTTCACTTTGAGCTGCAAAACCCTTTTAGCACTCTTTGTTAGTATCACTAGCCGTGTTGACACTGTTAAAGGTGCATAAAGGGCTTACGTTAATATAACAACACCAAATTAAGCTGCTTACTCATGAGGGTGACCTGTGGGGGATACCGCAGGGTTGGCACAATGTTTCAACAGCAACACTTTGCTGCCACCAAAGGTCTTAACAGCATTACCAGCAGTAATTGCCAAATGAGTGGCTCTGCTAGCTCTCACCCGACCGGCGCAGTTTAGAGCTGCCCAGTCTAGCTAACCAGTGTAACATGAAAACCTTATTGGCTTTGTTCTTAATGTGGTACAGCATAGTGCTAGTATACTGCTGAACTGAAGAGAAGCCTGCCCGTCAGTGGCAAAACAAGCACTTTCAGTGGACATATACTGACGGTGCACTGCACATTGCAGTCCGTTTTGCCGCTCTTGGCTTCAGCACTGTCACTCAACACAAGAGCAATTTCAAAAATTGCTGTTCTCTTTAGTCACTTAGAAACAAAAAAAAAGGAAAATAGGGTCCAGATAGAAAAAGTTACCCTTTAATTCTTCCAAATTCTTGTGCAATCAAATATCAACACAAAAGACTTATCTAAAAGGTAAACAGTCAACTCCATACAGACCTGGTGGGAAAACACACTACCAATATATTTATCTTGACTTTGATCAGTGACCTTCCTGAAGCAAGTTTCACTCTTTACTTTTTGAAACTCTGCTCTTTTGTCATGTAAATTACATTGTGTATACTGTTTCAAATTCATAAAATGAATACTTACTCATTTCAACATGCGTTTTTTTCTTTGACATACTTTAATGCATAATTTTGAAATATATTTTTATATATTTGTATCATGTTACCATATGTGAGTATTTGTATGCATATATTCTATGCAGTTTTTACCTACTGTCAGAACAATATAAAAAGTTGTATGTATGCATAAGTGTTATTTTGATATTTCAATAAAAATTGCTGGCTGCTGTATGACACATACTAATATGGGGAAGGGAGGTGTGATGTTTGAAGTAATTTCTGGGTCACCTGTGGTGTGGTGGACATTTACGGTAGGTCCATCCCCGAAACCACACTGCCACCACCCTTTGTCTTCTCGCACAAACAACCTTCAGAACTGATTATGTCTTTCATGGTTTACAACAAATGCATAATCTTCTCACCTATCAAAACAAAAGGCTTCAACAGTTATACAAACAAACACACACAGCTCATCAGGGCCTGTTTGACAGCTCCTTCACAATGCACCATGGAGCTGTGTTGGCACGGGCCAGCCCGAGGGATGGGCCGCAGCGAGGTTTATGACTGTGCTGACGTCAATGACATAATTCAAATACTTAACCAGGCTGCACGCTTCCAGCCCTCCGGATCCTCTCCTCTGGCTGCGAGCCTGGAAAACCTGACATGGATTCCTGCTGTGGAGCAGAGTAACTGCTGCAGACGTGAGCAGAGCTGGCTGCCCAGACTGAAAAAGACAGGTCAAATTTGTTCTGGCTGTCAGTTTGTGGTCAGCTGTCTGTCTGTGTGCCCAGCCCCCCATCTGTGTCCTCATTATTTTAAATGTGAGGAAGTAAACTTCATCATATTGTAAATGACAGTGGGAAATTATATTTGCAAAACTGTCTCACACACAAACAATATGGGCTTAACTTGAACTTCATCCCTTCACTGCAACACAGGATAAGTAACTGATACACAAATTATTATTTTGGAGTTGAAGTATATGAAGCAATGAATCTGCCTGTGTGTGTGTGTCCTGTGCATCTCGAGAACTCTGCATTGGATCTACTTCACACTTGGGGGTGTATTACTGATGACCCAAGAACGTGCAGTGTCGAATTTGGTGCAATTTAGACGTGACATGTTCATTATTAATAAATCCTGAAAAAACAAGCAAACAGAACTCAGTGGCTCTTTGCAGCAGCAAGGCCCAGGCTTTAGGGCTTTGCAGCAGAAGCATGTCACGGTAAGTGTATTCAGCTGTCTGCCTGACCATGAGTACCTGCGACTAGTGTGGGATTTTTTATTAAGGAAATTCTATTTTTTTTAAATTCTTTTTAGAGACAGTGCATTTTATCAACACATTGCTGAACATGTGCCACTGTTAGCCGAAGGCTAATTTGCTGTCTCTGGGCCAGATATTAAGATAGCCACTACAACAGAGAGACATTAAAGAGTGCAAACAATGAAAAGCATGACTGAAAACATGAATATAAATAAGCCAAATGATTAGCACATTAGGCATGATTAAAAATAATTAGCATAATTTTCTGGGCTGATTCAGTGATTTGGGGGCCCCAGGCAAATGCCGTCTTGCTTGCTACTTTTCAGTCTTTCTCTAACTGGCAATGCTGGTATTGGCAATGATATAAGGACCCAGTTTTTCTTTCTTGAGTAAAACTATCCATTATTAGTAGTAAAACTCATAATACTACGGTGTAAAAATCCAGATTTAGAAAAGCATTATCAGTACAATATACTTTTATTTACTGTGTTCATGACAAAGTTTTCCATTCTGATATAATGTTGAATAGTTTAATGAATAATAACGCATCATGTTTTAATTATTATATTTTGTGTATAAAATCTAAAGCTGCTACTTAACCAGTAACAGTAGAACGATGAAATTCTCTGAGCTATGAGTAGAAGTGGCATATTTTTTAAGTGCTTTGGGAGCCTTTTTTTTTTTTTTTTTTTTTTTTAACAATATTTCAGGTTTCAGTGTGTTACAACATACAGAGTAACAACATACAGGTAATTCAATATTTTTCATAACCAAACATCATAATATCTGGACCGAAGGAATCAGCAGTGTCACGTGTGAAGTTCTATGTGTGAGTGGTTCCTCAGACAGCTGCAAGCAGCAAGCAATAGGTCCATTTGGACACAGCTTACTGCGCCGTTTATAACAGACGCCCACTGCCTCATATTGGCCGTATATAAAGACTTCTACAGTATGTTATTGGTGCACTTGTTTGCACGCACACCCAGACTTGCACATACACAACTACACATCAACACTCCTGCTCTGATTTAAAAGTGATTATTCCTTATTTGGCATTCAAAGTGCAAATTGCTGGTGATTAACACGTGCTTTTTTTTCCCTCCTTCATTCTGTCAAAATGAAGATTAGCCTTTTATTACTTCTCTTTCAGGACATGTTTACAAAAAGAAACAAAAGACAAATGAGTAATACCACCCCACACCCTGGACGATATACGCACATAGTCACATGTCTGCTTAGTTTCAAGGCAAAAAATGTCTATGTTTGAATGCAGCTGTCTGCAGTACTCAATTCATTTTGCAAAGTTTGAACTGCAGTAACTTTCTGAGCAGTCTGCATGCATCCCACAAAGTCACATAAATCTTTTTTTTGTCAACAAGGTTGACAACAAATATAATGAAAAAGATGAAAACACTTTCAGCTTATATAAAAAACTATATACGTCAATGTCTTACACAATGGTGCTCGAACCCTTTTCCCTGGGAGGTCTTTAAATAAATAGGCACTGAAATGGAAACGCATTGCAATACTATACAATAATATACTGGAGGATGTTGTAGATGATGCCTACTTATGTGTATCGGCCACCTTAATTCACTATAAAACAATGACTGCAAGCAGCTAAACTCTGTCATACTTTCTAAATAAAATACAATTCACCCTGCATAGAAAGTGCATCCTATGAGTTCTATGGGTTTCATTAGTACATGTTCTTACAATAAATCCTACCACAGTTAAAAGGAAACATATTTTGGGAAATATACCTTTTTTAACCACAACTCCTTATTTTTGCACTTTGTTTTTGCATGTATTAAACAAACAAGAATGAAAGTTTTAATAAGTGAGCTGCAAACTTGCAGGTAGGCAGACTTTCTTACCTGTGCTTAGAGCCAAGCTAGTTGTTTCTCTAGTTTGCAGTCTCTATACTATGAGATAGGCTAACTGGCTGCTTGCTGTAACCTTAGACGTAATTGACAGATGCAAGATGCATTTTGAGGTATTACCGTTATTATTGTAGAGTATTATTATTTGGCGTATCAGTTATTAATTTCCTATTTAAGTCTTTGGAAAAAAGTGTAGAGTATAAAAGAGTAGAGTAAAAAAGAGTATATGATAATAATGAAATATTTCTTTAAATGATTATTCCTTCAGTTCCAGAGGAATATGAATAATGTAGCAATCTATATGGTGAAACTGTGTGGCATTTATCATAGTTCACTTTACATAAAACCCCATTTGTTTGTGTTCCTATTATGAATGTAATTCTGCTAGTTCGATTAGAGGAAAACATTTTGGGAAAAAAAACTTAAATACTTAAGGTATACTATGTAGGATTTTCCTAAAAGGACGATGTACAGACTCATGCAAAAGTAATCCCCCTAAATCATCACGTATGACCCAGTGGAATGACAGCACCAGGTGAGGTCAGGTACATCTAAAAAGGTTGTGACCAAGAAGTAGCCTCATGGATCCAAGGGGGAGTTACGAAAATGGCGGACATAGCGCCAAAAAACACAAATATGAAAATAAATTTAGAGAGGCGGACAAAACTTGTTTCAAAACGAGTACATCTAGGGTTGGCTTTCAATTTCGCTGGTGAGCACTGAAAAAGAGGGTGGGGATGACAAGACACACAGAGTCGGCCTGTTCTCTGCTAGACAGGTAGATGCTGGTGATTAGCTTAGTTATCTTGCTAGAATATCTGCTTTTTCCCTTACAACAAGTGTAAAGGTCACGTGTTGTAAGTGTAAAGGTACAACAAGTGTAAAGGTGCTTGCAGTGTATGAACAGGCAGTGTAAGGAGGAATAGCAAAGTTTAAATGTTTCCAAACCGTAACCTAGAATTTCTACATTCTGTACCTCTGAATTTCAATCATAAATGCACATGTCAACATTTAAGCAGAACTGTTAATTGTTTCCATGAAGGGGGTTAACTAAAGCAGCCTACTTCAGCACCCAGACTCCATTTATAGCAGCGCTGCCTTAAACATTAATTTCTTAAGGGCAATGTGTAAACATTAATTTCTCAAGACCAGTCAAAGGGAACATTTTCGCCAAGAACATGATGAGGTTTCACATCCTCTTCTTGGTCAAATGACTAACCATGGACCCTGGAGTCCCTGCCATCTGTGACAATATTCAGCTCATGCTACTGATAACTGTTACAGATTAATCACCAGTCCTTGACGGCCAAAGACGTCACAATCAAGCTTTTTCCTCAAAAGTCTATTTATCTGGCATAATGAAGAGCAAAGCCTATAATCTGAATCAGTCAGGGAAGAGGGAGCCCTTTGTTGGCTGTGGGGCTCACGGGACTGCATGTGATGGGGCCAAGACAGTTTGCGAAGTGTAAACTGCAAACTCACATGAGGGAAACTACAATCCCCTCTTGGCGTAAGATTGTTAACAGCCTAAACAGCCTGTAATGACGCATTTTGCAGCTGAGCTGATTTTTAATATACCCCCCACTTTTCTGTGTCTTGTGTACTTTCACCCAGTCACTGCGGTCACGTTCTAGCTCCGTTTGTTTATTTCATTCAATGTGACCTTTTTTCTGCTGCTCCCATATCGCATCTGATTAAAAGGCTCCGAAACAGTGACGTCTCTCTCTGACCTTTGCTGTGTTTTCTTTCTTTCCCATCTCTCTCCCCGCAACAATCTGGCATCTCCCTCACTGTCCCTTGAGCCCACTCTATCTCTGAGTGCAACCTCACCATCTTCCTACAGGAACCCACACAACTCTCTGCCATCTAATGTGTCGCACTCCATTTCACTGTGTACATTTTCAATGGGGAGGGGGGACTTTTGTTTTTTGGCATATTTTACATGCATTTGTGTCCCTCTCTGTCATTCTGTGTTGCTTCTCTAAATTCAGAGGTTTTTCTGGGTTCAAGAGCACAGAGCAGACGGAGCTCTCCCTGACCTCTTTTTTTTCCTATGCAGCAGTTTGTAACTTGCAAGGTGGATGATTGATACTGTTGATCCATTCACAGCTGATCAGATCACATCGATGGATAAGAAGAGCAGTTTTAAGGCCATGAAACATGAAGAACGACATCCAAGAAATAGCTGCGTCATAAGCCCCCTGCTGCGTCCCCCCATGTCTCTGTGTCTTGGCCAGAAAGTTGTACAGGAAGACACCAAAATGACAGCTAACAAACATGTATGCTCTGTGCCTACGTGAGAGGAGATGCTCCATAATAGTAGACGGCAGTTGTCTGTAATGGCCATTCAAAATGGGAAACCAGAAGACCTCCATGACGCTAGTTAACCAATTAGCACGTGAACAACACAGCCCAATATTGAAAGAACAAAGCATATTTACTGTGCACCAGTGAAAAACAACACAACCAACCAGAAAACATTTCTGTTAAGAGCTTAATGACAGAAAAAAAGCAATTTCATCAAAGTTTGTTTCAACCCCACTCCCTCTTAACTTGAGCTGTTTGTTTACTTCCTTCCCTCCATTTCTCTTCTCGTGCACTGAGCTGAATGGCCAAGTCAGAGTGATTCTATTTACCAACGGGCTCCACAGCAGCTGCTGTCAAATCAACATGCTGAATTGGCGGGAAAAAAAGCATATGAGTGTAGACGAGGGCCAACGGTGCAGGGACACACCGCGGCGACAAGGGCCGCAGGCGTTAGCTGTTGGCCTAACATGGGTGTAAGGCAGATTAAAAATTTCAGTTTTACTTTTAATGTGCCTGATGTTCTGCTGCGCTGTCTCTGCCCCAAGTGCACTAAAACAGCTGAACAATATATATACAATGGATATTACAATAGTGATCCTAATAAATGTTCTTGTGGTGGCAGATGTTTTAAATGTGTTGGCCCAGCAAAAATAAATCAATGTGTGGGAAATTCTGCCCTTTATGAGAGGCATTCAAAGTTTCATAGTGGTCCTTATCAGCTGTCTAAACTGAGCTCATGTCCAGGATGATGCAGGTACTGTGTCTTTTCAACCCAATCGCCAGAATAAATATTGGCACGCTGCTGCAAACCAGGGATACATGACATTTGTATGTTATTATGGGCAGACATGATGACTCTTTGCTGTCTCAGTCTTAGTTAAGATAAAATCACTGTTGGTGGCATAATCACGGCAGACACAATAGTGATGTCTTTGTAAAAAAAAAAACAACTACTGTTGTTGGCTGGAATCACTGGAAACACAATAATGATTCACTAAAAAAAACAGACAGTGATGTTGTTCATTGGTCTCTAAAAGTGGCCGTCAACTCATATAACATGTCACTTTAGAAAAGTTGATGAAATGAAATGTACATTTCTGAAAGCATGTTAAATATGTACAATGCCAACATTTTCGTCTGGTGACTCGGCTGATCGCTTCCACAACTGGGAATATTGCCTCACTAAAAACACAGAAAAACAGGAGAAGTCTGTTCTCATTTTCCGGTCAAAGAGATGACGAAAATGAGACGGAAAGCAGCACAAGGAAGGATATGAGGGCATCTTGTGATATTGTTAATTGTTGTAGTCTCCTACTGAACAATTACTATTATTTACTGTAGTAGCAGGTGTACTGTATGTTCTTTGTATGCTCAGAAAGTGCTAATGATGGGGATATTGGTTGGTGGGACTTGAGCAGGATTCCATATTTGAAACACATGTGTACTGTGTGCCAGAGGGTTCAAACAGAGTTAATCATACTTGTTTTTCTCATTCTATCTTCCTTGTGCATCATGATGGAAGCCAGCGACAGGACAGTTTCACTCGTCAGAGATTACTTGGAGAAGGTCAAGGTTTGTGAGAAGTGTGGAGGAGGAAGGACAATAAGAGGCTCACAGTTGTCTTGTATTTTTTCCTGCTGCGGGACGCTCCCAGCAGCCCATCTGTGCTGATAGGAAGTGGAGAGCACCCGTGTGCAGGCCCTGCTGACGTCAATCAGGCTTGAAAAACCAGTGCAGCAGGAACCGACATCACCACCTCCCTTTCTTTCACCCATCCTTTCCTCCTTTACATCTACCTGATCTGAATCTCAACCATTAAATCTTTATGTGGGTCTCACCCTCTTTCTTTCTCTTTGTCCAGTCACAATGTCAGTGCATGGGAATTTTTGCATGGTTATCATCAATCACGGTTTCCTCTATCGGTAACTCAAAAGATTAAAGTTTCTATTTGCACATGTGAACACCCTTAAAGATAACACAGTTTGCAGCGTTGACATCTATTACTGTAAAGACATGGAAATTCTCATAACAATTGCAGTTCTACCCAGAGCCCATGTACACTGGCATTTGCATGCAGAAAACTGAGTATGAAATGAGGGTGTGCTGTGTTTGCAAATGCACAAACATATTTTATTTTCTCCCTCTGCATGACACAGCAGTAACTTGTATGCAACTGCTATTGTTTATTCATTGTTGTTTTTTTAATTCTAAATGTTGACAACTGTGCAGATTCTAATCACATGCAAGTAAAAATTTCGATCTCTATCTAACTTTTATGCTTGAAACTGCACGTATGAGGATTCGCGTGACTGGACTATTTTTTAATTCTTTTGCAGTTTTTTTTCTGTATAGAGAATTATGATGCGGCCCCCCTCAAGCAAATTTTATCCTGCCTTGAGCCGTCAACAAAACTGACGGGTGTTAAAAAGTGAGCGTTGCAATTTGTATATTTCTGTGATTTCTAAGTGCAAATGCGGCATTACAGCAACGTGGTGGCACTGTTGTAATCAGTGCAGTGCACCTGGAATACAGATGTATGAAGAGAATTGGACACAATGATGAACATGGAGCCCTGTTCATTCATAGAAAAGTTGCTCCACAGTGCATAAAGTCAAGAAAATTCAACTGCCGCACAAGAGATTACCCAAATGATCGACACCGTTTCTGCACTGTATGGCCCATGGAGCAAGGGCAATAGAAACTTCCTCTCACCGAGTGGCTAATTACTTTTTAGCGCTCCACTAACTTGAATTTCAATGAAATGATTAAATTGTGTGGCTCTTCTAGACTTTCAAAAATGTTATTGGACTAAATAGATACTATTCTTATAGAGATACGAGTCATTTCGCAAAAAGCATAACGTGATAGTGTTATTTCATTGTTTGGCCACTACAAAAATTGCCTTCAAACCCCAGGAAACTTCCTGACCAGGAAAAGCGTTGCTAAAACTGCCAAAGAGGAAGACAAGAGCCATCTGTTTTGGACTGCAGCAAAGTTGGGTCAACCTGATATGCCACAGTGTTTCCGCTGTTAATGTCATTGCCACCACAACAAAAAAATCATTACAGAAACGAAACTATTTTTCCGTGCCATTTGATGATAGTTTTGGCTCACCAGCTAGAGTTTATAAATGCAGCTGCAAACAGCTGTCAGTGGTTGTGAATGCTACTCTATGCTTCTGAACACCGTTTTGTGTTGAAACTACAAAGTTTACTGTAGTGAAATGTAGGAAAATTGTTTTTCAATCAACTTTTGTCCCACTTTATCAGGACAGCAGTTTAAATAGACATCTGTAATACATGGCATTGCTTCATTACAATACATATGAGAACATGAATCCCACAAATACTGATAAACACAAATAATTAAAAATAAGAAGTAAAATAATATAAATAAATTATATAAAAATGATAGGCTGTCTTGTAAAAGTGCATTGTAAAAGTGTGTGAGAGTTGCTTCTCTAAAGAATTTTTTTTTAAATGCTTCAAAAACAGAAAGTGATCAACATTGTGCAATAATATTTTGTCAGCAGAATCAAATTGTTTCACAAGATATTCAGTGTATCAGTGTTTGTGGACATATTCTCTGCGTCATACAAAACTTTACTGCTACTTCAGTACATGAACAAATGTTACTGGGAGCACATAATTCTCATTAAAGACACAACTGATTATCCATGTTGCAATTTGGCAACAACTTATGAACAATTGTATTTTATCAAATCATAGAATTATTAGAACTCCTAAAATATGTTGCTTGTAAAAAGTGTTTGCTTGAGCCAGTTGAAGGCCCTGTGCACATGTTCGTGTGCGCACATGATCAGGATGGGAACACATGCGCCTGTTTTGAGCCAGGAAAAAACCTTGTTTTCTATCTTTTAAATCCACCGACATTCAAACTTGACTTTTGACTTGGCATTTATAAAGCCATCACAATAACACCAGCACTGAATCACACTGCATTGCTCATAGCAGGCTTGTTAGAGAACTCACCTGACAGACAGACTTTAGTGAGAGAAGGCTGATTCGCAGCAGGAGACCTCCTGCAAACCAGAGAGAAAACAAGCCAGTAACTATTAAAATCAGGAGCCCCGATGTGTAACAAATGGCTGCATTATTTTTTTTCCACAGTACAATTTGGTTTAAGCAGCAGTCATTGTTGCCACAGCACAAACACAAAACAGATGCTCCCTCAGTTCTCTGAGGGAGGGGCGCAGGAGGGTTCAGTTTTCTGAACCGGGGGACGCAGGTCAGATTTTCTAACATGTGACATCGTCATGTCTGACTCAGTGTTGGCTCACAGTGACCCCTCTCTCTGAGGTCAGACTGACTCTGAGTCTACCTCTGGCAAACGTGATGCAACTGACCTGGTTCAGTGATCAAAGGGAGCCTTTATGAACTTAAACATGTTAAGGGAACCCCCTCTTTCCCTCCAAAATAAAATAAGATGTCTCTGTATGCTGCCACATACCAGTTTTTATAGTAAAAGCACAAGACTGTTGATGTCTGATTCCACACTTGGTTTGATATGTGTTTCCTCCATGAGACAATAGCATTAGGAATGTTTGTGATGCTCTGGCGCCCCCAAGTGAGGCATGATGATATGTTGAAATTAAAAATGTTCCTTAAAGCTGAAATCATCATGCAATTTACTACAGGAATCTGCAAACTGTATGTACTGTTCTGGATTTTAAGCAAAGGATTTCTATCAGCATGCAAATGAAAAAGAGCACCCCATTAAAAAACAACAACAAAAAAAACACTGCATAAATGAAGACATTCTGTAGAATGTAGTCACTTTCACATTACTAAAGCAAATAATATAAGAAAATTATGAAATGTCTTACTTATTGGATGTACACTGTACATTTGTCAAGGTGGTGAAATTATTCCTGACAGTCCGAAGGCTTGCCAGAACCTGAAAAAAACACAAGAAAAGGGGATGAAAATAAGAAGCCTTCATGAGCGTGAAAAAGTAAAAATAAGGTACACAGAATTATTGATTTAAATATTGAGAGAGTATACAGATGGATAGTTGCACCTTTATTATATTCAAAGTATATCGATGTGATGGCTACTGGCTCTGTATTTTTTAATTTTCAAAAAAATGTATTCTTGTTTGCACAGAACTGCAGCTGACTATGCAGACTAATAGTTGTGTCTGTCTGCGTCATTTAAAACTGTTAATTGGCAGCGAATTCAGTTGTCATTGCAGCTGTGACTCAATGAATGGTGCTTGTGCTCCCAATTTACAGCCAGAGGATTTACAAAGGAAAAATATTTTACAAAATATTTTCAGTAGATTCTTTATTCTTTACTTTACATTAGTTAAGTTGGTGATAATGAGTCTAAAATGACCTTGTCATTCCCATTACGGGCCACCAGGGGGCAGAGAGGCTTTTTTTTTCATAACTGATTGAGTGAGTGAGTGAGTGAGTGAGTGAGTGAGTGAGTGAGTGAGTGAGTGAGTGAGTGAGTGAGTGAGTGAGTGAGTGAGTGAGTGAATGAGTGAGTGAGAGCGAGCAAGTGAGTGAGCAACTGCCTGAATCCATGAGGTACTTCACATCTTGAAAGCCCTTGGGGCAAAAATGTGCTTCCCAAAAATGCTACCTAGCAAAACATAATTAAGATGGCTGAAATGCTGTGCGCAGAAGATTTATTCATAAGAAGCTCTTACCTGAGCAAATGGAGTCACTATCAAGTCCTCTCCATGCCTGAAATGGGACGAGATGGGAAAACTGTAATAGACCGACAAATACAGAGCTGAACATAGTGAATTTGATGTAACAGGATAGGATAGGTTTCATGATAATTTCAACTTACAGTTCTCCAACAATGGAAGAGTTGCGAGACAAGGACTTCGGCGATAGTTCGTAGTCACTGTCAGAGCGGTACAGGAAGGACTCCCGGCGCTGGCCATGGGCAGCCAAGTTTGGATGTAGAACCAGACCTGAACCTGGGGACGCCTGCAGGTCTGAAGGACTGCAGCACAACGATGGACCATTTTCCCCTTCAAAGCTAAGAGAAGACAAAGAAACAACAGTAAACAGTTAAATAAGAGAGGAGAGGAACTGAAAAAAATTGATTTTGTACTTAGTAGAGGTGTAACGACGGAAAAACAGAGTCTTCATACTAAGTTATGCTCCCAGAAATATTTAATTGAACTTCCACCAAGGTGACGTTTCAAGCTTCACACTCTATATCAGCATGAAGCTCGAAATGTCACCTCGGTGGTATCAAAAACAACAGGCAGATTATGGCAAGCAGCCAAGAAAAAGACAATGAAGATATTTACTACCCTCTATAGAATAAATCACCAGTGTGGAAATATTTTAGATTTGAAAGAAAAGACAGGCCAAGACAAATCAAATGCCATACGCAACCAATGAGGATATGAGATAAAATAATCAAGAAACATGATAAACATTTATTTACTTTTTTTTTTCCTATAACAGTCCTTCAACTTTTGTATTGTATTGTAATTTTTAACGTTTTTCTAACAGTATATAAAGTGTATTATAACAGTACTTTAACTTTTTTTATGAGGGTATATAAAAACTATATGATAACAGTAATTTAACTGTAATGCAGCAGTACTTTCATTGCATTATATTAGTACTTTACTGTTTTATAACAATACATAAACTGTATTATAGCAGTACTTTATTTAGCTTTTTAAAAGTCCATAAACTGCATTATAATAGTGCTTTAACGTTATAATAAACATACTTTAACTTCATTATTACTTATTATTTATTACTTAAGTTTTTCAGTAGTTCAGAGGAGATTCTAAAATATCAAACTATATTTCAATGGCTCACAAAGAGGTCGCTGCTTCTTCTATAACCATTTGTGTTAAATGGGCATATGATATTGTCTCATATTGATCGCCGGCCCTTAAATTGTATCAAATCAAAATCATATCATGGCAGACTTTGTGATATCAGAAAATAAAGTATTGTTGTCCAAAGAATTAATATAATATCTTACGGGGATGGAAGTGGTGATTTACCCCTCTGGGCTTTAGAGAGCATGTATAGTTGTACATGAAATCAGTTAATGGTTCTTGGACATTCCTGAACTATTACCTTAAAGGAGTCTATTTCCGATCAATCATCAATCTACCCATTTACACTGACAATCACACCATCATCATCATGCTCCGAGTACTTTCAATAAGCTGCCACTAAGTACTGGCTTGCGCAACATGTTCACAAATCCCATCTAGCAAAGAGATGGTTGCATAAACCCTAAAATGATTACTCACCCATCCATCCATGGCCTAAAAACCAAAACTATTGTGCTCATTAAATAAGTATGCTTTGCTGGTCAGTGAGAGGAGGGGTTGTTTTATTGTAAACTGCTGCTCTGTTCTGGTCTATCTCACTGGAATACTGTCCATGACAGCTCCACTAATTCCTCCTCACAGTCAGGAGCAACAGACGAGCAAAAAGAGAGATTAGCTCCGTATGCTGTGACGTCAGGCATATTCAAGTGTTTTTTTTTAGTTGTAACAGATACACTCAGCCATATTCAACCGACCTTTTGTACGTTGCAGTGTCTGTTATCTACCTGCTCAGAGGTAACAGATGGTAAGTAGGCTACAGTACAGTAGTTTCATCTGAAATAAGCATCTCCTCTCATTGCCTGAAATTAATGGGTTTTTTTACATGATCCCTGACAAAGAAATCTAATGAGAATAACATTTTAAAAAAGCATAAAAAGTCAAATGCAACACATGATCCAATTGTTTAATGCCTAAACTAATTTCCAATGCTTGTTTCTGGCATGGAAAAATGACATACAGATCAATAGAAAAATAAAAAAATTGTATTACTTTGTTGAATACTCGACTGCGATTGGTCAATTACAGCATTCTAAAGTCTGTTATTTCTTAGTAGCAGACCATCGTTATGGGTGCAGTCATGAACTCTGAAAGACCACATCCAATAATTTTCAAATTAAGCAGAGTTATAGCCTCTTGGTTCTATGTCTCCACCCAACTACTCAAGTTGCCGTTTACATCCTCGTCTGTCCAGACTCATATGTAGCCATGACAGCTGACAATACTTCAAATAAGGATGTTTCTACAATGAAGATACAAATTCTAAACGTGGATGCTTCGCAAACATCTTCAACCCGACAGCACATACGATCTGTAAAATCAGCACAGTTTCAAGATTAATGTCACCAGTTCAGTATCTGACCAAATGTCTCCCCTTCTGTTGCTGAGTAATGTTGAATAATGGCCAGACAAATGTCTCAGCAGAACATTATGATGTCACAGTGAATCACTTCATTATTTTATCTTTTATCATTTATTTTATCTTTGATTTGTGCGATATTTGGCTAGAAATCAGTTTTGTGAGGTCAATGTCATCTTTGACCACCAAATTCTTATCAGTTCAGCCTTGATTGGACATTTGATTTAAGATTCAAGATTAAAAAAACTTTGTCTCTCACATAGTGACAAAAAATTGCCTTTTTGGTTGAAAAAGCATTCACACCCATTAGACTCACATAAAATCACAAGAAATCACACAACAGTTCCATGTAACAAAGTCTAGGAATAATGCCTGATGTCTCACATCTGAGCACATATTGTCACTCTGCACTTCAAACGTTATTACGCTGAAAAAGAACAGATACAAAACAACAGTAAGATAAAAGACAGAGGAAAATCCTTCAGAAATTCTTGTGATTTTCGTGTTTACGAGAATGGGACGAACAACCCAAAAACATAATGCCTCCGACAATGTCTATCGCCCACAGAGGCATAATAAGATAATTTTGTGTAAAATTAGAGCTTTCTTTTGTAAGTAGCCATGTAACAATCAGAATTAATGTTCAGTGCGTGGGTCAATATTGTGAAATAAACCCCTTAAGGGCAGCATAAGTCAGATTTTCAAGACCTGCCTCTGAATCTGGACCGCAATGTGCAATACTGCACTACTGCAATACTGCAACGGCCCCACCCCTGCACAATGACCATTTAGTTACGTTACTCGACCCATCGACACCAGATTTTGACACAAAACCACAAATGCCTTTATTAGTCCCTGTTCAAATAATTCAGTTAGGTAGCACAGTTAAAGTGATAATTTTAGACATTTTATCCATCTTAAATTAAGATATGTTTTAAAACAAAGGTTATTCAGAAAATACAGTTCAAATTTTTTGGGGGTTTTATTTGCTAATTCTCATTATATTGAGCAGCAGATCTTGACAGTCAACATGCCTGTTAGTGACGCACCGGCAACATTTCAGCTGAATGCAGAACTATGTTTCAGGGTGATTCAAGACCCTTTCTGTAGCCTGTCGGGGTTTATTTCACGGTAATGACCCGTTCACAACACATTTTCCCTTACATAAAATAAAGGGAACAGATAGTCCAAAGAGTGACATTATCAAAAAGCAAATAAAAGCAGAAATGCTCGGGGCAAAAGCAAAAAAACAAGCAGCCAATGTGATACAAAAGTGTCTTGTCGTTTTTTGTGTAAACGTGATGCAAAAATCTATAGTTCATCCAACATGTTTGCTGGAGCCACAGTGAAACCACCACAGATGCACAGACGGATATAATCTGTTTGTGCTCCTCATTGGAGTGGATGCGAGGAGGAGAGGACAAGCGATTGTGTAATCAGATGATCAGGTCAGATGGACTGGAGTTAAGAGTGAAAGGTCAAAGTATCAATGCCCCGCAGGAACAGCAGAGGCAACAAATCACAAACAAGTCTCACTAAGTCCTGAGTAGCTTCAGTAATATAAGACACATGAATGTTTTCTGTTTTTAGTCCAGTTGCACAAGAAACGTGTAAACAATCACACAGTTTGAGCTTTTCTCAAACACACTTAGTACGCAATCAGATCCTCTAAAATCTATCTTGTAAGGGACTGACTGTCCCGAACGTCACTTCACCATTTGCCCGACATTCCCCTACAACCCCCCGCCTGTCATTTCTGTGACATGTGGGATTAACCAGGCACATGTCCCACTGAGACGCTCTCAGTCGCACACCTCTGCCAGTAAAGCTCAGATTAATGTGAAATGTGCAAACTCTGATTACGCACAGGCAGAGCGATAAACATCATCTGTGTTTACGTCATTCAAATCCTAACTTTATACACACATTAACAACATGCTTTACCTACAGCAGTGCAGTCTCTTAATCTGGCATAAGCCTGTCAACAATGCATGATTTCTGTAGATCAAAGACACTGTTAGGCTCACAGCAACAATTTGGTATAGTGAATCATAAAAAAACAAGTTTTTTGGAAGCAGTTTCTTGTGGCAATGTAGAGTCAATTTTGAACTTCACGCTGCAAACTAAAAATGATGCAATCATTCCAAAACACAGACCCTTGCAGAGGGAAAAGAGACAGAAAGGCTCAAAATACTCATGGAGACAGTCTAGATAGAGAGTCAAGCTCAATAAAATATTTTCAAAAGAAAAGAGGAAAAGACAGAAATATGTCAAAGAATATAAAAATCACCTGGGAGCCGAGAGGTGTTCTCTACTGACCACCTCCTCGCTGAAGTCAAAGTGCCCAACCCTGCACCTTGGGGACCTCCACGGCATTCTTCTCTCCCTTCCACCTACTCCCTTCTCTTCAGGCAACAAAAAGCACTGATTCTGTGGCTGCTCACTCATACACGCACACTGACAGACCCCTTTTCTGTGCAGTAGCAGGCCACGTGCTGGAATAACGCAGGCTTGGCAGACGCCAACAGGCAGATCTGGGCTGGAGCACTCACAGTTGCTCTGTTTATCTGACCGCCTGTCCTTTTCCCCTCTATATTAAACCAGTGCAGATTAGTCAGTGCATTCATCATTCCACCCGCCCTTCGCTTGGCTACCTACAGCATCATCCATCATCAATCTACATCTACCAAAGTACTGGAGTTTACAATGATGTCAACTTAGAAAATGTCACTAATGTGCATATGGTGTAGAGTAAGCAATATTGATATTTACACAGGAACAAAAGCATGTTTGCAATAAAGCTTAAGAAATTAATCGATCAGCTGTCAATAACTAGACTGACTACCAATTAAGTGGATAATCAATAATCAGTCTGAGTAATTTTTAAACAAAAAAAGGAGGAAAATTCTCTGATTCCAGTTTTTTAAAATGTGAATATGTTGGGGTTTCTTTACTCCTTTATCACAGTCAGCTGAATATAATTGTGTTGTGGACAAAAAAAAGACATTTTAAGATGTCATCTTGGGATTTTTGAAACACTTTTTTCACCCTTTTTTGAGATTTTATAGACCAAACAACAAATCGATTAATCAAGAAAATAGTCAAAAGATTTTTTGACAATGAGAAATGTTGTTAGTTACAGCCCTGGTTTGCACAGCTTATGGCTTTCAAGTCACATCACATCTGCTTAAAATCACAATGACTGCGATACTAATAATTTTTAGGCAATACATTTTGGCACTTTGAACACCACAAGCCGAGTTCCATCTAGTTCCATTATATCGGAGAGAGGGCAGACATATCTATGGCTGATATCTCCAACAGTCTGCAACTCACACCAAAACAATCTGATAAAAACAAAAAACAGACTGATAAATAGCACTACAGGTAAGAGGAAAAATATGTATTTTTGATTGCTGCCCCTTTAAGGGTAGAAGATCCCAGCTGTTAGAATTTGAAATTTCATTGACAAGTACTTTATTTGTTTATCACAAAATGACCAATTCTAACCTAAAACAATAAATAATGTTTTGGTCCTGACAGAGAACAGTGTATTCCTAGCAAAATTCGGTGTAAACTCTGCAGTATGCCAGTGTTTATACATTGTACATCAACATCAGCAGAGCTCATTTAGCACAAGAGGCAGCTCAACAGGCTGAAAGCAACCCTGAAATGTGACTGGATGACACTGAGAAAAACCAGAGCCTCCAATTATTATCTCAGTAATAACAGAGGAAAAGGAAACAGGCTGGCTTTCTTAACTGAGACCACTGCACTATAAACACACACACACACACACACACACACACACACACACACACACACAAATATATATTTAAAGAAAAATCAATGACTGGAGAGAATAAAAGCATATCTGCTACTAAAATAAATAAGAATCATGCATCCTGATGATGAGCATTTTTTTCATGCAAGAGTCAAGACATTTCACTTGAGCAGAGCACATACCAAAGGAAAAACACTTGGCACTCTGCTCCGATCAGCTCGTACTTTTCAGTGTTTCAAAAATACAGACATTTTATGATGAAACAATGTCATCATCTTTCGCACATTTCAACACAAAGAAAAGTAGCACTGTAACCATGTGCCCAGACAGCAGCATAAGACTCTAGAAAAGATTTTTTTTTAAAAATATATATATTTAAAGATTGTAATTCTACTTTTGCGTTCTCTGTACGACATCTATTTATCTGTTTATCCAGGAAAAAGATCCCTTCTCTGTGGCTTTTTTGTCCTGAGGTTTCTTTCTTTTTTGAATTCATTACCCAAATCGAGGGTCTAAAGACAGGGCACGTTGTATAGACTGTAAAGCCATCTCAGACAAACATGATATTTGGCTCCATAAATAAACTTGAATGTATGGAACTTAAAATATGTGGGGGAACTGCGGTCAATTATGATTGGCCAGACTCTACAAGATTCAAGATACATATCGGCAGCATCTGTTTCCAGTGTTTTTACATACCAGTTAATCTCTTTAATAAATAACTCTCCCGGACTCTATCTAACGCCAGAGCTGGAACATTTTTGGCAACTCGAAATGAACTACTGCTAAATCCGGTCTGTGCAAGTTAATAAATAAATCCTAAAATAACCACTCACCTGCTGTATCTCTCTAAAACACAATAAATAAATTGAATATACAGAGAGTAAAGACAAAGAGTGTGAGGCAACAGCTCTTCTTTTCTTTTTCTGCCGCTTCCTCTCACACAAACACACCAGAGTCAGTTCATGGAAACTGTTCAGATTTAAACTTCCGAGATTTTTTTATTATAACCAAATGAAGAATTTTGTACTTCATTAAAATGCAGAATATGCTGGACTTCCAATAAAACATATTTTGCAAGCTCAGATATGTTTTTCTTTTAACCAATTAATTTGAATCCCCCACCTCCACCCACTTAGTATGCAGCTAGATGAAAAAAACATGTTTTATACACACATATTTTTTAAAATGCCATGCTTTTTGCAGGACTGGGTGGATAAGTTATGCTCGATAAGTTTGTAAATGAACAACCCGGTCTCACTCTCAACTGGTGAAGTACAGAAGTTTGATCAGTGGCCCTCAGCGTCAGTGGCCCTCGATATGAGACACTGATACAGGAGGGGTACCCAGAGTGTCATAGTTTGACTTTAAAGGCCACTGACCTCACATTAGATTTCGTTGGGAGTGAGAATGTGTTTGAAAGGAAAATGTACCAAAGTTCTCAAAGAAAATCAAAACATGCCTGCATTTGAATTTGTTGTCTTCAAACTCTCAAATGATATAATTTCCTCTTGTTGATGTCACTTAAAGCTTCAGTGTGTAAAATTTAGGGATATCTATTGGCAGAGATGGTATATAATATTCACAACTGTTTTCTTTAGTGTATAATCAAGAGAAAATAAAAATTGTGTATTCATGACCTTAGAATGAGCTGTTTATATTTACATATGAAAAAGGTCTTCCTCCACAGAGTCCGCCATGTTGTTCTAAGGACAAACCAAACACTGGCCCCATAGGGAGCCTTTTCCCCACTGGCTGCCGTAGTTTTAATAAGTCTTGTTTTTTTTTTCTTTTTGATTAACACATTTCCCATAAAGAGGGAAGCTTTTATACTCCAAAAAATAATTATAAAAAACTTTCAAGACTTATGCAAATACCTATTGAATTACCTCAAATGGATGTAAGAAATGGTCAGAACTAACATGAGAAAATGGCTATAATGTAACAGAAAATTGTTAAAAATATATCATCTGTCATCTGTTTTTACTTCCTGCTAATAGGTACACGTCAATTATTGTCTTCAGTCATTGAAACAATGTTAAAAGAGTTATATTGCTTCATTTTTCCCTTTATATGTTGAGGGCCAAAAGTTAACAGACTCACCAGCCAGATTCTTACCAGGTATTCGCTACGGTGAAGCGCCTGTATCGACGAAGATGCTTGTTTACCACCTGCTTGCGAAAGCGTCTTGGTGAAGTGTGTGATGAGAGTTCCTGGCCAGGATTACAAGTAACAGCAGCACTGCACGAGTCTGCCTGGTCCGACCTGAGCGCCCCGCTCTCTCCGCTGGCTTCCATCAGCGCAGCAGCTTCACAACCGAGTCTGAGGCAGTAAGAGTGGCGGCACTTTGCCTGACGTTTAGAAAGTTACAGCCCTCAAAAGAAACAGTTGAAGTCACAGTGTTTGGAAAACTATCAGGTTCTTTTTCTTACTTGTTTTATGTTTAAAAAAAATAAAAAATAAGGAGTTGCTGTGTTGTCATCAGGAGCCAGAGAGACACTTTGAAGAAAAGGATTGTCCTTCCCCGAGATCAAACTCACGACACTGCTCTAACAAACATTCACTCATATACTCAGAAGCACGAGACTGACTTTATGATTAATCTGATTGGTAGATATCTTTAAGACATCCCCCTGCAATATGTAAAATGCAAATCCACAGCATCATCATCTACAAGCTGCCTGGCTGATTGATAACAGCTGGAAAACAACATTAAAAGTTGCAGAGTGTCTGCAGTGATGTGCAATAAGCGGGGCAAAAGTTTTCCAGCTCCTGACATTTAATCCAGATAAATGCAGCCCATGCTTTTAAAAAGAAGTGGAGCAGAGTATGAGAGTTATTGAGATGAAAGCAGCTAACAATGCATCACACAGAGAGCCCAGAATCAACATAGTTTTCGAGAGGTGAGTCACAGAGGTTCAAAGAAAAAGCGGTGTCTGTGGCAAATTGCCATTCATGGCAGCCATCATAAAAACTCCCTTTTGTACATACTGCCTGCATTAATGCAACCACAGGAACAGAGGCCCACTCTATTCAGCCTAAGAGGTAGACACAACAATAACAGTGTCTTCAATTAGATGACTGCCAAATTATTTTGTACCATCTGATGTCTCAGAAATTAGCAACTTTGGGTTCTTCTCCGGGACACAGGGTAATAGTTCCGACTGTAAGAAACAACTAGAAGAAAACAAGGTGGCGAAAACACAGTGGCAAACCAAAATAAAAGTAGAAATGTGACTGCCAACTTTGCTGCTTATTTGCAAATCCAATGTCCAAAGCAGACAGGAGAAACCTCCAGCCTCCCACAAGTTGTTCTGAAAATTCTGCTCCAGAATGCCAAGAAAACTATGAAATTTTTGATTTTATTTTAGTGTGAGCAGAAGGACATACCAACCAAATGAATATAAGTATGTAGACTAAGTAACCGATGAAAGCCTGCCAAGGGACTTTAAAATAAGTGGGGTTTTTTTACAAGAGAGGATTCAGACAAACAATTTGGAGTGGATAGAAACCACCTGGGTCTGGTAGCTAGCAGTGCAGCTTATTAACAATTCCTTCTATTAACGTTGTCCTGACCCAACAGCACTGCTGAGGAAATATTGTGCCCACCATCCAGTCTTCCCCACGTCAACCAGTGAGTAAGCAGCTCAATTTTGAGCTGTAAACTTCCTTTGGCATTGTTAAAAATCACTGTTAGCTCTGTTGGCCCCATTAACAGTGTCAGCAGAGCTCGTGGTGCTAATATAGTTAATAATGCTCGTGTAGTTTTGAGGCTCAAACGGAATAATCACTGGGGCTAACTGGGAGACATCGGAGGGTGGCCACCATTTTTTTTGTAACTACTGATATGAGCAGCACTGCTGGCTTGCTCCCACCCGTCCCGGGTATTGCACTGTGTAGAGCTGCCAAAGCTAACATTACCTAACCTGTGGAGGCTTGATGGTGGGCAGTGGGCACTATGTTTCCACGTGTTAACGCCACTTGTCAACAGAACCAGCAGAAAATAAAATACAAGACATTTACATCGCAAACATTAAAATTTCACCACCTCTTAACAGAAAGTGCTTTAAAATGCGGCGCTAAAGATCACTGATTCAAAGGAGCACTGGTATAAAAGGAACGGCCTCTTGTATTTCAGTCATTTTACTTTTTTTTTTTGGCCGGATAGTTAGCGGTTAATGGGTGTTTGGCTATGGAAAGCAAATACTGACTTCTCTAGTCTCTAGTCAGTAAGAACAAACTTTTAAGATTTTGACACTGCTCAGTGAGTCCTGAGTGGCTAGGAAAGGGTGGAAAATTCTTAGTGATGCGTTACACTTTCTCTAATAAATGAATATGCATTGTTACCATCATGATTATGAGGTACATAGAGGAAATCGCCTTTGAGGACGACCCATGCCCTGAGATGCTTCAAACCTCCCAGTGCAGCTCTGTTGAACAGATGTGGGTGATATGTGTGTAGTTTGTTGTGTCTTTTTGTTGTGGTTGAATTTCCCTGACAGTTGCCACAGATACAAAAAGAGTTTAGAAAAGCTTATATAAACAAAATAATATACAATTGGGTGTCACTACTTTTGTATGAAAGCTGCATCATAAACATTATATCGCTGTGACGATCAGTTTCTGTTTTTCTGAGCCTTACCTGTCTGGGTCAGCCTGTGTGATGTCGATGCGGGGCAAAGAGGCGATGGGCAGACTTGTGGGTCTGGTACGAGTCACTGGATCTTCTTCGGGTGTTAGCGGCCTGCCCCTGTCCCTCTCCATTTCTGCCTGTCTCCATGACAACGGAGGCAGCTGCAGGTTGCCAGAAAATCGCCTGTGGACTTTGCACACCTCTACGCCGAGTGTGCTGCCTGTGGGAAACTGTCCCGCAGGAGGCTCCTTATTCTCCTGAGGGCGAAAAACAGAAAAGACAAAAACGGCAATTTCATGGGTTAGTTTTCCATGAAATTAGCTCATAATAATCCCTCCAGATAGGCTTTGTGGTGAACAAAAATTGTGTTTTTGTGGTAATGAACAAACAAAACAAAAAGATTATGCAAAGTTAAAACAATGAAAAGGACATTTATGAAGGTAACCAAGAAATAAGTAATGCATAATATAAAAGACTCTGGGTAAAAAAAAGTAGAGATTTATGAGACCCATTTAGCACACATAAACATGACTGTTCTACAGCAACTCAAAGATGTACAAATATTTAAACTCTAACTAAACAATCTACCTAACCTGCACATATTCCAGATTTAATACTGTCATACATTGTGTATTGGCTACATTCGTGTTTTTATGTGCTCTACTGCACAGAGAAAAATTAACCGTTTGATCAAAGCTTCTTCCAGGCCCTTGACACCTGAGCTGCCATTCGATATGTTTATTAAGCAGTGGTGAATATAAATAGTGTGTTTAATGTGTCTGGTTGAGTTTGAAGGTTCTGGTAAGGAGCGCTGGGTGTTTCATTGTAATGACGAGTTGTAAACAAGCCAGGGCAGTGAGCAAACAGAGGCAGGCTGCCTGAGCCCATTCTGCATACATCACTCTCCACTTTATGTTCACCGAGCACAAGTGTAAATGAAACTCGTCGACAGGTTTCAAATAAACTGGGGAGATGGGGAGACACGAAATGGGGGATCGAGGAATTCTTGGAACAGGGCTTCAGCAAACAAGAAAATATTTGTCTGTTGGGCTGACAGGAATTGTGAGTGTGAGAGAGCGAAAGAGTGAAGCCACAGTCTGTCCTCTCAACCATCAGGGCTGACAGCTCACCACAAATTTGACAAGAACAAGCCTGCGCAAGATCTTCTGTTAACTCACTCTTGAATGACAGTATTTTCCTGAATGCAGTTATTTGCTGCCATCAGGTACTACAGCCCAACTGATACTGGTGTTTGAAGCCAATATTGATGTGGCTATTTAGGAGTTTAAAAATGAACAAGGCATTCGCCAACAGTTACTTTTTAGTCACAAAACATAAATAACAATCTTGATAGAAATCCTTTTTCAATAATTGTGACAAAAAGTGGTACAGTCTATAGGTGAAAAATCAACTTATCACTGCTCTCTAGTGGACATAGTAATGCAATGACGATTTGAGAAGCATAACCTCTGAATTTAAAACAATAATCAAAAGTGCAGATTAATCAAGCAACTAATTGTTTCTACTAATTGAACAGCTGCCAAAAATTAAAAAAAAAAAAAGAAAACATGATCAAAGATCAAAGATACATATTTTTCGTCTTACGTGTAGTGATATTTATCTGTCTAGATTGTGTTGGTGTGAGATGCCGAGTGTTGGAGATATCGGTCGTAAGGATGTCTGACTTCTCTCCAGTATAATGGAAATATACTTGTCTTGTGGTGCACAAAGCCCTCAGAAAATACATTAAAAACTCAACAGCAATGTCTTATTCCAAAAAATTTGACTTGGTTACTCAAGATAATCCACAGACCTCATTGTGAGCAGTTTTTATGAATCTTTTTTCAACCAAAATACAACCACATTCACATCATTGCGCAGAGGGATACGTGCATCTACTGATATTTCATGTAGCCCCACTGAGCTAGCTAATGCTACAGCTCAGCTGAGAAAGATGCCATTAAACTTTACATCACACGCTGTCAGGAGCACAAATCACTCGACGATGAGCAGATGCACGCTTCCTTCTGCGCAGTGATAAGATTGGCGGGTGTAGTTTGTTCAAAAGAAAATAGTTCCTACATATAACCAGGTCATGATTTCTGGAAAGAGACATTACTGTTGAGTTTTTCACAAGTATCTTGTTTGTGTGTGTGTGTGTGTGTGTGTGTGTGTGTGTGTGTGTGTGTGTGTGTGTGTGTGTGTGTGTGTGTGTGTGTGTGTGTGTGTGTGTGTGTGTGTGTGTGTGTGTGTGTGTGTGTTTAGCTACTTTGAGCAACACAAGCGCAGTGCCATCTAGGTCCTTGATATTTGAGAGAAGGCAGACATCTTTGTGCCCGATATCTCCAACACTCGTCAACTCACACCAAAACAGCCTAGATTAATAAATAGGACCAAAAGTAAGAGGAAAAATATGAAGTTTGGATTTTGGAGTGAACTATCCCTTTACTCTTGGTAACTGCTCACATTATAATGTCTCTTTACTGCATTGAGAAAAGTATGTTTCAAGTCCAAATTGGCTCTTCAGAGAGGCCAGAGATCCACTGAGATTTGAAAGTGAGTTTTGAGTGTCCTACAAGAGATGAAGGTCAAAGGGAAAACACTGAAATAATAATCAATGAGTGAAGTGAAGAGAGGTGTGGTGTGAGATGAGTGAACAGTGATCTATGAAATAAACAAAGACAAAAACAACAGAGAGAGGAAGTCATCCCATGTCCTCTTTCCAGTGAAGTGATGAACAGTAATGGAAATGATTTGCCAAAAAAAAAAAGCACAGAAGAAACATGAATGAGAGAGTAAACTGCGAAGTAGGAAGAAGGGATAGAGAGTTTCTGAATAAGAGAGGGGAGACAGAGTGAACGGAGAAGACCGTTAGAAAGTGAGTCTGCCTTCTGATTGTCGGTAAACACAGCTCTACTGACTCCCCTGCTCCTTCTAGGAAATGCAATTTGTCTGATTCATTGTGCTGGTCTGTTTAAGATAGATTCTCCCTGTCACAGAGGAAGAAGGGCGAAAATAAACTCCGGCAAAACATGACTGTTCTGATCTGGGACCGTTTCCACTTACACAATCACTCTTGTCAAACAAACATTATAATGAGAGATCTAAATAGTCTCTTGTCAATATGTCACAGTGCCTTCCCTATCTCACTGCCAAATTCTGCAGTATCAATTGTGTATTGATTGCAGCTCTGACATCTGGACATGTAATTCTAGTTCTGCATTGATCCCATGTCTGCGGTCCACTTGAGAAAATACTGCTGAGTCACCCTGAGTGTACGTCTGTGTATAAACCAGCAGTAGGATAAGGATGCTGATAATTTTGGAATTGAAAAACAACAGTAAACTTAGGAACCGGGATTCATCATATGCACCGGAAACATGGTCATAAAAGGACAGAACTGAGATGAAAGGCAAAACAATGAGTCTGAATTGGAGGTAGTGTATCTCCACTGTCAAACAGAGGTGGAGTGGGTGTTTTCTCGATGAAGATGAAAGGCCTCTCTTGGCTGCAGAGTCTAAACAACTCCAGTGTTCTCTGGGCTACCTCCAAAAATCCTTTTTAAAGACACTGGTATAAATGAGACACCTTTAGAGGTGATGTGTAAAAACACAATGGGAAATCATAGATACACGTTCGGGGCTTGATTGTTCTATCTCTAATATATTTGTTGTGTCATTTTATATAATATATTAAAAATTTGTCAATAAAAAAAAGATAAATAAAACTCTGACATACAAACATTTTTTCCTGGTGCTATTAAAGTTCCTCACATATATCTTAAAGGTTTGGGAGAAACTACAGCAACTATAGCTGTCGCTGTAAGTAAATGTCTCAATAAAGTCGTGGACTTGCAATGTAATATTAGATGGTTATTTTGCTGGTATAGAGAACCTCAGTAATGAGTCCTAAAACCCAGAAATCAGTTAGCATTTCAGCACCTCCGGTTCCCACGTCTCAAAGTCAATTTGAATGGGTTTTTGGTGGGAAGCCTTTGCGGTTAACACAAGCTGAAGAGGCTTTCACATTTTGAACTTCGAAATTGTTGATATGAAGTGGCTAGATGAAATTATAGAACGTCATCAAGCCAAACTGTGCAGAACACAGCTTTTACAGCTTCGTAGTGGTAGCGTAGTTGATTTATAGCCAAACGTGATTGATTGATTTATAGCGTTTCACTTCCGGAGATTGCATGTAGGCTTTAAAAATCCTGAAATTGGCATTCATTTGTAAAGATTATCTTGCCAAACAAAACATGCAAGTATCAGATTTTTTTTTTCCACAGAGCTTATTTTCTACAATGATCCAAAATCCAGTGGAAAAACCCCATAGGCTTTTTGACGGGGTAACCAAGGCGATGTTAGCTTCCAAGTTGGCCTACAGAAACGTCCTCCCTGGGGCATTTTATGGCTGCACTCTTCTCTCCTTATCAAAAAAAGTCAAGGCTTGACATTAACCCTTGCCTGGTACAAGTAAACTGGAATGTCGCTTGAGACTTTTTTGCCCAGAAGTCAGTGCAACTGTATCCCTTTCAAAGCTTTGTAATCCATCCTTGAACTTCAGTGTCTTTTTGGAAACTTTGTAAAATAAACCCATACTGCTAAAACTGATACTGAATGCCTTCTGTGGATATTTATCCACTTTACTGTGAAAACAATGTGTGTTATTGTTAGACATCCATAACATCGTGGCAGTGCTGATCTCAAGTGTGCTGTGCAAGGGAAAACAAGTGTTGGTCTTGTTTTTGGCCTTGAAATGTTCCACAAACCACTTAATATTAGCCAAGTGCAAAGCAAAACAGGCAATTAAACAATGTTTAAGTCAGAATTGTCTTGGCCATGTAATTGAATATTATTTATGTTAATTATGATAAATCCCTGCTGATATTATTCATTTTTTAAAGCTTAATGTAAAACCCAATTGTATTGTTTCTGTTTGAACAGCAGAAAGCACAATCATACTAGTCAAGACAACGGACTCTCGTACTCTTTTTCAACCAAAATTTACGCAGCTATGCATGCTGTAAAACCCGCTTAAAAAAAGGCAATAGACTGCTTTCCCATTGCCAGTGGACCAGAGCCGTGTACACAGCTCTGTCACTGTATTTTTTTCTTTTGGTGTCACGTTTAATGTAACAGAAGGCCGAAAAGCAGGTTAGAAAACAGTAGAAAGCAGCACGGAGGCCTGTGAAAATGTTATTGTCCTTACTTCTTTTTATATCTCTTACTTATTCAGTCTCTCTGTCGATAAATAACTTATCATTGATATTTTAATAATGGTAATATCTAACCATGACTTTTGGTATTGTTACATCCCAGGGAACTATTGCGTGCATGGCAACTGCTGAAAGTAGTATTACTATCTAATACAGTTCACTGAAATACGGATACGTTTTCAAGTAGCCTGCACAAACATTCCTGCCAGTAGAGTGGAATAAGCATTTTAGGTGGTATTAATTGAAGGCTTTCATTCTGAAACAAGGCGCCGGCCCTTCAAAAAATGTGTCTGCTATCACGTAAATCATGGTGCTTGTGACAGTAAAAAATCACCACTAATCATTCCTGACATTAATGGCCATTATACTGGATTAAACTGTGTATTTCCTAAAAGTGAGAAACACCATTAGAGGTTTGTTATATTTTTGCATTATCATAAATACTGAGTAAAATGTAGGGGGGGTTGGAGGGTGATGGAGGCCAGTCACAGCAGGAAAACTTTCATCATCCAGGATGCAGCTTGGCCTCTGAGCTCCTGTTGGACAATGTCAATGTAAGTGATCTGGCCTGCCTGCCCAGTCATAAACACCGGTGGCGTGGAGGAGAAACAGATGGGCCGCTCTGTCAGATCTCTGTCCTTCCTCCTCTTATCCATGTTTCCACTCAGTCTAATACCCTGAATGTCTCCTGGTGTGAACCGTCTTTTAACACCTTCCCTCCTCTTCCCTCTCTGCCTCCTTCTAAACTCTGCATCACTCCTCAACTCTTCTTCTCTATTGTCCTCCTAACTCTCTCTCTCATGCACAGACACACACAAAACACTGTCCTTCACTCCCCCCTCTCTGTTCCAACACACACACCAATCTCGCTCTCTGCAGCGTGTCCTGCTGGATAGCGGTCTGTTGTGTACAGTACAGTCATCTGTTTATGAGTCACCGACCACCGCACAGACATACTGCACCTTGCTGCCTCACTGTATTCCCACTTGAGCTCACTGTATCCTTGTTCAGGGAGGAAACGGAGGGAAGGCAAACGTTACACAATTTACAGTACCTGTGCAACCTGCAGAATTAGGCTATAAACTTTGGAGGCGAGATGCAAATCTCAGATAGAAAGACATCACGAGTGGCTGTGTAATGAATGCATGGATGGATTTATGTTGCACAGATGGACAGCTGGAGAAATCAATACTTACATCGCCTGGTGTAACCCCCTGTGCACTCCTGCTTTTCTTCATCCTGAGGGATGCTCAGCCAGACTCGCTCTCTCTCTCCGACTCTGATCCTCTCTCAGAAAACGCAGCTCTTTCCTGCTTCTCCTGCTCTGGGCAGCTTCAGCAGTACGCCTGCACATGGGAGGCAGAGAGGATGGGGAGGGCAGTGATAAAGTAACCAGTTTTAAAAGTTAGGACATCATGTCTGCAATTGTTGTCAGATGCTATTGTTCTGACTTGGTGATGCAGTTCTGTAGCCAGTCTACACTGCGCTGCATCACAGACTGCAACACACAACTTAGACATAAACACAGACATCACATGAACTGTGATGAATTACCTATCTCAGCAGTTATAAGTTTGTACAAGTAGAGTGGGCATCACCAAACGGCGAGGGACAGTTCTAGCCGGAAACCATGACAAATTTCTGATAAATAAACGAGAATATATAATAATCTTGACAGAACATTGCTTTCTGTTATGACGGTCTCAGCTACAGACTGCGGAGGCAGCTAATTCGGTTAATACAGCAATAGCTCCAGTCAACTGAGCCAATCAAACTGATTGTTTACCGTGTCTGGAGACTTCACTGGAAAAACAGCATAAGAGAGATCTTAGAAAGATGTCAGCATGAAACAACTGACCTGATGTTTTCTGGCTACAGTTTCTTTGCTCTAACCGAACATTCACGACACACCTTGACCATATTTGGATCAACTTACAGCTGTGAGTCAGCTTTCTCACTATGACCATTATTAAAATCATGTACCTTTTCCAGGCTCACCAATAAGAACCCACATATGTGCATGATAATGGCAATAACTCCATTCAAGACAAAATTCAAAGTGCTGGCAGGGCAGTCACAGTAGGACTTATCTACAGTAGGAATAAATAAATAAATTAAAGACAAGAAGGGCTGCTAAAGTTAGCACTTTCTTTTCTAAGAGCAGCTCTTTCTATTCTATCTTCTATTTATTTTCTTTTACTCAAGTGCATTGTGCCAGGACTAATTTCCTTCATGGTAAAGACAGCTATTTGTTTCCACACAAGTTCCATGTATCCTAATTTAGAAGGTGACAACACTGTTGGGGGGAGTTAAGATATAATGGTTTTGACAATAACCGTCATATTTATGAAATGACTGTTCATATCATGTTAATAATACACATATGATGATATCATGTTTATAATCCAGCTCCTCTTTACTTCTTTCCAATCCCTCCCCAAAGCCTTTTGCACTTGTTTAGCGCTGTTTATGGAGTTAGCAACATTAGCTGCTACCTGCTAGCTGAAACACCCTCATGTTGAAAACTGTCCAAACAACTCATACATTCTGAATTTTCTATATAGGGACACTTTAATATGTGTGATTTGTAGTCTTGTTTAGTTCATTAGGATCCCCAGTAGGTAAAGCCCAAGAATGAGCTAATCTTCCTGAGGTCCGACACATAATACATAAAGTTTTTTAAAGAGTTAAACGTGCAAAAACAGTGTTCCTTTCACTCTAATAAGTATTACTGAATAAAATACAATTTGTTAGAATGACTCCTTGAATAAAGACAGGTACATGATAAGAGTGCACAGTTTATGTGCCCGGAGGTCTGTTGGTCCAGTCTTGTACGTCAGTCTGTTGTGAACGCAATCACCGTACACTCATCAATAATAGAAAGACCACAGCTGGTGGAAAACCACCAAAAGGCAGACATGAGTGACCAATCTTTGTGACAGAAATGAATCGACATATTCTGTGTCACTATTGATCACCAGTCTGTGTTCCCCCCACATCACCCCATGTTTAACAGGTGCCGTGCCCTTGTGTTAAAGTAAGTGTAGGACTGTTGTTGGTGATTTCCAGCTGCTGCCAAATCAAGGGGCATAAAAAAGAGCATTTCTCAGCTGCACAAAAAAACCAATTTTGTTTGTAGTTTTCTAAACAACGTCTATATGTGTGGCTTCCTGCTGCCCTCAGCTGTTGTGAAAAATTTGACATGAGAGAGAAAACGACTGCAGATGACAGAGGGTTTAGTGTTTGGAGCATTTGCAAGATTCAGCTGCTGGTTCAAATCTCAGCAGGAGAGAAACGTTCTTAATAATGCATGAGTTTGCATGGATGTGTCCATTATGTTTTACAAGAACACCATTTAAGGTTTTCATACTTCATGATATGGAGGTTTAAAGAAGATGGTTGGGCTTTGGGCAACCTCTTTGGGTTGTTATTGTGACCATCAACACAGAAAGCACTATAGGTGGAAAACTGAATGTAGAAGGAGTTAACCATTTAAAATCATTTTCTCATTAAAGTTATGTATTTATGTAATATTTTTTTCCAGAAACTATAACCAACATAATCTGACACCAATATTTCTCTGCTCCTTTAACCTTTAGCAAGAAAAAAAGCTACAAAAAATACCTGAAATTTGAAAAATAAAAACAAAAACAAACAGGGAATGACCTGGGAAAAAAAGTGCTTAATAATAATAAAATATAATTTTCTATATGTAGTTATGAAGTTATGTATATAGTTTTTCTGGATATTTCTCTGAAGCCTTTTAAAAATATTTCTAAATCTACTAAATCTTGCAACATGCAGGAAATCTTTTGCTAAGTTGCTTCTTGCCTTTTTCCCATGTTTTCGAGGAATAAATCAAACTAATTTGCTCAGGGTTCAAAGATTTAAATATTTGTGAAGTATTGAAGACTTTTTTCAACAGTATATTTCAAAATTAATCTCGACATTTCAACTTTATTCTCATAATTTCGACTTTTCCTCGATGTGCACAATGAAAAAAAGATCTTCCTCCCCTCAAAAATATTTCTCCTGCCTGACCCTCATCCTCTTCCGTACTATTAGCATTGATCTTTTTGAACAGTTTTTGCAATGAGGCTCATTTGCATAGACAGGGTTCAATTTTGCACCATATTTATGCATATTACCTCATTTAAATACTTGCAAGTAACCCAGGAACACAGAGATGCTATTTGCTTGGCAGCACAGTTATTGATGCATTTAACCCTTTGCGGGTGCTTTGAGAAGAGTTCTTTTTTGTCTTACTTGTGCATGTTTAGCAGCTGCAAGAGCAGCGCAATCAGTGTGTGAATTCCCCCTGTAATCTTAGGGTGCAATTAGGCACAATGGTGCTTTGAGCTTGAAACTAATCTCATCCTGCCAACATACTCACAATGACAGTGTTAACATGTTGTTTAGCAAGTATAATGTTCACAATCTTAATTTAGTGTGCTAGCATGCTAACATTTGCTAATTAGCACTGAGCACAGCTGAGGCTGATGTGAAGGTCATTGGTTGTATTGGAAAAAATACAATTTTGTTCCAATGATAGTGCTAGATGAAAAGTCAAGGGATCACCAATGTTATTAGAATTTATCCTCTATGAACTTTGAATAGTCAATATTTAAGTCAAAATTGTGAACCAACTGCTACTGCTATCCTTAAACCCACACTACCAGTGCAGCTAAAATGTTTAGATAACACTTAAAAAAAAGGAAAACCCCAAAGCCAAAGGAAACCCCATAACCTCTCTCTCAAACCCAAGGCTCTTTCTCTGTCAAGTGTTTAAAGTGTTTAAACTTACAACTTACAGTTTTAAGTGTTTAGACTATGATTCTCTCAATAAGCACCATTTCAGAAATTTCTTTTATCATTCCCAAGTGCATATCATGAACTTATTTATATCAATACAGATAGCTATAACCCTTTGTCCTGTACCCTTCCATAAAAGGTCAAGCTGGTACAAACTGTCATTTAATGAATGAACCCCAGGTACTTTACCACACAATCAGAGAAGACGAACTTTAAGAGGTTATGTAAGATCATGTCATCCAGGTCAAGAAATGATAGGTGTGATCCTACACTGGTTTTAAAGCTTTGAACCTATTAGTACAAACTATCAGAGGAAAGCTCTACAAATGTGTCCCATATGAGAAAATAAGAAGCGCTTGCATTGTACTCTATATCATAACTGTGCAGCTATGTTATATTTTCTACCAAGCAGTTAGGGGAGTTATCAGCCTCAGAGAGACCACTTATTTTGAAATGTAGGTGACAGACCCCATTTAATTGTTTGTTTAAGTACTACAAAAGTTGGTTTTCAAAGATTGTGGTATCTCCACGGACTTCTACCAGTGCGAGAAAAACATCATAGTTTCAGGCAACGCAACACAATGCAACACTATTCCAAAAGCCTGAAAGGTTTAATGTTCGATAGAGACTTCTGGGGCATACAGCTCCAACGAGTAAAACAATTATTTGTCCACAATTAAATTAATCAACAACTAATTTGATAATTGATAAATAGTTTACGTAATTTTATACTGAAAAAGTCAAAATTCTCTGATTCCAGCTTATTAAATGTGATGTCATTTGTGATTTAATGTAATGATATTTAATATTTTGTGGTTTCTTTACTCCTCCATGACATAAAACTGAACGTATTTGGGTTGTGGACAATAGAAGACATTTCAGGACGTCATCTTGGGCTTTGGGAATCACATATCAACATTTTCCACCATTTCACTTTCTGACATTTTATCGACCAAACAACTAATTGATCCCTTGATATACCTTAAAACCAGTATCTCGCCAGAATCCTGACAGACTCTTATATTGCACTGGGCCATGTGTCAATGTTTGGACTCATTTTGAAAATCCTCTGTGTTTACATGGTACAATTAAAAAACAATGTTCAGAGGGCTGAGCACACTGAAATGAAACATCAAAGATCAATTTTGAAGATTATTAAAATAGATACCTGCACCTGCATCCAAGAAAATGGTAAGCCTTTTAAAACAAATTAAATTAAATGTTTGTTAAAATGTATTTGCTTAGCCTTTTTTTCTTGATAGCAGCACTTCAGTGAAAATGTCAGAGATCTTCGGATACATCCAGGGAAGCAATGCGATTCCTAAGAGCATTTAAACCTAAAACTCAAGCAATCCGTCAAATCAAAGAAGATCATTGGAGAAAAGACTGGATTGAAATGCACTGCTGCACTTCTTAGAGAAACAAGCTTCAAGTAAACCTCTCATCCCCATGGTAGCTGCCTGTACCTCTACAAATAATTGATTGTAGATGTGAAACGGGCAACAGAACACGCAGTCATGAGGCAGCACTCGAGATGCTGATTGTAAGGATTTGGGCTGGATTGTGAAAAGAACACCAGGGATCCTTGTTGCTGGGCATTTGCTTAATTTACAACTCAAGGACAAAGCAAGGGCCATGGGTGGACTTAGCTTGAAAGCTGATAAAAGTATGTGTTACGTATGTATGAGTTCAGTATGTTGTCTCTGGATATAATGGAGAGAAAAGGCTCTGCAGCAGATTAACTGCATCATCTTCCTTAAGACTAATGTGGACTGACATTAATTGGTAATGGTTGATTTACCATTTATGTCATTTGTCAAATATAAATACCAATTTACTGTGTTTTTCCAGCTTCTGAAATGTGTTTTACATGTCATATTGTGGTCAATCAAGGCTTTCAACACAATTAATTATTTGTGATGGGCTGCCACAATAAAACATCCCTTGCCACAAATAAATTCTCTATTTATGGAGCTGGACGATTCATTAAGAGCGTTGCAGAAATATATATACCGTTGTGTTATATATAGCACCCCACTTTCAAGCATAGACAGACTCTGAATCACGTACAGGTGTGAATTGAGTGTTAATGGGATTGTTTATGTGATAGACAAGTGACCTGCTCAGATCAACTGATCTTTTCAAGATCGATACTTATGACGACACAGATTGTAAGAAATCAAGCAGACCAAAAAACGATATACACTCACAGTGAAAAAAGGAAATCATCAGTGTTGAAATTTCAAGTAACAAAACTTTTTCTTTTTTTAAATGTCTTTCATCACATGTTAAACTTACTGCTGCAAATGAGAACTTTTCAGCATTATCTTAAAGCAGATCCTTTGCTCTTCCTATGCTGACACTTTGCATGTATTGCAGTCTGCCTTCCCTGGTGTTGGTATGTGTAATACTCCCATAGGCCTATGGCATTTTTAGGCCTTTTCTTTAGTGCATCCATGCAGAGAGAGAGATAAAGAGAGGCATGGAGAGAGAGTGCGTGTGGACTGATGTTTTGACACCATAGAAAAACTTCCTTTGATCACGAAGCTCAGTGTTACTCCACAACTCTCTGGTTAACCACTGAAGTGTATGAACTAAACTACAGACTGGATTTTCTACTAACAGTGACAGAGTGGCAACTGCTTCATATAAACGGATAGTGGTATAATGTAACGAAGTAAGAATACTTTGTTACAATACACTTTTACCTGACTACATTTCCCCTAAGCATTTTAAGTTTCTTACTGCAAAATAGGGAAGAAACTAAGGAAGGGTGGAGAGAATAGACAGACAAATTAAGGAATGGAAGGGAAAGAAAAACTGCATTTTGTTCTTTAAATCCTTTGAGTTGCAAAAAAAATGTTATTTTCTTCGAATGTAATGTGGGCTCCATTTTTAAGGCTGTGTATGGTGTGAATTCTCAAAATTCTGACTGTTGCTTTTTTTATTGCCAGCATTTAGCCTTCTTGTACTTTTTATACTTAAGTACATTTAATATCATAAAATTACCTTTGATACTTGTCAGTGAATATCAGATACTTAATGACTTTTACACAAGTAATATTGTAATAGGAGACTTCTACCAAAGTCGTTTTCTGTAAAATATCTGTACTTTTACTCAAGTATGGCTTTCAGGAACTTCATCCACCGCTGTTAACAGTCCAACCAAGGCTGAATACACATCACAGGTCTGTATTATATGTGTCTGCTCTATGAAATGCCACGGCACTACATTTCATAACAATTCCTATAGTCAGCAACCAAAATATCGACTAGGCTGTAATCACTTGAACTCTGGTTAAAATCCTTCTTACCCTGTGTATCCTGGAAGAGACGTCAGTGACTCACCATCTCCACTGGCTCTGGACATTAATACTTTAAGTAAGTATGGTAAATGAATATATCTGTGTTGGATGATATGAGTGTCGTATATAATCTAAATGCTCTGACAATTTGTACAGTAAAAGGGCAACTCACAACACTATCATGACAACCAGTGTTTGCACTTCTGTCATAAGACTGCATTGCTGGCAGCAGTGAGAATATCTGCTGATCTGACCAGTCAATCTATGTTACACACCCTTTGTGCACAATGGAGAGCTGTAGAGGGCAAGTCAGTCGCCGTCAAAAATTTAAAATCGCTGGACACCCACACCCAAATCATGCGTGGAACTGCATTATTATGTTCCCTCACTCTGAAGTCAAACAATGAAGGCTTTCAAAGCCATTTGCGTGCCACAACCATGATGAGTTAACTTTAAAGTGGTCACTCATTAACAACCTGAGAAATCAAATTTACTGTGAACTGAAGAAAACATTAGGAACAAAAGTCTAAGAACAGGCAGTACTAGGCACTTTTTAAGCAAACTGACTTCACTTACCCGGGTTTGATCCATCCAGTGGAAAACTAATCTGTATTCTATGTAAGCCCTCAAATACTCACTTATCAAATTGCGAGTTCTAAATGGAGAAGTAGGCAGCACCAGTCACAAGACACCACAGCTGTTGACACAACTGTAGCAGGTCCTGTTTTTCTGTTGGACCTGCCCACATTCATTCAATCAAAACAGCACGCCCGCTTTATTCACACCTTGGGATCTGCAGTTTGAACATAATGTCCCCTGGATAGCACCACTAATGGCATCACTCGTCTAAACTAATTTAAAAATGAGCGTTTCAGTCACTGATGTTCAATGTCCACAAATATACTTTAAAGTTTATCTCTTCTCTAAAGTTAAATTCTCTCTAATGAAAAAAGCCTTGCCTTTAGATTCTGACAGAGCTATACTTTAAAGACCAAATAAAAGATTCTGCAATCTTTTTTATTGCCACTGATTAGATGATGATACATAAAAAGAGATAGACCGATAGAGTTTCTCCTTCTGACCTTGAAACAAACTGCTGTGGTTCTCACTGAAAGGCCTGAAACACAGCTCGCTGAAAGGACTGAAACTCAGTTCACTGAGGCCAAAACCACCATCACACTTTATATATTATACACATTATATATATATTTAGCTCAAAGACACGATTTCAGTATTTTATTATATCACAACTACACTGGATCATTTTACTGATATAATGTTGCATTACGAAAACATTTAAACATCTTTGTTTATTTTTCATTTCTAATCTTCAGAAGTTTAGTTGAAGGTGAAAAAAAAAACACTTTTGACAATCCCTTGAAGCAAGCAGAAAAGAAAGGAGAATAATGTGGGCCTTGTCGCTTTAGGCCCTGAGGTTACAGATTGAGCTGCCTGGAGCACAAAGTTTCAAACTCACTTATCTTATTTTGATGACACAGTCACAGTGTACTTGCCATATAACAGCACAGGTGGCATGAAAAACAGTGCATGTTGCATTCAAGTAGCAAACTGAAAAATAAAGCCGACGTGGAAGAGACAAAGGAACTTGGTTCCAGCAACAAATCAACCTTACCTAACCTCATTGAATTCTGCGTGTTGCACCAAAATGATTAGCTCTCATTGTCCAGATCACTTATCCTTTAACCATGTGCCATGGTGTGCAGCCTTTTGTTTCACTGGTTTTGTATTACGCTCTATGAAAACAAAGTGGTTTTAGATGTAGCAGCTGCAGACAACAGAAAAACATTACATGAATGGCCAGGAGCATATGCATCCATTTATTATTGCTCCTAATGCAAATCACACCTGCAACCGCACGACATCTCTCCTGGAGTTTTTTGTTACTATGGCTTAAAAAAATGTATCCCAAACTGCAGCTGTGGATTACCAACTGAATTTGATTTTAAGAAAAGATATCCGACCCTTGCAACAGACTTTTCATTCATTTTTCTTATTTCTGAAATATCTACATGTACAATTGATATGATACGTAAACAAACATAAGTGAGACGAACACAGACTTTCATGTACCACAACAACAACACTCAACTGGGTGCCATTTGTTACTCAGTTGTTTTTTTACTTACAGACAATTCATGCTAGAAGTCTCTTAGCCCTAACTGGGCGAGTACTCTGTGAGACACATCCATCTTAATGGAATTCATACAGCACAGAATATGATACCAATCAATATTTAGGCTGCAATAAGTTTTAAGGCACTTTTCTAATCTTATCCCTCTCTCCCACACTGTTTGTGTGGGCATGTCCAGCACACAAAGCAGTTGATTCACTTTATGCAGGTGTCAGACTGGCAATAACAACATTAGGATAATAAATGCACTTCATCTTACTGAAATTATTACAGCTATGAATCGCCTCTCCACAAAGAGGGACAGAGAAATTTGGAATTCCCAACATGAAAAGTACAAGTTCACAGGAGCGCCCTTTCATTGAAGTAGAGCTGAAACGTTTGGTCAAACTATTCATTGACTGACAGGAAATTCATCTGCAGCTATTTTGATGAAAGATTAATATTCTAAATTAAAATACAGTATTATCGTAAAGCAAAACTGTCAATTTTCATTTAACTCCTAGAATGTAAATGTCAACATCATTTCGTCTACCATGTAATTAAAATAGATAGCTATCAAACATCATTCAACAGTTCTACCTTTTTTTTTTTTTAAATCACTCACCCCCAAAGCCATATTAGCTCCATGACTGAAAAACAAAATGCCAATCAACACTTGTCAACTTGGATTATTCATTACTGAAAAAAACAAAGTAATTCACGGTGGAAACTTTGCTGTTTCTATTTGCATTCAGTGAAGAGAAGCAGAATTCCAGCAGAGAGGAATATTTGAGATGGGTGAAGGCTGAGAGGAGTTTTTTGAGGAGGCAGAGAAACAACACGCCAATTTGTGGCAGCTGAAAGATGACGTCAGTGTGGAGGCCACATGCAGGGAACCCACTGCCCTACTGTACACACAGAGGGACAGAGAGACAGAGAGCGAGAGAGACAGAGAGAGAGACTGGACAGGCCAGACTGTGAGCCTGTTGCCGCTGGGCTAAAAGACCATTTTAGGATGGTTCGGCTGTCACACCATATGTTTGTCATTGCAAATATCATCCCTAGATGAGTCATGAGAAAGACGCTCTTTAAATCTAATGTTACAGAAACTGGTAGAAGCAGATCAGTTTTCAGTTGTCTTAAAAAGGTATAACAAACATATAAAAATTGATATGGTCCCATTTTTGGATAGTTTATCTGCCTTGTAGATTAACTACATCTCTGTTGTGTAATGGTGTAATAAAATCGCTCTTGTACTATTTTGGTCATCACCAGGAATTTTTTTCTTTTATTATAACTACATTAAAGGGGTGAGTAAATGCTAAATTGTTTGAGTGTTTAGTGCTGTGCCACTGCATTAAAAAAAAGAGATCTATCAAAGAATTAAAGGAAAAAAGGAATAAATAACTAGTGGGCCACATCTCGCCACATGGCAACTTTGAGGCTGCGTGAGTCACTGTTTGATTGCTGAAAAAGCTAAATAATTAAGAAGGAGTGCCATTCTGTCTAATCCAAACACCCACACACATATGTACCAATTACCCCATCGCATTCATGTCATCCAATTTAACATCCATTGACGTATTGCGATTGAAGTACTGTCTGTGTCAGCACTTCACCCATTCACAAGAAAAAACTTTCCAGCTACACTGACAAAAGCGTTTAGAGTGAATTATAAGCATTGACTCAGAGAGTAAGGAGGTAGCAGAAGGCTTGGCAGAGTCTGTAGGATTTGGGGCACAGAGGGGGCCTTTGGTGAGTGTCACCAATTGGCAACCTCCATATCAACATGGCTGAAAATCCTTCAGATGACAGCTGAGACAGAGATGAATCAGTGTACAGCTTTGACCCGTGTCATGGAAATACTCATGAGGTTGAGATGGAAAAAAACCATGATGCACCACCTCCTTTACACAGGTTGGCTACAGTATTTCCTTCTGTGAAGTGACTGCTTAGATGAACGACCCTTGATAGACCCCACACACATCATACACCTACCTACCACTTCCTTGTTTGGCACTTTTATCTTTATCGATATCTATATTAGGGCTGCAAGGCAGGGTATGCACACAATTATCTATTTATGGCGGCCTGTCACAATTAGAGCATCTGCCGTCACATGTTGATTTTCTATTTTTGGAGTTGCACCATTGATTAGAATACCCAGTTCAGTCATTCATTGCACCACATTCTCGGAGCACAGAGCGTACTCTGGGTGCAGACGGAGCAGTAGAACATCAAGCGCAGTAAAAGTGCAACTTAATAGTTAAATGCGTTGGGTCTACATGTTTGCATTCAGTCACCTCTGCAGCAGCTCATCCTCTCATACACAGATCTGATCTAATCAGCTGTAACTGGATCCACAGATACATTATCCAGCCCCTGATTTAAAGCTCATAAAATGGGAAAAAAACACTTACGATGAGTGTCACCTGCACTACGTTCATGAATCCACAAAACATCCAAATTTAGAGAGGGGGACATACAATAGTATAAAAAAGGGACACACACGTGATAAAAAGGGAAGTTTGCCGACACACATCCTACAGTGTGCCTTGGATTTTTGAAAATACTTTTATTTTTTTTATTTGAGGCCACTTCCTTTGTCATCACATACAGATTTTAATAGAGAGCCACGGAGTCGTTGTTTTATAATCCTAGTAAATATAACTCAACTGCCTCATTCTAAAAGATAAATGAAGTTGATTTTTTGTTGCATAATTTTTGCAAGAAAACAACAGTTTAAAAAACTATATTAACATGCTTTTTTTTTTTTTAAGCCCTCGGTATATAAAGGCTTTTACTGTACATTATTCAGCCAAAAGCTCCTTAATACATAAAAGACTAACCCCTTCTGCTTGAAAAAAAAAAGCTAACCACAATATTACCTCTCAGACACAAAAAAAATGTACTCACTGTTGAGGCTCTTCTTCTTGAGCTAGGGCTGGAATATAAATGAGCACACTGTCCAGCTGAAAGACAAACAATGTATGGATTACAATTTCACTCATCACAAATCACTGCAAAAAACTGCCAATATTATGGCCAACTATATGACTGATCAGCAACAAGTACCCCTGATAACGTGACAATCTAATATATTTCTCTCTGACAAGCAAAGAAGGGGAACAGAGATATTTCCCTATGATATCACAATTGAAATAGTAAATATGTAGAATTACTTTTGATAAGTCAGAGTTGAAGGGATAGTACGGAGCTATATAGTGTAAAAGCTATTGCACTGACTATTATTACAATCACAAATCAGATTACCATCAAACGCAACATTCACACACATGAAAACAATACTTTTTGTGTTTTTTTGAACCACAGTTCCCACTATGACAAACACTCACCCAGTGTGCAAACCTAAGTGCCTGGTGCAGACACGGCATGTATTCATCAGCTGGAAGCAGAACATCAGTGTTCAGCCACAGAAAGGCAGAACAGTAAAGCCACCAAGCAGTCAGTGAGTCATCAGTCTGGTAGCCAGAACCCTTTTGACAAGAAGCTGGATGTATGTGCCCTGTTGTTTCAGCACGGACGGGGAATAAAAGGACAGTGCCCAGCTGAGCTCACAACATAAAGACCAGTGCACTACAGAAATGCTATGAACTAGGCTTAAAAGGGAAGTACACCTCTGATATGCTCTTCCTAAAATGCAACATGAGACTATGTAGTACAAGTAAAATGTCTCGGTGAAAAAAAAGAAGAGGTTGTATGTGACAGCTCTAAAGTGATTTCTGTTATTAGTAATAACAACAAATAGCATTTATCCATATTGGAATAGGTTGCTGTTGTTATTTTGGTTTGTGATTGTTGCTCTCTTTTGTCTAGCCTTAGCTCAGTATTACTGTTTCTGCAAGAAACTCCTCTCGCTTCTGCTTTGCCTTGTTTGTCAAAGCACTTTGTAAACTCTGTTTTTAAAGGTGCAATACAAATAAAGTTCTTATTATTATTATTTGTAAAAGAGAAATAATGTACAGAATCAACAATAACTTCTGGGTAGAAAACTGGCTCCTGATTTAATCTATGGAGATATGTGAAATCTGCAAACTTGTTTATTTCTGTTGTCATTTTAGCCGTCACTCTAAAGTTTAAAGATATATAGAGATATGTTTTTTATCATGGTGGTCAGACCTATCTGATGTTTCTACTGTGCTTATTTTATCTACTGCGCTGCTTTGCTGATAAAAAAAAAACATAAACCAACATAAATGACCAAGAAACCAACATAAGTTTGCAAGGCTTAGGGACTATTTTGCCCAAATGCTGACTGTAACATAAAACATTACCTTTTTGGCAAAGTTTAAAAGTTAGATGATCGACTTTAAATGTTGAAAAAAAAAAAATTTACAAAGTGGAACACACGGAAAACTATGGAAATATTATGTTCTCATAAAAGAAAAGTTTGTTGTCATTTGTTTATATGTGATAAATGTTTAGGAGTGTTGTTGATCCCTCTATTCTATTTTTAATGCAATAAATTAAAAAAAAAAATAGATATTACCAATTATTTTGAGATTTTACTATGCAACATCAGAAAGAAACACTCCTAATGTCTTCCCATGTCTTTTCAAGATTGATTTAATTCATTTCAATGTCAATTAAGGCTTTATTTTTAGTTTAATTAATTAAAAGGCCTTTAAGACTTAAGGGATCTGTGGGGACACGTTTGAAAAACTCAAAACAAACAATCCCTAACACCACATGATGAATGCAAAACTGTTACAATCTCTCCCACTCTTCCCTATTACAGCGACTATAAAAAGGTCAGTATTAAGTCTCTATATTGATACAAGTCCAACACATTCAGTCCCAACAGAAATATGATTAGGATTTCTCCTCTAGGGTGAAATAAAGTGCCTAACCAGTGCCATTTATTTTCTGGAGGTCTTGGTTGACCTCATTTAACTTCGACAACACTGCTAAATGGACAGTGATTGATTTTGTAATGGCATATAAAACACTTGGTTTATAGACCAAACCCACAATCCCTCCATTGTTTATTGTTAATGTGGCTTCACTCAGGCTTGCCATCCAAACATGTACACCAATATTCACTTCTTTTCCCACCATGTAGACCTTAATATCCAAATTTGAATACATTTTAAACTCATATGCTTCTCTATAAAAACAAATCTTCCCCTGTAGTGAGAAAAACATATCAAGCGGGGATGTCTTTTGCCTTGTTTGACCTTTTCATCATCATACTTTGTGGAAAGCGCCCTGTGTAGGCTGAATCTGGAGCGGCACAATTTGTTTAGAAACGTGTTTCATACTACAGACACACACAAACACACACTGTCAAAACTGAACTGACAAAGGGAAGAGAAATGCCTACGATGCAAAAAAAAAACAACAAAAAAAAACACAGCCTGCATACAGACAAGAAGCCTACGTGATATGAATCAAAGACCTTTCAGTGCAACTCAAGATGTTTGACTACCGATCATGTTTCCTCGAAAATAGCTTCTATACCGCTCAAATGACGGAAAATGTGCCACCTGACCATCGCGAAACATCATGTTTTTGCAAACCTCCGGAGCTACAAAACCCCTTATTCTTCGGCAATAACTAACTTTAGATGTAAAATGTGCAAATACAGCACAACTTTGAAACGTCGCGCGAGGGTAAGATACAAAATACGGTCGACAAAAGGTGCAGAGAGATTAAAAATGCGTATTTTTCTTGCTTTTTATTGATGAACATAGAACTATTTTCCTCACAGGACTGTTAAATGCAATCTTACCGGTGGCGTTTCCGATGTCCCACGCGCTGATGCCGTTGTGGTACACCGTGCTGTCCCCTGTTTCTCTGCCGCGCTTCCGCAGCACGCGCCCCTTTTTATCAGGTTCCATTTGTGCCATTCGCGCTCGTTCCCCTTCCCGACCCCGCGAGCGCATCGATTGGCTTTGACACCGACTACGCAAATCCTTCCGTTTACCAATCATTGTCAGTGCGCACGCCCTCCCTGGCTTTCCGCCTCTGCCTGCGTCCGTTTGACTCCCAGCCAGGCCCAGAGGGGAGAGAGGGGAGGGGGGGCACTGTATGGATGTGTCTGCTTCACCAGTTTAATGTCTTTTATTGACTCACTGATGTGTTTTAGTTGATTGTCTCTTTGAATATCTTATTGCGACTAGTGCTGTTACCACTGAGCTGGTCCTTTCCCTCACTAAATACATTTAAGTGCTACTGTTGACCCTACTTTGCATGACTGATGAAATTAAACTGAACTGACACTAACTACGTAAGAAACGTACCCACATTGTATTCCTATGATTGTGATGAAAAAAAATAAGCTTTACACTGTGTTGCATCCTTGTGTGGATTATGAAATAATGGACCCCTGGGCTCAGTCATGCAAAAGTTCCTACTTCCTCCCCTACACTGTAAAATTTGCCAAGTTGATCTTACTCAAAATAATTAAACTGAAAATAAATAAAAAGGAAAATAAATATAACAAATCTCAATTTTTGTTTACTTTATTATCTTATTGATATTATTACTCAATTATCACCGTGTGTGCTTAGTTCTGTGAAGCTGTTGCAACTTAAAAATGACAAGTGAAATCACTTTGTTCTTTAAGTGTTGGCAACTTCAGTGAACCAAGTTGGTCTGACTTAACTTGTTCATGATAAACAGGATTTTGCCACTGATGAAGTTTGGAGATCTGCGAGTTCTGTTTTGGTAATATGTTTAGGAATAGAATAGTTATTGACAGGTATGCAGCAGAATACAGATATATAGCACAATATACTTGGTTTACTGAAGTTGCTAAAATTTAGCAAGACTGATTTAATTTAAATTGTCATTTAAGTTGAAAAATTTTCACAAAATTAAGAAAATATAACTACATTTCAAGTAAACTTAACAAATGGATATAAAGTAAACATAAATTAAAACTACTGCTACAGTAGGCTTTTCAAGAAGAATAAAATGTTAACATTAAAACTAAAATAACAAGACATAAGCCTATCAAAAGTTACAGTTTAGTATTGTTGTATGCTGCTGTATATTATAATTTTGATTGCTTACCTGCAAATTGGTTTTGCCCAATGTCCAGCCAAAAATCCCCAAAAAACAAGCAAGGCATAGACACACAAGATAAACACACACACACACACACACACACACACACACACACACACACACACACACACACAATATTTATTACAATATTCATGAATAAAAAGAAAAGAAAAAAGTGAAACAAAAGGGGAGAAGCAGACATGGTTAGAGATGTGACATATGCCTGTCCTGTAGTGCAGTGTCTGGGCTCCTAATAGACTTGTCTGTTGTGCTGTGTTTTGCTTTACATAGAGTTGTTGACTTGTGTAGAGTTGTGCTGCAGTGAAATGTTGCATTATGCGGTGTTGAATTGTGTGCACCTGCATTGCCTTGTGCTCGACTGAAGTGTGTTGCATTACATGGAGTTGTGAACACTGTTGCGTGTGACTGTACTGTATGTTGCATTTGAGACCCCCCAGCAATATATTATATGTTACAATGTCACACAAGAACATAATATGCTGTGTTGCACTGGGTTTTGATGCTTTAAACTGTGTTACCCTGAGCAGCGTTCAAGGCCAGACTCAAGCGGTCTTTTAGAATAATCTTGATGCCTTTGCTGTTGCCAGGCAACAGCTGTCCTGGCACCGAGATGAATGGGTGTCCCTGGGCTCTCTTGTTCCTCATCTCCATCTCTACCTTCATCTTTTATTTCTTCCTTCAGTGTCTCTCATTTCTATAGAGTATAAAAGCAGAATAGCAATATCACTTTCTAGCATTTTCTCTCACTCAGCAGACACCCATGGCCCGTTAAAGTGTCATGTTATGGATTTTGCAACATAGCAAAACTTCTGATTCACATGGTCATTGATGTGAGCTCGGGGGCCGTACGTATTTCTTTGATTAGCATTTTTACCTCCTCGAAGTAATTAAGCCAGGGTTGATTAAAGGAATACTACACCCACAAAGTGGTCATTTTATATTAATACTCACCCTGCATTATGTTGAATTTTTGGGTGCTTTGCCTCCAATGTGAACAAACAATCCTTAAATGGAGGAAATTCTCAAATTATTAAATATTAAAAATATATTAAAAATTAAATAAAAATAGGTCTGCATTTAATAACAGCAAAACTCTCACACAACTCATGCAGCATAATACAATTTCATTTACCCAGTCATATATTAATTTCTTCCCAAACACATCCTTTTTTTTTAAAAAAAAACATCTTACTATTTCAAACACTTCCACACAAACAGTAACAGGCAGACAAATAGTAAGCCTGCCAAAAAGAAATCTGCTCAATAAATGCACAAGCAGAATTCAAATTAATGTTCTTGTGCAGGCTTGCTAGGTTTTAGCGAAAACATGTGTTTGGGAAGCACTGAGCATATGACTGGATAAATGAGACTAGGATTATACTTAGTAAATAGTGTGACAGTTTGTAACAAAAAATGCTTGCTTTTTTGGATTATTTGTTCACCATGGAGGCATGTGAGAAACACAAAGTTGTATTCACAAATTCAATTTGACAGTGGCTGAGTAACTGAAATACAAACAACCTTTTTGTGGGCGGCAGGCTCCTTCAATCAGCAGATTTTCTTGAAGAAATATGTAGATGGTTCTTCTTGATTCACAGAAACTCTCTTCAGAGTACGTCAGTGAGCAAAGGCATCACCACTTCCTTTTATCATCCTCCAGAGAGCTTTTATCTGGCAGTCTAACTTGAATCTTTGGTACATAAACTCGTGTCTTAAACTTTTCTTTAAAAAGCAGGCATATTCATGTAGTATATACATTATGAATTACACATACACAGCTTTGCAAATGTTTTTGCAAGTGCTTCACTGATACACTGGTTTGCAATAATTCTACAGTGCAATACTCTTGCATTAATACTCCATTTATGCTGTACATTTAAGCTAATATTCTTGATTCTTATTTAGTCTATTTATGAATTTCTATTTAACATGCCCATTTGTCTGCATTATTTTTTACTTACGTTGGGGTTATATATTCTAGTATGATGTACGCATTTCTGTCTTTTTTTCTTTTTTCTGTTTTTTTTCTATATACTGCAGCACAATGCACATATTTTTTGCACATTTCTTATTTTTCAATTTTTCTCATAATGTCTCTATACTGAGAACAACTGTAACAAGACCCAACTTCACCCTGTGCATCAATAACTTATTTCTTATTCATATTCTGATAACCTCTCGGTGACATGTTACATACATGTGGTATCTTTCACACGTGAAATACAAACACTGATAGCGGAAAGCGCAGATGTTTTTCATAGAAATAATAACTCGTTAGCAAAGTGTGGGTTGCTTTTGTTTGCAAACGAAACGCATTTGGCTTAGCATGCAAATCGGTGAGGCAGCTGCAATGCATTTTCTGACACACGTGAAAAGAGAATGAAATGAAATCACTGGTGCTGTAGATGGTAGCTGCATGGTAGATTTCTATCACATCCTATTTAACCCTGAATTGATAATGTTGGCTTTAATCAGTGTTCTGTCATGCAGCTTGCTTTCAACTGTTGTTGGTCTGTATCCAAAATTGATGCTTGGAAAGAGCAAAACAGATAGGGAAGCAGACAGATGTTTTTCAGTGAAAATTATAGGCTGTTAGGCAAAACATGGAGCTGTTTTGCGCACTGCTTATTGAATATTGCAAAATATCTAAATGATTTAGCAGCTGTTAACACCTGAATTTTTGTCAGTTGGGCCTGGGGTTTTACTTGCAGAGTCTGGCCAGACAGATATGTACCTAACACACTCACCCACACACACACCACCTCTCCTTCTTTCCCAGTGTGCGTCTTGTGGGAGGCCATTAGAGAGGTTTGCTAAAGTCACTATTGCTGCTGTAGGAGACAGCCTGCAGGTGTCTGTTTGAATGCATCATCAATCACCCCTGCCCAGAAACACAAGTCCATTTCCACCAACGTCCCAGCCCACTGTAACATTCACTTTCCTCATCACACCAGCAGCAATTAACAGCAAGACAGAGTTTGTTGTACTATACAGAGAGTTTTAATCAATGTTAGAAAACAAAATGCAGTCAGGAGCTTATAAAATAACCTCTGAGAGCTCTTCAGCGCTCGTTAGTGTGGGTATGGGAGTCACAATAGAAAGAACAGGCTTTCTTTGTTGAACATGTCAGTTGTGATATGTACAGTATGATATTTCCCTTGAAAAGCAGTTAGGGAAAGAGGAAACCCGAAATTATATAGGACACCAATTTTCTGTGATAGTCTCTCAATGAAGTGGGCTAATCATACAAACTTCAGTATTAATATTCACTTACTGACAATAATGAAGTAGAACATGATGATGTAATATTGATTTAAAATGACAGATTTCAATGGCCCCTGATGATGAAACACAAAAACATGACTCAAAAACCAAATCACAGTGATTTCTCTATGCATCAAAATATACACTGTGAATTACAGGCACTTATGAATGAGTCTGTATGTAAAGCCCTCTTCAGGTACCACAGACTGTATAATAAAGATGGACAACATGACAGCTCTCCAGAAGACAAGCCAAAACATCGCAATCGCTCACTAGTAGCTGGCTGCTGTATACAGAGTTTCCTCACACATTCATGTATTTAATATTTGAATTGTATTTAATATTTAAACCTCTGTTGCCATGTATTGATTTTCTATTTTTGGAACTGGATCATTCATTAGCAGCGCTACTGGAATATGAATACCTTTCAGTTGCTGATTGCATTCTCGGAGCACAAAGTGTACTCTGGGCACAGAGGGAACAGCAGAACGTCAGGCGCAGGGACAGTAAAACTTAACTGCTAATTGCACAGGGTCTAAAAGTCAGAGGCAGATGCCCCTCTCATCCTTCGATCTGATCAGCTCTGACCAGACTGACAGATTACTTATCCAACCCATGACTCAAACTCCTCAAACTGCTGATGAGGGAAAAAAGAACGCAGGATGAGTTCCACCCATGCTGCGTTCACTGACCCACAAAAATATCTGAATTTAGAGGTGGACACAGAGTTAAAAAAAAAAGAGGCACACACAGACAAGTTGAAAATAACGGGAAGTTGCTGACCCCAACCCCTCATTGCCACACATAGACACAGACATCTAATTCTGTGGGAAACACTGGCATAGCTCATAAAGCCTGCACGCTTCATGTTAGCAGATGGGACATAGGACAAACTAAATAAATCAAAGTACATTTCACATAAAGTTTTCCCAAAAACGAGATCTGTCTTTTAAGCAGTTCTTATCATGCTGATGTATGATCAACTGTTTGTTTTTGTGATAAGTTTCAGTGTATGGGGTTATTTAATGCTATATAAAGGGAGACTGATGACATGATCGATAGCTGTGAGTGCCTACGATGGTGCTGCTCGTGATTGATTGGACGGCGAGAACTCGATACAGCAGAGACTGTCACTGCGCAGACTTTGGCTCCAAATTACGTCACCTGTGCATGATTGTAACAGCTGTATCGGGGATATTTTGGATTCATTTTTGTAAATTGAGAGGAAGTAACAATGCTTTGTCCATCATTATACACAGTCTATGTTTATGATAAAAACACTTGGCCTAAAAATATACATCTCCTGTATTTATCATTCAGCATGTGAACAAATGATTACCAAAGTAACATCATGCTTAAAGTATGAATATCTTTGTCATCTGCAGGAATATCAAATGGATATGGGTGCTTTCTCTTGACAGTTCACAGTAAGTGAACACAGACATGTAAGATGTATGATCTTCACTTAACAGTGCTTTCTCAAATGCCTCAGCTTGCTTTTTGAGGATCATATTGCTGCATAGCACGGATCAAAATCCACAGTTTAGAGGTGAATATGCTCTATTTTTGCACTTTAAAATGATCTTTGGTGAGAACGTAAACAATTGCACCAGAATAAAAAGTAATGCTTTAAAGTCTTGTAGCAAAATGAGAGAAAAAGAAACACACATCATCTCCGTACAAATATATATTTACCTGATTAGGAATCCTACAACTAGTTGTCAGATAGCATGGATTATGATAACTTGCCCTGCCTTCACACTTTACATGGCAAACAGTGCTCACAATAAGCAAGCTATGATTCACTATAGCCACTCCCCCGCTGAACAGTGAGGACAGATAATGCAGTGTGCATTGCAGTGTATATTACAATAGAGTTACTCTTTAGGATCCCTTTATGATATTGATTAACTGAGTAATGAAATAACAAGCAGCTGCAAGGAGCGGGGTGATCTGGGGTTGAAACACAGGCGAGACAAGCTAAAATACGTGGGTTAAGGTGGATAAGCATCAGTGTATCTCTCTGGTCCCAGACATAAGGCACATTAATAGGGTGCATAGTGTTGTCTCCAACGCTAATACCCTTAAATATATAAAAATCGGCCTGAAATCACGTCTGGTAAATTTAACATTTTGCAGCCTACACTGTACATGAGCATCTTCCCCTATTGAGTGCAGGACACATGTGCCCCTCAGTCTGCAGTCTATTCATTCAACTATCCACCTACCCACCTATTCATCCATCCATCTATCCACTGTTAAACAGCGCCCTACCACTGCTCCCAGCTGAAGTCATCCCCGCCTCCAAACACGATAAAGAAACCCAGGATGGTGAAGAAGATGACAGCGTTTCCTGTCATCACCAGACCACAGGCTCCCCACTGGATCTGTGGAAGAAAAATATTTTTACTGTATCAGACCAGAACAAATCCATCGTGGTACAGAGTCCATCCTTTAAGACACAGTCCAAGAGACATATACCAACAACTGACACAGTGCAGACAGTATCTACATAAACTAATAAAAGCCAGTGATGGTGACTGTGTTTGCAATATGGAAATCAACCTCCAAAATATGTTACTGCTGGTAGAGAAAACTTACTGTGTTAGTGCGGGCCAGCACAACGGGAAGACCAAAAGCTGATACCACAATGCCAGTTGTTAGGAAGTAGGCCAGCTCTCTGCATGCACTGGAGGATTCAGTGTCGTCACTGAGGCGTCTGGCTATGAAGGTTGGGATGGGGCTTAATATGTAGAAAATCAGAACAAACAGCGGCCAGTATACCCTACAGAACACAGGTGTGGAAAAGTTAAAAGGATGCTTCACATTTTAGGACATAAGATGGCATGACTTTTCAGTTTGAAATGGAAGCCCACTTCTGCCAATGCAAAGGAAAAAAAGATCTTCCAAGTCATTATAGTGAGATACTTCCTCGAAATAATGAGTTAGTATCTCAACATGATGAGAAGCTTTCTAAAAATAGTTACCTTGGAACTCAAATAATGAATATTGTTTCTGATTATTTAAAGATACTAATGTATTATACTGAGAAGGTTTTTTTTATTATTTTGCTAAAGTTTGTCATTATTTTGAGAAACCAAGTCATTATTTTGAGATGAGTGAGTCATTTTGAAAGTCTCAATTTTTTCTTGATATACAAAGTCATTATTTTGAAAATTTTTTGGTTGTTATTTTGTGCACATATCTTAATATTTTTGAAAAATTCTCATTACTTTAAGATATTAGGTCATTATTATTAAGCTTCTCATTTTCTTAAGAAGAGTTAACATTATTTTCAGAGAGATTCCCTTTTTTTTAAAAAAAAAAAAAAGCCTCATTATTTTGAGCTAGCAAGTCAATTATTTTGACATACTAAGTCATTTTTTGACATTTTTAAAGTTTTTGTTATTTTACTAAAAGATCTCATATTTTGAGAAATAAACCCATTATTTTGAAAAGGCCTCGTTTTGTGACACTAAGCTGTTATAACGGGAGTTTCTTATTATTCTGAGAAAAATTTCCATTATTTTGAGGTTTCTTAAAGTCTTGAAATACAAAGTCATTAATCATAGAAAGTCCATTTTTTCATCAAATAGGTGGAGATGGGCTTCCATAGTCAATACAAAGGTACAAATTCAACAAAATAAATATATAAACAATGCATCAAGCAAATCAATAAAATAATTAACCATTTTACAACGAAATGAAACACTCAGCACAGCTCACCTGTGATGAGAAATATTACGTTGCCAGTTAAAACGATGTCCCCTGTGACTATTGAGGGGATTTCATAGGTCTATGAAATTAACCCACGATACCTCAGCCCAGTTATCTCAGCTTGAGCTTGCATTTTTTTTTGTTTGTTTGATTATTTGTTTTTTTAACAAAAAAAACCTGCATAACACACTGAGAGTGTGGGGTTAAATAGTGGGTATTCAGGGTGCAGCAGCTCTCTCTATTGAGATGCATTGTGAAAAATGTAGGATTCAGTATTTCGGGAACTTAATCCATAAAAAGGAGACATTTTTTAAGATTCTGCTGCATTGACGTTGACCATTAATAAATCTGCCTCTTAAAAGTCCCTGAACTTTAATGAAGTGCAAAACTCAATTGCCAGAGCATTTTAAGTGATTTGCTGTTGTTGATATCTCTCTGATTAACTGGAGAAATTCCTTTAGGCCTCAGTTTAGCATGCTAAGTCACGTCTGTGTCATGCAGAAACATTTATACTTCGATAAAACATAAGACCCTACCCATACTGTTCCAGTGCACATCCCAGGAGAAGAAATGTAAGTCCAATGGCACCACTGAAGGACAAACCAACAAGTGCTGGAAGAAGACAGACATTACATTACATTATAATGGCAGCTTTCATCCAAAGTCATAGTAAAAAAAAAAAAAGAAACAAAACGCTAAGCTGGTTAAACTTGCTATGTAGTTTGTTTGTATGCTAAGTCAACAATTAAGATGAATTTACAGTGAAATATAGCAACATCCTAGAATGTTAACAGTTTGATATCTTAATAACGGGACTATCGTTAAGTCGTTTACAACAAAGCTTAATCTTCTTAGGCAGTGTTGTTACGGTGGCTTTCGAAATGATTCAGCAGCGGTTTACAGAAAGTGGAAAACTATGCTAACACTTTTAAAAGCTGCGTAACTTACTGAACGTAGCTCTCAGCTTTCGACTGATTCATAACCGACTGCAATACAATACCTTTAATGCCGGCCATTGCGATAAATGGGTAAAAGTTTCTCTTTGAATGTTGCGGTGTTCTTTGTGTATTGTTTATGTGCTCGAGCTCTTCTTCTTGGCAGACGGACTTCCTGCTTCCTCCATCGGAGTTTCCTTCTTTGTGGTCAGGTGACGGTCTTAAAGAGACAGCACAGCGCCGAGTGCGCCTAACATTTAAACATCACCAGAAACGGTGTTACTGCACGTGCAGACACACCTGAACGTGGCCAGGTGCTGCCGAGAGCCGACTCCTAATCTCCTGTCAATAGCCGTTTATAGGCTGATTGATCTGATGTTCTTGTCGATCAAATACAATTTTCTTTCCCATGTTTATTGCAGTCCCTTGTGTCAGGGAGCACAAGATCATGCAGTCCTGGGGGCTCGATTTACACCCTTGTGACGTTAGTATGTGTACATTTTTGAGCTACGTGGGCTGTACTTGATATTATATTTGTATTTATACTTATAGGCCTACTCCTCTACGTTTCAAATAGGAATATGTTTTATTGCTCCACAACTTTTATGTTCATATTATCAGTGCCGGACCGAGCTCATTCAGCGCCCTAGACAAGCCCCCGCCTGATACAACAACAACAACAACAACAACAACAACAACAACAACAACAACAACAACTACAACAACAACAACTACTACTACTACTACTAATTCTACCAATAAGAATAATAAAATTAATACTAATAATAATGATAATAATAATAGTAATACGTAATAGTAGTAGTGGTATCATATTTACTTTATTTATTATAAAAAAGAAAAAAGCCTACAAACAATAATGATATGAATAACAAGCGATGAGATAATACACTATGTGCAAATAAGCAAATTTAGACGTCTTCATGCTAAATCCCACTTACATATATATATATGTGTGTGTGTGTGTGTGTGTGTGTGTGTGTGTGTGTGTGTGTGTGTGTGTGTGTAAAATCAACCATACATAATGGACAAACAGTATCTGTATAAGCAAAGGGTGTTTATTATTTGGTATTTTTTGTGAGTGTATTCTTGTTAAGCTTTATTCTATCCTTTTTCTGTCCTTTTTGACTTTGTGTTTTGAGATGTTGTAACAAGCACATTTCTTACCTGACAGCTGTAGTAGTTACTAGTGTCTTATAAAATATAAAGCCTGTTACATATTTAACTACCCAACTGTAGTTCAAATAGGTTCCTGCTTGACCAGCTATGACATGAAAATTTAAGTGCTCACACATATGTATCAGTAATGATAATCAGATAACTTACAAACACTCACAGGAGCCATTTCCTACATAGCGAGTACTTTCACTTTTGATACTCTAAGTGCTGATAATACTTACTGTTCTTTTGCTTAAGTAACATTTTAAAAGCAGGACTTTTACTGTAATAGTGTGTTTTCACACAGGTTTATTCTTCAGCAAAAGATCTGAATATTTCTTCCACCACAGTATATATAAGTGGTACAGTATTTATAGACTGAGTCAACATTTAATTATTTGGTTTTGAAGAGGATTTCATGCATTTGTTGTACATGATTTGAGCCTTAGTCTTTACTGAAGCCTGTGGAAATATGTTCCAGTAATATTGTAAATAGGCCCCCTTTTTAACAAAAGACATTTGATGTGTTGCGATAAAAGCACAGTGTGTAAATAATGAATGGAGTGACTCATTTTGTATGTAGCTGCTTTTGTATCAGGGTCCAGGTATTGTGAATGCTAACACATGCTGTCACACTGTCACACTGTCACACTGGGACACTTGAATGGAACAGAGTCATCATTAATGTTATTTGTAGTACATGTTTTTTTTTTTTTATGACAAATCATAATGTCTGCTGTAGAAAAAGAGCATATTATGGATTTTGCAAACTAGTGATCCATTTCCTGTACACAATGTCCTCTTCTCATTAGCACATTATTGAATATTGAAAATAATACATCTGTCTGTATCTGGAAAAAAAAAAAAAACAACTGAGGGATTTTTTTTCACAAACTGCAATCTCTAGCTGAATTTTTTTTCGTGGAACTAAAACACACAATAGGATGTCCTCAGATGAACCAGAACTAAACCCAGTGTGTCTGCCTCTTGTTGGGCTGCAGGTTCAATGTAATATGGAGATGAAACCAGAAAAAGGTAGAGCACTTCAAAGGGCATGTGTGATCACAGAGCTGGAGCAGATGTTAGTGGACTGATGCCGCTGCTGGCCAGATGGATTTCATGTAGCCACCAGAGCTGGATAATTCTCTCTTTAAATGTTACAGCTTAAATGTCACCAGCACAAAACAAGTTTTAGTAAAAGGAAGACCAAACTAATACTCCACAGGGGGGCTGAGATGTTATCTTGTTTACGTCTAATACCACACTATTCTAATGTTGTTCTCTGTAATTTTCAGAGCAGTTACTCCTGATATGAAAAGATGTGTTTGTTTCTACACTCCAGCAAGTTGTCGCTCATCCTCCAGCAAAACATAATCGACTGCAATTTAAGCTTGTTATTAACTGATGAGTTTTAATTTCCCTGAATAAAGGATGATCCAAATATTCATCTGAGGCTCCATGCGAGGAAAAACAGCTCAATGGATGGGTCAAACTATGGGATTTTCACCACAGTTCAAGTCCTGTGTTAAACCAAAAGTCACTGTTGTTTAAATGTAATTTTAGGCAATTTAGGAACAGTTGTCACGTACTGACGTCTGTCATGTAACATATTTTGGTTGTAACAAACATAGCTCAACCCAAAATATGTTTTTTCTAAACCTCAACAGCAAAAGCAACAGTTGCAATCTGCCATTAAACAAATATAAGATGAAGCAACAGTTGAGGCAGGAAGTACCATGTCATTTCAATCAGAAATTGGTGCAGAAAAGGCACAAACCTGTGCATTAAGAGTCACCAGAAAGCAGGAAATAAATTGCTTGAAGCTCAAAATTTCACAGAGAGGAAATGAAACTGCAGTGGTAGAGCCACATGCTGCTTTTAATGAGACATTATGTCATTATAGATCTATTTTGATCACAAGAAGTGCCGCTGATTTTTAAAACCCTGCCGCTTCTTGCCAGTGACTCGTTGGTTTAAATTATACTTAGAGCAATTACAGAAAACACAAAGAAAAAGACGTACGTTTTAAAAAAACCAAAACCTTTTAACAAGATGTGAATACACAGCGTGTTTGCTGCTGTATGTGACAGACACACAAACCACATTAGAAACCAAAAATAAAAAGCAGTTTAATATGGAACAATCTTTCAGCCTAAAATACAAACTCCTGCATAAGCAGCTACAATTGGACTTGAAGCTCAGTTTATACAAAAATCTGGAAAGAAAAACAAAAAGGGCATTTTTTAAGCAATGATAGAGTAACATGGAGTAATATGGGAGGAATCATGTGATAACTGAAGGGCCGCTTCGACCCGTCCTGTGATGGAGCTGGGAAATCTTCAGAGCGATGGTTGCCAGGGGTGCCAGCATCACCTGCTCCAAAGAAGGGTGATATGGTGAGAGACCTGAGCACCTGGCTGCTAAATGCCAATGATGCACTTTCTCATTAAATGTAAACTATAAGCAGTCATATACTGCTGACTCAAGATAATCTACGGACCTTGTTGTGAGCAGTTTTATACAGGATTTTTTTTCTTTCTACAGAACTACACCCGCAAACTGTATCATCGTGCAGAAGTAAGCATGAATCTACTTATGGATAAGAGGCTCATGCTCTTGACAGCGTGAGATAAAACATTAATGGCGTCCTTCTTGGCTGAGCTGTAACATTGGCAAACTCAACAGTACTAAGTTAGCTAGCAGTAGATGCACACTTCCTTCTGCGCTAAAACAATGGCCAACTCAAACCAAAACAATCTAGATTGATAAGTAGCACTTCAGCTATGAGGGAAAATATAGATTTTTGATTTTGAGGGGAACTGTCCCTGAGCCTGACCATTTCCTCTCAGAATGAGGTATTTTACCTGTGTGTCTTCAAAGATTTGCTCCTTCTCATAGCTGTCTATGTAGATTCGAACTGTTGCTCCATCACTTCCTGTCCCACTGAGTCTGTAGATGATCCGAGAACCATCAGAGAAGATTATCCGCAGACCCTGCAGCACAAAACAGCCCACTACAGACTATTTGGAGCTTTAAACATCAGCAGGCACAGCTGAGTAGCAACAATGCTTAAATAGTTCAAATACCTAATGAACACCGGTTAAATCCAGTATACAGAAAAACGTTATTATCATAGAATACAGTTCAGTGTCTGCCACGCACCTGGTTTCTGGAGATGGTGCTGTCTACCGGGTCTGTGTACTCAAAGTTGTCTGCTTTTTCTACTTGGTAGATTTTGTCCTCCACAGCAAATCTCTGCTTCACAAAGGACTTGTCAGCGATCATAATCTCCAAATCCTCCATCATCTCACAGGCTGCATCTATGTCTACGTTCTCATAGTCGTATCTGGGACAAAAAAAAAACAACAGCTATTAATTACAGAATAAGTATTCTATTGTTGTACAATTGTATGCAGTTATATTATTTTGATGAAGGTGGAAAATACAATCCAAAATTTGCTAATGTAGCGGTTTTTAAAACAATTGTTTGTAACTAGTGTCAGCAGAGAGATTATTTGTATGACAACTAAGTTTTTTTCCCCTTTTTTTACACAATGGACGGAAGTAAAAATTTAGAGAAGCACTGAATGGTAATCATCTCTTTAGTTCAGTGAAAGAATATGTAATGGCACATATATTCCACTAGATGTCAGTCATGTCCTGTGTGTATCTTCTTTAGCTCAGGTTGTATATCTGATAAATAATGTACATACATTGACTTTGTTTTGGCCATTAGTGGAGATTTGGGAGGAAACCTCCAAACATAAATGTCAAATGCCTCATCTTCGAATAGAATTGTGAAGATGTCTGACCAGAAAGTCACTAAAAAGATATTTCATTGGGACACTGCAAGTTCCTCCCTGGGCTGATGAGTAAAAAACAATATGTTTAAAACAATATTTTAATTAACAACTTGTCACTCGTTTTCCAGAGCAGGTTACTTTGTGATATCTAGGAGATTAGGGAAAAATGTGTCTTGTTTGTAGAGAAAAAGGGTCAGTTTATGTAAAGTACAGAACAAAAATTACAAAGTTATTGTCTCATAGAGAATATCAGTGTGTCATTAGCCCCGGAGACTGGCAGGTTTAATGCCACTCCAGATTGCAGGCACACAAGGGATGAGCTTTTTAGTAAAATGACATCAATTTGTATCAATTACTGTTGGCTGATTGACAATAAAAAACTTTTCACTGTGTCCCCTCACAATGTTGAAATATAATCTATGTCCTTTAAATAATGCACATAGTTTTTCTACTTAGAAGTAATTTGGCAACTGATTATTCTTCTTTTTTAAACTTTTGCTGTTTTTTAAAAAAATTTTGACATATGATAGAGCATAACTCTGGGCAAACAGTACAGGTGTGTCGACATCACACCTGGTGAAGTAGTTTCGTCCATATTTCAGCCAGTGGTCCTTAAGAATATCCTGCACACTCTGCCTTCTAGCAGCAAGAATGGACAGCCATGCCAGCACGGCCCACAGCCCATCCTTCTCACGAATATGGTCTCCACCTGAAAGAAGATGTGTAATTATGTTTACCAGTGAAGAAAACCATGAGAATTAAATAAGATGTTAATTTAAACATTTTGATGTAATAACTTGTCATAGAGATACAGTACCTGTACCAAAGCTTTCCTCTCCACACAGAGACAGTCGGCCTGCGTCCATTAGGTTCCCAAAGAACTTCCACCCAGTGGGAGTTTCATATAACTCTATTTTTGTCGCCTTGGCTACTCTGCAGGAACAACAGAAGTGAAACTCTAAAATAATAATATAAGCATTGTTTTTATTAATGTCTTCTTTTATATTTTTAAATACCATCGTTAAATCAAATTTAAAGATCTATTTGCACCAAAAGCAAAACACTTGGCAGGGAAAAATGTTGGCATTGTATGTTTTTGCAAACCTTGGATATGTTACATAGGTACGCTATTATGTAGCAGATGCTACGCAGATGGTGAAGTCATGAAAGTCATGTTTTGGGTTAAAATACCCAGTTTTAGGGACACAATCTCTGCTGAAAAGGCTGATATTTCTATGTGAAAAACAGTAGCTTTTTGTGTCACTATCCCTGTAAGAACATCATTGACAGATTGTTTCAATTCACCCATGTTTGGTGCCTAAAAAACACTGGAAACATAGCTATGACATGCCAAATCACAACTGGTTTTGTTGTTTGATGATCTTGAACAGTCTGTCGGCAGGCATCTCACCGAGGTGTAACACCATCCCCTCCACCTCCCGATGACAAAGTCAGCTCATATGCTACTGTTAGGACTTTAACATGACTCATATGAAATGTGCAAATGTAATGTATATTTGATTTGCAGAAATGTACAATGCCAACATATTCTACTGATGATTGGGTTGCCAAAAGTACCGCAAGTCTTACATGACTTAACATAAAAAATCACTGTCTCATTGGTTTGCCAGTGATGTAAGCCAGGCTGTGTTTTTACCTGTCTAAGGCTGCGCTTGTGGGCATGCTGCGGGCGAAGCCTCTCACCCCTGTATGCTGGAAGTAAGGGATGCAGAAGATGTTGTCAGCAATTACAGCCACAGAGTCAGGCGGGGTGACGAAGAAGCCGCGCTTACCGAGGATCATGTTACGGTCCTAAAAAGCCAACACATAGACAGAGGTCAGAGGTCTAGGCCTTTGGTTCAGCCCTTCCAGACGTGAATGTGAAATATGCTTTTGTGTAATAGTACACGCACCCCGTCACCATCAAATGCTGCGCCAAAATCAAACTGTCCATCTCTCATGCTGTCAACCAGATCTGCAGCGTAGGTGAGGTTAGGATCCGGGTGTTGACCCCCAAAGTCCTCCAGTGGGACACAGTTGATGGCAGAGTTGACAGGGCAGCCCAGCTCCTCACAGAGGATTCTCCTCACATATGGTCCCATCACTGGGGAGCGGACAGAGGTAACATAGACAGTGCTGAGAGAAGACTGGAAAAAGACAATGATGAACTACTGACGTTTTACAAAATGGCACCATCAGCATCTGAAAGTGTTGTGTTGCTCCCATAAACCCTTTGAAACTGAGAAAATTTGCTTAATTTCTTTCATATACACTGAAACAAGGCAAAGAACAACTAAGAGATTATCCCCAAAATAACAAGAAATTAGTAAAAGTACAAGAAAATTAGCTGAAAACTGGCCAAAAAAAGTAAACAAACCAACAATCTAAAAAGGAAATTACATGAAAAAGTGATTAAAAATTAAATTTTTTTTGTAACATAATCTGAATATTTAATTGTGGTAGCTATAAATATAGTGTTGTAATTACAATAAATTTTCCTTACATTTTTGCTCTTTCTCTCTAGACATTTTTCCTTAGCTTTTTTTAAAAAACTTTTTTTGCAAAATTGTGGAACAATGTTGCCCTTTTCCATGTTTTTCAAAGAAATCTGAAAAAAAATGTCACTGTTCAAAGGTTTAAATATTTGTAAAAGGTGTCTAAATGCAGCACTAGAAAAGTGATGTCTATCAAGGTTTCAAAGGGTTAAACGTCCAGTGTATGTAGGACGTAGGGGGACTATGTTTTCTTTAGTGTATAATCACTTGAGAGTAAGAATGGTTGTGTTTTCGTTACCTTGAGATATGGCTCAAGATAGGTCCATTACTGTCGTCACATTTAAAAAACACTGATTTTGTAACGTTTTAACTGTTATTGAGCATTATTACTTGTTAAAATCATGTGGTTCGTCTGTTTTGGAGAGGGGGAGACTTATGCTGATAAATTGTCTCCTGGTAAAAACCTCCTGACCAATAAACACTGAAGGAATTCTTACCAGGAGAAGTTACAGGTGGTTGCAATCTACAGTCCTCACTGGTAGCTGCTACTAAATACTCCTAAATATTGCACACTGGACCATTAAAATGACCGTTAGCTTAGCTTAGCACAAAAACAGAAAAGGGAGAAAAAACAAACCAACCTTTGTCCAGAGGTAATGAAATCTGACTATCACCAAAAATGACTTTTAAAATATTCATCAGTAATGTTGAAATGCTTTAATTTAGAGTGACTGAAATGGGGAGAAAGTCAGGGGCCACACTGACAGGGGTGTGGTATCTTGTGAGAATGTGCACCCTATAAATAACAATACTCATGACTTCCTATGAAGAGGTGGTGAGGGGGATACATGAACTGTTCAACCGTAAAGTCTCAGTTTCAGTGTTTGGGAACTCTCTAAATAGATTTGGTAACCTGATCATAATGAATCGTTCTAAAGTCAACAGTTCCTATAACCTCACGCCACCTCCAACATTATGTCAAAGCCCAGAACAACATTTTCTTAACTTGAAATGCTCTCTGTCAAATCTGATCACTCTACTCATGCTCATCAATGATTGCATATAGTAAATGTCTGCATATGGATAGCATTGTAATTCCTAGGCACATGTTTGACATTTGCATGATCTTTTGTTGATTCCACAGACAGAGAAGCCAAACAGATTCTCGTGTACTGACTGGTGGCTTGATTTGTGCATCACATCTGACCTTAAGCAAACATTGACGGAATATGAGCATCATGTTGTTCTTCCTGAGGACCTATGACTTAGTAAAATCAAAAAGTCACATTGAATATGAACTCCAGTAATCTGATATACTGCCCTGTGTGCAGCGGTAGAAAGCAACCAAATACATTCACTGAACTATTGCACTTAAGGGGTAAGTTCAATATTTTTGAACCTGAATCCCATTTTCCCATGTTTTGTGTCTAAGTGACAAATGGGTGCAATTTTTATTATTTTCTTTTTATATTGGGCTAGTATCAAGTGAGAGCGCTGCAGCTGGCAGTGGAGAAACAAGCTGCAATGTAACCACTAGGGGCAATTGTGCACCTTCAATTTATGTCCACTAATATTTCTTGTTTTTGCCACTGGCTCAGATCAGTATCATTAGTGTTTGACAACATTATGGAAAGGACCCTACAGACACAGACCGTTTTGTTAAGGAGTAAAATTCTTTTTGTTTTACTAGAAACAACCTTGAAATCCATCAACAACCTCACAGATTTAAATAAACAGTTATGCTATTATCGTGAGACACACGTCATTCAGAGTCAAAAGAAACAAAACATAATTCACGATTAACTATTAATTAATTTTGTTATATGTGATAACATGCTGGCTCTATACATGTTGAAATTACTGTTTGAATTTAAATGGAATCTGGTGGGATGGCGATAGTGATTTCAAGCCTGTTTCTGGTTAAACATAAAGGATCTCACTCTTTAAGAAAAAGGTCGACCTCTGTAGGAATCCTTCCAGTCACGCTGTCAGGCACTTATATTAATAATCAAGCCTGTCAGAGGCAAAACAAGCATTTTCAGTGGAGGTACACTGAGGGTGCATAATTGCCCAGAGTGATTACATTACAGCCTGTTTCTTTGCGGCTGAGTAGAGTTACAGTGAATGATGATATTAGTAAATATCTGCTCACCTCCATGCATGGCATCTAGTCTTATCTTGATGTGGTTTTCACCAGAGAGGAGCTCCTTCAGAGCAGCAAAGTCAAAGATGTTCCTCAACAAGTTAGCGTAGGATTCCACAGAATCAACAATTTCCACTGGACACAACCAAAGATGAGAAAAAAAATTATACTTTCAGTCTAGGAATTTACATACCATTAAAGAAATTAACATGAATAATCACTGAAGAAAATATGTCATGCCAGAAATACATAAGTAAGTCAGATTTAACTGTGGAAGCATGCTAGAAAAAAAGGTTTGGGTTCCTTCACAAGTTCAAGGTAACACGTGTTGAATAACTTGTACATAAATGATCATTTTGCAGGTGAGGTATTTAACAGCGTCTTTTATGAATGCAACAACAAACTTACATTTTCAAGTAATGTTTTGACTGCTCTAACATCCATCCACACACCCCTTTTCTCTGTCATCGCCTCTATCTTTTCCCGAGTTGAAGTGAAGCGTGACAGAATCATGCTGCACTTTACCTGTGAAGGGTTTGAACTTGTTCTCCAGATCAAACATCTGTTTGCCCAGTGTTGTCAGATCCACTTGCAGTCCGGGGCAGATGGCGAACTCCTCAATGGTCCTGCTGAGCTGAAAGATCTTGCTTGTGACAGCCTCCTTGGCCGGGCCTGGATGGAGGAGAAAATCTCTGAAATCACATTTGATATTTGCACATGTTTGCATACTACAGAACTACAGCTTTACACATTCAGCACATTTTTGATGTGCTTGACCTTTGTCCCCTTTTCACTCTGAAACTCCCAAACTGTGTCTGTGCTACGAATCTGAATGAGGCCTTGTACAGCCTTGTTAACTTATCTCGTAACACTGTTTTTCACTTGGCTGATACCCCTGCATGCTTCCTCCGCTTCAATTACCATACCTCCATTTGCAGTATTGAACTTAATGCCAAAGTCTCCATCAGGTCCACCGGGGTTGTGGCTGGCAGTGAGGATGATGCCACCAATGGCTTTGTATTTCCTGATTACACAGGAGATGGCTGGTGTGGACATTATCCCATGGTGTCCAATGATCACACGACCCACCTGAGGAAATGTCACACAGGTGTGTTTGAGTTGGCAGGCATGTGTGTGTATCTTAATTTATCTGAGTCGGGGGAGGGCAGGGAATATCAGGTTTGGTGTGTCATGCTTCTTCCTCAAAGTAAGTGGGACTAGAATTTCATTTAATGAATGACAGCTATGAAACATCAAAAGCAAGTTATATTGTGTTTAAGTGCATTTTAAATCCCTCTAATAATCTTACCAAGAAAGCATCAGAAGCTCAAAGGTTATGTAATTTAAACCCAGAGACCACAGAGAGCTCATTACTGGTGCTGGCAAAAGAGTAGAAAACACAACAGGGTACATGCTTTTCTATTTGAAGACATCAGAGTCGGCAGGAGCTGCAGTTACAGAAGCAACCAGCTGCTTTTATGGCTGAAAGGCTGCATTGATCCTTTAATTTCTCAGTTACTAGTTCTATCGTCATATTGCATTAGACTGTCTACTCTCACTGCCTTGCATTGCTTATGACTAACAGACACTGACCATTTATACTTGGCTAATCATGTTTTAAGTTGGGCTACTTAAAACATATTTTTAAGACATCATTGTGTTGTCACCTTGCATGATAAACACATTGTGAAAGGATAAAATAGAGGACACCAAAGAAAATTTTGGCATTGTACATTTTTGCAAACCACAAATACATTGCATTTGCATGCTTCAAACATATTGTATCAATGTTTTTAAAGTGATGTAGTGTATGCTGACTTCATCAGGAGGTGGAGGGGATGGTGGATGGCATGTCACCTAGGAGAGACGTCTGCCAAGCTGCAGAGTGCTGCAACAAAATCAGTTGTTTTTAAAAGAGTCATTGCTGTGTTTCCACCAGCATTTTAGCCTCCACATTTGGGTGTTTTGTAGTGACCCATTTCTGTTTTTACAGCAGTGATAGTGGCAGAAAAGTGTTTGTTTCTCACTGAGACTTGCTGCATTTCCTGTGGAGATCATATCCTCAAACTGGGTATGTTAAGATAAAACATTATCTTTTCGTGATAATCACCAGGTGTTAATGTGCCTAAACTTAACCACATGTTAACCACAGCATTGTTGAAACAGAAAGTCTCAACGTATCCACTTCATAATAACATGCAAATGTAACATATTTGTGGTTGGCATAAATAAACAGTGCTAAATCTTATTCAGGCAATTGGGTTGAGAGTATCAGTAGAAAACTGCACCTTAAAATGTATCCTTCCTTCTGGAGTTGTGCCTTTTGTCTTCATTTTAAAAAAAAATTAAATTTATTGTATTTCATCAGAAAACTGAGCATCAGAAAGGCAGAACTGAGTACAATTTAATATGCGTTTATTTATTATTAGTAATATTGTTACTGCAATATTAATATTATGAAAACAATATTGTTGGGGTTTTTTTTCATCATATTGTGCTGCCACAGTTTAAGGTTGGTAAATGCATCAGAAAACTGCTGCCAATTTCAAAATTCAATTGTAACCAAATGCAATTATGGAGAAGAGGTTACAACTCTGACTGGATATTTAATGCTAGTCAACATGTTTTGAATATTTAGTATCTTTCCAACAATTTAAAGCTTTTTTAACACAAAATTATTTTAAAAAAAATATATTTTTTTGTGGTTTTTTTTGCTGCTTGCTCAAAAAAACAGCAACACACACGACCATACTCAAGATCCACTTAAAGTTGTTTTCAAGAGCTTTCAGTTGTTTGATATTGGTTTCTTTAGCAGAGGGAGTTTGCAAAGGGGTCTGTTGACATATTGTGGCTCAGTAGCTCCTATGACATCATCCTTCTAGGACCTTTACTACTTCTGCTTAAGGAGGACTGTATAATATGGTTTAAAGCTCCGTTAAAGATGGTAAGAGCAACTTGAGTTGAGGTTTGTTTTGCCAGACATTTCAATGTCAACAAAAGATTCAATGTGATGCAACCAACATGTTTACTTTTCAATATATAGAACATTGATTTTATTGGGATTTCTTTTAAGATATAGCTACCTTTAAACTTTTAATGTCTGATTTATAATTGATTATTTATTATCTGTATTATTATTATTATTATTATATAGTATAATCATATATAGTATATAGTTATTATTATTATATCATTAATATATTAATTATTATTCTGCTCTCTAAGTACAACCATGTGTCAAAGACTGCAAACTGAATACCAATAAGAGATGAAGCTGGTCCATCTGATGACAACAAAGAGACAATAACAGCTGACACATCCGTGCTCTCTCCCACCCACACACACTTGTACACGAGCACACACTTACCAGCATGCACACACAGACAAATGCACACACACACACACACACACATAAACACACACACACACAGTGTCACTGACCCCATTGGCAGCTGCCATCTGCACAATGACCCCAATAGCAGTTCGGTTAAAGAAGCGACCATCTCCGCCCACCACCACTGTTGATCCCTGGCGGTCACGCAGGTCAATGGAGGAGAAGATACTCTGGATGAAGTTGTGTAGGTAGTTCTTCCTGGACTGGAATACATAAACCTTTTTCCTCAGGCCACTGGTGCCAGGTCTCTGGTCGGGGTAGGGGGCCGTAGGGACAGTCAGCAACTGAAGAGGACTGTTGTCCATTATTTCAAAACGAGAATCCAACTTAATGCAACAGCGTCGAGAGCCAGAACCTGTTGCTTAGAGGGAAACCCCCGTCAGTTGACATGGGGAAGCATACATGGGGGCAGAATGGGAGGGTATATTCTTGACTCCTCCTGTTATTTTGCTGCAAGCACGGGGTTACAGTGGTACTTCTGAAGCCCAAAATAACCTCTCAAACTAATGTGTGTGCAGAGGCAGAGGGAGTAACTGAAGACGCTCCTTCACACATGTGCAGGGAGATCACTGTCAAGGCTGCAGGCCCAGTCACAAAGAAGTGTGTGTGTGTGTGTGTGTGTGTGTGTGTGTGTGTGTGTGTGTGTGTGTGTGTGTTTGGGTGTGCCTGGGTCTAAGTACTGAGGTGTTAAGGGAGCTATTTGTCCATCTGTGGATGGCTGCAGCTGTGCTCAGCGTAATAATATGCAAAAAGAAGGATGACATCTCCCATTGGAGATGCACTTAGTGCTATTTTAGGAGGGTATATTTACCCTTTCTTAAACCTCAGTGTGTCGACAGGGAGTAATAGGAGCAATTAGAGATTCATTAGAGGCACATATTAAATAAAGATGTGGTTTGAAGAAAGTGACTGTGTACAAAACAAACATTATTTATCAAATCTAAATATTCCTGCAGCAAAAATTAAATCAGTGAGGGAGGTTTCTGAATGAGACAGAGCAACACTGCCCTCTAGAGGTTATTCAGGGCTCCAACAACTACAGGACAGTTTGATGTCACAACTTTGCAGTGCAGCATAAAGGAAGTTTTAGTATGCCGTAATAGCAGCATGCACAAACATGCATTAGTCAATCATTAAAACGACTTTGGTATTTATTTCCAAGATGGCATTACTCTGGGCCAAATCTCTGTTGACACAGAAAGAGCACTGTGTGCCGGATCAGTGTCAGGACAACAATCAATCTACAGCCCAGAGTGACTAACAGGACATTGAAGAAGTTTTGCTTGGTCAGTTTTGGATTCATCAAGAAATAAGTTATTTATATACAGTTGCACCTGAATGAATACCAGCATTGTATGAAGTCACTATCATACATTTATCTGTTAAAATGATTAAAATACAGCAAGTGCATCAAAAATATGTATGTATGTAAAGTAAAGATGAGTGTATTATATGACAGTGGTTCAAAACATTTTTTAGCCTTATGACCCCGACAACAATGTTGCCTTCGGATGTCGTGTCACACATCACAGATGACATTGAAGCGAATAGACACAATTAGTCGATTAACTAATCAGCAGCATTATGTTGATGGATTATTTATTTAAATCATTTTCTTAACCAATAATGCCAACAATACACCACCTCCTGCCTGTCAAAGGTGAATGACTGCAGGCTTTCGTAGTCTTCTATGAGAGTAAACTGATTCTGGGGGGATTTGGACTGTAGGGCTGACGTAGAAAAACATTTGAAGACTTCACATTGGTTCTGGGAAACTAATGGTATTTTTTTAATTTTTTTTTTTTACAATCTTCAATTCATTGAGTTTCAAATAACTGTTAGATGCCCCCCTTGTAATATTTGAATGATAATTAGATGAAAGAGAAGGTAAATCTGCAAAGTCTTTTACAAGAAAATGAACCACTTAAAGAAAATTTAGCAAAGTTCTGTTTGCAGCATAACTATGTTTTATAGATTTTTGTATCCTGTTATTCTCTTCGACTCTTAACAATCGCAATACATGGAGCTTGAAAACAACCCACCAACAACAACACGAGGTTGTTTTTCTTTTACCTGCTACACAATCATCTTTGTAGCATGTGGTTTCTGCCAGCTTTACTGTGTATTGAGTTTTGCCACGTAATGCTGTTTTTTAATGCAGGATTTGGAAGCATATGCTGTAAGAACCGCTACTGAATTAGTTAAATTGATTGTTTTAACAACAGGATGCACTGATTTGAGAGTTTATTTTATTGTGAAATGAAAAACAACCACTTGCTGCTGAGTGCTCTGCTGCTCTGCTCTGCTGAGTCACACTGATACCTAAAACAATTACATATTCATTGATAATGATTATTTAACAGATTGCACTCATTTTTACACAGTTCTATGTAGTTTTAGACTTGTTGGAGGGCCGTGGTGCCGCATGTAGGGAAAAATAAATAAACCAGCTGTGTTGAATCAGTGTTTAGCAATTCGCTCTGTTGCTGGCATGCTGCAGCACACGTGTTGCAGGGGTTACTCTTTCTATGAATTTCAGCCCTTTGATGCATCTCGTGACCCCTTCAAGGGGCCCTGCCTCCTATGTTGCGAACCACTGCTGTATACTGAGAGTCAATGTGACCCAACATATAACCTGCTCACAAGTGGCTGTATGATTTAATTTCTTGTCCATAACCTTTGACCTCTGACATACAGTGAGTGAAGATGTAATGAATGCTAACAGCATTTCAGTATATTTTAGATTTTACACTACAAGTGTTGTATTACTTTATTGGCTGTCCTGGCTCACAATCTTTTGGCTTTCTCAGTTTAGCACACAACAGCACTAGGAACTGTTAAACTTATTTTGCGTGCTCTTTGACTTCATCTACTGGAACTTGACACTCTGAGGAAACATCTTCCTCTCCGCACAAGCCCCCTTAAACCATGGCTACTCACGTGAGGCGTTGCCAGGGCTGCAGTCGCCCTCAGAGCTCAATACACTGAAAATTAAGAGAACACACTTGAATATAAAAAAGAAATAAAAAAAAGAAACATTTATACCAACTTGACAATACATGCGCAGCATTTAGAATTCTCATGGCAAGAAGTGCACAAGTCAACAAAAACCTTTTTTTCATGGCACACAGTGGGAAACGCAGCAATTGTTGCAATTGCTGGACTATGAACTTATTTTAGTCAGCCATCCATCAGTAGAATCTACGTTTTTTGGCTTCTTTCAATATTGTAATGGCATGACTCAGATATTATTGCAGATATCTGCCAATAACTAGCCTCATTATAATATCTGGACCATATGATCACAGTGACGATAGCCAATTTTAATAGCTTCAAAAACACAAACCATTGCAATGACAAATGTGTCCCAGCTGTGTGCATCACTTTTTAGCGTCCCCTGCAAAAAGTGTCCATTGTGCTGTGAGCATCTTGCAGCACTGTTTTGAAAATGCTGCGCATATATTATAAAGATGTTTTATAAATTTGCTTGTGTTGTGGCTGTCTGCATGTATTTTCTTAATTTGCAGTGTGGTGAGCTCACGTGGGAACTGTACAAGGCTCTCATTTAGAGGCCACTTATAAATGCAGCATTTTCTATGGAGAATGCTGGATCACAGAAAGACACCTGTCTCTGAGGAGGCAGAAGTGGAGGAGTTGGTGTTTGGGGAAGCAACAGGGTGTACAGACATCTGTGTGAGCTTCAGGCAATAAGAGGCCTTTTGGCCAAGCCTCCATTGAATCCCTCTCCTACGCTCAGAGCGCCCTTTAGGTCTCATGTGGAAATATCTCCCATTCAGGTTGGTGTCTCCGCAGGCGTTGAACCACCATCCACCTGGAAGATGACACAAATTACACATTTTGCTGCTGGATAACAAGTATTCATTAATCCCTCTCTCTGTGTCGCATGAGGATAACGTGTGTCTTACATGTGCACCTGCTGTACCTGTGTAGCTGTGTGCACAGTTGGAGTCCTGGTGCTTATCGTTGTCTCTGTCCTTGGTGGAGAACATCATGCCTGTGTGGTTGCTCATGGGGTCCGGCAAATCTCCAGACAGATGCGTGAGGTGAATGGTGTAGTTGCTCTCAGGACCATTAAGGTGAAATCTGTATTCGACGAAGCGCCTGCCCTGTTTCCAGTCTTCTAGCTGGATGTGAAGGACAGAGTTTCCCTGAGCGGCTAAAGAGCGGATCTTCCTGAGACCCAGCCAAAACTCCCCTGTGAGAGAGACGTCATTGAGCGCTCAGAGCTGACATGATTTCATAAGCACCCTTCCTGAAGAAGTCATACACACAAACTGATATACAGAGGTGCAGATAAACTTTTACTTACGGAGGTTACAAAATTGCAAACATGTCATGATATACGTTGAGGTATTTAGAATTTCATAGTTGAGGATGAATTTTCCAACATTAAAAGGGTAATTGTGTTTAGTCTCAAAAAGAGAGTAGCGTCACTCACCTTTAAAATCTCCAAACCCACTTTCATACTTCTCCCAGGTTTGATCGAAATTCACTGAACCATCCCTCCTTCGCTGGATGACTGTTGCTCCATTATCTACATATAATAAAAATAGGGAAAAAAAAAGATTAACAGTCATAATCTTCATGATTTTTATAACAATAATTGAATAACTTTTAATACTATTTTCTTTCCACTATTTCTTCTCTGGATTTGCAGTAATTCATGCCTGTAATCCAGTGTTACAGTTTGCTATTTTCATTTATTGGTATCGGCCCCACTTTAAATCAATAACTAATCCTATGTTTTGTTGAATGTATAAAGCAAAGGTTTGTCTCACATTCTGGAAGTGAATGAAGCAACCAAAAACAGAGAAGATTATTGGTGAATCAAAGTAAAAGGGCTCCATGTTTAACAACAGCAAAGCTAAATTGTCACAACATCCATTTACAAACTCTCACACAACTCGTGCAGCATATTCCAAGTCTCATTTATCTGATCATATGCTCGCTACTTCCCAAACAGACTGTTCTCACCGACAAGGGGCCGAACGTAAACTTACCTGTGCCCTTGCTCATTTGACCTCGCTGAACACGAGAGCTGCTGGTTTACAGTTGCCTTTACTGTTAGTTTTTCTGTGGTATTGTGTGACTTTGGTGAATCCAAACTAACCCTTTCAAATACCAAAGTCACATAATAACACAATAAAACTAACTGATCGAGGGGGCGGTGGACCAGCGTCTCCTGTGTACAGAGATGAAATTACTGTTTTGTCGATGAAGTCTGGCTTTGAAGAGTGCATGAATGAGGTTCACTTTAAGTTCAGTTCACTATTGGAAAAAACAGTCTGCTTGAGAAGCACTGAGCATACGACTGAAAAAATGAGACTTGGATTATAGTGCATGAGTTGCGTGTGTTTGAGGGCAGACGTTTTGATGTAGTTTGCTGTTGTTAAACGCAGACCTCTATGAATTCAATTAATCGAGAATTTGGTTTGGAGAACTTGGTTTGAGGACCTTCGTTTACTGTGGAGGCATGCAGGAAGTTTTCTTAACAAAACACCAGCTGACATTTTTTTTGAGTTTATTCCTGTGCTTTAATAAAGTTAAATTTTTGTGAAGGTACAGTACCTTTGCTCATGTCACAAAAAGCCATGAAGGGCTCAGCTCCGGTGGGTCTGATGGCATAGACACCGCTGGCTCGTTCCCCTCTTTTGAACAGGTCACTGCAGTCTGATGGCAGGTCTATTTAAATATGACCACAAAAAAAGTCATATTTCAAACTGTCCTGCATAAAAATTAGCTGTAAAATTATAATCAGGGGCAGGGAGGTGGAAGTACACTTTTGACCAGACGGTCAACAGTTCAGCATCAGCAGGAAAAATGTGTGCAGGATAATTGATTGCTCGGTAAGAGCTGAATGTACCAGGCAGGTATGAAAATGCAGAAAATTGCTGTAAATTGTTGAGGCATATTCCTAAATTGTGAGCATTGACACAGTAAGATTGGATATATAAACTTTGGGTTTGCAGATATACTGCATGACAAATAAAATATACCAAATCTTAATATCACACATCAACATTTCCTCATGTTTTGGTATCCATCTTACTCATCATGTCAGTGGTGGGTGAGGTCAGATAAGGGGTGAGTGTTGGAGCTTCACTGTTTAAGATTTCAGGCATCTTCTCAAAGGTCTCTTGGGGCAATGTGTTGGCCATAAACTGGAGAAAAGAGTAAGGAAAAGAGTTTAGCTTGCAGACTCATACTGACCGTGTAGAAATACTGCAGATTAAATAGCAATTCCACACATAATACATTTTGGATTGTTATTCTGCAAAAGTAGATATTTTCCAAGGTTTTTATTTTTTACATATTTTACAGTGACAATATAAAGTTTGTGCTGTCAAGACTGAAGAAAGTGCTCATGTATTATAACACTGAAGCACTGACTGAGATTATTAAAAATATGGACAGCTCCTTCATTATGTCTGCACCCTCCAAAGATTTAAAGTCTAAATTACATAGTACGGTACCATAACTCCATTAAAGTTTCTTTCTACCAGGGCATTAACTGTGATGCCACAGTGATGACAGCTCATAACTCAAAAAGCTGGCAAAATGATGCTGTAAAATTTCTAGATAAATGCATACTTTTGCAACAAACTATTTGTAGAAGTTTATTTGATTGGAAGAGGCCCTACACTCTGAATAAGGGACTGTGTGAAAGTGTTTTGGGAACTGAAACATATTTTATTTCATAAAAAAAAGCAAGCCCAACCTGAGCATCATTAATACTTACTAATACTCTTAGGATCTTGTCCTTGAATCAGGAAAATGCAGCACCCTCCACTGACATATTATAATAATATAAAATAATATATGTTATATAATGTATATTCATAACATAACAGTGAATATTCCACCTACTCTGTATTTTTTCTATGAGAGCTTTTGCAGCCTCTAAATAAGCAAACTGGAAACAGACACCAGATCTGTCAACACATTTTAAGTCCCAAACGACAGAATAGGTTGTTTGCCAGTGACTCCCAAAACAACACATATAACTGTTGAAGAGAACCAGTGATAGGCACTTGTGCTCATAGAACTGGTGTTACATCCAGTAACTACTACTTAACGTTGTGTACTGGCTGCAGATTTAAACACAAAGTTTACATAGTTTTCATTACGAAAAGGTTTGGTTAGGTTTAGGCACCACAAAAGCTATATTACATGTAGGAAAAGACCATAATTCTGGTTAATATAATTAAGTTACATACTTATGTAATTTATGTATGTAAGTTAACCTTTGTAACATACATGATTAAGTCAAGTTTGTTACCTTCAAATAAGTCAAAGCTGACTTTTGGTTTTGCACAGGACATAAACAGAGGTTTCCTAAGTGAGAGTGTTAGTTTGACCCATCAAACCACCGCAACATCACCCCTACACAGACTTTATAAGTCTTTATAAGTCTTTATACTACGTCACCTGACTTCCTCCTTTGGTCCTTTCAAAATGCTACTAGAGGTTACTGCCTAATATTACACATAAATATGGCTCATAAATGACATATAAAGGAGGATCTCTTTGAGTAGAACAGATGATGCTACAGCTTGACATGCATGACATCACATGCTCTTCCGTCTGTCAAATCAATTACGTGACACCTAAGTTGTGTGACCGGCGTGTTGGTAGCATTTCTTTCAGACAGCTTGAAAGGGTGCATCTTTAAATATGAATGTAAAGCAACGATTTGATGTTTTCCCCCAATACAACTCAAAAGGAAATAATAAGTGAAAAAAACAAAACTGCCACCCACCATGAACAGAAAAAGAAAGTATAAAACTCACACCATTTCTTTGACACCCTCACCCCCTAGCATTTTCCTACAGTCCCTAACATTTACCTTTTCCTCCAGTATCTTGATCTTAACCCTCTGGTGGTTGAGTTGGTCACTCTGCTCCCTCACAGCCTTCAGCAGCTCTATGATGCTCTGCTCCTGGCTGCGGATCACCTCCTGATCAGGAAAGAAAGTTAGCTGTTAATATCTAACATAATATGTACATATTGTACATTGGAAGAACATATGTAAAACAAAGCATGGTTAAGGATAAATATGAATGCTAGTTCTCACTTAATAGTATCATAAAGTGTTCAAAATGCAAAAAAAATGGCACCTTGTGAAAAATCTTGTCCCCCAACTACTTTTAGATGATTTGTGTTGGCTTTAAAAAAGTCTCTTTTTTCTGTTCTAATTACTTCACTTCCGGTGGCGCTGCCCAGCTGGCGACACGCAAAAAAAAGGCTGCCCAGAGAAAAGTTGCCATTCAACCCAGGGGTTTATGTGTCAAACTTTAAGTGTTGCATCTAAGAAATCTTTAAGAAGCATTTCCACCTCAGCAATGACAGAAAAAAACAAGAGTTGACTCACCTTGAGGCTGTTGACCTCTGCCACTTGTTCACTCGTCACCAGGCCATGTGACAGGCTGCTCAGCTTCTCCTCCAGGCCTTCCACCTTGTTCTGCAGCCGACTCTTCTCCTGCAGGATGTTGTCCACTTTAGAGTTGATCTCAATAGACAGGCCCTTGATCTCTTCGTTGTTGGCCTTCAGTACCACGGTGGTCTTCTTCAGCTCCTCCTCTTCCTCTTTAATTTCACTGGTGAGCACTGAGAGCTGGTAGAACGAGCGGTCAAAGATGTTGAGCTTCTGGACGATATCGTTTATCTGTCCCTTTGTCTTCTGCACAAATTCCCGCAGGCTCTGACCCAGCTGTAGAAGGCCGTTTGCTAGAAGACGCACATCATCCAGAGCAGCAAAGCGAGAGCGGGTTTCAGCCGGGGCCTCGAGCTGGGGGACTGTCTGCTCCTCTTTGCCACAGGAGGTGGGGCCACAGGCAGCAGCCAGGACTAGCAAGAAAGTAATTAGTGTAGTTCTCATGTTGTTGTTGAGCTGTTTCTGCGGCTGTGTGTCGGTGATGTTAGGAGAACAACTGGCAGCCAGCTCTCTCCACTGTGACCTGATGAGGACTGGACTTTATATACACTGTCTGGAATCAGGTCAATGATTAACCGGTTCATCTGATCAATATCTGAATGGATCATTTAGTTTCCAAGACTAGTCGGCAGAAGAAAGTGTTGGCATAGTATGTTTCTGAAAACAACAGATATGTTACATTTGTATGTTTCATACATATTATATCAACAAATCTACAGTAATGCAGTCCAGATTCCATGTATATGATCAACTTTGTCATCCAGAGTTGAAGGAGATGGTGCAGACCACTGCGCAGGTCCAACAAACATCTTTTTTTTTTTTTTAGCTAGACATCACAGCATTTGTCGGCAATCGTCGCACCATATGCAGGTGTAGTTTTGCTCATACAATGGAGCATTTTTGCGATTGTGGTGACAAAACTAATGTTTTTAGTCATACATTTGGACATTTCCAGCTGTGGCTGTGGCTGTGGCAACAAAACTGGGTGTTTTTTAGCAAGACACAGCAGCATTTCCAGACACATTTGTGGCATCAAAAACGGGTATTTTTCAGTCATACATCAGGGAATTTGCTGTGGTTTTTGTGGCAGCAGAACTTGGTGTTTTTAAGCAAAACATTGAGGCATTTGCAATGGTGGTTGTAGTTACAAAATTATTTTAAACCAAAACTGTTCAACCCTTACCAAGTGATTTTTGTGCATAAATTTAACCATGAGTTAACCACAGTGTTGTTGGAACACAAAAAAATATAAAGTTTCAATATATCCGCTACACAATAATGTACAATGTTTATTATCTGATTTGCAGAATCGTACAATGCCAATATTTATTCTAGATATTGGGTTGAGTTTCCTCTTGGTGAGATGATTATTGAAATTTCAGTGATTAGTTTTGATATCACCATCATCAACTGAAATGTTTAGTCAACCTTCGAAGAGATTAAGTGATTTAACAACATATTTGCATGTTGTTAAATTTATTATGAATTAAGGTGTTTTTTCTTCAATACATATGTTAGCCTCTAAATTTTGCTCGATTTAACCTGAATATGTAACTTACACCCATCGGGTTGACTTCACTGTCAAACAAACAAAAAAAAAAAAAAAAAAAAAACAAAAAACCCCAGCCACAGTTAAAAAATAAACATATGCACATCCAGTCAGAGCAGTGTGACACCCTGTTTACAACTGACCTGTGGTTACTTGTGCTGAGGTCATGGCTGCTCTCTGTTATTGTTGCCTGGCTGGTTTATTTTTAAACAGGAAGATGACCTGGTTTACATATAGGACCGATTGAGAAATATGACTTACAAGTTCACGGTTTTGCAATGTTTAGCTTAACTTATTTGATTGAGTTGGGGGTAAGTGCAAGGCAGGTGTTGTGCAAGCAGAGATGCATCCAATATCAGTACGAAACAAACACCTGTTGCTTACAAATGAAACTGAGCAACACGGATTGTGTGCAATGTAAATCTAATGAGGAAAAAAAACATTTGTTTCAACAGGTAGCAGCTTATTGATAAAATAATTGCTTTACCTTCCAAAAGTGAAGCACCATGGCCTGCATAAAGGTTACAACACCTTTAATTTTTACTCTGCATTCACACACAGTGCAGGAAAACAAGCTGCATTGTGATGCACACTCAATAAGTGGGAGTGAATGAGGTGAGCTGCCTATCCATGTAGAGTGGTGACCCACGTTGTCCTCTGTTAAATGTTAACTACCCATACATGAGCAGGGCTGCATGAGCTCCAACAGTGTGTGCACAGTAAACACAGTCCACAACCCTGACATCAGAACAGGACACTAAGGGAAGTTAAAATGTATGGGAGCACAGTGGCCCACATTCATGAATCACAGAGGGCCACAATCTATAGTGAGAGTAAAGCGGCCATGGGGAGTGCAAGGGGGCGTGTGTGGGGATGAAGAAAGGGGAGAGGGATAGTGATCTGCGTACACAAGGGTTAGAGGTGGAACACTAAGCTCATGAATACATATTTACATTGTTTATCATAGGACATTGTGCTTCCGTAGGTGAAGCAAACATAAATGCAAGAGCAACTATGTGAGAAGAACATCAAACCCCTGGTGATAAACTCCCTTTATGAAATGTATGGCTGCGTATATGAAGAGTCCTAGAAGCATGATTAAAAATTATTGTGTTTATTAATTTCGTTACTGCATTGAGAGGCAGCCAGCCAGAAGATGCTGATAGTCAAATCACTTATTTTTGTTTTAGATGATCTCACCGAGAACAGAATAACAGACTAAGCGATTGTAGCATCACCAGTTGGTTTGTGGACTACCGTTTTGAAGACTTGAGTTGGCATTTTATTCGGCATCTTGAACTTTTGCACCAGAAGTGAACCAAGATGACCATATTTGGACAAATTTAAAAGGGTGACTTATAAACAATTATTCTCCCCTCATACAGGTGTCATTAAGGGAAAGAAATCCATAGAAACCCAAACATTTCTGGCATGGTTACATACATGTACATACATGCTGTTGTTCCTGTTTCAATATATTGTGTGAGTTTTTCTGTAGTTGTCATAATGTCTGCCCAGGGACTACAGTTGAAAATTAGACAAGCTGGCTAAACTGGAAAATTCACAGAAATGTTAAGGTATGTGCACTATGCCTATGGTTTTAAATTGTATAAATAAATAAATAAATAAATTAATTAATTAATTAATTGCATTTTTTTTGTTTAAGACAAAGAAGGATCCAGTGAGCACTGTGGGGGATTATCAATTAGCCAGTCATCTACCACTGCTGTCAAGATGTTGTCAAACTCTATGCTGGAACTAGTGAGTAATAACGATCGCGACTGCTATAGACAAGATTGATGCTGCTTTCAAGACTGTTCTAAATTGACATGTCTTCTCAATATCATCCAACATTGTAGTTTGTTTTGCTTAACTCCACTCTTCAAAACCCCTGACAATGGCTATGAATAAGTGTGGATTTAAAATCATCTGAGATTCACACAAATGGGTCTCTGGAGACTTGGTTAGAGAAAAGCGAATCCCCCTCCCCCAAAGAAATTGGTTAGAGTGAATGAAAAGTCGAATTTGGTAACAGAGTTTATCAAGTTGACAATTCTGTCTGATATCAGGAAAGTCCCTACTGTCCTTAAGAGATACAGTATGGAGTCCATCTAGGCTCTGTATTAGGTCCCTTCTGATTTCCATATTCATACACTGACAATTCTGTTGAGTTGATCATTTGTAAGACTAAAACCAGTGTTTGTACCAGACTGTGATCATGTTTATGCCATAAAGTTGAGCATTTTTAACATGAGATATATGGGGATTGACTCACTTTTGGAACCAGGCGCAAGTGGCCATTTGAGAAATCGCAGTTACAGAACTTCTGCATGGCCTTAGGTTCTCAGCCGCTTGGTCAAGACACAACAGGCTCAAAAACTGTACATAGTGATCTAATGGAGAGGAACTTCAAAGCTTTCTCTCTAGCTCAGGGGTAAAATAAGAGCACTGAAGGGTTGTTTTCTGTCTATTCAAACTGCCCTGGTTTGCTTTGTGCACTCTGGAATGATCTGTAAGTCATTTGCTTCTAATATGGAAACATTTCATGATGCGCTTTTCCTCTTCCTTCCATTATGACAATATAATGACAGTGACATTTAGAACAGATGATGATGCACATGCATCTCTCTCTCTGTGACTCTCTTTAAACATTGAACTTAATGAAATTTTGTTCAGTGAAATTTTCTTCAGCAGGTTCATCTCAGCCTAAAAAGACAAATGCAGCAACCATAGCTGTTACTGCTCTTGCCATAGATATTTGTATAATATAGTAGCTTCATTACAATTCATCTATGAACTATAGAAACACAGACTGTTTACTTGTTTTGTCAAATAGCCAAAGCCAAATAGATTTTGTGCAGCTGGCATATTGATTCTTGACTTCTTGAACTGTGATGAACTGAACAAAGTTTAACTCCAAAAAGAGATTTGGATAGATATTTTTTAAACATGACAGCCAATATAAGTATATATTTGATTATAAAATGTCAACCTTTTAAAATTCACTTGTATATTGAGCAGTGAACAACACTTAAAATACATTTGAACTCACAATAACATATACAGTCACATTCATGAGTTAGTTTTTGGAAAAAGTAAGTAAGTAGAAGTAAGTCAGTAGATGATTTTCAGAGGTTGATAGATAGGGCCCTTATTGGCTGATTTGACAGAGAAAATAAACTACTTTCTACCTTCAGTTTTGTTGCTTTGCATGTTCCACAAATGTCTGTTACAATTCTACTGTTGAACTTCACCATTCTACTAACTATAACCTCAGTCTTAATGTAAACTTAAAGTGTTATACTGAAAAATCCATGACATCTCTAGATTCAAATGAATTCCAGCTGCTTTACTTACTTGAACAACTTATGCATATTCAATTTCAAATAACTTCCATTGTCAAGGATCTGTGGCCCTCAGGTCAAAAGGACGTTGTTGATTCATAGGTCACTGTTACATGACTACTTTCACTGTTTCAGTTGGCCAATGCATCTACAGCACAACCTGTAACTCCCCCACCACAAGCCACAATTACATAACGCATGTCAAACCGGGGAAGATGTTGGTTGCGACAGACCTTTAGGTGGACTGAACTACTTTAAACTTTTACATCTGCTTTGTGTTATGTTATTTCAGGTGTCCTTTAAATGCCCAACTCCTCAAAGAAATATTTGAGTAATAGTAAAACAAACAAGAAAAAATAAACAACAACATATGGACACTGACTGATTGTTCCGCATCATTTCAGCAAGATAAACCTTCAGTAAGCACTTCAATAAAGCCCAAAAAAACACTGCATTATTTTTGCTAAAAAGAGGACCTGCCTCCTGGCAGTATTTAACTTACCTCCAGCTATACTTTCCACCAGGAGGCAGTTTATGTATAATAACAGTCAAATTGGAGGAAAATGAATACCCTACAGCCAGCAAGCCTTGTGCCTCATGTATTTCACTATGTGGGCCCTAAACGTCTATTTGTACAAGTTAATAATTAATGACTCATTTTTCAAGTAATATTTTAAGTATTTTCTTTAAACTCTGTATTAAGTCCCCTCAAATATGATGCAACTCTAAATCTTTCTCTGAAACTGCCTTTGACCAAGATTTTTGCCTTTAGGGCCAAGTTTTCTGCAGTATGTGGTCAGTCCGTCAGCAATCCTTTGGTCCAATAAAGACTGTTTTTTTCTCTCTCCCTCCCCTGAGTCAAACCACAATCCCTCTCGGAGTCAGTTGTCTGCTTGGGTAATGGAAAAGGAGTATTTCCTGCTAATTCTTGCTAATTCCTTTTCCATCCATGGCAGGGTACAAGGCGGTGGTTGCAGCTCCTCGAGCAGCTCTCCTGCCTCATCATGTCATAGACTGCTCATCAACATCGCCCAGTTATTTTAATTCCAAGTTAGGCTCAAGTTGGATGTTGCCATTTGGAGATTGTGTAAAACAGTTTTCACCGTAGGGCTATACATGATGGGAAATATATTTCTCTTGGCCTGAGGAGACAAACTCAGCCAGATGCACAGCAAATGAAGATGCAACAAAAATGGATGGATAGAAAAGAAAGAACTGTCCTGTAAACAGGAGGTAAAAAATAAACGGAATGAGAAGTGGTCTGCAGCCATTCTACCAGCTCTGTGAGGCGGTACCATAGATTGTATTAATAAGGGACGTAGCCACCATGATGTCTTGCATTGGTTTTGAAGCCTCAAGTTTGGGATTTTTAGCCATCGCCATGTCTGTCTTTTTTTTTTTTTGTTTAGCCAGAAATGATGTTTAAAAATATTTAAACAAGGGGTGGAGCTGTGGTAAGGCCTCTCGAGCAGCCTGTCAATCAAGATGGCCCTGCCCTTAATTTTGCATAACTTGAAGCATAAGAAAATCTGAATGGGTGAGTTGTATAAAACTCCACCTCAAATCAATTTTCATAAATGTGAAAAAAATTATATAGTGACTAAAACTGCTTTTTGTACCAGGATGTAAACATGTTTATTTCTGCTGTAAAGCTGATCAATTTAACATGGGGGTTTAGGGGGGTTGACTTGCTTTAGGAGACGTCCTCAAGTGGCCATTAGAGGAACTGCAGTTTTTGTCACTTTTGCAAAGTGTTGAGCAAATTACATTTTTGACCTGATGATGGTGCTAGATGTAAAGTTAGGGAATCACCAAAGTCATAACAATTTATCCTAAAGGGGACATTAATTTCTGTACCAATCTAGTCCATGGCAATCCATCCCAAATGACAAATGCCAGCTTCATGGTGGCAGGACAGAAAAAGTCAGAGGATCACCAAAATCAGTAAGGTTCGACATCTGGGCATCATGAATTTATGTGCCAAATTTTACTACAATCCATCCAACAGTAGTCAAGACATTTAACTAAGAATCAAAAATGTCAACCCCACAGTGGCGCTGGAGAAAAAGTCAGGTGGACACCCATGTTAGTATAAGCTTTGGCTGTTTAATGTGTACATTTGACTATTTGTTTCTTTTTTTAGGGTGACAGTTACATTCAGTTAATATAGTAAACAAGCCAAGTCAGCTTTCGTAGCTTAAGCATGCTACCTGTGTTGACAATGGGTTAGAAATCTACAACTTTCTTTTCCCGACATTAGATATCAAACAAAAGCCAGAGGCTGTACTGCATTTAGTTGCTGTGAGCTGTAAATTCACCACTTCTAAGCAGAAGGCAAAAAATAACATGGACTTGGAGCCAGACCGAGCAAAGCTTGAGGACAAGTACAAGGCTTTATCCTCTGGGGACCATGAATGTTTCTATCATTCCACAACAATCCATCGCAGTTTTTCAAGTCAAGTCAAGTCAAATTTGTTTTGAGATATCAGTCTGGACCAAAGAGGTTAACAGACCATTAGTCCAACACTGCCATCCACAGAACCACGCTGCAAGCATGGAGACAAAAGCAGTTTCCTCTTTTTCATAACAACTTCGCTGATAAAGGACAGGCAAGCAGACAACACAGTTGTTACTTATTGTTCACTGCCTGTATAAAGTGCAGAGGAAAGGCTTTTCCTGGCATGGCGGAGGTGCCCTAAAGGAAGATGCTTGGTGCGGGTTGAAAGAGGATCCATGAAGAATGAGAGGTATGCATTGAGAGAATTAACCCCCATAGATGGCACCAAGCCCTCTGCCGCCCCCCTGTTTACTTGATTATAGAGGACAGAGACCACATAACATTGGGTAGAGTTTCACATTCTCAACTAGGGAGGTCTGCAAGCACTGCATGGTCACTGATGTTATCTGAGAGGATTATGGACGGTACACAGTAAGGTAACTCTGATACTTTCTCTTCCTTCATGCCAGATGCTCCATATTTTGACATGTTGTCACCATGGTCCCAGAAGGGTTCTTTCCCAGCCGGCGACACCTCTGAACTCCGATTGGCTGCAGTCTGAAGGAGTGGCCGTGGTTCTGTATGTCTAGCGTCCTACTTGTCAGTCTCATCAGACAGGAGGTCCTGTAAGAAGGCTTGCCCCTCCCTGCTCTGTGCTCTCTTTTACACACAAGCAAACCCAGCTTCTGTTATGGCAGGGGCTGCACATTGGCATTTACCAAACAGCCGCGGCATGCCACTTTCCCTGACAGCACCTCCCCGCCTTCTCAGGAGACAGACAGGCTGAGCTGAGCTGAGAGCAGACTGTAGTGGACTGTCTGACACACACGCCCTCAGACAAAGTGAAGAAAACTGCTGAACACATGTCACCAGGTAAGCTGGTTTAATATTCCTCTCATATATCTCAGCCAGTGTTGGATTGGATAGTTAATCAGAGCCGAGATGCTAAATGTTGACCTTGAAAATCTTTCGATCGGGACAGGCTGATCTAAATTCAGGGTCAGAAAAGCTTTTGACTCGAAAGTGATTTAACAAATTGTGTGGAGTGGACCTCTGAGCTTGTGCTGAATACTAATCAGACTTTTAGGAGAAGAACTTTTAAAGATTAAAGATTAAATGTTGAATTATATTTATATTTTATTTAAACGCACTTAAACCAACACAAACACACATGAGCATGTGAAAACACATACACAAGGCAGCACACTTTCTATTTTAACCTTGCCATGGTAACATACCTTGGTTTTCTTCCTTGCGTGAAGCCCCTGGCAGCTGTTTCATCCTACGAGCTTTGACTCCACATACCACACAACCAGGCTTAGATGCCACAATGCAACTCTGACCCTGTTGATGTTGGACTATGACCAGGAGTCTAGCTGCCTAAAATCCAAATACGAAAACATAGAAACTGAAAAGAGATCACAGAACTTAAGGGATTTCTAGGAAGTCTTTGTGGAGAGAGTGAATGATGTGAGTTTGACAGAAAAAAAGAAGAGACAGATAGAGCAGGAGGGAAAAGGGAGCTCGGGTCCAAACACTTGGCTTTAGTTTCTAAATCAACCCCAAACAGAAGACAAGGTTTAGAGTTATGCGCTGGAAAAAACCACAGTCTGTACAGCCAAAAAGTGAAGGAAAGGAATGATTTTTCCGGGAACAGAACTTAGACAGGGAAACATGGAGATGGACATATTGTACAGACAGATGGGTAAAGATGCATGCTCTGTAAGGGCTCAAGTTCAGGATAACAGTAGTTGTCTGAAATTTTAGAAGTCAGGCACCCACAGTGGTGTCAAAAAGTGGTTCTATCCAATCAGAGTATGCATATGTGGGAAGTTAGGACAACATGACTATTCAAACTGACAGATATGTAAATTCACCCTATGTGAACCTATGAAAACAAAAAACATACAAGAATGTATTAAAATTCCATATGCTTAAAAAAAACTGTAGCGGCGCAGTTATATGTAAGCTAAATGCCAGTTGGCTAGGCTCACAATGATGCTAACATGCTGTTTAACAGGTACAATGCATGGATGCTTCAAGAGAATTGCATACAGCATTTGGAGGAGGGCCCCATTCATTCTTACGACAGTTGCTCAGTATCGCATGAATGCAAAAAGTTGGATTTCTGTGGTATGAAATGAAAGTGCAGAGGCACTAGGGACTTACAGTGACTGAACAGCTAACTTCTGGTTTAGGCCTCTGCTAACTTGAATAGGGAAAAAATGATTGAATCCTCTAGACTTTATGTTATTGGACTGGCTGGATCAAATCCCAATAGTGAAACGAGTCATTTGGCAGGGGTTTTGTTGCTCAAAAAACAACAACAACAATAACAACAACAAAACAGTCCAACAAATCAAATCCAGAGATATTTAAAGACTTTTACAATGTAACTCCATGGGTAAAAGTCTTGCACCATGGTATCAAGTGATGGACCTGAATGGGACCCATGGCCCATGTGGGTAGTAGCTGGGTTGAAAATTTGGCCCTGGGATGGGACTGGGATTGTACACAGGTGCCATAATGGTCCCATGTCAGTTGCCAATATGGGTGGGTTTACTCAAGTGGGTTATGCTGGGGCGACCTGGGGACCAAGTGGGTATGTGCCCAAAATGGGCATCTTATCTTGGACCGACTTGGTTAAACCTACATTTGGGCAGTTGACATGGGGTCATGATGGATCCCATGGACAATCCCATATCGGTCTGATTTTTCAGCCCATTTACGATGCATTTACTATGTAAAATTGGCTTTAAAGCCTGGCACTGTTCCTGGGGGGCTTGGTACAATGTAGAATGTTGGCATTTGATAATTAGCACCAAACACAAAGTACATCTGAGGCTGATGGAAATGTCACAATTTCTTCAGGTATTTGGTCATCAGCAAAACACCAAAAAGTTTGACAAAGACAAAAGTTTGACCCGATCACAATTTATCCTCAGGGGAACATGAATATGTTTACCACATGCCATGGTAAATCACTGAATATTTTTTTTGAAACATTCCACTCCAAACAAATGTCAACCTCATGGAGACACTAGAAGAAAAGTTATTGTAGTCACCAAAGTCTTTAGGATTCATCCTCTGGGGACCACGAATTTCTGCACAAAATTCCATGGCAACCCATTAAACAGTTGTTGAGATATTTCAGTCTGGACCAAAGTGGTGAAACAAACAAACAACACTGTCATTCAGCCCTGCAATGTATATTTGCTGGTACTATTAGTAACTATATTGAATGTTTCCTGCTACTCACTTGTATTTGATATCTAAAATGAAAGAAGATGTTACCCCGTGGCTTTGGTAAAGAATGCTGTGGAAAGAGATGTTGTGAGTATGAGGTTTGTGCTGTTGCAGGAAGTCTATAAGGTCTGTGTGAGAGGGGACATATTTACTGTGAGGAAGAGAGCAGCTGTTGTGGGAACAGGAGGATGAAAAGAACCCAAATAAAGGAAAAGTAAAGCTTTAAAACTGCAACATTTCTTACACTGAAAAACAACAAGAGCTTTAGCTGAATACAAAGGAAACCTTGATTTTGAAAACTTGAGTAAAAACCTTAAACTTATTTTGATACTTGACTTTGGATTGAGTTCAGTGTGTGCAGAGGCAGCATTGGCAGGGGCCTGTTTGGGGTAAAGCAAATTTTTTTATGTTTCATTTCTTGGGTTTCCTGTGAGGTGGGCCGACTGCTCTAAGCATACACAATTAAAACCTGCGCCACGGAAATGTGGAGAGAGTTAGGCAATGACTCTTGGGAAATGCCTAACCCTAACTCTACTATATTGTTTCCTCTGTGGTTACCTGGTCAGAAAATATGTCTATATAAAGTAAGAAACTTGTGGGACACAGTAGCCTGGATTTAACTTTTGTCTGACAGCAGACGATAAACAGCATATAGTCTACTTTCTGAATCTTATATGTAAAGCTTTTCAAATGTGATTAGCTAAAAACTGGGAAAATGCCCATGGATAAGAGAAGAGAATTATTGCACACCGTCTTGTAACTTGCAAAAACTTCATTTAAAATGGCCTATACAATGTTTTGGTGTAATGCTGTGTATTCAGGTAACCTCATGAAGGTCTAACGACTCAAATGCTGAGTTTTTAAATAAGGTTTATAGCAAGTAGATTATTAAAATAGTATCTGTGATCAGAGTCAGAAGATGTGTAGCTTAGCTTAGCATAAATACCAATGGGAGACAGTTAGCCTAGCTCTTTCTAAAGGTACACAAATCAACCTTCCAGCACATATAGAGCTCCCTAATTGGCATGCTGTATCTAATTTGTTTAAATTCTGCAAATAAGAAAGTTTAGTTGTGATTTTATTAGAGGTTGTGTCCTGGAGCCAGAGGTAGGATAGTCGTTTCCCCCGATTACATTTTTCATGCTAAGTTAAGCTAACCATCTTCCAGGTGTAGCTTCATTGCATTCCCACAGATAAGAGTGGTTTCACTCCTATATTTTACCTTTTAGCCAGAAAAGGAATATTTATTTCCCAAAATGTGCAATCCCTTATTTTGTAGAAGTACCTTTTACACAGCAGACATAAAATCTTAAGTTAAAACTCTTCATCTTTTATTTTAAAGCCCTGAAAATGTTTCCAATCTGTTGAACTGCAGCCAGCAGCCTGCGTTCTCAACTCGATGAAGGAGCCAGCAGAGAGACTGATTGAGATGTCAGCAGTAACAGGTGCTCTGCTCTACGCTGCTGATTGACAGAGTCAGTGGTGAATACAGCCTCTGCTTGCAGTCAACATTGGGCTTCTTTGTGCCTCGTAATGCCTCACTAACTCTTGACAAAATCATTTATCTTGTTGTCCTCCCAGGTTGTTTGTTTACCTGGAGGACACTGAATGATCTTCTATTAGTCTGTAAAATGAAGACACATGTCTGGGCCTCCTCCCTTGACATGTACTTTAGTTTTACACACACGTATAGGCTAAACTTAGACGCGTCAGATCAAGTGCTGAAAGAACCGACTCAACATCATAAGACCCTGCTGGCATAACAACATACATACAGCACTGTATCAGTTTTCAACACACGTTAGGTCTCTGTGAGGACAACTGTACAGAACATACAGTGAGAAGGAATTCTGCTATGATAAGTCCTTTTACCAGATCTAATCAAGAAGAGATTTAGATATAGTTTATTTATTTACCAGTAAGGTGGGATGTGTCCCATAATTGGAGTCTATGGTAACTGAGGTGGGCATCAGATTTTTTTCCCTTTAGTCAGTACCAACAGAAATAAGCAGCCCCGTCATCAATCAGGGTCAGCAGGTTCAGATGAACTCAGGGCCCAGAGGAGGCCCATGCAAAGGTCTATAGTTGACCCTTGAATGGGATCGAGTACACAAGTTTAAAAACTAGTATCACTGATAATACAACTTATCTGTATTTATATGATAACTAAATTATCATTAAAACATATTTCAACATGATATCTACCTGAAGACAATTATCACATTCATCTACAACTGAGGATTAAATTACACAACAACGCCACAGGCTTATTTCCATTGTGACCCTCTGGGTGGAGAAGTCTGGCAAGCCCAACAGATGGTGAAAGCCTCAGTGGGAGTCAGACATGCAGAACACATGTTCCGCTGATGCAAAGATGTAAAGCAAATGCAGCCTGACTATCTCTGTCAAAATACCTCTCCAAAAATCAGGGACTCCAAAAAGACAAGCCTGGATACAGAGAGAACAAGAAAATGAGAGTAGGGCCAAATTCCTGACCTAAAGAAAGTAAAAACAAAAAGGAAAAAAAGAAAAAAATGTGCGTCCATATCTTTTTATTGCAGATTTGTTTCCGTTTTTCGTCATCGGAGAGAGTGTGAGTGACGGAGGTCAAAATTCCCAGCAGGGACATTTGGTGGTGTTTGTCTGTTTACTGCATAGCTGACATTGTTTGGGGGTTGTGGCTCGGTGGCTGTGGTGCCTCGAGGGGACAGCGAGCTGCCACAGAGGCTGGTGGTCAGGAGAGGGGAGGGGAACATGGGAGGAGGGAGGAGGTGAGGATGGACAGGAGGGACACTGAGAGAAGGAAGCTATCATATACGCATTACAAAGAGAAGACGGTAGAATTAACAGAACCAGAGTGCAGGAGAGCTACGTACTGTAAAAAAGAAAAAAAAAAAAGAAAAAAAAGTGAGCGAAAAAGGAAGTTACAGTCAGAGACATTTCAGTAAAAGTAAACAAAGGTTCTGACAGAAGACTGTAGTAGGAGGCACGTAGGGAGCAGGGAGGGAGGAAAGTAGTGACTCACAACAATGGTTGTCTGTATTTATATCTGTAGGAGTATATTTTTGCTCCGCTGGCCGTAGCTGCTGGGTTAAACAGTCCCCAGCTATTTTCAGCGCCCGTCCTGGATGGCAGAGCTGTAATCAAGTGAACATCAGGCCTGCCACTGTTGAATAATAGCAGGCTGATGCACGGAAGAAATGAGGCAGAGAGCGTGTGAGAAAAACAGAAGTCTTTGGGAAAAGATGAGAATAAGAGGGAGGAAGAGAGAAAAGGCACTTGAGCGTAATTGAATGTTTGTGTTTTGTGCTCTGCGCTACATGTGGGAGAATGAATAAGAGGCGGATTGTGAACCAAGTACAAAAAGGGTTATTGCTGCTCGGAGTGATCTTCCATCTGGTCATTGAATTAAGATGGAGTCTCCCACCAAAAAATACCACAGCTGAACCTCGAGCGTTCGTCACTGCCAAAATTAATCTGTTTTCCCCCTCTCAAATCATGAATGTGTTCATTATTTTATTAGATAACCACACTATAACCACTTCTGCCACTTGTAAAAATTCCCTGACATGTGTTTCTCATGTGTGGCTGGCTCACTTCAAATTTCCTATTTAACTTTATTTTGTTTGTTTTGTCAGATACCAAAGGTCCCACCAGATAATGTGGCAGCAAGTTGTTTGGACAACTGAAGACAAAAAAGTGATGGAAGGACAAAACGGTAAAAAAAAAAAAGGAAAAATAACACTTTATATTATGGTACACATATTCACCATTGTTGGTTGCAGTTGCTCATTAGCATGCATGATAGTAACATAATGACTCTTTATTAGTCATTATGTTAGAGTTTTTCCTCAGTAACAGTAAATGCTTATTGATAGGGAGTAAAGAAGTTGTTGTGCATGTATTACTATCTTCTCAAATACAGATATTCTTGAAAACGGATATTTTCCTTCTTCATTAAAAAAAATAAACGTGTCCATACGACCTACATTTTCAAAATACCTCCATCCACACTAGAATTCTAAATAGACTCCAGACGCTCACCAGCATTAGCAGTCTCCCCTTGTCACTAAAGTAGTACAGTGAACAGGCTACCTTTTTTAAAAATTCCTGCTGGAGATCTCATCACAGTTGATTCCAGTTCAATTTGAGGATGAAGAAGCTCACTCAAACATAAAACTGATGCTCTGGACATGCAAAAGCTTTCCTTCCAGTCCTCATTGACAACAATCACACTCTGGCAAGTCCCACCATCTGCTGGTTTGACTGGGCCTGATCTAAACTGTTGTTTTTGGGGCAATTATAAATGTGGGTGCTGAAGGTGCCTCCGTTTATCTGTTAACTGGTGCACTAATGCTATGCTTAAGTGTTAAGTAGTCAATACACCAAACAGTGCAAACAGAACATTAGCAAACTGGTAGTCAGTTGTTGTTGTTGTTGTTTTTAGCATATGTTCAATTCACAAAGCAACAAGAGGCATGCACGGATTGAGGAGAATGTCATTTTATCCAGTCCCTCAGTTTTACATGTCCATACAGGAAAACTGTAACCATAAACAGTAACCACAATTCTAAAATATTTACACCTTAGAAGGCATTTTAGGGATCTAAAACAAACAAACAAACAAAAAAAATCAAAATAAATCAATATGTTTGAATTAAAGGATATCACTGAATGACTTATTGATACACAAATGGTCATTTTGTGGGTGAAGTCTTCCTTTAATAAGTATCATACTAGTGAATTATTAATGAGCAAGACTTCATATTACATGACGATAGAACTCATTTATTAAGTGGTATTAAGGGAAACTGTTGTACTGTAACCTTATACGGCCCATACTGAGCAAAGCAGTGTTAAGATTGTAATTCATGTTTCAGCCTCCTTACTTTCTATCAATAAGCAATAATTGGGAGGTTATTAAGTTAATAGTTAATTGCCTTGTAGTTGTAGAATATGGTCATGCAGAATAAGACATTAATAAGTGGTCAATAATGACTAATAAAGAGTCAATATGCTGCTAATATGCACGCTAACAAGCAACTAGGTAATGGTGAATTTGTGTCCCTTATTATAAGGTGTTTACTAACGTGACAGAATTTGACTAAATTTGCATTGGATACTAAATTACTCTTTCACGTTTACAGGAAATATCGCTCCTCATAAAACAACAGAAAATGGATTTAAAGGGAAGCCCCCGTACTCAGTGGAAACTCCTTATGGTTTTCGACTAGACCTGGACTTCCTAAAATACGTAGATGACATTGAGAAAGGCAACACAATCAAAAGAGTCCCCATCCAGCGCCGAAGCAAAGGCCCTCGAGCCAGCACTCTGCCCAGGCACCTCAACCCCTCTGGATGCGGCTACCGCCCGAGCCCCTGGGGATCTACTGGAGCTCTTGGCCCCAGATCAAGACTGACAGACGCCCATCACCATGGCTACACTTCCTGGGCAAATGATCACAGGTCGCAACTTTCAGGGCTCAAATCCCTGGCAGAGATGGAGGCCAGAATCAAGGAGTTTGATGAGCAGCCTCTTGGTGAGCACATCAGACCTAATCTCCTGCGTGCCTCCAGTCTGCCCCTCACAGTCTTACTGAGACAGGGATCAGAGTCCACAGACGAGCCCGGGAGCCTCCGGAGTTCGAGGGACCATCTTGGAGGGAGAAACGCCTCCTGTGAAGATGTCTTCGACTCCTCGGAGAGCCCTGGACCTCAGGACTGCTCAGGACTGTTGAGGCGCCTGTCTGAGGCCCTTGAACGTGTGGGCGAGCTGGAGATGGAGGTGAAGGTGATTCCAGAGCTCAAGGCGCATATCTGCATCCTCCAGGAGGAGAGGGAAAGGCTACGTCTGGGCCTGAATCCACGTATCCCATCCCCCTCGATGAACGGAATAACAGACCCTCACACCTCATCCCACTACGGCACAGGGGATGTCAAAAGGCCTCGGCATGAAAGTCATATCATGTTTCCAAGAAATCACAGCCTCAGTCAAGATGACTCTAACCCCACACACGAGTGGAGGACTAGTACAGACCTGGACGAGCTGCTGACGGTGACGTCCCTGCAGGCTAAGGTAGCCGTGCTGGAGCAGAAGCTTCATGAAACTGGCCTGGAGCTGCAGAGGACCATGGCGCTGCTGAGGGAGCAGCAACAGGAGAGCAGAAGGAAAGATGAGAAGATGGAGCACCTCATCAGGAATCCTGCGGTGTGGGTCCGAGCAGAGAGGGTGGTGGTTGACCAGGATGGAGATGAGACTGTGGTACGATCCATGGAACCACGTGACAAAGTATCAAGATGTCCAGATGCAAAAACTGTCACAACAGATGGACGAAGGAGTCAACAACAAGACCCACTAGTGTCTGTGGAACCCTCAGATGAGACAGCAGTGGTCGTCCACCACATAAAGAAGATCAAGAGGCTCCTGAATGAGCAGTGGGAGTGTTTGTGTGCAGACCAGGAGTCAGGAGAGGAGGGTAAGCCTCTACGGCACCCTGACCCCAAAGTCAACTCCCTGCAGCAAGAGATGATGGGACTCGTTGACATCCTCACCTCCTACTGCTCACAGCAAGGACACAGTGATGGAGAGACCAATAATGGAGGTAATGTAATCCACAGATTGTACATTATATTAATGTAACACAGGTGTATTGTGAAGATACAGACAATGGTTGCACTCTGACTCCATCTCTTCCAAAAGAGTAAATAATGTAACTGATGTTTGAACGACTACAAATTTGTACTTCAACCAGGCTTTTAACCCTTACAGACTGAGGCAACGCTCTCACTTTATATGAAGGAATATTGAATGAATTGAATGTTTTGATTTGGGCTTATAAACAATATGGGAAAGAAGAGTTCAATTTATCTGAGAAAAGGCAGAGGATACATTTTAGTTACAGATGTAGATCTAATTGTCTGACTTTGTCTCTTGAAAGTGAACTTTTGTGTAGATTTACGTGCATCTAACTTATTAAAACATTACCTTTAGTTGCTGGTTGACTGGTTGTACTTTATTGGAGCATGGGACGAGGCGTCAAGGCTGGTTTAAGGTGTTTTGAACTGATTTTTTTTCAGTTTCAAAGCTTTCCCCTTTAAAAAGTGTCAGAAATCCCAGCATGCAACATTGAAGAAGTGACTGTGAATCTCATCAACGAGTATGTTTTCTCTCTAAGAACAAGCAATGTAAATTTTCAGTGCGCATATTCAGAAACTGAACTGAAACTGCAAAAACTGCAAACATTATGGGTATGGAAGTTATGACAGACTTTATTATGCCGAACAGTGAAATCCTTTGGAGGGAATAATATTATCTAAATTTCAGTGTTGTCAGATGAGCCGTCTTTGATAGAAATTCTGTGTAACAGAAAACAGAACGGGGGTCATTTTCGATGCTTACAGCTGAAGCAGCTTTATAGCTGCAGTGTTGCATTCATAATAATGAATTTAAATTTTGAACTAAGGTCACAGTACCAAAATATAAAAAAAGTTTACGTTCATGTGTTCTGTTTGTTTTAAAAAAAATCAAATAAAATCTGGTAATTATCATTTAGTCACAGGTATTTCCCATGACTGATTGGATGCTTCAACTGGATGTGTCGTTTCCAATTCATTGCCAAAATGATTGATGTTTTTTCAGACTTTAAAGGCACAATTTGCATACAAATGTGAGATTGTTTCTGTTTGAATCTGTACTGATTTGGTTATAAAACCCATTCAGATATTCAGCGGTATAGCTACACTGCCTGAATTTCTAGTTGTACTAGCCATGCCACTGCTGTGTCAATGTTTAACATGTTGGATTTTTTTTCTGAGTAGCCTTTGTGAAGAAAGGGTATTTCATACAAGCATGTAATGTTGTTCAGCTGTGTTTTGATATTTCATCATATTCTCTCTGTTTGTCTTCCATGTAGTCTCTAAATCCATCATGAGGATAGACGGATGCACCGGGATGTCAAAAAGCCTCCATTCTGTGGGTGTTAATGAAGGGTTAGTAAATAACTCTCTCTGACTTCAGCAACCTTTAGAGTTATGATTATTGCTCAAATCATAGTTTTGGTTGACAGACATCCTAACTTGAGGTTATTTAAGCTACTGTTTTATAGTTTTGACCGAGACAAACATCATAATTAAAGCTGAATGCCACACCCTCTAAAGATGCTAGTTAAAGGAGAAAGTGAACATTTGCCTCCAAGGAGAGTTTATTTATTTATTTCTTCTAAGTTATTATAGTCAGATTGATGGGGTGACTGTGACAGTTTCAAGGTTGGTTCTCTGGGGCTCAGGATATTTTTTGGCTCAGTTTTACTACGATATATGAAATCTGTTTAGTTGTAATGTTCTATGAGTCAACACAGTCAGACTTAAATCTCTTTGAAAATGACACACAAGCATTTTGTTTAATTTGTTTTGACTTTTTCCTTTGATTTCCAGCTTTAAAGGGATTAGACTCAAATATTGACTGAATTATCCTGCAATATGAATAATGCATTAAAAATCTCATCCAAAATCTTTGTCTTGTTCCCAAATCAGACATTGCGGGGGGACAAATGGTTGATTGGCTCTAATGTTGACTCCCCATGCTGTATATGTTGGCAATAAAATTAAAGGAGTTTAGTTTTCGAGACATTTAAACAATATGTGAACTTTTCTTACCCGTCCAATCAGTGTAGATACAGTTGCCAACATTTAGCAGCGTTTAGATGATGGATAGTTCAAATTTTACACGCTGTTTCTCCTTTCTTTATCTTTTTTGAAGACGCAAAAGTGGAAATCTGGTTGGGCAGGACTGTGTGAGCCAGAGTGAGCAGAAGGAGAGTAGCATCAGCCCTATGGAGATGGCTGCTGCCCAGGTGGATGCAGACCCAGACAAGAGACGGATGGAGGGAGCGAGGCAAACAGGCCCAGACGGACAGATGATATCGGGAGGAGCGGGATCAGGGCGGACAGATGGAGGCGTAGCGTCTGTGGAAGCCGAGAAAATGGCCAAGACGAAACCACAGCCCCTAGCAGAACAGATGGTGGGGAACTCTGGCTCAGAAAGCACCACCGGGGGCAGGTGAGAGGGCCGGAACAAACGCCTTATCAGGGTTTGTTTAGAAAATGTAACGGTGATGTTTAGGGAATAGCTCCTGTGGTTTTATTTTATCTAATGGGGCTTGTGTTCCTAATGCTTTAAGGCAGCATGTCTTTCATTCTCTCTTTTCTTATACACAAACACACACATTCACTTTCTTCCAGAGAGACAGTGGGGGCAGATTTTCTGACTGCTTGTCAGTTCCTCAAAGATCACATGGACAACATGGATAACCCCAACAATGACATGGTAAGCTGTCCAAATCCGTCCAACCTCAAGAAACTAATATTAATATTGAAGCCGCCTACAGTATTGAAGTTCGTATATCTTAAGGCCCATCAAACCGACATTATAGAGCTAATGTTGGCGAAAGAGTCACTGTTATGTCACCTGTGTCTTGGCCAAAAAGTTGAACCTGAACATACCAAAAAGACAGCCAACAGCCAACCATAGGGTTACAACAAATTTTCATGAACCAAATATCAAAACTTTTCAAGAGCCAACAATATTTTTTTCCTAGCCCCACTTGCCCAGCGTTTTTTAAACGGATTCAAACGTAATTTCAGCATCCTAAATGGTGTGTTCAAGGACCGTCAGAAATTTAAAAATCCAACAATTATTTCTGTTTGTGTCTGTGAGTGTCTTGCTATGATAAGAGGTGTTATTTCGGTGAATTTTAAAGATAACATGCCTTCCAAACCTGCTTTTTTTCCTAGAGGAAGGCCCTGATCGTGTTGTTTCAGCACTGGTTCACTGCAGCAGCAGAGGAGACTTCAGTGGCCAGCATGGTGTCTGTGTACCTGAGAGAAGTAAAGAGAGCCACACCTTCACTGCTGGCCTTCCTGATCAACCTGGCTGATGATAATGGCAACACAGTGCTGCATTACAGTGTGTCCCACTGCAACTACAACATTGTCAGCCTGTTACTGGACACAGGTACTACTATATTGCCAGAGCTCTTTGACATATGAATAGCTTGTAAATACTAAAAAAGTTTTGTCTTTGCTTTTACAGGTGTGAGTGATGTGAACCTTCAGAACAAGGCCGGCTTCACAGCAGTGATGCTGGCCTCACTGACAGCGCCTGATGGTCCAGGTGGCATGGAGGTGGTCCGCAAGCTAATGGAGCTGGGCAACATTAATGTTCGCTCCGGCCAGGTAACACGTCCAACGCAAACATGGCTGAAATGTGCAAACATGGGTAATTAATGCAGTGAGGTTTTCTATAGGCCAAAGGTGGACTCGAGTGGACTGGATTACATCCCAGCACTCTGAAGGCTGTTTTCCAGTTTTCTATTGGAAGGCTGCATTTAATCAAACAGTAATGCATAATGAAATGGTCATCCCGCTGACTGGAAATCAGCTCACTAGTAATAAAGGCTCAGCCTGTGAAAACATTTTGTATATATTACGTATGATTTCTTATGTGGATCTTTCAAAAATCTGAGAAAATAACCCTGATGACATTGTTGATGTAATGTCCTTGAGATGGAAAGGCTGTTACAACTCGGGGAGGCCGTTTAAAAGATATTGGCTTTAAGCGGGCAGGGATGGTCTAATGAAAGACAGAACTAAATGGCATTATGGGAAATAAATGCAATGTTTCTGAAACTTTACTCACACTATGGTAGTCTTGTAAGCAGAAAATCTGTAAGCTCACGTTTCAATTGCTGTGGCAGGTGCATCTGGTCCCCCACAGGTGCAGACGGATTTCAGTCAGGTCAATCACAACCACTTCTGACATGGGGCAGGGCTGATATGATGCCAGTGTGCAAAGCCTTAGCATATAACACAAAGTATATGATGGCTGTAGCTGACGTGAAACTTTCTGTTGAAGAACTATATGCAAATTCTGATGTCTAAAATGGAAACTCTTATTCACAGAAATATTGATGCTACACCATCACAGCTCATCTCCGCCACTGTAGTCTGTTTAAATCTGTCCATTGCTCAGCATTATGTCACATGTCAGTGCTCTGATTGGCTATAGGTGTATCCAAATGCATCCAGAGACATTTGATCTATGGCCATTGATAACGTCCCTTGGAAATGGAAAATGAATTAAGAGGTTGCCGACTACTTGCAAATTGGTCTGACGATGCCAGGCTAACAGTGGAGACTACAAATCAAGAATATCTCAGAAATTGATACTTCAATTTTGACCATTCTTTTAAAAATGTGTCACTTTTTAATTCCCAAAGTTGATTTAAGTGCAGAACTAAATTGCTACTGTTTCTCCAAAGCATTGATACTCAACTTGGGCCAGATCCGGCCTGACACAGGGTTCTGGGTGGCCCGTCTGCCATTTTCTTACTCACAATCAACTGATTCATGCTAGAATTTTTTTGTGCTTTAAATGCAATTAAATTGCCATTTAACTAGAGCTTGTTTATTCAAAGTGTGAGGGGAGGATTCCCAGGACCGCTCAACAGAGATCCTGATTAATTATTCAAAGATTTATTATGTTTGTTAACTGGCTCCCGCACTTCTGTCTTTTTTTTTATTTTTATAAGTGGCCCCCAAGCAAAGCAAGTTGAGTATTACTGATCTAAAGTGTCCTTTAGCAGGACACTGAACCTCAAAAGGCGTCTTATTGGACTCTGACATCTTAAATGAACCTAATCTAAACAAGGGGCAAAGTAGACAAATAAAATGCTTTTTTAAACAAATCTTGAACTGTTCATATTCTGTGGCTGTCCTGTTGTCCATCCCTCTCCACAGACGGGTCAAACAGCTCTGCATTTGGCAGTGAGACATGGGCGAGTGGTGATGGTTCGCCTGCTGCTGAGCTATGGAGCCGACACTAACATCCAGGACAGCCAGGGAACCACGGCCCTGATGTTTGCATCTGAGAGGGGCCACACACACATTGCAAGGCTGCTGCTGGAGAGGAGCCAGTGTGACCTCACTCTGACTGACAAGGTGATGCTGCAGAAAACACACAGACCAGTATAATCCTCTCAACCTTTAACAGCTTTTGTTATCATTTTAAGTGCCACTAGTGTGAAATGCAGGTTGTCTGCCGTATCATTTCTGGTCACTATACTTAAGGAATCGAGTTAACTGGATAAAAACTTACCAGAAAAAAAAGATTCTACAGGCAGCACCTCCTTTAAATTAAAAATGAGACATATAGAGTTCACATGATGACTCCTCCATTTCTCTTGTGAAATCCTGTTATATTTGTTAACAAAACGCCATATCTACTTTTCTATTCACATAACTGAACACAAAAAGGAGCTTAGATATATGAAAGCTTGAATGTTTTGACTCATACTGTGTGGACGTGGGTGGACTGACAGTCTCGATGCAGCAGAATAGAGCTTTCCCAGGATTAATCAGGGCTACAGTAAGACAAATCTCTCTGGGCTGAGATGAGCTAATCCGCTAACAGTACCTTATCTGCCAGTCTGGAGCGAGTGGAGGCAGGGAAGAGAGCAGAGGATGGGATGCAAATGTATCTTCCACTTTTGACACGGTCTGCATTTAAAGTAGAGTTTACAAGAGAGAGAGAAAGAAAAGACCATCAACCACAAGCGTTCTATCTCGACTCTAGACCATGTTTCACCTTGACACAAACCAAGAATAATTAGTCTAATTTAAGTCTGATGAAATTAATTTTTAACCAATTTATCTTAAGGACAAAAAAGGCAACCTAGTAGATAGTTTTGTTATGTAATTTGTCTTCGGGGAGCCTTAATAATTCTGCACCTTAACAAACCAATTAAAATGAAAACAAGACTAATAGTTCAATCCCAATACACCGCTTAGCCCTAACCCTCTTTTTGCTCATGCGAGCCCAGAGGTATGGTATTGGGATAGAGTAGTAAGGTGAAGTGTTACGTAACATGACCCCCAGAAAGGTTTTTTAGAGGCACATTTCAAATGTAGTGTTATAAGAAATCATCTGCAAGATAAAGCAACAAGAGAAAACCATAAATGTATTTTCTTCCTTAATAAAAATGTAAAACTTACGATAATCATCGTATTATCTTAGTCTAACATTTCAATATATTATGGTCCTTTTCTTTATAACATGCATATTAAAATAAATCACTTACATGTTGATGTCTCTGTACATTCATTCTGTTGGAAATGCTTAATGAAGCTGTGTTCTTTTGAAATATTTGATCGAATTATAGTGTGAAACTTAAGTTGAGAACAAATCGCTTGCATCCATGGTCTTCTATCTCAATCAGATGAATGGCAAATGTCATTGTGATAATACCAATATTGCTATAGTTGCATCTGCTTATGTAAGTGATCAGTGCTTACAGATGATGTATTAGGGTCTTGAACCTCTTTATTGAGAGATTTAAGCCACTACCCCTTGAAACTCTATTCCAAGAGGCAAGGGAGCACTCACAAAAATGAAGGGTAGAGGTAAAAATAAGCAATGGGATTGTGCCTTTAGTCCTCTTTGAGACTGTACAGTACTTAATGGTAATGTCATAATGACAATGAAAACACCATAATGTTAATGTCTAGCAGGTATGTTTACAACATGCTGTTATAAAAAAGAATGTTTTTAACTACGCTTGTGTCTACTGTGTCCAACTTACTGTGTGTTCACAACTTAGATTTGTGTCTTTACTGTTTGTCTTTCTTTTTGCCCTGCAGCGTGGTCAAACTGCACTCTCTATCGCCATGCAAGGTTCCCACACGGATACAGCCGCCCTCCTGCAGGCCCATGCTAAAGCTCGAGCTTTATAGTACTGGAAAACTGGAATACAATCTGCAGATATATGATCCTCTCTCATTTGCTCTTTTCTGGCTGATGCACTTTGAAATCCGGTTTAATGCTGATGCTGTGTGCTTGGGTTGAGTTGTTGCTGCCATATTGTTTCTGAACTCTGGACATCTGCACAAGCATTAGCGTGAGTTTCGGATGGGATGTCAGTGTTATAACAAAAAACTCCTCAGCAAGTGAGGTAAAGCTTGGATTTTTTCTGGTGCAGTATTCAATAAATGTGCGGTTCTCAATTGTCTGTACTGTTGATGTAAAGACATCACGGTTATGTCTAAACTTTGCACACAAACGTTGAATCTTAGCTTTGCAAACTATGCAATTAGAAATATTTATTTTATGACATGTTTATTGTATTAGGCGCCTGAATATGTTGACAATGATCAAAAGGTCTGTGTTGTTTAAAGTTTTTTTTAGAAAATTACAGATTACTATTTGCATTTTGCAGCACTTTTTAAAATAAAATGTGTGTAAGATATACCAGAAAAAAAACTTGCTGCATGCCAAGTACATGAAAGAAAGAGAGTTTGTCGGTGCAAATAAACCAACCTGTTGATTTCACTCACTAGAGATTGCTATACTGATGTATAAACGGCTTGTTTTTAATAAAATGACAGAAAACTGAACTATGTGTCGTTTCACACAGGCCAACATGCTCTAAAATAACCTTTCAGGCTGCATTAGGAACTCATTCATCAGCTCTGTTGCTGTAGTGATGAACCCGACCAGCAGGTGGCGCAGCTCCTCCATTTCACTACAGCCGGCCAAACACAATAACACACGGAAAGCAACAATATACATAAAGCTGGAATTCTAAAATGAGCATATCCAAGGGATTAGATCTAATCCTTTTCAAGTGTGACAGACAATTATAAACATGACACCCACAGAATGGTACTAATTCCACTGTGAGAGAGGACACAATGAGATTCACCTGCAATCTGAGTGTATGGCAGCGTGTACGGCCCCAGTCAGGTGTGAAAGCAGATGTGTTTGAGGGGGCCTTTGTTCCTCTAACCCCCTGGGAAACAGTAAGGGACAGACATTTGGCTTTGTGGCGAGGACTTGAGATTATGTTGGTGAGATAAGACAAAAAGGATTGAGTGTGGAGATGGGGAGGAGGCTGGATTTCTGTGTGACAGAGCAAAGCCACCTCATTTCCCCTGAGGATTTTTTTTCAGCCTGGCTGACTGACTGTCCTGGTGCCATAATGACCCTGAGCAAAAAATATATCCTCAGAAAGAGAGAAATGGAAAGGTGGGGATAGAGTCAGCTGCTTCTCCATCATAGTTATGAATGCAAGCAGACAAACACGACAATAAAGCGACTTAAGTATGGAAATCAGTCTTCCCTGAATGGATCACCAATGTTTATGGATGAACTACAAAATAAAAGCGTTTTGACAATATGTATTCATGTGTATTCATAGGCCATGTTCCTGTTCCACAGCTGCAGCTGTAAATTCACCATCCCCCACCCACACAGGCTCTCACGCCACAGCGAGTAAAGGTGTTCATCGTAGCGTTTGTGCAGCAGTTAACATCTGTGACGTGTATCTGTCTGCCGCAGGATCCACTAGACTAATAAAAGATACTTATTGCACAATATACTAATGGGGAGTGGTACAACAAGAAAGAGTTTGAAGGCATTTACCCTGCTACAGTTTAATAACGATAATGGACTGGATTTATCTACGACTGCTTTTTAGTCTGCTGATGAATCACTTTGTAAGTGGATGAATGTGAAAAGCATCTCAGTCAAAATGGACTCTAAACATACCTTATGAGCTGCTTCTTATCTGCTTTAACATTAAAAGCAAAACTTGAAATCACAAGCAATAAAAACAGACCTTGCTGAATTTAATACAATCGGAGGGGTTCTGCTACAGCCCCACTTGGCCACTCAGCAAGTATCAAACTTACAACAGAAGCTGCTGTAAGAAAATGACATTTAGTGTTAATATTAGATTCAGTCAGTCAGCTGGCTCTACGTGTGGTACATGTGAGCAAGTCACACAAAAGTAAAATAAGACGTATTACACAGTACCTTATCAGAACATAGGCTTGCTTCCTTAAAGGAATACTTCTCGCACAAAATGATCATTTGCATATCAGTTACTCACTCCATGTTATGGCTGAATTTGTGGGCAAAGTTTCATGTTCTCGCATGCCTCCACTGTGAATGAAGAATGAAGAATTCAAAAACAGAGAAAATCCTGTGTTGAAGTCATTGGGGTCAACTTTAACTGCAAAACTATATAAAAACATCCAGTTACTCTGAAACAACATGTGCAGGAAAATCCGAGTCTCACTAATTTTGATGGCCACATGCATTATACTTAAGTTCATCAACGATTTTCTCCATTTTTGGATTCTTGCGGTTACAACAGTTTTCTTTACAAATTCGACATTTTTTGCCCCTTGTGGTCAGATATCCACAACAAGCTAAAATCACACACATTTTACAATTAACAACTATGGCTGATATCGAAAAATGTCGGCAAATGACTGCCTGTTTACAAACCCAGCAGACACAAAGCAATGTAAGAATGAGCAAAGCTCTGTGAGCTGAAGGGAACTGCACAGTTGGAGAATAGTTCTCTTATGAGTTTGTCACTATGAGTGACACCTTTCACATTACACACAGTCAGTAGACACATTGTTAATGTAAGAAAAAACAACAAGTGCTGCTTTAAAACAACTAATTTTAGAGGACCGGAAAATGAAAGGAGACTTATTGTGCTAATATCTGGTTTGTCTTTCATGGCCCCACTTGTCAGAGTTTAGCGTAACTTCCATTGTCTCTCTTCACAGATCTCCAGTGTAACAGTATGTCACAAGTTATATGTTTAACATAGGACCATAATATGTGTGATATTGCATATTTTGTAGAAGAAAATAAACCAGCACACATTAAGGACATTTTCATTCAGATTTTATATATCAATATATAGAGATATTCAAAAGTAATCCATTACAGAAAATCAAAAAGTGGAACCAGTTTGGTCTTCATACAGTTTATCTTTGCATGTATAGTAGTTGGCTGATCCCTGTCCTTTTCTTGAAAAATACTACAGGAAAAATGAAAAAGTAAACAAAAAGGCACAAAAAAACCCAAAACAAAACAAACAAAAAAAATCAATCATCTCATAACACCAAGGTTGGGAAGCGTTGCAAAGATGTCGGAGTATTTTTACGGCAGGGGACACCATGTTTTACGTGGGCTAACAAAGAATAAAAAAGGGTTGCACACGAAAAGGATGCTAAATGGTGCACGGCAAGAAACAACACAAACCACTTTGGTGGATATTTCAGATTTCTTACAATCAGGGAATGCAGTGCTCTCCTTTTATACAAATAAATTAATATACCTGTCAACACTTTATCTAAAATCTTATGTACATCTTTTCTTTTACATAATTGTATAATACATTATCAAAAACCTTATGAAAACAATATTTACAAATCAATGAATCAAAAAGCACCCTCAAAGCTTCTCCAGTGTCACACACACATACAACACACACACACTCACACTCACTCACACACCTGTGTATCCGCACACCTTCGTACACGGTTTTCTTTCATGCAATGCACAATACAGAAGGCATTCTAAGAGGGTTGTGCAACAAAGAGCATACAAAACAGTTCAAATATGGCTGTGGGATGAACGTTAGCACTCACATGCATAATAATGAAGACACACACAAGCACACACACAGACTTTTTAAGGTTCATGAAAGGAGAAACAGTGTTAATGACGGGGCTAAACCAGCATGAAACAGGTTTCCTGACAGGACAAGTTGGTTTCAACCTCATTACATCAGAGTCAGATTTTTGCTTTCTGTGGTTACATCACATGACAGGTCCTTTTTCACCATGCAGCCACCAGCTGGGCCCTCCCACATGGCACTATCCAAAACTGTCTGCTCAGATATCGGCCATCTCTAAAGGAGGGAGGAGAGCGGGCTGTGGAATCCAGCTTGCTTTTGTCAATGTGTGTGTGCGTACATGTGTGTGTCTTGCCTGCAACAATGAATGGCTGCATTGTCAGCTGGTGAGCAATTATGCATGCTGTTTGTGTTTTTGCAGGGCAAGTGCACATTGTCACCGTCCTCTGGAGAACAGCAGGAATTCGCTATCACTGCACCCCGTGTGTGTTCATGTGCGCATTTGTCACAGTCAAAAGCGGGTGATCAAATAAAATTCTTAACACTCAAGGATTTTTGTCAACCACGAAACACTGCAACCTGACTAAACGCTGGCGTCTATTGCTTTTCTCAAACCATTTAACATCTAAACAAGTCACAATAAGACAGAACTCCTGCGTAAAATCCACTTCTCACTAACCTCACATCCTTTCTGCTCATCGCTCTGAATATTGTATGTCTCCATTTTCTTCTTTCCAGTCCGCAAAATCTGCTGCACTCTCACAAAACTCTAGGGCGTTGGAGGTCAAGTAAAAACGTTTCTCCTCAAATCGTCTGTGTTCAACTGCACTACGAAATCTTAGACAACTCGCCCTTAAAGACTCGCCTCTGAACCAGAGAGAGAGCACATAATATGGCTGGTAACCTTTCTTTAAAATCAATCAGAAAGGAAACATAAAAAAAAAACCTCCAGCAAAACTACAATAGACAGCTGCGGTAATGACATATATGACATTTGTGACTCTAACATGAACCTGCACAGATTGTCCCATCAACGCAGAAGCTGTCCCAGTTTCTGAGCTCCTCCTTCCTAAACAGCATTCCCAGAGCTCCACAGCCCAGCAGGAATAACACAAAGCCCAAATTAACACATTAAGGATGAAACAGAACCTCTCACCAGCCCCGTCCTAAAACGTAAGACACACAGCACACACCACACTCGGTTATCAATGCAAAAGACTCAAAAACAGGGAACCAGTCTGACTCCATATTCCAGATCAGGTCAATGTTGGGAACACATTACAACACATTAATAATTCTGTAATTAATTCTCAGCATTTACTGGAGAAAGAGTAGATCCAGCTCCAGCACAGAAAAGGTATGAAACTATTGTTTAAGGATGTTATTAAATCGGCTGCTTTTCAAATGGAGATTGGCATAGGACATGGCTGTGAATGTTGGCTGCATGTTAACACTTGATGATATGTTGTTCGTACCTTCTGCAAACTCAGTCCAAGTCACCCCTGACCTCACTGTGTGTGCGTGTGCCTGAGCGGCCGTCTTCCCCTGAATTCGCTCTCATGGGTCACTTCGCGGTGGAGAGCATGGGCTGCTCTGTGTACCAGTGAGTTCCTGGGTCAGGCATGCTGCCCCCGAGTGGCAAGGCGATGAACTGCGGGCAGGTGCCGCCTCCTGCTCCTACGACTCCCATGTTGACGCCCTGCGGGTACGGGTGGTGGTGCGTGTGGTGTCCCATGCCGTCAGTCCGCCCGATGTGAATCTCGTCCTCCTCGCCCTCGCCGGTGGTCTTGCGGTAGACGGGGTTGTCGAAGTTCATGCTCTTGGTGGAGTTGCGCCGCCAGTTGCGCCACACCAGGTAGACTCCGGCGCACACCAGGCCAAACACCACTGTGGCAACGATAGGAACTGCATGCGTTTAACACACAGTGGCAGGGACACGGGAAGGGGGAGGCGTTAACGAGGCATAACGGGTCCATGGCATGAAATGAGAGGCACGGAGAGGAGCACAACAGGCATGCGGGGGACAGAGAGGGCGGGGGGCTGCGGTAGAGACGTTGTGTGTGTGGGTGGCTCGGCTAAACGTCGGGTCAAAGTCGGGTCATACGCAAACCAACGGACCTTTAACGACGACTCTAAATCAGTGGTGTGAAGCAGCATCAGTGGCTTCACTTCAGAGTAAATTAGTTTTAAACCGTCCTCGGGGAGTAAAAATTTAACTATCATATTACATCACAATCTCTTGGCAACTCATCCTCAGCAAATGTGTCCTTGAATAAGCAATGTAATTTAATAATGCTTTATTAAATTACACCAATAAAGCACCAATAAAGCTTTCATGGTGTATTTTTTTTCAACTGTCTGTTCACTTAATGAAGTGCTTGATGAGAACAGTTCATCTGAACTAACTAACTAACTCGTTTTGTTTTATGTCTGTGTTTTTCATTGATTTTACTTGTTTATACCTCAAAGTACACAAAGAGTCCAAGGTAATACTTTCCCCATATGCAGTATGTTATATGAGTCAAAGTAGGACCAGCTTTACGTGAGAGAAAATACTCCCAGGCATATCTAAGCACCAGTTTTTTTTAAGATGTGAATTTTTATGCAATTTTTGGATACTCTGAGCACCACAAACAAAATTAAGAGTGATTGTGCAATCAGTCTCACTCCTATCAGAGTTTACACTCCAGCAACCCCAGCCAGTGTTAGCTGTGTTACTGTTACATTTGCATAACACATTAGAGGGTACTGATCCCAGAAGCCTTTTTTCTTGAGTCATTAAAAGTGAGTGCATACTGTTTGAAAAATATATCAGGTATGAAGTCAAACCTATCTATGTTAGATCAAAATAACAGTATGATCTTCCTTTTTCTTTTAAAATACTTGCACTAACTTGCTCTACTCTGCAAGACAAGAGCAACACTGTAGCTTCATTTCAACTACATACATCAGCTGGTAAAAATGCTGACCTTTTCTCTGAACATAGAGCCTTAGGAATATAGTAGCACGATATCATGTATGAGGCCTTCACAAATAAAATATATATATGCTATGTAATGTATAATGTATGTATAATGATGCACCCGTCAATCATGTCACTCACAGCTCGTGAACTGCGACCTAACTTGAAATAGGCAGCGCTAATCAAATATGGACCAAAATTCTGTTACTGCATTGCCTATCTTTCACCTCAGATGTTTCCAGAAATGTATTTTAGTGTACTCCTTAGCTGGAGAACCTGCCAGCTGATGCTTTGTTTTCAGCTTTTTAAATAAAAGTTACCAACAGGAGATTTAAAGTTGGCGACAGAGAGCATTTAATCCAACTAATGATCTTACAGTTGACAAAATCTGTTCACTACAGATGTCATTTCAGTTTCCAAAATCAACAGTTACCAGCAAGAAATAAAAACCCTGCTTTTGTCTATCTCTGCCTGAAAACAAGGACCCATTGCTTCAAAAGTACTAAGAAATTTTAGTGATAAATGTGACACTTTTTTTTTTTTTTTTTTTTTTACTTTAAACTGTATATGTGCCATTTAAACAGAAAAATACAGGTGTAGCAAACTTGCATTGGTTTTCAAAATGTGGGTAAATGAAACCAAAACTAACTGAATGCCTCAATACCACAAAGGGTAAATGAGATTTTTTTTTTTCAAATATGGTGCTTTATGTAGCATTAGTATGCTAACCACACAGAGACACACGGTCTACTGACAAGTGTGGCTGTAGCAGAACCCAACACAACAACACAGTGTGAAGTGAATAATGCAGTGTGGCAGCTATGTCAGACGCACAGAAAATGACTCCCGAGAAAGCTCAGCGAGGAAGACCTGTGGGCCAGGCTTCTCTCATCCTGCCACAGCAGGGTCAGTGTGAATGGACTACAAACAGAGTGGCTATAGGCAGCAGGTTGACAGCAGCTTTTACGCAGCCCTGCAGACCTTTAATGTAGACATACACACACACAGACAGGGAAGGCTTCCGGTGACTTACCGATGGGGATGACCACTCCCAAAACAGCCACTGTCAGGTTCTCGCCCAAGAGGAAATGCTCGCTTCCAGCTGATGGAACGAGAAAGAGGAGTTAGAGCGAGAGTCAGAGAACACAGCAGAGCGAGAGAGGACAAGAGTGAAAAACGTACGCAATTCAGGAAAAAAAAGTGTGTGAGAAATAGAGAGAGAGATAAGCAGAGGAGGCAGGACAGGAGAGCCGGTGGAAGAGGAGGGAGATAAAACAGAGAGGTGGGGAGCGACTGATCATGCGTGCACGGCTGTGAGTGTTCTACAAAGAGAGACAGATAGTAAAAAGGAGGTTGAAATAAAAATGAAAGAGAGAGAGGAAAATGATGAGCCGCGTGGCATTTGCTGGGGTGTGACCTTGACATTACCCCTGACCTTCTACTGTGCACTTCATCCATCAGGCTCCAATGTCACCTCACACTCATTACATATCACATACTTACTAACACACCTATTTATGTGCAGTTACACAAGTGCACGCATGTCCCCGCAGACATGCAAACAAGCTGCAGCCCTCACAGAGCACCATTTATGGAAGGAAAGGCAACATTTTCAATGGGACAAGATGCCATCCATCAGTCCTATTAAAGTCAATAGAGCCAGGTTGTTGGGGTTAGTAGATACCTCACTTTAATGTCATCATTACACTGAGGGTGACGTTGTTAGTTACATTATGAGTGTGACTAGGACTGTAGGATGTGGTGCTTGGCAGGAGATGAGGACACTTAGGTGAAAGTGCCCCTTTATCAGAGAAAGAGCCCCATTTCTCGTTAACTCTGAATGGGCCACTCTGCCCTTTCAAAATCATACAGAGGACCCTAGAGGTCACAAGAAAAATGTTAAAGGGACAATTTACCACCAAAATCCAAAATATACATTTTCCTTTGACCTGTAGTGTTATTTATCAGTCTTGTTTGTTTAGGTAAAAGTCTCCAAGTGGTGGAGATATCGGCCATAGGATAGTCTGCCTTCTCTCCAATACAATACAACTAGATGGCATTCGGCTTGTGGCGCCAAAAAATTATATTCGCAAAACTTCAGAGCAATGTCTCTTTATAGAAATCATTACCCGGTTGCTTAAGACAATCTCAGACCTTCCAATTTTTAGGAAGCCTTGAGTAACACCTTGGCCAAGGGACTAAATGAACTGCACTTGTAGCACCACTGAGCTACCTAATGTTACAGCTCTGCCGAGGAGGACCCCAATCATGTTCACATCATGCGCTGTCATGAGTATGAGCCTCTCATCCATGAGTAGATGCACGCTTCCTTCTGAGTGGTACGGTTGGCATGAGTAGTTTGGCAGAAAGAAGAGTAACCGAGTCATGAATTCTGTGGAAAGACATTGCTATTGAGTTTTCAAAATGTACTTTTGTAGCTCTTTGAGCACCACAAGTCCAGTGTCATCTTGTTCCATTATATTGAAGATAAGGCAGACATCTCTACGGCTGATATCTCCAGCATTCAGCAAAGCACACCAAAACAATCTAGCAATTGTGAAAAAATATCACTACTGGTAAGAGGAAATGCATTTTTTTTTATTTTATTTTAGGGTGAACTGCTCCTTTAATCACAAAGTGCTGGATTTCTTGAATTGAATGTAAGACTGTGACATCAAGGAATGAATGTTAAAATATCAGCTTGTAAGTCTCTAAATGAGACTTATTTATAGTATTCATTGTAGAATTTTCAGTATCTTACCACACAGGCAGAAATGACCGAACATTATAATTCATAGCCCACTTACAGTGTTGGGAGACACTGCTGTCCCCTGCAGGTGTGGTGGACATGACCATGGCAGTAGCAGAGGAGTGGGAGCCCAGTGCCTTAGACTCTTGTGACGACAAAGGCTTAAGGGTGGAGAGGGGTGTGAGAGGCTCTGGGGAACCAGATGGAGCTGTGGTCAAGTGGCCTGTGGCGTCTGCCTGTGATACTCCCCCTGAGGGTGGCGGGAAGTCTTCTGCAACAGTCGCTCTGGTGCCAGTTGTAAATCCAGTAGGAGGTGAGGATGTCGAGGTCATTTCGTTTCTCGGTGCTGCTGCAAAGCAAAGGAAGAGTGGCATGAAAGCTTTAGCTTAATTTTGTAAGATGCAAAACAAATATATCTTACAAGTTGGGTTGTACAATCCATAATCAGTGTATCACACAAAGTAACTGCATGTAAGTGTGAGCACGTTAAAGTGTATTTAGAATATTTCTGCTTGACTTTGCCATCAGACAGCCTTTTCTGAGTGGGGGCCGTGCAATCTTCAAAGTCACCACACTCCATTGACAAAAAAAAAGTAATTTTACGTCACAGAACCGGGAGCTGCTGGTCTACCGCTGGCTTGATAGCTTAGTTTATTTTTGTTCTTGTGTGACCTTGGTGTTACAAAGGGTTACTTCTTATTCACCAAAGTCACACAACAACACAAACTGACTAACTGATTGAGGCGGCAGTAGACCAGCAGCTCCTGTGTTCTGTGAGGTAAAATTACCATTTTTGTCAATGGAGTCAGGTGACTTTGAAGAGAACGGCAGTTTCCTTTTGGAAAGGGCTGTCTGTTCAAGTAGAGAAAATATTAAACTTAAACTGATATTGATTATTTTTAAGTGAGCAAAATATATTTTGCTTCGGCCCCGTCCCAGTACATCCCTTAGCTTCCTTAGCTACACAACAAACTGGGGTTGTGCTGCCTGACATCTAGGTTACTGCATGTCATACACTGACTACTGATAAGTACCTCATACAACCCCACTCTAAAAGATTCAAACTATTCCTTTAAAGAGGGTGGACAGAAAGACATGAACTCAATTTACAACAGCAAGCTTTGAGTCTAAGTCACAAAATCCTTTTATCTTTTACCTTTGTGAACCCTATAATGCCTCTTTCAGTCAGAAACATTCTTGTGTATAATTATGGGGAAATTAACTGATCTCGTGCCTGTTCAAAGCAGCTGTAACCTGCCTGGCATGACAGGACAGCATGGACATCATATATATAATATTGTAATAATACAACAAATGTCGTATTTGTTTCAGAGATGTGGTGTTAGATTGCATTACACTGCATAGTGCTCCATTTTATTGTATCCACTGCCTTTATGTGTTGCTTAGCAACTATCTTTTTGACTTAAAGGTTTAATAACTATATTGCTTGAAGGGAGCATATTTAATAATTTATCTTGAATTATTGCCTACTACAAATAAAGTCATATATCATGTCATATATTACATGTGTTCGACTGTATTAGTACTGTGTTAAAACTGATTAAAGCAGTCATTAACAGTCACTTCCAAACAGTAATGAGTATCAGGCACTACAGTGCTTATATGTATACAGTTGGGAAAAAAGAGGTGGATTAATTGTGTAATTGATTATTACTGATTTATATCAATAATACAAAATAGAATTATTACATTACAGAAATCCTATTTGATTACCTAGTATTTGACATTTTAACCTTTTTAAGATGGATGTCTTTTGTGATATATCTGACGCAAAAAATGTTATCCATCAGATTGTCACTGGCTCTATAGTTGTTACTCTGACTACAGATTGTGAACTTCCACATTGAGACAAAATAGCATAGAAACAGATATAGATTTTCGTTTTTTTTTCTGATCATGTACCACCAATTTAAAGAGGGCAGACAGTTTTGTGAAAAGATCATCTTTGCAGTAGTGAAAGTCTTCTCTTCTGTCTGTTTGTTGACAAAAATTGATCATCGTTTGTCCAGGTATGAGTTGTGTATGCACTGACGCTTTCACACAATTGAAGTTCCTAACAGATACAATTGTTTTGATTTGATTGGTAATTTGAAAACATGTAAGGTCACATCATCTACTTGAGGAAAAAGGAATGCTGCTAACCGATTTCAAAGACCAGTATGGGGCTGATCATGGTAGTCTTGACTGATCGGGATCAGCTAATTTGATCTTGCAGAATCTGATTCACTCTTTTGTTTTACGTCAGCTGTCACGCAGATGTTTTTTACTGGCAAAGGTTTCATGCACATCCATTGTAAAAAAAACCCTGTTAAGTAACAGCTTGGATGCAGGGATTTTTTTAATACTTTGCAGAGTTATTCAATTGTTAAGCATATACATTTTTTTTACAACGTTGAAGAAACCCGCTTCAAGTGTGCACTGTGCAGCTATATTATCTGGGAAAAAAAAGTACAGGACCGGGCCCAGTATATAGGCAGATACTCAATATTACATTACTTGGATTGGGATCGGAGGGAAAAAAACGTGATCAGGTCATCTCCATTGGGAACATTTGTCAGCAGACGGCTGCTCAAAATCAACACTGAGCCAAGCATTACATCTCACTTTCCCCTGTGATGACACTTAATGCAAAAACAAAAGGAGCTTCGTTAAGCGAAGCAGAATCTGATTATGACACAGTGAGCACTGCAGCACTCTGCCCAGCAAATCCCTTTAGGTGGTATTGATTACTTAATACTCTCAATTACCACTTGTCAACACACTCACCTGGCACACAGCCCCTCATATCGGGCCCCAGGTCCTGGCCATCGGGGCAGGCGCAGGTGTATTTGGGCGAGTGTTCAGTAATCTGTGGAGCCTTAAGACACAAGTACTCACAGCCTCCATTGGCCACACTGCCCAGATTACAACTGTCTGGGCCTGGAGTCAGCGACAGAGAGAAAGAGAGAGACATGGAGAATTTCACAGTTATGGTTATATAAATAAGATTATCACTTATTCAACAAGAGGAGATCGCAGAGAGAGACAGAAGAAGTTGCTGCACTTTGTTCCCCACTGTGAGCACTGTTGAATTCCCTTTCAACAAAGCCCATTACAATGCGTAAACAAAATCTAAAAGAATGCAAAGAGTAAAATCTGCCATCACACACAAACCCGCAGATCCTGTGTTAAGGTGCCAGGTACAACTTCACTGTGTTTGTACTAAAGACTTGTTAAGATATAAACTAGAAAAGACAGGTGTGTATAAAGTTTGAATTGGAGACACGGTGACGAAACACAGTGAAAGATTAAAATATAAATGGGCATGGACTGTGCTCTGGAAAGATGGAATAAAAAGCGACAGACAGCCAGAGATAGATATGGAAACTGACGCACAAGAAAGGAAATACACAGCCATCACATTCATGATTAAAAACTCTGTTCAGTTCAACTCAAATCTGGATTGTCCTGTTAGAGGAAACCGGGCTGGAGGCAGGGTTTTGACAGATGTGTGAATGTACTGCTGCTCCCAATGCTTTGATCACTCCACCACAGTCACAAGCCTCAACATCATTTATTCATGTGCCTGGGTCGACACAGATCCACGGAGGAAACTTGGTCACAGAGATGCGACTCGGCTCACACGATCACAGTAAGGGGCAGAGAGCAAAAAGAAATGAACATACAAAGTCTCATACTGTGCGCGCACACACACACACACCTTGCGGCTGGCGAAGCTGGTGGAAGACCACAATGTCATGGGGGTCGTTGAGGTTTTCAGCCAGCGTGTGGATGTCTTGACCAGTCAGCCTGTTGGCCATGAAGACGGCCGCCCTGTCTCTGTCTGTCCAGTAGATTCGATCCTGAAGCACACAAGGAATCATTTTCTTTTAGATGGGAAGTCCATTTATACAGTGCAGTTCAGAAACACAGCATTTTAAAGTGTCCAAGTGTCCAAAAGTGTCCAAAAGTGTCCAAGTGCAAATGAAAATAGGACATTTATAGTATGTGTATATAGGATTCAGTAGCATTTAGAAGTGAGGACTGCAGATTGCAACCAGCTGAAATCAGCTGGAACTCCCAGTTAGGATTCTTTCAGTGTTCATTGTTAAGGAGGTTTATACCGAGAGCCGAGATATTTAATAACTTCAATCCTCCTGGTTTTTCAAATTTATTTCATTTAATTGGTTTGTGGAGGCATACAACAAATGTTTTTTTAAATTTTTATAAAAAAATTAGTTTTCAGCCCTTCTGCATTGGCTTTATTTTTCAGCCTCAGAGGTTGCTGCCTGTAAATTACACAAGACACTTTTCACTATTTCCTGACATTTTATCAACAAAACAAATGATCAATTAATAATGAAAATAATTGCCAAAGCAGTTGATAATGAATACAATCATTAGTTGCAGCCCTTCTTTGGTTTACAACTAAATACATACAAAAGTAATGTCATTCCCATCAGCCTAGGCTGTACTTTGCGTGTACTGCTAATTAGCAAAGTTCAACCTGGTAAACATTATATCTGCTGAGCCGCAGCATGTTAGCATTGTCATAGTGAGCATGTTAGCATTTAGCTCAAAGCACCATTGTGTGCAGCCTCACATGAGATGCATGCTTAGGGAGAAAACACAGTGCTAACAGCTGTAAATTCTTGGCTCAGAGTACTCACAAGCCTAATTTATTTGAGGAAACATAATGGAGAGAAAATTAGGGCAAGTGAAATACACTGATAAATATTTGGTGCCACACATTGTTAAATTCATTATCTCTTGCAGAAGAGAGTGTGTTAATTTAGTTTTTGCTGCAAATAATATGAGGCAATGAATCCATCAAGGAAATGCAAATGCAGAGGTTTAATGGTAATTGAGATGTGTTTAATTCAATTGGAGTGCAACATAAAGCAACAAGCATGCAATAAATGGGCCTGTGATAACTTGTTGTGGAAGAGGATTCAATCTATCAGTTGGTTTTAATTTAATAGGTTTCAAGTGTCTGCAAATTCTTTCTGGTTTGTTACAAAGTTATTTCTTAAATGATTAACACACATCCTGTTTAGATTAAAATATAGCAGCACAGTGGTAAACATTCAACATGCTGGTTGTTTATAAATTGATTTGTTTGCTTTGTTTCCCCAGTTCACTCCCACGACAGTTTAACAAGACACTCTGACATTTTTGGCGGTTGCCTTAGAAACTACAGGCCTATCTCCAGCAAGACAATAGGACACTACAGGAGTGTGTGTGTGTGTGTGTGTGTGTGTGTGTGTGTGTGTGTGTGTGTGTGTGTGTGTGTTGAGTCAGTCACTGAGTCAGAAAGAGATGGCAATGTGATGTACACTACAATAGGCTCTAGTCAATATCAGGGGGCTGGTAAACATCCTCAACAAGAAGGTCACCTTGTCGTCACAACAGGGCAGAGAGCAGAGAAGCCCCGGGTCGATTACGTGTTACACCAGAGGGAATTTATCATCATTTCTGTGAGCTGAACTACAGTTCTGCCTGCAGGGTGGACTAACAGCAGAGTACAGTAAGAAAAATCCTCAAGGTTATGATTTGGACATCTTACCTTGACTGGTATTTTTAAAGGTTAAAACTGTGAGAAACAAGAGTGTCGGAATGTACCTCTAATCCTTTTTACTCACGTATTGAAGGAAAACATTTTAGGTACTTCTACTTAAGCTGGGTTGCTCCATTTTATGCTACTCTATACTTCTCCTCTAATACATTTCAGATTCTTGTATTTTTAAATCCACTACAATGACTATGTTTACTTGCACAAAATGTTCCAGTTTTTACCATTATTCTACAAAAGACAATATAATAATATGTGAAAATTAATATTCCACTCTCCCCATTTACATGCAGCTGTGTATATAGTCAGAGTAACTTGCCCTAACACATCATTTATCACGTCTAAATATGGTAAATATGCCCTTTTTTCTGCAAAATAGCATTAAAAGAAGTTTTCTCCCAATGGTGGACTTGTTGGGCCATACAACACAGCCTCCTTCTTTTATTCCTTTTACCACCTTCTTGAAAATTTATCCCTGCCATCTTTGTACATGTCCAAAAACCTGTCGATATCCAAGTCTTTCATAAAACTTAAAAGTAGGTCAGTTTCAATTCAAAAAAATGTCTGGGGAATTGAAAACAAAAAGTTAATTTAATTTAGAATATTAAAATAGACTTTCTTGGACCCCTCCCAGGTTGCACAGGGTGGGGCTGTGGGTTGACATGCAATGAAAACAATGACACTCTAGTTCATATGCTGTGGTGCTGCCCAAAAGTACACCAGTTGTGGTTGTCTACCCACGACTACTTTCAAACAGTTGTTGGCCAAGACGTCTCTTTCACTCCAGGCTTTTCCTTTTGTTTGATCTTTTTTGTTTGTTTTGTTGTGTTCTGCTTTGTTTTGCTGTATTTAGTTTAATTCTCTATTATCAATTTTTAGCTATCCAGCTTTATATTGTTTTTTCTTTATTGTTATGTGTCATATTGAATGTTTACTGTGGTTGTAATCCTTCTCTAAAAAATTTAAAAATATCTGTATCACAAAAAAAGTTGGTATGTTTCTTCTTGGGTTCGTCTTATGGCATGCATCTCTATCCTGGCCTTGTAAACTGTTGGCAAGTTAGTTTGAATACAATGCACAGAGCTGACTGTAAACAGACAAAAGGCTGTGTGTCCCAAACTGCCTATAAACTCTAAAGTCAAAATGTAAGTAAATGTCTGAATGTGGAACTTGTTCTTGTTCCAGTGGAGTACCTTGACATGTTGGTATTGTGAAGGTAAGAATTTGAATACTCTTTCCACCTTTGCTTTTTAGATCTGGTACTCTTGCTACTGTCAGAGGTGCTACATCTGAATCCAGTTTTGGTGTTCTGACTTAAAAAAAGTCACCTGTTTCATGATCTCCTAGCTCACAAATGTAATTCTAACCCATGTGGATATATATTAAAAAAAATTTAAAAATCCAAAAATCTTGTTAATCGGATCTGCTGCTGAGTAAATTCTGTATCGCTGTTCCCACTGAGACCAGTTCCCCTTGACAGGAGTCCACAGGGGAATAGGCACACATGTGTGATGTCATTAGCACTAGAAAGTGGCTGGGACTTTGCTGCAGTGGCAACACCAGGGACAAGCCAGACAAGAGTTTGTAAGCAAAAACATACACACGTACACATGCACACACAATATAGAAACTACAAGGCAGCAGATTTGATATAAGCTCTTTGGTGATGGCCATGACTTATAACTCTCACACACAGGGAAGCTGGCTGAAGACCAAAATCATGAATGTGTGGGTTGCTTTTGGCTGCTCTCTACTCCCTATAGCCGTCTTCTGTTTAGTATTCTCAGCCACTCAGTACCACAACGGAAAACAGACAATACAAGAAAGACAGACAGACAGACAGACAGACAGACACACACACACACACACACACACACACACACACACAGAGCATACAGTAAATTGAATTTAACAGTCATTACATTCTGACTCCCAGTCACACTGCAGGCCCCTGTGAGGCTAATGAGAAAAGATGTAGATATGATGAGATGTGGGAGGTTGGATGGATGATACCATGGACAACAGCCAAAAACCATTATAAAATCTGTTGCACACAAACCTCAAAAACAGCCAGAGCGTACGGATGTCCCAGTCTCTCTGCAGACGACATGTGTGTTCTGCGATGAGCTCCGTTCAGGTCCACACTGGCTATGAGGTGCAGCTTTGAATCCACCCAGTACAGACGTCTGTTGGCTACATCTGAGAAACACAAACACACACACACATGTGGATAGGACTTTCCCAAGCTGAGTAGAAATTGATTGTGTTCGCGGTAAGCACTCCTGCACTCTGACCAACAAATCCCTTTAGGTGATATTGATTACGTTTTAAAATGTCAGATTCTCACGATTACACCACACCAAGTTTTACTGTGTCGATCTATAACTTCTCAAACACTTCAAATGTCATTTATAAGCAACTGTGATGACTTAATAAATTTATTTCTCAGCCATTGTCATTTAACATTTACCCTTATAATTTCTGATACTTTTGAGCTTTACATACAATGAGTTGATTCACTTAGCATGAGCTCTTTTTCAGCGTAGCACTGTGCTTCAGGCAAATTTTAAAATATAGCACTGTGTAATTAGGGTTGGGCAATATATCAATATTACATATATGTTGTGATATGAGACTAGATATCCTCTTTGATTATGGATACCACAAAATCGTTAATATGTCGTTCCTTTTCTGGTTTTCAGGGGTAACCTCTATATTTTTTGGTTTTCAGCAGTGGCCAAACAGACTGCAATATAATCACTCGCTGCGAGCCTCTACAGTGAATTTAGCTCCACCAAAAGTATTTGTCTTTGACACTGACAGGCTCAGATTGTTATTATAACTGTCTGACAACGTAACGGAAAGGATCCCTTCAGAGATAGACCTTTTTTATTTTAAGGAATAAGATCCTTTTTGCTTAACCAGACACACCCCAGAAATCCCCATCCCTAAACCCACCGGACTCTTTTTAAATAAACAGTAGTTTTATCATGGTAAAACACACTTCATTCAAAGTTGATAGAAACAAAATAAAACTCACAGAAGTTGTCTTGGTTTGTTTTTCCAACGTTCCAACAATCACCAACTCTGATTTGGTTGAAATGAATTCTTAATTCACCTTGTTAAATGTGAAGATATGCTGGTTCAATTTGTGGTAAAATAACTGTTTTGTTAAATTGAGTCTGGTGTGCTTGGCAATAGCACTTTTGGGGCTGTTTCTAGTTTTAAAAAAAGGATCTTATTCCTTAACAAAAGGTCTATCTCTGTAAGGATCCAGGATCCATTCCATATTGCTGACAGGCACTTTGAAAAACAGTCTGAGCCTGTCAGTGACAAAAACAAGCACCTTGAGTCGACATATACTGACAGTGTTTAATTGCACACAGAGATTACATTACAGTCTTTTGTCCATGCAATACCAAGCCAAAATTGTTGTTCCTATTAGTAACTTAGACACAAAACATGAGAAAATAGGATGCCACTTGAAAAATACCAAAGATACCCTTTAAAGGCTGATTCACATTAAAGTGATTTCATATTCTAAACTTACCAAACTACTATTTTATACTATTTTCACATTACTGTTGACCATTTGTCAAAAATCCCATTGTGTCAATATTTAATGAAAGCATCAATAGTAAACTTACAATATTGTTACAATAACATTATTGAGGTATTTGGTCATAAATATTGTGATATTTGAGTTGGGTGTATAACACATAATTTAAGAACCAGAGTTCTTGTCTCACCTAGAGTGATGCCATTGGGCCATTCAATGTTATCAGCCACCAGCACCTGTCGGTCCACTCCATTCATCCCGGCCTTCTCTATCTTGGCTCTCGTACCCCAGTCTGACCAGTACATAAAGCTAGATTGAACAAAGGAAGCACATGTGTTGTGTTATTATGAGGGGTTCATGCAGTGCTGCTTTGCTCAGCAACACGTGAAAGTAACAATGTCATACAGCACAATCATGACTGTTTATACTTTAATAAAATAGCTTCCAGCTTCACATTTATTTTGGAATTATTAGTCTGGTAATGTTGTGCTAAGAGACCCTGTTGTGTGTTTTGCACTGAGACATTTCCCATCAATTAGTTTGTCTGGAACAAGAACAAAGAAACTGCTTCTAACTCCAGGAGGGCGGATTTACTAACTTCATGCCAATTTTTTAGGTGCTAACAAGTCAGATAACGTATTTCTTTATTTGTGAAGAGGACTGCACTGACTATTTTAGCACTGGCATGATGACAGTGCTAAAATAATACACAACCTATTTTGGAATAATCCTACATCAGACTGCAAAAAATAGGGAAATGTCAGTTTTTTCAAGTAGTGGCTGAAAACATTATTTTTTGCTACAAACTGAACAGCAGAGACAATACTGAATACGAAGTTGTCACCGTCGCAACATATCATCATCGCATCACATAATCATGCATGTTTACTTTTACTGTCCTGCCATTCCATCAGATTGTTTGTTTTGCCTGTGCAATCCAAAATGTGTCCTCCTGCGCACAACCATCTGCCCAATTCTATGTAAATGCAGCATCAGACTCACACACGGTCCGGGTCAGCAGCTGCCTAGATGTCTCCATCGAGAGGATGGGACAACTTGACGTAGTGTAATACCTAGTCCCGAAGAGCAGCGTGAAAGCAAGGAGCTCTGACTCTGCAGCTACTTCTAGGGTCATCTCATTATGAGTCCCAGGAAGTACTGCACACTGACTGACAAAAAAAGTCTGGCCGACTTGAAAAATCTCTTCGACTTATGATTCAAATCTCTGACTTTCAGGGGGCATCTTTCAGCTTTCTTAGTGACAGAAACAAAGATAACTGTAACAAATCCAAAGATGTGTGTAAAGTGCACTCTATGGGAGCTGTCTGTTCAGCACCATAAATCACAACACAAGTCATCTTTCCTTTTAATCCTGTGTGTTAACTGAAAAATTCACCATAATTTCCACATTGTTATGTAGATGTTTACCTCAGATATCAAGTGTCCCTGTCGGGCAGTTATGATTGGATCTTTAATATGCAGAATACCTTGCTGTGTGCATGCTTCACTTTAGGCTGTGTTCCTGTTTATTTTTTTTTTATTTTTGTGTCTGTTTTTTTTCATCTGGGTTTGGATCACCAGAACACAAAGGCTGTGGAAGCACATGCTGGCACAGATTCATGAAGCTTCCCAGATTAGGAGCGATCATCTGGGACACAATTTCTAAAAAACTATTGAGTCAGGATGCTAAATGGGTCACAGGCTTGTTACTTTGGATTCACACATACAGCAACAAGAGTCCTCTTATGCTGATCATTAGATGTGGTCCCAGAAGGGGATTATTTTTATTCATTTGCCGTCCTGAAATCACTTAACAAATCTTTAGTCATTGACCATCATCTTCAATATTATAGAACAGGGAAAAAACAGATCAGTACATAGTCGTCCAGCAAAAAGATAAAGAGGATGGTAACCCAGATATACTCAGTTTGACACTCTTTTATGCTGACATACTGTAAATAATTATGTAAATTCATAGCATACAGTTTAATAATTTGCATCCTTTTTGAAAATAAATTAATAGTGCAGGTCAGTGGATGCCAGCATTAAACTGACCAATTGGAATCAATCTTTAAAGACAGTTATTATTGATCCTGTCCTTTCTAAACTGGGTATTACATAATGCAGTCAGTGCTTGATGTCTGAGCTGCTTTCAAGGCATTTCTTATCACGTTCCCCGGACAAACAAACACAACTCCTTCTCCTTACCCATGGTGGGGATCCAGCGCTATGGCCCGCGGTTCACTCAGGTCAGTGTTAATGAGGACCCGTCTCTTGGTGGCGTCCACTGAGGCCACAGAGATGGATTTGTCTCCAGAGTCGGTCCAGTACAGGTTGTGTTGGAGCCAGTCCAGAGCAAGACCCACGGGGGTCTGCAGAAGAGAATCTACCAGCGGCACCTGCTGGGAGGGGTCACTGGCCTCATGGATGAAGGCACTGCAGGGGAAGAGGGAGGGCAATGAGGGGAGAGAGGGAGTATTTTCAGGGGAGGAGAATATGAAAGTCAAAATCTACAGCAAGCCAGCTGTTATTGCAAAATCAATGTGCAGTGTAGGAATGTTGACTGCCCGCTGGGGCCCCACTCTGTGATAATGAATCATATATACCATTCTTTCTCTTCTCTACCAAAATGATTTATTCCTGTAACATATTGACTTATTGTTACTTCACAAAAAGCTAAAACATTTTACAAACTTTTCTTGAAAACTAGTTAGACTGTCACTATAACTATAGAAAAGTAACTGCAATCACAGAAAGGAAATCTAAATTAAATGGACTTGGTAAATGGACCTGCATTGTATAGCGCCTTTCTGGTCTTCAATCTGCTCAAAGTGCATTAACACTACATGTCACATTCACCCATTCACATACACGCTCAGACTGGTGGCCGAAGCAACCACACAACGTGCCACCTGCTACTCACACAGTGATGGCACAGCCAGCAGGAGCAGTTCAAGGTTCAGTTTGTTGCAAAAAGATACTTTGACATGCAGAATGGGGGGCTCAAACATTTTGATTAGTGGACAACCTGCTCTACCTCTTGAGCCCCCGAATTATTAATTGGATGATAATACAATTAAATACTTTTTATTTTTGCCTTTCTTTTTGGCTAGGGTTAGGGTTAGCTCCACACTCCCAGTCTAATATTGTCACTTCAGGCTCCAAAAGTCCAAGATGGCAATGGTCAAAATGTAAAACTTGAGGCTTAAAAAGGGAGTCCTCCAACAAATGGGTGAAGTCACAGTGGCAGCATCCATTATTTTTACACAGTCTATGAGGCACATGTAGGACAGTGACAAGACAAATGAAATAAATGAATGGCCTCAAGATTGTGTATAATCACAACTGATGTATATACTAACTCTCCACTTTCCTCTGCGCTGTAGAGCAACTGCTGAGGGGAGAATGGGACTCGTATGTGAGATGTAGCCTTGGGCCATCCACTGAGCAGGTTCATCCGGGGGTTAGCGTCCTTCTTAGCTGGACCACTTATCAGAATAGACAAGCTTTAACTTGGGGGTTGCCCTCCTCGCTAATGATTTGGCCCCGGCAGAGGTGTGAGGTGAGGGCAAGGCAGCTGTGCTCCCGAACAGGATTTTCAATTTTAGTTTCCCCAGAGATTTTTACTGTTAACATCCATTTTATAAAGAGAACACAGTGCTCCAATTAGAATACACTCTGGGGAGAAACATAGTTGGGATAACAATAGGACGGGTGGAATTAATCTAAAATAATAGCAGGCCTTAGCCATCAACTAGGTTGATTCAGTTTGAAAAACATCAGAAGACTGAACACATAGATTCTCAAATACAGACACATCAAATCATGTCAGGGTGTATTATGGGATTTGGCGTATCAAGTTTCTGTACTGTCACATTTCAATTTTAAAAATAGCTGAACCCTTGTTCCAGTAGTTTGTTTTGGAAAAACAGGGATATATAAATAATGTTTGCAAACTTTCTCGTAGAGAGTAAGAGGCGAGTGTTGCTGTGTCTGTGTGTCTGAGTGTGTTGGTGTCTCTGTGTATCTGCTCGTTTCTCTCTCTTTTGACACAACTGACAAGCATTGTGGAAGCACTGGATGCATATTGTATCGTTTATTATAATCAGATCATTTGTATCATATGAAGCCTATATCTTTTATAACATTCAAAACAGAGTATTTTATGTGTTTTCCTGACAGACTAGGTTGCGGTTTGATTGCTCAACATTGGTGCCGAAAGCAAGCAGCCACTGCTACACGGAAAATCAGCACACTTTGCTGCTGTTTTGCAACCAGTGTAAACCCCACATCAGTCTCTAACATTAGCTCAGGCTTTCAATATAAGATCAGGCTATATTTTCTCTAGCAGATGCATCTGGTTCCTCTCAGCTTTGGAGAGATTTCCAGCGGCCTGAGATGTGCCAGGACAGTCATAAGCATTTATCTAATATAGGGCTTGTTTGTGACAAATATTTTGAAGAGGGGTGCAGTTGAGGCATTTTAGAAAATAACCAAGATTGTTGCAGTTGATGTGGAACTTTCTGAAGCCACTTTCGCATCAGTATTAAACAACTGGATTTTACATTTTTCGCTCAGAGAAGAACTAGCTTTTCTTAAGGGGAAAGATGCAACAAGATTCGGTAATAATTGAATATATCAACTCATATCTACATGATGTAGTCTGTTTAAATCTTTCCATTGCTCTGGCATTTTTTCCCCATTCCTTTGCGCAGAGAGCCGCTATAATGTGCTGTGACTGGCTGGTATAACTACAGTGATCTACAACTGGCAGACCTGGTTATTGGTGGCTCAGTGTTATTGTCACATGCTGATAACCCACTGATGATGCCCGGAAATCGAAAAATAAAATGAACATAGAGATTTCACACTAATTTGCAGTTTTGTCTGGCAATGTTGGGCTTCTGATCAACAGTTAGTGTCTGTCAATAATGTTCCAAGAAATGTCAGAATGCACAAAAAAAGGCAGAAAAAGGAGAAGACTTTGCAAGCAACATAGATGTAAATGATGTAAAAGAAATGGTCTCTGCAAATGTTTTACAAGGAAAGAAATGCATAAAAGTTATCAAATATTAAGCAGTAAATGTAAATATTACTTGGCTTGCAGAAAAACTCCACCGGGTGCCTTTAATGTTTGATTTTCAAAATTAGGCTTCAAATCTAGAATAAGTGTTCTTATCTAAACTCCAATATTGGCATAAAGGGTCATCGGGTTTGGTTTTCAAATCAAAGACCTAGTTTTTGACCCATGACACTGTTTCCAAAATGAAATTAGGTCTGCACTCATAACTGAGGTTTCAGCCATTTATGTTACCTGTAGATTTTCCGGTGAAAGCGATCACACCAGAAGATGCGGTTGTTGGCCACGTCCAGGTCCAGAGCTACAGCGTTCTTCTGAGTGGACACCACTTGGCTGTAGTCTCTCTTCACCAAGTCGATGCGGCGGATCTCGTGCCGGTTGGTGAACAGCAGGTAAGGGCTCTTCCCTGAACACAAAACAAAGAATTTTAAACACTGTGAAAATGTATGAACTTGCAGCCTAAGAATGGGAGAGGTAATCAAGCTGAAACTTACAATCATAGAAAAGTCACAGTGAAAGTAACAGTTTAGAAATAGGATGAATACATTAGTGAGAAGAATACATCATTGGTAGGCAAAGTAAGGATGTGCTTCAATAACAGCCATTAGTTTTGACAGTTTGGTAAAGGGCCAAAAGAGGGGTCCAATTCATTATCTCCTGTCAAAAAACTGCTAAAAAACAGGAACTGCGCATATCCTCTATACAAAGCACCCCTTATACACTGTTACAAACAAAGATGCTAACTATAACCATATAGGGTTCTTCGGCTTGTCCCTATAGAGGAACATTGTTTTGTTTCTGGTAGAACATTTTATAAAGTTTCCACCTAGAACCCTGTCACGTGGTTCTACCCAGAACCTAACATAACAACTTATACCTGAAACTGTCTGTGAAAGGTTCCACTTAGAACCTCTTACAAGAGTGTCTACAGAGAACCCTTCAAATACATTCGAGGCAAACATGGTCTGGTTAAGACTGTATTAGAAATAAAAAATAATAGCTGTGTCTGCACACATATCAATAATTAAACCCAAAATATACAGTGTCATTCTGCAGCAAAGAGAGGAAATGAAGAAAAAAGCTGCCTGTAAGCCTGAGAAATAGTGTTTTTCAACACCACATTGAAATGTTTGTGTGCTGGATAAGACAGTTGACCATGAAGGGAAATGCTGTTTGCCAGGCAATGATGTAGACGTTCCTCTAAAGTAATAACACTGAAGTTTCACCACGGTGTCAAAAGGCATTGCAGCTTAATGTGCTGCTGCATATCTGTAGCACCAAGTCGATACTCTAAATGTCATCTTTTTAACATAGATATATTACAGAGTAAAGCTGGTGTGATACAGCTCAATAATCTCCTCTAACAAGAGTGCGGGCACAATAATCCTTTATTAAAAAGTGCTGAATAGTTGCTGTATTGATCTATTTGTATGCATCATTAAGTTGTACAGTCTGTATTATCTTCTCCTTGCAAATATAGATCAGAGGTACCTTAGCATACAGTGGCACCTCTTTAAACAGCAAGCCATCAACTTTTACACAGGCAGCAGAATTAAATGGACATGCATGAGTGCACATGCACGCACAAACACACGCGCACACACACAGTGAAAGACTAGCAATGCAGTCATTTCCTCTGAGGGCCAATAAACAACTATGAACCAAGTTAAATCAGACAAATTTCTTGCTCTTGTTTTGGCCACTGAAACAAAACAATAAGGATCAGCTTCTGAAATTCCTTTAACTCACTTTTCTACAGCAAACAAGTTTAACCCACAGGACAGTGTTAAGTCTTATTACCTTGTATCTTTTATTACCTGCAATGTGTTTATTACAGGGGCAGCCACGGATTTTAGGGCTCACCTTGCAGCAGAATGCATCTCAAATGCATCTAATGTGATCCATCTCGATTAGATTTTCCATTCCCTAATCCCATTTGATTTTATCAGTAGGGAATCTGTAGTCCTGCATAGCCAGACCCATCTTCACATTGGAGAAAGGTCGAGCTGAACTCATCAAAAAATCATTTGCCCCAAAGCCTCTCTGTGGCTCCAAGGCCTTGTGCTGTTGTTAAACCTGGAGGAAATCAAGTTCATTGAAAGAGTCATCTGAATAATCTGAGTCTGTTTGGGGCCTTAAGAAGAACACACTACAGGGCAAATAAATGTGTCCACCACTGATGCACACCCTCAATACATATCAGTTGTTTTGCATGTTCTTTTGTTTCATCAATGACTTAACCATCACATTAAAAAGGAGAGGTTGTTTTTTATTATGTACTATACTTTAGTTTTTTTGTTTTTTAAGATGTATGTGTCTGTGTGTATGTATATTTTGTTGCATCGTTTTTGTTTATTTTACCTTATGCTTCTTACTAATTCATTTATTTATCTATTTTGTAATTGCAATCATAGAGATGTTATGTGGGACCGTCCAGGATGGGTGGGTGGCGGACAAAAATGTAAAAAATGTGTGTTTAAATTTCATTACATTTCAGAAATGGATAAATACATTCACCAAAAAAAATTGTGGGATCACCAAAGAATGGTAGCTTCATCCACTGGGGACCATGAATGTCTGTAAAGTTTAAAGGTTATTTCAGTCTGTGACAATGTGGTGGACCAACCAACAAACTCAGATTGCAATTCCTTAAGCTAGCATAGCTAAAAATACATATTTGCTGTCAGCCTCAGAGCTATAGAGGAGGACTGCAGAGAATATTTGCATACTGGAAAAAGAAAAACACAAAATGATAAAGACAAAGCTGGAAATGAAATCCTTCTATAACGATATGAAATTATAGAGAGACACAAAAGACTCTTGCCTTAATTTTAGGTATAGACTGTGTTTTATAGCTTTGTCATGCTACAGCAGTAACAGACGTAAATACTGAGCATCTACATCACAGTATGTGCACTCACACCTATTTTTAGAGCTGCCCACTTGTGATAAGGTCACCCAGGAAGCATTTTAATTAGCCCCAAACCTGAGCAGGGGCAGCTTCCATTATTATGCCTTTATGTTTATTTCCTTATAATTCTGGCAGGAAAAGAGGGTAATAGATGCCTGCAGGGAAGGTTTTATCACTTTTGGCTGACAACTACAGCCCACCTTTGTCTAGTAACATCTATATTGAGCCTATCTCTTTCTGACATTGCACGGTAATAGGATGGCAGCTGCAGCCAGTTATCTCCAGAGGCAGATATCATATTCTCTCATTAATGGCTCGCTCGCCTCAGTTCTCCTTTTGACAGTCTGTATCGTAGCCTCATTGTAGTTCATCGTTCTCCGCCACGTTCCCGCTTTCCTCCCTTTCCTTCCTCTCCAAGCCCAAAGTCTGGATGATGACAGTGCTGGTCAGGACTAAGTGTTCTCAAAAACTGCCCATTATAGTGACAACATTCCCAACCCATCTAAAGGGGAAAATGCCCCCCTGCTGGTTTTATGAGCTGTCACGGCAGCGATGGTTTTCATCTCCTCAAAACCAAGCGCTGGAACTGCTGCATTTACTGCGATTCTGCTTTTGACACGCGGCCAGACACACAGTTCTCTCCTGGCCATGATAAACTGATAGCAAACACACCGGGCAGACATGCACAGAGAAATACACAAGTGCAGACAGAGGCAGGGGGCAGATACAATCCAGACACATATGCAGTGTGTACAAATGCAAACATATTCATGTGAGTGCTGAGCTTTGATATCAGCTTAATTGAGGGAAATTAAATCACAGCATTCGACAGCCATGGGGACAAAAACACCACATTTCAGTTGACTCACTGTTTCCTGCCAATTAAATAATGAACATTTTGGGGGAATGTAGTATAAACATATAAACTGGCCTCTCTCTGGAAGCCTCTTGCCAATAGCTTTTGGCCATGGTTGGAGGTCAAAGAGAATTAATTGGCCTCTTTGCAGTTCACTTTGTTCTCCACTAGTCTAACAACTGTTGTCTACAAGCCTAGCGGGACAGCAGATTAAATCTGGTGTAATTAGCCCCCACTGTGACTCAGTCAGGTACCCCTGAAGAGTTGCTTAACCTAATTATAAGTGTTCAGCATGGCTGAACCCATCAGTCTGTCACTCATGAAACTGTCTAATGTGACAGGACACTGGAGGACAGATTTGGCCTGGGAGAAACTGAGTGGTTGCCTTGGTGATGCTTGCTTTTTTTTTTTTTAATGATTTAGCAATAATGTCAAATACACAAGTAAGTACAGAGCCATGATAAGAACCTAACAGCAAAAAGATGTTTGTGATTATGAGACGAGGAGGATTTTGACACTGTGGCACAAAGCCGCTAGTGAAAGTGTTGCACTAATGAGGCACAGCGCAATATCTGAGAGAATGTCTTGTTATCAACTGTACAACACAGCTTTTTGAACTTTCCGTGGAGGAAAATGTATTCTTACAAAAGAAACTATCTAGGTTATAGACTGCATAAATATAACTAGAATTACTGCCTCGTGGTTGTATGCAATTCACAAACCAGTAAAATTACAAATTAGATCCATGTCTGTCCACACTCATATGTAGCCATGACAGCAGGCAGTGATTCAAATATCAGTGTTGCTGCAACGAAGCTATAAATTCTAAAACATGGATGCTTTACACACATCTTCCTCCTGGCAAAACAGATCTATGCAATCAGCACAGTCTCAGGATTAGTGTCACCAGTTCAGTGTGTGACCAAATGTCTCCCCTTCTGTTGCTGAGATACGATTTTGATTCATGGCCAGAGAAGTGTTTTTGCAGAACATTTTGATGTCACAGTGAAAATGACCTTTGACCTTTTGGATATAAAATGTCAACATGCCATCATTTTGTCCATTTAGACATTTATATTTACATTTTATGAGTTGCAATAAAATATGTTTCTGAAAACATTTTCGGTGAAAAACAGGCAACGCAGGAACAGAATCTTGGTTCATATTTTAATTTGCATTTCCTAGTTTTCTTGTTTGTTTGGAGCTTGGTCTGAGTTTAAGAAAGAGGGTGGGGTGTTTCTCTCCTGATCTGCTTCTATTTTTTCTGTGTCTGTGACGATGGATGTACAAAAATGAGGAAATCCAATCTGTAATATGAGCAACAGTCCAAGAACCAGCAAAAATGATCGAAACTGGGAGATAAGCAGGGAGATTTGTGCACTGGCAAGATGTAGGGAGATTTACAACAGTTCATTTACACATATTACCCACGGTTGAAAATCAGCAAGGTATCACTTTCAATCTTATTGTCTCCGAAAACTTGCATTGTTGGTCAATGAGCATTTGCGACTTACCTTCTGCCTTGCAGGTCTTCGTAACGGGGTCCATCTCGTAACCTTCATAGCATTCGCATTTAAAATCCCCTTTGTAGTTGATGCAGATCTGGCTACAAGCATCAGGGTTCTCACACTCATCAATGTCTGAAGGGAGAAGAGGGAAGAGAGGTTATCAATCAACTGTGAGACAGAGACAGACCCGGTCAGACAGAGAAAGACAGTGACTAATAGTCCCTCATGAGCTGCTCTAGATAAGAGCGGCAACTAAATGCCAAAAATGTTAATATATCAATAAATTTATAAAGTTAACAGTTGTAACGGATGTCTAAATATGCACATTTATAACTGCGAGTGCCACAGAAACACACAGATATGATGTCTCTCTGTCAATGAAGAAGTCGAAAAGGAGATGAGGTGTGTCCCTTTTGACTTCTCTGTTCTGCTTCCTTCCAGCAGATCTCAGGCTTTTTCCTTGAGTGCGATGGAGAAACATTCATGCTAAAAGGATGGGGAAGGGTGTGAAGGACAGAGTTTATGTGTGTGTGTGTGAGTGTGGGGGAGAGAGAGTAATATGACTGTGCTAGTTTCCCTGTGGGAGTGACAGGCTGGGCACATTAAACAAAGACAGACAGCTCGAGAGCTGAGAGCTGCCCAAAGCAATACACCACAAATACACACACTCACTCACATAGACACTCACACACAGACACACAATCATAGTAGCTGGGTCAGCAGCCAACCTGCCACTCAGATTTTTTTATCTCTCTCTTTCTATCTGTGTCTTTCTATTCTTTATTTACCACCACAAGTCTTTTTGTCCAATAACTGGTAGCCAGTCGGGCACTGGCACTCAAAGCCGATTGGTCGGTCCATGCAGACATGGGAGCAGCCACCGTTGTTAATCATACACTCATTCAGCCCTAGGAGACAAAAGAGAAAAAGACAGTGTTCAAGTGCAGCCAGTCATAGAAGAGGTGGGGACATTATGGTCATTCAATAGGTCATTTAAAGCAACAGTGTGTATGATTTAGGGGGATTTAGTGGCATATATTGGTGAGCCTTAAAGATTGCAACAAGCTGAAACTTCTCCTCATTAGAGTTCTGCCATTGGTTACTGTTGAGGAGGTCTTTACTGGGGGATGAATCTGCTGAGGTCTCTTTCTCTCTAAAATAAACAGACCAGGTGATAAAAATGGTAAACACAGAATAAAGCAGTTATTTTATAAAATCAGTCTTTTTCCGATGCTCTCATTGTGAAGAGGCTGCAAACTATGGTGGACGACAGGAAAACACAAAAACACAAATGGCCCTGTCCCGAGCCAGTGCTTGGTTTGTCTGTGATCTCCATATACAATGACCTACTCTCTATGAAGATATAAACGGCTCATTCTGATGTCATCAAAAATACGATTCTTATGATCACTTTATTGTACACTTAAGAAAACGGACTTATTATACGGTAGTACATTACAATTTCTGCCAATATAACCCCCTAAATCCTTCACAATGGACCTTCAAAAGGTCATAATCAGATTTAGAAAAAGTCTTCCACCTCATTTGCTGTGATATATTTCTAAAAAAGGGCTAAGTGGAGTGAAAAGGCTTGTGATATTTGATAAAGGTGTCTGAATATACCTGCCACACAGGTGTGGAAAATGGATATCAAATTCATAATCTTTATTTTATCTCTGCTCTTGTGCTCAGCTCTTCCCCATCCTGTTTGAAATCCTTATCAGATGTTCTCAAAAGTGAAAAAGGGAATCAAAGAGACACAACAACACACGCGGTAAGCTCTTAAAACCGAGAATCAGGTCCATCTGCAGGGATATGAAATATGTGTGTTGAGGGGATTAATGCTGTGAACTGGGATTCTGAGATGTCCCATAAGGATCTATCACAGGAGCAAGTGAGGACATCTAAATTAAACAGGCACGCTGTTTAAATCGAGGCAGAGTGATGTAGAATGAAAGAAGCAGAAAAAACAAGATGTAAAAACACAACCACTCTCTTTTTAAACTAGGTCAAAGCAGCTGGCACAAGGTTGGCACATAATAAGACAGCAGAGGCAGTCAGATTTGACTGTGCAGCACACAATGGCTTTATGAATCATTTGATAGCAAAAAAAAAAAGTCAATGAAAAATTTGTTTGGTCAGTTTTTTTTTAAAATCTCTTCCACAAGTGTATTCTCTACATCATCTAGCAACTACAAGCTGTTACACACAGAAGTATTTTTGATCATACACGGTGCAACAGCATTAATCAGGAGCGTACTTTAATCATGTGTAAAGCTCTTTCGAACACTTTCCCATCCATGTTAGGTTTAAAAAAATAATGATTATTTTTCCAATAAATTATAAAAGCTAAGCCAACTGAGTAAAAGCTAAGATCACCAGGAAAAAAATATCTCCAACATTTCATTAAACAGCATACAAGCTTTGTTTTTTTACACAAACAATTAAGCCTGGCTGCACAATGAACAACTGACAACTGGAAAGGGGTGATAAAGAGAAAAATGGATTAAACTGCAAGAGAAACCTCACTCCTCAATACGAGAGAGCGCTTAATTCTGTCAACAGCATCCTACCCAATCTAGTGTAACACATTTGTCAATAGCCGGGGAGCTTTATATCATCAGTCATTGAAAGCAGGGTTACTGTACAGTATGTGTGTGAGTTAGTAAACAGTAAGCCTGAAGAAAAGCACCTGCAAACCCCCCACCGAGACTAAATGAAGCTTTATCAGCTGAATATATAAATAACAATAATACACTAACCTTTACATACTATGACGTTAGTTTTCTTTGAGTTTTATTTGTCTCGGTCAGTGTAGTAGTGTGTATGTTACTGGGTTATATAAACATTAAATGCTTATAAATCCTATGTGGACTTGATAGTTTTTTTTTGAAAAGGGAACAGGTTAACACTTCCAAGGTTATATTTCTAAAAATGAAAATAAAAAGGAATTAAATATGATGAAGCAGTAGCCAACAGGAAGTAAACAGGGTACAAAGCTTTTGTCCTAACGATAGAGAGGCAAATGGCCGTAAATATGCTGAGTTTTTTGGGCCATCAAATCAACTGTTGTCAAATTAGATGTGTGGAAGGCGCTCTACCATGGCATGCAAGTGTTCCTAAGTGCCTATTTTTTGAAAAGGACTTATCTTCTTCCAAAATGCCTGGAAAGATCAGCTCCAATCAGTATCTGGTGAGTAGCCTAAGATACAGTGCTGGTTGTATGTTGTTTGTACCTCCATACACTTAAAAGGTGGCCCAGAGTAGGCACAACAGTAGCACCTAGTGCCCAACCTTGCATTATTCAGTCAGTTATTAAGATGCAGCATGTGTCCCAGCCCTAAAATATTTTGTGTCTAGACAGCACACTGTATTATTATACAAACTGTGCAGTTTTGCTGACTTCACTTTTTCTTTATGTTCTACATTTTCCCTGTTTCTTTCCAACCTTAGTTTTCTGTATTTTTACCAAAAATGACATTAGAGGGATAGTTCATCATTTTGTGATATACACTTATTCTCTTCCCAGCAGACATTTAGGCTGGTTTCTTTGCAAGCTCATAGCTATGAAAAAACTCCAAAATGTTACTACGCTTGGCCAAGAATATTCAAGCAAATTATCCCCTGTAACACTGAAAACACACAAAGCAACAGTGAGTGCAGCTCGCCTCAACAATCCCATCTTTCTGCAGCCAGGAGACGTGTATATGTGTTTCAGGCAGGAGGAAATCCTTTGTAACACAGGTCAACATGTCACAGGATTCGTAGGACTCCTGTATTAACTGATTGGCTGGAGGTATTCTTTGGCAGCACTTTGCTGCAGAATCTATCAGCTGGAGCTCAGAAAGGCTGCCGCAGCTTTTCACAGCTTTTGCATGGCAGCTCAATGCAGGATGCACTTCGCCACCGTTTGGTGTGTTTTTTGTGACTGCATCATGTCGTTTTTAGACTTTAATGTGCTAATGTGTGCTAAGCTAACTGGCTGCAGGCTTCATCTTTATATTTATCATACAGATATGAAAGTGGTATTAGTCCTTTTATTAAACAATAGCAAACGTGCCTATTGACCTGATAGTAAGAGGAGATGTTGCTGAAGACATGTCAAGCAGCGCTGCGGGGTAGCTTGCAATGCTGACGTTGTTGAGACCACGTTGGCTCATGATTTTTATGTTTACATAAACATTGCATTTATGCAAGAGACCCCTCCAAAGTTAGTTTTTATGCTGATGCCATTTCTTGTGCCTTGCAATAAAATGCTGAAAATCAGTCCTGCTAAGTGTGGACTTCATTCAGTTAGACCCACTACAGGCAAAACACTGACTGCAGGGATTGAGGTTGACCTCTTCAGCTCATCTGTGGAGCTTTGAGGAAAGTTAGCTGTCAGTTGCTCCACATTATTCTTTATTTATTGTAACAAAAATAAAGAAAGATAAAGTTGACTCTCCAAAGATTGACTGAGGGTTACTTTAGTGGGATCATCTTTGCTTTGTGAAAGTGCCAGCAGACTATGAGCGCTGCAACCGCCAGCATTAAATTCCCATCTCTAATTCAGCTGGATGGTTGACAGCAACCTGCCACTCACAGTAGCTCCTGCTAACTCCCTTCATGTCGGTGCAGAATTAACTGCAGACAGAAGAAAGACCGAGATGTGGCTGTATTTGAGGAGTCACTCAATCCTGTTTCTTTGAGAGGTACTTGGTGGGAAACAGAGTTGCCTCAGGAGAGGCCGTGTGACAACATGAACTGCTTTTTCTAGACCACTTCCAAGGACAGCCACGATTTAGAGGTCACTTTCCCATGGGCAAACAAACATGACGTCTCTCCATCTCTATTGCATCTCTCTCTCTCACCATGGTAACCCATTATGTACTAGCTATTTTCACTCCTTTTCTCTCAGTAAGGGCTGGAAGTGATGGTACAGTGTTAAGAAATGAATAGTCTTCAGAGTAATGAGTCAGTACTGTGGTGAAATGCCATTATTTCTAATGAGATGGGAAACGGAGAAAAACATTTGCTTGAGCACAGAGTGAAATGCAATGTCTTTACTTTCCCCTGATGTAAGGCTGATGTGGCAAATGCAATCACACTGAACACCTACGTATAAGTGTGTTTCAGTGCAGCAGGGAGTATCATTGTCTCTCTCTCTGTGTAGTTTTTTGTATGTGTGTTTTGTTTCAGGGAACATCTTGCGAGTAAACGGTTGAGCGAGCAGAGCGATGAGCTAGGTGTGTGTGGACACGCTTTTAATGAGCTGAGAACAAGACCTGAGTTGAAGGAGAGAGGGAGGTATGGGGAGAGAGAGAGGGAGAAAGACGAGGGCGAAAGGGAGGAGATTTACTCTCTGGAATACCTGTTTCGGTCTTGTAATTTCCATCTCTGGCAGAGGTCAGTCTACTCTGCCATCTGTCACTTATCCCTTCTCAACCTCATGTGCCTCTGAGATGTCATGTCATTTTATGAGAGTGTCTGTCTGCTTCCTACTCTCTAACATCAGAAACTTTCTCACTGAGCTCCTGGACTCATGCTTTGTTTCTTTAACTAAGACTTCACTTTCATTTATGTTTTTTTAAACCATTATGTATTGGTATTAGTATTTTATACCTTCAAAAGTGTCTGGAGGGGGACTTTATGAGATGGAAGTGTTTACGGAGAAAGGAAGAGAGAGATTTTTGCAGAGCAGAAGAAGCTTTTTTTTCAACTGTTTGATGGTAATTAGTACACGCAGGCTCTTGTTCTGATCAACGGAGGCTGCTGCTAATTTGAGTGCACCTCCGAAGCCTTTGAAATGCAAGGTAATAGGAGGTAGGTAGTCGCATTTTGTTATGGCAAACAGGATTACGCTGCTACATTAACTGCTCAAAACCTTTTATAATAATGTGTATGTAATGCACTCATTGCACAGGGCTAACAAAAAAGCTCCGCTGACACACACAATCTCTGTCATTTCATCCCAGTAGATCAAAGGTAAAAGTGTATGTTAACCACCAAGTTCCTGTGAGTAGAAAAAGTCCTCTTACCGCACTCCTTCTTGGGCTCGTCAGATCGGTCCTTGCAGTCCTTGACAGAGTCACACACCTTGGAGCTATCAATACACTCTCCATTCTTACACAGAAACTTCAAAGGTCCCTCACATTTGGTGGCTGCAACAGAAAAGCAGAGGATAGATCAGCATCTGCATGATAAACCTCATGAGTATTTATTTGCATAAGCTATAACAAACTGATTCAGAGCACCGTGCATCAAAAAGTGTGATTTCAAATTGAAATCTCCAGTGGTTCACCAAATACTGGGGGGGGGGTCACATGAAACAAGTGACAGCCAAAAAATACTTCTCACTCAGATATTCATATCATCCCACATAAAAAGCCCAGCGTAATAAAAGCTGAACTTTAATTTGGTCCAGTTTCACAGTGCCAGGGCTTAATTTCCTGTAACATTACTTTGCAGTATGCTGGTAAATTATGCATCATAGTCAGAGGACGGAGTAATAATGAAATCAGCTTGCAGAGAGCACTGGGCTGGATCCTCACAACATATCAGTGGTCAATACAGGAAATCAGTTCACAATCATTATATCCAGAAAAATCCCATATAACATTATTGGGAGCAAAACCTTATGGTTTCCATAAAATCAGTTCTATTTTTGATGCTATTTATGGCCAACATTTTTCTGCAAGATCCATTAAGTGTATTTACATTCTGCAATTACCTCTCTTTAGTAGCATTTTGAGAGGTGGATTCTTCCATCCCTATTCTGGACATTGTCAAACTACGCATGAGGTATCAGATGACATGGCATGTCATGTAATTCACTGTAATTTCTTTTTATGAATATCACTGTTTACTGTTCAATGTATCAGAGCTCTAATGAATTGCTGCTAATGCAAATGCTACTGGGTCTGCTTCATATTATATATGGGGGGGCTCTTAATGAAGCTGCCAGGAAACAAAGTTAGTGCGGAAAGCAATCATCATCAAAAATGCATTTACATTTTCTGCATTTTTGAGTATTAAATGTTGAATGATGTAAAGAAACAAGAGGAAGCAGCAAAAGTGAGCTGTTAGATGAAGAGCTGCAGGCGACAGGCTCAAGAAGGAAGCCGACACCTTTCACCGTGTGGTGCTGTGTGCAGCATGAAATCAGATCACGGCACAATTATATATATATATTTTTTTTAAAAGATATTTTTAATTGCTTTTATTTGACAGGACAGACATAGCGTGAAAATGGGGTGAGAGAGGGGGGGTGACATGCAGCAAAGGGCCGAGGCCGGACTCGAACCTGCGGTCGCTGCGGCAAGGACACTGCCTCTATATATGGGGCACCAGCTCTACCAACTGAGCCACCGAGTGCCCCAAGCACAATTATATTTTTGACTGAATTCTTTATTGAAAAAACATGAGTCAGTTTAGCTGAACAGCAAACCGTTGCTTTTCTGTTTAACTTCTGACAAGGTAGCTACTTGAGGAGTGTTTGCTGTAGCATTAATATACACTACACTTGCTGAAAACACCAGTAACCACAGCTCATTTTTCAGTACTGAAATCTTACAGGGTTTTTTGCTTTTCTTTAGTTTTTGTCACACATAAACAGTTATGCTATAACTAGTTTCTATCGTATATGAATTAAATTACAATGTTGTATGTACATTTTAAATGTGGCTTTCAAAAATGAAAAAATATGTAAAAGTAACCCCTGTAAGCAAAAACCTCAGACTTCAGACCGTTCTCAAGACCATTTCCAAATTTTTTTCTACTTTGGCAACAAGCTGATATCAACTTGTGATGGGATTTCTTTTTATGGTCATCTGCTCCAGGCACGCTACTGAAAGTGTTTATATTACATACATTGGTACATGTAGCTACAGGCTAACGTCAGGGATAAATTTAATCTTGGATGCATATGTTGCTTATTTCTACCCAAATTTGATCAAACGGATCGCCTCAAACTGAGTTGGAAAAAAATATGTAGAAATAATACTAGTACAGATAATATTACTAATGTTATAGTAATAAATCGACATAGGTGGCCTATACTAATATTATGCAAGCATTATAACAGTACATGGCTTGTAATTCTGATTTTTTTCTGTCTGTTTTACAAATACCACAAAGCGACATGGGACTAGCCTTTATTAAAAGGGCTATGGGCTCTCTAAAAGGATTAAATCAAAACAAGTAAAAATAAAAATAGATTTTTTTTATTATAGCCACAAAAGAATAATAAAAAAATGTAAAGAAAAAAAGCAGAACATGTGCAAAAGGCAGATACACACTCAGGCAAATCTAAATACTACCAGACAGAACAGCAAAAAGGAAGACAGATTCAAACAGGCGTATGCATGAAAAAAGAGGACAGGTGAACAGCCAGAGATGAGGACAGATCCTGGCAGCAAGACATGCAGACAGTGATGACAGGTGTACCCACCGTTGACACAGCCGGATTCGTCACTGTGGTCAGGACAGTCATGCACCTTGTTACACTGCTTGGTGCCATGGATGCAGGAACCATCACCACACTGGAACTCATCAGGACGACACGTCAACAGGGCTGTAAGAGGCACACACAAACACACACACTTGAAATTGGACTTGTAAATCCCCTTTAATCCCTTCAAGAGGAACACAACATCCTGGTGTCGAAACCAACCCTGAGACCCTTTGTTGCATTTCACCTCATCAGTTTTACAAAAGTCTCTCTACTTTCATCTGCGTAATAAAGGAAAGACATGCCCAAAAGACATTTAAAAAAACTCTTTTATATAGGCATGCGTGAAATTAAAAATGTTGTACAATAACCTATACAGTACAGTACTGCACTACTATCATGCGCACTCTGTGTTGGGTGCTGCCTTGGACAGATACAGTCAACCTGAGGGCGTGTGATGAATGATTTTCAATATAGTAACGCAGAGATGGAGGCTGCATGAAGCCAGACCACATTTCATTAATATCCCAGGCACAGACAAGCTTTTCATCAACAGGGCCCAGTATGCTCATATAACTCCTTTATAAACCACACTAAAAAGCAATATATATGACTGAGGGGATATGATTTAGGGTTATCACAAGATGAGCAAAACAGAGGGATTGTAATGTCAACCGTAACGCTGTAGCCTCGACACGTGCACAAACACACAACAGGACGAGGTGTGACAACAAAATCTAACCGTCAATTTTTTTACTCTTATATTGGGATTCAGTGTGTTCCTCATGTTCTGTATTACTCACAACACTCAATAACTCTATTGTATGACCAACCCAAAATTCGAAACAGTCAACATGTACACTGTCCCATCATGTAGGCCAGGCCTAGGTGTGACGATGAAATGAGATATATTAATGTATGCATTGATGTTGATGATGATAAAAAATGTCTGTCTGCGTGGCCCTACTTATATGACCTATGGTGAATGGACTTAAGTCCATGCCACAACTGCACTTAGGGTGCATCCAACCACTTGTGCTAATTAAAGGGTGCTTTATTTGAGTGCAAAGTAAGACCAAAGGGATAAAGGGGTTGTACTTAGTGTAATACACTGGGCCAGGCATTTCAAACCAGAATGTGTTTGTTTTTTTGTTTTTTTTTTGGTGTGCTTTTTTTGTTGCAGCTTTTGCTGTGTGAAAATTCAGATCTACTGTATTACATTGCAATGTTGGTTTGACTTCAATTATTTGTTTGGCTATATTACACTTCAAACAGTGTTTCTCTGTATCTGAGAGATCAATCTAGAGATCTGAGAGGCCAGAGGCCTGAGACCTCGTCATGCATACAGACATATGCATACAGTGTTAGTTAAATGTCTGAAATATATTGATTAATCACAATCGCATTCGTCTTCAGCTGAAGCATTGGAAGAAAATTTAATTTATACGGCAAATCAATCCTGACACAGACATTAAAGCATGTAAATATAGCAAAGATAGTGGCGGTAGAGCACAAATGGTTACCACAGAAACCTCTGGACAAATCCGAGGTTGTGCCTCTACCTGCCTCCAGGCCTCCCCCTTAATGCAGAGCTCCAGCTGGCTAACAAAACATCAATCCCTTGTAAGTGCTGCTTATATGACACCACGGAGAGTGAGAAGTGCATTTGATGTGTGCACCACACATCTTGATAATGAATAGTGGGACTATCTGGGCTTCACACTCTGGCTTAGTGAGACAAGAGCTTCAGGGCTCCCCCATCCATGACCAGCTAATAGGAAAACCTGTTTTATCAGAAGGCCCCATCTTCACACTGTGTTTATCAACAGAAACAGATTCTTTACCAGGCACATTTAGAAAAAAGAAAGCCTCTACCAACTCCCACCAGAGTGGAAATGTGCTAAATGACAAAGTATCACCTCAGAAGAGGAAGGAGATATTGTTTGAGATTTTTTTTTCTACTCCCTAGTCTCAAAGCAAACACATCTGAACATACCGCCCACACAAAGATAATGTAAAAGAAACTGACCTTCAGTGTAATTATTTCTGAATGTGTTGAAATTTGATTGGTCTAAAACTGTCTAAAAGAAGACATGCATAACAAATACATAAGGTCTAGATACTCATGTTTAAAATATTTATAGAAAAAAACAATATGGCTTCTTAAATGTAAAGGGTCACTTCACCCAAAAATCAAAAAATTATATTTTTATCTCTTTCCAGAAATCATGAGCAAGTTTCTTGAGATAATCCACAGACCTTGTTGTGAGCAGTTTCATGTAGGAACGATATTCTTTCTACCAAACTACACTGGCCAACCGTATCACCATGCAGAAGAAGCATAAATCTACTCATGGATGAGAGGCTGGTGCTCGTGACAGCCCAGGTGTAAAAATGAATGACATCTTCCTTGGCTGAGCCATAAGGTTGGCTTGCAGACATCTCTATGGATGATATCTCCAAAACTCAGCAAACTCACAACAAAATAACCTAGATAAAAAAATAGCACTACAGGTAAGAGGAAACATATACATTTTTGTGTTCCCTTTTTGCTGTCCCTGTATTCAAGATGAAAACCCACAGAAATTGTAACAAAACTCGCCAATACAAACAAAAACCGACAGTCGTGTATAAAACCATGGTTCTACGAGCAGCCTCGAGCAAAAGAGGTGGATCTTGTATTACGTCCTACTACCTGTACACAGAATGCATTATATATTATATAATACTGTACTTTCTCTTTGAAGATGGAGTACTATGTACTAAGATTTCAGAATAACAGGATATTCTGCAATTTGTGTGCAATCAAACTGCTGCTTTAGAAGTCACTGCCAATTAAAGTTCAAAAGAGAAAGTAAAATATTTTCTCTTCAGATGTTACACTATTTTTTGCTTTTGATTTTCTTGAGCTGTTTTACCACCATCTGCAAATTGATTTAATATCTTGCAGCTATGAATAGCTCTTCTTTCATTTTCTTTGTGGGACTCACACTCAAAAAAGCATGCCTTGTTTGTATGAACACTGACTTTTTTAAATGTACGTCTCCACTGAGACTACAAACTCAAAAACTGCTTAGAATTAGCATGAAGTATGGATCTGGGACACAGCCTCTTTGTGGTTACATATGTACCGTTCTACATTGCACTGAAAGTTTAGATGGACCCAGTTACACATACCATATATAGAAAAATCCTTTTAGACAGAGAAGACAGCCTTTTAAATAAGAATAGAAGGATAGTCTTTAAACAACAGAGAACCTATAAGCTTCTGCAATGTGAAAAAAACATGGAGAAAGGTGCACAAGAGAGTAAAGTGTAAGGGGCGGAAGGCAAGGACATGCAAAAAGAGATGAAAAAAAGAGTCAGAAAGACAAACTCACGGCAATCAGACTCATCAGATTTGTCCTTGCAGTCTGGATCTCCATCACACTTCCAAGTCAGCCGCACACACTCCCCATTGGCACAACGAAACTCCTCAGCAGTGCAGTTTGTCCGGCGATTGGATAGATACGGCACCCCGTCGCCGCCGCAGCGCTCTGGCCCCTCATCTGAACTGTCAGAGCAGTCGGGGTCTCCATCGCAGCTCCACATGAGTGGCACACACTCTGAGGTGTTACAGCGGAGATGGTTGGGCCCGCAGGTCAGAGGGGAGGCACACTTGAGCTCATCACTGCCGTCTCCACAGTCGTCGTCACCGTCGCACACATACACAGTGGCCAAACACTTGCGGTTAGCGCACATAAACTCACCGCTGGGGCAAGCTTTGGCATCTACAGGAAGAGCAGAGGGAACAAAACTCAGAAAGGATGCCTGTCTGTCTTACTGCACCAGCCCTGAAGCAGGGGAAGTGTTGCATTTATTTGCAATTTACACTTCTGCTAATCCACTATTACTTTATCTCCCATCATTGCTGAAAAGTGTAATTAAATGATTGTTTGAAGGCCTTGTGCTTTAAATATGAATTGAGATGTAAAAAGCACATTCACAGACAAAATGAAATGCACACCGGTGTTTCTGGTTTTGCTTGTAATGCATGAAATAAAAGATGAAGCTTTGAAATTGGCTACAGCTGTAGGTAGATGAGAGAAAATAAGACCAGAGGGGAGAAACATATTGGTTTAAATTAGCTTCAAATAAGGGTACATGGTGACTGTAATAGAGTTTCTCAGGTGGGCTGAAAGTCAATATGGGTAATATAACTGGGGAAAAGTCAGGAAGAAGAAGAAAGCTGGACAGAAGGAGACATAATGACAGTGGTTATCACAAGAAGTCGGCGAGAGACTTCCTCTTTATTTAGCTACCAGAAAAAGACTAAAAAAAAATCTAATTTTCAAGAGTGTCCTGATTAAAACAGGCAGCAGCACAAAAAAAACACTGTTGCAGATATAAAACAAACATTATTTAATATAAAAGAGAACAAACTACAAGATTAAAAGATATCAATAAAACATTACTCAACATTCCAAACATCCACAGCCACATGTGCCTGCCTCCAAGTCATTTAGAATAATTTAAATGCGTCGGATGAGACCCGCTCCCAAGGATTTGGGTAATTTTGCGACTGATTCCAAGCAGAGAGAGCAACACATTTAACCCTTTCAGACCTGGATCGAAGTCAGTTTTCTTGTGATATGCTCAGACACCATTCACAAGCATTTTAAACCTTTGAAACCTGAAAAAAATAATGGTTTGATTTTTTTGAAAACTTGGGAAGAATTTAAGTAGCAACTTGGTACGATATGTCACAGAAACTAAAAAAAAAATAAAGAAAAATTGTAAAAGGTGATAATGAAATTACCTGACAATTAGCTGGGGAGATTATTAAAATATTATCCCAAAAAAGAGAAAAATGGCAAGAAAATAACATTAATACCTATTAATAATTTTATAATAATAATAATATAATATTTTTGGTTTTAAGTAATTTCTTGCTAATCTTGGGTCGATTTCATGTTAAGTTGCTTGTTGCCTTCTTTCCATGATTTTTTATATTATAATTTTTAAAGAAATCCGAACGAAACATAAAAGAGCTCTCTCTCTGCCATCAGCCAGTCCTTCTCCTCTCTCAAAGGATTTTGCTTTATCTTGTCTGCCCTCTGGCTCATCTGTGTCTTTTCAGTGACCAAGGAGGAGACCGTGGTTATCCAAACGATGTATGTTAGCACACACGCCTACATATTACAGGTTATAGGTGCTATTGTATAATATAGTACCTGACAAATGCAGAGAGCAGCAACTACAGACAGCCAATGTGTCATACCAAAAGAAAAAAAAATCAGTTAGACTAAAATGACCTGAGAGATTCTAAAGGACACAGAAAAACAAAATACCTTAAAACAAAATGGCCCTCCAGGTTTTCTTGTCCATTCAAACTAATTACTGGATAAAATAAATAAGTCTGTCATCAACATTTCATTTAAATGTAGCTTAAACACACAAAATCATAGAAATTCCACCATGCAGAGTCTGAGATGTAATTGGCCGTTTTGCTACACCATTAAGTGGGGGTAGTTTGCTTTTAGCAAGCTAGTTTTTTTGACTTATGGTTGGATTTAGCCACTGCACTATTTAGCTACAACGCAAATAAGCTTTAGGGCTAGCCGAGGCCATCTCACCAGATATCTTTACAAAAGTCCACTCACTGCAGTTTGGTTACCTCCTTCCTAATTAAACATTTCTATGGAATGCTATTGTTTGACCTAAGTTGTTTTAAAAAGTCAGACTCTGGTCTCTGTGTTTTGGCTTTGCAGGGGAGTATTGGCTTTCTTCCTTACTGCATGAAAATGTTTCTCTACAGGAAGGAAAAGTTTATGCTGTAATGTTACCTCTCCCCTTCACAAAGTCGAGCTCATGGCTTCTGTAAATCCTTTTCTCTCACGCTACCTTTTCTAGCTTTCTTTGTCTCTACTCAAGTCTGGCCAAAAGCGCTCAGGCTGTGAAGAGAGTCTGGGTTCCCACTGTGAGCCCATAGCAGCGCAGAGGCCAGCACAGAGAAAAGCAGAATTTGATATTTACACAAACCACAGGGAGTTCAGCTTCGACACCGCTGCCTTTGGCTGTTATGGCTGGTTACAGGAAGAGAATGCTTTAAAACATTCTACACAGAGTCAGCACGTTGTAAAGCGGTAGCATCTTGTCAGTGACCTGACAAGATGCAAAAAGAGTAGCTGGTTTGGTCCAACAGTAGTAGTAGTAGTAGTAGTAGTAGTAGTAGAAGGGGTAGTGTTTTATACAGTAATCACACAGTAAGTATAAAAAATAAATTATTAAGGCATTCAGAAATCTATATATGCATTTAGTATTAAGTGAAAAGGCTCAGAAGGAAGCAAAAGCTTATATATGCCCGTCCTTATATTCTCATCAATTTAAGCTCCAACAATAAAATATATTTCAGACTTGTAACCCTCAAAACTAAGTTTGTACACTAAACTCAAATCATATCTGCTCTCCTGTACAAAAAAACAGTACAGTACACAGTCTGGGAGTGAGTTTGTTATGTCTCTTAACATAATTTGCAATATTTCATTATATTCCAAATCATTAAATTACATGGTTTGTGAACTTGAAAAAAAACGGATTAGTTTACTTATAGAACCAGCCTAATTAACAATACCTATTGCTCGTTTTCAAGTAAGATTGTTGAATTTATCATCATTCTAAAAGTTGACCCTCAGTAAGCAATAAATAATATACAAGTCCTCATAGTTTAATATATCCCTAGATTTATACAAGATTGCTATTTATTTTTCAATTTTTATGACACAATTTATGATCAATCACAACCCATAAAGACCTTGTCTCAAAAACCCTTTCAGTTTAATCTGCACAGATTTTTAATTTAACATCCCCATCAATTTTTTTTTTTTTTTTTTAGCTTTTCAAAAGCCATGAATTTAGTTTTCTTAATATTGAGAGCCAGTTTATTGACATCAAACCAAATTTTGAGAATTTCCTACTCCTTTTCAATGGCATAAGAAAGTTCTTTGTCATTTTTCCTAGAGCAAAATAGATTAGTATCATCTGCAAAATTGAACAAATTTGAACAAATCAGTGCCATTGAAAACATCATTTATGTATAGTATGGAAAGGTTGGGTCAAATAACTTATCTATGGGGCATTTCCCAGGTGACCTCCCTAAATCTTCTTTTCAAATTTCTCAATAATTGACTGATATCAATAGTATCAAATGGCTTCTGTGGGTCAATATAAATACCAATATAATACTGATCATTATAAACTGCCTTTATTATTTCTTATACCATCTCCATTGCTGCACAAATAGTAGTTCTATTTTCTCCTAAATCCATATCTATATAATATCTCAAATGTTTCTGACAATTAAGTTAAGGAGATACCCGTATATAGTTGTCTAGAGTCCAGATTTTATGTGCATGCACAGTTATTATCAATTCTGATACAGATTTGTATTTATCAAAACTGGGATTAGCATTTAAATGGCAACAGAAAAAAACAGTTTGAAGTGTCTTGAAAAGAAATGAAGGTGGCTACATCTCACCATCACTTGAACATAATGAAAAGCTGAGTAGTTTTCCTCGCTGGCTGTTTAAAGCTAAAACACTGAAAGCAAACAGAATCAAAAACAGACAGAGAAAAAGGAAATGAAATGTCAGAGTAGAGTGGAAAATCATATGCAATTCCATATGTTCACTGGGTGAACAATAATCAGATGCAAGATAGTGTCCTAATTACTATCCTATGTAATTATACCATATGTTTAAGTCGCTGTCTGTTTTCTCAGTGTTTAATTAATTCACTGTTACCGACATGATTGCCACAGAAGCACGGGGAAAACAACTGATAGGAAAAACAAGCGTCAAGATTCGGCTCTGTGAAAGGGTTTATATTCATGAATATTAAACACACTCCATCTAATTCTGATGTGTTTTATAACTACTGTCCCTGTTATGCCTCTATGCTAACTCAATACTAATTTGGCACTAAATAATTAAGGAGATTCAACAGACATGTACATTATTACACAGGGGGAAGACCATTAGTAATGTACATGAGTGGCCTGGTTACACTGTTGAGAGACTTTGTTTTCCTGTGGGGGCTCTGAGTAAATTAATTTGAAGACTTTGGAGCAACTTTGAGCCCACAGACTGCCTGCGTGTAATGTTGTACAAGTCAGTGGGTTTTAAATGAAAAAGAAATTGCAGAGGGACCTTGCATTTCACTCAGCAAGTTCGAGTTTCAGATTGTTTTTCCATCTATTTACATAATTTATGACTGATGTACAAAAGAGGAAAAATAGTATCAATACTAAGCACCAAATGAATATGTACATATGCATGCATACATTGCATGTACAGTCTATGAAGTACATCAGGCTGTAACAAAATGTGTATTTGTACTGCACTGCCACAGTCTGTGAGTCATGACCTGGTGCACACAGCCACAAAATGCACAGTATGTGGATTGATGCAAGTAACACGGAACCAAAGTTCACAAGAGCAACTTTATACCTCTTTCTAAATGAATACGAACATCAGCAAAACATTTCCATGACTTTTCAAGGACCCCAAATTATTATTTTTTTCTTTGCCCCACTTGCCTGGCATTTTTCAAACATTTCAGACTCAGACTCTTTTCACACATAATTTCAGCTAATTGGCATGTACGAAGGGAGAGTCAGAATATGGGGAGAAAATGAAAAAAACATAAGTGATAGTAAATAAAATGTCACACACAACAACAAACCTGATGCTATGTTACATACATTTTTTTCTGTGGGTTCCAAAATGAACTATGATTTTTTGTTACCCTGCTGTTACACTCCTACTGTGAAGTACATGTCTATGTATATGTATGCACAGAGACATCAGATGCTGTTTTTGCTGTAATGTGAAACACTTAAATCTGATCATGTCTACCACTACATGATGCTGAGGTCACGCTTAACATTAAATCTGCTAAACATTTGTATGTCAGAATCGTTGTTGGGAGCAAATGTGCTGATATTAGCATTTAGATCAAAGTACTGCTGTGCCTCAGTACAGCGTCACAGAGCTGCTGGCATGACTGTAAACTGTAACTCCTGTTCTTGTGACAGCCAGCAAGAGAGATCACAAGTAAACCAAATAATTCACAGATCATGGGGCACAGCAGACATCTCATTAGAGACGTAAACACATTTATGTCTTGGCTGTTTACTCTGCTAAAATGAGCAACTTACACTAATTTTGATAGAATGGCAACTTTTCTGGTCCTTAATTTTATTTCTGTGTGCATTTTTGCTGTTTATGACCAAATAGAGTTCAGTTCATTTTGAATTATCTCTAGATGTGGTGGCTACCCTTATTCTTTTTCTTATAAAGGCAGACAAAACTTTGTTTGCTTAGTATAATGAACAATGCATAATTAAACAGAAAATACACAATAACATCAACTAGATTCACTGAGAACTGGTGGCACACAGTCATATATTGTCCTTTCCTTAATAACTTGGATGGGAGAACCTTTTCTGTGACTACCACCGTGGTAGTCAGAAGCTGGCAGTGCAACATACTTTACTTTTTCTGGCAGCTTAGATGATGGGAGACTGTTGCCAGCAGCAACCAGTGGCTCGGTTGAAGAGGCAAGAAATGACTGGTCGTTCTACTCACATTAGCATTACAGCTTATGAGTGTGTGGTGCGTGTATGCGTGCGTGTTAGTCAGAATGCATGAAGGAAAGAGAATAAAGTAAAATAGATATGTTATATTTTTTAAGTGTAGGAGGAGGGGGAAATGCAGAAGACATGAAAAGAAAGCCATCCAGGTAGACATTTAAAATGCATTACATTTTCCCAACTGTGCATATAGCCTGTCTGTCAAAACATAAGCAGTGCTTTTAAGGGGGGCACCCTCCCCATTATTAACAAAATGACCCAAATGCACCTCCCCATTAACCTGCCCTCTCCCTCCATCTGCATCAAGACACAATCCTATTCAGACCAGACCTATATCCAATAAATCATTGAGAACTTTAAAAGTTTGATTAAGAGTTCAATTTTATCTTCATAGTATTATAGCACTGGTTTAAGAGAAACCAAAAGAGCAATTGCCTGTGTTAAATTATTATACAAGATGCTACTTAGCAAATGAAATCTGCAATACAAAAGGGAGATACACACACATGAGAGAGACGAGAGAAGGGACAGAGACTGTTGAAAGGGAACAGTTGCCATAATGTCTGCAAATTGGGAAAACAATGAGATTTGGGAGCTCCTCATCCTCCGACAACAGGACAAGATCAGTTGCTGTATAACAGGAACAGTAAATTATTGATATTGCCATGTTATGCTATTACTATTGTTTAGAAAATGCTATCGTCACGTAAGTTATAAGTCACGTGGATGCCCATGCTGTTGTGTTTAGCGCCACGCCCGCTATGCCTCTTTTGAATCTGTGATGCCAGCATGCTATTCTAAATGTCAGCATGATGTCACTGTCCTTTGGTTCTTTGTAAAAAAGTAAAACCAACGTAAAGAAGGGACTTTGCAGCAGCCTTGTACTACGATACAGGATATAAAAGTAGATAGCAAAAACACTGCTTTAAATCAAGAATGGACAGACTCTTAAACAATCATTCTTTCCCGTGCTAGTTCAAAATCGGCATCTCTCATGTTTCGAGACTGGTGATTATCAACAGCTTAAATGTGAAGTGCCACTACGAGACAAAGCACAATGCATCGCTGACCTAACATAACCACTCAAATCCCAACTGAGGGCACAGATAACAAACGTTTATATGGCACTGAATTACTTAATTTTAAAGAAAGTTAGACATTACGGCAGAAATACATTGGACACAACATGTCATGTAAGCAGAGAGGAGTGGGGTTATTACCTACTTTAACTGCTTTGTAGCATGTGGTTGCTGCCAGGTTCACTATGTGCATATTGAATTTTGCGAAGTGATAGTGCAGTTGATTATACAGGGTTTGAACACACATAGGCTACATTAACTGGCACTGAGTTAACTGGACAGTTTAAACTACAGGATGCATTGATTTATTTTTATGTGAAATGTAAAAACACCCTCAAGCTTGTTCTGCTGCTTCGCACTGCCTCTGATATGATGAGGTATTTCTGCTATTTTTACCTGTTGGAGGGCTGCTAGAATTTAAGAAAAATAGACCAGCCAAATTGCCTTCTGGTGCATGCACAAATACCTCTGAGCATATCAGTCACTGTCTGTGCAGCGTAACGTCCCCTTGGCTTTCTCATGGATATTCATAGACTTAAACTAAGGAGACAGTTCAGACCTGTCCACTCTGCTTAGAAAGCTGAGGTCCACTACAGCTATAGCCACTGCAGCAAGGTCACTGCAACAGACAAAAGACAAGCAGGTAGAAACACACATTTCACTGCCTTCGGGTTCAGACGGGCTACAATACCTCACCAGGGAAATAGCTCAGTGGCTGACCTTTCCTGTGAAGCCACACAAACATTTACAGAGGAAACACAGCTGTAATAAAGAGGAGACAACTCTCATCTACAGTAACAACCAGGAGATAATAGAGGACAAGGTGGGAGTCAAAGTGACGGGAGGTTTTTTGACCTCCTCTCTGATATCATTACTGACTCAGGGGGTAAGCTAACTGATGGCCAATGGGGGAGACATGAAATGGGTCCTGAATGAGACAAAACAGCCACCTGATTAGTTTTCGAGCAGAATGAAATAAGGGAGAATTATTTGTCGGTGGAAGCGCTTTAGTCCTGTAAAACAGTGATGCACAGTATCTACTGTTTCAGCTTCACAACAGAAACAGAGGGACAGCTGTGAAGAGTGCAGGATGTAATTGTTTGCCTCATACTATCCAAGCTGTGTTAAATATGAATAAAGAAAACATGCAAAAATACAACTGCGCAGAAATATCATATACATACACCAGGCAGCCAACTCAACCTGACACTGAGTGCAAATGCAAACATGCAAGAAAACATGCAAATCTAGACCAGCTCCTGTGCTCCACAGCAGATCCCAGCAGACAGGCGAGCTCAGGAGAGAAGCCTGGAGAGTAAGTGCACATTAATCTCCACATCGCTGAGGGTTGAGGACAGTTCAACTTTCTTGCGGATCCTCTCTCGAATTGCTGCTTAATGTAATGTTGATCAAGGAAAGCTTCCTCTGGTGAGGGCTAGATTCTACTTAATACATAATTCAACATGTGGATGACTCAATTAGCAGGATGCTTTTGCAAGATTTACTTTACCAAGTGTGCGGCGGGCTATGCACTCTGCAAATTTCTACTAATAGCAGAGAGCACCGGGGCTAACTGGGTATACGTTCCAGCTCAGTCAGTTTTAGAAGTGCAACCTCTTCACTTACATTTGGGTAAACACAAGTGAAAGGGCAAGTGAGTTTGAATGTTTTGCTCACTTTGAGAAGGATTAAGCTTGAGCATGCTCACAAAAGCATGAGTGTGAAAGACAATAAAAAGTAGGCTCATGCTGAGGGCTCTTTCACAACAACTCAGCGGTTTGGTGCAGTTCCAACCAAATCTGAAGCTTTTGGCTTTTTGGTTTAGTTTTATAGGCTTTTGTGTACACTATATTCTAACTATGATGTGAAACAAAAAAATGTATGGTGTGTTGAGAACGCAAAAAGGAACAACTAAAGAAGTGACCCTTAAGAAGTCCAGCCCCTTTTTGCTCGGAGCTTCAGTAACAGTTGAACAAGTTTGGTACCTTTTATTGTGAGGCCACTTCCACACTAATATGTTTTCCTTTTAAAACAGTGTTTTAAAACAAAATCAAGCCCCAGAACCACAGCAAAGGGCCACAGGCTGGAATCAAACCTGGGCCTCTGCAAAGGCTTTAGCATACTGGGCGCACACTCTAGCAGGTGAGCTAGAGGCCGCCCCTTCTGCACTATTTTAGAAATAATCTCCATCCCTGATAGCATGCCTCTATAATGACCATCGACTGGATACATGTGTGCCAGTGTAAACAGGAGACCCACGCCAGAGGAAGCTATAGCGAAGAGAAAGGGGTACATGCACAAAAAAGAAAACATCATACACAACATCTAGTATCCTGTCATGAATATTTCCTTCTATCATATGTGTAACAGTTGCATTCACGTCATATAGTAAACATGCTGATGCCGCTGACGACGGATCACAGATGTGCAACTACATTTTTGCCAACACAACATATCAATACAAGCCAGACTATGTAGTTTTAACTAACTAAAGTCACCACTTTTTCACAATATGGTGCAGTCTCTTGCTCCCTCTGTGTCATTGCAGCATGTCCACAGCTGCAAAGAGTAGTGTGAAAGTCAAGAGCACTCACCCTGCTGCAAAATCTACGGACCAAAATGTCCCTAAAAGTAGCAGTCGACTTCGGGTCTCCGCCTTATGATTTTAGCCTCCAACTGTCATGGGTAGCCATAGTTCTAAGGTTAAACCGAACAAATATATGCGTTTCTTAAGGAATCAATCTTCAAGTTTTGGCAGTTCCACATTACGAATCAAGCAAAGCAAAACAAATTACTGACATTCACCATTTCCCCTACATTGTACTCGGGTACAAAAGACCTAATTTCCTCTGACCAACTTTTTTGGGCACCAGAGAGAAAAAATTAAGCCTCCAGGTGCAGTGAATTGGAACATGACTTGATGTTCAGTCACTTGAATAAATTGTTTTGATTTTCCCAGGTGGGTCCGCACAGCACTACAAATCACCAAAACTATCCAATACATTATATATCTGTTTATAGTTTGTTTGCAAAATGTCAGTCTGAAGAGAAAACAAGTTAACTCAATGTGCTGGTGTAATACTACCTGTGAATTATAAAAGGTTAAGGCAAAAGTATGGAGGTGAAGGTAGATGGTGTCTTAACTCTTTTTAACGCATGTCATACAACTTAAGTGGTGTGATGTGGTAGTTTCTATTACTTCTGCTGAAAAGGAACATTATAAAAAGAAGTGGTGCAAAGCTTAATGCTCTGCTTACTTTTAAACCTGTGCACATGCTGCTTTTGGTTTCATAAAGTACCCAAAAATTAGATAATGCAGACCCCAAGCCTTCTGAATGGGGCTTTTCACCACTTACACACAATCTAAACAGCGAGTCTGAAAGAGCATGTAACCACAATTACATGGAAGCCTTCACGGTTAACCACAACAGGTGTGACAGAGAAAAGAAGACAGAGCCACAGAGTCTGATCTCAAACAATGAGGATTCTGTTGCGAAAGGAACAGACATTGTGGCAGTGTTTTTACTTTTTGTTTACACTTGGGGAGTCCCTTCAACATTTGATGCTCAATGGTGCTGACACTTTCCATTTATGCTTCAATATTATGAATACACTGCACCTAAAAATGATTTGTGACCACATTTGCAGCCTCACTCACTGAGGTTTGCAGCTGAGCCTTTCGCTGGCTGGCAGGAGCAAAATGCAATTGGACATACATACTCTGTTCATAAAATAGCGCTATTCTGGATCTTGTATGACTGCTGCTGCATCATTTTACACATCTTCATTCATTTATCTTCTCCCTCTAAACCCAAATGTACAGCCCAGTTAATGTTGCTTTGAAGAGAATTCTCCAGCTGCCCCTGTGCCAACAGCTAGCCCGCAACACACACAAACCAGTTGGTAATTTCTACCACTCGTCTATCACCTCACATAACTGTAAATGTGACAGATCTTAAGCCTTCTGTCTGCAGTACTTAAGAGTAATACAACAAGCAGTGTTCTTGAAACAGAAGGCAATTATCACCTGTGCCCGTTCTTTTGGATTTGCATTTACATACATTTTGTGTCACTTACAGCACTTTTAACCATACAGCTCAGATCTCGACTGTGAAGGCTCATGCACACCTTCAGAGTCTTGCAGACAGGTGCATATAAAGAAATGTTCATAGGCATGAGAAGAGAGAATTCCTGCACACTGTCCTTTTGATGCAGTAAAATTACTGCAAACGTTTTACTATTGTTTATTCCTATAACTTCCAGGCAAAACAGTATAGCTAAGGTCTGATCAGGTTTTAGGCACTGAAACACGTATTGTTCAGGATCTGTTAGGGTTAGGGTTAAAAAAACAAAACACCCACAAATTTAAAACAATAGACAGGTTAAGTGTGAAACACTGATCAACTGGTTATTATTCAATGTTCTGCTGGGAAACCTTGGACCCTGGAATTCATGTTGATGCCTCTTGACACACACCACGGACCTTAAAACCAGGCAGGTTTGCCAGTACCCCATGTGGCCCCAGCATGTATTGGACCTGTCTCTTACCTGTCCAGGCATGTGCACAGGACTTCTGGGGGTGTTCCAACACATCCCAGGGATGCTTAGTCGATTTGGGATGTTGGAGGCCAGGTCAAAGCCTTGAGCTCTTTGTTACATTCCCAGCAGAACAATGCATTATAAAGAGATGATCAATGTTATTCACTTCTCCTGTCAGCGGTATTAATGATGTGGCTCAACGTTGTTTTAAGAACGTCAGACTAATTCCCAGTTCCTGAATGTTGCCTTGCTACAATTGCAACGGTTCTCAAATTCAGCTAATCCCTGTCACCACAATTTTATTGGAAATTTGAGTATTTTAAACCAGTAAAACTTAATTTCAAAAAGTTGTAAAGTTGCTCATAGTGTATTGATCCTTCTTGCCCTCTTTTACTCTCTCTGTGTCCATATATCATGAGACTACTGCTGAGTACTGCTGCATTTTTCTGGGAGTCACACACACAGTGACAGGGCTAACTTAGCATCACATGGCTAACTTTACCAAAAGGTTATCAGTGGGTTAATGACAAAGTCGGCTGTCTCAGCATAGAGATTGTTGTGACTGTTCAATGGCTCAGTGTTTGAAGTTAGCCACTGCTGCTGTATTTGCATGTACTAACCGGGCCGAGAGAGCAGGAGGAGAGTGGCTCACAGAGGCGGTCTTTCAGTGCTGTTTCAAACGGCAGCAAAGGCTGATCATGCCTGTCTTCCATTACAAATAGATTCTAATTCTGGAAAACACTGCATGCTTATAATAAAAAGCTCTGAATGTGACACAGCATTGAAACTATTTTTGCATTTTTAACTTGCAAAACACCCAGCAATATTGTAACATGAATGGCTTTTTTTTTTCTTTTTTTTAAAACCGGTGTGAAGACATTTCTGGGCACACCAATCCTAAAAATGGCTTGGGAAGACCTGTAGGGACTGACTTCTTGTGTTCGAACAACCAATAGTACTGAACATAAAGGTAATACAGCAATGTCCAAATGATCATTTCTTAGACCACTGGGCTGGACCACAAACATAACAACGAAGATTTAAAACTTGGTACCTCCAGACTGAGGTAACAGTTAAAAGTTTTTCGCACTTGATTTAGGCATCATCTTTCAGGCTGGCAATGGGCCTAATCAGTCTTCAAATAAACTGTCCTGAGCAGCACTTAATAGGCCTAATATGCAATTTTATCTAGCGCTATCCTGCACTGGTGTCAGAGTCAACCTCTCCCTCCTGGTCACGCTGAGCGGAGTTTACCTCTGGAGGGGTTTTGGCCTTTGCCTGGGTGGGCGGCAGCCTGCTGCCTGCCCTCATGTCACTGCTGAGAAGCTTAAGACTGCTGCATCAATACAGACATTAGAATGAAAAAAGGATTAGCACAGGCTAGACTGGGTCTCAATGGACAGTGCAGTGAAAAGACATCTAAGCTAAGAAGGCATTAGATCTAAAGTCAATGGAATCACTACCACTTGATCTGGCATGAGAGTGTGGGGCCACTTTGAGATGGGGACTCACTGACAGGCCACTTTCAGGCTGATGTAGCAAAAAATACCGTTATCGCACAACAAAGTAAAAGCACTTGTATCACAAGTATCCTTAAAGGAAAAGAGGGTAAGTATCTATTCTAGAGGACAATTTCTCTGATTTATGCTTTAATTTTATGCCAAACTGATTTGGCTTCCTCTCTAAAAAAAGACTTAAACTTGTGTGTATTCCTAACAAATAAACATGAATTGCTGAAACGCCAGCCAGCCATAATCTCAACACCCACACACAAACAACTGACAGGGAGCAGATGCCTGAAAAGACAAACATCATCATCTATATAGGATAATAAGGAAATGGCTTCTTTTTTTTTCTCCCTCTGTGCATTTGCCGCCACGTGCCATTTTGCACAATCTTCAAAGTCTAAACACCACACCCCCTACAGCTCTGGTGCCTCAATCAATTTTTCTTGACGTGGAGAAGCAAGGGAGAGAGAGAAAAGAAGAAGCCGATTCTTCACGGCGCCTCAGAAGTAGGGCAAGGATAGTCCCTGCAGGGGACGGGGGGTTGGGGCAGCACACGGTTGAGTTGTCTGATTGGCTGGGGAGGAGGTGATGTAATTTTTGATGGTTCTGAGGGCCCTGCAGTGGAAAGGCTAAAGACTCGGGGTTCAAAATGTGATGACAGAAACCTCAAAATATCAACAGAAAGCTGCAGAATTACTGATACACCACACCAAAAATCATTGCACTTCAAAGAGGACTCGAGTGCAGCTGGCTTAAAACTCAAACCTCACTTCAAATCCCTCTAATTATAAAGAGTGTTCCCTACTGTGCTTTAATGTCTAAAGCCTCTGGATGATAAGTGAGATCACAAAGGATGAGACCCCATAAAATACAAGAAAGGAGGAATCTGAGTTCTGTTTCTTCTACTGACTGCGAGCCTCGTCAAGTCATTCACTTCTGCAAATTTGTCGATGCCACTGTTCAAAATCACACTCAAAATACACTCCTCAAATGCAGTTGGCAGCCAAATATGTGAGTAAAACTATCAGAAACAATTGAGCATGTGTTTCTTTCAGGTTGCTTTTATTACAGTGGAGAACCGTCTTAAACAAACTCACCAGACGCGCAGTCCTCCTCATCCGCCCCGTTCTCGCAATCCTTCTCCCCATCACATCTCCATGACAACGAGACACACTTGTTGGTGGATCCCCCACAGTCAAATTTCTCTGGAGGGCACGTCTGTTTGCCTGTGGGCAGAGATGAAAGAGATAGGGAGATTACTGCAGCGGTTTTATGGTCCCAGAAAGACAGCAACAAACAACTACAAGCCACCGCTGGACTCGATTTCTATCACCCCCATGATGCAGTTAAAACTCGTCCAAAACTCCAACACACTGGCCAATTGATTTTACTGTCTGGGCCGCCTCTAAAGAGACATGCTCAAAGATCATGAAATACAGAAAAATGCACAGTTGGCCGTAAAGCAAAAGAACAACCCAGCCCTCCCTCCTCCTTTTCCTGCCAATCTGCTCGAGTTGGCACAGCGTAGGTTTGATCCAGATTACAGTGCGTTTAGTATGAAGCATGTTGTTAATTATACATCCTTGCTTACAGTGCAGCCTTAAGCCTTCCAGTATGGAATCAAAGGGTCAACCTACATGGTAAATCATACATTTTTGATGATTTTATTGTCAGATAACATTTTAGAAAAATAGCACCTAACCTTCTTTGTCCAACAAGGCCCCTCAGCCCTGTCAGGTGAACCCAAAAACCCCTTCAGCAGCACCACTTGTCATGTTTTAATTATATTTAACATTATTATTAATATAATAGTGGATATTGTTACAACAGTGTTTTCATACAATTGACCTCTCAATAGATGCGTTAACATGGACCCCTTGTCTAAAAAATCAGAATACTAGCCCTGAGATCTGAGGAAAAATGCCTCACGTAACCACCTTAATTGGAAGAGACTGGGGTGACACGGGGTGAGACGGGGTGAGACGGGGTGACACGGGGTGAGACTGGGTGGTGTAAACCTTTGATTAATCATTCAGTAGGAAAATATCAGCATTCACTGACCATGTAAATGCTTAATCTCATTGTTTCTTTCTGGTCTGAATAAATATAATCTTTCTGTGCATTTTTGTCCACATTGGGGTAACTTTAAGGCAGAGACTAACCAAACTGACATTAAAGAACTAGCGGCAGCGAAAGCCAACTGTTGCATCTCCTCAAGTTGCCTGTCTGTCCCAAAAAGACAGCGGCAGTGTCTATTCATCATTCAATAAATGAACCTGACAACCAACAGCACAAATTCAAGAGACTAGTTAGCACATAAACAACACAACCCGATGGTAAAAGAGCAAATGATATTTACAGTGCACTAATGATGAGTAACACAAACAACTACAAAACACATCTGCTACAGAGCTCGATGGCTAAAAACATAATCTTACGTAACATAACAAATTTAAACTGGCAATCAGATTCTTATTATTACATTCTTATGTGAGTACTCCTATTAATCAAAGTATTTTTTGATTTTAAAACAGTAGGCTTATGTAATATTGCTACAGGCTGCAATACTGTGTCCCTGATAACAACTTTCTATCACAGTAGCAGTAGCACGCATATGACGTGTTTAGGGAATATTGGTAAAGATACAATAAATAGCCTGAGTTAAATTTAGGTTATTTTCAACTAAAGTATTGACAGGTGAAACCACTTCCTCTCCTTCTGTGGTTTATATTTCCAACAAACTTGAAAGAAAAAAAAACAACAAATAAAACACCACTTTGCCAAAATAAAGTTATATTCTGATGAAATGCTTTGAGGCACGTAAACATGCTGAGCAGCATTGGAGAAAAACATCTAATTATTTGAACTGTATACATTTAAAATTTAGCTTTTTAGTCTGCTAACTATGTAGCTCTCAATCCCTGCATGTGGTGTTCAGAGGGTACAGCTGACTATGTGGATGTTTCTTTCCATCGAATTGTAATTTCCATATATTTATATATTTTTCAGATCAGCTACTCTACAATCTAAGTACACCCTGGCAACATATCAAGGTTAGATTTTGAGACCTTTCAGTGGTCATGTTTTCTTTCTTTTTTTTCCATGTAAACAACATTGCCACAGCTGACAAACAATTCTATGAGGGGATCATTAGTGGCGTGATGACTGGAACAAGCTCCATAATGAAAATCATTTATGAGGTTAGAAGAATCTCTGATGCTGTCGCTAGCAATGTTAGGTGTAAATTGCATTCTGGGTAATTGGACCAGACAGGCAGAAGGTCTGCCAAACCATCTTTCTAAACAAAGCACATCTGTTCATATGGAAATAATTTCTTTAGAGCAATGCACTTAGGCTAAAATTGAATTCTTTTTCATCTTATGTAAATTCAACATGCAGCAGATTTTAATTATTAAATGAACAACTGTATATCTGCTAAGAAAGGCTTTCATTTGTGAGATGCTTTTTTCTAGGTCTAAATGGTTTCAACATTATTTTGTATGTTTCTTTAATTACATACAGTGTAAATTCATATTCTGTGGTATCAGTGATGAAATCATTTATACAATAAGCATGAAGTGCAGTGCAAATTTTAAGGTTAAATGGTAAAGGACCTTTTCTTCTACGTGAGAATAAAAATTTTACTTTTCTTCGTAAAAGATAAGTGTATTTGCTGCCATATGCCACCAGATTTTGGGAACTGATACATTAATATTTGAGTTTAAAAATCAGGTAAAGATGTCGAAGTCTGATTTTATAGATCAGGGCAGATCAAGGTGTTTTTGACTGATAAGGATAGGCTTTATTGAGCATATAGAGCCTGATCCGAGGCTTTGTTTTATGTCACCTGTCATACATGTGTTTTTACTTTAATGCATAGCAACACAGAGCTAAACTGTCGTTAACTCTCCTCTGTCTGTGTGTAAGAGCAGGGACTGAGCCCTGCCTGCAGATAAACACCACCCACTACAAACAAAAAGTAAAAAGTATGAGACAATTAATTTACATTATTTACAGAAGTTACAAGCACTTGTTTCATTTCAGCTCAATGTAAGAGTCTCATGTTTTGCTTTTAACTACAGTGTATTGGTGTAGGTAGGGACATTGGTGCAGAGCTTAGTGCGACCATACTTGCCACCCCAATGCAAGTGCAATAAAACCCCCGAGACTAAAAAGCCAACACGGCTAATTTATCAATGAAGCGCTAATCCACACAAAAACTGGGAGGACAACAAGTCCTAAAAGTCACACCAAAGCAACAAACACTGGAAAATACTCTCTAAAAGGAAAGAGAAATTCTCCTGATACAGAGGCAGGGCCAAAAATATTAAAGACATCTGTCATGTTATATTTTATTTTGTAAAATAAATAATAGCAATAATTATAGGCTAATACATTAAAAAAAACATCAAGGGGCAGCTTGAATGAAGGAATTTTTATTAACTTTAAGGAAGCCTACTTAAAGTGTGCAATGTGAAGCTTTAATATCTAGGAAAATAGGAGTACTGGATCAGGACTCAACAGATACTCAAAACTGACTTTGATCAGGGGCAAATAAACATGATGCAAGAGATGTGATGCAAGATGTGATTTACAATTATGATGTTCTCACAGTGGCAGCTTATGTTCTTCAACACAGAAAGACATTATTAACATACTATTAAATCAAAAACTTTTTTTTTTAATTAGCATCCCTTGAAGTTGCTTATCAAAGACTAAAGGGGGCACTTCATAGTTGAAAAATAGACAAAATACATCATGGCTACACTTTTTCTAAATCTCCTAAAAATTACATTTGGCATTTCTTTCTTCAATTTATTTTGTATTTTGTTTGCATTTTGCTGTAGAGATACTGTAGATACAGAAAGAAAAAGGTTGAGAGAGAGGGGTACAAGATGCAAGAGTCTGTTTTTTCAGTTTGCAATTTTTTACTTCAGAATGAAATCAAAATATAAAAATTAAGCCATTATTTGTTTTGGTGTACCGTAATTTCTTGCATTTATGTTGATCCAGAAAGATCTTTAGGAAACTAACTGGTTAATATACCAGTCTAGCAGACAGGTAAGGTAACCACACACAGGAAGCTGCCATCAGATTTCTTTAGAGTATGAAGGTTCAATATCCCGCCCTTCGCTTCTGAGCATGTGACTGTCCCTGCAGCATGAAGGGGTGACAGTACAGAGGTGAGGGAGAGGAGGCTGGAGAAGCAGCTGGTGCCTGGGGAGACTGAGCAGTGAGAATGGCTGATGCAGCCAGGCCCTGACCCTGGCTGCATCTGTGGCGCGCACACACACACACACACACACACACACACACACACACACACACACACACACACACACACACACACACACACACACACAGGCCACTGCAGTGCTATTTCTACAGCAGGGAACGCTTAGGCTCAGAGAACATTGTATTACTCTGTTTGCTGAGTCGTGACATCTACCTACATTTTTTGGTCCACACATTGTAGTTGTAAACAAATTGTAGTGTTAGGTCTGTGAACAAAGCTTACTATAATTCACACATTGTGACTTCTTGGCAGTTGTATTAAACTCAGATGTGTTGAACAATGTCCTGCTGTTCCACTGGTACAGCGAGTAAAACAGGTGGATAGTAGAAATAAGTGTTCAGACCTCTTTCACCTGCCAGCTCTGGCAGCTCTGTCATTCTCCTCATGGCTTATATATGAGAATGAGTTACACAAGTGATATTTTATTTCTTCTATTTCTCTTTCATGTGTAAGGACGTTTGGAAAGTGTATTACCAAGGCAAGCTAAGATATGTGACAGTCTTTGATGTTGCCTGCATCAGCGCTAAATTCTTCATGCACGCAACAGAGACAATTATTGTCCTGTGATTTTTTTCCGGCACTTCTTTCCAGACACAGCTGTTGAGAGTGTCAAGTGAGCAAACAAGCTTAATGAAGACTGAAGAAAGACTAGAAGGAATGATTAGCTAAAATGAATGATTATAGCTGAGTAATGTCTGAAAAGGCAGGCTGGCTGGTCAGGGAAGCGATACATGAAACATTTCTTAGAAATGTCTAAGATGAAAGAGACGAGGAGGTGGATATCTTTCAGGGAGGAAATAACATGCTGTCTGAAAGAATTCAAACTAATGTAGGTCCAAAGAGAAGCCGACAGAAAACAAGAATCAGACTTGAAAATGAAAAGAAAGGGTGACGGAGGGAGCAGAGCAGAGAAAAAAGAAATACAGAGGATGGCTTCGGAGACACGCCAAGAGCAAGAAACTGCATAAAGGGGAAAGGATGAAGAGACAAACTGCTGCATGACCTTTCAGGTTCTTATCCTAAAGCAAAATCAAAGCCATCCATACCAAGTGGAAAGAAATGAAGGAGGAGAGGCAGGCAGAGCGCAGACTTGAGTAGAATCTGAATCTGTCAAGCGGAGGGCGAGCTGTCCTTTCCTTTTAACCGATGACTCTTTAATGAACCGTGAGCTCCGTTCCTCCCAAATCCAAACAAAGAAACCAAACTTCACTACCACCAAGCAGTACAACCTCACTGCCCCTCATGACAGCTATTGATTAGTGACACCACAGATTTTTATAAAGACACACGTAATGAGTTTTTGCTTGAGAAAGAGGCAACATAATAAAAGCCAATTACTCACAGACAAACTGACTGCCAGGCTGTTGTTTACCACCAGCGTGAAAAATGAGGATTCAACTCCACTGTGACGTTTTGGCAGCAGATCTGTTTAGAATTCATCACCTTTTACAAGACCCAAGGCGGTGCAATGGTTTAATAGCTTTCTACTTTTCATTTGATCATCACAACTGACCTTGTTATTGCTGACAGCCTTTAACCCTAAACTTGGCTTTCAGTGAGGAAGTTAGAAACTCTTTAATTTGTCAGTTGTCACCAGGCAAGTGATATAATACGGTGATAAAGCAAAACTTAACAAATGCTGTGGAGCTGAAAAATGTGTGACACCGATCTGATATAATGACCTGCAGCTTCATAACAAATGTAACACTACACTACAGCCTGACATGGAATACTCATTTGCAGCCTATTCATATAAATTAATGTCTATTTTGCTGATTCCTTTTGATAATAGCTATTTCACAGTGGTGATTCATCCTACAGCAAGTTCATGAAAGCTTTTATGCATGGATGTGACAGCCTGAGCCTCTGTATAGCCAGTTACGGTCAGAGGTGAAAAATTGATTCTTAGATGCATCACGATTCTCTCTTTAAAGATTATGACTTGTTGCTTTAAAGCAAATAAGCATGAATTAAAAACCCAATTGTCTGAACCAAGTGGATGGTGAAACATAACAGTCAAACCTGAGAGTTGTGTGTGTGTTCAAAGCAAGTCTACTTCTTGACTTTTGATTTGGATAAATGAATGTGAGTTATAGCAGATGGATGCAATCTGTAAGAACTCTTGATGATTTTTTTTTTTTAATTTTTCCTTTGTTGAGTTTGAGATACAAGGTTGAATTGATCAGAGCTGTTTGAATCACATCAATAGATTAGAGGAGCAGCTGCTGCAGAATAAGTAGTAGTAGTAATAGCATACTTTCCGTTGCTGCCGTTACACAGGTAAGACCCAGCACTAGACTGCAAGGTGTGCAGTTTCCATTGAAATACTGCAACTTTCATCAGAAGTAGCTTTTAATAACGACAGCATCAAGAAAGATACCCCTTTTCAACCAAAATTAGAATGTGCCCACAAGTTTTTTAAACACAGGCAAACACGCTAAAAATAGGCTACAGACTGCTTCCCCATTGCCAGTAGAACAGAGCTGTGTGCACTGCTCTGCACCAGACAAGTATGCCTTTCTGTGTGTGTGGGGGTTTTGTGTTTTTTGGTTTTTTTTGGTGTGTCACTTTCAACATCAAGGACAGGCTGGCAAATAGGTTAACAGGAGAGAGCAGCATGGATGGTGGCCTGTGAAAACAGTGGTTACTTCTCTCTGTATATATCTCTTACTTATTCAGTCTCTCTTTCAAATTCAGTGAGGACTAATTTGGATCGATGTTGAAGTGCTATTTAAGGTGGAGACGAGCAGTAATCAGTGGCGGCTAGTCATTTCATTTCAGTGGTTAAGAGGCTAAAATTAGCACGTTCACATGGGTGCTGTATTTACATCAATACCAATTGGAGCTGGAGGCAATAACTACCCCTGACTATTGCAAGTCATTTGACGCAAGTGTGAATGCTGATTGTAAAGTTTCCCATTTCATTAAAAAGCCAGATGTCAATGTTTTGTTTTGTTTTGTTTTGTTTTTTTTGTTTGCGTGGTTTTTTTTTGTATTGTTCAGTCGCAGTGAGGCTAGAGTGTTAGAGAGAGTGTAGACGTTCAATATGTAGCAAAGAATGCTGACATTGTGGCGGGCCACCGCAGATAAATGAAAGTGAAATGGGAAACCCAGCAAAAGAATCAAGTCACACAGCTAGGGAAAAAAATCATGTACAGAAATCCAACATTTTCATGCATCATGATGCATCAATAATCATTTTATAATCGCATCGTAGCCCTCTGAATTGGAATCAAATCGAATTGCGGTGCCTAGAGACTCCCACCCCTCGTCACAATTAGTTTCACATTACTTAATAAAGAGTTAAAATCATCATTTAGAATCTGAAGGACACATCCTGATGTCTAATAAACTTTTTTTCTGCCTAATCCTGACCCTCTAACTCCAACCGCTTGTAATAAAAGACTTTGATATAAGTGTGGTTATGTGTGCATGTAATTGGGTCTCTATACTGTGTGTGTCAATGTTCGGGTTCTGATGGTGAATGAGACAACTCGGCCTCTGTGCCTCGGAACTAAAAAGGCGCAAAGCGCTCCACTAACATGAGTAATACTCAGATTCACTGCTTCATTAAACCGGGTTAGCATGGCCATGTCCTTCTCTCTGAATTATAGATCTGGTACAGCGGAAAACACTTGCTGCTTGCAAACTACAAGATAGAAAATTGTTATTTTGAGCAAAGTGCATTAGCAAGTAATGTACTGTGGCATGCACCTCTGCTTAATATCAAATGCTTTACCTGAGCTCCCTGCCTGTGACTTCATGAGCTGAATGAAGCCACACTAATATACTGGCAATTCAAATTCTTTATGTTTAGGTTTCAAATCCTCACAGATAGCAGACCATGGGTACACCCTGGACTGCTGTCACATTCACACTGATGGGCTTAAACTGTGGATTTAAACACCCGGAACTTTCTTGCTGTGAACTGACAGAATCAAGGACTGAACCATCATTCTTTTTGAACCATATTTATTATTTATGATTTAATTTTGCTGAGGTCACTTTTGTATAACCCGGAACTGCAATTAACATCGGTCAACATCGGTCAATTACCCGATTTATCAATTTTTCGAAATTTGTTTCATTTTTTTTTTAATTTTTCAAGCAAAAAAATTACCTTGTTCCAGCTTTTACGCTGTTTTTGTCTTTTGTGAGTATAATCTGGGTTATTGACAAAAAATGTCACTGTAGGCTTTAAGAAAAAGTGATGGACATGTTTTCAAAATCCTTGACAGATAATGACAGCAATCATTACATGCAGTCCTATCATCTAATAACTACTTTTATTGCTTTTGTAAATGTAACTCTGTATCACTACTAACCATCAGAAATTTGTTGGTATCATTCCCCAAAATGCTAAATGTTCACTTCCCTAAAGCAAATACGGAAAACGCAGAACTCAACTGGCAGAAAAAGCTAAAGAATCATCTCGTCTTGATCATTTTGCAGAATTTTGTTTTCAACTAACGGTTTGACAAAACTACAGACGTTAAGGTGATGGTTTTACAATGAGAGATGTCAATGTCATGAACTTGTTTTGAGGATACAAACATATTTCAGTTCTTTCTTTGAGGCAGAGCGTCTAACTGTGACTGTGAGGTTGAGGCACACCTGTTACCTCTTCTGAACATCATCACATTTAGTGTTTGTGTCACAAAGAAAATAACCACAGTTCTAAGTTTACCCAACTGGGAACTTGCAAAAAAAACAGGTTTTGAAGGTAAACCTACTTTTGTAGTGACATATCAACAATTTACAAAGCAAGAAAGAGAAGCTGGAAAAGTTAACAGAAAAACAATCCTTATAATGGAAAGACTGTGCATAACAGCCACAAAGCAAATATACTATACATTTATGCAGTGCGTGCATGCATGGTCCTGTATTTATTACTGCAACGATTAAGTGATCTTAAAAGATTTTTTTTTCTTTATCTTTTTGCACTTTTTGATAGGACAGGTCCAGCCTACAGTAAATTTACCCGCAAACAGTTCACAACACCTACTGTTACAACATCTCCACATGAACAGAAATCCAAAGGATAAAACACACACAGAACTGTAGCAAACAAATTCAATGCAAACCTCCACCAAGAAAATCGTGCCCATTATAAAGTCAATAAAAAGCAAATCCTTACGACGAACTCCCCCAGAAAAAGCTCAACAGGGTTTGAAGCTTAATATCTACAAAGAGGTTTTTAGATGCAAGTTTTCATCAAAACCCTTTCCAGAAAAAAAAAATTCTAATCCACTACAAATTACATAACACTTTAAGACCTTATTGAAAACACAATACAGTGCATTTAAAGAGAAAAAATCCAGCATTTTGAAAAGTCCATACTTTCCTCAATATGCTGCAGTTCAGGGTTATGTCCCCACATAATGAAAGACTCCTTGTGAGAGATGAAACACTGTGAAGTTCCCTCACGCCTGTCAACTCCTAGAAATGAATTTTAAAGCAGAGAGGACAAACTGACATGCAGAACTGAGCTGAACTCAGCAATTTAGTCAGAAAGCGTCAAGAGCCGAACACCCCCTCCCTCTCTTGTTAAATCCTTAAAAAGGGACTCGGGGCAACTTCACAAAATGTCATTGCCTTGGCCAGGGAGCAGAGAAGCTGCTACACAGCTGGCTGCAGTGGCCCAGTTCCTCCATGATTACACATTAATCTAATACAAAAACTATGAGTCCTGGCTCTTCACATGTTCCTCCAAAGACTCATTCATTTTTCAGCACTCAAGAGTAACTCGCTCAGTGTGGCCCGAATTTGAATTCTTAATAAAGCAGTGTAACGCTACTCCAGCGTGTAATTGGGAATCCACTCAGTGAGCCAGAATGATTGTGGCACAGATGTCTGCAGCACTGAGTCCAAAATGCCTTAGCCGAGTGTGTGTGTGTGTGTGTGTGTGTGTGTGTGTGTGTGTGTGTGTGTGTGTGTGTGTGTGTGTGTGTGTGTGTGTGTGTGTGCGCAAATATGGGTGCATACTGTATGTGTGTGCACATGTGGAACTGAAATAGGAAGTACAGGAGAGTTAGGGGGCAAACTGAATGAAAAACAAGATGAGTGTTATCTGCATGTGAGAGCACAGCCTGGCTTATCAAGCTTGAGCATAACTGGAGCATGATGCATTAAAGGTGTATGCTGTGCTATATGTAATTAACTTGTGTAAAACGGTCATGCTGTCACCGGTCTCTGCTATTTACATAATGGCAAATTTCATATCTCTAGCACGTTAAAGATTGGATGCAGTCTGTGTGAAATTCAGCCCTTCCCTCTGCTGTAAGACAGCAAAAGAATCCCCACTTTAGCAAAGTTTAATTGATAAATGTGAAGCTTGGTAGCTTTTGACTTAAAGGTGAAATGTTGCATGGGATTGGGGTGTTAAGCAAAATGCTGATACTGGTGGCATTTCAGAGTGGATATGCTAAATGTCCATGTCAGATTAGGGCTGGGACAAATGGCTTCTAAATAATATTGCAATATTTTAAGGCCATATTGCAATACATGATATGTATTTTTTGAAATCTTCTCTTAAGCACTAAACTATTTTATAAAGTACTTTTCATAAAGTAAAAGTGTTGTGATAATTATGTTTAAGAATTCTTAAAATATAGTTTTAAAAAGTACTGTTATAACAAAGGTGAATAAAGTACTGTTGTGATTAAGTTAAATAAAGTACTGTTATAATATAGTTAAACTGTTATAATTAAGTTAAATTATGGTTATACCGAAGTTAAATAAAATACTGATATAATAAAGTAAATAAAGTACTGTTATAATCAAGTTAAATTGTTATAATTAAGTTAAATAAAGTGCTGTTATAGCAACAATAAATAAAGTACTGTTATAATGAAATATATCAAAGCAGAAGCACTGGTGCTTTCATTCTGAAGCATGCTCGCCTCGTGTCAGATGTGTTGATGTTTTTGCTGTTAACTTTCAACATTTACATTTTAGCTGATAGTGATAGCAGAAGGTTAAACTGTTACATTGGCGCTGTTTAACAAGAGGATCTATTCAATTCACTGTGAACAGGACACAAACTAACAGCATTCCAGTTCATATATTTTATAATATTTGCAAGACCCAATGGGACTCTAAAATGCAACTAAATGATTGCAGTTCAAGCTATAGTCGTGTTATGCATCACATGTTGAACAAGCAACAATACATGGAGTTTAATCAATATATTTCCCACCTCTATGTCAGAGGTTGTTTTTTGTATCTTGAGTCTACTCTGTAAAATTCAGCATGTCAAGAGGTTTTCTCTGACAGATGTACATTTCTCACTGTAACTTTGTCATCTCACCAAGTGGCTGGCACAGGCACGTAATTTACCAGTGAAACGAGATTAATGAGATAGACGATAAGAGAGCCATTTGAGAGGTCGGTTGCTGTTGCTTAAGATGTTGCGTGCATATTCACACAATGTCCATCCTTGAGTCTTTTTTTCCCTTTTCTTTTCTCTTCAGTGTGATTATGGCACAGTTGGATCCACTCAAACTGAAAGACAGCTGTGATGAAGTGGATCTCATTAGCATTCCCTCTGTTCAGGAAAAGCCTCGATCTGACACTTCTTGTCTGAACACATAATCAGGAGGGCTGCACTGTGCTGAGGACTACCTGTGACTTTCAGGAGGAAGGATAAGGAGGACATCAAAGTTTTCATTTGTCCACAGCACCGTGAAAAGATAACAAATATCACTCTAAACCTAAAAAAAATACTTGTTTAAAACATAACCAAAATACTCTCCCAAATTGTATTGAAATTGAAAAATCGATCCCAATTATTGTTTGCAGAGAGAAATAATACTCAAATAAAAATGTTCAGAGTCAGTGTTGAGAATTCTACATTACAACATCAAGTCAATACATATGGGATTTCCATATAAATGGCTTTCTTCTCGGCCCAGATCTCTATCTCTTTATTCTGCAGCCAAGAGATGAATCTTTCCTTCATTTATCTTTAATTGGATTTCCAATATAAACTTGTTATCCTTCAGAGGTCCCTTTATGTCCCCCTCCTTGTGCTCAACTTTCTGGGGGTGACACTAGAAGCTTTGCTCGGCTGCTACATTATTCATCGAGCAGACCCACACATCCACAGCCAATAAAATGGACCAAAACAAGAATGTATATCCTGTGAAAAATTCGTTCAGCTTTTTCATGATTAATTTCCCGCTCTACTTGGCTCACTTTAATTCCCTCCCACAAAGAGAAGAAGTCTAAAGATCAAAGCATGATAATGGTGGGTAGAAGCAAAATATCCGTTTCAAACAGGTGACACAATATCAACATTTTTCACCTCCATCATGCTGCCTAAACAATCTTATCAAGATATCATTTAGGATGATCTTGACTCCCTCTACAATAAGTTGTAAACAGTTACCATTTACATATACAAGCTTTGGGAGTTGACTTGTGTAAACTTGTGTGGGAAGACAAATACGTTACCTCAGCATGTATTTAACACCGAACAGCAGCAATAGGTGTGGGTAGACAGTCAAACACACAACTGCTAAAGCCTTTCCAAACTTGGCTTCAAATCATAAGTACTTTCCATAACATTAAATAGTCATTCAAGTGTCAATTACAAACAAAAAACATGTAATTATTCAAGAGTTTAACACTAAAAAACCTAACTTATCTGCTTCACCGGGACTGTGCGGGTGCAGATTAATCAGATTTGATTGACAGGGCCCAAACAGCCCATCAACTGTAATCAGATACTGATTCAAATGTTGCTAAACTGTGATTGGTGCACAAGAGCATGTGATATCACAGTTTTCCAACTGAGCCCGGTCCACTTTAAACCAGTGAGATGAGGCACAGAAGAAAAACAATTTCTTGTGTTAACAGCAAACTCCCTTGGAATTTTTTAAAAGAAATTTAAGATCTATCTTTTTAATTTTTTTCAATTTGGGTGATTTTTATTGGCATCATTGTCTTTTTGTTTGTTTGTTTTGTAACCAATACTGTTTAGCTTGTTTGTTTATTTGCATGTTTTTCTCTGACTTATTGCTGTAGCTTTTATTGCTCTTCTTTATTCTTTTTCATTGTATTGTTTATTGGCATCTAATTTTGTCTCGTCAAGCACTTTGCATGAAACGTGTTATATGAAAATAGCTTTCATTATTAAATAACCAAAACTGTTCTGGGCTTTGGCAGAAAAATTGTGTGTTTATTAATTGACTTCCAGCCCACCTGGTCCTGATTGGGCCTGTCAAAACTGTTTATCTAATATGTGTGGGACTGATACAATGACTAACTATTTTGACATCATGTTTTGGCTCATGCACACTTGTGGCAGAGATTTACTTTAGTAACAAATCACAACACCCAAATAATTTTGATATATGGCCAAGCCCTACCTGCAGCTTATGTAGAACTTAATGTTAAAGTAATTCTGATGGCAAAAATGTCAGCACGCTGAAATATTGATACTACACCATCACAGCTCATCTCTACATGCAGGCCTTTTGGTCTATGGCTATTGATAAGACTGTTTAGAAATGAAAAATGATCTGAGAGGTTACAAATAAATGCATTTCGTTCTGGTCTTACTATTTCAGGCTAAATAAGATGCTGATTGGAAAAAAAAAGTTTTCTGGGCCTTTAATAGTTTTGTTCTACAACTGTTCATGTGTAACTAACGCTAGTTTGCACAGACAATTAAATATGTTTTCTTTAGAAAGATAAACTTAGGTCTCACAGTCAAAACTGAAATATTTGTTACAGTTACACAGCTACACTTGACTAATGAGGCCAAACCCAAAATCAAAGTTTTTCCAACATTAAGCAACATACCTTTGTGGCTCCTTCTATGAGCAGATCTTGCCAAACTTAAAAACAACAAGAGGCAGCGTGGTGTATAATATTAGATGCTGATTTTTTGGGCAATGTATTACAGTGAGGATAACAGTTGCATGATGAAGACCTGGTAGGGTTAAAATACCTCTTCAGTCTTACAAATTACACTAAATTCCAGTGAGTAAAAACTCTCTGCTTTTCCCTGAGACATCATTATTTATCAATGCAGCACTTTCAGCTCCACCTGATATCTGTAACCCCAAGGACAGAAGCAAGCAGCCATGGGAGAAAAAAAATTGCATTTAAGAAAGAAAGAAAACATTTATTAATTGGTTTAAGCCTCCCACATTTGAGCCCTGTTTGGTTGTGGAGATGTCAACTCACCTAACCCCCCATCAGGGACCTGTGTGTGGGTGCACTAAACTGGCACAGGCTATAAGTGAGCCAGCCAGAGATCCTCGCCTCTAACAGCTTGACGGAGAGGTAATCAAGGCCTTTCTATGCACTCTCTATCAGAAAGCATTGAGTATTGAAGTGTGTGGGCGAGTGGAGGCAGGAGAGGCGAGTGAATGGCCGCCGGAGCCGAGATAACAAGGTAAATCAGCAACCTGAATACAGGTTCTGAGAGAATAAAATTAATTCTCATCTAAAGCAATTGAAATGAAGGTGTGACAGCGTATACAGATACAACATGCAAAATGCCATCATGTTTAGCCGGATAGTTTTTTTCCTGGTGTAAAAAAAATTGAATGGCTGTCAGAGTAGATTCCCCTGTGCCGAGATAAAAAAAAAACACAGACAACAATTCAAAAAAAATGTGAAGGGAACTAAAAATAAGCTGTAGCAGTCTGACATTACATAGTTTCCGCCAAAGGAAAGAAAAAATGAAGGGGAACAATTAAATGATTATCCAAACTGCCTGTTGTAAACATAAACCACAATTCACCCTGGCGTAACTCTGACCTGATGTTCCTGCCATAACTGCAGAGCATTCCTGCACAAAGAGGGATATAACTGACATTATGGGTGCATTCACTTTTTATAGCAACAAATAGAGTAGCGGTTTAAATTTTTTGCTTGCACCATCTAAACTTGAAGAGATGAAGATAATATACGCCTGAGGACAAAAAACTATGCAGTATTTCACAACACAAAAGCAAAGTTTGAAGTCTGAAAAACAAACAATTTCATGACACGGAATCATGTTTTTCCTACTTCCTATCCCTGTCGACATCTAACAACTTACATTATTTTCACAACCTCTTCTGAGGGTCATGCCCCTCAGGTTGGCACCGTAAAGTGCAAATCATCATTACATCACTGTCATGACATTACCCACTGGATTGTTTTAAAGCCTCCAGTTTGGGTTTTTAATGGAGCATTTTTGCAGCTAGAAGTAACCATATTTTGACGAGAGGGTGAAGCTAACCCTAACACTAGCTGCTAGCTTGGATAGCTCGGTGCATTTACAGTCTTTGGTTAACTATGATAAAGATAGTGTTAATTATATTTTTTTCTAGCAAAAAAACAGACTTAAAACCATTAAAACAAAATATACTTACCAAAAAAACTGAACACCCGATTCCTTAGAGGGTCTTTTAGTACAACCAGCGCTAAACAAGACTTTTTTATGTGAGCAAAACCTTAAAAATAACTTTAATGAACTAAAAAACAAACAAACATTGAAATACTGACTGGTACATACATGCTCTGCCAATCTGGGGCTACGCCATGGTTATACTACCTAACCAACACTGTATACGTTGTATCAACTTGTCAACAGACTGCATCCACCTGTCACTTAAGGTGACCATGCCCTAAATTATGCAGATCTGTAAGCCTTCATAATATTCAAACAGGTGAATTATATATAAACCTCCCCTAAGTTTGCTGCTTTGTTAGGACCCATTGGTTTACATAATGTGGGTTATCCATTGACTTGTTAACAATACAGCAGATAGAAACATTTGTGTTTCTTGTCCTGACAGACACAGTTTAAGGGGTTATTTTGGAGAGTATAATCTTAATAATACAACCATTGTCATGCCTGCAAAAATAAGGCTAAAGTTGAAATTGACTGGATGTATCCTTTAAAGATGTCCTTGAAGAGAGCAAATGAATGGTTTCACTTACTGCAAGTCTCCTCTGCCTCATCGGAGCCATCGGGACACTCTGGTTCCCCGTCGCATCGCCAACGTCCAGGGACACACTGGCCATTTAAGCAGGCGAACTCCGCAGGGGCACATGTCTTCCTGGCTGCTCAGAGAGAAACACACAAACGGAGAATAACAGTAAGCACAGCCAGTCTGTTTTTCTCTCCATCATGAAACTGGTCACTTATCTGAATCCCAGTATTCATCCCTCTCATCAGAGAAGATCAAGTTTATCGCTAACAGTTCTCCTGTGCAGCCATCTCCAGTGTTTTTCCTGAATAATTATCTCCACTTTTCCTATTTTCTTGACTTGTATTCATTGTATCCCCCTCCCCTCCCTTCATCTGCTGGTCTGCAGAAGTCTAATCTCTCCTTCAGGTTTTCCATCAGAGAGCAGTGAAATGGATGCTGATTGCTGAACACCGTGAGCTCAGGGAGGTTAAACCTTTTACCTTCCAAACCTGTTTACCGCAGAAAGCTACAAGCCAGCAAGGCCACGGGCTGATAAACATGTCAAGCGTGCAGAGAATTGGAAATCAAAAACATGTCAGGAAAAGGCCTCTTTAAGCAGTAAGAGGGAAACCGAGAATGATCAAAACTTTTACGTAACAGCCCAGAGCTTATCACAGTTGCTACACAAATCTTGCAAACCTACTGTGTTCAAACTAAAACATGCACTTCACACACAAAAAAAAAAAACACTCTCCACCTGTAGCAACCAGGCAGCAAGCTCGGGCCAGTGAGCCAGAAGCAGACAGAGGTCAGAGCCATTCAATTTCCTCAGCCTGTTACTCAGAGAGGACCTGCAGTACGGTCTAATAAATCACTGGTTAAAAGGCCCTCAGCCGAGTGCTCCGGTGTTGTTACACAGCCACAACTGTTCCTAAACTGGCCCCATCTTGGCTCTGATGCTGCAAATTAGATATAGCGTTTAGAGATGTGAAGGGAGCTTAAGCTTAGCTGAGGGGCTGTAAGGAAGAGAGCTCAGGCAGTGATTTTTTTTTGAGTCGCTCTTTGCTGTGCTCATACTAATCTAACCCCACTCTCACTTCTCCAACTCCCACTCTTTCTTGACCTTGGTATCAAAGAGCAAAAAAAGTAGGTTTAGGGATTTGATTGTGGAGGAGTAATACTTTATCTTAGCCAACCAGGGCTGCACCAAGTTAATTTTGACGTATGTTCTGGATAGAACTTTAAATTAATGCATAAGTCATTCCTTATTAACTGCTGTCAATATGCTTCATCAGTACTACTTCTCAATGGTGAAATCATTTCAGAAACCTTGTCTGCCCCCACACCTTTTTGGTATTTGAATTGCTTTTAAACTGTATTAATTTGCTGCATTCAAATAGAAATCGTGAGCTCATATGACATGGGTTCAAGTATATCAGTTGTGAGAGTACCGCTGCCAGGCAATGGCAACATTGACGCTTCTGTTGGCGTCTCGAGGCCAGCAAGGCTAACGATGCAGCAAGATAGAAAGCAAGTCATGTAATACAGGAAATGAAACATCATAGTTTCGGAGGAAAAAGATGAGGCTGTTAGGAATATAAACATTTTCCTCAGACACATTATAAAGAAGAACTACTAAAATTACAATATAGGCTGTTAACTTTTTCCTCTAACCTGTTGTGCTTTTTATCAATCTGGATTGTTTTAGTGTGAGTTGCAGAGTGTACTGAACTACACCTGCAAACCGTACCACCATGTAGACAAAACAACTGGACACTGAGGACTGGACTACTAAAAGACATTTTAATGAGTCAATGTGTGAAACTGTAAATGTTGTCAGTGGGATTTTACAATGTGAAGGGAACATTTCCAGCTTAAGGGCCCCTTTTCTTTGGCACCCTTCTACCTCTTTGTCTGTTGCTGTTATTCAATGCACATAAAATCCCGCTGAAATTTAATTCTCACATTTACAGTATAGTTCACTTAAGCGCTATCTATGATGTTACTGTAAGTCTTTTTGCAGCAGTCCAGCAGCTACAGTACAGGATAGCCTGCCACAAAGGAGCACTCTGATTAGAAACTGCTTGTCTCTAATTCTACATCTTGTTTAATTGCCCCATTCTCAATTATCTCCTATGTCAGAGTGCCAAAGTCAAACCGATAACAGCTTATGTTGGCATGTTGACGCCATGATGATGAAGTGTTTAATAGCGTCGCACTAATAGGATGTGTGTTTTCTGCCTGTAACCACAATCAGTGACCATTGTTTGACTCCAAACATGTAAATTAACATTCTTTCTACAAAACGTAATGAACTGACCTCATTAAACCCCTAAGACAAACATCTCCCCTCCTCCCTTTGTTCCTCCAGGTCTCTCCCTTCTCGAAACCAAAAGCCTCTAAGTTTGCCACGACAAAAATAATAAACACATTTTGATAAGAGTTTTTTTTTTTAGATCACATAAAAGAGCGTAGGTTTTCCGCAGTGCCGGTTAAGTGCCACTTGTGTCCTCATTAGAGAGCAGGAATGTGGGCCTTTGTTAAAGGTGAAGACAGATGATTATGGAGCAAACGAGCATTGTGACATCCTTTTAACCAACACCTCCCTCAAGTGTATAAACTCATTAGTGGTGTGCTCACATTACAAAAAGAAACAAACTGTAACAAAGACAAGCCCACATGTATTCGCCTAACACATGCATATTTTCAAAACCCATTTATCACTCATGCAAGTAGGTGTGGCGCTGTAAGAGAGAAGAGACACACCGAGAGACCCTGAGGCTTTATCGCAGGTTTAAAGGCAACAGAATAATTAGATTCATGCGATCTGACAAATCCTGGAAGATACAACACATTAAAATTCTTATTCAATTAATTAATTAATTTGACTCCCATGAGATGAACAAAATGAGAGATTGGGGCAGATTTGAGACCATGCTGGTTAAGACAGTGCTTAAGATTTTATTTGATCTCATGACAAAGACCTTAAAAATCTTCCGCTCTTCCGGTGCATGGCCTCTGCAGGTCAGATGTGCCCACGGTGTGCACCTCCTATCTGAGAGATTTTTATACAGTCCAACTGAGCCTGCTACTCATTTCAGTGGAGGTCTACAGGGGCCATGGTTCACTTGGCAATAATTACCTAGGCCAGCTCATGCCATCTGCTTGGAATGACTTTCTGTTTTAATTAGGAGAGGTTTTAAAATGTTAGGCTCGTGGGGGGGCTGAAGGGGAAAGTGACAGGAGAATGAGAAGAAGGCGAGCCGTTAAGATAGGAAGCCGAGACACAGCAGAAGTGAGTAATAGCGTCAGAGATGAAGAGTGACACACACAGTAATAATGCTTTATGGAATCCTAATGGAAAGTGTAATACTGAATAAAAACAGGCAATATTACAGTAGATGGTGGGGATAGCACTTACTCAGTGTTAATCTCTATGACATGCACTGCACATGCAAACTCTCTCTCTCTCTCTCGCTCTCTCACACACACACACACACACACACACACACACACACACACACACACACACACACACACACACAGAGGGTATCCCTGTTCAGCTTTACAAAGAGAAACAGCTCTGGTGAAAAATCTAAAGAAACAACAAAAACAACAGCTACTCAGTGTTGTGTGAATCACCTATCATGAGAATTACAAATGGGATGTGACACAGACAGAATGAGGGCCCTGCACATGGGAGTTCATCCAGCCATGTTATGTCTCCTGGAGGAGGTACAGTGGGAAGGAGCTCCACGCTCCGACAACCCCACCTGGAGCTTTTCCCTCTGGGGGCCGATGTTGTCAACTTTTCACTGCTTCTAATCCTTTTCATCTTTCTTAAATGCAATTCATGTGGATGATCATGATAGACCTATATGCAATATGGGTCTGCAGTTTTGTTGGATTGATGTTTATGTGATTTTCAGATACATTTGCTTTCTATTTTCCAAGAAATAGCAATACAGATTATTCACAATGTTGGATATTTGGATCACACTAACTCATAAGTCTTACAGTCAAAATTATTAAAATGTACAGATCACGTGGAGTTTCAAATGGCACAAATAATGTGTAAGGCTAAAAATAACTAACCTACGACCAGGAGTTATTCAAAAATGGTTCAGTGAACCATAAATCAGTTTAAAATAATATATAAAAACATGTTTTTTATGAGGCACAGGGATGAAGAGGGGATTTGACAATCACCAGGTGTTTGCAGGGGTTACTGTTTAATTATTTGGTTACCTAATATTTATTTTTTCCTCGTTTATCTTCCTTTTTTTCTGTTAATAATGATGTAGATTTGTAGATATTTGATTTTGGGTATGTGGGTGTATGCATATATGTTTAAATAATTAGAGTATAGGTCTTACATTAATAAAAAAGCTGATAAATTTAAATTCACTGACTTATGGGAGAAGGAGTGAGATTGAATAAGTTTGAACTGTTCTCACTACTGTTCGAATACATAAACCAAGTCATCGTGTTTGACCATTTCTTCTGCTTTATGTTTTTCATTGTCTGTAAATACTATTTTTTTCAGTCTGCTTGTTAATATATATAATATAACAGTATAATCATTTCTCTTTTTCTTTTTTTCTTTTTTACGTGTTCAAAATAAATCAGATTAAATCAAATCATATATGGAGATGTCAGCTTTGCTCCCAACTGATTTGACTGATGTTTAGGTGTCAGAGTGTAAAACCTGCAATGAAATTTGACTCATCCTGCTCCGAGGAGCTGCTAGCTTTTACCCTTTTCAACCAAACTGTATGGCAATATAGGGATGACAGTGTCAGTCTGTAGGGTCGTTGGTTAGTCAGTCAGTCCACCATTTTGGTCCAGACTTGGCATTTCCCTTTTTGTTTACAAATTTCTTTTTGTTTTTTGTTTTTAAGTATGGGTAAGGCAAAAATAAATATGTACAATGAGTCTGTCACTCAATATCTGCTCTGAGATGCCCCCAGCGTCTCAGAGCAGATACTGAGTGACAGATATTAAAATACTAAAATACACACAAACTTTGGCCACTGTTGCCATGGAGAATAAGCCATCCAGTGGCAGCAAATTCAAAGCAACTGCAAATTCAAAATGTTTCATCATTCAATGTGTGATTAAAACACGGTGCGAAAGTTGATGAATTAATCCAAACTTAATTCAAAAGTAAATTGTCTCAAAATAAAGAATGTTCTGTCAGTTTTCTCAACTCTGTAATTATTTCACCCACTGTTAGCATATCTATTTTCGGCTTGGTCCTTACATGTTTTTTGCTGAAATGCACCTAGTTAACTTTTAGCCTTTATTTTTTTATGTATGCAGGCTTGTGCTTTTGACTGTTTATTAAAGAAGATGTGGGAGTTTCATGTGAAGCCACATGAGCTCTTTCTGTGACACACTGAGATAGATAGACAGACAGATGTGTGTGTAGACACACAATTACCAATTTTGTAATTAAAAAAATAAAACTGAGTATATAATATTTATGAGATAAATATGTAACTATAGCTCATAGACTTTACCTAATTTACTTTAATAAAGTCAATTAATGTAATTTCTGTTAATAAACCCACAAAACCAATGACATTCTTAGCTTGCTTGTTAGTGTTGCATTATAACACACTAAACCGAAATGGTGAACATGTTAACATTTTGTGGCCTACATTATCATTTTAGCTTTGTCATTGTTTGCCTGTTAGCATGCTGACTACTGTAAGTACGGCTTCACAAAGTCACAACCAAGGCTGAAGACTTGCATACTTTTGGTGATATCGGTTTAGTTGAGTGTCTGTATCAGAAAACCTATACCTTAAGTATTTGTTTAGGGTGTTGTTGAGTTTTTTGAGTTTCAGGAAACTTAAGCCAGTCCAGTTGTCTACGATATAGCACTTAGAATTTCGTGCAAGGTAATAAATATTGGTACCAAATGAGAAGCTTCAAAAACATTGAAAAAGAATGGTTATAGACCCATCACGTAGGTGCAAAGCTTTTGAAAAACTTGAATGAAGAAAGACGGTAAGGCCTGCTTACTTACTCCATGCCACACAAATTTATTCAAGTTTCGATCCCACTTGGATCTTTGTCAGGTCAAAACACTACCTGATGTCAAAATCTGACCTGACGAAGATCCAAGTAGGATCGAAACGTTGTCTTGAATAAATTTGTGTGGCATGGAGTAAGTAAGCAGGCCTTACCTTCTTTCCTCAATCAAGCTCTTAAAAATGTACCTTAACGTGAATACGTACATGTGAGCAGAAGGCTCCTGGATGTACATTTTAATGCATCCTGTCAAGAACTGAGCTCACTTAATCATTCAGTGATGTTCAAGAGCAGAGCAGCAGACAGCCTTCAATCATCAGACATTCACACACACACACACACTCCCTAACCCCTTGAAGAACCTTTTTTTAATTTTTTTTTTGAACCATGAAGGATATTAATGACAGCTCTTTCCATTGGAGGCCACGAGAAGCTTAATAGGTAATGCAGTGATAAGCACATTCTCCTGGGCATTAAAAGACAAATGGCCTCATTAGCTTGGAGTGAAGTAGGGGAGTGTTGTCGAAGCAGGAAACATAATGTATCCTGTTGGCTTATACCGGTATGCAAATGACTAAACCTTCCAAAATTAATGGGATATCATGGTAGCATACAAAATACAGCGTGGCATCAACAAGACTTGGGACAAGCTGTTCTTGAAATTGCTTTTGCGAATGATTATAGAATCTAATTAAGCTAATTTGTGTGTTGCGGGTTGCTGAAAGTGCCAGATGCACAGGCAGAAGTGTTCAATTTCGATTTAATTATATTTAAATATATCTCTGTAATTGTATACCTGCAGTAGAAGCAGCACATATGTGAATTAAAGGTGTCCTTAGTGTGAGTACGTCATTTCTCCTGTTGATCCATCCCCTTATCTGGAAGACACTAAGTATCTGTCTTCCGTGAGTCAGACCTGTGTGGAGAGCAGTGAGCCTCTGAAACCAACAGGAAGACAAAAAGCCAAATGGGACTGAGCTCTAACTTAGCACTGATTGATAGAGTATTGATCTAGCAACACAGAGCCACAGAGTAATGGCATCTACAGATTAAATCTCTCTATCTATTGCTGTGGCTTCTTGCCCTTTCGGACCAAATCAAATGTTAAATATAGAATTAGGTAAGTAAGGCCCCAGACTGCTTACCCTTCTAAACCCAATTTGGCCTGCAAAATTAATTAAATGTAATAGTCTACATAACACAGCCAGTTCTTGTTTTGCTGTATCAAAACTGAAGGTAATTTAGAGCTACATAAATAAAACAAATTAAAAGGAGACCTGCTATGATTTTCCTTATTGTCTGTCATAATGTTACAGTATCAGATGCTCATTTTAAAAGTGGCAAAAGTTTCAAAGTACAAGTAATCCCTGTTATTCATTCAAACCGTTCTAAATACTCTGTTTCCAAAGTTGTTTTTTTTTACTTTTGAGGCAAGCAGACATTAACTCGTAATGAATTTCTTTATATACTCATCTGCTCCACGCATGCTACTGCAAGTATCAATATTCTGTCACATGCAGCTACATGCTAACATCAGAGGAACATGTACCTGTGTGACCTTGGTCGCAGAGGTTGTTAATTTCTCCCTGTTTTTTTTTTGTTGTTGTTGTTATACTCCTACTGCAACATGTCCACTTGCAAAAGTTTTGATTTAGAAATTTTAATTGGTGTTTTTTATGGCAGAAAGTGCCTCTGTACTCTGTTAAAGTCATTCTCCCCCAGTGATGGTGCAGAGGCGCAGAGATGCGAAAGACCCAGCCATCAGAGCAGACTTGGCTTTTTGGGTTTCGGTTTGTAGTCCCAGTTGCATTGAACATTTAAGTTTGAGCAGCAGGTGAGCAGCGCATTGGTTGTAATGTAATCTCGGAACCCGTCTGCTATTATCTGACGTCGATTGAGCTTTCTGTTGGCTTTTTTTTGTTATGTTATTGTTATTATTATTGTTGCTGTGCATCTCTCCTCCCCATCTCCCTCCTTCTCTTTCTTTCTTTCTTTCTTTCTTTCCTTTGTATCATTTTGTCATATACTACTGTAATTTTATTGTTCTTTACGACATCTACTGCATGTCTGTCCACGTCTTTGAAGAGGGATCCCTCTTCAGTCGCTCTTCCTGAGGTTTCTACCATTTTTTTCTGTTACAGGGTTTTTTGGGGGAGTTTTTCCTTGGTCGCTGGGGATGCTGTTAAGCCCTCTAAGGCAAATTGTGATTTGTGATAATGTTTTTTTTTAAATAAAACTGACTTGAATTAAAATTTATCTGCATTTATTTGTTTATTTGTCTATAGAGAACAGTTAGAATTAGCTGCACACTGAAGATGAAAGCTTGGCCTAGGTATCCGCTTGCAACTCTGGATCTCCCAAAATACTGTCTGTTGCACTCCAGAGGGTTATCGTCATTTAACCCACAGCCAGTCAGTTCCAATATTGTATCATATGTTGTATTTTTAGACAGATTTTGTGTGTGAATCAATTGTTTGTCTGCTGTTGCTGTTGCAAACCTGCTTGATTGATGAATTAAGTTTTTAAAAAAAACTAAACTGAAAAGTGGCTTTGATAAACCACATGATGTCCCTAATCCACCACCAGTCGTCATTTTGTTTAATATCAGTATCATTATCAGTATCATCTGCAACACTGAAACAGTCATGATAAATATGAAGATTACAGCCATATTGACGTGACCCACAAAGCCTGCTATCAGGTGAGCATCACAATATATTCAGGATGCCAGAGGTAAGAGAGACTACTTGCTGCTGCTCACTGCCCAGCATTTCTTCTGACCTTGTGTACAGACCAAAGACACATACTGTGCTAATTATAGCCTCAGCCTGCTAAAAGACATATTTTCTCCCCCCTTGTCAGGTCACATTGGCACAAACACCCTCTGACCAAAGAGGAGACTGGGCAGCCTAAGCTAGCAGAGCTCCTCAGTTCCTTCAAGGCAGCCCGAGAGTGATTTATACAAAAGACGGTTTGGTTCAGCTTGGCTAAACCCTGAGAGATTTACCTCAATGTCTGAAGTGTGACAGAGCAATATCAGACTGCGGTACAGGTGGTTGTACACCGGCGTCTGGGAGAAGGCAAACAGGACACAGCTGAGCCGCATCGACATTCAGAGCGAGTCTCGATTTATCAAACTGTTTTCAAGCTTCAATGCAATTCTTTTATTCATGCTCATGTGACGGTCCACTTCCTTTCACTCTGCGTGCTCATATGGAGCATGCATGGGGGTGGACATGAACATACACACACACACACACACACACACACACACACACACACACACACACACACACACTCATACACAAACAAAAGATGTAAATAGCACAGAGCGGTGAAATAAAACTGACAAACACTGCTGAGATAACAAGTGTATCGCCGTTTACAAAAAAAGCTTGCCACTCGTCTGACTAACTGCAAACACACACACAGATCCCTACCCTTCCCCACATGATGCCTGCTCCATGTGTCTGACCTTCTGCTTCTCTCCCTTTTTTCCTGTGTTTGCTGGTTTAGAGAGGCAAAATATGGTTGATGTACAGCCATATGTCAACGTTTTCAGCCTACAACCTGGCATCTTCACTGGGACACAATGTTCCATTATACAGATGACAGAACAGACCAAAGCTCTGAACAAGCTGAACACTGTTTAAATTAAGTTTGGTCAAGGGTGAAAAGAAAATATGGACAGCAGGTAAAATGCAGGATTCTTGACCGGTAGCATTTTCCATTCACTCGATTCCAGTTTCCAGGTGTGCTGAGTGTACTAACAAGTTAGTGCAGACAGGGACATCTAACACTGTAGGTCCAGCAAGTTAATAGTGAAAGTACTACATGTAATTGACTGTAATGATTATTATTTAAATTATCTGACTACATATCTATGTTGTATTCATTTTACTACTTTTATTTATGTTTTAATTTCTTTTATTTGTGATTTTATTGCTTTTGTTGTTTTTGGTCTATTTCTTTGTATTATTTTCTAATTGACATTTTGCCCCAGCGTCTTCCAATTTTTTCCCCTTGTTTTAATTTTATCCTGACTCTTTTAATTTTATCCTCACTCTACCTTAGTTTTGTCTTTCCTTTGTTCAGCAGGACTGTTTGCCTTTCTGTTGTTGCATTGCCTTCTGTCCAATTTCTGCTTTTGCTTTGTTTGTCAAAGCACTTGTCAAAGCAGCAGTTTTTATAGTTGTTATATAAATGAAGTTAATATCGTTATTATAATTACCCTTATCTTCACTATCACTATTATTTATACTAATAACAATGACAATAAAAATTATTATTATCATCATCATTATTATTATTATTATTGAATTATTGAATAATAATAATTATTATTATTATTCATAATTTTTACTGTTAGTGGCAGACTCCGCCATTCCTGTGCTTGGTTCAAATACTCAAAAGTAAACACTACATGTTTTTAATCCAGCCCTTGATTGTAATTTTAGCTCACTGTTTCCTGTTAACCCTGTTAAGCCGGAGTTTATTAATTTACTGAAATGTAAAAGATTATACCTTTTAAAGTGCTTGGACATGACCAAAGCTGACCCCAATATACTCTGGCTTGCTATCAAATGATCAATAATCAAACTAACATGCACACAGTGCGCAAACTGAGAGCTACACAAATGTATGAATGAATTGAATCAAAAACAACCAGTAATGGTGTAACAACCTTAAAGCAATAGTGTGTAGGATTTAGGAACATTTAGTGTCTTCTAGCAGTGAGGATTGCAGGTTGGGCTTCCAACATTGTCTTCTACGGTGCCGACACAAAAACAAGGATAGCCCCATCAAGAGCAAGCTTTTGGTTTGTATTTTCTGGTCTACTGCAGGAACATGGTGGTGCAACATTGTGGACTCAATAGACGAGGACCCGCTCCCTCTGTAGATATAAGCGGCTCATTCAAGTAAATGAAACCAAACGATTCTTATTTGTCTGGTCATTTCACAGTGAGGAAAACATCTATCCCCTTAAATCAAAAACCTGGACCTTTAAAGTTACCCTTCAAATACAGATGAATACATTAACTTTTTTGTAGAACTGAGGCATTGAATGCAAGGGTCATGCATCAACAAACCAGCATATGTCAATTATAGCCTAATTTCACACACACACACACACACACACACACACACACACACACACACACACACACACACACAATATCATAAATCATGTTTTCATGGGAGTTAATGTCTTATTCAGAGGAGCCAGTCTCCCCTGTAGCTTGCACCCAGCATCCATACACCAGACAAAAGCATTTAAATACAGAGAAGGGCATAATCAGACCCTGCTGAGCTCAGTGACGTGTTTGGTTGATGTAGAAACTCTCTGGACATCTTGTAGGTCACTGTGACTCATGATAGGCCACTATATGAGAGGACTGTAGTCAGATAATGAACTGGCCTACATTAGCTAACAATACTTGCATAGGTTAAATGCTTATCATTTTTATTATGCAGCTACCACAGTGAAATGCCATGTGGCATTCATCAAGCTGCTATAACTTCAATATTTCCATTTCCATGACAACAAGGAGGCACCGGGTTCACTTGGGAAAAAGTGCCCATATAACCTGTTTTTAGCATGCATGTGAATATATAAGACCAGGATGTAACAATAGAGATGGGAGCAGACAGAGGAAGGTGATGCAGATACTGTACAGAACATTTCAGAGTGTACTGTACCTCCTGCACAGCTTACATATGGTATTTCTAAAACAGCAACAGTGATGCAACCTAGCTGTAATGTCACCCAACCCTATGTAATTACCACCTCTACTGGAAAGTCTAACCTAGATTCAGCCAGGAATTTTACATCTCATTATGGAGTTAAAACAATTGTTGTACCAGTGGTTATACGGTTATATTTTGCGGTACAGGTTCTGCTCTCTGGGGGTGTTCCCTGCATGAATTCCAGCAGCCTGCTAATGATTCAGCGGGGAGTACAATCAAACCCCAGGGGTGTCAGAACAGAGCAAAGCAGACACATATCACTGAGATGTGGAAGACATAGCTGCAAGAGAAACGCCTCCAGAAACAGACGACAGGAACTTCGCAGGAGGAGGGGGTGATGGTGGAGGGAGTAAACAGCACAAATAGTCTGCAGCAGAGCAGCAGGTAGGAACTGCAGGGACACACCTTCTATGCCTTGATGGCACTGCCTTGTTTCATGTGTTGACAGTAATTTGTGTTTCTGCTGACAAGTGGCTGATGTTGCATTACATGTCCTCCCTGAAACCGGGGCAATGTTTCTGTAATTTTTCTGCAAGAACAGTTGCATCTTCGAAAATATGAGCAGCTGTGATGGCGAGCCAAGCAATTACTGAGCATTTCATTGAAAAAAAAGGTATTTTGGCAGAGGAATCTAATTATGGCGGGCCGTGGCGGAAGCAGGCAAAGTTTCAACAGCGGGTGTTTGCAGGAACCAGCCTCCACTGCCGTTTCTAAATCCATGGCAAAAGGTCAGATAATGTGCACTTCTCTCACAGTGGGAGCTAGTGCGTGCAGCCCCAAAATCTTTTATCAGAAAATGAGCAGTAAAGTAGGAAACTTCCCAATAACTGATCCTGCTAAACAGATGGATGGGCCTCTTGTGGTAGATAAAATGCTGAAAGCTTCATTTTCATTCTTTGACATGTACACACACAAAATCAAACGCCTTTGTAAAAGGAATTAAGAGCACCATTGAAGCCAACTTAACAGATAATGATACATTTTCAAAAGAAATGTATTAAAAGGCACTTCTATTGCTGGTAACCTTCCATCTGAAGTGCCATCCAAATGAATGGAGAAAAGCTGGCTTAGTGTGTCCCTTAGGATTTTTGCCGTCAGCCGTGCTGAAGTATCTGAGATATCTGAACATAGTTGTAGATGTTCAATAAAAATGCTTCCAATATCCCTTATACTGTTAGAATTGCTCCTGCACGTAGGAGAAGATGTACATTTGACATCTAGTTTTTCAATCAATATTGACTATTGCTCATAAAAACAACTGGTTGACTATTAAGTAGGACACAGATACAAGTTACTAACAAAAAACATAAAAACTGTATCCAAATAGTTCAAGAGGTTTTTGAGTAATGACATCAAAACCAAAAACTGCTACAATTGCCCCCGCTCTCCCCTAATCAACCCTGTGTGTCAAGTTTTGGAGACAAAACCACCCCAAATGCAGATGAGAAAGAGCCACTTTACAAAAAGATGACATATCAATGAGGGCAAAATACAGGACATAAAACTAAATGTAAACACTGTCAGAAAACTGTGTATAGGCGTGTGTATCACAGCCCCTACAAAAGCGTTGTGAGCCATGTGACATCAAGGCTGGACATCACGTTAGCAGTAGGCCATGAATGTTCAGTGTGAGCAACAGTTTTTCAGAACCAACAGACCAATGAACCCTTATAAGAGGCATGTATTGTCTTGCATGTTTTGCATCATCTCATCCACTCTTCTGAACGGCCTTCATTTATCATACCATTTATCAGTTGATAACGACAAGTGGCCAGTTTGAGTGGAGCACCCTTATCTGGTTGTTCAATTTATAATCCTTGCTAGTCCTCAGCTTTGGCTGCTTAAGTAGAGACAGCAAGTTAATTCCATATGGGGGTATTTTTATACATCAGCGCTAATCATTTTTGCTGCAACACAGTGCTACTGCTAGCGGTGGGGGGTGGGGATTAAAATTGCATACTACCACATTTTTTTTTTGCTTTTTTGCATGACAATATTATATTGCTACACAGGTGCCAAGTATAATTTTTTTATTACATAAAATATTATTATTATTATTGCAAACAAAAATTTAACTTTTCCTACGGGAATAATTTTTCAGTCCACTATACACATTTTACCACAATAAAAAATGGAGTGGGATGAACTGACTGAAAACTTTACCTTATTTGATAAAACAGATGTTGACAAAGTTTTCCATTGTGGATATAATTTGCACTCGAAAAAAAATGTATTGATAGCAATATATCCCAATTTATTTAATGCAATACTTAGCATATTGCAAAATTTTCAAATCTGGTGATTTCCAGTCCTTGCTGCTGTATAAGACACACAGGGGAATCACTGTGGTCTATGCAGTCTGTCACCTGTCCCACTGTTTTTGGAATAAAGTAGAGTAGAAAACAAGAAGACACTTAGTTTAAGGACAGGTCTCTCAGCCAAACAGCTGACACCTTCTCTGCTGCTCTTCCCTCCAGAACCTCTCCTGCACGCTCCAGTGGAAATTACTGCAAATCAGAGCAGCCAGATGCTCCTTCTGCCTGGCCTGAAACACCACAGTCTGCAGTCTGGAGTTTAAACCAAGATCCTGGCGAATATAGCTTTCACACTTTGCAGAGTTTGCTTCCTTCTGCTTTGTGTTGTGCTGTGTGTTATTGAGTCCTGAGATCTTGTATTGCTCATCAGAGCCACAGCAGTCTACCCAGACCTTGTCCCCAGAGATGTATTGATCAGACTCCTGGTTTTTAACCTTTAATGATTCAGGGAAGCTTGACAGCACACACATCTCACAAACACCTTGCTTCAAAATTCAGTGTTCTCGCCAACTTAAACCTACAGCTGTTCAGCGAAAGCACTGTCTTTACTATATCAGCTATTAAGCAGCTCCAGTGGCGCAGCTGGAGGTTCAGAAGCTTAAGGCAGATACTCAAAGATATTTGGAGAGAGAAAGGGAGGGTGTTTAACTTTCTCCAGAGTAGAGCTCCAATCTCAAATCTCCAAAGACCACATCTTTAACATCTAGGCTATTGCAGCTTGTTCATTTCAGTATTAGTATTGAAGTTACAAAAGAAAACTGGAACAAAAGCTCCCAGTACAAAGATAACTTTAAAATCTGACATGCCAGTTCACAGATTAGAAACAGAGAACTTCTAAAGCTTGATAGAAGATCTCAGGGGAGGATATCAGCGCTGCGAGTTTACAGTGCAACACAATGTTCACACAGTATAAGTTCACTGATTAATTATGTGCCCAAATGCACTCATATGAGCATACACTTTTAAAATGACTGACTACAAAACATCTTGACTTCAAGACATCTTGGGTTAATCAGTTCCATCTGAAGTGTGCCTACGCTCCAACACACACTTAAACTGTACTGTTGTATGTACATACACATTAATCTTTCAGTTCGCTCCTATTCGACCTTACTGAATTGGTAAAAAAAGACACAACAGCCTTTAACCCTCTTTTACAGCAATTTGAGAACAAGTATGACTCAGAAATGAGAGCCTGGGCTGCTGAGCGATCAGACGAATGGAAATTAATGAGGAGAATCCCAAAGTGATTTCCCCCTTCACTTGGACTATCTCCTCTCAGTTTTAATGTAGCTACACACAGGAGACACTCTTCTTAACAATTATTATCCATCTGTCAGAAGTAATTATGACTGCAGGACAAAACGCCATCACTCACCACTGAGACCTGACTGACACAATCCATAAAATCTGCAACGATGAATGAGCCGGTGAGTCTCTCATTTTAAGATGAATTTGTGATGGGAACCCCATTAATAGTTGAACACCTTATGTGTCTTGTTTATTGTGGATAGCTAATAAATATCATATACAAAGCCATGCTAGTAACTCTATAAAACTGTACTTGAAAGCATGTTAATGTACTCAGAACAACAATTACACGCTTATAATCATGGTACTGTTTTTCAGAGTCTTAGTTTAGCATGTTAGCAACACCTTTCCATGGGTTGCATTACCAGCTGACAGATCAGCATTATCATCCCTGGAAATGTATTTAACTCTCAAACACAACCTCACTTCTCACCAAGAGACACAAGGTCAGTAAGTGATCTGTGGAAAAAGCCACTAACAGGGTGTGGCCCCTGTGATACTGCCAGCTAAAGTGACACAGAGGATCTGTCCTTCTCATGTCACATCCAAAGTGACAGGAAGAAAGCCCTTCAAACATTTTAAACACGATACAGAAAGTGTAACTCACCGTAGTATGGTTCATCAGATCCCCAATCAGTGCAACCACTAAATAACCTGTATGAGTGACGCAAAACTACAAACTCACGGGCAATCCATATCAATACAAGTCATACATGTGTTTGTGTCATGAATGTATTATTACATCAGGATACTATACACAGATGGAGCCTTCTGTCTGTACTCTGTGTTAATTCCTTCCACATTTGTGGTTGTCAAGGATATCGACGAAACGGAACAATGCCATCAGAGATCATGGGGATAGCGCAGCATTGTATTAAGACATTTAAAAATGGCAAAATGGAAGAAATCAATATTACAGTTAACAGAATTCTCCCTCCTCAATGTCTTTTTCCCTTTTGAAGAATGTTCCCCTTATGTTTTGCCCACTGTGGTTGGGGTTAGGTCTTAGGTTAAGTTAAGGACAGGCGTCGAGGAGATGATCTGGTTGGGGTCAGGTAAGGTTAGGTTCAAGAAAAGGTAAGAGGAAAGACAGACTGATGGCATAGCACAGGGAAGACCAAGAGACATGCAATCAAGATTGTAATCTCGCATCCATATGTGGATAAGGGTAAAATAAATTGTATCCAGATTTTAATAAGTTATTTTTCATGGATATTTATCTCTCAGAGATTTCTCTGCCGTTAGACTGCTGATCTTCTATGAAAGTGCTTGTGGGCATCCCAGAAACAGAAAACAGAAAATAAAATATATGGTAAAAGCCTTCTGAAAGGTTGATGTCTGCTCTTATTACTTTCGAGTCGTCTTATATTGTGCATCTTGAGTTTACAATAAGTCTGGATTTAAGAACAAATGCTAAAAAGTTTGTGCCACTCTAAGTCACGGCAGCCAAACGCATTAGGAGAGCCTACAGCACAGTCACTCCTGTAAATGGAAATGTGTGCCACAGTGGATTAAAGTGTCCGTCTACAAACCATGGAACTGTAATGGGAAATGGGAGATTAGCCTTTTACCCCGCAAAGAGAAAGAGCCACATCTCTCTCTTCTCTCCTTCTCTCTCCTTTTCTTGTGAAGACCTGACTCCAATAACACGAAACACAATGCCAGCTGCAGACTGAATTTCCAGAAAGACCCTAACTGGCCTGAAGACTACGGCATTTAAATTGCTGTGACAAGGCGCTGAGAGCAGGATTTTACATTTCCCACTGAAGATGAAAATTAGCATAACTGTAATACTGCCTGAGGTCAAATTTCTTGTTCCAGAAAACCAGCCCTTAGCAAGAAGGCAGCGTAATTAAGACGCAGTCAGATCTTAGTCCCTAACTGCTGCTTGCCTTTGAACACAACCCGACAGTCACATGTAAATACAACACGCACACTCACATTCACCCACTTTTGCACGTGTGCGAGTAGACCTTCTGTTTCCATGCCTTTCGAGCTTCATCTGTTTTTGTTTTTCTTCCTTTCTCTCACAAACAGCACACTGGAGTCAGACAAGAGGAGCAAAGCTGCAGACAGCTTATTGATGGACCCTGTGAGGGCCGATATCCTCTAGTGTGGGCCTACCAAAGGCCCACTGTCCAATTAAAGAGTCCAGCAGCCACCCACCACAGAAACAGATTACTCAGACCGTGACTAAAGGCTTCCCTCTCACCACCAGAGCAGTTAGCAAAGTAGCACAATGCAGCTACTGGAGGGTGGGCACATCATATAAGCCTTTGCTAGTAATGCCTTAGATTAATACTTAATCAATGGATTGTGAATGTACCTTGAAGCCCTGAGGGTCAGAAGGGGGTGTGAGGTCTGGATATTTGCTACCAACTGCGAACAAATGACTTGGAGTTGTAGATACTGCATGTAAATTATTAATAGTCACATCCAACCACTGCACATTAATGTCAAAACACACAGATCTATCTCTTCCTTTTTGCAATGCAAGACTTTACGCATCTGCATGTGCTGCATACAGTATCAGTATGAACAAATACACCGCATCTTCAAGTGAGTGCCTTTGTGAAAATGCTGAAGGTGACACAGCAACTGTGCTCTTTACGAAGGTTTCCTCTCATGCATGTAAAGCTCAGATGTCTCCATTAAAAGCACGGTACATTTGTTACACATCGGAAGATGTAACATTTCGGTTGGCCTCATTTAAACTAATAGGAGGGAAGTGAAGTGATTCATTAGCTGTTTTCATAAAATCTTTCTTGCGCCTTAATGGGCTGAGGGGTTTTACTGCAGCATTGGTCTACATAGCTGGAGACTAAAATGTCACAACACAAAAGTGATTTAACACAGTACTGGGTAGAACGATCAAGCAATCCTCTTCATTGGTACTGCCTCTTAAAATTACAGGAAGGTGAGATTTGGCAGTATAACATTACCAGATTTTAAAACTCATTTCAAAGTCATTTCCTACACTTGAATTTGTTGGCTCAGTTTCTGCATTTACAAAGCCATTTTTACAAGCCCTTGGCATCTAATGAATGCAAGCTTGCACATTAATGCCGAGATCATGACTTTTTTTTTTTTTAACAAAGCGCAGTGTGAAATAAGTTGCAGTTTCAGTTGCAATAGCAGCATCCTGTTGCATGAGGCAATTTAATGAAGCTTTTTTTCTGGGGCATTTTTGCTGCTTTGCTGCTATTTCTACCTAGTAATAATACATGCAGTGTTGAGATTTAAAGTAGGCCGTGGTACTGTACTGTATGCATAAGTGGGGTCTCTGCTGTGTGGATATAAACAGATCTGTGCGGGTCAGTACAGGTGAAAAGCTACAGTAAAGTTGGGATTTTAGTATCGGTTGAGGAGTCTTTTGGAGGAGGCAAACAGGTTGAAACATAGCCCAGTTGCCAGAAAAAAATGTTGAAATTGTGGATCACTGCAAACCACAAATATGTTACAATTGTGCATTTCATACATATCATATTATCGTTTGTAGTGAATGAGCTGACTTTGTCATCGGGAGGTGGAGGGGATGGTGGATGGTGTGACACCTCGGGGAGATGCCTGCCAAGCTGCAGACTGCTGCAGAGCATTGTTCGAGACCAACAAACAACAAAACCTGTTGTGATTTAGCGAGTCATTGCTATGTTTCCAGCGGCCTTTCAAGCATCAAAGTGGATGTTTTGTAGTGATATGTCACTGTTTTTCCAGCAGCTTTTTAGGCACTAAAAGTTGTTGTTTTTTTTCTGAGACATCACTGTTTTTTCTGCCATGAAAAGCGTTTTTTTTGTCATGAAATCTTTTTCTAACCAAAATCAAGAGGTTTTTGTGCCTAAACCTAACCATATGTTAACCTAAGCATTGTTGAAACGTAAAGTTAAAGTATAAGTTTAAGTTTAAATCTTCAACTCAATAACATGCAAATATAGCGTATTGTTGGTTTGCAGAAACATACAATGGCAACATTTTTTCTGATGACCTAATTAGGATACAACAAAGGCAACTGCATATAATACAATCTACTGCAGTAATGCTGAAATAAGTAATACCTTTGTAAGCTCTAAGATTCTTCCTCTTATTATTATTGTGAAGACTGAGCTCACAAATATAATGTGCATGCAGTTTATAATAAAGAGCCTGATTTGCTACCTTTTCGACTGATAGTTAAATAGAGAAAATGTACTTCAAACAGCATTGTAAGTAGAGCAGGGACGCTGCACGTATGCCAGGTGTTCCCAGCAGTCTGTCTGTCTGATAGAAAGAACAGATGTTCTGCAGCAAGCTGGAGCCTCCTATAAAGATGCCCTGCTTGTCTTCATTCAAACCAAACGAGCACCATTGGTTTCAGTTTTGTACTCTGGCTAGAGTAAGAGTTTCATCTGTCTTGCTGTCTTGTTTACTTTAGTTTGCTGTGGCGTCTGTTCCCCCTGTATCTATACAGATACTCTCTCTCTCTGCTCTCTACATACATGTTAACATCCAGATTGCGAGGCGTAGGACACAACACACATTCTCAACTTTGACTTTTCTGAAAGAGGGACTACAGGTGATTTTTACCAGGCTGTCTGTTTTATCCACAACCCTTTAACTGATCTGCATAACAACAATAACACTGCAAAACAACCACTCTAAAATCAATGACACTGCAGCACTCTTCATCCGAGCTCCCACCTCGCTCCCCAACAACACCCTCCCTGGCTCGCCTCTACACCGCCTTGTCTTCCTCTCCTTTTATTTTCCTCCACCCTCCATCGCTCTTGTTCTCTTTTCTCTGGTGATCCGTGTCACGAAAGATTACATCATTGTCTGTGGACGATAGGTGTGCTCAGACCAATAACACATCCCACACTCTGTTGTGTATGAGCGTAAATCAAGCTATTCCATTTAGTGTAAAGCCTGTATGTGATTTTGCATGCCAGTGTGCATACATATTTGTGTGCTTGTGTAAGTGGCCCATGGCTATGCATTTAAAACATATCTGTCTCTAGGCAGAGCTTAGCTGCTGAGCTTTGATCACAATATGCCTTCCAAAAGCACATGAGGTCAGGCACAACTCAGAAACCATCTGCCGGCTAACATTTCCCACTACTCTGCTTTCTATAAGCAGAATTCCAACCACTTTCAAGCAAACTTCTGCCAAAGTACTGAGCTACAACTTTGGTGTCAAAGCACACATGGTCAGCGTTAATCTTGAATAAGCATTAAATTATTATATAGCCTATGATTTAAATATAAGCTTTCTAAATTAAAAGAGTCACGTCTGACCTTTGCTGATATGAGATCTGCTTCTTCCTTAAAGGGACAGCTGAAATCTATTAAAAGCTCCACATTACACTGTGATTAAACAGGTTTCAACACTAACTTTTTAAAAGGACTGCCAGGCTGGCAACCATACATCAGCTTTTGGTTGCCAAAACTGAAAATATATTTGCCATTTTTTAGTCGCCTCATATTTTGAGTAAGATAATATGCAAATACACTTCTTACTAACTGGATGTGATATGAACAAACAAACATAAGATTGTTTTTAATGTTTCCGAAAGACAATGTCCTAACCTGCTCTATGCACCAGTGAAAAGGCTAGTGACGTGTGGCTTGTTCAAGAAAACACTTGTATGATGTGGCTCTTTTTTGGCAAAGCTTTGTGCACCTCTAGGCTACTTACACAGCAAGCCATTGCTCTGGCTCACTCAGGGCCCCCTGAATATTGTTGCAGCTCTTAGTATATACAGACACTTAGGAAGAGGGGATGTACTTTAGATTAATTATGAAAATGTAACATAAATGGATAAAAACATTATTACAGTAACCATACAAAAATCGTCTTAGTTTGTGTTTAATTTGATACTTGGTCTTCAACAGGGGTTTCAGGACCCCCAGGTTCCTGCTACGTCTCTCTCTCAGCTAAGGGGTCCTTGGCCTGAAAAATGTTGAGGATCCATGCTTTACAGAATTTTGAAGTGTTATCTATTAATTAGTGAAGATGAAGTGTCCCTTATCCCAGCTCGAAAGTGCCGGGTTACAGGGTTACAGTATCACTATTGCAACAATTAATAAAATGTATTTATTTGGGGGCTCCCATTTTTCTCTTTGCTGTCCCTATTAGTTAGTGAGTTAAAAAATGGTTGTCACTGATGTATACCAAAGAACTGATTTTTTCCCAGGGTTTGATTATCGTCAAGCCATGTAAAGTTTAAAATGATGGAAAAAATAATAAAAATTTAAAATAAAAATCAAGTTCTAACAGCAGCATTTAGGAAGATTTCTTAATTTGGGGTTTTGCACATTCATATTACAATCTAAAATCATCACAAAAACTGATCAAGTTTTCAAACCTTCAAAAAGACTGATAATAATCATTCCCTTTAGTTACTACACAACCCATTTTTTGTAAACCATATGTATTAATATACATCATTTTCAAGTGTCATGCTGAAAAAAGTATACTTTGATGTAAAGTAGGCCTGCAGAAGAGGGTGAAAAGGCTGTTCCTCAGCTCTGCTCTGGGCTCTACATACAGCCATTAAATTATGTCAGTCTGTTATGATTTATTCCTCCAGAAATAAAGTTTTTTACAAATTCCTTTGTACAGATCTGAGCAGAGTGGAGGGTTAGTGAGTCTATAGTCTAGACATTTGACACATTTGATCAGCCCATGTAAAAACGTTTGATAATTGGAAAGTTTTGTAAAGACAATATTTGATTGTGTAGCCAGATTCAAGGCCTCTCACACCAAAAAATCTACTGCTGAGTAAATAAGTGTAAGGCAGATTCTTATTTGCTATCATTGTCCAGGTAATACAATATTTGACAATATTAAATCCCTATTTAACTTCAAGGTTTAGTTAATACATTTAGCATTTCAGTTCAGAAAATGACTCACAGATCATTCTTTGACAGGGAAGGGACATTATTTCAGTTTACCCCTACAATGACTTATAACCTTCAGAACATTTTTCCCCACATTCAACTGATGGTCCATTACAACTTGCTGAGCAAATGAGAAATAAATATGAATGAGTGTTGAACATAATGAGTATGCATCTATATATCTTTCCAATGTTTCTTCACAGTCACACAGGAACAGGCAGCGTTACTCCATTTTTAAAGATCACAGAGTTCATGTCAAACAAAGATCCAGTCTGTCCTGCTTGAATAGACTATAACTAGTCATGAGTGATAAGATCAAAATGAATGCTGACATATATATCCCACTATTATAACTAATTGATACATTATTTTAATAACATTTACAACGGAAGATCACGTGTTAAAACTATAATGGTTATCCCACTGAATTAGAAATGTTTTTTATTTATTCATGAATTAGAAAGGTAAAGTTTCAACAAATCTGCAATACAATAACATACAAGTGTAACATAATCATGGTATACAGAAACGTACAATACCAACATTTTTCTGGTGATCAGGTTGCCCAGAGCAACATCTGGTTGTCTGTCTGAGGTAAATTCTATAGCCTCCTAAGCTAAGCATTTTTAATGAGCTTCTTTTTTGTCAAAATGCTCTGGGTGAATGTGAGTTTTCTCTGGCAAACAGCTACACAGTGTATATGTCTAGGGCTTTTATTGTTAAAGGTAAGCATGGAGGGAGTGGATCTGGTATGCATTGCCTTTCAAAGTTGAGAGAAGTAATAAAGTTTGTCATCTTGGTTCTGACTACAGAGCCACTGTGTTGGTGTTTTAGAATCTCCAAAAGTATAGCCATAACATGACCAGCTGATGCCTTTTTTTGAGTTGCGAAAGCGCAGAATATTTGTTGCTTTTCGGTGTGTAATATATAGCCATAGTCATGGTTAAACGCCACCCATGTGTACAGGCTTTTAATTATGAATCATTTACTTAAGAAAATTGCCAGCAGATCAATTCATAACAGCACTAAAGACTACGTTTGTACTGTATATTGAAAATATGGAATTAGCATTTCATCTGCCACCCCAGTCCTGACTGTAACTGCATCGACAGTAGCTGGCCTTTGTTTAGTCCTTTTGTCTCTACACCTCCATGATCCTTCTCTATCATTTCTATCCCGGCACAATGGCTCTGATGGTGCATTGATGGTGGAGACATGCAGGCAGGTGGAAAGACTTAAAGGTTTTGACGTCCTGCATGCAAAGCTTTAACATTGTGATGGTGACTGTAATGAGTCACTATGTAGCTGTGTAAGAGGAGGAGATTGTTACTACCTCTCTGAGTGGAAGTGACAGCCATAATTCATCCAGCTACACTGAATCATCAATAAAAAGAAAGCGGTTAAGGGCTTTGGTTGCTGTGTCACAGCCATTTGCTCATCATTCCAATTCACTACCACGCCGGCTGCTGATGCTCTCTGTTACCCTGGCTTGACTTCAGAGTGGCATAATGTCCTCTGTAGGTCTGTGATGAGTGTGTGTACTCATCCACAAACAGATAAATCAAAATAAAGTGAGACTCGCAGCAACACTCAGCCAATCCTGACATCCCTGGAGCTGTCAGCAAAGATTCACAAGCATGCCTGTTGAGTCACATGAAGTGACATTTTTCACAAAAATGAATCACAAGTTTCCAAGGGCTACAGTTCTTGCAATGTGTGCCAACATCCCCCCTCGTGGGTCTGTTTTTTTCTGACAGTGATTCTAGATGAAAGGCGCTGTGTGCCTGGATGCCTGTGGCCCCAAGGCCTGGGTTCACAGCACAGACAGCTTCTCTCAAACATCCAGCGTGCGTGTTATCGATTTTCAAGCTAACCTGGGTTCATTTCACTGCCACTACTGTCCAACGGTTACAGAAACTATAGACATCACTTTATCTGTGGCACTTTCATGACAACTGAAAGGCAGGATTTTACAAGTAGATAAGCTCTCAATTTGTTAAAAAAACAACATTTCACTAGATGCATGCACAGACTTCTCATCCAGCAAATATTTGTCAGATGGTGATGTCATTAAAAAAATTGGTCCCAGTCAGACACCAAAAATTGCAAAACTGTTACAAGCAGATGGCCAGCTGGCGACGTTGTTTCATCCAATAAGGGTCAAATCAGACCCTCTCTTATGCACCAGGAAATTTAAAAAAGCAATTGCATGTATCTTTGCTTTTTGTTTTTATTAATACATTTCATTGTCAATCTATTAATTTGGTTGTGAAATGATCACACAGCCACACTGTGATGTCAACTCCAAATCCAAGATTAGTATTACACAACACACATTTGTGGTGCTTATAAGAGTTTATAAGAGTTTATAAGAGCCAGTCTTTATCCAAACTGTTTTTAAAGACACACAGGAGAAGCAGTCGGGCCTTTTTAGAAGAAAGTCCAAAAACAGTGCAGCACAAAGAGCGATAAAATCCATGTAACAGGAAAATGGTGGTGGTGGAAAGTGGTGGATGAATACATAAAGGACAGCACTTTCACCCAGGACACCAAGGTTTGAGTATGGGTTACAGTTAGCTTATTATTTTGATCGTAGTTTAACATTGCTAGGACGTTTATGAAGGACATCCAACTGATGGTAACATCATAGACACAACTTTCATTTTGTAATTTTCCTTTTAACCGTAACAGGATGCCTTGATGGGACATTCGAACAATAGTCATTAAACTTATAAATGATGACAGTTTTATGACAACTGTGAGGTTGCTTGAATGAACTAACTAACTACTTAACATCTACAACCTTCAATTTAACATTTACCAGTTTTTAGGAAAATCTGGGTTAAATTCACTGCCACTGCTGTCTATCAAAAATTATAGCCATGTGTAGCAGCATCACTTTATCTGTGACACTTTATGAAATGCTGGATTTCAAAACTAGTTTGGCTCTCAACTTGTTCAGTAAACATTTCACTCAATGCATGCACAGACTGTCCTCATTTTCACAATTTTACGACTGTCAGGTGTTGTTCATATTTGAATAAATAAACTGCTTGACATCTGCAACCTCTATTCTTTACCTGACATTTAATTGTGTTTTAGGCACCATTGTTCTGTTGAGGGAACTCATTTTGTAGCGTTAACTGACAATAAAGAAAGCTCTAAATATGCAAGAAAGTAACATAAAAGGCAAATAAGAGAGATCGACTGAGTCAAGAGGCATTTGACACAAAATCTGCCATTTGAAACCTCTTGGGTTCATGACAGCTTTTTAACAACATGATTCAAATGAAGGAACAATGACGTTTTAGTTGAATTAAAAACAATAAAAGTTTGAGAAAATAATCACTCAAAGGATTATTCAGTTTCAAAACCAGTGTTGCTCAGATTTACAGTTTATGCTGTTGTTTTAATAATGCCATGGCACCACTTCAATGATTCAACTCAACTGAAAGAGCATTTTTCATGAGGCAACTCACACTGCTCAGAGTGTCCCCAGAGAATTGTGATTTTTTTCCTTCAAAATGAGAGATTTCTGGGTGGTGTAATGTTTGAAATACTGCAAATGAGCACTTTCTTTTAGGTGTCAAGCCCTAAAACCAAGTGGAGCAGGGCATAAATACACGAAGAGTGAGGGCAAGAGGTTGGGGCTGAGTGATGTTTTATATCCCCACATTAATCCCCCTCTCTCTCTCCCTCTGGCTCATCCTCTCTCTCTCAGCATCTTTGCGCTAATCTCAGATAATAGCTCAATTGCAGACTTCGTAATGATCACTTTGGGCAAGCTGGCTTTGAGACACGCAGACACAGGGCAGAAGGCCAGTAGGGCCAGCGACCAAACAAACAAACTAAACACAGTTACATACACACACGCATGTGGATGGGGACTAGACATGGGCAGTATCCGAGCAATGGTCGCTGAGAGTTTTAGACACCTGATGCTAACAAATGCACTAAGCACCAAGTGCATCCAGGAGGAAAATGTCTAGCGGTCAGACAGATTAATTCTTGATTATTACTGGACAAGAACACCATTGCTTACTGCATTTACTGCGTAATGGTTTTTTCAAACATCTAATTTGATTACTTTGTTATTTACATGTGCTGTGCATTTTGCTTAAACACACAATATGTAATTGATTGTTGATTAACATTATAACATTACTGTACTCATTATCTTACCATAAGCATAAGCTTGGTGGCTGGCAAAAGCCTCTTATGATTCACATAGCCACACTGTGGTAAACTGGATCGATATTGTAATATCATATGAATAAATTAGGTCTCTACTGCATTACTGTGTTGCAAAGTAGCATTCAATTAATGCAAATATTATGCTGTGTTGCAGAAAAAAAAGTTGTTTTGCTGTTACTGAGTATATACAGTGACATTGTAGGATTTTCAGTTATGTATGATCTGTTGTTTTTTTTATGTTTTCCCTTAATTCAGAGCGACTAGATGTAGTGAAGGGAATATGACGCCATTGACAGGCAATTAAAAGAAATGCACCATTATTATAAATAAATTACAAATGTCTCTGGGTTTGAACACTGTTGAGAAGCTAGGACCGGGTGATAAAACAATGGTTATCTCAATACAATTTTCTTCAATAGTTATTCTGATTATAATTGTTGGCAAATGTCATGTTCTGACAATAAATAATAATGTAAACCAGCTGTTCCCAACTGGTGGGTTGTAGGTCCATTCTGAATGACCACTCTGTAATTGTAAAAAAAACACTTTATTTTGAAGTACAGGGAATTTCTGGCACAGAGCTCCTATTGCCATTTCTGTTTACTCTTGCAATATGTTTTATATATTCCCGTTCTAAGTCTAGGTGTTGTTTACATTTTATGAAATAAAGTTGAAACTAATGACTAGAAATATGGACTCTTTGGCTGGACCAGTTGGGAACCACCGTTTTAAATCACAGTTAACCATATAGTTTCTTCAACCTTAACTTAGGAGCAAAGATCAGCCTTTAAACTTGAACGAAATTATGATTTGACACTCTCATAACAATTATTGATATCTACTGATATAAAGACGATGGCTAGTCGAAGCTCAGAAGCTGTTTTCACAAATGTATTCAATTATGATTTTATCCTTTAATCTAATATCTGCAGTTTCACTATAGTTTATATTTATTTGCAAAAAACGTGTGGAGAATTCAAATTTGGGTTTGACTCTAATGACCCTTTGATTTTCTCACTATAAACACAGACTTTCAGAGCTTCCTGCTTAAATGAAAAAGATAAGAAGGTAGAGATAATTGGTAGAGGTCGATTTGACTTTCATGAATTCAACAACTTTTGCCTTAAAAAGTTTGCTTTATCCAGGCTATTAAAAACTGTTACACTAATTAAGGCTCTATCATGATTATTTGAACTGCAAGTGAGTGAGTTAACAGAACATAAATTGACCACAGACCCAATGGAAAACATGCCTCATTGCATGGAGAGATAAAAGCGTAATCCTTTCCATGCTGTGTAACAGTTGTCAACAGCCATGGAGATTATGGAGAGAATTTGAAAGGAACACAAACATCCTTCGCCACTCACCCTGCAGGTCCGAATGATTTCTTTCCTCACTTTCTATCACTTTCTACCCACTCTCTTTGTTTTTACAGCTCATCAACGATGCCTCACTTCTACGCTGTCAAACACATCCTTTCACACAGCACACACAAGCGGAGGCAAAGACTGTGGGGGGAAAATACATTCACAGAAACCAAGACATGTTTTCAACACTGATAAGTCAGAAACACAACAAGATGATGGGGTTCTCTATATTCCCTGAAACCTCTATGACAGAGGGCAGAACATCAGGGATTACTGTATTATTCCTCTGCATTCACACATAGGGCTCAGTAGTTGGCCAAACTGTTTCCTCATGTACAATCAGTTGAAATAATGTCAAAAATGTATAAAATATTGCTGTCAATGAGCCTGGCCGGATAGTGTTCACACAGCAGGGAGAACTTATAAACAACAACAACAGAGCGGTGAGTACTCAAAAAGTAGAGCTGACTGGAAGTGTTTGTACTCCAGTCGCCCATCAGTGCCAAAGGTACAGAGGCACAATGCGGCAGCAGCTCAGGGTTTAGTTTCTGTTGGGGAGAGGAGAGGAACTATATTGTAGATGGTAATGGGGCCAAATTGGTTTCAAATGTATGTTAAAAGGCACAGTTCACCCCAACATAAAAAGACATATGTTTCCTCTTTCTTGTAGCGCTATTTGGCATTTTAGATTGTTTAGGTGAGAGTTGCTGAGTGTTGGAGATATCGGCCGTAGAGATGTCTGCCTTCTCTCTTATATAATGGAACTAGATGGCACTTGGCTTGTGGTGCTCAAAGTGCCAAAAAAGTGAGAAAGAAAGTCAACAACAATGTCTCTTTCCAGAAATCCTGATAATTACTAAAGATAATCCACAGACGTTGTTGTGAGCAGTTTCATGCAGGAGCTTTTTTTTTTCCAAAACTACAGGACTACACCTGCCAACTGTGCAGAAGAAAGTGTGCATCTACTGATATCTCACCTAGCACCACTGAACTTCCTAACGTTCCAGCTCAGCCAAGGAGAACGCCATTAATGCTGACATCTCCTGCTGTCACGAGTATGAGCATCTCATCCATAAGTAGATGCAAACTTCCTTCAGCATGGTGATATGGCTTATAGGTGTGTTTCAGTTAGCGCCACAAGCCAAGTGCAATCTAGTTTCATTACACTGGAGAGAAGGCAGATATTTCTACGGCTAATGTGTTCCAACACTCTGCAACTCACACCTAGATGATCTAGATTGACAAACAGCACTGCAGATAAGAGCAAAATGTAGCAATGTATTTTTATTTGGGGATGAACTGTTATGTTTAAAACAGAGATACAGAGATGCAGGTAACATGACTGTTAGTGAGCATTAAGAGTTCTTGGAAGAGATTTCTGAAAGCAGAGGCTTTTATCCTTTTGAAAAAGAGAGGGCGATTGAAAAAAAAATCAAATGCACTGGATAAGCAACTGATAAGCAACACAAAAAGCAAATCTTGCAGTGTGAGGCCCACTTACTTTCAGTTAACACTGGATATTCTATTTCTCAGTGTCTGGACAAATCCAAAGCAACACGGGAAGCCTTTTAAAGAAATGGTAGGATTTTAAAGATAAAGCCAATTAGCAATTGTGACTAATGTCAAGAGATGGAAAAGCACTTAAGTGGACCATGGTACATTTCAGTAGGCATAACCTCCCCCCAGGAACATACAAGAGAAAAGCAACAATATGGTTGAAACCCAAAATTAATCTTAAATAATGTGCTCAATTTTCAGACTGTGCAAGAAAGTGCAGAACATTCAAATAACAGACCCCCTTTTTGAGAAAAGAGCATAAATAAAACATACCCGCACAATGAATCAACACTCATGATTGTTCCCTTTCCACAACTCGTGGCAGGTGTAAGTCGAGCTAAAACCAGCTGAGGTTTAAACACTGTTGAATATAGCATTAAGCGCGGTTGGAGGGATACTTTTTGCGTATGTACAACTTTGTGTTGTGGCAGGACTTAAGTTTGCAATAACTGCAGCGGAGGAGGCCGTATCCATAGAAAAGCTTTTTAGAATAAAGAAATTAACAGTGACTCCAAGAGGTGTGGAAGAGCGCCAGCCCTCTCAAAAGTGAGTTTGCCTCTGAAGGAGTTATGCTGATTTATTAGGTAAAAGAACACAAAGAGAGGAGGCACACAGTTTGTTGCTGACTCTGCATCTCAGAGGAAAACAAAAGAATACTTTGAGCTCTACGTGGCGATGTGAAAATGCCTCCCTGCAGGTATCGATGTTATATTCATGAACATGGATGAAATAGATCGTTATCACATTCAGGGATGAGAAGAAAGTCAAGCAGACGTGCTGGACTTTGAAGGTAACGCAGAAAGATGGAAACTGGGTGATATGCTGCTATAATCAGGGTGAGGATTAAGCGGCAGCTCCATGTCAGAGTTGGAACAAATCTCACTTTGAGAATTCAAGGCAGAATTCTTTTGTTGCCTCCGCTGCTGTCAACTCCAGACGAGGAGAGAGGCGGGGTGGCTTTTGATCCCCAGAAATGTTATGCAACCAGTAAACAAAATATAGTTTCTATTGTGGTGTGTGTAGATTCAAAATTTCAATTATCTGTCAGAAAAGTGTAGAGTTCATTGGTATGCATGTATTTGTGTTTATGCATTTATGCTTGTGTGTCTGGTCCATACTTGTGTCCATGCATACTTATGAGTGACATTATGCATGTATGAATGTATGGGTGCATGCGGTGAGGGACTGGTCAGCGGGGAATATAGTTTGGGAGATGGGGGATGGTGATGGGATGCAGTCTGGGGGTGGATGGGTGGGGGATGGGGTTAGCAGGAACAGGGTGGAGGATGGAGGAAGATCATGATGCAGAGAGGGTACATGTGTGTTTTAATATATTTACACCTGTTCTGTGAGGTTCAACTGCAAACACCAGTCAGGTTGGAAATAAGGTGACACTGGCATGACAAATTAGGAGCTGCGGCAAAGGTTCTTCCTGTCAGCATATTTTTCATAACCATGGTCTGTTGCACACATCCAGTCACTGTATTCTCAGACTTGGCATTGTGTTGCAAAATAACAAATTGTGAATACAAGTAGAATAAAAAAAAATGACACCATCCGTTCAAGCACTCAGAAACTTAATTAAAAAATGCAACCACTTCGTAGTCAACAAGAAACTAACTGTGTAATTCCTGCACAGGATTTGCTGTGAGTACAAGCTAAATCCTTACCGCTCTCTCCTCCTGTGCAGCATATGCTGTGACAGGTTTACACTTCGCTGCTCTACGCTGTCTGTCTCTTTGTCTGTTAGCCTCCTCATATGTAGAAATGAAAAAGAGTATAAAGAAGCAACCCCTGAGAATGACTTTAATAGTAACGCATTAATTAAATATTGCCAGAGTTGCACAGTGCACCAGAGACACTCTTCTTCAAATCAAATAGGGTAAAAGTTAAACAACTACCATCTTTACAGCCACAAACAAATACCACAAATATGTTACATTTGCATGTTTCCTATGTATTATATTAACATTTCTAAAGTTGCATAGCAGATGTGCTGAATGTCATTGGAGGGTATAGGGGATGGTGGATGGCGTGTCACCTTGGCTAGATGCCTGGCGAGCTACAGACCGAGAAAACCTGTTGTGATTTAGTGAGTCATTGCTGTGTTTCCAGCAGTTTACTAGGCACAAAGAAAGCAGTTGTCAATCAAGTGTTTCCTGCAGGTTTGTAGGCAGCAAGCATGTTTTTTTTTTAAAGCACTTAGTCACGGTTTTCTTGTGGCTATTTAGCTACTCGTCACTGTTTTTCTAGCAGCTTACTGGTGTTTTGTAGCATACTGGCACTGTTTTTTTTGTTCTTACCAAGATATGGTAACTACTCATACCATAGTGGCACAAAAAACAGTTGTTTTTCATCGAAACTTTGCTGCTCTTCCTGTCAAGATAGTGGCACGAAAAAGACATCACTGCTGTTCCTGCCAGGATTGTGCCCTCCAAACTGGGTATTTTAAGCCAAAACACAAGCTCCTTCTGACCATAATCAAGTTTTTTTTGCACCTAAACCTAGCCACAAATAACCACAGCATCACCGAAACACAAAGTTCAATCAGTAATCCAACACTATAAGGATGCCAGTGCAGAGACAGATCTGACTCTGCACAGTCCAATCAGCCTCATCTGCCCGCCCACGCAGATACAGCACACACAAGGAAAGGAAATGGACACACAGTGAAGGCCACTCTCTAATATATTGGCACGTAATGCTGGACTGTCATAATCATCAAACAGTGGATTGACAGTAGTCTCAGCTTTAAAGGCTTTCAGGAGGAGGGTTTTCACTCAGACCCTAAATGTGTCTGAGGTTCTGCCTGATGGAAAACACACAGGGGGTAATAAAACTTCGCTGGCAATTTCTTATTTCATTCATAAAGGAAATACTGAGGAAATAAAGCCTGACGGAGTAATGATTTCCTCCAAACATCAGGGGTTTGTGTCTGTGTGTGTGTGTGTATGTGTGTGTGTGAGAGTGTGTGTGTGTGTGTGTGTGTGTGTGTGTGTGTGTGCGTGTATGTGTGTGTGTGTGGCAGTGACACATGAATGTTTTAAGAGCAAAGATGCTCCAAATGACCGGCTTTCTTTGGCGTGCCCGCGGACTTGTCCTGCTGGCCTCAGAAACAGAGTAACAATGGCAATACCTCCAGACTAAAGCACAAAAAGAACCATGAGGTGTTTGTACACAACAGGTCTGAGTGTGTGGGAGTATGTTGGTGAAAGAGACAGAAACCAACAGAGACAGAGAGAGACGTATGAGGAGAAATACAGACTAAGTATGCATGCATGTGTTGGGAGGTGCAGAAATTCCTCCCGAGCCACAATTAACCCAGACACAAAAGAACATTGCTGCACGGCAAACATGCAGGGCTTGGATTCAGCTTTGGCACAACTTCACTGGTTTCTGCGTGAGCATTCTTCCAAAATATAGGCCACTGGCTCGCAGTCAGAAAGGAAACTGGAATTCTATTATTTCCGCACAGAACAACATGTCCAAGATACCTGTCAGAGCTTTGTGCACTAGACCGCAGCACCACGCAATCTGTCTCTCAGCTGGACAGCTTCTTATTTGAAGATGATTGGAAAATGGTTCTACCCCATCAACCCTCATTTTTTTTTTCAAAAAAGCATGCTTGTTGAGTTTTCTATATATAGGTGCAGCAGGGATGAAATCACCTGCACAAACTCTGGGTCTGAGGCACGCGCACAGACATGCACACATGCACGCACACAAACACACACGCCTAATCCCTACTCAAAATATGATTTTATTTGTGCCTCTTTGTAAACTCTGAAAGCTTTTATGTCTTCCAAAAAAATAAGGCACTGCCATGCATAATGAAAAAAAAAGAAAAAATGCTAATAGGATAGCAAATCCACCATAAAAATAATATGAAATTATGAGAGGACAGAGACCTAGGGGAGATGCGGGTGCATTTTCTGGTTCATAACTGTTAACATTATGGGAAAATACAGCTCATTAAGACAGGAGCTTCAATACACATTCCAGTCATGAACAGAACATTAAGTCAAGCTCTAATGGATAGCTGATGGGAGCAGTTCCAGGTATTATCTCTTGATAAGATTAAAGACATGAATCCGGGTAGTTTTTTAACTTTTAGCACATATATCATAACTAAAAAAACAACTGGATGGGCTCTATGATGATAGGGACACAACAGGATGCTTTCATGTTTTAGTGCACATTTTTACACAGTTAATTGTTCTGGGTGAGTGGCTTTGGGGAGGGAGGGAGGAGCTGCAGTGACCTAATAATTAAGTTTTTCATTGTTTTGTTCCATTTTGATTCCATTGTAAAAGGTTATTTCTATTTATTGTTATTTTCAAAAACACCCCTATCATCACAGGTCTTTTTCACAGTTAACAGCCTTAACATCTGCTCTGATTTTAACACTTACGACAGTTTTCTTCATCACTGTTGTCTGAGCAGTCGTCATCGTCGTCACACCTCCAGATAGTCGGTATACACCTTTTGTTATTGCACTGAAACTGTCCATCCTCACACTCATCCGTTGCTGGAGGGAAAAAAACAAACAAGAGGGGAGAACAGATGGATCAGCAACAAACGCATATAGTAGAGTAACCGCTTGTAGTTCAACTGTCATTTGCAAATGAATGCCTAATTGATATTCAGCATTCATTCAGGTCAATTGGCTGAGGCGCTGGGAGCGTCATGCTCCGTGTTTTCTTTCAGTTATTGATCCACTTTACCACGATAATTAAAAGCTGTTATGGGAGAAGAGGGGAACAGCAGCAGAGGAGGCCCCGTGTCTGCCGGACATAATTCTCCACAACATGAAGACAAAGATTCAGTCTGAGCTACTACAGCTACGTCTGATGCAGTATGGACGCTCACAGCCTGGGAACACATGACAGATCCTGAACCCGCACAGCAATTCATTAAGCCACCAAACTGCCACACATTTAAATTAAACAAGTCATATTCTCGTGGGTTACTGATGAAGAAAAGTGTTTTCTTATTTTTTTTCTCTTGGTATCAAAAGCTTTTGTGCGCTGACTGAGTGCCGGTGGCGGTGCGTCCAATCTCTCACCTCCACAGCCCCATTACTCACTCTCTCTCTCACACACACACACACACACACACTACGGTTTACGTTTTATCACATTAACGTTTTACACGCAGGGAAGCAAAAAAAAAAAACGGACACCACTGACCTTCTGAGAAATGAAGACTCAAGACTAACGAATGAAAAAGTAGCAATGTCCTTATATCCGTCCACATTTCTGAAGGAGGTGATGGAGCTCATTCACGTCCACAAAACAAAGCCCGAAAGCCGCTCTTGTTGTAACGCTGCGACGCTGCTGCCTGCCTCTCCGCTCTGAAACACCCCCTCCCTCCGCCTCACTGGCTGCCCGGCCCGTGACGACGGCGCGAGGGGCGGGGCGTAGAGCAGAGTAGAGTAGAATAGAGTAGAATACAATAGAATAAAATTTTAACGGAATTGAATTGAATTGAACTGCTATAGTATTTAAAGTACTTTAATTATAATACATTTTTGACAGTAGAAACCGTAGATGATATGTTTATTTTTTATTTCTTATCTATTTTATATATGGTTCATTTTCCACATATACATATACATTAAGTACCCTAGACATTTTCTGAATATTGGGATAAGCAAAAACATGTGAAGGCTTTGTATATGAAAATGCGACCCATGCTTTGAAAGCAACATACCGCTCGGCAACAAGAAGAAAATGTCGCCGTTGTACATTTCTGCAAATAGTGAAGATGTTATATTGTACATTGCATATGTATAAATTCTTAAATCATCGGATGGTGGAGGGGATGGCGAATAGTGTGACACCTCGGCGAGACGCCTACCAAGCTGCAGACCACCAATAAACAACAAAACCAGTTGTTTTTTATAGAGTCATTGCTGTGTTTCTTGCTTGGGATAGTGGCATGAAAAGCAGTTGTTTTTTTAACAGACATCATTGTGTTTCCTGTAAGGATAGTGCCATGAAAAGTGGTTGTTTTTTGCAGTGACTTTGCTGCATTTCCAACCAGGTTTTTGTCACAAAAAATAGTTGCATATTTTTGCTTTTCCTGCTGGGATTGTGCAACGGACAGCGGTGTTTTTTTTGCATGTTTTTTTACGAGATATCAACAGGTTCTCCAGCTGTGGTTGTGCCACCAAAACCATGTTTATTACATCCGAAACATGATCTTTTCCTAACCATAACCATGTTTTGTTTTTTTAAACCTAACTACTAGAATTTAGAATTTCTAGGCGCAGTCAGGGTGTTGAGGGGGTCCGGTTTGGTGACCTCAGGATTGGGTCCCTGCTCTTTGCAGATGATGTGGTCCTGTTGGCTTCATCGGGCCGTGACCTTCAGCTCTCACTGGATCGGTTCGCAGCCGAGTGTGAAGCGGCTGGGATGAGAATCAGCACCTCCAAATCCAAGACCATGGTTCTCAGCCGGAAAAGGGTGGCGTGCCCCCTCCGGATCGGGGACGAAGTCCTGCCCCAAGTGGAGGAGTTTAAGTACCTCAGGGTCTTGTTCACGAGTGAGGGAAGGATGGAACGGGAGATCGACAGGCAGATCGGTGCAGAGTCTGCAGTAATGCGGACTCTGCACCGGTCTGTCGTGGTGAAGAGGGAGCTGAGCCGAAAGGCAAAGCTCTCGATTTACCGGTCGATCTTCGTTCCTACCCTCACCTATGGTCACGAGCTTTGGGCAGTGACCGAAAGAACAAGATCACGGGTACAAGCGGCCGAAATGAGTTTCCTCCGTAGGGTGGCTGGGCTCTCCCTTAGAGATAGGGTGAGAAGCTCGGTCATCCAGGAGGAGCTCAGAGTAGAGCCGCTGTGCCTCGGGGTCCCCCGGGAAGAGCTGGACGAAGTGGCCAGGGAGAGGGAAGTCTGGGTTTCCCTGCTTAGGCTGCTGCCCCCGCGACCCAACCCCGGATAAGCGGAAGAAAATGGATGGATGGATGGATAAACCTAACTACCAGTTAACCGCAGGGTTCATGAGACATAAGGTGTTTTTTTGTGCCAAAACAAAACCCACATTAACCACAAAATTGTTCAAATGTAAAGTTTTAACATATCCACCACATAATTATAACAAATGTAATGTATCCGTGGTTTGCAGAAATGTACAATACCATTATTTTTTCAGGCAATTGGGTTTACCATAACCTGTCTTGAGCCATTTCACATGGGATAAGGTTGAACTGGGATTTAGAAAGGGATGTTTGAGTCTAACAGGTTCAGTATGTAAAGGTTTTTTTTGTCACACTATTTGTGTTACTCTTCTTCTGCAATAAAATGTGTTCACACAAAAGAAAACAGTAGGTGACACAACAAGATTAATTTAGTGGATGTTCCAAAGCTTCAGATCATTGCAATAGTACCAACTATATGAGCCACTATTTGACATTCTTGACAAATATTATGTTTAGCTCCAGAAAAGAATACAACAGAAAAAGAAGCAGAACTACAACTAAATTATGCAGGCCACACATAGTAAGTTCTGGGTTATTGTGGCCACTATGAAATAGAATTTATGATGGGCTGATAATCATCTTTCTTCTTCATACAGCACCCCTGGGCTCATTTGACTCATGTATTACAATGACTAAATATCAATTCAAGTATTGAGTTTTTTTAATCCAACTGTAAACTTTTCTAGGTATAAACTACCCTGAGTTTGTGACATTCTGTGTCTCATTTACTTCACTTTATACAACATAAGTACAAACTATACAATCCAAATGTACTTATGTAAATTGATCCTTTAATTGTATCACATTTTCTTTATTACACTCATTGTAATTTATTGATTTTAAACCCATATCATAAATGTCTAGAGGCCCAACAAACCCACACAGGTGTTTTCCATCACCCTGGCTGATTACCTCTAATCTAAATACTCACAATGATAAAGGTGCAATTTGTTCCACTACCTGCAACAAAAGACTCAGGCAAGTAAGCTGTCAATCAAACACAGCCTGTGCCTCCCACACAAAAACATCTCAGGCTTTTTACAGCATGCATTTTTGACTTGTCACTGTGTGAAAAAACACAGGTGTTTCTAATAACATTACTGATGGCTGCACTCTGTCAGTGTGCACAACAACAGCACCCTGAAATACAAGCAGCTAAATGGAATTCAGCCTTCATTAATTTAATTATTTACACCTGTACCCTGTGGTGAAATAGCAATTATGTCTAAAGTGGAAAAAGACCTTTCAGGATAAGTGTGAAAAACAATATATATATATAATATATATATATATATATATATATATATATATATATATATATATATATATATATATATATACATATAACATACATCCTCAGTCTCCAGCACAGTACTTTAACACTTGAGATGACTTGTGGAAAACCACAGGTTTCTACAAAATACCCTCGCAAAGCATCAGGGCTACAGTGTGTTAATTCAAGGTCTTTGTTTTGTTAATAATATGGATGTCATATTGAATTTTGTTTTGTTTTTTAAATGTAAAATTAAAACACCTTTTTTTCTCGTGTCACCTTGGTAAATTTGGAGAGATTGATATGTGGAGAACAAAACACTAGCCAAACATCACGCTATTAGCCTAGCTAGCTTGTTGGCTACAGCTTTTCAAAGATAACATTTAGTCCACTATATCCATGAGGACATGACGTTACTATTTCTTTAACATTTCTGCTGTGCTGTCTTTACACCTGTGGACATGCAGTGCTTTGGTAGTAGGTCTGTAAATATGAGACACACTGGCTAAGTTAGCGCACAACTGTTGTTAGCTGGAAAAGGTTTTTGCTATTTTGTCATTATTCATGAATGTAAGCTAACGGCGCATCAACTTACCAAAGACGACACTGACAGAGGCCTTTCGTCCCTTTTGAAATGCAAGGTACCTACAGGTTGTTTAGGCTGTTTTCTGGCGCAGCCACCTGACAGGAGACATGATTTACAGCTGGGAAAATAACCGCAGGTCCAGCGAAACAGACAGCAGACATTCAGACATGTCAAACGCACACCTATACTAGCATTGACGATGGCTGCGTTCCATTTAGAGGAGGCCCCGTTGTTGTGCATGTTGGCTCATTGGAATATTTTACTGGCACACTTAATGGAACTCAGCCATTGTTAATCTCATCAGTTTCACCTGTGCTTTTCCTGCTATGAAAAGTCAAGATGTCTGCCGTGAAAAAGGCCTATAAGTAAGAAATAAAACACCTAAACCATACATTTTGAAGCAGCATTTATCCACTAATCAAGAAAGTAAAACTGTGTGTAAGCCAAGGACTGGCTATCTAACTTGATTTGACTGAGGGTCATTTGCATAATAACAGGATACCAGGTGCTAGTTTATAAACAAAACGTTAATAATATATATCAGAATATATAATTAATTAATTTCCTGCTTTTTATTTTTTATTGACACCAATATTGGAAGACATGGTCTTGTTTCTATATTGTAATACAGGCTCAGGCTCTACTGACAATGCTCTCAGTCTTGTCTACTATGTTGGCAATATTACATCCATAAAGCTAGAGTGCTTCAGATTACTCCAAATATTCATCTGTTTTGTGTTGAACTATATCTGTTTTACTCTGTTTCTAAAACAACAAACAAGAAAGCTATTAAGACCTTTCAAATAATCTGAAAAACTGAATCTAATAAAAACAAATAAGGTTTGTTATGTCTTGGTTTGAATCTTCCTTGTTTAAGTTAATGTTATCTGTATCAGTTTTTGTTTTATGTTCCTTTTATTTTATGCTGGATGATGTTTCAAATATGGTATTAAAATTATAATTTTTCAATGTTTTAAGATGAAATGTATGTCTGTACAATTAACTGTTAAATTTGAAATAAGATCAATAAAAAAATTACCAAAAAAACACTATTTCAAGTTTTTTGTTATTTGCTGTCTTCACTTATTTTTGCCAACAGGCAAAGAAGCCCAACACAGGTCAGCTTTGAGCAGGGGCATTTCTAGGATTTTTAAGGATCCTACCCAGGGCTTTAAAATAAGATAATAATTAAATAATAATAATAATAATAATAATAATAATAATAATAAGGCATATTTGGATTCTTTTTTTACCTTCATTGACAGGACAACTGTAGAAAAGGGCAGCAGCAAAGGACTGAGCCTATGTAGGACGCACATTCTACCAGGTGAGTTGGCAGTTGTCACTTGATGCTTTTCTTAAGCACTTTGTGCACCTAATTTACACTCAAAGTGCAGGTAAAAAAAAAATACAATGTGAACTGATTTACTGTATTTTCTAATTGTGAATAAGAGAATGGTCAGCGGGCCACCCAGCACTTTATCAGAGGCCAGATTTGGTCAGAATCAGAATCAGAAAAAGAACAAAAAACAGGCTGTAAGTTGAGTATCACTGGTGTAGGCTTTAAGTTGAGAAAGTACAGCCGTGTGTGTATGTGTGTGTGAGACAGTGAAAACAAGATAAAGTGAGGTCCTAGGGTTGTCCATGTCACACCCACTGAGCCAGTGAAATCAATTTTAGAGCATAACGGACAGGTAATAGTGGTACAGTGGTGGGGACTAGCAGGAGCAGATACTGTGGGAAAGGATCAGGAGGTTGAGCAATTTTTTGTCCCTGTGGTGTTTTTGTGTCCACTTTGGGCAGAGTAATGTAGAAAAGTAGCAAGAAGTCCTTCAGGGATGTGGCAGTGGATCCAAACACATTTTTAAATCCTTCATGAATGTAAACAAGCAGGAAAAAAAGGGAAAATATGGCTGATGGAGAGTTCAGGGAGGTGAAACACACAGGACAATATGGCTTCAGTGAGGCAGAAACCAACACTCTGGGCTCCACCTGTTTCAGCATCTACACAAGCACTTCTACAGTACCTTATCCTGTTCAACAACCCCATTATTAATATACCCCCAATGCAATAATGTGGTGTGATTCTCATCTATATGCAAATTATGCTAAGGTGAACCGCAGGCTATACAGTTTCTCAGAGGCAGCAGCAACAGGAAAAGGCCCCCTGTACCTCTTTCATTAACCAAACTGCAGCGTTATTGCTTTTACTAAACACAATGAGGTACTACTCGTCCACAGATAAAAGTGCATCAGTAGTATTTACAAGGTCTAGTGGCTCCCAGCCAGAGCAAACAAGGCTGTCTTTCAAATCTAGGCCACGACCATTGCTGACAGCATAATCAGTCATTTTAATGGAGATAAGCTGAAGGATAACTTAATCCCCCACCCAACCTCAACATATAGTAAATGCACAAGCAGACACTGGTACACACACACGCGCGCACACACACACACACACACACACACACACACACACACACACACACACACACTACTTGTACAATGCATTTGTACATTGCACATTGTATTCACTGCTAATAAAGTTATGAATACACACTCTATGTTCATGGCACTCAGGAGCAAAGCAAGGTAGTTGGGGGCTGTTGTCATGGTTGCCACTATCCAGTAATGAGGCATTAAGAGCAAACAAAGAGAAAAAAGGCAGTGGTTGTTGAACAGGTGTTCAAATCGGTTACAGGAATTATTTCTGAAAATCAGTTTGTTAGCAATATTGGCCAGTGTGACATGAGCTCTTTCCAGCGCTGCCTGTAACAAATTCTGATTTTGAGCTGTGACCAGAGTATTTAGTTATAAAGGAAAACATCCCAACACAAACAGCTGCCTAATATTCTAAAAATAGATGTCTCTTCAAGAAAAAAAACCCTCAATACTGTACTTGTTTTAACTATTTGAAACCTAAGCAAATTGACCTAATTTCTCTCAAAAACATGGGAAGAAAGGCATTGAGCAACTTAAGAACTGAGTCATTAGCAAGAAATTACAACAAAAAAAACATTACTTGAAAATGTATTACTACTAATAGTAATAATAATGATAATAATAATAACAACAAAATAATAATAAAGAAAATAATTATTCTGCAAAATCATTTTTAATATTTAACATTTCATCACAACATTTCTTCCTAAGTTGCTTATTGCCTTTTCCCCCATGTTTTTAAAAGAAAAAAATCAAACGAGTTTGCTAGGGTTCAAAGGGTTAAATATTTGTGAAAAGCATCTGAGTGTTCTATTTCCTCAGGGAGTATGATCCCCATCATTGTATATAGGCTTATTATGACACATGCACAGAAACAGTTGCTCTTGGGGACTATTTGTTATTGGAGGGAGGGGGTGGGAGGTGTTGCAAAGCAGGGTGGGCATGTCAATTTTTTTTAGGCACTGTGAGGGGACTTATGTTTCTTTATTTTAGCTTAGGGGAGGGACATATAACTTTATAAAGTTGTACTGTTTTTTTAATCAATTTTGAATATCATCTGAACCTCAAAACCGATTGCAGAAAAATTTGCAGACTTAAGCTTTTTTTTTTAAAAAAAAAAAAAAAAGCTAAATTAATATAATTTATTGTAACAAGAAACTATAAGAGCAGAAATTAGCATTTGACATTCAAATTTCCTAAAGTCTTTGATCAAATCATATTCTATGAAGGCTTCTGTCAGAAAACATAACCAAATCTATGCTTATAAATATAAATAATGACGTTTCATCAACATCACTGTATTCCACAAGTCTCATAAAAAATGCCACCAGAAAATGAATGAATAAATCTTCCATCATAGAGTTAGTATGCTGTGTTTTCCGTCATTTACTCAGTGAGCCCTGTGGAAAAATATTTGTTGCTCCAGTGAGGGTTAGCATATATTTAAAAAAAATAAAATAACATTTAAAAATTTTAAGTCACAACCCAGCCACCCTTATCCTCAACTAAACAAAGAGTCCCTTAGAAATAGCCACTGAAGGTTTTGCACTTTTACAGATAATGATACAGTGTGTGTTATCGTTTTTGTCCATCTATCTTACTCAGGTAAAAATTAAAGTGATGGATAATTGATGTAACACAAGAAATGGTTTAGTGGCAAATCTGATTCTCATCCATCAGAGATAACACAGACTAAATTGAATTTACAGTCAATTTGCTGTGAGGAGTGAGTCATGAAAATGCTTTTAGCACACTGAGGATTAAGTAGGAGGCAGGGTGTATCTGGGAGATTGAGAGAGCCTGTCAATCAACTGGAATACGCAGACTAGAAAAATACTTGAGAGCAGATATTGTATGGCTTGTATAAGCTGTGGTGCTTTGCCTGCTTTGGTCTCAGTGCCCTGTCCGCTTGCTCTTTTTCAACTGTCAAATGCCCTTTGACTTTTATGTCTTTTAAAACAAGGGAGCTGCCCTTGATATGCCCTGCTGTCACTGTAAAAGCCACAAGACTCTTAAGAAAGAAAGACCAAAAACAAAGTGTTGTGTTCTAACATTATATGCGTGCTACTTTATACCACTAGGCAGCGCTGTTGTAAAGCAGATATTTCTAGAGACCCCGTAGAAGAGAATTAAAGAGAATTTCAAGACTATTGAATGTACGATGATGCCACGATGCTGTTGACCTTATGTTAAATATATACTGTTTGCCAGTTTTAAGTAAACGGCACTTGTTCAAGATACCAGCATTTTTTCATTTATTAACCTGCATTACACAAAGTAAAATGTTTCTTAAGGATCAAAATTTTTGACCCTCTAAAAACGTTCAAGAATTGAAAAAAAAACTACCAAAAAGAGACCTATACATTAATTTCAAGTAAATATGAATTGAAACAACAAAAATGATACAAGAATAAGAGTCCACAACGACACTGGCAGCTTTGTGCACCGCACATGGACGCAGCGTTGCTTTGAGCTTATTGCTGATGTCAACAGCAGTGACAATACTAATATGCCAATGCTTAGCAGGTAACGCTTGCTATGTTCACCATCTTGGTTTAGCATTTTTGAATGCCAAAATTCAACCTGATTGCCAAAATAAATGTAGCACATATATTTCTTTTCATTTCAACCATGCTGTGGTTATAATTAGGAAGCGATCATGTTTGAGCTTAAAAATACCAAGTTTTGCTGGCACAAATGCTGCTGGATATGCAGCAATGTCTCACTTGAAAAACACCCACTTTTGGTGCCAGTATCTACGCTGGAAAAGCAAAAATAGCTCTTTGAAAGACAGCCACATTTTGGTGCCACAAAAGATGGTTGGTGAGGAAAAGATTATTATATTATTACTATATTATTATAGTTTTGCCTATAGACAACTGCTTCTGGTGGCACAGTCGTTGCTGGAAATGCATTTTTTGTTTACTGGTCTTCAACAGTTTTCCACTGCCAGTGGTGGAATCAGTGGTCAGTACTGTAGAAGTACCAATACCACACCGTGAAAATACTCTGTTACAAGTAAAAGTCCTACATTGAAAATGTTACTGAAGTAAAAGCAAGTAAGTGCATTCAGGAAAAAGTATTAAAAGTAAAAGTACCCAGTGCAGAGAAATTGGAAAAAAACAAACAAACTGAAAATTGTTTTTTTTTAGAAAAAACACTTCAAAAAATCAAAATCATTAAAAAGATAACAGAAAAATTATAAAATAGAGGAAAAGCACCAAAAAACAAAAAATGACACCCTATCTGTGGTTTATACAAATGTACCACACTGGACTGTAAACAAAGTAGAGTTGATGTTTATGGGAATGTGAATAACTTTGCAGGTATTCATAAACCAAGATTTTAACATATGAAGAGTTTTACTTGATGACAGCCAAAGTCAGGAGATTGCCGAAATTGTCAGAATTCATCCAGAGGGCAACATGAATTTGTCTACCAATTTTCACAGCAATTTTCTCAGCAATCTATCCATATCAACCTGCTGGTGGCACATCAGACAACATGAGATGTTCCCTTAAGTCAGTAGGACTATTTCCTGGGCACTGTAAATGTCACTACAAACTGTTATGACATCCAGTATTTTGTGTATTGAGTAATAGTGGTCATGAAGAGGTGATTCTACTGCTGAGTAGAGGTGTGTGACATGTCATGCTATAAACTTCCTCACAAAGTGATACACTGCGGATGTAAACTGTAAAACATGTTTTATTATCTTGCAGCATATGCCACATCAAAATCCCTTATCGCTCAAGCTTCTTGACAGACTGTTTACAGATCAGTGCTGTTGCTGATATGAAGTCACTTCATGACACATCTCTCTGACATGAGTGACACCTGGTTAAACTTTGTCTGTGCAGGGGGTCATGATTTTGGGGGAAAGCTGTTAGGAGCAATACAAAGTCAGGATTGGTATGGTTAGTCTGTGTGTCACCTGGGGCCTCAGAAATTGGCAGCAACTCTTTTCATTTGTCACAGCAGCCAGTCTGGGTGATGTGCCACATTTTCTCACCATTGTGAATTCAAGAGAGGCTTCCACCTTCCTCACGTACAGACAGAGCAATCACGAATATCAGGAGCTCCTCTTGCATTTGAGCAGCATTTTAGTAAGTAGTGTGACTTCTACACTGGCCACATTTCTTATTTAATTAACCTTTAGGGAACATTTGCTGAGCGTGCATAGTGTTTTTGTTCCCCCAGCTGTTCTCTACTCTGCATACACAGCTGCAGACGTTGGCTTTGGCAGGCTTTATGATTACAGTGCAGCTATCCACTGATGGCCTTTAAGCACTGAAGCAATTAGGTTTTTGTACCTTGCTCAAGAACACCTGCTTTTGAGATATGAGAGCACCACTTCACTCAGTTTCCTCCCACCTTTCACCAGCTGGTTGAGGGAAACTGGAACAGAGATGCTGTGGTCACGAGCCCTGTTTGCCTAACCCAGTGGTCTGCAACCGTGAGATTAGTTCATCCTCTCCGGTTGATGTTGCACCTGTCAGTGAAATCAGCTGCTTGAGTGTGGGGCCAGAATGAGAAACTGTTCACACAAATCTCTCCATGGCACATTCTCAGACATCATATTTTCAGGCAGCGAAGAGCACGCTGCATCAAGTTTGTGGAGGCCGCTTTTTCTGCTCAACACTCCTACAGCCCGCTACTTTAATCTTAACCATAACCAACAGTCATTTTTAAAAGCCCCTAAGCAGAATTTTATCCTTCCTCCACACACAGTTAAAAGTAAATGTATAAAAACTTGAAGGATATTCGTGTGGATGTACTTGTTAAATAAGCAGTATTAAAAGATGTATTTAAAGGGACAGTTCAAGCCAAATCAAAAATACATATTTTTCTTCTTACCTGCATAACTATTTATCAGTATAGACTGTTTCGGTGTAAGTTGCTGGGCGTTGGAGATATTTGCAGTAGAGCTGTCCAATACAGTGGAAGTAGATGGTACTTGGCTTGTGGTGCTTAAAGCAAAAAAAGACAAAGATAAAACAATAAGCAGTATTAAAAACCTCAACAGCAATGTCTCTTTCCAGAAGTCATAACCCAGTTACTCAAATAATCCACAGACCTTGTTGTGAGCAGTTTCATGTACAAACTTTTTTCTTTCTACCAAACTATATCCTGCACTGATAGTTGGCATGTATCATTTGGTAGAAAGAAAATAGTTCCAACATGAACCCCCTTAAAACAAGGCCTGTGAATTATCTTCAGTAAGCAAGTTTTTCAAATATGTGTCTTTGTCGTTTTAAGCATCACAAGCTGAGTGCCACGAGTTCCATTATATTGGGCAGACATCTCTATGGCTAATTTTTTCAACACTCAGCAACTCACACCAAAAGAATTTAGATTTATAAATAGCACTACAGATGAGAGGAAAAATATGTGTTTTTGATTTGGGGTGAATTGTACCTTTAAGCTTGATAAATACATACTTAGTATACATACAGTATATGTATCAAATAAAATTTTCTCTAAATGATAAAAGATAAATAAAGAGAGGAATTCAAGGGTCATGGGACAATACGTAGTCACTTGACTTTAACGCTCTGAGTTGGCAACCATCTAAACATGCAGGACACTGAAAATGATGAGGCATATGACATCTACAGAACAGTGAAATGTGACTACAGTAACTCAAGTACTGTATTTAAATGTTTTTTTCAGTACTTGTTCTTAACTTAACCAGTTAACCAGTTATTAACCAGTCATTTTGCAGATGAAGAATTCTAATGAAAAAACATATGAGCTCATAAAATATACTGTTTCAGAGATTAAACAACCCACCATTATGTAACTTAATTAAAATTAAATCTATCTCAAGCAGCCACAAAAGCAAAATGAAAATTCTGTTTACTGAATTTAAATGTTAATCCTTATATTTTTGTACTTTTACTCGAATTTGAGTATTTTTATACCGTAGTATTATCATTTTTACTTAAGTAAAAAATCTTTTAAAAACTTCTTTTACCACTGTATGTATTGTACCAAAGTATAATGTCCAAACTGCAGTGCAAACTTAGATGCTGCTGCCCTCTATAGGTTGATCTTTTGCAACAACACCTCACATTTTGCAAAGGAAGACAGGCATTGTGTGACTGTGCAGTTAAGGTATTGTTAGAATTAACTGCAAATACAATTAATGGGATAAGTTGCATTTATCAAACGACTTGCAAAATAAAAAGTAAATAAATGAATAAATTATAGATACCAACATAGAGTCAAAATTGTTTTGCCCAAAATGTATTCCCTTGTCTTACAGAAAGGACATTTACATTTTTACAGTTAAAAACGTCCATCTGTAAGGAGGTTTTAGGGTGCACTATAACGCAAGAAAAGTGTTTTTATTCAGCACTATTCAGACACAAGGCACAAAGTGCTTTACAGCGGCACAGAAATGCATTAAACATAAGACATTGAGAACGCATTAAAGCTGAAAAGAAAAAAGATTGGACAGAAATTGTATTTTGACGACAATAAAAGCAAGATGCAAAAGCAAGCAAATAAATAGTTGCAAATTAAAAACAAGTCATGTATCCAATTCTTTGGAAAGCCACAGTAAAATTAAAAAAAAAAAACGTTAAGCCCTGATTTAAATGAGCTGACAGTTTCAGCATAACTCAGATATTCAGAAAACCTTTTTCACAGGTAGACGGGATAAAAACTACAAGCTTCCTAACACAAGTAAACCTGTTCCAGGTGGCCTGAGAGCTCTGGATGCTTCATAACATGCAACTAAACCCAAAACCTATTGAGGCAAGTGGCCATTTGCTGCTTTATAGACATTAGAGATTTGTAGGAATCCTAGCTCCTTTTAAATAAGTAGTCAAAATATTTGGGAATTACAGTACAATGACAGCAAATACAAAAACAAGTCCCTGTCCAAACACATACAGACTGCTCTCTATACATGTCATGCTAGAATTGTAGCCGCCTTTGGTAAGTAATCAATAAAAAGCACAGTGATAAAATTTCACACCAAGGAATTTATGATATGTAATTTACTCGCACATCTGTGCATCCATTTGTCCATCCATTTTTTACATCCAGTTTCATCAGAGCCATTCTGGAGTTTCTCCCAGAATGCAACAGGCATCCACAAGGCTAACAAACAGACAAACAGATAAACAAACATTTACCAGCTGTTCAGAAAGATGCCAAATACATGATAATGTATCACAATCATTTTTTTCAGATACTGTTGCATTTTTCTTGATTGCTGGGCTGATTGCTTTAACATATTATAATGAGGGCAGCATTCGTCACAAATAGATTTATGTATGTATGTATAAGTATGCATGTATCATTAATACATTTTGTAGCATGGTAAAAACAAGACTAGAAGCACTGCTAGAGTTACCTAGCAACTGTGTCTACTTGATGGTGCAGCAAAGGCTGCAAGAAAGTTTAGTAACTATAAGTAGTAAGCAATTATCATAATTATCTGACATGCCTCATATCTTGATTAAAGTGGTTTGATGGCCACAGAGTAACATGGTTTTTTTGTTTTTTTTGTTTGTTTTTTCTGTTGCCACCTTGTGGTTGAATCATCTGTTGTAATTTTAAGGCTGTATCCTGCACTTAGTGATATCATCCACTGGGGGGCGAAAGTGCATTTTGAGCTAATCAGAAAGTGATCACATCACCTTTGTGATGTTATGGCACTGGATTTGACTGCTATAAGTTCAGTACTTAGTTCATTCTGCTCATACTTTGCACTGTTCCATTCTGTTAAGTACAGAGCTATATATATATATATATATATATATGCAAGTGCTTGTAATAATGTTACAGGACAGGTGTGGTTTTTGAGGAAAATAACTAATAATATCACAGCTGAGCTAAGAGGTACTTTCAGTCACAATTGAGAGGAACTCCACAGCTGAAAATGACACACTTGTTCAGTAACAGTAAAGATTATTCATTACAGTTCATATAAAGAGGTTGTGCTTCAACAATAGGATTCTTAGTGGAGTGCTAAACAGTGAAGTGAAGTTATTGCAAAAAAAACCAAAAAACTACCTTTTCCTTTTTTGTAATAAGCTCAATGATTCATTTCACTTAGCTCAAAAAACAAATCTGTAGACAAAAGTACTTGAAGTTGAATTCTCTACCGGTTCAGGCTTAATGGAGGAGTGGCCAGAAAGTTCAATTTTAGTCTCATTTGGCTAAAGCACCTTCTTCCATTTGTTTTGGAGAATCCCCCACGTGCCTTTTGGTGAATCCCAAAAGTGTTTCATTACTTTCTTCAAGAAATGGCTTTTATTTTCTGGCAACTCTTCATAAAGCCCGGCACAGTGGACTCTGTGGTTCTATCAACAGATAGTCCAGTCTCTGCTGTGGAGAGCTCCTTCAGGGTTATCTTTGGTCCCTTTGTTGTCTCTCTGTGTAATATCCTTCTTGTCTGGTCTGTGAGTTTCAGTGGGCAGCCCTCTCTTGCCAGGTTTGTTGTGGTGCCATATTTTTAACATTATGTAATTATTAATTTCATAGAGCTCAGTGGATTTTCAAAGTTTCAGACATTTTTTATAATCTTAATCCTGATCTATACTTCTCCAAAACATTGTCTCTGACCTGTGTGGAAAGCTCCTGGGTCTTTATGGAACCACTTGCCTGGTGGAAAACCTTGCGTTGTGGTGCTGCAGACTCTGTGCCTCTTCTAAAGACCATGTGACTCTTGAAGTGCACACAGGTGGACATTATTTAACTAATTAAAGTCTTAAAGGTAATGGGTCGCACCAGGTCTTATTTAGAGGCTAGGAGGTGAATACAATTCCACTAACCACTTTTATTATTATTTTTTAGATTTTTATTTTTTAAATTTATTTCATTTAGAATATTTTTATGATTTTTTTGTAGATCCATTACAAAATAAATAAATAAAAACAAAAATCCAAGTAAAAATCCATTTAAAATACAGGTTGTAATGTAACAAAATAAAATAAAATGCCAAGGGGGGTGAATACTTTTGTAACGTACTGATATCAGTTTGTTAGGCCAACAATGTTCTCATCTAAATTGACACCACAAAGCAAAAAAAAAAAAGGGCATTACCCAAAATATCAAACTAAACTTTTTACCCCCTGAAACCTGAAGAGGAATTACTTTTCTTGTGTTGCTTTTAGATGCCTAAGTATCTAACCCTTTGAACCCGGAAAAAATTGGTTAGATTTCTTCTAAAACATGGCGAGGAAAGGCAATGAGCAACTTGGTAAGAAATGTTCCACAAATTGCAAGAAATTAATAGATTTAGAAAATATTTTTTTTAAAAGCTAGGGAAAAATGTCTAGTGTAAAAAGAAAAAGCCAGGGCAAAGCAATATTTATAATTATCATAATACATAATAAGTCTTGTTTGCCTATTTTATTTTTATTTAATTTATTCATTTTTATTTAATTATTTTTACAAATTTTCAGAAAATTTTCCTATATTTTTTTTACTAATTTCTTGCTAACTTTTGGGTCACTTCTTCTTTTATTCCTCATTGCTGCCTACTTATGTTTTTTAAAGAAATTAAGCCAATTTGCTCAGGTTTCAAAGGGTTAAAGTCAATGCAAAATGTTTTGAAGCGATATTTTCAGCAATAGCAGGTGTTATTGGGGGACACAGATCAGCCAGCCCGTGTCAGTGAGCATCTCATTGAGGAGAGGCACCATTCACTGTGGCTTATCTAAGAGGCTCAGCATAGTGTGTGTGAATGACGCCATCCTCGGGATCACAGAAACACCATTATCAGTACACACTGACATCACTCAGCCTTCCACAACAGCAACGCAGCACCCCTCCATGGCTCACACACTCCACAGCCTGCCTCCTGCAGCACAGTCATTGTGTTCACCCGTCAGCCCCATTGTCTGTGTCGGGGAAAGGGGGACAATGTCGCCAATCTCTGTCCAAACCATGATCCAACACACTGCTATTGTGACCCGTCTCCACTTAACCAGGCAAGATGGTGTTCCCGTGTGATGAGGGGAGAACGGGGTCGGCGAGGTCGTCTGTTCTGCCTGGCACTGGGGAGGAGAATGTAAGCAGGGCACAAATTATCAATCTGTGACGCTAGTAGAGTCACTGTGGTGATCATGAGCAGCCATGTGGACAGGCTACGCAAACTCCACTGAGCCAGGATGTCAACATCATCATCACTTCTGTCCTTTCAGTGAGTATTACACAGTGAATGTCCCTGCCTCACTGGAGTGCTCGCTGTTTTTCTGCCCCCAGCGTAAAGTCAGGATCACCCTGCCCTCTACACCAAGAAGAGTTTCATCCTTGAGAGCAGTTTGAGCAAATTAGTTTACCACCTCACCATTGGAAAAAGTTCCTTGAAGCTGGATTTTTTTTCTGCATGACACACCACCTCGTCTACAGAATGAAGCAACGAGACCAAACAGCTTTAGGATCTTCTGTGCTAGCTTTTGTAATGCTTTGACTAAAGTTGTGTGATGGGATGCAGATGGATGAACAGCAGGACATGACACTCATCTGACACCAAGTGAGTATTTTTTTTTTTTTCATAAATGCTAAGATGAAGCACAGGGTGTTTCTGCTGATAATGTGGTTGTGGTGTATTGGAAAGTAGCAGATAAAATCTTTTTCTGCACTCTCTTAGTCTGTTTTTGGGCTGGGTGAGCTGTGACCATCACCATGCAGACCTTCTACCAGCCTCACCATACCATCCGCCACCCCCCAGGTCTCTACCTGGACCCCACCCTGCTGCAGCACCGTGTCCTGGAGGATCAAGTGGAGCTGTGGTGGTTCAGGGAGCCACGCCGCTCCCTGTTGTGCTACTGTACCTCTGTTGCCCTTATAGTGGGGCTGGGCCTCGGAGGCGTGGGCCTCCTCTCCACCACAACCAGCCTGTCCGGTGAGTGGCGCCTCGGGGTGGGCACTACTCTGTGCCTCTTAGCCCTGGCTGTTCTTCTCAAGCAGCTCCTCAGCTCTGCCATCCAGGACATGAACTGCGTGCGCAGCTGGCGTCGGATCGACCAGCTGAAGAGCGGCGGGAGGGCTGACCCGGCGCTTATCTTAGCTGTGGGGCTGGCAGTGATGCTCTGTGGGACTGTGCTTCTCTGTGTGGCCACAATTGGCAGCCAAGGTCATGACAGAAAGGAGATGTTGGTGTCTAGTCTGGTGCTGATGGCTGCCGGGGCGGGCATGGCTCTGGCTGTAGCGGGTTATGGCGTGCTCATCTACCTTAAAAGAAGAAGAGAGCAGAGGAGGAGGATGATGATGAGAATGAGCAGAGCGAGGAGGCTGGGGGGTCGAGCTGTCAGGGTGTTCAGTGTCTCAGGGGGACAGATGAGCCAGGCCAGGAGAGAGACATCCTCCAGCAGGACCAGCCTGATCTGAAAGGACCAAATGGGAGAAATCGCTTCGAGAAAAGCATCAAAGAGTCTGTGAAAAGAAAAATTTTGACTACATTTGCCTTGCAGATGCACAAAAAGGAAAAGAAAAGATGAATTTGCAGAGCATCAGCCGTAGTCTTGACCTCAGTCAGTATTCAAAACATCACAATGTTCTCTGTATTCACTCTGTATTGAGTCTGTTTTCCACTGACTCAAAGACTGAGGCTAGCAAAGTGAATGAAAGAATGAATGACATTTGAATTATAAGGAATTTATTCATCAAGTACATTTCCAATAAAATGATGTCAAACTGTATACAAATGCATTGAAATACTTTTTTTCTATCTTACATGAATACATTTGGGTTCCTGCCGCCCACACGCGCAAACACTTTTGAGCTGAAATCTGTAACTTTCTGTAGATTTGGACCACAACAGTGATGAAGTATAATGATGTTTGATATCTTTGGTGTCGATTCACAGCCAAGATATCATCAGCCAAAAACTTAACTTGAAAATGAATACTTGACGTACTTGACAGGTACTTTCACATTTGTGATTAGTAGGGTATGAACAGCAGCTCCCCATAACTAACATTCAGATATACACACAAATAAAATTCTTTAAAAAAAAAAAAAAAATTCAGATGTAAGGGGAATATAATATATTCTATAATTTATTCTCTGTCAGAAAACTCTGTATGCAAAGATTTAGGGGCATTTATTGGTGAAAATGGTATATACTGTATATAGAAATTTCAGTTCTCAATCCATATAAGTCCATATAAGTTTTTGGATATATAATTTAGTATGCAGATAATCTCCACATCTTCTATCACTGAATCCTCTCTCCTGCCTAACATGCAGTAACAAAGTTTCTATTCACTTCTGCTTAGACATTTTCATTTCAACATATAATCATTTTGGACACAAGTCAAATCATTATTGCATCTTCAGGTGTTTAGAAGCAAATATGACTTATTCACTTTCCTGAAGTTTATTGTGTACTTTTGGCAGTATCCAAACTATGGATCAGGACCCCTCCAAGTCCCAAAACAATTCCAGAGTTTGCTAAATTATTAATTGGAAAAGAATAAAGTGTTCTTTTTCCAACTTTTATTTTAACTTTGTCTTTTTTTAAGGATATTGACACTTTTTTTTACCTATTCCGACATGACCATTATTTAAAGGGACAGTTCACACCAACATCATATATTTCCTCTTATCTATAGGTCTATTAATTAATCTACATTATTTTAGTGTGAGTTGTTGAGTGTTGGAGATATCAGCTGCAGAGATGTCCGTTGTCTCTCAAATATAATGGAACTAGATGGCACTCGGCTCGTGTTGCTTAAAACACCCTAAAAACAAAGAAAAAAGAAAAAAATCGATTTGAAAAACTCACCAGCAATGTTTCTCACTAAAAAAACATGACCCGATTACTTAAGATAATGTGGAGAAAGTATGCATCTACTGCTGGCCCATCTAGCATAACTGAGCTGTCACAAGCATGAGACTCTCATCCATGGTTCGATGCACAGTCCCTTCGGAGAGGTGGTAATGGTTGGGGGGTGATATTTGATAGAAAGAAAATAGTTCCTGCATGAAACTGCTCACAACAAGGTCTGAGGAATATCTTGAGTAACTGGGGCATGATTTCTGGAAAGAGACATTATTGTTTAGTTTTTCAAATGCATTTTTTGGCCCTTCGAGCACTGCAAGCTGAGTAGCATCTAATTCCATTAAATTAAGAGAAAGCAGCCATTTTTACAGCCAATACATCCAACACTTGGCTACTCACATCAAAATAATTTACATTAACAAAAAAACCTACAGATAAGAGGAAAATTATGTATTTTTCATTTCGGAGATAAACTATAGCTTTAAATAAAACAATATGAGGCTTTTTAAGTTTACAGACACATTCAAGGAGTAATAGATTGCAAGTAGACAATAATTCATTTTAAGAGGTAACAAACCTGAAAGGTTCAGAATCACTGCTTCACTGTCAGCTGTCAATCAAAATATTCACTATAGTGTCATTTTATCATAGTTGCAGTCCCCCTTTATCTGATCACCCTATAGTGAACTCAAGATCATCATCACTGTCTTCTATCCCTTCCTCCACATCCTCCTCTCCCTCTCTCTCTGCCCTGTCCCTCTCACTGGTCTGGATGTAGTTATCCTCAATGAAGCCATCATCGTCATCATCCAGCCCTCTGCGAGTCCCTCCACCCACTCCAATTCTGCCTGACACGCTGTGAGGGAAGGGCAGTTCGTCCTGGCCATACTGGCTGACACCGTCAGTCTCTTGGAGCAGGGAGTGTCTGTAGCTGGCCAAGAAGCGATGGAAGAGGCGAAACTTGACAGTCATCACGATGAGGAGTGAGATGGTGAGGACTGTGCCCAGACCTGCTGCCATATAGGACCACTCCACCGACTTTGGGCTCTCGTCACCTGAATCGACTGCCCCTAGGAACACAGCAGAAAAATTTTATTGCATAAGTTATAAAGAGGTCAACACCAGCACATTCAAAGTGTTTCCTGGAACAGAAGTGTTACAGAGTTCAAAGTTCCTCAAACACACCTGGTTGTAAATAGTTAGATGATGGGAAATTACCCAACAGAGTTTGTGACCTACTGTGAATTTCACTTGCGTTGCTATGATTTTCATCTTCCATCAGGAGATGTCTCTGAGCGCCTTTGTGTACCCCAACATCAGATAAAGTAGCCTGCAGTGTTTCTCTGATAAAAGCTCCACAAAGGAAAAACACCACAAAGAGGCTGCAGCTCCACTGGCCCATCTCTGCGTCCTGAGGGAGGACCTGGAAATCAAATCATCAAGTGATTACACCTACTGAGGATCATCATCATGAGAGGTGGAGGAGGGAGGAAGGAGGTTTTATACACAATATGTGTCTCTTAATTTTATATTATAGCATATTTGATATACCAACACAGTCTCACAGAAACATATGAAATGGACAAGACATCTTCACAATGCATTATGTTGTGGTGGGTATGAAATTTCTCAAACTACACTTCTACATTTACTTTATTTATATTTTTTAACACTAATATTTAGAATATGTACTTGATTTTGTATTTATCTTTTTGAGGTGGTTTGGATGTGTTTTTTGTATGAGCCAATAAAGGTTTTTACCACACCTTCATATATATATATATATGAAATAAATAAACAAAATTTTGTGTTACAAAATTCTTTATTGCACACTTTTTTGTACAAAATCTATTGCACGTCTGTCTGTCATGGGGGAGGGATCCCTCCTCAATTGTTCTTCCTGAGGTTTCTACCTTTACCCCTTGTTAAAGGGTTTTGCCTCAGTTGCTGTGAGGGTCTAAGGACAGAGGGATGTCGTGCACTGTAAGACCCCTTGAGGGAAATTGTGATTTGTGACAATGGACTTTATAAAGACAAGTGACTTGACTTGACCACCCCTTGGCTAGGAAATGCAGTGTAGGGAAACACAAAGGATCATAACTTTGAAGGACACCCCCTTTTATTTGCATTTGGAGGGGATCTTTTTGCAGCTATGGAGAGGAGGATCAATCTCCAAAACTCTTTCAGTGTACATATGGGATTGTCCGTACTGCTTTGAGACAGATTCTAAAAGATGCGAATCCTTATTTTGATGTATGACTGATAAAACATCGTGACACCTGCAGTGAGGATGACATCCTTTGTTTCATATTTCATGGCCATTAAATGTTTAACCTGCGTCTTGTGACTTTCAGAGGTGTGGACTTGAGTCACATGACTTGGACCCGAGTCAGACTTGAGTCACAGATTTGATGAATTCAGACTAAATTTAACAAAATCAAAAAAGACTTGCAACTTTACTTAGACTTTAGCACCAGTGACTCATAACTTGAACTTAAGCCTTTTGACTAGGAATACTTGATTCCTTTGTTGTTATTAAAAAGTGTGCCACAGAATAATTCATTGTCCTATATATTCTAAATCAATGAACATTAACTAATTTCCAGCAGGAAATAACCCCAACAAACTAACTTTTCAAGTTGGAAAAATGATACCAAAGATACTTTTGTTTGCATACAAAAACCACACAGTAGTCTACAAAAATAAACTGCAGAATGCAAAATGTGCAACAAAAAAACAGAGATACAATAACTTTCAACAAACTTCTTTTGACCAATAAGTTCAAATTTTGAAAGGCATTCACATTTTTTTGTAAATTTGATCTGTTATCACTCTGTTATTAAAAATGCCATTGCATCTGGTGAAGAGTGTGTTATGACTCTGTCTGTTAGGACTTGAAACATCAAATTTAGGACTTGGGACTTGAGTGCAAAGACTTGACTCACACTTGTGTTTGCAAACCAATGAATTAATCCCAACTCTGGACTATCGATTAGCTTTTGGGGTTTAGAAGGTTAACATTATCTGAATGCTCAAAGCCCAATCAGTTTTGATTGGACATTTATAACGTTGTGAGATGCAGATGCAATTTCCTCTTTATTGTCCTTGTCTTTTCTTTTTTCATATTTCATTTCATAAGGTTTGACTCCATTTACACCATTCAACACATTTGATTTCAAAGATTTCTTGTACCATCTGCATACAATGATACACCATGATTGTCAACATTATTATTAATGATTGCAACCCTTTGTTTCAGGAATCATAACTTAGGTTTTTTTCCCCCCTAAAAGCCATGAGCTGATAGTTGCCTTCAACCAGCCAATTAACCCCTCTCTCGGTACCGGAAAATACTTTTCTAACAAACCATTTTACCTGAACAAAACTTTATGATTAAATAGTCCCCTTTTTCACACGGAAACTGTCACATGATGGCAGTGAGTTGACCAGCATGGTCTTGAGCAATGTCAATAATTATAGTCCTGAACTGCTTATTTATTAACATGAAACATTTAGCATAAGCACACATATGTTATTTAGATGATAATCGTTGATCCATGGAGCAGAATTACAGTGTTTACAGTGTTTCAGGTTAAAGATTTTTATGACAGCAGTACTCAGGTAGATAGCAAACTGTCTCAATCACAAATTACAACAACAGGCCCAAATACCAACATCACTGAGGCACACATAGTAACTCTGCTGTCAGTTTATACAGTCAACAACAATACAAACACAAATCTAAAATTACTTACCTGACAGAAGATAACTGACAGAGTAGGTAGACCTGATTTTAAACTGCTGTTTTTGTCTTCGTCTTCAGCTCCTTCTGAAAAATAAAGAGACTTGCTGGGCAAAGGTTGCATGACATACCATAATACCACGTCTCTGCACCATGCCCTCAAGACAGAGATGTTAATGAGTAACTTTAGGAGGTTTGCCAACAATTTGTACTCCTAATTCTTTTTACATTCACTATTCCAGTCAGTCCGTGGGGTTTTTTAATTTTATTTTGTATATTTATTGTGAGTAATATCCTACTGTTTCCTATTTACACAATTAGCTCTTTCAAAATAGAGGTCAATCATTAGAGGTAATTGGAAATCTAGCAACAAAAGCAAAGAGGGCATTTGGGTAGATTGTCACAATACTTGCATTTGTGCTCTGAGGCCAGATAGTGTCACTGTAATCACACGAGACGTGATTGGAAGAAAAGCTCAGTCTACATCCTCTATGTACATATGGGGCATTTGGGTTAATTTGAAATTTGTTTGGGGTATTTATGGAAGATAAGTGAGTGAAAACACTTGACCTTACATCACTCAAGTGGATTTTTCTTTCATAAAACGTTTTTTTCTTTCTTGATCCATCTCCCACTAAATCAGATGTCTGTAAGTGGTGCTGAGAGGAGGGCAGGCTGAAAAGCACTGAAATGACTCCATGTTGCCTTAGTTTGATATATTAGTGATGCACATAATTATCCCTCCACCCATGGGAGGAAGTAATATGAACTTCAAGTGTAAGAATTATCTGACTCATGACTCCCATCACAGAGCCCTGTTACACAAACCGCAATTTCATCACCAAAAATAGTGCCTTGCTTCTGAAAGGATCGCTGGGACTCATTGTTTTAACAGTGAAGTGCCTTCAGTGAGCCTTCCGACCCCCCTCAAAATACCAGCTTTTATACTTACATGTATATATGTATGCATGCAATGTGTCTGTTCAATGTCTCTGTAAAAAAACAACAACAACTTTTCATGCCACTATCCCTGCTGGAAAACCAGCAATGGGTCTCTAAAAAGCAGCTGGAAATCTAAATGCAAATCAAACAAAATCCTGACTGTTTTTGCTGTGTATTGGTCTCAAACAGTACAAACAGTCTGCAGCTTGGCAAGGTCTCGCTGAGGTGACACGTCATCCAACAATTGGCTTCATGTGTGTTCCATTAAGTCCTGGATGACTGACTAAGTGCATCTGTAGAGTAATAATGCACGCCTCGTTTTGCGCAAGAGAAGTCCAACATAGACTGATAAAGTTGCTTATTTTTTTCACTGTCTGTACAGCCCCGAAATGAATCAAATAGAAGCATCCACACTCTAGTCTTAATATCTTATTTGTTTTCTATTTGCAAGTCCTCCTGTGCTGCACTATACTTTTTCCGGACTACTATTCCAAAAAAAGACAAAGGACAGTTTTGTAAGGCACAGCTCAATCCTTGCAAACCCTTGAAGCATAATAGATGCTAATAGAAGTTTTACAAGTTATTCTCCATTCCAAAAATACAGCTCTCACTCAGAGCACAGATGAATGTGCAGTTAGATTTAGAAAGAAGATCCATCCATTATATATTTTCTCAATATGCTCATTGTCAAACCTGGGATTGGGAAAAATGTATTTGGAGCCAATAAAACTGCTGTTTACTTGAACATTAAAGAAGGAAGCACTGGAGAAATCATGTCATGTGTCTGTCTTCAATCCTTTATCTCACCCAAGAAAATCAAGAAAAATGAGGCCTACAAGATTGATGAATACTTATGACAATGATTAAATCACTTTTGTCATCACAATCATTCCTTTTACTGAATGTTCTTACCAAATTATTTTTTTTAGGAAATGTTCCTGTTTGCTTTAAGGCTCTGTGTCTCTGCAGAGAAAGTTCAGGAACCAAATGTGAGTAGTTAGACTTTAGGAACAATTCACCCCCAAATCAAACATACATTTTCTCTCACCTGTAGTGTTGTTTATCAGTCTGGATTGTTTTGTTATGAGTTGCCAAGTGCATCTACTTATGAATGAGAGGCTCGTGCTCATTGCAGTTGCTCAGATTAGCTAGCCCATTGGTGCTATAGGTTAGATGGATGAGATGAAGTCCTTTAAAAATTTTGCCAGTAATATTTGCTTATCTAATGGAGAAATAATCTTTAAAGAAACGTTGTGTGAGATTTAGGGGCAACTAGTGGGAAGGATTACAGATTGCAACCAGCTCAAACTTCATCGGGTTTGAATTCCTTCAGTGTTCATTGTTAATTAAATAATTGGTGTTTAGTAGGAGCTGAATTATTGGCAGAGGTCTCTTCCTCACCGAAATAAATGGACCAGGTGAAAAAAAAAAACTGCTTAAAACACTGACTAAAGCGGTTTCACATTACAAATCAGTGTTTATCTGACTGACATTGTTTGGCACATAGCAAACAGGCTGTTAGCCCAGCACCTGCTAATGTGTGCTCATCTTTTTATCTCTGATAACTTAACATCTAGCCATTATCCACAGATGTCTCTTCCTCTTTAAAGCAAACAAACTGCATGATTTGAACTGAGTAAAAATATAGAATAAAGCAATTTCACATTAAAAAATCAATGTTCACAATGCTGTCATTATGGAGGGGCTACTAACTATGGTGGCCGATGTGAAAAATGTGAAAGTTCAAGTTGCCCAACTGGGGCCAGTGTTTGGTTTGGGCTACTGACATAGTGGTGCAAAATGGTGATCTCCGTAAACAAGAACCTGCTTCCTATAAACAGTTTATTAAGGTAACGAAAACACAACATTTTTTTATTTTCAGTTGATTATACACAAAGAAGTAGATTAAAGAAGTAGAGTACATGATTATCTTATTTTGAGGATTTATAGTAATAGCCACTGGCATTTTCCATACTGATAATATTTTGCTCATGCCATAAATCTCAGTCTAAGTGCATAAAAATCCTATTACCATGCCAGTGTTTCACATTGTAGATTATATGAGCTGTAACTTGTTAGTTGCGTTTTCATCACATGGCAGCCTGTCAGTAAAAGGGCAGCATCACTCTGCATAATAATCAGATTTTATTGATTCTATTTCAAAAGCTTTGCCAGTAAACCACAATTTATATTCACGGAATGAAAAAACATTGCCATCAAATGCGGAGATGCCATAATGTAAATAAAGGAGACCCTCAGCGTTTGTTCTTCTCTTACATTCATTAGCACGTGTATACGTGCTACAGTCCATTGCTGTGCAATCATTTGCGTTGAAATTTCCGAATGATAAATTGAATTTATCATCATAATGTGCATGAGTACAAAAGAAACTTCATTTCTCCAAGCATTTGACCAGCTTTTTGTGATACTGACATTTTTAGGAACCAACTGCCAAATGAGATTCTTTGTAGTTTGCTTGAGAGTTAATTTTTTCCAGCTCATTTTAACAAAGAAAAAACGGACTGTTGACAGAAGAACACTACTCATGACATTTAAAACTGAGGTCAGTGTCCGTATAACAATTACACAAGCGAAATTTATTCACAAATACAAGACATAACATTTTGCATGAGTTTAGAAATACTTAAGCTACCATTTTTAGCTACAAAAACAAGGGCACTTTGAAGTTTTGTGAATGAAACAGCTATCCAGTAGATACAGAGCATTGTGTGATAAAGCTTTGTTATGTATGCTTTTTCATATGCAGTAACACTGTAAAGACATCAGAACTCTTTAGACAAAGGCTAAATGGCAGGTAACATTTAATGACATTACAAGTTATGCATTACAAGACTGTCCTATGTTATGAGGCATATCTGGATGCAAAATAATGATCTTGATTTAATGTGCATTTAATGAGACAGATAAGAAAATCATTTACAGTTATCTCCTCACTTACAGGGACAGTTTGCCCCCAAATCAAAAATACATATTTTTCCTCAAAGCTGTGTAGTGCGATACAAAGTTTTGGTGTGACTTGCAGAGTGTTGGAGATATCAGATGTCTGCCTTCTCTCCAATATAATGGAACTAGACTTGTGATGTTCACAGTGGAAAAAATATGGATTTGAAAAACAACAGCAATGTCTCTTTCCAGAAATCATGATCTGAGTACTCAAGATAATCACAGACCTTGTTTTGAGCAGTAGAAGCCATCTTTATACTGCATTAATTCTGGCAGCCATATCACTGTGCAGGAGGAAGTGTGCATCTACTGCTACCTCACCGAACACCACTTAGCTAGCGAATGTAATATTTCACGCTGCAAGCGACACAGCAAAAGTCTACAAGACATTTTCAGAGGAAGCCACTGACATTAACCTACAAACTGATACCCAACACTTGTTGCTGTGGACAGGTGTGAAGTTGAACTGCATGCTTTTGGCTTGAGCTGTGGTACTGTGTTACTTGACTTAATTAGCAGACAGTATGGGAGCTTTATGTGTATTGTGGTGCACATGGGGATGCAATGGGGTGGTGGAATGTCATGTTAAAATGACCATATGAAACCTTGTGGCTTGCAGCAGACACACACAAGCCTGTGAAAACATAACGTTGAGCACTCAGGCAACACTTCAGCAGTGACTCCATGGTATTGTAGTTGGCCAGGCTGTTGCATTATTGCTTGTAGTATGTACAGCATTTCAGCTGAGCTGAGAAGGACACCGTTAATGTTTACATCTCCTCGTGCTGTTGTGAGTGCTAGCCTTTTATCCATGAGTAGATGCACACTTCATTCTGTACATTGATGTGGTTGTTGGGTGTAGGTCAGAAAGAAAATAGTTGGTGGGTATAGTTTGGTCAAACAAAAAAAGTTCCTGTATGAAAGTGCTCACAACAAGGTCTGTGGATTATTTTGAGTAACCAATTCATGATTTCTGGAAAGAGACATTGTTGTTGAGTTTTTCAAATGTATGTATTTATTTATTTTTATTTATTTATTTATTTATTTATTGGTGTTTTGAGCACCACAAGCTGATTACCATCAAGTTCCTTTATACTGGGGAGAGGTAGACATCTCTTTGGCTGATATCTTCAACCCTTTGCAACTAACACATCTAGACTGATAAACAGATTTTTAGGGGAACTGTCCATTCAAATATGAGGATAGTTTTTGAGGACATTTTTCTAAGTCTGTAGTCAAACGGTACAGTACATGACAGACAGATTTTAAAATATTAGTGTATCCTTTAAGTTGTTTAGTTTGGAATTACTGAATAAAAGAGACTTTAAGAAATGTCCTTAGTTGAGTGGCATAGTGGTCAGACAGCTTTGTGTTTCATTTCATCTTTATAATAATTTGCAAACTGTACTAGTATGCAGGGGTAGGCTGGTAGCATCCATAGTGCTACTATGGAGCAGTGGCTACAAAGAAAGCTTGCCAAAAATTAAGGCTCTTTGTAACACTTAGCAAACTGAATAACTAACCTCAGAGAGAGATAAGCAGATCATCTGTTTTTCTACAGTTTCAACTATAACCTTTCATTTCCCAATATGCCTATTACAAAAATGATTCATTTAAGCTTCATCTGCCACCTCAATAGTGTGAGTTGAAACCAAAAACAACCATGTGTTAAAATGCAAGGGGCTGCATCGGTGGGGGCTTTGTAGCCAAAGCAATAATAATTGATTACCCTGTGTTATACTGAATTTAAAAAAAAAAAAAAAACTCTAGTGAACAATGAATCCAAAAACAGAGACGTTTCTTGATTAATTGAAGTATAGGGGGCTGTGTTTAACAACAGCAAACTATATCAAACATTTGCTGTTATTAAATGCAGACTTCTGTGACTTCATTTCATCAAGTATTTTCTGTGTTTGTGGATATTTTGTACACCATCCATGCTATAAAAACAAAGTTTCCCTCACAAATTCAAGGTAACCTGGGATGAGTAATTGATGTAATGGAGCAAATGATCTGTCTGTGGGTGAAGAATTCCTTTAAGGTGAACTGTGAAATACATTCAAGTCTAGTTTGGGTAGCAGATGTGTGAATTTGAAGGCTTATCAAAGGCCTAAACCCTGCATATAATACTCTCAGACAAGATTTTGTGGCTCAGGAATGATCACGTTTAAATTATAGTCTTTCATCACAATAAACATCTATGAAGTAATCTACAAATAATGTGTGCTTGCATGGTTAGAAAAGTTGAGCAAGACAACTCTGCATTTCCCCCCAACTCTGCTCCCACAGCATAATCAAAAATGAATGAGGGAAATTCAAGAATTTTATGCACAGTTTAAAGTCGGTCTAAATGCAGTCTAATATTTGGTTAGTTTAAGTAACACAAACAACTGATTGTTAGTTCAGGCAGAGCACTGAGATTGCGCTTGTATTGGCTGATTGGTATTAGATGCTTCACAATCACAGGCTAATTTACATTTGTGTTGCTTTTAGCTGACAATTAACATCCAATTCTTGCTGGTGTAGAGTCAGCTATTATAATGCGGCACCCATCACTGTGACTCTGCTGATCACGTTCATGCCAGCTGCTGCCACCACTCACTCCTCTACCCCAAACTCCTCCTAATTTTGGTATTGTTGATTCAGTTAAGACTAGGTGCACACATATGTGTTCATTATTCTCTCAGCTGAATCCTTGTTGCGACTTGGATTATCCTGAGAGCCCCATTAATAAAGAGCATATACTGAGTGTATAACCATGGTCTATAAAAGGTCAATTCATGATGTCCTGACAACGGAATAGTTAAAGGAACAGTTCACCCCTAAATCACAAATAACAAACCCTACAGCTTAGCCAAAGGGATGCCATTAATGTTTACATCTCTGTGGATTATTCTGAGTAACCTGCTCATGTTTTCAGGAAAGAGACATTGCTGTTGTGTTTTCAAATATATTTTTTTGGCATTTTGTGCACCACAACTTGAGTGCCATCTAGTTCCATTACATTTGAGAGAAGACAGACATCTCTATGGCTGATATCGCCAACACTCAGCAGCACCAGAACTATCTAGATGAATAAATAGCACTATAGGTTTACAGAAAAAAAAATATGTGTTTTTGACTTTGGGTTGAACTGTCCCTTTAATGGCACATGCCACAAAAAAGCAACATTCCCATTTTGATCCCAGCTGGGGCCTTTTGTCATACCCCTCTCTCTGCTAATGACCTGTCTGCCTCTTCACTGGCAGCTGTTAATTAAAAGCCAAAAATGTCAAAAGAATACAAAAAAAATAAGCTTTTTCATGTGTCTCTGAATGAAACTGGTCATGAAAAGAACCCAGCTTTGACTGTATGTAGGAAACTCAGACATAAGTCATTTTTTAACAATGAAGAACCACATGGCTGTAATTTTTCTGGTGTCATCACGCTGTAGATCTTCGCATTAAATCCTTCAGTCCCTGAGTAAAAGGTCTACGTAACCCTTCTTTGCAAGGTTGCAGTCAGATTCCACAGCCAGGATGTTAAGACTCTGCTGTTATCTTGATGTGTTAGGTTCTTTTTCCTGCTAAAAGTCACATCTTCACCATCTCTCCTAGATGCACATTAAACTGTACATCCTGGATTGTAGCACTTGGTCTATGTCACCAGAACAGATGTTTTTTTTCAATGAGTCTTTGGCTTTCTTGAGGCCACTTACAAACATTATCTTTCACGAACATGGAGGATAATTCATTTCTGTCCATATGCTCTCAATTACTGTTGCAAGTTGTTGAAACACTTATGCAGCCATGAGGAGGAGGAAAGAAACGTAGTATGTGAAGAAATTCAATGAAGGCTTTTCAGAGAGCGCTCATCGTGTACGGTTAAGTTTAATCTAAAGCAGTCTGAATTCCCCTTTTTTCTCCATTAGTATTACTTGATATTTACTCCCATACACACCACAATATTATTAGTCAGCAACTGTTCCTCCCATTGTCCCAGTCGTCCCCTAGCAGCGTAGTCCACCTCCAGATTCACTGACTCTCTTGATCTCTGGACTGCTGGTCCCATTTTTTAAGTCTCTCCGAGGTCTGCGAAGGATTTTCCGCTTTCATGCCGGTGACGGTAGCTGTGAAACACCTCTGGAACAGGAGCTCAGGGTCTGGTGGCTGGTTATCGCAGTCCAGCTTCCTGCTCATGAAGTGTTTCCTGAATCCCTGCGGACCTGAGACACATGTCACTCTCACATGACTGGATCCTTCACTGGGATCTCCTTCTGAAAAACACACAGACAGTTGCACAAAGCTGACAATCGCAGAGCATCTAAACCAATCACAAAACAAAAACGGGTCATTATATACCTGAAAATTGCAGCAATTTTCTCTGAATTGCGGACTTTAAAGAAAATCACATAAAAAAATAAGCTTTTTTTTTTTTTATTCCCACGGTAGGCCTACACACACACTAACCTGGTGCTCTGAGGGGTAGGCCGTTGTCAAGACGACTGGGTTTGGTGGCGATGAAGAGGTAGCAAAGGACACATACGGTGATGAGGAAGGCAAGGAGGACTACTGCTGCAATCGATAGACCAACCAGAGCGCCAATACTGAGGAGAGGAGGAGATAAGAGAGGAGAGAGAGGGAGAAAGAGGAGACAGTGTGAAGTGTTATGTGAAGAAGAGAATACCAAAGGGGGAAGATCAATACAGAATATTTAATAATTCATTAAAGGATATGAGATGATATAAAATGGATTGAAGTACAGAAAGATGAATGAAAATACTCTATTCATATTGGCAAGGTATTTGAAAAATGTGAGATCTTTTTTAAAATCCACTATCTATCTATCCATCTATCTATACATACATACATACACACATGCATACTTGCATATATGGTGTAGTTGTTTTTAAGACAAGATGTACCTTCATTGATTCTCAAATAGAAAATGTGTGACCAAATTTTTAAAAAAAAACGACCACATTTAAATATAGTTACAAGCAGTAGATTCAGGTCAACACAGACCATTAAAAGTTAAAAGGGGTGAAGGATAAAGTCCTTTGACAGTTTCTGACCCCTGCATTAAACAAAACTGTCAGATTTTATGACAATCAGACAGATGCTCATTCATTTACAATAAAACTTATGTGGGCAAATCCTGCAAGTTTTGTGACAACTTTTTGTCACATTAGTTTTGGAATTAGAACTATTAATTGCTAAGACACACCACTTTTAAAGATCATTGGCCAAAATCTTCTAAACACAATGACATATCAACAAACTTTTGGAAACTTTTGATCAGCTTGTTTCAATGATGATACACAGAAAATGTGTTTCTCATCAGACCTGCAGTTTAGGAGATGTCAAAATGTATTTCAAAACTGATTTCCAAATAAATCAAAATGTTGTAAAATCTAGTCATTCAGACTTAAGTGTTTGTTGAGGCAAATGTGTTTGTGTTTGTGTTTACACAGATATGTGTCTGTACCAAATTTCGTGCGTATCAGACTTATGGCATTGGAATTATGAATTTTCAAAGTGGACCTTTAATTATAGCACCCCCATCAGGCTCATTGATTTTTAACAGCATTTGGTCACAGTGCATGAAAAATAAAGAAACGGATGGAAAAAGAATAAGAAACCATAAGCGCATGAAAATTAAAAACTCAAAGAGCTGAGCTGTAGCAACGTAGGTTACAAAGAACCTCAGCAATTGATTAATTCGCTTTTGAAAAGTCCGTCTGAGTCATAAAATAATCTATGCAACACGTTAGTCAAGGTTTACAACAGGTGCTCCTGCTGCACATGTTTCTGGATAGAAACAACTGTACGCACAGTGATGAGCTGATCATGATCGAAATATGTGACGGAATAAGTAAAGAAAATAATGACTGCAATACCTCAACCACCACATGTATCCATACTCATATGGGAAAAAACTGTTGGGATCGTCACAGCAATACTTGACATCATTAAATCCGCAGCAGTAGACAGCAGCAGCAGCGCTGCCAGGTTTGGGGCAGGAGAAGCCGTCCTCAAACACTCCGTCAGCGCTGTAGTAACTGCTGCACTCAGCGCTCATGCTGCAGCAGGAGGGTGAATGTAAGAGAGGAAAAACACTTTTTATCCGCTGATTCAAGTGAAAAAGAAGAAGAAAAGGATCCCCGCGTCCTCAGTTGAAGGTGTTGTTAAACCAGTCTGTTTCTCCATCAGTGTGTGCTTGCCTGTGAGTGGACAGAGGGATGGAGGAGGAACATTTTGAATCTGAAGAAAACTGTAAGGCTCTCTCTCTCTCTCTCTCTCTCTCTCTCTCTCTCTCTCTCTCTCCCCCATCCCTGCAGACATATATAGATATATTCCACAGTAATTTGCTTCATCTCTTTTGTTCACAGAAACATAGCAACATAAGAAGGGCTCACGGCAAACACCCACATTCTTAACAAACAATACAATGACACAAAGCTAAACAGAGTATTGGTGAACATAGGGGGGAGTGGGTGTTCAACAAAAACGCATCAAAAGTGCCCTCTTCGATGCCCCTTCAGTAGATATGCTAAGTGTTTTCTCTAGGGTGCCTTTTGGTTGTGGGGGGAGCAAGATGTATTGTTCTAGGTTGACCTTTCAGTGGAAAATATGAAATTAAGTGCCCTCTATGGTGGCCTTCCAGCAGAAAAAATGAGAGGAATGAGTCGGAAAAAAGAGAGAGAGAAAAAGTGTCCTTTGGGAGTACTACCAATGGGGAAAACACTTCAAAATGCCCTCCAGGATGCCATTCCAATCGGGAAGACGAGAGGAGGTGCACTCAAGGGTGCCCATCCAATTAGGAAAACATGCTAAAGTTCTCTAGAGGGTGCCTGTTCAATAAAAAAAACAAGATGAATTGCTTTCTAGGGTGCCTTTTCGGTGGTGGAAATGTGATGCAGTGCACTAACACATGAAATAGGTAAAATTGCCCTGAATGCCAGAAAACCTTTTGCAAGCTTGTGCTACTGGTGTCTTTTTTAGGCTATTTTATTCACTGCTGTCCCTCAGACCCCCTGAGTCTACCATTGGTAAGGAGCATGTCTACACCATCTCCTTACTTAGTATATTCTGGCAGTCTTCTTCGCAAAAATGTTGTGCCCAATTCAATGATGTGTGTTTTTTTTTTCTTTTCACAAACACAGTACAGTATTATACAGTATTTGGACACATTTAAAATATGAACTTATTTTCATTCAGTGAAGGCAATGCGTCACTCTATTATAGTAGCCAATGCAGTGTGGGTGGACAAAAATAATATCTGTGCTGCAGGTTACATTCAACTATGATCTAATAGCTCGATGGAAAATACAGTACACCTCTCACTCTTTGTATTTCCTAAGAGGTGTTGTGATCTAGAGCTGTTGACTACACTGTGGTAATTACAGGAGTAGGACCATGTCATGTCAGTAGTTATTTTTTTTGTACATGTGCAAGGAACGCAGTGTGCACATGCATGTCTTTACAATGGAAACAGAGAACGGCACTAATTCGATATATATGACTCAAACCTCCCTGTGATACAGTGCAAGCAGGTATATCGGTAGAATATATCAGTACCAGGACTGTGTTTTCTCTAACACTAATGACATTTAAAAGCATTTTTTGATGCAGGCACAGCTGTCTGCATTCATACTGCTTATGTGTGAGCAGGGGCGGGGCTTGGGGGGGGCACAGGGTGGCACCCGCCCTCCCTGTAATCTCATTGGCCCCCCCGTGTGCCCCCCCATTTCCATTGGCTCTGATCGTCATCAATCATCATGCGGGACGTGCGTTTAAATTGTTGTCAAATCTGAAAGTCTTGATGCGCCGCGCGCGTACCGCCGGCACGCAGGCGCTTGGCTGTACGCATCATAATCGCGTTTTTTCCAAAAAGAATTGTGATATCATAAAAGGGATTCAAGCACTCAATCCCAAAAGCACCAACTTTTTAGAGCAGACTCCTCTGTTTTTGTTTGGAACAATTTACAACACAAACCTAGATGATCTTAGTCATGAGCTACACCAAGCCAAGTGCATCTTAGAGAGGAAGAGGGATGCAGACTCTAACCAGTTTACTGGAGTTCACAGTATTCCTAGAGCCATACAGTGAGGTCTTCTTTGAACTGTTCAGGTTGTGCAAAATTGCAATGGCCCTACCTGTCAGCACAGCTTCTTGTGAACGTAGCTTTTCTGCAATGAAATTGAGAAAAAAAATCACATGCGCACCACCATGACTGATGAAAGACTGAGTGATCTTGGGGTTCTAAGTGTTGAGTCCAAGAGGGCCAAGGCCTTGGATATGGATGAGTTCCTAAGGGTGTTTTGTGACTCACATGGAAATTGCAAAATACTATTATTTTGAAGTGTCTGCACCTAAAATTATACTTTTATACTCTTATAATTTTATTGCTGCTTATCCTGTCTTATTCTGACACGCACACACTCACTCACACTGTCTCTCTCTCTCTGTTTTATTTTCAACAATTCCCTTTGTGTTTTATATTGAGGATTTCTAAAAAAAAAAAAAAAAAAGAAAATGTAGTATTTGGCCTTATGTCTGGCATAATATGACTCTACTGTCAAAAGGTGTTATGTTAGTGAATGAGTCATTCTTTTTGTATTTTGTATTTTTGGCCACCTTTATTCATTTGCTTAAATGATAATAATAATAATAAACTGATAAAATGATTACATTAATTCCGGTTGTCAGTATTATATATCAAAACAAAGTTCTTCTACACTGTTATTCATTCTCTAATTGTGATTAATAGCAGTGATTGTCAACCTTTTAATATCAGGGACCTCTAATGTGGTCCACAGACCCTTAACTTGATTAGATCTGTCTCTGAAAAACTCTTGAGTATTTTGTTATGTGATTTTGCACATATGCAGTTAGAGCAATCAGTGTTTCCCAAACTGGAAAACTGGGCACTAGGGACATGTGGACACCTAAACACCTCCCCAGTTGTCCAGCTGCCCTCATGTCCCTAGCGCCCAGTTGTCTAAGCGCTCACACACCCCTAGTGTCCAAATGGTTTTGGTGCCCAGTTGTCCCTAGTGCCCAGAAAATGCATTTTGAGAACCCCAAAATTTTTCGCATTTGCCCCCCCAACATAGATCTTGGTACCCCCTGTGCTACGCCCCTGTGTGTGAGCCATGGAACACTCACTTTGCACAGTAAGCAAAACTATTGATTTTTTAAATTTATCATTTTGGCTTAGAAGCTTCAGCCTTTTTCTACATATGCATTTATTAACCTTTATTTAAACAGGGAAAGGCTATTGAGAGAAAGCTCTCTTTTACTAGAACGTCCTGATCTCAGTACACATTAATTGACTGAAACCTGGAGCGACATCACTTTTCATGTGCTGCGTCCAGGCACCTTTGACAAGTATTTCAGCCTTGTAGCCTTTGTGTGATTTCGATCAAAAACATGGGGAAAAAAGATAATGAGCAATTTGGTAATAATGTTCCATTATTTTTTTAAAGTTAGGGGAAAAGGAAAAAGAAAAAAGCTAACAATAGCTTTCATATTTAAAATTAGGTTGCAGAATTATTGTAATTTTTATATTTTAAATTTTTGTTTTACTATTTTTTTTTAAAAAAAATCAGGTAATTTTCTTGCTTGTTTTGTTTTTTGTTTGTTTGTTTTTTAACTAATTTCTCACTAATTTTTGGGACATTTCTCCTTTCATTGCTCATTGCTTTCTTCCCATGTTTTTGACAGAAATCAAGCCAGTTTGCTCAGGTTCAAAGGGTTAAACAACAGAAGCATACAAACTTACAGTATACATTAACAAGTTACAAAACAATAGAAGATCCACAGGTTACAATACATCTCTTTACAGTGTGGGTCTATGATTGACATCTTCCTCCTTGTTAGACACATTTTAAATGATCAAACTCTATGTTACAGTCCATCATGATGATTTCCTGCAGTGGAGAAAAAAAAGGAAGAACGTTGACACACCACTGGGCTCCAATTAAACATCCATCCAATGCACTGCCATTTATATATATATATACAAAATAGCCTTGTGGCAATGGTTTGAAGTTTCACATGGGATTTCGATCTCAGATGGAGTTTCCTGCTGCAATTTTATCATGAGTACCGATGAATCAAAGATTAGGCTGAAAAATGTATTAGCTCATACTGTAAACCCTTAAAAACGTGAACATGGCAGATTTCTGAACTACAGCAAACATTAAAGGGACTGCTAGTGTAACAAAAGCAGGTGAGAAGGCAAGAGACAAAGGTTATAGAAAATCATGTTTTAACACTATATGGAATATCTTTGAGTTTCACCTAATATCCTATTCAAGTTTAACAAGTTCATCTTTCTATTGTGGTAAAATGTCTCTCAATTTCTTGTGATTTGAAATAATTCTAAAATCGTATGATGCAAAAGCCATTTGTAACATTACAGCCTTGGCTTAATGATGTATTCCTGTCATATGAGGTACTGTAATGATCAGGTTCTGAGTTTTTAATGACACGCACATCATGTTGTAATTACAACCAGGAGGCGTGATTTGTTTAAAAGCTCTGACACAGGCAATCCATCTTGGGACTTAATTATACAGTGCTGCAAAATCAAACAGATATGTCAGCCAAAGTCCATCATTCAAGGTAATTAAGCACAAATTTCATGGGAAATCTGCAATATGGTCAATGTACTGTATTTTTAACGTTAGTCAGAGACAACCAGCTTTAGGCTTTTTTGCCAAATGATGCAAATATTCTCAAGTTGTAAAATGTGGAAATATTTCCTATATCTACTATCCAGCCCAGCTCAGTCGTTGGAAGAAAATGTCAGTATTGTACATTTCAGCAAATCATGAATCTGGTTGTTTTAAAGCAACTTTTTTCTATGTTTCCAGCAGGGATTGTGTCACCAAAATTTGGTATTTTAAGCCAAATGTTGATTTCTTACTAACCATTACCATTTTTGTGTCTAAACTTAACAGCACATTAACTACAGCGTTGTTTACACATAAAGTTGCAATGTATCACACGTTATAATGAAAAAAGTGTACGTCTGTGTCTGTGTGTGTGTTAATGCCAAAATATGAAAGGAATACTACACCTTGGGTCTGTGCGTGTGAACAGTAGCTAGAAAGCATTTGACCATCATCTGGATTTGACTTATCTTGTATCTTGTTTGACTTGAGCGATGACTTGACTTGTCTTATTGCTTGACTTGTAGCAGTGACTCGACTTGAATTGCTTGAATTTTACCACAGTAACTTGAGACTTGTACCTTTCTGCAAACCACAGATACATTTCATTTGTATGTTTTTCAGGGATACGCTGAAACTTTACATTTTAACAATTCTGCAGTTAATATGGGTGATGTTGATATGTCTGATATGGTTCGGAAAAGATTGTCCTTCAGCTTAAAAATACTTGCTTTTGGTGTCTGTTTGAAAACTCATTAGCAGGTGATAGCATGTCAGTGTTAAAGAAAGAAAAGAAAAGTTTATGATGCTTTAATAAATAGCATCTGGGTATATCTTTTTTTCACTATTTATGCAAACTGAAACTAAAAACTTGAGTCTTTGACTCGATGCACACAAAGACAAAGACTTGATTGATTTTATAGTTTTTTTTTTAAAGAAAAGATGTAAAAGTTTATGTCATGGTTCTACTATTAATGTGCACATGTGACTGTTATCACCACTTACAATATTTGCATGTAACATTACATGCTGTCATAAATTAAATTTATTAACTCTATGTCTATTACTATTGTTATGTGTTCTGATATTGTTGCCACTATTATTGCTGTGCATCTCTCCCCTTCTCTCCCTCTCTCTTTTCCCCTCTCTTTCTTTCTCTCCTCTCTTTCTCTTTCCTAAATATCATTTTGTAATCTACTGTAATTTAATTGTTTTTTATGACATCTATTTCACATTTGTCCATCCTGGAAGAGGGATCCTTCCTCAGACGCTCTTCCTGAGGTTTTATACCACTTTTTCCTCCCGTTTTTTTAGGGGTAGTTTTTCCTTAGTCAGTGTGAGGGTCTAAGGACAGAGGGATGTTGTATGCTGTAAAGCCCTCTAAGACAAATTGTGATTTGTGATAATGGGCTTTATTAATAAAACTGACTTGACTTGACTTGACTTTCTGCATTAACCACGACCAGAAGCTATTACTGTCTGTTAGAATGTTAATTTTGTTTGTTTCATGCCAACATGCTAAAACTTTTGCCTGGCCTAAAAATAAGCAGTTTTGACCATGTCAGGGGGAAAAAAAAACAAAACCTGACCAGTTTTTATTGACATCCAATGATTTAATGACTTGGGTCAGACATAAAATCTCCATTTGGTTTAAACTTTATCTTTTCTCTTACTCAGAGAGGCAGTCATTCATTTTTACTCAGTTTCACCCTCAAATAGCTCTAATGCTGACGGATATCTTCATCCAAAATTACATGTCTTCTGTTCATACTTTTTAAGATTAGTTTTGGGGCATTTTTCTTCCATTAGAGAGTCCAGAGTGGAGAGAAAAAAATACTTTGAAGAGAGAGTTTGTGAGTATAAGCTCTGGGCTATACATTCAGACCTCAACACCACACAGTTGCCAAGACCCAGCTGTCCTGTCTTTGTTTTGATGACAAAGAACAGACTGAGTAAAGTGACTCTCAATGCAATTAAACTTGTTTTAAACCCTTAAATACCTGGATTGTCATGGTTTTTCTTGTACTGCACTCAGAGGCCTTTCACTAGCATTTACATCTCTGAAAACTAAGAACATTTGTTTGATTTCTTTTAAAAACATGGGAAAAAATCACAATGAGCAATTTGGCAAGAAATGTCCCACAAACTGCAGAAAAGAAATTGTAAAACGTGTCAGGGAAATGATATGACTATTAGCTGGGGGGGATTATTGGATCTAATGAAAAAAAGGGATAATAAGTTTATTTTTTTAGTTTATTAATTTTCTTTTAACTTGTTATTAATTTCCTTCTTATTTTTGGGTAATTTCTTGTTTAGCTGCTTGTCACCCTCTTCTCTTGTTTTTTTTTAAAGAAATTAAGCCAATTTTCCCATATTTTAAAGTGTTAAACACAGAAAAAAATTAGCATTGAAGCATTGAAGTGAATATAGTTCTTCTCTCCAAGGGACATACGTTATAAAATACATCTTTTAAATGGACAGGGAAAGGTAAATTTATGCACATATGGATATGTAATGAGACCACTCGGCTCCAGGATTAGGGGCTCCCTTTACTGTAACAAGGCACAGGAGGACATCCTCTAGTGTGAGGAGACTGCACTGAAAGATGACATTTTCAGTCATCATCTTAAAGAGGGAGAAGTACACTCAAATTCCTTATTAGCATAGATCTTATTCTGTACATCGATGGGGAAACATCCCTCATCCCTCATCCTCTCTTTAAGGAAGGCTGAGTAGATCACTTAAAATGAAGAAATAAAGGTTAAGATTTTGTAACAATGGAAAAAAAAAATCCCAAGGTCCTAGAAAATGGAAGAAAAAGGCTTCAATAGTAGTCGAAGAGCTACAGACATCTGAAATATCCAAAAGGTTGACTGTTGATTGGATTTTTGGAGATTCAAAGAGACAAGCTGCTAAAATCAATTCAACAAAATATAATAATAAAAAATCGTTTTTACTAATTTTCAGATAATTTTCTTTTTACTAATTTCTTCCTAATTTGGGGGTTATTTCTTCTTTTCCTTCTTCCCATGTTTTTTGAGAGAAGTCAGGCTGATATGCTCAGGTTCGAAAGGTTAAGGGGCTCTATGTGAAAGTCAGAGTGCATAGTCTCTCATTGTCTGGACTTGGTTCTTAACATGGGAAAGTATCTTTACATACATTGTATGATAAGTATGGAGTTAGTGTTCCAAGAATGGTATCATGTTACATACCTGAAGCAAAGTTACGCAGGTAAGGCTTGGGCAGGTAAGTTACCTAGGTTATGTTTGGGAAAAGAGACCTGGTTGGGCATTGTGACTTCACATACTTGGTGATACTAGATGTCATAAAGAATGGATCTGTCAGCGCGATCAAGGTTTCTATTCTGTTACTATTCTGTCAGTCCTTGACAATATAACAATGTCACAGAGAAAAATGAGAGGCGTAGTCCCCATTGTTCTGCTGTATATTCTATAGTATTAGCTTATTCAACAAAAACGCAATATTGAATGATTCAGGAGTATTCGGGGGAATATATTCTCTCCATGAGTCAATCAGTTTTGAATTATTTTCTACAATGGAGCCTATCTCATTATTACCCTATGTTTATACATTTTTTCTGCAAATTAAGAAGGGCAACAAATAACTAAGAAAACATGGTGCCATCATTTTCAGACAACTTGTTCCATCTCACACTCGGGCTTTGAAAGAGAGCCTCTGAATATGTGCTGGAGTAGATAATGGATATGGTAAACGATTCTCAAGGTGCATGAAAATGCAGGAGAAAAGCTATTTGATATGGTTTGGATTCCATTTCAACTATCATACAGCTCACATCTGACTGTCACCTCTTCAATGTGACAGAGCCATCAACAGACAGAATATGAAACAGAGTCTGCAGTGATGTTTAAGATTGCCTCCTCAAGCCTCTGCTTGCAACATACTTGAATGGCAGTCAGTGTTATAGAACACAGGTTTCCACTTGTTGCTGATGGAAGTACACTATATGGACAAATGTATTGGGCCACACCTCTTAATCAGTGAATTCAGGTATTTCATTCAGTCCCATTACCACAGGTGCATAAAATCTGAATGAATGGGAAAAAAATTCCTACAGACACACTCCAAAATCTTGTAGAAAGCCTTCCCAGAGGAGTGGAAGCTGAGGGGACACCAACTCCACATTAATGCCCATGGATTTAGAATGGGATGTCATAAAAGCTCCTGTAGGTGTAATGTGTAGGTGGCACAATACTTTTGTCCATAGAGTGTATCTGCTCCCCCCAGGTGTAGGATGAGAGAAAATATCTTAACAGGAGTAGTTTAACAGTGTCATACCACAAATACGGAAGAAAACCTCAACCCAATTGCCAGAATAAATGTTGGCATTGTGCATTTATTCAAACCACTGATTTGTAAAATGTTATTATGTAACTGATATATTGAAATGTTATGTTTTAACAAAGGTGTGGTTAATGTCTGATTATGTTTAGGCACAAAAATCACTTATGGTTAGGAAAAGAACATGTTTTGGCCTAAAATACCCACAGAATGGTTACTAGAAATGCCACTCTGATTCACTAAAAAAATCATCCAGTGGAAGCACCATAATATGTTGCTAGAAAAATCTAGATTTTGTGTAGTAATTGCTGCATTAAATGCTACAATGTGTTGCTAAAGAACAATCCAGTGTGGTGACAAATTAAGCACTGGAAATGCTGCAATATGTTGCTAAAAACATCCACGTTTGGTGGCGCAATTGCCTCTGGAAAAGCTCTGATGTCCCCCTAATGAACAGGTTGGCAGGCATCTCAGATAGGTATAACGCCATAAAGGATAAGATATATTAAAAAATTCTCAAGGTGGATGAAAATCCATCACAGAAGAAAAGCAGTTTGATACGGTATATGGATTCAAATGAAACCATCATACAGCTCAGTCACCTCTTCTCTTCTGTGTCATCAATTGACAGAATATAACATGCCATCCACCATCCCCTCCAACACCCAATGACAAAGTCAGCTTATATACATGTAATCAGAACTATGTCTCTTTGGAAACGTTTATATGATCAAATATACAAATGTAATAGATTGTTGGTTTTCAGAAATGTTCAATTCAAACATTTCCTTCTGGTGAGTGGGCTGAACACCTGCAATTCATCAATGTCAGTGTGGGCTGCTCTGGACACATTTATGATGTCAATGCTCTCCACAACAGAGTCTTGGCTTAAACAGGGAACAGTAAGTTTCACATCATAGGAGATGTGTAACCCTGAGTGCTTAAACCACACCATGGGACCTTGGGAATTTCACAGGCCAACAACAACATTGTGCTTGTATCAAAGTGACATGTCAGCGTTTGCGCTCTTTAAGAAAAGATCCTTGAGATAGAATTGGGTACTGCCATTATGGACATAGATGAAATAGTAATGTGTGCCTTTATCCTACACAATATCTGAAAACTATGAAAATGACCCTTAACCTTGATGATCGGGATGTTTTGCCTGAAGAGGATGACACATGTGCTGACCCTGGAAAAAATGCAGGTTATTGATGCCAAGATGCTCAACAACAGTCAAAAAAAACAACATCTTATCACAAAGGTTTTTTCCTCCAAAGGAGTAGGCACAGAAAAATTGATACAAAAAGACATTTTATTTTCTTAATTGTCATTTTGGCTCAAAAATGTTTCGAAATTTGACCAACGTTGACTTTTGCCTTCACATAGTCCTGAGTACTGGTCTTTTAGGTCAAAGAACTGTGCTTGTTTGACCAAACTGCCACTTCAACCATTTCCCTATACGGGTTTTGTTACTATTTGTACTATGTCACCTGACTTCCTCCTTTGTTCCTCGCAGTCTGCTGTGCATTTGCAGGTGTTCACAGCCTCCTAGCTCATGATTACATTGATTATGTGATAATAATAATGTATTTAATGCTTTACTTTTTGTAGGTAGAAGTGTCATTGGCATCAAATAATAGGTATCTCTTTAAAAAAATAATCAACTCATTCAGAAATCATCACATACTGTATCTGCCAGTGTTTCAGAAATACATTCATTTCGGCTGATGAGGATGGAATCAGCTGTTCCACTTCAGCCCAACAGGCGGCAACCACATTCATTCTTGCTCTCAGTTTAGTACCCAAAGTGCCCAAATCTGCTAAAAAATTTTCCCTGAGATGATATGTAGTGGAATATGTTGCGGCCTGCAGCAGATGACCTGTGGATGTTGAACATATCTGCCACATCTAAATGAATGAGGAACACACCAGACCTGACTGCTCGCTCTAATCCCAGATTATCTCTGCCAGTCCAATCCAGAAACAGGGAAAAATTGGCAGAAGAACAGGGATTATTTGACAGTGGTGGGGGATTGTGGAGGGACGCAGCAGTTAGAACATACACCTACTTCTCCGTAAACATCACTCACTTTCACAAACACACACACACACACACACACACACACACACACACACACAAACACACATACACACACAAATGCACATATTACAGTCACAAATGCAGAATTCAAATCCAGTGCACACGTTGCACACTGAGGTCCACCCCTCTCATCACTTGTTCATTCATGTGTCGTGTCGACACGAGGGAGATCACAGCAGTGACACGACCTCACCACTGAGTCTTCACTCAGCCCCTCCCACCTCAACCTTCCCATCCCTTCCATCTCTCCTCCCCTGTCAGTCGGCAGAGAACCTTGAGTAAACATCCTCCATCACTGTACTCTGACCATTCCTGTGCTCACCGTGTGCTGCGCAGCAACAATGGCCATAAATCACTGCAGATCCCAGCACTGGCTGCTGTGTGCAGCTATTGTTCTCACTCTAATTTATATTTTGTTTGTGTCTTGCTTGTTATGCAAAAACAAAACAAAAGTTCATTGCTTGAATAGTGCGATTTCTCCGGGTTTACAACTTGATTACATCCCTGAGCTCTACTTGTCTACTAAAATCAAAAATTAGTCCAACAAAAAAAATTTCAAATAGCACCTCCATAAAATTGTCTGTAAATGAATTGAAAGCTTAATTGAAAAGCAGAAAAACTGATAACATAACTGAAAATCAGAGAGGTGCAGAGTAAAATGGCTGCATAGTAGGAGGGCTTTCTGCTCTCACAGCATCGCTACTTGAACTGCATTCTCTGTTGTTGTCTTCAGTTTCACACAAACTTTACATAGACTTCTTTTCCAATTGACCTCTGCATTTCTCTTTCTCCACCTAAAGTACAATACATATCATGTAACATAATTCAGGTCTAAAAATAAAAGATGCTTTCTCCAGAGGCATCCTTTCACTTTAATAAGTTAGCAACTCCCTTTAACACCTGGCAGAAAACATGTGGATGGAACATACTATACAGGTATACATATTTATTTACTCAAAGACATTATTACTTTTATTAATTGATTTATTTTTTGTTGTTATTTTGTCAAGTTTACATATTTTAATGCAGGCTGTTCTCATGCATTATTCATATGTACACCAGCAATGAGTAATGCAACACAATTCACATCTAATCCATGTGACTCAGAAGCAGTAATTTGCATATATATTGATTTATGGGAAAAGCTGCAATCAGGTGACCTTTGCGCTGCTCCTTCAAATGGGAGTTGAAAAATCATTGTGTCAGTGTGTCCTGGACTTGCAGGTGGTGTTTAACAACAGACTAGCGAAGTGCTTAACCATCAGTCGTGGGGCCCCAAAGAGGTGTGTACTGTCCCCACTCATGTTCTCACTGTACATGAATGACTGTGTTTTCCATTGTCAGTCAGTTAGATTGTTCAAGTGTTTGTTGTAGGTTTGATCACCAGGAATGATAAAACTATGTACAGAAATAAGATTTCATATCTGGTGGACTGGTGTGGCACAAATAACCTAAAACCAAGGAACTAAATGTGGAGTAAATATCTCGTCCACTTTGAGATGGAAGGAAACACCAGAACTATTTTAAAAGAAAACTCACCAGAGACTTTTCTTTTTTAAAACAGCTAAAAAAGTGTTGGGTGTCCAGCAAAGGTTTATTGCATTTATATCAAGCAGCAGTGGAGAGCATCCTTACCTTTGCCATAACTGTCTGGTTTGGGAACATGTCTACAGAGACTTTTTATTATTTTATCCTTTCTAATGGTTTGGATTTCACTTATTTTATGTATTTGTTTGTTTATGTATTTGCCTTTATCCTTATTCTGTCTGTCCATGGAGCTCATTGAACCAAATTGTAATTGACTGTGTGGATATGGCAATATAGCATTAAATTAAAAGTGTTGAAATAGTAAGACTAAAAGTCCAAATTTTAAGGTGTGTCAGGATGGTGGATTGATCAAATAGAACAGGACTTTAAGTACATCATCACTGTTTCTTTTTTCTAAAAGTAAAAAATTTGTAGAATTTATTATGACAGATGCAAAAACTTTATTAAAGCAAATAAGGGAGAATTTCTATGAGCAGTTACATAAATTCACCATATTCCCATAATACTCCAGTTTTTTTTATATTTTAGTCATTTTTTGTTTATGTTAGAATTACTTTATTCATTTGGATGGAAATTTCAGAAGTCACTGAAATTAACCTAACAATAGACCTAATAATTTCTTTGAGCGTTATGTGTTGGAAATGTAAAAGTAAAAGTAATGTGTTTGTGTAAAAAACAAAATGCATTCAGCCACTGAACTTGTCCCCGTACAAACATTCATATGATATCTAACGAATCAGCACCCACGAATGGCGTCATCACATGGACTTCACGTAAAGTTATGCATTAAAGGCAAAATTACGTGCACTAGGTTTAGGAAAACAAACATGGTATCAATGTACTTTAAGATAACTCAAAGTTCACTTGGTTTTATACAGTGCTGAACACTGGTGTCCTGGGGGAAAGTCCTGTGTTTGTTTGACCACTCCATCACTCAAACCTGCCTCTTTATGTGGACCTTCAGCCTTTATTATATTTTTGCCCCTAATAATAATTTCTTATTTACTCCTGCCAGTGGCTTCGTTGATTCTTTATTTAAAACAACCTTTCATGAAATGTCATTAGGATTAAGTCAGAGACCTACTTTTTCTCCAATGCTAAGGTTGCCTTGTGTGGTCACTTGAAAACCTTTTCTCAGTCTGTGACAGAGTGTGAGAGAGTGCGTCATATCTCCAAAGCATGTCTCATAACCCTATAACTGTGGCAAAGAATAAGACGAGCAACTGAATGAAAATCTTAAATGATATTCTGTTCTCTAGCTAAAGGACAAAATGACACTTCACTACATCTATATCCACGCCCCTGTTCTTTGTGCCTATTTGTGCTTTGCAAACTCTACCACAGAATTTTGATTTTTGAGTGAGATCTCTGTGTCCCTGTGCTAATGAAAGATGTTGCAGTGAAAACTGCACCGTGTCAGCTGTAGAAGCTTCACTCTCCTCTGCGGTGAATGTAGAGATACTGAATAGCCTCTTTTTACAGATCTGCAACAAAAGTGGCCTTTTTTGAAATGACATTTTCTGCAGGGCACTAAAATGGCATTAGCGATTAGCATTTGAGACCACAGCGGATTCTGTGTGTGTCCGAGTCCACGTCCTTAGCCGCAGACGACAGCACATCCTGGAGCCCAGTCAGGGATTACACTGCAGCCTCACAACAGATGTGGCATCTGGGATTACAATTAGAGTAATATCACCCATCATGTGAAAGCTTGTTATGTTAACGTAAAAGGAAAGCCTCTGGTTTTCCCCATGTGTGACACGTGGGGCATTGTTGTTAATGGAAATGAAATAAGCTGTTTGCATTGTGCAGGACGTTGATGTAATCAGGATGATGAAGGTCTGAGAATGGATGCACAATGGGGCTGTTTTTGTTGCTTGCATTGCAAGACTACTTTTTCATTCTTGTCCTTACAATTTCATAAATCAATTAACTTTGAGCCTATCATTTCTGGTCCCTCTCTTTTGTCTTTCTTATTTCTTTTTTTTTTCCAAGATACTTTACCTCCTGTGTCCTTGTTTGCATCTGTCCAAATGCTTCCCATTCCTTTGCTTCCTGTTTTATATCCCTGTATGGTAGAACTTGCTTTTTTATCAAACTAATTTGCAACAGAAAATTTATATGTATTGGAGGAAATGTTGGCCAAGTATGTGTACGTATACAAGAAATATGACTTCATTTTTAATTGCTCTGAGTGTACATGTACAGAAATAGACATGCAGGTTAAGTAATACTGTTTGGTAATGCCAGCCTGTTCTCATTCCAAGGCTGTCAAATGCAGCTGCTTTTGCAGTGCTTTCAGTGTAAAATCCCAATGCCAAAAGCCACCATTCAGGTCCGCATGGTATGCCGTTCAGCATCAGCTTAGAATGCAGAAGTGAGACAAAACAGTTTTTCATTATTATATACTGCCAGACGGCCACATGGCACCGCAGCAGGGTAGTTCTCAGACGTTTAGACCACAGCCAGATGGGAACTTTCACATGCACATGATACACCGCTCAACTGCATCAGGTCAAACCCTGCTGATACCGAACTGATATAAGAGGCACAGAGATCCCTATAAAGTGGGCGGGAGGAGAGATGGATGGATCCAACAAACCCCGGACTTTCAAGTTCACTTTTTTGTCTGAATGCGATATTTTTTACCTTGTGCCTTTTTTGCCTTATCCTAACTACAGATGTCAACATGTGCTTTTCTTGACATCCTGGCATTTGTAACCATGTGCTTTTGTTGCCCAAACATAACCAGGTGCAGTGTCATCCCACCATGTACTTGTGTTGACAACACAGTAGCAGCTTCCTGAAACATCAATAGCAGACACAAAAAGGATATCTAGAGCATAATATTTAGATGTGGAAGTGGCAATATGTGATGACTTGGGATAAGAACATGTTGGTAATTAACATAATGAGGAAATGGTGTTTAATTAACGTAACTGGCTAAATATTGATACTGACCAAATCAGTAAAATTATTATTGACAATATTTTAAAAATAGACACCACAACTTCAGTTTTCTGTAAAATACAGAGAGCTTTCCCAGGAAGGATGTATGCTGCATGTGAGCAGAGTGGGTAGGTATTTTGTATTTACAGCAACAGCATTAAAGATACCATGAAGTAATTCCATCTTGCGTGGTATCTTATTCCACGGCTACATACAAATATTTCTCTATTTTTTGAATGGCTCTACCACCATGATTATGTTAAACATCATTGGAAAAACAAGTCTATACAAAGAGATATTTCTTAAAGATTTTTTTAAAATTCTAATGGTATGGTGGTCTAAAATCTTGTTTTCAGCATACATTTTTTAATTTGTTTTGGTTCAGGGATAGTCTGGGATTGAACAATTACTAAATTTAGAGTCAGACCTCCATTAGAATGGAATAAAGACACAAAGCCTTTACTGTGAATAATACAATTTGTGTTAGCAGAATGCACTGTACATTAAGTACTTTATGTTCGTTTTTAACATGCTGTGCATAACAAAGGAGCACAAGCTTTTATTTAGTCATTAATGTGATTGAGGCTTTTTGCTGTTGGGGTAAATTAATGACATTTCTTGAGCACTATGCCCTTACCATACAGCACAGAGGCTTACTATTTTAATAACATGATTATTCGATTGTTTTTTTAATTTACAGAGAAAAGCTCCTGTCCGACAGTGACTTGTGGATTCATAAAATCCAGGTGACAATGACCAACTGTCCTCCTCATAGTGGTGGCCTGCTGCATATAGTAATGACAGGTTCATTTTTTTTTTAAATGTAAAACTCTCATTGAAGTCAGTCACAAATTGTAACTCGGGCTCTCAGATTCAGATTTCAGGCTTTTAATCTAAACACAGCACGTTCATCTCTCTACTGCCTGGGTTGCTCCATATCACTCCACTAGTCAGTCAGTCAGTCAGTCATTTTCTGTAACCGCTTGTCGTCGTAAGGGTCGCGGGGGGTGCTGGAGCCAATCCCAGCTGTCATCGGGCGGAAGGCGGGGTACACCCTGGACAGTTCGCCAGACTATCGCAGGGCCGACACATATAGACGAACAACCATACACACTCACAGTCACACCTAAGGGCAATTTAGCACTCCACTAGTACTATATTATTTATATTTTTATAGATGTAGTTCAAAATTAGTCTCAGTGGGAGATGATTGCCATTCATACCCAACCGACTGGAAACTGGAGGGTTTACACAAAGTATGTTTGAGGAAAGCTAATAAAGCGAGAAAGGGTAGGGGTGCCAGCTGAACTCAGAACATGCTGTGAACAATGTTTCTCAAAAAACTGCAATGTGTGCCTTCTGTGTGAAATCCCGGGGATGCTCTCATTCTAAATGAACCGCTGATTGCTTGCTTGTTATGTATAACATAGTAGACATCTGCTGTTTGGGTCCATCGCAATCAGTTAACCAGTCAGAGTTCTTCATGCTATTTGTACTCATTTGTTTCCAATTACAGCTTTTTGATTGCTAAGGCACCATCTTTTACTTTAAAGGCTATTTTTTTCCAAAACCTCTATACGCTATAAACACACACCAAACCAGGAAGATAATATACATCTCTTGCAAAAGCAAATAATTCTTGGATAACTCTTCAAATTCTTTTGTGTTTTTGCATCAATACAGCGCTCAAAAACCATCATTTGAATAAGCACACGAGGCACCACCGACAATATAAATGAAAGAACACTTGTGGCTTCTGCTTTTTCTGTGTGCAGGGTATAACATGAGCAGTTTGTGTATCCAAATGTGTTAAGTATAGATGTTTACGTATTCCAAAGATTACATTCTATCAGTACAAATAAGCGGGAAAAAATTTTACTCAAAAAGTTCTTTTTTTTATAACTTATTTTTTATTAACATTTTCTTTGAACAGTTACAGTTAGAAGGTGTATCCTGAATAGTTCATTAGTCATTTATAGTTTTCTCAAAGTCCTTATTGTCCAGTGGTAATGGTGGTGTCCTCTTCCTGGCTTCTGTATTCAGTCCATTTTTCCCATTTTTCATTGAATTGCCTCTCCTGCAATCTCAATTTATGTGTCAGTTTTTCCATAACAAATAACTCCTCCACAATGCACAGCCACTGCTCCTCGGTCGGTGGGTCCACTTTATACCATAGTCTTGTAATTGCCTTTTTGCTTGCCGATAACAATATTTTAAGTAGATACTCGTCCTCTTTTTGTACTATATCCTGTGTCAAATTTCCTAGATAAAATATCTTGCCAGACTATCGCAGGGCCGATACATTTGAGTATCTCATACCCAATTATTTTTTTAAGGCCTCGCCATATTATTTCCCAATATCCTTTTATCTTTTGGCAAGACCAAAATATATGTGTGTGACCTACATCCATGTGTCCACATGCTCTCCAACATGGCTGCTGGTTAGATAACATTTCCTTCCTAATTTTTGGAGTAATAAAAAATCTAGTCATATTTTTCCAGTTGAACTCTCTACAGATCTTGGAGCTGGTGGCCATGCACTGCGTTTTACAAATAGCAAACCATTCTTCTTCAGTTATTTGTTCCTTCAACTCTTTTTCCCATTTTTCTTTGATATACAAAGAGGAAACCTTTCTACATGTCATCAAACCTTTGTATAGAGCTGAAATCACTCTGCATTTTTTGCCCTCATAGGCTTTCTGAAAAACCTCAATAACTTCATTTGTTGTATCTGTTTTTATCTCCTTTTCATAATAATCCCTTATTTATCGCTCGTGTTCATCTAATCCAAATTTTTCCTTTAATCTTTCAAAACTCTGCAACTTGCCCCGTTCAGTCATTATATATATTGCCGTGATGCCTTTATTCCTCCATTTCTTAAACCCTTTATCATGAATACCGGGTATAAACCTTGAATCATCTGCGAACCAACTCAAAATCATCTCCTTTTCCAGCTTATATCTTTCAACCACTGTGTTCCATATTCCAATAGTAGTTTTAGTTATTAGATCTAAATGATTACTTAATTTGCTCAATAATCCTTTATGTGTTATTAAATTTCGTACTTCTATGTCCTTTATCCCTACTTCTAAATTTTTCCATCTTGCATTATACCCGTCCTTGCACCAGTATATTAAAGGTCTGATCTGTGCAGCGTAAAAGTATTCTTTAAGGCTTGGTAAAGCCACACCTCCTTTATCTTTAGGGAGCTGCAGAGTTTTGTATCTAATCCTGGGTTTCTTTCCTCCCCATATAAACCTTGATATCCACTTATACCATTCTATAAATTGTTTTTGTGGGATCATCACTGGAAGTGACTGAAACAAATACAACAGCCTTGGTAAAATATTTATCTTAATTATCTCTATCCTTGAGCTAAAATCCAAACTAGTAAGTGACCATCTCTCCAAATCTTTCCTTATTTCTTGATTTATTTTCATATAGTTTGCATCATATAGCTTATCTATTCTTTTTGTGATATTTACACCTAAATATTTTATAGAATTTTCATTCCACTTTCCATTCCAAAATCTGTGTTTTTGTGACAATAAATTTGTACCCTGAATAGCTTCCATAATTCTCTAATAAGCTCATTAATTTTGGAAAACTTTCATTACTCAATTCATTATACTCAAAAAGTTATAACGCTTCTCAAAAAACAAAAGCACACAGAAAAAAATTTAACTTTGTTAGAAATGAAATTAAGTGGGGGAAAAAAGGTATAATATCACCTTCTTTGTGGGCAATCCAATTGCCTGAAAGAATGGTTGGCATTCCATGTTTCTGCAAAACATGATACATTAAATTACATTATGTTTGCAGATCATTACATTGGGTATACGTTGAAGCACTGTGGTTAACATGTGGTTATTTTTAGGCACAAAAACACTCGGTTATAGCTTGGAAAATATCATGTTTTGGCTGAAAATACCCAGTTTTGGGGGCACAATCCAAGTCTTGGTGAAACATTTTTTAAAAAACTTGTTTTTGTTTGTTTGTTGTGGATCTGGTCATGAGACTTCATCCACATCTCACTTTTTATTTAATATTGGCCTCCACCTCCTCTACAAGTGTTACAGTATTTTTTTTCTTTACACATGCAGGGGCAGAGAGTTTGCTACTGTACACCAATTGTAGCAGGCTGACCTTCAGGATACCTTGATAGTTGCCAGCAGCATGTGTAATACAGGCTGACAGCCCATCTTCACTATAATCATCCATATTGCTTCAATCCCGTTTTAGTCTCCGTCAGACATTAGTATTTGGTCTTTGGATGATATCATTCAGGAAATGCGACAGTAGATACTTTCTCAGTAATGCACCACTCCTGTCTACCACACTTTCCATCAATGCTCAAGGCCCCATTATTGTAACATTAGGCTTTTACATCTGCTTTTTTTTTTTTTTTTTTTTTGCACATATGTTCAGATCTGTTTTTTTCTGTTGTTGTTGAACAGCACAAACCACATACAATCAAGTATTTTCTGATTTGGGCCACTTTCATTTTAGTTTCTTCTTTATATACAGGTCTATTTTTTTGTAATATGATCTCAGTCTGAATACACTTGTTGATGTGACTTTTACATCACTTGCTTGGAACCGAGAAAGCAGAAACTGAAGACACCCTCTATGAAGAAGGCGTGGTGAAGAAATTGCTTATAGATTTAATGCAAACATTTTTGATTGACACTAACATAAAATATAGACAACTGCCAGCGTTATCACATTAATTCATATTAGTATTAACCTCCACATCACCTCAGTGCACTCAGCCCGGGGCATTCTGTATTCTGTATGTGACGGACTGCTATACAAACAGTGTATACATGCTCTAATATATATTCATGACCTTCAATGTGTGTGTGTGTGTGTGCGTGTGTGTGTGTGTGTGTGTGTGCCTGACAAGGTGAATTATGATCAGTGGGCAATCAGCTGTGGACATAAACTGTGCCTATATTTGTGTTGTGTCATCCCTATCATGTTCAACCATGTGTGCTGCACCTCTATTAATATAAAAACAGGTCAGCAACTAGCAATAATTTTAGGTCCCTGTTTTTGGTTTGTGCTGTCATTTACCTCATGTCACTTGGGCGAATTTTTCTCTTTTTTTTTTTCTTTTTTGTGGTCTGGAACAATCCGCTGTCCAATTGTTCAGAGAGCTCTCTAATCCAGCCTTAGATCTGAGTCGTGCAGCGCAGCCTAATAGGATCGTAGTATTAACCCTGATGACAATACCACCAGCTGTCGTAGAGCCCCCTATTGGCCACCAAGAGGACTGTGTCGGAGGGGGGTTGGAGAGACAGAGAGGGAGGTGACTGACAGAGAGAGACAGACACAGATGGACAGAGATAGTGTGTGATGCTCTTAGTCTCATATGGAATAATCAAGGAGGCAGTTCGGAGGAGGAGCACAGAATCTCCTGAAGTGCTTTATTTTTGGACGACTACCTCTTTAATTTTACTTTTCAACCCCCTCCCTTAACTGAAACTTTTTTCTTTCTTTAAACTTTTTCTCATTTCTCTCCCACTCCCACTCTCTTCTCAACAGTCTGCATCTATCTATCAAGCCCAGCCTGCTGCGTCCACACTCTAATATTTCTTCTGGAGTGGTGGCAGCAGCTGTTGGCTCTGTTTTGGTTCTATATGGCTGAATAAGTGCTTAAAAAAAGGTGGGGGCTTGCTCTGGTGGTTTTCTCCGCGGGGGGTTCGGAAGTTGCAGTCAGGACCAGGACAAGCAGGAGGAGGAGGCGGTGGAGGAGGATGGCGGTGGCCCTGGATGAAGTGTGGGGGCGGGTGAAGAATGTCTGCAAGCAGAACGGACTGCTCATCCTGTCTGTGCTGGCCGTGGTCATTGGCTGCCTGCTGGGCTTCTTCCTCAGAGGCAAGCAGCTCTCCGAGCAGGTCAGTTGGTTAAAGTGCCTGGTGGTGATTGTGACACTTGGTTCCCCCACACACACTAGCCACCTGCCCACCCCCACCCGCTCGCCCGCCTTATCTCTCCACTCAAGAGTGTCTTAAATGCTGTGATGGATTCAGGCCACATCACCTAATACAGACGATTACCCATTTCCCCTTTCCCTGTATCTCCCTTTTTACCTCAACTCCATGTGCTACACATCAACATTTTTACACACTCACCAACATGTACTACTATCTTTGTGAGGACACCGTTTTAACAGTTACTCCACGGAGGCTTTGCCACAACCGCTATATATCAAACCCTAACCTTTACCCCAACCCTAACCCTAGACATGAATTCAACTTTAACCTTAAAACCCAGTCTTAACCCCTAAATTAACCATGTGGGGACTGTTTTTTGTCCCCAGATGGAAGAAACTGCAAGTCCCCACATTGGGGTGAATTCACGCACACTCGACCACTCACAAATTCACTTCATATAAATAGTATTTGCACTTTATCATCACAAACCAGCCTCTCTTAGCCTATCTAAGCCCATTTAAGTCCACCAAAGTACAGGCTTCATCACCATGATCAGCCCCACCAGGATCATGTAAGCACAAGACGGGACGATGTAATCAATAATAGACTGTGCTTCAGACAGATGGAAAAGACTTGGTGGTTGTTCAGTTCCACCTTAGTGTCTAATACGAGCTTCTTTAGATAGCTCACAGTGGTAATGCAGCGTGAGCAAAGCGTCGAAAGACAGTGTTAAGAAGCCTCTAGGGTTGCGTGTTTTTTAAAAGGGGAGAAGAGGGGAAAAAAACACTTCATGAGAAAGGTTAGCTGGCTCCTAGAATGGCATTAAATTGGCTCATCTGAAAGCCAATTGCCAATTGCTGCGGCAGGCACATTGTAATAGCCGCAGACATCCCCAAGAGCAAGAGAATATTTTTTTTCTGCTTTTAAAAATGTGAAACAGTATCTCATTAGTCGCTCAGATTGCCTATAGCCTCTCAGATGAACTCCATGGAAAGGGATTGCCGGTGGGGAGATTAGTTGTCAATCACTCACACAGACATGAAGTCAACAATTTGTGTCCACTTATATAATTCACACACGACTGAACGGGAAGTGGAATTAAATAGTTAGAATTCAGAGAATGCTAGGAGGCTGCAGATGAGCGGAGAAATCATATTTCTGCAGGCGACTCTTTGATTATTTCCCTAAGAACGTTGTGTTTGAGAATGAATGAAGTCATGGTTTAAAAGGCATGAAAATATGTTACAGATTCTAAGCAGAGAACGCATGTGTAACATTGCATTTGAAAGGGAAGCCTCTATTTTAAGGGTACTTGAAAAGAACAGAGAAATGAAATGGAAATCAGATGATGAAATGTTTGTCTTGTTAGAGGGAGTGGATGTATGTTGGATTTCATATGTATGATGTAAGGTCCGTGTGGGTTTCCATTAATGTTTGAGCATGCCTGTGATGTCAAACAAAATTCTGGCAAGACACAGGGGAACTGCAGATGTGAGTCCTCATCCATGATCCATGTGCACAGTCTGTTTTATATGGAACTCAGACTGAGACAAGTGAAACATTTTAGTCTCTGACCATTGCTAATGAAGCTAACAGCACAGTACCAGTGCAGTTAAAAAAATAAAAATAAAACAAGGCAAGATCTGTTTATCTAGCTTTACATGCTGCAGGTAACATATGTAGATGCAAGTTTTCTTTGAGTCAAAGTGGAAATAAGTACATGGGAATGTACCCACATTAGTGTATTATCTATATAAACACCTCATCAGGGTCACAAAAGCTACAGGAGCCACTGGGTTGAATTCATCACAGTGAGCTAGTAATGCCTCAAGTTACTTCATATTTTCCTGCCCTCCCACTATTTGATGAAGGGCAGGCACACACCGGCAGCAGAATACATTGTGAAAATTAACTACATTTTGAACTGCAAGCAAATGTGTGTCTACTTGCTGAAATTTCATGAAACAGAATTGTGCACCACATGGAGAATTTGTTCATGGTAGTCTTAATAGCTAAGATCTTTTGATGTGGGGTTGTATGGGGTATTTATCTATGGCGCATTACATACAGTGGATGTCAGTCAGCCCCCCCCCCCCGCTTTAAATGCCACAAGTGCTGATACAGAAGTTAAGAGATGTACTGCTGTGGATGGAATGGATACAGCAACAAAACATATTTTAGCCACCTAAAAAAATCAAATATCAGTTGAAGCGTTCACTGTCTTTTTAGTATTTCAGTTCCCCATCTATGCTCTTATCAAAGTTACCAGACTCCACTGACAAGTAATAATTTTAGCTTGCTGAACACAGGAGCTGCTGGTCTACCACTGACTCTATTTGTTATTTTGAATGTGTTGTTCTGTGACATTAGTAAATCCAAACAAACCCCTTAAAACACTGAATGAATGATCGTAGACCAGCAGCTCTAGTGTTCAGTGATATTACATTTATGTTTAATTTTAATGGAGTCCTACTTTCAAGGGCAAATATAATGGCTTCAGTTCCCTTTTGGAAATTTCTGTCTGATAGTAATGTAAAGCAGGAAAAAATATTCAAAACAGCATGTGCTTTCAAATTGACATTGATTTGTTTAGGTGGCTGAAATATGTTTTGTTGCTGCCCCTATCCACAGCAGCACATTTCATAGCTTCCTTGGTGGTTCTCCTGTCTGCTTCTCCAAACTGGGGGCATGCCAATAGACATCTAGTATATAAAGTGATAATGGATTAGAACCTCAGACAACCCCACTACAAAAGATCCAAACTATTCCTTTAAAAAAAGGATGAATGAATGGAAATTATAAGGAGACACACTAAGGTACTTCAGTAAGTCAGGCCTGATTCGTAACAATATTTTCTTCAAAGTAGCCTATATTTCCTTCTGTCCTCTATAGACCTATATTGTTATAAAACTACAGTTCAAAGCCATGCAAGCTATTCTGTGAGGCTGTACTCAGCCACACTGGAAGCTGAATTTAAATGCTAACATCGGCATGCTAACATAGGCTACACAAAATGACAATGCAAACTTGATGATGTTTAGCAGGTATAATGTTAACGATGTTGGGTATCTTAGTTTAGAGTGTTAGGTTATTAGCACTGAACACAAAATACAGCTGGGGCTAATTGTAACATCACTCATTTTGCAGGTATTTAATCACATAAAGAACAGTATTGGGCGCATTAAGATGTTGACCTCCTGATTAAAAGAGAGGAAACTTTGAGGATAACAAAACAAAATTTTAGGGCAATCCACTCGATAGTTCTTGAGATAATTTGGTCTTAACTAAAGTGTTGTCCGACATAACTTAAAAACAAAGACACCCCCCCCCAAACAGTGTATATGAAGAATTAAAGTTAAGATCTAACTTAATTTTAGGCGGGTAAAAAAAAAAGTGGGGGAGAGTTTCATGGTGAGGCAATGCTCACTTCTCTGTCACAAACATATTAAGCTGGGAGTGTGGTCAACAAGCTAGACAATTTGCCCACGCTGAACCTGCAAAAGACAGTTTTTACACTCTCAGCAGATAAAAAGAAAATACCCTATTAGCTTCCTGGAGAGTGCCTCTCAACAACCCCGAACTGGAGGTGTGCAATTCATGTTCAGTTTGAAATATGAGGAATGTCGACAACATGTGGCTCCCAATTGTTGTGTGCGTGTGTTGTTGTTGTTGTTGTTGTTGTTGTTTTAGATTTTATTACAAGTCACGTGGTGAAAATTCAGTCCCTTGAAGAAAGCAGAATAAATATTTGTATGAGTAAGCACTGCGCACCGTAGAAAAATGTTTCCTAATTTTTACTGTGTTTTTCAATGTTTACTGTGGAATGAAAAGGGTGGTGGTGGATTAGAGTCAACTGTGCAGCAGCTGGCAGGGTGAAGGTGAGGACAGTCATGCTCACACTGCATCCATGAATACAAGGTGAAAAGCAGAGTTTAGAGCATGGGGGTGGGGACATGTTTATTATGATGTTATGCATACTTGCATTTATACAAAGCATTAATGAAATGTGTTGGTCTCTCTTTCTATGCCTTGCTATAGATGCCAACATAATCAATGAGTCATGTCTTTTTTTTTTTTAAAGGGATTTAAGACGTATATTTTTGTAGTTATATTGACAAAGAACCACAAAGGGATTTCTTACTTGAAATTTCTAGCTTTCAGGTCACGTTTATTAAAAAGTCTTTATATGAGTCATAAGACAACAAAATAAATGGCATACATTATTAACATGGCATGCTGAATATAAAGAAAAACAACAGTGAAGAAAATTAAACAGCTCACAGAGTTGAAGAACAAAATTAATGGTGGAGCTCTGAGGAAAGCATTTGTATTTAAATGGTTATTTTAATTTAAAGCGAGGGCAAACAGAAATGTCAAAAGGTAAATGAGGCTGATATTACTGTCTTCAATAGACTGTGGCCCACTCATTTTTCTAAGCCAGCACAAAGGTAGGAGTGGTGGTGAAACTAGACAATTTAAAGCATTCACTGATACCGGCTATGTCGGTATACCTTGTTGAAAAAAGGGGCTAAATAGCTGCAAATTATTCAAAATTTTGGCGAAAGGAACAACTGGCATGGTGCTTTGCAAAGGGGTACCTTTGAATTCTTATCTCGAGATAGCTGAATGAAAATGGGTTCAAGAGTTTCTAAACTTGAGAAGGCTTGTTCACAGTAAATGTTTTGTTCCCTACAGTGTATTTAAAATTAAAGCTGTATATTTGTCTTTTTAAGGGGACAACCAGATACAGAAACATAACAAATTAAAACAGGATTGTTGCAGAACTCAAAGTCTGATGAGTACCCTTATAAGTTTATGCACATCAGATAATTAGCAATATTAACCACAGAATAAGAAAAAAACATATCAGTGTGCATTTTCAGATCAGATCAGATTTTCCGCAGCCCTATCCAGCCGCCCAGATGAAAAATTTCTGGGGGCGCCACTGTACGTACTTGCAATTTATGCCAGTGCAAGAGAATGCAAGAGAACCCCCCCCCCCCAAACACACACGCAAACACACACACACACACACACACACACACACACACACACACACACACACTATGGAGAGAATTTCACCACAGGATTGTGTGCCTTTTATGGCTGTTGAATCTGCACAAATAAGATAGAAGGAAACTGTCTCAAATCCCTTATAAAGGGTTAAAGGCACCCCTAACTGCACTGCCAACCACATAGCATCTCCTTATTTGTACATATCATTGTGATGTATACATTTGACACAAAATTGTCTTGTTTTTACATACACAATCCTCATTGCGAAAACAGTCCAAATCACAGAGATCTGCAATAACAGCGACATGCAATTACTGTGAAATTATAAGCTCCTTCAGAGAATTTATTGTAATTATGTCATCATCTTTGTTAGTCTGTAGGCACATGTTTGAAAACATCAGCAACACTGACAGATGTGAGTTCAATCCCAAATAGGTTTTTTTCTCAGATACGTTTACATTCTGTGTCTGAAATTGAGAGGAATGCCTCTGCATCTCCTCAGTCTGGACCTGTAGCTCACGGGTTCCCTTTTAGTTTTCTTTTTCTGCCTCCCATTATCCTGTATAGGCGCAAATGTAGTGTCTAAACTTTGAATTTGAATCATTTGAATCACACAAAAGAAAGGGCAAATTGCACTCAGCTGCAAAACTTTATGTGTGTGTGTTGGTGCTGTAATATAATTACCAAACTTAAGATGCGGTTGATAGGTTGCAAGTGATGCACAATTCATGGAGCTTTTAGTGGCTGCAGTCCATTCTTTATGAAAGTGCCTATCAGAATACTATGTTCACTGACTGACATACAGCAACACAAAGCAGATAAATGTACCCACTCCACACACACAGATGTGCGCTCACTCAGCCATTTGGCCTAAAAGCTCTGTCACCTCAGAACAGACTCAAAAAGCTTTTATTGCTCCATCTCACTGCACAGATGTGCCGTACTTACATTTCATTTTTTTCCATTTGCACCTTTGTTTGGTTCTTCTGCAGGCTTTTCCCTCTCATGACTTAACATCATCATCGTTGTTTTGTTTTGTTTGTGTCTTTTGTAAAAACAAATAAAATAAAAAAAGGTAATTTTGCAAATCTTTGCATCAACTGCATAACTTCACATTTCATTCATTTTAGACAAAACATTAATAAGTATTACCTGCTTGGTTATATAGTTTGTTGTTCCTTCAAAGTTGTTTTGCAAACATGTTAGCAAGAAGTTGCCTTTTACGCATTTGGCAAGTTTTTTAATAATATGGATTCTTCATGTTTTTGGCCCTCAGCGGTCCAGTATCCACTCTCTTGTAGCTCAGTATTTGGTCTCCACCAACCCCTGAGAAAAATATCTGGCTCTTTAGCTGCTAAATGCCTCACCAGGTAGCTGCTACAGGCCAGAAACTCAAAGCTAAACACTACAGAGTAAAATCAGGTAAAACAATTTAATCACTAGCGCTCTTTCACATTACATGTAGTTTTTTGGTACAATGTTGAAAAAAAAGGTATTGATTATCATCTCTATCTTGTAGCCTCATATTTTCGGATGCCATTCATCCTTCTTTTCCAACACTATTTACCTTGTTGCAAAGGGAACTCATTTGGACTTTTTCTGCCCATGTCCAAGGGCTTGTATGTAAACTGACAGGAAACAAGGAAGAAACAAGGGGACAATTGTGGACATTGTGTTAATGATTATGTTAATTTGGTGGTTTCATATACTGCAACTGTTGCCACATAGACAAAAAGTCTATGGGGATTTTTCCATTGGATTTTGGTTTTTGCAGGAAAAAAAGCTCTGTGTTAGTTCAGTAAGATCATCTCCACAAGTTAATACCACTTTTAGGATTTTTAAGTGTAAAAGCAATCTCAAGAAGCAAAAAGCTAATGTTAGGCTATGAAAGAACTGCACCACAGACACATTACTTAAATGCTGCCACCATTTTATATTATGTTTTATTTTTACCTCGATTAATTACCACTCTCATGTAAGTCCAGCTGTTTAGTATGCAATATTTAAACTGAAACCTGTGTATCACCATGGGTATCACACACCAAAACAAAGTGTCATGGAACTGAAACGTGATGAAATATAACAATCCCACAGCCTTCAGAGACTATCAAGTTCATACAGCAGCATCTTTGTGAATACAGATGAGGATGCAATGATCAGTCAATGCAACGTACTATAATATGGATAGTTCTCATCAGGTTAACTTTAATCGATTTCCGATCTCAGGAAAGTCTTAGCTATGGTATACATAAACTGAAACCACTGTCTCGAAGGTGAACTCTTGATTTCCTGAAAAAGCAATTACTCTTATACAAGCAGAATGTCAATATGCTGTAACTGACACCACCGGTAAAACACACAACAAAAGCTAGCTATGCATGGTCTTTTCATTTATTTATTTATTTATTTATTCATTCATTCATTCATTCATTTATTTTGTGTGTAATTCACACAGTCCACAAGGCAAATGGCAGTTGTAATGCAACTTTTCATGTATCTATATTGCAAACAACAAACAAATGCATTTCGGGTTTTAGAGGGGTATAGTGCATTCAGCCATAATACAGCACCCCTAGAGCAGTTTGGGGGTTCCTTTTCTGGCACCTCTCCAGCAGGCAGTCCACACTCCATACTTAGTCCCTAGAGGGGCTTGAACTGGAAACCTTCTGATTCCCAAGCCAAGTCCCAGACTGAGCTACTACTCTCTGCTTTTGTGAGAGTTTTGTCAATGCATGAATATAATCTGAATGCACATGCAACTCAGTGCTCTTAATTTTGACAGCACTTATATAACAAAATGAAATAACCAAGTAATTGAAGTTACTTGGTTGAAGACCGACATTTCATTCTCTTTGGGAGCACTTATGTCAATAAGCAGTAATTGTAATGTGTTTGTTTGCAAACTAAGGCTTTAAACTAGGCTGGTCATTTTATTAGCCTGCAGTTGGCAAAATGAAAGTGTTGCCATAGTGTGTGTGTGTGTGTGTGTGTGTGTGTGTGTGCGTGCGTGCGTGCGTGCGTGCGTGTGTGTGAGAGAGAGAGAGAGAGAGAGAGTGGATTATTAATGACTGTGTACTGTTTGTGATTTTTCTCGGGAATGTCACCACTGTTTGTAATACTACAAATGCTACAAATGCTGGGCCTGCATCAGTGAGCCATCGGCTCGATCACCATTGTGATACTTCACACTGTGTTCATTAATGATGAAGGGGAGAAGTCAAAGTAGGAAACATTTCATTTGTAGTACAATTATACAACAATAAATACTAAGTTTGGCATAGAATTGAGTATGTAGTTGGTTCATACTGCATAGTATGCCAGTTTTGTGTTTAAAATGCCAATGTATGCTACATTAGCAAGAATTTCTGAATTTCTTACTTTATCAAAATAATGCCTGTTTGGAAATATGCTGCAATGTTTCCAGAGACGTGAGAAAGGCTGGCTGGGTCACACCAGCTGTCAGTCATGTCATACAGTCATGTTGCTCGAGTATATTTCAGTTTGAAAAGTCTATTGGTAATGGCTTACCTACTCAGTCATTAAGTAGGTAGTATGCAGTACATATTAAGGATGTAGTAGGCTTGGCAGAACATTTGCATGTGATTTGAACACAGGCTTGTTTGTATTCCCCCTCTGTACTTATTATGACATAGAGTGCCATTTGATTTATTTTTATTTTTCAGTACAACATACATATTCCCAACTTCCTCTTGATCAAACACAGGTCAGCAAAGAGCAGATGTGACAAAACTAACAGAGGACTCATACAGTTATATAAGTCTTAGAAGCTTAAGTATTCAGTACAGTCCGAGCCCCCAGGAACGGCACCAGGCATTGAAGCCAATTTTTGTAGTGGTCAAACAGTGGAATTACATCATTTTTTTTGAGCATCACAACTATAGATGTATGTAAAGAACTGGATACTGTTTTTGAAGCAGGCTCTTGAAGCCAGAAACTTTCAACTACTGCGTGTTATATTACCTAAATGATCGGCACAGTTTCTGCATCACGGGGCCCATAGATCAGACAAACTGCAGACTTCCACAAGCCGAACTGGCCACCTCTGCTTTAGCATTCTACTGACTTCAATATTGATAAAATGTTCAATCTTGCTACTTTTCTAGATATCAGATATAGGGGTTGTGATGTTCAAAATAATTTATGCACCGAGTTGCACCGAAGTCTTCTTCACAGTGTAAGTCTATGGAAAAACGTCTCTCTCAGCTCAATGACATCACGTGACAGACACAGAAGTTGTAATTTCAACTGTTTGGCCACTACAAAAAATGGCTTCAAAGTCTGGAGTATTTCCTGGCGCCTGGCCTCGAACCCCACAAAATAAATTGTTACAATATAATTTCATCCATTCGGTCTGAGAGGTCTTATTTAAAAGTCTGAAAGCTGCACAATTAAATCATTTTACCACCTTTCAAGATAACAAGGGCTAAACCAGAAGATAGCCGAACTAAGGCTCTAGAGTGCTAGCTCCATGAGCCCCACAATATGGAAGTAATTTCATACCACAGAAATTGAAGCCCTTTTGGCTTAATGTGCCATTAAGTTACTTGAACAAATGGGGATCTGTTTCCAACATTGTATCCAGATCTCTCTATACCTCCATGGTACAAGCTCACAGGGCCACTAGCATGGCTGTCTTGTGTTTAAACACTTTGTTTTGGCAAAACTCTGGGAGTTTTTAACCAAAGAAAAACTTTGTTGTTGTTGTTGTCGTTAGATCAAATTATCTACTTAATTTGAATAGGCTGAAACTTCACACAGATTGCAAATAATGAGACCCTTTTGAATCACTCAAACAATCATGCGTAAAGCACTTTTGTTCAGTTATTTAAAGGCAACAGGTATTATTTTCAATAGAAAAAGAAAAGTAATTCTTAAAAGCGGTGAACAAATGAAGGCATATTAGTCCTTTGGGAGGCTTGATCAGTTAACAAAGCATAAAAAATAAATGCAGTTTGGGATTTTGTATCAGCAGGAAGCCACATGGCCAAACATCGTGGCTGCTTTTCAGCAGATCTGTGTTTAATAATTAGGCCATTTATGTTTGTAAAAGACAATTGTAAAGCCTACTGCAAGCCACTGCACTCTTTTCTTTTTATCAGCATTGTTCCTAAAACTCCACTGATGATTAAAAGTAATAGTTTGACATTTTGAGAAATATGCTTCTAAGGGGTTTATTTGCTATTATATTTAATATTTACAGTAAATGTATATACATAAAATATTAAGCCAGCGGGTTAGCTTATTTTAGCACAAAGCCTGGAAACCACTCTGCAGATTAAACAAACTAGATATAATTTATACATTTAGTTGGTGGATGTTTAACTTTTGGACAGAGCCAAGCTCGCTTTTTTCCCCAAGTTTTCTGCCTTTGTGCCAAGCTAAGCTAGGTTGCTGCTGGCTCCAGCTTCAAACATTACTTAAATCTCTAATCTAAACCTCTGCAAAAAAAAAGTCAATATTTTGCAAAGTGTGAAATAACTGAAAGAAATAAAGATTAGCCTTTTTTGGCCTCTTCCTTTTAGCATCAATCCAATCAACTCACTTTTGTAAACAGTAAAACCTTTTTTAAGATTTGTTGTCATGCCTTTATTATAGTGCAGTCAAAGAGTGACAGCAAAGAGGGAGAGAGAACGGGGATGGCACACAGCAAAGGGCCACAAGCCGGAATCGAACCTGGGCCGCTGCTAAGGACTCAGCCTACATGGGGCGCATGCTATACTCACTGAGCTAGAGGCAGTAGTGGCTTTACAGTGCATTTAATTACAGAGGTAATAGGAAAATATCCATCAAGTTATACAAACAAATACATATCACAAATACAATTACATTAAATATTTGATAATATATAAGTACACGAATGCCAAGGATTGATCCTTGTGGAACTCCATTACATAAACAAACTATTTTTGAGTCAGTTTCCAATAGAAAAATAACAACAGCAACAACAATGCAAATACACCTTGTCAGAAAGTCAAACCATCTTATCCTTTGGTCTAATTATGTGGTGACACAGTGCAGTGAAAAAACTCCACAGGAATGTGCATGTACGATACTTATGTTACCACAAACAGGAGTACTGCAGGTTGTCATAGTGAGCGAAATAATAATAACTACTTTTTGTATTTTGTATTTTATATGTAACTCCATGTTACAAACATTGTGTTTCTCTCTGTCACTTGCAGGAGGTGAAGTACTTCCAGTTTCCTGGAGAGCTGCTGATGAGAATGTTGAAAATGTTGATTTTGCCCCTTGTCGTATCCAGGTAAGAGCAACCCAGCTCCATAGCAACACATCATAACAGCTCCCCCCTCACACATACACATGAAAGCACCATGTGCACCATGTGAGCTTCATGCCAAGCTTTAGTCAAGAGTTGCACAATTATCTGGGTGGATACTGATTTTCAGTGCAGGAATGTGCTTGAGAAAGAAGAAGAAAAAGTCAGACTTTAATTAAAATAACTAAATAAATGAAGCAACATCAAATGCAATATATATATATGCGCAGATATTCTTATCCCTATCACAAGTTGCATCGATGTTCTAGAGTTGTATCGTATTGAATTTTTCTGTGCTGAAACGGACTTAACCAAATTAAATTAAATTGAAGTGAATTGCAAAGAGGAAATATATTTGCAGTTGCTGGGTCAGTATCATTGTCATTGCAGTCACTCTGCACCTACATAGTCTACATATAAAGAGGGGTTTCCACATGCTGCAGAATCACTTTGCCTCTAGCAGTGATTGATGTTACTTTGAAAATGTACCATCTGAGAAAGCAGGGCTGTTGAATCTACATGACTCACCTTTTCTTTTGATTAGGTGAGATGTGAAATTGGACAAGCCTTGCAGCATATTGAATGCTCAGCTTAGAATTTTGAAACTGCATCAGAATGACATGTTTGAATTTACTTTGTAGTGACTTTAGAGAGAATTGATTATGAATGTTTGACCTCGGCTATTGACTGCACTGCATAGAAGAGTGTAGTCATTTGAGAAATCCGGGTCCATAGTCCAAGAAATATCCTGAAATTGATGTAAATCAGTTGCACTGCAGAGTTTTTATTGCCTCAGAGATATTTTTCAACACACCAGTTGCACAATGTTTGTGGCACTTCATGACAAAAACAAGTCACTCACCATCTGGTGACAGAAGGTGTTTTGCACTAAGGATTTGCAGTGACAGGATAAGGGATATCAAAACTTTCGGGACTACTCAGCTGACCATCTGTATATCAATTACTCATTGAATTCATTAAGATTCATTTTTCTGGCATGCCTCTGGTAAAGAAAGAATCCAAAAATGGAGATGATTCTCTGTTAATTTAAATCAAAGGTCGCCACATTAAATTTTAACAACAGCAAAACTATATCAAAACATCCCTTTACAAACTCTCACACAATTCGTGTCCATTCATTTCTCATGTATCCAGTCATATGCTCAGTACTTCCCAAACAGACAGCCTTTTCAGACAGGGAACTGAACTGAAAGTGAAACAAATCTATACTCCATTGACGAAAACAGTCATTTATCCTCACTGAACACAGGAGCTGCTGGTCTAGCGCTGCCTCAGTCAGTTAGTTTACACAAGACATGAAAAAAAGGGAATTAAGACAAGACATAAAAGAAACACAAGCTATTATCAAAAAAATACAAATAGGATTTCAAAAGAGTAGACAATACGCATAAGCCAAACTTGGAAATGGATAAAACAGGATTTACAGTGCAGTTACACAGCAGTGTAAGATAAGAATGAATAGCTCCATATTGAGAGGCAGTGGTAAACAGGAAAGTTTTATGCCTCAATTTAAAAGAACCAAGAATTGAAGCAGACCTCAAGTAGATAAAGTAGCCTGGAGGAAATTTTAATCATGAACATGCACACATGGAATATCCCATATCAATTAGTGCAAGAGTTTCTGAGCACAAGCTTTTGTCTCTGTAATAAAACAATTCCCAGAGTTCCATATCTGATAAGTTTAACATATTTTCTCCGCAGTGTTGTGTTTTTTTCATGCATAGTCTATAGGATATTGCTCCCTGCCTATGCATGGCTGTATTTTGATTATTGTAGATGACAAGCATGACTTAGATGAGATTTTTTTCCCGCACCTTTTTCCACATCAAGGATTAAAGGGTAATGTGTATATGGAAGTAAACCTGTTACCCCTTTTTAGCTTTGGATGCATTCTTAGAAGCGCACAGCCTGCCAGATTCTCCAGTTTGACTATTTTAGGCCCAAAGCTCTTAGTTGCCTGCATGAGGTCAGTGATGTTCACCACAAAAAAAAAACTCCCAAAACAAATCATGCAAACACACCGGTTACATGCAGGGTGCTTTGTGCAATAAGCTACTTACAATCGCAACAGCAAAGACTGGATGAGAAGTTAATCCTCCCACCGTCACTCTATCTCTCTCTGTCTGTCTCTCTCTGCCTCTATCGCTCTCTGCGCCTCTGTGTCTTTCTCTTGTACTGTATGTTTCTCTTTCTGTCTTAATCTATGTTGTTTAATCACAAGGAAAAGGGCAGTAAGTGTCCATGTTTTTGCATTTATTCATGCTCATCATGGTCCACTCCCCCAAATTCACAAATTCAGAGCAGGAGATCACTTCAGTGCATGTTTCCTGCCAAACACGAGGCACGTGAGGGCAAGAGACGTTAATTACAACTAATCTGAGACAGTGTATGCAGGCAGGGGGCCAAACACAGCCAAGTTAAACACACCGCTTCAGCACACGGTAATGTCAAAGCAATCAGGGCAAAGATTCAACTGGCTGCCAGGGCTCCTGTTGAGTCTGCAAAACACTCAGTGTTCTGGTGCCTGCCTGTGACTCAATGGAGGCAATAAGGGATAATGGAAGTGGAAGTCACAGCTTGCTACTTAACTGCTGTTGAGTTTGTATTAATGTTCATCCATCCACTCACATCCAGTCAGAGATGATTTGTTGCATATCTGCATGTCTTTGCAACCTTCTGCAAACACTCATGTCAATCTAGCAACAAACAGCCTCGGTCGATACCCTGCTTTTCCTTCTCAGTCTCTCTCTTCTGCCAACTGATGACAGCCGAGTGTATCTAGATTGGGATGCACAGGCTGGCTGGTTGACTTGGTGCATGGTACAGTAGGGCTTATCTAGGGGTGAATATCCGCCCTATAGCCTGCCTGTCCCCATTTTTCCCCCCTCCCAGCGCCATCTGCGCACCAGCCAAAGCGGAAACCAGATTATCCCATAAACGCGTCATGCAGAATCAATGGCAACTCCACTTACTGCCTCCTTATGTTCCATGCTTCTTTTATTTTGAGGATTGGAATTAAAATGACATTCTAAAAAAAATAGTTTCTGAGAAAAATTTGTTCATTCTGGGTTTGTTGTGATTTCTAGCTGAAGAAAGCATTCATATTTTGATAAAGCCTTTGGAAGTTCTTGTTTACCAATGCTTTGACTGAGATTTGAAGGTCAGAGGTGAAGACGAGTTTAATGATATACAGCAGCCACACAAACATATGGCTGATCCAACCATATGTGAAGTGCTCGTCATCTGATAGTGAGGGGTAGGAGATGTCGCAAGTTGACCCAAATGGGTTTATTGCAAGAATTACTGAAGCTTGAGGTGACTAAGGTGAATGAGTCGCAGGGGAACCAGAGGAATCAGAGAAAATTATTTAGCAAGCAGTCAGGCGAAAGAGTGAATGGGATTCCTGGGGATAAAGGAAGGTAGCTGCCACAGAAACTGGAGCAAAGATGTGAAGATGAGTGGAAGGAAAGCTGGGCTTAACATACTGCGGCTTAATGCACTGATTGTCGCCAGGTGTGTGGAGGTGTGTGAGCTGGGTGAGATGATGAGCTGATTGCTTGCAGGTGTGTTGGTAGGCTGGGTCCAGGTTAGTGGCAGAGCAGGAATGAGACTCACAAATACACACACACACACACACACACACATACACAAATCAGGTACAAAAAAGGAGGGGGTAACATAGGGAAGAGACACCAGTTCTGCTGTCGTTGTGACAGTTCCTGTGTTTCCATCAACTTCTTTTTTATTTGAAGTGTTGCATTTGAAAAGTTGTACAGAAACAGCTAAATCAGACAAAACTTTTTTATGTATGTATGTTTGCTTTTGTCAAAAAAAGAGTTGATGTGCTGGCATTAAAAAAAACACCTTTGTTCAAAGAATTATAATGTAGCAAACACTTAACTCACGGCTGACCAGCTATTTCTCTGTTGCCATCTATGTACATTTTCCCAGATTATTTGTCTCCAGACAGCTTTAAAAGATGGCCAATAGAAGCTAAACGAAAAAAAGAAAGAACAATGAAAACCTATTTCAGAGGACCTCTCTCATTTTTATTTTCTACATTGGTTAGATGGCCAAGACAACTTGTTTTGTTCTAGGTTTGCAACCTTTCTCTTCCCTGTTTACAGTGTGATTTTACAGCACTGTGTAAAGTGTAGCCTATACCATCAACGTCTGATGAAACTATGCTTTGCATAGCTTTCTACATCGGATTACTTTTTTGTGTCATTTCAAAAGTTTGCTTAAAATCCTAAACATGACTAGTGAGAATTCACTGAGGTGTAAGGTGAGATCCTCTTGCTGCTTTGATGGAAAGTCCTCTTCTACATTCATGTTTTTATTAGAGGGGGAAATGCATGTTCTAAATATCTACACCTATGGGTTTCCATAACAGTGTTGTGCCAATGCTTACCGAATCTCCAGTCAGGTGGGCTGCCACTGCACAAGAGGGCATATGTGAGATGACATGAAGGTTTAAATAAAAGAAAACTAGGGATATGATAACAGGGAGCACACTGGACAATGGGAATTAAATTTTGAACAACTAATGTTACAGCTCTGTGCCGTTCACTCTGTATACATCTGCATGTTTACTTGACCCTTAGTTTGTTATAACTCGTCTCTCCATGTGTGGCTTTAAACTGAATGCTGACTTACACATAGTGAAGAAGAACAAATTGGCATGGAAGATGAGCAGTGTGAAACAGATTGGAGTGGGATTGGAGTGGAGTGATGAATTGGTATGTTGCAGTTGTGTAGGTTATTATGCTGTGTACATCTCTAAAGCCTGATGCAGCCTAACATGTTTTGTTGGTTGTACTACAAGAGAAACTGAGTTCCTTTTAAATTAATTCAAGTAAGGCTATTTCATCCCTCCATGACGCCATTCAGGAACAATGTCTAAAAAACTAGTTATTACACAAAGCAATTCTCATTAGATTCTCATTATCTATACAACATTACAACATTACAACTAAGTAAGTTTATCAAACATCTAAGCATTTCGTGTATTTTGTTTTGTGTTATTGCACAATTTGTCACATCAGCACTTACAATGCCAACATTTTTGAGTCAACTTCATTTTGGGTGATCTTTGACCAGTGGTAACGTGTATCAAGTTATCTTGACAGTACTGACCTTTGAAGAAACAGACAGCCAAAATAAAGCAAGCTATTGTGGCCTATTAGCTACAATGTTGTATCATTCACTTGTATTGAAGCTTCTTCTGTAGAAGTATAAACATGGTAGTAGTCAGTGGTACAAATACATCTTTTATCTATGTCATACGCATCCTTCAGTGTCTTTATGAGATGTGCTAGGCCTTCAGCTCAGGGTCTTTGCACACCAAGTCTGAATTTTTAGTCAATGTTTTTTTAAGACATTTCAAAATCAATATAGCCTCATGCTGTGCCAATCACATTTGCACATTGACTCAGAAACTTTCGTCCATCATTAAAATTTTTGGTGTAGGTTGTGTTTTTTTACATCCATCAAATGCCTTTAGAGAGTTTACTAAAGAAAATGTGGCGTAACCTGTGAAACATTTACATCTGCAAAAAAACAGTAACATTAAGGTGGATGATAATGACAAAGGGGGGTGTAATAGAGGATGTGGACCACAGAGAGAGAGCGAGTGACTGTGGTGACAGTTCAGGACAGCTTAGCCCCTTTAGGTAGCTGCTGTGCAAAATGCAAGACGCAGGCATAGAGTGGCAACAGCCAGAGAGATAACTCCTGTGGAAAGAAGCAAGAGAGAAATTGTGTTTTATCATTTTTTCTTATGTTGTGAATTTAACAAGAACGCATTGGATTCCATGTGTAAGGTTTCTTTGCGTAATGATTTAAAAAACAAAGAATACAGACTTTGTGTGTAAAGACTTTAACACAAATGTAAAGCCATCTATGGCAGTAGTACAAGACACTGACAGCAATTAACATAGTAAAAAAAATTGAAAGAGAACACAGGGTGGAGGGAGGTGAGGTGGACGGGTCAAACAAAACCGGACTTTCACCTAGGGGACTGCAGTTTGTGTCCCATGTGAAACTAACGGTCAACTTTGTTTTAACCTAATGTTACATAATTTAGGCCACGTTCAGTCATGGGTCACTGTCATCAATCAGTACGCCAATAAATATTAAAGTAAGATTAGATATTATTAACTAACAAATTTACTAATTTTAACCTCAAACATGATGTATTTTCTAAAACTACCAAGTAGTTTTGTTGTCTAACCCTAACTGTGACCGTTTCACAACATTAATCACGTTATAATGTATTTCAGCTTTGTGTCATAAAGATACTCTAAAGGGTGCCCTGTGCAAGGCACGACAGGGTGTGCTAAAGAATTGGTATTTGACAACCTAGCAATGACAATATGTTGAAATAAACTAAATGAAATTACTGTCCCCTTAGCGACCAGTAGTTTAGTGGACTGTATATATATATATATATATATATATATATATATATATACAGAGTATATCCAACTCTGTTTCTGGCCACTTGCAGTAGGTCTATACCCTACTATCAGCCAAAAAGTTATTGGAATGTAAAGGAGAGTAAACAAACTTCATTTTCGGTAACCTACCCATCTACCTAGCAGTACTCATACCTCGTCAACAACATCTACACCACTATTAGAAACTGAACTGAGCTCATGAGCTGACTTTTTATTGAAAAGAAGTGGCGTAAAGGAGTGAACGGAAGGCAGTGAGTAAACAACATAGAGAAGCTCGGAGAAATGTTTAAATTAGGCAACACATTGCGATCCCAACTCGTCACATGTTGCAGCTATGTCAATGGACTTGACTATATATTATACGAGTTAGGTGTCCTTCTGCGTCAGTTGTTTACGCTCCTGGATGCCACTTCTATGATGTTAACAAATGCACATGGTAGTGTGATGGGGCGCACATTTGTGTTTAGGCAACACAGTCACAGATGGTTAGGTTTAGGATGAAGAGGCACATGGTAATGTCAAGCAAAAATAACATTGAAATGGGAAGCAAATGGCAGACTCCCTGGCTTGTGGGACCCATCTGCCCCCCTGCTGTATGGTCCCTGATTGATGAATATTGATCTAAACAGTTCGAAAAGTATAAATAGGATCTACAGCACATAAAGAATTGAGATTGATAAAAAAAATAAATAAATAAAATACAGAACGCAGGCTGTTTAATAGCACAGCACACTTCATCCTCTAGGAACATGAAAATATAGAAATTTATTGTGTGTAATTTCATAGTTCTTTTATTGATTGTTGGGTTTGTTACTTTCTATATAATGCTACTATTTTTTCTGCCTTTTCTGTAAAGTAGAAACCTAGCCTCTGACAGTAATGTCAGGCAGTGGAGTATGAAAAACAAGAGGTTTATAGAGAATTGGTTTCCTTAATCTCAGCACACAGAGAGACAGACAAACTCACAGCAGCACAGCAGAGCAAGCAGGGCACTGAGGATTTCTCTGATCCCTGACCCTGTTGGCCATAAAACCACAGTCACCCTAACCAAGAGCACAAAACTCATCTGAGAACTCATTAAATCAATTGCTTATTAATTCCTTAAATTGTCTGTTTTACTGTTTAGTATATTTCACTAAGCAATGGCGGAAAAAAAGAAGTTCTCTTGGCTTCACCTCGATGTTGCTCTTCCACAAGTCTGGATCAATACATGACTAAAAACACATATAAAGCTGACCAGACCCTGATCTACATATAAAACACATTGCACCCTTTTCCCAGACTCAACTTGTATTGACTTGCAGTGAAAAGTATAGCATCTATGTCAGCAGGGTGACAAGCTTCAAAATGATGGGAGCCACTGAGATAGATGACACATACTGGCATGCAACTGATTTCCCCAAAGAGCCCCCGAGGCTGTTTTCTGCAGACAAATCCAACATATTAATGGTCAGTGTGGCTTGGTCTATCAACACCTCTTCTCAGGGTTGTTTTAATACATGGATTGGCAAGGGATTGATTTGGAAAGGCCTTGAAGGCAAAGGAAGGACCTGTTACAGCAGAGTCAATATATTATTATCTTTAGCCTGTTATTTATTCCATGTTGTGGCAAGTCTATTGAAAAGTTTTTCTCTGTACCTACTGTATGCTGAATTAAAAACTGTTGACTACTTGAGTCACGAAATAATCCTGAAACATCAACCACCATGAAATAAAACAGCAGTGTGGCCTATAATGATCCAAGCGGCTGAGACAAAGGCCACAGTGTCACAACCACATGTCATGGATGTCATGGATAACCCCCACCCCCACCCCACCCCCTCCAAGGATCCTCGGCCTTCTTTTTTTCATCTGGACGAAGGATTACTGTAATGCTCTTGCTCAGCGAAGGTGCAGCAGGGAGGACTGTAAGCCCCATATGGTCTAAAAGTCTTGTGGCAGATCTGTTGTACGTGTGCCTGAAACCTCACGATAGAGGCACACTGTAATCCCACCTTGACTCAGATATCAGAGAGGACAGAGATCTCAGTCTGTTAAGTATCAAGTGTTAAGTTATTCAGTTTACTGTCAGTGAGAAGCCGAGAAGCAGTGGCTGAAGTGCACTGATGTTGAACACTAGAAAATGTTCGAAATGTACGTTTCTGCTTACATGTTCACAAGCTGAGTATCTCATTGTGAGGTGGATGCTGTGACATATAGGTGAGACAGCTGCCAAGCTGCAAACTACTGTTCAAGACCAACACATAAAACCGGTTTTATTTTAACAACATACAACAGCATTTCCAGCTTTGATTGTGGCACCAAAACTGGGTGTTTTTAGCAAAACGTTGTGCTATTTCCAGCCATGATTGCGCCAACAAATCAGATATTTTTTTGGCACCACTTTGCGTCAAAACACAATGATGACCAAGTGTGTTTTTTTTCCTAAACGTAACCTACACAAACTACAGGGTTGTTGAAACGTACGTATAATAACATACAAAAGTGACACATCCATGAGGCATGGCATGAGCTGTGCCTTAAAAAACTGCCCTATGCTTGTTTTCTTTTCTACAGAAATGCACAATGCAGCATTTATTCTGATGCTTGAGTTATTCTACAACTGGTTTCCAACTGGGTGGGTTGGGAGCCACCAAGGGGCGCGAAGAAAAAACTACTGGATACCAAGATAATTAAAGAGATAGGAAAGATACGCCTCTTTCATTTTACATTTCTTTTAAGGTCGTAACCTGTCAATTAAAGGTAGACGTGACTTAATTTTAAAGCTGCAATCTTTTACATTTACACATAGATTACATGTGTATATAAAAGGGGATTGCTCAAAGTGTCTCACTCAATCAGTGGATACATTCTTTTAGCACCACAACCCACACAAAATGACTTGTTTCATTCCTTCTTATAAAATTTGGAAAGTCACAAGCACCGCAAAATTAATTTAATTAATTAATTAATTTTTTATCATCAGTCAAGTAAGCAGAGGGCTAAACCAGAAGTATGCCTGCTCTGTGGGCCCCACAATGTGGAAGATCCGTGTTATTACATAAATAGATATCTGTTCATACCAGAGAAAGTTTCTGATGGATATTCGATGGCTACACCGCAAAACCCCAAAATGCTGGGCCTTGCCTCCAGAGGCTTTATCAACATCAGACTGATAGCTGATGCTTCCGAGATTGTGCACAAGCTGATCCACATTGTATCAGACATTAGAGTAATCACATCTGGAAATGTCCAACAGCAGGTGTGATTGAATGAAGGTTTGTGTTCACATTATAAATGTGATGTTTTTCTCTGTGAGAGAGTCAGTTTATAAGGCTTCGTGAGTGTGTGTGCACGCGCGTGCGCGAGAACGTGCGTGCGTGATGTGTTTTCATCAGCCAGTGGTTGTGATTCTAGCCAAAGAAATGAGTTCAAATTTAAAAGTTCAAAATAATCTGTTGGTTAATCAGCAACTAATCTGAATATTTTGGCTTGAGATAAGAACTTTGTCATTTGAATAAAGAAGTCGTCAACTAAATTAGAGTTGCTTCAAAAGATGTTTCATATTTTTCCATGCCTTACTATTCACATTCAGTCTGAAGTTCTTATGAGTTTCATAGTTTCATTTTGCCACCTCGCAAGACAGCACATGAAAGACTCAAGATAAGACAGGAGAAAATATGACATTTGACCGTGATATTATTGGCAGATTTAAATGCACGGAGTGGAGAGGAGCAGGAGGAGGAGTTCATGAGATAAATCCCTGGAATAGCAATTCTAATTTTTTCCCCTGTTGATCTCCTGGAAGCACTTTCTGGTTTCCCAAAGAGCCGCAGTGGAAAAAGAAAAGTAAACATCTGGACATACAATTCAGTTAAAACCGTTTGTCTGCCATTTCCCAGAAGATTGATGTTTTGCTGTGCTGTCAGTCCTCCTCAGCTTGACATTCTGATTTTGAAACTCTGATTTTTTCCTGCTGGAGTTCATGTAATCACTGACCAGCGCTGGCCGAGCCTCGTAGTTATTGCTGCTGCAGCTTCACCTGTTGTCCAATATACCAAAAGGTGTATTTACACACAAAATGTGTATCTTTCTGTTGTTATAATTCCAGTCACATCACAATGCTCTACCCAAAAAACAGACAAAGGTGGACCTTTAGCTGAGAATTTCATAAGCTGTTCTATTTAATAGATGGGAATAACACAGGGATGGAATATTTTTAACTTGTACATCAGTCCATTTGCTGCAGTGGTACCTGTGACAGGAATTCAAATCATGGTTATCACATCCTAACCTAAGGTATTCTTTGACCCCATAATGGCCCCGTTAATGGACACTAATGCATTCAAAATGTCTCATGTCCCCATGTTCTGTTGGCAGCAGTTTACTGCTAATTGCGTTTAAATGGCCATCACACTTTACAGTTATTCATGGAAGTAGTCTTAAACAGAACTAGAGTGGTAGATGTTCAGCTGAGTGCGTTAAAAAGGTAGCAACAGAAATACTTTCATCAAGAAGGACCTTAATTCTTTTTAGGTCTGAGTAAAAGATGTCTGCAATGCAAAGAGCAGTGATGTTTTTGGTCAAAATGTTCACTGAAATACAATATCTTCCCAGAGTGCCCAGAGGAAAGCAGAGATTGAGTTCAGCGAGGGTTTAGAAAAACGCATGCCAGGGTGAGATGTTTGAAACACGGATCAAGAGCTGGTTTGAACTTACAATGAGTCCTACAGAATTACAAGTAAGAAAATATCTTTCTGAAAGGGTTTATTCAACGTGAAAAAGAAAAACGCTACTACAAGAAACACAAAGCAGTGGAGCCGATGCACTTTGCTGCGTGCCTTTGTTCAGCTTAGTTTAGGGTCAGCTGCAGATATTCACGTCTGTAGCAGCAGGAGGTTCAGTTGGTTCAATACCTTGCTCCTTCTATTAGTGGAAGAAGCTGAAGCAGTCATTGTCGTAGCTGTTATACCTGTGGTATAAAGAATCACTCATTGATTTACAACCCAGAGGATGCATGAGCAGATCACTTTGTTAAAGCCATGGTTATATGACAAAGAATATTTTATCCAGCTAGTTGTATAATTTAATTAATATAAAAGGGCTCATGTCTATTTATCTCAGGCATATTCAAATTCACATTTTCATTCACATTCACAGAAATAGATAAATGGTAACACGGTAACGCCAAAGAGCTGCACAGAGTGCCTCCAGCCTTTTACCAGCAGCTCTTCATAGCAGCTTCACTGTTGAGTGGCTGCACTTCAAGAAAAAGCTCAACACTTTTGGGAAATAAACTCAATGACCTTCTTACAAAGAGTGAAATGAGAGGGTTGAGATCACGCTCATGTCTGCACTCTGAGTACAAAGGCAGAGGGAGAAGGACAGCTTCACTTAGCACTTATAGAAGCAGGGAGAAACAGCTCTGTTTCTTCCTAAACATGCTTTAAAGCTCAGTTTGTACAAGCACAGTAACTTCCTAGCTTCATATTCAGCACACACACACAGGAGTGGTTTCAATCTTCTCATCAAACTCACAGCAGGAAAGCAAATACTGCTGTGCATATTTCACAAAATGTCTTGCTGTCTTTTAAAGCTAACATATGTAGAATTATGTGTAGAAAAAAATATGTAGAAAGAATAAAAGAAGAAGTAACTCATTCATTCTTTTACAAATTCAGAGTTAAATTCATAATCCCCAAACATACTATTGGTCAGTTCAATACTCTCAGAGGAATTCCTGCTACTGACTCACTTGAGCCTAGTGCACATGTACACATTTGGAAATGTAACTTTTTAAAATAAGTTTTGACCTTTCACCACTCAATTTGTTTAAGGTCACTGAATTGAAAATGTAAAGCTGTTTCTGTCTTGTTACGTAACATCAGTGTGTGCACTACTGACACCTTTGTGATGTGTCACAAATTAGACATTTTTTTTGAATGGTGGACGTGACCAAAATACTGCTTAGCTTGCTAACAGGACTTTGTACATATTTACCCATAAATGTGCAGTCACTCTTCCACTATAGTGAGAAACAGAGGATGCAGAATGGTCAGTGCTTCAGGTAGCAAATTTGTGTTTTCTGGGATAGCGCAAGGCTATTCAAAGGAGGCTGGGACACTTTCTTTGACGAGAATTAAAAGGATGATGTCCGCTCAGGTGCTCCTCAGGTGTACTTTTTTTTAGCCTCCTTGGTTGCACTGAGCCTGACAGAACGTTTTGGGTATACTCAAACGGATATACAATGCAAAGTTTTCATATAGAAAACATTCGTTTTTGGTCTTTTATTAAGGATCTTTTCATTAATAACAGACACCTCTGTGAAACACATCAATCATCCTTCATGTTCTATGGTAATGTGCCAGCTATTGAGCCTTTCAGCAACTTAACATCAGTTTTTACTGCGCATCTCCCAATGATATATCGCAATATTGCGCAGTGACTGTTCCTCTTTTTAACCTCCTTGAGATAGCAAAGCCATGACACGTCCTACTAGCTGCTACTTGTTGCTTTCGTTGATAGGGTTGGTTAGGTTAAAGAAAGAGGAGTGAGGTAGGTCAGGGCTATGGTAAGAATGGCAGAGAAAGTCAATCAGAGGCAGAGTTAGGCACAAAGCGCACAAAGGGTCAGGGTTGGTCTGGAGTGCTATTGACAGCACTTCAGTTGTGTTCTTGCGTGTTTATTTGGACAGAGATTTTACAGTGCTTGTTTGGATGGGGGTTTTGAGCCCAAATAATGGAAAAACTGTGTTTTCACAAACACCTGTATGGACTAGGCTTTGGTCTAGTATGACCATTATCTTATGTTGGCTGATGTTAGCAAACTTAATATTATGTAGCTGAGATTACATGACATTACATAGTCAGTTCACTGACTTTATGACTTTACTCTTCTTATGTTGATGTTACACACTTTGATGGGTTTCAGGCTACTATTATGATGAAACTGCTACTTAATGGCTACATTCCTGCAAAAGTTAGCCTTCTTTAAGGCCTTTTAGCCTTTTACTTCTCAAGCATATGTCTATGGAAATTGCCCAGTTCAGAATTTGCTTTTGGATGAAGTGAGAATATGAATCTGTGACTGTTTGGACAGCAGTCTATTTCTATGCATTTTAGCTGGCAAAGTGACTTTGTTGCCGCTCATTTTATTATAGAGGCACCAGGCACCAGGCCATGCTGTGATCTCAGGCTCCAGTCCAAAACTCATGTGGCTTTATATCTTTTGCAAGTGTGTCAGCAGTTGTGTCATTTTTGTGGCTGTAAGAAAATATTTTGTGGCTGTGGTAAAAACGTTTAATCCTGCGACTGAAAATCACTTGCTGTTGAAACCAATCCCATACTTGTAGTCAAATATGAGGAAAAATCAAATACTTTCAGTGTTTTCTGTGAAAGATAAATGGATGGTTTGCTAAGACACATTCACACCTTCACATCCTGGGGACCTCACTTTTAAGCATCTCTTAAAACTTTTTAAATTTTCACAGACTGTCTGAAAATTTTGATTTCAGACTTTCTGATGATGTAAAGACGGGACCTCATTCATCAATCGCTCGGAAGAAAAAAAATCTTCCTAAAACCTATTCACAGAGATTCTGACATTCAAAAATAACTTCTAATTTGAGATTTGTTCTTGAACAGAATCAATGCACACCCGAGAGCACACTGAATGTTTTCAAAATGATTGATTATGATTTCTTAAATTCTACAGTTGTATAATATTATAGGATTTAAATTTAAATAATGATTTCAATATTTCAATTTAGAATATATATATCATGAATAAACAATAAACAATTCTACTTCATATATTATGCACTCCTCTCAGTTTTCAGCATTCATTAATAGAGTAATAGCATCCAATGCATCATTTTTTTGTGTTATAGTATAACTAATACTAACAGAAAATATGAGCGCTCGGTTGGCGTTCACTTCTTGGAAAAATACCTCCTCTGACGATTTCCTTTTTTTTTTTGAGTCAACCTTTTAAGACTTTTGTTTGGGCCTTCTTAACCAAATTCTTTTCTTTTCAGTGTCTGTGTGCACATGGCCACAAAAAGCTGTGGTAGATATTAGTGAATGAGTCCCAATGTGACTGTGACAGACAGGAGACTGAGGCTCTCTATCATACATTTCAGAGATGATAAAAGGAGGATAAAAGGGTGAGGTGCAGCACAGGCAGTGACTGCACGGAAAGACTCAGCATCCCTATCCAAACGCTTGCCAAGTCAAACCAGATTACACTTTGAACAGGGATAAAATCTTGTCACCCCAGCTCAAGAGACAGAGTAAAGAACTCTCCGATCTCTCTCTCTGCTCTTTGACAGGCTCCCTCCTGCTGCTGCGCCTCTATTTCAACATCATCCCACACATCTTCCCGCAAATTACATCTGCTGCACATTTACACCAGCTGAGACACAAACAGCGTTGAATGAGCGCTTTTTTTAATTCATTTTTTGAAAATTAACAGTGAATGTCACAACATCAGTGTAGCAACAATGAAAACCTAAACACAACTACTCAGAGCATCCCATTTAAATGCAAATTACTCTCCTCTGTTCATAATGTTTATGAATACAGTTGAGGCTTTCTGTGACATAAGAGAAAGGACTGCAGAGCTCTGAATGGCTTGATTCACATTTCAAGAGTAGTAGAAAAGGAGCTAACAATAGAGAGATTTTGGGAAAAAATACATTTGCTTTGCTGCTTTCTTCTTCTGCCTTGTATGAGAGCAGTATCTTATGGTTAATGGACCATATTTACATGGTGCTTTTCTAATCTAAGCGACCACTCAAAAAGCTTTGCAAAACAAGCTGCATTTATTTACATTGGATCCCCATTAGTTGCTACCGTAGCAACAACTATTCTTCCTGGGGTCCACACAAACAAGACAAAACATACAAGATCAATCAAATACACATTAGTAATAAAAAAACATGAATAAGAAATATAATCACAACAAACCAGGAGCTAAAATAATTCATAGTGTATGAGTACAAAGATAGTTTAAAATAGTATCTTGCCCAAGGACACTTTGACGTATAGATTGCGAGTGCAAGACATAAACCAACCGACCTTTCAATTACTAAACAACTTTTCTGGTTTGACAATAAGCTTAACAAGAGTCAATCCAATGGCCTGAAAAGATGTTGGCATTACATGTTTCTGCAAACTGCGGATACATAACAATTGCACATTATTATTTAGTGGATACATCGAAACTTTATGTTTCAACAGCACAGTGGTTAACTTTATAGCACAAACAACACTTGGTTATGGAAAAGATCATTTTTTGGCTCACGATACCCTGTTTGAAGGGCACAGTCCCCAAAGCATTGCTTTAGTTAACAACTACCACTTTTTATGGCACTGTTATTTCTAGCTTTACCTCGCTAAACTGCAGGTCTACCACTTTCTCAACAGAGCTTTGATTCTCTGCTCAAACCTGACTGGACCTGACTCAACCGGCCAGGTTCAGACTGCAGTTTCTCAAAATTTTATCAGGCTTCAGGCAGATTTAGATTAGGTCCTGGTGTTTTGTTTGTTGCTTGTTTTAATGCTGACCTTGCAGCCTTTGTAATGTTATTAATAATTTATGGGCAGTGTTGCCATCAACACATCATGACTCCAGAAATGTTACTCAGTCTCTATTTAATAAATATTGCATATGAGATCTGGTTTCTGGTTTCCAAAAGAGCTCCAATTAAACAAAAAAGTCAGCACCAGTGCACCAGTTGAAACCATTATTCTGCCATTTCCCAGAAGAGTGATGTTTTGCTGTGCCTTCAGTCCACCTCAGCTTGACATTATGATTTTGACCTTCTGATTTTTCCAGCTGGAGGTCATGTTATCACTGACCAGTGGGCAAGCCTCATAGTTATTGTATATGAGGTCAGGTCACAAATGTCTTTTACAGCAATAATACCTAAGTTTATTTTTACTTTTGTTTTTGGTTTTTTTTTTTTCTTACAGTGGAAAACTGGGTTTTAACTGAGCTCACACCCAAAACTGCTACTGTGGTTCAGGCTTGGAAAGATTTTTGTTGGGCCGGATCATAGCTCTACTTGATCACTTACTTTTTGTTATTGTGTAACTTTGGTGAATCCAAACTAACCTGTTATAACACCAAAACACATATTAACATTAACTATCTGATCAAGGCAGCAGTAGACCACCAACTGTTCAGCTAGCTGAAATACAATTTTTGCGTCTTGAGCTTAGATAAGTTTCACTTTCATTTCAATTCCACATCACAAAGGGCTGTTTGTTTGGGAATTACGGAGCATACTGTAAAAATTAGACTTGGATTACACATAGTTGTGTGAGAATTTGAAAACAGATGTCTTGATACAGTTTTATTATGACCCCTAGGACGTCAATTTGTCATGCATTGCCTGTGTTTTTGAATTCTTTGTTCATCGGAGAGGCATGCAAGAAAAGGTTTCCTTCACAAATTCAACGTAACAAGATGAGTAAATAATACACTAATTGTCAATTTGGGGTTGAAGTATTCTTTTCATTGTGCAATTTACTGCCACTTATTTCTTTTTTCCATAAAAGCTTTGAGTGCAAGTGGGCTTAATGAGCTGAACATCTGCAACAGCATGCCAATGAGCTAACATTTCTAGGGAGGTTTGAATTCAGTTTTTAAAGAATTCACTTCCTAAAGTCCTTATCAATTTTTACAATAACTTCTAGCTTCCTGTCTGTCTTTTGTGTCTCTGCTGTTTTTGACTTTGTGTGTCTGCACCTCCTCTCTGTGCTTCAGTTTGATGTCAGGTCTGGCTGCCTTGGACGCCAAGTGCTCTAGCCGCCTGGGCATCATGACAATCTCCTACTACCTCTGGACCACCTTTGTTGCCGTGGTCGTGGGCATTGTCATGGTGTATATCATCCACCCAGGCGGAGCTGCTCAGAAGGAGGACTCTGAGGACAGCAAGAAGCCGATGACCAGCTCTGCTGACGCTCTGCTGGATCTCATCCGGTAAGACTCTGTCACAAATCTCTAATGAAATGTAAGCTCAGAGAAAACTGTCATCACCCTTATGGGAAAGTTTAAAAATAGCAATCTAAAAATATCAATGGTGCCATGGTGTAAAAAGGTCTGGGAACCATTTTGTTGTTTAGAGTTTTTTGTTTATCTATTATGTGTTGAAGATGTGCAAAAAAAAACCACCTGAATGTTCAAACACTTTTGGATCAATATGCATGGGTTTTGGGGCAATGGATAGTCGTCAGAATGGAAAGATTCAACGTTTTCTATGGAGGCAGCTGCATCTAAACTTTATGAAGTTTATACTTTCAACAACAATTGTTGAAGGTCATACCAAACCTTGCTCGGAAAAAGAAAAAAAAAAACGCCCTCCCCAGAATCTTTAGACATATTTCTGACGCATTATAAATGGTCAATGTGTTCTTGGGCTGTATGTATGGGCTGAACTATACTTTGTTTTGTTCATTCTCCAGACCCAAATCTTATTACACTACACGCAATCCCAAACTGTTTTTTCTTTTGTTTTGTTTTGTTTTGTTTTTATGTTATCTTAACTTTTTCTGTCTTTTTTTCTTACCTTGTATAGGTTGCACATTAAAAATGTTTATTTTTTCTATTTGTTAAGACAATCAATATAGGTTCATGTAAAAAAGTAAGTTAAAAGTAAAAAATAGAATGGAAAAGTTTAAAGACAATGTCTGGTCGGATTTTCAATAAATCCATATGGAATCATTTCAACAGGACAAGGAAAAATCAATCAGAATATGGACTTGTTTCATAACATATTGAATTTAAATGTTGCTCAAGTGCTTGCTTAGGATTTTGTGATTTTGCAAACAAAGTAACAGCTGTTGACTTCAGCACAAATAAGAGCAAGACTTAGGGGAAAAAAATAATGAGAGAGCAAACAGATTCTTCGACTTGTGTCCTTAGAGGAGAGCTGTAAGGGAGAGCAATGTGTCATCATGCTCATTACAGATGCTGCATGCGTGGCACGTTCACTTAAAGCTGTTTTATAATAGAGCACCTGCAATGTGTAAATGTCTTGCTCTGCGTGTTGTTTCACGAGGACTGAAGTCGGAGAAGTGGCAGAGGTCAGAGCACAAAGCCTGAAGCCTCGTGTGCCAGTGGGTTATTGTGCTAAGCTAATTAAGCTGCTGAAGGTTGGAGTGGGTGTGTTTGAGGTGAACCTGGGTCAGCCGTGCAGTGAGAAACATGACGGTGAGGCTCTGAGAGCCACTGTGTCAGTGTGACAGTCGGTCAGTAGGATAAAGACATCAACCTGTAAGGCAAAGAGCTGCTGAGCTGTGACTCCAACGGCAGAATATTTAAATTTATGATGCTATTTTATCCCAAATGCACAGTAAAGTAGAAATGGTGTGATCGAAATTTAAAAATAATTCAGGTTTGCTATTTAAAAGTTAATTTTCTTTTCATTCTCTGTTGATTTTAAATTTGTTTGTGATATATTTGAAAATTTAATAAGAAAATCAAATCAAACTGAGTATAAATTGTCTTTGAATGAGTCACTTTGAATCAGAATGCAAAAAGAGGGAGTTATCAACTGGCCAAGCCCATGAAATCCAACTGTGTACTCATCATGAGGCAGAGGTGAATCTCTGTCGTTCACGGGCTCTCAGTGCGCGCGCGCGTGTGTGTGTGTGTTTTACAGAGCACAGCTGTGCTCTGGATTTATCCTGCAAAGCTTCTTTACAGCCTTCATCTATCATGCAGGCATACTATATCTGTACACTCACAAATGGGCCCAACTGTCTGTACTCATGTGCATGTTTGTGTGTGCAATGATTATGCACAATGAGCCCACTATGCATGAATATGTGCACACTTGGATGTATTAAGGGCACTGAGGTCAAGTGCTTCATTAGCCTGCTTTGCTCTTTCTCAGACACAGGATACACTGCTGAGTGGCTAAGTGGTCAAATCCATGCACAAACCTCACTGTAGTCCACTGACATGCACCATATTGTCCCAGTATATCTTCGCCATATGTCTTTTAAGTCACTCTGTTGTATGCACGAGCTGCAAAACACAATATGCCTTTTAATCTCTCTGCGCCTGAAGTGTGCTGTCTGAATTTTGATCGTGATTCAAGCTCTGTGTTGATGTTGGATTTGCAGCAAGTGCTAATGCATCGCAGATTCTGTTGTGATAGACAGACACATTCTGTGCATAAAGATTGTCACATAATGAATTACTATATTCAATGGCCTGCAGTTAAAAGGCAGCAGTCTGCACCACAAACTAAACACTGTATTGAAAGATTTGTCCATGAGCAGGAATGTAGCTCAACATGGAAGTGAAAGCATCGCTCTGTTGTTTTTTTTAACGTGAAAGTGCAATTAAAATGTTGTCCCATAAAATAATTAACAATTGTGATAAATAATCTTGTTCTCAGTATTGATCAAAATAATTGTGATTTTCATTTTGGCGGTAAACTAATTAGGGTATTTGTGTACCATTAATACGTCCACCAAAAGTGTTTGGTTTTGCCACTGACAGCCTCAGATTGTTATTCTAAGTGTCTGACAACTTAATGGACCTTTTTGTTAACCTGTTTTTTTAAAGAGTAAGATCATTTTGGTTCAACCAGAAACAGCCCAAAAATCGCTATTGCCAAACCCACCAGACTCTCTTTAAATAAACATTCAGCATGTAAAGGATGAGTATATTTTCTTATCCAGCTGGGTGAATTTCAGGTTTATTAAACCAGAGTTAGTGATTGTTGTTGCAGTGAAAATATGAACCAAGACAGCTTTTGTGAGTTTTTGATTGCGTTTGTCAGCGTCTGAAGTGTGTTTTACAGTCATAAAAATTATGATTTATTACTATTTGTTTTCCTGTATTGTTAAATTGGTCTTAGTTTGCATTGTAAAAAACATTTATTTTTTTTCACATTATACAGTACAGAAAGTGTTCACACTTTGCTTCCTGGACTGTAAATAATCTGCAAACCATATACAATCTATTGAGAGTCCCTTGAGATTTGTATCTTGGTGAAAGGGCTGTTTTTCTGGATACCAGAGCTTTACAATGTGCCTTTCACACATTTGGAGTTTCATATCCTGTTCAGGGACACTTCAGCGTATTGCCTTGAACCACAGTCACATTGGTATCCGTGAGATATGTGTGTGACATTCAATTTATTCTATTTTTGCCCCTGAAATTAACATTCCAGCATAATAAGTGTACACTGGTGGTGGCCTTGCCCTCTCCTCTGCCATGTGACAGCACCAGAAGCCTGAACAGTTCCTGTAGCAATGCACTGTTAACCCTTCTGTGCGCTTGCAGTACTTGAAATGACAGCCCACTTTAATCATCTGGCCTGAGCAAAAGCAAAAAAAATCATTGAACTGAGTGATTTAAAGGAAATGATGGTGATTATCAGTATCTCTGCCCATCCATCAATTATCCTTTGCAGGGTCGCAGAGGGGATGAACCATAACTCACATTTTACGAGCGATGGGGGACAGGTCTCTGTCACAGGGCTGACACATAGACAGACCACCGCAATTTAGAGTCTATAATCAGGGTGATTTCTATGTATTTGGGTTGTGAAAGAAACCTGCAGGAAACCCATATAGGCAACATGCAAAACCCCAACCTGGGCACTTTTCTTTGGGAAATGTGTTTCATCACAGCTCTGGTTGTAGGGCATTCATTTTCTTTCCACTCAAGATATCTCTACCTTTTACACTCCCTTAGTCCATGTCTCCCTGCTGCACCTGCTCCCTCATCTTCCAGTTTCACTCCCTCCTTTGTCACCTGAGCACCTGAGTCCTCTCTGGTGCAGGTACTCTTACTCAATACACTTGTTTGAATGAGATTTCACTGGGAATGTGGGATTTTTAGAGTATATCTCCTTCCTAAAATCAAAGATGCTTTCAGTGAAAAATAATAAAGATTGTTATTGTTGTTTTCATCAGCCAAGATAAATGCAGAGAGACATATTGACTGACAGTACAAACCATTGCAAACAGTGGTTGCTTTAACGAGGAACATTAATGAGCTGACTCCAGGTAAAAGGTGTCATCCCTCATTGACGTACATATTGAATTAAGACAAAAGACAAAAGACAGAGATATAATGAAGAGATTCAATACATGGTAAAGAGGATTTTCAAGGGTAAAAGAGATGTAGATCCTGCAAGTTCCAAAGATGCTATTTTGCAAAGTTTTGCAGAGTCTTGCTGACCATGAACATATTGTATGTATTGTGTGGTTTCATGATGACGTATATTCAAAATCAATTTAAAGAGATATGCAATAAAACATGTTTACAATGAATTATCCACCTTCTTCTGTTGTGACCTTGTCTGTGACATTTTACTTAGAAAATATTATCTGCCATCCAGTGAAAGACTTTTCAATATTTCTCATCATTCTCTCCCTCAGCAACATGTTTCCAGCCAACCTGGTTCAAGCTACGTTTCAACAGGTATGTCAAAATATTGAACGCAAAGACAAACCAAAAAGTTCAAAACACAAACTATCAAGGTTGGTGTTTGGAGCAACAGGGAGTGGACCCAAATGCACGTAGTTCAGGAGGCAGCAGGAGGATTTCACAACAAACACTACAAAGCACAAATGGCAGCATTTCCAGTCATGATTGTGCCACCAAAACTGTGTATTATCTGCCAAAACATGATCTTTTCCTAACTACTATCAAGTGTTTTTGTGCCTATATATAATTAATGTAACCACGGCATTGTTTAAACTTAAAGATGCGTTAACTTTCAGCAAATAATAAAACATTCTGGCAATTAGATTGCAAGCAGACAGGAAACAAGCCAACAGTTAGAAGGCAGACAGTTAACAAGAGACCACATTGCAACTGTTGATGAACTGACAGAGGAACAAAGTAAGTGGACCTGTATATGTGAGAGTGGCAAATGAGGGAATGACATGCAGGTGAGACGATGCAGGGAAGGCCAGGCAGAGCTGATTACAAAAGTGAGAACAGGTGAGCAGATGGGAAGGGCAGTAAGGTGATGGGGAAAGGAGGGAAAGTCCAAGGCCACCTGGTGGATGTTAGAAAAATGGCAATAGAGCAGCTTTAAGAATGGAGAGAATTGATAAAAAAGCAAACTGTGACACAAATGGCACCAATTGTTTGTTAAAGCAAAAACTGTCGAAGAAAGATGGACGACATGATGGCTCCCCAAAAATGAAGCCTGGTATCTGGCTGGTTACAGTATAGGTCATAAACCCCGCTCCCTCTATTTAAGTGAATTTCCAGTAGCTCTTACTACCTGATGTTTGTCCAAGTTAGTTATATGATGCTATAAAAAGTGGGGTTGACGACATGATTGACAGATGTGTGTACCAATCAATGTGCTCACAGTCAATTTTGCTGCTTTCAATGGGGGTGTATGAGTGAAAACACAATACCTGCAGAGATCACTACGTGCAGACTGTGCTTCTGTACACTGGACAGAAGTGTAAATGTTACCATCTTTAAAGTCTATGAATAAAAGCAAATACAGGAAACATCTAGTCTGGCTCTAATGGTGCTGGCTCTCTCCAAAAGCAAAAAAATACAACTCTAAAGATAAAAAATGCACACTGCATCTTTTATTTAATCTGTAAAAAAAAAAAAAAGTATAAATAAACACAGGCAAGCTGTTTTCCTGTTCCCAGTCTTTATGCTAAGTAAAGCTAAGCTTCATATTTAGACAAGTAGTATAAATCTTTCCATCTAACTTTCAGCAAAGAAAGCTAATAGGTGCATTTACTGAAATAGCAAACTCTTACTTTAATCCCCACTGTTGTTGAGGCAGCAATATTTCTTATTTTCTCTTTCACAAAGCAATTCTTTGAGTCAGATAAACAGTAAAGATTTCTTTTTGTATATACAAAACTAAATAAAAAAAGAGCTATGATTTTTATCAGAAAACACCATAGAAACAGAGATCACAAAATGACACTGTCTACTGTAATTAGTCATGTCGCTGCTATACTATGAACCCTCTAATTAAATTTTAACACCTCTGATAGGAGTCCACGCAAGTGTCATTATCATTAAAGAATGTGTAGCTTTAAATATCTATGTATGGTGTTTACTGTGCTGATGCTGGGGCCTTTACTCTGTTTTGGTTTCAAGTATCGAACCCAGAGAGTCCCTGAGCTCATCCCCAAACCAACAGTGGCTCAGCTCCTGGATGAGACCACCACACGCAGGGTCTACATCTACGGTATCCAGGATGACAACGGCACAGACGTCCAGAATTTCTCCCTGGATCTCACGCCGCCACCTGATGTCATCATGAAAACCTCACCTGGTACCAGCGAGGGCATGAATGTGCTGGGGATTGTAATTTTTTCCGCTACCATGGGTAAGTGGTTGGCATGGATACTGCACTCAAGCTTTGACTAACATGTACAACAAATATGTAAATAAATTACATAATTGCAGCCTTGGCATCAAGAGTATATTTTTGCATAATTTAGTTCACCATGTGTTGTGCTCCCACGAGGAAGGCAGAGAACAAAGAAACACTGCACTACAGTCTACGCACCAATTTAAACCTCTGAGTGAATCATTGCAGGTGTTTGATTGCTGCATTCATCAGTGTATTAATACATCACCAGTCATTTTGTTTTGTTTTGGGTTTTTTTTTTTATCACTCCAGGAATAATGTTGGGAAGAATGGGACCCAATGGAAGCGCTTTGGTCAACTTCTGCCAGAGTTTGAATGAGGCCGTTTTGAAGATTGTTGCCATTGTCATCTGGTGAGATTCTTATACTGGATGTAAACAGCACCAAAATAAATAACCGAAAGCAGTGAGCAGTTTTGCTAAACATTAGCTGAAACGGGAAGGAATTTCTCATATTTAGCTTGACTCTATGGATGACAACGTTGGTGTGTTAGTCAATGAGTTGGCCATGAATTTAGAAAAGGCTTTCATGTTCCCCAGAGGATGAATGCTGTTTCACTTGATACAGATACCAATGGTGACCAGGAAATTTTGTTTGTGAGATATTCACAGTACAAAGGCAATGTATCTTTTCTGTCACGTAGTGCCTACAACTTTGGACTTTGGAAAGTCTCTTAAAAGATTAAAGTCTGATGCTCTCTCACATCTAAAGACAAGGTGACTTTTTAGTCACACAGTATAAGATTTGTAAAGACTAGGAAGCTTGCAGGGTTGCTACTTTCAAGACTATGACTAGATTCCTTTCGAGATTATTTCCCATCCTGCTTCTGGCGGAAAATATTGCACCAATCAACCAACCTTAAGGATAATGACATATTAGCGGTCCCTTACATGTGCACAAAAACACAACTCTAGAAGCACAAGATAAAAGACGTCATATGTCAACACTATTCTTGTCATTTCGCCATCAATATAATCCATAAAGATTAATTGTAATGTTGTACAAATGTTAGATTTTAGATCTTGTTGCTTCAAGTCACTGCCTCCGCTGGCTACCTCAGCTATTTTAACAGGAGAGGACTTTGGGAATGAGAGGCAAACCATTTCAAAAGTTAAGATTTATCACTAAAATAAATCCCGGTTGGTGGATCAGATTAACAGCAAATTAAACACATAGCCTTGTTTATCCCACAAATCTACCATTTTCTCCTTCTTTTCTGCAGGACAAGTGAATGGAGACTTTATTCACATTCTTGTGCCTCCCGAAGTCACCCCATTGTTTAATGTCTACCTTGTTTGCTACTTCTTGTTTGGTGCTGGAGAGTGCAGCTATTGGTTTTGACAATGTTTATATCATTGAACTTTACTATTTGCATGAGCCAAGACTAGCCAATACTTCCAATTATATTAAGCATGTTTGATTTAATCAGAACATCAAGACAAGAAAATCACAGATTTAAAGGAGTAGAAAATAAAACAAAAATGCTGATGTTTTTCATGAACTGCCACAAACAGCAAAAATTTCTCAAAACATCTGTTTCATTTGTTGTCCTCATTTTAAATAAAAACTGATGTTGTATGTTTCATGAACATGCACTCATGCCTTCCTTCCATTCCAAACAGGTATTTTCCCTTTGGGATTGTGTTTCTGGTTGCCGGTAAGATCCTGGAGATGGATGACCCTTCAGCGATGGGGAAGAAATTGGGTTTTTATGCCATTACGGTGGTAATGGGCTTGGTGCTACACGGGCTATTCATCCTCCCAGCCATGTACTTCTTCATCACTAAGAAGAGTCCCATCGTTTACATCAGAGGTATTCTGCAGGCCCTGCTCATCTCCTTGGCCACATCCTCCAGGTAAAATTGGCAGATCTGTATTTTAATAAACACAGCATTGAACTTGTGTATATTTATATTCATTTTCATTTATAAATGGAGAGACTCTGTGAATTTGTTTTTCTGAATTTCTTGATGGCCAAACATAAACACACTTAATCAAGTTAACCACATTTTGCTTGTTTTTCTTTGTATAACATACGGTCACCTGAGGCTCTGTAGCAATTATAAGCTTCAATTTTATGGTTCACAAAAATAAAGGAAAAAACACAACGCAGTGCCAATGTCAGTATATAAACATACGTATAAACTACATTGTTAGCGTGTAGAGAATGGATAACAGAATTTTCCTCGAATGAAATGGATGTTTGTTTGTGAGGTTTCAGTGCGACCCTTTTAACCTCAGGGTGGTCTTGTATGTCATGACTGGCTATATAAAAACAATACACCCTGTAGCCTTTTTAAAGAGGTGAACAGCATTACTTGTAAGTGTTTATACCTCTTTACATCCTCTCATGCTGGTGGAAAACTCATGGGGTTGCACACGATGGCCACAATTTAAGTGACCAATGCAGATATTTTGCACTGTAAAAAGTAACCACAAACTGCACAATAATAAATATGGTATGATATACAATAAATAGAGTTTAAACTGATCGAGTTACGAGCGCAGAATCCTTACTCTATATAAAGTAGTAAGTAAAGTAGTAAGTGCACAATGAACAATACATATTGCAATATTAAAGTGCAGACAGAACACAATAAATACCTGAAGTACACAGTGTACAGTACAAAGTGCAAAACAAGATAAACAATAAGCTACACTAAAGATTTCAAAATTGGCAGTGCATGTATCCATAAGGGTAACATCTAACATTCAGACGCACTAATATAACCTCCAATGCCCCCAGCTGAGGATGAGTGCTGACATGACTGATTGCTGAAAAACCACTTTTTAACATAACAGGAAAAACTATGATGATTTGTGATATTTTTTAGATTGTCTAGGATCCTACAATCACTCTTTGATCACTCTTTGAAGGCTTTGTATGAGAACGCTGATTAGGCGAAAGCAGGGCTTAATTTAAGAGCATTGCAGTCAACCTTGGAAGTAGACCTTGAGGCTCTGATTGTCAGCTCAGAGAAAAATGAAAAAATAAAGAATAAAAAATAAATAAAATAAGGCAGTTTTAGAGTACTGTAGGTGTTTTTTGACTTGGTGGCCAGAGGGCCTCCCCACAGAGAAAATTTCTAAAATGTGTTTCATCTAGTAATCACACAGTAGCAGCATTGTGTGGTAATGTTCAGTTGATTACTCTGCTTGTATCATTACATGTTATTAATTATTGTTTTCTGCTGCAGCTCTGCCACTCTGCCTATCACCTTCAAGTGCCTCCTGGAGAATAACCACATCGACAGACGAATCATCCGCTTCGTGCTGCCTGTCGGAGCCACCATCAATATGGACGGCACCGCGCTCTACGAGGCCGTGGCAGCCATCTTCATCGCACAAGTGAATAATTATGAGCTTGACTTTGGACAGATCATCACCATCAGGTAAGGCCAGTTAAATTTAGGTCAAAACTGGCTCATATAATCTGACTTTGGTGGAAAATTCCATATAATAATATGTCAGCAGGTGAACAAACAAAAAGAAGGATATTGGTACTCTCAAATGAAATCCTCCTGGATCCTTTATCAATCATTAGAGAGTAAACTGCTAAAACTTTCTGAACATATTTAATTAGAATTGTTGGATGACTTAAAAATGTAGGAAAAAAGCAAAAAGCTTAAAGAGCCACTGTAACGACAGATAACTGTGCTATTTTCAGAAGATATCAGTTTTTGTTAGGCAAGCATGTGTATTATCTGTGACTTCAGCGTGGCTTTTTGATGAAGGTCAGCATGCAGTAAATGGCAGGAATAAGTCCATTATCCAACCAGTAAAATTGTCAAACTGGAGAAGCTGAATAAAACAGATACATACAGAACCATACAGAAACAAACTCAGCAAAGATTCCAGGAACTGTTATTTAGCTTAATTGTTATCTAACTGATGTTGTCCAGCCGACTTTTTTGACTCATCCTCACTTGTCAGGGCACGAAGAATAGAAATCACCACAATTTAGTAGGAAGTAAAATAATCTGATCTGATAATCTTTTTCACACAATATAATTTACTTAAGCATTCTGAAGCTATTTACATCTATATGAATTCACACAAAAGCAAACACAAAGAAAATGCAAAATATCTTCCCAATTACACCAACAATACACTTTGGTTATAATGACTTTTACATCGTCTGTTAAAGATTGGTTTTTGGAGTGGCAGAATAACCTTAGCCATGCTGTGTTATTGTTTGTCAGCCCAAAAGCAAAATGTGGAAACAATTTGCCCTTTTACTCCGAGTTCAAGAAATATTTAGAGGGTACCAGACCCTGTCTATACCGATATCTTTTGTTAATGGTAGTTTCCTCTTGGTTTTGGCCTCACTTTCCATCCCACTTTCATTCCTTTAAAATAATTCACAAAAGGAGCTCTTTAAGAAAGATGTATTATCTGATCAGCACTTTTACAAATGAGAAAAAAAAACTCCCCAAAAAATTTCGTCAGGGTCAAAAATGGTGCGGGCATACTTGGTTGTTTTTTGAGTGAAACGTGAATTAATCTAACATCACACATTTACTTTAATTCTGAATTAATAACAAATATTATGGGATTTACTAGATACACATATATGTAAATGTCACACAGATTACGCTTCATATGAGCTTCTTAGTCTGATCTGATTTCTGCTAAATCAGTCTGGAAGCCCCGGGGATACAGACAGACAGATAAAAAACCAACAGCCCCCTTTCCACCAACACCACCATGCTGTAACTCTTAACCCCAGGTACACAAGCCCACCCTGGTCGAAGAAAATGGCCTGTCCCTCCTCTGATTTCATGTCATGTCCTACTGTAATAACATTAAGCAGACCTCTCCTCACGGCTGCAGTCTGTGCCCATTCCCTCATAATCCCTTTGGCGGTAAAACCCATATGACCTGTATTACTCATCTCCCTTGTCACGCCAGAATTATAATAATTTTTCCCTCTCTGCATCCTGTTCCCGTGCCGTTTGGCTGCTGACCATGAAGCTGCTCCATCTGCATGCTAACCCAACCCCAACCCCCCTTTCAGCCCTTCAGAGGGACGGTCTGTCAGTTTGTGTCTCTGACAAAATATCCGCTCAATCATTCTCCCTACACAGTGGTGGAAGAAGTATTCAAATACTTCACTCAATTTAAAATTGTAATAGCTTTGCTGAAACAGTGTCCATGGGACTGTAATAAGAGTGACACTTGTATCTAAACAGTTTGTAGGGTGGTGTCAATTTTTTTGACTTGACAAAACCAAAAATACAAGAGAAAAAATGTTTTTTAAAAAAAGTGTTAAACAGTGTTCTCATCACTAACATAACATGCCAGCACACTCGGCTAACATACTAGAGTGTTTCTTCTCAAGGTGTGTGGGGCATGTTTTAACTAAGTGCTTTCTTTGTGTGGCCACAAGTTGTCAGAAACATTTTCAGGGTTTTCATTTCAAAGTGAGTCAGCTGTTAACATTAATAATGACTTCACTCCCCCAAATGACCATTTCAGTATAATTTACTCACCCCATGTTATGCTGAGTTGTTGAAGAAAACCTTGTTGCACGCCTTCATGGGGAACAAAGTATCCAAAAATGGAGAAAATTCTTGATGAAAAGGTCTTTCCTGTGGCACAACAGGAACAACACAGGAGTAAATGATGACATTAACAGTGGCTGGATTTCTTTAGCTGCTTTGATTTCAGGATCTTTTTATGCTGCGTGCTCGCTCACTGTCACTCTCACTGGAGCAGCTGACTGGAGCTGAGCCCTCGTTAGTGTTATTAGTAACACCTGTGCTTTTCCTACTATGACAAGTTCAAATGTGTGAAAAAGGTCTATTAGGGTAAAAGAGGGAATGCCTTTTACTTCGAAACCAAAGCAAAGCAACTGTTTACAAGCTCACACAACTGGTGCAGTATGGTTTTTGACCGGAAACTTAACCGAAAGTCAAACTCATCTATGCTCATGCTCTTTCTAATGCCAGATAAAAACAGTAATTTTACCTTACTGAAAACAAGAGTTTTTGTTCTACTACTACCCCAATCATTTTGTTTGTGTCATTGTGTGATTTTGGTGTTTTAAAGGGTTAGTTTGGATTCAGCAAAGTCACAATAACACAGTCAAACTGATTGTGGCATTAGGAGACCAGCAGCTCCTGCATTCAGTGAGGTAAAATCATTGTTTTTGTCAGCTAGCTTTGAAGAGAGCATCAATAAGTTTTATTTTACTTTCAGTTCCCTGTCTAAAAGGGCTGTTTCATCGGGAAATACTTAGCATACCACTGGATAAATAAGACTTGCATAAGTTGAGTGAGAGTTTGGGAAAGGATGTTTTCTGTTTTCAGCTAGCAGCAGTTTCTATTTTTTAGCAATTTATGGAGAATGTCAGGTGGTAAATTTGGCACCCTTTTTTATGTGTCCTGCTAGAATAGAAAGCTTGACAGGCAAACAGCCTCACTTTCCTTCAGTTCAGAAATATCATACACACCTGTGATATTTGCTGCTGTATGTAATAAAAAATGAATGCACTCTCTCTGTTCCTCAGCATCACAGCCACTGCAGCCAGTATCGGAGCAGCAGGGATCCCACAGGCTGGACTGGTAACCATGGTGATCGTGCTGACTTCTGTGGGCCTGCCCACTGATGACATCACTCTCATCATTGCTGTTGATTGGGCTTTGTAAGTTTCTCTTTCCATCATGAACAGCTGAATATACCACACCAATCAGAGATTTGGTCACATTTGAATGTCTTCCAGTAAATTTCAATCTAAAGCATCTTATGTGGAGCGTAGCTGCAATCACTAAAATATGCCACAATTGCACAGCAATAAGCCTCTACAAAACATGATCATCTCAGTGAACCACATGACCCCTAACTCTATAAACTCTGCAATTGCATGCTTTTTTTTCATTACCACTCTGGATGACTTTTATCATTGTGTCATCTAGGGATCGATTCAGGACCATGGTCAATGTGATGGGTGACGCCCTGGCCACAGGCATCATGGCTCATATTTGCAGAAAGGATTTCGTCAAAGAAGGAGAGCAGGTGAGAGGCTGCAAAGCAAACCAAATGAAATCACGAGCAGTGAAAAACACCTTTGCTCATTTCGATTCAAACACCCGTTGACCTGTTGATATAAATATTCATCTTAGTTTGGAAGACACAGAAAAGTTTATAATGCAGTAAATGTTATAATGTAGATGATTATTTCAGTAGGCACAGACTGTGTGTTTGAGTGTGTGTTTGTGTTGTTCGGCCTCTGACTGATATTAATACTCACCAGGACCTCCAGTTCTTTTTGTTATTTCCCTTCAGCCTCTATATGAAGCAGTTGCAAATTTTTGTTTCTTTGTGTCAGAAATTTGCATCTTAAAGCATCTTTCTATTGGTTTTGTATGTAATTGCACAATTTCTCAAACGCCAGCTATTTTCCTTACATCCAGTCATTATGCTTAGTTAGACTAATCAGCTCCTGGCTTGTGGCTGAATAGTTAAAAGGGGGTCATTTTGAAACCTTTTATTTGGATGTCCAGTTAATGTTGATGGTTAATGTGGTCGATTTGAGCAAAAAATACCTCAGTGCGTGTCATATTAACCAAGAAAGCTGAGTCCTAATCTGGGAGGCGTCTCGGCAGTGCCTACAGGTGTCAGGATGCATTGCACGGGGGTTTCTGATGCCCAAAGCTGTTACTTGGCCAAAACATAGCCGAGGGTGATTAAAACACTCACTAAATTGTCATTTACCCTCTCAGCCTGGTGGTTGTGGTTGGACTCATATTCTGGGATGCCGTTTTCGCTGTTGCAAACACAGCTAGTTTGCAATAAAGTGAAGAGGATTTTGTTTTTTAGCAGCATCACCGCCATGCCCCCTGGCAACCTAGAGGTGAAATCCAGCCTGTGGTTCTTCCCATCTCCAAAAACATCACTGTCATGTCAAATGATGCAGCTGGTTGCATAAACCACAGTTTGCAGCTGTGAAACCAGCTTCCTTTGTCAATACAGCACAAACTGAGGAATCTGTTGCTTCAATCGTCTACATTTACCATCAACACTGACATTCATATATATATATATAATATGTCAAGTTGTATTGTGCCATTTCATCACTTCTGTCAACATATCAGCAGGCTATGATCCTTGCATTTACCTTTCTGCAAAACACGTCACTATAAGCTTTTTGTATGGGGACACACCTATAAACATTAAAACCACTGACAGGTGACGTGAATAACACTAATTATCTTGTTAGCAGTGTTCTGCTGGGAAACTCTGGGTCCTGGCATTCATGTGGATGCCACTTGATACACACCATCCACCCAAAACACCGGCTCCCTGATGGCAGTGGCACCCAAGCAAGACAATGAACTATGCCACATCATAAAAACTGCTCAGGAATGGCCTGAGGAACGTGACAAACAGCTCAAGGCGTCATCTTGGCCTTCATATTCCCCAGATCCCAATCCCATCGAGCATTTGTGGGACATGCCAGTACCGAACAAGTCCTGTGTCCATGTCTTCGACAGGTCAGAGCCAAGTTCAACCCACAGTGGGGCCTCTGATCTGTTGCGTCATGGACACAGGATCTCTGGAGGTGTCCTGTGGTGTCTGGCACTGGGGCACTGGTGGCAGGTTCTGTTGCAAGGTGTCGCGCTGGCACATCCAAAGGATTCTTGATTAGATTGGGATCTTTGGACTTTGGAGGCCAGGTCAATGGCTTGAGCTCTTTGTCAAGTTCCTCGGGCCATTCCTGATCAGTTCTTTTTAGTGTGGCATGTTGCATTGTCCTGCTGTGGGGCCATTGCCATCAGGGAGTGTTGTTGCAACCAAGTGTGCTACCATACTTGGTTGCAACTGTGTTAAGGTGGGTGGAGCATGTTAGGTGGCATCCACACGAATGCCAGGAACCAAGGTTTCCCATTAGAACAACATTATCAGTGTTATTCACTTCAACTGTCAGTGGCATTAATGTTTTGGCTGATCGGTGTATAGCTGCAGATCAAAAATTCATGATGTTGTTTCCTTTTCTCCTCCTTGATCACTGCATCCACCAGGTGCCTCTAATCTGTGAAACTAAACCCATGATCAGCATCCAGCAGATGATGACCTATCAGAACCAGAAGAACGGCTGCTACCAGCCGCCTCCGCCCGGCAGCAAGCAGGACCACCTCTCCCCAGACGTGGCTCGCCTGATGCAGCTGGAGGAAGGCATCCGGCCGCTGGAGAAAAGGAAACACGCTCACTCCTCTCACCACAAGAGAGAGCACAGAGACAAGGACCACTGTTCCATTGATATGAACGGGCTGGAGACTAATGTATAAAAGCAGCCACCCTGCCAACAGGGACTGGCACGTCCACAGCTGCAGGACCGGCAGGAGAGGAAATTTCAGATTGAGGTGACTAAGTTCACACACTTTTGCCTCCGAGAAAGAAAGCAGCCCGGAATGGATGAATACAGATGATCCTGGGGGGAAAAATAGACTATTTTTCTTTTTCTACATAACCTAAATAATGACCCAAGATTGATTGTGTGTGTTTGTGTGTGTACATATTTATCAAAGATGTATTATTTGATACCAGCAGTGAAAGCGTGCCGCTGTAGCCGACAGACATTTCAAACCTGTTTGAGGTTTCACTGACATTCTCCCAGATCCGCTTCTCTCAAAGGAATACAGGAGTTAATATTAGATAAAGCTAAAGGAACCTACACCTCTGTGGACTGAACAACATGAAAACATCCAATCATATCTGTTTTTATTTATCATGACCTGGTTTGGTATGTTTTCATCATAATATTGGTTTGGGTTTTTGTATATTTCTTTTTTTTTCTGCTCACTGTAATGAAACTGAAAAAGTTGCCTGTTTGGAACATTCTTTCTATAAGTTTTCGAGACTCAATAACGCACACAACAACAAAAAAAAGACAATACAAGATAACTGAGCTTTAAAAAGAAACCGTTACCTGATCCACACATGCAACAGTTTGGTTCACATTCAGAAAAAATGGCTACAGTTTTGGGTTTTAAAAGGGGGATTATTTCCCAAATTTTCTCATGCCACACCTCTCCCTACACTCCTCTTCACTGCCTTGTTGTCCTGAGTTTGAGTGGGCACTGTGCCTCGTACCTGCAATACTGTACGGTTAGCACCAGAATCAAGACAAAAATACGACGTCACGATAAAACGAAGAGTGTTTGCCCTTGTGTTGAACTCATGTCAAGTTGTCCATGTACCCCATTGTATTTCCTCTTCGCCTTAATTGACCAAAGGAGAAGCATGCGGGACCAGAGCGCTACCGACATACGCCGAAACAGCTGAGACAAAACAACACAAGTAGACAATCACGGGTCATACTTGCAACTTTTGTCCATATGTAAGTGATATATGCTATACATGTATGTATTTCAAAAATTAAAAAAAAAAATGTAGATTTTACCGCCATGTTAGTATGTTTCAAGAGCTGCCACTGTGTCTGTAAAAAGAAACACTTCACCGTAGTCCAAAATGAATAAAAATGTATCAACTCTGTAAAAAAGAAAACGTCAAGACACGAAAAATATATATAAAAATGTACAAATAGGATGCTATTTAGGAGTTATTACTTCCGCCAAGGAGGTTATGCTTTCAGTTTGTTTGTCTGTTTGTTAACAGGGTTACAAAAAACACTACTGGAGCAAAAAAATAATAATTTCATGAAACAATGTGAAAGGGCGAACCATGGGCCAAGGAAAAACCCATTAAATTTTGGAGCAAATATAAATCATGGGGAGGACACTTGAATCATTTCTTATAATTCACTAACATTGCCAGAGAGGACATTTAGCCTTGGCAGAGGTCTGCGGTGCGCTCTGTGAGTGCCCTTCTAGTTTTTAATGGTCTGAGAATATGAGGTTTGACATACAAGACATGAAGGTGCAATAAAGGATTAGGTGCAAGTGCACAAATGGTTCTTCAAAATCTCCCATATTGAGTAAAAAAAAATAATGCTGTGAAGGGGGCAGATGCATGTTAACTCTCACATTAAAGCCATAGCTCAATAACATATGGACTTATAAAAAAACATTAGCAGGGCACAAAGCATTGGTGAGGTTGTTATGGTTACATAATGAGTTTCTTTTGTTAATGTTTCTGAAAAGCTGGATCAATACAGATGTTGGTAATTGATGTGACCGCCATATATCATGCTATCATTTAAGCTCTAAGTCTTTGCAAAAATGATTTTTTCATTTGCATTTGACAGCTATATGACATTTAGATACAGACATCCTGTCAAATAACAAGGAGCTACGGGGTGCAACAGGAAACCAGCTTAGTTTATTAATTCCACTTGAGTAAAATTTGTGATTTTTGGATGTTTGATATTTGGTAACAAAACCTTCCTCGTACAAATAAAAACTGAATTCACGAGCAGTGAAACACTCTTGCTCAGTTACCTGATCTGGTATATCTGCCATTGATGAGCCATAAGTTAGTGATAAGTTAGCCATTAGTTTACTCTGTCATGTTAAATTGTGACATTTTTAAAGCAAATAACTCAAGAAAAAGTTGGTAAAATGAGGAAGCTCATTGTGTTATGCTGCAGCTGCCACAGCAAACAAAAAATATTTATTTAATTAAATCGTTCTTATATAGTTTATCATTTATATAGTTTATGTAGAATAAGCATATTCATTTGTTAAACACTGTTCCCACACATTTTCATGGACAAGATTTTAAAACTATTCCATGATTTTTCAAAGACCCATAATAAAATGTCCATGACCATTCAAAACATATGACATGGACAAAACGTCACATGCATGGAGGATTACTTTAACAACTGATTTCATTACACACATCAAGCTTCCATGCCTTTTCCAAAAACTTCAGTAATTTTACTAAGTCTATGAGTTTTTCAGGGCTGGAAAATGAGATTGTGAAACTCCATGACTTTTCCATGGTTTTCCATGACTGTGGGAACCCTGATTATAGATTCTGACTGACTATTCTGTACTACCATTCCACTAAAAGAGCTTTAGAGACACTGAATTAATCCCAAAAGACAAAACCAAGCAGGCGACAAAACTGACGTGAAGTAAAAACAAAGTAAAAATGAAAAACACAAAAACTTAACCGGGATGAAACTGGTAATCAAGGAACACAGGAAGGGAATCCAGCAGAGAGCACAGACGACTAACACAGACAAAGCAACAAAAGAAAAGCTGGGCACAGGGGCGAAATACACGAGGAGATCAGGGTGATCAGACACAGGTGGAACTAATAAACTCATGTAACACAGGTGTGTTGGCAAACAGGTGGGAGGTAAAACCACACGACACATGTGAACCGACAAATCTACTACGTATATGCCAAAGGCCAGCAATCTGTAGAATTGTTGGGTCTCATTCGGATGCAGTTCAAAATATACTTTAAATTTTTAGGGAAACTTTGAGCTGAGGTTATTTGCTCAAGCACAGACTGAGCTTCTGAAGTTGACTTTGGGCAAACCGAGCTTGAAAATCCTCAGCTAACACCACTCTGCTTCACCTCATCCCACCCCTTCGCACTGCGCTTGTTCTAATATATCTCCCAAAGAGCCATTAGCCCACTGCTAATGGTCAGCGCTGCAGGCCGGCCATGCAGCTTGTGCAGCATCTGAGCATCACCATTTGGCAAGCCGGCCACCTGGCAGAGGGACAGGATGGGAGTGGGCTAAAGGGAGTTGGCCGGATAGGAGCAATTAGGAATGCAGGCTGGATCTGGCAGAAGGTGCACGGGGTGGGCGGAGGGGGGGAGGCCAACCGGGAGAGGTCGGGATCAACTCGAAAATAAATAGACAAATGGAGGGGAAATGGAGAAAGAGGGAAGTAGGGCACAAAGGCTGAAAAAAGCCACACCAAAAAACACTAAAATCCTTTTGTTTGAATTCTATCTGGTGAGAACTTGTGGAGAACTGTGTTACAGGCCAGATTGTGTGTGGGTGTATGGGTAACTGCTGTTATGTGCACAAGTATTTTCTTTTAAATCTAATTTGCATGAAGGATTTGTGCAAAAAAAAAAAAAAATAGTATGATGCCCTTATTCACAAACTGTAAAAACATCAGGGAGCTTCTCCATGTAAATACAAGGTGAATTTCAACTGAAGAATGTGAAAACACCTCATTAGTCACAAACTTTCCACAGATACAAGTCAAAGAAGTCAAGGTCAGACATATTTGGGGACTTTAAAAGAAGGAAAACACATTTTTGAGTGGATTGGGACTTTGCATTTATGTAAAATCAAACACAAATATTAAATATATTATAAATATTTAAATATTTATATATATATTAAATATTGATTTATTTAAGAAAAAAGACTTCAGATGTTGTCATGGTCAGTAAAGGATTTATTTTTTGAAAAATTAGATAATTGCTATCATTTACAGAGGTATATATTATACAAAATGATCTATCAAAATGGTTGATGCCAAAATTGGCTTTTAACCAAAAGCTTAATTTCCTAGACAGAAATTAGAGGCACATTAAGTGTTTGTGTATTTTTGAAAATTGCACTGATGTTGCACACAAGAAAGCATCTGACAACCTTAAAGATGATGAGTCAACAAGATTAAACAACATATTACGGGATGTTAAAATATTCTGTGTGTACTCTGCAAGTGAGTGCGCTCTGATATCAAAGCAGCAGCATATCAAACACTTTATGAAAAGTGTTCCATGAGCTTGTTGATTAGCAAAATTAATAGTTTTCTAACACATTTTCCAGTGAAGTGTGACAAAGAACTGGCTCAGAGTCTCACAGCTTGGCCTTGCCCGGTGTCATCTGGAGGTTCTGCAGCTTCATGGCCATGCCCATGTTCCCAGTGATCTTCAGTTTTCCTTTGAAGAACGCCTGCGGACAGGAGTTACGAGGGAAAAGATTCAAAAATCCACTTTTAATTTAATCAAACTGCACTTACTAAAAAACATTTGTGACTGACAGATGCACCTATGACACACTGAAAGAAAAAACTACAGACAACCTGACTGTTTTTTGAAAATCACAAAATATAATGACATTTTGGAAACATGCTTTTAGGAGAGCCATTAAAATAAATTGCTAAAATATGTATTGTGTTAACTGAGGACTGCTTTATCTCTTATCTCTCTGTTACATCTTTTACATCTTTTACATCTTTTTCTGGTTATTCCTGTTTTATTCTGGTATTCACCTTTTGTCTCTTGTTTCAGATTCTTCACGCTCTGCCCGCCTGTGTGATTACCGACCTGCTCTGATTAGTGTCACCTGTTCCACGTTACCCTTCCTCCCTTGTTTAATAATCTTAGTTTTGCTATCGTTGCTTGATTGTTTTGGACTGTCACCTGAGGACCAAAGCTTTGAGCCTCGAAGTGCCACTTGGAAACCTACTACAACTGTTTCTTTTTTTAAAATGCTCCACATTTTTATTCTGTTAGCACCAGCTGTTATTTCCTGCCCTCTAACTATAGAGGCCCCTGGCTTTGAGTTATCTTAGTGTAAGCTAGACTGCCCCTCGGTCTGTGTGCCATATACAGAGGTTCTCCACGTTTCTAAAACCTTGTTTGCAATCTGCAAACAATCTACAAATGTGACTATTATGATGTAAAGATGTAAAAAAAAATCAGATGGAGGGCAGGGAGAGATTAAACCATACATTGTGTGAATTGGAGTGTGACTTCTTATAGGTCTGAATGCATGCTGCAGGCATCATCAGAAAATTCAAACTCAGACTGGATGTGATCCACACAATTTTTGGGAAAGCAACACAATTTGACCAATTTGTCCAGTGTGGAAAATGATTGTCATAACGAATAACTTCGTCCTCTAGACTTCCCATGACACAGCAAGCCAGATCAAAGCATACAAGATCCAAGAGGACGATTTTATTTTGTGTGCAGTTTGGTCCACAACCTTTAAACCATAGAAGCAGAGAGAGGCAAAGTCCAGCCCCTTCTGGTGGAGCACCATGGGACCTTATGACATTAAAGAATGTAATGTGGAATCAAATTTCACAAGCACAAGTTGTCCCCCAGAAGCTTCTAGCTGCATGCTGTTAGCGACATATGCTGAGGTTAGCACAATAAGCAGATCTGTGTGCAAGTCAGACACACTATGGTGAGCACAAATGAAGCACCAGAGCTGGCTGCACCACTTCCAGGTTCCTGTTCAGCTCCAACAGCAACAGACAGAGAGTTGTTTATAAGTTGAGGACAATGTGTCAGCGATGCTGAACCGTTGTAGAGGATGTGAATGAAAAACCATCAAACATGCTAACACTCATCCAGCTGCATCCAATTCCAGATGTGTTAATTGCCCTGGATGATAAATGTTTAGGTGTTTTGAATATTTGAAAATAGCCAAGGGATAACATTTTGATGGCCTGTCAGCATGTGGAGATAAAAAATATATATATACAATGCTTTTCAGTGTATTTTATATTCATTCACTGTGCAAAATAAGAAAAATACTTAAACTTAGAGGTGATGTTTTGTGCATGTTCACTTTGTAAAAAAAATAAAAATAAAAAAAATTTAAACTTATTGGTTTGATATTTTGGAAGAAATCAGTATGTTGGCCAATTCTGCTTTTTCATTATAAAGCCAATATCGATATTATCGGTCATCCCCAATTGAGACACTCTTTATTTATTTATTATACTATGTGTTTTAGTATTTTTAATATCATAAGAGATGCTTTTCAGTTTTATAGCCAGTTGTGCCTTTAAGGAAAGTTTTGGTTCTTGTTTTTTTTACAATGAAAATAGTTCAATAAAGTTGCCAGGTGGTAAAATGTTATCTCAGTCCACAGCAAGAGGATTATGTCTGTCTATGACATTTGCACTACCGTCAACTAACACTTAATTCCCTAAAAACAAAAAAAAAAACAGATCCTTATGCATTGTTTTTTTTTCCAATGCACCAAACTCACACCAAACCATGAGTCCTAAACCCTGGTATGAGCCGAAGCATGACTTTTATATGCCTTTACACCCTTACAGACTATATCTATATTATTATATTATTCATATTTATCAGATCATTTTGTAAACAATGTGCCATCATCATGTGAGTGCATATGAATTAGCTTAATGCACAGTGACTTACGGTTTGTGGGTTCAGTTTTCCTGTCATCAGATCCAGAAGATCCTCGTCACTCGTTGCAAAAGTGCAGTCGGCCTTTTTGCCTAAAAGAAAAAAAAAATTATAGCAGATTACCGCAACATATGCATCAGCACTATAAATTCACACACAAAGAAGCAGAGGCATATTTGCTGTTCATTATGCACTCGTGAAGGAAAAAATATCCTCTATGTGCTCAGAAGATTACAAAAACAAATGTCAGTCTCCATTATAACGGTGCTTTAAATAGAAATACTTCAGAGTACATTTTGCCTTTGGATGAAACTTTCCATTAGTACAAAAACATGTTGTACGGGGCAAACAGGCATGATGCTGTTTCTTTCACGTAAGCAACATTTAAGAAAGCATTTAACAAAAAGTGGACTTGCTGTGCTGCAAGGCTTTCTCACTGCCACTATGCACCTGTTGAACCAAATAAAATCTTTCCTATCGTCATTAAATGACCATGAGTTCTGCCTCAGGCACAATGACAAATTGTCAATACACCTGAGGCCTCAACTGGTAAAAACTGATAAAAATCTGAAACTGTGTGATGTGTGTCTTGTGAAATTCCTGTTGACCTGCACAATCCTTCCAGTCATACAGTTCCAAAGCGTTAAATAAATGCCTCTTTCACAGTCTCAACAAAAAGAGAACATTACAAGCTTAAAAAAAATCAGTACGAACAGAAAAGTTACAGAAAAGTACAGTTTCACTGAAAACAGCTTCCCACTGCCGCAGAAAACAACACAACTCCATTTCCACCAAAAATTAATTAGTTCAGACAATCAGAAATGTTTTCAAGGCTAAAACAAAAAATAGCAGGTTTTTCTTGAACCACAGTGTGAAATGTGACCTCATTAGTGGGCAGGTTATATTCTGCAGGTTGAAAAGAAAGGACGAAGTCTTGCACGTAAAAGTCTTCCACATCTTTTTATCAGTAGGAGCCGGTGCATGCTTGATTTTCAAAAATAAATATCTGTAATAACAGATCAAAATCTCGTAAGATACTAATACAATGCGTCATCTTGCTACTACTGTTTACTTCTGTTGTGAATTGTGCACCACACTCCAATGATGATGTGATTACAATTGTTCCGCTCAAAACAGGTGAAAACGCGCTGTTTCGCTAAAAAGCATCAGTGTTCCAAGAATCCTGAATTGAACAGGTCCAAGAACCAGAGCTGATTTGGTGGAAAACGGGTACATGAGTGAACAAAATTAGTACATTTATGTTGTAGTCAAGGCAGCTAAACAATGAACTAAATCTCTCTGTAAAGGCCTGTTAAGGGAAGCTGCAGATTCAGGTAATAATGGTCTGTAGGTCTATCACTATGAGCCACCCCTTTTATATTGTCACATTATTTTCACATTGACATATATTACACTTTATTTGTAAACTTTTCAATAATAACCCCTTCAAAGTGAGACTATGCAACTTCTTTCTGAACTAGCACCCACTGCTATGGTCACAAGTGGCAGTAACAGGACTTTTCAAATGAATTTAATCATATTAATAATCATATTAATCCCATTATACATATTTACAATTGTTTTTAAAAAGAAGCAATTATATGCGTGATTGCAAGTACAAACTTTTAAAATGTTCAAGTGGACTAAGAAACTTCCAGTTTCAGCTAATGTGAAGATAATTCCTTAGACGTGACATTTTAGGTACTGTATTTAAATGCAACCAGTGAGTAGAAATAACCAGGTGTATGCTCAATATTTCCCAAAGAAATGCATTTTCACAAAAATATGCTTATATATGCTCTCGTCAAAGCCATTTTTCAATTCTAAATGTGTTTTTTTTTTTAATGAAAATGCATGTGTTCTGGAAGCACATGCAGCAGGACTGCATAAATGAGACGTGGATCATACTGCACAGGTTGTGTGACAGTTTGTGACCAGATGCCGTGACATAGTTTTACTGTTGTTCAATGTGGTCCCCAATTAATCAATAAATTAATATATTCGTTTTTTCCATGAAGGCATGCCAGATTAAGTTTTCTTCAAAACTTCAAGGTAACAAGGCATGACTAATTGATTTACAAATTGTTCTTTTGTGGGTGAAGTATTGCTTTAAGATGGAGGGAGAACAATGCAGTCAAGTGCAGACATATTTTTGATTGCACAATAGTCTTTGAACTAACAAGAGAAACGTGATTTGTTTCTCACAGCAGTCCAATTTAAACCTTCAGTTTACCTCACAGGTGTTCCGATTACAGGAAAGTGCCACATTTCTTTGCATTTTGGACAAAAAAATGCCGTTTTTCGCTGACATTTGATTCCTATTTCAGACAGTCTGGTAAGATTTGCCGTTCATTGTCAATATGGACTTGATAACTGTTTTGTAGTGTAAAATAATGGAATTGAAAACATGATTTAAAAAATGTGATTAATTACAATTAACTATTGAAATTCTGCAACGAATCCTGATTTTAAAAATTAATCCTATGACAGCCCTAGACATACAGGTAAAATAAACTAGGATGCATGTTGACAGGGCACCTCAGGATAACCCTGGAAGTTTCTTTCTATTTCCCAAACAATGAGTCAGATGGAGAGGCAACGGTAACCTCAGAAATAATGGCTTAGTGAGTTTTTTTGTGAGTTTTTAATTAGTTCCATGTTTTGATTTCCATTGTAGCAGCTTCATCACTCTTTAAATTGAAACTGAAAATGTGTTTAAAATGTCAACTACTTTAATTCCTTCTTAAATGATAATTAACTAGAATTGCAACTATCTATTACCAAGCCAGACAGCCAACGCAATCATTCGGAGAACAAAAAACAATAATACTTCAACCTTTTAATTGTATTGCCAAGACTTCTTAATACTGTCAACTGACGACACTGCAAGAAAAGGTGAAGAGTTTCTCACTTTCTCCATCAATAAATTCTGGTTTAAGGTTTCTCTATTTTAGCCAGGATTTATCTGCAGGTAGTTTTGTCTCAATACTGTTTTGTAACTTTGACAAAATATCTTAAAAATACTGATATTTAATACTATTTTTGATATGAGTTAAAACAGACATTGAGGGAATACAATTCTTAAAAGATAAATATAACACAGCTATAACATGACATATAACACAACAACTTTTCTTGTCGTGGTAAGCTGCAGAAAACAGCAGAATAAATGTTATAATCATTAACAATAAGAAAAAGTGAGAAAACGCAGCTGGTACCGGTGTATTGATACTGCAGAATATTAGCATTGAAACACGTATTGATAAATCAATATTTGAAGATCGAACCAATTTCTCCTCTAAGCTTTAAGGAAAGAGCCAAACAAACAAAGTTGTTCAAGCCTGTTTTTTCTTAGAATCATGTTTTACTTCCACAATTGGTATCACAAGCAAGGGATGTGATCCACAGAGGTGTGCGTGCTCTCTGTAAGAAAGAGAAAAGCACATGGAGTGCAATTTGTTCAAGAATGTTGTTGAATGTAACGCAGAAAGCTCATGTTGTGTACTAAAAGCAACATTTCTGAGAATCCCTTAGCTCTTTCAGTAGGTTCAGGCCACCTGAAAGTCAAGGATTAAAATCCACAGTCAGAGGCCCCTCAGGCAACTGAGATTCTTCAAGTTGCGTAGTCTTTTTTTTTTTTGGTCAGTCAGTGTGCAGAATATCTGAACATCTGGGATGTTTCTGTCCCCAGATGTAGCTTTAGAGTGAGCCTTTCTTGCTTTCCACTTCTCGCTTTGCTCAGGCACTGAGATAACGTTTTCTTTTGCCTTCTGCTTAGAAGTGGTGAATTGACAGTTTACAGATACTTAATACAATAGAGTCTCTGGCTTTTGTTTGATATCTAGTGCCAAAAAAAATGCTGTTGCACATTTCTGATCCGTCATTATCGAGCTAGCACGCAATAGTTCAGTCGGCTAACTTGGCTTGTTGACCATATTATGTGAATTATCCCTGTCACCCTGAACATCCCACCGAACCTTGTTGAGACTCAAATTAATCAATTACTCGTTTGAAACCAGCAAATCTGATTCAGCTGACATAATTCTGAGCTGAATACAGCCCTATCTGTCAGTGACGTCATACTGAACAGAAAATAAAACCCAGGAGATGGAGAATAAGGCCAAGGAGTGGAAGACACTGCTGCAACTAAAATACCAAAAAAAATGCTATTTATCCTTGAAAGCAGAGTTTGAACATCTTCTTTGAGATACCTACCTGGGTCATTGGTGATAGAACCTTTGCCGTTTTTCACATCCACGACCCAAGTTGCCTCTTTCCCACCTGGACCGTCCTTCACTTTAAAGGCAAACACTCCACCAATTTTCTTGACAAGCTGCTCTCCTTCCTGCAGGGAGTCAAGAAGGCTTTTAAGCTGACATATAACGGTTTAAAAATTTTGAATCAAAGACATATGGGTTTGTAATTATAGCTGGAGTGTGGACTTTTAAGTCTCCCCCCTCTGAAAGTGAGAGGAATTGTCTGCAGGTGAGCTTGCTGCACCTCCCCTTCCTCCAGGAGCACTTTGTTTCGAGTCTTTTTCTGACTTGAAGTCCTCTTCCAAATGCAAAGTTTCTCTTTTATCTTGCAAACTCAAGAAACTTTTCTTGGATGTTTCTAAGTATATTCCGCCACAATCCTTGCTCCTTCACCATGATCTCTCCCCTCTTCCTGCTGGCTTTAGCTCAGGCTGGTTGATGTAAAACTGAGTGCTCCCACACCACAAGTCTGGTGCACATAAAATATAGAGAGCTTTCCCTGGCGGTGATAGGCTTAACCAGCATTGTGTCAGCTTGTTTAGTGAAGGCTTGAATGTAACAGACATTCCAGTCCCGCACTCCAAATTTAAGGTCAGAATCCAAAACTAGAAACTATAATTTGATTTGTCAGTAATGGCTACTTCCCACTCTGTGCACTTCAGTTTAATAAATAATGATAATAAAATAATAATTTAAAAAAAAAATTTTAAAAAGTAAAATGTGACAAGAAAATTAACTCAAAGAAGTTTTAAAAAGAGGGGAGGACTAGTCAAAATTTATTAAATAGAAATAGGGGAAAATGTATTGAAAACTATATTTATAATTATAATACCTTTATATTTAAAATTGTGTTACAGAAAAAACAGTGAAGAAACATTAGAAATATTTTTTTTTCTATTTTCAGCACCTTTTAAGGTCATTATCCTGTTTATGTTTTGTACTTCTTTTTCCACATATTTTCAGGTGATTTTCTAACTCATTTTTTGCTACTTTCTGGGCAGTTTCTTGTTAAGTTGCTTGTTGCCTTTTCCCTATGTTTCTGAAAGAAATCAAACCAATCTGCTCAGGTTTCAAAGGGTAAATGTTGACTGTGTTACAAAATATTCTGAACATGCCTTTTCAAACTTTAGATTTATTCTCTGTGATATTGCATGCTGGAGGAAGGGGGCAGTATGTATTTGCTTCCTCGGACAAAGTGATCATGTGCCTTTTGTGTCTGATTGAAAAGCAAACACAAAAAGGGAAGCCTCTGCCAAAACCCATCTGTAAAATATTAAGGTGACACAATCTCCCAATTTTAAGAAAACATCCACATTTTAGCTCCTTTCAGTGGTGAAAATCAGGAACATTTCCAGACAACCCACACACACATATAGAGATTTCTGAAGATTTAGAAGATAAAGAGATTTTCCTTGAAGAGAAAAATGAGACTAAAATGTTAGTGGTGGATGTTCGGACGTTCATAATAAGGAGAGCAGAATGATAAATAATTTCATGAAACATTAGAAAAATCTGATATTAATTGGTAACAAAAACAGCCTATACTGATTTAAAAAGAAAAGAGGAAAAAATATGTTTTTTTATTTGTGATGAACTGTCACTTTAAACTACATGCATCCAAACATAAATGAATATAGTCTAGCGTAACCTTAATGTTCTTTGTGATAAAGTGTGCGTACCTTTCAATAACTGTTTCTACATTAATCACGAAGGCACCACAATAACAGCGAGACTAGACAACCCACACACACAGTCACACAAACCATGTCTGCTCTTGAGAAATGTGCCCAACACTTAAAACCACTAATCAAACTCAAGTTTCCTGCAGATGTTCAGAAGCACAGATTCTTGTAATCCACCAGGTGAGCATTCAAGAGTGACTAGAATTCAAATTAGTAAGAGTATATACTCCACAAATATAATCCTGGAAAATGAGGCTTCCAGGAGCACTACAGCACGTTTTACAGCTGACAGCTCCTGTTGCACATCACCAATGTAAAGAGTCTCTCCTCTGCATTAACAATTGCAGCACTAGCCACCATCACATGCAGGTCAAACTGATGATCAAAGCAAATCACAGGCTCAAATGGTTTGAGGCTGTCTATGGAAGTTAAAATAAATACATGTTTATAAATGCAACAAATCCTTAAAGGCGCAGTTAAAAAAAAATCTAAATCGAAAATACATATTTTTTATTTCTTACCTGTAGTGCTATGTATCATCTAGATTGGTATGAGTTGCTGAGTGTTATATAGATATTGGCCATATAGAGATTTCTGAAGATTTAGAAGATAAAGAGATTTTCCTTGAAGAGAAAAATGAGACTAAAATGTTAGTGGTGGATGTTCGGACGTTCATAATAAGGAGAGCAGAATGATAAATAATTTCATGAAACATTAGAAAAATCTGATATTAATTGGTAACAAAAACAGCCTATACTGATTTAAAAAGAAAAGAGGAAAAATTATGTTTTTTCATTTGTGATGAACTGTCACTTTAAACTACATGCATCCAAACATAAATAAATATAGTCTAGCGTAACCTTAATGTTCTTTGTGATAAAGTGTGCGTACCTTTCAATAACTGTTTCTACATTAATCACGAAGGCACCACAATAACAGTGAGAGTAGCGCACATACTGGTCCTGAATTCTTCTAATACGTCAAAGCAAAATCATAAGCCTCGCACACAATGTATTACCACTGCCGACCATGTTTTCTGTTTACACTAAACCCAGTTACATGGATTAGACTTTTTAGATTACATGGTTACATTGTTGTTGTTACTTTATCATAGCAGTACATATTGTACCTTAACAAAATAATGGACAATGTTCACAACAGTGTACCCTTGCTGGCTATGAAGGTCAGGATCACTATGCTTTTAAGTGTGTATGCTGTATGGCCCTGAAACTGCTGTCTTCTTTTTATTATGTATGTTGCTTTTGTACATAGAGCGTCTCAGGACCATACACATATCAATGCACGTAAGAGGGAAAGCAGATAGACTCCCAACTTTTTTTACTTTTCTTGGTGACAACACTTGAAATGGGCCTATGTTTGCATTTTTGTAACATGTAATAATCAAAAGACATAAAAGAAGAAAAGGTAACCAAGAAAACATCCAGACATTTAATTGGATGTAAAAGCGCTAATTCCAGATGATCAAAAACAGGGTAGCTAGACTGAGGAGTGACAGGGACTTATAGTAACAGGATGCTTATTTACCTCCTGTAGACGTTTTTCCATCTCTTTGAAGACAGGGTAAGCTTTGAAACCCTCCAGACTGCTGGCTGAGCTGGTGGGAGCTGCACCTATGTGGGAACTGTGGAAGGAAGAAAAAAACACAGGAAAAATCTAATTCAAAGTAAACATGATGTGAAAAAAGGAGATACACTGTCTGAGATTTCCCCCGATTCACACATGCTGTATGTGAGGCTGCGCAAGTTTCAGTTTAGATGTTATGTTGCAGAATAGGAACATTCAATAAAGCAATGTTCTGCGTCTACAGCACATGGTCAAATAATAAGAATTAGATGAAGAAGAACTTTAATGGTTGCAGCATATATAAACAGATCTATTGTGCCTTATACATCTGACATTTTAGTCTGCAGCAAATCGCCTGCCTTTTGAGCCTGCAAGACTGGATCGCTTATAAAATACATGCTAGATTAAATATCTGACTGTAGTGATGCTGCTACTATACTGTAGGTACACATACTGCATCCCTGACATATTAAAAACTGAAAAAAACACAATTAACTCACTCTCAATGCATCTGAAGAACGCAGTATTATTTATCAAAGCATTTTAAATTATGAACAAAAAATCTCTCTTAAAATCATAGAAACAGTGGCATGACTGTACGTGCTTTTGAAATTATTTCTCATGTCACAGAAACCACAGAGTGAAACTTGTGTTTTGGATGTTATATTGTCAGTGATGTGTCTGTGTTTTTGCTCCGGTGCTCTGCACAGATCTGACACCCAACTGCCAGCTCCGATGTCCTCAAGGACAGCATGTAGACAATTACTTTGTATTTTCACCCTCATCAATTCCATTTGGATTTACAATATGTAGACTATTACTACAGACATTCCTGTAATCCTGGGCTGCAACATCTGCTGTGAAAGGACGCTGTATTTACAGTCCAGGGAGACCCCCTGCATTAAAAAAAATATTTTCACTGGCGGACGCATTTTCCTGCTGTCTGTGTATATATCTGGTACAAGACGAGATCCCATTTTGTTTATCATGTTAACGAGCGAAAGAAAAATGTAAAAACTCTTCTCAGAATGAAAGAGAATAAGCATATTTCTCAAAATGTTGTTTTGTCAAATTTATACGGTAGCTAATTTAAAATTAAAGTAATTATGTCACATTTGATTTACTTAATACTGGGTAGATTTTGATGCGCTTTATACTACAACTCATGATGTAACATTTACATAGTGTTTTGTACATAGACTGTTTATAGAGATACCTTTTATGGTTTTCTGAATAAAGTTGTCAGATGTGAGATTTCATTTGTGCAATTATCAGACACAACATACATTAATATAACCATTGTAATAACCAACATCAAGCACTACTTTAACCCTACAATTTGTCAGTATATACAAATTTCCCTGCGGGCGCCAGGGACTCACTACATTGACAGACTGTCAACATCACTGTAACTGAAAAATGTACAAAGCGTTGGCAACTACTTCCTCACCTGGCCTCCTGAGGGAATCCCAGCCTGTAGAGGCTGACGACCACAGCTCCTCCCAAGCCAATGTTGTGCTGCAGAGCCACTTTTGCCCCGGGGACCTGCCTCTTGCCAGCCTGCCCTCGGAGCTGCCAGCAGAGCTCTGCACACTGGGCCAGACCTGACGGAGCATGAGGAGGGAGAGACAGAAAAGAGGGTGAGAGTGACAGGACTTGTAGAGGGGGATGCGGTAAAGATTGCCATTAATAATTTATGGCTGATGAAGCAGTAAATGCCTAAAATGTATCATCACACACAAAATGACAGAGAGAGGGCCTTTATGTTGAATAAAGTGAGAAAGACAAAAACTACGTGCCTCTGAGGCGCTTATCAATAGTCAAAGAAGTGGCGGCATGCTACTTCTGAACCATCCCTATAACATTACTGGACACAGGAGCTGCTGGTATACCACCGCCTCAATCGGTTATTTTGTTTGTGTTACTGTGTGACTCTGGAGTTTAAAAGTTTTAGTTCGGATTCACCAGTCACACAATAACACAAACTAACTGGTTAAGGCAGCAGTGGACCAGCAGCTCCTGTGTTCAGAAAGCTAAAACCAATGTTTCTGTCAATGGAGTCTGATGGGTTTGAACAGAGCAAAGATGGGAAACTGAAGCAGTGAACAGCGTTCCCATTGGAAGGGGCTGTAAGCAGCAAGGTAAAGCAGTGAAAATACTCAATATAGCATCCATTAAAAATGATATTGACTTTTTTTAGGTGGGACTTTTTGTAAGTGGCTAAAATACATTTTGTTGCTGACCTGTACATTGCTTAGCTTCTGTGAGAGTACTCCTGCCTCCTTCTCCAAACTGGGGGCATGCTGACTGACATCCTCCATAGGTGATACACTGACTATGGGTAAGTGTGTCATCCAAGCCGGCGTCAAAAAGATGAACTATCCCTCTACCCCTCAATCAAGGCAGCAGTAAACCAGCAGCTCCCTTGTTCAGCCGGCTGAAATCACTGTTTTTATCAAAGGCGTCTGGCTTTGACGAGAGCATGGATGGTGAACTGAAGCCATCGACAGGGCTGTCTGCAGCAAGGCAGAGTGGTGGATATACTAAATACAGTGTACACTTAAGCTAGTACTGATTCTTTTTTAGGTGGCTAAAATATGTTTTGCTGCTGCCCCAGCTGCTATCCTATCACATGTCTCGGCCTCCAGGTGAAGACACTGAGGCATTCTGCAAGTGTTAACACAAAATCATCACTGAGAGGGGTGACAAGCTGACTCCTAATCTGACAACTCCCTAATCTTGGCAGGGACAGCTCCTGTGCTAGCTAAGTATTTCATCCCATCTGCTTAATGAGCTTTTGTATTTCTTCATTATCCCAATAAGCTAAAGGACTTAAGGGTTAAGACCTCTTCATGGTGTGTCTTTCACATTCTGCAGCACTCTTATTAATCGTTTCCATGAGGACTTGTTTATATCAGTGCAATTTTGTGTAAATGTCAATTGGAAAACTGTAGGCGAGAGAATTCAGAGAGAAGATTACAAATACTCTTTTGATGATCAAAAGCCTTTTCAGGCTTTTAAATTCTGAAGAGTGAAGGCACGTGCTGAGTCAACACATGCCAAGCTGCGTATCAATGTAGTTTCAGTGTGCCTGGATGTCATGCGACACCCTACTGAAGTTGTTCACACTACCCCCTGTGATGGGGTCCCTGCATGAGTCAGTGAATTAGCCATCAATGTCTGTGCTCACAGTGTTCCTGAGGGGAGAGGTAACAACCAAGATTAGGAGCAACACCATGGATCAGACAGCTTAGTGCTGACTGGGGCACAGGAGAGTGACCCAGAGGGAGAGGAAGGACTGATGACATGAATGAAAAAATAATGAGGTACAGAAAGTGATGGTTGAGATTGGGAGAAATGAGGAAACAAACACAGAGAGAAAGAAAACTAAACACAATAGAGATGATAAATCAAAGTGAAATCTAAATCCGAAAGTAACAAATCTAATGATCTGTGTGTTATGCATGTTACCTTAAACTTGTAATGAAAATTCTGTTTTACTTGCATGCCTCCATGTTGAAAAAGTCATCCAAAAAAAGGTGAATTAAAGAAAGCAGGGAGCACATTTAACAACAGAAAAATATTTTTAAAAAATCAATCTACAAACTCTAATATAACTCCTGCAGAATAATCCAAGCCTCTTTTATCCATCCTATTTTTTATCTTTTATGCTCAGTACTTCCCAAACATTTTCACACAAAAAAAATTACTATTTAGGACACAATAGTACAGTTCCATGCATGGCAACTGGATTTTTTTTGATTTTGACTTTTTTGATTCTCCTTTCACAGAGATAGAGATGTGTGGAAAAAAAACAACATTTTAAGTATTGAAGTATTCCTTAAAGGGGCGGTTCGACCTAATATCAAATATACATAACTTTCCTCTTGCCTGTGGTGCTATTCATCAGAGAGAAAACAGTTCCTACATGAAACTGCCAACAACAAGGTTGGTGGATTATCTTGAGTTAAAAATGGTATGTGTAGTACAAAATACTGGCTCTCTGTTGCAGAGGCTGGGTGAGTCAGCTGCACCGTTCGTTCAGCCTCGTCCCTCAAGAGTTTAATATGTGGAGAGATTACAGGGGAGGTTTGCCAAAGCTACAACCTGCTGCCCTCTCACATGCAGGCTCACCCAGTTACAATCCAGGTGGCCATCACAATGTGACACATGCCACCTAGTGGACACTGTAGAAGTTGTTTGGCACTGTCTACAGGACTATATGTATTGTGTGCATGGACCTCCAGTATATGACAAGAGGCTTTCATCAAAAGGTCAGCGGCTCTGAATAATTGGAGTACATTGTCAGATTGTAAAATACATCGCCGACCATGTGCATGAGACCCCTCATGGTGCATATCCATGTAGGAATATGAATTTATTTTGTTTGTTTGTTTTTTTGTATATTTTTTAATGTAATTTTGAATTATATCATTATTATTGTTATGCTATTTAGTGATTTACTGTTATTTATATATACTGAGAGAGATACATATATAGATGATAGATAGACAGATAGATAGATACATAAATAGATAGATATGTGATTTAAAGACCATAGTTGACAATGTTTATGTGAAAAAAGTTCAATAAAGTATTGTAAAAAAAAAAAAAGAGTCAGCAGCTCAGTTTACCTGTGGCGCCCAGAGGATGTCCTTTAGAGATGAGACCGCCACTGGGGTTGATCACAAACTTGCCTCCATATGTGTTGTCCCCTCTGTCAATCAGCTCACCTGCTTTACCTGTTGAGGTGGAGAGGAGGAGGAGGAGAGTGAAATCTGCAGGACGCTATGCATGGTATGGTTATATATAGTGGCATGTCATCTATTAAAACATGTGATTTATAATTTACAAAATGATAAATTAAAACAATCATCATTCATCATTCAGCTTCATGTCCGCAAGTAAGACCTGAACTTTGCAAACTACTTTTAACTTAACTTTGAACAATTGCCTTTTAATCAGTTTTGTTTCGTATATCTATGCTTGTGTTGAGTCCTTTGAATTGTCTTTGTTTCTGAAATGTGCTTTACAAACAAAAAAAAGGAGTATGAAAAAGGGAATCCAATAACAAATAAATACAAAATCATAAATATACTATAAAGTTGGTCTGATGTATTTTTATTATGTTAAAAAAGTAATCTATTTCTGATGAAGCCGTCAGTCACCAAGTACGGTTGAGTGTTTCTGTGTAGCAGCAAGTTCTTGAGGTCAACAGTCTTTTGGTTCCAACTCTCTATGCAGTCACTCATTTGATTTGTCAATAAAGCTGATCAAACAAAATGAGATTTTTCTATCAGGCCTTAAACAGGTGCCATTTTTCACTAGCTCCAAACCCCTCTTCCAGAAATTACTCTTAGTTTCCACATTAACAGTCCTGTCATGCCTGTATGGCGTTCTTTGCTTCTTTGGTTAAAACAAATACCTAAAACATTATTTAATATAACGTATCATTCAGTTCTCATCTCAATTATGTTCAAGTACTCTTTCACAGATCAAGTTTAAAAAATGTATGATCTTCAAGATATTCAAGAGTTTAAATTTCTGAGTGTCAAATTCACGTACTTCAAGCAGCTCAAGCACCTTATATGAACCCTGTAATTTGAATATCAGCAGATACTTAATATTAAATTACTCATATCAATAGGAGGGAAAAATGGACATTCCTAATCCTCACCCAATTTCATGTCTATGTATTCTCCTTAAAGTAGAAATTTGAATTAAATTGGAAAAAGCACAGTGGAAATCATATCTATTCCTCCTCAAACAGCCAGCCTTTGAAATAGCTGGGGGATAAAGTCGGGTTTTACGAGCTGCAGCCTCACCCTCTGGACACAGTCCCAGAGCCTCATACGTGATGAGCTCATTGGCTGAAAAGCAGTCGTGCAGTTCGACCACATCGACGTCACTCGGCTTCAGACCTGCCGCTTCATAACACTTTTGGGCAGCCGTTCGAGACATGTCATATCCCACCTGAACAGACAAAACAGAAATCAAAAAAATTAAATAGAACTATGTTAAGAGAATATATCACCATGAATTCTTCAGTCTTTCAAGTTCCAATAAATCATGAACAAAAATATAATAAACATTTGAGACTGTCACTAGGGGTGATACCACAGCTGAGAACTGTAAGACAAAACTGAACATTTTATCCTGATCGAGAGCTCTACATTTCATAATGGAATATTGTGTGTTCACATTGTGATGCCCTTAGAAATGTAAGTATTTTCATTGACTGTATTTACTGAGAGAAGTCAGCATCATTTAGTTTTTACGGCATTTTCGGTTCATTAACTTCAATAATATTGCCATCAGAAAGCAATTGATGCAATTTAATTATATTTCTCTGCTGCCAAATGCTATTATTTAATGTTCTCCTCTTACTGTAAATAATGGAGTCTTTCAAATTGGACAAGAAGGCAGAGATAAGCAAGTAACAGAAAGACGCCTGCAGTGTTCTTCATTTATGTCATGTGAATGAAAAATTACGGGATTACTAATATTTATATTACATTTAAGATGGTACCACAGAAAGAGAAATGTATTGGAACACTACTGTGAACAGTAACTGCAAAGGCCACATGTTGATACTCTTTGGTAACTGGGGATAGGTACCAACAGCTACCAGGGAAAACAAAAGCACTATCCACCTCCTCCTGTTTAATTGCCAATAATAAACGCACTTCCTTAGTGCCATAAATGAAGCCTTCTTTTTCCTTGGTGATAAAAAGAATTGCATCTTGGTTATGTTTAGGAAAAGACCATTCTTTGGCTTCAAATACACAGTTGTGGTTGCACAATCTGATATGAGAAGCAGCAATGTCTCAGTAAAAAATAGAAGCTTTTGGTAGCCTTATCTGGCTGGATAAACAGTAATTGGTCGTGAGAATACACCCACTTTTCGAGCCTAAACAGTAATGGAAACACAGCAATGACAATTACTAAATCACAACCGGTTTTGTTGTTTGTTGGTCTCAAACAGTGATCTGTAGATTGGCAGGCGTCTCGCCTAGATGTCACACCATCGACCATCCCCTCCACCTCCCAGTGAAAAAGTCAGCTCATATACGTCACATTAGAAATATTGATATGATACGTATAATACATGCAAATGTAACGTTTTTGTAGTTTGCATAAACGTACAATGCCAACATTTTATCTGGTGACTGGGCTGTCAAGCAAAAATAGTTTCTTTTAGCTCAGCCATCAAAAATCTCTGTTCTTGGCTGCATCGTAAAGAAGGTACATTTCTCATCTCCTATAATGCAAAGTATTACTGAACTTCCAATATTTTGTTTTATATAGATCTATAAATGAATTTTAAAGAGACACACTTTGCTGATGTCAATTTCTTACCATCTTAATGCAGCTGTTTTCTTCAAACGTGGAGGCGAGGTCAGTCACCATCTCTTGGGCCACAATCTCCACCGCCTGGTTCTCCAGATGGTGTTTCCTGACAAAGGCCTCGCTGGCCAAAACTGCTGCTCCAGCACCATCTGATGTCGGGCTGACGAGAGAGGCGGGGACGGGGGGACGGATGGACGGACAAACGGACAGATAGACACAGTGGTGTTAGGAACTGTAGCAATTACCACCAATTTCTATGCAATTTGATCAACAAGAAATAACTGCTACCTGATAGCCTCTGCCGTGACATAGTTACACTCAAGACAGGATGACCACTGTATTTTTAGAAAATGACACAGACTGTAAATCAGGGAGGCTCTTACCAACACTGCAGGAGAGTGAGGTATTCAAAAACCTTCCTGGAGTTCATCACCTGCTCCAAACTGTACTCATCCTGGAACTGGGAATATCTGCATAAATAGTGACACACAGATTCAAACACCAGACCTAAATTAAAATAAATTCAAGTATATTTTGAAGCAATATTTTTTTTTTAAGTTAACACTGTCTTACGGGTTGTTGGTGGAATGCTTGTGGTTTTTCCAGGCAATTTTGGCAAAGTGTTCCGGTTTTGTGCCTGAAGAAGATCAAAACATTGACACAAAAATTTAATGAGTGTGATATAATAAAATCATGGCCTCAATGCAAGATACAACCATCCACCCATTGTGGACCATGTAAGCTGACTTTGTATCTGCCTTAGGATGAAATTTCGCAATTGCACTAATTCCAGCATATTTACAGTGATGTTTACTGCTGATATGTTGATTAATGTGCACTGTCCAAACTCAATAAAATAAAATGAAATAAAATGAAATAAAATGAAATAAAATGAAATAAAATAAAATAAAATAAAATAAAATAAAATAAAATAAAATAAAATAAAATAAATACACACACATTCAGCACGTACCATATTTCTCCATGTGCTCCCTGCCAGCGTTGCCGAACATCTGTGGTGCTGCTGGAGCTGCCACCATCCCGTAGCGATTGATCATCACCTCCATGTGTTTGTCCATTGGGTTAGTCCTGTCCATAAACTAGAAACAGACATTTTTTTACAAACATTTTACTTATTTTTACCCAGTAAAAAAGACATGTTAAAAGGATAGTTTGGATTTCTTTCAGTGGGGTTGTATGGGGAACTACAACTAACTGATTGCGCAGTGGGTGACCAGCATAGATAATGTTAAGTTTTATTTTGTCCACTTCTTCTACATCCATTACAACAACACACAGCATACGTCATATAGTTCCATACCTTTGCAGATAAAGAGCCCTTCTCCATTCTCTCAAACCCGAGGGCAAGCACACAATCAGCAAGACCTGCAACAAGATATGAGAAATGCGCAAAGATTGGTTTTTACACCTTCAGTTAGATAACAGATGGATTCAATCTGCAGGAGTTGTTTAAGAAGTTTCTAGATACATTATCATAAGTGAAAATGTGTCATTTTTGGAGTCTACTGGAACCATGGTGAGCTCTTTACAGTCTCATTTTTAACAGTAAAGATTTTGTTGCTTAATCACTTTCAAGGCCTCCCACTCAACTCACCTCCCTGAATGAGCTGGCGTGCCATGAAGAGAGCGGTGGAGCCTGTGGAGCAGTTGTTGTTGACGTTGATAATGGGGATCCCAGTCAGGCCCAGGCTGTGGTAAATGGCCCTCTGCCCACATGTGGAGTCCCCTGAGGGGATACGGTAGGGAAAAGGTGTGATTCCTTATTTATTTTACTTTTTTACTCAGGTAATTCCAATATGAGAGACTTTTCCTTCATGCATTTTAACTAAGATAACTAAAATTACAAAAAAAAATACAAGCTTTTAGAGTATATAGTATGTGCAAAAATTACAGGAGTGTTTTGAGAGCATATATTGTAATGATGTAAGAAAATAGAGTTGACACTATTCATTATTTGAGTTGACAACATGTAAAAGGCTAATAATGTAGAAAACAGTCACATTGTATCAGAAACAGGTAGGTTTGATACTTTTCAAACCTTGATCCTCTTCCCTTTTTTTTGTGACATACGGGAACAACAATTTTGAAACTGGTTCAGTATTGAGCGAGAGGGCAGCAGCCAGCAGCAGTGAAACAGGCCGCTATGTAACGACGAATATACACGTTTTATGTACCTCCACTGAAAGTGCTTATTTTGCCACTGACATGCTCAGATTATCAAGTGTGAAAACAGAGATAGACTTTTCTGTGACCAAGTACGATTTCTTTTTTTTTTAATTATGTTTTGGCATTTTGCCTTTATTAGGTAGGACAGAAGATTGACAGCATGAAAGGGAGAGAAAGAGGGGATGACATGCAGCAAAGGACCATGAGCTGGAATCGAATTTTTAAGAATTAAGCAAGACTCCATTGAAATAAACAGTGATTTTAGCTTGTATAGAGGCTGCATATTTTCACATCTAACTGGGTGAATCAATTATTTTAACCAAACCAGAGTTGGTGAATGTTGGACAGTGGAAGGACAAACAAAGGAGATTTTGGGAGTTTTATTTATTTTCTGTTGACTTTGAATAAAGTGTGTTTTACATGATAGAATTCATATTTATGCCAGGTGAGCCCAGTAGCTCACCTGGCAGAGCGGGCGCCCAGTGTACAAAAGCCATGTCCTTGCCAGAGCGACTGCCGGTTCAATTATAATGCTATAACTGTCAAATAAAAAACTAAAAAGCCTAAAAACCTAGATCTAGAGTAGTTTTAGTAGAATTACTGATTGTATAAATGAATCTGATAGTTTTGTTTAAAGAGATTTCTGGGTTGTTTCTGGTTTAACAAAAATGATCTTAAATATAAACAAAAAGGTTTATCTCTGTTGGGTTCTTTCAATAATGTTGTCAGGCACATTTAATGAAAATCTAAGCCTGTCAGGGGCAAAAACAAGTACTTTTAACAGAAATACATTGATAGTGCAAATTTTCTTTGTGGTTACATTGCAGCCTGTTTCATAGCTGCTGGCTACAGTGGTTCTTGCTCAATACTGGACCAGTTTCAATAATTGTTGTTCTAATTAGACAATAAAACATGAGAAAATAGGATCCAGGTTGAAAAACACTGTAGTTATCATTTAATAACTACATCTTACCGTAGACATATCCTACACAGGCTTGTTCAATGGCAGAATATGGGACTCCTGCATCTGTTAGAGCCTTTTCACCTGAAACAGAGTATAGACACTTTGTGTTATGCAACAAGATCCATTTGACAGATATTCAGATATTCAGATATGGTATCTTTGAGTCACCGAACATCATCCATATTCTGTTAAAGATATGCACCTGCTTCCTTGGCCATGTCAGGGTAATCATAGTCACCTCGGGCTCCAGGCTTATCAAACTGCACCAAAATACAGAAAAGTGCGACAGATGGTGAGCGTCAATCAACATCAGCATCCACATTTGTTTTTTGAGTTCTCAAGAACATAATTACACTTTCTTTGCATTAATAAACATTCAACTTTATTGTCACTGTTACCATCACATTAGATGAAAGCTAAATAACAGAGTTCCCCAAATCAAGCGCCAATGAACTTGACTTGCAAAAAGAGCTGAAACGAATAGTCAACTGACAAAAAAATAATAGTAAACTATGTTGACTGTTGATGAATCATTTTGATCAGGATAAAAAAATAGTCAAACATTCTCTACTTCCACCCTCTCATAATGAGAAGATGTGATGCTATTTCTTTTTCATATATCATTGTAGAACTATTTCCTGACTTTTAGGCAACACACTCCTCAGAACAGATATTTTAATAACACCTCAAAAATATTTAAATCCAATATAATCAAATAGAAAGAAAAAAACAGGGGAAGAACAGGATGAAATTTCCACAAGTATTAATGCAGTTGATTTTTTTTCTGGGGTGGACAGCACATGTGGAGGACTTTTAAAACATGAACCTCATTTAGGCATGAAAAGAGGAGAGACATATTGCCTGTCTGCTATTCAGTGTGAGGGGGACATCAGGCTCTTCCAGTTACACAAATAAACAAACTGGTAATGACAGCATTATTCCACTTTAAGCACTAATCATGAAGCCCGATTTACACGCACTAAAATCACATCATTTTAGTTTATCAAAAACAAAACAACAACAGAGGCAAATGGAACAATCTTAAATCCACTTAAAATGTCATTGTGATGGGATTATAGCTTCACCTGCAATTTGTTAGTGCAAACGTAAGACTTGTCTTGAAACTTGTTCAGACTGTAAACTAGCTAAAGAGCTCAGGTGTTACAGCCTGCTGGAGTGATGACCCTTAGCACAGATTGTCACTCTGTTGGCCATGAACTATGGACTCACAATTCAGGCATGAGATACAGACCCGAGGAGGTCGAATATATAACTCAGACCAAGAAAACCAACATAAATTGAAAATACAAACTAATGCCATGTTACCTTCTTTGGGCTAACTTAGCTAGCTAATGTTTACATCGTATAGAGTTGTAACACAGACCTTAAGGGATTTTTGACAGAATATGAGCCCCATTAATGTCCGCATTTTTAAGTATTATAGTTCTCCACACAGTGGCCAAATGGCTAACTTTAACAAAAGAGAGTTTTTTAAGAGGAAACATGTTCAATACAATCTGGAGTTAGCTAACTATGCTAACCTTGAGTCTTACATAATGTCGTTCACGTCGTCTTGCGAGCTGAGACAATAAAATATTAAATAATATTACCTTTGTCATGCCCACACCGATGACAAACACCTTGTTCTTCTTTGCAGGTGCCATGGTCGCTTCCCTTCAGTCCACACAGAGACACACAGAGACAAACAGAGACACACTGGAGGACAGCAGCACTGACAGGACAGACAACTCACTACAGAACAAAGATCGTCTATGAGCCAGCAGATGCGTCACTCTGTAAGGAAAAAAACATCCTCCTGTGGGTATGCTGAAGAGAGTAACCCTAAAGACAAAAAAATGTTCTCTTTAAAATCGTATTAAATAATTTTATTATTGTTGCGTTGTTGTCAGCTTCGGCTTGGATAAACTTTGTGCAAATAATACCGTCTGTGGCATGCTATCTTTCTAATTTTCCACAAACTGAACTAGGATGAAGTAACTTACCCTGCAAGAGATGTCTCCATTTATGATTTACCAGCCAGTCTTTGTTTTTGTTTTTTTTTTTCGGGTTTTTTTTTTGGCATTTTTAAACAATTTGTTGTATAACTTATGGCTGCTGTGAATTAGAGAAGCTCAGTAAATTAAAATATGGAGTAATATTTTAGCCACTCATCTGTTGTTTTATTCATCATGATCAGTCAATTACATTAAAGAATTTGTCTCCTTATAATCTGATATGCATGCATAATGTTTCTATGGAAGCATAATACATGCATATGAAAAACAATTCTGCTCTGTTTTTGTAATAAACGTGATAATGACAGAATTCTGACATAATTGCCCTCTCTTTCTGAATTTACAAGATTACCTCAAATTTTCACAGGAAAGAAAAACCTGCCCTTTTTATTTTTGGCTTTAACAAAAAAAAACAACAACAAAAAAAGAAACACTTTTTTCATAATTTAGAAAACAAGAATATACCAGATTAAACCCTCATTAACTCAGACTGTCTAACTGTCTTGCTAATTCAGAGCTCACACTCTGTTCATATTTTAAAGAACTGTCAACTGTCAACATGGTTTCAATGTATGTTTAAAAACTATTGGAGCGTAATGTATTCAGCTAAAGGGAAGAAAATTCTTTATTCTTATTCTCTATCTCAAAATTGTAAGCAGGTTTCACAAAATTTCACAAAACCAGGGCAAAGCATAATAATCAGATATGTTAATGCGCAGACAAATCTGTAAATGCATACATATAAAGTAATGGCTGAAGTCTGAGTAGTTTGCTCCCAGAGGTGGGAATAAAGACAGGTCAATCTGCATCCCCATCTCTTGGAACAAAATATTTATTAAACTCCTCATTTAGTACTTGCCAAACAAGACATCTTTGCTCAGTCCAGCTTGGATGAAGAGATTTCAGTTTCTTGTGACCCGCAGCTGAGAGTTGGTCTGGGCTTGTCTCACTAGTTGGTTTTGTTATACTACTATCACTACTACTACTACTACTACTACTACTACTACTACTACTACTGCTACTTCTACATGCCTAGAGACCATTGAAAGTGATGCTCAAATGTGCAAAGAAAAAGCTTCACTCCAAATTGTCACCATCCAATTTATTGAGGCAGTGAAAAAAATCTTGACCATGTTGATTATTCCAAGACGCGTGTGGACAATTTGTGGTGATAGTCCACACCTGTTAATGTTCATCGTCAACCAAACCTCGCCACCTCAGCTTCTGAAGCATCCTTAATGCCTGCAAAGAGGCCTGGGGACGTTTGGCTGTAGTGTTCACTCACTCATCTCTGAGCCTCATCACATGATGATGTCAGCACTTGATGAACTGGTGTGTGACCTCATATATTCCCACCGACTCCCTGACTTTCTCATCGTAGTCAGTCCAGTCCTGAAATTTTATGAAACAAGTGTTTGTCAAGTTGCAAGCATTAAAAGAGGCTGTCACATTCTTAAACACTGTTGGGATGACTGAGAGTCGTTTTTGGGAAAACCTAGGAAATCACTGACTGAAACAGAGGTGCAATGAGAGAAATCAAAACTAAAGAACTAATAGGATTCACAAAGTCGATGATATCAAACGGTGCAGTATCAAAGGTTGCAATTTCTGTTTCAAGTCAAATATTGTTCAAGTCAAAAGTTCACATTTGTGCGACAAACAAAATCGAAAAAACGGACACACTCTGAGGAACACATTGTTCCCACTGCTCTTACTTTTTCTAGTAGGTTAATTTCGGGAAACGGTGTTCCCGACTCTGCTCCCTGCGCAGCGAAGCCAGCCTGGAGTGGGTTAGGGAAATGGAGGAAATTGAGAAGAGTAACATGATATTTTAACACTGAAAATTCATTGATTTAATTTTTTACTGAAATAAACTGTCTGACTCGGGAGCAACATATTTTTTTTTCCACAGCAAAATCTTGACAAAAAGTAAAGTAAAGCAAAAAGTAAAGAGGTATCTTACTACAATATTTGATTTCATCTCATTTAGGTGTACCAATAAGCAATTCCAGTGAGTCAGTATTCTTAAAGGGACAGTTCACCCTAAAATCAAAAATACATATTTCTCTCTTACCTGTAGTGTTATTGATCAATCTAGATTGTGTTGGTGTGAACTGGCGAGCGTTGGAAATATTGATGTCTGCCTTACTCTCCAATATAATGGAACTATATAGCTTGTGGTGCTCAAAGCAACAAAAAGTACATTTGAAAACTTAACAGCAATGTCTCTTTCTGTATCTCTGACCTCTGAGTAACGAATACACCGGTACATACTTTGAGATTCTCAGGCAGAGGTCTTTTGTCTGTTTCAAGGGTCCCGCTGAAAACTAAAGGGGACACGCTGTTTGCAGTCAGGGCCCCGAGGCTCTGCAATAATCTGCCCAAGGAAATCAGGTTGGCTGAGTCAGTCGGCTCCTTTTTAAAACACACTTTTATCAGAGATTCTTTCCTTATTTGACTTGAGTTTATGTTACTTTGAACTGTGTTTGACTTACTTCTGAATTATACCAAAGTATTTTCAGCGTTTTCTTTTTTGACTTTTTTTTATTTTGTTGCCTTATGAACCTCTTTGTAACTCTGTTTTGCTTTATATATAAAGACTGTTATAAGATTTTTACTATAAGTCATATCCCAGTTACTTAAGATAATCCACAGACCTTGTCGTGAGCAGTTTCATGTAGGAACTATTTTCTTTCGACTGAACCATACCTGCCAACCACATCACCACACAGAGGGATGCATGCATCTACTCATGGACAAGAAGCTCATGCTCTTAACAGCTTGAGATGTTAACATTAATGGTAATTAATGTCATTATCAGGATTTCTGGAAAGAGACTTTGCTTTTGAGTTTATCAAATGTATTTTTTGGTGCTTTGAGCACCACAAGCTGAGTTCCATTACACTGAAGAAAAGGCAGACACCTCTTCAGCTGATATCTTCAATGGTCTGCAACTCAGAAAAATAGGTATTTTTTTATTTCCGGGTGAACTGTCCCTTTAATTCCAGGCGCCAAAAAATAGGCCACATGTCAACACTGAAAGGGTCAAATTGAAAACTCAAACATTTCACTGAAGACATTTGGACATGTCACAGTAGGAAAAGCACAGGTGTAAATCATTAAATGAATGATGAATTTTATTTTGTTACTTCAGTATAATTGTCTATAATGTATATAATGAGATTATTCAGGAGGCTATATGACACTGTGTTTGCTGAGAAAAGGACATACACCACACACACTCCAAAACTTATATCTGTTTAAAGAGTCTCACTTGAGGTTGGAAGTCAATAGGTTCTAGACCTCGACACTCGAACTGCACCATCGTCTTAAAGCTTTCGCTGTCCTCTTCCTTTAACCCAATAAAACATACAGAGAGAGAGAGAGAGAGAGAGACATTGTTAGAGGCTGGGAAAAAGCAGCACTCAGTAAAATGCCATTATGTCAGTCTATGCGACAGATTTTATGCATAATGTCAATGGGATTTCTAAGATATTTTGGAGGTGTTTTATGTCCATATCTGAAGAGACACACAAAAAAGACATTAAAGGATAGGTTCACAACTTTTCTAGCCTGTCTTAAGACAGAAGTCAGGTGTCCATATTAACACTGAAACACGTTTTTTGTTTGCTGTAATCATTAATCCTGTTCACACTGACAACTAAAAGACCCTGAAGCACTTTCTATTCTATAACTTTGGTATTTACCAACTTGAAACAGCTGGTGGCTATTTTTTCATGTATTTGTGTCTAAGTGACTTGTGGGAAGAACAGATTTTGAAATTGATTCAGCATTGAGTGAGAGGGCTGCAGCCAGCAGCCGCATCATAGACTGCAGTTTAACCATTTGGGGCAGATGCCAACGGTCTGTTTAAGTCTTTTAAAAGTGCTTTTTTTTGTGACAAACAGGTTCAGATTGTTATTCTGAGTTACGGAAAGGACAGAAAAATTAAACATTTTTCTGTAGCTTTCGCTTGCATCTGATTTATGTGTCTCGCTGTGAAATCTAGCAGAATTTTTCACATAGTCGAAAACAGTTAAATGTTCAGCTACGACACTGAAAATCTTTTAGATAAACATAAAACAGAAGAAACTCAAAATAGAAGTACAAGATGGCTGCTTACATTGTAAGGTTTGATTGTGTCTGCCAGGATATCTGTAAAAAAAACAACAACAACAACAAAAAACAGTGTTATTACTGTTAACCTCAGAGAAAGACAATGCGAGTCACCTGGCATGTTAGCTCGTACCAATTGAATTTTCCCTGGAGCAAAGTTTGCACTTCTGCACCATGCTGGCACTGCCTCTTCCTCCTTTTAATGGCACACTCTCCTGAGAAATCATTAAAAAAAAGGCTGGTTGGATACTGTGTGTGACAATGTTTACAAAGTCTTCCAAACTGTGTCGTCACAAATATAATTGCTCCTTACCACAAGAGTTACGTACTGCCATTTATCTGGGACCTCCCCACAGTTTCCACATTTCAGCTACATTTGAAAGGAAAAGAAACAAAAATATTGCTTAGAAAGTTAGAAAGAAAGTGAGAAAGTTAGAGAGACTAAAGAACTGTTTGTTATTTTGGGGAACTTGGGAAGTTATGTTTTTGGATTTGGCTTAGGAGAGGGACATTCAGCTGCAATATTCGGGCTGCAACAATATGAGATTTACACAGTACAAAAACCATCTCAGAAAATAGCAGTTACAGAATTATTATTATTAGAATTATTAATAATATCATTATCAGTTACAATGACCCTTAAATGAATGAAAACAGAAAGGTTTTTTTGTTGACCTAATATTTTATTACTGTAATGGTTACTTGAAACCATTTTTTTTAAAGTGGAAGTCACTGAAAAACTATTGAATTCACCTTTATTTATTTTATTTCACCTTTATTTTGGCTCATTTTACCAAAAATAAAAGGTGAGATTCTCCATCCAGTTGCATTTTTTCCAATGCCAAAGACAAGTAAATCTACACAGTATGATATCCAAAAATATGTATACCATGACACACCTTGAAATCGGTGTATGACTATAACTCTGAACTGAAAAAGCATGCTTCCTTTATTACTCTCCAAAATCACACCATTTATCATAAAACAATCTGTTAAATATGATCATTTATGGTCTATATATATATATACATAATTGTCTGTGTGTGTGTGTGTGTGTGTGTGTGTCACCTCCTACTCTGATAAGTAAAGTACAGTCCCTAACACTTCCCAGGCAGTGTGGGGGATCGTTAACGTTGTATCAACCCATTGACACCTGCAGTGTGCACGTGTTTCCTTATTTAGCTGTCTCGTAATGAGGGCACGTTCGCTCTGACACCTCCATGATCACACGATGATCATTATCGACCACACAGAGGAGAATGAGATGATGAGTAAAGTCAACTAGCATGCTAACTCGACAGCCACCCTACCTTCAGAAACCAGCGGAAGTCCTCTCCCAGTGGCCTCACATTGGTGACATTCTCCAGAGTAGCTTTGAACTGGAGCCCAAATTTCTGTCACGACAAAAGAAGAGTTTAAAATTCCCCCCAAAATTAACAAAATTGCTTCAGTATTTGCATCAGAAACATGCAGTAGTGACACATACCACCATCTTGAAGCTGCCCCACTGCCGCCTTCAGGTACCGCTCGTGAATTATGACTTCTACGTCAGAGTTGTCGTTTTCGGTGCACTTAGCTGATTTTAGGTGTGCGAATCAACAGAGGCCCACATGATACATAGGTGATGATACAATATTACTGCGATTTTAAATGTTTTACAATATTCCCAGTTTTTCGACGTATTACATTTTTTCAACTGCAGATTGGAGAAAAAAAACTTTTTTATCTGATTAGTTTTCAGTCTGTTTCAGTCACTTTGGTCTGTTTTATTGCAGAAAGCAATAGGTTCTGAAGTTCTACTACCCTAACCTAAGTTTAATTTATATTTGTAAGATTAATCATTTATATAATAATAATAATAGTGCTAATAATGATAATAATAAAGTCGTGTGGTGATACAATATTGCTACATAAAATATTGTGATACTGTGCTGTATCATTTTTTCACCCCATCCCTACCTGCTTTATTTTAAAAATTGAGCAACACAGCTATGTTTTAGTAATAATGTGATTGAAAATGTATATGGATTCACATGCATTGTGCTTGCAATACATATTGGTAATTTTACAATTTCTACAATTCTACAATTTCATTTAGCAGACGCTTTTATCCAAAGCGACGTACAACACAAGCAAGAACACTTTTTTTTTTTTTTTTTGGAAACCAAAGTAATAACCAGTAGCGATCTCAGCATCTGAGATTCAACAGTCTCAGTATTGGTGATATACACTGATAATACATGTATCAAAGCATTTAAATAAACAAACAAATAACCACACTTCAGACAGGAACACTCGGCTGCATCAGTTTACCGCATACAGTCAGAGGTGGATTGATGAAGTCCTGGGGGGCCAAATTGTTAGGGGCCCTCCAGGACTTCTGCAAAATATATAACACACACCAACCAGGAGGAAACACAAAATGACCCCTAAAAAGGATGCAAATGAGCTTCAAAAAGATCAAAACTAAATACAATCTCAGACTTTTTTTTAAAAAACAAACACAAAACCATGACAAGATGCATAACAACTAAAAAATAGATGCAAAACAACATCAAAAATAATAGGCAAAAACCACTGCAAATTCTGTCTCGCTCCTGTGGACTGGTGGGGCCTTTTGCATATCTGTGCCCAGGGGCCCATTGATTCATTATCCGCCCATACTTATAGTATGTGATGTCATGACATTGACAACTAAACACAGTGTGTCGGTTACTTTTCCTGGTTATTATTAGTATTCAGGGCATCACACACATTGAAGTGCTCATATATCCGTCAGCCCATGAAGGGAGCATAACTCATAACAATTACGCCCTCACGTGGACAAAATAAAAAGCAACCTGACTGACCTACTTCTTAATGCACAATGCAACAGCAATGCAGGGAGAAGCTCGCCACGTCTTTGTTCACATATACACTGATAATACATTTATCAAAGCATTTAAATAAACAATCAAATAACCACACTCTTCAGACAGGAACACTCGGCTGCATCAGTTTATTGACAGCTAAGAAAATTAAAGTTAAACAGCCATACAGTACAAATCTCATGGTACAAATCAGTAATTCAATTGCACTATACACAACAAATACAGCACGTGGAATACAAAATCGACGCAATTGTTTGTTTTTTATTCATTATAACTTTAAGTTAAAGAATGGAAACCTGCTTCGACTGCGGATATTTAACTGTACACGTTAACCTGAGGCAACTTTGCAGAGGCAATGTGGTGGGTCTTGGTGGTTAATGGCCACATACCTGGGAAAACTAATATTGCTGTGGCATTGAACACTCTTTATCACACCTTTTTTCTAGCATTTTAATCCAGACTGTTATCACCAACCTGAGAGTTTACCTGACATATCTTTGTCTTAGTTAACAGGGCTGAATCTGCCACGTGAATGCTAGATAAACTAACTATAAAGGGGAATATAAGTGAATCATATATCCAACTTTAAATAACCATTTTATGGGTAATTAAGTCATACTCATTCACAAGAGGAGTGTTTTATATTAATGAGGTCTGATTGGGATACTCATTATACCATCAGTATTGTGATTGGAGGGAAAATGCATCCCAAAAGTGTAACAACACCTACAACACTAACCTGGGTATTTAATACAGTAGTCAGCTTAACCTTGCAGCCTTTGGCTTCATTGGTCAAATGCCGCATTTTTCTGCACCTGATAATCTGTACTGAAAAATCATGTAGTGTGTTACTGCTGCAGGTGACATTATACAGAGTCAGTGTGGTGGACTCTTTGTAGTAAACAGAGCTCTATAGTGTAACACATTACACTAAACAATACAATGATGGAACTTCAACACTGAAAAAAAGGCGGGAAACACTCCCAAGATTGTCAGTACAAACACAGAGTGCAATCCTGGTTTCTTCTAATGCACATCCTTGTTGTCGGGAACCCACCCAAACATTTATCAGACTCCCCCGGCCATTAGGGGTTCAAGTTTTATCAGACATTACAAAAAAAAAAGGAAAAAAGGGTTCCCCTCTTTTATTCATTAGCGGTATGATTTTTCATGGAGCAGCAGGGGATACATAAAAAAAAAACAAAATGCAATCTGGGAGGAAAATGCATGGGGTCAGTTTTAACCCATGGTCTCATCACAAGAATAACAAGAGCATCTCTTTTACCCTCCTGACAAAAAAATAAATCGAAATCCCAACTTCAACAATTACGATAAAAGTAACTAATAACAAGAGTAGTCATAATAATAAAAGGCATTTCAATTCTTTTTGCATCTCTTTTTTTTTTCCTTTCTCTTAAATACAGTGATGCCAAGAGGCATTATTTACAGCGCAACCCCCACACCCCTCTCCGGCCTGTGAAGAGAGGTGTGACGAGGTCAATGAGGCCTGCTGCTGGACTCGGAGGTCCGCCGCTGACGTGGAGTACTGTGGCCGTTCGTGCAGCCGTTGTGGCGCTTGCTTAGTCCGCCGTTCAGAATGTCTTGGATGTGCTGTACTATCAAGTTGATGGCAACTGCAGAAAACAAGGAAGAGAGATGATTAGAGGAATTAAAAGTGTGCTCCAAAGATGAACCATTATACTAAAAAATGCCTCACTCACATCGTTTGGGGTAAAAAAAAAAAAAAAAGAATATCAAAATCTACAGAACCAAAGACATTGTCTTTAATTCCACACAACCTTCCTTCTTGTAAAAACCTGGAACATATATGTGTTTTTTTTTAATTCATATTTTTTACTGAAGATTTCTTTGTATTACTTTTATCATCTCTAATTTGTCATACTTCTATTTGTGATTTCAATATTAATTTTTATATTTTTCTTTTTTATTTACATTATTTTTTTTAATTTATTTTCAATTTTGATGTATTTTATTATTATCATTTTATTACATTATTTCTACTATCACCATTACAATCTTTCTCATCTTTCCATGTATCAAGGTATTTACCTGTGTATATTTTTTTAAAGGGCAATAAAAACTGGACAGTGAACTACTGATCACAGTACCTCAGTTGTATTTTTATTTATTTCTAATTAATGAAATAATTAATTAATATTTACTTGTATTTGTATCACCATTACATCTCTATTTTAATGTTAATATATATATATATATATATATATATATATATATATATATATATATATATATAAAAAATTTAATTTTCCAACATAATTTTTAGCATCACTGTTACTATCTCTTCATGTATCGAGGTATTTACTTGTGTATATTTAGTTGTCCAGAAATGGGCAACATAAATTGGATGCTGAATTACAGATTCATCGTGCCTAAACTGTATTTATTATTTTTAATTAAGCTATTTAGATATTAGAATTTTAGCGATTTTTCTCCACATGTGATGGCGCTCCCAGACTTTGATGTGTAAAATCTGTGAAGCTATTCACAGCCTGAGGAAGACATGCAGTGTCTGCTGCATACTGTAGAATATTTGCCCATACCAAGGTTATCTGCTCCTCGTGGAATAATCACATCTGCATACTTCTTTGTCTAGGGAGAAATGAAGATAAGATCAATGCTCAAGTTACGGACAAAACAAGAAATAATTATGATGATCAATTGTTTACTGTACAGTAGAGGCAGGCTGATACTTTGAAGAAACATGAGGACCAATAGTTTCAGTAAAACTGGGTGATAATGTTGGCCGTACCAGTGTATCAGTCGGGCTCTACGCACATCTACAGCCACGTGTTTATATAGAAACATCACTTACTGGTAAACAGAACTCCTCAAAGGCTGGTTTCACAAAAGTGATGTATTGAGCCAGCACCTGCTCCAGCTCTCTGCCACGCTCACTGATGTCTCTTAGAACTGAAACAGAAAGAAACACAAAAACGTGGACCATATAAAGGCAAGCCGCTTGACAAAATGTCAAAAGTCAGGAGGTGCACTGCTCTACAGCCATTACATCTGTTTTGTGTAGTAACCCAATTCTTGCTACACACCTCGGCGTGAGAGCCGTGTGTCTGGATCTGTGTCAACAAAAAGCTTCATCTGGAACAGATCTCTGATTTCCTGTGAGTAGAACATGAGGATGCCCTCGAACAGGACCACATCAGCCGGATACACCGTTACAAACTCCTCTTTCCTGGAACAACACACAGAGAGATTCCCTCCTCTCTGTCAGCAGCTAAATTCAGACATGCAAATCAAATTTGACTGCTCAATCAAGTCAGGAACCGATTTAACATGCCTTGTAATTCTATAGCAAGCACTGTTTTTCTGCTGGAACACAATTACAGGTGCTGGTCAAACTGCATCTGTGATGTGCAACGACGGAGGAGCTCACCTGGAATGAGTGACAAAGTCGTAAACTGGGATCTGGACCGTCTTCCCCTGCAGGATCTCCCTGAGCGTTTGCAATACCAGCTCATTGTCGAAGGCATCTGAGGACAAGAAGGGACAAATGCTCAGTTGGGATCTTGCTGAGATGTCATATTGCACAGCCCCAGTTGCACTAGCATAGTGTGTCCACGTGGACACGTGGTGCCCCACAACGCACGTTTGTAACCTAGGAGCCCCATTCGTGTAACAGGTGTTGGGTTCAGCCTCAGAGTCTTAGAGCAGCTGCCTCTGAGAAACGCCTGCTGACCGTGGGGATTTAAAATCGGCTGAGAAAGGAAGCAGGAGCATGAGGGTGCAAAGTCAGACACCAAAAATGGAGTCAATGCCTCTGCCAAAAACACATTAGAGACAGTTATCAATGTGGCAGTGAAGCATGTGGCTGAACACAGGCTTAGTTTAAATATTCTATATTACCTTCATCATCAAATTGCTTGTTTAAATTTGCAGGGTATTGTCATTTAAGCTTTCGTTTTAAATCAGTGTAGCGCTCACTAAAGCAGCCTCAGCTGTCACTAATTCCACATATTACTGCATCCATTTCCATACAATAAAAATGTGGTCTAAGTCTAGCGCGTTCACCCAGTTCAAATTCAAAGCTACACACCCACGGTGAAACTACACTCAAGAATCTGGCCTCAAATCGTTGAAATATATTTAATGAGGTGACCGAAATGTGTGACATGAATAGCAAACATGTGCCTGCTGCAGGCCAGCAGAGGCGATATACACCATACTGGGCATTAACTGTGCCACCGACGAACTACTCATTGTGTGCATACCTGGGTGATCAAAGTTGAACTGTCCCTTAAGTGCCTTCGCCTTCTGCTCTGGAGTTAGCACCTTGTAGAAGCTGTCCTGGCTGAGGATCGCCACCTGCCGCTGGTGGTGGTCAATCTTGTTCTGGCCCAGCAGCTCCATGATCTTCTCACATACTGACGACTGTGGAAACAGACACAATTAAGACAAATAGTGGGTCACTGGTTGGGAAAATGGGGTGAGTTTGCATTACCAGTCCACACATGTGGAGGTTAAAATTGTTCATAGCTGCACAATTTAAAAAATCTGCAGCAACAAGCAGAGTTTTTCCATAACCATCACCCCAAAAATGAGTGTTCAGTCTACACAGAACAGCATTAACAGTTTCATGTTAAACCCAGTCACATCTACCCTGAAATAAGGTGGTTGGGTAATTTCCCACCTTGCATGGGGTCAGCTAACACAATCAAAGGTGAAATGCCCAGTGACCCATCGCGTTTGTCCCCAATGACCTTTCCCAAATAAATGAATCTCATACCCAGTGCTGACTGGGCGTTCTCCAGCTGCCCGAGGCTCTGCTGCTTTTGTGTCAATGAAATTGTAGTACAATGAATTTGGACGCCCCCATTCGATTGCTGGGAAGTTTTGTCAGCACACTCAAAGGCAGCAATTTTAGAGGACCTACCTTTGAACCAATCAGAGATCTAATTCCCACTGACATTTAATAGAGCTCATATTATTTCTTAGTATATGTTTTTTTCTATTTAAATTACATTTAATTTGTAATCTAACTACTGTACATAGTTGCATGTAACTAGTTACCCTCCAACACAGGTTAAAATACTGACTGATTGGTAAATCGACGGTGAAATTTAGCAACTGAATCTGTTTGTTTTCATTACTGATAAAACAAAGATTATCTGTGTTGACAAAGAAAAGGTGATCGGTGAGGCAGATGGAAATACGAAAATCTGCACTGTTGTCACACTCTGCTGTTGGCTGCTTTCAAAGCAGGATGCGAAAATTGCATCATCCGATCGGTATACAGTCACCTGATTTATTAAGATTGGTGTACCGTTAGTCCGGCGTCAAAACACTACAGACAACCCTTCGTCCCGTGCCCTGTGAGGGGCTTTCAGGAAGCAAAACACTGGCTCTGAGCCGCTGGGATATCTAGGACAAAGTTGGGAGGAGGGGCAAACTGAGGAAAAGTAGGCGGAAGAGAGGCGAGTCTTCGCCCTCAGATCTAATTCTGTAATATGACAACACGGCAAGTCAAACCAATTGCAGCCATTAAAAGTCAAGATATTCATATTTCTTGTGGAGGCTGTTAGACTGACTGTGGGTGTCACCAGCTCCAGTCTTCCGTTGCCTCGAGGTGTGGTTTTTGGCACCACTGGCAGGTCGCAAAATACGCTACACCCGCTTCATAACAACGACATCTAATGACGTCTTCGACAATATCCACGTATGTGTATTTACTGGAACAAGGAGTTCAGAGCCGGTGAGTTTAGCGCCGCCCTGTAAATCACGGTAAAAGGCAAATCTGTATATATAATATAACATGCGTATTATTAAAAACAAGATCGATTTCTGACAAGATTAACTCCGTTTATTACATTACAAAACTACATCGTTTGAGGAAAAATGTATCCACTTTATTCTATTGCCGTTTTGTTTACAGGAAAAAACGTGGGTGCGATTAAATCTTATGAGCCATTTCCCGCTGGCGCGTCTGTTGTGATTCATTGCATAAACATCTAGGTTAACGTCATTTAACGGCAGCGGTTATCCCAGGTCAGTCAGAATAAAAATACATTTACCGTTACATGACGGGTGGTTGTCTTATTATAATAAGCAAATTTAAAATAAAAGATTTTCCAGACCGGTACGAAATGTAGTTTACATTGTTTACAAACACAGTGCGGATGAGCTAGAGGCAAGCTAACGCTAGCTATTGTCTAGCACAACCGGCTTTGCTAGAATGTGATGGAATTTAGCTAGGTAGCTATAAGCTAACACCAATGCTCTCCACGTAGTCTAAAAGGTGGCCGTGTCGTGCTAACGCCTGCCATCCTGTACGACAGAGAAAATGTGGCAGAACCGACACAAAATCCACTACAACACGCGGTGGACAAGCGTGCCCAGTATACCGGTGTTAGACAAGAGCCGGGCGGCTAAACAGATAATATAGCTGTCAATCAAAACTCAACGTTGCGTCGCTGAAGCCACGCGGTCAATGAGCACCCGGCTCCCGACTAACCCTCTGCCGTGATTTAACAAAAAAAGACCATGACAATTCGCGAAAACCGTCAAATGAGCTAGCTAGGGTGCCAACCTTGCCGCTGGCAGTGCCTCCGGAGACACCGATGAGAAAAGGTTGTCGAATAATGCTGGTGTTCTCGCCACGGTCCCTTAGATGTGTCTCACTGTCCCCGGCCATGCTTGCAGTGTGCTGTCTAAGCTGCTGTGCTGGAAGATCATTGAGGCGGAGCTCCGCCCACAACACCACCGTTAATTTTATGCACTCGCAATTTTATCCATTTATATAAATTCATTTACGCGTCTTTTTAAGTCAGATTGCGATACAAGTGAAGTTTGTTTTCGATTCAATTATTAATTGGTAAACATATATATTTTTCTTGTTAGTTTGTTAGTGATTGACAGGCAAAAGAACCAATCGACTGCTCCGTTTGTCACGCTGTCGCAGAAACGGTCGTACGTAAGTTACGTGCCCCGCCTCCTGGTTAAGCCTGAGCAAAATGTAACATTAACCGAACAATATGAAAGGTTATTGAGATTCATAAACTTAAAACAGTACGCTGTAAGTGTGAAGAAGTCTGTAAGTAAGTTTGCCAAAGACACTTGACTATGGTGGTACATACAAACCTGAGGAAAAAGTAGCCTGCGTATATCAGTTTTGTACACTTTCTGTAGCCAACTGTTGACTCACGTCAGTTGAGTTTAACTCAATTTGAAGTTTTATAATGCCGGTTTAGCTTTAATGAAGGGGCAGTATTGCTTGGTTTTAACTTGGTGCACGTGTGTTTTAACAGTTATCTGCTAAACTTGGAGCAACAGAGCCATTTTGAGTATGCTCCCGAGGCTCGCAGCCTCCCTGCGGCGGCCCGCTGCTGTTCCCCTCGCGGCGGCTGTACGGTGCGTCTCCTCCGGCTCGGTGGACATAACGGCCCCGCTAAACTTCTGGGCTGGAAAGAGATGGAGGAGCCAAGAAAAAGGCAACATGGAAAATGTTTACGAACCTGCAACAGGTAAGCCACGCAATACCACCAATATACATAAATACTGTTTGTCTTATGACATTATTGACACTCCTGGTTGGACTTTGGTCCGTGCTGTGTGAAATATCTGTCTGGTGATCTCTAGCCCAGGAAAACAATATTGTGTATTTTTAAGTGTCATCTTGACTTTTTGAACACTTTCTAGCTGTCATTCTACATTTTCTACGTTTGACATCTACTCCTCTAAGCAAAGTCAACCTTGCACGTGCAGCAACACACTCCTCTGCACGCCTATCCATTTAGTCACTTTAGGCCACTCCATTGTGAAACCAGTTAAATACTCCCTGAGCAACTTATAAACAAGATATTCCACAACATACACGCTATTATAGCGTCCTTGATGAGCAGCTTTTTTAGTCTAGTTGATTTAAAGACTTGTTGAAACAGTTTCAGCTTACTTTATTTGTACTCGTAGGTACATTTGGTTTGCAGTTTAAAGTACAAGGCATCCATTTTAACACAGTTGTCAGACATGACAGAAAACATATAAGATAAAACATGAAAAGAGGATAAAAGATAAAACAATTAAAGTGCCCCAGTGCTTATCAAAATGTTAAATATGTAATACATACCCATAAAAACACTCAACTACAAAACCAAACCTTACATGAACCGTCCTAAAACGACAAATGAGTAAATCATAAATACAGGCTCCAAAATGATCTTGTGCAATGTGCAATTTTGTGCAATTGTATCTTCCTACAGCTTGTTCACCAGTGTGATGGTAGGTGGAACAAAATGCATCAGTGCATCTTTTAGCAGCATGCAGCTGAATCAGGTGCATCTCAGGGCAGCAAATAAAAGGACTGGAACAGACAGACTGATTTGTAGCCTTTAGTCGTGCAAGCAAACCAACATTTCAACACTGCTGTGTCCTCAAAATGATGATATTTTTAAGGCACTGTGTGGCTTGATTCCTAGTTTTAATCCAGTTCTCCATTTGAGCACCATTCCACCACACTCTGTGTGCAGCCCACTCTTCTGGCAGAATGAAGCTCCCCATCTTATCACTAATCCCATCGTTGGAAAAGATGGAGTGTAAATGCCACGCTACAGTCAGTGTGGTACAGCCTGCAGCCTCTAGGCTTAGACTTCATTTCCTTCTTTTTTTAAGGATGACTCACTTTGAACAAGCTAAATGAACAGGTGAAATGATATTGTCTTTCCTAACAGAAATTCTGTAACAATTTATTTTATATTTAACCTGTGTATTTAACTGTTGTCACCTTCCCCCTTTTTATTTTGAAGGAAGAGTCTTGTGCCATTTGGAGCCGTGTGGTGCTGTGGAGGTCGATCAGGCTGTGAAGGCAGCCAAGTCGGCCTTTGGCCATTGGGGCAAAATGTCTGGGATGGAGAGGGCAAGGATCATGATCGAAGCTGCCCATATCATTGAGGTATTTTTTGTTTTGTTCAGTTGTGTGCTACTCCTGGTTCCTTAACTGCATTCAGTGTAGCTCTAATTTGATGGAGGTCTTTTTACACTGTGCATTACAGTGCTGTGTAGAGTGGGAATCACTATAAACTGTCCACATTTAATGCAAACAAATTTAAAAAATAGACATTTTTCATGATACTGTACCTGTTTCTCACAATGCACATTTTTGTTGTCTAAGCTGAACATTTGAAAAGGTAAAAACTCCAGCAACACTTGTAGTATAAAGACCAACTCGGCTGAATGTTTAAATGGGTGGTTTTGTTCCTTCTGGGTGATGATACGGTTTGTGGGTGTAGTTCAGTAGAAAGAAAACATAGTTCCTACACGAAACTGCTCACAACCAGTCTGTGGACTATCTTGAGTAACAGGATCAGGATTCCTGGAACCTAGGCGATGCTGATAAGTTTTTCAAATGTATTTTTTGGCGTCTTTGAGCTCTACAAGTGGAGTGCAATCTAGTTCCATTATATTGTAGAGCGGGCAGACATCTCTATGGCCAATATCTCCAGCACTTTGCAACTCATACCAAAACAGCCTAATTTGATATATAGCACTATACGTAAGAGGAAAAATATGTTTTTTGATTTCAGCATTAAGCATTAATTATTATTTACATCTCTTCCAAGTGATTAGCAGACTTTTTATGATAAAATAAATAGAGCACAATAGGCTCTACTTAAATCCACCGTACTTAATGAAAAGTATGTCCAGTTTCTTCAATCCACTGATGGATCTGAGATATTGTGTAACACTAATAAAATGTTTACACTTCCCCTGGCTTTCATTCACAGAGCAGGAGAGAGGAGATAGCTGAAATGGAGGTGGTAAACAATGGGAAGTCCATCACAGAAGCTCGTCTGGACGTGGACTCTGCCAGACTGTGTATAGAGTACTATGCAGGGCTGGCCAGCACTCTGGCAGGTTGGTAAAACACAATTCTCGCTCATTAGTTTCCCATCCTCAAAGTATCTGGTGGATGGTGGTAAAAAAAAAAAAAACAACTAAAAACATTTGATACAGGCATAGCGTTGCCAGATGGGAAAGAATAAACTGTGAGACAGAGGCTTAAAATGAAATGAAAGTTATTGTCTGTGAGAGTCAAAACCATGGGAACAAATAGGCATACATGTGTAATTTTACAAAACATGTGTTTAAACAACTTTTAAGCATGCCTTTCTGCCCACATTGTTTTCTTTTAAAGCCAAGATGGGGGTGTTTGTCCGTAACTATGACAAGTTATGTAATAGCCCTCTATTACAAAATTAAATTTCAAGACAGCAAATCTTTAGTGGGAAAGTCAACCATGTCATGGTGCAGTATTAGTATTAGTATTATGATTTAATAGACTTTATTATAGATCAAATTAACATCATCTGCCTCAAACAGTGCAAGTATGCTATCATGTGTTGGTTGAAGAAAAGACTTTATGCAATACATTATTCAGATTTTGCTTTTGCACTTTTTAAACCAAAATTGTTAAAATGCCACATTTAAATTTTTATTTTTATTTAAATAAAACACTTCTGCTTTCCTTTAATCAAGGCCAGCATATCCAGTTGCCCGGGGGGTCCTTTGCTTACACCCGCAGAGAGCCTCTGGGAGTTTGTGTCGGCATCGGTGCCTGGAATTATCCTTTCCAGATAGCCGCGTGGAAGTCCGCCCCAGCCCTGGCCTGTGGTATGGGAGACTTGTTAAGTTTTCAGTGCCCCGTTTTGAAGCCTTGAGTGCAACATTTTAGCTGTCGCTGTGTTGTTTTTTGGAGCCAGAAGTGACCATGCTTACATGAGTGTGTGGAGCTGACTCACATACTGTTACCTATAGATGGCACTAAAGCAACAAAATAAGTTTAAACGGTCACATCTCAGTGATTGTGAGGGTTGTCTTTTGACACAAATCACACAATGTTTTGATTTAGTAAGCCCTGACCTTCACACTTTAAGTATTGTCCCAAAATCACAGCTGCTGTGTAGTCTTATCACAGTGTGTATGTGATAAAGAAATGTATGTAATTTAAAGGACTTTGCAGACTTGACTCTGAGTGCTTTGTAGTTGATTATAAGAGTAATACAACCTGTGTTTTTGTCTGTCATCTAAAATAGGAAACTCCATGGTGTTCAAGCCATCACCGGTGACGCCTGTGACAGCGGTCATGCTGGCAGAGATCTATGCCGAAGCTGGAGCTCCGGACGGGCTGGTTAATGTGGTGCAGGGCGGCCAGGAGACCGGCAGCTTACTCTGCCACCATCCCGACGTCGCTAAAGTGTCCTTCACTGGCAGCGTGCCCACAGGCAAGAAGGTTAGTGTTATTTACATAGCAAAACTAAAAAAATTCACACTTGTTTTGTCATTAAATAAAAAACTCCACTTAGTCATAAAACACCTTAAGCTATGTACCTCTGATGATTGAGAATTGTAAGTATATAGGATTTGGAGATATACTGTATGTTTAGGTCGTTTTTTTTTTCTGTTCTAATCTGTGATGTGGCCAGAATAATTAGCGGATATTCCTCCACGTGATTGTGACCCACAGATTATGGAGATGGCATCCAAGGGGGTGAAACCTGTGACTCTGGAGCTTGGGGGGAAATCTCCTCTGCTCATCTTTCAGGACAGCGATCTAGAGAACGCTGTGAGGGGAGCACTCATGGCCAACTTCCTGTCCCAAGGCCAGGTAGATAGTGTGTTCTGCTTATGTTGTACTTAATATGCTGACACAACTTGTGTTTAGTCTACACATGGAAGCATCCTTTTTCATTTGATTAAATGCATCACAGGTCTGCAGCAACGGTACAAGGGTGTTTGTTCAGAAGGATATTCTGCCCGAGTTTGTGGAGGAGGTGGTGAGGAGGACACAGGCGATCGAGATAGGAGACCCACTACTGGAGAGCACCCGAATGGGAGCACTGGTCAGCCAGCCACACCTGGAAAAAGTCCTGTCTTTTGTTGATCAGGCAAAGAAAGAGGTACTTCATCTTTTTTTTAATAAAACAGCCTACCAACAGCAGGCTTGTGTGCAGTAATTTAAAATGTAAAATGTACTGTTTCCAGGGAGCTACAGTGTTGTGTGGAGGCGAACGTTTTGTCCCATCAGATCCCAAACTCAAAGGTGGATACTACATGACTCCGTGTGTATTGGGTAAGACTTCCGTACATTTTTCCAAGTGCATTTGGATGATACACAGCTTTTTTTTAACTGTTTGTTATATTGTTTGTTATAACTGTTTGTATATTGTTTATATTGAATAGCTGACTTTGAGGTTTGTCCTTTTTTTTCCCCCTCGCACAGGTGACTGCACAGATGAGATGACGTGTGTGAAGGAGGAGATCTTCGGTCCTGTCATGTCTGTGTTGTCTTTTGAAACAGAAGAGGAGGTGCTGCTAAGAGCCAACGACACTACCATGGGTCTGGCTGCAGGAGTTTTCACCAGGTGGGTTTGTGGAGGGACATCCAGGGCAACCTCAGGTTATGAAATGTGATTTTTGAACCTAGACTGTCTGAAACCTTTTTGTAGAATCAAGATATAAGGTGAAAACTGCAAAATAACCAGTAATTTAAGGAAAAAAACTATTTTTTAATAGTATTTGTCTCATTTATATGAACTTACTTGGCAATAAAGCAGATTCTGAGTGATAGGTCAGTAAAGGCATGTGCACCTGGTATTAGCATTTATGTATTTGGGGGCAACATGTAATCATTTTAATATTATTAAATTAACCCATAACTCAATGAGGAAATGTTTTTTTGTATCTGTAGGGATGTGAGGCGAGCCCATCGTGTTGTTGAAAACCTCAAGGCTGGTTCCTGTTTCATTAACAACTACAACATCACTCCTGTGGAGGTGCCTTTCGGAGGGTTCAAGATGTCAGGTACAGATTTGTTGTTTGCATGCAGAGCAGAGCGGCCTGTTCGATGAAGCAGATTCAACATATCCAGGATGTCTTTTGGTTATCTGGCTTCATTAACCTGAACTTTGGCCATTTAGATAATGGCGGCACAAAGATGGTTATCAACTAGTTCAGTCGAGTCTGGGTTTTAATATCAGCCATGGGTGTATTCAATTGAAAGAGGCAGCGATGTTAATTATGAGCAACATCGTCAGAACCCCAACTCAAGTATTTAATATGATGAGATACGATATGAGATATTAATGACCTACAGGAATGTTGTTTTAGAGACAGCAAAGTTTCATACTCAAATGTAAATAACTGCCGATAATCTTACAACAGAATAAGATGTAGAAACACTAAAAATAGTTTTCAATGTTAAATGTAGGCCAAAACTCTAAATAACCTGTATGTATTATTATAGATGGCTTAAGTATAGAGTCAGTTTCCAATAAGTTGAATGTTGAGGAAACTACTCTGAATATGTCCCATAAAAACACTTAAAAGTGATGCCAGACTGTTTCTGCATGGAAAAGCAGAACAATGAGGTCTATCTGACTGAAATGTATTTCCAGCTCTCCTCACTCAGGTGTCCCATGTTATTCAGAGCTGCAGGGATGGAATCAGAGAGTAAAATCAGGCACACTGTCAGATATCACTCTAGGGATAAAAAAAAAAAAACTTTGCACAATTAAAATGCAGCTAAAATCGACAGCATATGTTTAATTTCATAAATTATCTCTCTGCTAGAAGCTCTGCTTTGAAACTAGAGTGAACATAGAAAGCCTGGTTCATTAAAATGATTCTAATGATCTATATAAATATAAACTCTTTTAACCTTTTGTGCCAGGCTTTTGTCCTTGTCGGAATATTTTTTCTTCTAGTGATCCGATCAGTCAGTGGTTGGGCTGTTGTGAGCCGATCCTCTAAAGTTAGCTTGCTCCAGAGCAGGTTAGCTCTTCAGCATAATTCGCTGCAGTGATTTATCATGATTAAAAAGTGAACCAGCTTATTACTGATAAACCAGAGTTAACACCTAGCTGTCTTGCTCACCCCAAATCCTGCTTCATAGCACAGACTGCAGGAGCCAAACATCTCTGGCCATTTTCAACTTTTATTAAAATCATTTCAATTTGCTTGAAGCACTATCCGGGCATTATTTGTTTTTTTTGTTCTGATACAACACCAACAAAAAATCAAAATCACTAACTAATCTGATCATTGTGGGGAGTACTTCCTCATTTAAAAACCTCTACTCCTCAGTCACGTCAGCAGAAGCAAACTTGTAATCTTTCTGTTCACCAGGCATCGGGCGGGAAAACGGTCAGGTGACACTTGAATACTACTCTCAGCTGAAGACTGTGTTTGTGGAGATGGGAGACGTGGACAGTCTCTTCTAGGACACGCTCATGAAGAGGAGGTGGAGCTGTAACAGTGACCCAGAGACTGAAACAGATGTTGTGGACCTGAACAACACTTTAGGGAAACGTCATCAGATGTTAAAGTGTGGAGGAACACTCTTCAATAAGTCCTGAAAATGAGCCATTTCAATACTCTCTGAATTTGAGGTAAATTCATTTAAATCAGAGGCATATAGCCAAGGAAATGTGACATTTGATTCTGAAACACATTTGAATTATCATTGTCATCTGTGCTGAATGGATCAGATTGTTGTCAGTGTTTACCAAACTTAGAGCATCACTATGACTCACATATTGTGATATACATGATTTGTTTGATTGCTTCATGTATTCTGTAATCCATGTGCAGAATAACAATTTTACAGAGTTGTACTTAAGAACAAAAATGTTACAAGACTAGCTTTATTTCTTAAACAGTACACATCAATATATTTTTATGTGCACAAAATACTAAGAAATCAAGCACCTTGAACAAAATTTAGATTTAAATCATTTACAATGTACATCTCGTATAGGCTTTTTGTACAGTGTTTAAATAAGAACTGATGGTAGCATGTTGCCCTTTGGGTGGAGATAATCATGAAAGGAACCTGTCCAACACATTTTCATTTGTAATAAATTGTAACATAAGATTAAACAATGTTTAACTTTGCAATAAAATGAAGAAAGGCTTCATTTCTTCACATTGCTGACAGAGCTTTTGTGTTGTGTAATGTTGTGGCTAAATTCTTCTTCTTTTCCTCAACGGGTTTTTGGAAGCTGCAGTTCTCTAAGATAGACACAAAAGATAATTACCTGTCAAGTTTGCTTTTTTTTTTTTAAATATGTCATTTTCTGCACACATTATGCCTCCGGTAAAACTATACCTTTGCTGTGGGTCTTGTAGGTTTCTTGAACTGAGCAGACTCTGTTTAAACAAAAGTCAAAAGTGTAAACCTTTTGATACATTTTACAGTTTTGTAACCGTAGCAGCACATAGACTTACCGTCTTCAGAGGGTGGATCCTCTTCATCATTTGTTGTCTTATGAGGATCCTGTAACCAGACGTTTACAGACAATTATAAGAAGCTCACAGCTTGTTGCACCACCTAAAAAAAACCTTGTTACATGAGCAAACTGACATGTAAAACTGAAAAACTTACATTTTAAAGGGATTGTTTGGATTTTTAAGTGCGGTTGTATGTGCTACTTATCCATAGTCAGTGTATTACATGCAATATATGTCAGCTGGCGCGCCCCCAGTTTGCAGAAGCAGGATGGAGTCTGAGGCCGAAGTTAAGCAATGTACTGCTGTGGACAGGGCAGCAGCAAAACGTAGTTTAGCCACATAATCAAATCAGTCTAAGTGTGCACTACATTTCGGAAAATTTCACCACTTTACCTGACTGTCAGACAGAGATTTCCACTTTGTTAGGTGGCTAAAACATGCTTTGCTGCTGCCCCCCTGCACAGCTGTACAATGTCAAGTCGATTTCATTGTATACAGCCCATTATCACAAATCACAATTTGCCTGAAGGCTTTACAGCATAGGATATCCCTCTGTCCTCGGCCCCTTACTGCGACTAAGGAAAAACTTCCCAAAAAACCCTATAATGGGGGGAAAAATGGTAGAAACCTCAGGAAGAGCGACAGAGGAGGGATCCCTCCTCCAGGATGGACAGATGTGAAATAGATGCATAGGAACAATAATAATAACAATAGTAATAAACATAAAACTGAATACATGTAATTTATGATAGCATGTAATAATACATGCAAATATTGCTTAGCTTCTGTGTCTGCCCTCCTAACGCCTCTCCAAAGTAGGGGTGTGCCAACAGACATCTACCGTATGTAATACACTGATCATGGATAAGTACCCTATATAGCACGTGTCCCTCTAATAATCCTCATTCTGGACCCACCTCCATCATTTCCCTTTCTGGAGGATTGCTCTGAGAAATCTGCTTGGTCTCTTTCAGGTGGTTCCCCTCGTGGAGCTTCTCCAGTCGGCTTTGTTCTGCCAACACGCGCACTCTCAAGGTGTGGAACGCCGTCTGCACCTCGCCTACCTTGAAGTGCACTGCCATGCCCTCAAACCAGAGGCTGTCGCATTCACCCTCCCGGAAACCTGGTGGCTGGTAGTCATCAGGGGTGACTTTAGAAAGGAGAGCAGGAGGAGATGTTTTCACTATGCAACACACGAGATTCTGAATTAATTTCTTCGGCAGAGACGTCAATGCGTCTTACTGTCATCGTAATAGTAGAGCTTCATGGTGAGGTACACGTTGCTGGGGAGGGCGTCCAGGTTCTGCATCAGCAGGAAGAGTTTCCTGATGAGCAGCACCGAGGCTCTCTTGGTGTCCTCCACTGTCACCTGCATCTCCACACCTTTGTTGCTGTGGTTTCATAGAGGATATATCATCATCACTTCAAACACGTGGAGGCTTTATCATCAATGCATTGATTTAATCCATCCAAACCTGATTATGTCCATCTTTGGCCCCTTCTCAGTGTATTTGAACTTGAACTGGTATGACTCAATGATGCACTGCAAAAGAGAAAAAGAAACTGGAATTAAGATTTGACAAAATAACCAACAGTGTTGTTTTTTTGTTCATGTCTTTATACACATATTTTTAGCATTTTATGAGAACTTACATTGGGTTCATCTGGATTGGTGTACACCTAAATTGCAGCGAGATGTGCATAGTTATTGTGATTTTTTTTCTCAACATAAGCAATGTGTCAACTGAAAATGTTGCTTTACAGACTTCATTTACTTACCCCAATGAATACAATCTCCAGCTGTTAAAACCAGTACAGATAGCCACAGTATTAATTACAGTTGCAGACCAGATGAAACGTCACCAATTCAGAGTATTCATGGATGAATTAACTTACATAGTGCTTCTCTAATGCATCAAAGCAGCCCATCATCCTACAACACCGCAAATTGAACAGAGTGAAAACATTAATTAGGACAGGAAATTACCTCCAACCACTAAATGTCACTGCAGGCTTCCTGGTGCGGAGCCAGCTGCTGTGGCTGGCAGACTAAAGCACTGTATATTCTGGAAACATTAAGGCAGGAATTTTATAATTACCATTTCACAACTTTGCTGGCACCAGGGGTGCTGCAGTCTTCACGCAAAACTTTGATGCACAAATCTGATGAAAAGGCCAAAAACAGCATGTATTATTTTATAACAAAGAGCAATGATGACAACCATGACCCTGTTAAGTGCTGTGTCTTTTTAATATGTTGTCTGCTACTTTCTGCATATGCTAAAGGTCTATAACAGGCATGTCAAACATACAGCCAGGGGCCAGAACCAGACTCGCGAGGCCAATCAGGCCCACTTGTTGACTTTGCACACCCAATACTGATGCATCTGTGAAGTGGTGCCAGGTTTCATGAGTCAGCATAGGCATGCATTTCACAGGGGCAACGTCGCCCTCAGTATGAAGAATATGTGCACAACATAAGAAGTAGAAAATAACTTTTATTTTAACTAAAGGCATTTTTGCCATATATTAAATCAGAAAAGGCAAAATCAATGTAAAAAAAATTAAGAAAGGAAGAATCAAAACCCCAGTTTCATGATTTATAAACAGTTTATACGTCAGGGGATAACTTAATCTGCCTCCTAAATAGCTTTCACTTTAGTTTGATGTTGTGAAGCCTACATTACTACACAGGAGAGGAAACATGTAAAAACACATATACACATGTAACGACAGTGAGAGGTAACCTGACTGAATGTGGATAAATACGGCTGAAACTGCATTTATTTTTTACATCTCATCATCTACCATGTAAACTGATGAACGTTTCCCCCTTTCATTGGGGAAAGGGGGGAAATTGGGAGGTATTGTTATTTATAGGTTGTGTTGCAATGGTTTTACTGGTCCAGCCCACTTGAGTTCACACTGGCCTATATGTGGCTCATGATTACAATAAGTCTGACAATCTTGGTCAAAAATGATATTTTTTTTCCTGTTTAAAATGGGTTTCCAATACAACTGTTATTGCTATGTATAAAACACATTTAAAACACTGCCTTTTCTGACGAGACAAGTTCTGCTATATAATGTAATGCCTATTCTTACTAAGTACACGCGTTAAATTTCCTGATTTCCCCAAAATGCTGAGCTATTTATGGCCACACGTGTTACCCTCCAGATATCTGGATCTGTAGGCGTCCTCTGGGAAGATCCCTCTGAGGTAGGTGATGGAGGACACTGCCACTGCCATCATCCTCTTCACAAAGACAAGCGACTCTTGCTCTGTTTTCAAGTCGCTCAGGAATAATCCTGTCCACTTACAAAGAAACATTTCAGACAGATAAACACGTTGATTAAAAAGGAGAAAACAACTGGAGGTAAATTTGTCTTATAACCCGAAGGCCACGCGATGGCGCAGTTGTCTACGTCAAGTGTCCTCAGGGCAGACTTTTTAAAAAATGGTGCTTTATCGCCTTACATATGAGTAAACTGGTCAACTTAAATGATATTTTTATTGTTTACTATGCGGTGTGGTCAAACCTCAGCAGTTTCTTCCTTGGTCTTTCTGATGCACATCTTCCTCGCCGCCATTTTCTCCCTTTTCCGTTACTGAAGTATGGCAGATGCAAACGATTAATTAATCAAGCTAATGAAAACGGTACACACAAATATTAACCAAATTATAGTAGCGGCACAATTACTCACTGAATTATCTCAGTGTCTGTGCACCATAAAGTCTTAAAAAGCTTAAAGGTTAAGCTAAAGTTACCCAATCTCTAACATTACTCAGATTACTCCAACAGGAGATTATAGCTTCACCTTCCCGCCGAAAGTATGTCAACAAAGAGAGTACAGTACCATAGACTGTATACAATTTCAATACATTAGAATTAATAGTTTATACAAAAGAAATACATTTTAAATTCAAATAATAATACATTTAATCTTTATATGCTATATATGTCTATATGCATTAAAAGTGTTATATAAAAAGTGTACATTATCCCCTTTTTCTCAATTTATTATTATTTTAATAGTTTTATTTTCTTTCCAGTTGTTCTCTTTGTTTAGTTTGAAATATACCGCAAAGTCTTTGTCATGAGTTGTAAACTTGGAATCCGCTAAACTGTATATATGAAAATGGTAAGGAAAAAATAAAAGTATAAATATTATGTTACTTAAGTAAAAGTACAAAAGCATTAACATAACAATGTACCTAAAGTACAAAAAAAAGCAAAATTACTCATTGTGCAGATTGGCATATCATTAGAATAATACATTTTATTATTGGATTACAGATATTCTTAGATCAAGGTACAGCTGCTGATGAATGTGAGGGAAATTTTACAGAGCTTGTATATTGTTGTGTATCTTGATCCATAAATAATACATAATTTTGTTTTTATATTTTATATTATTATTATATTATAATAGATTTTGTATTAATAATCTGAATATATAAAGTAACTAAAGTTGTCAAATGAATGTAAAATACGATATTTACCTCTGAAATGTAGTGGAGTGGCAGTATAATGTAGCAGAAAGTGGAAATACTAAAACTAAGTGCAAGTACCTCAAAATTGTACTTAAGTACAGTACTTGAGTAAACGTAGTTGCTATCTATTACTGTATAGTTAAGGTGTTAATTCAAATCAAATACATTGACAGAATGTTAACTGACTGGCATTGCCAACCAGAGGTACCTTGTTTAATTGTTACAGCAGCAAAAACACAGGTGTAATTAATAGTATTGATGATGACCCTGTTTGGTTTAGGGCCACAAATGGAACACATTCATGATTTATATGATTATTACTTTTCATCCTAAGACAAAAAAGCCTACTGTGAAGTTATAGAATAAAATTACAGGCCCAGTTTACAGGTGTATATTCATATACTTTGGATTATGAGGCTTATCTCACTTATAATTTTGGGTGTATCTGAGCAGAGGTCACATAAAGTCAAGGTAATAAAAGTAACAGGTAAATTAAAACTGTTCAGCTGACACCTAATGAAAGGAGGGCTAATCAGAAAAATTAAGTTAAAAAACAGCTCTTTGTGGCAGTGTGCAGGCACATTTAGTAAACTTAAATATAATATGTTAGGAAGCACGTTTCTTTTAACTTCACACATTCCTTAATGGCTTTATACATAGACATAATTCAGCTTTCCTCTTATTTTAGGTATGCTAGATTGGTGTCTATCTTCCACCTTTCTTTTTATGTTTGACTATGTCTTGTAAAAGTCCACTGGGGTCACAGATGTGATAAGGAAATTATAGCATCTCAATATACTGCTGTGTCATTGTGAAAGTGCTTAAGATATTGCACGTGAACACGCACACAAAAAAAAAAATCCAACATGTATATGACTATTATGACTGCTACTAAATAATATTTTCTGTATAATGATCAGACTTCCCCTTTATGTTTGAAGTAAACATGTTATAAACTATATTCTTTATTCAGATTACATATCAGTTTTTCTTACAGTAAAAAAAGTCAAACGTAATAGAACATAATTAAGGGAGGTGCTTGTGGCTTCATTACAGTAAAAATCTTTCTATGGACCTTTGAATCTAACAATGCTCATGAATGATGTGTAAAAACAAACAGACATTTAGCTCAGTCCAACAGTGAAAATAGCATACATTACCACAATATAATTATATAAGTATATACTTTGGTCATAAGTGCACTACTCACTCTACAGACAACATAACACACACATGTTGACTACAAAAACCGTCTCCTAAACACCACTCCTCCACAGGCACAGCGGCTCACTTAAATATTGTTCTCTGTAAATGTAATCTCTAAATGAAATCTCCTACAGCAGGCTGCAGACTCGGGGCTTATTACTGCTTGGAGAAGAAGTCTTTGCTCTTCTGGACATCAGGTTTGATGGTGTCACTTCCTGGTTTCCAGCCGGCTGGGCAGACTGAAAAGATAAGCCTGTAATGAGTTCTGGCCCAATAGACGAGACAGTTAAGACTTGTGCCAATATGATTCACATAAACAGTGAATCATATTGGCTGTGTTTTTAATGTCATGGTGTGAAAATTGTTTTTGTTGTAAGTGTGGAGACATTATGCAGCACTGAGTCCGAGACAAATTTCCCCTGCAGGGACAATAAAGTGTACCGTAACCTAACATACCGTAACGTACCGTAACGTAACGTACCGTACCGTACCGTACCGTAACGTAACGTAACGTAACGTAACGTAACGTAACATATAGTAGTCTTTGGGTTAACAGCAGGGAAATGCATCAAACGTTATGTTGCATATCACCTTTAAGGTCTTCCCCATCTGACATGTTGCAAATTCTATCCAAACGGGCAACTTTGGATTCAAATAATGTAATATGGTTAAAAGAACAAGTCAGTTGCTAATATCAGCAAATGTGGGTCGTGGAGAGAGAGGTGAGAGCAATTATATCACAGAAAATCAAATTTCAAGTAATCTTGAAATCTTGTAGAAACTGAATAATTATATTCACTAAAGCCATACGCTACAGGAAAAAGTCAAATACATAACTTAAATTAAAGATGCATTTTGCAGGGTTTTCCTAAAAAACAATGCATACACACATAAGACATGGCAGTGTATTTATCTGCAAAGATGCTGCCTTCTGCTGGTATTTTCTTATTTTTATCTTATTTTCTACGTTGAGGACATTCTTTGTTTGTAGGTGAGGTCAGGACCTTTTAAATAGGTAGCGACCACGGACCAGACTGTAAACTGCACACACCCAAGAGGAAGCTAAATAATCTCAACTACAGTAAACAAAGGAAACAGCACGAGAGTGATTCTGGGATTTGCTTTTACTTTCAATTTTGAAAGTGAAAGCAACAGTAACTGACAAACTCTTGCAAAGTAGGAATGTCAACAGTTAACCGCTGAAAATATTTTTGATCGGTTATGCTTGTTGGTCTATAGGTTAATTTTATTGGCTGGTCTTCAGTTTACCGCACTGCACACCATCTGTTACCACTGTAATGATGAGCGCTTTTAGAATTGTTTATCATGTTATTAATGTTAGCTCTGTTAGCACTGTTAGCAATGTCAGCACGGCTAGCAGTGCTAACATGGTGAACAATGTAATGCGGCTCAAAATGAAGCCGCTTGCCCGCCGAGGTGACCTGGGTGTAGACAAAAGGCTACCATGTTCCACAGCAAGCCTATCCAACTGACAATCGCTAAATGAGCGCCACCGCTGGCTAGCACCCACCCAACCCTGGGTAGTGTGTAGCGCCGAGGCTAACTAGCTAATGGAGACAGGAGGGTGGGCAGTGGGTACTATGTTCCTACATGTAAACACAGCTAGCCAGCAGTCTTTCAGCATAGCCAACAGAAAATAAAGCAAAAGGCAAGATATTTACATCACAAAACATTAAAATTCACCACCTCTAAATGGATAGCGCTTTGCTAAAGCTCATTGAGTCATTGGAGTGGCAGGCTAAAAGTAGATACCTCTTGTATTTCATGTCATTTTGCACTTGTTTTGTTAAATGTTAATCAGTTAATTATCAGTTAATGGGTGTCGGGCTTACCAAAGCAAAATTAACAGAGTCTGACATCCCTACTGCACAGTATACCTTTAAGATTAGAAATATTCGCAGTAAGTTAACTCACCTTCTCCGTGCTTGTCAGTGAACTGAAAGGCTTGGACCAAACGCATGGTCTCCTCAACAGAGCGTCCAACTGGGAGGTCGTTGATGGTGATCTGTCTCAGGACGCCCTTGTCATCAATGATGAACAGACCTCTAAAAAAACAGAGAAGGGGAAGTTTGTTAATCTCAGAAAAGAGCACTTAAATTCCAACAGTAAAGTCAGTTTTCTTCTTGCCTGAAACATCTTTAAGGTGGTGCATTATATGATATGTTAAGAAAAGTGTACCATCTCACTCGGGAAGCAAATTTTTATTTGAAGAATACTGAAACAGCCTACCTTAACATTGTTAAACCCACCTGTAGGCAATGCCTTCATCCTCCTTCAGGACACCATAATCTGTGGAGATGGTGCGCCGTGTGTCAGACACCAGGGGGATCTTCATAGCACCAAGACCGCCCTGCTTTCGTGGTGTGTTGGTCCTTTGAGCACATAAGCCACAAAGTAAATTGAGGAGTTTGCAGTCCACACAATTTCTGTGTAAAATACAAAGCTTGTAACTACCATGCAAAGTGAGAAAAGTGGGAGTCAACAGAGGCGCCGATGACCTCACAGCCGATCTTCCTGAAGTCCTCAGCAGCATCACTGAAAGCAATGATCTCGGTTGGACACACAAAGGTGAAGTCCAATGGATAGAAGAAAAAGACAACATATTTCCCTGCATCAAAGAAAATGAAAACAAATGAGGCTACTGCATGTGTCATGCGACAATGCGCTTAATTACAGGCTGATTTATTCAAGTCTTCAGTAGTGTAAATTAATGTCTATTCAATATATTGTGGGAGCGGTGAATCACACTCCAGAGGAGAGCGTTATCAAAGCATGTCCTCCACTCAACAGAGGATGGTTTACCTCTGTAGTCTGACAGCTTCAGGTCGTGGAACTGTCCATCGGGCATCACCGCCTTGGCTGTGAAGTCTGGGGCCAGCTTTCCAATTTGTGCCTTGCCTGCAGCCATCTTCAGTCTAACACGATCACAGAAGAATTAAACAGTTTTTATATTACAAAATGCACATTAGACATTTCAAGAGCCCATGGTGACATACTGATGTTATTGGTTTTATCTGACCATCAGTCAATAATCCAAACATATTGTGCTAGCTATCATATAACATAAAGAAGAGCAGCAAATCCTCATATTTGAAATGCTGGTGCCAAAAAATGTTTTCAACTTTTGCAACAACAACAACGAAAAAATCAATCTATGATCAAATAGTTGAGAATGTCAGTGTTGAATTTAATCATCCAATTTAGTGCTAGTGAACACTGTAAAATTTGCTTTTTTGTCTTATATGATAGTAAATTGAAACTCTTGATTAGACAAAATATCTGTTGACATCACCTTGGACTTAGGGAAATTTTGATGGAAATTCTAACTATTTTCTAGCATAATAAAGAAAAAAATAATCGACTAATTATGAAAATAAATAAAGGTTTTTTGAAACCATACTTATATGCAAATAAGTGGCAAAATCTGTAATACTGCGTATAATACACTGTAACATAGTAATTATTAGGAAAACAGAGAAGGAAATTTTTTTATTTAAATAAACTCAAAACCGAAGATCTGATAATACAGTAAATGTTTAATTAAGGCTCATTCTGCACCCAAACTTCAGCTCAGACCACTGTTATTTAAACACTTTAACTCGGTGCTTGAACAAAAACCGAAACCTACGAAACATTTCCACTTCTCCTCTGTTTAAATCCACAGGAGTTTCCGCATTTAATGTATAGTACTGACATCAACGACCATTTCTCAACGATATCATTTGTTTATTTATTTTCTTGATATTCCTGTTGTATTTTTAGATATTTGCCCTTTGAGTGTAACGGACAAGATTAAAAATATTCCACCCAAGTGCATTATGGAAACGCACTTCACTTGAGATAATTTAGCATCTACTTAAGCACCAAAAATGTCGAGATTTTCTCTGGAGACTTGAGTTAACTGAATGACTGTCTTGTCAAATGGAAACTTTTCAGTTAGCAAAAACGAACCATCAAATAATATAAATTAACCTTTCCCTTGCTTTTCTGATATCTGACTTACTTTGAAAAAACCGTGTCGTTTTATTAGACTGAATTAGATTAGCATTTTGTGAAAAAACACTTGTTGAATGTGAATTCAGCCAAAGCTACATAACAAAAAAAACTCGTAATTTTTGCACATAGACAGAGAAAAAAACACATTGGAGAGCAAAACATTATTTAAAAGGACATAATTAAATGTATTGTATAACACATACCTCGGCTTTGATCACACCACACTAGCACGGGAGACGAGAGTGCACGAGCTGGATGCGACAGACTCGAGTGAGGAATTTATACCAGGGCTCACTTCTCGCGATAAGACGTTTCAGAACGTGATTACAGCCCATTTCCAGTCAAACCCTCTAGTCTCCCACTACACAGCATGACTTTGCAGTTTTCCTCATGATTTTTCTGGGGAAGGTTACTGCTCTTGTGAAATCACAAGAAGCCTCAAGGAAATATTTTTCACTCTTATTTCAATTATCATCACTAGTACAGGTCAACCTTAAATCAGTAGAGTAGCTCTACAGCCAGTTGTGTATAACACATTAATCTGAAACAAAAAGAGCAGGTTTAATGGTTTGAAGTTCCCTCATCCAGACCCGCAGGGGTCACGGAGGTTTTATCACATGACTCAACCTCTTTTAGGACAGAGCCAAATACATAGTCATCATGAACAGACATAAAACACCACATTCACACTGCAGCTACAACCTTGACTCTGTTGCAGCATCTTAAGGCCTTATCAACCATTTACTGATTAACTTTCCCAATCAGATATTTAGTCACTACCCCACCCCCACAACCACCAATTCTTATTTAGTCTTTTTTGCCTGGATTAACGGCTATGTTTCAAACAGACTGAAGACGTCAGTGTGTGTGTGTGTGTGTGTGTGTGTGTGTGTGTGTGTGTGTGTGTGTGTGTGTGTGTGTGTGTGTGTGTGTGTGTGTGTGTGTGTGCATGTAGCCAACTGGAGATCCTCAGAAGAAGACAAACATGCCCACATTAAAGTGTTTGTTTGCATTGTAATAGGGAACTGTCATTATTGGGTGCATTTCAGGACAAACTCATTTTCCATGCAAAAATATTCAAACAGCAGTTCCCAAATCAGGTCAAAAAAGAGCACCAGTACACACTTTGTTTTGTTTTTTTTTTTTGTTTTTTTGTTTTTTTGTTTTTTAGCCAGGACAAATTCAGCACACTTAATTTCCATTAATTATATACAGAGATCACTGGACATTTAATATATTCTTTATTTTATTATAAACTCAGAAAAACTATTGCATGTGCTAGCCAGTTTCTTCCTGCATGTTTCCTTGTCACTTACTACCAAGCTATTTTCAGTGCGGCGTACTGCACGGGGCGGTGCACTGTTGCAACATTTTGTACTTCTCCTGCAGGCTGCAAAAGGAATTTTTTTATTCTCATTTCCTCCTCACCACTGCTATATTTACTTAATGACGAGGTTGAGTAGCAGCAGCCTTTGTCTATGCAGCACTGGAAGCAGTTTCTATCATGAAAAAGGAATTTAAATTGGCATTTCACTGTAAAGAGAGTCTGTTATAGATTTAAACTTTAGACTGTGCATGTTTAAGAATATTTTGAGTACCAAAAAAATACTTTTTGTTTTGTTTGGTGTGTCTGTCTGTAAGTGATTCATAAAATCTAATCAATCATAAAATGCTAGTTTTACAAATATTACATAACTCCTGTTGACATACCATAATGGCTGGGAGGTAGTATCCTGGGTGGTTAGTTATGTTATAAAGGCTGGACCACTCCTCTTTAATGACTCCAGGGGGCTGTTTTTAAAACATAGGAGGGTGACACAACCCTTATTTTACTTTACTATCTGTACTAATTCTTTCGTTGGACGGAATATTTGCTAAAATCCAGACATATTTTCGATGTTTAACCAAAACCCAAGCATACTATCCTGTACAACAAGCCTGATGTGTGAAAATAACTACACTCCAAGAAGTGAAAACACAATGAGAGGGAACTGAAGCTGGTTTCATAGAGCCATATGCTGTATGTCACATTGTATTGTTTTGCTGGGTTTTTTTGTCGTGGAGTTTTATGTCAAACTAGCTGATTGTAACTCTAATGCCAAAATTCCTAACTATGCATGCATGGACGAATCACCGAATGGGCTGCTTGGCAAATGGACCCTGGTGACCATAGACAGGCCCCCTCCTGGCCTTCACCTGCGGAAAGCCACTCAGATTAATGTGCACAGATTGAGTGGCCTGCAAAACAACCACAAGGAGAAACACACTGACTACAAAGCGACACAAAATTACACAAATAAGCACCAAAGACAAAATTATCTCAATACAACTTTGAATACAACCTCAAAATGACCTTAAATGGACCTAAACATCTACGAGAAGATTCAAAACACCCACAAGGAGACATAAAGTGACAACAAAGAGATGCAAAACCAGCACATAGTCTGTGTCTTGCGCCTATATAGGAGAAGTAATGGGGCCACTTGCATATCTGTGCCCAGGGGCCCATAGTCTCACATTCTGTCCATGAATACATGCTGACAAATAATTTCAGGAAATGAAGCTCAATATATCCTGTATGTTTTCAAGCCATCACTTGTAGATAAGTAAAACCTGCTTGTTTACCAGAGAATATTAGTTCATCTGAGTCTATATAACCCAGACAGACAGAGGCTGTTATCTGCTCACACAGCCTCTCCACCATGCCTCCTTTTTTTTTTGCTGTCACCAACCAATGTCTTTGCATGCGGTTGCCATGGGCACCGCATCAAGGGCCAGATAAGAGGGGGACACACAATAACCTCCTGTTAGAGGCACCGCAGTGGGCGAGTAATCAAATGCTGCCCTGTGTTCATCTCCTGTTTCACAATGTGCTCGTAATTAGTGCATCTGCTGCGCTGCTGGTTCTAAAGCAACAGGATGTTTAAAGGGTACTCGTGTGTCCATCATCCTGCTCACTTTCAGCAAATGATCAGAACAGTTCTTTTAAATGGATGAAAAAGTGCTGCAAAGTAATGGTGCTTTTGATGTAATGTTGGTAAATTGACGCAGTTCCATGTTCTCTTTGAGTAATACTTCAACTGCATTAATGTGAGGGCGAACAATATGTATTAAGACCCCACATATGGAGGATGGATTAATGGTGCTGTGCTGCAAGTAGTGCATCACTGCTCTGTGAAGCTTTCAGCATATCAGCTATTTCAGTGTTTTGCAAATTTTAACAAGAAAAGAAAATTCGGGCCAATTCAAAATGTTTTTACAGTGATATGTACTTATGTTGTCCCGTTGCCATGACATGAAATTAACCCTTTGGAACCTGATCAAATTGGATTGATTTGTTTGATTTCTTTCTTTGATTGCAAAACTTATATCTGTTCAAAGAGTCTCATTTGAGCAGCACTCAACAAAATGCCATTGTATTGGTCTATGTGACATTTTTTTCTGCATAATGGCTATGGGTTAACGTTTGGCAATAAACTCACACCAAAAAAAATCGAGATTAAGTAACAGCACTACAGATAAGAATAAAAATATGCGTTTTTGATTTTGGGGTGAGAGGTCACTTTAAGGGACAAACAAAGAGTGGTATCAATCTTGTTAATTAACTCTCTGCAAAAAAGCAAAAAATGAATGACTCAAAATGTCAAACTACTGAAGATACAAATATGTATATGTCTTTCCAGTTAATGAAAAGTGATTGTGTTACAAGGCAGGGTGATCGTACACTATGGCAAACTATGAAAAAGAATTTACAAAGCCTTCAATCTTCTGCAAAATTGGCATTTACTTAAAAAAAATCCCCCGAGAGTATTCCCACTTAAACTGATTGTCCAAGAAATGCGAGTTTAACGAGCTGCAGTGTGTTGTGTTGGTTGATTTTACTGGGAAATTATAGCCATTGTCTTTTATGAAGACAGTGTGAGACGGGTTGAGTGGGATTGTCTCAGTGTGTGGTTGATTGGATGCCAGGTCCAGACTTGTCTCGATGAGGCAGCGACCCAGTGAAAGCAGCAGGAGAAGCACAGAGGGAACCTGGGTAATCCCTGTCCCTCACAGCAGGACATGACAGCAACACTCATCTGTGGGTGCACAGAAAACACACAAATATACAGTGCCACCACTTCTTTTTATCAGCTATTTTATACTTTGATAAAGTTGCTATATTCAGGTGGATACCCCAAATGCTCAGTATCAAATAAATTGAAGAATAAATCAGAGATTATGAAATGTAACCAAGACTATACATTTTTACAACTTTAGCACATAGGAAGTGAAACACTAACTATTGATGACTCCAGCACTTTGCCAAGACTCAGCCGGGTGGAGAGGTGGTTGTCATGCATCATCTACACCTTAGCATAGGTATGAAAAGTTATTCCATTCTCACTTTTTTCACAATAACAGGGATTATTTCAGGTCCATAGCAATTATCATTTATATGGCTATGCCTTCTTCTCTTCTTCTGAAAAAAAGACATTGAGACAAAACAAACAAACAAACAAACAAAAAACAAACAAACAGCTGGAGTGAAGTAGAAATAATCTGCAATAAACTCTGTTATCATGAAAAGAATCAGAATTTTTAATTATAATGGGCTGGGCTATCGAACATTTATTTATTATTTCACTTTTTTGTTGCTTTATAGTGTATTTATGTCTTTATTAATTTAAATTATTATACCATAATTTCATCTTTATTTAATATTGAACACCCTATTTAGTCAAGTAAACAGTTACAGTATACAGTTAAAACAGTTTTTAGGTGCATACACCCTACTTACATATTGTAGGCTACTTCTTACTCCACTACATTTATTTGATAATTTCAATTACTATTTATTTTGTAGATTTATATCATAAATAGAAAAAATAAACAAACTAATAAATTTGGATTTTATATTATAGGTTAACTACACAGCAGTATCCTATAGCATGGTCCATTCTGCATAATGACTACATGAACTACTAATACTTTATGTATATTTTAATGCTAATACTTTTGTGCCTTTACTTGAGTACGATGTTGTCTGACTTTAACCTATAACGGAGTTTGTTTTGTTTTTTTACGGTGTAGTAGTGCTACTTTTTCGTAAGTAAAAGATCTGAATACTGCTTATCTTACTTGTAGTAGAAGTTGTAGTAGCAGTAGCTGCACTTGCAGTTATCCGGTAGTAGTAGTAGCAGTAGTAGTAGTAGTAGTAGCAGCAGCAGCAGTAGTAGTAGTAGTCGTCGTAGTAGTAGTAGTAGTAGTAGTAGTAGTAGTAGTAGTAGTGTGCTCCGTGCCTTTAAGAATTCTCCCGCGCTGGTTTATGAATCCGGAAATCAACCGGAAAGGGCAGGGATATTTCGCGCCAAATTGAAACAACGGAGCAGTCGGTCTGAACAGCAGCAGCAGGGACTCCAGCAGGCACACATTTTAACCTTTCACTTGGCATTTCTCGGTCCAGGTAAGCGAGTTGTCAATCTTAGACTCTTTTATTTCCACAAAGGAAGTTAACATTTAACAATATTTGACCTGTCCATGGGTTTGGCTTTTAACTTAATGAAGTGGAGCTGATAATTAATTTTCTTTATGTGCAGTTTAGCGAACATGGAGGAGGCCAACAAGCTAATCGGCACGGGCAAGAGGCACCTGGTGATGGGGAAGGCGGTGGAGGCGGTGAGCGCCCTGCAGGAGGCCTGCGGCATGCTGTGAGTCAAATACCACACGACAGAAAATGCTTAACACAAAATGCTGTCAAGTTAATAAATCAGACGGCAACAGCTAACGCGCTTTTAACCATTTAAAACCTGGTGCGACACCACTTTTCTTGTGTTCATGGTCATGTGAAAAAAAAGGCAATAAAAGATGTTCCACAAATTGCAAGAAATAAGTAGATTTAGCAAAAATATTATTTGAAGGCAGGGGAAAATGTCTAGGGGTGAAAAAGATGATCAGACTGACGTATTTACAATGGTTACAAAATTATTCATATTTATTAAGCACCTTTTCTGGGTCTTTTCCTTGTTGCTTTTTGAACTTTTTTTCTTCACTTATTTTATTTTTCTTCATTTTTTTCAAAAAATAAATACTATTTTTAAAATCTATTTTCAGGTAATTTTATAATACTTTTTAGTAATTACTTATTATTATTGCTTTTTTTTTGGGTCATTTCTTTTTCGTTGCTCATTGCCTTCTTCCGGTGTTTTTGAGAGAAATAAAGCCAGTTTGCTCAGGTTTCAAAGAGTTTACAAACATTTAGCTCTGGAGACAAACTTAATTCAGGGCTACATGAGGGAATCTAAAAACGATTATTGTGAGTGAAAAAAATAACACTAAAATTAATTAGTCCATTAAAGGAAACTATATATATACTAATTTTTTTCTCTTTCACTTCTTTGATTATGCTCATAGAATTTATCAGAGCTTTATATATATTAAGAGGATTAAGTCCAAAAATACTGTATTAAGCAAAAAGATGTTTGATTTTCCTCCATATGTGCAGTAGGGCTGCAGCTAAAGATAATTTTCAATCAGTTTATCTGACCATTATTTACTTGATTGTTTTTTTTTCAACAAACTACTTGAAAATAGTGAAACCTGCTCTGTGTAATTTCCCACAGCCCAAGATGAAATCTTCACATGGTGTTTAATCAGGCCAAAGATTCAAAACTATTTAGCTAATTGTCACGTATAACAAATAAAAGCATAAAGTCATCACATGCAGTGACCACAGAGGAGTAGTTTGCGGGTGTGCTTTCATACTGCTTATAATCTGACGTTACCATTTAATTTTTCTTTTATTTCAGAGCTAAAAAGTATGGAGACACCGCAGACGAGTGTGGAGAGGCTTTCTACTGGTGCGGCAAAGCGCTGCTGGATTTAGCACGGTAAACTCAAAACATACATTCATCTGATCTGATTTTTACCCACCACCACCCGTCTGTCTGGAGTTATTAAATTGCTAAAGGAATAGTAGAGATGGGCAAATGAATTTTGGGGCAGTGACATCTGGTGGTCTGCAAAACACACAGCAAGCTGAAGCACCACAACGCATCTCTGATTTCAATCATTTCAGTCTCATGTTTGCAGTAAAAGTTAAACACGCTGTGCTGCATCAAATGTAGATTGTATTGTGTAACATGTTACATCAAATATTGAATGCATTATCCAAACAGCAAGCATTTGAAGTATTTTGTTGACACAAATCTTGAATGTACTTTATTGGTGAAGTTTAGACTCTGTGTCACTGTGGGCTCACATGTTTTAACTTGTGTATTTCTGTAACATTTCATATGAATCGTAGTATGAAGGGAATGGAGAATGACATTCATTAAATTAGCATATTAATTTATTACCTCATTACTTGGTATCAGGTAGGAATGTCCTCATACTTACGGTTGTCTTTCTAATGTAGGTCACCATATTTCTCACTTTTTCTCATTAGCATAGTAACAAAGTGATGCGCTCTCTGAAGCACCAGTGGCTACATTAACATACACAATAATATTCCATTATCATTTCACATTATGACAATATATGTAAAAAAAATTCTGGTCAAAAGGGATAACACAGACTTGGATCTCAACAGGTTTAAGGATATCGTAACACCAACCTTTGCAAGAAGATTGTTTGTGTATGGCACAACAGGTCCGCCACTGCTGGAAAAATGAAGGAAAATCCCATTTTCATGGCTGCATGTAAACAACAATATTATCTGAATATTCATTTTTATTATCCATGGACACACCTTAATAGAAATAATATCCTTTTTAGAATGAGGGAAAAATGGAAAATGATGTGCATGTAAACACACTCTGACGTTTGAAGCTTACATCAGTCACATGGTATTCCTAATATGACACAGTCTCTGACACAATGTATTGAAATAGTGCGCTTTACAGGATTAAAAAAAAAGATTTTGGAGCTTTGGTATCACTGTGGCCCAGTTTAGGATTGTGCTAGGCTGTGTTGGTCATTTTGGTCAAACTTGTGAAAATGCAGAGCTGACAGACACTGTTGTTGTAGGATGGAGAACTCAGTCCTGGGTAACGCTCTGGAGGGAGTACCAGAGGAGGAGGAGGATGAAGAAAAACCCAAAGACTCCAATGTTGACAGCACAGAAAACATTGATGGTGAGAGAATAACATAACATTTAAAAAAACAAACAAACACTTGAGTCAGATGGTGAATATGATCCTGGATCCATAGCTTAAAGGTTGGAGGACTAAGGGCCTGATTTGTTTTGGTTTGGATGATTTTATCTTTTAAAATATAGAGTAAAGGAAGCTTTTTACACTGCTCATCCTAACTGTCCTCTCCGAATTTAACAGAGAAAACCAGAGATGAGCTGAGGGTTCAGGTGTATGACGCCATGGCGGAGAAGAAAAGTGAAGACGCGGAGAAGAAAAGTGAAGACGCGGAGAAGAAAAGTGAAGACGCAGAGAAGAAAAGTGAAGACGCAGAGAAGGTTAAAGAGAAGCCTAGCGACGATAAAGAGAAGAACGGTGACGTAGAAAAACCTGGTGATGAGCCACAGAAAGCTGCAGAGAAAGAGGAGCAAAAGCACAGCGTGGCAAACGGAGGCAAATCTGATAAAAGTGAAGAGAAGACCGAAAATGACAAAGAAGCCGAGAAAGAATCGGGAGATAAGGAAGAGGAAGCAGAAGGTGAATTTCTCTTCTAGAGCTACAGACCTTCATTGCAAATGGACTTTTGATTGTCGGCACAATTTACCTGAACACATGTCGTTGGTGTTTCAGATGGTGAGGAAGAGGAGGAGGGGGAGGACGGTGATGATGCAGAAATGGAGTGTGATGCAGAAGAACAAGGAGACGGAGCTGCTGAGAAGGTACTCGACCAATCGGCCACATCAGAATGACTCGGCTGATGGTGTGATTTTAAGTGTTGGATCCTAAAACTCCTGTGTGTTTCAGGACAGTGATGATGATGAAGAGGAGGTGGGGAACCTGCAGCTGGCCTGGGAGATGCTGGAAGTAGCTAAAGTCATCTACAGAAGGTGATGAACACCGGCGCTGCACTGAGCCCGGATTGTGAAGATCTGGATTTGATGGTCACTGAGCCACAGCGTCACTGTTAACTGATGATTTTTGTTTGTTTTTTTTAACCAGGAAAGAGACCAAAGAGGATCAACTCATGGCTGCCCAGACGCACTTAAAACTGGGAGAGGTTTCCTCAGAATCAGGTACTGATCTTCAGTTCTGCATTTTATTGTTCTTGTGACCCCTACATATAGAGGACAGAAGCTGCCAAAATCAAAAATAAATGACTCAAGAAGTAAAATTTATTTCTATGGCGATTTTCACAGACAAGTCACGGTGCTTCACGAGGGTAACGTGCAATACACCAAAAAGAAATCCTAGAAGATAAAGTGAGCACCTGAGCCTCATGTTAAAGTATAAAACTAAAACCTCAAATTATAACAAAAAAAGCCATAAAATGAATTAACACATTCAAAATTAAATTTAAAATAATGATTTAATAATTACATTTTAAAATGAAAACAAATTGAAAAAATACCAGAGGAAATTAAATGAGAAAGTAATAAATATGGGAATTAATACAAAGGTAAATACAGAAGAAATATAATAATAATTTCATATTGGTAAATTTATAATGTTGTTGGTACATTTAATGGCATATTAATTTATTTGTCAAGTCATATATGTAAGTCATATTTTATATTTGATTTTGGCACCTTCCAGCATCCATAATAGTACAGATCTGAGGGGGGGTGGGGTGGGCAGTATGAGATGGATATACTTGTTTTTCTAAGGATAAAATGATTAGTTGATTGACAGTTTTGATCATTAAAGTAATGCGTTGAAGCAAAATGGCTAACATTTGCTGTTTCCAACATGATGACGTGAGGATTTGCTGCTTTTGTGTGTTAAATATGAATTTCAATAATCGTTGGAAACACAAACGTTTTTGTAGGCAGCACCTTGTGTGATGGGAATTGTCACTATTTTCTGAAATTTTATAGGCGCTTTATGTTGCAGGTTTTCTTCTGACTGTACATTAACTTTTTTTTAACAAAACAGACATGCCTCAAAGACTGGAGTTTATTTCTTTGTCGAGAAACGCGTCATCTATCGTCGCCTCTCTCCTCTAGGAAACTACACTCAGGCGTTGGAGGACTTCCAGGAGTGTCTGAAGCTGCAGGTGAAGCACCTGGACTCAGACAGCCGCCTGCTGGCTGAGACTCACTACCAGCTTGGTGTGACCTACAGCTTAAACCTCCAATACAGCGAGGCCATCGAGGCGCTGAAGAGCTCCATCTCTGTCATAAAGAGCAGGCTGGGTGAGCAGGAAAAAAAAACATCTTTTATGTTTTACATGTTTATTTCTTTATCAGCCATGTTTTCAAAGTGGCATCAGGTCAACCGCGTTTGTTCGTATGATGCTAACATTCCCGCTGCGACCTGCAGACAAACTGCAGGGGCTGATCGACCAGGCCGAGGGTCCGGAGGCTCTGCCAGCTGAGAGGAAGGAGATGGAGGAGCTGAAGGCTCTGCTGCCAGACATCCAGGAAAAGGTGGAGGACGCCGCAGAAAGTCTGAAAATGATGAACGCTGCTGCGGAAACGGCAAAGGCTGCACTGGTGAGTTAGGGATGGATTGTTTAACGGTAAAATACAAACAGGCATAGTTTGTGATGTCCCTACATATCACTCACTAGTGAGAAGTACATTAATATTTTCATAATAATCATTTTACACATCAGTACTGATAGATGTAGTGTTCACATGTGTCAAATATACAGAATTGTACAGTGGGAGCTGAAGATATCATTTCTTGTGTAAAATACTTGAGCTGTCATCAGATTTACACACCAGGGCTTTTTTTTTCCCTCAGTGCAATTTATTTGCACGTCAGTATTTTTTTGGACAGTTTTTTTTTTTTTTTTTAAATCGCACAGAACATTTTTTTTTTTTAAAGCTTGCCACATTTTTTTTTAAATGTAAGTTTGATGCTTTAAGCACCACAAGCCAAGTGCCATCTAGTTCCATGATGCTGGAGAGAGAGCGCACATCTCTGCGGCTGATATCTCCAACACTCTTCAAACTCACGAAAACAATCTAGATTAATAATTAAGACAACAGGTGAGAGGAAAAATGTGTTGATTTAGGGGTGAACTGTCTCTTTTAGCATCAACACGCATCAGCCCAAAGAAGGGAAATGAAGGAAATGTTATTGAATTTACATTTGAAGAGATGAGTCGTTTTTCGTTTTCATTTGTCTCTTTTTAATTGCTGTCCCTTCTTCTATAGATGATCCCCATATGATTTTGTATTCTATTAATACATTTTTCATCCTGTTTGAGATTTGTCGCATGTGTAAATCAACAAGAAGAGCTGTATACAGTTGATTCTAACCTAATTCAATGTACCTGTCAGGATGGAGGCTCCACTTCCTCTGGATTTCCCGGCTCCACGGCGCAGAACGGAGACTCCTCATGCAGCTCAAAGGTGTGACTCTAAATACCATGAAGTACTACAATGATTTGAGAAAACCTGCTGGTGATGGACCTCTGTGTGTGTGTTTACGTACTTGTTGTATGGCCTACACTGAAATGATTTGATCAGTGTTATTTTTTCTCTCTTGCTGATTCCTGATGCGTGACTGTGGTTTTGTCCTCTAACCAGATAAACGGCACATCAGCCAACGGAGTCAGCTCTACCAACGGACACGCGTCCACGGCTCCAGTCTCTGACATCTCCCACCTCGTCAGGAAGAAGGTCAGGGAGCCACATGTTTGGGTTTTAATGGAATCTGAAAATAAACTGCACAGATTTGTAGTTTCACAGCAGTTAGACTCATTGAAATGAACCCGTCTGTATCTCAGAGGAAGCCTGAGGAGAGTCCGGTGAAGGAGGGCGTGGTCAAGAAGGTGAAGCAGAATGATGGTCAACCTAACGGCGTTCACGAAGCCAACGGAGACACTAACGGACACGCTAAGAGTACGGAAGTCAAGAGGTAAGCGAGACAGTGTTTGCTGAGGTCATCAACAAGGCCATAATACTATCCACTCTGAAAACAAACTGTGGCTCAACAGCAAAACAATAAACGCAACGGTTGGCATCCATCTGTTTGAGGTATGACAACAAGGCACTACACTGAGTTCAGGGAATAAGCTCATCTACAATCAAAGGCATTTCTGAGTAGCCCTTACTTAATAACTGATAGTAAAACACAAGTTTTAATGTCCTTTGTGTTGCAGTTGTTTGGCCTGCAGCTCCCCAACACAGTCTGAACTGTCTGAATGTGTCCAGATATTTGAATGAAGGTGGAGAAAAGTCCAGTTATCAAGCGATTTCATTACCTTCCTACAACTTAAAATTTAGTTTTAAATCAATTTACACATAAATTTGAGTTTAAATTGCACGCAGTAGTTAGTTGATGGATTTATCGACATTATTATGTCAGTACAACTCATCAAAATTATGTTTGCAACTTCAAAGATTTTTTTTATCCTGGAACCACACATTCAATTTGGCATTGGTCCACTGAATTATTTTTAGTGTCAATTTAATACATTTTATTTGTAAAGCCCATTATCACAAAACACAGTATGCCTCAGAGGGCCTTAAAGTATATGACATCCCTCTGTCCTTAGACCCTCACATCGACTATGGAAAAACTCACCAAAAAAACTCTGTAATGGTGGAAAAAAAAAATGTTAGAAACCTCAGGAAGAGCGACTGAAGAGGGATCTCTCCTGCTGGACAGACAGACAGACAGACAGACGTGTTAATAGTGCCGTAAATAACAATTAATTAATCAACAAATAATCGTATGGGTAAAACATTTTAAGCCAAAAAGTCAACCATTTGCTGGTTCTTGCTTTTTAAATGTGAGAATTCGTTGCCTTTTTGTCATACATGATGATAAACTGAATAGCTTTGGATTATTTGGGCTGTTTAAATCAGACCCATTTAAAGACGTCACCTTGGACTCTGGGAAATTACACAGGGCATGTTGCACTATTTTCTGACATTTTATTGGCAGTTCTTAGTTGCAGCCCAAAACCCTTTTATAGCTCAGAACAAGTGATAAAAAAAGCAGATTACCAAAATTTCAGAGCTGAATACATTTCAGCTTATAATGTTTGTTTTCTGCTGTTTAGTCGAACTCAAACTCCTCTTCTCTTGCAGTCAGTGAAGCTGAACTCCTCCAGGTTTTTGCCTCCATCTCTTGCAGAGATTCACCAACACGCCGAGCTCTTACTGCCCCCGCACTTGTTTGCTGGTTGTAAATATGTGTTTTTCAGTGCCTATTGTGTTTGTGTTTGTTCACATGTGTAACCTATCAAGTTCAATAAAGTATTGGTTGATAAATCTGGTTTGATCCTGAATGAATTGCTCACAGTAGCTGATTTGAACAGTGAGGATACACTAGTTAGACAGAGAAACAATTTGTCATTTGCAGAGAAACTGCCCAAAACTTCATATAGGTAGTATAGTATTTAGTTAGCTAGATGCTACTTTTTCATTCAATATTTATGTTCCTTATGTCAGTTTTCCTTTAAATGATGAATCAGAATATCAGCTGTGAAAAAGATATATCTAGAAAATGAAAGATGTCTGCACATCTGCACTGAATTTTACATTTTTATTAAGTGGCTCAAAGTACAAACTGTCCTCATCAGTCAGGTCTGAATCTCTTTGATCTTCTTCTCTGTGCAGTATTTTTTAATTGTCAAAGTAGCCACCAGTGAGAAGGTGGCGACCAGAGTGAGGAGGGTGCGCATGGCTTTGAACCAGGAGGGGTAGCCAGGCAGCAGGGTCAGGTCATAGTGCAGAGAGAGACCCAGTCCCATGATAACTACCAGGGCTCCCTCTGTAATATTGTCCCTGCAGAGCAGTGCCAGCCAGGCCAGAAGTGAAGGCACCACACTGTTGCCCAAGTTCATCCAGTCAGGCTGAGCAGGACTTCCAGCAGGGATGGCAAACCCCCAGCGGGCACCTCCAAGGAAGGAGACTATGGAGGCTCCGTAGACCACTTGAGCATACGCAAGTTCAGGGTAGAAGGACTGTGTGGCAGCCATCAGGAGAGGGGCAGACACGAACGGGATGAGCCCAGAGACACCGAGGTAGAGAGCTGGTTTGGGAGCCTGGGTGAGGGCCCTCAAACTGAAACCCTCTTTGCTGTTGTTGCTCTCTGTGGTGCCTCGTGAATTCCCGTGGCAGAGGCGTGAGGCAGACCAGCTCACAGGCCTGATACTCAACAACCTGTTGGTAGGAGGTAGTCTACATGGCATTACCACCGAGGAGGTTTGAGGGCCAAACAGTGGCTGAGCTTTTGTTGTGTAGTTTGGTGCTCTGGTTATCTGCTGAAGACATCTCCATACTGGAACCTGAGAATATATAAACATTAAAGAGTATGTAACAGTGGTGTAATTACCAAATTAATAATAAATTGTTATTTAAGTATTTTTTGGGAGTATCTATTCATTACTTGAGTTTTTTTTTATTTCTGTCAACTTTTACTTTTTATCCACTACTTTTCTTAAATAAAATGTATACTTTGGACAAATGTTGGAACGGGAGGAAAGGAAAAACTGGATTTTGTTCGTAAAATCCTTAATGTTGTAAAAACAGCCTTGCTTTTCTTCAAGTGTAATGTAGGCTTCATTCTTAAGGTGGTGTACATGTTACGAAGAAGTAAACATAATTCAAAATTTCTGACCGCTTGCTTTTTATTAACAGCATTTACTTTTATTTTCAATACTTAATTACATTCAGTATAATTAAAAAAAAAAACAGGTCTGATACTTAGATACATCAAATATCCGACTCTTTAAGACTTTTAGTCAAGTATTATTCTAACAGATGACTTTAGACTCTTCATAAGTCATTCTCTAGTAAGATATCTGTATTCTTATTTATAAATCCTGCCAGCATGTGAAGTATCTCTGTATTTAGATAGACAGATTGACAGACAGACTTTATTGATCCAAATTTGGGAATATATATATATATATATATATGTGTGTGTGTGTGTGTGTGTGTGTATATAATGGCAGCTGGTTATAGAGGCACTGCTCCTAAATAGAATATACATTATAAAGATCATACCACACAAATCAAAATACTAAATGCTAAGAAATATTAAGATATATTCTATTCATAAAATACAATATTCATAAGGCAGATGGAATTGATCAATGGTCAAATTCTGACTTACCCCAGAAATGATGCGTCTTCCAGATGCAAATCTACTCATTTTCAATCTGAAACGAGGCACGTTATTAATTAGTAACAAAACACTGCTCATATGGATATTTTATCCATGATATAAGTACTACAGGCTAGCTATTAGCCAGCTAGCAGCTATCAACCTGATGCAATACAGAGGTATCATACTGTAACAACCAATAACACACGGAAGTTTCTGTTACCTAAACGTTACCCTTTAATTTTTTGTCATTAAATGGTTTGCCACGGCCACTCCAGACACAATTACACGGAGGTGGTTGTTATAAAAGTTAGCGATTACTGGCTAAACTAAAGGTCGTTTGCAAGCTGCCATTTTATCGATGCTCGATTAAATGCCTGTCTACTAATGTGCTCAAACTGAATGATGACACTGGCTCTGATATCGACTGGTTTGGCTGTCAGTGGCGGGGGAGGCATTAAGTTATGTTCAAGATGGTAATATCCCGCTATACGCGCTATCTACATCGTGTTCAAGCAATAATTTGAGAAATATTTGAAAAATATAATGTCATAATGTCATGTGTGGACACGTTGTTTTTTCTGAATGTAAAATAATGTACATAAGTGGACTTTTAAGCTTTTCCGACTTTAAAAACACTGCGGGACCTCGTTGAGTTGCATAATCGTGACAGATCTTGAACGCATCATCGTTGAGGCTGTTCGAATCCCTCAGTGGCAGCGCCAGTGGTAAGAAAACCCAAACAAACATCAATAGCGTATTACTTACGGAGTTTACCATTGCAAAGAGGTACAATCTCGTTCATGTATCCATATTCTATGTATACTTTAATCATTCTGTATCGGAAGCGACGATGCTTCGGAGGAGGTACACGGTATCGTCATGAAACACTGCAAGTTAGCTCGCTAGCACTTAGCAAGCTGATAAATGTGTGCTGCCGCTGCTAAGGTAGCCATTTTGAAACTGTGTTGTTCCAACGAAGCCAGGTCTGTTTACCTCTATTGTATTTACGTGACAGCTGTTTAAATAGACTGTTTCAGCCACCGTGAGCATATTGAATACGTTTTTACTTTGCTAAGCCCCCTAACAACATCATTTCATTTCAACTACCTAGCAGTATTCGTTGGCTAACGTTACTTAACAGGCTGGTTAACGCCAGCTACTAGCTAACAAATGCTAACGTTAACCCTAGTTAACTAAGCAGAGTTAGCTAGCAGCAGAGTTAGGGCAGATCTGATAACCTTGTTAAGTTAGTGATTGACTGTTACGCAAACATCGCCTTGCGTCTTAATTTATTTCGATGCACTTTAATCCATAACATTACTCAGCTATTTAGCTTGGTGAAACGTGCATGTTACGTTACTTTGTGGTGAATTACTGCAGTGTTTGTGGACATGTGGGTTTGACACAGTGTGTAATAATAATACTCTGGGTACTTTCCGAAAAAAGTATTGCGTTGCTGTCATTCGTTTGAGTATTGTTTCACAGGGAAGCAGCGCTAAATGTCTGTGCTGCACATAGTAGCTCGGGTCCGTGGCAAACTCATTGATGTTGAGCTGTTACGTAATAGTTCAGTGGGAATACGTTGGTAACATGGTAACAGCGTGTTTGTGCATGTAGGGGTTAATTTTGTTTAGGTGATGGAGATGTAATCATATCGCATGGTTGAACAAGGGCTGGAGGATCGACTGTAAACCTCAGTTTCATGCACTCACCGTCAGGCCTGTTTGGATGCGCAGCAGTCTGGGGAGAAGTACCGAGGAAGAAAGTGTTCGAGTTATTTTTACACAGTTATAAATATTTCATTTACCAAAGCCGTCACAATTTTATAAAAGAGCCAGCTTTCTGCATGAAATGCCTCTGAGATCACTGAGTCATGATTTTTTCTCTCATACCTCTCATAATGTATCTGAAGTGTCGAAAGCAGTTTGTTGTAAAGCATGGTCTTGTCTCTTGCATTGGAAGCTGTTTTGAAGATTTTATTGATCAAGTTATTCAGTAAAGCAGGAGCATCTTGCATAATGTTTAGTTATGTGCACACAGCTATAGAGATCTCAAGGGAAATGTTAATTTTTGCTTAATTAATCAGTTTACTTAGTTGCCATTTACAAGGCAAACGAAATCTAATACAACACTCTTGCAATAAATCTGTTACAGACAGGTGTCGATTCAACTTAAGGATTATATTGGAAGTTGTAGTTTGTAGTGCCTTAACATTATGTTGATTCATAATGGAGGTTAGGGCTTCTTTCAGAGGATGCGCCTTCCCAGATTTTGTTTGTTTTGCCAAACCAAAGTTCATATAGTTCCAACATTGAATACCCAAAGCTGCTCTGATAAAAGCCATCATGCTGAAATGTTAGCATGTTTTCTCAGCCTGGCCGAAATGAAATTGATATCAGTGAAATTCATCCAGAAGATGTGTGTGATTGCGCTGCTTACCTTTGGCAGGGCTCGACAGTCCAGGTAGAGTTGCCAGGTTGCTTTTTGTTGAAACTGGAATCAATTCTTGGCCTTTAGTTGCCATCAGTGGCAACCACTTTTTTAACATAGAAAAACTAAGGATAGAAACTTAAAATACCTTTTAGGATTTGTTGCATTAGTGATAATGAAATATTCAGTCAGAACTGAAACCAGACAATGCTGCACAGGTGTTGGTGTGTTTACTTGTGTGCGTGTAGCCATCTGTTTTAGAGACAATGGAGAAGCTAATTATGTTAATTGACTCTAGGGTGAAAAGCGCAACCAACCTATCAACGGCGCAAACAAATGTGCTGACTTTTGTGACTGAACTGTCGGAGAACCAGATAAACCTGAATGAAAACAAAAATTTTCCACAAAAATTGTTAAGTCTTTGGAGGCAAAGTATCCCACCATCTTAAGCTGGATTTAAAAAAATATCCTGTAAAACACAACAAACACACACACAAACACACACACTGGAGATGCAATACCTTTGAGTGTTATATTGAAGGTAACACATTTTACCACAAGATATGTACTCTTCAGTGGTCCATTTATGATTCTTTGGTACTTAAATGTTGTAGTGTTGGCAGTGATAGCAAACAAGTCTTACCATGCACTATTCTATGTTTTTCTCTGAGATGTTTCCTTCTTTAAACTTGGAAGCTAAAGCTAGCTAGCCAAGGAGAATCAAGACTAGCCACTGCCATTGAGGCTCGGGAAAAATGAAGGGAAAAGACGTATATGACGCACATTTTAGTTGAGGAATTAACATTTTTTATTCAGTGCACAGGCTACACATTTATACAATTGTCAAATGTAAAAATCACCTAAGGCCCGCAACAACGATGGATGAAAACGTTTATGATTTCCTTTTTTTTTTTTTGTGTGTGTTTGGTTTTTTTTTGTCAAAGCGACATTGAGCCACTGGAGATGAGCTAAGGAGTCGCAGGTTGTCTACCATTGATGTAGCTTAATGAACACTGAACAGTTTTAAAAAATCAGAATGATTACTTTAGATATTAAGTCATAATGTAGGATTCTATTTCCAGGACTTGTGTATTAATTTCTATTAGTTAAGATAAGTGCACTGACTGAACTTTGAGATATGTTTTCTAAACGAAGGCTGTTTTTGTGTAATGCAGGTCCGGTGTGTTCCTGTGCAGATACCAGTGAACCCTCAGCAAGAAAACGAGACACTGCAGTGCTGAAACCTCACGTTTGAGCAAAAAACTTATTAAAGAACGGAAGGAAAGACCGGATTCACAAAATTTTGGATGCATGCTATTTTCATCTTCTTTTTTTTCCAACTGAGAAAAAGAAGTTGATTGAGCTTTCTTGAGGATTTCTTTTTAGATGAGTTTGATTGCTCTTGATGGACTCTTGTGCATCACATGACACGAGGACCTTTTGACTCTGTGGAAGATTTTTTGTTTATCTCCTGAGCTTGCATATCTATGAAATCAGAGTTACACCCCAAATCTGCTTCAATCAGAAATCTGCAGATAATTAAATGGGCGCCTTACAAATGTGATATTAAAACACACAAAGACAAAAGCAGCACTAGAATGCATCATCTAGCATCATCTCTATTTCACTAACCAAAACTGAAAATGACGGCAATGTAACATAGGGTTTTACTTCCTTCATTGTCATGTGACTTTGAACCTTTGCGCATTATTTTCTTCAAACTCAGACAGTCTTTTTCATCAGTTTAATGAGGTGAGCAGTGACCTCCATTGCCAATAAAAGACTGTCTCTGAACTCATTTTTCTTTTCTGCATGCGTTTCAGTAGATCTTAAAATGATTCGGTAAAAGGTGAGTCGACGTAAACACATACTGGCACGCAGTGTGGCAGGACAACACCTGTCCGTCTCCCCTCATCTGGTGTCAAAGTGGAACTGCTAAACAAACTGCTGTCCATGTTAGAGGGCAGACATCTTTCACAGACTGCTTCCTTGTATTAACAATAAGACAACCTGGCTCATCTTCACAGACACATCGCTCGTCAAATCAATTCATTTTGCCATTCAGCATCAAGTCCAATCAGTCTTTCTGTTGTCAATAAGGGCAAATGGCTCAAATGAATTGGTAAAGGATTCAATCTGCTTTGAAAAAAAATCACCTGGACTGGAAACAGTAGCATTCGGAATTCATCAGAGACGTGACCTCCACAGGAGCTGTGTGGGAATCTGGTTCAAGAAAGGAGACTCTGTCACAGCCCTCTGCGCTTCTACTTTGAAATCTACTTCCTGCTCGGTCAGTTCTCTGGATCGCCATTCCAGATCATTCCTGCGACCTTTTGACCCATCTCCAAGTGTTTCACCCTGGACGAAGGGAGCTGCCTCTGGGGCAAGGGGCTGTGCTGTCCTGGAGGTGGTGGAGAGGGGGTTGTCGGTGCGCCACTCCCCGTCTGTCAGTGCACACACTCTGTGATCAGTGCCAACAGGCCTGAGGAACCGAGCCCAGCCGGACCGAGAGAGGAGGCAGAGGACTTCAGAGCCACAGACTCTGGGGTAATGATAAAGTTTCACCTCACTGACTTGGCTCCTGTAAACATGCATGCACTAAATAGCTTTAAAATAAACTGCTGTCATTTGGTCCCCTACAAGTCAACATTTTGTACATAGCAAGCGTTCATTTTCCACCTTGTACACATAATGGTTTTCAAGAAAAATGTGAAAGTTAGGCAGAATTAAGCATGACGAGCCATACAAATCGATCACATCCACACGTTGCAAAATCATACTTGTATTATGCTGCACAAAATATTTTCCATCCAGGCTGTCATCCAGTTATCAGCTTCACAGGCACAGCTGCAGCAAGTTTGAGATTTGTTGTTTTCTGCTAAGAATAGACTCTTTGTGGCTCTTGAGGGAGACCTTTACACTACGAATTTCTAAATAACTGCAGGTAGACCAAACACTTGAAAGACATGACATGAAATCAAAGATGGAGGGATGTAAGAAAATCTGATTAGTGTTTCTGAGCTTGAAATAGCTAAATCTGGATTTAAAAAAAAAAAAAGATGTCATTCCTGCTGTACGTTTCTTTTGTCAGATCCTGGCCATGAGGTTTGATGCCTCGATCCACTGACCGGAAACACTGGACCTAAATGGCGCAGCATGACTTTGTCCCTGCCTGGCTTAACTTCTCCACGCCCCAGCCTGCCAAGGTGTGTGTGTATGTGTGTGTACACTGTGTGTGTTTGAGCATGTGCCAGTTGATTACAGGGGGAAAAAAAGGGAAATAAAACAGACAGAGCTTGAAATTGTAACTTGTCAGTGACATTGCTCTAGCACCTGATGTGATTGTGTGCCTGTACACCTGTGTGTGTGTGTGTGTGTGTGTGTGTGTGTGTGTGTGTGTGTGTGTGTGTGTGTGTGTGTGTGTCAGCGACGAGTCACCCTCAGGGACTGACAGTGCAGTCAGCACATGGTTCAGCAGAGGGTCACCTATTTGTTTTGTATCTTCATGAAACAGACTGATGACGGAAGAAAAAAAACAATTTTAATAACATCAAATGACAATTAACCATACACGGGGATGTTTTTTTTTTTAATGGACAGCTTTTGAGATTTAATTTAATTTTAATATTTTTTTTGGTAATAGACAAGCAAGAGCTGCTGAATATCATTTGTAAGCGAGCTTTGTTTTTTCTCATGTTTTTAGTGGTTTCTCATGAGAATGTTTAACTAATTTAACTAAATAATCATGAACATTGATAAGACTGTTGACTGCACTGACCAGCTGAGCTACAGTGTGTTTAAGTTGTTTCAGACTGCCTGAATCTTATTCTCACTCACAAAGGCTCAGATTGACTCCGACAGGAGAAAGCGCAATTCACAGAGGCAACACCAGAGTTATTTTTACTGCCTGGCATAAATTGGGACGTGGCTGCAATTTAGGGGTCTGGAACCAAACTGTATCAGCCACATTTAGTTTAGATTGAATATTGTACAAAATAGTAAGCCAGAAATATTGCCTCTTAAGAGTAGAATTGGGGAGGCGGGATTGCAAATGGAGAGAAATGGTTGGATTGATTGTGTCCTTCATTTGGGAAAGTATTGACTGGTCTGACTGTCCACTTGAGACTGTGAATGTGTCTGAATCTCAGTGTAATCTGTGAGCGAGGAGATTGACCAGCTAAGTGTCCTGTCTGTGAAATCAAGACTCAAGACAGAGAAACAAGTGCACAGTCACTGTCCTGCTGACACATGACTTCACCTCAATGTCATTTGTCTTCAGGGATTAGTCTGGATACGCATGCCAGGGTTGGAGCTGCAGTTTATTCTCCTGCCGTAGGTTTTCTGTACATCAAAGTGCTGTCTGTCATCTGTAGAAGTGATAAAAATTCCTTGAGATGATGCTTGCAGGGATGGGCTGAAGAACAGTCTTACTTGATCTTTGAACCTCAGCTGACGACAAAGATATGATTCAGATGAATAAGAGCATTTGCAGTTGGCATTATGAAACACACAGCTGTGTCAGTGCAATGACTTTAAGATCTTATTGGCTTCCATAGCTACACATTTCTAATGATAAAGCATTCAAAGATTGTTTTCAGTTCCTATGATGTCTATTTTTACCCCTAAAAATAGATCCCTACATTGACAGTTTCACTTAGAGTTATTTAAGTTCTTTGAGGGAGTAAGAGATGAACTCAGGATTATGCCAATCTAAGTTCTTCACAAGGACAAAGATAAAGTAGAGGGAAAAATGTCCTAAAAAATGGTAATTTCTGTTTCTGTAGTTTTCTGGTCTTTTGTGTCGTCAGTTGCACATGGTTTATTGTCCACCATGTCAATGTAGAGCCCCACTTTGACTGACCTTGTCCCCTTTGTGTTCTCCAGTCCCCTGCTGCCAACCTTGAGAAACAAGGTGAGCCCCACCACCACAGAGACGGCAGAACCGCTGTAAGCCGCCGCCGCCACAACTCCTCTGATGGCTTCTTTAACAACGGCTCGTTGCGCGCTCCAGCAGGTAACTGTTCAGGACAAATGCCCTCTTGTTGTTGACCTTGTTGTTTTATTACAGAGCTAACTGTGAACTAGACAGAGGTTTAATCGTCCTCAGAGACTAACTAACTAGTTCTGTCACTCACAAAGATCATTCAGTGGTTGAACTGAGCAGGGATCAGAGACTCTGCTCGATGCACCTTGTATTACATCATAAGTGAAGAAGTAGCTGGAGCTGTTTTCTTTTTTTTTTTACTTTACTGAGCCAGAGAAGAAATGGCAAAATTCAGCTGCTGTCATCGTAAGGACAGAGGAGACAGACTGCGGATGAGAAAATCAGACAGTGAATGGTTATTATTACCACAGACTGCTCATCTTGAAAAGAATGCTTTTACACCTTTTCAACACCTGGCAAGAACAGGGGTTTCAAACATATGGTCTGCGGGCTAGAATGTGCCTGACAAAGGGTTCAACCCGACCCACTGAATGACTTTGTGCACCAGATATGAAGCACTTGTGAAGGCTAACGCCTAGTTCACACTTGAGGCGGAACTGTTGCAAAGCACGCCAATTTCTCTGGCGTTCAGGCCGCTTGCTTTCACTGGCCATTTTAAGCAGTCAGACAGTTCACACTGGATGCGTTGCGGCCCCCCGAGCGCCGTGGCAAGCTCACAGTCTGCAGCGATAGTTTCGGCGTCTGGTCTATTATTTCTGCAAGCAAATCTGGCAGAAAAGCACACAAAATACACACACACATGCACTCACAGACACGGTTACACAGCCAGAGACACACAGGCAAGCAGGGACAGAGCTCTCTGTGTGATAAGAGAGGAGCAGAGAAGGAGAATTGCTGCAGACCAGCGCAGAGAAATACGCTGAGAACAGCCAGATGACCGCTGATGGGTGGCTGCGGGACACAACATATTGGGGCGCTTTGGCATCCCTTGTGAATGCGGCGTAACAAGTCTTACTAACAAACAGCAGATGAGCAAACTGCGGATCCCCATAGCGGATGGAGCCTGAATGTTTTGTCAGATATACTATGAGTGACAGAAACATTCAGGGAGCCTATTGAACCCTGATCAAGTCTGAGGATCGATCTGCTTTTGCTATGAATATAGGTTGGAGGCACAGAGATTTGAGAAAACTGAGCCAAGGTGAGCAGTTTTTCAAGCAGGCAGCACATAGCTTAGCGTGTTCGCTGACGCATGAGGCAGGTCAGGACATCTTTATTGGGAATAACTGAAACAATCTAATGTTCGCTCATTCGCATCAAATGCAGTTAGGAATCATGAAAGAGGTGTCAGATTTCAGGAGCAAGCTAAACGGTGTGTTTCATGAAATATGCTGCTTCAGGGGTTTTCCGCCCAGACCAAACAATAAATACATATTGTGGTCATATTTAAAGATAATGAACATTATGCAAAGTATCATCAATCAGCAGCTTCAGAGCAAAATAATCTGTGTCAGTTCCTAAGGCACTAGTTTATAAATTGTTTGTGAGGCAGGGGATAACCTAACCTGCCTCCTCAAAAGCTTCCACTTTTATTTGGCATGATGATGCCAGCATTACTCCACAGCAGTGGAAATGTATGGAAAAACACTCATGTAAAGACAGCAGACTGACTGAATGGAAATACATACAAATGATTGAAATTAAGACATCCAAGGCATTTCATCGTCTGTTGTGTAAATGGATGAACGTTTTCAGAAAGGGAAAGATTCGGAGGTGTTGTTATTTATAGGTTATTATGCAATGGGTTTTACTGGTCCAGCCCACTTGAGATCAAATTGGGCTGTATGTGGCCCACGACACCCCTGGGTTAGAATGAGTCTCAAACCAGCTCCTGAGGTGATTCATTATAAAGACAGATGCTGAAATTGAACACTGAGCTTTTGTTGAAGCTTGTTATGAGTGATGGTTACACAAGTAGAATTTGGATTATAATTGAAAGCTCGCTACTTTTATCTATGAGAAGAACCATTTTTTTATCAAGCTTTCCTGATAGAGATAATGCTGGCTATGTTTCAAACATTTCATCAGTCATGACAAGTTCTAGTTAAGTCATTGTGTTGGACTTTCAGTGTGCAAAGTTGAAGATGATGGCGAGCAGCAAAGCTCTGCTGAAAGAGGATATAATTGAGGTCCCTGTCGTGGAAAAGGACATAATTGAGGCCACCTGCTCAGAAGTCAGTGGTGTTGTAGCAGCCTTGCAGGCAGCAGACAGGTGGCGTTGGAGTCCTATCTCCCTTTGAGGCTTCCTTTTACATGACATATCGCCTCTTGTACTCACACTCATTCTCACCATCTGTCCTTTCTCTTGATATTATCTGATTTTATCAAAAGTACAGATCAGTTTCTGTACTCTGCATGTAGACGGCATTGCTCTGCTGATGCCTGTGGTTCGGTGTGCGAACGTAGACTTGCATTAATGTGGTTCCAGTTTTAAAATGGCAGTTCATTGTTGCTCATCTCCTCCTGAGTGAAACGAATGCTGAAGATCCACCAAGCTGCTGTATTTTGGTGAAATCTCACTTTTCCATTCAGTGTGTTTTGTTTCTGTTTCTATAGAGTTGTTTTTCTGGATGAATGGTTTTGATATGATGATCAGCTGTAACATCAGCATGCATTCAGGTTCAGTGGCAAAATTTCAATCCCGTGTCCAAGCAGTAATCTAGAGTAAGTTAAGCTTCGTGTTTGACAGGTTCTTCACCGAGTTGTCCTTACAGTCTCGGGGATTTTTCACCATTGACCCTCACTTTTCTTTGCCTTTTCTTTTTTGATTCTCAGCTTCCAAAAGCAGAAAGGCAGCTTTATGTGTCTCTACTTGCTTTTTGTGTGAAGTGCCAGTCAGACACAAACAGCCGGTGTGTAGAAAGTTAATGGTGAAGTGTTAGTTATTAGGCTAATAACTCACAGAAACATTGTGTGTAATAGTCCACCTGTCACCTTCTTTTCTCCTCTCTCTGTCGCTTTCTCTCTTTTCATTTCAAACACACACATTCACACACACCATGGAAAATGCCGCAGCACTCGGTCTTTGTCTCTGTTCCCGACCCTCTACTTGTGCTCTCATTGACTGTAAGTCAGTGACAAATTTCGTGGGAGTTCAGATATGAAGCATTCTGGAAATCTGGAGTGCGCCCGTGATGCATCGGTTAGCCTCTCAGCTCGTGTCTTTGTTGACGTGTAGTGCTCGAGAGCTGAGATCTGGGGCATTTGTCAGGAACCTTCAAAATCTCTCAGCAAGTGGAAAATTCAGGGCTGAAGTCATGTAGTGTAAACTCAGCCTTACTAACTTTGCCTTTTAACCAAAAACATTAACAGATGGACTTAAAACATCAGAATCGACCTCTTTATGAATTTGACTCATGAGGATTTCCAGTATTTTCTGTATCCACATCGTCAACATTGTCTGCCTTAGTGTTTTCAGTTTGTTATGCACAGAACAATACAAATATCTTGTGCGTGGATTCAGAGTCTCAATTCTAAAAATGTTGTCCTGTCCAATGTTTCTCATATTGGAAATAACACTGAGTCTCAGCTGACATTTTGCTAGTTGCCCATCCAGCTAGCAGGGAAGCAGATGTTTTAATGCTTACCACTTCTGCTGGTGAAGGCCATTCAATAAACTTTCTTACAACAGAATTATTGATCTGTTTTGGTTTCATTAGTTTGTGCTCTAAATTAGTGAACACTGTTCAGCACTGAAAAAAGACTTAAGTTGTTCAGATAAACCTTACTGGTCTGTCAAAGCCACATGTCGCTGGTACTCAGCGCTTACTGAAGCATAATGACATCACTCTTGTACATCTGTTCTCTCTCATAAGGTGACGGATGGCAGCAGCCTTCTCTGCTTCTGAGGCATGACTCTGTGGACTCGGGGGTGGCCAAAGGAGGGCATGGTGGGCTGGCAGGGGGCTCCTGTTGGAAGGACACACCCAGCTGGCATGGAGCGTCGCGGGGTCCCCAGGACGGCCACCACCACCAGGGACGCCACCCCAAACGGGTAGGAGGCGACAGGGACAGGCAGGCGGGGCACCGGCAGCGCAATGGCAACTTTCATCCCCGCAAGGGCACCTCGTACCAGGACAAGTTCCCCAACGAGGAACGCAAAGACGGCAAGGACGACAAGCTGAAATTTGTGGAAGAGGACTTTGTGAGTAGATAACCTTCACTGGGTTTTCTAAAGCGTGCTGATGACCTTAACACAGTTCTTCAATGACAAAGCTCTGTTGAAAGATTCGTTGAGTCAGTGATGAAGCTTTTTAGATCATTTCATAAAAAGGGCTCAGCGTGAAGTCCGCTGTGAATACAGACTGTAGTTTTAGGAAAACAGTTATTGTTCTCTCTGCACCTTACCTGAAATAATCAGAGCTTATGTCAGAAACATTTTCACTTTCCATTTCACATTTTCTCCCCATACTTACACTGTGACAAAAACTGCAAATTCCACAAGTATTATGCATCACAAGACTTTCCCGTCGCTGACTCATCAGGCTTAATCTTGTCGGCAACAACATGCTCAGATTCTCAGATGCTGACATAACTTTGTAATAAAACATTTGAATGCTCAGTAGTTAATGCAGGTGTTTTGTCTTTTCAGCCTTCTCTCAACCCTGAAACAACTGGAAAGCCTGGGACTCAGATGCGAGCAGTGGCTCCCCATGCTGGAGTTTGGGGTAAGAGCTCACGGTCCAGATTGAATTTAAATTCTTGAATCAACAAGAGACAGTCAAAAAGGTTTAATGTTCTGTCTGACAGGTTCTAATCCTTAACTTTGTAAGAGTGATGATTTTGACAAAATGATCAGTTTTACTTTTAGTCTTTAGAAGTTGGTTTAAAGTCACATTTTAGTCTTTTGCGTCTTGTTTCAAAGTCTTTTTTAGTCGTTTGCGTCTTGTTTCTTGTGTCAAAATTTAGGCTTTATAATGAGTCTAATTTATGTCAGTGTTTCAGTCATAATTTGTTCAGTTCACTCTGCAGCAAAATCTGGAGACCAAAACGTCCCCCAGAAGCACACTGCACAGCATGTTTACTAGGAAAAAAAAAACAAAAAAAAACAAAAAACAACTGCTCGACTTGAAGGTATCTCACTCAACTGAGGGGTCTCTGATTGATGACTCGAATCTCTGCCTTTAAGGGGCATTCAAACTTTTTTCATATCCTATAGAAATTATGCCATAAGTTATTTGTGTTAATACTGCTTTATAATACTGATATTATGAGGTCTTCTATTAAATTTGATGTCTGTTTCACTCAGTAAAACTATAAATAAACATCAAGTTTATTCACTTAACATTGAGCTGATCTTAATGCAGAATTATGTTCAATGTTTGCCTTATTAGTTAGTGTCTGTTTGTGAGTAATAAGAGATCATAAATCATCATTAAGAAGGAGTAGATGTTTACTTTAAGCTAACTCAGCGCTGTTCAATTTAACAATATCTTTACAATATCTCAAACTAAACACTGATGCATCTGGTTAGAAAGAGGCGGCTCCTGTGATCTTACTTAGGTCACCCTAAGTAAGATCAGAGCCAACTACTTCGTAATTTCACCGCAGTTTTTGTGTCAATATTTTTTCATTTACATTGTCATTAGAAATTATTTATTCATGGTATAATAGAACATCAGCTGATACTTGTTGTCAAAATTTGACAGGATGAAAACTGCATTGTAACATTGCATGACTGATCACGTTCCAGAAAACCCCCCGAGTGGCAAACAGATGGTGTCCAAGATGCTTGTTATCAAGAAAGTTTCCAAGGAGGACCCCAGCACAGCCTTCTCTGCGGGGTTTGCCACTGCTGGCGCCTTGCCCACCAACGGCAGCAAAGCTCCCATTGCAGGCTCCAGCGTCTACAAGAACCTGGTCCCAAAGCCTGCTGTGGCCCCCACCAAAGTACGACTTACTGTGCACATTTGCATTAAGGGAAAACTTAAGAACGTTTCATCCTGGATCCTATTTTCCCATTTTTTTTCTGTATTAGTGACTAATGGAAACAACAATTTTGGTTCCATTACTGAGTAAGAGACCACAAAAGAGGCTGCAATGTCTTCACACCGTTTATTTATGTCCACTAAAAGTGGTTGTTTCCTTCTCTGATTGGCTCACATTTGTATTACAAGCATTTTACAACATAATAGAAAGGATCCCTACAGAGATGTAAAACGTTTTTCTTAACCTTTTATGCAGTTCATTGTTGTCGTCTTGTAACAATTCAACTCACGGGTGTAGCCCTTCTGCTCAGTACGGAATCAATTTTTAAAAATTGGCTCCATTAGTTACCCAGGCACAAAAATATGGGGAAATTGGGTCCAGGTTGAAAAATAATAAAGTTTCCCTTTTAGTAAATACCAGGCTTTGCACATTGTATGTCAGTACCAGTTACACAGGAGCCATGCTGTTATGTAAGCCATCTTTCTGTCTGTGACAAACACACACTACATGTACTCTCTTTTAGAGCACCCAGTGGAAATCCGGTGGTAGAGAGATCACTAAGTCTGGCCTTCACATGCCGGGCCGAGATTCAGTCTTCACCAGCCCCGTCTCTGCAGCCAAACCCAGCACCCCAGTCAGTGCACCACAGCACAACACCCCGAAAGAGGTGAGGACAGTTGGAAAAAGACAAATATATAACTTCATTCAGGGATTTTCCAACCCCAATACGATGCAGTCTACTCAGACTCCTTACTGACATGTAAAACTGCGGAGCGAGCGGACACGTGAAACTCCAGCGTAACAGTCTGTGTTGAACTCTCAGTCCTTATGACTGCGTGCATGACTGTGTGAGTAAATCACAGGTTTTGTCTAACCATAGTAATTATGTGTTAGTGTGGTTTGTGACTGAGATGCTTACTCACAAATGCACGTGAAGTTTTCCTTTGCAGCAGTGTATGTGCTCTGTCTTCGGTTGTAAAATGTTATCATAAACTGTAATGTTCAAAAACACTGAACAGCATGTCTGCAACTACATTTTTGGTGCAAAATGTTTTAAGACGGCATACATTTGGCTCTGCTTCTTATAAATTTTACTTGCCAAATAAATTTTAAAGCTGATAAATGGTGTCTCAGTGGAAAAAATAATTATGTTAACTTGCTTTTTTTTTCTTCTTCCGGTCTCTGTCTTTCTTCCTGTCACACTGTCACACCTGCAGCACCCTTCCAGCACGACTCCTCCCATAGACATTGCCCCGTCGAGGCTGAAGCTGATGCGGCGTGGTCCGGACCGCAAGAGTGAGTTCTTGCGAGCTCTGAAGGACGAGGGCACTGGAGAGCTGACGACGAGCAGCAGTCCGGGAACATCAGGGGAGGTAGGGCAGCAGTTTGGCTTCATTTTCAGAATCCGCATCACACAGAACAGCATAGTAGTTACAGGTCATGACAGAGTAACGAAAATGCTCCATTGAAGAGAGCTTTTGTGCGACAGACTTATTACAAGTTTTGTCTGCACATAAAGAACAGCTAGTACATTCAAGTCTGAAAAATTGCTAAATTTAGCAACTAAATGTTGCAAAACATCCAAAGGAAATACACATTTTTGCCTTTTTCATTAATGTGTTGTTGTGTGAATATTCTCAGGGTGAAAGCAGCACCCCAGAGCCCAAAGCTTACAGTGAGGAAGTCTGCCATGAGAACGGTCTGTCCTACTCCCTCAGTGACTCAGACACCGAACACCTGTCCAGCTCCCTGGAGGCAGAGCACAGGTAGGACACTGCTCACCTCGCACAGGAAAAACCACTGTATCTCCACAGCTCCATTAGTGCTGTGCCAGCGCTCGAGTCTGGCTGAACCCATCCTAATTCTGCACTTAGGGAAAAAAATATTTGTTTTCTTTAAATCGCCTTGGGCGCTGCTAAAGTCCAGTTTACACTGTGCGATTTTGGGCTGTTCCAGATAAAAGATGACCAACATGAAAGAAACATGGCAATATCTTTGGTCGTGGCTCTAAGCGGTGGTCCTGTGTCGCACAGTGAGACAGGGTCAACAATGGCTGTTGTCACAGTCTTGTGATCAAAGAAAGCCTGGGATAAAATATCTGACAGTCAGAAATTTGGGATGACCGTCTCACTGTGACTGCTGTTACGACCTCCGTCTCCTAACCAACCAACAGAAATGCGGCATGAAATGATGCACTGATCAGCGCAACGCTGGCGCTAAATGCTAATAGATGCTCAGAATTACTTGGAGCTCTTGTTGCAAAATTGGCTTGCCAGGTTGGACTCTTTTCCCCAGGCACAACCGCGTCCACATCCTCCTCCTCTTCTTCAGACTTTTTTTGGCACATATTAATGCCACAATAGCGAAGGCTCGCTTCATGTATGTTTTCTCTTACTACTACAGCGGCATAGATGGATGACATGAATAGATGTACATGATAGCCTGCTGTTCAGTAGGCGTTGTCATCATACAATCTGCATGAATCAAGCTTGATGTCTGCAGACATGCAAGTTTAAAAGATCCATGTCACACCGTGTAGCTTGCACTAAACTTACAGCGTACTAGAATGCTAAAATCTCACCGTTTGTTGGAGGTTTAATGTCAGGATGAAGCAGCTGTGTCCTTGTTCACACGCAGGGAGGTGAACCTTGGCTAAATCTTACATAACTCCGTCTGAAGTAGGTATGGCTACATCGTGTGAGATAGACTAGGACAACACTCACTGACCTTGTACACACACTCGCTCTCTGTCTGTCAGTCTCTCTCTCTCTCTCTCTCTCACACAACAATCAACTAAGCAGAAAATGGCTGTGCCTTCTTAGGTTGCTGAAGGCCATGGGCTGGCAGGAGTACCCAGAAAATGATGACAACTTCCTGCCTCTGACAGAGGACGAGCTGAGAGAGTTTCAGACTAAAACCGAACAGGTGAGCAATCAGAAAAACGTCTTGAGTCACTGAAGGGCCTTGTGTCTGTAACCCTACTTAAAGGGAACCTGTTATGGTCATATTCAGGATCAGACTTTGATATGGGGTTTCTAATAGAGCAAGTTCACGTTATAAAGTTGGTGTGCAGAACCGCCCCCCTTCCTTCTGGAAATTAGAGTGGTAGAATTTGACGTATTATAAGCCTACCTCAACACTGTTGAGGTAGGCTTATAATTTATGCCTGCAGGTGAGCCTACTGCGTTTCATTCACTGCTAGAGGTGCTTTTATTATTTATTTATTTAATCCTTCCTCCGAAGGACTAGTTTCTTCTGTTTTCCATAAAAATCTTGATTTTAAACTGACAACAGACATGGTATCAGAAGACATCATCAGAATCACACACATACAGATGGAGCGTTGAAAAAACAAAACAAAATTTAGTGCCAAACAGAAAAAGACAACAAAATCAAAGCATATTTGAACATAAATCAATTAATCTCTTCCCAACTTTGCTTTGGGTGGTTGACATAAAAACATCACTTCCGGGGAGCCTGTGCTGTAAAGTCATTACAGACACCCGACAAAAAACTCCAGTATGTGTGAACTTGTTTGGCAAGGACTTAAATCTAATGGACTTATATTCATAGTCACGCAGTTTGGCTTTGTGTTCAAAAACACTTAATTTTCCTCAAAATGTCTTTCTGGAACACCTGTATTATTAGCAGAATGAACACTTGCAGTAGCGAGCCTGGAGCAGCTGCACATGTAAAGAAAGAACAGTTTGGAACGGTATTCAGAATGATCTTAAGCCTGAGGGTTTTTGCTCACAGACATTACTTTTGAAACTTTGGCCACATGTAATATGAACATCCGACATTGTATTTATGTGGCAGAAAACAAGGAAAAGCACATGAGGTGTCCTTTATTATATGTGATAAATACACACACACACTAATTGTCTGTGTCCTTTGACCAGCTGAAGAGGAACGGCATGCAGAGGAATGGGGCTCTCCCGAGGGCGCGGGGTGTGACCCTCCACTTCACCCCCTGGAGGAGTGTGGCGGAGGCGAACGTCGAGGAGGGCTCCGAGTCCGAAACCAGTAGCAGCAGCCAGACCTCTGATGACGACGACTGCATCAAATCCTAACGTGGCTTTACGGAACAAAAAAAACCAACAACAACAACACAACAGCCAACACAACATCCCAGCAAGCAATCCCCCTCTTCCTCTCATCTTTGTTTTTAGAGCACCATTTTGAATTTCTTTTGTTTTGATTTTTTTGTTGTCATTCTTGCACAAGGGAAAAACCAATCATATCCCAGTGAAGGGGGAGATTCCTGCTCCGCCAGACGTCGTTTTCCCTGCGTTTCCTCCTTCACTGCAGTCCTAGCCCTCTTTGAATCCCCCCATCCCCTCCCCCCTCCCCCTCTTCCTTTTTCTTCCTCGCTTTGTGGAACTGACGTGTTCATCAAGAAAAGAAGGGCAATGAATGCACACTTGATTCTGCTTTAAACAGACTAACTCATTTCATTGATGATGCTGATGACACATTATTAATGATATTAATAAAAATTGGTTCCTGACAAGCTGATATGTTTCAATATGAATCTGCCTACTGTGGTGCTTGAGTCCACACAGAGTTCACTTTTTGTAGGTCACTTGTAAAATCCCACATTGTTCCCACACAGCCCTGTAGGGAAACTCTTGACTCTTACAACATAATGAGTTTGATCACTAAAATGCTGCACTTTGTAAAGATGTAAAGTTCCCTGAAAAGAGCAACAAATGGAGCATTTCCCACTTAAACGTTTTCCTTGTTTTGAATATAATTGGTGCCTATATTGACCTACTCAAAGAGGGATTGTAGCTTTGAAGGGCAGGATTCCCATGGTCATAGAAAACCTGTAACATTATAGAATTTCACAATAATATTTTCCAGGCCTGGTCATGAAATTTGTAAAAAAAAAAAAAAAAAATCATTGAAAAGTTTTGGAAAAGTGGAATTTTTTCATCTATATGAAATTATAGTAAACTTACGTGAATAACCTTCCACTTAATGTAACATGACGGCAAATTTAATTTCTGTAGCTTTCAACATAATGTAGCTCTAAATGCGTTAATATGTGACGTTTTGTTTACCATCATGTACTTTTTTTTTCATTTTCTCCCCATGCTCTGTCTCTCCCTTCATGTACTCTAACTAGCTTATATTATGTTTGAATTCTGCCAGGCGAGTTTGGAAGAAAAAAACATTTTGGGTCCTAAAAAGTCATGGAAAAGTTTAGAATTTTTTTCCATGATAATGTGTGGGAACCCTGTGAAGGGATAGTCCTTTTTTTTTTTAAATGGGGTTGTATGAGGTGCATAGTCAGTGTATTACCTACAGTAAAGGATGGTTATCATGCCCCCAGTTTGGAGAAGCAGGCAGGAGTACTGACACAGAAGCTAAGTGATGTACTGCTGTGGAGGGAGGCAGCAGTAAAATGTAGTTTAGCCATCCAAAAAAAGGCCCTCCTAAAAATTATTATGGATGTATTAAGAGAACTCGATACAGAGTTAGAGGCAAGTCCCCATTCATTCCTAAGAAAGTTGAAAAGTGGTGAATGAAGCCATAAAGTACAACTTCTGGGGGTAAAATTACATTCTGCATTGTTGAACCCGTAAAACAGGCAAACTTCTGGTTTAACCCTATGCTAACATGAATGTTGACAAAATGATTTAACTGTCTGTCTCCTCTAGACTTTGAAATGTTATTGGATTGAGTGGATAAATTCCAGATAGTTCATTTTACATGAATTGTGATGCTCAAAAAAATGTATACACTGATTTACAGATGTCACATGTCAAATTGGCTTCGAAGTCAGGCGCATTTGTGGAGGCCTGGAAAAAAATCTACCAGTTAAATTGTACGCTATATGTAGAATAATTTCATTGCTGTACCTTGCTATCAGCAAATTCTGACAGAGAACTCAAGCCATTAAATCACTCTCTTCAAAGCCACTAGACTCCATTGACAAAAACAGTAATTTTATGTTGCAGAGCATGGGAGCTGCTGGTCTAACGCTGCCTCAATCGGTTAGTTAGTGTTATTGTGACTTTGATGGAGTTGAGCCAACCCTTAAAACCCTGCACACACATAACTCCTTTATGAATTTTATTTAATTCTGAAAAGCAACCAATGAAAGATGAAAGATTACTGTTGAAACAATAGTCTGCTGATGTCAAAATGATAACAGGAAATACTGTTACTGTGCAATGTCTCCACTCAGCTTGCAGATGTAATGAGCTTTAATATCCAAATATGAAACAAGATAACGTACCATAAAGAAGGTAAAAAAAACCAACAACATTTCTATATATGTGCATTGTCAAAAAACTATGTTGTGTATGTCAACATCAGGAAGTTGAAATGTAAATTCTGGTCATGTCAGGCGGCACTGATGAGTGAAATGACAAAACACTTTTCATTTGTTTGGATTTGAGTGTAATAGCGGCTATGAGGCACGAATATTTACAGTATTGTATATACAAAAATAATCCAGTGAGATTTACTGAGTGATAACTGCACTGGTGTGCTGTTCAAGTTTATACTTATTTACAGGAATCACATACCGTGGAACTTTGGTTCCATTATTAAATAGCCTCAAGTGGTTTGATAAATCTTCTAAGTAGCAATGCACTCACCCCAAACATTTCTTTAAAGGGACAATTCACCCCCAAATCAAAATACTTATTTTTCCTTTTACCTGTAGTGCTATTTATTGATTGTTTTGGTGTGAGTTGCAGAGTGTTTGAGATATCACCCGTAAAGATGTCTGCCTTCTCTCCAATATAATGGAACCAGATGCCACTTGGCTTGTGGTGCTCAAAGCGTGCATCTTTTTATGCACAAGAGGCTCATGACAGTACGAGATGTAAACATTAATGGCGTCCTTCTTGTCTGAGCAGTAACATTAGCTCGCTCAGTGGTGCTAGCAGTAGATGCATGCTTCCTCCTTCACGGAGATACTGTAGGCAAATGTAGTCTGGAAGCAAAAAGATCCTTTTCCTACATCCGTTCCTACATGAAACTAAACACAACATGGTCTGTGGATTATCTTGAGTAACCACGTCTCGATATCTGAAAAGAAACATTGTATTGGAGCAAAGGCAGACATCTCTACGGCCGATATCTCCAACACTCAGCAACTCAAACCAGAACAATCTAAATAGCTGTACAGCATGAACAGGAAGAGTTTGTATTTTTGATTTTTTAGTGAAGTGTCCCTTTAAAAAACATAAAGAGAAAACTAATTTAAAAAACAGTGCTTTCACATCTTATCCAAGAACTGTTCGCAGTATACCCCAAAGGACACTTACACTCGAGACTAAAAACTCTGGTCCATTTAAAAAAGACCCCCTCCGCTGTGAAAAATATCCTTATCACAAGGATCGTTTGTCTTCAAATACACGAGAGGAACACAAGTGTGTTTCCACGGATATTCTTGTAAAAGCATTTAGTGACGACGAGACGTGTAACAGTGTAAGCAGTTTTGGCAGTTTTCCAGTTTCAGATCTACTGTCAAATGTTCAATGAATGTCAAATGTTATGGACAAATAAAAAAGAAATACACATCTGTAACACATAGAGTATGATCATGTGAAAGCCTATTTGAGACAGAAACAATTTTGTGTTTCTTAAGGTGCAGCTTTTCTTCAACGTTTGCAGTGTTGGGATGATATGGACGTTCACAGTTTGGCTATTACAGCACAGCCAGCCCGCCGTCACAGCGGCTGGTGATCATGTTTCCGACTTCAGTCCAGGTGTCCAGGTGAGGGTCATAGATTTCCACAGAGTCCACTGTCACCGGGGCAGAGAAATCTCTGCTGGCGGCCCTGCCACCGACGGCGTACAGCAGCCCATTAACTGCTGACACTGACACACCTGCACGAGCAGTAGACATAGAGGCCACCTCAACCCATTTCTCCTGTAGAAAGACAAGTACAGAGGTAAGGAGTTATGACACACAGAAAACTGATTAAATATTAAATTGTCCCACTTTACCTCTTCTGGACAGTACTTCTCCACTGTCTCCAGTGCACCCAGTGCCTCATTCCAGCCACCCACTGCATAAATGCAGTTATTGAGGCAGGCGACGCCCACATAGGCTCGACGTGTGACCATGACTGGCAAGGCGCTCCATCGGCGGGAGATGGGGTCATACACCTCGGCTGAACGCAGCTCCATTCCTTCGTCACTGATTCCTCCAATTACATAAATAAATCCTGGAAAGAGTTAACCAGGGGCAGAATTTTGATATGTTTTCAGAAAATGGATGTGTTTAACAAAATATACAGCACAAAGTGATTTTAAAAATTGATCGCTAGACTGATTCACCCCAGGGGCAAAATTTTTTACACCAATCGATTGGATTAAGTTCAAATTTGCACTAATAGTGCCCTTATATCTGCCCTACGTGTAAAACCAAAAGGAATATCAAACTATTTGTTCAGTATAAAAAATTGAGCAAAAACACTTTAAAAATACAAAATTGTCACAAACAAATTTTGCACAGACACCTTTTTGAAAGACCAGTAACAATGAGGGTGTAGCAATAATGTAAAATGTGTTAGGTGGAGTATTTCTATGAATGATAATATTTAACAAAGTATGCAAAAATGAAACATTTTTCATCTCTTTTACACGTTTAGAGATATATCAAAAATAAAAATTGAACTACTTTAAACCCCACAAAGCTAGAAATTTGAAATGTGTCTGCTATTACAAAGTTGACACTGGGAGGTCCACTAAAATAGTTTTTATACAGCAGTTAGTTCCGACCAAGCAATTTGATTGGTCCAGAGGCATTCCACGAGCGCTGATATGAAGTAGGCTACAACGGCGCTGGGACTTTTAACTCTTCGTGTATCACTCCGCTTCAAGGCTGTTCTAAATCGTGAATTAGGTCTACATTAACCGTCGGTAGTTATCTAACCTTACTGCAGGCTGTAGTGTAACGGACTGTTTTGGAGGCCTACTGTGTGTCCCTCTGGAGCTGCCCGGTAGCAGGGAAAATGGGTAATGGGGGGAACTTCCACTCTTTTCAGCGCTCATACCTGTGTGAAAGTTTTGGCAACTGAAAATAAAAAGGCAGCCGTTGCTGTTGGGAGCTGTCACACCGTCCTCCGGTTTATTGTTTTATTAGTTATCCAGTTAGGCGAACCCGGGACGCTTTGTTACATTGGTGGCAGCGGAGTTATTCAACAAGCCGCTGTGAAGGCTTTTCTGTGGAGGTATGGAGCCATTACCGCGCTGTTGTTTTTAGCTTAGCTGCCTCAGTATAGCTAGCTGGCTAACCCCGCCTGGTGCTATAAGACTGTGCGCTACTACGAACTTGTGGCGCGGAGAGGAGGAGCGTTTTAAAGCCGGGATGTTTGACAGTCGTTTGCCCGGCAGGGACTCTAAAGGTTGACCTCTCGTCTGTCTTCACTGGCGACGGGAGCCAGAGTTTCTTCAGCGAAGTGAGGCAGCTGGAGGCGGCAGAGACTGCAGTTATGAGACGGTAAGGATTCTTCCTACTCGCTTCGGCAAGTCAAGAGAGACACACAACTTATTTAACTGGAAACACAGATAATTAAACATGATACTAAGCAGCTGCCATGCGCATAACATGTAGACATTACTAACACAAAGTAACATGCTAGTTTGCAGGAAAAAGTTTTGTGTTGCTAGGCAACAGCTATCACTTGCAGTGGTTGCGGAAGTATTTGTGTCGGAGGAGCCAAAAAAATCATTGGATGAACAAACAAACCATAATCTGTTGTCCTGTATTACTGTTAACTAATAAACTATGCTTGTATAAAAGTAATAGGCCATTTCTCTCGAGGTCGTGCTGTTATACTGTATTTCATCACGGCTATAATTCTCTCGTCGACACTCACTCTTTAAAAAAAAAGGAAATTCTTCTAATTTTTCAAGTTATTCTAATTTCCATACATTTCCATACTTTCTTTGTAATATATAACGATTTATAAGATACAAACACCATTTCAACTCCCGTGCCTTCAGAATCACACACACTTATCCATACTATAATGGGAAATTTAAATTTGCTACAACTTGTTTTTTCATGGATCAAATCTTCTTTTATTACCTAGTGAGTGCAATTTCTCCTGTTTTTGTTGTTGTTTTTAAATATGAGTTTTCCTTCTGTAAAAAGGGGAGGGTTCCAATGCTGCCTTCTAAAAAAAGTGTGTCCCCTCTGTAATTTATACATCCCTGACAACAGCATTTAGCTTAGAGCTACTTCACTAAGTATCCAAGTCAACAGAGAAGAAAAGAATTTCAAAGTGTGTGTGAAATTGTGTCTGAACACTGACAACAAAACTAAACTTGCAAGATGCACTAGATTGCGTGCAAAAAACGGGGAGGAACACACCTTGTAGCTCACAGCAGCCAAAGTAGTAACGAGGAACTGCCATGCTGCCGATGACCTCCCACTTGTTCTCCTCGGGGTCATATCGCTCCATGGTCTTCCCAATCTCAGAACCAATCCAGCCACCTACAGAGGCACAGTACAGTCATCAGCTTATGGTTTTTGTGTGGCATTTCTTAAGATGCTGATTATTTATTGAACTGCACTTAGTAAATATTCGATATTTATGGAAACTATGTATGTGCTTATTTTCATATAGAGCAGGGAAGTGATCAAAAGTGGTCATTTGAGATGCATGTGGAGGCGAAATCTAATGCTAGGTGTGAAGAGACCGATTTAGAGCTGTCCACTTGTAATTGGATAATCAAAGAAACATGTTTATACTGGTTGTACTGCTGATTTATCTCCACTGTTATATGCTTTTTGGATAATATAATGTTCCCTTCCACTTCTTTTTCAGTTAAAACATTAATAAAAATTTAATCACAAAAAAATACTGGTTGTAAACAGGCTCACTAATGATGTCACTTGAGTCATTTTCTTAGACTTAACAAAGCTCCTCCAGAGACAAAACCTTTAACATTACACTACAGTTTTCACATGCTGAGTAGCACTATGATTTGTGCCCCTTTATATCTGAACCACCTGTTTGTGTTACATGTATTTTAGTTAAAAATGGTGCTACTGTGATATTACCAAGTGCATACAGAGCTCCGTGGCAGGGGCAGACGCCAACCCCACAGCGCGGAAAGTTCAGAGACGCCACAGCGGCCCACTGCTTGGTCACTGGGTCGTATCTCTCAGTGCAGTCAAAAATCATCGAGTCTTTCTCCCCTGGTGGATAAGAATTGTTCCTTGTCACACTCATTGTTATTGAGATTCTTTTGTTTTGGGCCTTGAACACAAAAACAAGACAGCCTCAGCTCTCTCACCTCCCACCACATAGATCATGCCCTCCAGTACCGCCACCCCTAAGCCACTGCGGGCCTGGTGCAGGGACGACACAGTGGTCCAGTACTGGTTAAAGGTGTCGAAGCGCTCCACACAACTCAATGCCCGGCTGTCACTCCAGCGGCCGCCCTGCAGCCGAGTGTAGCCTCCTGCCACGAGTTAAAAACAAAGGTCCAAGGTTAAATGCCATTTCCGATATTTCAGATTTAAAACATCAGGTTATTTTTCTATGTTCAAAAAGATGACTTAAAGCAGAACCTATGGCATAGAGGTATTTCCTGGCTTTTCTTCTGGGTCTCATCTTGGCTGGTTGTAGCTGACTGTACATCTTATTTTCTTTGGGAGACTTTGTGACTTCAGTGTATTCCTTCAGTAGAGTCTGCAGTGCCACCCGCAGGCTGAAGTCTGAAATACCTTTAATGAACATTAACATGGCAAACATTTTAAGATGTTGTTTACAATGTTTTACAAAGTATGTGAAATATAAAGGGAAGGGGGGTGTTTCCTCACCTTCAATGTACTTAAACAGTCTCTGTGGAGAAAGCAGTGGGAAGCGGACCGGCTCCAGCACCTCTACGACATGTTTTTTCCTCTTCGCCACATCTTGGAGAACCCAGTCCATGGCTGCAGTGAATACCTGGTACTCATCCTCAATTCTCAATTCTTCACTTCTGAGCAGCCTCACCAGCTGATCCTTTGACAGGTCCCTGAACTCATCAGTGACACACACCTAAAAAAGGGAAAAAAGGGAAAAAAGGAAATCTTGTAAGCATCAAACTTGAAAATTCAGCGCAAGTTGAAATGCTTTTCGCAAAATAAATCTACCATTTTGATAAAATGCTGATGGTGTTTGACTGGGCTTGTTTTGAATAAGGACAGTATAGGAACACATTTAATGTGCATCTCAGTAGTGTTGTCATGATACTGGAATTTCCAGCTTTGATACAATACCTGGAAAACTATCAATATTCAATACAATTTTCAATGGAAAAAAAACAATATTGACAGCATTTAATTTTTTGGGGGGGTAAAAAGATAAATATAACAAGGCTGTAACATGACAATGACATTTCTTTTTCTCTTTTTTTGGTTAGCAGAAGGAAACAGCAGAATGACTGCAGTAAACATGAACCATCAGTGAGAGCAAGAAAGCACAGCTGGAATTAGTTTTGAAACCATTTGAAATATTCAGAATTGATATGTATCAGTATTTCTGACAACACTACATGTAGCTTTACTTTACCAGGTAAACACAAAACAGAGCTTTACACTAACACCATATTGGCAGAGAGATGAAGTGACATGCAGTGCCTCTTATTGTTTCATACCTCCAGAAAGTGAACATGGATGTAGTTCTCAGTGAACTCCAGCATCTCCATGCAGGCAATCTGCTCCAGGAACTGAAAGATGCCCACACAGTTGGACGGGTCCATGTGGCCCTTGAGAAACTCTCCACAGACAGACACTACCTCGTTGAGCTGCAGCATGTCTGCTGCCACCATCAGCTCCTGGACGTTCTCCACTGTCACACTGATCACGCCTGATAGAAAACGGTACATTAAGAAAATGGTGCAAAATTATACACAGATCTTCAACACGATGGTGGAAATATCAGTATGAATGCGGACCTGTGTATATGAACTCCAGCAGCACCTCGAAGACTTCAGTCTCCACTCCAAGGATCTGCACCTCCTCTTTATCTGCCTCCCTCATCCCGCCGGAGAACAGAGCGGAGAAGTAAGGGCTGCTAGCAGCAAGCACCAGCCTGTGGACCCTGAAGACCCGGTTGCCGACCTTCAGCCCCACATCACAGAAATCAGTGCGGAGCCGCATCTTGTTCATCTGGGCCAGGATGAGTCTGGCATAGCGGTCTGAGGCCAGCAGAGCCTGCTCGGACGCCTGCATGGCAGCTGCAGCATCACCACCGCCACAACCAGTTGATGTTGACACGGAGGTGGAGGACATAGCAGCTCGGACAGGAGTGTGTGAACATGGAGGACAAACCGTCCTCCCTAGTGAGTGTAAGGATATAACACACCTGAAAGACACATGAGCTGAAGGCATCAACACCAAAATACACAGAAAGTCACTGACACTAACTATACCGGGTTTTGAAATGCATACGTTGTTTCCGTAGTTTAACTCTTTCAAACCTGAGCAAATTGGTTTGATTTTCTAAATCATGGGGAGAAGGCAAGAAGCAACTTAGCAAAACACGGCTAAAAAAAAAAAAATTTAAAAATGGTAAAATCAAGTGAAAATTACCTGAAAATAAAGCAAAAAGACAAAAACTAACAATAAAATGATCTTAAAAAGTATATGTCTTTATGTTATACAATTTATTATACATTTTTTCAGTAACATAAATGTAGTTTTTTGGACATTTTCCCTATTTAAGTTTAAGGAAATTTTCTTGTTACCCTTTACTAATTTTCTTGCAATTTCTGGAATAGTTGTCTTCAAAAGAAATCAAACCAATTTGCTCAGGTTTCAAAGGGTCAAACAGCCTGTGAAAGCCATCTGAAAGTAGCACAATAAAACTGATGTCCAGGCTTCAAAGGGTAAAGACAGTAGAAGCAGGAATGAACTATGATCTCCCAAAAACAAAAGCTAGTGTGCTAATGTGATGTCATAGCGTATTAGGTCTGGAGTTGTTCCATAGACAATGAATCGTGAAAGATATTTAAATGACCCTGAGAGAACCCAACGGGATGTTCTGAGTATATGTGTATATATTTAGTTTCAGAACTGAAAACACTGCAATATTATAAACCTCATTTGGGTATAAAAAAGAAGAAAACAAACAGTATGTGGGTCCACAAAATCAGACTTCCATTCATAGTCTGTGGAGAAGCGTCAGGCTTCATACTTAATGAAATCATGAGTGTGAGACTGATTTCCCTGGTTTCTGGCTTTGTGAGATAGAGAGTAGCTTATGATCACAAATAGTGATTGAACTCTCGCATGGAAATAACCCTGGAATTCTAAATTTAGGTGTTTTCCCCTTTAATATTGTATAACAACACAAAACGGTGGCAACGTCTGCGATGTAATAACCGATAAACGTACAGAAACGGATTTTCTGGATGATGTCACAGTAAAACACACTGATGCAGTCATAGATAAGCTATCGTCCATCACTTTATTGCTATATTTGCACGCAAAAAATCACACACCACCGCCGTTAGCCGGGCATGCTAGCCAACAGACAGATCGCTACTGTGGATTCAATCATCCTCTGCAAAATATCAAATGAGTCAACTTTGCAGCTCGACTAATCCCTGCTTAGAGAGTGGAAACTCTCAGAGAACGACGGACTTCTATGGCTAAAAATGTCAATTAAGCTTGTTTAAACAGCGACTTACTCATAAGTTTACTGATGGGGATGCTGTCAACTTCCGTCACCCTGCAGACTGTCAACACAGCTCTCTAGATCGATTGCTCTGGCCTGGCAGTCGACTCACCAGTCGCAGCTAGCCGATCCCTGAGAATGTGCCATTTTCTGATATCTGTATCATTTCTTCGCCATTGGCCGTCGTTTTCTCTCTCGGGCGACACAGCTTTAAATTACACGAAAGTATGTCTTATTTTTGTGTTTGTTTCAATAGTTTTTCTAGTATAATTTTGCATAGTTTTGGTCATTTAACCGATGAATTCTCACTGGGTTTGTTATAATTTACAACACCAGGTGGCAGTGTCCCCCTTTAACTAGGGGATAAACTTAAGTCCTTGACAACAAGCCACAGAAACCTACCATGTAAATTATCATAGTATTCTTAGCATGTCAGCCCCCAGCATAATGGTAATTTTAGATGAAGCCATCCTCCACTGGAGGCTTGACCAAGCCTACGAGCTAGCCTACTCTTACCCAGTCACAACGGGCAGTCCAGTTTGTTTTAATCAGTAGCTTGACATCAAATTGGTTTAAACACTGTGTTGGAAACCAGTTATTACATACAGGACTCTAGCACTGCTGTGGGCCCATTAGACCTGTGTGGTGCACTGAGCTGAGGTGAAAAGCGCCAGTGACAGTTACAGGAAAAAGTCCCATAACCGTCACTTGACTTGTATTTCCTGCTATTTCAATGTGTCACCCACAATATAACTGCCAGCGGTGGGGCTAAAAAAGAATATGTGGTGATATATAGCTTACATAAAACTCAAAGGTGAATATGTGTCAACAGGAGCATAAGCTATGTTTCAGCGGGCCCTATGTCCCCCAGCCCAATATCATCTTTATATGACTCATTAAAGGGGAACTTCACTTTCAAAAAATACATGTTGTATTCCTGTTGTTTAAGATCATCCAAAAATATTATTAATATTAGTTTGACAAAGCGACTGAATTAGTAAGAGATACATATAAAGAGAAGGAACCACTGTAAAGTTTTCACAGACCTCTTTCCACGTTGCTCTGTACTCTTTCCCTGTTTGCTGGTCTGTCGTTTGCCGCAGAGCCATGTATACAGCTGTGCTTTCCAGATAATGGAAAAGCAGTCTATAGCCTATTTTTAGCGGGTATACCCATTTTTGAAAAAGAAAAAAAACAGCCTGCACACACAAATTTTGGTGGGAAAAGGGTAAAAGACAGTGAATGGTAAAAGAAGTTATAGATGAAGTTATCCCCTTTTATGCTTCATGTTCAAGGCAGGAATATTGAGCTATTATGCTGCCTCACTGCTGACGCTGTTGTGTTACGTCACGCCTGTCATACCTCTTTTGATTCCGCAATGCCGGCACATGCTCTATATTCACATGCTGGAGCATAATGCTGCCGCCATTGTCATGTTTTGTGTAGAATTTCAAAGGAGGCATAAAGAAGGGTCGTCGTAGTGGCTCTTCACTGCAGTCTCTGTGTTTAAAGGGCTATGTTCTGGGTGTATGGGTTTTTTTTAGTTTCACACTTGAGAACACTAAAACAAAATAAAGCTCATTTCGTTTTTGAATTTAAAAAAAAAAAAAAAAAGAAAACAAACATTTTGTGGGACAACAAAATCAGGTTCCCATTCATTTTCTATAGAGCAGCTCCAGACTTTATACCCTATGACATCACAAGTTTGAGACTTCTGTGGATTCTGGCTTTGTCAGAGACTAGCTCATATTATCAAGTACTGATTAAATTACTCTAGGCCATAGAAATTACATATTAGAAGTCTTAATTTAGAAGGTGTTCCCCTTTATAGATTCCTCTCAGAAAGTTTTATGTTCTCAATAATGTTTTTTTCCCCAGGTCATATATTTTGCTGGGTCAGTTTGTTGAAATCACTTATCTTCAACTGCGCATAGCCCACTGATGGAACCCACGCCTTCAAATTTGCAGGCAAGACAATTTTCTTGACTTTACACGTGATATCTCCTCAGTGGCTGAACCAATTTTTTTGCCAGTTTTTGCTGAACTTTTGCATTTGAAACCTCCGCATCCCTTTGTTCCTTAACAATTTCAACTGCAAAGCTAGCACTTACCAATTTCCTCAGTTTATATCAAGAGACAAAAGGGGGAACATAGGAATGAGCCCTCTGCCAACCTGGCCGTGTTTTGCACTTACTTTTAGTTAGTATTTCCTTCCTGTTACCCTGTATGGATGATTTCAAGTGTGTCCTGTTTCCATAAAGGACATCCACCATGACCATTATCTCTGCTGAACAATTAGCTTATTGGATACAGCTTAAATGGACTCTTAGTAAGCCAATATAAGGCAAAGCTGGCCTTCTGAACTGAAAGAGCTTGGAAGAAAACAGACACACTTCCTGTCACTTCAGTCTCCCCCCCTTGCAGCATATCATGGTAAGAATATAAAAAAAAATTACAGACTTGAAATGCTGTGAGAACACAGTGAGGTTTGTGAACATGAAAAGCATAACTGGTAAGCCAAATGATCAGCGATGTCAATCTATGACAAATTAATATATCAATCATCATCAAGTATTAAAATATGTATTTTATGTTCTGTCATGTTTTCAACTTTCTACTTTCTAACTTTAAACGCTGATCCTCCTCCTGGACAAAACTACTGAGTGTTTTAACCAGTAATCTGATATCTTTTTAAAAATCATCCCGTTTAAATGCTGATCAAACAAACGTGATTTGGTAACATGTTTATCACAGAACCCAAAAATATGAGCATTTGGAGAGAGCATGAATCCTTCATCATCAAATGAAATTGGTTTTTTTTTTCTTTCAATGGTGACGCGAGCACCGTCACTCTCCTCACAAGCCTGAGTTGTGTTAATCACGTTACGTATTTTTAGCAGTCATGAAGTGATCTGCGCTGTTTTGCAATTCAAGAGCCTCATTTGGTGTCTCATTGAAGTTTGACAACAGCCTTCTTTCAATCAGTGGGTGAGTGAGGGACATACATGTTCTCTACACGTCCAGCATGATAATGTGTCCATCAGAGACATTTGTTTTTAGTTGTTTGGAGCTGCTGATTTCATTACCAGAGGCAGAGAACAGGCCACTGCGAAATCCTTTAAATCAGTGGTCTTTGACATTTTTCAGGCCACAAACCCCTTAGCTGAAAGAGAGCCAGGGTAGGGACACCCCTACTACATATATTGTATGAAACTGAGTTGGACATTAAACTGGGACAACGATAACATGTAGGGTGACTTTACTTGCATACTAAGCTGATATAATAAGCCTAATAATTATTGGCAGATTTATATATTTATACATTTTGCTTGTTTCATAGGTGGGCAGTGTGTCCGAGTCTCTTGCTTGAAAAGTTAAAAATCAATCCAATTTTTTAAAACTAGGGGAAAATATCTAGGAAAAAAAGAAATATGGGGGGGGGGTCATAATTATCATAATTACATATTTTAAATTATGTTACAGAATTATTGTAATTTTAAGCATTTTTTCCAGGTCATTGTTTGTTGATTTTTCATTTTTACTTTTTAAACTAATTTTTTACTAATTTTTTTTAGTAAATGCCTGTTAATATTTTAGCCATGTCTTCTTTCATTGCTCACTGCCTTCCTCTAATGTTTTTCAAAGAAAGCAAGCCTATTTGGCCAGGTTTCAAAGGGTTAATGTGATTGCACAAGGATTCAGGATAACCCATTGTGTGTGTGTTGTTTTTTTTTTTAACAAATGGACCAATTTATTTTTCGAACAATGTGTTGGATTTGTGTTAATGTCTATTTTCAGACTAATTTTAATAAAAATAATAATAATAATAATAAACTTAGATTAAAATTCAGTTATCAAACACAAATTTGGCAAACCCCATGCAATAACTGCCCCCCGCCCCCTCCCCATTGAAGACCCAGGATTTAAATCAACCTCAATGACTTGAGTTTCCATGAATCGTCCCTGGTGTTCAGACGTTATGTGTTTCATTTGTAATATGAACGTGTTTCTTTTCTTTGCCTTTTGTTCTTGAGCCTGCTGCCTGGGCAGGTGTCTCTTGTAAAACAGGTTTTAATAAGTAGGTGAGGTGCTAAGATGAATTTGAATGCAGTGACATAGACTTCTTTGGTTGAAAGTTTTTCTGTTACAGTATTTTTTGGGTGAGGCACGGCTCCAGTCTAATTTTTCCTCTCCTATAGGCAATGTTTTTGCTTGTCATGATGATTATTTTCACCAATCATCGTGCCTCTCCATTGTGGCAATGGGAAGCAGCATGTTTCCCTTTCTCAGAATCTCCCATGTAGTGGGAGAAAAAGTAAATAGTGTGAGGGTCATCCTATGGAAAGCGGTCACTGTAATTACTGCTCTGTTATAAGTGCAGGGTATGTCTGACTTCTGGCTAGACGTCGCTTTCACCAGGAAAGAAAAACATCATGAAACCGACAGCTTGAGGGCTCTTATGGGAGTAGGTAGAGTTCAGCGTTTGCTTATGATTGGCTTTAAGTTGAACCAGATAACGCAAAATGAGTAATAACAGTGCCCTGCGGTGTGTGTGGAGTTTTTAATATTATTTCCATAATATTGCCCGTAACTTAACCTGTAAAAATCCCTGTTGTATGATTTTATTTTGTGTGGAATTTCCTTCTTATAGTTGCACACTTTATCTTGTCTACATGTTTGTTCTAATAATGCCAGACAAGGCGTCTTTTCTCACCTGACAGGACTTGTGAACTGTGTAACCCTTTTTTATCTTGGCTGTGTTCGCCACCTACAATGTACATACAAGTGTTTTCAGACCAAGCTGGTTTCTGATTTGAACTCTAAAGCCTCTCCGTCATCTGCTGTCTGTCAGTCCTGTGCCACATTGGTTTGCTGGCCGTATGCCTGCTGCTTCTTTTTTTAATCTATTTGAGAGCTGAACTCCCGCAATGAGATTGTCCTGAGAGCTCGAGGGACGCTGAGGTCCTTCATTTATTACAGCTGAAATCATTAGTGAGGTTTTTTTTTTCTCCTTGAGAAACAGAAGTACAATGTAATATGTTTGTGCAAACTGGTGAGCCTTCATCCAAAAAGTCAAGTTATTATTTTAGAGTTGAGTCCTGCTCTACCTGTTTCATGAAGTTGGGATCGTCTTCTATTCGTGCCAAAGCTGGTATCTGCAAATCGTATTTAGTTGTGGATCTAGATTGGCATTTCTCCTGAATGGTTTGTCAGCAAGCAGTATAATGTTATCCCCTTATACGAGCCGGCTCAGTGTCACCTCTCATCCCAGAGTGATCTGAGCCCCTCACTCAGTCAGTCACCAGAGGTCACCCAGATGGCCAATAAACAAACCAGTGCACTAGTGCAAGGTGATGTGACAAATTAGCAGGGAATTGTACATCTTCTTAACTGCTTTTGTTTTAGCCAGCTTGATTAATATTATTATAGGAGCTATGGAAAAAGGAAACTTGCTGCTTGTCCTTTTTTTGGTGAAAAAAGTAACTTTATCTTTGCTAAACTACTGTTACATCATTGGCAAGACAGGTTACTGAAAGTGTGCTCAGTGGGAAAACCCCCCAGCAAAACTACCAAGGTGATTAGGTGCTGTACTGATTTGATATATTTTTGACATATATAAGTATTTTTATTTTATTTTATTTATTTATTTAGAAGAGACTCTGTGGTTGCATGATCTGTATTTTTTTATGTTTGTTTTGTTGATTGTTATCTCTCCCTACTCCATAGATAGCTCCTAACCATATGTTTTTATATTCACACCAAATGTTATTGAAGCTAATGTAATAAACAAACAGCATGAGAATAAGACTTACCAAAACAAAAAGCAATGATAATTTCAGTTTTTGCAGTTTCTGGCAATGAAAAATGGTGCGATTCTCACCATTTTCTGGAAAAATACATTTCCTACCCACTGGCAGGTTTTGGGGTTCAGATGATATTTAAAGAAAAAACACACACACACAACAATTTCAAGTTGTATATCCCTCCCCTAATCTAAAGTAAACAACACAAATCTTTCCTCAATGCTTAAAAAAATATTTGACATGTCTCTCTGTTTTGCACCACCCCCCCATAAATACTGAACAGTCCCTTACTGTAAGTTACAGACATGTTTATAATTAAGTTGTTCTGTAAAAGGAAAGCCAATATATTAGAAACAAAAAAGTGCCCGATGTTCACATTTTCACAATGTTTTTTGTTCTGAAACTTGTTTGATATGCATCATTTACCATAATTCCCCCAGGCTTGGAAGCAACAACAACAATTTTCTAGCTTTTCCATGACCTCAACAACTGAATAAGGAACCTAAATTCTTTAATAAATAGTAACATTCATACACACTGTACAGACAAATTATTTAGGTTTTATTTGTGTTGGTATTAGAGATGTTTCAAAGAAAATGTGGAGCTGGTATGTTTAATGGTTCAGCCCGTAGCCTACATGCTGCTTGGCAGGCAACAGGAGCTCTTGCCTTCAGCCTATAAGCCAGCTATAATGTGAGCTAGTAAAAAAGAAAGGGGAAAAAAAATCCCTCTCTTATCGATTCTGCCTCCAACATAGCAACTGGTCGCTGATTGGCCTGCTCGCGGCACATTCTCGGCCTCCCATTGGTTGAGCGGGTAGCGTGAAAACTGTGGAATCGGACGGAGACAGAGGGGAGGAGAGACGCGATTGGCTGCGGCCAAACTGAAAGCGAAAACCTCTTTTTATGAGAGCCTGCGAGAGAGTTGATGGTGTGTGTATTTTAGGCGTGACTCCAAAGGTAATTCGTCCTGGTGCCCCCCCCAGCCGGGACTTATTTAAATTGAGAACTATAAAGCAAAATGACTATGAATTTAAACGAGCGAGTTATGCGACTGGAGGTGTACCGACAAGGAAAGAGAGAGAAAGGGAGAAAAGTGGTGTGCATGTAAGATGTGGGGGCTGGGTTTTTACATAGATTAAACTCAGATTCAGGGAGCTAAGGAAAATAGGACCGGGCAGTGTGAGCTAAAATGCTGCGAAAGCAAATACCTCTGGGGTGTAGCCAGGTGGGAGTGTGTTTCAGGTCAAAGGAAATATAGCAAAGGCCTAACTTGACCTCTCCAGCCTTATTTTTCAGACCATCATGTGCAGGAGTTAGAAAAATGCACTCTTAAACAAAAAGCCAACTTTATGAACAGTTTTAAAAACAAAACATTCGCTTGTCACTACAAACCGTTTAAAAATGAATTATGACATGTAGGTACAAACTATAAATAACTAATTAAATGTATAGAAACAATTTTAGTTAATTTTCTATTACACATGTTAGTTAGACATTGCTTTACGATATATAAAACTGGTCTTTTGAATGTTGTATATGAGTGCAGTTTCTTTTAAAAAAATATTTTAGGCATATAAAATTTTGCTAAAATAATGAGCAAATTAATTATATACTTTTAATTCTTGGAGAAATGTGGACTTTTGAATCTTAGTAATAAATCAGATTCTTTGATTGAAATGTTCTTTGCAAAATGTCTTTGGAGATCCAACCAAAAATCAGTCCAGAAGGTTGTCACATGTAGCCTACACATTGGGAAAAAAAAGTGATGTAGTGTTTCTGCCATATTGTTACATAGGGTACATTTGTCATTCATGTTAGGAATGTATCTAGAAATAACAGAATTAACTGTAAAGTATGTGTGTACATTTTAAAAAGCAACTCTTTGATTTTGTTGGACAGCAAATAGTTGTAAAGAAGTGTAAATACTGTACTCCATGTCTCAACGCAGGCTTTAGTGATATATATATTTGAGTTATAGCGTGATAAGTATATAATGCCAGTTGGCAGTGCATTTAGTACAGTATGCTCATGTTGGAAGATAGGAATACTATACCTCTCTTTAAAATCATCATATGAATACAAAACTTCATCATTGTCAGTTTTTTTTTTCACCAGCAGAATGTTGATGTTAAATCAGTGTTCAAAGGAAAAATGCTCTCTTTCCTGTCCCTCCTCTTTCCCGGTCTGTCTCCTCCACACAGCTTCTCTTCCCACTCTTTCCCTGTCTTTCGGACACTCACGCAGCCTGTGTGTGACTCAGCGCTGGTACAGTCTGTCCTATCCATCTATCTATCTATCCATCTATCTCCCCTGCATCTGGTCCATCCGAGCAGAGCACGCATGCCTGCCTGTTCACCAGGTCTCTGTGCTGACACAGGTAAGAGGGAGTAATCCGTGGCCTGGAACTGACGTTCACCACCAGTACATCCCTGCCCTCTGCACCTCATTAATCCCTACCTAACACAGACCTTATGTGATGGTTGAAATAGGCCACCTGTTACTCTGGTCACGGAGAGCCAACGGTGATGTCACCCACGGTCATCATCACCATTGTGGCTTTATCCTGGTGTTTCTTTGTAGGTGGTGATAAAGTTAATAAGACCAGAATAAAAATATTCAGAGATAATTGTGTTGACTGCGCGATTAGAGACAAATCTCTCGAGCTGGCTGGTACTAAATGTTTACAGTTGAGCTGCATTCCTTTCACGGGAGCTTCAGAAAAGCTGTGTTTAACAATACAGCACATTCTGTGTAGTAGGTTTGATAGATTGTTTTCTAGTGACTCAACAGCGGCCAGGCTGAGTAGGGAAAGGGCCTGCACATATCCTGCCATTGTCTTATCGCTTCCTTTCTCTTCCATCTGTCCACAGAGTGTCCTCCAGTGCCCCCGCCGCCTCCTATCTCTGCTGACCCAAGGATAAGCTCATCGCACGACAATGGCTCCACGAGAGACCAACGGTAAATTTTAGATAATTAGTTATCTCAAGAAGTATTTCAATGCTGGGAAGATTGTCTTTTCCACTAAAGTGGGCTATGCGGTAGAAAGATGCAAATACTTTTGAAACTGGTGCTATGTGACCACAGAAAACAGATAAAAAGGGCTATGGCATAAACTTTTGTTCAAGAGGTAGAAAACATACAACTACCAGAATGCTCTGGCACTGGACCAATAATTGCAGTGCTGGGTGATGCAATGCGAGTTGTCTGTTTGAAACCAATTTGGCAGCTTGCTGGTAACAAATGATCTCGTATTACAGTTAAACAGTATGCTAAAATATGTTTCTGAAAACATAACAGGCAACTCAGTTACAAAATCCTGATTCATATCTGATCCACGCTGCTTAATTTTACAGTATGATCTGGGTTTTTTTTTTCAGCCTCCCTTTACACAATATAGGAAACCGTACAGCACCCACTTCCCATTCTCAGAATATCTTATACAGCTACACAGTGCAATAAAATATGTTTCTAAAAAACATTTGAGGTGAAAAGTAGGCAATACTATAACAGAATCTTGGTTTATATTTTATCATTACTGCCTAGTTTTAGAGTTTGTTCTCAGTTTTCTCAGCCTCCTTTTTACAATCCTGGAAATGGTGACATAAAACTGTTCACAAACTCTCACATTACAGCTAAATAGTGCACTAAAATATGGCTACATACTAGCCACATTGTTGTTATAAAAAGCTGGTTAAAAACGTCATAAATTAATGTCATAAAAAAATGTACCTTAAATTATTATAAAAGTGACTGTGCGTTACTTGCGCAGTATCCACAGCAGACTGTAAAAAAAAAAAAAAAAAAAAAACAATTACGTAAGTTGACAAAACCCTCATCAGTTTATTGTCTTTCAGCAAGAAAAAGGTCAGGATCTCACATTGCTTAGCTTCACCCGAGGAGTTTTCTCAATCCCCCAGAGGAGTTATATTTTTATAAGAGGCTGAATCACCCTCCTTCCATAAACCAACCTCAGAAATACATTTTACAGTTTCTCTGTACAGAGTATCTATTGTCCTCAAACTTGAAAAATGTGCCAAGTTCAACATGGATTCCTTTCCTCTTAAGCTATGTAGGCTGCATGTCATGAAAAACATTCATAGCTCGAGCAATGCCACAGTTCAAGTAATGGAGGCAGGATACTTCCGGACCTCTGGCAGTTCACACAAACATCGGAGGCCACATCATACCGACACCACCAAAGAGAGTGCATTTTTGTGGCAAATGTCAACCTCTCATAACAGCATTACCTTCACCGCCATCATCATCGTCATACATTGCAACAATAGAAATACTGTTGGATTGCACTTTCTTCAAGCTTTCATCTTGTGGCATGTTTATAGAAAAAATATATATAGAATACAAAAAGCTTATACTTCTTTGAGTAACAGAATATAACATACAGTACTTCAGATTATGTTTTGATCAGCACATCAGCAGGTGTACATAAATTGCCCTCCCCTTGCCCAAATGCAATTACCGGACGTAACAGGGATGTGGTTTTGCTCACTATTAAGTGCTTTGGTCAATGGGTATAACATTGAGTATGCTCTTACAATGGTATTCTACAGGATGTTAATGCTACATAATTATCCACTGTATATGAATGTCTGTTAAGAAAGGGGCAAATTGTCAAGATGCACCACGACTTTTCACATATTCACACGTGGCATTTACCCAAAAAAATGGTTTGGTCCACCAAACCAGTATGACGGAAAGAGCCTGTTTACAGCACCATTTTCCCCCTCGCAAATGCACTAAGTAGTAGCAAAGTATTTCTTTCATTTCATTCCTAAGCATGGCACGCACATTTTGAGCACAGAAGAAAAATTATTTTACAATCACATAAAAAATAAATTTTAGAGAAATTAATATCATGCAACAAATATATATGTAGTTTGAGTGAAAAAAAAATCTATTTAATGTTCCATAATTTTTCCTGTTATCCACAAAAGTGCACCTCAGTTTTAGTCATTTACCGGTCAGTGCTCTTTGTGATTGAACTAGTTTAATTTTTTTTCTTACTGTCAACATCTCTGTTTTCTGCGCTCAAGGGTTTGTCTGTGCACTCAACTTGACAGGGTGCCAATCTGAAAACTGGTATACATATTTTTTTGATTGGCTATTGAGCCAATCTGACTGTTAGTAGTATTATGGAATACTAGGAGTGTGGGGAAGCACTCAAACAATGATAAGCAGCTCCGCAGCCCCATAAAAGTAGTCATTACAGTTTTGATGACATGCCTGGTTTTATTAACCTTAATTAGTTAGTATATACTTAATTATCTTGCAGCCTAGCTGTCTTGTTAGATTTGAAGCCAATTTTCATAGGTGGATGGTTGAATTTCAATATCCGAGTCGGTCACATGATGCCATTGGGCTCAAAAAGACTTCTTCCCACAGACATACATAATGAAAGACGTGTCTGTGAATCATTGGGTACACTTTTTTTCAAAAATAAAAATTACTTGTTTGTGCTATCAGAATTTGATTTATTCAGTCTGACTGCATTTTCGAAACTCTTTAAGAGCCGCACAATAAAATAATTTTTTCACCATTCACGTTATTGGAGGGCTAACCCTAAAGTTAGCGGCTCAGCTCTTTAGTTCTCTAGTGTGCTTACACTATTAACTTCATGATGCGCAAGATGCAGGTATTTTATACCCTGGAAGTCGAACTGTTTCGGCTATATGCGACACTGAGCAGCTTTCATGGGAATGAACGGAGCCTTTCCTCGGACGCTGTATCCAGTTCTCTATATACATCCATAATGGCTTCCTTGGGGATTGTCAACTTTACGGCCGTGGCATTGTAAGCGTAGAGCCCTGAATTGACTCTAATATTTTTAACACTAGCTGACATAATGGACTTGTTATTAAAAACAAAGTCTCATAACATTCTTATAAAATGAGACTTTGTACCCTCTGCCCAACACAACCATGTTGGATTGATTTAATTTTATACATTGAGAGGGCATATATGAAATCTGAGTAAAAAGGTTATTGTTGTGTGATTATGTGGATAGTTAATGAATTTATTGAGGACAAAAGGATTTTTTTCAAGCTCAAATTAAAATTTACTTTGCATGATGAATAATTTCTCTACTAAATATAATTTATGTGCTTGCAAAAAAAATTTTAAAAATTGTGTTCAAAGTGTGCCATCACACACTCATGAATGAGGCACAAAAATAACTCCATAGAAACCAAATACATTTCTAAACTATTGGTCAAATTTTCAGAACGCAATACATTTTAACTTGGGGAAATGGACATCGCTTATAACATCAACTCTGGTTGTAAAAGTCGAAGCCAAACAAAGGTGCAGCATCTGATGATGCCAGTGAGCAATTCTCTGGTTGTCAACATCCCCACCAAAAAGGTGTCCATTAAACAAACGGAAATAAATGAAGTACAAAAAAATAATAAAATCTTAAACAGTCTCTTTGAAAAAAAAAAAAAAAAGCTGACATTCAAGTTCCAGTCCCGCTTCAATCTGTGAAATCCCATTCACAAATACCGATGGAATCACTGTAGTGCAAAACTTTACACAATGCACCTTGATGCAGTCGTTCTTGCAGGATACAGTAAACATGTCCTTTTGTCTCTTTCCGTTGGGTTACATTTCTGGAGCGGCTGGCGGGAGCCCCGCTGTGTGTTTTGGAGTCTGTAAGAGTTTGTGTTCCTCTGCGTGTTGAGAAGGCGTGGCTGCGGCTTTGGCGTGTACTGGATGCGACAGCCGAACATCCAGGGCGTCATTGTGTTGCGCTAAGGAGTGCAGGCGATAGTGCAGGACAAGGTCTTTGAGTGAGCAGTGGGCGTCATATGGCTCAGCAAAGCCGTATCCGTGTGGTGTGCTGTAGATCATACAATGCTTCACTTCTTCATTGACACTAGAATAAATTAAGACGAAAATCACATCAATTAGTGAAACGAAATTGCACCATATTCCTCTAAAAATGAATCCGTTCTGCAGGTATTGCTCCACAGTGTTTTACTCACACAACAGAGCAGGCGTAGCATCCCTGTTTGCTGCTCTCGCGGATCAGGAATGTTCCAGGAGCTTTGCCTTGAAGCATCTCCTCGGCCTGCGTCCGGCTCAGTTCACCAACAAACCAGTTTGTCTCATCCTGATGTGGCAAATTCTTCTCATCACCCTTTAACACATATGTGCTAAAAAAACAAAAGTCGTGCTGTAACACCAATCCTCTCTTATTTAGAAGTTACATTCTTAAATGTCGTTTCCAGAAAGACTTTGTTGAAACTTACTCGTCGAGGCTGTCACTCAGTATCCCCAGCCAGTCATTTATGCGTTTCTGCCGTACGCCTTTGTGATTAAGCCAGCTGCGAGGTAAAGTGTAAAGAAAGTTTAGTCACACTTCACAGAGCACCTACAGATTTTTTTTTCCACAGATACCACAAACAATATTCTGACAACACACGTACTTGAGGTACAGGTCTCTGATATTGCGTAGCTGGATGAGGTCCGGCCGCAAGCTGTTTATCTTCCTGTCTGTCTCTCTGTAGTCCTCCACCTGCGTTCTCAAGTCTTCTTCCAGGTGGATTTTGCTGTCGTAGATCTCCCCGAGACGACACTTCAGCTTCTCATAATTTATCAGAAAGCTAACACAAGGAAAGGAATACAATTCAGTACAATTTTACCTTTTTTACAAAAATTAAACTGCATTTAGGGATATCTTTTTGGACCATGATGTAATTAAGTACCTCTCCAGGTCTTTGTCGACTCCTTCGGACTGATTGTTCATTTCAAACTCCTCTCCATAACGCTCCTGCTCACGACACTGCTCCTCGAAGATCAGCATCGTCTCATTAAAGGCCTCAATTGCTGTTCGTTTCATCTGGATCTCCTGCGTCACAAAGAATAGATCCACTAAGAAAATACTCAAGAGACTGATGAGTATGAATTTCATTGTTTACATTAGAGAAAATTAGAGTTTATTTAATAATTTTACCTGTGATGTCTTTGTGAACGCTTCATAGAGACGATCAAACTCCTTCGACTTCTCCTGATACTGACAGTGAACTTCTTTGAGCTTTCTTCCAGCGACATCAACACTGTCCTCTTTCACCTGAAGTAAAGGACAATCTTAATCCTCCGTATTTAACAAAAAAATCGCGTTTTAGAAACATTGCGTTATCTGCATTCTGTCCGACATTTTTTTTAAACCCCAAACATAAAATAACGGTGCTCACTGACCTGCTGGAAGCGGGACACAGGATGTGTGAGCATCAGGTCCAGTGTGGCGTTGTATTCCACCAACGGATGGTGCTGATAGTGCCATATTAGCTCCACCACTGAAGTGAATGTGAGGGGGTCCGAGAACCCGTACTTCCCGTCACGGTGGTAAATCTTGATGAGCTTGTTGTGCCCGTCTTTCCTGAGAAAGTGAAATGGCAAATTCAATTATTTAAGTAAAAAAAAACCCAAAAAAAAACGATGATATTTGCATCATTGCGGCTCTGATTAGATTCTCTTTTTCCTCTGCTTACCTTAATGTCAGCGTAAAGTCTCCTTGCAGCTTTGTGGATGCGTCACGTACCAGAAAGGAGCCGTCAGGTGTGTCTCGGAGTTTGTCGTTCACCTCATCCCTGAGGGAAAATCAGTTAACCGTTACCGGATCTAACATACCGATATGTTATACAGTCGCATGATGAGAATGAATGATGTTTTTTTGTGTTTTACCTGGTTATGTCCCCCCAGTACCATTCAGCGTCCTGTAGCATATACGTAGGTGGTGCAAGGCAGTTGTTGTTCATTGTGGAGGACACTGGCTTTGTTGACCTGGGAGGGAGAGCTATGGAAGAGGAAGACAGATAAGAAAATGACATGCAAAGGATCAGGATAACAGTTCCTAGAAAGAGATCTGTCAGAAATTGTAACGCATTGATTTGTTGTGTGAAGTGAAGTGAAGTGCTGAGAACATGACTCCTGCAATATTATGAGTCTTGCAGTTAAGGATGTGTGTGTGTTTAGGAAATCCCCCACCCCCCACACACACACACACACACACACACACACAGTCTGTCACACCCTTGCTTGATGGAGCCTGTCAAGATCTGGGGACAAGCCCAGGCATGTTTCCAAGAGATATAACACACCAAATCATTAACAAGTGTGGTCAAAGGAAAATGTGGCAGTTAAGTCTTCACTTCTGAGCGCTGCCAGTCAACCAATATGAAATATGTTTCCTTTTATTATACCAGAAATTATCAGGCATTCAGCTGCCTGCAACTTTTGAAAAGTCACTTCTAAAGTTTAGAGCAGGCTCTGGCACAGTCCCGGCGCATATGAAAGGCAATAAATAAACCATAAATCAAGAATTCTGAGCCTCTTGGACCATCTCTCCCATTTTATAATGATTGCACGCTTACAGATCCTCTTAAGTTTTCCGTCAACTTTAAAGGAATAAAATACGTGAGTCTGGCTGAAGGACTAAGCGTTTTCCCCCTGAAAAAATAAAAAAAAAAAGGAGGGCAAACCGCATCAAGAGGAGGTGAAGGGCGATATATTTCACTGCAGGACAAAAGTGCCTTTCATGAGGCAGTTAGGGAGAATACAAGAGCACCCTCAGAGAGGAGAAAATGTGGGTTTTCTCCCACCATCCGCTCTCCTCTTTTTCTGACCTTAAAATAAACAAAAGGCAGGTGCAGCAGCACAGTGGCAAGGCACAAAATGCAAAGCTGCGGCTCCTGAACTCAGCAAAATTAAATCTGCACACCTTCCTTTTTTTTCTGTCTCGTGCCAAGAAACTCTGCTGGCTTCCAAAACCCACACGCGCACACCAGTACAGACAAGAAGCAGGTAATTTAAGCGTTAGATAATAAAAATATATCAAATCTGTCACGCGATGGCATGGTTTTTGCGCTGTGAAAAGTCTTAATGACAAAAAACAGGAATTACCACTCACATTATAGGAACAATAGCATATGTATTTTTCTCATGGCGTGTCACGTTAAGGAAACTCGTATTTTTTTTCCAATTGTAGTTAATAATAATACTGTTAAAATAATTAGAGCACGCGGGTTTAAAATTATTGTGCAATTTTAATTAGCTGAAGTCAAATTTAATAAGCTTGGCAGTTATGCAGAATAATAGGGCCGCAATAAAAGTGTTAGGCACTGTTACGGCAATGTAATAACGCGGCGGTCAAATGACTAATGCAAATAAAAAACGAAGTGTTTGTGAGTTGCCGGAGTTAAGTCATGAGACGAGCTGTCTAGTCTGCTTGCCTCTAGCCTACTTTCAGAGCTAGCACACAAATCAAGCACGGCTGGCTGCAGAGGAGAACAAAGCGGTCGTTTCATGCGGCGCTCATTAACGCATCCTCAATTATATCCCCTTTAAAATGCATTCTTTTATACTGTCATACGCCCTTTGAACGTCTTTTTAGTCCGCGGTTTAGATGCAAAAACCGCCGTGCATTTGTGTCCAAGTTTGTCATATGCGCTGGGACAAAAGAAAAGCCACTGCGCCTGGTCCACCGAAAGGTATTACGTAATTGGCAAGTGAATTGCGCTATGCATGCCTGGGCAATGCCACTGGGGGAGCGCAGCACCGAGGACCTGACCATTATAACGTTTTTACCAACACCTGCACGGCATTTGTCGCATGTCAGCTTTATTATAGACATTATGAAGGATGATGGCAGCAAAAGGAGAAATCAGAATTAAACTGACCCCCCGCAGATCAAACAATGGCTGCCTTTAACCCTAACTTACCTGGTGGTGCTTGATCCATCTCGATGTAGAATAACCCTTCGGGAGGATAAACCATTCCTGTTTCAAAGGAGTAGTCCAGGTTGGTGTTGTTGTTGTTGCGCGTAATAGTAATGAAAAATGCACGTTTTTTGCGGCAATTTTACTTCAGTGCAGTCGCCACGTCCTACATAGAGGTGGACAAAAAGAAAATTCCTTCGTTTCCGAGACCATAAAACATCCCAAAGTCCGACTGTATGTTCTCAACATGTCCTGTCGAACTAGGCTTATTAATTTTAGACACACAGATTGTCAGACCTTGCCTCCTTTCTGTGCGGCGGAGCTCTACTTTACTTCACCTCGGAAGTGGAGCGACTTTAAAAGGCTGTTCGTAACATCATCTTGGCACGGTCCAACCTGCCGCTACAGGAGGGGGGGGTTATTTTTTCCTGCAGGATTCATTGTCAAGTAAATCACCCCCAATCAAGTAAGCAACTATTAGTGAAATAAAAACTTGTATTTAAACGTATGCTTTGCAGAAGAATATTGTTTTATTTTTTAACACCGCTCACAGATGCTTAGTGTATGCCACATTAGTAAACCCCTGTATTGCTATGGTACATTCCAGACCGTTTCATTCAGCTCTCCTCAGCTGCACTGTAACAGCTGAAAAATGCCTCGCAGGGCATGAATGGAAAAGAAAAACCTTGTTTATTAGCTTGAATCATTTCACAAGAACACAATCCAACCTATATATGTTTTAACACTTTAAACAACTAGGAACTGAAGCATTTTCTGCCAGGTTAGCCTTGCTCTAATTTTCTGGCGAGGGAATAGGTTGCTATAGAATGACATCATACAATAGGTTTTATGATAATTAAAGTGTCTTCAGCTGTTTGGCATCCAGGCTTTAAACCCTTTTGTCTGAGAGGTGACAGAGTTGCCTGCCTATTTGGCAAGTGTGTATTATATTCTTGTTGAGCTCGTCAAACACGTTCAGCGGCAAAAAATGGAACATAATTATTGTTGCTGTGACATCGTCTTGTTGAAGACACGATAGGTAATAGCAGGTGTGTTAGAGGAGAACTACACCCGTTTTGCAAACTCATATGTGTGATTCCTATTGTCTAGGACAGTCTAAAAGTACTGGTAAATACGAACAACTTTCTCCCAAATCCAAAAACTGGAAAACTCAAATTTGTGATATCATAGGATACAAAGTCTGGAGCTGCTACACAGACAGTGAATTGGAAAATATGAGTGCACCCAGGGGAGTGTATATGGGTACAATGGGTAAATTTCTCTCATTTATGCCTATGGAGCAGCTCCAGACTTTATACTTAATGACATCACAAGTCCTTGACTTACCTCTCTGGTTTCTGGCTTTGAGAGAGTTGCTCATGTTCGCAAACATTGATTGAACTTTCTTAGTCCTTTTAAATAACGTATTTGAATTCATTTAGGTGGTGTTTCTCCTTAAGACCTGCACACATCATTGACTTGAAAATAAAGAATGGGAAAGAATTATTATTATTATTTTTTATCATTAGACATTCTGCTGTTTCCATCATATGCTGGAAAGTATCGGGATTACTTTCTCCTTGTGCGTTCATGTTGGATGAATACATGCATTGTTGTTTGTTCGTGACACAGAAGGACATGCTATAAATTTAAACAACCAAGGCCTCTTCCACCAGCTGACATTAGTGGCTGCAGGGAGAGAGAAACAAGGCCTGCATGGTCAGAGGTCTGTCTCTGTTGGTGTCCAGGCGTTTATGGCCAGTCCCCTTTTGACCTGAGGACACAGAGTCAGGGAGGTAATTGCCTCCAGCATTCCTTTTTCCCATCAGTAAGACGATTCTTTCCTGTTTCCAATCAGTGCCCATGAAACGTCCTAAACTAACTGCCATGATGGATCATATAGAGTGATGAAGGGATGACGTATTATTGTAGGCCAACCAGGAAGTAAGCATCGCACTGGTTCCCTCGTCAAAAACCTTGTGGGATTTTTGAATGGGATTTTCGGTTGTCACCAAAAATAAGCTCTAGGATGGACACAAATTTATGAGACTTACTCGTTTTGTTCAGCATGATAATCTTCACAGATGAACACCACTTTTGTGTGTTTTGAAGCGGAAATTAAATCACCAGAAGCAAAAAGCTATTGTTAGGCTATACACGAACTACATTGTGGTCACATGTATTAAACGTCATCACTACAAACACTGTTAAAAACACAATCGAAAAATATTATAAACAGATAAATGTACAAGTTCGAGTGTGAGTCTGTAAAGCTGTAACGGCGGAAAAGTTGGTTAAATGAGTTTCTGTGTCCGCTGTGATGACGTCTAATGTCCCTGACAAACACTGTAGTCCCATTTAGCCACTTGTTAGCAACCGCCTTTTTTAAGACGAGTAAAACCTTAAAAATTAAAAAAAAATTGGGTTAAAGCAGACATATTTTATGTTGCAGAACAAAACATCTAAATATCTTTAGCCTGTGTTAACCATAGGCCTTATTTAAGGCATTTTACTGAAATCCCATTCAAAAAACCCATAGACTTTTGGACAAAGAAACAGGGAGTGCTAAGAGGCTAACGGACTGTGTTTTAGGACTCATTACTTCACCACTCGATTACGGGCGTATTATGAGACAGTGGACCCCTGGGCACAGATTTTCAAAGGGCCCCACCAACTCTCCTGCATAGAAGCAAGACACAAAGACTCTGTGGTGGTTGTGCTTCTCTTTTTATTCATTTTGTACCTCCTTGTGGTTGTTTTGTGTCTCTTTGTAGTCATTTCTGTCTGAGTTTTGTATCTTACTGAGGTAATTTTGTGTATTTTTTGTTGCTTTATAGTCATTTTATGTTTCCTTGTGGTTGTTTTTTGTATCTTTGTTGTTTTTTTTGTGTCTCTGTGGTTGTCTGCCCATTTTTGTAGTTATTTCATGTCTCTCTTCAGGTTTTTTGCATCTCTTTTTATGGCTCTGTGGTCATTTTCTGTCTCTTTGTGGTAGTTGTTGTCTCTTTGAGGCAATTTGTGTCTGTTTTAGTTATATTGTGTGTCTTTGTAGTCATTTTGTATCTCCTTGTGGTTGTTTTGGGTCTCTCTGAAATAATTTTGTCTTATTGAGGAATTTTTGTGTCTTTTTGGTCATTTTGTGTTGCTTTGCAGTCTACTTACATCTCCTTGTGGGTTTTTTTGTCTCTGTGTAGTTGTTTTGAGTCTCTTTGTGGTTGTTTTGCCCATTTTTAGTCTCTTCATTTTCTTTGCATCTCGTGTTTTTGTTTCTTTTTTGGTCCGTTTGAGTCTCTTCCTGTTCGGTACATGTTAATTTGTATGGCATTTTGCAGGTGAAGGCAAGGGACACTTTTGGCATCTGGGCCTGGTAGGCCCGTTCAGTAATCCATCCATGTTGCATGTTGTTCTCACAGACCTGCGTAAAAACATGCTTGTGTGTGGGCAAGCATGTCAGACAAATACAGGTTATCAGCATTAAAAAAAAAAAAAAAGTAAAACAAAAAAACGAATGTATCATTTGCATGTTATATGCAAATTCTTTTTAGCTTGCCAAAATGGTAGCTGTGGGATGTTGGCAGGTTTCTTTTAGAAATTAGATACACCATTTGACAGGTATGTAATTGCGTGGGTGTGTGTCTGTGTGCATTTGTGGGTGCAAAGTATGAGTGTTTGCTTGTGTGCTTTCCATGTGCTCCTACTTTAAGAAGCCTTGAGGCCTGTCACAGCATGTCACTTGGCTGCTGCCCAGCCCCCCCGCCCCGGTGTCATGAGAGCACAGAATTTGCCCCCTTAACTTCTGGGTCTGACCTCCGTGACACATTTCACTACCAGCATCCTCTTAAAACATGACAGCGTTGGGGCTCCAGACATGTAAGTGGGGGTCAGTGAGGCACAGGCATGACAAGTTCCAGTCTCTGGGCTTCTTGTTTGCAATATGTTGCCTCTATGATTTGTATTGGGATCTGAAATATTTAGGGGGTTGCTGTGTATCTGCGCCCCATTTGTGTCATGTGCGTGTAGTGACCAGGGTGAGTAAGGGCTGACTTGCAGGATAAACCTTTAGGCTTTGCACCCCAGATCCAGGCAGTCCTGATGGGATCAGTGAAGGCTAATCGTAAGATTAACGGGATAGGCTGATACTGCAAGCCTGCCAGCTGCCTGCTGGCTGATGTGACTCATCTTGATATCCACTACCGCAATATGCCACTGGACTGTGGGAGTGCTGGGAAACGCTGCATGAGTTTTAAATTAATAGACAGATGTTCCTCTGTGCTAAATGCAGATAACAGTTCAACTCTAATTCTGTTAGATTTACATTTTTGACACTGCTCTGACAAGCAACTTTGAATGACTACAGATAGACTATTATAGGCAGTACATTTTAAGAAGAGTAGGTGTTACAGATGTTGTTTGGTCATTTTTCTGATCAGAAAAGCAGGAAGAAATTGTAAGAATTCATGGGAAATGTTTTTTTGAGTCTTTGAAGTTATTAGGTCAGTGTGGTACAGCATGTTGTCCATGAACTCTGTGGTGAAATTATGGAAAAAGCTTTTATCCCCATATTTAAGAGTGTTAAATGTGTACATGATAGGCCTCCTGCTGTCATTCACTCAGCCACACTAAGTCACAACAACCAGAATCACTGGAATAATCTCCTGGCTTTTTAGACTAATGCTTGTTTAGACTCTACTCACTAACTGTGTCAAGGAATATTATTCTGTTTTCATATTTCCTGTGCAGCGCAATGTAGGACATATTTTATCAGGATTTGTTTTGTTTGTAGTCGGAAAAAGAAAACAACTCAAAGACACAACATGGAGAAACCATGTCAGGAATTAGTTCAATTCACCAGTGTCTGTATCTGTGTCATGGTCTTGCATTGTCGCCCTGGGTGAATTGCACATCTCTCAAATCTTCTGTACTGTAGTGTGCTGCTATTCACGGCCATTGAAGGGATGCATAATGGTCTTGGCAGGGCGTTCGACATTCACCATGGAGAGACTGTGGGGTTTCCCTGATCGGCCGCCAGAACCAGCACACAAAGCACGCAGTAGTCCTGCCAGAGGCAACTCAACTGTGGGCAGAGTGTAGGGCGGCTATGGTCTGGCCCCCAGGACCCTGCCATTGTGGAAATGTAAGTGGGGACAGTGTCTGAACGGCTTGAGTTGGAACAGAAAAACTTTGGATGACCAAAACTATGAGCTTCAAATAGCTGGGCCCTGGGAAACATAGCTTGTTCTTTTAAGGAGGTCAAAGAGAAGCCAAAAAGAGGTAAAAAAAAAAACAAAACAAAAAACAGAAAACCAATGTTTGGTGGATGTCAAATTTGAGGCTACTGTTACTATAGACATCAGCAAAACTGACATACCATTTTTCCAAACACTCCGGTGTCTGTCTGCCTCTCCGTTTGTCAAGTCCGACCCTCTCCGTTCTCTGCATTAGCACCCAGTGGTCATACCAAATACACCCATCATCTGTCACTCCATTCTGCCAGAGCCTAATCTTACTAACAGAGGTGACAACTGAGGTACTCATGGCATGCCACTACATAACATTTACCGGCTGAGTGTCTGAGTTATGCCTAGGATGATGATCCTGTGGTATCAGTGGTCTCTCCGGAGGCCTTCCCGATCTCTCTGCGCAAGTGGCACACCAAATCAAGGCCTGACCGTGAAGAGTGTTGGTTGAACAAATCCAATGCTGCCAGTTTCTCTGGGCTTGCATCATTAGGTATGGTTCAAATCAGGTCATAAGATTATTTTCATAGTCGAATAACCTGTTGGTCGTTTTTTTAAGATATAATATGTGACTTTTCTACTTTAAAAAAATAAACAATATATATATATATAACCAGATAACACCAGCATAGGTAACCATAATTGCGGGCTTTCCAGTGGCAAAAGAGGCGTGACGAGCATGATGTGTGACACAGTAACATCAGCATTTAGTTTAATATATAACAGCAATGGCAGCTGTATAAGCAATAACAAAGGCATAACATGACAATAACTATCATTTACTGTCACTTAATATAGTGGTTTATCTTGTTCTCTGCTCAGAGTGGGCCTCATTGTCTCCCTAGATGGCAGACATTTTTATTTGCTGTTCTTCTTTTTATGTTAGCTGCTACCTGCTGTTTAAATCTCCCTGCAGTGGGTTGCATGTTGCACATATGCCATGTTGTCACACCCGTGCATGCTTTTGGTTCTGCTGTTACCTCCGATGCTGGCTTAAAGGTACGACAACTCTAACCCCCAGTGATTGTGCCATTCATACAAAATGGCAAGGCGGAATAACGGTGCGTCATTTCTGCCTGAATGGACAGTGTAAAAGGGAATACTGAATGTTTAAACAGGTTTAAATCAGAGGAATAGTTTGTTTTCCATTGGAGGAGACCTCTGCAGTTAATTTGTCTCCTGGGTAAAACCTCCTAAATGTCTGGATCTTTAGGTGTTGAAGAAAAAGGTGAGCAGACATTAGCAGGAGCTGGGCTAGTAGCCCCTCTACAATGAACCAAACAGCTTCGGAGAAACACCGATTTGCATCGTGGAAGTGCTTTATTCAGTATTTTTAGTCAGTTGAGAAGAAGAGACCTCTGAGGACACTGAACTCCTGGTAAAAAACCTCCTGAACTTTGAACACTAGGGGAATCCTAACAGGGAGAAACTGACTGCAATTATGGCATTGCTCTGTCTTTCGTTATTGTTTTGATTGAGAGTCCCCTAGGGGCAGAAAATTATGTTTTCTACTTTTAAATGTCAAAAATATTGAAAAATGCCTATCACAGTTTTCCAGGCATCCTCACATTGCCTGTTTTGTCCGACCAAAGCCGAGTGATGTTTAAATTGTAATAATATGAACCTGTAAATTTGCTTGATAAATGACAGATTATTCAGATGTATCTCTCCAGGACCAGTCATAAATAAATTATGAAATTTGCAGTCATTCTCAAAACAAAAACTGCATTATTTCTGATTCAGTCTGCCAGCCTGCACAGGTCTGCCATGTATCTTCAGCTGTGACTCATCTATGAGTCCTCTTTGCACAGAGGATGTCATGTGTGTCACTGAGCTAAGGATTCATGGCTGGAAGCTCAGTAAAGTTAAGCTAGTAACCTAACCCTCTCTCTCTCTCTCACTCTCTCTCACTCTCTCTCACTCTCTCTCACTCTCACACACACACACACACACACACACACACATAAACACATATGCACACACACAATCCCAGGCTTTCATGCAAAGCAAAATTGAGAAGCAGAGGACTCTTTCAAGCTTCTCGGCAGTTGCCCCCTTTATATAAAAGGACACTGCTCTCCTCGTCTACACAGCCATCACATCAGCACTATAACTCTATTAGGCACAGCTCCAGGACACACTAAGCAACCCACAGCCCACAATGGCATCATTGTCAGTGGGGATTGCAGCCATTGTCGTCCATGCTACAGGATTTATTCCCCTCCTCCCATATTGTGACCTTCACCTTTAACCCCAGCTGCCATCTCACATGCTCGGGGACTGAGAGCTTGTGAGGCTTTATGCCTTCCAGGTCTTAAATGCTCCTCTACAATGACCCAAGACTACTAAGTGGCTTCTCTCCACAGCACCAATGTTGGGATGATTCAGGTTAGTGTCAGCAAGGAGAGAGAGGAAGAGAAGGGAGGGAGGGGGGGGTCGCGGTACAGAGTTGTGGTTGGACTGATTGACCCTTAGAAAAGGTCAGTTGGAAGGCATGAGAGGAGAGGAGCTGCCTAAATGGCTCTTTTCTCTCCTTTTCTCCCCCTGGCCAGAGCAGAGACTCTGTATGGTTATTTATGAGTGTGTGGGAGAGCGAGAGGGGCTGCAGTGAAACCCACCAGCCCTCTTTGTTGCGAGGGCTGGGTTGGGCTGAGGTGCCTGTCATTGGTTCGGCTCTGTCATATATACATGCACGTGCACGCTCACAAGCAAACGCTCACACACCATTAAGAACCCCTCCCAGAGGCTGCAAGGACAGAGGAGAGGACTCTGTTGCGAGGCAGATTTGGAAAATGAGGTGTGCTTCACACAATAGCTGTCAGCAGTTTGATAGATGCCTCTCAGGCATCTAACCCTCACGAAACTTCCAGAAACTGGAGGCCATTGACATTATTCAGAGCTAAAGCTGGCAGATATGTTGGTATAATGTCCATATTGGAATGCAAGTCAAGATGTCACCCAGGATTTTGGTGTTTTTTACTTTGTTACTATTATATATCCATTTAATTTTAAGTGACTGCAAGTGCCTCTGTGTGGCATTTGGGTTGGGAACTGTTTAGATATTAACTGAAAGTGATACTTGTAATTTGGTACTGGTACTCAGTGGTACCTTTTGTCAATCCCTAACTTTTCCTATAACAGCGAAAATGTAATTTTTGAACAAGCTGCAGGGACAACATAGTAGACTAAAGAATAATTCTGCTCATAGCAGTGAAGCTATTAGTAAAATAATATAGAAAAGAAAATAGACCAGATGCCCAAACTATTGGGGCAGATCGACACTGCAGCGTTTTGCCTCATTTGGAAGCCCATGGAGTGGCCGCGGAGGTCCATGGTCAACTTCTCACCTTTAGGCACTATCTCCTGCCTGAAGTTGAACCCAGCAGCTTTACGAAGCTCCGTTTCTGGCCTCAGAGCTGCGTGGTTGGCATTGAAGATTTGAGGTGTTTCTCTGTAGTTCCTCCTCTTTTCTAAACCTGCCGCTCTTATGCATCTGCACTTTCACATATCGAAATTTGGCACCAATCAATTTAATGTGAATTGGTACTCTGTAGGTTTGAAGTGATTCGCTTGGTAACCTTAAGTAGCAAGTTTGTTACCCAACTCTCCCTAATACCCAAATTGCTGATTTAAAAAAAAAAAAAAAAAGAATTTCTTAAATGTTATATAAAATCATCAATACACAAAATATCATTGGTGCTGATACAGAGAGTCAAAATTTGGCTGTACTTGACAATATTGTCCTGCTCTATTCTCTTACTAATCGAACCATTTCTTAAAGGAAATACTTAATGTGTGAGATTGTCATGAGTCACTTATTCCTCATGAGTTTGATGTTCTTGAGAATAAATTAGCTGTGCCTTCCCAGAATTGCATGAAGTTACTGTTCACACCAGTGCAGCGCTGTGCCAGTGTAACACACACCACTTTTTTTTTCTTTCCCTGACAAAGTTAAATTAAGCTTGAATTTCACGCTGAAGTCAAATGGTCATGATGTCATGGTTTGAGGACAGAATGACTCGGTTTGTCTGTTGACTGAGAAGGCCTATTCTTGCATGTTTGGGTGGGAGCGTAGCATATAATTGCAGAGCGGGATAGCATGAGGGGATGGGGGAGGGAGAGAGTTAGCACGCAACATGAGTTTTGGCCCACAGTCACTGGTGTGGGTGCCAAACTTGTCCAGAGGGCTGCTGTGTATATCGAGGCTAGTTTCTGCTCTGCCTAGAGGCTCGCACTGTTCCAAGACACATCTTTCATTTGCACACGCTGAATAGCTTAGGGGAGCCCGAGGCAGTTTGGACTGGGGACGGATCTAGCTTTTTGGACTTTTTAGGGGATGTTGGGTGGTTGCCTGGCTGTGTGAGTGTGTGTGCGCATGTATGAGAGTCCGGATCTCTTCTGGACGTGCAAAATTCTTCTGAGTGGCCCTTTTTTTTGTAAGAAACCGTTGCATTGTTTCGTTGTCAAGTTAGTTGTTAGGGAGCAACCAAACCGCTGTACACGTGTTGCAGCCATTTGAGGATTACACTGATCCAAAAATCTGACAGTAAAAGAAGAGAATGGAAAGCTTTGTCGGCCTTTTCATATCCTCTCAGTGGGAGGTAGAAAGGCAAGACCTCCAGACCTGGGCTTGCAGTGGTGGGTGTTAAATGGAGGGGGCGGGGGGGTGGTGTGAGCTCTCAACTGCCAACCAGATGGACAACCAAGCCCTGTGTATTTAGGGAGATCATATGGGATAACCTTGCAAAGACAGATTGACATTTTGCTGACAAAACAAACCACCCCTGTCCCACATGCAAGTAGCCCCCTTCCCAATTCTCCTGCACACACGTGTGTATGCGCTCATGTAGGGGCATACAAATACTTTAAGTGGTATTTGCTTACATAGGTCTTAAGGAAGTTATTTCAGCATGTGTTAAGCACTCGGTCAGGAGCCATAACAATAAGAGGATAGGACAAAAGAATCTAGGATTACACAACTCCTGCACAGACAATGGCAGCATCGATGACCTGTGCAAATGAGACAACCTTGAGCTGGGGGGGCAAGTAAACTCATTTTCTGCGTCATGCTTTGGGATTTACCTTGGTGCTTTAAAGCCATAGATTGGGATGTAAGGTTAAGAATGTCATCATCTGTTTGACTTAGCTTTGTGCCCTAATATTCTGTGTTAATAGCATTACACTGTTTTTGAAAAGATAAAGTATTTATATATCAGATGTAAACTAAAGTAAGTGTTTTTAACTTTATGAAACTATTATGTTCAATTTTTATACCCTTGTGTAGGTGAATCAAACTGTATCAAATTCTACTATGTGATCCTTTTTTTCTCTCCTCGGTCTAGTCAAAATAGTTCACTGAGTTTGGAAAAACGTGTCAGAAGAACAAAAGATTCTCTGACATTAAAGAACAAACTAAATGTGATAGAAATTATCAGGGGTCACTCTGATACATACCCCAAATGCCGAATACATGATTTACGGCACATAAACCCTTTCACACACCACTAATTTACTTTATTAATACAACTCGTACCAATGCTTTGTGTTCCAAAATACTGATTACAGTTGTTGCCATAACATTTTACGCAAATTACTGTCATCTTTCCACTTCACTTGCCTTTTCACCACACAGTCAATCTCCATATGAGAGACAACTGCTCTGTAAAACTGCTGACTGCACAGGCTGAAATTGTCATGGTGACCCAAGAAAATTACGCTAAAGGCTTCTTTGTTTCTTTTTTTTTTTGGTTTGTTTTCTTTCTTCTCCTGCAGAATTAAAGTTAGATTTGACTTAGATTTACTGTCTTGTCTATAGTTCATAGTGTTTCCAAAACAGGTCATTCCAGTTTTCTCTGGTCATACCAATTTTATAATGTCAGTTAGATAAGTCTGGATGTAAGAAGAAAAAGACAAATGGTTTAAAAATTGTAACTGTCTCACAGACAGTTTTATTAAAGTGTTTGTTTTTTTTGTGTGTGTGTTTCAGTTATAAATTCATTACCGTTTAAGTTCATGAAGCCAGTAAAATTTCATTAAAATGTGAAAATAAGGTGTTAAAAAGAGTAAAGGGTATGATAAAAATGTGTCTCAAAGGTACTTTCAAAATGTTGCTTAAAAATGTATTGCCTTTAATGTAACGTCCTTGCTAAGTGCAGAGAGTAGTTGATGGCATTGTGGGAAATGTGATGTCGTGTGGTGAGGTCATAGGTCAGTCGCATTGTGTGTAAGAGCTACATGGCTGCAGACGATTAACATACGACATACGAGAGTAACAATATTCTACACATGATCCTAGAGGCCCACATGGTAATTGTTCTTTATTTTATATTTATGTATAATGTTAATGTGCCTTACATGGACATTGGTGGTGCTTTTTTGGTCATTTTGTTTTATTTCAGCACACTTCTATTGTGCTAGTGGACTGCTTAATGATGGACACTAGATTGAAAGTGGGTTTTTTAGAATTTTATGTCTTTTGTTTTTGTTGTAGTTTTCATGGTGTATGAAGGTGTCTGACGGTGAGGAAACAAAGAGGAGAGCAGATAAATCGTTAGAGAACCTCAGTACGAAGTATGGCCATTAATTTTTTGGACCAGTGTAGCTACATGCATTACACAACTATACACACTAACTCTATCACTACATTTAATCAACCAAAAAATTATTTCTAAATGCACATGTTCTCAAATGTAGAGATTTGTTAGACTTTAAAACTGCACAATCCAGACTGTATTCAGCTGCCATTAGAGTGAGGCAGTGTGAACTATGTTTACAAAAACAAAAGATGAGAACAAATGCTAAACAAAGATGTATCACAGTCAAAGGAGCTAATTTGTGAAACAGTTTTGAAAAAGGAAATGAAAATGTTTAAAATATATTTAAAATGAGATGATTAATGAATTAAAAAAAAAAAGTTATGAGCCCTTGCTTCAAAAGGGGTTGGAAAATGACATAACTAAACTCCACAACTTCATATATTCAAACAAAAGACCAACCAACCTGACAGTTCATAAAAAAATAGAATAATGTAAGTCAGAGGTCAGTGGTTGAAGATCAGATCTTCTACTTAAGTATAAATAGCAAAACCCAAAGTCCAACTTTTTACAAAGAAAAGTACAAAAGTATTACAGTTAAGATATAATTAATCTAGTAAAAATACTAATTATGCAGAATGGCCCGTTTTCTTGTAATATATCTCATAATATTAGATGCTGCTGGGTAGCTTGTGAATTTCTCCTAGAGATCAATAAAGTTTATCTTAACCTATCATAACACATCATACTTAATTTGTCATTTTTTAATATGTAACTAGTATTTAGAATGATCAAATAAATGTAGTGGAGTATAAAGTACAATATTTACCTCTTAGATGTAGTGGACTGGAATGAAAATGTAGCAGAATATGGAAATACGCAGGTAAAATATAAGCTCTTCAGAATAGTACTTAAGTGCTGTACTTGAGTAAACATACTTATTTACTTTTCACCACTTGATATAATCTATGATCTTGATGATTGTAATTTAACATTTGGATGTGATTGTTGTAATGGTGAGAACCACAGCAGAAATCAAAAGAGAGGTGCTGTATTTCTTTTTTATTAGAGTCTGGCACATTTTAATGCAAGTAATTAGAGGAAGCCGGGTAAGAAAGTCCAATTTTCTCACCCGTTCTAACAGCCTGCTTTGTGATTTTATGTCCCACCACAACGGTCTGCGGTGCACATGTGGGACACCAGAATGTTGTGGTGACATCTCAGTGTAGACTTAGTCACGTGAGCACAGCATGCTCCCCCATAGAGTGAATGATTTGAATAGATCCACAAAGTAGTTATGAAAAGGGTACTCATAATATCACACTCGCATAAAACTGGGGGAGCCACAACAAGAGACAAATTCTGTACTGTACTTGCTATTTTAAATGCATTCACACTGACAATTATGACAGTACCTGGATGGTGCACTCATAATGTTAAAAAAGCTGAGGTTGTAAAGCTTCTTCTCACCCTCAATGGTTGCCATCTGGCCACGTGGAGGAAGGGGAGGGACCATCAAAGTTGTAAAAATGGCGGCAAGGGAGGTTCTGCACAACAGCGGTCTTTTATTTAAGATGCCACTACCCTGCCAAAATTCACGCACTATAAAACTAAGTACATAGTGTACACATTACACAGTGTACCGTTCTGAAGCGTACAGACGGAAGTATCTGAATTAAGACAACTCATAACGCAGCAATATATGGCTTTGAGCTAAAAGCTAACATCAGCATGCTAACATGCTCACAATGCTAACATGCTGATGCAAAGCAGGTATAAGGATATATTCATAATAATACCTAGATACCAAACCAAAGATGGCACGCGAAAAAACTTTCTAGCTTCAGTGTTTACTTTCACATAATATGTGCCCTACTGTGCACAGTAGCATTTTTCCTGCTGGCCTCACCCACAAGTTCCCGCTTGGCTCATAGACTTAAAATTTTTGTTGATGATGTCACACATTTTTAAATCGTTTTTCTCAGCTCAAGGAAAGTTTTACAAATATAAAACCTCCATGGATCAAAAATTCATAATAGAAAGAGTCATAATTGACCCTTGCAGACTGAGCTGTCCTGTCAACAGTTTTGATGTTCGATCTAAATGTTATTTAATGTTTTTTTTTATAATGGTAGCATGGTAACAAAATGCTTTTAGGGCTCCAGGGAAATTTTTTGCAGCAATACTGCGAGTAGCCACTGGAAAAAAATGAAAACAGGGCTGAGTACTGAAGCAATGTACTGATGGGAATGTTATTAATTCTGCAGGTATTTGGTCATAAGACAAATTTGACCCTATGATGGTGATGTGTGAGAGAAGACATGATACATCTGTTTTTACAGGCTGAGAAGTAATCCCTTAACAAGTTAACTCAACTTCTTGTATAAAATTGGTGGATTTGCCCTTTAAAGTGGAATGAAATTGTGAAATTGCTTTAACTTATTATGAAGTAAATGTTGATTGCACAATGTAATGACTACAGAATAATGACCCTATCTAACCAGCATTTAGCTATAAGCCTCGCTTTGCCAATGCAATTCTGTCTGCCAGCGACTTCGATCCCCCAAATATAGGCTCCATTTATGGCACGGTGGAAGTGTGTCAGCTATTGTAGAACCAAACAGGGAAAGGATAGCACTTTTGTTTTCTCTTGTGGCTATTGGTAGCTACAACCAAAGTAACTGTGGGAACTGTGGTAGTTTCTCAGCCCTGGGAAAAATGATCCGGTTGTCTTTCCAACATATCACTTGAAAACGCTAAACAAACACATTAGCAATTTAAAATTCCATGAACGCAACTTTTTTTTCAGCACCCACAATATTAGCCAAGTATGTTGACATAGCTGCCATGTGTTTATTAGCTCAAATGCGACTTGGTCTTATTACCCTCTCTGTAAAGCCCCCTGGAGTCGAGACAAAGATGAGCTTAGTAAATGCATTCAATCCCGTGTGGTCAAGTGACGAGGACAGAGCTCGCTTCTTGAAGGTTAAAGGCCCCTTAAGCTTGTTTGACCACCTTTCTTTGACAATTACGCCTGTCAGAGAGGGTTAGCTTTTATCAACACAGGAAATGTCAGCAGGTAAACAGGTCACTTACAGCCTATACCTGGGCTTTAATTGCAGCGATGTAGTTGTAGTGTAATAGGATGTGCTGGGAGATGGAGTGACAGGAGGATAAACAAACAGAGCGGCAGGCAGACAGGGAGGCAAACACACAGTTGTGACAAAGGAATCATCAAGATCACATGGTCATGAAGATAGTTTATGTCGCATGTCTGACCCCTTCGCAGTTTGATTACACTCATCATGTTCAAATTTATGTTACCCACAGAGATTCTTGCCAGTGCTATTTTGGTAAAAGACCGTTGCTTGGGCTTGTCTCTGACGATCCAACTCTGTCTTGCACTCTCCTCATCTCTCTCTCTCTCTCTCTCACACTCACACTCTCACACACACACACACACACACACACACACACACAACACACACACACACACACACCTCTCCCTTCCTCTGTCTTTCCCTTCCTACTGCTCTAGCCACATTGCCACACTCAGTTTTCCATGGCCTCTCATTCCCGAGTGCTCTGCGAACTAAGTAAATGAACGACACAATCCGGAAATAGTGTTCCAGCCGGAGATGGTGGGAAGGAAAATCCCTTGACTGGTGCTGGCAGGAGGGTGGGTGAGAGAGGAAAAGAGTGCTGCAGCCATTCACACTTCAGAATAAGCTTGTTCCTTTCATAAGAATTTCTCTTCAAGTCCTAATGTTATTTTACTGGGAAACTAAACTGTTTAGTAAGCGAAAACACATTCGGATTTCCTCAGGCAGTTACATGTGCGCTAACAAAACAGTGTCACGAGAATCCCACTTCATATTTTTATTCCTGTCCCCTGTATTCGTGTGCCACCTTGCCCATCTGAACAAAGTTACATGGAGTAGTGGGTGAAATCTACCCCTATATATTGGGACAACCTCTCAAGGCTCTGATAGGTAGTCATCAATGCTGGCTTTAACGAAAACAGGCGTGATGACATTGCGTATGCTGGCTTTCTGCTGTGGCATTTTTTCTTGCCAAGGCCAGAGCACTGCTTTATTATTTGGCAAATAACGTAGCTCTGTAGGCTAATGTTAGCAACCCATGCTCCTGTCCTGCCAGTCTGCACTGATATATAAGGAGCAGTAAAAAGATTCTGCTGCTGGACTTTGGTGAAATTTCAGGTGTCGTGTGCCATCAAAGTGGGGGAATGCAACATGAAAAATATATCAAAATGTGGAACTCTCATGCACAAATCGGCAATAATGATGTAACGTCATCTAGCTTGATAGCTGGTTAGCTTTAGCGACATCAAAATGCCAGCGATTTCTTTTGCTATGTTTTTGAAAAAAATGACAATAATACTACGAATGTCCTGGATTCTAGTTTTTGGACATTGGAGATTCAGTGAAACATACCTGTGATTAATTGAAGATTTAACAGGAGAGGGGAGGTAATGCAAGACAAGGACACAAGTCGGCTTTTTTTTTTAGCACGCGGGTCTCTGTAACATTAGCCATAATGGCTGGAATAAAAGAATACTTTGCAAGATGGCTTAGCTGTTACTTACAGTTTTCAGGTGATTTGCTAACTTGTAGATTTGTGCTCTGCCAGTTTCCAGTGGCATCTCTGACACTCCGCTTTTGGGGGTCATCTTCGTAAATTTTGAAATTATTTCAGACCCTTGACTTTTTTGACATCTTGCTAGCATATCTGTATGTAAGCATGTCCTGTGTAGTCAAGCTGTCCCACTCTCAGTAGTGTTGGACTGCTAGAGACTGACCTTAAGTGAGATCGAGTCAGATTGACAAAACTATCATCAAATGTCCTGGTTTGAGAATGAATAGCAATAATATCTTTATAAAGGTAGCATTAAAATGCTGATTTGGAAGTTCATCAAAGCTTCTGGTCAGCATTACATAATACATTGAAAAGACATTGAACTAAGATAATACGATAGTTATCGCTTTTTTTTTATCTTAATCTCTATTGAGGAAGAAAATATATTTGTGGCTTTTTTTTGTTGCTTGTGCTGCCATCTTGATCATGATTTGTCAGAACACTCATTTCACTCATTTCACCCTCTATCCCGACAAGAATCAGGACGCCCTACTCTTTGGCGTTAACGTGCAAAACAGAGGGGTAAGGGCTAAATGGTGGGTGCAAGGGGTGTGTTGGGATTGGGTGAATGTTGTTAGCTCACAGCAGTAGTGGTTGACTTATCTTTAGCCTGAGAGGTCAAAGATCAGTATTAAAAAGGGCACATGTCTCTGAGGAGGCTGGCGTGGAGGAAGCGCTGGGTAAATGTTGTCAGGATTGTGTGGGGGAGTGGGGTGAAGACAGGAGGTGTGCTAGTAGGTTTAAAGCAGGGTCAACTATATAACCAGGGGTGTTATCTGGATTCCTTTCCACAGCTGCCAATCACAGTCATACCGCAGCGAGACCGATGACCTGTTGCTTGCAGCTTTAAATGGGGATTGGATGGCGGTGTTAGTCGTTGCAGTCATACATGCTCAGGAAATGTTCCAGCTCTCTTGAAAACCTTGTGCAACGGCCTCTTGGTCAGGGTGGTAAAATGTTCCTCCTGCATTTGTTGGAGGATGTGGTTAAATCTCAGCCGAGAGGCCTGGGGCTGCATTTGTGGAGCAACAGCGCAACACTTGTCGTTTGAGATCAGTACAGTTAAGCTCCAGTATGATTTTAAAGGAGAAAATGCGCTTTTGCAGAATAAGCAAACAATGTCTTGTCACAGATCTTTAATTGTGTTTAACTTGGTGCCTGTTAAACGGCCAACAAATGCTTCGCTGACATTTTATAAGGGGAGGATAGCCTGCGTGAGTACATCCCACTATAACAGTCAGTAACATGAGATGGGGAACCACGCAACCGCTAAATCAGTAAAATGGGAGCCCAGAGTCACTGTAATTTGGGAGAGAGCTGGTTAACCACTCCTCATAATGGATGGTGTTTCTGTTTAGCCTAAGGCGTTGGAGCTGAGGTCATATGCAAACAAGGCAGATCCAAGGCCTTGGCTTTTACGTAGTGCAAAATGTTCGCCTTCATGTATTTGATCAGGTTCATGAAATCATAGAGACATGATATTTGCATATTTATCTTACACATACTAAACAACACCTTATAAAATGTGTTATTAACTGGCTACCCGAGGCTCTATAATTAAAGTCTGTTAAACATTTTAATGTTTTACCCATTTTAAAAAGTCAGACGTTTGTGCCACACCCTTAATTTTCTTTATGTGAAACAGGCTGCCTTATTATTATTATTATTATTATTTTGTAAAAAGTAATAACTTATCATGTAATACTGTTTTCCCTAAGGGTATCTTGTTTGCCAGCCAAAGTTTTGCACCACATGTTCATGCAAGATATTTGTGTCCAAATATGCTCACAGGTTTTTGTCATATAACTCAAATGTATTTTTAGTAACCACTCTATAGACTCCAATAAACTCACTTAATGTTTTGTTTGACTGGAAAGCCATACACTACATAGCATTAATGTGTCCTTCTATATCTAGCTTTACCCTACAATAACTGTAAAAGCAGTGAGCCACTAAATTTAGGACTGATGCCACATAACTCATTTACATATAGCATGGCCATCTGTTCTTCTTTTGAATGTTAGAATTTTTATTAATAGTTCACCTGTTCCCTTTAATTATTTTTTTTTAACATCTGCAGCACACTCCCGCTGGCAGCTACATGTTCTAAATTAATGCAGTCAAAGCTACTTTCTTTAGTATATACACACCAAGGTTAATATGATGTTAGTTATCTGAAACAAAAAGCAAGAAAAAACACTAATAAAATAGAAAGAAACATAACTGAGATGATATTGTGCTCATATAAAACAAAGTAAATTAAAATGCAACATACAGGAAATGTCCTTAGTTTTAGTCCTTTGTCAATTTGGTCAATTTTGTCAACACAACAAGCATGAGGGGCCACTGGTGCATACGTTTATAGCGACTGAGTCAATAGCCGTCACAAAGTGTGTTTGTATTTTTATTCTGAACTAAAATCTTGCCTCTGACAAATACCTGCAACCCAATCCCCAGAATACATTTTGACAGTTTACATTTCTGCAACCCACAGATACATTACATTGCATGTTATTATGTAGCTGTAGTTGTATCTGAGTAAGAAAAGATCATGTTTTAGCATAAAATACCCACTGTTGGGGCATTATCTCTGGTGGAACTGCAGTGATGTCTCGGAAAAAAGTGTGGTACTTGTGGCACTGTCCCAGCTGCAATTTAAAAAACAAACAAACTGTAGAGGGTCCCTAAAAAACATGTACATTTTGTGAGACTAAAAAACTGCTAGAAAAGCAGCAATGAATTGTACTTGAAACAACAGGTTTTGTTGTTTGTTGGTCTCCACCAGTTGAGACCAATAATATAATATAAAAATACAATGTTGCTTGGTCGACGCTTTACCAAGGTATCACACCATCCTCCATCCCCTCCACCTTAAGTCAGCTCATGTACTGCATCACATTAGAAATGTTCATATGATTTACCACAAGATGCAAATGTTACATATTTGTGGTTTGCAGAAATGTACAGTACCAAATCTTTCCTCTGGTAACTGGGGTGCAACAAAACCATAATACAAAACTAAAATGAATCATTTTTAACAATAAAAACTAACCTGAAAGGAGAAAACCCACTCTGAAACAGAAACTAATCTGAAATGAAAACAAAAATTGAAAAAAACAAAATAAAAATAAAAATACAAAACTATAATAACATTGCTACACACAGAAACCCTTCACCACATTTTTGTAGGGGTGAAATAACTCTTTCTATACTCTAAGACACTCTGACTACTCAACAAGTCAAAGACTTTAAATCCATCAGCAACTATTTTAAGACATGAGTTACCCTTTAAGTCATTTATCCAACAAAAATGCCAAACATTAGCTGGTTCCAGCTTCTCAAATGTGGGGATTTACTGTTTTTCTGTTTCACCTGATTCTAAATTTAATGTTTAAAATGGCAGGTCTGACAAAACACGCAATAAGCAGACGTCACTTTGGAGTCTGAGGGATTGTGCAGGTCATTTCTAAGTATTATAATAATAATCACTCATTTAAACATTTGTAAATATCATCTTCATTTCATCCCAACTGTGGCCTTGCATCTGTTGTTCCCATATTATTTTTTTGTGAATGTCCCTTTAAAGGATTACATCATCCTCTTTGCTTCTGTTTTTTTTTTTTCATCCTCACCACATTTCTCAGTGTTCGGCCTTTTCTGCCCAGAGACAATTGGTTAATTCTCTGGTGTATAACACTGCCACCTCCTGATCCACAATACCACTGCCATCTGTGAGGCCAGCACACCTTTTGGTGGCATCTTAAGTTTGTCATGATATTTGACATCATACATTATATCTCAATGTGAAAATCACAGTCTTTAGAATCGAATGGCATCACTGTGCTGACTATGTTTTTTTAATCACATAATGTTCAGTGAAATTTTCATTAGTGGTAAGAACATGTACAACAGATTTAAGTGATGTATGTTCATCATTATTCCAATGTGAGGTGACTGGATACTGTGTGTGTGTGTGTGTGTGTGTGTGTGTGTGTGTGTGTGTGTGTGTGTGTGTTGATAGTGCTGTGGTGCCATCCTGTGGCAGAATGCAAGAACGAAGATCCATGAACAGAGACATTCTTAGTGTGCGCCATTCGCATATTTGAATCTATTGATTTCCAATGCATCTTTTGGATTATGTTTTATGAAATTTACTGAAGTAGTGTGTGGTATTTCAGTGGTTGTTTTTGTTGCCGACCGTCTCAGCTGACATCCACGAGTCTGTGACTTTAAGAGACGGTCATAACACCACTGCACAGCTTCCATTAATGCCTTTTTGTTATCTGCTCCATAAAAAGCTGGTGCTGGAGGGAAAGATTTTTCGGCACAGAGAGATTTTGTTCGGGTAAACCAATTTTTTTTATAAGGAGGACTAAGGTTGTCTGTGTTATTTTTCCTTATTTGTTTGTCTTACTGTGCATTTGCACAGGTTGTTACATTATTACTGGAACTCAGATGAGTCTCAAAATTGACATCAGTATATTTAACTTTATAAACCCACTGTGTTTATATTCACCTTTTCTTGGGGGGAAAAAAAAGGATAATAAAACCGGTAAGAGATTCAAAGATGAAAGTAGACTTGGATCATCTGGTTTTTACCCCGATTTATATTCCACAAAATATTCAATTTGGTCAGTCACAGCCAGTGTTGTACAATTTACTGAAAATAAGTAATTGGTTACTAAAAGATTATTAAATTACTTTACTATTATTGCATATAAAAGTAGTAGTTTTGAGAGAAAGTAACTTTTGCATTGCTTATGATAATCTGCTTCAATTCTCTTATTAAGGCACGCATACTTTGTATTTTTGTGTTGCTGGCACAGTGTGGAACCATAGACTATACAAATAATGGACGTAGTTGCCGTGACGTCACCTATTGGTGCAACAAATCTCATTTTGAAGCCTCGAGTTTTGGCATTTTGGTAATCTTCATCTTGTTTTTTTTTTTGTTAAGGAGCGAGGGTTGGATCTCACGCATCAATGGTAGAAATGCATGCCACTCAAGCGGCCCGTCTCATATGTGCAACTTAAAGCCTTATCAAAATGTAAACAGGTGAGATACATAAACATTCATCCCTGTGCAGTTGTCATGAACAGGGAAATTAGCCATAGAGACCAAAGGCTGTAAACATGTTTACTTCTGCTGTAAAGTTAGGCGTTTTAATATGGGGGTCTATGGGGACTGACTCGCTTCTGGAGCCAGCCTCAAGTGGCCATTCAAAGAACTGCAGATTTTGGCACTTTGGTGTTAGTTTCATTGTTCAGCCCAGGAGGTTGCTGCTTGTGTGGGACAAGGCAGCTGTTCACATTTTATCTAGGGTTTGATTGTAAGAAATATAGCAGTGAAAAAAAATTAAACACAATAGATATGTTTTGATAGGTATCGTGTTGTAGCCTCGACAGACCTTCAAATCATGCATCTCAAGTCTGTTTTTAATGCTCTTTTTTAACTCTTTGTCTATAAATAATAGACATAAAATAATTTTATTTAATATCTTTTTATCTGCCATCAGTATTCATATGTTGTTTACAAAAGAATGTTAGCATGTTTTGAACCTGTATTGAAATGTCCACCTAGAGTTAAGGAGCAAATAAAAAGTGAATTTATAGTAATGTAGTATGGTGGCATAATGCAATCACTTGAGAAAAAACTGCTGTGTTTTTACTGATTTAAAGAGACAATAACCTCGGAAATTCTTGTTTTCTGAATTAGCAAGATTATTATTTCGTAAAAAAAAAAAACAAGACTATTATCTCATTGGAGTCAAGTGAATGCATGAAACTTCTGTGATAATCACACTTTTGGTCTGACGATATTTTTCTTGCACACTCAGTGTCCTGATTTTCACTTGAAGTACTTCTATACTGAATGATAGAATTAAAACGGTCTCTTGCTACTCAATAAAAGGTGAAGTGAAAGGATTTCTTTGTAGAACTGATTGAATTTCTGCTTGCATTTCCCTTTTCGACATGGCCTTGTTACCCTCACAGTGTATTCACAAAGCCACTGCTAATATCATTGGATCCTCGCTGTCTGACTATAACGTATCCCTCAGCTGATCCTCCTGCTGGGAGGTACACGGAGAGTTCAGGAAGGCTTCAGCTGTCTTTGCAGTAACAGGAAATGCTTTGTGGCTTTAAATCTGGCTTTCAGCTCAAACATACGTCCAAAAGTAGCAGACAAACAAAATATCTCTTTTACTCTAGCATGTTATTCTTTATGAGGAACAATGTTGAATTGTAATAGTTTATTAGTTCACTGTAAAGGTTTTGCTTTGTGTTATGATACAAAAATGTAGCAATGTAAATGTCCAGTTCCATGCAAAAAAACCCCCAAACAAATAAAACAAAATATATATAGTATGTTGTATTTCAGTGTAGTTGACCTGAGCATGATTCTGTTTGTAGAGACCATAGACTGTATGTAAAGATCTTTATATACAGTCTGTGGCACTGACTGACAACCATAAACCTTGTTGTATACTTTATTGTAAACAGAGTTTAGAATATTTTCTTTCTTATCAATACAGACAAAAGATCAAAGACACTTAATGAATAATTTCTGTATTTTCCCACCTGGGCCTTATATTTGTCTAAGTTATGTATGGACTTTTATAACTGTTAAACAGGCTGCAGTGTAACCACTTAGGGCAGTTTGGCCCTCAATGTCCATTCACTGAAAGTACTTGTTTTGTGCCACTGACATACTACATTACTGGCTGAAAATTCTACTGTTGGTGTCTGACAACATTAGGGTGAGGATCCCTTCAGAGTAAGACCTTTTTATTTAACAATAAGATCCTTTTTTTATTCAGAAACACACTGTATTTTTTGGCGCTTTGAACACTTCAAGCTGAGTGCCATCTAGTTCTCTTATATTGGAGAGAAGGCAGACATCTCTGCGGTCTATATCTCTGAAAGTGACGCTTACCAAAACAATCTAGATTGATAAAAAAAACACCACAAGTAAGACAAATAGTGTGTATTTTTTGATTTTGGGGTGACCGTCCCTTTACAGTAACTTTCACTACCATCCTGTAGTGGGGGTAACCCAATGAGATGTAATGATATGGATATTTACTAGCACAAAAGTGTCAGCAAAAAGGCAAAAAGATGTCAAGAAAAACAGCACATACATGTAATGATGATAGCTTAATTGACTGCAAGAAAAATGGAGCTTACATCAGCTTCCTTCAGTAGGTGGCAGTATTGGGCCACACAGAATGAAAGGACATTAAATCATAGTAGTCCTGTCACTGACTCCTGTAGGTTGGCCTCTGTGAAAACCATCATATCATCTATGGTTTTTATTATTATTATGAATTTTAATCTATATGATTCTAACACAGATTTTGTAGAGCATAATGCAGCCAACTAATGTTTTCATTTGTGTATAGTCACCTAAAACTAAGAATTGTTATGTTGTTATCTTGTTGCACTGCCATGTTTCTACAGTAGCCCGGAGCAGACAAACCAAACACTCGCTATAGAGAGGGTCTTCAGCATTTCTTGTTACCTGAGGCCACCGTGGTTTCCAACACCCTTGGACAGGGTTTGGTTTTAATCTCACCACTAGATGCTCAGCCCAGTTACCAGAATAAAATGTTAGCATTGTGACTTTCTGCAAACCACAGATATATTTATATTTGTACATTTCATATGTATCATACAACATGTTGAAAGTGACATAGTTGGGATAGCATGTATATAACCCTGCGTTTCTCATCATGAGCAGAGGCTGGTGGATGACCTGACACCAGCTTCCAAGCAGCAGATAAGAGACTACTCTTTGAGACCATCTGACAACAAAGATGGTGTTTGTGCTGCAATACAGGGTATGTTGGGGCATTTCCGGCTGTGTTTGTAGTAAACAAATCAGGTATTTTTAATGACACTTTTCGAGCCATGATTGCTGCGAAGTAACAGGGTGTTATTTTAAACGACACTTCAGGACGTTTCTAGCTGTGATTTTGGCAACCTAACCAGGTGTGTGTTAGTGACAAATTTGCAGCCCTGTTTGTTGCAACAAATATGGGTATTTTGTAATAACACAGTTCTAGTCGTGTTTGTGGCAATAAAAACAATGTATCTTTTCACGACAAATCTACAAATTTCCAAATGTGGTTTTTGCAACCTTATAGGGTTTTGTTTTTTTAAAAATAAGATAGTCCTTTATTTGTCCCACAGTAGGGACAATAAGCATTGTTACAGACACCAAGGGGATATTGCAAAACAAGAAGCATCAATAAAACAAAGACAAAGCAATATAAGAGGTGAGCAACAAATTTAATGATGCATTTTTTTCAGCAAAAGCAGGGTTTTTTTTTTAAAGACATTGCGGCACATTTCCAGCCATGTTGTGTTTTTTGTGCTTAAACCATACCACATGTTAACCACAGCGCTGTGAGAACATTTTTAAAAACTGAAATGTAAAGTATTCACATATTTGCCACAACAGTGGTTTGCAGAAACATAAAATGTTAACATTTATTCTGGTGATTTGTTTGAGATGCCACTTAATTCTACACAGTGCTCGTTTAAAGTGCATTTTATTGTTTATTCTCTCAGACATATCGGTGATGTTTTCACAGTTTTGACTTACCCCTGTGTATCTGACAGTGCAGTCCCAAACACGAACAGTAATTTGTCACTCGGCTCACAGCTCTCTGGCCATGTGTTTTGCTCTGCTCAGCTCTCCTTCGCTAATCCCAGTTTGTCGTGACCTCTGACCCCTTGATGATATCTTATGTAAGGAGCTGGTTAAAGAAAGCACACGGGAGCAGCACATGTTGTGTTGCGCCAGGATAGGTAAGCTTATTAACAGTTACTCCAGGACGCCTGACAACAGCTACAAATAACTGCAGTAGTAGAAATAGTGAACCAAAGAAGTGATGACACGAGATGAAGGTGTCACACTCTGTTTACGGTTTTCTAAATACTCTTAGATTCCGAGTTTGGGACATGATAAAATTGGCTCTAGAGCACTGAACCGTACACTCGCTGTACATTAAACAGTATAAAGTTGCCTACAGGGTTTGTGTGTCTGCATCCAATTACATTCTGACATTTCACCCACCTCACTGACATAGAATAGTAAAAAGACAGCAGAGGGAGAGAAAACACATCGCATCAGTGGGCTTTTTTTCTCCGAATGTTCATCTTTTAAAATTACATGACCTCCACAGCAGAAACCTCTCTACCCCAAACACACACACACGACAACACTATCCTCTAACTGCCTTCCCTCATCTGTCCTTTCCCTATCAGTGAGGGTGAGTCACAGTGCTCCAATAGTCCAGTACGCAGCCATTAAAGCCTCTGAATAATCACACCAATGCTTACACTAAAGCATATCATTTTTTCTACTAACACAAGAGCGTTGTGATATTCAGTACAGTTTGTCCTCTGCTCTACTTTCTCTTTCTTTCAGGCTAAAATGTGAAGTCCCTCCTTCCAGTGAGCATGTGTCATGATTACAGCTGACAGTGTGTACTCTGCGGTGGTAGATACGCTGTCGTCCTCCAGTGTGACAAACAATAGAAACAATCTTGCAGTTGTGTGCAGCTGATATATATTGCTCTCTTGTTTGCAGGGTGCTAGAGAAAGTTGTTTTGTCCAACTGCGTCTTTTTTTTTAAAAAAAATCCCATCTGTCTTCAGTTTTCCATCAGAACTAAATTCATCCTCCTAAAATTGGACAAATGATCCTCTCCTGGCATCCTCTTGTTCTTAGTTTGAGCTGGAGCCTTTGACTGTGCAGACATTATTTTGATCCATCAGCTAAAGCTCGAGTGTCTCTCTTTGGACTGTTTTTTCCTCATATTTATCTAATACAAAACTTTGCTGTTCCACTGGGAATTCTTGCTCATCCTCAGTTTCCATATCCTGTAGGCAACCCTGAGGCTCGACTGTCGGTCCGTTCCTCTTCTCCATTTATTTGCCCTATTTGGCCGAATCACTCAAATGTGTGTCTCAACCCATTAGTATGTTGTGACATTTAATTTAATCTCTCTTTCAAGCCCCTGAAAACTTGGTTTCAAATCTCAAGTATTTCTCTTTGACACCAAATATTTATGACCAAGTGAACAACAGTTAAAAAATCACCCTTAATTATTATTTCCCAGTTAGGGTTACGTTTGATCCAATTTGATTTAGAGTAGCCTGGCAACATTAGCAACAGCCAGCTCATTATAATTTCCACGGCGTCTAGTATGGGAGTTTGATCAGTGGCTAAGCACCCTTTTAGTCCATTTCCACCTTTTTCAGCAACAGAGGAAGTCTCATCATTTTCCATTTCTTTCCAATGATGAGCTGGAAAAACAGTTGCGCAGTGCATGTTGGAAATGTTGTGGTTAGTTTGAAGTAGGGGAGAAAGAAGAGTGAGAAAATCAGAGTTGGGCAGAGGGAAGTGTGGTGGATGGGTTCCACAAGCATAGGATTTATGTTACAGTATATTGTTAAAGTTATAATAAACATACACCCCTTTCCACCAAAATTAGTTTGTGCATATCTTCTTTTTTTTTTCAAACACGTGTAAACCTGCTAAAAATAGAGTATAGACTCCTTTCGCATTGCAACTAGACCAAAGCTGTGTGTACACTACTTTGCAGCAGACGAGTATGCCTTGTGTGTGGGGTTTTTTTTTGTGTGTGTGTCTGTTTGACGTCAAGGACAGGTTGGAAAACAGGTAAACAGTAGACAACAGCATGAATGGAGGCCTGTGAAAACTTAACGGTGGATTTTTTATATATCTCTTACCTAGTCAGTCTCTCTTTCAAACTTGGTGCAGACTAATTTGGATCAATATTTTAGTGCTGCTTAGGAGGAGACGGACGGTATTTAGTGGCTATGCATCATGGCATTAAGTTTAAGGGGCTAAAATTAGTGTATTCACCCAGGTGTTGTGTTTCCATCAATGCCAGCCGGAGGTGAAAAAAACCTGTCTACTACAGAGTCATTGACCCTGGTGTGAATGCCAATTGTACATATTTCCATTGCATTAAAAAGCCTGATGTTAGCAAGTTTTCTGTTTCATTTGGATGAGGCTATACTTATTTAACCCAAAATATGATCTTTTTTCTAAACCTAACCAAGTAGTTTGGTTGCATAAACCTTAAGTATATGATGTCACCTTTTTCCATTGTAGCCCCGCCCACTTCAAACCAGTGAGAAAAACACAAACACAGAAATCTCTTTTGTAAAATAACTAAAACTGCTCTAATTCTAGCAGAAAAGGGTAAATAAATGGGGACCTCTCATAAAAAATATGGTTCCATAGCAGTACTAGGGCTCAACAACTCCAGAGGGTACTTTAAAACATTAAACTATATAATAAATAAATTCCTTGATTTAGGATTTAAATTTGTAAAGCCTGACTTAAACTAGCTCCAAACAAGGACGTTTATTTTTATTTTTAATTCTTAAGTAAGTCATATCAATACTGTCATGTCCAAACAAGTCAGTTACCTAATATTTTGGCATCACTGTTCCACAACAGCCTAGAACATTACAGCAAGACCTCTTCACAAGATAACAAGAAACAGTATCGTCCCTGCTATTTCTCTTCCCTTTTCATGATAGAATACTCTATAAAAATTACCGCCTGTTCTCCAGAATACCGTATATACTGTTGAACCCCCTTCCCTCAAAAACCTGAGGTCCTTTTATCAGAGCTTTTATCTGTCACTCACTCAAGGACAAAATCATGTGGTTCAGTAACTGACCAAAAAATGATGGAATAATCTTTCCTCTTCTGTTAGATTTCTTTGAGTCTATTCATGATTTCAATAAAGGACTTAAGAAGACTTAAGGCTTTTTTTAGACAGTGCCTGACCTCTTATTTTTATCCTGTTTTTGTCTGCATGTCTTTGGGTGAGTGATGCATTTGTCCCACTTTTTGGACTGCAGTTATACTTACTCCTTTCTGTCCTGTAAAGCTCAAAGTGTCCCCCCAAAAAAGAAAATAAATGAATTCAATGATTGTAGCAAATTGCCCACTAACAAACACACATACTGGTGAATCTACTGTTTCAAAGCACACCAAAGTGAACATTTGACTTTAATTTAAATTTAAGAAATGTATTTTCTGAAATGGTGCTTTATAGTATGTGAGACCTTGTGTAATATGTATGCAGATGGCTGTAGAGTGTCTGCTTGAGGCAAGCCAAGAGGTGCTAAGGCATCAGGGGACAGCAGCCATGTGACCATGGTTGCAGGGATTGGTTTAGTGCAGATGTGACATCAGCGAGCCTCCCACTCCCTCCCTCCTCCCCTCTCTCTCCCAGACTCACTCTTCCTCTCTCTTCCTCGCTCTCTCTCTTCACCGCTCTGCTTTTTTTCCTCCTTTGCCTTTCCTCAGCATCCCCCCTCTCAGAGATGGCGTGTGTCGGCGCTGCTCGGACAGCCGGGGCCTAACGTGCACGCAGAGAGGACCCCGACCATCCCCCGATTTGCTGCATATTCTTCGGGTGTTTCCTCTTACTGTGTCCTCCACCGCTGCTGCTGCTGCCTCTAAGCTCTCCCCCCACCCCACCTCCCTGTGCGGGTGTCTGGGAGTTGGGCCCTTGGGGGTAGAGGGAATCAACATCGTGCTTCGCTGGGGAGCTGTGCAGAATTAGCTATGCCCTGCCCTGACATCCTTTGACCGGCTGGATTTCTCCATTTCTGTCCACCTGCGCAGCGGAGGGCAACATAGGATGAAAATCTGCAATCATGATGCAAGGTAAATGATCTGTGCACTCCTTTATCTCCCATGTTTCCCCCCTGCGTCCTCCTCCTGCCCTCTTGTGTCCTGCTGGGCCATTAAAGCTGCTGAATCCAGTGATGTGATCTGTCGTAACATGAGGACCTTTTAGCTGAAATGAGCTACATGCACAACCAGTGTGACAATGTCGCTGTGAGTGTGTGATGTTGTTCGTGACAGATTCAGAGACAATGTGGGATAGAGCGAAGGTGTGTGAGGTGTTGGTATGTAAAGGAAGAGCAGTGTAGTCCTGCACCTGCCAGTGTGTGTTTGCACGTGTCTACATGTCTCTGTGTGCATGTGAACATTACAGTTCTGTCTTTAGTTGCACACCCAGGCTATGTCATGTAATTATGTTTTTTGGGGAGTCCAGGAAGCTGCACTCATTCACCTCTGCTGATGATATCTTAACATATCAATAGGGCAGGTGATGCTTGAACCATCTGGTGCCTGTGTTTCATATAGTGAGGTAAAGGCTGATATGCCAAAGTTAACTGTGGTGGAATGAGCTAAAGTACATCGTAACTATGATGAAGGAGCTGAATCATAGATCTAACCCTCCATGACAGATGCTGGGCCTTTCCCATCCATTAATGCCAACGTGGTAATGGAAGTTAGCTATTATTAGCAAAAGGCCTGCAGTCAGCATACCATGATGTACTCAGTTCACGAGCTACACAACAACACAGATATGATGTCACATGCTTATCATGGCCCCCGTTAGCCACACGTGCAATGCTAATTGCACAGTATAGGCTGTCAGGTGTACATAGTGACATTCAGTGCATGTTATTTGGACTCAAACATAGCTGCAGTACATGTGCTGCCATGACAACCTTTTGTCTATGCATATGGCCTTATCATCGCTATAACAAAATAACTAAATGCAGTATCTCATGAACATGCACGGTTCAACATTAATGCTTTTAGTCGGTCAAGTGGGTCAAAAATCCACTTGAAAGGGTCAGTTTTTACTTGCCAGTATACAGTATAAATTGTTTTATTTAATGGCAGTCAGTAAATGACAACAAAGCTCTAAAGGCCCAGACACACCAAACCAACATCGTAGAACTAGCAGCAACAAAAGGTGACTTCACATTGCCAGCAAGTATGTTCTGCACCTGCGTGAGAGGTAATAACTCTCCATACCAGCAGACGGTGGTAGTCTGAGATCGTCACCCAAAAAGGGAGACCGGAAGACCTTCTTGACACTAATTAGCCAGTCAGCACAATCCATTGTTGAAAGATCAAAGCATATTTACTATGTACCAATGAACAACAACACAAACCGCTCGGAAATATTTCTGCTTAAGAGTTCATTGGATTAAAATAAAGAAAAAAATCATTACTTACATAACAAGTTTGTTTCGGCCTCACTCCTTCTTGACTTTCACTCTCTGATTCATTTCCTCATACTTACATTGTCTGTTCTGGATAAAAAACAATGCGGTTAATTCATTATTACCCCTTGCTAGAATGGGCGAGTAAGTTAGATTTTCAAGCCTATTATGGCAAGTCTAAGATGCAAACGACCCCTTTTTGAACTACTGGCCGATAAGATTTATTAACTGGGGTTTGACATGTGTCCATGGTCCATACAAGTGTTTTGCATGCTTCAGTCCCATAACTTCAAATCATTGACCCAAGTACCAAAGTATGGTGTTGGTATGTACATTTCATTTGTACATTTCATACATATCATATCAGCATTTCTGAAGAGACATAATGTTAGTCCTGCTTACTTTTATATGACCTGACTGACTGTCATCTGGACATGGAGTGGATAGTGGACAGCTACCTCCTGGAAGAGATGGCTGCCAAGCTGCAGACCAGACCAATGAACAACAAAAACGATTAGCGGTATTTCCAGTGGCGATTGTGCTACCACAATCTTGTGTTTTATGCCAAATCTCTCTTTTCTTTCCGTAACCAAGTGGTTTTTGTGCTTACACATAATCACACATTAATCACTGTGATGCTGAAACGTAAAGTTTCAGTGTATTCAATGCATAATAACATACCAATGGTACATATTCGTGGTTTGTAGAAACATACAATGATAGCATTTTTTCTGGCATCAAGAAGTGATAGATACTTAACACCAGATTTCGTTCTTTCCAGGCAGCCGCTAAATGCAGTTTATGACAGGACTGTATGAAAATCAACGTACCACAACTTGAAACCTTCTTGAGATAGGCGATAAATTGCTGGGAACACTTAGACAAGAGGATGCACAATGCATCATCAGACCACATTGTAAAGCCAATTAGAGGGTGGGCTGAGAAGCTTGACATCATGGAAAAGGGCTGAATTACAGTATTATATAAATTATAAGTATGAATTGGTAGAAGACAGAAGTGGGTGGTGGTAATGTGCCATTTGTTTATTTGCCAACTGCCAAGGACAAGGTTTTTTCTACAGTTTAACTCAATCAAAATAAAATTAAATTAAAATAAAGGTCAAAACAACAGCAAAAAGAATAAAATGCTGTACTTACAGGAAACATACATGTGCTCACATTTTTTGGTGTAGCATTTAACGTGGAATCTATCAAGCCGATTCTTATTCTCAGTTAGTCTTGGCTGTATCGCTTTTGTCGATCTTATTTAATTCAGACCACCTCTCTATCACGGAGATGTGGTGTTGTTACTGTTGGTGTACTAGATGTAGGTGTGTAAAGAATTTTCACACCTATGCACAACTGATAACCGGCATGAATAACTGACAGCCTGTCCGTTTTAGGAATGTAAGAAAACTGTGGGACACACTCTTTTTAAGCAGTGAAAGGAGGGACTAGATCAAGCAAGTTCATTTTGTCTTCTTATTTTTGATTATTTACTCTGTTTCTTTTCTATCTGATAGAAAAGAAACAGAACAAATAATCGAAATAATCAAAAGGAGGGACTGTTTAGAGACGTCTTCTTGCAGGTTTGCTCAGATATTTGTTGGAAACTCCATCATCAGAGATTTGAGAGGCAGCTCCTGAAAATGAGCTACCCAGAAATTCAAACCTCGAGGATAAACAGTCAGAAAGTTAAACTTTGAGGTTCATTCTTGACCTTAGAAATAATAGTTTCACAAAATAAAGTCAGGCACTCCTTGCAACATTTCATTTGGAGCTTTCAGTCACATCTTATAGCCTTCATCTGCAGCTGCAGTTTGCTCAGCTGTAAACTCCATCCATTGAGAATTTACGCAAAGAAGCAGACTAAATTAAACTCAGTTTATAGCAAAACCATTAAAGGAGAAGTAAGTAGGGTTTATTGGCCTCTAGGGGTGAGGGTTGGCGATTGCAACCAGCTGAAACTTATCCTGGTTTGGCTTTCTTCTGTGTTTATTGTTCAGAAAGTTTTTAACCGGAAGCCAAATTAGCTGCAGAGGCCTCCTCCTCTCCAAAACAAACACACCAGATGGTTAAAACCAATAATAACATTAAATAAAGAAGTTTCATGTTAAAAATTTTTTTTTTTGTTTTTTGACTCATCACGGAGGGGCTGCTTAAAAACAGTGGCTGACGCGAAAACATCAAACACGAATGGCCCCATCTGGAGCCACTGTTTGGTTTGATCAACCTGACTTTTGACAGTTTGGGGCAGAAACCAAGGGAGGAACTGGACCTCTTATAACTGGTCAGTGTCAGCATGATCATACCCACGTAGACCTCCTTGTACCTCGATTGACAGTAGTTGTTAAAACAGAACAAGAAGTGTTTCTGTCTTTATTGACAATATTGAAAATGAAGGAATGTCTTCATTTCTCTCGTCTGTTCTGTTGATGTGTGATGCTTTTGAAATGGCAGTTTTGTAATGTCATCTGGGCCTAACCTCACTAGTGTGGCCAAAGCTGAGCTCATACATTAATCAGTGGTGAAGAAAGTCCAGCTCTCAGTGGTTCATATTGTGTGCAGGATTTATAATGTGTGAGTGGCAGTTAATATTTGCATGTGTGAAATAAAATGACGTACTTGTGAGCACATTATATCATGCTGGCAACTGATGACATAAATGTGACGCCATATCAACCGCAAATTCAAAGGAAAAGAATAAAAAGCCATTCTTATTTTCAGGTTATACACAAAAGAAAATATATTTTTGCATTATATTCCACTTCTGCCAAATATATCCCCAAAATCCTACAGACTACGTCTTTAGATATACTGTTAAATGAGTGTTGGGCTCTTCTCAGGCAAACTTTGTATATGGGTTAGAAAAGCAGCAGTGCGGTCAGTCTGCTTGTGCTCCCTCAGTATGTATTCAGCATGTTTTGCACATATTAATGTCAGGATTGATTCTCTACTTTAACTCCTTATCACACAAGACACGTGCAGGTTAGAAGTGGACAGAAGGCTCGCTGTTCAGAGCTGTCTTCACTGATAAAGAGCCATGATGCAGGAATAATCTGTGCTATTGAGCAGCCCAGCTAGTTACTAATACATCACAGGCCCTGACATGTCCTTCAGTACCCGGGAGAGCTTCAGTGCCGCCCAGTGCAGTGCCTTCACATTTGTAGTATTCATTAGCCTTATTATTTTGATATGAATGTGATGGTTCACCAAATCAATGACTCAATATTTATTTTGATTTCAGAGTGCATTTGGTTTACTTTTCCTCTGTCCAGACTTGCAAACAGAAAATAAATAATCAGTACTGCACCCTATCTAGAAATGCATAAATAACTCGGCCATCGTCAATCTTAAATGTCTGTTAAAGGTTTTTGTTTTTTAAACACTTTCCACAAATTACAAAAAGAGATGATAAACATAGAAGACAACAAACTGAGCTGCCTCTGAACAGCACAAAATGTTCATCCATCCAACTGTCCATCACATGTGTCCCTGTTGCTCTTGTATGGATGCGAGAATCAACTGTGCTTTTTTTCTCTTCTGTAACACTGTTATGCAAACCAGTCACATGTCTCTTCTGGAAGAAACATGTTCCCAAGAACAGCCAATACACGAAAAAAGACAAAACTATACTTTAGCCACTAGGGAATTCAGCTGTTGGTCATTTTCTTGCAGTGCTTGCTGTTTTACAAATTTTGTAAACTTTCAAAAGTATCATACAGGGTACGCACTGATTATAAACAAATTTCTATGACATCTTTAACCTGAGCGAAGCAGGAGGATTGTCCATATTAGTCAACTCATTACGCTCCATTAAGTCATAAAAAAATGTTTCTAACGACAACTCAGTTTGCAGGCTCAATTGGTCACAGAAGTCTACAATTACATGGGATCATATGAGTGCCATAAAAAAAGAAAAAAAAGGAAATAAAAGCTGGAAAAATAAAGATAATTAAATAAAAGAAAAAATAAATGTATAAACATTAAGACAAAAAAAACATTTATTCATTTATTTTTATTATTTGTTAAATTGTTAGTTCATTTGTTTCCATATATATTTCTTTATATATTTAAGAAGAATTTATATTCAGTTAAACTTTTGACTTTTGTTTTTTTGTATACATTTTAAAAAATGCATTTATTATTATTATTATTATTATTATTATTTGTATCCCTTTATTTTCCTTACTCCTTTTTCCATTGCTTTTTCTATTCCTTGAAGGGCCAAGCTTTCAGTCAGCAGGCTTTGAGTGGGTCTTCCTGGCCAGGTTGAGTATTCAGTTCTTGCACACATGAATCCTGCTTGGGTGGGGGCATATTTTTTTTATTAATTTTTTTTAAAAAAATGTATTAATTTCCTGCCTTATCCTTCTCAGATTTTTTCTTTTTTATGGCACTCCTATGACTCCATAAATTTCATTGTCTCAATCCTCAAAATCATAAGTTTATCATCTTCTGTTTTAGGCATGGCTCTATTGATGGAAATGCCCGTCTGTCTGTGGTCAGTTGGTCTGGGCTTATGGGAAAAATGTTTTTAGTTAGTTTTTTGTTTTTGTAGTTTTTCTTTAGTGTTTGTTGATACGCACTGTTAGCCAGTGACACCGCGAACCAGAAATAAAACACAGATGAAGCATTACAAGACAATTCCACCTGGAAATACTTACTTGTGCAGAAACCTTTAGGCTTTTCACTGTATTATGCCCTTTTTGGTTTGTTGTCCCAGTGGTCCTGATTGGAGCTGTGTGGTGCCAGCCGTCAGTGCTGCAGGGGTCTTGGCACCCAGTTTGGCTGACGGCTGCTGCTGTAGTAGATCTCTCACCACTCTCCTTCCCTTGAATCCTGCTAATGAAGTGGGCGCATTGATCAACATTGTGTTCTTTTTCCATTTTATAAAGTCAGGGAGTGGACACTTAAGGGGATTGTATCTGCGCTGCCTCATTTTTTTGTGGAGGCTTTATTCAGATGGCAGGATGTTTGTTTTTTGGAGTTTACTCTAGTCTTGTTACTGTACATCAGCCTGTTACTCCTCTGTGTTATTTCCTTTAACTGTATTTTAATGACAAGATAGTTAACTTTATATAGGGCTCTAAAGCATTAAATAAATTTTTAATAATGTCGTTCTCCCTCTCTCTGCACTAGGACTGAAAAACCGAACAAGGAAGGCCCTGGGCTTACGAAAGAGAGACAAGGATACAGATGCAGCGTGAGTTTGCTCAGACACACAACACAGTTAACCTGCCAACTTTTGAACTTTGAGAATGTGAATGAAAAGAGCTTGGTATCAAATTGTACTTTACTTGAAAGTTTCTATTTCATGCTGCTTGATATTACACTCCACTACAGTTCAGGGGGATACTTGTACTGCACGTTTGTGTGACGGCTGCAGTTAGTAGTTCTGCAAATATTTTACATGCAAATATATAATCATCTTGTTTAATATGATGCACTTTAATAGATTAAACTCCCCCAACAACTTGTGAAATATTTAAAATCAATTCATCCTCTTGATGCATCAACAACAACAATCAAATAATTTGAAATGTATAATATAACAATTAATCCCACCCAAAGCAGCCAAAAAATGGTACAGGCCAAACTGTGTCTCTAGCACGAGTAGGAAAACTGCCAAATATTAGTTATTTGATATGTATGATATGTTTGATCAAATATGTTTTGTTTTTTTTTACTCATTCTCCGATGATATAGTTCTTGAGTTCCTTCAGATTTTGCCAATTTGAGGCTATTTTATTTATGCAAGGTTCTTGCACCCACTCATGTGTTTATATTTGTCAAAGTAAGGATAAAACCTCAAATATTCTAACGGCAATAGTCTAATTATATAATTTTTTTCTTTTTCCTTGTTGCTTCATATAGGAGTTCACCTGACAAAGACGGAACTGGAAGTGGAAAGAAAGGAAATGTAAGTGCATTTTACCTTTTCAGTGAAAAAAGTGTGAATTTTCTTCTCTGTTGTCTCAGTTCTCAGAATTTTTAAAGATACAGTGTCGTTTAGCAGAGAATATTATCCGAATACGATGAGTAAGTGTTGACTGATAATTTGGACATTGTTACATACTACCTCTATTGATTCAAGGTGTATTAGAACACACTTTTTTTCTGCATAATTAGGAAAACTCCTGTTTATTGCAACTTGGGTCATATTTTTTCTTGGTTTCGGCCATGATTTCTTTTTTGTTATAACTCACCACAGTAACTGCTTACATCTTGCAACGTCATGACAACAAATCTGACTTACTTGTTGTCTTTTCATCATTCTCTCCTCTCCTCTCCTCCATGTTGTTGCTAGAAAAAGGCCAATGGAGCACCGAATGGTTTCTATGGGGAGATTGACTGGGGCAGATATGTAAGTATGCACAGCCTACTCCTTGTTTTTCTTAATACTCTTACTTTTTGATGTTTCTGACTTTGCAGAAATGCTTACTGTGCTGTGGCACAATCAGTGTCATGTCATCTGCTGGGTTTAAAATACCGAATAAACGGTGAGAAAAGACTGATAGCTGCATATTCTGTGAGTCAGCAGGAGCTTCAGGCGGGAGGCTGACCATCTCAGGCAAGACATCTGTGAAATCTGATCTGCATTTATATGCAGAGCTTTTCACAGGGAAGAGTTTACCTCTGTTACAGTGTGTGACGGACTGGAAACGACTGTCACCTCCCTCCTCTCTTTTTCCAGGCCTCTCCTGACGTGGATGAGGAGGGCTTCAGCCTCCGGCCCGGCGACGAGGGCGATGATATCCTTTCAGTGAAGAGAGGAAGCAGTCCTCAGACTCTTGTCCTCCAAAACCATTGAGCTGTTTGGCTGAGTGACTCATTGGATGAGTGCTTCTCTGCATTAAATAGGCCAAATCAATAGTGCCTCCCTGTCTTGCCACGTCACATGTGTATGTCCCTGCAGCTGCAAAAAAAAAAAAAAAAAAAAAAAGGAAAGGAGCAGGAGGGCAGCCAGGGAGACACATTACACTCAGATTGGCTTTCCAGTTGTCTCTGAGTCACAGTTGTCATTATCAGCTGACCCCGCAGTTCTCTGGTATCTTTAGTTTTGGCTCCTGCAGGTGTCAGCAGCTATAAGTTTTAAATGGATTCATAGAGAGCTGGAATCATGGAAACTTCCCTCAAGCAGGATGATTTAGCTGAGACAGAGCAGACAGTTACAGAAGGTGTAACAGTTAACTGGGAGGTAGCAGACATAGACACAGAGCGAACATCACAATCCTCAGTTGAGACGCATTCATTTTAAGTGAATTCAACCCCCGCCTGACCATTAGTATATGAATGTCTCGCCCCATGCTACCATGAAGCTGTGAAAACAAAAATTTCTCACATGCCTCCATGAATGTAGAATCAAAAAACAGAGGTTCAAGGATGGCTGTCACGATCAAAGACAGCCTGGAATAAAATTCTGACAGTGTCAGAAATGTGGGATGAGAATCCCACTGTGCGACTGCTGTAACCAACTACATCTACTAACCAACCAATTGAAATGCAGCATGAAATGATGCGCTGATCAGTGCGACACTGTTAAATGATAGTAAGTGGTAATACTTATTTCGAGGTCTTGCTGCAAAATTGCCATGCCAAGATAGCCCCAGCAACCGCATCCACATTCTCCTCCTCCTCCTCCTCCTCTTCAGGCTTTATTCAACACACTTTAATGCAACAATAGCATTCGATTCATGTTTTTTAAAATTTTTCTCTTACCAATACAGCGGTGTAGATGGATGACGCCAACGACGTTTTGGTCTTGCGTATAGATGTTGATGGACGTTGGTCGTAACTGGCGATTCAGTTGGTGATGTCATAGTACAGTCTGCATACTTCAGACCTGATATAGTAACCACGTTCATTAAGATCCATGTTGCAGAGTGTAGCTTGCACTTAATTTATAAGATTGCGAAAATCTCACAGTCTGCGGGAGGCTTTACACAAACAAACTAACTGATGGAGGCAGTGGTAGACCGGCAAACTCCACTGATTTTTACATCAGTGGAGTTTGAAGAGAGCATTGGTAAGATTCGCTTTTATTTCAGTTTCACTTTGCAAAGAGAAGCACTGAGCATATGACTGAATTGATGAGACTTGGATTATACTGTACGAGATGTGTGAGAGTTTGTCAACATTTTTTGAAGAGTTTTGCTGTTGTTAAACACTCCCTGACTTCAAATCATCAAGAATTTTATCAGTGTTTTAATTCTTCGTTTGCTGGAGTCATGCAAGAAAAACAAAGATTTCTTTATGAATTCAACGTAATAGTGAGTTGTGCGGGTTGGGTAACTGATATACAAATGTTAATTTGTGGGTGAAGTATTCCTTTAAAAGAATGTGTCATCTTTAAATGCAGTAAACGATTGAATTAGCCTCCTTCATTCACATTGTCTTTCACTTATTCTGTTTTGTCCTTGACTGATGTTCACCATCTTCCAAAGGAAAGCACTTTTTCTCCTCCAGCGACTCCGAAGACGACGAGGACAGCAAGAAAAAGTTCAAAATCAAGATCAAGCCACTGGTGTCAGACAGTGCCAAGTGTGTCCCTCCATCTATGGACGAGCTAAAAGCCTCAGTGGGAGGCCTGGCACTCTCTCCATCTCTGGTGAGCACTTCTGATCAGCACTCTTGTTCTGCTATACAGCACTGAAGGGCGCAAATCACATACTCTCACACACTGCAGTTTATATATGTATAAGGCTGTTGAATTCGGTCTTACACTGTCTGTGTTTGTCTCTTCTTCTCACTTATCTGCTGTCATCTTGTAGAAGAGAAGTCCGGTAAGCCTGTCATTCATTTTCACATCTGTGTCACCAGCAACAACGATTGCACGGCATGAATTCTCTTGGAAGTGCTTGAGAAAGTCCCCCTCCCGTGTTAGACAGTTCAAAGAGTCTTTATGGCTTCACCCTTTTTTTTCTGCATGCAGTTCTGTCTCACCCTCTCTGCCGGTGTCCTTTCTAGGCCCTAGATGACCTCACTTCTTTTTGTTGACTTTTTTTTGTTCAGCTACAGCTTTACTTGAACCTGTCTGGCAAAGCATCTGTGTTACATAATGCACAGTAAACATAACACACACACGAAGCTGCAGACCTATCGATTTGGTCTCAGTGGAGCTTTCGCGCCGAGCCAACTGCCACATTAAACTCGGTGCGTGTTGGTCGTATTGTGCTCGTGATCTAGAGGGTGTTATGGCTCATGTTGCATTATTAAGGCTTTGCGGTGCAAGTAAAGAGGTGCGATGTGTGCAGTTTTAGTTGGTGTCCATTTGACTGATTTGTCACCCACTCTCTGACCCAGGTCTGTTCTCTCTTCCTTTTTGCTGGTCTCAGAGACGCAGCCCGGTGAGTTTCTTACACCATCTGCTGGCTGTTTCAAAGTCGACAGCCTGATACACTGCTTCCTTATCTCTGCTGCCAGACCCCTTTAAAAGACATATTTTTTCAAATGCAGAAAGTAGAAGTCTACACAGCAAAATAAGAATAATCCATCTGAGTCCATCATGATTTAGTGCTAAGTTTACATTTTTTATTTTCCTAAAACTAGTGAAAAATATGAATCGGCTGTGATAAAAAATGTTTGCATGTCCAATGCAAATCAACTCATTAACATGGACATATTTTCTTCTCATGACTAATGTGATGTGCCTGCGTTAAAAAAATTATATTTTTAATAAAGAAAAGAAAAATGTCTTATAAATCTAAAAATATCGATCTAAATGGAGCAATAAAATGATTTGAGATGGATGTTTGTTTGTGGTGTACACTTTCACAATGTAATGTCTGACTATATTCTCATTTTATCTTTTGTTTGGATTCTGTCTTTTACAGGGGCTGATAAAAAGGAATTTGTCTTGTAAGTACTCCTATTGCTAACAAATTTTGCAAAAAGGAAAAAAATGCTAATATAATAACAATGACAAACATTCTCATGATTAGCAGCTAGTAGCATTTTAGTTTACCGTGTTAGCATGTAAACTTTTGCTAATAAGTGCAAAACGCAAGTGTACAAGTGTAACTGGCTGATGGGAATTTCATTAATGTTGCTCATGAACCAAAATAATAAAAACTTTATTTATATAGCATCTTAAAAATCTCTTCAAAAAAGGGCTTTGAAAGAGAAAAACAAATATCAAAAATGTCAATACGAATAGATACAAATACAAATAAAAAGAAAGAAAGAAGTCACTGATTCTGTGAGTATATTACCTCAGGCAAGTCATACAAAGCCGAGGGACTTCCATGGCAAAAGCCCAAAATGTAAAGAAAGGAAACTGCAAACTGGCTCAAACAGGGCCAACTTTTCTGCTGTATAGCTTGGGGCCAGAGCCAGACATGGTTTGTAAGACACCTAGTATTAGTAAATATTAGTCAGTAATAGTAAGTATTGGACAGAAAAAAAAAAATTTTTCTCTTGATGAAAATATCATCATTCACCTTTCACCTTCCCCGAGTGGAAGATAAATGTCTGTTTAAAATTTCATGGCAATCCATCAGATGGTTGTTGAGATATTTCAGTCTGGATCAACTGTCAGGCCGACATTTCCATCCCTAGAACCACGCCCATATATCGCCTATGAATAAGCTTTTAGTGATGTTTTAAATAAAAAGTGCAATAGTTGAGTTGTTGCTGTTTCTCTCAGGTGAAGAGATTGCCAGACCCAGACGCTCCACCCCCACACCAAGTCCTGCCCCTGAGACGCCAAGGTCTGTCCAATTGTATGTTATTGGTGCTACCACGGATAGAATAATATAGGTTCATTAATTTGTTGTTTTTGGTGTGTTTCCTCCTGCAGTGAAAGGCTGTCGCAGAACGTTCCTTCCTTTTTTGGGCTGCCTTCAGAGACCAAATATGCCAGATACGATGGTCTGTCCCCTACCCATATGACATAACATCAGTTGATACTAAGGATGTCATGTAGCACATGACAAAATGCAAATATTATTTTTGTAAAAAAAAAAAAAAAAAAAATCACATAATGATAATTGAACCCTTTTAAAGCTGGTGCAACACCAGTTTTCTTTTGCTGCTTTCAGACACTTTTCACAGGTCTTTAAAACTGAACTTTGAGCAAAATGCAGTTTCTTTCAAAAACATGGGAAAAAGATAATTAGCAACTTGGTAAGAAATGTTCTACCAATTGTGAGAAATTTGTAGATTTAAAAAATTATTTTTTTTAAAAGGTTGGGAAAAATATCAAGGGAAAATACGTTTAAAATTATGCTCCAAAATTATTCTTTTTTTTCTTCCTTTTATTTATTTAATATCAATTCAATATATGTATTTATTATTTATTTATTTTCTAATGTTAGGGTAATTTTCTTGTACTTTTTTACTAATTTCTTGTGATTTTTGGGGGGTCATTTCTTCTTTCGTTACTCTGCCTTTTCCCCATGTTTTTGAAAGAAGAACATGACAGGAAGAACAGACCCCTTAGGTTCCTGGACCTCACTTTGCGAATCACTGATGTAGCATGTGCAGTTTACAGAGGTCAATTTTCTGTGTTGTTATCCAATCACAGTGGTCCCCACTGACGTATGGGGAGAATCAAGACCACCGTCAGAATCACAGCTGAGCAGAAGTTTCCCAACAGGAGGTGAGCTGGCATGAATGGCTGCAGTTACATGCACCCCAATACTCCCCTACGATTCCAAACTGACAATATTCTGAATTTGATGTGGGTCATGTAAACAGTTTATTCCATTTAAATGTTCTGAATTAGTTTTCCAAATTTAGCATTTTCTGATCAAGACGTGGCATTACATTAAGACATATGCTGGTATTATTCAGGTTTGAGCATTATATTCAATATTGGAATATTGTCTTTTTTTTTAAGTTTGTGCAAAAATCTGACTATTTTGTGGATGAAAACATCCTGAAAGATCCTCAGTAACATCAGTGTATGTCTGAAGTGTTGTACTCTGTAGTGCTGACTTGTCGTCCTTGTTGCAGCTCCTCCTCCACTTCCTCCAAAAAACATTCCATCAAGAAGTCATTATGGCTATCCTTCAGACTCTGCTGGTAAATTTAGCCTTAACAACATTATTTATCAACCATATAGTTTAATCCCATCAGAACTTTGATCTAAATTCTCCCTCCAAATCTTTGCAGCTGACCTACCCAATGGAAGGGCAGCTCGCAGGTCTGCTCCCATCTACCTGAACGTCCTGTCCCCCGCCTCTTACCGAGGCTCCCCTGGCCCTGACCTGGACGACGTGTTTGGCCCCATGGACCTCACCCGCACCAGTGAGGACACAGTGTCACCCAGATGGGTTACATTCACCAATGACAGACCCCCGCCACCTGATGAACCCGCACCCCCTCCACCACCGGACTCTCCTCCTCCGGACACGCCCTCGTCCACCCCCTCCACCCCCTGCCTCTCTCCAGGACCACCACCAAATGAGCCCCCGCCTTCGCCGCCACCATTTTCTCCTGGATCTCCTCCTCCTTTCACGCCTCCGGAATCACCCCCCTCCATCGTGCTTGGACCTCCTCCTCCGGATGAACCAGCCCCTCCCCTGCCTCCCGACTTCTCCCCATCTAATTCGCCCCCTGTATGCTTTGACGATGAGGCGATCGATGAGGAGGTGCTGCAGTTTGCGGAGTTCTCATCGTCCCCTGCCCCCATCAGCCCTGTGCCCCCTCTGCCAGCGGAGCGGAGGTCTCCTCGGACCGGAGTCACATCCCCTTTGGTCCTGGGGGGTGTGGGGGGAAAGAGGACTCCAGAGGGAGCGTACCTGAGAGATGATATCTCAGACTTTGTGGGTTCACCCAGAGAGCTGACACCGAGCTTCAGGGGCACGCCGCCTCCTCTCCCTCCAACCACCTACAGGTCTATTATGTCTTCCCCAGGACCCTACTCAGGCAGCGGTGAGTCCTCTCTGTCTAAATGTTTACAGTGCTTAACTGAGTTTTCACTAAGGCCCTCAACCGGGGTTACTGTTGTCAAGCCTATACAACTTTTACACCTGACACCTGTACTCATCATTAAGAGATATTCCAAAATAAATAACAGCATATATCTGGAATTATGGTTCTAAAATATCCAATGGAAGAAGTTCCATTCTTGTGAACGCTGTATCTAAAAAAATACCTTGAGGGAATTTGTTCAAATTGAGCACAAACATCCACTTTGAGTAAAGGATGGTAATGGTACATCTGCCTCATTCTTGTGAACACAATATCTCAAGAACTCTTAGAAGGAATTTCTTTATGTTTGACATAAACTTAACATAAACTATCAAAGTTACTCTGACTTCTTGCAACATTTATCTACAACAATTCCAGAATTCATTTGTTAATTATGACAGAATTTCACACAGATGAGGATGAGGATAAATTGATGATTTGATGACTTTTTATAAACAAAAGGTCAAAGTTCAACTTCACTGTGATATCTAATGTTCTACAAAATACTTTCCAACGTCATAAGTAAGGAACAGAGGGGGAGATATTTGGTCAGATGCTAAGTTGGTGACACTGACCTTGGCTGCCCACCTTGAAACTGTGCTGACTGTAGATCCTCTTTGCTGCCAGGGGGAAGATGTGTGTGAAGCGTCCATGTTACATGGATGTAAACTGGAAGTGCAACTATAATGTGCAGAGGCATACAAATGATTCGATAGTTCTAATTTAAATTTTTTTTTTTTTTTAAATAAAATTTTTTATTTATTTATTTTTTTTAATTTAAATTAGCTTCTTGCCATTTTAACATTAACACAAAACACTGCATGACATTAAGTATGTTTGGAGCAGTATTTATTTATTTTTGTTTTTGAACTTCTGTGTGTCCTTTAGCTGGGAGTGTTTGAAAAACCAGCAACGTTTGAGGTGTTTTCTTACATGTTACTGAATGCATTAGCTGATTCTGTGAATTAATCAAAATACTTAAAATGTCAGTTTGACAACTTTGACAGTTTCATTTGTTTGTACTGGCTCTCTTCAAGCACTTTAAAACAAAAACAAAACAAAAAACAATTTCAGGAGATATTTTGGAGATAAAAAGTCACGGAGCACTCTGGCAGCACTACAGCACTGCAGACATGAGTGGAAATGTCTGAGCAGATGTTGAGTTACAATCTCTCTCACTGTGATCTGAAGGCAGTGCTAACCACAGACACTGGTATGTGCTTCAGGCCCTTCGTCCCCAGCTCGTCCCGCCACGCCTCAGTCTCGAGGCAGTCCGGTCCCTCCGCCTCCTCCTCCTCGACCGTCCTCACGACCAAAGCTGCCTCCAGGGAAACCAATCACAGACCTGGTACATGTCCTTTCATTTCCCTAACTCTCGTTTGTGTTTCAGTTCCTCTCCTTTGATGACTTTTCATTCTGATATTTAAATGAAATAGATGAAAACTAACTATTAAAGATAAGTTTGGTAATTTTCAGATTGGATCCTAGTTTCCCATGTTTTTATGTCTAACTGACTAATAGAAACAATTTAATAAATTAATTTAGTATTGAGCGACAAAACACATTAAAATAGAACATCAATTGTACACTATCAGTATCGTCCACTAACAGTGCTTGTCTTTTTTGGTAGCCTCTGATTGTTATTTTAAGCGTCTGAGTGCGTCTACATGGACATGAATAACCCTTTTATAATTGTGTTTTTGACGTATCCACTTTATGTGTTTTTTGCATGTAAACACCATAGTCCAATTATGAGAAATCCAAATTTTCTAGCTGGAGTAACTATGATGTATACACGGAATGTAAATAACCCTAATTTCTCTGTGCTCATGTAAACACCATTTTCCAAATATGATCATAACCGGTTTAAGCCTCATAACCAGGTCACTCATGTTCATGTAACCGCAGTCAGTACAGAAAGGATCTCTGCAGGTATAGACCTTTTGTTGAAAAGTAAGATTTTTTTTTTTTAAAGAAGAAACAGTCCCAAAATGACTATCCCCAAACCCACCAGACTTCATGCAAACACTGTAAAATAAACTTCATTCAAAGTTGACAGTAACAAAATAAAACTCACAAAAACTGTCTTGGTTCATATTTCCACTCTTCCAACAATCACCAGTTCTGGTTTGGTTTAAATAAACCTGTAATATACACACAGTTAGATGTGAAAATAAGCCGGCTCTTTACACGGTAGAATGATTGTTTCTAATTTTTATGTTATTGAAGTTAGGTTGGCAATTTCGGGGCTGTTTCTGGGAACAAAAAGGATCTTACTCTTCAACAACAATGCCAAATTATGTTGCGATCCTTTTCATAATGTTGTTCGACACTCAGAATAGCAATCTGAGCCTGCCAGTGACATAACAAGCAGTATTAGTGGATGGTGCAGTGTCTCTGAGTGGTTACATTGCAGCCTGTTCCGTGGCTGCTGCCGTCAGCCTTCTCACTCAGTACTGGACCTGTTTAAAAAAACTTGTCTCCATTAGTCAGTTAGACACAGAAAGGTGGGAAAATAGCATCCAGGTTAAAAAATACCAAACTTATTTTTTAATCCAATTGTTGTGTGCCGTCTCTAGTCTCGGCCCTTCAGTCCGCCGGTTTCAGGCAGCCCCCCACCTTTCGCCCCTCTGGCCCGGGCAGAAAGCTCTTCCTCCATCTCCTCCATCACCTTACAGAGTACAGCATCCACTCCGACCTTAGGAAAGGACCTCAACATGTCCTCAGCAGGTACATTACCAGCACGTCATCCTGCTCCTCTGGTTTTTCTTCAGCTTCACATCTCAGTCTGTATCCATGTCTTCTACCGCTCATCATCGTGTCCCTGCCTCACAGTCTTGTCCTTCTCCATGATTCTCTCCTTCTCATGTCTCTGCTCACTTAGAGGCCTCACAGCCTCTGGTATGGTTTGACCACGGCAGGTTTTATTTAGCTTTTGAAGGTGAGTCGAGCCAGAACGCTGCTGTAGTCCCACCAGTACATGGACTGTAAGCGCCTGCCCTCCTTTTATCTGCAGTCCTCCCCACATTCATGTTTACTGAGCCAGAATATTGCTGCCCATCCCATCCCATAGAATCTGGCTTTTAGATTGATTGTTGACTTTTGATTTTTGGCTTTTTTTGCTTTATACTCCCCTATCCTTTGTGTATAATCCAAAGCAGAACATTTTAGTGTAGTGAGAAGGAGCGGAGAAAATACACATTTTCTAAGTGTATTTTGTGTGTTTTTTTCAACAGGATGCTCCAGAGGACCCAGTCCGCTTACCATGGGACCCCAGGACACTCTGCCAGTGGCAGCTGCCTTCACAGAAACCATCAATGCCTACTTTAAAGGCGCAGACCCCAGCAAGTAGGCCCACACAGAATACAGAGACAGATGTTAATTTTGATTTTGTCAGGATGCAGAGTCTTTGTTCATAGACTAAAGCCCTGTTGGCACTGGACCAGTATTACCTGAGGACCTCTACCAATTTGTAACAATTGCACAGGTCGTCTGTGATCTTAATCCTGTGTGAATCTGCCATAACTTTTCATGGCAGAAAACAAAGTACAAATTCCACTGCAAATGACCCTCCATATGTTGCCACACACAGAGGTCATATGTTATAGATGTATATAAGTCCTGTAGCAAATGACATGGCAGTGATTTGGGGTTGTATTTTATTTTATTTTATTTTATTTTATTTTATTTTATTTTATTATATTTTATTTTCCCCAGCACCTCTTTTCTGCCTCTTTCCTGGTCAGGAATAACAGAGGCACTTACTAATGAAAGCTTTGACACATTTTTGGTGCAAATTCAGGAGACGCATTTGTAGACAGGGCAAGTTCAAATCGATCAGAAAAAAGATAAATCTCAAAACATGATGAGATGGATGACCTGTGACAATGTGTGGCAGAATCAGTTCTGTTTGTATAACCCACATTAGAAGAAAAAGAAAAGCTGCTCCACCAACTCATGTGACCAAATAGCTCTGGAACCTGAACTGACCCGTCAACACGAGATCCTTAGCCCAAACCAAAGACCAAAAACCAAATCCTATAACAGCCATGTGCTGTTAAAATAATTCAGTAAGACAACGTGCCAACAATTTTAAGGACATTTCCTAGATGTGAAACCAAGATAATACATTTTAAAAGACAGTAAGTCAGGAAATACAATTTAAATACCTGACTGAAGCTGCTCTCATGTTCCTGGTGGGGCAGAACACAGAGCTGACACCAAGTCAGAGGAGTAAAATGTGAAGAAAAAAAAGGAAAATTATTATTATTCTCAATGTATTTTTATGTATTTGTTATCCAGCCCCCGCTGTCTGACCTGCATGTTTTTTTTTTTCTCCTAGAACCAAACAAGGTAATAAGACAAAAGACAGTCTGTGTATTAGCTTTGTTGCAGGTTACCCGCTTGATGCAGAACTCTGATCACTGCTAGTGATGCTGTGTGGTTTTTTTCTGTTGTGTAGACAGAAGTTACAAGTGACTGTGTGCATCATGTCTGGGTAATAATGTCAGTAAATTCCAGTGAAATACAGTTTTACCCCTTGCGAATGTGCAGTATGAAACACAGACATGTATGGTAAATAGGGTCCCCTGGTAGAACTAGTCCCATGTGAATTAGGCTTAATAAAGTGAATACATTCCTGGCAGCTGCAAAAAGACTTTGCACTTCAGTTTTGACACTAAAGGGATTCTGGGAGTGTGTGTTTTTCTTTTGCGTCATCTCTGAGATCTGCCTCTTCTTCTTCACTCTCACTGTCCCAGATGTGTTGTGAAGATCACAGGGGAGATGGTGCTGTCCTTCCCTGCGGGCATCACCAGGCATTTTGCCAGTCACCCAACTCAACCCATCCTCACCTTCTGCATTAACAACTACAGCCGACTGGAGCAGGTCCTCCCCAATCCACAGCTGCTGTGCTGGTAAGAATAACGTCACAGGCAAACACAAACACCCAATAGTATCACTGGTCGTTGTTTTGATAATACACACATAAGTTAAATCAATCATGTACCTCTCCCTTCACAGTGATTCCACAACAGACAGTGTCGACACCAAGGAGTTCTGGGTGAATATGCCAAACCTGATGAGCCATCTGAAAAAAGTGGCTGAACAGAAGCCTCAGGCGACATACTACAATGTGGATATGATCAAATATCAGGTGTCAAATATCAATTTGTCTGCATATCTAGCTGATCTGACTATAGTGTCTATTCATTCATATGTGTGTTGAAATCTTTAAAAGCAACCTTAAAAAATTATTCAACCAGGATTTTGACAAGGACTGATTTATACACATTATTTACATTATTTTATACACTTACATTTCTGTATTTATTTTGTAAAACTTTATTCTATTAATATGTTATTTTATTATTATAAATACAATATATTTGTATCCTTCTTTTTTATTTAATTATGATGTACTTTTAATTGATTTTATCTAGTTTTTAGTTTCCTTTTATTTAATTATTTTTATTTTTATTTTTGTTGTTGCTGTTTTTATTATTGTTTCAATCTAGAATATCCAAACAGAATACTGTTTACATGACCTTACATGGCAATTTCAGTTTGATCGATTGACTAATATATAGATCTCACTGTCTTGTGTTTTGGTTTTTGCCAGGTGTCAGCAGAGGGGATCCAGTCCACTCCTCTAAACTTGGCGGTGAGCTGGCGAGGCGATGCCACCAACACAGACCTTAGAATAGACTACAAATACAACACAGAGGCCATGGCCGCCCCCGTGCCACTACACAACATTCAGTTCCTGGTTCCTGTTGATGGAGGCATGGCCAAACTCCAGGCAATGATCCCGCCCGCCACCTGGTAAGCACTCTTTGCACTCAGGAGCGGCTATAAGGGTTCAAGTTAGATGCTGTGTTGTAAGTTTTAAATGTGCATTTTGAATCAAAAATGCAGCTGTGGTCAAAAAGCTTCATATGTCTAAACACTATCTTTGGTAAACATAGGTAAAGGTCATCCATGTCAGCAAAAACCTCAGGCTTCAGACTATTCTGAATTCTCTGTTTCCAACATTTTTCTGCATTCAGGACAAGTTGGCATCAGTTCATGATGACGTCAAACTGCAGACCACTGTTAAAAACCAACAAACAGCAAAACTGGTTTGAGATTTACCAAGTCATTGCTGCGTTTCCAGCTGATTTTAGGCACCAAATGTGGGTGTTTATTTAATCTGTCGTTTTTTCAAGCTAGGATACCGCCACAAAAAGCTATTGTCTTTTATGTAGGTGTTACTGCATTTACAAAGGGAATTGTGCCCCCAGAGCCGTGTATTTTGAGCCCAAATGTGATCTTTTCCTTAACATAACCCACATTAACCACAGCGTTAATGAGATAGATGGATAGACAAATTGTTGTCAGTGCACACAATACAATGAAAATGGGTGGTTATCCTTGCAACTGCAAAGAGCAAAGAAAAAGAGAATTATTTCAAAATAAGTTAAACAAAATATAACTATAAAAAGCAAGTAAAAACATATAAAACAAAACAATGCACATTTGCCTACATGTTATATTGCACATTACACTGATGGGTGATACTATCATATTGCATGTAGAGTTCACAGTGTATTTAATAAAGTTCACAGTGTTTATACAGTGTTCATATTGAGTGCAGTAATGGCTCACTGATATTTATTTATTTTTTTATTTTTTGGTCTGTGATTCAATGGCTCTGAAACACTCTCCACAGGGAAACAGTTCAAACAGGTCATATCAGGGGTGGGATGAGTCATTTAAAATGCTGCATGCTCTTTTGAGGCAGCAAGTTCTGGTAATGTCCTTAAAGGAAGGAAGAGGGCAGCCGAGTATTTTTTTGGCGGTCGAAATGACCCTCTGGAGTGCATTTTCGTGTTCTGTGGAGCAACTCAGATGCAGACGGCTCTAGATAGAGCAGCAATAGAAGGACACTAGCAGTTTCTCAGCCAAGTTGTTCTTTCAAAAAATCCTCAGGAAATGGAGACACTAAGTATCTGTATCTGTAGTATTGATTAATATCTGTAGTTTGCAGAAATGTACAATACCAAAAAAAATTCTGACAACTGAGTTGCAAGCAGCAGGTGACTACAGGTATTCCAGCCCAGACAATATGAGGAAAATTGTGTTTTACAAAAGCATGTAAACATGTTCTTGTAGAAACCCAAAATACAAGTATGGACCTGACAATAAGAATCATAAGTCCCCTTAAGTTTTACAATAATGTCAATATGTCCTCTGTAATGTGGAATTATTTTCTCCTTAAGGAATCCAGAGCAGCAGACAATACAGTGGAAAATCCCCAGTCTCTCTCATCGATCTGAAAATGGAGGTAAGTGTTCATTTTGTGTTCATACATGATGTGAAAGTAACAATCTCAAACATTTTCATTTAAATTTAAATTTCTGTCCACAAATTAGTTAACACAAAGGTGACTGAGCCTATTGGCGACTGATGAAAGTTTTGCATTTTTTATTTGCAGTTTTATGAACTGGTTGTTGGCAATGACGTTTGTGGAAAAGATGCTGCATTACCTTACTGCTAATGCAAACTGAACATGTCCTACCACTGCAGCTTCACATTATCCCTGTGAAACCTAAATTGGTTTGTTTTCTTTGAAAAACATGTGAGAGGGCAACAAGCATATGTAAGAAGACATGGTCCAAACGTAAGACAACATGGTCCAAAATTTTGAGAAAATAACCTGAAAATAAGCAAAAGACACAAAAAAAGAAGCAAAACACAAAAACATATAAGAAAATGGCCTTAAAATGTGCAATTTTTTTTTAAAGTGTATTTTTTTAATGTAGTATAATTTCAATTTTATAATTATTATAAACATAATTTTCTGGAGAGTTTCCCTTTTTTGGATAATTTTCTAATAAAACTAATTTTTAGGTAATTTTCTTGTCACCTTTGTGGGACATTTCTCACTAAGTACCTCATTCATTTCAAAAGAAATAAAGCAATTTTCTCTCGTGTCAAAGGATCAAATTGCTCATGAAAGGTGTCTGAATGCAGCACAGAAAAGCTGATGTCTATCCAGGTTTCAAAGGGTTAAAAAGCATTCAACTGGTAAAACCTTAGATGACTTATATTATGAAGTAGTCCCAGGAAATTCAGTGTGTTTGTCGGAGAGATTAGCACCACTGCTACTACCGCAGTCATTTTCAGCATTTCCTTGACAGCAGATCAGTTTGAAATATTTCGGGGAGTAATGAAGGAGTCAGCAGCAGCCACAGCGAGCTGTAGATGAAGAGCTGCAGGCGACAGGCTGCACACCTCCAACTAAGTGAGGTGACTTAAGCCAACCTTAATTTCACTGTGCCCTGCTGTCTGCAGAGTCATGCCATGTGCAGCATAAAATCATGAAATCAGATAATGTTTGCTCACAGATTGATGGAAAAATACCAATTATTACCTGACTTCCATATTAAAACAATAATAGATTACTTTGCTGCCCCAGAACTCTGTGACCTGTAGTATTAAACCACATTTGCTGTTACCACCAGTAACTACAGGTGTTGTCAAATCATCTATGACTGAAATCTCTGAGTTTGCCACAAACTAAAATGGGACCCATCATATTCCCCTTCATAACACTGGACTGAAATTAAAGTTATGATCATTTTTTTTTCTGCTAGAAGTGTATTCGTATTGACACTCTTCACTGTGATAGAAACACACACTGTTGCACTTATCAATACTGTATCTGTGTCCTAAAGGAGTCGGGGCTCTTCTGGGCCGGTTCCAGATGACAGAAGGTCCCTGTAAACCCTCACAGCTATCAGTCCAGTTCAGCAGTGAGGGATGCACTCTGTCAGGCTGCGACATCCAGCTGGTTGGGACCGGCTACCGGCTATCGCTGATCAAGAAGAGATTTGCTGCAGGTCAGTTTGAGTATCAGAAATGCAAGTAACCTCTTTGATGTAGTAATGTAAATGCACACAGACACACTCCAGGCCGGTGCTTCTCTGACATGTTTCGTTTTGCTTCGCAGGGAAATATTTGGCGGATAATTAGTGGGACCTGTTTGTGAACGGAACCAAAAGAATCAATGGCTTTTGACTGTGAAGACTATGGATCCATCCCATGTTTAGTGCATTTAAAACTTTATCTTTAGCAACCGTTAGAAGTAATGGTTGAAATTTAACAGAATAACAAAACACACACACAGATGATATTTGACTTCATAACATCACATTCAGTAGACTGACTGCTGCTGAGTTTATGCAAGTGAATACAAATCATTAGTTTTGTGCACACTTATGGGCTTACATGGAGTAAAACATAGGGAAACCCTGATTCTTTGTTCTTGTTGACATAATTGTGGATTCATACGGTGATCCAGCCTTATTCATTGCAGTTTCTTTTGTCTAACTGGTTGTCTTTGCAAATGCACTGTAAAAGATAATGTGAATAGATTATATAATATTAAAACAATCTTAAACAAGGTGGAAAAGACTGGAAAATGTACAAAAAAGTGTAGTATAAAGTTGCTTTGCAGTTTTAGGTTACATGGTAATACATGATTTACACTGCCACCTCAAATCAGATTTTTTTTTCCCAAAATGATCTTTATCGTTGTCTCAGCAGAAATTATGTTTCTGTATACACAGCCTTTGTAATGTCACAGCTCGTTCTATAAGTCGTGTGATTGAAGATGACTTCACAGTTCAGAATGACCCACAGCGCTCGACTAACATCAGCACTCTTAATCTGAAGGTGCTTTTTATATGGAATTATATTTGTGCCTCAATCTGGATCATTTGACAAGGAATTTTGAGTACAGTGAGACTTTGTCCGCAAGCACATTATTTATATTTTGCAGAGAAATTATGATCATGCAAAGAAATTAACTCAAAGGAGCTGTATGTGACTTTCAGAACATTAATACAGCTGCAAACAAGTGTTTGTTATGTAAAGATTAAGTGGGGTAAAGGTGTCCTGAGCGGAGAGTGAAGTCACGCTGCCTCTGTCTGTGTTGTAATCTGAGCTTCTCTGTTTTTTGTTGCGGTAAATGGTTTGGCTGCGTGTAAATGTTAGGGCATGTGAGTCCCTGTGAGTGTGTCCCATTGGCTAGGTGATTGTTGCTGCTCTGCACTGAGCTCATACAGCAGTTACCACGTATATTGGGACGTGTCATCGTGGAAGCATGGCACTGACCGCACCAGTGTCCCCCCTTGTTAACACCATTAGCTTTGTCAACACTGGTGCCCAATTGTTGTCTATGGAGTTGGTACTATTACCCTTTAGCAGCCATCTCAGCCACCTCCATGTTTAGAACCGTGTGCAGACAATCCCACCCCAGACTCAGAATCTCTGAATGTGGCGTACATCCTCTTAAAGGCCGCAGCACCCCAAGCTGACGGTCCAGCATTGTTCAGTGTTGGGCTGTCGGTGAGCATCAGTCGCCCTAGTTTGTCTTTTTTCAGACGATTCATCAGGTTGAATCGGTGCTGGAGATGGAAGAGCCCGTCAGTGAATGACATCATTCTGATTGGCAGTTCAGCTCAGCGCATGAGAAGAGAGACTGAATTTAGTAAAGTAAACAAAGGGCTAAAGTCAAGACGGAGTAAGATCCAAAAAACCTTGGTATATAAGGTAGGACTGTTATTCGTTATCCATTGAGCTGTTAGCAGAAATGTTTCTGGAGGTTTGCGTTGTCATTTACTGATGCACGGTAAATATGCTTTTTTCTTTCAATATTGGATCATATTGTTAATGTGCTAACTGGCTAACTAGCGTCATGATGGTCTTCCAGTGGTAATTGTCTCTCATGCAGGCACAGAACAAATGTTTTTGGTCACTGCTGGATATAGTTTTTGCGATGTGTTCACGTACAACTTTTTGACCGAGACGCAGGCAACGTGAGGCGAAGCAACAGTCAGCTGTAGTTGCTGCTAGTTCTTTGATGTTGGTTTTAGCATGTCAAATCTCCCTTGTTTTTTTTTCGTTGTATTTATTCAGCATCATCCTGTTGTTTTTGTATGTTTTTACTTGACTAAAGGTCAGGGCATTTTAGTCTTATCATAGCCAAAACCAGTAGTTTTGTAATTTCAGCCCAACTTATTTCACATTAGATTTTATGTGATGACTATCTGATGGAAAAATACAGTTTAAATGATTAAGAATGCAAGCTTGCAGAAAGTGACTGGCATTGTGGTCTGTTGGTATCAATTTAACATGCATTTTTGGGCTGTTTTTAAGTGGGTTAGAATTAGTTTCTCAGCCTCATTGTAACAAAATTTGGCCCAAATATCACATTGTGTCTCTTTCCCAAGCAGTGTTAGTAATTTCTCTACAGAATATCATTCATGTGCTTGCAAAAAAAATTAATCCCATCCAGGATCGAAGCACATATATGTAATACTATATTTTTACACATGCAACCTATACCACGACTTCAATGGCATTTTGCCATTAACGGGTCATGTGAACAGAGCGTCAGTAAATCAAGACCAAAAGCATTACATTACCACTACAGGCCCGTGCAATGCTGAGGTACATCCACTTTCCCACTTCACTGGACTTCAGTGGTTTTTGTGGTGTGGTCAAATTTTGAGGCGATACTTGTGTGAATAATTGAAGCTGCTACTTTCACTGGAAGGAAGGAACTGGAGTTTGCTTAATCTATTCTGTTGATGTAACAGGAATTATGTCTGAAAGGGCCTTAAGATGTAAGATGCATACAGAGCCAGACGTGAGTGCCATACGGTGGTGAGGGGGAGCTTTAAGTTTCAGGAGAAATGTGTAGGGGACCTGAGCTGACGATTGTAGGAGTTGCCTTTGATGCTGCTTAAAGGGGTAGTTTGGATTTTTTTAAGTAGGGTTATATGAGGAACTTACCAAAGCAATGTACTGCTGTGGACAAGGGCATGAACAAAAGGTATTGTAGTCACTTAAAAATCGTCCCATTGGAAAAATGTTAACAGCTTCAGTTCCCCATCTGTGCTCTTGTCAGGACTACCAGACTCAACTGACAAAAGCAGTCACTTTACTTCACTAACCACAGAAGCTGCTGGTCTACAGCTGCCTTAATCAGTTAGTTTGTTTCTATTTTTGTGTGACATTGGTGAATCCAAACTGACTCTTTTAAAAGCCAAAGTCACACAATAACACAAACAAACCAACGGACTGAGGCAGCAGTTGACCAGCAGCTCCTGTGTTCAGAGATGCTAAATCGCAGTTTTTCTCAGTGGAGTCTTGCTTTGAACCGAGCAATACAGCAACTTCAGTTCAGCTTTGGAAATCACTGACTGATGGCAAGGTAAAAGCAGTAAAAAAAAATTTAATGTAGTGTATATTTAAACTGATATTGATTTTTTTAGGTAGTTAAAATACGTTTTGCTTCGGCCCTCGTCCACAGCAGTACATCGCTTACCTTCCGTGTCAGTACTCCTGCTTTCTCCTCCAAACTGGGGGTGTGCTCACCGCCCTGAAGATGACACACAAACTATAGGAGGATATGAACCTCATGAAACCCCACTTCAAAAAATCCAAACTATCCCTTTAAAAACTCGGCCAATTCCTTTGGCCGTGATCTTAGATAGAGGTCTTGACGAGGATTATTTGGGACATCAGAGTAATGAAAAGAAATGTCTATCAAGAAGACAGCACTATTCATGTCCCTGTGGAATTTTCTCCCTTTTCCACCATGTTGAATAAATGTTTTATCACTTTCTAATAGCAATATTTAAGTGTAAAAAGTGTACATAAAAAGCTATGTTTCAAATATTTCTCTGGGCATATGGATGTGTCTGTGATTGTCTCTTGGTTTATCGATGTCAGCACTCATAACGAACTGGGTTCTCTGTACTGACACCACCACTCTTCATCTATTGTTTTACATGTGGGTTTCTTGTACCAAAAAAAAAGGAAAAAAAGAAGTGTTGCTGTTGATTAATAACTCCAAATGGTGCCGCATGAAATCTGCATTTGTCCATTCCAGTCCTATCAATGCAATACCAATTTATCCATTTCAATAAGGTCATGATACGTGTTATTATATAATCGTGCTATGAGAGGAGACTTTTTTGCCTTCACTTGAACCTCCACTCTCTGTTTTGCTGTTGTTGCACCTTCAAAAACTCATTGTCAATAAATTTGGCATGTATCCATCGATATTCCCATTCCATGCATCTGATATAGGTGTTTGACATTCTTCTGTGTTTGACTCGCACACAAAAACACACCTTAAATTTCATGAATAAAACAAATTCATTGCCTCATGTCACATGTTATGTGTTTAAACATCACATTTTTTTAGAATGTTTTAATGTGTTGACTCGCAGTTTGGGCCTGGGTGTAATATTTTATTCGGTTTTTAGAAAAAGAAGAAAAAACTTACAGCTCTTTAAGTTAATTAAGAAGAACATTGTTTCTGTTAATTGTGCTTATGTTTTTTCTTTGCCTTATTTCAGAGCAAGTCCTCCAATATGGGAGTTACTGTAAGTTTATTTTTTCTACAACTTTTGGCTGTATTTCTTTCACTGCATTAGACACAGAATATGCAAACATGTCATGTAAATTTCCCATCCAAAGATTTTGAAAGTAAATATATAAAAAAATCAATATAATGTAATACCTGTTTTACTTGGTAATAAAGAAGAGGAAATATGAGACATGTGTCTCCCTCTCATTTGTTCAAAGACATCCCATAAAAGTGAATCTCTCAACCTGATATAAGTCATTAAACTAAAAAATATTTTATTATAGTTTATTTATTACAACTCTTAATTGTCATTTTGAGCATCTTTCCTATATGTATGTGTTAGTAGCATTTTGCAGGTGAGCGCCAGAAGGGCCCCTCACACTTTGGGCCCTGAATGCCCGCTCAATTTTAAGTTAATTTAAATACTGCACTAATTTCTTCTCTTTTTTAAAAAAAAAAAAATGTAGATATTAGGTTTAAAGTGTTAGCTGCTGTTCACGTAAAGTGACCTTGATAAGTTGGTGAGGTTATTGATGAGGGGCTGCTCTTTATGTATCAGAGGAGGGAGAGGTAGTGGAAGGGTGACTTTTTTTCTAACCTCCTTGAAGCTACAAATATTTTTTCCTTCAGCCTCCCTGAGTGACTTGGGGAAAATGCACGACCCTCCCTCCCCCATGAATCAGTTGTTAGATTTTTTAAAAGTACCCTTTAATGACGAAGACAAAAGATTTTCACTCTCATCGTGCCTGCTGGGTAGTTAGTGCAAACAGATTCATTTTGACTAAATTTTAAATGAAAAATGTAGAATAAAGTGATTTAGATGAAATGTCACTATTTTAAGCTTAGATTTGGTTATGTTTTGGGGTTTTTTCTGACGGAAACATATCATCCCACATATAGTCGATCATCAAAAAAAATTAAAATCCAATCATAGTTTCTGGTTTTACAGTTTCTGGCTATGATAAAAGGTGTAATCATTTCTGTAAAAACAGTGGTAAGATAACTACAAAATACAACTGTTTATATGTGCATCCCCCTCCCTTAAACCAAAATAATTAAAAAAAAAAGTCCCTCCTTAGTGCTCAAAAAAAAACATGCCTCCCCCTTTTTGCACTGGGTGGTCACCCCCTCCCTCCTTATAAATAACGAACAGTTCCTCATCATTATCCCTGATAACAGCTGGTTTTCACATCATAGACTTTAATAATAAACATGCACAATTTAAAAGCTCATAAACACACTGAAGAAGCTCACCTCTGTGACAAGCAGCCAGCAGCACGTGCAACAGAGGCCCTCGTGCATAGAGGCTCCTCCCAGTGAATGATGGTGGATCACTGTTGCCATGACAACGGAAAGCTGTCCGGGGCTGACAACTGTGCTCGGTTCAAGAGGTCCTGGAGTCGGTAAAAACGTGTTAATTTCAGTCGGTAATGTTTTTTGTATCACCCATTTAACACGACAAAACTCTGTAAAACAATACTATCATCTAAAATTAACCAAAACAATAATGGGTTTACAAACGAGCCAACTCTTAACAGCTATCTAACTTACGTCAACTTTGCTAACGCTACCCAGAAAAGCTAGCAAAACAATGCTATACTTAATTTGAGTACTTTAGCTACCTGCTCTCTATTTATGTGTTTTCATTTCAAAGGTTTGAGGGCTTGATGATATGTGTTGCGATATCTCCAGGGGTTTAAAGTTGTAAGCTACTGTATTTTGTTTATGGGTAAATAATTGTTAGATATTAACAGAGCTAACGGATATATATTTGTATTCATCATGTGAAGTCAAGGGGACGCTGTAATGTCTGACCGGATGAAAGACAAATCCCAGCGAAGAGAGAAGAGGACAGGCAAGGTGCCCTCAGAGGCAAGCCATGGAGTCAGAGGCAAAGAAACAACTGGCAGGACTAAAGAGTGAGTAGATAATATGGGCCAATATAAACCTTTTTCCAATCTGGCATTTTTGTCAGTCGTCTTTAGTAATCATACCAACCTGGCAGACTCATATTCAGAAAGTCCTCCCCACACAGAGTGTTTGGTATAGAAATTTGTGGCTGTTATTGGCTGGTTATTTAGGGGTCTGATCATGTCTTTCAGCTCTATAAGCACTGTGTCGTACATAGACGAACTAGCACACCATGATGACAACGCTCGGATGGCTGTAACAATGGAGAACACCTACCAGACAGGTGAGATGATATTCACCTGTGTGACATAATTGCTGCACCACAGCATCATCACCAAATACAGATGTGCTGCAACAGATTAATACATCAGTGATTTAATTTTTTTGATTCTTTAGGAGATTTTGTTCATCAAAATATGAGAGGCAAATATTGAATTTATTCATTTGATGTGATTAATTCAGTACTTTAGCCCCACTACAACCTCACACCGAGGCACTGAAACATTTAGCTTTCTGTAAGTACAAGCGATTGGCACATGTTAGGGAGGGATTGAAGCTGAATAAGCTTTCCCAGTTCAGAATAATGCATCACAATATTATTCACTAATCCAAAGCAACTGCACACAAAGTAAAACTCATTTGCTGTGTTTTTTGTGTTTTTTGGACTACAGGACCTTACAAACGCATCCCTGTTCCTGCTGTCACAGACATACTAAAGGATGTACTCACCAGTTACCTCCAAGAGGAGAAATATGAAGCAGAATGGTCTCAGAAAATGACTAAAACAATATGTGAGGTAAGTAAAACTGAAAAGCGTATTCACCTCTGCAGCACCCTTTGAATACCTTAAATTTCTGTTCTGTTAATTTCATTCTCTGGATTGCCCCTCCCAGGTGATAAGAGCTCGCGTGAAGGATCTCATGATTCCCCGATATAAGATTGTCGTCCTGGTCCACATCGGCCAGCTCACGGGGCAGAGCATGCAGATCAGCAGCCGCTGTCTGTGGGACGCATCTAATGACACGTTCGCCTCCTACTCCTTTAAGAACAGCTCTCTGTTCGGCGTGGCAACACTTTACGCTGTTTACTTTGAGTGAAGCATGCAGACAGTGAATACACTGATGAGAACAAGAGACTCACTTTTGCATTTCTCAGTTACGAAAAGATTGGAGAGAAAAGATTGGAGAGTTCTATATTTATTTTGCCATGTGTACAATGATAAAAAAAAAAAAAAAAAGCAAAATTCATGGTGTTTTTTAATTTTTGGTAGCATTGGGAAATTAAAATCACATCCGAACAATGTTTTAAAATAATGACTGACAGCTCGATGATGATCCTCTCTAGCAGAGCATGGAGAGGTCACTCCTTCGACAGCCTAGTTGACAGCACACTGATATTAGTTCCTCGTTTTGATCTCGCAGATGACGGCTCATCGCTGGAACATCTGTTGTCTTTAGTTTTGGCCCCCTGTTACCTGCCAAGATATATCAGCCTGTCAGTCATTTATTATTACAGTTGTGAATTTAAATCTACATATTAAAGTGACTGTGTACTCACTGTCTTCCAAAATCTCTTCTCCCGTCAGTCTTCTCCACCTGGATCCCCCACAGGTATACACCACTGCCCGCACAAACGCCCGGCCACACAGCCTCAGTGCATTCTCCTGCGTCTGAACTTCCATTACGCACAACATGCACAGCAGCATCGCAGGCAGAAGTAGTGGTCTCATGTTGTTCATTCTCAGAGAGCATCTGTCCCGATCAACCCTTTTATGTACGGTCTCCAGTGATGTCACTCACTTTCTAAAATCTGTGTTAATGGTGTTTATTATCTTTGATAACCATCGTGTGCTTTTAACAAACGGATGTCACTCCGGTCATTCGGGATGTGTGTGGGAATCTGTGTCGCTGTGATGATCTCTGATTGACTGCATTTCGTCAATGTTAAAGAGAAGGAATTGCTCTTTTACGTCCAAACCACAGAGTTTTTATTGCCATGGATTAAGTAAATTGTTGTTTAATGGGTCGCTTTAGATGTCCATCCTGCAACAAACTGAGGTGATGGCTCTCTACATAGCAACATAGTGGAGTTTGCACGCACTATCATGAACATAAAACTGTGATTCCGAGAAGAGATGGTAGCATTAACCGGTACACTTGTTTCTCAAACTTAAACATGTCATGGAATAGAGGTGACCTGGAAATAGTCAGCCTGTTTTTAGGTATAAGTGATGGGACTATGCACAACCAAAATCAAAAATATAGTTTGTATTGTAAATGTGTGTTTGATTAACCTTTTCAGTTAAGCTGCTTTTATTCAGCAGCAGGAAATCCAAAGCTTTAATTAATAACTTTAATTTCATTCAGTTTTATATGATAGATTGAAACACTTTTGCTGTATAGTAAAAGCAAAGTATGATGTCTTCTAACAAGCATGAGCTAGGGAAAATAATACACAGATCAGTATTACAGTATGTAAATTATAACGGTCATAATAGCAATTAACAAAAAAAGAAAAAATATAAAATAAAGGAGTTTTTTTAATTAAGTGTGATGGGAGTTTGTAGTGATTCCTTTATAGTCATAAACATACATAAATCATAAAGATAACATTTAGGTACATGCTGTCCCTAATGCACTGTTGTTTACATGCATATCATAATGTGAATTTCAGAATGGCTTCTAAAGCTTTCCAGTCTATTGTGGTACTTCCTCTTCGCACTGGGTCCCTCAGATCACCGGGTGAGTAATGTATTATGACTGCAATACATTCATAAAGCTGCTCTTATTTCCTTTTGGCACCGAGCCCCTTACTATTTTAACTTTTGAAAGGCCTTCTTACATTTACACCATTTCTCTAAACTCTAAACCCAGTGCATCGGATTCTTGAATAGGCCTCTGCTATTTTTTTTAGAATAACTCTGTTCTTCTGTCTCTTTACTACACACATACACACACACACACAGACATATATATATATATATATACATTAAATTTTCAAAACAATTTTAATTGTTTTATTACAGTTATTGCATCAGGTAACAAGAAAAACAACATTGTTTTCACACTTATTCGGACAGAAGACACTTGTATTTTGTATTTCATGTAAATTATTTTTTGTGGATGCTCTTGTGGATGTATTTTCTTTTCTTTTACCACTATTATTATTATTATTATTATTATTATTATTATTATTATTATTATTTTACAATTAGGCTATAACATTTATATCAAACAGGCCTGACCTTGATAAGATAATACACAGATGAGTATTAATGATGTTTATTTTTTCACAAAGATAACCAACATAATTTGAAAAGGAATGTGAAAGAATATTGCCTAAAAATTATCTAGAGGCTTGAAAAGTGGCCTTTTATTGCAGTAATTGTAATCTACATAATTCATAAATGTTCTAAATTTCAGTGTCTAATGAGAGTGATTAATATCTATTTATACTGTACGTAGGCAAAGTGAAATTTTCTAATTTTAGGTCATATCAGTACATTGCATTTCATCATGTTAGATTATAACGTTTTTCAACCCAATGCACGCGATGTATACAGTCTGTAATGTAGACCTGCATATATCTATTTTTGTGCATATGTATTCGTTTGCTAATTGTTTTTTTATGAATATAATATTACATAATTCAGATGCAGGCTGTGTCGCTGCATCGTCCTGCTGTTTTTGAAGCATCATGTTCTTGATACTGCAGGTGGGCGGGGCTCTACATCCGGGAACTGCCGCTAACCCCTGACGTGACCCTGCAGGATTGCAAACATGGCGGAGGTAAGAAAGTGAAATAAATATTCGGAAAAAATAAATTTATGCCGCAAGATAGTTTGATCGGTCGAAAGCGCTCACCGCTTGTGTGTTGTAGCTTTTACACACGAAATTAACACTCGGCTGTTTGCGTTGCTGGATAAGAGCCGTTTCTGGACACAAGCATGTTTAGTAAACTTCGGATTTAGCTAACGCTAGCTGCGCGAGCCCTGGCGGAGGGTATCCGCTGCGTTAGCGATGTTACTTCGCGGTTTTGTTTAAGAATCCTCAACTAGCAATTTTAGCGTTTCTACTTAGATATGTAGCGGTAGTTTCGTGGCTAGCGCTTTTTTACGGGTTGTTTTTCGACCATTACTCGCAGGCAGTTGATACCAAGCGTAACTTGGACGCGTTAGCTAAAGAAAAGGAGATTTAGCTTTCAGTTTGTGTGTAAGTTAGCCGTTTGAGTTAATTAACCCAGTGAGCACTCGGCTGCTGTAGCTAACTGTGGTTAAATGCAGGCGGTAAAAAACACCGTACTTATGATGTTCATGCTGTTGAGATGCTTCGCAAATGTTACCACAGGAAGCGGTGACAGTCTTCTTTGTTTCTTTTCTAACTGAACTGCAGTCAGTTTTTAGGACACGGGGTCGAGCGCGCTTTTTCTCAACACTCGTTTACGTCCCTCTGCAGCCAGAGAAACTTCAATTAAAGTTGCAACTAGCGTCGAAACGTTTCTAATTGTACACTTAATGACATATTTTCCAGCGAAGCTGCTCTTTAATTGTATTTATGTTTTACATTTTACAGCCCTCCCTCGGGAATTCGAGCCCAGGTACGTAAAGTTGGAGACTTTCTGCTGTTGTTTGGGTGCGTGGAAAATCTGATGCTCAAACTTACATTTAATAACCGAAATTGATACTGAAGGAACGATTTTGATCAACAAACTCATGACAAAAGATGGCATATGCCATCATCAAATCGATGTATATGTCTTAGGCTTAATTGCCTTTTTAAGAAAAACATTTTTTGATATTAAGTTATCAATAACAACAATGATAAATAATACCAATAAACAATACACTCTTAGGCCACCATAGTGTGTGTGTGTGTGTGTGTGTGTGTGCATGTATATATATATATATATATATATATATATATATATATATATATATATATATATATATATATGAGGAATGTACAATGCATTTACAACATAAAAAAGTCAGAGCAAAACGGCTTCTTCAGGTTGAAGTCAATATTTAGTGTGAAACATGTAATCATACAACCATAACAAAAGGTAGCTCAAACAGTCAATACTGAGCTATGGACACGTCTTGAATGCAACCTGGTGTAAATACATAAGATGATTTGTATTGTAAATCCATACTTTATGGCCAAGAGAGTTCAAGACATGCTAAGTGGAAAGGGAGGTCACACTATAAACTTGCAACTTTAGCTTGTTGAAGTTGTTGTATTCTGAAATATATAGTATGTTATAGTATATTGTAAGACTTTTGCGCAGTACTGTAATAATCAATAATTTTTTAAATTTATGTGTTTCTGATTCGATTACACCTTTAAGGTTTGTGAACAACAGGAAAAAAAGTTTTAATTGTAATTTTAAAAAAAAACTTAAAATGCTTGTTTTTGTAGCTACTAGTCTAACCTATGTGAGTATGTCTGCAGTTTGTGTATTCTGGCTCGGGTTGGGTTATAAGATTATATATATTGTCCATGATATAGTAAGAGCAGGAACCCTCCATCTAGGGCCACGACTAATAATTATTTTTACTGGCGATATCTTCGATGATTATTTTTTCAACTACTTTTTAGTTTTATAATATGTCGAAAAGTGGTGACAACTTTGATCAGTGTTTCCCAGATGATGTCCTCAAATGTTTGTTTTGTCAACAGTCAGACGATTTTCACTTTACTGTCATAGAAGAGTAAAAAAAAATAGAAAATATTCACATTTCAGAAGCTGGAATCAGAGAATTTGGACTTTTTCCTTTAAAAAAATATTCAAACTGATTAATGGAATATCAGATTAATTGGCGGTAAATGTGATAGTTGACAGCTATCAGTTTCATCTTTGCAGCTCTAACTCTGGTACATTTTTAAAATTTTGAAAAGTTTGGTTGCCCCCCTGCAGTAACTCTGAGGACCCCCTGTCTAGGACTCAGACTTATTGATAATATTAGATTTAAGTGATTTTGCATTACTTTGCTGGGGTGCTTTGATTATTGGTAATCAGTTTCCTGGACTTGCCAAAAATCTGGATATTTCATTCAAAAGATCTTGGATTTGTATGTTCTGTAAAAGCTTTAAACTACTGAAGTAAGCAAGCAAATGAGGTTTTATTGAATTTTGAGCGGAAAAATTAGATATATTTATATTGCCTGCTGAAATAAAATTACAGAGAAGACAGACGATTTGATCCACATCACCCATCCCCTATACCTGAATGTATCTGTAATCTACACATGTATTTAATCAGTTGGATCTTTATTGGATTTGTTCATAATTTCCATGGATAAATGTCTCATTCAGTAGTATTTTTAATCAGTATGGTTTAAATGTTTTACCTTTACCAGGAGGTTCAGCAGGTTCCGATGACCGTGATTTTGACCCATCAGCAGACATGCTTGTCCATGACTTTGATGATGAACGCACCCTAGAGGAAGAAGAAATGTTGGAAGCAGCGGATGAGACCAACGCCAACGAGATTGAGGATCTCGCACGGGTGAGTTTCAGGCTAAACACTTAATTGGTTTTGTCAGCCTGATTAAAAACAAATGTGCTGTGTAGTCCAATTAATCTTGTGGGAATAATGGCAAGTCACAGTCCTGAGTTTAGAATTTACATTTTGACAAAAACAATCCCTTTGGTCATCACGTTGTTAGGTGTAAGTTTACTCGATTTTAGTTTAGAAAACGATTTTGCTTTTCTTTTAACAGGAGGGAGAGATGCCCATTCATGAGCTGCTGAGTCTGTATGGTTATGGAGGCGGTTCACCAGCAGATGAAGATGAAGAGGAGGAAGAAGAACCTGAGGAAGAAGAGGATGATGAGGAAGAAGATGAAGAAGAGGACTTAGATAATGATGAAAGCAGTAGAAGCACTGGCGAGTTAAAAAGAAATGAGGTATGTTGGTTGAGTTTCTTGGCAGTGGCATGTTTTGTCGTGTTAACTGTTCTGGTTAATTTCAGCCATTTTTTATGTGTTTTTATTTTTGTGTTTTCAGGTTGAGGTTAAAGTCTCATCATCACAGGGGGATGAGGCTCAGGTGATGTCTGAGGTCCGCACACGCTCAGTCAGGTCCCTCGGCACAGCAGAACTCATTCGCCCCCAGAAACTAAAGTACTTTGAAAGTAAGTGTCATCTTACCTTATTTTCTTTCTCTTCTTTCCCCTTTTTTGCAAATAAATGCAGATTTTTTTGTTGTGAAGATGCAGCTGGTTAAATGATTTCCCCACGTGTCTCAGGTAATAATGATGCAGAGGAGGAGTCAGATGAAGATGAGGACTATGTCCCATCTGAAGACTGGAAAAAGGTGTGTAAGAACTTCATATGTCAGAAACACGTGTACCATCTGATTACAGTTTGATTTATACTACACTTTGTCAGAATGAAAACGACATGGTTTCTAAATGCTAAATGCCTTCATCAGATGAATTTGCATACTAGACAACCCCGTGTTTATGTCGGGATTTGCAGCGTGTGCCATGTCACTTTACATTTGTCTTCTCTTGACTTTCATAAATGCACAGCTATCAAAGGCGGCTGTCACTGTGATGTAGTGATGGCTTTAAATAAATGTACTGAGCTCCCTGCAGAAACACTAAGCTGAACTTTTCAAACAAAGCAAACTTTTCTCAAGGGGACAATTAGAAATATTTACAATAGCAGAATATATACCCCAAAATTCAAATATGGGAATTTTTGCAGAAATTACTGTATGTTCTCATGGTAATTAAAGCTGAAATTGCAAGCAGGTTTTACATTTGTAATAAAAATAATTGTCAGACAGTCTGCACTGTGTAAACTGTGTGTTTATTCCTAACAGGAAATCATGGTTGGTTCCATGTATCAGGCAGAAACTCCTGTTGGCTTGTGTAAATATAAAGACAATGAAAAAGGTAAGCTGGCTGTTTGATGTCTCACTGTCAACATCTGTAAATTTCAGCGCTAACGCAGCGTCTTTTCTGGACCTAGAAGAACTAAAGATGGTACAGCAGACAAAAAGTTAATGCTGCTTTGCCTGTTTTCTATGATTTGTCCTGTAGTTTATGAAAATGATGACCAGTTGTTGTGGAACCCAGAGTGTCTTCCTGAAGGCAAAGTGGTGGAGTTCTTGACAGAGGCGTCCAGGCGGACGGGAGAGGAGAAGGGTGTGGATGCAATCCCAGAGGGATCCCATATCAAAGATAATGAACAGGTGACAGTAATATATGCATAGCTTGTGCTGGAGGATAAAGTTTTCCAAAGTTTCTATTTTTCTGTTTGTCAACAAAATCCCACAAAAAGACCAAAACTTTAAAAATAAATTGCTTCATTATGCAACAGGCAGCCACAAAACAGGCTGCAGTGTAACCAGGGCATGTGCGCACCACCAATTTTAAGTCCACTAAAAGTTTTATTTTTGCCACAAATAGGCTTAGATCTCTATTCTCAGAGCCTGACAACTTATAGAAAGCACCCCTATCCATTATAGGCCTTTTTGTTAAAGAGAAAGATCCTTTTTGCTTAACCAGAAACAGCCCAAAGATCACTACAGCCAAACACATCAGACTGTATTTAAATAAACAGTTATTTTATCATGTATAGAGCCAGCAGATTGTCACATCTAACTGGATGAATTAAGAGTTCATTTCCACAAAGCCAGAGTTGGTGATTGTTGGAACTGGAAAGATGAACAGTTTTGGTTTCAATTTTTTCTGTCAACTTTGAATAAAGTATGTTTCTGGATGATGAAATTACTGTTATTTAATCACTGTATTTAAATCTTTAGGGTTTTACAGTTGCGATTTTGGGGTTGTTTTTGGTTAAAGAATCTTACTCCTTAACTAAAAGGTTAATTGGTAGGGATCCTTTTCATTATGTATTAGCACATACAATCACAACCGAAGCCAGTCAGTGGCAGAAACAAGCTGTTTTAGTAGGTGTACATTGACGGTGTGAACTTGCCCCGAGTGGTTACATTGCAGCTTGTTTCGTCGCTGCAGCAGTCCTGCCTAATACAGGATCAATTTTAAAGATTATTGTTGTGATTACTCATGTTGACACAAATACATGGGAAATAGGGTTGAAAGATAACTAAGATAACCTTTAAAAACACATCAGTGAGCCACACTGTTGCACCGGGCAACATGTTTCTTCATGACAATGAACATGGCCGCTGTAGTTTATTTAGAGTCACTGCATGTGTGTCAGTCTGTGGGAAAATAAACTTTTTACTCCCATTTGAGTGATGTTGACTAAAGACTTCAGTGCCAGCTGTTGTAGTTATGCACTGAGCCTTAAAAAAAAAGAAGCAAGCCACTTTAAAGTTTTGCATTGTGAGTAGGAAGGGATGGACTTGGAGCTGAGTGCTTCAGAGGTGAAGGGGAAGTGAAAGTGTAGAGAGTTGGACTAACATGGTGCTGGTCTTTTATCGACAGAATAATGCCACCAGAAATATGTTTTGTGTCTCATGATGATCATGCTGTGTTACATGTTTAGAACTTTTCGCATGGGCAATGTAAACTTAAGTGATCATTTGTCTCTCTGCAGGCATTATATGAACTAGTGAAATGTGACTTTGATACTGAAGAAGCTTTAAGAAGACTAAGGTTTAATGTAAAAGCAGCCAGAGGTAAGTAGACAATCGATCCTCAATGCTTTTCACATATTGACCTTCAGTTTTCTCTGATAAAACATGTTTGGGGTAATATTGTGCTATGCTCTTGGATGATGTTAAAGCTGGGGTTGGCAGAAATCTGAAAAGGCAAAAAAGCCCAACAGAATTTGAAAATACACCCTCTCCCTGCAGCTCTCACCTCCGTCTTAAGCCAGACACCAGACAACCATGGGTTCATACACATGCTTCATACAGCAACCTTGTTTTCCCTATACGTGTGTTTAATCTTATTTCGTTTAAAATTTGCTCAGCCCCTCCTTGCCCCATTGGCTGCGACAGTTCGAATTGCCCATCGCAAACCTTGAGCGCTGGGTGTCCCAGCAGGTCTTGCCTGTGTAAGGGCAGCAACAGAAAGTTTTCCAATATCAGTTCCCCTGGAGCTTGTTTTTTGTAAGTTAATTTTTTCCACCTCGTATACCTTTATTAGATAGGACAGATGCAGCATGAAAGGGGGAGAGAGAGAGGGAATGACATGCAGCAAAGGGTTGTGGGTTGTAATCAAACCCGAGGTCGTTGCACCAAGGACACAGCCTTTCATACATTTACCAGGTGAGCTACTGGGCGCCCCTGAAGCTGAGATTTGCGATGGTTGTTGAGGCCGCTGATTGCGGGTTTTTCTCCGGAGCTTCTCGGTGGTCTGTAGTGGCGAGGAGTGAGGCAGAGGACACGCTGTGATTTGAGGCTCTAGCTAATGTTAGCTACATAAATGTGAACTTAAAGCTGCAGCTCTGAGCCTTTGGCTCCGGTTAGCAGAAGCGTAAACTATTTGCACCATGTTCTCTTTCTCTCTGAAAAGCTTCGCCAATATTAACATGTTTAATTTAGTTTATTGTCAGAGTTTCTTTGATAAGTCCGTTTTCCTTTTTTAGGTTGCTTTGTAGTGTGCTGTAGGCATTTGTTTGCAATGTTGGAATAGCAACTTTCTCTGCAGGATTCTCTTCTGATTGGCCGGTGTCCTCTCACAGCCTAGATTTTCTGAAGGCTGAAAACAGAGCCAAGAGGAGGTGCAGAAGTCTTGTTTTCTCTCTCATCACTTGAATCTTGAAATCACTTGAAAATGTTATCAGAGGTTGTTATGGGATTGACACCAAAATTTAGCTGCCCACCCCAGCTTTAAGTCGACCTTAAGGATGCAACATTAACGTGTATTCTCTTTGTAACAGAGGAGCTCTCTGTCTGGACTGAAGAGGAATGTAGAAATTTTGAACAAGGACTAAAAGCTTATGGGAAAGACTTTCATTTTATACAGGCCAACAAGGTAAGAGAAGTGTTTAAACGCCACATTAATTGATCATTTATGATTAATATGTAATGACCATGTATTAATAACACTGAAATCATTTCAATCGTGACAGTAATTTTAAATATATGTTAATGTGTGATGCTCAGGGTTGAAATCAACCTTGGTTTATTTTGAAACAAATATTTCTGTTTACTTTTGAAATGTTAAAGTGTCTGTAGATCATGTGATCTTTGTCAGTGTTACACAATAATTAGATTTGTCTGTTATTTGAAACTGTACTGAATCTATCTCTTCAGACGATGGTAATAATGGTTATTTCATGTCTGCTGAATTAAATCTTTCAGGTGAGAACTAGGTCTGTAGGAGAATGTGTGGCCTTTTATTACATGTGGAAGAAGTCTGAGCGTTATGATTTCTTTGCACAGCAAACCAGACTTGGGAAAAGGAAATACAACCTTCACCCTGGTGTCACGTAAGTTTTTAAAAACGTATATATGTGTGTGTATATATATATATATATATCTATAACATTTGTGTGTAATTATTATTATTAAAAGAAGAAATTATATTTATTTTTTCAGGTTGATATGTTTGGTCATGTTGCTTAATTCTAATTTTCCAAAACCACAATGCAAACATTGAATTTACTAATGTAAACAGATTATCAGCTTGTTTTGGGGGCACAATAAGTCCGCTGCTGGTGGGTCCTTTTTCCAGGCACACATACATGAAGTGTCATCAGATCTGTAACTAGTAAAAAAAAAAAAAAAAAATCCAAAAATGAGATGACAGAACTTCATTTTTTTGGTTTTAGGGAGGTGGATGGATTTACTTTGAGAGTACATTAGTAGAGTGTGCACGGTTCATTCATTGATGACTTTGAAGTACAAGATATACATTAAACAAAAATTGATTTGCTTCTATTTTCCAAAGGATTTAAATTAATATCTCTGGCATTTTAGTGTACTTAATGGATACATTTTTCTCAGATTTTGCTTGTAAATTTGTTAAAATCCCTGTTAGTGAGCTCTTTTCCAAAATAGTCCATGCATATGACAGGCATACCCAGTTTGACTGGATTTTTAAAACACATGTAAACACGTTAGTCCGACTGAAATCGTATGAACTCGAATTTCTCAAAGTCACACTTCGATAATGCGGATGGGGGTCAATGTACTTTGTCCCGTATTCTCCTCAACTGGACCTGAACTGGCCTAAGCGTGCTGCACATGCTCCATAGTCCCCCCTCCGCGCTTTGACCCAGAAGTTAAACAGCATAAATTCATAGAAGAAAGCAGGGAAAAACAAAAGTATGGGAAGGGAAGAAAACTAAACAGGATAAAGGTGAAAAGTAAAGGGTAGAGTATTTACAAATTGAACAGTGTAGAAAAATTATCCATGTTTTCACCGTTTGACTTACAAACCGTTTGCTACTTCTAACCGATTCTGCCCCGGTGCCTGTATACTGGGACTAGGACAGTAGTCCGATTAAATAGTCTAATCAAGCTTTAACCGTAGCTCGATTTAACTGTGCATATAAACGGACTGACTGTTTGGTTAGAAAAACTGACAGACCAGACCACATACACTTGGCTTGTGTTTTTAACCATATCAGGTGTGGAGGTTGTGTGTAATGGCGTGTGCACTGCTATGTGTCATCAGAGACTACATGGACAGATTACTGGACGAAACGGAGAGTGCGGCATCCAGCAGGGCAACATCACCTCCTCCCACGACGTCCAGCAGCAGCGCCAGCCACTCAGAGAGGGAAGACAGCAGCAGTCAGAACGGTAGGCTGATAATGAGCGCACACACGCAAACAGTTCATGTTTTTTTCATTTTAAAATCTAAAGCAAGACCATAAAGAGATGGTTTGGATTTTTGAAAGTGTGGTTGTATGAGGTACTTATTCATAGTCAGTTTCTTATTTTAAGTTAAGGGCGGTCTGCACAACCCCAGTTTGAGAAGCAGGCAGGAGTATCGCCACAAAAGCACAAAAGCTAAGCGCCATACTGCTGTGAACGGGGGCAGCAGCAAAACGTATTTAGCCATTTAAAAAGATCAGTTTTAGTGTACGCTCTCTTCAGAGTACTTTTCTGCTGTCAGACAGCCACTCCGGACCGGGAACTTTGCCCACCAGACTCCATTAAGAAAACCTGAAATTTTACCTCACAAACCACGAGAGCGGTCAGTCTCCTGTGTTATTGTGTGACTTGGGTGAACCCGAACTAACCCTTTAACCACCAAAGTGACACAATAACGCAAACAAATGAACTGATCGAGGCAGCGGTAGACCAGCAGCTCCTGTGGTCTGGGAGGTAAAATTCCTTGGTTTTTTTTGTCTAATTTTTTGGGCCATAACACGTTTTGCTGCTGCTGCTTAGCTTCTGTGGTGGTATTCCTCACTGCTTCTCCAAACTGGGGATGACTGGGGTTAGTATACTGACTGTGGATAAATACCTCACACAACCCCACCTCTCAACTATCCCTTTCAGTACAATGTATCCAGATTAGTGTTAATTTCAGTGCACGCTGATTATATCGTGATTCAACATTTTAACGGTCTCCAGTTACTCACCTTTCATTTCTCTTTGTCAGGTATTGCAAGCCACAATTCCAGCCACCCAGTGGATAGCACTCAGTTGCCCCCAGCAAATCAAGTCAAACCTGAGCCAGTTCAGTCCAACGGTCCCTCCCATCCCTTAGTGGAAGCTCCTCCTCCCATTTCAGACAACAACTCCAACGGCTGCAACCAGCCCACTGCGCCCAGCCACGACCAAAACGGTTCTCTGGAGCCTCCGCTGGACCACAGAGACACGGCAACAGCACATGAAAGGCCGGCCAAGAGATGCAGGACGGAGGCCGAGCCGTTGGGCCAAAGTGAAGTGGAACCATCCAGAACACAGGAGAACTGAGGGATACAGAGTTCAGTGATGTAGACTATTCTTAGACACTGAATTAGGGGGAAATTGTCCCTACTTCTCCGTGTACGGGCAGACGTAAGGGGTGACGAGGTGAGGAAAGAGCCCCTCTTGCCCCGTGAGCACAGAATCTCCTGAGAGCAAAGACTCTTTGATAAGGTCACTGAAAATCACACCATGAAGAACACAGCCAACCAAACTGTAGACGGTCCTCCAGGAGGGGCAGTGGCCGCCCCGTCCCCCGTCCCTCCAACCCATCCATGTACTGACTGCCTGCAGAGCTCATCCCAAAGTACCACAGCTCCATCATGTCCTACAAAACACCTTCTACCCATCGTCTTTATTCCCTTTTTTGGAGACTGACTGACAAAAATTTTGCCAAGAATTTCCTTTTTTCTATTTGTACTAAAAGAAATCACCTGTGATATTTTTTTACACAAGAGATATTTATATTTTTTAACAAAAGAAAACTAAGATAGGTGACTGCTGTTAAAGCATTTTGAACATTTGATGAAACGGGGGACATGTTTTTAACGATGATGTGCTTAAGTTGTCAAAAAGAGGCAAAGTAGGCAAACACAAGACGAGTCATGCTGCGTTCACATGGACTTGGGGAGACGGTAGAAGACAAATGGATATCATTTCAAGAGTAGGACAGTAAATTACCCGTAGATGGCACCGCCGTTCAAGGTTAAAATATTTAACTTTTTGTCATTCTCACGATGGAATTTACAACCAGATGTTAGTGAGTTTCTTCACACAAGGACAAGCTGTGGGAGATGTTGACATTTTATGGAAACTAACAGAAAAATGACATAAAATTTTAAACACAAAATAATTTTATTTAATATTTTATTTCACTCTTTGTAAACATTACCATTGCAACATATGTGTAGGGAGGGGAATCCAAATTGTTTAATATCTTTGAATTCAAACAAACAATGACGTCACACTCGTGCGTCTGTGCTGCTGGACACGAGGAGTTGGGGCAGAGAGAGGGCGAAACTGCCCAAAGTTGGCTTCATTTCACAAAGATGACAAAAGTGATTTTTTTGAAATTTTTCAAAAATTATCAATTCACGTCAGGCTGGAAACACCAGCAGTATGCCAAAAGATTTTTCTGTGCAACATGGGCTTAAATTACAGGAATGCCATGTATTTGACACACTGCCTGCGTGAGCGCCGTGTGTGTCGCAGAACCTCTTTGTTGTTGTTTTTCAGTGTCCCTGTTAACAGGTTAGAGCAGCCACGCTGCCGGCGTTCGCGGCTCTGCTCAGGCGTGGCTCACGTAGTGATTCGGAGTCTTACCTTTTTTTTTTTCATCATGACATGCAAAGTTTTATGCAAAAATAGACTAAAATGTTTTTTTTAATAATCATATTGACATTAAACCACCTCTCACTCCAGTCTCAACATCTTCATCGCACAGACAAGAAGAAATACATTTTACACGCTTTTGATTTAGGAAAAACAGTACGCATACCCGCAGGCAGCTCTAAAGTAGTGCCCCAGCTGCAATGCTGTCTGTGAGAACACCACACGTGTTAAACTGTGGCAGTTTAGTGAGCTCGCCGTCACGCGCTGCTCTTGCAGTGTGGCCGAGGCGAAAGCACGAGTGCCAGTGTTTTCCCACAGAGCAGCATGTCCTTTTTTGACAGTAAATATCCTGTTATAATTACATTATCCCAAGCAGACTGACTCGGCTGATACTAAGGAATCAATAACAGAATGGATAAAAAATCAAACCTATAAGCAGCATTGATAATAGCATCACTATCAGTAAATCTTATCCATTCCTGTCCCTGGACATGCATGTGTTACCATCCTGCCATCTGTCTGTTTTTTGCTATCCAGAAGCTGTTGTGTGTCTGTGTCTGCTGTCCGCCCGATTCCACGTGAACGCAGCGTCGGGCTGGTGCTGTCGCTCTGTAGATGCACTTTGATTGTATGTTCCTCGTCTCTATTGATAGGGAGCGGTGTTGAAACCCAGCAGAAATACATTTTCACTCCTCTTCTGAACCCGGCCTCTATCATGGCTGTTTGACTCTGATAAATAAACCAGTGGGTTAGTCCCCCCGTGGGTTTGTTTGTGTAAAGCAGCTGACATCAGTGATGTCCTGTATTATAACTCATCATGTAGAAGATCGCTGTATTTTTGGATTTTCATAGTCAGTGCTTTGCTCAACGCTTTGTTTTTACTAGACAGAATGTCCGTGATTTTTAATGTAAAGTTTGTATAGATTTCTTATCTCGAGCAGTTGGTACATTTTTTATAACTGTCTGTTCATCTCCGTTTGTTCGGTCTTCCTCGTTGGCTTCGCTTTTTGTTGAGAAATCTTGTGTTGCTCTGAGATGGATGTAATTTAAAAAAAAAGTAGCCATTCCTTTTTCCCTCTCTGTTTGGCAGCACTTTCCATTCCTGTGTGACCTTGCACAATCTGAAATGTTTGTTGCATCTTCTGTGCATAGAAAAAGCCCCTGGTTGTGGTTGAGTGTGCTGCTTGCCTTTGTTTTAAAGCCTCTGCTTCTCCACAGTGCTCAGTTTGAACCAGTATTCCCTGTGTTTCCTCAGTAAGTGGATTTCCAGCAGTGAAACAGCCCAGGTGGACATGACAGTGTGACTTGGAAGACCCTCGTTTGTTTTGGTACCGTAGCTGTTCAGCTTGATGCTTACCTGTTTTACTTTGTACTCCAGCTTTGAACTTACATTCACAAATTAAGATAAGTTTGTCTCAAATAATGTTGATCCATGTAGTCTTTGCTTTCCCTTTGTTGACAATGATGTCTTGTTTTGCTTTTTTTTTTTCTCTGTAAATGACGACATGAATAAAAACGAAGTGTATTCCAAGACTGGCTATGAATGGAATAACATTGGCTATATTTAATAAATGTATTAATGAGTATGAGTCGTGAGTTTCAAACATAAATGGCTTGAATGTGTTTATACTGCATGTTAGAAGTCTTAAATACCATTATAATCATTTTCAAAATACTGGCCTTCAAAATGTGAGTACACACTGAGAAAAATGGGACAAAATCGACAGTCCTTGTTCTGCGCCGTGACGTTAAACTGAAACTAATTAGGCTTAAAGTGACAATTCACCCCAAAATCTAAAATACATATTTTTCCTTTCACCTGTAGCGCTATTTATCATTGTAAAATGTTTTGCAGTGAGATGCTGAGTATTGAAAATATCGGCCGTAGAGATGTCGCCTTCTCTCCAACATAATGGAACTAAATGGCACTCGGTTTGTGATGCTCAAAGTGCCAAAAAAATTCATTTGAAAACTTGCAACTGTCCAACGCACAGGCCCAGGGCCCTCCCCCGGCCTTCATCTGCATTTTTCACTCAAATTAACAGGGAACGACACAAAAAGACGCAGAGGAACTACAATTAACTACAATAACTACTGATTTTAGGGTCAACTGTTTTAAGTAGCTGTGCGTAAGTCTCATTTCCACTGACCTGCATGTATTTTAGTGTTCAGAAAGTGTTCATTACAAGCCAGTATGGAGAAAAGGGGATTAGAGTGACCAGAAACTCATATGGGTGTCAGTATTGTATAAAAATAGAATGACAAAAATTAAAAATCTATTCTTTAATTTTATTGATTTGTCACATGTAAAAATGCTTTACATTTAATCAGTGAAATATAGTTATAAAAAAAGGCATTCAATCCTGACTGAAGATATTAAATTTGATCATCAGGAAATGATTTTCCACAATTGCAGCAAAAACACATACTGACAAAACACAAAAAAAACAGTTTGTAAAACATTTTGACAGCATGGTAAATAGACGTCTCCACATACAGCACATGGACAAAAGGAAATGTTCTCTGGACGTACGTAGTTCATCAGTGTCGGGTCAGGTCTCTTTGGTTTACGCCTTTTCTGTTAAATTTAATGGAAAACATTAGAGACCTGTAGTATGTTCAATTTATGCAGACATTACAGCTTTTTAATTTCACAGGGTTTATGATCCCCATTATTTGAACGGTCCTTACTTGTTTGCTCTTGTGTGAAGGTGATGTAGGAGTACACCAGGCTCCCCGCGATGCTGTAGGAAACAAATATGACAAAATATGTCTTCAGACACAAAACACCAGCTCAATTTTAAAGTCTTTGTGTCTTACCTGATGTTTAGACCGATGAAGTTAGTCCAGGAGAATATGTAGTCTCCTCCAAACACCATTCCTATGTAGGTCACCAGGATATTCTGCAGGAGTCACACAGGGTCACACGTCTGCATTCATGAATCTCATTGGCCCACAGAGGACAGGACTGAAAACACGTACCTTGATGCAGCCCACGATGGAGGTGGTCAGTGCTGAGTTGTACTGCGTCGACAGCATGATGGAGTACATTAAGATGAAGCTGTGCAACACATTGAAGAGGAATTAGATGAGAGCAGCAACGTGGAGTAAAATCTGTAATGCAATAATGGATCTAGAGTTTACCCCATGACACAGGAGAGCACAAACTGCACGACAAACAGCGGATCAGACCATCCATTATACTCCAAACCCTGTACTCAAACACACAGACAGACAGAGGAGGTTCTCAACTCTAGTTGTTGGACACTAAATTATAAACACATTAAAGGGCAACCTGGCTAATGGGAATAATAATTTTTGAAAACAATCAAGTATTTAGCAAGCATTGCACGTCTGATCAAGCACTGCCGCCAGCAGCTGCAAAAAAAAGGTTGCAATGTAATCACTCAAATTGCTAGAAATGTCTGACAACATTATGGAAAGGATCCCTACAGAGAAAGACATTTTACTGAAGAGCCAGATCCTTTTTGTTTTATCAGAAATGGCCCAGACATCGCTGACAACAGACACTTCGAATAAACTATTGAAGCCTGTCGGTACCAAAAACAAGCACTTTTGGTGGATGTAAATTGACGGTGCATGATTGCCTTGCATAATTACATTGCAGCCTGTTTTGCAATTTCACCCAATACTTAATTTCAAAAATGTTTGTTCCCATTAGACAAAAAACGTGGGAAATAGAGTCCATTCCTTACCACCTGCACGTCCCCTGAGTAGTAGGCATAAGCCGCAGTGGGGAAAATCATAATTAAAGCATTGTAGTAGAGAAGCCCATATTTGCCCAGCTCCTGGGGGAACAGCAGCACACGACACAATCTTTAAAAAACAATGCAGCAAAGAAGCATCACACTCCGAAGAGGCGGTACGATTAGGAGCTCCGCTCACCTTGGACTCAAGTTTCTGCTTCACATACGCCCCGCTGGCTGCTGTCAGGACATTGTTCAGCATTATGAACGTGTATCCTTCAAGGTCAAAAGCTAAATCATCGCTACAAAACACAAAAAGAAAAAAAGTCAAAGAGTGAGATACATGTGACCTGATAATGTCAGTATATGGGTGTACTTGTATGTGGCCATCTTTTTTTTTCAACTCTATTTATTGTCTTTTTGAACAATATAAAGTAATACCTTAAAATCACAATCAGTCATCTCTGACAAACATCTACATACATACAAATGTACAGTATCTAAAACATTCTAAAACAATAAAATATATACACAAAAATAACTTCAAATAATAATAATAATAATAATAATAAGAAGAAGAAGAAGAAAAATAATAAATTAAAAGATACGTAAATTAGAAAATATAATAAAGTATTTGTGGTGGTTGCTACTGAACTAAAATCTCCAATTCTTTTCCTTTATGTCCTTGTTGGGGCTGAAGGACCGTATGTGGCCATCTCACCTGGCAGCAATGAAAGCACCAAAGATCATCGTAAACACGGTGATCTTAACTGGCGTGGAGAACGTCTTTCTGTAAGGACAGGAAACGGGTTGTTAAAACTGCACATCTGCAGGTGCAAGAATATTCTTGATAAATGGTGCTTACTTAAGCAAGAGTCCCTCAAACACCATGGTGAGAAAAATGCTAAACCTCCTCAACACCGTGAACATGGGTAAACTAGGAAGAAAAAACAGAAAACAGGGTATATTAAGCTGTTTCATATTAAGAAATGTTCAATTATATATTAATACTGCAATGAGTAGAAGCTCTAACTTGAGTCGCTGTGTCCCAAACAGCCCTGATATTTGATTCCCGACATACAGCAGAGGCAGTGGAAACATCTAGAAACACACACATTAAAAGCCTTATTTTTGAAAATATATTATTTAATATGAGGTTCTTCTTATTAGTGTCTATTTAGGTCCCAGCTGAGTGAACTATTTCACAGTCTCACCTTGCGTGGTATACTTAGATCCACGTCTGGAAATGAGATAACACCCAACGCCTTCCCACACCTCAGAACTACAACTGTAGCCAGCATCTGCAGAGTTAATACAGCAAGGAGACACAGTGTATCAGTCAGGGTCTGTTTGGGTGAACAGGAAGTATCTGTGACTCAACTTAAGACTAACTTACTTGGCCGATTCCCACACATGTTGAGGATGGAAATCTGTAAACAAGGATACGAACAAGAAAAATTACTCAAAACCACAGGAGGAACCACTTTTCCAGGGTCAGGTTATGTGCTATACAAAGCTTGGGAACACAGGACCCTTTATTATTTTCCCATTATGTTATATTTCTACTATGCTTTTTGTTTTTACTTTTGCCTCATAAAACTTCTAATGTAAGATTTTCACTTTAACAGAGTATGTTATGTTATGACATTTTATTTACCCTTTGCTGCACAGAGATAACATCTGCAGAACGTAATATTAAAAAAGGAGTAACTACCTAGAAATTAAACTCTTATATTATTCTCTACATAAGATACTGCTAAAAAAGTTTGGTTGGTGGCTCATCAAACCTTTTCGATGAGAGGGGTGTGCTGTGGCTTCAGTATTTCTACATTTCTAAACTCTTTGCCCAAAACAGATTGAGAAGACATTTTCAGTTCGGTAAAGTTGGAAAGATATTCACAGATTCGGACTTCCGGCATCAATAACTCATTAGTGATACGTTGTCAAAACATAAACGAGGCCTCTTTCCCATCGTTGTAAGGTAGACAATGTGCTACAAGCCCAGTTTTATCAAAAGTAGCTGTCTTTCAAGCTGCAGAAATAACATTGGTGTCAATGAGCAGCCGGCTGTGAGACCAGTGGATAGGGACCGTCTGCAAATTGCAAAACCGCTACAGCAGCGAAGAGAAACACTACACAGATATTCAATAACTTCAGTCTTATACACTGTAGTGTCACCAAAATCACTGCAGCCTTCAACTGGCTTCTGTTGATCATACTACAACGCTTGTTTTATAATATATATATATATATATATATATATATATATATATATATATATATATTATAAAAAAAAAAAATAAAATATAATAATATAAATAAATATAATAAATAAAATATATATATATATATATATATATATATATAATTTTAAGAAACTTTATAATAAAATGCAATAACTTCACCTTTATGCACTGCAGAAGAATTAAACTCTGTCCAGCCATCATCTGGTTCCTACTGATCATACTACAACACGTTTGATTTTTTTTTTCTTTTCATAATTTTATGGATTTTTTATTAGAAATAAAATGTAATAACTTCTCTTTTATGCACTGTAGTGTCACCAAAATCATTGCAGCCATCAACTGGATGCTGTTGATCATACTACAACACTTGGTTTGATATTAAAAACATTTTTTCATAATTTTATGGAATTTTTATTAATAATAAAATTTAATAACTCCACTTTTATGTACTGTAGTGTCACCAAATTTACTGCAGCCATCAACTGGCTGCTGCTGATCATACTACAACTCTTGGTTTGATATTTTTTTAAAAATCATAATTTTATGGAATTTTTATTAATAATAAAATTTAATAACTTCTCTTTTATGCATTGTAGTGTCACCAAAATCACTACAGCCATCAACTGGCTGCTGCTGATCATACTACAGGTCTTGGTTTGATATAAAATATTTTTTCGTAAGCGAAAAAGGTGATGTCATTGCTGCCTCAAGGACACTGTTTAAACCAATCACACAAGGATACAAAAGTGTGATGAAGCCACTAGCCAATCAGGAAAAACTTTCAATTAAGCTCTACCTCAGATCTTTTCAGTCTGCATAACCTGCAGATCACCATGAAGGAGAAGATGGCATTGGATTTCTTGGAATTTTTCCCCTTCAGTTCAGTTTCATCTTTATGTGTAAGTAATTTTATGTTTTTTATTGGAGTTGTGCTGTGCTTGTCTACCTTTTGGAATCTGAAATCTTGACAATATTTACGTAAGTGAAATGTTACTGAATCTCCAAATGATTTTTAATGTAAATGTATTCCAGAAATAAATCTAACTTTAACCTCATGTTGAAATATTATGTAAATTGCCAAATAAGAATATTAAATTTTGTAAATCTGAAATGTAATATTACGTTTAGTTCGTAGCTATGTATTGATACTTTAACCTTATCTTGCATTTCTTGATATGACATTCCCATGTGTTTTACTGCATCTTTCCATATTGGACCCCTCACTTTATCCTGATAAAAACTTCTAGCTTTGCTTGTCTCATTTTCACAGGGTTAGGTGCAATGTTAAGACAATGGGACGAGTTAAAAAAGGAACCAAAGCTCATAGAAAAGACCTATGGGCAATGGCAGGAGGAATGGAAGCACTGGCCAGAACAATGAAGAGTGCTAACATTGCAAACAGGGATACCAGTTATTCCTCAAAAATATGGTCTGAACTGTCTACAGCACTATTTGGTCAGGATAATCCAAAAACTGTCACTGGCTCTGGGTCATATGGACCAAAAATCGTAATGGAGTGAGGGATTTAGTCAACAAACAACAGGAATTGAATGAAGCTCAAGTAAAGGAACAAAAAAAAACAGTTTGTGAGACTAAGGAGCCATTAATGAGTCATAGTGAGGCAGGTAAGGACAGTGGGACAGAGAAAAAAAATCAAACCAAGTGTTGTAGTATGATCAGCAGCATCCAGTTGATGGCTGCAATGATTTTAATTGACACTACAGTGCATAAAAGTGGAGTTATTAAATTTTATTTCTAATAAAAATTCCATAAAATTATGATTTAAAAAAAAAATCAAACCAAGTGTTGTAGTATGATCAGCAGCATCCAGTTGATGGCTGCAGTAAATTTGGTGACACTACAATGCATAAAAGAGAAGTTATTAAATTTTATTATTAATAAAATTCCATAAAATTATGATTTTTAAAATAAATATCAAACCAAGAGTTGTAGTATGATCAGCAGCATCCAGCTGATGGCTGCAATGATTTTGGTGACACTACAATGCATAAAAGAGAAGTTATTAAATTTTATTATTAATAAAAATTCCATAAAATTATGATTTTTAAAATAAATATCAAACTAAGAGTTGTAGTATGATCAGCAGCATCCAGTTGATGGCTGCAATGATTTTAGTGACACTACAGTGCATAAAAGTGGAGTTATTAAATTTTATTATTAATATAAATTCCATAAAATTATGATTTAAAAAAAGATATCAAACCAAGTGTTGTAGTATGATCAGCAGCATCCAGTTGATGGCTGTAGTGATTTTGGTGACACTACAGTACATAAAAAGAGAAGTTATTAAATTTTATTCTTAATAAAAATTCTTAAAATTATGATTTTTAAAAAAATATCAAACCAAGTGTTGTAGCCATGATCAGCAGCATCCAGTTGATGGCTGCAATGATTTTAGTGACACTACAGTACATAAAAGAGAAGTTATTAAATTTTATTATTAATAAAATTCTTAAAATTATGATTTTTAAAAAATATCAAACCAAGTGTTGTATTATGATCAGCAGCATCCAGTTGATGGCTGCAATGATTTTGGTGACACTACAGTACATAAAAAGAGAAGTTATTAAATTTTATTATTAATAAAAATTCTTAAAATTATGATTTTTAAAAAAAATATCAAACCAAGTGTTGTATTATGATCAGCAGCATCCAGTTGATGGCTGCAGTAAATTTGGTGACACTACAGTGCATAAAAGTGGAGTTATTAAATTTTATTATTAATAAAAAAATCCATAAAATTATGATTTAAAAAAAATATCAAACCAAGTGTTGTAGTATGATCAGCAGCAGCCAGTTGATGGCTGCAGTAAATTTGGTGACACTACAGTGCATAAAAGAAGTTATTAAATTTTATCATTAATAAAATTCCATAAAATTATGAAAAATGTTTTAATATCAAACCAAGTGTTGTAGTATGATCAACAGCATCCAGTTGATGGCTGCAATGATTTTGGTGACACTACAGTACATAAAAGAGAAGTTATTACATTTTATTTCTAATAAAAAATCCATAAAATTATGAAAAGAAAAAAAAAAATCAAACCAAGTGTTGTAGTATGATCAGCAGGAACCAGATGATGGCTGGACAAAGATTAATTCTTCTGCAGTGCATAAAGGTGAAGTTATTGCATTTTATTATAAAGTTTCTTAAAATTATATATATATATATATATATTATAAAACAAGCGTTGTAGTATGATCAACAGAAGCCAGTTGAAGGCTGCAGTGATTTTGGTGACACTACAGTGTATAAGACTGAAGTTATTGAATATCTGTGTAGTGTTTCTCTTCGCTGCTGTAGCGGTTTTGCAATTTGCAGACGGTCCCTATCCACTGGTCTCACAGCCGGCTGCTCATTGACACCAATGTTATTTCTGCAGCTTGAAAGACAGCTACTTTCGATAAAACTGGGCTTGTAGCACATTGTCTACCTTACAACGATGGGAAAGAGGCCTCGTTTATGTTTTGACAACGTATCACTAATGAGTTATTGATGCCGGAAGTCCGAATCTGTGAATATCTTTCCAACTTTACCGAACTGACATTTTCAGGATGAAGAGAGTCTAAAACTGCCCAGTGTGTCTCCTCTGTACTTCATATCCCCTCTGCCATGTCTCCCTCCTGATGTTATTAAAGTCTGTCCCCCCTGCTGTCACATTCAGGTGGTCAAATGTCCGAAACGCAGCTTCCTGTAACTGTTGCACTTTGCACCTTTACCTGTAACCGGTGAGGACGCTTTTGTTGACAACAACGATGAGGAATGAACTGACTCCGTAAAATCCCGCCGCTAACAGTTTCACATACACCGCGGAGCTGTCACCGGGTGTCCTGGTTTTGGAGGACGCTCCTTCAGGTGATAACTTTCCCCCCTCAGGCTCAGGTCGCCGCCTGTGCAGCTCTGCCATTATTTACGTATGTGAGTATCGATAAACTCGAAACGGAAGTGTGCGAGTTTTACTGCACATGCGCAAAAGTGTTGTCAGCGATGGCGGAAACGGAAAAAAGATAAATATCTTGATTCAACTTTCCTCTTTGGTAAACTTCGTTGATTCAATCATCAGTCCTGATGTCCTGGTGGCTTTCTGATTTGTCTTTTTAGTGTTTCAGGTTTCATTTCATGCTTAAATCTTCTCATTTCATAGCCTATGCGTTTTATATCCATGTATGCAAATGAGTGAAGGGAAACAACTATTCATCTGTGTAAAATAAAGACATGATCTCTGTCCATTTTTTCTCCATAATAACAAAAAATAATAATAATAATAACAATAACTTAGTTCCACATAAAATATCAAAAACCTGTTCAACATCAATTTAATTAAAATATTGTTTAATGTAAATGCATTAATAAATATAGGTATAATTGGTTTTGTGCTACTATCTATCTAGTCAAAACTAGACTACATATATATATATTGCCTAAATAGCCCATCATGAGCATTTTCGCAGTGCAATTTGATCAACATTTTGAATGTAGGTCTTTTACTTGTAACACTTTTTTGCATTGCTAAAACATGCGGAAATAAATATAGAAATAAATAAAAAAGCAAAGTAAAAACATCAGAATCAGAATCAGAATCAGAAAAGATTTATTGCCAGGTATAGTTAACACAATACGAGGAATTTGTTCTGGTGGGTTGGTGCAACATAAATATAGAAAAAGAAAACAGATAAAATAGAAGATACACATATAAAATATAAAATATAAAAAGTACGAGTGCAAAACAAAACAAGTAACACAAGTAACAGAACATAAACATTTGTTGTCATAAATGTGAAAATAAATAAATAAAAGTAAATAATTAAACACGACATAATTAAATCAATTTCGTGGATTCATCTCTACAACTACATATATAGATTTTTTGCATTATTGTAGCTGTATGTTTACAAGGTATGAGGTCCTAACATCTGAAGTCATTTCTCTATTTATGGGTTTATTTATTTATTTCCATATTTATTTTACTAATTATGTATGCGTGTATTCATATACATATTTATTTATTTGTTTGTTTGTTTGTTTGTTTGTTTGTTTATATTACGCCTTTTTCCGTCCTCCACATGTTTATTATACAAACTGCTGATATTTCCCGAGTGACACTTTCAATCGTTGCGCTCTTTTACCTTTTTGAGCCTGTTCGCTCTCTGTAGAAGAAGCTGATTGGCCAGCTGTTTGTTGACATCCAATCACACCACGTATCTGCTCGTGCACATAGGCTGGTGTTTGTCAGCGGGGTCGGACGATGGGCTGCACCGGGTAGAGAGCTTTCATAACCGGGTTTACACTTTATTCGGGTCCCGTTTTCAGCTGCAGACGTTAAAGGCTCCGGTGAGACATGGAGAGAGTTGTCCTCGTGACCGGCGCGAACAGGTGGGTCAATTAAAACTGCGTTAAAACGATGGACAGACACTCCCGTTGTGTGTCACGTTGTTACAAATCTCTTACGATGTGATAAACATTAAAGAAAAATGCGAATCAATATGTGTTAATTTGGCGCGGAAACATTGGCGCGTCAGTGAGGAGAGCATCCCTGCTGAGAGATTAACTGCTTCAAAATCTACGATAATCTGACTGTAATGCCGTCAAACTGTAATAATGTTTACCAGCTGAGGAGTCTGTCATCCATTGTGTTTTTGTATGTGCATCAGGTGTATACACAAATATAAATAACACGGTGAAATAAAAAAAAAACACATGTATGTGTATAAGTAACAAGAATTTACATTCCAGAAATGTCAAAAACATACAGTGTTGAAAGGAGTTTTAGTCAGCTATTAATGCACTCTCTGGAATAGTTCATTCACAATTATGTGATTAGGGAGTAATATAGGTTATTATCCATGTGTATTGTAAAAAAATATTCTTTGTTAGACTGCAAAAAAGGTTTTTTGATCTGCCTTTTTATTTAATCTTCAATTGTTACTCTAAGAAAAACCTGAATGTTTACTCTGTAAATTGGTGTGCTCACAGTTTCTTAGAGAAGTTTGTGGTCATGCTTGTGTTTGTCTGCCGCCTGTCACTTTCTGCAGCGGCATCGGCCTGGCTCTGTGTGAAAGGCTGCTGACTGAGGACAGCCGGCTGCAGCTGTGTCTGGCCTGCAGAAACATGCAGCGGGCTGAGGCTGCCCGCTCCGCCCTCCTGACCTCTCACACAAACGCCCGTGTGGATTTACTGCACCTGGATGTGGGCTCTGTGCAGTCAGTGCTCACCGCTGCTCAGGAGGTCAAGGCCAGGTACTGATACCAAATTACCATGATGTCATCATGACTCTGTTGATATACCTGTCCTCAGCTGAGCAATGAATATTTGTGTTTTTCCACAGGTACAACAGAATTGACTTTCTGTATCTAAATGCGGGAATTATGCCGAATCCACAAGTGGATGTCAAAGCTTTTTTCAAGGGTCTGTTCTCCAGGTAAAATCCCAAAGCCAGTTTCAAACTTGCTCTGCTTTGCTTTGTTTTATTTTCCCATTGTGAATCTATCTGTGATGACACACACGTGACACCTAAGCCTCATTTCCACCCAGCAGTCTGGTTCAGTTCAGTTCAGTTCATTACACATTTTGCCGGATATTTTTATGTTTCCCTTGTCAAAAGTTGTGGACGGTACCGATACAACGGCTCCTTTCTATTCCTTTTCTCGTCACGCCAGTGTTAAAGAACCTAGCACACTGATCCATTATTGAAAGGTGGAGCTAGAAACACTGCAGTCCGCTGATTGGTCAAGAGATCACTGTCCCTCATGCTTTACAAGGACTGAATGCACAAATAGTTATTTTAAAATATCCCATCGATTGTGACAAACACTCTAAACACTCCAGTCTGTTCTTTTTCTGCTCTGAAAATGTCAGCGTACAGCTCCATTTCGTAGATGATCAGCCAGGCGCAGACATTTCTCTTAACACTTCAAACACTAAACAGATCGAGGGTTTAGGTACAAGTCTTTAGAGGTTTGATGGATTCTGAGGGTATTATACTGAGAGTTTTTGGTGGAAAGACTCAGCTCTGTTGTAGCCAATTAAACACAAAAAATAAAACACACTGGGTTGGTCTCCCACATAAATTGGTTAGAGCCTTGCCCAATTTCAGCCTTGGGGCAATAATGACAGATTACAGCCCGGCCCAGTCCAGCCTGGCTCGGTGGGTCAGGTCAGGTCCAGTTGGTGTTCAGGGGGGGCAATCAGAGCTCCAGTAGGGAAGCGGCCCCTGACCCACTTTTGTTTTAAGCTGGATGGCTGTATACCAGTGCACCCTGTCGATGGTTCGTGCTGTTCTGTAATGGCGTACCCTCTCACTGCAGGAATGTCATCAACATGTTTGCAACAGCAGAGGGTCTCTTGACTCAACAGGACCGCCTCAACTCAGACGGCCTGCAGGAAGTTTTTGCCACCAACCTCTTCGGTCATTTTCTCCTGGTACACACAGACTGCACACAGACATGAAACATAAAAGATGATCACAAATCCCGTAGTTTGACATAGCATATACTGTATGTAGTCCTCAGTATTATATGTTGTTGCAACTGGTGGGTCATGCTCGAAAATGGGTCGTTGGTCCATACGAAGTGGACCACAAGTGAATCCTGAGCATGTCAAGATTGTAAAAAAAAGAAAAAAACACTTTATTTTGAAAAATTTGCAAAATGTTTTATTACTTTGCCTTCCAAGCCCACATGTTGTTTACTGTAGAAGTAAATGCATATAGTTTGATATTGCAGATAGATTGATTTGAAGCGTATGACTGTGCATGTTGAAAGATTTCTTAATGTTGTACTGTGAAACAAAGAAAAATTGTGGTGTAGTATATGTTATGTTGTCTGTTGGCTAAGGCAGTGAACTGATTAATTGACAAACTGATATAAAGTCATGCACTTGATGTCTCTGGTCTCTGTGGTCTCTGTGGGTCTAGATCAGGGAGCTGGAGCCTCTTCTGTGTTCAGAAGGCCACACGTCCAGGATAGTGTGGACCTCCTCCAGTAACGCCCGCCGCTCTGCCTTCAGCATTGAGGACATGCAGCACAGAAATGGGACGGAGCCCTACAGCTCCTCCAAGTATGCATCGGACATGCTCAGTCTGGCTCTCAACAGACACAAGAACAAACTGGTTTGTCTATTACACAATCTGCAGATAACTGATACAGGAGTGACTACTAACGGCCACTCACAGATCGGCTTGTGGTGCGCAAAATGGCAAAAAAAAAAAAAAACATTAAAAAACTGAACAGCAACATCTCTTCTAGAAATCATGACCTGGTTCCTCAAAATAACCCACAGACCTTGTTGTGAGCAGTTTCATGTAGGAACTACAGGGTTTTCCACACAATCATTTCATTGAGGCGGCCCACCACAATTAAAGCATGTGCCGCCATGTATTATTCTATATTTTTGGAGCTGGACTGCTTATTAGGCTGTTGGAATATATATATACCGTTTAGGTTATCAATTGCAGATACTCACAGAGCGCAGAGAGAACTGTGGTCACAGATGGAGCAGCAGAACGCCAGGCGCAGTTAAAGTGAAACTTAACTGTTCATTGTGTGGTGTTTAAAAGTCTTCAGCAGCTGCTCCTCTCATCCATTGATCTGATCAGAACAGATCGACAGATTATTTATCCAGGCCGCGACTCAAACTCTTTAAACTGCTGCTGAGTGAAATAAGAGCTCATGACGAGTTTAGTCGGTGCTTCATTCATGGAATGAAAAAAGGTCTGAATTAAGAGAAGGGACACAGAATGCCAACAAAAGGGACACACTCACACGAGAACAAAAAAAAAAAAAAAAAAGAAGCTTTCCCATGTTAGCTACCACCACACATAGAGTCTAATTCTGTGGGAAACATTAAACTATTTTCTTTCTACCAAACTACACCCATCAACCATATCACTATGCAGGAGGAAGAATCTTCTCATGGACAAGAGGCTTGTTACAGTGCGAGGTGTAAAGATTAATGGCGTCCTCCTCGGCTGAGCGGTAATGTGAGCAAAGCTTAGTGGTGCTCGGTGAGCGGGCAGTGGATGCATGTTTCTGTCTGTGCTGTGGCCGATTGGCGGGTGTAATTCAGTAGAAAGAAAATAGTTCCTATATGAAACCGCTCACAACAAGGTCTGTGCATTATCTTGAGTAACCGGGTCATCATTTCTGGAAAAAAGCATTGCTGTTGAGTAGTTCACGTGTACTTTTTTTGGCGCTTCGATCACCACAAGCTGAGTGCCATCTAGTTTTATTGCATTGGAGAGAAGTCAGACATCTCTACAGCTGGTATCTCCAACACTCTGCAACTCACACCAAAACAATCAGGACTGATAAACAGCACTTTTTTATTTTTGTCCCTTAAAAAGATCCGCCTGTTCTGTGAAATCATGCGTTTTCTTGTCTTTGTAACAGGGGCTGTTCTCCTCTGTAATATGTCCAGGACTGGTGATGACTAATCTGACGTATGGTATCCTCCCCTCCTTCTTCTGGACCCTCATCATGCCCATCATGTGGCTGGTGAGTGATGATATTTTTTATTCTGCTAATCTCTGTTAAACATGATTGGAGCTGCGTGTGAACTCATGTTATTGATCCTTTTTGTGCTTGAACAGATTAGGATCTTCACCAACACATTCACACTCACGCCATACAACGGAGCAGAGGCGCTGGTATGTTGTCGACCTGTCCATATGAACATCACAGCTTTTCAATGAATACACGAAAAACACAAACTGCTGCTCTGGCTTTTCACAGCACTGGTTGTTTCTTCAAAAGCCCGAGTCTCTTGATCCAAGAGCAAAGTATCACAGTTTAACATCAGGAGTCGGACGAAACTACACTCAGCCTCGACAGGTGAGTAACCAGAGACCGCTGCGTTCACAGACATTATACTGCTCAAGTCCGCTCTGTGTGAGCAATGCACTAACATGCACGCAGTACATGACACCATTACCGCACTATATCTACACACAATCAGTACTTTGCAGCTGTATAAATGCTCTGAATGCCACACAGAAAACCTTTGAACTGAAAAATGTGATCTGTTTCATATGTATGTAATAGATTGCGATTTTCTGCTGTTTTTTTTTTGTTCTTGTTAAAGATGGACATCGATGAAGGAACGTCTGAGGTCTTCTATACAGAACTTCTTGAACTTGAGAAGGTAGTCAGAAGGAAACTGAGTGAGAGAAATGCTGAAACGGCAGCTCACAGACAGTACCTCAGTGAGGTGGAGTAGAAGTCAGAAGTCTTTTGTGAAGGATGGATTTGCTCCTACGAAATGGACCGTGTATAATTGGTTATGACGAACAATAAAAGTGCCCTTATTCTTTTAAATTTTGCTTATGTTATCATTGAATTGTGTCTTTTTTTAAGCTGTGTCAAATTCACGTGAGCTCAATAACCAGTAGGAGTCTCATCTTTTGCTCTTGTCGTAATGTAGATACCACCGCCTTCACCTGATATCTGTATCAGGTTTCCTCTTCAACAGGCGTCTTTCCTTACAAACTTTAATTAGCTGTTTCTATGGTTTACTGAGGCCACTGACTCACTACCAGCACCACCATCAGCTGTCACCAGTGGCTTCTTTTACCACAAATAATAAATAACGATGCACAGTTAGTTGAGAGGAATGTTTCCTGCTGCGGTCTGCCATAGACCAAACAAATGTCTGAAGCAGCGTCATGTAATAGAGCACATCCTCTCACCGTTTCTTATGCAAAAGCTTTGCTTTACTGATATTCTCCCACTGGAATTTGGATTGAACTGTTTTTGGGTAGTAAAGGGCTTTTCTAGCTAAACTGCTTATTGCATGACTTATGTGGCCTCAGCTGTACCTGCTTCACGGGTTTACAGCATATTAGCTTTTTGCCCCCTTTGTTTGAGGCTGACTCCTGCATTTTCTAATCTGGAAAATAAGAAACATTAAAAAGATTTTTTTTATTATATAAATCCTAGAAAAAGAAATGTTTCTATTGAGAAATAGAGAAATATACTTTTTTAAATATGTGCTGTATCATTTATCTTTTCCATACTGTGCTGATGTAACTTTTCTAGTCTATTCAAGTGTACTTGTTTCACTAAATGTATCCTAATTTTATTACACTTTTATTTTATTCTATTAGGCACTTGTTTTAGCTTTACTCCATACACTCTTTACATTTATTCATACCCCCCCAAAAAAAAAGGAAATTAGGTGTTTGGTATTTTTACCCCCAATTTGAAGTGAAATCTATTCCCTTTGCTTTTATTATTCTTCTGTTTCCATTATATTTTATTTTGAAAAGATTCTGCTACAAAAAATTTTATTCGAAACAAATTAAATTCTAAGAGAGAAAATATACTTAAATATATCTAAATATATGCATCAGATTCCTATTTTTTTTAAAAGAAATTTCAGAAAAAGACAACCAAATAACTAAATTTTAATGAGAAATATTGGAATACTTGGAAATATTCCAAGTTTGGTACATTTTTAAGTTAATGCTTTCATTGCAACTTTTGATCCCTAGTGCAGTGACGATCTCTGAAGCACTGTAGTGAAAATGAGTTATGGTCATCCACGCGTGCCCTCAGCCTGAATATGTTTTGAAATCAATTTCATCCATGACTCAGAAGACAAGCTTCGAGTTACATGGAAACACGTACAGAGAGAGGACTTGTCAGATATGTCACCAGCAGCTGTTCCTCAGCCGGCTCCTGCTGGTCCTCAACTCAGCATTTGCTGCTTTTTATAAACTGACAAATCCCACTTAATCTCATGATATGCCTGTCTGTAGTATCAGCACGGACACAGCTGCAAAGACAAGCAGCGGTGGAAGATGTATGCAGATCCTGAACTTAAGTAAAAGCACAAATACCACACTGTGAAAATACTCTGTTAATAGTCAAAGTCCTGCATTGAAAATGTCACTTAAGAGACAGTACGTAAGTATAATCAGAAAAAATGTATTTATAGTATTTAAAGAAAAAGTACCCAATGCAGATTTTAAAAAAAAACAACAAAAAAACAAAATATTATTTAGAAAAAGACTCCAATGTTTATCAAAATAGTTGACCATTAATTTTCTATCAACTGGCTAATTGATTATCCCACTTCTTGTTTCCACGGTACTTGTATAAAATGTTTGGTAATTTGATTCATAACAAATCCTTTCATCCTTTCAAATGTACAATTTTTGCCTCTGAAAAGAAGTGGAGGCAAAGTAAATGGCATGTAAAATGCTCAAGTAAAGTACAACTACCTCATATTTGTACTTATGTACAGTACTTGAGCAAATGTACTTAGTCACATTCCACCTTCCAATGAGCTACTGAGTTTTAAAGTGCAACAATATTAGTTTTCATGCAAGCTTACTCGGGTAATGTTTACTAATATAGGTGTTGGTATATTGTTTTATATTTTTATACATATATATATATATATATATTATAAGTGTCAATATTCACTTTTCTTCTTAGGGAAACCATGGGATGTTTATGTGAGCCATGGAAATCTGAGCAAATTGACTTAATTTCTTTCTTTTTTTATGTTTTATTTGAGCAGTTTCCTGTGCCCTATACACTGCACAACCCCAAAAAATTGCTGAGGAAAACTTGCCATTCAGAAAGGCACAAGAAAATTAACTGAAAATTAGCAACAAGAAAACAAAAACAAATTAAGTTTTAAAAAAAAAACAAACAAAAAAGGATATGACCCTGAAAAAAATGTTTAAAAATTATGATTGTGACATAATTTAAAATGTGTAATTATAGTAAATGTAAATATAGTCATAATAATTTTCTCTACCTTTTTCTAAATCTACTATTTTTCACAATTTGTGAAACATTTCTTGCAAAGTTGCTCATAGCCTGTTTTTTTTTTTTTTTTTTACCCCTTGTTTATGAAAGAATTTGAGGCAGTTTGATCAGGTTTCAAAGGGTTAATAGCCTAACATGCATTAATAACTTTCTCGCGTTACTGTGTTTGTCATGTACTCTTCACGAAGCAGAAGCTGGTTTTAGCCTAACATGAGACTACAGAAAGCTCCCCTTGCATGTGACTCCTCTCAGAAATGAAACCGCGGATTATTCTGCGCGAACATGAAAGCGCGTCGTTACATAATGTAAATAAAAACATTGCAGCCGCCGTGTGTTCAGATTGGTGCACGCGGCACGATGTCCCGGATGGTGCTCGCACCGGAAGAGAAGGGGCAGCTCTCCCAGCCATCTTGTGGCAGCATCCAGCGATTTGTTCGCATCAAGCCTCGTAGAATCGGAGGTGAATCCCGCTGAAGGGGCGCCATCATGCCCGGACACCTGCAAGACGGCTTCGGCTGCGTCGTAACCAACCGGTTCGACCAGTTATTGGACGATGAGTCCGACCCGTTCGAGATCCTGAAAGCTGCTGAAAACAAGAAGAAGGAGGGGGCCGCCGCTGGCTCCACCAAGACCGCGGCTCAAGCCGCCAAGCAGCCGAAGAAGGAGTCACAGAAGGACAGAAAGAACCCGCTGCTGGACAAGAAAGAGGAGTCCCAGGCTCCGGTCCCACTGAAGAAAGAAGGTACATTTAAAAACAATCACACGAGCTCGTGCTGGTGTGCATTGCATGTTTATTTTCATCTTTTTAGCCTGAACTGTCATGTGCGTCTCCCGTTAGCAGCGTTAGCTGATGCTGGTGTGAGTCAAACACAGCGTGAGGTCAACCTGACACTCAGAGGTTAGCCAGAGATGTGTGAGAGTGTAAAGGAGCTCAGGTGAAGCCCACCTGTGAAGCCCCGTGCGCGGCTGAGCTCGTGTCGCAGACACGGTGACCGTCGGGCAGCATCCTGCAGGAAGGTGTAGCGCTGCTGTCTGCTGGAGGATGCTTCGTGCACTGGCTGCGCAGCTCCGTTAGCAGCTTTGCAAAGCGAATGCGCAAATTATTCACCTGCGTGCTGGAAACCGGACAGACGGCTCTTTGTTTGGACTCCTTATGGCTCCCTTGAGTTTTTTTTTTTTTTGTTTTTTTTTCTTCCGTCAGTTTTTTAAATTTGAGTTCACAAACAGCAGCACCGAGCTGCTGAGGAAGGGGCCCGCCGTTAGCCGGTGGTGTTAATGTTGTGCAGTGAAACTTGTCAAAGCTGCTGACAGGAGTCGCACCAGGAGCTTTGCATGACAGTTTGCACTGGAAATGCAGTGTTCACGCGGATCCTTAAAAAGTCTTGAAAGGCATTGAATTTGTGAATCTAAAGGTAAAGCCTTAATTGGTATTAAAATGTCTAAAGTTAGTCTTTCAAAAGTCTGCAAAATGCAAAGAGATGGGAAGTGGGAATTTGTGAATTGCTTTTATTTTTTTGACGTTGCATTGTATAATCTCAGAATAATTGGTCACATGTATTTTTTTAAATAATTAATAAATCCCTCTCCTTAAAATGTTCATTAAGGCTTTAAAGCAGTGGTATAATCCCACATACAGAGTGAGACACACAAAATTGGTAATAAAAGTCACCAATAAATGGCAGGTATTTCACACTTCTAACCAGTTTTTCAGTGGACCAAAAATGTAATGTTTTATGTGAAGTAAACGTTTGGTCAAAATTGCTTTCAAGTTTATGTAAACAAAATTTTGGCCATGTTTATTTATTTATTTTCAATTTTGTTTGATGTAAAATTGGTCTTAAATGTCAGCCCGAGTGGCATTTAAGAAGTCTTAACAAGTTTTCAATTTAATTTGCCTTAAGCTGTAGGAACCCTAAAAAAAACAAGTGCACACATGATTAAAACCAGTGGTGTAATGTACCAAAAAAATACATTACTTGAGTATTTTTTTGGGCAGGGCGTACCAACTCTTTAGTTGCGTCCTACAAAATAGGCAAGGGCAGGAGGAAAGTACGGACGGATGAATGAAGGAGTGGGAGAGAAGGAATTTTTAAAAAAATTGTTTGAATCCTTTGGATTGTGAAAAAAATGCAGTTTTTCTTCAAGCGTAATGTAAGCTCAGTTTTTTTAGATGGTGTACATGATATGGAGAAATAAACTTCATTATTCTAAAAAGTCTGACCGCTGGCTTTTTTTATTAACAGCATGTACCTGTACTTTTACTTTCCATTCGTAAGTACATTTAATGAAAAAAAAAAATCAGTTTTGATACTTAAATGCAGTGAATATCAAATTCTTTAAGACTTTTACTCAAATAATATTCTAATAGGTGACTTCAACTTCTACAAAAGTCATTTTCTGGTAAGAGAAATGTACGCATACTTTCAGATACTTCATCCACCACTGACTAAAACAAAGAATTAACTCAGTTTGTGTTGTCCTGTGACTGTCAGGCATCAGGCGAGTGGGCCGAAGACCGGACCAGCAAGGCCAGCCTGGTTCCCAGCATCAGGGTGGGCAGGGTGAGGGGCGACCTGGAGACAAGAGGCCTGACCGGAGACCTCCCCGCGAGCGCCGTTTCGAGAAGCCGGCTGAAGACAAGCCTGAGGGAGGTGGAGAGTTCTCTGCAGACAAGTGAGTCGCTGTGATGACTGACGGAGAGCGTATTTAAACGTGCTGATAAGATCAAGGCTGTCTGCTGTCTGCGGGGATGTATCTATGAAAGATTTAGTGTTTGGTGTAATAGCTTAGCTCACTTAACCTCGACATCACCGCACAGCCGTCAATGCATTTCTCTCTGTAGGCTTGTACTGACATTAACAGCAGATATGCGTGTGTGTGTGTGTGTGTGTGTGTGTCTCACACACACTTGTAAATTGCTGTTCACCCCTGATAAGTAGTGATGCACCGATCCTGGGACAATACAAATGATTTCACCTTTTTTTTGGTTTTTGTTTTTCTTGTTATTTGTTCCTCCTTTTGTGCCAGGAAAACAAAAGAAATCTTCATTGTGAAAAATGAAGTTATTAAGCCTTTTGTTGCACTACCTGTGAATGAGCCCAAATTCAGTCATATAAATTTAGGACACATGCGTCAACATCACTCTCTTTGACATGCAAAACTGCCTTAAAAGCCTTTTTCTTTATAGATAATATTTCTTAATCTTTAATGTCTGTTTTATATTGCAATCAAAACATTGACACATTTTCTCCTCTGAACAACTGGAAGTTTCTCGCCAAAAACATCATTTTAAAAGATTAGATTCAAACACATTTTGAAAAATGTTGTAATTTATCTTCAGGCAGTTCTCGTTTTTACTAAACAGAGCTTGAACGTGTGATAATGTAACTCCGTGCAGCCTCTGTTAGTTCCAGCCAGCGTCTGATAGCAGCTGATGGTAACCAGCTCTTCTTCTGCTGATTTCAACACACATTCGTTGGTCACGATGTAGCGGTATCACAGAGAAAACACGGTGTGCCGCCCCCCCGGACGTATTGATAGTGAGTTTACTGCAACCTTTTGTCTCAAAGACGTCTGAGGGAAGATCTCCGTTGGTCTGTTAGTCTGAGCCCTGCTCTGTAGCCTGAAAACGCGATACAACAGAAAATCATCAGCCGTCTGGTTTGTCGAAAGGTCAAAGTTCATCAATTAGTGTTGCGGCTGTATGAGATTTTAACAGTACAATGACCGTCTCAGATTACAGAATTATTATTATGCTCGGCCACAATGACCCTTAAATAAAACCATAAGGACTTATTTTAGATAAACAAACATTTTATTACTGTAATCAAAACTTCAAACCTTTTTTATTAGAGTTTGTGTAAAAAGTCTCCCTTGGAAAATAACTAAAATAAAAGTAACATTCTCCATCCGGTTGAATATTTTCCATATCCTTGATAAGCAAATGAGCATGATATGATAACTGCCAGTTTCCATGCCTCAGTATACCTTGAAACTGGTACATCGCTGAAACCCTGTCATCACAAGGTAAATATTGGGTGATAGCGATGTTTGGACGATAAATGGCTGCATCCTTTCTCGTCAGGTCACGTTTCCACTTTTTTTCTCTCTCAAAAATTCAGGCCTTCTGGAGACAGGCCCCCGAGAGGGCGTGGTGGCGGCCGGGGTGGGCGTGGTGGAAGAGGACGGGGCATGGGCAGAGGAGAAGGCTTTGACTCCCGTGGAAAACGAGACTTCGACAGACACAGCGGCAATGACAAATCGTGAGTCAGTTCTCAACTGCGACCTTATCAGAGCAGCCAAAATAGAAATGGAAATGACTACGTGGCAAAGCATCCCATTGCTGAAACAAAAGGAACTATGTCTGCCCAAAACTGAAGCCTAACTGACCTCATCTGTTGGCAGTTATTCTTTTATTCGGCTCACTGAATAAGAGTGCGACCCAAACACGTTTCTTAATCTCAGTGAAGCTCCTTGTGACTACAGACTTAAGGTCAAAGGTTGTTGTTGTTTTTAGAGTTACTCTTCATTGTGGGCTGTATGTATTTTTAGACTGTACACATCACTGTGTGTGTGTGTGTGTGTGTGTGTGTTCCTCTTTATTTGCTCCAGCAATCAGAAAAGTGAGGAGAAGCGCAGTGGCAGCGGCTCGCACAACTGGGGCACCGTGAAGGATGAAGTGAGGTGAGTTTTCCAGAACAGACACATGGCCTGTTTATCTGAGCGTTCCTGTCTGCAGGATAACAATGCACATCTGATATTTCAACAGACGTTGCTCACTGCGTGCGATCTATATAAAGTGGCTCTATTTTTGTGTTAAAATAAACAAGGGCACTAGTTTTTAATGCAACGTTTTGCAGGAGAGAAAGAAAGAGAAAAACACAGGTGTCGTCATTCTGAAATGTTTGAAAATTAGTCTTTTTTTCTGTGTTAAAAAAACTATACTGCGGTACTAAGTCGATGCCAAAATTCTGACAACAGGACGTTCACTGTAGACCTTTGGTACCGTGGGTGCAATTGACAGGACCTGACAGGCAGCCTGTACACCAGCAAGTGTTGTGGTTTACTGTTAAATGCCAAAGGAAGAATGAAAAATGCCTAGTAGCATTGAAAAACAACACGTGGAAGACTGCAACGTGTGCAGCTGCAGCGACAGGTCGACCTCGACTCGTTGAAAAGTGTTTTTCTGAGGCCAGCATCTTGTTTTAGTTCTTTGCGATGACAGCGCCACACTCCGACGCTCTGCTACGGACGACAGCAGCGGGTTGATCTGCTGAGCGCTGCGTGTGTGGCGTTTTTTTTCTGGTCGCTTAGAGCTGAAAATTGTTTGGGTAAAGTGCTCCTCACTGTCACTTTTTACCACGCCGTCCTATCACAGTCAAGGAAGGGAGGGACAAAAGTCTACCACAAAGAGCAACCGTCACATTAAGTGCTGAAAAACAACATAAAATGAAGGAAAAATATGTAAATATACTGTTGGCGATAAAATAATGAATCATGAACCCACACAGTCTATAACTTTGCTTTGAGGCAGATGGTCACATATTAATGATAAAATGTAAGTTTTAAAGGAGTGAATGTTTAAGCACGTAGGGTTTATTGTTTTGTTTTGCAGAGGTATCAAAGTGGATGACAAGAATCGTGGAATTTCATTTGTATTGTTATCGACAACTCAATATCTGGTGTCGTAACACGACAAAAATTTGAGTATACAGTGTACCGGTATGTGTGCACTTGTGAGTTAGTTGGGAAAGGTATTTTAAGAGATAACGTTTCAGCTGGAGGCGATATGTCAGTATTGACAAAGTGGCTGTGTTTCTTTGTCTCAGTGAGGCTGAACAGACTGCTGCTCCAGAGACGTCCCCAGAGGGAGAGGAAAATGCACCCGCCGGCTCTGAGAACAAGTGAGTATCCACTTCCTGTCAGATATTCAGTTTTCAGGTGAAACTGGGATGTTCAGTTTGTGGATCTCATCAGAAAAAGTTGTTTGTAGCTACAGAGTTTTATGTCGTCACACTGTGGTGTTTTCCTTTCTGGATTCTGGAAGATGCTCCATGTCACAAACAGTAGGGCTAAATGATATGGAGAAAAAATAAATAAATAAAATAGTTATAGTTCATAGGTTAACTGGTAACTTAAGTATTTTCCAACCTGGACTATATTTTTTGAGGCTTTTGTGTGCAAATGATTGATGAAACAACACATTTTGGAAGTAGTCCAGTATCGAGTGAGAGCTCGTGCTGCAGACACACCGTGAACAGGCTGCAGTGTAATCCCTGAGCGCTGTCAGCGTACAGCCATTCAAAATGTTTGTTTTTGCCTCTGACAGGTGTGAGTGACTGGAGGATCTCTACTGAGATGTCCCTTTTTGTCAAAGAGTAAGATCAATTTGTTTTACCTCAAACAGCCCCAAATCGCCATTGCTAAACCCACCAGACTCCATTTAAATAAACAGTACTTTTAGCGCGTATAGATCAGCATATTTTCCCATCTAACTGGGCGAATCAAAGGTTTATTTCAACCAGGTTTGTTCCATTTTATTTTGTGTCTGTTGACTTTGAATGTCGTGTTTTACAATGATAAAATGATGCTGTTTATTTAAATGAAATCTGGAGGGTTTGGCAGTTTCAAAGCTGTTTATGGCTAAACAAAAAGCATCTGTCTTTTACTAAAAAGGTCTGTTTCTTTCAGGATTTTTTCCATAATGTTGTCAGATGCTTTATTAATTAATCTGAGCCTGTCGGTAGCAAAAACGAGCACCTTGAGTGGATGTAAATTGAGTGTGTGCAATTGCTCCGAGTGGTTCCCTGCTTTGCTGCTGCCTGTTTTGCAGTGCTTGTCCAGTTTCAAAAATTGTTTTTCTCATTAGTTACTTTGACCCAAACATTGGAAAATCTGGACCCTCAAGGTTGAAAAAAAAAACAAAAACCAAAGCAACCTTATTAATTTTAGAATATGGCTTATAAACATACAAAAGAGAATAACAAACATAATGTGCAAAAATGGCTGGGTTGAAATATATGTATCTGTATATATACTGCTGTAATAATGTATTGAATAACATCTTAATGTCAACGTTTAACTTTGGAAACTACAATACAAGGTATCTTGCCTTGTAATGTTTTAGAGTAATGATGTGGTTGCCAGTATGGGAACTTTGCAGATGATTAGAGAGATTTGTTGTGTTTCCCGTCCTGGTTGGCACCGACTGACGGCATATTTAGCAAACTGTCTCAATCTGTGCTTCGCAGCTTTTGAGATATCAAAACCACTTGCATGTAATTGACGATGCGTTACCTTTCTGACAACATTTTCTTCAACTCTGGAAGATAACGTTAGTTTACTTTCAGCACTTTAACATAATGAGCTCTTACGGCCGAGTACAAAAACAAACAAAAACGGGTAAATCAAGAGAACGCAGCAAATGACTGCAGGCAGAGTAGCTGAGGACACCAGATTTCTGCAAATTTGTGCCTCCTGTTTGTTTATCAGGTGCTTGATAAATTGATAACACGGTCTCCCTTTTCTTGCACTTACGGATAATGAGCATTTTTAACTGAAATATAACGTCTGTTTCCTTCCTCTGCTGTGGGCTGTTCTGACGTTACGCTGCACTCTGTGTGTTTGGGGCTCTTTCTCACTCTTCTGCAAACAGGCAGCGACACAGAAGAGAGGCAGCAAACTGTTGTTGCGTGTTGGGCTGTCAGATCTATCCAGTTCGAGTAAAAACGTCCAGCGTTTATCATCTTTATCGACATAAATGTTATAGCGTTCCTACATCCGGATTGTTTCGTCGTCCAGCCCTAACAAACAGTATCTCCGCATGTGCATTTTCATCACAAAGCTTTAACGTAAATGGGATCAACGTTGTCTCTGACCTTTTGGCCTCAGGATTAGAGAGCATGTATAGAGCTAAGAGGATTGGCAGTTTGAGGTTTTAGGTCCTACATTGTTGTTGTTGTGTGCTGGCTTTCCAGGGAGAACGAGGTTGAAGAAGTCAAAAACGAGGGCCCCAAAGAGATGACCCTGGACGAGTGGAAGGCCATGCAGGACAAGGAGCGTACCAAGGTGGAGTTCAACATCCGTAAGCCCAACGAGGGAGCCGACAGCCAGTGGAAGAAAGGCTACGTGTTGCACAAGTCCAAGAGTGAAGATGTGAGTGAGGTGATTTATGATATTGCAGAGAGCAGAAACCTTTTCTCCCCTGCAGCTGCCTAAACCAGCTCGATACAGACTCTAGTTTCAACTCCAGCACACATTTTTTAGGGATGTACCAGTTCTGAAATTCAGGGCGAATTCAGGTGTTGTTTATTTATTCCCTCTTTTGTGTCAGGGACATCCTCATTATAAAAAAACACATTTCTTAAAATCATTCAGCCCTTCATTGCACCAAATTTGTGCGAGGGATGTCATGAGAACTGATACTTTGGTACCAAGTCGATGCTAACGCGCTAAAAATACGACAGAACCCGTTTTTCTATGGTACCATAGGTACCAGATGTACGATATTGCCATTGGCAGGCCCTAACTGACGGGGGCAGTATACGATTTACTTAGTATCTGCACCAAAGAAGAACACCTACCAGGAGGGACACAAAGATGTCTACTCCAAAATAAAATACTGTTTGTTTTAAATTAGCGATGCACGATACGGATTTTTTCAACCAATAACCAATAATGGCCTGCTTCTCAGGCTGATAACTGATATGATAACTGATAATTTCACATTTTTGTTCTTCGATTGTTACAACCCTACGTTGAGCACTAACTAATTCAGTCTTTAAAACAACCTTTGCTATAAAAAAATGTTTTTTTAAAGATTAACCTCTTTAAGCCTTTTTACTTAATAATATATATATATTTATATAAAATATCATAATTTCCTCTCATATCTATTTTATATTGCTATGAAAACATCAACTCAACTTTTACCAAGTAGAGCTTGAAGGCATCATAATGTAACTCAGTGCAGCCTCCGTCAGCAGGTGCTTTTGGCCACTGGCTGCTAAGTTAACAAGCTCTCCTGCCGTTATCATCACCAATTTGTTGTTCACAGTATGTCATTATCATGGAAACAAAGGGGTGCGTCCCCTGACTCATCGATGGTGAGTTTACTGCGATCTCCATTCCTCCCCTGGGACAGTGGAACAGTATTAGTCTTGAGCTCTGCTTTTTCACCTGCTCAAAATTGACAGGAAAATATCGGCCATTGTCACAGGTGAATGTCATCTTATTTGCTTATCAGCTGATGGCGGTCAACAAAGCGAGTATTTTTCCGATATATATATAAAACTGCTGTTGTCGTTATTATTGATTTGTTATTTTCTCCATTAACTGTTCTGTTTGTAAAATTTTAGAAAATCCTAAAGATGCGAATGAGCCCAGTGTGAGGTCTTAATATGTCTTTTTTTGTTGACAAAAATTCTGAAACCCAGTCATATCAGAATAGTTGTAGATTTATTATTTTTTTCTTAATTGTGTATTTTGAGGCTGTGAACTGAGAAGCTTTTGGGTGTTACAGGAGAGACTGACTGCTCTGGACACTGTTTTTCATACATGTGTGCAATCAACTTCCGTCTTTTCAACATAATTACAAACCTGACTGAGTACCTTCCTCCGCTGTTTTTTTTTTTTTGCAATTGATACATTTCGATAGAACTTTAATTTGTCCAACATGCTGACTTCTGTGTAGTGTGCACAAACTTAGATACACATCCTTGTGTGTCTCGCCAGCTCATCTGACGTGCTGTTAATAAAGAAACCCTCTGATGTCTTCTGCTTTCAGAGGCCTGTTGGTGCTTTGATCGACGCTGAGACGGAAGCAGAGCCAGCCGCTCTCTACAACAAGGTGCCCGCAGCTCACACACCGCTCTCTCATCCACACAGTCCATTAAAACATTCAGCGTTAACACTTTAAAACCACCTGAGTGTTTTGACTCACCTTCAGATACTGAAAATGGCTGATTCAGTTTTATCCCGGAGGAAAGGAGAACTCTAAAGATGGTGTCGGAGCTACGCAGCTAAGAAACAGCTGAGAAAAGTTTCTCTATTCTTAAACCTATGATGAACATTGTGTTTCGGTCGGGCGCCCTTTCAGACTCTGACGTTTTGGAGTGTATAGGGGCTTAGAAGATTATGATGGAAGAATATGATGTCTCACAAATCGCTGCAGTAATTTATGGGTTGACACCATCTGTTCCATGGATTAGGTGCTAAATGTACTCATTTTTTACCACCTTCGAACTGGTTAGAAATCCTTCTAAAATACCACATGAAGACACCAAGATCTCAAGGAACACCATAGAAAAACTCCATGTTGTGATTGGGTTTAAAAAAATTAAAGCATCTGGAGGAGATTTCTGGAAGAATTGCATTTTCAGCCAGTGGATGGCAAACACTTCTGTTGTGGAAACTGCTAAGAAACCGTTCCATTTTCAATATACCAGTGAAAGCCACACACCCTCTGATCTACCCAGGTCTCTAGTTTATGGTTGTAAAATTTCTTGAGGCTTTCTTGAGTCTCAGCTTTTTAGCCGCTTTTAGCCGCTTTAAAACTCAGTCCTTTACATTCCTTTAAAGACAAACCTCTCAGTACAAAGTGCAGTTAATGCCTAACAAAGTTGCATCATGTTTTGTTTTGTTTTTATTGCAGGGCGCACCTGATGAGTCCAGCGACCACCACTTCCGCAAACCAGCCAACGACATCACATCCCAGCTGGAGATCAACTTTGGAGACCTGGGCCGCCCGGGCCGCGGACGTGGGGGAGCTCGCGGAGGCAGGGGAGGTCGTGGTGGCGGCAGCGGCGGCGGGGGAGGCAGCAGGACGGCACGCGGGGGAGGACGGTCCGAAAAGGTAACAAAAAAAAAAAAAAGCTGTTGTTGCTGCCAGCAACAAAGGTTGAGTGTCCCTCACAAAGGATTGAGCTCAGTGACTGTGAACCGGCTGTAAAACCACTGACTTGGAAAACCGACTGTGGAGCCACTAAAGCCTGAAATAACAGAGCAGTGACAACATGACCCACAATGCAAAACTCACACACTGACGTCATGGCAGTGCTCGGGTGGAGCTGTGCGGTAACAGCGCTTAGTTACAGTTTATAATGAACAATAATTTATAATGTTAAAGGTTTGTTTTCAAAAGCTGCCATCAAATTTGTTCTCTGTGTTATTTTTTTTTAATTCTAGTGCTGCAACTAATAATAACTTTCATTATCAGTAATATGACAGTTGTTTTCTCGTTCAATCGCTTAAGTGTGTGTGTGGTCTATAAATCACAATTTCCTAAAGCACAATTTGATGTATTCAAAATTCTTCTTGTTTGATCAAAAGTCCAAAATACAAAGATATCTAATTTGCAATTATAGAAAACGAACAAGACAAGCAAAAATAAAACATTTTAAAAAATTTAAAAAGTGACTTGGACAATTGAACCAGTAAAATTGTTGCAGACAATTTTTCTGGCATTCAAGTAATCAACCTATCGTTTCAGCTCCACTTCAGATATTTATTGATTTGAATAATATTCGTACCAATTATTGACAGAGTTATTGCCTTGATCCTTTTTTTTGTTTTGACTACAAAAAAAATTGAAAAAAGGCTTTGTAGGGAACATTTTTATGCCCGCAAAGTAAAGAATCAGTTAACATTATTAGAATAAAAGTATTTTAGGTATTATAAGCACAAGAATGTGATTCATTGTTATCTCCAGCAGGCTTAAGCCTGGAGAGGATCATGTGGTCATGCGTTAGGTCATGTGTGTATCTCACATACTACTGGACCCAGCATCAATATTTTTGTGCACTTTTATGACTGTTAGCTCAGTAGACTTGGGTTGTTTCTATTTTTTCTTATCTTTGTAAAATTTGACAGGGGTACGGGGTTGTATGGTTAGTGGGAATGTTTATGCCACAAACTCAAAACAGTACCGCTTTAGTCACAACATGCACCACGACTTTTTTTAAAAAGCTGCTGTGAAATCAGGCATTTCAGGCCGCAACTATTTGGACAATATAGAGACACTAATTACAGCAGCCTTAACCTTGTCGTGTTTTTTTGTGTGTATTTTGTCCTTCAGGCCAGTGGAGTGTCAGTCCCCAATGTGGATGATCCTGAGGCCTTCCCAGCTCTGGCCTAAAGGCTCCTTTTCCACCACCAGCCCACCCATCAGCCCTTCCGGGCCCCTCCTCTACGAGGCTTGCATGCTTACCACATCTTCAAGTATATAAGAAAACAAAGAAAAAAAAAGATTTTAAATGACAAAAAAGACTGTCATCCCATACCACTCACACCACCAGAGGACTAAAATTTTACCTGTTTTAAAGGAGAACAAAAGACAAAAAAAAAAGGCGGGAAAAGGACCTCTTGTTACACTGAAGTTTTGTATTTAGGAACATGAAAGCAGGGATGTTTTCATACTTTTTTTTTTCTTTTTCTTTTTTTTCAGAGATTATGCATACTTCATTGATATTTTTTGTGCTGCTTGAATTTATGCATTTCTGCGATTAGGTTGAAGTGTGTGTATCTCTTCCCCCAAAGCTTTTGTGCTTTTTTTTTCCCCCCTCATGACTTCAGCTCAGTATTATGGGGTCATCTTAGAAAAGACTTTGTACTGGAGTTTTTTTTCCCAGTAATACACACTGATGTGGTAGCACTACACTACATAGGATACTTGTACTAGATATCTGAAGTATGGCTTAACATGCATTTAAAGTGTAATTACTCTGATCCTGACTACCCATCCCTTTTTGCAAGGCACAAATTCTGGATGGGTAACCAGGCGAAGTGACTTCCTACTAAAGCTTGGTATTTTTCTGCTTGTTGTGCAGTGAAAGTAAATGCCTCTTTTCCTCTTTTATTTTATTTTTTGGATAGCTTGCCTTTTTTGGTGGACCAGTGGTTAGTGATGCTTTGTATCCCCTGATCCAGATGTGCTACCTGTGTTTTCAGGGTGTCCCAGGGCCCAATGTGTATATCTTTAGGCTGGTCCTTGTAGGTCATACAGACTGTGCTACTCGTTATACTTCAGGACCACTGAGCAAATATTGTATTTTTTTGCTAAGGACATGTGTGTGAGTGTGTGTGCGTGTGTGTATGTATGTATGTATGTGTGAGTGAGTGAGTGAGTGGAGTGTGTAGCAAAACAAAAGACTGAATGTGTGAATCTGACAGCTAGTTACTTAGAATTTAAGTATTCCTCTGCTCTGAACTTGCCACTCTCAGACTGCAAGTTCTCACCTGAAGTAGTTCATACTGTCTTTTGAGATGTGATTGTTGAAATCTAGGTGAGAATGATTAAGTAGACCATGGACATATCTTGCTCTTAGAGTATCTCTAATGTCTTTCAGATCTCAAAGCACTTGGTTTTTATCAGCACCAGTCCTCTGACGATTGTTTCCTCCTCCTGTAAACCATATTTGCGGTCTTTAATTTCTTATTTTTATTTTTTATTTCATCAGTGCAGCAGCACCAATGCATAATTTGTCTGAAAGAAATTGTCGGCTGTCATTGTGGAACAATCACGAGCTACAGAATGTAATGTAAGCTAATGGTGCTTTCAGCCACCTGTGTCAGCGCTCCCAGTGAGGGTTTTCTTTTAATGAAGCAGGTATATTTCAGTTTGGGTGGGGTGGGTGGGGGGGGCTCATGACCATGTTGGAGTGAATTTTAAAGCTTTACATGCTGTGCTCTGCAAAGACTTGCTGGCGATGCACTGATACAGACGGCTGGAGCAGTTTTCTTGTAGGACTGTTTGAGCCACATGATGGTGAAAGTTTCTCTGCAAACATCCCTGTTCCAATAAATTGCTTTAGAGGTGTTACGTGTACTCTGCCAGTGGCTGTTGGGTTGTTTAAAATCAGTACTGTGATTTTAAAAGTGTGAACAAACATGCTGTTGACTCATCATTGTTCGAAGCATAAAGAAGCTGGAGTGATGTTATGTTAGTGCTATTTCATAGTGATCCCATAGAAACCTGAGAGGGATCTAAACAGTCCAAAATACTTTTATTTACACTTAGTTGCTAGTTTTAGTAGGTATAACTAACACAAATGCAGTTTAATACAGCATCCTACCTAAAATTAATTTGAGGTTCCTTTTTAAAAGTGCAGTCTGGGATTCAGATCTAGTACCCTAGCAAACCCAATCACCAGTAAAAACAAAAAATGGGAATGTACGTTTCTGCAAACCAAGGTTGCATTTGCTCATCATTTTGTAGCAGATACACTGAAACTTTATATTTTAACTGTGTTGTCAGAAACACACAAATCCATTTAGTTATGGTTTCAGGAAATGTTCATGTTTTGGCTTCAAATACCTGCAGGCAGAGCAGTGAAGTTTTGGTTAAGAAAACAACTGCTCTGCGTGCTTTAAAAGCTGCAGCAATATCTCGCTAAATCACAATAAGGAGATATTATTTACAAAAAGCACTGATGGGAGAGATTTTTTTTTGGGGGGTGTTGAGTTTAAATATCAACAGTCTCTCCAGAACCGCAGACCCCACTTTTAAGAAAAAGTACAAACATATTAGCATCAAAATATACTAAGTACCAAGTGTGAAAGTACTCCGTTTGCAGAATGTCCTATTTCAGAGTCACAAAATATTTTAACTGGATTGATGCATTTTGATGCTGCAGCTGGTAAAGGTGGAGCTTCTTTTTTTTAAAGAGCTTCATTTACTGCTGTGTAGCTTAATCTGAGAATATGTCATAATTTATTAGTTGCTTCATATTTTGTCTTGTTCCCATAGTGAAAAGTATCCAGCTGTCAACCACATAAGTGGAGTAGAAGTAGGATAAAATGTGTGATATGTAAGTACATGTGCTTAGTTACTTTCCACCACTCATAACTCCAGTGTGTGAGAAAAATGAGAAGTAAAGTGTGAGACACAGCAGTTAATATTCATTTTTCTTTATTTACATCTTTGGTTTGACCTCAGTTTGTACTTGGCTACTATTAAACAATGTAGAGTTTATGTATTTCTGCCAAAGGACACAAGCATGTTCATGAAACCTGTAAGTGACCTGCTGCTGAGTGAAACGCCTCTCTCATCTAGACAAGTCATTGCATCATTTGTTCACCTTAAAATTAAAAAGCAAAAACATGAAGTTTGAGTTAAGCAGCCAGCGGCAATCCCCAGTTTAAGCTCCCTCGTGGCCAACAGAAGGAATCAGCTCACCAGACCTCTTTCTCATCCAACAATTTGACATTTTCATGGTAAGAAAAGCACAGGTGCATTTAATAACATTACTAATATCTGCATTACATTCAGGTGAGATCCTGGTATTGAGCATGCCTGCTCACTGGAATAGCTTACTGGCACATTTAATGGACGTGAGCCGTTGTTAATGTTATCAGTCTCTCCTGCACTTTTCCTTCTAGGGCAAGTCAAAACGTCTGCTGTGAAAGGAAGTCAATGGTCAAATTTAAAGCCACAAGCATCAGTGAGCGGGATTCAGGATTCACAAGGCTGAGCAAAGTCACCGCTGCTGGTTTAGTATGTCTAAAGAAGAGGTGAGTCAGATCACACACACGCTTCATCATTACAGTGTATGCAGCATTACAATAATTGCACACTCAAAGTTTTGCCTTTTTCTTCACCCTTTATGGGACTTGAGCAAAACTTTCAGGGCTTGGTGCAAGATGTCTCCACACAAGGATCATGCTCACAATGTTATATGAACAGATTTTTTTGGTTTTTTTTAATGCGAAGAAAAGACTTTCCTGTTGTTAGTAGGGACGTTTTCATCTAAATGTGGTCTTAATTTCTTCTCGACTGCTCTAAGATGACTTAGACCCCATCCTTTGCAAAATTCTTTGAAACAGAAAATTTCCTCTTCTGTCCAATGGTCATTTTTTGGCTCATCTCTAAAAAACTGATGTAAGAACAGTAAAATTTTTAAAAAAGAAAAAAAATCTAAAATAAAGTTAGCTTGTCATCAGATGATAGCTGTTGGGTTCAGAGGCTGCATTTTACACCCATTTCATTCCGCCTCTCCACACAGACTGTTGACCCGCTGTCCAAATGTGACTGGTCAATATCACTTGGACTACAAATGAAATCCAGAACACTTCCATTACCAAGTCTCTACAAAAATATTCTGCATACTAAATGCAGAATCTGTATGTAGAGATTAATTACAGTGCCACCATGTAGCCAATCAGACTCATATTTCATGGGAAGCATTCACACATCATTTCCAGTTATTGGACCCAGCTTCATGTTTCTAGCTTGTTCCAGCTCACGGCAATTTGAGCTGCAGCACAAGACAACAAATAATAAATAATGAACCGCACAAACAAATAAAAGGTCACACAGCTGTATTGACATCCTCTAATAAATGTGCAATAGAATTAGATATATGTGTGGAAAAGAAATTACAGAAAAATATTCACAATTGTGTTTCAAAACCTAGGATTAACACAAAGTACTCTATAAATATACAGTATAGGAAATAAAAAGAACTTAATAAATACACAGAGGAGTGAATACACTGTGTAAATAGTGTTAATTCGTATGATATTTACAGTGTAAGGCTCTGTTTAAGTCTCCTCATATCTTATTATGTACAGCACCATTGTGGCAAGCCAGATAACAAAAGGGAAACATTCGGTGGGTTGTTTCTGACTCCAAATTAATTCCAAATTAATCAAGACTGAAGGGAACAAATGTGACAGTGCATGGCAGAAAGAAATCATCTGTTCCATCTGCTACGCCAGGCTCTCCATCAGCTGAGCGTGTATCTCCTGAAAGCTCGGCCTCTGCTTGGCGTTCCTCCTCCAGCAGCTCAGCATTAGATCGTTGTAGACTCTGTCAGGACAACAGGGAGGCTTTGGCAGGTACACCTGGGAGCAAGACACCAAATATTAATGTGGGGTTAGATTTTAAAAGGGCTGTGAGTTGTATTTTTACTTGAAAACATTAAAAAAAAAAGCAAATTTGCAAGAAATTTAAAGCAAATTTGACACTGTGAGATACAGATGCCATGATATCGGGATACCACGAGCCAAACTATGATTGACCGCAAAAGTCTAATCCTGTGTGAAGCTCACCTGCTTGCCCTGATCCCTGAAGAACTCGCCTGTGTTTTCGATGACCTGCTCGTCAGAGAGCTGGGAGTAGGGCTGCTTCTTACACAGAGTCAGGATCTCCCAAAGAGTCACACCAAACGCCCACACGTCACTGGCCATGGTGAATTTACCCTGAGAAAACAGGAAACTTAATCCAAATTCAATCTAATATAGATTTAAAGGAAGAGTGAGTAGGATTTTGTGGCATATAATGACATCTAGCAGTGAAAATAGCCGATTGCAACCAGCTGAAACTTCTCCTGGTTAGAATTCCTACAGTGTTTATTGTCCAGGAGGTTTTTACCGGGAGCCAAATTATCTGCAGAGTTCTCTTACTCTCCGAAACAAACAGACGTGATATTCAAACAAATGAAAACACTGAATAAATCAGTTTAGCGAAAAACAGTTTTCTATGTCGCTGTTCGGCTCGTCAGAGAAGGGCCGTTAGCCAGTATCTGCTAATGTGCGCTCACCTTTTTTTCCTTTACGGCTGATATCTCCAACACTCAGCAACTCACACTTAGACTGATAAATAGCACTACAGGCAAGATGAAAAATAGCACTCACCAGTAGGATGCTTTCCCAGGACATCCAGCGAATGGGCAGGACGGCCCGGCCCTGGATCCTGTAGTAGTCCCCTCTATACAGGTTCCGACTCATGCCGAAATCAGCTATCTTTATGGTGTAGTTCTTACCCACCAGGCAGTTACGGGTCGCCAGATCACGGTGGACAAAATTGAGGGAGGACAAGTACTTCATACCAGATGCAATCTGAACAGCCATGCCGATTAGTTTACCGTAGCTGACGAGCAGAACAGACCACAAAGAAAGAGAGTACAAGTCAAAATTATAGCATATTTAGACAAGATGTGGTCTAGTTAGCTTTATACATATAGAGATAGAGATCATCATTACATTTTAATATCAACATACAGGCCTACCTGACCATACTCTTCCCCTCTTTTTCCTCCTGTTCTGTCTTCTCTTCATCGGTAGCCTCTTTCAGTCTGAGATCACAAAGGAACTGGTTCAGGTCTCCGTTTTCCATGTACTCAGTGATCATACACAGTGGGTCTGTGTCCACACATACTGCCAGCAGACGGACAATGTTGGGGTCCCTCAGGCGAGACATGATTCGGATCTCCTTCAGGAAGTCATTCCTGCAGCACAGCGGGGACAAATATTGTAATTTACTGCTTGACTGACGCTAGAGTGGTCTCGCTAAACCAGACCTTTCTCCCGAGTGCTGTGACAGGGAAAGGTCTGGCAGCGTGCATTGTCATTCTGATATAGGAGTTTTTCTCATAAAGTAAAATTATCTGGCTTGTTTGTAATGTTTGTAGACAAACATTACTTGATAATTGGTGTCCTGGAGGTGAAGCCTGACTCTACTTTAGCTCTGGGGGAACTCTGGGACTCATTAAAACCACAGATGATTTGCCAACTGTATGTAGCGCTAGCAGAGTGTTATTACGATGATATCACAGAGGTTTGTGTGAACTGGAACGGATCATTACAGTGGTGAAGTAAGTCACCGGCACATGCTGCTGCCAGAGTTGAAAGATTGGCAAATTAACTGCAACTGGCCGTATAAGAAAACAGATCAAAATTGGGCATGAGAGTCCTGCAAGACTGAATCCGGGCTTTTCCAAGGTGCATTCACAAGTTATTTCACGCATCCGTTCAATTTCTGTCAAGCAGCACCTATGTCGTGCACCCTATCACAAATCAAACTAATGCATCATATACCTTGGTCAATTTTTGTCAAACAAAGTTAGCGCTCCCTTTTACCTTGCATTCTTGTTGGCGTCTTCCCGCAGCGTTTTCACAGCCACCAGCAGAGGTGACTCATTGTTTCCCTCTATAGACAAATCCTCATCCAAAAAGTCCTGCATGCCCTCTGCCTCACACAAGTGCACCTGTTTTAAAAAGCACTTTGTTAGTCCATCATCCTCTTGGCATCGCTTGAAACCATCTGTTTAACTCTGTTTAATACAAGTGTTGCCTATTTGTGAGCATGTACTGGAGAGTCACTGCTTTCACACTCATGCTTTTACCACACAGCTATAACTGTCATTCAATCTTAAAAATGGAAGCCATAAGGATACATCAGCATAACTTTGGTAAAGAGGGGGAGAGCAGCCCGATCAATCTAACATATTCAATCAATGCCAACAAACATTAGAGCTACAAAAGTGGATTTACCTCTCCAAACTGGCCCTCTCCCAGTTTCTCCTTGAAGGTGAGCTTGTGTCTGGGGAACTCTCTCATGGATGAATCAGTGCCAGTGAACAGAGTGATGGAGTGGGTGCTGCTGTCTGAGGACTCCTGGAGGCTAATGATGTCTGCCTCCGCATAGTGGGGGGCCCCGTCGGAGCCACTGGTCCCAAGGGTTCGACAGGTGCTCGGTCCTAATGTGGCACAAACACACATGTACAATACACACTACAGCAGCTATAGCCACATTATTTATTGCACTGTGCTCTTTACCATCTTACCCAGGTGTTCAGTGGACTGAGCAAACTCGGGTAGTTTCCTGATGAGGCGTGAGGGCTCCTGGTAGTCGGAGCAGAGAGGGAAGATTCTCTCATAGGTGGAGTTGGAGGTGGAGCCACTGTCACTGGACAGGGAGGAGTGGTGGGAGGAGAAGGCCTGCGTCTGCACCGCAAGGCGAGCTGTGAGTTCATCATCCAGCAGGCGACGAGATGCCTGAGGGAGTTAAGTGTGTGAGATCACATGACAAAAAATAACACCCATTAAAATCAAACAGTTCACAAGACACATAATGTACCGCGGGGATTTACATCTATGGAAACGCATTTCCATCTGTGTAATTAATTCTAAGTCATTATAATGAGAAACTTTCTTTAAAATAATGAGTTAGAAAATAAAAATAACGAGAGCTCTCTGAAAAATAATGACTTTGTACCTTAAAATAATAAATAAGTATGATTAATTTTCAGAAGGTTTCTCATAATTTTGAGATCATAACTTTTTTTTTGTGATATATACTCATTATTTTGAGAAATTTCTCATTATTTCGAGATACAAACTTTTTTTTTTTTTTTAGAAAAATTCTCATTATTTTGGGAAATGGTCTTTTTATTTTTAGAAAGGTTCTCATCATTTTGAGAAAATTTTCTAATAACTTCGAGAGAATGTCTCATTATTTTAAGACACTTACACATTATTTTGAATTATTTGAGAACGTTTCTCATTATTTTATTGATACTAAATCATAATTTAGAGGAGGTTTCACATTATTCTGAAAAAATTCTCATTATTTTGAGATATAAATTCATTATTTTGATTCCTCATTAGTGCCAAAACAAAACCCAGACCACTTACTGATTTTTTTTAATCACATGTATATTCTCTACATTGCATGAATTTTAAGGGAAACAAAATATTGCAAAACATTTGTAAAAATTGAAGTGTGTATCAGATGCATCATATGGGCTACAGTCCTTTCTTTCTTATTTTTAAATATAGTGGGAGCTTGCAAATTAGGGTCAGATTTCCCTCTTCTTTGTGAATAACTGAGAGTGAACTACTAATAATCAGACAAGGACACGGTCTGATCAACAATTAGTAGACAGTACATAAAGTCAGTTCAAACAGATTTAAAAAAAAAGGAAGAAACAGTTATCTTTTCACCTTCTCAAGCATCTTTTGCCAGACCTGCCTCCACAGGATGATGACTATGATAGCCAATAGGATAGCGATGATAGCCACCAAGCAGCCAATCAGAATCCTGGTATTGCTGTCGTCCACTTTATGAGTAGGATCATCTGCTAACACACCAGATGAGAGTTGTGAGTTGAGGTGGATTTGATTTAATCCATCACAGCTCGAGTTCCTATTACTGTACATCCCATGATAATTATAAGCTCATCACATAATCCCCATCATGTTTCATGTCAACTACAGTAAGAATGACATTTATTTCAATGGGTGATTCCCAATGCTACCAGCAGGGGGCAACATTTAACCAGAAAACAATTTAGTTACACCATTTTTGAAAATGCGATTACCTGCCCCCTTAGGCCGAAATAAATCACTATGAAGCCCATCAAAGTAAGATGAGGACAACAAACCAAACCTGTTTAAGAAAATTCATAAATGAATGATCTTCCAAATATAAACACTATTTTGATTATGTTGACTGAAGATTACACTCGACCCGTGCTCTGTTTACCACCACATCACGTCCCAGCAGCCATATATCAAACCAGTCTGCACTCTCATTTGTCTCCACTGCACCACAGTCACTTCACTTAAATTACAACCACTACTTAAAGAAAAAAATCATAAAGGGTGTAATTACTGACCTGGCAGTGTGTTTGTGGGGTGTCCGTGTTTACGAGGAGTCAGAGACGTGTTGTACACTGCTGAGCCTGTGTTGAGAAAAAAAGACAAGGAAGGACAAAGCTGAAGGACATAAGGTCAGACAGAGGGTATCGAGCAGTAAACACTTCACGCCCAAAATGATGATTTGTTTATCAATTAATCACTATGTGTAATATTGAATTCATTAAGAAAAAACTGTGTTTTTCTCACATGCCTCGATGGAAAACAAAGAATCCAAAAATAGAGTAAATACTTGATGAAAATGGAATAAAAGGGATCCATGTTTTACAACAGCAAATTTATATTAAAACATCTGTTTGCAAACTCCCATTTATCCAGTTGCATGCTCAGTACTTTCCAAACAAATTAATTTTCAATAAACCTAAAACACTTTTGCATAAACTGTCTCACACACAGAGGAGTAGAGCCCATGATTTATCTATATTCAGTGGAAAGCACAAGCAGAATTAAAGCACACATGCATGCCAAGGCGCCCAATCTCAACATATTCTCAACAGTTTGTATGATACCCAACGAATTAGTGCGCCCCCCAAATAGTGTCATTTTGCAATTAACGTGAAGCTGTGTAGGTTAGTTTAAGGAAAAGAAACACTGATCCAATCTCCACCCTAACCTTTTGTGGATTTTTGATACTACTTCCTTTTTTACTCACATTAGTGCACTGGTCATGTGATTGCAGCCATCCAGATTACATGGGTTACATATGAATTCTGGTGCATTAATTTTTGTAGGTATACCCACAAAAGGTGCATACAGAAGAGTTTTAAATAGTATGTTTTTTGGCAAAAATGTGTTTAGGAAGTACTGTGCACAGGACTGGATAAATGAGACTTTGATTGTAATGCACAAGTTGTGCAAAAGTTTATTAACACATGTTTTGATATAGTTTTGCTGTTTCACTTAAATTCATCAAAAATGTTCTCAATTTCTGGATTCTTTGTGCACCATGGAGTTGTGCAAGAAAAAGAAAGTTTTCTTCATTAATTATACCTAACATGTGGTGAGTGATTATTACATAAATAGTCATTTTGTAGGTAAAGTGTTCTTTCAAACAGTCAACATTGACATTGTATGGTAGCCCATTCAGATGGGAAATGTATTCAAACTAAAGTTTTTAAGTAGACCTGAAGATGACACCCACTGCAAATCCCATCTTACCTGACTGGAAGGCCACCTCACTGATCAGCATCCAAAGATCACTGAAGTGGAAACGGCATTTGATGGCGCTGGCTGTGCGGTCCCCGAGAGGCACGGTGATGAAACGGGCACTTTGGCTCATGCGGTCAACAGCGGGCCTGAAGGTCACTGGGTCAGTCTCCCAGTCCAATCCTGACCGAAAGTAACAGGTGGCCTGTCTGAACATCCTCACCCCTCGGCTAAACATGTTATTGCAGTGAACCTGTGGAGGTGGAGGGAGGATAAGTAACTGAGCTGTGTCTTGTAGCATAAATAGTCAATGATCCTGTTAATGTTTAGAAACAATTAGCATCTTTTCTCAACCTATGAACATGTTGACTAAACGGGAGGACAAAGGCTAAAAACAGTCAGGATGGAGGATCCAGGGGCAGGTGTAGTGATGACTCATCTGTCTTGCTGTGATGTGGCTGAAAGACATTATCTCTGATCTCATGCCACAGCACGTACCCATGACAAATAGGATAATTATACGAGGGAATGTAATTTTCCCACAGAGAGGCTATTTTGCACCAATTTATACATTTTATGTCTCAATAAAACTTGCAGCAGCTATAGATGATGGGTGCAGTTCAGCATAATGTTGGCTCAGCAAATTTAAAAATGTTCCACTTTTTCACTGTTAAGCTGTTTAGTGAAGTTCCAACTCCTCCTCACCTTCATGGAAGTGAAGTTTCGGACGTGGTCAAACTCAAATATCATCTCAACATAACCTTTGGGGAGGCTCTTGTTGTTCCAGCCCACGTAATCGTACCCTGGCCACATGCCGTATATGTGACTGTGGAGAAAGTCATCCAGACCCCAGGTGCCATCTGTCAGCTGGCCGAGGCCTTTTGTCAGTCTGGCGGGTGGATGGATGGAAGAGATCAAGACAGAAACCACAGGAATTTATTGAGGATTGCAGAGATTTTTTAAATTTATGACTGCTATTTCAGCTGAGAAAAAAAATCACGTCTTAAATCAGTTTTGGAGAAAATTACGGGGTAAGCAAAAAACGATAATAATGCTTGAGATAAGTCTTAATTGTGCCAGTAAAATTCAGACCTGTCAGCTGATGCTCCATCATACACAGAGTCATTAAAGTAGACATCCAGGCCTCTGTAGATCATTTGGTGCCCATCTGGAATGCTATAAGACATCAGGCCGTCTACAGGAGGCAGGTCAAAGGTCAAAGATTAGATTCGCTCACTGCATGCTGATAGGTCTATTATGGCAATAAAGTCAAAATGAAACTGGGAAGGTATAAAAAATGAATACAGACCTTAGTGATCATTAAAGTCCCCCTCCAGACAAGTTTTAAAGAAGGGGTGCTCAAAGTTTTGATGACTGAGTGCCATTTCACTGAGTCAGTACCTAGCATATCCTGCCTGTCCAGTGGGAATATTGTGCTGTTTTACTGCCTCACTGTTCTGCTAGAGCCAGAGCTAGAAATGAAGGCAGTACAGCACCGAATCAAGGTTTACATTATAGGGGGCAGCAGGCAAGATGAGTTATTGGGTGGGACATTTTGATGGTGTGTTATGCACGTTACCCACCATGAAGAATTAAAAAGCAGCTAGCAGCAGCTAACGGCTTACTTAAAGAAGAAAAACAGGGGCTGTAAATGTTCGCAAATTGGCAAACACTCCTTACCCTCCCAGCAGAGAACAAGATTAGCCAGTACTGCCAGAGGCCGATGCTGTTGTGTTAAACTTTATACCCGTCATGCCTCTTTTCCTTCTGACAGCATACTATCTATAATCTGATGTGTAAAATGTAAAAATGCAATGGCGGTGAACTAACAGCAGGAACACTGATGACAGAACATTATTCCTGCGGCACTTGCTAGGTGCCAAGTTGCCTTGCTATCTGCCTGCTATTTGTAGGCAATCAGTCGCCTGGTTTTCTACAAGTTTTGCGCTTGTTAAGTGGGAGCAGTTTGATGCAGTCTCTTGGAAATAAATGTAAGCTATTGAAAGTATTGGTAAACAGTGATGATGTAGCGCTTTTCTAGTCTTTCAACCCTTTAAAGTGCTTTTTTGACAACATGTCACATTCGCCCATTCACACACACTGTTGTGCTACACAGTAACTGATGGAACAGCCATCACTATCCTGCCCAAGGATACCTCAACATGTTGACTGGACAAGCCGGGGATCATACCACCAACTTTCTGATTAGAGGTCGACCTGCTCTACCTCTGAACCACAGCTGCCCAAATTATTGATCATAAAGTACTGAATTGGATGCAAATTAGTAAAAATATAATACTGTGCATTTAATGAAGGGTTTAATGTTATATTAATGGTTCTTGAGGGCTGCCATTGGCTTGGTGCCACACTTTGAGTAAGGTTTTCTAGTGTGTAAAAAATACTCTACTATGATTATGGCTTTGATTAAGGTGGTTATCCTACAATAACAGTTTAAAGGGACTGGCAAATAAACTGAAAAGAGGCTGGAGGCAGATCTACTCTTCCTCCCTCACTGAGAAGTTCTGAATCTGGCCTCTTGGCGCGCACACCGCCGCAGCTCGCGATAGGTTTCAGTTTCCGGTTTCTCCGGCGCTGCACGCGCTGTTTGACCGGTTCAAGAGCACTGTGCGTCAAAACGGATAGCTTCAGAGGAAACATGGGAGAGATTCAGCCATAAATGTTTAAGCCTCAGTCAGATCCTGACTCAGACATGGAGTCAGTTGTGCACCAAAATCGGCGACTAGCAGACGCCTCAAAATGGTAAGTGAAGTTAGCATCTTTTAATATTTTAGGTTGTGTGTTAGCTTGTTAGCGTGTAGGCTAACTGACGGTGGCGGATACAGTGTTAATGGTTCTGAAACCTACAATAATATTTGTTAAGGTGGGGTGTTTGGTAGTAGAAGGAAGCTCCAGGGTCGGTTTACATCCACAAACTGCACCCTCTACCATATTTGCTGTCCAAACTTTAACTATGCTCATGCTAACGCTGCTGTCTCTAGGCTAACTTTCTGGAAAGTCCTCTCTGCCCTCACGCTTGCCAACCTCGAGACCTCAAAAATAGGTTAGGTGGGATTAAAGTAATTAAAGAGGGGGGAGTATTCTGGTGACTTTTAAATAGTGAAAGTACATGGCAGCAGACTTATTATGTTCAATAATTGTAATTTGACTTTTAAATCTCTAACAAGAGTACAGAATAATTTGCCCCTCTGCTATAAACTTTCCCGAATCTTACTTAAAGTAATATTCCTCAGTTGTTGTTCATTCATTTCCTTACACATTACTCGAGAGGATGCGGTAGTTTTACAAAATGCACTCCCCTTTCCTTTAAAACTGTGTGCAAGAAAGAGGAATTCTTCTCTCCAGGATGTTGGAAATTTGTCTGAGTATGTCTTTCCCTTAGCAGGCTACTTTCCATTTCTCTCTCAGTTTTTCAGTCACTGAGGATGAAGCATGAGCAGCTTTCTTCTCTGTTGTTGACCAGGTGAAAACAGTAAACTTTTATAGCTGAAGGGCTTACGCATGATGTACAGTGCCAGAAACATGTTGTGATAACAAAAAGGAAAGAAAAAAAGTATGAACATTTGTCAGGAATCAGGAGAAATATTGGAGAATTGTAACCCTTTGGGTAAACTGTGAGAAGGGAATGAAAAACTTAAGTCTACCAGGTTAAATTGGGATGGGTTGGTTTCAAGTTTCTCTGCCGGCATTGTCGTCTGATCTCCTGTTGATACATGTTTCAGACTGCCATTGTTTTTTGTATTAGTGACGTATATAATTGGCTTTCCTGGGCAACATTTGAATCTCAGATTTTAGGAAAGTGCTCCAGTGACAAACTTTGCACAGATACAAGTCAGTATAGTCAAGGTCAAACATTTCAGGGGACAGAAACAGAAGAAAACACATTTTTGAGTGTAGTGGGACATAAAAAAGATCAACTGCTAGCTGCTGATGGAACTAGATGAAGATGCTGCACTCTGTTTAATAAAAAGCAATGACTCACCCAGCCATTCGCAGCCGTAGAGCTCCACTCTCATGCACACGATCATGGAGTGGTCTGTCACAGGCATAAAGCGGACAAATCGGGCAATGATGGGAGGCTCCAGATCCTTCAGCACCACATCATATGCATTCCTGTTCCCCTCAATGACCTGGCACAGGAGACACACAGGACGCAAATAAGACTGACTGAGTGAAATGTGTCAGCATATATGTGGTTGTCAAATCAAACACGAACCTTGACAAATCTGTAAAGGATTTGGTTACCTTTTTCTTATGCCAGCACTACTGCTAATTTCTGAAATTCCCATGATCTCTGCTACTGTCTGCTGCAAAGATGTTAACTTTTTGTGCCTTCTTTTTGTCGTCTCTCACCAGTGGTGGAGAAAGTATTCATATTTATTGTAACATAAAGATGTAGTAAGTGTATTATACAAGTATTAATAGAAAATGTCCCCTTGTCTAATTTAATTCACAAATTCAAAGTAGCTCACTGTTTGTAAGCTGCAATACTGTGATATACAAAGTCAGCCCAGTCTCTAAGGTCCTGCTGTCATGGCAGCTTTTGCTTCAGCCCTACACCTGCGTCTGACATAATTAAGATGTCCTGATAATGCACGGACTGAAATTGAATTATACATGCGCGTCTGGAATGAGAAACAATGAGAGGCAGTAATATCTGCTCACCTGCCTCCCCTTCCTATCATGCCATCCCACCCAGTTGCTCCCATCGCGGCTGTACTTGATCCTGTATCGCTGGGCGAACTCATTACCCATGCCGTCAGCGTGACGACCTTGGGTGCCCACCAGTGTGATGAAATGCAGTGAACGCAGGTCCACCTGGAGATACTCTTTGAGGCCGTCCGGCTCTGACATGATGTCAGGACACCAGGCCCCATCACCATCTCCGTTGTCTAAGTCAAGTCTGAAGAGGGGGAAGAAATAAGAGAGCAAGCAGTGAGAGATGTGAAAGGCAAAGAGGTCACATAGAGATGAGACGAGCAATGAAGAGGTAGAAAGAAATGTTAAAGACATGAGCAGAGGTTAGGAGAAGAAAATTGAATCAGTATAAACTAATGGAAAATGAGTTAATTTATCTGCTATGTCTGATTCATATTTGCATGAGAACATCTTTGGTTGCTTCGTATTGCCATAGGACATATTGTAAAAAAGGTACTATTATTATACAACATGTAAAGTATGCAAAGTTTCACCCCTGATTCTTGACCTTGGAAACAGCAGTTATCCAAACAATCTGACCTCAGGTCTGTTTGAAAATAACAATTTAACATCTACAGAACAAGCTCAATTTGATGACGAAGATCACGTGATTGGATTGAAAGCTTCAGAACAGGTACTAAATGGACCTTGAGGTCAGATTGTTTTGTTAGATTCCATGCATGCTGTTTTCAGGACCATGCAACAGAATTGCATGGTGAAAATGAGACCTAAAGGGAATCGGTCTAAATGTTGATCGAGTCATTATTCTATAGCTATTACATATGATAAGTCAAAGCAAAAACTTGTCTATTTCCACTTTATAAGATACAGAGAAAAAAAGTGTCATCAAAACGTGCCTGCCAAATCTTGCAGCAGTTGACTCAGACCACTGACTGGAGGCGGAGATGTCCTCGTCCTGAATCTGCCCGCCGGTCATACCCAGAGGATATCGACACATTTCTACAAACACATGAAGCATCATTGACACACATGCTGCTCACGTTATGAATATGCTTGTGTGTGTGTGCCTGCATGCTTCCACATGAGAGTTCATCCTTTTCGTGTACATGCAGGATGTGAGGAAAGTGGTCAGCTCCCCCCCATCCCCCCACCTCCAAGTCCCCTTCCTGCAGCCCTGCAAGGCCTCAAAAGCCAAACAGAGGCATCACTGTGTAGGTGCCAGTCTAAGCAAAATGAGACGGGAGTGGCCTCTGAGCTGCCTGCTCTTCATTTTTCATAATCTGTCCCAGAGCCACGTGAGCGACATTTTTGAGTTTGAAAGCACTGGCATCTGCTAGGCATTAAGTCTTATGTAATAAAAATAAGTTTGGCAGCAACAGATGCCACATTATGTTTTAATATAATCCAGTGACCATACTTTACATCTGCTTTTACCAGCGTGTCTCTGTTTATTTGAACCATCTCTGCCTGGCAATTAAGGGACGTCTGTGTTTTATTCACCTTCCCACACTGAACGCGTGACATGTTCTTTGAGAGAGCACCAGGACAAATAAGCCTTTTACTGTGAAAATATTCCAAGTGGGAGAGTCAAATGGGTGCATGTGTGTGTGTGAGCGAGAGTGTATGTAAGTGTGTGTGTTACCTACAACTACGCCTACAAATTTTCTAACTTTTTTTTTTTTTCTTTTTTCCACCAATGCCCCCTGCTTGTGAAAGGCCTGCCTGTTCGGAGGATATTTGCTGTCTGACCATTAGGTAAACCACATGCACACACACTCATACATACATACATACACACACACACACAAAATTCTTGCATCCTAAGCCCACCCACCTAAAATTGCTTTCCTTCTCCATCTTGTCAACATGCCTATCCCTCAGGAGTATGAGGAGGTTATTTTGGGCTTACATATCCAAACTGACTTGCTCATACTTCAATACACATCAGAAACTAAACTTTCATAAAATTAAAATATTGTTGATTGTCTGACTCGACCATGAGTTTATATTCAGTATCTTTTTCATAAATTTACTTTAATTTTTCTACTATCTAATATCTACTTCTATATTTTTGTTCTGGAGTGATGCAGTACTTCGCCTTAATTTTAATTTTCTCTTTAAGAAAAAATGTGTACTGCAGGTTGCAGCCAGCTTAAAATTCTTCTAATTAGAGTTCCTTTGATGTTAATTGTTCAGTAGGTTTTTACTGGTAGCCGAATTATTCACAGAGGTCTCTTCCTCTCTAAAACAAATGGACCAGGTGATTAAAACCAGCAAAAACACTGAATAAAGCAGTTCCATTTACAAATCAGTGTTTCTCCGATGCTATTTGGCATGTTGGTGACGGGCTGCTAGCCCAGCACCTGCTGATGTGTGCTCACCTTTTTTCTGATCCAGATGTTGAGAAGCTTTTTATTGAATTATCCGCAGAGGACTCTTCTTCTCCAAAACAATCACACCCGGGCATTTAAATTGGCAAAAACACTCAAGAAATCAGTTTTACATTACAAATCACTGTTTCTCAGAGGGGCTTCTAACTACAGTGACCTAAGTCCAATGTTTGGTTTGTACGCTCTGGGCTTCTGTAGAAACATGGTGGTGAAACATTGTGATTTCCATAGATATAAACAGTCCATTCTAAGGTAACGAAAACACAACAGTTCAACAGTTCAGGTGATTATACACAAAATAAACAAACTTATTATCTTTCATTTCTGCCAATATAGTTCCTTAAGTCCTACACTCTGGATCCTATTTTTATTGGATGTTGAATGGATGCACCAAAAACCAAGGCAAATTCCTCTTAAATAGAAACCTACTTGGTGATAAATTTGATTCTGTTTCTGATTTTAAATCCCTACTTGCTCTGAGAAAGATAGATGTCTACTGTACTATACCTGGGTTGACTTGAGATCGTACAGTGGCAGCAGCCAGCAGGAGAAAGAAAACATGGTGTGAGGTCGGTTGAACCTTCATGACCTTCATCTCTTCTCAAGTAGCTGCACGCCTGAAAGGTTGTAGATCAGAGGCTGAGATTAGGCGTACAATTTAGACATTAACATAAAATGTAATCTGCTGAAAGATATTATTTGGGTTTTTATATATCAACTAATTCTCCAAAGCACATTCTGTGTTTTCAGTGTATATGTTTGGATTTAGGAGTCAAAGGTTTTATTTTCCACAAGAATTTCAATATTAGAATAACAAAAAAATTTGAAAAAATAAATATAAAGGATAAAAATTCAGAGATAAAACATTTAAAATATATGTCACATTGTAAGTTACATTTCAGGATTGTACAAATAGTTCTATAGAGCTGAACAGTCCTAAAAGCCTCTGCAGTGGTAAAAGCACACACAGTCCTCCTTGTGAGTGTGGCTCTCTCCCACCACAGTACCTGCATTTTATTTACCTTGCAAAAGCGCTGTGAGGGTCTCGGTGCCCCTAACGCACTCCACGACAACTTAGACCAGTGTTCACAGCAAGGTTAATATAGTTAACTAAAACTAAACTAAAACTATGTGTGAACTGAAATAAAAAATAAAATGAGACTTCATTACAAAACAGAATCTAACAAAAACGATATTGTGCAAGCCACTTAAAAAACTAACTAAAATCAAATGAAGAATATACAGGAAATGCCTTCAGCTTAAGTCTTTGTCAATCCGGTCAAATGTGTCAACAACACGACAAATATGAAGAGGCACTGGTGCATGTGCGTACTGACACATGGATGTCTACATGACTGTAAGTCAACTGCCTTCAGACAGTATCGTGTCTGTATTTTAATACTTATTCTGAACTTCTTAAATCCTACCCCTCATAAATACCCTCCATATCAATAATAAAGACAAACTAACTCTGAAACTAATAAATAATAAAATAAAACTAAACATTTCTGAATAGCAAAAACTAACTGAAATGAGCAAACCTGCGCTGGAAACTAAACTGAATTGTAAACAGAAAATTAAAAACATAGCAAAACAAACAAAAAACTGCTGAAAAAGACAAAATTATAATAATTCTAGATCACAAATTGCACTTACAGTCTTTCACGTGGTCTTTCCACCAAGCAAAAGGACAGTGTCGTTCTGTGTCAGTGTGATGTGTATTTATAGTTTTACTGTAGTGCATTATAAGTAAAAACCCATGTCTGTAATGCATTTTTCAGTACAGTTTCCACTTCTGGAGAGCTGAATTGATGATCACTTACAGACTTTTGAGTGGAATAAGTTTTTTTCTGAGGTACAGATTAAAACACAGTGCAAAAAAAGCCCAAATATCAGACCTTTCCTCACCTGAAATGTTACAGATAGACCTTTTTCTTATCATTACGCCAATTTTAAAGTTGTATATTGAATATTTCTGTATGATGTCCCTCTCTATACCGAGATGAAGTGACACAAACTTCCTTCGAAGTTAATGTGCACACAGGGGTTAATACCCACATAAGAGAAAAATATGGATTTGACTTACTTTTGCAAGTTCTTCTCTTGTTATTATGAAACCATCTGTCTGCGAGAATATTCCACTACTACCGTGAGATGATGCGTTCAACACTGCAAGTCGCTGACCTCTTCTTCCTCCACAGGACTTTCTGGGAATGAGAGAGAGAGAGAGGGAGAGAGGAAACGGAGGCTGATGTAAGACTCCTTCTGGCTGCAGGAAAGAAACAGAGAAAATAACACGCTTTGGATTTTGAGGTGAGGCCAAAATCCCAGAATTCCACCTGATCCACAAATGGTTTCAATTATGGTCCACAGAGGCAGCTGAGTGCAGCAGTATCTGGCAGCTTCCACACAGAGCTACTGACAAAAACAGACCAGAGTTCATATTCCTACAGAGGAGAACCTGCTAATTAGTGAAGGAGACCGTGATGTTTTAGAAAAAAAAAATATCACTGCATACAAACAAGATGAGTCACGGCGGGTATTAAAAGTAAAATGGACACGGCAGCTATTGCAGAAGTGAGGCAGAAGCTTGCTTTGATTATCATAAATCAATTCGTTGTGATTCAGTGGATTGGTAGCAGGGGAACAGCTTCAAATATGTGTTGTTAATTATGCTCAGATGCCTCTTTTTTTCTTTTCTCATACACTTCTTGTACAAAACTTCCAATACAAAGTTTTAGAATCATTTCAAGATCATGCTAATGTTTTTAGTGATTTAAACGGACATGAATTTAACAGAAGTAAACCTTGAAAATGTTTTACTTTCTACTGACAGTTATCTTAAACTACTGCCACAGCAACATAAGTGACCATGAAAAACTTTTTCAGGATGTTGTTTGGATGTTGAAAACACAAGGATTAAATCAAGTATTTTTCCTGACATAAAATGACTTTTATACAGTCTACGGGTGATGTAAATGTAATGCGACAGAAAAAAAACATGAGAAGTAAAGATTTTCATTTTTACTAAAGCCACACATTCTTATAATTTTTTTTTTTTTTTTAGCACACTTGCTCTTTATCTTGAAACCACAATACTTCGGAGGGCTTTTAGTTGCTGATCATGATGATAATAATAATAATTATAATACAAGTGAATATCATTCTGTATTTTTAATTAGTCTTTATTTTTATTTTGTTTTTAATTTGTGTTTTCAATTACGTTAGTTTTCAGATTGGGTTGGAATTGAGTTTTTATTGTTCAAAATGTTTAGTTTTAATCTACAGTATTACTTTCAGTATTAGTTTTAAAGTCTTTTAATATGGGGTATTATATTAAAAGATGCAAGCAAGATTTAAGGAGTTAAACATATGCACCAATGCCTCTTCATGCTCGTTGTGTTGACAGATTTGACCAAATTGTCAAAGACTAAAAACAGAAAAGAAATTTCCTGTTCATTTTTATTTTATTTTGCTCAGTTTTGTTAGTAATATTGTTTCATTTGATTGTTATGTTTCCTGCAATCTAGTAAACTTAAATGTTTTTTTTCCCATTTAATTGTAGTTTTAAGTTTAGTTAACGTAAACCGTGATGACCTGAGAATAACCACATGCATCCTGTAAAATAAGTCATGACCGTGTTTTCAGTCTCTGTGATGAAAAGCCAGGAGATAACCAAATTCAGTGGAATTTTTCCTGTGATGATTATGAATGTTGGTGCAGCCTTTGATGACAGCCCATTCAATAATAGCTGAGATATTTAAGTCTGAAGTTTTGGGCCGACTGATTGACGTTGCCATTCCATGAGCCACAGGGCTAGTCTGTCAAAAAAGACCAAACCAAAGTATCCAATTAGCGCTGCAAGTACAGTTTTCTGAATTCATTTTACCTGCAGAACACAAGAGGGGGTGACACCACAGGCCATTTTTTCATTTTAATAAAGCAAATGAAAGTAGAGGCCACATCCTGGAGGCCGCCCACTATCTGTGTCAGCAGCTGCTGCACCAGAGGAGCTGCAGGGTGTTGTGGCTGGATGTGGGCGGGTAATGGCTGATATTCTTCATATTTTCCAGCCTATCTGCAGCGTTACATCAAGCCGCTGCTGTCTTCACACACAGCGCGTTTAATGGGAGATGACCCTGTTTAACGACCACAGCTGGCATATCTCTAACAATAATAGAGAGCCATCATCCTCACAAAAGACCTTCTGCATGCACACATCTCATTTTCTCAACCAGTTATAAATACTAATGAGAAAAACATTTTGAAAAGGTCAGCCCAGGGAACTGGTGCTGCTTATCATTATGTTAGAGACACATTAATGCACCCGTGGACGTATTTTAGCAATTAGTAACACATCAAATGCACTGAACATACCATGACACCAAACGGCATTTGAGAAAGGGCATGTAATTCCACAAGGAGAAACACTGATTTAAGTGCACTTTATTTTTTAGTACACTTCATGTGAACAGACATAACCTTGGAGAGAAATGACAGAGATCAACAGAGACTACAGCAGACAGATTGTGAGTGCAGGAGAGCGGGAAGAGGTGATGAGCTTCGGGAAAAGATGGGAGGAAGGTGAGTGAGGGAGAGGAAGAGGGACTGAGAGGGGCCAGAAAGAGATTAATCGATTTTGGAAAAAGCTCAAAGACACGTCCCCAATTCGGTGATTCAGGGACCTGGCTCACAGTCAGCGAGGTGGAGCTGGTGTGACAGCTGGCCAGAAGACTATGAAGGAGCCCAGAAGTCTCCCATCTTTCTTTGAATCGGTGCTCCAGGACTTTCAAAGCGCTTCTTCTGAAGGATGGAGCAACAGTGACCCAGCAGTTTATGGTTGCCGCAGTACGGCATTAACAAATAATACCGACAGCATGTGGTGGCTAGATTTTTAAGCAGCACCTGCACACAGTAAGATGTTTCCCTCTGAGACATTACCAAATCAGAAAGTGTTTCTTAATAATATAAACCAGGATGAAGCATAGTGTGAATAAATCATGCCATGTACAATGTTGTATTTTGTGCAGTGCATATCAAACTCTACACAATGTGTTGAAAAGAGAAAAAATCAGACTATGAGAGATACATGCTCATTTTAAAACCCATGTGTAATTACAGATTACGTGTCATAGCAAGCACAGTAAGGTTTGAATCTTCACACTTCAAAAAAATGTGTTAGCATATCCAGACAGACTTGGCAAAGTGGGTCTCTTCTTCACAGAGCTTCATAAGAAAACGGCAAAAAATGATGCCGGATGTGTCACAACTTCATGAACATAGACACAACCACAGTGTAACAAGCCCAGCGAGTCAGGGAACCATGTGTATGTAAGGTACTTTGAAGTGACACACGCACAGTATGTAGCACACATCCTAACAGACAGCAGAGATTTTCAGAGAGACAGAAACAGCAAAGTGTTTATACTATCTGACAGTCCAAGTTCTGAAGGCTGCACCGAGCCAATTCCTATCTAGAAGTAAGCCTGTCTCTTTTTTTTGCTATGGAGTAAACCTAAAGAAATATAATTTACCCCCCATAATGATAATGGTATGTCAAATAGTCAATTCTTTGTTGAATTTGTGAAGAAAATGTTTTTATGGCGTGTCTCTAAAACAAACAAAGGATCCAAAAACGGAGAAAATTTTTAAATAATAGGGGTCCATGTTTAACAACAGCAAAATTATATCAAACATTCCATTTACAAACTCTCACACAAGTCATGCATTATTATTCAAGTCTCATTTATTCAGTTGTATGCTCAGTACTTCCCAAAAAGTCGGCCCTTTCTACAGGGGAACTGAACTGAAAATGAAACTAATCTAACGAATCTTGTCTTCAAAACCAGACTCCATTGACAAAAATAGTAATTTAACCTCAATGAACACAACTCTACCACTGCCTTGATCAGTTAGTTTCTTTGTGTTTTTATGTGACGTTGGTGAATCTGATCAACCCCTTTATAACATCAAAATCATGTTCAGCGAGGTAAAATTACTGTGTATGTCAATGGAGTCAGGCAGCTTTCACTTCAGTTACTTGTCAGAAAGGGATTTATGTTTCGGAAGTACTGGGAGTACGACTGGATAAATGAGACTTGGATTATACTGCAAAAAGTGTGTGAGAGATTTTAAGATGTTTTGATATAATTTTGCTGATTTTAGTCACCCCTCACTTTAAATCATCAAGACTTTTCTTTTTTCAGATTTTTCATTTACTGTGGAAGCATGTGAAAAAAACAGTTTTTTCCCCCACAAAGTATATGTAACAAGGGTCAGGTTGTTATTTAAATGTGCATTTTGGTGGGTAGAGTACTCCTTTAAACATAAGGATCAAATTAAGCAGTCCCATTATACTTTCTGCATCTCTGCCTCTATTATCTAATCTCCTCACACTCATACAAGTGGGATGTTTTCTCAGTGCACAGAAGGTAGCAAATCAAAGCAGAAGAGTGGTGAGGGAGCGCATGATGTTACAATACATGACTTCAGTCTAATTAAGTCCTTCAGCCTCTGAATTTCGGTTGGGCTGGTGCATAAGTGCAGTGTTGCCTTGTGCAGCTTGAAGAGCACCACTACACAGCCATCTCATCTCCTAAGCAGTCCGGCAGACTCTCTGCATTCAGCACATTTAAGAGTCGAGCGGCATTGTCAGCCCCCACTCCCTCGCCCTGCCCCCAGCTGTCCCGGTCATCACTCTCATCTGTGTTTGACTCGTACTCCGACCCGATCCCCGACTCCCTAAACCGGAGCAGCTCCAGGGCTCCCAGGACCTGCTCCCCTAGCAGCGAGCTTTCATCTGGAGCTCCGTCGCTGGGTGTCTCCCGTGTGTCCTGGCCCTGCTCCTGGCTGTCCGGCCCACGGGACGAGAAGCGGAAGCACTCGAGGCGAACCCCACTGCCGCTGAGCCCCAGAGGGCTGGCGTCGGTTCCCATGGTGCCTGGAGAACAGGGCCCCGGGAGCGTGGAGACCCAGGGACTGTCACTAATCTGGGCCTGGGATTGAGCTGCAAAAGTACCCATAGATGAAGAAGAACTAGGAGGCTTGGCACGGAAAGTGATCTCCAGAAGACTGTCCTGGGAGCCCACTGAGGACAGAGAAAACAAATCAAAAGAGGGAAGATGAAACACAACACGGAGATAATTGGTAGTTATCACATGTAAACAGAGATACAAGACATGAGAGGAGAGGTTGCAGCAAATCCAAAGGAATTATATGGAGAGGGGAGTGCTGAAAGAATTTGATAATTCATGACTATACGGCAGGATTGCCACTGGCTAAATGCAGGGAGCGGGGAGCAGAGAGCAGTACTGAATCCTCTGAGAGGGCTGCCTTCGGATAATTAATTGCGTGTCAGAAGTGGATAAGAAAAGAAGCCGTAGCGACAGGAAGGAGGCTAAGAAAAAAAGAGATGAAAGGAAAAGCAAGAAAAGCAGAAAAGGGTGATTTTATAACAGAAATGAACAGAGAAGTAAACAAAAAATTAGAGGAAGATTAAAGGCAACCAAATGAAATAAAATATACACTTTAACTGAAAAAGAAAGCAGTTTTCCACTCACTAGATGTTAACTGGCCAGCAGCTTTGAGCTCCAGTTCCTGGATCTGTTTGACCAGCAGGGAGATGTGTTGCAGCAGGTCGGTGTTCTGCTGCAGCAGCCTCTGCACTCTCGCCTGGGCTTCAGTCCGTGCACACACCTCCACCGACAGCTGCTCCTGGAGCACATGGACCTAGACACGCCAACACACACACACAATTCCCTCATTAAAAGGGAACCTGCTAATTGAATTGCACAGTGACTCTTACTTTTGCTCAAAGTTTTACTCTTTAATGACGTAAAGGAAAGGCTCTGGTTTCTCCAGAGGCAGTATTAGACGAGACAGACTGAAACCAACACATCAGCATTATGAATCAACCTCTGCCAATGAGATTGGCCAAAGTGAGCTGCGAACGCTAAAACTCAAGAAAGATTGGCTTTAAATCTTCAAAGACCCTGAAACCACAGCTCAGGCATATTTAATATGATGTGAAACTTTTCAAAACTTTGTGATATTTTAGAGGAATAAAAGAATTTAATAACCCCAAATGCTTCGCCACATCCAATTAAATACGCCTCTGATTGAAAATGGAAATAGCACATCGGTCTTTTATGTGCTTGGAACGTTTTGTGTCAAGCATCACAAAGTTTTCCAATAATTTTAATTGGGGGGATTTTGATGTGCATCTTAATAACATTTGAAGTTCTAATTGTTTCTTTGGTTGTCAGGCGCTCATCAAACAAACAAGCTCTCCAAATTCAGTTAATTTTTAATTTAATCTTGTCTTTGAGTACTATGTTTTTTGCCATACTAACGGCACGGCTCGAGGGATGGCAGTGTCAGTCAGACATCGAATTGTCATTTTGAAATATCTCAGCAACTCTTGAATTAATTTCTGTGTTTTGTAGAGAGATTAATGGTTCCTAGTGGATAAATACCTCTGACTTTCATCAATTTAGGATATGTTTCTGTGTTTTAATCCTCAATTTTGATTTTGATGAAAGGCTTTGCACTTGAATTGATTCAATAAGCTGTAAATACCATATAGACAATTGCAGCAATCAGGAGTTTCATCAGGAACAAAACAAACGAAAAAGAAAATGCATTATTAAATAGCCATCAGTACCTGCTCTGAAGCTGCCAGCGCCTGCTGTTCCTGCTGCTGCAGTTGTTTCTGGAGGAGATGGACCTGGTGCTCTGCAGAGCAGGGAGCCTCTCCTGCAGACTCACCCAACACAGAGGCTCCATGGATGGGGGAGCTCAGCAGGAGAGATGGGTCATCCAACACCTAAAACAGAGATAATAGTAATTTGTGACTCTCTCTGTGACTTGTAATGGCATCAAAAACTTCAAGTAACTGTGCTGTATTTGTTTTTGTTTTTTTGCTGGAGTGATTATAGCCAACATGAATATACAGGAACAACAAGTTCCATTTTTAGTAATTCAACTCATCACAAGAAGAAGAGTCTCCAACTTAATTGCTATGTCATCCTTGAACGGTGCAATTCAAAAACCTAAACACCAAAAAATAAAAAAATACCCAAACCAAAGCAACAGAAGAACAAGAATCCAAATGCTGGCTCTGTAGGTTTCTGTAAATACCTTACATTTGCACGTTGGTATGTAGCTATGTTAAAGCTTTACTGTGGTGAATGTGTGGTTATGTTTAGACACAAAAACCACTTGCTTATGGTTAGATAGAGATCATGTTTTACCATAAAACACCCAGTTTTGGTGGCACAATCTAAGCAGGAATTGCAGCGATGTCTCAATAAAATAATAGCCACTTTTGTGGACAGCTTGCTGCAACCCCCAAAAAAAACCCAACAACAACAACAACAACAAAAAGATTGGGAGCCTAATAACCCACTGCAGACACAGCAATAACTTGCTAAAACACAACTTTTTTCTTCGTTTTTTCATGTAAAACAGTGGGCTGCAGCTTGGCTGGTGTCTTATAGGTACTACGTCACTTTAGAAACTTTGAGAAGATATGGATAAAATGTGCAAATGTAGCATAATCCTGTTTTGCAGAAACATACAATGCCAATATTTTCTTCTAGCGAGCTGGCTGAAGAATATTTCACCACTTTGAATAATGTTAACAAAAAAGGCATAACACAGCAAGAGTACATGTGGCTGTGTATGGGCAGTAGATGGAGAAAAAAAAAAAGGAAAGTATAAGGTAGGATAGCCAACAATCCTGAATAATGGAGTGAAAAGTAAAACATCCTGTGAAAAGTTGTGTGTAGTAACACATCTAAAGAAGCTGCCAGTCTCAGCTTCTCGGGGGAAGAGACAGTGAAGATCTGCTGCACTGGCAACAGCAGGACTGTCTCCTTTCATACTCAAAAAAAAAAAAAAACACAGTTGGACCATCACTGGAGATTATTATTTCTTAATATATTTAGAAATGCTGTGACGAAGCCTTAAATGTTGCCATCAAATCCAACATTCGATGCCACTTCAGTTAGTGATCTGAGTTCAAACATTTTTCCAAAAATAACTTGAGTTTCTTTGTGGTGTGTGTAGTGCCGCTGGTGGACAGGGTGATTTGTAGTGAGCTTTAAAGGCAGGAGAGAGATCAATGCTATATCCCAGTGTCAGGTTGTATAAATAAAAAGTAAATAAAGACGGCGTTGTATTTCACACACCAAAGGAAGATCAATAAAGATGCTGTAGTTGCTCTATTGAGGCTGCTGTTGATGGAGGATTATTTATTGCTGCCAGCTTCTGTGATGGATTGTAGCACCTGGTCTTTAAATTTAGTTAAAGTAACAGATTACATTTACTCTCCTTACTGTAATGTAACAATACTCTAAAATCATTTTTTTGTGTCATACTTTTTGTTATAATTATACTTTTTTGAGTAATTGACTCATGGATGGTTTACTGAACAGGCCTATCAGTCACAGGCTCAGGGGCCCAAAGAGTTAGGTCCAGACCCCTGGCCTACACCTGCAAAATGTCTCTCAAACTGACGCATACTGACCAGGAGGAGGCTCAAAATGACCAAAAAGAGATTCAAAAAGATCACAATAGAGATGCAAAGGAACTGCAGAGTGACAAAAAATATCTAAAACACAGACAAACACATCACAGGGAGACACAAAACAACACAAGGAGACACAAAATGACCGTAAAGCAACAACAAAACGTCCAAAAAAGACACAAAAATACCTCTGCGTGAAGAGTGTGTATGACTCCAACAGGCCTCTCTTTTTGTTACATTTGACGTATGCTGTAACTGTATTTTTTCTTTTTTTAAAATTGTTTAAATTTGTATTTCATCCTTTCTATGTTTGTAACTTAAAGTACGGGTGCAGTTTGGGTTTATTCAAGGGGCTAAGAACCCCCTGGTGGTTGTAGCCAAGATTGCATATGAGGATTTAAATATGTTTATACCTTTTGATAATTTAACTTATTGCCTTGTAGGGATACAAGAATGTGGACAATTATTATGACTTATTAACGACAATATCTGTTTTCGTCAGGGGAAAATAGATCAATAATCACAGAAGACATTCAGTGTTGGATTTGTAATTATTAATTTATTTTACAAAGTCTCAAAAAAAACCTGTAGTTCAAGGCAGGATTACAAAGCTTCTGAAAGGGATGCAGAGTGCTCGTTGGTACAGCCTGTATAAATTAAGCATTAAACATTAGATTTCCTTTAGATGAGTCCCCAAACTCATTGTTCAACTGTGCCTGTGACTTTAAGAGATGTCCGTGTTTCTTTGCTAAGTTGTGACAATGGCAATCCTCACTTGTGGATTTACTATCCAGTAGGTTTAAAATCCTGTTCAATCAATTATCCAAGTAGAACTGCTCACCTGTTGTAGGTTGACTCTGTACGTATGTGTGCGCCTGTTTGTCTTTGCGCTGCTTGACTCTGATGAAGACACAGAGGTGCTGAAATGTTTGCACTATTTGAGGCTGTGAACTGATCAGTGAGCTCCAGTCCTTTGGAACTTTCACCTGCAGTTCAGTGCGTGAGGCCTTTCTGCTGTTTCTGACTGTTAATCTGTGTCACAGTGACGGGTGAACACGTCTGGAAACTCTGAGGAGCACAGTGTGGCAGAGAGAGACTGGATGTACTGGCACTGAGAGGCTGAGTGGACCGGATGTGACGCTTTGAGAAATAACAAGCAGAGAGGCTGAAGGAGGAGCAGATTATGGAGGACTTCACTCTACACGTGCACTCAGACAGGTGAGTACATCAAACTTCCTGTGAACGTAGCCTTATGTGTGTGCAGACCTCAAGTTCTTTGCTTTAATGTTTGTTTTTGTGGCTGCAGCTGCTGTGGACTTTATATGCGCTTTGTCTCTATACCTCTGTGTTGTCTGTTATGGAGGACAAAAAATGACCTAAGAATCAATCAGTCAAATAAATATATAAATAAATCCAAAAATAAAGAAATAGAAACATTTCGAAATTAATACAGGAATAAAATACATAAATACATATGGAAATAAATACAGGTAAAAAGAAATACTGGAAAAAATAAATGATTATAGAAATAAATGAATTAATAGATTTTAAATAAATACAGGAATAAATAAAAAATACAGAAATAAATTAATTTATAAATACAGGAATAAATGAATACACATGGAAATGAATAAATAAACGTTAAATGAATACAGGAATAAATAAATACATTTGTCAATAAATATAAAAAAGACTGGAATAAATAAAAAGGGAAATCATTTATAAATAAATGCAGGAATTAATGAAGAATTAAAAATGCTTAAGTAAATAAATGAATAAAGACGTAGACATACATATTGAAATACATACATAAATGCATAAATACATTTTTTAAAAAGTTAATAAACAGGACATAATATCTAAAATGCATTTCTTCATTTGCACACCTACATTTACAGTATTTATTTCTGTATATCTGTGTCTTTATGTTAAGGAGGTTGAAGGGCCTAACCACTGAATTAATATTAATTTCAACATATATTTGGAATTTTTTTATTGATACATGTGTCATTTTTCATCCTCCACAGTCTGCCTGTGTGATGTTTTATGCTGCTGCTGGTTCTATGAGAGGTGTCAGGCTATTTTATTCTCGTGGTTTTATATTGTTGCACCCGCCGTGGTGTCTGCTTGTTATTTAGTGCTGGCCTGTTTGTTTAATTGTGTGAGTTCGTCGTCCTTTCTGTTTTTTTCTGGTGAGTCGACACTGAGGAGGGTTGTTGCATAATAAATAATTAGCTGTACACACAAGCTGCAGGTCAACATCTATAGAAAAGGAATATATTGTGTGTTTGCTCATCGGGGCTCTGTGGTGTTATATGTATGGACTGCAATGAAATGTTAATTCTCTGTATTTTGTTGTGTAAATGTCTTTTTTAATCAAATTGTGTATATAATACATTACCACATTATGTTTACTCAGAGTACATTTGAACTTGCCTACATTCTACCCGACTTACTACTATTGACTACTACATGAGCTTTCAGACCTTTAAATCTTTTTTCTGCTGCCGTCGCACAAACTGTAAACACAAAACTGACATATCCTCACACCTTTTTAGTTGAGATGGCTAATGTGGTAGCAGACTGCTGTCTTATTGAGCAGGATTTATGTGGAGTTGTGTCAGATGAATGCAAGTTCAAAATTCACTCTATATCTAATATCTACAACATTTGGTATACTATATATTTACTGCTCATAGCTCTGTTTATGTCTCTACCTGCTCCTGTTTCAAACTGGGATTTTGTCTTTTAAAAGACATGCACTTTGACTGAGGATCCACAACACAAGCATGACAAATGACACATGCATTTCGCTCTAATCATGTCAAAGAAATGCTCTAAAACACAGTGTAGCGCTATTGATCTAATCGTGAAGTTGTTGTTTTAATGGTGACTGAATCAGTGGAAATCTATAAATAGTTCTGCAGATTGACTGGATGGGCGGCTGTCCATACAGGAATTATGACTCACACAATGATGTTAGAGTGCTGCTGTGGAGAGAGCAGCCATGAAGGACACGACTTATGTGTGGTATATCTGAGATCGGAGATCTATATGGTGGACTCTCAGGGGCATTCATGGTGAACTGTGAAGGACACTTGACCTTCAGATTGTAAACAGAAGTAAATCTGCATGTGTGATCTGGGCATATGAAATGCTGCCGTGCTGTTTGACTGTGGCAAAATTGGAATTAGAATTAGATGCAGTATTCATTCAATTCAAACTAATTAAGTGCTCCTATAGCTCACAAGGCCACAGAGACTTGGCTGCAAAAAGACAAATATCAGAGCGCCGCATGTTCAACATCTCAGGATTAGCAGAGCAACGCTAGAAAACCCATTTATGTTTTCATTAATAAACCATTTGATCACATCAATATTGAAGAACTTTGTGGAGCTTTTCTTCACAAACAAGCCTTAAAGATGCCACTGCTGGCTGCGCTGTACAGCCCTCAGTGGCTTTTTCTGATCTTCACACGGTTCCTTATGAGGCCAAACTTTAATCATGACCCTCTGTGGGCTGTGAGCCTCCAGGAATTATTGCCAAAATACACACTGTTTCTCCTCAGATGTTTCTTCTGAGGGAATCAATTCATGTAAACGCAGCAAAGATGAAGAGAGTGATCTCATAGCATGTTTGTGTCAAGTCTGGATGGAAGGTGTAACTCTGATAAAGCAGCTCAGTAACAGGACTAATGTAGTGCAATTTTTTTGCAAAAATACATTACAGGGGATTTTAATACGAATTTATGGGAAATAACAGGAATTAAATGGAAATATAGGGGTTATTTGCTCAGGCTTTATTCACTTTGTTATGTGTAAGCAAACTTTTTACCATATAATAAGCAAGAACAATCCATTAATAAATAGATTAAATAAATCGATTAACTTCAGGGATACAGATAATGTAAAATGTGTCATGTGGTGATTTAACAAGCTAACAAGTTAACTAACTGGGAAAGGTACTTTGAAAATTTGAGCTGACAGTATGGGTTGTGTGCAAACTTTGGGTTTAAGGTAGGGATGTCAAAAACTTATTTTAAGTGTGATTTATTACAGAATTTCTATAATCACAATTAATCACATTTTTCAATCACATGTTTAAAATTCACTTATTTTGCTATACAAAACAATGTAGACTAAAACAGTGCAGACTTCCATATAAACACAGGAAAGTAATTCTTACTAGATTGTTTTGATTAAAACTGCATCGGATAACCAAAGCGGATATGTCTGTAAAGGGGAAACTAAGTGGTACCCACAGAAGCCATTTTCATTCAGATATCTTGAGGTCAGAGGTCAAGGGACCCCTGTGAAATGACCACGCTGTTTTCCCATAGGAACGTTATTCCGCCCCCTTACTGAGAAGCTAGCATGGCATGGTTGGTACCACTGAATTCCTCAGGTCTTCTAGATTCAGATGGCACAGTATGATCACTCTAGCTTTAAAACTCAGCCCAGCTTCTGAACTTCTGAACGTTAGTTTAAAGTGAACAATCAAACTACATCCTATATATACATTTTTATTTATTTACTTATACTTTATACTGTGCACACTGTATACATCTTCCTAAATAAATAGAAGATTTTTAGAGAGTAAAGTCATAATTTAATGAGAATAAAATCACACTAATTCAAGAACCCCCCCCATCCCGCCTGAAAATAGCAGTCAGCTAAGTCTAAAAATAATGACCCAACATTGCCTGACACAGTACATAAACCTGTGCTTGACCCGTTTGTTTTGACTCTCTCCCTATATGAACTTTGTGACTCTTTATGGAATGTCACCTGACTTTCTGGCAGTAAATCTGTGATTTTTTTGAGTGATTATTGAGTTTACATTATATTCCGACTTAATATTATGAGTTTTTTTTCTCAAAATCTCAGATCCCCCCCTCACCTTCAACGTGGCTTTGATACTCTGTCATACTTGTCAATTATGAACACACTGTTTTTTTGTCTTCTGTGAAAGTAAAGATTTTTATCTTTTAGACTGTTGATAGCTCAAAAGAAGTGATTTATAAAAGTTGTTTTTAGTTTTGGGAATGGTGAGGAGCATCTCCTGACACTTTCTTGTGTTAGGACAAAATAAATAGCAGATTAATAACCAGTGGAAATGAAAATGTGTTTGTTACAGCCCTATATTTTGGTGGCCGTGACACACTAGAGTGGAGCCATAAGCATCCATAAATTGCACTTTGCAGGGTCGGCTTCATCTCTGCAGGGCTAACAAAACCCCTGTCTCTCTAATGGAGTGAGAAAATAGCGTAAGCTGTGTACTCTACCTTCTCAGCGTTACCAGGGGCCTCGTCCTTTTTGCTTTTCTCCAGGTCAGAAGAAGAGACGCATTCAATGCTCTCCTCTGTTGTGGCTTCAAGGTCGGTATCCTCTGACAATGCAAACCTCTTCTTTGCTGCAGAGAGACCAGATGCATAAAACAGGGAACGTTCATGCATTTCTTACTTTGAGCTTTATAATTTGCAACATATCTGGAGGCAGTGACAGTGGCAGCAGCCAAAGAGCTGGCAGAAGCCTACACACAAGCAAGGTCTTTGATCAATGGCTCACACAGCTCACCAAAACACATCTGCAGCTGCAGCAGGGCGAGCGGCAGTGGTGGATAATGACATCTCCTCTCAGGGATTTTGTTTGTGAGGGAGAAAATGAAGAAGAAAGAGGCCAAGGGAATTTGTGTGTTGGTGTGTGAGGAGAAGAAAGGAGATTGTGTGCGAGACAGAAGGAGAATGGGAAGGAGAAAGATGGGAGGGGGAAGAGGACAGGATTTGTGGATGCAATTTTATGTTTGAGTCACCTGGCATTGCCTCCGATTCTTCCGCCTTTCCCTCCTCATCCTCCTGGTCATCGCTTTTCTGCTGCAGGGTCAGCTGGTGACACACATCGAATGCCTGACCCACTGTCCGCACGATCCTCATGGCCTGAGACTGTAAAGGAGGACACAGAGGAAAAGTGTGTGTATGTGTGTGTGTGTGTTGAGAGCAGGGGCGGGGGAAGCAGCAGCAGCAGGGGCACAGCAAGGGAGGATGCAAAAATGAAGGGACACAGTAGGGGAGAAAATGAGGTGCCAGAGGAGTTGCTCAGTAAGAAAAGTGGATAGATGAATGAGTGTGTGTGTGTGTGTGTGTGTGTGTGTGTGTGTGTGTGTGTGTGTGTGTGTGTGTGTGTGTGTGTGTAAAGAGAAAGAGGATGAAAAATAGTATCAGGGAGAAAATGTGGGGAGTTGAAAAATGAAGACAGAGGGAAACAGGAGGCGAGAAAGAGACCAAATTAAAGTCAGGAGATATTATGAGCACAGAGCATCACCTGCTTGTCCTTGTCTATCTGCTCTGCATACATTCTGCTGTCATAGTGATGGATTGGTCTATTTCAGAGGCGAGTAACTCTGAATGCGGAGGGAGTGAAGATAAAGTTTGTTGTTATTGCAGGAGGCTCAGCAGGTGTGTCAGCATCATCGGGTCATCTATCTGGGACAATTTAACTTACAATAATGCAAAAATGAGCAAACATTTGCTTTAAATGACACAAAAGCCATTTTTTCTGTCAAAAAGCATTCTTTCTTTTATCCTTTTTATTTTACTGTTTGCATATCTAGTATAGTAGAATATTTCTTTAAAGGGGCAATTAACCCAAAAATTAAAAATACATATTTTTTCCCCTAACCTGTAGGGCAATTTATTAAATAATTCTTCTCACTTTATTTTAAGGAGAATTATCATCCAACACCTGCAGTCTGGCCTGGATGTTCAGTTTTATGCCTCCTCGCCAGCGACAGGCCAAAAGCATTATGTTTTCAGGTTGTCTTTCTGTCTGTCTGACACATTCTTGTGAACACAATATCTCAACAATGCCTTGAAAGAATTTCTTCAAATTTGGCACAAACATCTGAGTAGACTCAACAATGAGCTGATTACAATTTGGAGGTCAAAGATCATGGTCACTGTGACCTTTCAGCCATCTCATTTTCGTAAAAGCAATATCTGAAGATGACCTTGAGGTAATTTCCTCAAATGTGGCACATACATCCTCTTGGTCTCAAGAATGGACTGATTAGAATCTGATGGACGGAGGTCAAGGTTGTTGTGACCTCATACATTTGACCATATCTCAAGAACCCTGGGTGTCCACCTTTAAACTTTGCTAATTGTATAGATATTCTGTATGTTAAGCATACATATTGTCACAGACATGGATGTAAACGGTTACTGAAACCTAACTGGTGCACGGAGGCATACAACTGCGTGGTGGTATATCTAGTTTCACACAGAAATAAAATTTTGACAAAATCTCGCCTGCAAATCATAGGTCAGCGGGTACCAGAGCTGATGCAGGACTGTACTTTTAGGACCACAAGTCGAGTGCCATCTAGAGAGAATGCAGACATCTCTACAGCTGATATCTCTAACACTGCAACTCGCACCAAAACAATCTAGACTGATTAATAGCACTACGGGTAAGAGGGAAAATATCTATTTTAGATTTTGGGGTGAACTGTCCCTTTAAGTCGTTTTTCAAGCTAAGCTATGATACCATTCAGTGCGTGGTTTCCCATTTGTGAATATTTGCTGCTTTTCTTTGTCTTATGTAATAGTAAACTGAATATCTTTGGGCTTTTGGTCGGACAAAACAAGTGATTTGTTGATGTCACCTTGGACTTTAGGTTATTGTGACTTTAAATCAATAATGAATACAATTATCAGTTGTAGCCCTAATTTGTTAGTCCTAATAGTCACTAAAGGCTTTTACAAGTTCTGGAAAAATCAGCTTCAATATTGTTGTTACATCAGGTAAAAAATTATTTTTATTAAATCAGGTTATCACTGTTTCTCAAGCTGAACTCTTGGCAAGAAAATTCAATGTGGCCTTAGAGACACCGGCACTTCTCTGATTTCAAGGCTTCTTCTTCCCCTAAAGCCTTAATATGCAGTCTAGTGGCAGCTTCCTAAATCCACTGGAATTAAGCTTTATTCACCCTGTCTTCCCCCATCTCAGTAAAGGTAGGTTTTTGTGTTTTTTATATTGAATGGTGGCAGAAGCAAGTGTTGAAATAAATGTATTGTCACCTGCTCAGTCAAAATGTCAAGGTAACTCAAGCCTGAAAGCAGTTCAGTCAAGTGAAATGGCTCAAAAATAACACCGGAATAAAAATTGATTATTTTCGCTCCATCAATAAAAAAAAAATCATTTGGTTTTAAAATTGTCGGGTTAAACTATCAGCCCTCCCCAAGGCCAACCACAAAGGGCTCTGTTGATGCACTGAGCTGACATCTGAGCCCTGCTGGGCCGCAACAGTCTGTGATGAAAATAAATCAAATCTCCTCTTATCAGCTGGTCCATCTCCTCCTACTCAGCACACATGCTTGGTCTGCAACACCCAGATAAGGCGCCGTGGCCCCGGGGAGGGAGTCAGGCACCACTAGCCGTGTCCCTGACGATGTAGTGGGTGTTAGTTCGGCACTGGTGAAAATGTCTTTGAGCGCTGAGTGAAAAAGCCCCTCTTTTCTCTTCCCACCAGGATGATTAGTATTCAGCTTCACTAAGTCACTGTCAGTCTGGTATCCATGGTGAAGGGATGGGAGTCAACCTCACTGGTGCTCTGTCTTTGTCATGGAGGCAAAAGAAATGTCTCTGCTTGATATGCAGATTTGAGGGGATGCATTTTAGCACAAAAGACGAGGCGTTTGACCCTGAGATTAATTAGTCACATGTGACGTCCTACAGGTTAATACATCAGAGAGCCAACGGGCCTAATGTCATCATTAGATGCTACATGCAGAGCATGGGGCTGAAAACAAAATGTAAATATTGACTGGTTCATAGATGTTTGCAGATAAAGTAAAACAAACAAAAAACATTGCACTTTTGTTCATGTTGTCAAGACCTATGATAATAATGCCAAAACCAACAGTGTGTCCGTCTCTTAATACTTTGCAGCTTCCCCAGCTGTCATTCATTCAAACTCACTGAATTAAGACATTTTGGGAAACATGCCAATGATTTCTTGCGGAGAGTTAGATGAGATGATTGATACCCCTCTTGTGACTTTAAGGGAAATATAAAGCTACTGCCAGCAGCTGGTTAGCTTAGTTTAGCACAAAGATTGGACACAAAGGAAAACAGCTAGCCTGTCAAACGTAGACAAAATCCTCTGAAACAACTTGTGCAGTATAGTCCAAGTCTCATTTACCCAGCTGTATGCTCAGTACTTCTCAAACACATGGATTATCAGCAAAACTTCAGCATCAAAAAACCAAACAAAAAGTGGAACTTATCTATGCTCTATTCAAAGCAAGACCCCACTGACAGAACAGTAATTTTACCTCACTGAGCTCTGGAGCTGCTGGTCCACCACTGACTCGATCAGTTAGTTTGTTTGTGTTAATGATGTGAGTTCAGTATTTTAAAGGGTGGCTTGAATTCACCAATCTTACACAATGAAACAAAGTGACTAACAGATCGAAGCAGCAGTAGACCAGCAGTTCCTGTGTTCAGCGAGGTGAAATCACAGTGTTATCTACGGAGTCTGGCTTTGAAGAGAGCATGGATAAATTTCACTTTTTGTTCTGTTCCCCATCAGAAAGGGCCGTCTGTTTGGGAACTACTGAGCAAACAACTGGACAAATGAGACTTGGGTTATACTGCACAAGTTGTGTGAGAGTTTGTAAACAGATGTTTTGATATAAATTTGCTGTCGTTAAATGCGGACCCCTATGACTTGAATTCATTATGAATTTTCCCGACTTTTGGATACTTCATTCACCAGTGGAATACTTGAACCTGCATTCTCCTCCAAAATCCAGTGAAACAGGGGTGAGTAATTGATATACAAATGGGCGCTTGGGGGTTAAGTATATCTTAAAGCATTTTCAGTTAATCTGGAATAAACCTACTTTCCTCTTTGACTTGAAGACATTGCAGCGGAAAATGTTGCTCTGTCCATCTCTGGCTATGTAACTGAAGATCTTCAAGTCTTGGGCATCATGTGAAACATAGAAGATCCTGTTAAAAGGAAGACATTAGACAATATTTCAGTCAGTTGGTGGCAAGCTGCCTGATTATTTGCCTGATTATTGGGCTTTTGTCTCCTTGATTTTCATTTAATACCTACCTGTAGATGGGATCCTGTGTCACCAAGATTGTATTCTCATCCCATGACCAACCTTTTCTCTGTTACAGCACAAAACACATTGGGTTGACAGTGCCAAAGGTGTTTTTTTTTTTAATTATTATAATTCAAAAAGTCACACTTTATTAGACTGACCTTCCTCTTTTTGCGCAAAATCACTTTGACCGAATCAGTGGACACGACAATGTTGACCTTCTTTTTCTTTATATTCTTCAGCTTGAATTCATACTGTGAAGGAAAAAAAAATAACCTTCAAAATTGGCAAAAAAAAAAAAGTAATCCAAAAGTTAATTCGGCCCAAATCGATTATTATGCTACGAAGTGTGACTAGCATTAAGTATCACATGGGACCGCTGAGATGAATCTCTTTACACAAGATAAATGATATATTGAAATAGAGCGATGGGATCACGCAGACAGAAAGATATTTTTGACAATCTTCTTTGGGGAAATGTGCGATTGAGTAAACACTGTCAGTTTCTGTTTCTGGGAGCTGTTTAAGCTTTCAAAGGCAGACTTCCCAGAGGGAGGAAGACATGTGTGGGACACTTTCATCCCTTTCCGTGATTAATGCTTGAGCCTGCAGCCTCTGCCTCCACTGCAGGCTCAGACTCCAGATATCAGGGCCCAGAGATCTGAGAACGACCGGGATTTATATGAAATAACGTGCCGCGCTTTGAAAACACAGCGTCCAGCATCAGATGATTAATTGATCAGATGGAGTTCGGTGAAATCTTCATTGGCGAACAAGCCGTTGCTTTCTCTGCGTTGACAGACTTAGCAGATATTCTCTGTCATCTTTTCTTTGGTTTGTGTAAATATAACAACCCAGCATCGTCTTTTATTTATCGCAGGATTGAAACTGTTTTCTCACGCTTATATTTACACTATATACTTTACACAGAATAAAGAAATGTCACAAAAGGTAAAGAAAAGGGATCATACCAGCGCACAAGTCATGTCTGGTGATTTTTAGCCCTTGTGAGTTTGGGGGCAGTTTGTCTTGCGTCACATCGAGCGGAAAAACACCTTATGAGAAGATTCGGTGGGCTCTTATTCCTTGTTGCATGCTCTTTTCTGATTAGCCTGTCTTCTTGCTGTGTGGGAGGTTTTCTCTCTTCTACGTGTTCAGGTGAAGGACACAACTCCCACAATGGGCGCTTTTCATTATGTTAAACTTTGCTTCCTCGTGTTCTCTGTCCTCTCGTAAACTGATTGTTTTTCCCTCACTGCCATCGTGAAGGATCTTTCAAACAGAGCGAAGATCAAGAGAAAAAAAGAAGCCAGACCCTAAATTAACCTGCATAGTTTTTCTCAAAACCTGAGCCAAGCGAACCACGGCAGCAGTTTTGGGTCCGAGCTCGATTTAAAAACATGGGTATCACAGTAAAACATTTATTACAAGCTTAAGTCAACTAAATTCTTTTCAGTGTGGAAATAGACATTTGTAACTCAGACAGAAATATTCTATATACATGTATATAAAACAGAATAACATTTCCTCTCACTGAAGAGGGCGGTAGTCCGGATGGGTGGACTGTAACACAACCAATTCATTATTTATGACATTACATGGACAATAATGTCAGTATTTGAAGCAACATTATGTAGCAATTTGGCAACCACAGAAGAGTGCAGCACCACTGCTGTAAAACATAGTTTTTGATGCCTGAGTGCTGATGTCTCCCCTGTCATAGGCAATTTGTTGACAAGCTGAGGGATGCACATGCTGTACTTACACTGGCAAAGATGTTGTGGGAGGCCAAACAGCCATGTCGACTGACAAGGCACAGTAATATTCAAGCCAGTCTGCACAACTGCGGCACTAAACTCAAGTAGCAAGTAGCAAACGTACCTAACGTATCAGGGGAGAGTAGTGTTATGCTGCTGAGATCAGGCTGTAACATGTAACCTGCTAAACCTCTGTCCTGATGGGCTGAATGGGTTTAATGTTTAAGGAATAACCTGATAACCATGATAACAGAGCCTACAACAATTAATTGCAACAAATAAGTAATAAAGCTGCAAATGAGCAAAATACTCACTGGTCTAACAGCAATACAGACAGCTTGGCATCTGACTTTTTAAAAAACTTTCTTTTTTGCACACAAGATCATTTAAAAAATGCATACAGATACATAGGAGATACGCAGCTGGCTTTGTTTTAGTTGAATACAGGTGTATGCTGTAGTGTCGTAAAGCTGTACGCACTTCTTGTCAGAGAACCCAACCTGCTGGCCCAGTTACATAGTGCTGAAAGCAGGTGACCGGGGCGCTCTGTTGGATAGATGCCATTCTCCCTGTTGAAAGTTATGTACCATTAGATCGACCTAGAAAATGCTTTTTTAAGGTGAAAAAAGCCACTATAAAAAGAGAAATTTGAGTGAACCCAACTCGATTCAAGAAATTATGGCCCAGTCCAGCCCGGCCAAAACCCAAAGGGTTAGGCCCAATCTTGTTTGGGCAGAGAATCAAAGCTCCACTTCCAATCCCTTAAGTGCACCTTGAGATAAGAGGGGGGTTTCTGGAGGAGCTTAGAGCGAGGAGACACAGATATATCCTACACATCTCTTCCTTGCATCTCTCTCTCACATCCTCACTAAGACATGAGGAAGAGACATGAGTGAGGGAAGTGAGGAGACACACTAAGATAATAAAAAGCACCCATTGTGTGTGTGTTATCCAGGCTAATGGTATGTCGTGCAGGGCTCAAAATACCACGTGCATGTGTACAGTAGTGCACGAAAAATTGGAGCTGTCCATGTAATTCTCATCCCTACATGTTCTGGTAGATGTAACTTTTTCTTGGCAACATTTTGTGCAGGGCTGCCAACTAAAGGTGCACTCCCACAATTGACACTTTTTACGCACTCTCATTAAACATGTTCATTTTCTCAAGCAGTGAAAAATAAATTTACAACTGATACCGTCGCAGGGCGAAAACAGGACACTGACAGCTTTAAAGTTTTTTCATTGCACGTTACTGTACTGGTTGAGTCACCTTAAATTGTATTTTTAAAATTAAATGAATAAATCAGTCAGAGGTTTGTTGAAATGTTCAATACAATCCTGTTCAGAATGATTCTGACTATGACCATGTAAAATTTTGAGTTGTGCTGCACATAGTTTGAGAAAATTTAAGTGAAAGCTCAAATTACAATATATAACATGTTGATAGTTTCCTCATATTTATGCAGCCACGAAAATGAAAATGTTGCAGCGTTTGAATTTGGATTTCTTTTGGTAGAAGGCAGCTGCTTCCATGGAGGAAATACAGAGAAACAAGGAAAAATACACCAAATAATGTAGTAAAAAAAAAAAAAAAAAGTTTTGCTGCTGTTCAAATGATAGGGAAAAAAGTATTTGGAGCCACGTAATATCAACTGGGACAAAAGGACCGTCCACGTACACTGCTGTCAGAGGGCACTGAAGTGGAACACAGGAAGTTCTTCTGCTCCATTTTCATGCACAACAGCCAGCGCCCCCAAGCACAACCGATGCTCTACAGGTTGTGCAAACTCACCTCTCCTCTTATCTCTAAGTCACTGAGAGTGCTTAAGGGCCAGTCATCTTTGAATATTCAGAGTCTGTCTCTCCAGAAGCAGAGACTCTTAATTACTGCGCCATTACAGCGCCCTCAAAGAGCCCTGACTCTTTTACAGACCTGCTTTTATGCTATCAACTTCAATCTCTTGCCCCCTCGTTTAATATCACTTTGTTTATTGTATTTGCATTTACGCACTGATTTGCCTCCAAATGCATTTTTTCTTATTCTGTTTTATTTAATCTCCTTCTATTTAATATTTTTGCTTGGTAGCCTTGAGAAAAAAAAACATTCTGCAAACTCTGCTTTTAGATAAGAGCTCTGTAGCATAAAAGAAATTAATTAAAAATGTATTTAATGACAGATGAAAAAGGTACACATATTTGACCATCAAGGTCTTCAGCAGGCCTTGGATTACCTTGTGCATTGTAAGATTTCCCCCCCCCATTTGAGCTGCTGTAGCAAAAGCTCTTTTCATAATTCATTATGAGAAAAATTGTAAAAATCTGAAAATAATGTAAAATAATGTAAAAATTCCTAGATGATGTGTCAGCAAGGAAACTCAAACATGCAGCATCACTAAATCTTTGGCACTAGAATCGAATGGCCATGATGCTGCAGTGGACATGAGGGATCAGGATTAAGTGCTTCCTGGGACGATCTCCGATTGACTCAGTGACTTGGTTGTTAGATTAGATCCAACATCTGACAAGCAGCTAAATCCTCTTCTCCCTGTGCTTCTCTGAAACACTGCAGTGATGTGTAATGACAAGGCATCGCAGAGTTTCCAGCGGCCATGTCTCGTTTAACGGGGGCTGTTGTTGGTTTTCCGAATGGTATCACATAAACCTGCACGCTGTATGTCTCCTTAACGATAAAACCCGAGCTGCCTTGTGAGTTCTGCCGTGATTTAAATCACACCTGACAGCCCACTGAATCTGCCGAGTGTGTAGTTTTACGCAGACTAGTGATTTAAGTGGATGTTGAGGGGAAGTAAGGATCCCTCTTAGCACCGTGCACAAGGCACAACGCAAGAGAAGGAGTTAATGTGCATGCACCAGCATCAGTCACAGGGTCACTGTTAATGTGTGCGCACTGCTTTTTATTACAGAGGTCAGTGTGGTTCAGGAAAGTCACATTTTTAAGTTTTCTTACCCTGATTCTCCTCATTGCAGCGACTATCTCCATTCGGCTGCCGGGGCGACCCACCTCCAAACTGCCAATGTACTGCAAAATGTAAGAGAAAGGTTTTAAGACTGGCAGTTTGAGGGGATGAATGCTGCTGATTACTCGAGGAGCGCTGGGCTGGCAGATTGTTGATTGCTATTGTAGTTTGACAGCTTTTTCATACGTTGTTGGAAATATTCCTCCACTGAGAAGAAATTACTACACGCTAGAGCTGCAACTATTAGACAGTCCAAAAGAAAAAGGCAAATTTACTTTTTCAATCAGTTAAGTCAATTTTTAATTAAACTATCAAATATTTGATGTTTTAAGCCTTTAATTTTGAGAATTTGCCAGAGATGGGAGTAAGTCACTCGCGCACATGTCAAGTCTTGAGCTTCAAGTCTCAAGCAAGTTACTGTGGTGAGAAACAATTCGAGTCCCTGCTTTAAGCCAGTCTATAAAAGTCAAGTCATTGCTCAAGTTAGCAAGTCACAAGTCATCTCATCTTAAATTCTGATGATTCAATAAGCTAATAAGTGAGCTAAAAAGACCATTTTTTCTAGGGACGGATGAAATTTAATGTTGTGACAGTCATGTCTCTGATGTTTGAGCTGCAGACCCTGCATTCCACTGTCAAAATATCCTTGAATCCAAATTTTATAGTTCTTGGACTGGATGGCTGCCTCATGTGTTGGTCTCTGCAGGTCTCTGCAGGTCTGCTGCGTCCTGCCAGGTTGCCAGGTTTGCACACAGTGCGCTAAAAATCACCTGATCATGTTTCAAACCCAAAAACTTAACTTCTGAATATATAGAAAAATGCAAATATTAAATTTTAAAAAATTTAAGACTTTGTGAGTAATCTTTCTTAATTCTAAGTCAAGTTTCAAGAGTCATCTAACAAGCTTGTAAATTGAATACTTTGGGGTTCTGGACTGTTAGAGACTGTTCATTATTTTTAAGGAGTGGGGGAGGCACCTTAGATATTTGTTTTAAGCACTAGGGAGTGACTTATGTTTTCGATTTGGCTCAGAAGTGGGACGGTCAACTTTAAATTGATGTTTTTTGTATTCATTTTAAATACCCCCAGGAATCCAAAACCTAGAAGTGGGTTTTAAAGTCAGGTTTTCCTTTTCAAATCTCCAAAATCACATCATGTATCATAGTCAAACTGTGAAATATGGTTATTTCGAGGAACGTTAATGCATTTTTCCACTGTCACTTAGGAAGGCTCAAGGAAAAGTATTTGTAGTTCCTGGTAGACTAATGATATTAAAAAAAACAAAAACACCCTGAAGTCACACCCAAGCCATCCCTTTACTCTGATAAAGTGCAGTCCCTTAGTTAGACAAATCAAGGAATCTGATGCAAACATTCTGGGCTCTCTGGAAACTCTGATGGGCGTTTTTCTCATTTTTTATATGTTTTCTAGACCATTTATGGAGAATTTTTTTTAATCAACAGTGAAAATAATCATTAGTTGCAGCTCTGTTACACTCAGACTGGTTTCGTTGGGTGTCTGAAGCCAAAGACATACATGCAAAAACTGAACTAGGATTCCTCTGCACTTATCAAAGGTTTATCATAAATTATACATGGCAAATAAATGATGTCAGCATTCATCAAGTTACCAGTTAAAGCAACACTTTTCATGCAAGTAAGGCAAAAAATATAAACATTTCGAAGTCATGCAAAGTGGACATACATCTAAAGTATCATTAGGTCGGGAAGAAGTACATAAACCAGTGGATGAATGTGTATAATGGTTGTTGTTACAGTAGCGGTGACATATCAGTGTTTGACACATACAGTAAAGATCCAGTGCTCCCATCACTGCCACCCACAAAGTATCTGTTGCAGAGGCTCCTTACCTTTGCCTCGAAGCAGACCCCATGCTTAAACACCTCGTCGTTGTGCATGGGGATCCTCAAATCGTGCGCGTCATCCACTAAATTGTACTTGGTTACCCCTGGCATCGCTTCAACGATAGCTGACTCGCTCCCGACTCCGGTTTTACGACCGCGCTAGAGCACCTGCAGATATGCGCATCTCCTCCGGCGCGGCTCCCTCCCTCCCTCTTTCCCTCTCTCTCTCTCTCTCTCTCTCTCTCTCTCTCTCTCTCCGGCACCCCGGAGGTCATCCGGGTTGAGGTGCTCCCGGTCGCGACGGATTGCTCGGTTGAGTTGATGGATTTAATTTAGGCGCTGATCGGTGGTCAGTGTGTGCACTTACTGACCCCCTCACTCCGCTCTGAGACACGACGGAGAAGCAGTCCACACCGCCTCTGCCGACGCCGGGGTCCCGATGACGCACAGATCTCAGCACATGATTGTTTTTTCCTCGAAGCACCGCGGCACCAAACTGAGCTCTAATTCATCAGAGTGAGCGATCAATATTCCCAAGCAGTGGGCGCTTATTTGACACTAAACTGGGTGTTAGATCTCACTGATGAAGATGCTTGTAAAGACTCCATCAGCAGCTGCAGCCGGTGTTTGCTTGTGTGACATCTAGTGGCATCACAGGGAACAAACAATTCCCCAAATCACTGACTCCCAGTGGATTCCTGGAGTCCCCATGGGTCCTCCAGGGGCTCCTGGTTCCCTCCAGCAATATGAAGAATAATATAGACATTAATTTAAGTCAAACTCAGCAGAAGCGCACATCGAAAATCGTGTTTCTCTCACAAAACAATGAATGACAGCAGCCTCCTATAATTAACTGAGCAATGTGAGCTTATTACCTGCAGCTCCACCATAAAAAGGCGCACACTGAGGTGATCGCAAAGTGCTGACATGCTGACAGCTTTGACCTTTATTATTCTTCTGGTTGCCAGCTGCAGTTTGCTTCTTTAAAAGCATTATAAGAGCTGAAATTAAGGAGCAGAGCTTGAACAATGCAGTGACTTCTTTCAGGTCAAATGATGTGAAAATTGCAGTAATTTTGCAATATAGATAAAGAGAAGCTATAATTTGCTGAATGGGCATAGATTTGGGGTGAGGATGAATTCTAACCTCTGAATTTTTAGTGCATATGCACTTGCTCTGCAATCAGCTCCTATACAGGATTTCACTGTATTTTTCTTCTTTTGTCACATAGTGCTGCCATTTCTCTTTTGGAATTCTTTCTGTGTGTTTTTAAAGGTATTTTGACAACTGACATCATATTATAACCCTTTTGAAAACTGAGCAAATTGACTTGATTTCTTTCAAAAACACTGGCAGAGGGCAATGAGCACTGAAAAAAAGAAATGAGCCAATGATTAGCAAGAAACTATTAAAGTTGCTCTCATATTGTCATAGGCAGCTGTATTCAGTGCAAAACTCCCCCAAAATCCACCGCACATACCGGCATAGCACCACGCAGACATGCACAGTAAAAGTCGAGCTGGTGAACACAGTGGAGCTTTTGGCAGCTGAAGAGACAAATATTTCCCTCAAGAGTTTCCGCTGCCCCCAAGTGGCCAAAAAAGAAAAGAAAATAGTTACTGCAGGTTTAAAAGATTGCTGATATTTGAACCCAAAACCCAAGCAAATAAACCCTTACTGCTGCTTCAGAAACTCAGTTTTACCATCCCTCTGCCCCCACTGCCTTTCTCTTTATACGTCCTTCTCCTGTGCACAAGCAAAGCATGATGGTGTTGTGTGGCTTGGGCTGAGCCACTTTGTTTTCCATTTGGAGAGCGAGGGCTGTGTATGAACACAGAGAACGGACAGCTAGCAGACCATAAAGAGATATTCACTGATGTAACAAAAAGTGTATTGGATGAGAATCACTGACTGCACCTTTAAGTTGACATGGTGAACTCGTTAGAAACAGTTCCTTTTTCATACATCCAACAGAAATGCTGCACTGGCATTCATTTGAGGTCATGTTTGTTTCCACCTGATAAATGGAGATCCAATATTCACTTTGCTTGCAGCTCTCTTTGGCTCTTTGTCAAATCCTTAGGGGAAATATTTAGCTCTTTAACTGCTAAATTCTCAACTGTGGTGATGTCAAAAATGATCAATATATCAATACATATCAATTTTTAATATTTAAAACTATTTTAATATGACTCATAGTTATAGCCTTTTATATTTATGTATCTGAAAATAAAAAACAAACAAACATTTTATTCCCTGAGTGTCAATTTTTCCCCGTGTTATTGAAAATGGTAAAGAATATTAATATTTTTCAAGGTACTGAATTAAAGTTAGAAACTCCATTATCATGACAACACCACTGAGTTCACCAGCTAGTTGCTGACTTTGCTGTTTGGTGCTCAGAAGGTAGCCTAAGTGACTTTTTATTTGCTGTAAACAGCTGCCTGCTGTGGCTAGAAAAGAGGCTGATGAGAACATTTCACCCGTAGACTGTTGGGAATAACTTTTGATTTCCTCAGATCTGAAGTGAATACTTTGTTTTTCCTCTCCTCTGTCAGTATAAAAGATTTTGTTGTTTTCTGACCAAACTTCGGTTGTTCCATCTGTCCAGCAGGTGGCAACAGAGCTCTTTGTAATTTACAGGAAGTAACCAAGCAGAGGACACAAAGTCAAACATCCACTATTATATATTCAGCGTGTTCCTTTTTACTCTGTGTCCTCCTTTATCATTTTTTGCAGCTTTTCTTTCGTTGACCTGTGTCAGGAAGCACTCAGTCTGATTGTTGCGCCCTCAGTGTAAAGCACAGAGAGACTCCATTAAGGCTCAAATGAACAGAGTGCTCTGTCACTTCAGAAAATCACCTCCAATCGCTTTTTATCTTTTGGGATACAGGTGCCCAGCCACTGTTTTTTTGGGGGACACAGTGTTCTCTGAATTCACACTTGAACAGAACAGAAATACTGTGTCCGATACTTGAGACCTTTTTCTGTAAATTGTCTCATTTCAAGTAGCTGACGTGTCGCTGGAAGCATTCGGTTCCTGCAGCTTGAACGACGTGCCATCTTGGCCCAGCTGCTACAGTGGCTGGTGACACGACTTTCACGTGTTGCCAGTTTATTGGTTTCATTTGTGGTGCAGCACTGCCACAGCCAGAGTTGAAGCTTCTTGTGTCCAAGTGAGTTTTATTACAAGATGAGTAGGAGTGGATGCACGTGTGTCAGATGCAGCAATTATTTTAACACTTAGCGTTAGGTAAATGACTCATCTGCTGTTAAGTTGTTTTAGCTGGTGTGCAGTGAGGGTCAAGTGTGGCCTCAGGGGTATCTTCTTATCTCCATCTCAGCATCCCACTCGTCACGTGAGGAAAGAACTGTGTCTGTTTTTAATCTCTGATACAGTGTGTTATACAGTAGATGCACAGTGGGTGTGCATCATAGATGGACAAAGTTTCTCCCCTTGCAGACTGGTCTCACTCCCAGGGTGTCAAAATGTGCTTTTTTTAAACATCTGTATGAGATTGACGTCATTAGTAGACATTCAGAGCAACAGATGTAAATTTAAGAGTGCAAAAGTCTGTCTTGGGTGGGCGGAAGGGGAGTTGGGTAGGTCCAACAAGCACAAGACTTTGACCCAGGAGATCAGCGTTTGTGTCCAGTATGAAATTAAAGTCAACGTAGCCATAGCCACACTCTATGTAACACACCATTTGTATGCCTCCGCACCAGCGATAGCCGAGATCTGTACCGAAATAATACGATTGTCTAACAATGAGAAGGTTAGATCTTGGTGGTCATAGGTCAAAGGTCAAGGTACCTTGTGACCTCGTGTGTCTCATACTTGTGAGTGCAATATCTCAAGAAAAGCTTGAGGAAATTTTTGTCAGTTTTGGCACAAATGTTGTCATGGACTCATGGATGAATGGTTTAGATTTTGATGGTCAGAGAAAAAAGTCAGAGGTGAAGGTCCCTGTGACCTCATCAGTCTCATTATTGTGAATGTGATTTCTCAAGAACACCTTGAGGGAATTTCTTCAAATTTGGCACAAATATTCTCTTGGACACTACAATGAGCTGGTTATAATTTGGTGTTCAAAGGTCAAGGTCACAGTGTCCTCTCATCCATTTCATTTTCATGAAAGCAATATCTGAAGGTTGGCTTGAGGGAGTTTCCTCAAATTTTGGACAGACGTCCACTTGGACTCAAGAATGAACTCATCAGAATCTGGTGATCGAAAGTCAAAGATCAAGGTAACAGAGACCTCATAAAACATGGTTTTAGCCAAACCTAAATAACCTTGGGTGCCCATTTGAAACTGTGCGGTTTGTATAGATCTTCTGTGTGTGAAGCATCATTGTTTTTACAGACATGGATGTAAACTGTAACTGCAACTTCACTGGTGCACTGAGGCATACAGCTGTGTGGCAGTATAGTTCTGTTTTACCCTGCTTTGAAACCCCTGCTGCACTGCCTGACGGGCCCCACTCATGTGAATACGGCCTGAGGCACAATGGCACTTTGACCTAAATGCTATGGTCGTATATAAACACGCTCAGAATGACAATTTCAGCATTCTGATGTTAAGGAGATGTAATATTAACCCTGCCCACTATCTTAGTTTAACATGTTAGCATCTAACTTTAATGTACTTATTAGAACCGCAGAAAGTGCAGCTGAGGCTGAGTGTCATTAGCTATGCAGAAATTTGGTCAGAAAAAAATATTGGGCAACAACAATTTTTTTACCTAGTGCTGATGCTAGATGAAAAGTCAGAGGATCAATTATTACAGTTTATCCAGCAGGGAACACGAATGTGTGTGCGAAATTTCATAGCAATGCACTCAAAAGTCAAGACAATTCCTCCAGAACCCCAAATGTGATCCTCATCTTGGTGCTAGAAAAAAGGTAAGGGAAAGTCAGTTTGCTTCATCCTCTGGGGAACATGAATGTGTGTACCAGATTTCATGTCAGTCCATCTCATAGTTGTCTGGACATTTCAGTGTGGACCAAAGTAGTGGACACTATCCATCATAGAGGCATGCTGCTGTTTAATCTGATGCCAAAAAGCAAACAGGAGTCAGGTGGTGTTTTGATATCTACAAACAAGAACGTGACCGAGCGCAGACTGACACGAGATCAGCTGCTTTTAGGCATTAATTGCTCTTCATAGGTCAATAAACAAACAGCCCGCTGTGTTTGCCAGAGCGGCCGAGTACAAAGCTGACCTTACCACAAACCCAATTACCTTGTCAGTGTGGAAGCCACACAGTTATTATCACACACACTCCCCATCATCCGTCACTTAGTCATGTGGATGTGCTGTACCTACGTCAAACGACTCTGTGTTGTCTCTGTGCTTCGCATAGAGAGACAGCCTCGAAGGATTGTATGCGGTACTTAACCTCGTAACTGCCAGCTGAGTTTATGAAAAGCTGCAATGAAGAGTCTGATATTGGGATGATAAAGCTGCTGGTGGAGCCTAACTGTCTATTCATGTTTACAGACACCTCCGGTGGCTCATCAGTGCTCCTCCCAGAATTCTTCATAACAAACTTTGACCTCATAAATGTCCTTAATAGTATGTATGTGCTGATTGGGACCGAAACCATCTCTAGTAAAAAAAAACAAACAAACAAAAAAAAAACAAAAACGCCCAGATCTATGCCAGAAAAGCAAGATTTTATGAGTTTGCAACATGAGCTTACTGGACAAACTCAACAGCCCCAAAATGCATCGTGTCTCTTCAAATTGTCCAGTGGCAGACTGTGAAGCAGACAGTTCTGACACTAGCCAGCAACAGAGCGTGTACCAATGTGAAAACACACAAGCTCACAGGCAGTATGTAATGTACAGCTACAGTTGTGAACATTTATAAAAATTAGCTTTTGTCATATTTGCTGTAACTGTCACAACATACACACAGTTGTCCATGAGATAGATGATGATGAAAACTAAAAAAAACCCCAAATTTCTTTGCCTCCTCCATTTGCTCCTGATGACATTTGCAAGAATCCACTGCACCTGAACAAAAATAACCAGTCAGAGCTGAGGCGTCTCTAACACAGCTGTCAGTCGTGTCGATATACTCGTGCACTGCGGTCAAACTGTAAAACTGCGCAGATCAAATACAATCAAGATTTTGTAACTGCATTACCTTTTTCTTACCTCACATGTTTTCAGGGAGCACATGTTAGTGCAGTGTTAGCTGTAAAGGGTTAATCATAACCCTATCACTAAAATATTTGATAAATTTAATTTTACTTAAAACACTACGGGAAAATATCACAGTGACTGGAAGAAGTAATGTAGATACATTTATGATAAACAATTTTCATTCAACTGTAGCTCGGACTGGTTTTGTTGTAACGCAGAGAAGATGTGTTGCTTGAGTTTACTTTAGTGTTTGCAGTTTGTACTGCGTTTGTATAAGTATTGTAGTGATAATTGATGAGGTTCAGGTTCAGGTTCTTTTATTTGAACCCGTAGGTAGACTTGCTTTGCAGTAAATTGCAAGGCATCCATTAACACAGTTTCAGACACCACAGACAACATACTGGATAAAACATGACGGAAAGACAAAAGATAAATAATAAAGCTATTAAAGTGCCCCAGTGCCAATCAAAATGTCAAATATGTAATAAATAACAATAAAAAAATTAAATAACAAAACCAAATACTAAAATAAAATCAATTTAGGTGAGTGTACTAATAGATAAATGTGCAGGTTACAGACAAAGAAGTGGGTTTCTTTTATATTGCGATAGCTTTTTGGCTTAAAGGTGGCTATACTGTAAACCGCCAGAAAAGGAGGTTGGTATACCCCATAAACCCTCTTATACTATTTAGTACACCATTGACATGTACGCCATTTTAAAGACACTGTTGCTGCGTATGCTACCCTTACAAAACACATACTGCCTCATATTTACAGTACAGACATGAGAGTCGTAATCTTCTACTCTAACTCTTGTCAACAAAGACAGTAAGCACATTTTCTAAAATATCAAAATTTCCCTTTAATGACCATATTGGCCTCCATTTGACTGTTTGCACACATTTATTTTGTGGCTGTTCTGAACTGGTCGACCTTTGAGTTCCCACTTAAATGATCTCTAGCATCCTATTGCTATTAGCTGTATCATCTGATTAATGTCTGGAGTAGTCCAACATAATGTTATATGACTGTAAAGCTTTTAATTCAGATTCCTTCAGGGAATATATCTTATTAATATAGGCTAAGTAAAGAAAAAGGAAACAAAACAGACAAAGACATGATGAAAAGTGCTTTTGTGCATTAAACTGTCAAATTAGGGTAAAATTTATTCACTTGTAGCATGCATGTTAATGTGGGAAAGAGGTCAGTGTAGGAGTTTGTGGTCTGGTGTCTTGAAATGTGTCTTTGGCAGGGAAGCAGACAGTTGCCTAATTTTTCTGCTGAGAAGATAGAGCTTTTGTAATGAGGACGTTTACTGAAATCTCCAGCAGCAGAATATCGTCAAATTAATTACATGGAAAGAACATCTGATTGGGTCACAGTAAACACCACAGAGAGAGTCTGTGACAGGACACACACTCACAAAGACACATTATTAGCGTACTTAATACACTCTCTTTTTGTTGTTGTTTTTTTTTTGTAATCCAACACTGTCTTTACAACATTTAAAGGGAAAGTTCACCCTAAAATCAAAAGTACATATTTTTTCTCTCACATGTAGAGCTATTTATCAATCCAGATTGTTTTGTTGTGAGTTGCTGTGAGTTTGTAGTGTTGAAGATATCAGCTGTGGAACTGTCTGCCTTCTCTCCAGTATAACGGAACGAGATGGTACTTGGCTTATGGCCCTCAAAGCGCCAAAAAAATCCATTTTAAAAACTCAAACTTTTGCAATTTTGAGGTTGTATGACGCCCTCCACCCCGCCTCTACACGGTGTGATCTAATGTGTAGATTGTCTTTTTATATACATTCACATGTAATTTTGGATAGTGGATAGTTTCCTTTGTATATGTGGCAGACAAGTTTATAAAAAGGGGACGCACACATAAGATAAAAGTTTGCTGATATCCGTTACTTTAAATGAAGCAGTCTTTCTGTCTATGCATTCCAGTCTACATTGGGTGTAAGACAGAGAAACACCCTGGAAAGGCCTTAACATACAGATAACCACATCACATGCTCCTACATTTATACCTTTGGGCACTTTAGAGTGTCTCTTCCATCTAATTTGCATGTCTTTGAGCACATATGAGGAAACCACAAGCCACTGATACAAGAGTCCACGCCGAAAAGTCAATCTACATGTCGTCAGGCGCCGCATCATTTTTTCCTGGAAATGTAAACTAATAGCAAACATACGTCTTTGCATCAGAGAGGTGAGTCACCATTATTAGCTGTAAATGGCTCGACTCCATGCTGTGTTGATGAAATAATGCAGACCACATGTTGTTTTATTCTCATATCTCAAGCTAGTGTTGAAATATCACCTATAATCAAATTGAGTGTTTATGATGTTTTTTTTTCCAACAAGTGGCCACAAAGGAGTTCATTTATAGTAGCAGCCTTTTTTCATTTTGCAATCCAAATTAAATGAAAATGAGTTTAAACTCTTGCAGTACTGAGGATTTTAGAGTGGCACCACTCAGCTGGGTTTGTTCCCTTGGTAACCTGGTAACCATGACTGCAGCTCTTTGTTTTTACACTACTCTCTCAAGTTCAAGCACCATTGGGGACGCTATTAATCACCACTCACACCGCAAATATGTATTTAAATGAGGATGCTGAGTCACTTCTGCCAGTGGAGAAGAGGCCCACATCCACCATTTAACAGAGCTCCACCTCGTCTGTGGCACATTGTGTTTCCACCCTTCTGACATTCAAAGCCGTCTACTTAAACTGATCCGTGCTTTAGAAACACTCATGTTAAAAAAAATTGGGGGATTTAGCCTTGCCTATGCCAGCTCATCGAGGTGTGGGACATGTCTGTGTTTACAGTGTGGACTGTAAAACTTAATTATCCTGAATGTTTACAAAAGTTGTATTGAAATAAACTTGATCTTCTTGATCCACATGCATTGTGTAAACACATTATGGTTGTTTCTGGTTAGCCAGATGGATTAACTACATCAAAATGGAGATTATACCTCTGTCTTCAAAAAACATCCCAGTAAAACCAATCTGTCACAGAAATTTGTGAGGCAATTGGTCTGTAATTGTATGCTATTGTAGGTAATGGGATCTCATTTAGAGCTGAACCTTATTTTGCTTGTGGGTTATTGTATTCATTCAGTTAGTTTAATAGAAATACATTTTTTATTTTAGGCGGACACATTGTAATTAGCTGGACAGAGGCTTTATTGAAAGGTGAGAAGCAACACATCATATCTGTCATTTGTTACGGTATTTTTTTAGGGGGGCATGTGGACCTTTATTTTGATAGTGGATATTGATGACAAGAACCCCTAACCCTACCCTAACCCTAACCCTAATTATGTGTAACTTTAAGCCCTTATAAAATGTTTTCATGTGCAGTTTTCATGACTGTTGGAAGTAGCTATAGACACCAGAGCCATTTTTTGTATCAGGCTCTAAACGTTGTTATTGTTAGTGTAAAGTTGGGCATTTTAACATGGGAGTCTTTAGTGGGCTGACTCGCCCTTGGAGCCATTCTCTAGTGGCCATTAGAGGAACTGCACTTCATCAATGGCTTCATTTCTCAGCCTTGCGGTCACGGCGTGGCTATGATATGTAATAGAGATCCCTTTTCAGGACTCAGTTCAAGTATTTTTTGAATTTGGAGTTTTGTAAAGATTAAGGAAATAACACAGCCATAGGATAATATAATTGTAATATGTGAGAATTTTGATCATTGACAGGTAGCCTTCTTTAATCATCATCAATTTCTATTATAACACTGAGCTCTCTGAGCTCTCTGTGTAACTTTACATGGTGGTCAAATCCTCCAGTGGCTCCTCTGGTTTATAGTTTTGTTTGGCAGGCAGGCAGTTTCTTTTTCTTACCCAGAGGAAACTCCAGGAGTTTAAAAATAGGCCTGTAAATTGAACTCAGTCATGTAAATTTCCAGGACGTTTTTTACCTTAAATGCCATTTATGTTTGGGTAAGTCTCTATTAAAAATGATAGAAGAGATTTACTGAAAGTCGACAGTGGAAAACACTTGACGACAACCACTCACAGTTTGTTTGATTAACAGATTACAGAAGTGGATACATGTGGTTACAGCATTGTCATTCAGCTCTCCCACTCTGTTATCCATGCTTTCTTTTTATCAGCATAGCGTAACACATATAATTATGGGGGGGCAGCTGCGGCTCAGAGGTAGAGGGGCTAAACCCTCTCGTCAACATGTATATAAGTATCCTTGGGCAAGATACTGAACCCCAAATCACACGTGATGGCTGTTCCATCAGTGTGTGAGTGTGTGTGAATGTATAAAAAATAAAGTAGCTGGTTGCACCATGTACAGTAGCCTTGACTACCAGTGTGTTTGAATGGGTGAATGCCACTTGTAGTGTGAAAGCGCTTTAAGTGGTCAAAGTTATTAGAAAAGCACTATACAAGTGCAGGTCCATTTACATATACCAGTTTACATAAGTCCGTATTGTCAGGAATAATTTCTCTCCAACAACCCTGTAACACCAAGCGCCAACTTTACCAATAAATTACACATTTTTAAAGTTTAAATACCCACTGTAAACATGAAAATATCTGTCAAACATAATCCAAACATGCTGTATGCACTGTATATACTGTCACATCCACATACTTCATGCATATAAGCAACATGTTAAGGTGTTTCATGGCCTTTGCATTAATCTCTCTTTATTCATCTTGGTACCATTTGCACTCTGCACCTTTCAAATATTGTTGTTTTACATGCTTCATCTGCCTCTATACACCTATATTTATAACCGTATGTCAAATGTCAAAGTCAAATGTCTTGTATGTGTTCACGTACTTCTGACTATGATTCTGATTATTATAGATTAATTATGGATTAAACAATACCCAGCAGCATATAAAGCATTTGAGATTTTGTGATGCTTTCATTAATGCATCATTATTTATAATCCTATAGGATAAAATTTATTACAGGCCATTCTGCATAATGAGTACTTTCACTTTTTTATCGTAAGTATATTCTATGATAATACTTTTGTACTTTTACCTTAATGCAACTTTACAAGACTTTTCCTTGTAACTTCACCGTAGTATTTCTACTTTACCATAGTAAAAGATCTGAAAAATTCTTCCACCACTGACTGCCTGTGTAGTGGGAATTCTTCAGGGTAAGTTGATGGGCATCTAATATTTAGATGGTGCTCTATCAGGATCCTGATAAACAGATAAAATATAAATGTTTCATATAGTGTTTTGTAGCTGAAAATAGTAATGAAAACCAGTAATGGAGCACAGGATATGAGCAAAAAGTCCAGTCACGCTTTGACTGCCATTAAATTCAATATGATTCACCTTTAATTTATTTATTTCAAAGTTCTTTTGTCCACCCATCTGTATGCAGTTACACACATCACGCAGAAATGCAGCGCTGGCATCAAAATAGACTCATTTTCTTCTCAGAGCAAGAACCCCTCAGCCAGAAGTTCTTACTTTAATCTTTTAAATTTGGTGTTTTTTTAATGTTGATCCAAGTTGCTCCTGCTGCAGTGAACCTATTTTCCTCGAGGTATAAAAAAAAATCTCAATCTCAATCGTTTCTCTCCCTGTGTTGCTCTTTGATTATTTGTGCGATTTGTGGGTTTTTTGTTCATCTCAAAAGTTCAGAAAGTTCCAGACAACACCCTCATCATAAAACAATATCTAGTTACATAAAAACAAATGTCCAAACAAGTCCTGGCCACCCACACGCAGCAGCCACGCCTGATCAGGTCTCTACCTGCTTCTTTATTTTCCAGTCTTTTCTGACATTTGATAGCTTGAATAAGACATGAATCATGTCTGCCCAAACAGCCTGCTGGAGTCAAATCATACATTACTTTTAACACCAGCAGAGAGTGAGTGACAATTAAAAGTCTGTTCTCTTTGGTAAGGATACTCTCAATTACTGTACTTCCATCAGAGGCCTCATTAAACTACTGGGTCAAAAAATGCCAGAGAGAAGGAGGGATAGAGTGGGAGTACAGCCTCTGTCATTTTCGTGGAGAGTGTGAGAGCGGTGCTAATGACTTCGCCCTCGCCTCTTGAGGAGCCGAGTGTTTGTACAGGAGTCGGCTGTTGCAGTAGGAGAGCGTAGGAGGAGTGAAGAGATGATGGACAGCAGGAGAATGGAGGGACGGATTTATAGAAAAGAGGGTAAGGCTGCTGTGAGTCACAGGCTGTGTGTGGCAGCTAAGGTAGTAAACAAACCTGCTTGTGGAGGTGGTTAGTAGGTAGGTGCTGTCTCCATGGCAACTGGCCATCACACTCAGATGCTTCCTGGCAAAGTTATCTTGTTTTTTTCTTTTCTTTTTTTGACAGACAAACAATATTTAACAGCGTGGTACCTCTCCCCTGACTTAGAGGCACAATGTGTAGTACCTGGACACATTGCTCCAAACTAATAGGGGGCAGCATTTCATCTCCATCTACTAACTAACAGTTGGGCATGAATGCGCAAAATTTGACCAGAGATGGTCAAAATAACACTGATATTTTATAATCTCTACGACTGGCAGTTTTAGCAAGACCAGAGATGGTATTTAAAAATTAGTATTAGAAAAAGTAGATGTATGCTCACTTCAAAACAAAAGAATACTTAACACAGCTATTTCCAAACAGCTGTGTATGAGAAGGATGAGCAGAATGCAATTTACAAAAAAAAAAAAAACTCCTGCACAATGTCTAACATGCAAAGATAGTGATTTTAATGCAATGTTTTGTTAAGTCTGGAAGTTTGGAAAGGTCTAGTTACAGAAAAGTTTCTTTAAAATCATTAGAGTTGGACTTTTTAACTCTTCATGTTTGAAAGAGGTATCATTCTTCTCATCTAACTCCTGGCAAAAAAATGAATAAGTGTGTTTTGCAAAATCTGAAACTCTTTGAAACTATTCTTGTGTTTATACCATTTTTTTTTTTTTTAGAAATGAGTTTGTGTTTGATTACCATAGTTTAATATATTGTCTATTGTGACATGTCTAACTAGTATCTCTTGTTTGTTGCTGGGTGACCAAACCAGTTTCCCCTCTGCTGATTAATAAAGATGTCAGACTTGTCTTAATTCAGTACCTCCTATAATACGCCATACACTCTCACACACACACACTCATATCTTCCATTCAGCGTAACTCCAGAAAAAAGGAGTCATCCACTCACCCATGTGTGAAGTCTAACCACTGAGGCCGCAGATTAGTTAGCAGCTATAACAGCACACATGAGCAAGCCTTCGTCTTCCTTCCTCCTACAGTTTTTCTGACCTCACTAACCACATCCACCCTCTGTGTGTGTGAATTTTCCACAGCACAAAACACTAATCTTTTGTCTCTGGAAATCTTTTATTCAATGCTTATATTTTTACATACAGTACTTCAGATAAAAACACATATGAAAAACAGATTCTTTTCACCACATAATAAAAATACTTTAAATAAATAATAATAATAAATAAACAGTAATGCTTATTAGTCTCTCCGAGTGGTAGATTTGTTGTGTTAAAGCAACTCATTTCTGTCTATCTGCATTTTAAAATTCATACCACTTTGGCTGCTGTTCATGCAGCCCTGTATGTACATTACATGAATCTCTTTCAGAGGCAGACTTCGCCTGCAACTTAGTCTGTGTCTTCTCACAGCTTCACGTGTCCTTCAGCTTCCAGCTCTGACACTGATCTGTATGCAGCCTTCTGCCTCAAAAATGACTTGGCAACTTGGCCCGAGTCTCCTTGGACTGAGGTATTTGTTCCGTGTGAACCTTTCCAGTCTCCGCTGTGCGTCAGTAAGCTTATGTCCCTTTACGTCAGTTTTTTAAATAAAGTTTGTTAGCCTGTCTTGGCCTTTCTGCAGAGCTCCAGGTATGTGGAGGACTTGAGGAAGCGAGGGTAGCAGTCTTTCTCCATCAGGGTGTAGATTTTGGCTTGAGCCAGATTGAAACAGGTCTCGCTGGGTTGCTCCAAGTTCTCCTTTGTGATGGCTTTGGTCACATGGTCGAGATTTACCTGTGCGGGAGCAGAGGAGGAGGAGAGGTGATTCTCTGCACTTCAGAGCAAGATATGTGAAGCAAGAACAGGGAAAGAGCATCCTAAATTGTCTATAGGGCTGGGTACTCAATACCTTTAAAGTATGAACCAAAAGAACTCTGTACCAAATTGTATTGAAACTTTTTTTTGAACAGAGATCTAGAAAAAAAAAACTATTTGCATGGTTTTGCTTGCAGCCAAACACCTAAAGTGTAGTGTATTTAAAGTTGGCATGAGATCTAGATAATAAAACAAGCAGTGTGGGGGTCCGTCTCCAGAAGAAAAAAATTGCAATTTGAATCCCATTTACTGCATCTCCACGTACATTTAGGGACTATGCTCACCAAAACAACACCTGGGGAATAATTAAGCTGGTCATAATGTTCAATTCTACCAGAATAGTGCTAAGTTTACTAAATATGCTACTCCTCTGTGGCACTTTTTGGAGTGTATCAGAGCAAAACCAGCAGCTCAATTCACATTGTCAGACAGAATCTGACGGCTCGTAAAAGGGGATTCAAAAATAGTACTGTTTTTGGAAATATGAATGGACTCAGCTGAAATGCTACCAAAATGTTAGAAAGTTTGGCAGTATTACATGCCGCTCTATTCACATGGTGGATGTTTAATGAAGCGTAAAAAAAACGCTCTCAAATAAAGTAGTTTACTGGCATCAGTATCACTCAAATGATATTTCTATTGGTACTTTCATTGTAATTTCCTATTATGATACCCAGCCTTAACTTTTTATTGAGGCTATTTTATATTTACCTCTCGTGGTGCATCACAGCCGATGAACTCGTCGTAAATGTTCTTGGCTTTGGCGGCCAGTTTTGAGGGTTTTGTTGCCCGGTAGTCTTCACAAGCCAGGTAGAAGGCAATGTTTTCCTCACTGAACTCAGAGACCAGGAAGGCTCTGAACAGGCACAGTCCATCTGAAAACAGGGAAGAGACGAAAGAGAAATGTAGGTTAACATCTGGATCTAATTTCAAAACATCTGGGATGACTGAAACATTTGTGATGTGGAGGATCACACTTACTTTGACTGGACAAAAGTTTCTCAAAAGACTCCTTCCATTTCAAAGGCTCGTTGATATTAATCCTGCAGAAACAGAATGGCATATCATCAGGGGAAGTTCTAAAAAAATATAAGCAATCCACTTAAATGTGGCTGACATGTTTAAAGAGAGAGAATTTGAATTTACCTCAGTTTGTCATTTTTCTTTGACTGGCAGGTGATACTGTGATCTGACTTTTGGAGCAAACTTCCAAACAAAGCTTTGAGCTCCTTTGCCCTGTGAAGATAAAGAAAGAGAACATGTTAGCAAAAGACTGAATATTTAAATCCACCTGTCATATTTAAGAAGTACTGGAATAACTGAATTTCCTTCAAAAGAGAAACTCACCTCTCCAGGCAGGTGACAGGCAGCGATTCAAGTGCTCTGCACATGGTGAGATGTTTTCCTGCTCACTGGTAGATATTCCCAAAGGTTTCACAGTTGTGTGTAAAGTATGTAGTGTCTCACAGAGCTGTCTTCGTTGGTGGAAGTGAGTGAGCTCTCAGCTGGTCTGCTGTCTGTGTGGGAGACCGACTTTTTATAGGGAAGTCCACTCTGTGACATCACCCCTCTCAGCCAATGAAACGAGACGTGTGTGAGGATGAGGAGACTCCTCGACACTGATTTTCCTCCAGGCTACTTCCTCACTGACTGAACAACGTGTGTGATTGCTACGGTGGCTGCATTACTTCACAGCTCTTAAATGTCTTTGTGCTCAGTCAGGGTGTGTGTGAGTGTGTCTGTGTGTGTGTGTGTGTGTGGGGGGGGTTATGGGGAGTGTTTGTGTGTGACAATATATTTCAGTAGTTGTGAGGAGAACGAGGTGTTCTCACAAGGACAGAAAAATCCCCTAAAGTAAGGACGTTTTGACAGTTCCTGCCTCAACAGAAAATAGGTTTGGTCTCATGACTGGGGTCAACAAGCCCTTGTATCTAAATGGCTTCACAGTGAGACTGTCTGTAAATTCCAAAATGAGTACTTTGGCCGATCTTGACTGTAATCAGGTCCTAAAAATAACAATAAAAACTGTTACCATTCAAGGATATTTTAATTTTCTTATGAAAGCCATGTATATACAAAACAGCTTTTCACGAGCCCGGAGAAACAGCCTTGTTTTCAGCTTTGTGATTATTGATTTTTCTGCTAATCCAAACTTAAAATCAATTATTTATTGTAACAGCTCACCGTGTAAGATTTAAGGAGATTGGGTGGCATCTAGTGGGGAAGCGAACAGATTAAAACCAGTTGAAACTTGTCACAGTTAGCATTCCCTCAGTGTTCATTGTTAAGGAGGTTTTTACTGGGAGCTGAAACGTCTGCAGAGATATTTTTCTCTCCAAAACAAATCGACCAGGTGACTTAAACTGGTAAAAACACAGAATAAAGCATTTTGATGTTTTTTTTGATGCTCAAACATAAAAAAAGTGCATGGCCCTATCTAGAGCCAGTGGTTATTTGTCAGTTGTGGGCTCTAGAAACATGGTAATGCAACATGCTGATCTCCGCTCCCTGTATTTGTCGATACAAATGTGTCATTCTATGTACATAAAAGTAAACCCTGTGGCCAAAAACGTAATGCTTTCAGAATCAATCAGAATCCTGAAAAAAAACTATAATTATAATTATTATAAATATATACAAGCTTTAAATACTGCTTGTGTAGTCATGCATTCTTGTTGTTTTATACAGAAGATTTTAAAGGTGTTTTTTTTTTTTTTTTACTTGAGTTTACAAAGTTCATTACGAGACGAAACCGCAGAAAATTAGGACACCATTAAAACTGAAAATGGCATTAAAATGAAAGAAAAATGAAGCACAGTGGGAAATGATTACAGTACTACAAAATACAAATAAACATAAACTATTCATTAGATTTCCCCAAACAGCCCACTCAACATAATAATAACATTTATTGCCAAACAATTATTCTGTGGGCCCAAAAGTACCATCTTACTTCTTTATTGACCTCATTATCTTTAATGTGTTCCTCAACGGAGAGAATAGCAGAATCAAGGTCCTCACAGGTACAGTAACAAAAAAGTGTTTATATCGTATGTTTCATATCATAGCTTACATTCCTGCCTGTCTGTTTTCTTTTAAGGTGTGATTAAGCAAAGGTACTGTACTGTAATTGTGTCTATGTATAGCCCCGGGATCAGGAAAACTATTGTTTATTGGATAAGAGAATCTATATTAAGACTGGACAGAGAGCCAGATAATAGTAGAGTCTGCTGATATGGTATTTCTCAATTAGTTCACAGGAAAATATTCAGGAAAAGGAAAATCAAGTGTCTGAGCCAGCTTCCTCTGCCGGCTGCCCCGGACAATACTTCCGTCTAACTGGCTGCTTTGTGCTCTGGGTGTCACCGTCAGATCATGTCAGCCTGAAATAATGAGTTTCTCCCCTGATTCTGCTGTGGAAACACAGTCTTACAGGAGAAAGAACAGAGAGAAATGAACTCTCAATGAGGAAAAGGCTAAAAAATGGGGCATCCAGCTGAGTGGAGCTAGTAATCCATCATTTTTGTATTGTAAGTGCTGTTAACTTGGCTTCAAGTGGAAAGGTAGAAAAGGATGAAAACTTTTTGAAACTTCTTCACGTTTAAAGGTGTGATGTGTTGCTCAGGGCAAAATATGAATAAGTTACAACCCAGCATTGCCAGTATGGAGAAGAAGATTTTTTTTTTTTTTTGCATTGATACAGTAATAGAAAGTCCTGGAATAACAGTCATTTTCCATTGCTAGGGCTCAATTTGACAGCAGCGCTTCAAACTCTAACACAAAACATCTTTATATTCAATTAGGTACCGTAAAACATCACACATTGAACATTGAGTTCGCCATAGCTGAACCATTATATATAATCCTCTATTAGTTTTTATCCTTATTGCATTTCAAAATAAAATTAATTTTTATCAAATAGTACGAACAAAAATTTTAAAAATTGCACAGCATGGTGTGCCCTGGTAGCTCTGCTGTGTAGGATGAGTAACACTGAGGCTGACTCCTTACCATAGCGGCCCAGCTTTGATTTGGGCCCCAGGCCCTTTGCTGCGGGTCCTCCCCTTTCATATCTGTCTCAAAAATTCCTGAAAATTGCTCAAAATTATCTTTAAAAGTAGTGAAATTTATGCATTAGTCAGTATTTGAAATTATGTGAAATATCATTGACTTTTATTGTATTTATTGGACATCTTTTATTGCTGTAAATATACATAGATTATTTAGCCTAAATTACAGTAATCCTTTATTCCTAAAAGGCAAAAATGATGTGACTATACTTCACTGCACCAATTCCCTGTTCTGTTCTGTATCTTAACCAAACATTATTATGGCTCTATTATAATATTTTTTTATATTATATATTTAAAACCCTTGCAGGTTTAAATGATCTACATTAAGTTAAATGCTGGACGGTGTATCCATTGACTGTGAATAGTGGATGTAGCCGCTGAGACGTCACTCATTGGGTTTTGAATTCCAGAATTTGGCATTTTGACAGTCGCCATCATGGATATGGAGGCAGTAGTGACCATATTTGAATGAGATGGTTGAGATAACCCTAATGCTAGTTGCTGGAAAATGGAATATTCAACTACTTAGAGGGTCTTTCAATAAAACCGAAGGCTGAATAAGAATTTTTTTGATGACCAAAATGTTAAAAATAACTTTAATGAAATGAAAACACACTGAAATAGTGACAGCTACGGCTAAACCATACTTAGTAAATCTGGGTTACACTATAGTTGTGATACTTGATCAATGTTGTTGACGCGATAGCAACTTGTCAATAAACGGCATATCATATGTAACGGGGACATACATGTTATACTGGTGTGGATGTGATTATACTGTTAAGATTTCTATAATTTAAAAAAAGAAATACTGACTTCACATAGCTGAAGCTGTATGGAATCAAGGACTTTATATTTATGTAGATCTGCAACCAGCAAAAGGGATAGTTCTTTGTATCTTTTTACTTTTTTGAGTAACGTTAGAGATGCTGACTTAGTGATGGCTTTGCTGAGATGATGCAACACTGTACAACTGTATTGAGGAGAGATTTTCCTGTCAAAATCTCAGCTTGTGATAGGACTTTGTTTTGGTTTTGTCTGAGCTTCGGTGACCAGAATGACTTTTCAACCAGTGGAAAACACAGAGGGTGCAGTGGGAGTATGAATTTTACTGTAGGGTTTTGACAGGGATTATTATTTTGAAAAGGGACAAATTTGTCATTTAGAATTTTTTTGGAATGTTATTCTTAACCTTCGTTTTGCTTTTTGTATGTACTCATTTATGGTATATATCAACATTGCGCTGCGTGGTTATTTCACATCAAAAAAGAAGGGAAGCAGCAAAGCTTAAAATGAATTTTTCCATAATTCACATACCCAAATAAGTCTTATAAAAGGTCATCTAAAAGATTTCACTAGAAGAAAAGTATCAGCCACTGTGGGCTGTTTGGATTCACAATATTACGACTCTCGGCATGGTGAGTAGGGTGAAGTTCAGAGCGTGAAGAGCGGATGTTCTATTTTCTCTCTTTGGTCAGTGTTTGCCGGGACCCCGTGTCTCGAACATGTTCCTCTCATGGATCCTTCTGTCTTTGAGACACTTGACATCTCGTAAACATGTTTTGTATTTTGTAGTTGCTACTCAAATCATACGATTTATAACATACAGAAAATGATCCGGGCATGTTTTTTTGCAGCATTTTATTCTCGTCTTTGTCACAGGTGTGCTCTCCATTAACAGATGTTTGATAATTGCAGCTTTTAAATACCATTGTGAGATTCAATTTTCACAATATAGGCTGCTGACATTTGCATTTAAATGGCAATACTGCTGAATCGAAAAATACTTGTCTTGTTGTCTCTCATTCTATTGCAATTATTTCTGTTGCTGTTGTTGTGCTGCTGACACACTTTCTATTAATACCGACTATCTGCCAAAGATGTGACATTTACTTTGGTGACTCCTGCACAGGTAATAACATAATTGCTGTTATATCACCAAAAATTCTGTTATCCAACAACATGGTTACACTGCATTATCCAACAACAGAACAGGATCCTGATGAGCGCTCTTAACTTATTGTGTCCCTTGACACAGATACACCTCCAGCCTGACTGACCACTTTTACTGTGTTGTCATTATTGATCTAGATGTTATCTGGGTTAGTCAACAAAAGCATGAGTAAGAAAGATAGGCTACTGCAGTCACACTGTCACACTCACACATTCAGATGTTACATGTATTCTTAGGTCTGTGGAAGATGGCACAAAGAAGTCCCAACAGCACACAGTGTGATCACGCTCTTCACATTATGAACATTTAGGTCATATGTTGTCCAAAAACTGGGTCATTTGAACAACATAAACCTGACATTTAATTTCCTGGCCTTGCTTTGCTCCTCATCATTCTTTTTTTTATACAGATTTAGCCCAGACATGAGTTTTTCTTTTGAAGAAAATTGTTTAATCAAGTTAAATTTGGTAAGATTTTCAAGCCTTTTCCGTTTCTAATAAACAGAATGATGCAGTATAATTTAGATAAGTCTAGATATTTGTAAGGTATTGTCTCATCATGACATGCAGTGGTTCAACATATCCTCATTCAACAATTCATATGACATCTTAAGAAAAGTTTTACCCTGCATATGTTACGAATTAGTGCCCCTTTTAGAAATAAAATCATGGTTGTGAGTCGTCATGTGATATAATTTGGCTGTCGTGACATCAAGACATTACGTACTTCCGTAACTTAAAATAACTTAAAGTTGACTTTTGGTTTTCCTCTTTAATATATCCATTATTACACCTGTAACAAAAATGCAACTGCCATATTCTATTGTCAAGACAACCAAACATTTTTGTTTTATTTGCAAAATTAAGGTGAATTAATTCTTAACAAGTGCCTCCTCATTCTGTTGCAACACAGACGTCCCGTTGTTAAACTTTTAGAGTAAATTTAGATTCATAAATATCTTTTTCATGGTGAATGTGAAATCTTACAACTAGTTCTTTCTTGCCTGTGACCGGTTCAGAGTCATTTTTTTCATTGCTGCTGAACTTTTCACTTTTTGCCCATTTAATGCAGACACGAACAGAGTGAAGCAGGCTGTGTTTACAGAAGTGACGTCTGAAGCTCAAGCACAGAGAGGAGTGTGTGCGGGAAAACATCAGCCCAAAAGCGCCAAAAACGCCAAAAAGCATCTACATGATCCAGCCTTGATAGGACAAATCTATTAAGAATTATAAAACCTCACTGAATCAAGATGTTCACCAATGACTGCACTGATTACGATACTTGAAGAATTTAACCCAGTCTTAAGCTGATTAATGTCACACGATTCTTGTTAATTTGAAAATTAAAACTTTGTTGCATAATAGTCATTATCTTGATGCAGTGGGGACTGACACAGCTTCCTGCTGTGGTGACTTTCAGACAGTCATAGCTGGCTTTCTGGAAGGGTCTCGAGTGCGGGAAGTACACAGCAGCATGGAATTCCCAGATAGTCTGTCCATTTCCCAGCCGACATGACCCCGGCCTTTATCTGGAGGGCTTCCAAAAACAGGACTGTTTCCTCTTCTTTCACCACGTCTACTCCCTGTAAAGCTCACATGTTCAGATTTTATTTTTTGAACAAGTTGGCAGCATAATTTAAATTCATAAAAGAGAGCAAGATAAACAATGGGAATTTATTGGGTCAGGTCTTGATGTTTCTAGATTTTTTGGGGAAAAAAAAAAATCACACCTTTTATTCCTTTTCATTATCACAACCTGTTTGTGGCACTATTCAGGCCTTTCTCCCCCCTTGGAAGAAAAACAAACATTTTTTTTTTGTTAACATTGATTTGCTTCATCTATTTAAATCACTGAGTTCGCATATTTTGGAGAGGAAAAGACCTCTGTAGATAGTTTGGCTAAAAACCTCCTGAACGGCTGAATCTTAAGTTATTAGAGAAAAAAGGTGTGCACACATTAGCATGTGGTGAGCGGCCCGTGCCTTACATGCCGAAAACCATCAAAGAAACAGTGATTCATAACATGAAACTGCTTAGTTCAGTGTTTTTACTGGTTTTTCATCAGAGTCCAGATGTTTTGGAGAAAAAGAAACCTCTCAGAATAGAACAGAACAGTAATGAAGGAAAAAAAAAAGTCTCTGAGCCTCACATTTTTCTGAGGGTTGGACCCATTGCTTTGGTTTTAAAACTTTCCCTTTTATAGGTGTAATGGTTGGCAAGTCTGCTTTAGACAGCATCCATTTTCTGCGTTGTGCAGTATTCAGGCTGCAGATACAGTTCGAGTGGCACCATCTGCCAGCGGACACCGAAGCCATGATTTGCATATTCACTCAGCTAGCTATCTGACAGAGCAGGTGGAGGCTTACCTAATGCATCCCAACTACGAAGCCCTGCCAGTGGCCACCAGTGGTGCACATGATCCTATCTGTGTGTTATCAAATGTCAGCTGGCCATCTAACATCTGGAGATGCAGCAGCGAGGATGAGAAATCAATGTTAACTAGCCAAAGCTGCAGTGGAATATCAATGACAGCACATGAAAAAGAATATACAGTACCTCTGGATTACACCCATCTGTCCCAGTAGCTTTCTGTACCTGCCAGCTACTAAAGCTGAATGTATTTTTAATTCTGACACACTGGCTTTTATAATGCATGAGTTGTTTTTCACCCATCTGCTTTCAAGCTGCACGAGTTTGCCCTTGTAATCCAGAGAAAAGGAATCGTAGCATGCGGACAGATTCATACTTACATCAGCTATTGTGAAGCCTAATTAGAACCGTATCCTCCTCCATGATTACACACAGTATCTTCCATCACACTGTGAACACGTTTGGTGAGACGTTTTCTTTCTTCTTGGAATAATTACAGAGGTGAGCTAGAAAAAAAGTGGTTAAATATTTTCCAAAGAATACTCTGCAGGAAGCTAATAAGTTTGCACTCGCTCGCACTGAAACAAATGCGCCCGCAGCAAGGCGAGTGATGCACCAGCAGGACGTTGGTAGACACACGGCTAATTGGGTACATTGCCAGAAATCCAGCAAGCAGGCAAGAAAAAAAGCTGTTTCATGGGAAATAATCAGGGACACTATACACCACTAATGTGTCTTCTCTTATTCTGCAATATTACTTCTTTGTGAGACAATAGGGTGAGTGGGAACGGAGGGTTAATGAGGTGCCGGTAAACAAGACAGAAATGTGACATCGGTGTGTGATGAGGGCACCGGTGTATTTTCCCTATTTGTTTTGGCATTTATTTAATTCAGTCCCACAAGCCAACAGTCAATGTGTTCTTTTCAGGGGATAGAGGACTGTAACAGGCAATGCTATGGGATGCTTTACCTTTAAAGGAATAGAGCAGTTGTAGCATACATCTACAACATCATGTCAGTTTTAACCAACAGCGTGCGTTTTTTCCCTCTTTTTCCATTGCAAAAGCATAAGTAAATGTTTGTCTGCTTTTAGGCACTGGGGCTTTTTGGGGCACAGGTGAAGAATATTCTGGGATAGGCCTGTTGAAAGTATCTAGGCAGGAGCATCTGTGTGAGTCCGGCCTGCTTGGCAACACTTGAGTGGGTTGGCTGAGCTCTTCTCAGAAATGAACTGTGAACAAGGATCATTAGGACAAGACGCCAGTCTACTCCCTTATTGCAGCTCTGTGAGACTACTGAGGCACAGTCGTGCTTAGAGCTAAATTCTGACATGATGTTTTCATGTTTTCATGTTAGTGCAGCATGTTAACATGCTAACATTTGCTCAAAAGCACAAAACAAAGTGGAGATGAGGCTGATGGGACTGTCATTAGTTTAGCAGGTATAGAGTTATGCAGGGTTGGCACTTTTCTGTAGGAAAGTTGCCGTCACCCTGGTTTTCTCATCAAAAAGCCTATTGTTTTTTTTCTCCATTAGATTTTTAATTATTGCTGAAAATAAGCTCATAGCAATTTAGCATTTATTTAACGTACAAATTTTGTTCAGCAAAGTAATCTTCACAAATGAACACCACTTTTAGGATTTTTGAAGCCTAAATGCCATCGCCAGAGATAAACAAAACCCCAAAACGTTATATTAATGAACTACACTATGGTCGCATGACTTTTACGTTTTGACCACAATGAGGCTGTAAAACCGTGTTCAGCATAATGATGTTCTGTAGTCTCATTTATCCACTTGTTACTAGCTGCCTGTTTGAAGACACATGGATGGATTATTTACTGACGTATTTTATGTTGTAGAACAAAATGTGAAAGTCCGTTAAGTTTGTGTCACCACAGACTTCATTTCAGGCATCAAACCAAAAACACATTAAAAAATCCATTGACTTTGAGACGATGTAACCAGATGTGCTAAGACTCATTTTTGTGCTGTAGGACTTAGACCTAAAGCACTATATTTAGTCATAAACCAAAATTCTGCACCCCTAACTGCACTGCCAAGAAGATGCCTTCTCAGTGCTCCACTGCAATTTACATGAGTTTAGATGAGATAATATGCAGAGATTGGGCTCAAAATTGACTCCTTTCTATGCGAAGCCTTACGCAAAAACAGTCCAGTTTACAAAGATCAACACTCACAGCACCATGCAGTGCCAGTGTAATTATTAGCATCTTTAGAGTTCGTGGTGACTGAAGTGTGTATCACGCCCAGGCTTTCCATTGGTCATGGCAGCAGTAGCTGTAGCCAGATGAGGGTTTTTTCCTTTTGCTCTGCACTTGTTCGGCCTACTGTGTTCTTGTTACAAAGGCAACATTTATACTTTGCCACATGGATAATTTCACTCAGCTGCAAAACTTTATTGGCAAGTTCGGGCTGTAATGCCATTAGAAAACATCTTTTGTGAATGGGACGTTGAGGCAGGGCAGATAGCAGTTGGAATTGATGTGCATTTGATAGTGCTGTCAGTGGCAGACTTTTTTTTCTCGCTCTTGTATTTATTAAATTTCCTGTGAGGGACAGTGGACAGAAATTCATCACAAACTTTCAATCAATCTTGTGACATGTCACTCAAATCCACAAATATTGACCTCATGATGACTTTAGTGGAGTCACTAGGATTTATGGTCTTGGAACCAGTTTCACGATGTGAACATTTGGGATATTTCAGTCTGAAACAAAGTGGTGTGCTGACAGTCACGAGCACCATGCTGCTGGCTGAAAATCAAACTTGGCAACCATCTTATGTCCACTGTCTTCTTTTAGCTCCGAGCTCCACGTTTGGCCCATCCAGATAGTTAAGATGGCTGAGAAAACATTAAATAAAGACGAAACTGTCTGAACATTACATTTGCTGGTAAATTTGCATCCATGGTCTCTTTAGACCTACTTTACTCTACATAGAGAGAGTGTGATGAAGATTTAATGTTGGAAATATTAAATAAAAAACGACACGTCTTGTGTGCCCTGTTTTATTTGTAATTCTGTGTAATCACAGGGCTGCTGGATCCATTCATTTGCCCTGTCTCAATACGTGACGCACCAGCTCTGCTCCACAAGTGATCCCTGCATGCATTGCAAAGAGAATAGCTCACTTCTCATGGAAAATGAATAGAAGTGAGATTGGCTGCTTGGCAGATTGTGTATGTTGAAGCTCCCTAGTTAGGCAGCATCTACAGCAGCTTGTTTCTGGCCTGCAGGGAGTCCAGGAGGAGTTCAGAGAGAGTTAATGTGCAGGATGATTGTTTCTTCAGCGCCTTCACAAAGCGGAGCTGTGAGCGTTGCTGATAGCAGAGACAAAAGCTCAAAGGGCGCGAGGAGTGTCAGATTCTCATTGTTGCTATGCAGCACAGTGTTGGACACGCGCTGGTATCTAATGAGAAATAAGAACCTGGAGTGACAAAAGAGAGGAATGTTTTGGAATATTAAAATGGAAATGAGAGAAGTTCCAAAAACTTGGAAACTATTTCATAATATAGGTAGCATAAAGTTTGACGTCTATTTTTGCATCGGTGACGCATCTTATATTGTGTTCCACATGAATATCTCCTCAGAGTAAATAATAAATGAAAATAAATAAAATAAAGGTCCAGACACCTGCTGTATTTGATTGGAGCTGATCGCTATTTGGCTGCAGAATATCCAAGAAAGTTCCAGCCGAGCAGACAGCAACAGTAATAAAAGCTGACCTTTCAATGCTTCTTCCTGCACTGGCTGCTGATTAAAGTTGAAATCACCACATTTCACTGTCTGCCTGGCTGATCTTTGGGTTTCCAGAAGACTTGAGTGGATCTGTTGGCTGTTATTAGTTGAGAAGAGAAGAGAAGCAATGAAGAAAGAAACGCACACCAAGGTTTGGATATTGGGAAGTAACATTTTGTACAATGTATTGCGGTGCCAGTAGTACTCATAGAGCCTGTTTAGACCTGCTTTTTAATGATCTGAACACAAGTGGACAGCCGTGATGCATTGCTGTTCACACCTGTGTCCATAATAGGTCTCCAGCTGAACATTATTGCCCCCAGTGCAGTTATTGCATCCACACTTTTACTTGCAGCTTTGCAGAACGCTTGCTAGTCATGTTAGTGGTTCTGTTTGTACAGCTAAAGACCTTGTTGTCTGCAGAATTTAACACATCTTCTTTCAAAGGCGAAAATGTTGTATGGTCAGGTAACACTTTATACAACTGTGCAAAAATAAACAGTTAAAGAGCGTCAGCGTGCTGTAACCAAAACAACTACCACGTCCTGCGTTGATGATGTAGTGTGTGGTTGTTATCCGCAGATGTTTAAGTGTTTGTTTTTCTCAAAAGTTTAGTATTGATTAGCTATTTGATGCTTTAAAAAGGGGATTTGATGGCATGATGGACAGCTGTGTGTGTCAATTGGTGTGCTCATCTTCAATAGTGCTACATCTGATTTGTTAGACAAGTGCGTGGGCGGGGAAACTTGATAACACATTGCTACTGCACAGATTTTGGCTCCAAATGACGTCTCCAGCACTAAATGGCAGTGGTCATATCTGAATTATTTTGGCTTATTTTTGTACCGTGGGCTGAGTGGAGATGCTTTGTCCATCTTTACATAGAGTCTTTACACTATAAATGATATGTGGTTTTAGTGGATGTATCACATGCATCTTTTTGCTGGTTTTTAGTGCTTTTAACATGCGATTAGATCGCCCAAGATGCCTTGTAATACAGGTGTAAACAGGGCCTCACTCATCAGTCCATGTTTTTGGAAAAATATTCAGTCTTTCCTTAAGTCAAGTAAATTGTATTTATATAGCATCATAAGTCATTACAAAGGTTGTCTCAGGACACTTTTCATTCAGAGCAGGTCCAGACCATGCTCGCCTGTCACTGTCCATATACAAACACAGTTTTTATAGACATGAAGAGCTGCAGGTTTGTCTGAAGCTAAAAGCAGGAACAAGGCTGCACTGATCTCACAGCGTAACCTTTTCAGCTCTCCGCTCAACCTTTCTGTTACATCTCTGCTCATCTGAAGTGAGAAAAAGTGGGGCACAGGAGCAAAGGGGGCTGCAGAATGAGACAGTTACAAAGATTGATCAAGGGCATGGATTTCTTAATGCCCCTTTAATGATTGTAGATTACGAATTTACATAGTCTTATGCCTGTAATTAAAATGATAAATGCACCTGTTTCTCTTCCATCTTTTTGGATTGTCTCCGAAATCCTCCCACTTGCGTTGGAAGGTTTAGCCTAATGTAATCCTTTCACGGCTGTGTTTCCAAATCTTTGAAGCAAGACAAAGTGTTCACATTAAGTGAGTTAAGAGTGGAGGTGGTGGAAAGGTAGATTACTGAGTGAACATAATGGCAGCTTCACAGTACGCCATCCTCGATTGGAGGTGTAGGAAGCCGCGGGACGCACCGTACAACAATTGGTTTAAATGGTTTAAAACCTGCTCCTGGCTGTTGAATGTCAGCGTGAAATGTCCACCCACATTGCAATGTGCTTCGTTTAAGAGACTCAGCAGTACTGGCTGTTGAAAGCTGCAGTGACTCACAGCAGGTACAAATTTAAACTTTCTGTTTGAGAGTCATCAGTGATCAAACCTACTAAAAAAAAAAGAGGACAATTCCGATGAGAGAATGCCATGCACAAGATTCATGCACATAGTCCATAAGGTCATGACATGGTATAACCAGTAACCTGTAATTAACCCTTTGAAACCTGGATCAACATCAATTTATTTGTGCTGTTTTCATATGCCTTTTACAAGCTATTTGACCCTTCGAAACCTGAGCAAAATGGTTTGATTTCTTTTAAAAACATGGGGGAAAAAAGGCAATGACTATCAAGAAATATCCCACAAATTACAAAAAAAATAAAATAAAAAAAATAAAAGGTTACAAGAAAATAACCTAAATATTATTTTTATATTATATAATATTATATATTATATATTAAATACAGATTTTTAAAAAAGAGAGGAAGACTATTAGAAAATAATCCTAAAAAATAGGGATAATGTTAAAAAAACGTTATCATATTTACAGTGCATTTATTTTATGTAATTACACAAATTTTATATTCAAAATTATGTTACATAAAAAATACCATAAAATCTATAAAATCAACATATACTTATTTTATTTTTCAGCATGTTTTTAGGTTATTTTCTTGTTTTTTTATGGATGGACATCTTTCTCAGCCTTTTGGCTCAGTTTTATGACAGTATTTGTGCCCAAAAGGAAAAAAGGAGCATTAAAGGGTTCATTTGTCATGAATTTGAACATGAATTTCTCAGATTATTTTTTCTTTTTATACATGATGGCGGCTTTTATGGTTATAAATTTTGTAACATGTATTAAAGCTTTTAGAGAGGGACAGTGTTGCTTTTTGGGTGCTTTTCATCATTTAATTGGCAGTAAATGTGATGCAATGATCAACAAACTTCCCATGTTGCCACATTCCTGGCTCAGTCGGTCCCCTGGTGTCTCAGCAAGTTGCAGTCATGTATGGGAATTCTGCGCTCCCCGCGGGAGGAATACAATGCATCACTCACTGTGTGACAATATTTGTTACATGAGTGGTAATATTTCTTTTTAATAAAAAAGATAAAGAATTGAGGAAATCACATCTGGCTTTTACCATCAGCAAGCCCCCAAACTCTGATTTCCCCTCTGAGGCAAAAGCATTCTTGGCTTCATGCCTGCTGAAACCGCCGGGTTTATTTCCATCTTCCAAAATAAATTTCTAATGAACACTGTGAGCTGCTACTGGAGGTGACCCAGAAGTCAAAGATGCACCTGACACATCAACATAAAAGGGGAACTTTGGTATTTCTCATCCTGGCCTCTATTTTCCCATGTTCTAAATGATGAATGGGAACAACAGCTTTTGTAACAGGTCCAGTATTGACAGAGAGGCTGCTGCAGACTGCAATGCAAGCACTCAGGGCAAGTTCACACCGTCAATTCAGGTCCACTGAAAGTGTTTGTTTTTGCTGCTGACAGTCTCAGATTGTCATTCAAAGTGTCTGACAACATTATGAAATGGATCTCTACAGAGAGACTTTCTCGTTAAAGAGAAAGATTATTTATCTCAACCAAAAAGAGCCATAAAAATTACAAATCTCCACTGCCGCCAGACTCCATTCAAATAAATAGTAACTATATCAGCGTAAAAAAAAAATTCAAACTGTTGAAAGCTTTCTTCAACCTAGGAGATCAATAATTTAGGATCAGCTTCAATTTCATGTCTTCTTTCACCACATTTAAGAAAAATGACAATAAATCTACCTCGTACCTTGAAATTTTTTAAAAAACTAACTCTTAAACTGACCTTTTTAGAGCATTTTTAAAACAGAGGTCTTAGATAATGTGGGGATGTGCCCCAGCTGAGTATGTATTATAATAACTGCCTAGCTTTTAGTGAGTCTAAGCTGATGCTGCAAACATACCCAGTGTGGTTACATTACAGTCTGTTTTACAATTTTGTTTTGCATTTTTGCATCGGTGCAGGTTTAAAAATTTCAGTGTTATCCTTTAATCAGAAACGGAGGATGCAACGTCCACCGCCCTTTACTACTGAGTGAGATAAGACAGGTTTGCCTAATCTCCCCAAATGCCACCCCTCCATCCTCAGGTGACACATCAATACATAAAAGCAAACTAAAAACTGTTTGTCCTTTCGCTATCTTTTGCGCTAAATCATCAAAGACTGGGTAGTCTGACAGACACAAGACCAACTTTAATTCAACAGTATCTTGTTTGAAGATTTCCAGGTTTTGAGATCAGTAAAAGTCAAACGTGCCTCTCCTGGTCTCACCTCACTGTCTCTGGGGTCATCATTCTCACGTGTTACCCAGGCATATAACCAAATGCAGCCTCTCCTTTAATGAGAGGGAGCCGTTGGACGCCGCACGCAGTGCTGTTTCTGAAATTAGACACGGTCCCTCTGTGTTAGATATAGTCTCACAGCAGGGATGACAAAGGGCCAAGTATTCGCAGTCTCACTGCTCTCTCTTGTGTTCACCCTGGAGACCGCTGACAAACCAGCATGTGACCTAAACCGCTTTCACAAGAGCTCTCATGCTTTACTGAGTTTTTTTTCTAAAGCTGTGGTTAGTAACTTTTATAAAAAAATAACTTTTTGTCATATTTGCCAAAACTTTCAATATATATCACATTCCTCTGCCTACTCTGTTGCCTAATGGCATTACCGCATGTGACTGAGATCAACCAATCAGAGTCAAGGATTCTCCAAAGCAGCTGTCACACATGACAGTCACTGTCAAACTAAGCAGTGCTTATTCAAGATTCTGCTACTTCTCACCTCAAATGTTTTCAGCAACATGTTTTAATGTACTGTTTAGCTGAAGAATGACATGATGAAAAAAAACATTGATTTTTGTGATTATAGCCCAAAGGAGAAAGAAAAAAATCCATTGCTTTTTTTCTCAGTCAACACTTGAAAGGGTTAACATGATAAGAAATTTGATAAATTGCTTTTATTAAGTGTGCGAAGTAAAGTACAAGTACAAAATGTCCCTTTTTCGCAGTTTGATAAATGGGAGTCCATGCGGGTGCTTCGGTGTTTGTCCAGCAGATGGCAGCAGACTCCAGCCTCTGCTGTGTCCTCTGTAATCAGTGTCACATCCTGACAATCCTGCAGCAGCTCTCATTAAGGCACCTCTCTTCACTTTCCATTTACAATACGACAGTCTGTCGGCTGCATTCAGTGTCTCAAGGCTCAGCAAGGAATGAAAACAGACTGCTGGAGAAAAGAAACAAAGCTCTAATTTTATGTCGAGCCTAACGTTTGTCTTTGATAGGTGAAGACTTAAAGGCAAATCTCTCTGCTTTGAACTACACACGGTGAAGTGACATTGGGCGCCGAGCACAAATGAACCATTAAAGTCAAGTCCTCAGATGCACTTAACATGCTTTGTGTCGTATATAATAGGATTGTGAGAGTGCGTATGCCTGCAAGCCACTGAATATCTCTTAAGCACTGTGAATAGGAGTTGTGCATGATTTTAATACACAAACCATTTTCTGCAGATATGAGAGATGAATAGAAACAGGCGAGAGAATGCTGTTTTTGTTTCCTTGATCAGTTTTCTTACCCTGCAGAAATCCCTCTTTACTTTGTGTTTGTCTTGCACCCCCCCCACCCCCAAAGGGCCACATTATCGCAACAATAGAAAAAATATTTTGAATGCTTTCGTGCATTATCCACTGGGTGCAGATGTGCACGTGTAAGCATATTTTATCATGTATGCAGGAGTGTAGCTTAAAATAAATCCAATCATTTCAACTGTGCCTCAGCTGTTCCTTTTCTCTGTGAATGGATTTGAACAAAAAGCCAAGGTGAATACTACAGTACACCACCATGAGCGATTTTCTTGTATGAATACATTTAAGTGTGGCAAGTTTAATATATCTTTACTATAAGGTAGCCTTCTTCAAGACCTATTTTGTCTACAGGGATCAGTGGGTGTGATTAAAGCCTAATGGGAATGGATGATGGCCATAAGAGCACCTGTCTGAAGATGATAGCTTAAATCGGTATTCTCTCTTGCAATGAGAAGTGGAAATAGGGGCTGCAGTTAAGGCAATAGTGATGTCTCTCCCCTGGTCTGTGAAATGGCTCAATCTCCGTGGCCGCTCCACTGTTTGATTGTTATAAATCTTTTGGAATCACATTATCTTGGCACACCAATTACCGATGATTGTGATTCTGAGGCAGTGAAAGCAGGGTTTATCTTCAGTACCTGTGGTGTAATACTTTACATTCACAATATCTGCTGTAAAAAAAGGTCATTGTTGCTTTTTTGCTGGTCCTTAAATGAACCTTTATACTGTATGTAGGGACTTTTTGTTTTATGTATTTTGGAGTGAAGGTTACATTGGATTAAAAATCTGCGGACATGCCAGACGCTCTGTGAGGTTGCAGGTGTTTTTCTTTCTTCCAAAGAGTGTTCTGTGTGTCCCGCCCTGCTGTGCTGTGATTGGCTCGTGAGCTTGTTATCTATGCATGGCTTCATAAATGATTTTGAAGCCATGTAAGATACTGTATGGTCTTTTAACTGTGGAAATACAGTAGTTTCTCTGCAGCAGCTTCGCAACAATAAATGCTGTGAGTGTGAACACACGCGCACGCGATGCACACTGCATGTAGAACAGCTTCTTCAGTATGAAGTTGATAGAAATTTTTGATGGTATTTAAAATTACACCATCAGAAATACCCTGGTGTACCGTTACACCTTGATACCGCCCATGCCTATTGGCTCATACTTGTCACATCAACATGTTAAAGTTGGAGGAAGCCCCCAGGGACAGCGTCAGGTTTTAAAGCCGGTCTGAAATAGTGGCGAAACAGTTGAATTACAGCTTCCGGGTCCCCCACGTGATACAGTGTCGCCCAAAAACATTTTTCCATTAAAGACCTTTATTGTGAAAGCAACAACTGTAAATCAGTGATGACATATTTGAGCGTCATAACCCCTGTGAAATAACTCGTTTCACTATCGGGATTTTATCCATTTGATCTGATAACATTTCTACGTTTTGGAGGGTGGCATGATTAAATAATTTTATCCCCATTCAAGTTTGTTGAGGGCTTAATCGTAAGTTAATTACTCGGCTGGCAGAAGTCTGTTGCACCTGCTCTATGGGCTCAATGATGTAGAGGATATGGGTCATTTGATACCCATGAGGTAAAAATTTTTAGGCTTTATAAGCCACTGAACAACTATTAGGAATGAATGGGGCCACACCTGAAATGCTGTATCCAGTTTTATTTATACATCCAAGGGTCAGAGGAGGTTAGGTTTAGGGCACAGAGGTCATGGCTTTTTAGCCAATCACAGTACACAAGGGCGGGACAAGGTGGAGCACTCTTAGGAAAAAAATTAACGCATACAGCAGCCAAGACCACAGGATTGATATTGATACTTTTTATCATTAGGGGAGAGCACAAGAGAGTTTCATAATTTGACATGAATAATCAGCTTCAATCGTAAGAGCTAATGACGACCAGTTACAGTTTGAAAAATTGAAAAATTGACCAATGTTTCTGATTGGACTTTTAAAAAAAATATGTCACTACAATATAAGTGGATGTTCCTTGTCTAAGCTTTTCTGAAAAGGCTGCCAGTGAACTCTGTCTCTATGTTGGGGGTCTGGATACTGAGACATTTCCTTCTTTCCTCCTCCCGTCTTTTCTGTTGCAGCTCCAAGTTCTCTTTGTTTCTGTTGTTCTCTTTTGTTCATCCATCACTGCAATTATGTGTTGTATGCACAATGCTAATGCTGTTAATGTGCACACAAAATGATAACAACAGTAGGGACGCAAAGAGTAGGCTACATGCACTGATGTGTTCACGACAATGGAACGCTGTTTACCCATAAAGTTTAACTGACGAGAGAAACTGATCCATTTTATGGAATTACTCCAATTGATGCTAGAAGTAATCTTCAAAATGAAAAGGTTACATTTATAGTAGTGATAGTTTGGTATTTGACGTAGTGGCCAGACATTGGAGTTATAACTTCTGAGTCCAACATGTCAATAGGCCCCAAAAGACTCCTTCCCATAGACTTATGTGGTGAACGAGACATCTGCAAATCCAACATGTTCTCACTCCCGCTCTGCAGCATAAACCTCTGACGTTTTAGGTATCCTTTTGTGTCAGCTGTTTACGCTCAGAGATGCCGTTACGGTGATGTCAACAAATGCATGTAGTGGGATGACGTCATGGTGGGATGACGTCATGGTGGGATAATGCCGCTCGTTGCCGTGATATCAACAAATGCATGCTTGGTGGGATGAAGTATTATGGTCCCAACTGAGCGACATGGCCATCTCCATGCTGCAATAGCAGGCTAATAGGTAATTCAGGCGAACAGAACATTATATGTAATATATAAATCCAAACTGATGTGCCGTTTTCTGAGGATGCCACTATATGGCAATAGTTAATTTAGTTCTGTTTTGTTCTCGGCGTACTGTCGCCACTTGAACTTCAAGTTTACATTATGCTCAGAGAACTGCCCATGTGTCTAATATTAACCATTTTGAACTACCATTAAAGGCACAAGTCATTTTCTGGACATATTATAATAAGAGAATTACAGTTACATAGGGGAATGAGGAAAAGGGAAAAATACATCTTCAGTATGTTCAATTTTGAGCAAATTCATCAGAGCACTTAAACTAAAAGGGTAATTTCATAAATGGAGATGAAAGCCATTGAAGTGATCTGTCTACCTTCCAAAGAGATTTTGATAGTCTTTTCAGTAAGAGGGAGCTATTTGGAGTGCTGCGCTCTTATGGAACCATTAGCTATAACAAATACGTCTTTTTCTGCGGGCCTGACTAAGAATATCACTAATCTGATCATATTTACGTGGCAGTAATGAATGAATTCATGCTTAAAGGTCAGCACTAAAGATAAGAAAAGGGTTGGAGATGTTTTCATGAAAGATATCAGAAATCTAATATGAGTAAAAGGGCTTTTATCTATTTCTTTCTTGCATTAAAGAAATGCAGAAATGCTTGCAGGTATGATATTTAAGACCATGGTATTGTTTTGGGAGCGTTGTATGTTTTCAGCATACATATTGGATCATCTTAATTAAAAACATTGACTATTTTAAGAAACACAGAATAAGCTTTAAATATGAAATCATACCTGCTGTCTCAGGCTGTCAGTCAGGATTGCTTCAAGGAGTTCAGGCAGCAGTGAAACATGTGACACAAGGGCCCTTGTAGACTACATTGTCTTCATGATGTATTTAAAATGTTTCTGAGCTCTATACAGACAGAGGGCTGCTAAATTATTTGTCTCCTTCCACCCATCTTGCAGCACCCCTGCCTGGAGTTCTAAGAGTTTGATCATTATAAAATATTTTATCATTGTTGAGGGTCATTAAGCATCTGCCATAGCAGTAATAAAGCTTACATATAGTTCACCCCCTTAAGTAATTCACCAAGCCTTCAGTTGCCAAATTAGCATATGGTAACGGTCCTCTTGGAGGCTCGGCCCAAATGTGAGCCAGTTAATTGCAACGCAGCTTAAAATGTCAGTTTCCAAGGCTGAAGTGAGATGAAACTCTGGAGAGCTTTAACGGCCACATCGGTGTTATAAATGCACGTTCCCTCAACTCACTGGGGCGTCTCAGACTGCTAAGGACAGACTGCCGAGGACGAACAAGGGCAGCAGGAATGAAGCAGAGCTTGAAGCTAATCGTAATCCCCCCACGCTGCGTGTTAGCTCTCACTTTACCCAGGAGAGCTCTTATGGCTTATCAAGACGGAAATGAAGACTTAGCCTGTGCTGATCATGTTTAATTAAGAATCACGCCTTCTGTGGGTGTAACTTCTCGCTAATAGAGGATAACATGACTTAGGAGACAAGGGTCATTTTGGAAATACCCCTTACGGCCGTGATACATAGATAAGAGCTCTTTCCTGATGTGTAAAGATGATGTGCAGGTTAACCATAATGGCAGGTCAGTCGTTGCCTTTAATTACAAGAGTATACATTAGCGAAAATACATATTAGCCTCCTGTAACCAGGTGAACAGTAGTTCTCCCAGTTCCTATATGGGAAGGATGCACAGTACCATAAAGACTTAGCTGGAAGAAAAGGTCACATCGAGAATGTGTGTGGTGATTTTTGGTACTATGCTACACATGAAGTGGCATTTTATGGTCCTCAAATGTTCTATTAAAAATCTACAAAATGAAAATTTAGTAACAAGAGTCTGCAGTTGTGTTGGGGTCTGGGAGGTGATCACAGACTGTATGAGAAATTGACGTAGCTTCTGTGACATCACCCTTTGTATTGTTGGACTACTGTTTTGAAGCATTGAATTTTATTAAGATTATGGTCATTGTCATCTTGGTGACCAAATTTGTGTGAGAGGCTGGTGCTGTGGAAGAGTGATGGGTGGATCTGACTGAGAAGCCAAGGACAAATTCGACCCTGTTACTGAAAGCATCCATGGCCTTAATTATGCGTAACTTTAAGCCTTAATAAATTGTAAAAAAGTGAGTTGAGTGAAATGTTTCAGCCCCTGTACATTGTCATGAATGGGGCAATATGCTTTAAAGGCCCAAAGCATTTTTGTACCGGGCTGTAAACATGGTTATTTCTGCTGTAAAGTTGGGAATGTGGTTCCTTTGAGATTAATTTGGAACTGACCTTAAAGTGAAACTTCAGTTTTTAGCACTTCCCCATTGGCTTCATTTTCGGCCCAAGAGGCTGTCGCTTGGTTCTCTCAGGGATCTGCCGAATTAGAGTTCTGTAACAAGAATCTGCAGCTGTGCTCGTGGCTTTGTGAGGTAGTGTTGAGGTGCTGTTGAGCTAAATGCTAACATCGGCACACTTAATGGGTGCTATATATAAAAATTCTGTTACATTTTTTTATCTGATATATTTTCAATAGTAAGCTCATTTACTCGGACTAAAGCAAGGCCCCCTCCTCCTCAACGCCAAGCACTGTTCCTGTGGACTTGCTTGTGGAGCCAGAGATAAAGTCAGGGGGCGACCATGAATGTCTCTACAAAATTTCATGGCAATCCATCCAATAGCTGCTAGAATATTTCAATCTGGAGCAAAGTGGAGGATCAATTGATCGACCAGCAAACTGACACCCCCATCCCAGGAATACCGCTCCACTACACACTCAACAAAATTCATGAAATATTAAATAAGACTTAAAGGGCGAAAGACCTCATTTTACCTCACATTGTGCATTCTTTGTTCAGCTCTTAGTCATAGTTTGGAGTTGAAGAACTGACGAGCCTACAGGGAGGAGTTTATATAACTTCCTGGGAGTGTTTTATAGCTCGACTGGAGGTCCAGGGTATGCAGGGAGTTGGGTGTTAGTTAAGACTTGTTATTTTAACAAGTATGTTACAGCAAGATAAAACCTGACAAAATTCTTTTGTTCTTTTGTTTATGGCTTTAGGGAGGACGCGTATAATTACTAGTTTTATACAGACCTTCTTTTTGTATTTTACACATTCTTATGGCTCTGAAAAGAAACATTTCTTCACTTAAGCTGTGTGTGAGCCTGGGCAGCAACTCACATGTCCATTTCTGAGGTGAAATGAAAATGTAAAAAGGTAACCTGCCCCCAATGGCAGGTTTTATAATCAAAAACATGATCTTTGTAACCATAACCAAGTTGTTTTTGTGCTTAAACTCACCACTTGTTAACTACAGCTTTGTTCAAACAGAAGATTCAACGCATCCACTTCATCGTAAGTGCAAATGTACCACATCCCTGGTTTGCAGAAACGCACAATGCCATAATTTTTTTCTGGAGACTGGGTTGAAATGTGTGAATTGCTTCACATCAAATTCTGTAGGATTCATTCTCAACAGTCGCACAGTCTATCACTCCTCAAAACACATTATTTCCTTGACTTTCATTTGCCTCATCCAAAACTTCAAATGGGATGTACAGGCTACAGAATTTAGGATATCGTCCCTAAATCACTCTATCAACTTCTGGAGGATTTATGAGGACGGTGTCTTTGGTCAGACCTGTCGTTGTCACCCTGCATGTCTTTGATGCTTTACGATCCGTGAAATAGACGCTGTAGATGTTGGTATTTTGAGAGCTGAGGCTTTCTTCGTCCCTTCTCTGTTTTTCTCTCCTCTTTTCTTCTCTCCTTTACTCTCCCGCCAGGAGACGAGTGGGCCACATGAGGGGGATGGCCGGTGACAGATAAGAGAGGAGACGAGGTTATCAACTCTGTCAGACAGTCAATCAGGATGACTAACGGTGTATCAGCGTTAGGTTACACCATCAGGTAGACACTCATTCCCGAGCCTTGTTCCCTGTAATTTGTTTTCGCTATCTGTCATATTGACACAACATGCGCTGCAGACAGAGAACGGAGTAAATACTTGATTACTTTCGCTCTCTATCTCTGTTGTCACCATCCGTCAGTACCTGCATGGTGTGCTTCTTTATAAAGGTCTTTTCTCTGTGAAGTTAAATATTGTATATTCAAGACAATTACAAAGCATATGAGCTTTAAAGCGCTCAGCTACTTTTGACGTTTGTTGGAAGTCAGATTTATTTATACAGCGTAGCCCTTCATCACAAAAGCCTGTCTGAAGGAAATCTACAGAGACAAGCCAACCTAGATCTGATGAAGTCAGTCAGAAAATATAATGATGGAATTCAGTGAAAAAACAAAACAAGGAAACAAAACAAAGTGCAGAGAAAAGATAGCACGACGTGCAGCCTGACCCATCTAACCTCGCCCAATTTACCCAGCATGACCATCTTCAGAAATTTCAGTGATGTCAAGCAGGAAAAAAACACTTTTTTTTATTCCCTGCAGGTGTGAAATAAACTGAAACGCAAGCATTCAAACAGATGTGACCTTCAGTTCATTAGTTTGAAAACACGTTTCACAAAGCATTCATTAAACTGTTAAATCCCTGAATGTTAACAATGAGATTTGCTGCGAGAGTATCAGTGCAAGGCGGCTCGATGCAACAACCTCTGAAATTCAACCGATTTGTCTCCATTTCCCCATCAAAGTCCTTTGAGCATCATTGTGATCTTATTAGTGGACAGCTCTGGGTGAAGATGACTTCATTGAGCCATGTCGAGCTGGATCTGACAGCCGATCGAGGGGTTTGAAGAGCTACTGCTGGGTTGCGAGGGTAAGGATGGGAAGGCGTAAGGAAGGTATAGTGGAGGAGACGAGTGTGTAAAAGACACCTGAATTGAGAGTAATGAATCCAGAGAGGAGCACAGACATCTCTTTCATCTTCAAGCAGACTTGAAGCGCTCTTTCATCATCGTCATCTGAAAAATGTGCATACTCATAGCACAGACGCATTTACCTGCAGGGAGGAAAGACAGATTTCACTTTCAAAGAATATACTCTCCCACTTCCCCTCTTGTCTGCAGCGTTTGGAGGCAGAGCAAGGAGTCATTAAAGACACGACACACACCCACTGCGAGGGACACGGGCAGGTGACAATTATTTACCCTGAAATTAGCCTTGTTACTGCGCCTGATGAATGTGAGTGGAAATTAAGAGTGAAGGCTTCGAATGGCAGGCTCACAATGCAGCATAACAAGGGCATGGGGGTGTTTGAAGAGTTGCTCGTCAGGGTGACAGGAAGCAATGTGAGGAGCTACAGTTTCTTGAACGTTTTGGAAGCTGAAATAATTTGAAGTTTCATTCCCATGATTTCTTTTGGTCTGTTGGTTATTAGAGTTCAAGTCGAGGCCCATCAAGTCAGCTGTATTTATTTAGTTTTTTTTAATCTAGTGGTGTCGTTTTTGGGATGGAAAAATCAGTCTGTGGTCCAAACTGAAATATCTTAACAACGTTTGGATGGATTGTCATGAATTTGTACAGAAGTGTTCCCTAAAGGATGTTTTCTACTGGCTTTGGTTATCCTCTGGCTTTTCATCTATTGCCACCAGCAGGTCCAAATTTAACTTATGAAGGAAGAGATAAGCGGAAGAAAATGGATGGATGGATGGATGGATGGATGTATGGATGGAAAATCTCCTAATTTTTCATCTCATGCCAACATCATATCAAAATGTTTTTTTTATACTTTATGACATTGCAATGACATGTTGCTGCCATGTCAGCATGCTAACATGCTAAAATAAAAGTGTATTGAGTCAGAAAGCAAGCAAAATTTCACCTCTCTCTGGCTGCACCCTTTGCATGTATTAGTCCCAACCTGTCAGTGTACCAACTGTACAGATGTTGGCGTTATGCTAACAAGCAACGTATGTACCAACGATGTGCGCATTATAGTCAGCTTGATCTCACCAAAAACTCCCAAGTTTTTTTTGTTAATTTCCTTCAGTTTTTCTCATAGACAGATAAAAAATAATTAATTAAACCCTCTTGATATCACCCACTGGTTTGTGGATGCCCATTTAAAGCCTAGAGTTTGGCATTTTGGCTGTTGCCATCTTGGATTTTGAGAGCCAAAGGTGACCATGTATAGACTGCAGTTTTCATGAATGTTGCAAATATGTTTATTTCTGCTGTAAAGTTGAGTATTTTATCATGGGGGTCTATGGGGATCAACGCACTTTTGGAGCCAGCCTCAAGTGGCCATTAGAGGAACTGCAGTTTTGGCACTTCTGTGTTGTCTTCATTTTTCAGCTCTGGAGGTTGCTGCCTGCTCTCTCTCCTTTACATTCATGAAACTCTGGAATACGTGCAAAATATTCACTCAAGTTGGAACATTTTGATATGCGTGAATTAGTCTTTGCCATGGTTTGCACCGCCCTGGGCAAATTTGTTTCTGATCATGCCAACTCATGTTTTTCTATTGATTTCATCTGTAATTGTGCCCCATCTAAAATTCACCTCTGATTCTATCCGAGCACACCTTAAGATAGTGAAAGTGGTAAATAAACATGACTGACATTAGCATTTAGCTCAAAGCAAGCAAGTGCAGCACAACAGAGCAGCTGGCTGTAGGCTTGTAGTCTTGTTTTTGTATCTTTTAATTGAGCGCAAAGGCAGCTATTAGAAGAGAATAACAGTCTGTGCTCTCATTTCTCTGCCCCTCCTCAGGTGATAGCAACCTGGTTTGTCCCGCTGTGTGCGTGTGTGTGTGTGTGTGTGTGTGTGTGTGTGTGTGTGTGTGCGTGTGTGTGCTGCTCAACTAAAGCTCAGTGGCCTTCCTCGGTCCACAAGCAAAAAACACGATGTGACCATCTGACTGGATTTTTCTGTGACCCAGTTAAGCTGAATCCTCGGCTGCCGTTTCCGCACAGACAACCTGGCTGCTTTACTAAATTCCTCCTTAATTGAAGCGACAGCTTAGCAAGGGAAGACACAACAACTTTCAAAAGGCATTTAGGTAGGTAGTTTATTTTCACTTGAGGTGAGCTTAGTCACCGGCTTAGTCATCAGAAACGTGACTTCATCTTGCTTCTCTCTGCTCCGAGCACACTGAGCGTCAGACTGGGATTACTACGACAGTCATTACTATGGCAGACGTATAAATCTAATCTAAGTAATCGACAGTCTTAGTCGTCATCTGCTTATTTATTCTGGCTGTGAATGGCATTGGGAGAGATGAATGGCTTGTGATTTCGAGACATAATTACCACATCCAGCTGAGGTTTTCGGAGCTGTCCTTGGATATGCCAGTTTCCTCTCAATAATTGGCCGCAGGAATCCCAGCTGTGAGATTGCTGTTTGTCCAGTTATGGCAGCTTCTGCTTTCCAACAGTCCCCACAGGCCGAAAAGTGCTGATTCCGACTGCTTTTATAAGAGAACTTATTCTCTCTTAATCGCAAAAACGGTCTCCAGATGCCTTTTTTTTGTGCGAGTCAGCCCCAGTTTGATTAATGTGATCGGGGAGCGCTGTAAGTGCTGCCAGGCTCAGAGGTGTCACCCAACACTGCTGAATAAATGAACAGAACTAATTGTTTGTTTATGATTTGAAATATTAATAACATTGAATAGATGAGGCCGTCAGATGAAATCACCATTTGGGACAAATATGCGCAGTGGCTGGTGTAGCTTCGTATAACCATTAACCGTAACAACGTCGGACGCCCTGGCGTTAGGGTGTTTCATAAATGAGGCTGCGTTAGTTGGACTTTGATGTAATTATATTATTCCCTTAAGAAAGAGAAACTGTGTCTATTTATAATTAAAGTAGCTTACATAATGTTTTTGGGAAGTTTTGGGGGGTAAACATTTGAAGGGGAAACAGCTAGAGATGGCAGCATAGATAGTGGCTTCTGTTAATGAGATGATGAAATATTCTCCAACAGTTTACTGCACATTGCACATCTTCACTCTACTGTATGTCATTCACAGAGAGAAAAAAAAAACAAAGCAAAGAGAATGCTATCATGGTAACACTGCCATCGGGACCCTGGATGCAAGTGAAAGTGGTCTCGACGATTATCATTAAGTATGATTGCACTTCAAGGATCCTCAACTTCTGAGCTGACAAGTATTCCCGAGTCACTGATTAATGGACTATTATACAGTATGTTCTTCTCTAGAGCCAGTTAGAGGATGCATCAGGGTTTCCACAGGCAGTGGGATAATGAGAACAGAGACCGTACGGTGCATGTGTACGAGCCCTGGAAATCCAAACCGAGTGATTTTGCTCAAATGTTGCAGTTTGGAGCCTCGTCAGGATTTCTGCACTCTGTCTCTCTCTAATGCTGCAAGTTTAAAGAGGATGACGTTGAATCTGGAGCCTAAATCCCATCTCCCTCGTGGCGCAAACCCCAGGCAAAGTTTTGTTTACGCTGTGCTTTATCAGTGATCTGGGAAGCATTGTAAATCCTTCACATCTCCTCTTTCATCTCCATACAGCACCTTGATCCTCGCTGCGTCATTAGCGCTGCGGCGATAATGAGAGAGTGGGGTGAAGAATTGCAACCTTCTGGTTGCATTGCTTTTGTACAGAGTGTGTGTGTGTGTGTGTGTGTGTGTGTGTGTGTGTTGGGGGGGGGCACTGGCACTTCTCATTATAGAAAGACTTTATGTAAATCCAAAAGCCTCTGTTGTTGTTAATCTTGGTGAGGAAGCTATCCCCAACATTTTATTGTGCAGCACGCAGCTCTCAAAATGAAATAAGATGATGATGTCGATTATAGCTGATGATAGTGGGGAGCAAATAGCCAGGTCTGAATTACTCTGAAGGATCTAATCAGTGACTTCATTTTGTTTTTATTGCACCATGGACAATCATCTGGAAGAGCAAAACAAACCAAAATATTGGTTTGCAGATGTGTAGGATGAATACTTTCTATCTCAGTCATTTCATTCAATGTCATCGTTAGAGTTTCCTCTTTGGCCATATTTGAAATTCTCTAAAACCTAAAATGTGTTGAGGAAATGTCAGTTATTTGGGCCTTATTTAGATACTTTAAGATTTTGCCCTGACGTTAAATGTCTGGGTTGTCACCCTGCCTTGCCGACTGATTTCATCATTCCATCAGTCTCAGTTATTTTGTGCTATTTTTACTTTCAAAAGATGGTCTACAGTTCGTGCTGATTGAGAGGATTTTCCACCCTGTCAAGAGTGAAATCCTGAGAGCAACACTTAGCACCGAGACTACTTTTGACATGAAAATACCCACACTTTATAGATGCATCATTGACAATGTGTCTTAAAGGCATATTATATATTGTTTTGCTGCTAGGGGTCTCTCAATCAAAACATTAACAAGAGAGGGGAGTAATTGCAGTTTCTTCTGGTTAGAATTCCACCAATGGTTATTGTTCAGGAGGTTTTAACCTCACGCTGAATTAGCCACAGAGGTATCTTCCTCTCCAAAACAGACTAAATGATTAAAATCAGTTAAAACGCTGAATAAAATAGTTTCATTTTAAAAAGTGAGCGTTTCTCCAACGCTCTTTGACTCTTTGTGAAGTGGCTGCTAGGCCCCGGGGCCATACTTGGCTCTGGGAGGCTCCCTGGCAAAGACGCCCATCAGGGTCCCAACCCTCTACCCACATGTGCCCCACTTCTCAAAAAAAATGCATTCTGAGTACACAAAACAATGAAATCCAAGAACTGCTTTTTTTAATTCCAAATTTAAAGTTGAAATTAAACAATATTTTAACTCATGCATTTTAAAGTATACTTTGTATAAAGTATACGTTATGTATACTGGGAATATTAGCAAATTCACATAATAATTCACATAATAAACAAAACCTACCCAACAACAATAATTTAAAACTAAACAACAGTTACAGTACGAATAACAGCAAAAGAAATTTTTCGTTGGATCAACGGTTGTCAGTTGTTGGTCCCATCAATTGGGGGACCCCAAAGATTTGCCTGGTTTTCCTCTGGTTAAAATATAAAGTAAAAATGTCCAAGATCTTTAAAAAAAATGTAAAAATGCTGCTTAAAACTTGACTTAAAGTCAATTTACAACAGTTTCTTGCAGACACCCACAACCTTGACAAATGTGCTGAGGTCAAAATGACACTGCTGACAGGCGATGGCAACCAAATGACACAGAACGTGTCCTTGATTAACATTTCAGATTTCTCTTTGTTTGAACATTGTTGGAACATTTGGAACAATGTAAATACACAGCTCAGAAAGTGGAAAGGTTACATGTTAAATCATAACATATATATAAGTGTAGAAGTGTCAGTATTGCATTGAAAAACCATAAGTCATAGTCTCCATCAGAGAGTGCGATCGTAAGGTTCAATTTAGCCGTGACAACATATTCAAAGAGCGGTGTGTCAGATCTCATTTGATTTGCAAGTGTCGTATTACACTGCTGGACTGGCGTCACATTATTTGATGTCTCATCATTATTCCAGTCTACATTAGACCCCCTATTACTGCCAACAGAATAGCCCCACTCTTAATTTTCTAAATTAACATGTCCATATGCTAATTGAATGGGGTTTTAATAGCTCTCAGTAGACTGAACTTAGAGTGAAAGAGAGAAAAGCTATATGAATTTCCCCTCTGCCCACCCACATCTCCTGCAGACAAAAGATTTTCTTATTAAATACCGATGCACCCTGAAGCAGCCAATGTAAAGCCAAAAAAAAAGGCAATTTATTTTTGTGATTTTTTTTTTTTTTTTGCATTTATCAATAAGCTGTTTCCTTCTCCTTTTGTGCTCTGTTTATCATAAAAAGGTCTAGATAGAAGCTTTGCTCTGCAGTTAGTTTCATACGAAGGTCTCCCTCATGGCTTTTAAAGCAAGCTGTCTGGGCTGTTCTGACGTATCGTCAGCTATTATTCCTGATGCCTCCCATGGGGTCGTCCTCTCCATAAACTCTTCCCCTTCACTGAGCCCCTGCCTCCCTTCACCAGCATGCTTGTTAAACAGACACACACATTAGTCTAACTCATGTTTCCTCCGAGGCCCACAAGCCTGCCAACCCAGAGCTCCTGCTTATCACTCAGCCTCTGCCCCATGTGTGTGTGCGTGAGTAAATGTGTGTGCCTAGCTGCTTGCACTCATTTATACTCCTGCTCTACCCTCAGATAAAACCGCTCGAAGTTTGTGTATATTTTCTTTATCCCAGCATCCTACCTTTTAATCGCCTGGTGTGTTTTGTTTGGCTTGAACTGTTGAAGGTTTGACCTAGAAACTATTAGCAGAGGAGCACATATGCAAATTTTCACTTGAATAAAAGCAGAAGTAACTTGACAAAAAATATTCTGTTATATAGTCTAACGTATTATTGCAACATATATTCAGACTCAACAGCGCTAAGGGAAATGCCGCCTTTGATGCTTAAATCTCTGCAGGTCAAGTGGAGTTTGAAGGCAGTCGCATCGCTGCATCTGCATCCATATAAGTTCCTGAAAAGCGTTGATGTTGAGCATATCAACACTATTCTAAACTATTAGATAGAGAAACTTACCCCAGGGTGAGCTAAGCAACTGTAAGAAAACCCAAACATCAGTGCAATGAACTAAATCTGCAGAGCTAACAGGATGCGTAACAGGATCCAGGCTCGTGCAGTGAAGCATCCTGTTTCCTATAGAACTATAAAGACATCCAGTCAGCTTCTGCACGAGCATAAACAGTATGCTCCCGCTAAACACCAGCAGCAGGACATTACACTGCTATTAGTGAGAAAATAAACAGAGCAAGCCCTTATTGTTCCAATCAAATCTTCTAGTAATTTAACCTAAGGATTTTCTCATTATTGTCTCACTTGTGTCCAGTTGTTAGAGTGAGTTCACATTGGGGCTGTTATTTAAAAATCAGCTCTTGCTAGTTGTTTGTTGGTGGGTCATTTTAGAAAAACTCCCCTGGGCATGTTTTCTTATTAATAATTTCCTGACTTTACAAAAAGGGAATTTCAAAATTGCATGCTGTGAAAAGTCCATTTGCCACATTTGTTTTGAGGGAAAGTGGTGATATATGATGGTCATGCAGCTTGTCTAAGCTAAAACTGAAACTCAAATGAAATACTTCATCTACGGACAAAACACAAGCATAAAGAAATTAAAGTTTAGCAGGCCTCTGGGCTTAGTTGGGCAAGGAGAAGGGGGGACATGAGACAAATACAATCTAAATGTTATTCATTTAAGCTTCAGGGAATAGGGAAGTGTCATGGTCATGGATGTATAAAGATAGCTTGATACAGTGTTTGAGGGCAATTTACTGGCGCATGATGCCAAAAAAGTTAAACTTCCCAGGTGTAAGTTACCCAGATCTTCCGCATTGTTGGGCCTGTAGAGTAAGTGCACTACATGGTTTTAAGGGCCTTGTTTCTGGTTGTAGCCCTCCCCTATCTCAATCGGATGGCTCTTCTAGATTTTCAAAATGAAATCTCACCGAATGGATCAAACTCCGATGGTCAAACTAGTAATTTTGCAGGCTTTGTGATGCTCCAAAAAATGATCCACTTATTCTTCTTTTTAATGTAATTCAAAAATTTCAAAAGTTTGTCCGGGCCCAATGTCATCATATTACAGGCAGGAAATTGTAATTCAACTGTTTGGCCACTACGAAAATTGGTTTTAAAGCACGGCACACTTCCTGGGGGGCCTAGTTGTCATCCACAGTGAGTCGGTCATTTTGGATAAGGGATAGGAATGATAGGGGTACTGGCTGTTTCATGTAAATGTCAAAACAATGGCTAAACTAAAGAAAACAGTACTCATTGAATAAGCTTTAAAACACAAAATGTAGTTTTTGAAATAACCTGCACAATCAGACACAGCTAGACTAACACTATGTGCTAGATACTTGTAAATTAACTATGCATGATGAGCCAATGTTTTACTGGCATTCGGTTACCATAACATTAGCTATGTCATCTAGTGAACAGATTATTGTGTGGTTGGCATTTAGCTTGTAGATCTGAGGGTCTTGCACTCACCTGTTTTGTAAATTGGACAAAGGCCTCCAAAGATTTAAATAATTGCTGACAGGTGTGGGCGCTAAAGCCAAACACCAGATATATGACCTACTCCACATTTAACTACATTTATACAGAAGTAGTCCATTCTGATACATGTAACTACATTTTTACAGGTAGTAGTCCGTTCCCATTGATGTTTTTACCTGAAAGAATTACCCACTCCACATTGAATTTTATCTATACAGGTTGTAGTCCATTCTTATAGATATTTTTGGCTGACAGAAAAACCTTCTTCACATTTAACTACATTTATACAAGTAGTAGTCCATTCTGATAGATATTTGTACCTAACAGATTGACCTACTCCACATTTAACTATGTCTGGACAGGTAGTAGACCATTCTGATAGGTCCTTGTACCTGACAAAATGACCATCTCTATATTTACACAGGTAGTAGTTCATTCTGATAGATATTTTTACCTGACAGAATGAGCAACTCCACATTTATACAGGTAGTAGTCCATTCTTTTACATATTTGTGCCTGACAAAATGACCTACTCTACCTTTAACCAGTTTTCCTTACAATGTTACAGGCCTGGCGCACCGTCTAAATGTTTGTGAGGTTTATGTAAGATGGTGAAGTACACTGTATCTTTTTCCCCTTAGGAGATAGAAGTCATGACCCGCTCTAATCTGTCTCTGATTGGCTGGTACTCTGCGCCTTCGTTGGTCGGATTGTGTTTTAAGAGTGGCGTGGCTCCTTAACAGACAGGGTAGTGTGTATTTGTGTGAACGTTTGGTGTGAGTGGTAAAGAGAACACGTTCCAGCGGGAACGAGGAGTGTCAGTGAATGCACTGGAAAATAAAGAGCAGAGGTACGGGTCTTCCCCTAGCAGTAACAGTGGTCAGCTTAGCAGTAAATGTGCAGTGTAAGTCAGTCTTCAGTTAACAAATGCTGTTTTTTAAGACCAAGTGGAGCTCCCAAGAGTTGCTTTCCAGCTGCTGGTCGAAGGAAAGGGAGTTAACCCCGAAGTGACTTTGGTCCTGGAGGTACACAGATCTCCCAGTGCTAGCTGATTATGGTCTTGGAGTTGAAGCAGGAAAAACAATTTCTTATGTTCAGGGTAAAAATAGTAGGCAAGCCAATCAGACACAGAGGAGGTCATCCTGCCATCCTGAGGCTGCCTCACGGTTCGTACTCTGCTAACTTAACTGTGAATAGAATAATATAATCGTGAGTCTTCTCTGCACTTTCCAAAGTGCGTGGATTAAACTCTGATACTGAATTTAGTCTTTTTGCATTGGTTGTGTAATGCTCCTAAATAATTGGCGAGAGGCTTGCTGCTTAAAGCAAGCAAAGCAAATGATGCAAAAAGTCACAGACACCAAAGCAGCAAATCTTGACAATTTTCAAATTAAAACATTCTGTGCAGATTGTTTTGCTTTATCAACTACGGCGAGCTATGGCGTAACCACATATGCACGTCTCGACAGTGTTGTTACTCTTACTGCCAGAATAAGGGATTACAGGTTTAAATTACTGCAGCGGGCAAAAGGCAGGGAATGTTATAGGTTAGTTAAATGATCATAGCATCAACATCCGAAAAGAAAAAACGAAAAGTGTAACTCAATATATTCACTTTTTTTTCAACTGAGCCAGCGAGCAAATGAGAAAGGAGAATTATGTAGTGGTGAAATTGCAGCAGTGAATTATGCACTCTTTGCTCATGATGTACCACTGTTTTGTAAATATATACAGATTGTCCAGATATCCTCTCCTTGTTGCATTCACTTTGTTATAGGTTTTTAATATACAGTGAAAATTTTTTTAACGCAAATATTGAAATTGCTGATCCTGTGTGCTACGGACTGAGGCCAACCACGCCAATAAGTCATCCCAGGTGTCGTGTCTGTTAAGGTTTTTTTTTTCTTTTCTTTTTTTTCTTGGCCTGAAAAAAAAATGTAGGGGAAACACTGGGCTCATTTATATATTTCTGATGATAAATGATTTACAGATGATTAGAGTGGCAACTACCATTAAAGATGACGCTGCCACTCCCAGAATTCTTTGCCATTCCCATTCGCTATTGCTATAAAAACTGAAATGTTAAAATGACACATTAGCTCGATCTTTCTCATATGCAAAGGTAACTACAAGAGCTTCAAAAATGAAATGATTGGTTGCCAATTATGAATCACTAATAATTTCATCATCAATTAATTGGTTTGAGTCATTTTATAATTTAAAAAAAGTAGAAATTTTCTGGTTCCAGCATCTTAATTGTGAATATTTTCAGTTTCTTTAATCCTCTGTGACATTAAAAGGTATGTCTTTTGGTTTTGGACAAAACAAAATATTTGAAGACATCATCTTGGGAAACACTAATCCACATTTTTTTCACCATTTTCTAACATTTTATAGACCAAACAACAAACGGACTGAATCCAGAGAATACTCAGATTAATCAAAGATAAATATATTTGTTAGTTGCGGCCCAACTAACGGCCTCCCAGCTGTAGTTTCATATTCAGCGTACAGAGCTATGATGCAAACGTGAGAGTGTCAAACTTCCTCTTGGCAAGAAATCGCTTAAGTGTACTTCCAAAAATGTTGAGCTATGCTTTAATAGTGGTGAAGTTTATTTTGTAACTTTAGTCATGACTTTTTTCTTTGTACACATAATCCTTCAGGTTTTAGTGACGCTTTCAAATGTTTCAAATGTTTTTTGGCCCTAATTAATGGTAACCCTTAAGTGACACTAAAACTTTACTTTATCGGTTCTTACTGTTCATGTAATTGCTTTGGCTAATGTGGCTTCCATGTTTTATCTAAATCAATCAAAAATAAAGAAATAAAGACTACCTCTCTTATAGTATTTAGTCCATTAACCTCTGACAGAAATTCAGTAGGACGATGCCTTCCTTATCAAAAACCTTTTGAAATGATCTTGAGGAAGTGCATGCCAAACCAGAACCTGCCTTCTGCTCATAACTACAAACTCTTTCCTTTTTCCCCTCATGTCTCACCCCAGAGGTACACTGGACTGCTTCCAATAACACCGTGCCACATTTTCACACCCAGATGCAGAATATTTGCCTGTTAAAAAGATTTTAAAATCAGACCAGATGCTCACTGTTTAACCACAGGAATTAACCCTTTGCTAGCAAGCCGTCCAGATTCAGTATCTTTCTGACAACCTTTCCCCTGCAGTCATTAATAAAGCCCACTACAGGTTGGTGGATTTTAGCATGTTAAATATTACGGCAACTATACTCCCAGTGTATAAACTGCTATAAAGTAAAATAATTTTTAAAATGAGAGCGTAAGGAAAAAAGGAGAAGGCAGGGTTGTAAAAGGGGAACTTTAAAGGGTGATTCTAACATGATAACTTGCCAATACTGTGCTTTTGTGATGTCTCAGCTCAGTAAAAGACTTGTGTTATAGCCTGGAGACATTCAGCTGTGTCTTAAAGTTGGTCAATAACATTGTAAAATCAATGTTTAAGCTCAAAGGCTGCCAATGGGAGATGCTTGTGTTGGAATTAATGCCTTGAGCACAAATTTAAACTTTGCCAAAGTACTCTGAGCCACATAAATTGATTAAAAGGACTTTACTGTAACACTGCAGCATGATGCATCATACAGTAGCCTGAGTGACGGCAGGGGTGGAGCTGGTAGTAGTATGCTCAGCACCTCATCTCACAATCACAATGGCATCAACAACCTCTTCGTATTCATTCTGAACGATAGCATCAGAGCAAATTGTGTCTGGCTTTAATCTCAGGAGAAACATGTCAGGTGAATCTTGATGAAGCTACGTCTTTGCTACAAGCTCTTTAGATGCTCGTCTAATCAAAGCTGCACCATGCCGCTAGCCTGCGGCTCCGCTGTTGACAGCCCCTGGAGGATTAAAGTTGATTTCCCTTTTGGTCAGAGTCGCTCTTGTGAGGGTCCAACTCGCTTCGGCGCTGGGCGAGAGTACTATCCTCGCCACTGATACCTAGCTTACTGTTGTTTGATGCAGGGCATGTCTCAGCGGCGCCCCAGCTCATCTATCACAGTAACTGTGAATGGCGGACAGGGACGGCAGAGGAACAGAGGCAGGCTGCTCCGACCCTCCCTTCTCCACTATATACTTAGTAATCTGTGCCGAGGCTATTCCCTCAATGGAGAATGGAGACCTTGTGTTCTGAGGCTCCAGATGGGCAAAAACAACACAGCACACAGCACTAACACTCTCCAGTGAGAGAACTGGGAATGCTAAGAGGATATTGTGCATGCTACCATTTTGTGTGAAAATGATTAAATTGTAACGTGACGATAATAACAAGTTATATTCTCTTTCGGCTTCTTACTCTGAGAAACGGCTCGTACATGAACACAGTATTTTCTGGAACCGTTTTGGTTGTTTCACATTTGAGACTTCTGGATGTGTCATTGTATTTCTCACTGGTTTGAGGTTGGTAAATTTGGAAAAGGTGATGTCACTCATTTCCATGCACCAATCACAGCTGAGCAACATTTGAATCATAACACAGTGACAGTTGGCAGGTTGTTTGCTTGTGTTGTCAGGCCACTGTCAGTCAAATCTGATCAAAACACACCCACATCATCCTGATGAAACAGATTATCAAATGTTGCACTGTTAAAACAAAGACACACAAAGTAACAACAATAACTAAGCTTTCTGAGGCCAGACAAGGTGTTCATTCTTTGTAACATGGGTCAACATGTCACTGAAGGACTCTGTTTCCTGATTGGCTGTGGGCATTCTCTATCCGCTAAAAGTTAAACTTTCCCCAACTTTTAGTTTGGCTGCATTTTACTATCGAATCACACAGCTGCAGCTCAGAGAAGCCACTGCAGGCTACACTTTGCTGCTGCTTGGTGTGTTTTCAGCATTAAAGCTATAGTTGGTAACTTAAAAAAAAAAAAAGAAATTTATATTTGCTGAAACTGTCACTGTGTTCACACAGAGCTACATGACACAGGTGATCTGTGGGAAAAAACCCTATAATAATCCAGGGGGAGCAGTAGCTCAGTCTATAAGGATTTGGCTTGGCTTGACCTTGACCTTTGACGGACCAAGTATGGAGCGTGCACTGGTAACTGAAGAGGTGCCAATTTGCCCTTGGGCAAGGCACTTAACCTCCCACTGCTCAGACGAGCAGCCCTCATGGACAGCTCCCTCGCTGTGACATCTCTCCATTTAATGCATGTTAAATGGTTTGTTTGTGCATGTGTGTATTCTGGAGCTGTGTGTATGTACATATACTATAAAGAGTGGAGGAAAAAAAAATTCCCCTTCAGGCTTTATAAAGTATGTCCTTTTTCCCGCCTAATGGCAAATTCTAGAATCCACCACACAGTAATGAAAATAACCAATCAGAGCAAAGAAGTCTCCAACACATCTGTCAGTCATTGCTTGAGACCTGCAGCCAAGCTGTCAAACCAGGCAGCGCTGATCAGATATGATATTCTGTTACTGCATGGCCTGTTTTTCAGCTCAGTTGTTTTCAGTAACATATTTTAGTGTACTGTATAGATGTAACAGGAGAAAGTTAGCTATGGCTGGTGGGCAGTGCTTGGTGTATTGTCTGTCTCCAACATTGTAACTGGGTCAACAACTTTCTCAACAATACACTAAAAAATGTTTCTAAAACCTTTGAGGCAAACAAGAGGAAATGCAGTATAACAGAATCTTGAATAGTATTTGATTATCGCTGCCTAGTTTGAAAATGTGAATGTAGTTTGTAAGTAGTATTACACATTTCCTCCACTCTGATTGGTTGTTATATTAGAGCAAAATGCCGTTTGAGGCAAAAGGAGGAGCAGGAGGAGGAGGATGGACATGATGTTTTTTCAGACTCTCTTTCTTATGTAATACTGTAATACTGTGTGTATGAAGTGACACTTGTAGCACATATGACATTTAAAAAAAAAAAAAAATGTTACCAACTGTAGCTCTAATAAATAGCAGATTTTTTTCCTTAACTTTAACTTTGATTCTTTGTTGTTAAATTAGTCACAAAAAATCACAATATAGTTAAATACTTAAGATCTGAAACCAAGTTTTTAGGGGCTTTAATCCATAAAACTACACTGAAATTATGAAAACATCAATTTTAATTGCACATAGTGTATGTACAACAAAGCCTTGACACATACCACACACTTGACACAAATGGATCCAGCTGACAAAGGATACAGGCCTGTCTGTGGCAAGGAAATAGTACAAAACATCAAATAGTGGCCTTTAACTACACAGTTTATTTGCCTCATACTCCATGTAGTTTGGTTGTCTGGCACTGAAAGCCTGCAGGGCAGTGAGTATCCTGGTCACGTCTGCACTGGACAGTTTGAGTCTGTGGCGCAGCAGACAGGCAAACAGATCCACGTGCGGGGCCCCTGGAGGTGAGAGGCGGTTAACCCTGTAGCGCAGCTCCACCAGCTGCAGCAGGGCCGAGTCCTGTGATCCCTGAGTGTACGGGTAGTCTATCTGCAGAATCAGGTCCTGGATTGCCTCGGGGTCAAAGTGCACGCTGTATCCAAACAGCTGCATGCTGTTCACTTTCATATAGCCGATGTTGTTAGACGGCTCCGTCGCCTCCAGAGGCTCATAGTACACCGTCAGGTTCTTGTTTCCTCCTGTCACTCCCACAGGGTCCCTGATACGACTCCTCAGATAAAAATGAACCGTCTCAAAAAAGCTCTTCCATCTGTTTCCCAGAGTTAGAGTCCAATTATAGCAGTCCAAGGGGATATCCAGCTTGGTCCGCTCCCAGTCAGGGTATCGGTGCTGACCTATAGGCATGGTCCAGCTCTCTGAATGGCTGCCCCCGAAGGGATTCACAAAAAGAGACAATGCTGGCTCCAGAGTGCTGTTTCTGGTGAGGCAAAACTGCAGGGTGAGTCCGAGGAGCATGTGAACACGGTTGGACTTCACTCGATTGCTCTTGAGGGTGAGCAGCATTCTTTTCCTCCACGATGGGTCAAACCAAGTGTTAATGCGCACGTCATTGCTCACAAACACACCGTGCAGAGCGATACGTGGGTCGCGCCGCTGTAGCAAGTAGCGCAGCTCAAGGTCCTGCAGGTCTCGGTCACTCTCCAAGCCCAGGTAGGGGTCTGTAGGGTCGGGAATGGCAGGACGGCAGGCTCCCTGGGTCAGTGTGAAGCCGAGGTTGCAGCTCGAGCATCGTGTCCTGTTCTCGGTGGAACAGGAGGCACAGCGAGCACCGTCGCCCACAGAGCAGGGAATGATGCCCTGGCAAGGCGGATGGTTGTAGGGGCAGGAGCAGCTGCGGCTCTCGTCACTGTAAACACCGACCTGGTTGTTCTCACTGCAGTATAAGATGGATAGGGCGTAGCTCAACCAGAAGTTCAGAGGCCTGAGGACGAGATGACAGTCGTGTTAATCACCTCAGTTTCAGACATACAACACTTCTGTATTGGATCTTACTGACTTATTCATTTTTGTTACTTTGAGTCTTTGTCATTGTTTTCTTGAATATGCAATGAAGGGAATGTTTTGCCCATAAAGATTAATCCTGCCTTTCACAAAAAATACGTGTTGTTTTGATGTGCTGCAAAAACAATTTTAGTCATACTCCGACTCAGCTGGAGTTCCAGAAGGAAAATCAGATCAAAATGAATATTTTAATCTATTGAATTCCCCTTCTGTAGTGCAGATGGGTGGGGATGACACACGCAGACTCACTCACACATACAAACAGATGCACATACCCATACATACATACTTATTGCCTCCTAACTCTTTCTTCTTTCGTTGCAAGTTTATTCCACTTCTACCGCAGATACAGCACAATATTTAGTGATATTAAGGGTGCTATCTGTAACTCAGGAAAACAAAGGTGATTGTTGACTGTCATTCTCAGGTCATCAAATGCCAACGCTTTGGGTCAGGCTGTTCATATGCACTGTTCATGCTTATATTTATCAAAACAAATGCAACAGAAGTCATGTAAAACCTATGTAATCATGAGCTAGTTATTCATGAATAACCCATGTAATTGCAAAGGCTGCAATCATGTGACTAATTTGCTGATGGGAGTGAAGAAATAAGTAAAAGGAGTTAAAGTCTGCATAAAGAGGCATGTTAGGGTGGTGGTTGGATCAAACAAACACAGGACTTTCCCCCAGGAGACCAGTGTTTATGTCCCCAGTGAAACCAAGTGAACTTTGAGTTAATTTAAGGTGTCATCACCATCTCTTAATTTTCATAAACCTAATCTTTGTAACTTCATGTTAATTACACAACTTTACTGTAAGTACGTAATGTGACGACACCATCCATGGGTGGGCAACTTGTTAGATATCATACGAAACACTGTATTAAGGTCAGAATTAACACCTGCCAAGCTCCAAATGTGGGTTGATTTTTCTTTTGACAAATAAATGTTTGCCACACATTTGTACCAAAATAGTAATGTAACAAAAAATCATGCCATCACACAAAACGATGTGTTTTTGGCACATCTAAACAATGCCACAAAACTGACCGTCTCAAGCACTCCTAGTTTCACTGCACCGTTTACAGTACAGGGCTTCTTCCGTTCTCACCTTTCACAATAAAAGCCCAAAACTTAAAGATGTGTTACCAGAGGAAACTAATTCACATACTTAGGCTTAGGTGTTGAATTGCTGAATACCTTAAAATAATTTCACTCAGCCTCTTATTTAAGTTGCTATTTGACATATTCATTTATTATTTTAATGAAATGTACTAAAACAAATGTGTGTGACAAAGAAAGCCATTTTATTGTTTTGTCCAGTGGAAAATATACTTTGTTGGTGGATTTTTTCATCTACCAGTCTCATTCGGTGGTGAGGAAAAAATAATTATGGACACTAATGAGGGTACGTTGTCTTGGTTGATAGCCGACTGAACCATCAGTTCAAAGCGTCTGTATTTGACAACCTGGAAATGAGACCTAATTAAATGTTTTTCTCCGGAGTTACAGACAGCACTTAAAAAATACAATGACAATGTAAAAATGCAGATTAAAAAAAAAATCAAGTTTCAAAGGGACACAAAAGCAAGCACAAAAATACCTGGACTTAACCAGTGACCCTAAACTGCTATTGAATTCTTTTTTACAGGCAGAAAGGGTGTGATAAAGACGTGTAATTGGATTGTGGACTGAGAAGGCAGTGCCTCCACTTGACTAGTGAGCTGATGGATTGAGTCATTTAGTTAATTTCCCTGCCAGAAATAGCTATCAACATGGAGTGTCCATGAGAGAGGCATAAATCTCAGTGAAGTTATGACCACAGTGGTCTCTGATAGACTGCTAAAATAGAGTATCCAGGTGGGACTGCTGCTGAAACAGCCGCTGGAACCGTAAAAAAACACAGTAATAAATATAAGCAAATTCGTCATGTATTACCAGTCACTGCAGCTTAAATTCCTTGATGTGATTCTTTTCAAATGAATGGATTATTATATGAGGAATTCTAGGATGTCGGATCGATTGTGATGCTGTTTAAACCTGCCGACATAAAAATGCCTCTGTTTGGCCAAACATGATCCCGTTTGTCTTTTCCCCCGGGTGGAACAGAGGAGCAGCTTTGCTCCTGTCAGCACTTTTCACCTCACTCCACAACTACTTTTCCTCAAGTGCCTTCTAATAAGTACCGTCCCGCTCTACTGCTTTCACCCAGCTCCTGGCGCATAAATCATTTTCATAATTATAAGTTTTGAGGAGCACCTTGGGTTAACAGGCTGCAGTATAAATATTCTCCTCTCTTGTTCTTGCCTTGGCACTTACCTCGGCCTCTGCAGGACTATTTTGGGCTGTTTTCGGCACCTCTTGCTGAGGCCAAAGAGCTTGTTAGCGGTGCGGCGAGCTTTGGTGAAAAGCTGGGCACTACTGGTCTCCAGCTGCTTGTAGCGCTGGAGCAGGCTGGCATCCGTCCTCCACATGTGTTCCACGACAGATGTGTTTACAGCGTAATGGGTTGGCAGTTTCCCAACAAAGCTTTGGAACTCCTCTGGTAGGAAAAAAAGAACATGAATAAGTAAATTCTGCCTGTAGCTATGAGCCTCAGGGTAACAATACACCGAAAAACTGTCGACTCCTCATTGTTTGTCCCAGAAAAGCAAACAGCTCAAGAGGAGAAATAACAGCTGCAACATGCCAGGAAAGCATGTTTTGATTTTCTTTGTAGGTAGGAATGCTGATGTCATGAGCATGTCAGAGAATAATCTCCTTTCATATTTTGTTTCTGTGAAAATGATATGTGTATGTTAATCACCACCTGTTACCTTCCTGCAGTACTGAACACCATCAAAGCAACTAGTCTCTAATTAGACATGAGTGACACTGAAAGCAAAATTGCTATTCCTGCCTTCAGCAATGTGAAAGTAAGGCGGGGTTGCCACGGTGACTTAAATTACATGAGTCAAACACAAAAGAATGATGTGAGCCTGAAAAGTTCCCCGACATTTTTTTTTTTTTTTTGATAGAGGAGAAAACTTTTTAAACTGTGACACAAATAATTTGCACATGCATGTACGCATTGAGGCATTTCATTATCTGCCAGTTTATTTTTATATATTACTTAGTAAGAGGTGTAATTTAAAAGGACAGTTCATCACAAAATAAAAAAAAAATTCCTCTTACATGTAATGCTATTTATCAGTCTGTTTTACAATGAGCTGCCGAGCATTGGAGATCGGCCACAGAGATGTCTGCCTTCTCTATTGTGAAACTAACTAATTAGTGATTATTATTATATTATTATATTGATAAATTATTAGATATTTAATTGTCATTAGCAATTACATTATTTTTTCTCAGTTTCTATAGACCTGGCTGCTTACTGATAACTCGTTAAGATGAAAAGGCAGCAAAACATCTTTTCATTTCCTAAATCCACTGCAGGAACAGCATTTACATAACCTTTGAAAGGAGTCACAATGTAACTGTGTGATGAATGCATGTGCACGTCATAAATGGAAACTTAAACAAATAGAACCATATCCTCAAAAACGCATAATCTATAAATCGCTCTGTATAATGGTTAAAAAATCAAAAGGAATGGATATGAATTAACGTCTTTTCATTTTGTTTCAAAATCATTGAAGATGGAAACTGAAATGATTGGTAATAATAGATTATGATGGAATTTCTTACGACTCTGTCCATCAAAATGAAGGACAACAAGAAAATCGAATGCAGTGTCTAAGGGGAACTATTGTCTTTCTACTGAACTACACTGCCAACCGCACTGCCACACAGAGGGAAGCATTTACTGCTAGCTCACCAAACACCACTAAAGTTACAGCAGTCCAGTTTTCGCCTCTCGTGCATGAGAGGTGCATGCTTCCTTTTGTGCAGTAATACGGTTGGCTGGTGTAGTTTGGTAGAATTAAATAGTTCTTGCATGAAACTGCTCACAAAAAAGTTCTGTGGATTATCTTGAGTAACCAGGTTATGATTTGACAGAGATGTTGCTTTTTAAATGTATTTTTTTCGGTGCCATGCAGACATCTCTACGGCCGATATCTCCAACACTCAGCAGCTCACACCAAAACAGTCTAGACTGAGCAATAGCACCACAGGTAAGAGGAAAACTATGTGTTTTTATTTGGTGTGACCTGTCCCTTTAAAATAAAAAAATGACACAAACCTGAAACACACAGTGCCAACTCTACAGGGGTTTGTGTCAAAGGTGCCTTTTTTCAAACATCAATACATCCAGCCTTGGTACTGTAATAGTATTATTGTATAAACTTGGCTCCTAACAGCAGGTTTGTCCTCCTGGTTTGTGCCTCAAAACAATCAATCAGAGCTGTTGCGAATATCTGCGTAAATTGCTCTGTAAATGCCAGTCGAGGCTACTAATCTCCTGGTATGGTGTGTTTATGGTAATTATAGCACTGTCTCAAAATTAATGCAATAATACATTATTAGGTGCTTGGATGTCGGCCAAGCTTTGTGCAACTGTTGGTCCATTTATGTGTGTAGATGCCCTTTCTCGAGTGCACAGAGCTGAGGGAAATGACTATGGGAGCCATGACTGAGGAGAATACAGTGTGCTCTTATACACCAGGCCTTTCAGTCAATGTCACATAATCAATGAAAGAGCTCCACAATGGTGCAGAGTTACAATCACCAACCATGATAATAAGCCCAGTGGTGCTCTAACTGTGGTGGTTAGCTCAACACAGTAGAGGAATAGTTAACATCATCATGATTACATATCCTCTTTTTTAATTTAATTTTTTGTACGTCAGATTTCTATGCTTTTTTTGTGGATGGAATCAATGCCTTTTCCATCATGAGAGCTTAAATTATTGACATTACTTTAAAGATATTCTATGCATGTCTTTCCTCAACAAAATAATATTAGTCTCAGAGGCTTTGTTTCATGTACTCTGATGACGCTGTTTTTTAAAATATCTTAATTTTGATTTAATTTATGGCTCGTGACTCTGTTACTGCAGCGGAGTACCAGGAGGGGCAAGGGCGGTCAGGCTGTGGCTTGGCCTGCCCCAGTAGCCCAGCAGCCTGTTCTCATTAAGAACGAGCAGATTTCTATGCTTTGATGGTGCTTTTAGTGCAGGATCACAACGCCAGAAGTGTTGGATCCAGCAAATCTTAGACTTTTATGTAGGTGTTTGCTTCCCCTCTGAATGTCATGTTGTTTTTCTACATCTCTCCTTGTGCCTCCTTCCCCTAACCCTAACGATCCATGTCAGCATGTGCATTTGTTGGCGTTACAGCGTTAGTTGCCATGTGCTGTTGTTGCCCAAACATAACCACATGCCTCCTCATCCCACCATGTGCATTTGTTGACATCATAGTAGCGGCATCCTGGAACATACAGACGCAGGAGGATACCTAGAGCGTAATATGTAGACTCGGAATTCCACTGCAAAGCAGCAACACGTGACAACTCGGGATGAGAACGTGTTGGACCCACAGCCGGCTGTCCTCCCTGGCTCACACACCCCTGGGTTCTGGATGCTCAAGTGAGGTGGAACAGGAGGCTCACGGTGGCGGGTTGGATCCCCCCAACCCCTTAAGCACTTGTTGTAGACATGCAGTCCTGTTGGACTATCGCACGCTTAACGCAATCAGCACGGAGACGAGGTGTCTACCGGCAGCTCCGCTCCTCTCTGGGTCCAGGAAGCCGGAGAAGGAGGGATAGAGGGGGAAGCACCAACGGGTAGGAAACAGTAGACTTTTAGAGTCGTAGGGCTTATACGCATTGTGCATTGTCAGAAACAGATTGTGATGACAAAAAGAAAAAAAAGGTGAAAATGAATCATAAATCGGGAGAAATACTGGAGAATCGTGGCCAAGGGAGGAAACCAAGAGAGGGCAATGAAAAACAACAGTCTCCTGGGAAAATATGGAGGGTTGGCAGATGTAACACAGACTTGGCCTGTTTTCCGATGGACAGATGCCAGAGGTCAGCTTTGTCAGCTTGCTACAGCATAGGCTTTTCCATTTCAACAAATGTTACCTTCCTACAAAGAAGCAGTGAAGAGAGGAGGAGTCTGAATGTACTGTTTACAGGGAGTCAGACAATTCCTGCAGAGTATACCTTTTAATAGCTGACATAACTTTGAAATAACTGACATTTTCGGAAATAATTAGCTACTTTTGTCGGGAGTTAGATTGGGAGAATAAGTGTGTTTCCTGAAATGTTGAACTGTGCCTTTCATTCCATTTTTTTTATTGTGATTCCTCACAGCACTTTGGTGAGAACAGATGGACTTTTTTAAAAAATGTCTGTATATTTCTACACATACTGCAGCCCTGAGCACCTAGAGAGCACCAGAAGCCTCATTTGATTTGACACAATGACTGACAGGTCTCTTGATTCAGCGCCTGGCAGCTGGCAATGTTTGACAGCCAAGAATGCATTTAGAACAAAAACAAGACGTGTTTTTCTTCATGTTGGCTCTTAAATCCAACTTTAAAATTATTCTTTTTTATTGAAAAAAAATAAACCTGTATTCTGAAGTCCAGCATTCTGAGAACTTTAAAAGCCGATGTTCCATCCTTGGGTTTTTTGAAAGCCCCATTCAAGCTGACATTTTCAGGTTCCATTTTGGTGTGTCATAGTGAATTAAAATCCCTGACTCACCCGATTCCTCAAACTCCCGGTTGGTCAGCCTCCAGGTGTCTCTGATGCGCAGCAGGTTGTTTTCCAGAGTGTCCAGGTCAGAGAGAGGACAGTTACACTGAGGGAAGTCCGCGCTGCACTCGCACCAGCAGTCGCTGCTCTGGCACACAAACTGGCCCTCAGATTTACAGCCAATGTAGTTTAAAGCTGCCTGAATGAAGCGGCTCTGCAGGTAGCCTGGTAGGATGACCTGCAGCCCTGTGGAAAGTAAAAAGACTTGATGAAGATGGGCTGAGCTCGTAAGAAAAATTAAATGAAATTATTATGCTTGTCTCGTAATAAAAGAAGTTAATGTTATTCTATGTTTTTCTTCCAAACAGCAAAGTCCAAGAAAAACCAAAACTTACAATAAATTGGTCTTTCTAGAATAAATTGTCTGTTAAGCCAAAGCCCGATATTCACAGATTTAGTTACCGCCATCTGTTCCGCCATCTTGCGGTGCTGACATTACTGCGGTGGCGAGTCGCAGTGTTTGCTGCTGCCTGCTGACAGTTACAGCAGCAGACGTCAGTTTTGCTAAATCATTTCAGCTAATTGATGACAAACTTTGGCATGAAATGAAGACATTGTTGACTGCCAAATAACAGTTGAGGTTTTTATAGTAAAAACTATCACCTCCTTCTAAATAGAGCTGCCAGTGTTTTGGTTTAACAAGTGACCGTTTTGGATTCTTGTAGTAACTTGCATAAATGGTTGGGGTTGATAATAAACAGGTGAGTATGTATTTAAATTGCCTTAAGCATACCAAAGGCTTTTACAAGGAGACCTACATTTGTGTTTTCAACAGTTGCCATCGATATGAGTAAACATTGTGTGACTGTGTGTCACCAGTTAAACCAAAACAGCGTACATTGTACATATTTTGTTTGTGAAGATGACTGAATGATATTTAGCCTACTTTCTGGTCATTAGAGCAACTAACGCTATATTTCACAGTAAAACCACAACTAGTTGACTAAGTTAATTTATTCTGTGGTCCTACCTCAACCCACAGTAACATTAGCTCACCAAAAATAGCTTTGTTAGCTAAGCAGTGTTAACTTTGCTGACATTACTTTTTACAATTAATGATTAGTTTCACAATCAGTTTTTCTTAAAAGTTTTCTACTAAGATTTCTGCTACTGCTAGAGCAGCTGTGAACTGCACAGGTTCTTATGTTGTCAACATTAATGTTACAAAGAAAGTAAAGATAAGTGTAGAAAATTGTACACGTCTTAGGACAGCAGACATTCAAACATGAGCGAATTGTAGGGAGATGCACCACTGCAATGAAAATGTTCTTCCAGCACTTTTAATTCAGTCCTTCAAACGCTGTCCTGCCACTTTAAATGCTCACTAAAGTACCAAATTTGTATTCATCCACCGCTGAAAATAGTTCCCAACAAATAAACTATTTGCTCTTGTTTGTGTGATATTTACAAAAAAAATCCACAGTGCCCAGTTATATTTTGAATTTCTAAGCTTTTTGTATTTAAAAAAAAAAGGAAAGAAAAAAGTGTTTATTTTTGGCCCATTTTAAAATGTTTGTCTTTTTGGCAGTGAACACTGGGCTTGGGGCTGAGTGCCTCAGGTTGGGGAAATTGGACATTATTGAGAAAAGGACTAACAAATGGTTTTAGCTTTTTTATGGGATTTGTTGACAATAAGAAAATAATAAAATAAAGCCAGATTTATCCTTTAAAGCAACTGTCTGAACATGAATGACAGTCGATATCATGTTCATATCTATATATCTACTCAGCAAATACAAGGCTGCTGATGCCACCACTATGATGTAGAGAGCAGAATTCTACCTTGTAGCTGAACCTTGTTTTCGGGACTGTGAACCAGTACGGAGCTGACTGTGTCCAGATTGTCATAGTTGCTGCATCCGAGTGGCCCAGTTCTGGTTTCTGTCACCTGTGAGAAATTCAAGAGAATATCAATCTTATTTATTGTAATTGTTATTTTTCTTTTCATGTCATCTCTTGAATTTGGATGCCTCCCTCTTCAAATACACAGAACAACAGTGCAGATAATCCAGTGGCGGTGCTCTGTCGATATGTGCATCCTATCAAGCTACATACTGGCTCTGCACGTTCTTAAAGTATACATGTAATAAAAAGTGGTATAATATGAAATAATTCTGTAACAGGAGCATTATTCCATGGGGGATATATACTTATCCTGATATCGTCACCTTAAATTTCAAATAAAGATGTTAGAATGAGATATCTAAATATGTGTCCAATATTCTTATGGTTCACTTTCCCCTGTTTGTCATCAATATAGTACTGTGTATATATAGCAATGAAATATTTTGACAGGGTAGCACCAATCCGCTTTTGATTGGTGGCATTTTTTGATGAGGCAGCATTACTCAACAAAACACCTTAAACCAAACGACTTTTCAGCAATTTCACTGCTGCAGACAAACTTCAAATGTCAGAATGAAATCATGAATTTTACCTTGTTTGTTTTGCACTAAAACGATTTTGATCATTTGGGAAGGTGGTCATAGAACTCAGACTGAGCTATCTTATGTCGATCTTTTTCTTCTGATGAATATGTTTAATATTGTGGAAAGAGAAACTGGTAAATTTGTGTTAATGTTTGAAACAGTTCATCTCTAATTTCCATGGTTTCCTCCAGAGACTGTATAAATAATGGACGTAGCTAATGTGACATCACCAATTGATTTGTGGACTGCTATTTAAAAGCGCCGAGCTTGGCATTTTGGAAGTTGCCATCTTATATTTTTGGAGCCAGAATGACTGTATTTGGACAAGAGGGTGGAACTGTGTTGGAGCGAGGAATGGATCTGACTCGCAGACTGCAGCGATGCCTTACAGACAGCCTGTCACGCAAGCAACCTCACCCTTAAATAACTTTGGTCCTTAATGAAATGTCAACTAGTCAGTTATATAAAAAAAAAATCAGCAGTACAGTAATATGTGTTTAAATGAACAATAGAGACTAAAACTGTTTTTTGTACCAGGCTGTAAACATGTTTATTTCTGCTGTAAAGTTGAGCATTTCAGCATGGGGGCCTACAGGAATTGACTCTGCTTTTGAACCAGCCTAAAGTAGCTGTTGGATGAACTGCAGTTTTTGGCACTTCAGCATTGGCTTCATTTTTCAGCCTCGGATGTTGCTTTATCTCCTTCCACTAAATGGGTGCAGCTAACTAACAGAGGCTGGTAGTGAGTTGAGGCGACAATATTCAAAATATAAAGGCCACAAATGCAGTTTATCTTTATGGATTTTATTGATGCCGAATTGACCAGAATACTGTCGACATTTAATGCCTATTATCTTGTGTTTCTACAGTTGTTTGTTTTTGTGGACATGTATGGAATTGTTAATATGACATATTTCTTAAAGGGAGTTTGGTAGAATATTTTCCACTAGGAGCAGGATGGGAAATAATCTCAAAAGGAATTTTTTTGTAGTCTGGCATATAGAAACTCCGCAAGCTCGCCAGTCTTTGCATCATTTTATAGTCTGTGAGCATTAACTCACGTTGCAGCCAGTTATCACTTCGAAGTAGTCAAATACCACTGCTTTTGCAGTGCTTTCGGTGTAAGGTCCTGACGCCAAAAGCCACCTTTTGTGTCAGCTTGGTTTGCCACTGGATGTCGGCAGTTGACAACGCGGCTGGGCAGAACCGTTCGCGATGTTATCACATGCTGCTAGACGGCACCTGCCACGGCAGCATGATGTGCTGATGGTTGGTGTCAGTTACGAACGCGGCCAGATGGAACCTGTCGCGTCCACATGATACACCGCTAGATGGCGTCAGATGAAACGCTGGCGGTAGCAACTTTCTCCTAATCCTAAAGATTTGTGCCAGCATGTGCATTTGTTGACGCAGTTGAGGCGGCATCACGAAATGTCAATTGCAGACGCAAAAGGTTACCTGGAGTAAATGAGAGAAGAGAAGAGAAAGAGAAAGAAGAGAAAATGTAGACGTGGAAGTCCACTGCAAAACGGCTTTAAGTGATGATTTGGGATTAAAACATGTTGCAAATGATTGTTAGATGAGGGGGCATCAGACTTTAGTCTTTTAAGTCTTTTCGAGGTCTTCTCGTGTATGGTGGGCATTAGTTTAGTCAGTGATGACGGTCACCAGTCATGTCACACTGACATGACGTGACTCATTTCACTTGTGTATTTTCAAAAAAAAAGTAAAGAAGAACATAAAAAAAAACACTCATCAAAGCCTTTTGTGCCTCACATGAATCTGAAATGCAATGAGTCACTGAGGTAATATTAAAAAGGTCTTCAATTAGAAAGCTTTCCCAGACAGATACATTTGTTCTTATCAGAGAGAAGAAATCTACTCCGACTGAAAAGATTTACTCTGCTGCTTATTTCTAACAGTTATTAATCTTGATGTTTAACTTTGAAATTCTAACACAAAAACTCAAACTCATAACTTACTGCCTATTAGCATAACTTTATGCTCAGGATCCGTCCTATTTCTCACTGAACCCTCAATACCGTGTGTGATTTTAATGAATGGCCATGTATTGCAGGTGCTGCTTTACATCCCTCATAAAACGTAGTATTCATCTCTCGCTCTCTTTCCCTCACTCTGATCTTCAATCTGCCTGAACTCCGCACACCGCAAAGTGGTGAATGAATGGAAGTCCGCCTGGCTGGAAATTAATGGAATGATATTTCTAATCCATCAAGCTGATGCATAACCAGAGAAGCACGTTCTCAGTTCAGGAAGAGGGGGGGCTGCGGGCACTTGTCTTCATCAGTGGCTACTCACTTTAGCATCTACGTTTGCCCCTCAGGCTGATTAATGCGTACACTCTAATGGCCACTTCAGATGATAAAATGGATGATTGGTGTTTTATAGTACAGGATGCAGCTCTGCAGCTCCGCTCTGCTTCTTCACTCTCCTCTTTAAAGCCTGACACCGGGGAGGCAGCAGCTCAGAGACCTTGTATCTTGCAATATTGTTTTGCACTGCTTTAAAACAGTCACTCAATTAGTCCGTAATGGGTGATTGGCAAAGACACGTTTGACCATATTCACATCAATTGATGCGTTTATCAGCCTGATGCAAATCGAGTCATCTCACTTCCTTCTGCATACATGAGTTTTATGTGACAATAAACTGCACACCGAAGAGAGAAAAACAGGATAGATGTGCCGCACCCCTGCAGCTACAACAGGTGAATTTCCTCATGTCAGGCCAATTCTGTAAATAAGCATTTGTTCTTAATCCTACCTGATTAAAGAAGTTATGGAAGTAAAGTCCCTGAGATGGAATTAAAGGATTTGTTCGTGCATGTTATCTCAAAGTTGAGCTACCAAAGTGTCATGAATTTAAACTTTGCTCTACAAACACATGACTGAATCTCACTAAGTGAAGGAAAGATGCTAAGCACTGAATTTAAAGTACTTTTACCTTACTTAAGTACTTCATTTTTATATTACTTTATATTTCTACTCTTCTTTTCTTTTTCCGAGAAAAACATTGTATGTCTTCTCCACTACATTTATTTTGAAGCTACAGGTACTAGTAGAAATGTCACAGGTTTAACATTAATTGGTTCTCCGCCAAGAATATTTTTGACCTGCAGTGTTGCCAACTGCCCACTTTCTCACTATATTTAATGACTTTTCACACCCTTTTAGCAACCTTATTTCTAAAAGTGACTAGCGACAAATTAAGCGACTTGTTCAGACCATCAGGAAAAAAGAGAGAAATATATTGTAATTCATTCCCAGGCATGCCACTCAGAGTAATTGCAGTCCACGGCTGTTTTGCCATCAGTGTGGAGTCTCACCCCCCTCTCCTCTTGTGCCTTGCAGTAGGTGCCGGGCAGGAGGAGAGGAGACGCTGCTGGCTGTAGGAGTTCAGTTGTAGTGATTTTCAATGGTTACATCAACACTCTCACTCTCTGGATTGCAAGTGCTGCTCTATAGAATAAGCACCAGAGCTCTCATGACATTCAAATATTTTGTTAAGGGTTTTTCTATCGAGTCTAATTTCAGGAAAGTACAATGATGTTATCAACATGCAAATGATGTCATGTATGATGTCATCTGGCAACTTTTAGCAACATTTAAAGCTCTTGCTACCTATTTTCATTGGAAAAGAGCTGGCAACACTGCTGACCGGTGGCGCGTGTTGGCCTACAGGTCCGGGTAGAGCGCAGCGCAGAGTGGCCAAGGCAAATGTTAGCCATCCAGTGCAGACTGGAGGGTAGAGCAGTGGGCACTGTTATTGCATGTTAATGCTGCTAGCCAGCCTTCTGTCAGCGAAGCCAACAGAATTTTTAAAAAAAATTACATTACAAAAATTAACTACACCTTAATGGATAGCACTTTAAAATGTGCTAGTGCTCACTGAGTCAACGCAGAGCCAGACTAAAGGGAAAGCCCTCTTGTATTTCCTATCAAAGGCAAAATGAACCAAAACTGACATCCTTAGTTATTTAATTTTCAAGATTTTAAATACAATCCTTATGATCTGTCAATCCTTGTAACAGATTAAACAATCCAGCAGTATAAAAGCTGTTTAATTAGCTCCACCTCTGCCAATGACAACATAAAATAACTGCTTGCATGTCAATGCATCAACAATATATAATAAATCCAATAATATACTAGTATAACATTGTCAGGGGTCAGTCAACTCCACGCTGAAAAACTCGTTGCACCTGTAACCACGCCCAGCAGTGATGTCACAACTTAAAGACATACTTCTGCATCACTGCAGCAAGGCTCGGAGTAAAAACAATAAATAGGCCACATAAATTTTGCTCATGTGGGCATGTCCATATTCAAACACTGAACCAGTATTTCATTGCTATATGTTCAGTACTATATTGAGTCATGCAGGGTCAACTTTAACTTAGCGATGTGTGTATGCATTTCATTGGTCAAAACTGAAATAACTTCCTCCCCTGACGACTGCACAAGTCATTAAAACATGTTCAGTAACTTCAGCTGAACCCAAAACCGAGCCACTCCACCTCGATGCTTCATATCTTCCCATGTGTAACTGCTGGAGGCGAGCAAACCCCAAGCCGGGGAAACTACACAGCTGCCTTCAGGCAGAGACTGCACAGCGTTTCATCTACCAACAGATTGCTGCTGTATTTACAGTTTGACTTGGCTTCCACATACCCGTATGGCGGTGGATGCGATCTGGAGGTGGTGCAGCCTGCGCAGCGTGCTCTCTCTGTCAGTGAAGTAGGAAGCAGCCAGCTGGTGAAGGGCCTCCAGGGTCACCATCCCTGTAGTGTTCGAGGTCCTGTTGCGGCTACGGCTACCATCGGCTCCCGCAGGCGATGACTCCTGGCCGAGCTTCCGTTTGTCCACAAATATTGTCAAAGACTCCTCCCCTGGTGACAGTCAGGCAAAGGCAAGGAGAGCTTCATTAACTCTGACAGAGCAGCACTAATCACCTTTCATTAGTATCTCTTCAGATCGGATAAAAAAGCGCAGCAGTGATTAAGGGCTGTGGAGGAACTGATGGTTTGGATGATTGGAGGAAAAGGCACAGACAAGGTCTCTGCATCTATTAAACTCCTGGGGAACAGAGAGCTTATCCAAGATCATTGATCAACTTCCCCTAATTGTTCTAATTATCTTAATTATATAGGCCAAAATTACATTAAAAACTAAACAGATCTCAGGTCTTCTATAGGAGACAAGTACATTCAACATTTGGAAACATCTGTGACGATTACAGATATTACAGGAATATAAAAAGCAGCCACTAAAACCAAACTACCACAGCAGACTCATTTCACACTAACTAAGGAGCAAGATGTATAAACAATGCATAGGCACAAAAAATGTGTGTACACTATTTCCCACACATAAACTCACAGTTTTCAAAATACCCGTACACTGTAAAATCTCATAGGTTGATATGAGTTAAAATAATCTTGGAAACCGATTGCCTTGAATAAGGAAGTTAAATATCAATACAAATCTTAATTGATGTTTACTTTATATTCAAGTGTTAGGTTTACTTGAATTTTTAGCTGTATTTAATTAATTTTGCGAAGTTGTTGCAACTCAGAAATGGTAGGTGATATTATCTTGTTCTTTCTTAGTGTTAACTTCAGTACCCTAAGTTAGTTTGACTTAACCTGATCATGACGGAGGATTTTAACAATGATGAAGTTAGAAGATCTGCAAGTTCTGCTTGTTAACATGTTTAAGAATATCAAAAATATGTTTGACTAGTTTGCAACTAGCAGAATACAGATAAATAGCACTTGGTTTACTGAAGTTACTAAAACTTTAAAAGATTACTTTTATTAAATGTATTACTTTTAAATTGCAGCAACTTAACAAAATTAAGTAAATATAACACAGTTTTAATTAAACTTAATGATATAAAGTACACACAAATTACGATTAATAGTTATATTTACATAGATTTTTCAAGGCATTCAGTTTCCTAGTTTTTAAAAAAAGTAAAATGAACTTTTCACATTTTACAGTGTATCTTAAGGTGGAGTGTTTAGGTTACCAATTTCATTGATTGTGTTATTCTTATTTACCTTTGGATCATTATTTCCCTGTTAATGATTTGTTAATTTTCTCCTGAATTTTGAAGCACTTTGTAAAGTCTGTTTCAACATGAGCTCCATAAATGAATCATTGATCACCTCTCTGATGTTTAATAATGATGACTGAGCTGGTTTAAAGACACATGATGAATTGGTGGTATTGGGGCTATAAATAGCCACAGCTGTGCGTAATGGCCGTGCATAGTGACAGCTGTTCTGGTGCTGCTCAAGAACTTTGCTGATGAGTCACAATTGGTGAAACTGCACTGCTTCTTTGCTGTTCTCGTCTCTGACGGGCCTAATGAGTTTGAAATGGCCAAAATCGCATGTATTCAGAATCTGATGAGATAGGGTTTTGACATCCGAAGTGTTTTGGTTTCTGTTTGTAGTCCAAGTAGTATTGACCAGTCACGTTTGAATGGCCAACACATTCTTACTCCTAACTCATCACATATTGCCGTTTGTTCAGTGACCTTTTCATGTCTACATATGATGTGCTAGGTATCCTGGATGCTGCTTTTGTAGTGCTTTTTTTTGTAAAATCCCAACAGCAAAAGCCACCTTTTGCATTCGCATGGTACGCTGCTGGATGGTGTTTAAACACTGCCAGTGATGATGCGTCATTATATACAAAAAAAATGTTGTTATTATGGCGTAGTTGTTCTGACGACAGGAGAGTAGTGTAAACTTGCGCCCATGAATGAAGCTTTTTAGATCAGAAGAAAAGAATGTATGTACACATTTCTGTCTTTGTGAGTGCAGATGTTTCGCCATGAGCTGTGTGCAGCTGGCCCCCGGACGTTTTTATGATGAAGTGATGCAATTTACCTTTTTCTTAATGTTGTTGCTGACATTTCTTTTCAAACTGCCTCATCTACAGTGCTTTTGAATCTTTTGCAATAGTTTATTTCCAAACATTTCTCAGTATAACTTTCAATGTGTGCCCTGGAGAAATTGTGTGAAATTGCTACATCTGTCAGTTATTTCATTTGCAGGTAAAACTGTGAGGCCTACATAACAGGTCATTAATAAAATCAATGTTTTTTTTTTCATTTAAATAAAAGGCTTGAGTTTTCAGGGAAATCAGCCAGTGTTTTGGACTTCAGCGAACATAGGGTATATTCTCTATTGCATACAAATTCTCTTTACTTTGGCAGGTACTACAGCTGCCCTCACATAGTATGTACTATTGCATGCCGTATGTACACAATAGGGACATACTAATTCTTCATAACACTCTGAACTTTGACCCTCATACTCATATATCCATTACCATGGAGATAAAAAAAAAAACACCATTTGTTGAGCTTGTCATAGACGGAGATCAACCTGGAGGGCTCTGCTGTTGTTATTTGGCAATGTATGTAGTTTAACCTTTAAGTTATAACTGTATACATTGTGAATTCAATTGAATTGAATTCATTTTTTTATTTATTATGGTTTTGTTATTTTTTTCTTTGTTGGTAATATTCATGTTTTTTTTGTTCACGTAAACAATAAATACAAAATGAAATTTTAGTTCTGTTCATCAGTCACAGTAATGTGCTGTCATTTGTCACTGCGACTTCTCTCAGCAGTCAATCAGCTGTCATCACTCGATGTGACGCATCGGATTGTGGGTCAGAATAGCCACGGAAGCACATTGGCTTGCATATTTAAAATTCCGACCGGATATAGTACTACATCCTGGTATTTTTGGCATACTGCATCTGACAGACTATGTATTGGGACACAGTAAATCTTTTCCTGGCATACTCTATAATATGGTAGTATGGGTATTGGAATGCACAGTGTTGAGTGCAGTTTGAGTTACAGACTGTTCACAGTGGGTGCTTTTTAGCAAACTTTAACAACTTTAAATCCTCTCTTAACTCCAACAGCATGTCGAGGTCATTTAATCAGTATGAGTTTCACCGGCTCTTTTCCCAAACTACAGTCATCCACTGCTCCCTCCACCATAGCTCTAACCTCTTGTCCAAATATGGTCACTTCGGGCTCCAAAATATCCAAGATAGAAACAGCCAAAGTGCCGAACTTAAGGCTTAAAAACTGTGGCAGATTAGATATGTCATTTGAAGTCATTCTGATCTGATGCCCCCATTTGCAAGATGACATTGCTTCTCAGTGTTTTTAAAAGGTGTCGCAAATAATGCTTACAAAAATTACCTATAGATATGACTATTAAAAGAAAACAACTTTGATTGTCAGTTGGAAACCAGAAATAAACATTGTGGTCATATAGAAGTTACACGCTTTGTTGACATATCCATCTGCTCCCTATGAGGTTTTATGGCTTTATAATAAAGTCACGCTACATCTGCTTTTGTTTTTGACAGACAAAAGTTCTAATTGTAATGGCTGCTGGAAGTCCTTGTCTAAACATGAACACAGGTCATATTAGGCATTTAAGCCAACAGCATTCCTAAAAAGGCAATACCAAACCCCCCAAAACTATTCAACTTAAAACTTTTGCCTGCAGTAGACTTCAGCTTCAGTTAGATCAAGTTTTACCATCTACAGCATCAGCTGCGTCAGTCAAAGTCTAAACGTCTTGTATCAAAAGTCGTTCCAGGTGAAACACAAGAGTTATTAAAAAATTCCTGTGTTGTCTGCTGAGTCTGTTGTCAGAGGAGGCGATTGTATCTCTGTCTTTTGTGTGATGGATTTCTGCCTGAGAGATTTTTGAGCACTGGTATGAAATGTTTAAACTATAAAGAATTGTTTTGTCTTTAGTTCTGAGATCCAGACAGCCAAACCGTATGTTTACTGTTGATTTTTTTTGGCCAGTTACTGCATTTGTGGGAATAAGATAAAAGCAAAGCAAGCATCAAAAATAATCCTGGATTTTAAGGTACATCGCCAAAAGCTATTCTCTACCAAATCTGCATTAGGATAGCTCCTTCATATTTTCACGCAGCAGACATTTTTTCAAACCCACACTTCTTCTAATAAAGTACAATTTCTGATTCTTGATTTATTAAATAAAGAAAGGCAAATTGCAGACAAATCATAGTGTACAAAAGTGATGAAGCTCCGTTTGGGGAGCATGCAATTTTGATGGCCAAACAAAAATATAAAATCATGCCTTTCACTGCCTTCTCCAATTTATTTTTTTTACACTAAACCAGAGCGATTTGATGTTTGTTGTGAGCCAAAAAAATACTGATCCAGAAAAATTATAATACGCTTTGTTGTTCAGAAAGCAACAGACGGTAAAAACGGTGCCCCATGTGCTGAAGAAAAAAAAAATTGCATTAGAAACTGTGTGAATCAGGTTTGCTTTGAAGCTCTGCGTACTCCACTGTACCTCCCAGAGTGGCAGAGAGGAGAAGGTGGGTGCCATATTTCTTGATTAGACTCTCTGTAATCGTCTGGAGGGTTGGCCGCCTCCCCAGCTGGCGGATGGTGTGCATGAAGTCAGGGTCGAGGGGCAGAGCCAGGCCGCCACTGCCACCGAAATCGTCCCGCTTCTCCACTGCCAGGCTGTTGACCTTCCATCGACCAAACTCCCTGGAGACACAACAACACACATACACATGCACAGAGACATTTGCTCGCTTAGTTTTGGCCTTTAGTGGTGTATATGGCCCCAGGTGGCTTTTTAACAAGATGTCTAGAAAGCAAAGGAGGAGGTGAATGTGTGTAACATACATTAAAAGACTATAAATAATACTGTACAGTCAGCTGACCACACACATATGCACAAACATCATTAACACACAATGGAGCTGTAATGTTTCCCTTGGGAGCTTTAATAACAGGCCTTAGAAAACCACATACAGCCACCTCGTATATCTTACTCAAGGGAGTATGAGATTAATTTGGGTACTCAGATTGTGGTCAGTTATTTATCCATTGTCAGATTTCACTTTTCCTCCCAGGAATAACTTAAAGTCTATTATAGGGCAGTGATGTGTTCATTTGAATTGATTGAAGCTGGATGTTACTTAACACGATTAATGACACGGCACACAAGTGGTTTGTTGAGGTTTGAAGTCTGTTGCTTTGTCAGTTGGTGCAGTCATGTCTGCTTTTGTTCTGCTACAACTCAAGGCAAAAGCTTAACATGTCAGTCATTTATACAGCATTTTTATCTTTAATTTCAAATTGTCTGTCCACTTTCCAACTATTTCTGATGCAATCTTAAGTAGCCAGGATACTGAGGTCATGTCCCCATTTCTATAGCAACCTCAGGGTTTCCCACACTTGTGCCCGCCAGGACTTAAACATCTGCCTCTATATATCGATTTTATATTTTTGATGCTGGTCCTTTTTTTTGGGAGTGCTATTGGAATATATATAGTTTAGTTAATGATTGCACAACTCCCTTGGAGCACAGAGCATACTCTGGGCACAGACGGAGCAGCAGAATGTCAGGCACAGTAAAAGCGAAACTTAACCATTCATTGGGTCTAAAAATCTGCAGCAGCTATGCCTCTCATATTGTTCTAATCAGCTCTGACAGGATTGACAACTCAATTATCCATCTCGTGACTCAGACTCCTCAATCTGCTGCGGAGGGAAAATAAACTCATGGCGAGTTCCACCTGCTCTGCAATTAAGGACCCACAAAAACAGGGGGGGACACAGAATGAAAAAAAAACAACAACAACACAAACACACAAGATCTAGAAAAAAAAGGAAAAGGAAAACAGAACCAGAAATTTGACCCAGGAGAGTGATGTTGAGGCCAACAAGCAACATCTGTTGCTGTGTTTTTGCCAGTCAGAGGTGTTTTTTAGTGTCACAATGCTGCCCTTCCAGCCATATTTGTGCCACTAAAAGCTGGGTGTTTCTTAGCAACATCTGCAATCTTCTCCTAACCACAACCAAGGGATTTTGTTGCCTATACATAACTACATAAATTCCTTTCTCCATCAAATGTGATGCAAAAAGCTGGCCCCAGCATAATTTTAGTAAAACAAAGGGTTTCTGCTGAAGTGGTAAAATATGACAACTAGAGGTGAGATCACTTCGTAAAAACTTTCTGCAGGCTTTTGTAGATTCTAGTATTTCTCTACCAGGATATAGTATTCTTGGAATTGTATTATTTTTTCTGGCAGTTTACAAATGGACCTGCACATGTACGTCTGCCTACCAGCACCTTGGACACTAACTAATTAACACGTTATATGATGTTTCTTTAAAGCTACAGGTATGGGTTTTGTTTTTTTTAAATAACTCATTTTTGCTGAAATTGACACTACATTCACAAAGTCTGTGAAATACCGTCTCTTCCTACTGCCTCTAATGGCCTCCCATTCACTAGAATTGACCAATCAGAGCTGAGGACTCTCTAACTCAGTTGCCAATCATGTCAGTCACTGTTCATGAACTGCGGTTAAACTCTCAAACTAAGCAGCACTGATCAAATATGAATCAAGATTCTGTTTCTGCATTGCCTATTTCTTGCCTCAAATGTTTATAGAAACATATTTTAGTGCACTGTTTAACTGTAAAATGAGAAAGTTTTGACCATGCGGCCAAGTTGGATGTAATCCATGGCAGTGCCAAGCATCACTCACCACATTAGTATTTATTCCAGTCGGTCTGTTTGAATTTTGGAAATCGAGAAGAGCTGTGTAATTAAATTAATTTTTTTTATCTTTATTCAAGTTAGAGAAGCGCTGAACTGGTATTTAGCTGCTTGGTCACCATAAATCTCTAGTGCTCTGTGGGCCTCACAATGTGGAGTATCAGAGTTATTTCATACCAAGGTAATCAAGCTTTTTCGGCTCCATGCACCCCTGAGCAACTGTATCCAGTCCCCTTACCTGGTGTTAAAATGACTCAGGCTGCCTGTCATAGCTAGAAAAAAAATGTGTATATATATATATTTATATTTTTCAACCAAATCAGAGTTTCTGCTTTTTCAAATTAGCTGAGCTACTCCACAATATTTCCACGTACCCCCTGGATGGAAATCTCTGTTATCTGTCACTGTTGTCTGAACAAGCTTGTCACAGCTTTAAATAACTCCTGCACGGATAAAACAGAACTTATTGTAATGCAGCGCTGCGACTCCCACAGCAACAGAAAGACGTGAAACCAAAATATAGTCCCACATCATCAGCTGCCATCATTTGTTATCTTGTGCCCTTTGGACACAAGTCTCGCTGAACTCTAGCTATTCACAAACCGTCTGGGAGATACTGCTGCTCCTCTCTCTCTCTCTGTTGTTGCCTCCCTCCATAGCATCAGTTAATGTCTACCTCTCCCACCGTGCCGCCTGCTGCTCTGTGTACCTCCCTCTCCTTCTGGGAGGCAATCAAATCACTGCCACGAGAAAAATGATCGGCAGCGAAATAATTGCGGAACCGGGACAGTGTGGAGTGTGTCATTAGAGCCAATCATCATAACGAGGGGACAGGCTGAGTGTCCGTCCCTGGTGGACAGATGGGCGTTGTGGTTCCAGCCCAGGGTTTAGCCTAAAGCTATTTCATCAGCATTCACATATGACAAACCGAGGGGTGTTTGCTGCAGGAACGTAATCTGCAATCTAAACATGAAGGCTTACTGTATGTACTGTAAGCAATCAATAGTGATGAAAACATCTCTCTGGGAAGGGAAAAAATGTATAAATGAAAAGGTTAAAGCAAAGCCCAATCACCTGCTGCTGCATGAGTGACAGCCAAGTGATGCTCATGGTGCTCTTTCAGTTCTTACAGAGGTCAGAGGCAGAATAGCAGTTTAGCCTCCAGGCTATTTAGGAGCAAACAGAAATACAATGAGCTTCTGCAACCCTGTGGGGACTTTGAGATACAGTTATGACATATTTCTAAGAATAAATGCTTTCTTGTTTTTCTCTTGATACCATCTCCCCAAGACATTAAATGATAGGCCAAATGGACAAATGAACTGGTTCAAATTGACTCTCCTGTCATGCATCATCTTGTTACAGCTGTTTTTTTTGTTTGTTTGTTTTTTAAATTAAAGTAGGTTCTCATTTTAGAGTCTTGCTGGAAATCCCTAATCAATCATTCCCAGCAGAGCAGTCTTTAGGATTTAGTGGCATCTAGCGGTGAGGATTACAGATGCTGAGATTTCGCCTGTGTGACATGTGTGAGCTCCCGGTTAGATTGCCTTCAGTGTTCATTGTTCAGGAGGTTTTTAGCAGGAGCAAAAATATCTGCAAAGTTCTCTCCCTCTCAAAAACAAACTGACCAGGCGATTAAAACCTGTAAAATTACTGAGTTAAGCAGTTTCACAAACAATTTTTCGACACATCTGAAATTGCCTGTAATTATGACTTGACTTCAATTATATGTAGGCTAAGTGAGGTCTGTCTAAGGCAATGCGAAATGCAGATCAAACTGCGTATCTTCAGCCATGTGGCTCAAATATGAATTAAGATTTGGTTACTTCATTGCCTATTTCGTGCCTCAGATGTTTTCACAAACAGTGCACTGTTAGTGTACTATTTATTTATAAAATAAGAAGGTTTGTGACCTAGTCACATTCTTGAAAACAGTTGAGCCAAAACCAAGCACTGTCCACTGGATTGAGTAAGCCGGATCACTTGGGGTTTAGGCGTGTCTTTTTTGCTGGATTCAGTTTATCTCAGCTATAACTTTGACAATTTCCAAGCAAAAGAGTGGTATCAATCTTGTCACCTGTTTCCAAAATGTCAAATGGCAATTGTTTGGCTCGTTGCAGAGGGGCCACTAATTACAGTTGCCGATGCGGAAATGTGAATAGCCCCATCTAGAGCAAGAAATGGTTTGTCCATTCTGGGCTGCTGTAGAAACACGGTGGTGCAATATAGCGCTCTTGGAGTAAGAGGACCTCCGTCTTATATAGATATAAACAGCTCATTTTAAGATAACAAAAACACAACAATTGATATTTTCATTTGATTATATTCCCCCAAACCCTACACACTGGACCTTTAAACAGTCTTTGCTTAAAGGTTGCAGAGTCAACTGTTTCAGGGTAAAAGACCCTCGAGCAGTGAGACAGCTAATACAGACGCTGGCTCGCCTTCAACAGTCCGAGCTGTCCGCTCCTTTGTCACTTTCAATGATTTTCACTAAATATGGGAGAGGTTTGGAATAGAAGCAGTCTCAATTCATAAGGGACTATTGGGGACACTCATGCAGCAAGTCTATTGGAAAAAAAAGTGCAGCTGTCACTAAGAGATAAACACCAGAGCCTAAAAGATTCCTGAGAGGAGATAACGAACCACTTGATTCATGCACCTACAGATGTAGACCAAGTATTTTTTCAGAAGAAGAAACTTGGGCCTTGAGGCATTGATAAGTCACCTGCATACATAAAAAAATTGCACCTACTAGAAAAGTGCACTTAATAGAGTTTCAAAAGCATCCCGGAAGCTCAGAAAAATATGCACCTTGTCTGTTCTTTACGGAGCTGCGGCGTGTTGCACAGAGCAGATAGATTCCTCCTGCTAACAGCCACTGTGCGTGAAATGTAGATACAATAGGATTATGAGGATGAATGTATTCTAATAACTAAGACACATTTGCATGTCTTTGTCCCATGTGCTTTATAACTTGACTTTTAAGGTTATTAACTTTGTCTGTGAGCTACAGCACAACAAAGTAGAAAATAACAGCAAACACAACTAAAACAGACAAAAAGAAACCATTTTACTACACGGCCCGCTTACTTACTGATGCACAAATATGAAAAAGACCGAATTAACTAAATCTGCTAGTCTACACAGTCAGACAGGCTAAAAGCTCCACTATTGAAATGCTCACAGTGTAGTATGACGCTGTAATAAAGACAGACTGAAAGAGTGTTGCAGTCAGACCGTGGAGGACTGCGCCCACTGGAATTGTCCATTCCGACACCTTAAAATCAAGATGGCAGATGTTCTTGTTCAAAATGAGACCAAACTATTCTATGGATGTCAGTTTTTTCGACACAGGCCAAAATGTTGCATCCAGTGGACAGAAATGTTGTCTTTACCTGAGACATTTTCTGGAAAAGTTGCAGACCCTACCGGCTGGTTAAGAGAAGTTAGAAGCCAGCAGTGAGCAAAACATTAAATAAAACATTTTTTTTCAATAATTGTGAATCATCACAACCCAGAGAGGTCCTTATACATACAGTCATAAATGTGCTCATAAAATATAAAGCTGATTGTACCAGTGGTCAGGAAGATTGGCAGTGGACAAACATACACACCCACGACACAACGAATGATTTGCTTCAAACTTATGCCCACCAGAGATAATAAACAGACAGCAAGATCTAAAAACCTCTAAATGTATACACCCTAACAACTGCACTAAAGCAACAAAATATACAAAGACTAATGATGAAATAATGAGCACAAACATTTATGTAAATACAAGCATATCTAATTCAGACCCACGTGTAAATCAGTCCCCAATTTTGGATGCCCAAAAATAGCAAAAAAAGCAAGGATACAGTCTACTTAATCTTAACAAAGCCGGTGAGGAATATTTAGACAAAGGCAGCAGCAGCAGCAAAGTGCAGCTCAGGGACACTGCAGGAAGCCACTGAAAGGATGTAACTGTCCACACACTGTCAGGGAATTAACTTCTGCTGGATAATCAAATGTCAGACCCTGAAGCAAAAAAAAAACACAGAAAGTCATCAATTTTTTAGTCAGATTGCTTAAAGGCACGAGCAAAGGGCACACTTTGCACCGCTACAGTGGTTCTTCAGATTTGCTCATCAGCCTGCAACTAATGCTGTGCAGGTGTTGATACCTGTGAGGGCAATCCTGAGAGTGTGCAGTATTTCTATCCAAACACTACAGCAGCTGCTTTCGCTGATTAGTTCCTCACTGGCTCAAAGTGCTCATCAGTTAAATTATCCGGTGGCATGTTGGGTGAAATGAAAACCTGCAAAAAAACTCCAAACTGAAACACCTGAAAGAAACATGTAAATACACATACAACTGCCTCACCTGTAGATCTTGTATCTGGTGCTGTAGCCCTGCTGGTACCTCTCCGCAGCCTCCGTGAACTCCAGGGACTGGTGGAAGGGTCCTTTATCGGACAGCAGCCAGCCCAGGGAGCCGGGGGCGCCGTCGCTTTGTCCGGCGGCTCCAGCGGCCCCGGAGGTCCAGCAGCAGCAGCAGCAGAGCCACAGGCTGAGAGCCGCCCCCTCCCATAGCAGAGACAGCCGCTTATGACTGATTCTCTGACAGCTCATGCTTCACCCAGCGACACCTCATTCTCTCCGGACTGGGAAGAGAGCACAGTTTCACACATTTTTTTTTTCTAATGGAAAAAGTAGTGCGTCGCGCAGATTTTGACAGCATAACTCGGACCTGTGGTATTTGAGAGTTAAATACATGTTTTATGATGCTGAAAAGACACTCACCTGATTTAGCAATAGGGATCAAACGATGCGCTCTCAAGAATAAGTGAACTCTATCATGCGAGAGCTGCGACTAAAACCTCTCCAGTTGAGTGATCCGGCCAAACACATTGAATCGTGATGAGTCTTTTCTCTCAAGCGCTACTCCAACTTGATTTCGGCTCTTGCACAACTTTATTTCGGGAGACGAGCCTCCCGCATCCGCGCGCAGTTCACACCCGCTCCTCGATGACAAGTTGCAGCAGCAGCAGCAGCAGCGGACGCACGAGGACAGTCATCGTGTCCGCGCGGTCACAGATATTTCCAGAATGCAAAAGGTAGATTTCTCCATCCTGAGCGCAATCCGTTTGTATGATCCTTAAAGTTGCTGCTGAATTCTTGCTTGCGTGTGTGAGCTGTTCCTCCCCCCTCCGCAGAGTGAGCTGCTGGATGAATGAGCGCCTGCTTCAACACAGAGAGCTTTTTCTTCCCCAGTATTTTTTTTTTTTTTTTACAAGTGAGATAGCAAGAGGGCGAGCAAGTGCATCATGATGAGGGTGAAATATACAGTCAAGTGCTGAGGTGATGATGATGGTGGTGCATCAGGGCTGCCTCCATCACCATTACAACCTTCCTATAATTCACCCTCATTATTTGCCATCACCGCTTGTTCCTCTCTGAGTGAACGTGCCACATTAAAAGTGTTAAAATGAGCTTGATAATGGGCTAATTATCCCTCAATGTTGTTTTTTCTCCTTTTATTGTCCTGTGCCACAGCTTCAGAGCCTGCAGCATTGCATGACTAAATGATCCACCTCTCCTGTAGTGGCATGCTGGATCTACCAGTGAGAATAATTATGGGCCATTATTGGGGTTTTCTTGGATGATGGGATTCAGGTTCAGGAGTGCATCCTCACTTAGCCACCTCTAAGCATTATAATTTGCAATGAAAAAAAAAACCCAAAACCAGTTTCTCCATTTAAAAGGAAATTCATAATTATGCAAAAAGAAACGTTTAACCCACAATGTGTAAACTCGCTCCAAACCTTTTTAGTGCGAATTCACATCGCTAATGGTATTTCTGCGACAGTGATGGGCGAGACAGGTGTAGGAACAGATGCTGATGTGGATTATTTTTTCCCCACCTGCCTTCCTCGCAGCAACATCACAACTACTTGATGCGCAGTTGACAAATCTCTCAGACGTGTGAGAGCTGAATGACGTTAGAGGGAAGTTAGCTGCCACAAGCCTTCAAATTAGGGTGGAGGAGGTAGCTGGGATGAAGCTGTGTGTGTGTGTGTGTGTTTGGGGGTCGACAGGTACAGCAGATGAATCTCTAATTAGACTCCAGTGTCTGCTCTTCGGGGACTATACAATGAAGAAAAAGCTAAATTCCTCAGCCAGAAGTTGTTTGATGTTGGGGCAATTATACTTTATGTTTGCTAGGAGAAGCTTTTGTCTGGCACTTTCTAGCCATCTTGTCATTATGCTTGTCATTCACACTGAAAACCGGATTGACAAAGGCCTCCCTGTGTTAAATGGGCTGCGAGGAGAGTGTCTGTTATCCATGATGGGGTTGAATCAATAGCCTGCTTCCATTGATTCCCTTTTGCTTTAATGTTATTTGGCAAGCTCCCCTCCGGATGCCAGGGGACGTCTTGTTTTTTTTTTTCTTTTTTCTTTCAAGTTCAAATTAAGACAGTCAGTTCAATAACCAGGGATCACATCTTCAAAGCCTAAATAGCTGTAGTCACCGTCGGTGCAGCTGACCATCTCAATCACCTGAAACACTTTGAAATTTAAAGCAGGGGAAAGTGTTTTTCCTGTAATCTTCCAGCAGAAGCATCTGACTCCCCTGGTACCTGATCTTGGGACATCTATAATGATACAGAAGCCTGCGTTTTGCTTGTGCAACAAAAGGATCGCATTAAATATTCCAACTTGTAATTTGTGTGGAGAAAGGATAGGAGAAATGAAGGAGGCTAAATGAGCTTTTCCCTCCGGGCTGCAGACTGTTATAGTCTCTTGAAATCTGGGTCTTTGTTGTCTGTGTGTGCTGTAATTGAAAAGTTCCAGCCCCCCCGTTCCTCTCTTCCTTCCTTTGCTTTCCTCTCTCTATCCTAGTTTCCCAGCCTGACATCCCTCACTTCCCTTCCACCACCCCGAAACCAGCAGTCTCTCCTTTTCTTTCGGCGTCTTTGCTTCTTCGCTCTATTTGAATTCTCTGTCATCTCTCGTTTGACTCATTCCCTCCCCCCTCCATCTTCCCTCCGCTCCTCGGCCGCCTGCTGAGCTTTAGGACGAATGTAGCCGATTCTGATCATTTGCGCCCCAGCCGTACCGCTGAATCAACCTCTCCCGGGCGGATGAGAAAAGGGCGGGGAAACTCAGAATTGTCCAGGAAGATGATGTGAAAGGGCTTGACGTGGCGGTGGTGTCAATATGCCTCAACACAAATGCCTGTAGCCCGGTAACATGCAATGTGCCAAAGTAATCACAAGTCAGGGATGACATTGTGATTTCCTCCCACATTAGGGAGTCAGGGGAAAGAGGTTCAGCTGCACCTCATGACATGAAGGCTTTGGCATGAAACAGGACTGTCTGTGTGCATGTGAAGCTTGGCTTCGTCTCTGTTGACATGACATAAAAATGACTAATTTTTCTCAAGAGCTCTGGCATCTCTCACAGAGCTCTGCACACTTCTTTCTGTTTCAACTGATAACACCCCCTCCCCGACAACAAATGTGTTTTTACTAAGTAATTACTTTTCCTGCACCTTTTATTGTGAAAGAATGAATTGAAGTTGATGAGCACAGTGTAAAGCAGATCATAGACACACTGTGTGCCGCGTGCCCATTGTTCTTTGAAAGTCTCTCCAAAATGGAAAGGCTACGCAACTTGGCAGGTGGTGAATGTGAAAGCACGAACAAAACGGAACGGATGATGATGAGGTCTCGGCTTTGTTAATTCCATTTAACCCCGGAGTGAAGACGGCGATTGGACCGAAACCTCTCTAGTGTGAGTAATTGGACAGGCATTACAGAGAAGATGTTTGGAAGCGAAACAGCAAATGCCCCCCTGCGCTTGCTTGCGAGTGCGAGTGGGGCAGAGGCACATTAGCAACCGTCTCAGCACATTAAACATGATCGCAACGCTGAAATTTATTAAAATAAATGAATTCAGGTTTGATTAGCTTCCCTTTTGTTTTGTGAGTGAACAAAATAGTGTGTCAGCTCTGCTCCTGCTCTTGCCGAAAGTTGGGGGAGCAAACAACAAATGAAAAGTGCCGATGGATGTGAAAAGAAAAATAGTGTTATTTTCCAAACGCGTCCGGGGCCTACCTGGTTGAGCGCTCCGCAGCTCTCTTGGTTATTCAGGTCAGGGAACACACATGTCCGAGGCTTTGTCAAAGCTTTGGCTTCTGTGGCCCAGCTGCTATTTTTGCTTCTTCCCTGTACATGCCCTTTCATTCTTGAGTCACACCGGAGCATTGGAGGGCTGACCTAGAATACTGAAAGCTTGTCACACAACAGGACGGGAACATATGTGCTCAGAAAGGTAACTAAATAGCAAAACCACTCAGGAAATAAAACTGCTTTTCCATCTATTGAATAGCCACATGATACAATAGTCATGCTGATAAAATGTACTCGGAGATGATTGGTGCCTTTGAATGACATTGGAAAAATGTGCAAAAATGCACTTTGTGGCCTCGCTGGGTAATTATTTATTGAGTGCCACAGTTCAATCTGCTGCTTATGAGGACTTTTATAAAGTGGTGGCACTTCTCATAAGCACTTAATATTGTTTTTCAGCTTATGTTTCTCTGGTAATGTGGTGAAAACCAAACAGACCCGCTTTAATCTGTATATGGAAATGAGTTTAATTTAGAGGCAGTGTGTTTATTTACACACTCCTGTTACTGTTGAATAAATAAGAGTCTCTTAGTCACTGTGAGGTTATGGCACATAATGAGAGCCAAAGGGTCAGGACATTCCTGATAAATATCCGCAAAAATGCCTGGAGAAATTAAGCTCAGGAATTTTAGAATTTTAGCACAATTTACATCAAAAAAATGTGGTAGACTAGGTCTTGTGGCATGTTTTGGTTTTAATTAAATTTTTAACTCATGCCACCAGCCCACTTTTCCACTCATCACACAAATTGCCATTGTCCAATTAAAAAGGAATTCAGTATATTTCCAACGCTTTGCAGGCACGGTGCAATCATTTTGAAACCACATGTGCAGCAGACGCTACTACTAACACTACTGCACTGTCTGAGCCATTGCAGGATTACAATTTCCATTTAATATTTTTTATATTTCAGTTAACCAGCAGATAAGCAAAGTTCACGGTTCGCAGTTTGTTAGGACCCTCAGCTAGTGTTTGATAGCTAGCTGTTACCATGTGGTATGTAAATTTGCACACAACCCACATTGATTGTATTCTCAATGATTCTCCATTAGTTAGCTGACTAGCGTGCTATCTCACAACACTGCACATTTTTTATATATATGTGTGTATATATATTATATATATATACTGTATATACATGTAATTTTGGGCCTTTTTGCCTTTATTTGATAAGATAGCTTAAACATGAAAGGGGGAGAGAGAGGGGAGCTAATGGGCGTCCCACTTGAATGTAATTTGACAAATTAATGGATTTATTTGGCAAATATCTGCTGATGATATTTTAAATAGTTTGTCTCTAACTGCATTGTAAATACAGAGTTTTACTAGAAATCGGCAACCCCTGCCTCCAGTTTTCATGCTAGCTAAGCTAACCAGCTGCTGGTGGTATAGCTCCATGTTCAGCGTACAGCCACTGGCACTGACTCAGACAAATATCAACTAAGTAAATTTCCTAAATGTCAAACTTTTCCTTTGACATCTTTAATTAACTCATCTCTTTGTATGTCGGCGTGTCTTTTTGTTTGGAGGAGTATAAATAATTTATGCAGAGGTAACCTTTTCTAATGTGAGAACTTTAAATTGCTGACAAATGTTTAAGTTCAAAGTCACTTACAAGCAAGTTACAGAGTTACTGTGCTCTGAAAAAAATCATTTAAAGCAATAGGAGCATAAGGTTTGGAAGGAAAATGAATAAAAAGAAACTGAACGTACTTTGCCATTATGTAAATTCTCTCTCACTGGGACGCCCATGCAGTCACCAGAGTTCAGGAGAGGACAATATAGTTACTGTGAGTCACTTTTGTGTTCAGAGGAGTTTTTTTTTTCTTTGTTCCCTATACCTCTTTTAATGTGATCATTATTGGGAAATTGGCTGTTAATTTTACTGCATTTAAAAAAATAATGAAAAGCTAGTAAAAAGCCAGTTAATTCTTCCATTCCTGTTTCGTTATATAACTGAAACCTAATTTGAATGGACTGAATGTAAAGTAATTTGAAAGTTTTCTAAAAAAAAGAAATGCATGCATGACTCCTTGCCGTAAGAGCCTATTCTATGGTGAAAAGATTCAAAAAGTCACATTTTTTTGAAGGTACACACCAAACAGCCAGAGCCTTGTGTGCTACCTTTTGGCATATTTTATTATATTTCTGTAAGGCTTCAACATTTTGTTTAACAGAATAAATTAAAGCTATTTTCCTGTTAGAAGATGAACAGTCACCATGACCTAAGGCCCATGCCAGGGTTGTTTTATTGTTCCTTATATAAAAGAAAAATTCAGCACTGTTGAATTTCAGTTTTGGGTTACTAGGAAAAAAAATAACTATTCATCTAATACTTGTCAAGCAGAGATCATTCCCGACATGGAGACAATGAATGAAATAAGCAATTGATGTTCATCAGTTAACACAAATTCTGCTCTTTTCACTCTCAGTCGACAAAACAGAGTAAAAAAAAAACAGTGCATGATAATAACCATTTTAGGTTTTCTGTCATTGGTACAAAGGCATGTCCTCTGCTGTATCACGTCTCATTGCAGACGTTTTTGTTGTGTGTTTTAGCTTACAAATGTGCATTTTATATTTAGATTTTTTTTTTTGTTTTTACTATGATCAGTTAGTCACTTATTTCCATTAATTTTTAGTCAATATGAAATACAAATTGTACATTACCTTGCACTTCTCAGTGACCCTTCATTCTATAACCTTGATATTGTTGGGATCAGTGAGTGTTTAATACATGCTAAATACTCTCACTATTTCATAGTTTGTGTTTTTTGGGAAAAAAAATTCTCATTGAAATGCTCTTTTTTAAATGATATCTAATTGAATTTGTAAGAATTTAATGATAGACTGAAAGATTTTTATTTTGGCCGTTTGGCTGTGAGCTATTTGTGAACCACTGACATATTAGCACTATTTTTTATTGATGGGGCAAACTTGTTAGAAAACAGTTGCCTATTTAGACATCTAACAGTTTCGAAACAAAAACACATTCCCATCCTGAGTTTTCAACTATTGACACTTTTTTGTGCCTTTGGCGTGTGACATTGACGCTAAAGGCACCCTTTGGTGTCTTAATGTGATACACCCTTTAATGTCTGCATGTGACCAACAGCTATCTCCCGGGTAAATCTCAGGCTTTTTAGGTTTAAAAACACACATTTTTGGGGGGTTAATATAAGTAAGTAACATGATGTAAATATGTCTACTGTCACCAGTGCTTGACAGATGGACATACATTACGTTGTCTTAGTTTTAAACACCACTGGCTTTTGGTTTAAAATAAAATAAAAACATGGACCTTAGAAACATTATTAAACATTATTACATACAGTGAGATGGGTAAGAGCAATAGAATCCAAGGCTATAGTAAGTTTTTCCTACTTTCCTGAATCCTTTTATCCCATATTAGTACTGGCAAAGTTTACCTTTAAATATGTTATAGTTATACTGCTGTTTAAAGATTTAAAAAACTGGCGTATCAAATATTTTATGAGAACTTTTTTTATTCCGTTGGTTTACTAATTCATTCATTTGTTAGACTGCATCCGGTTGTCCCAGAAGCTATAAATATGATTTTTTCATGCTTTCCACTTTGAGCTGTGAAGAAGCACTCTGTTGCAGAAATGTCAGCTTATGAAATAAAGTCTTTACGCTTCATACCTGTCATTTTAAAGTGCTTCCTCTGCATTCCTCTCAAGTGACTGCACTTGTTTTTTCCTTAAAGTTCAACATGCTTTCGAACAATATCCCATGACAGCTACCATCTTGTGTGCTTTTTGTCTCTGTTGATTTATCATCATGGGATAACGCAGCTGTAAGTGCGGCTTGATTTAAAAGCTCTGCACTGCATTACAACGTTGACTTAACCTTGGCAAAAACAACAGCACATACAGTGTGATGTTCACGGTGATGGATTATTGATCTCAGGCAGGCTACACATCTCTGCGAGTTTTTATATCAAAGAGACAACAGTGGCGTCAGATGGCTGTGTGGAAGGAGGTAAAAAGTACAAATACACCTGATTTGTAAAGAAGCTAAAACATGCACAAACACTGGCATAGTCTTACAGCCATAGCTCCTCATCAATAAATAACTTGTGCTTTTTCTTTTTTTCTTTTTTTTTAAACTTTAAATCATTTCAAATCATTACTGCTCAGTTGCGACTGTGAAACACTAATGAACTTGCACTTCCCATGCTGGGCCGCTCCATTGATTGGCACAGTTGACCTCAGAATCAGGGTCGAGCTCGCCGGGTGTTTGAGTCAGACAGCCGACCACTCAGAGACACAAAGAGAGCCACTGAGGATTATTTGATGGACTATTCCGTACTATAAGGAAGAACAAAGTCATCATTTGATTATTATATAAGATGAATGTTATGAGTGCTCTATCTGACAGCCTTGCAATGCTCCTCATGCATCATAATTGCTCATAATGTATTTTTGTGAGCCTTAGCACAGGAAAAGCTTTGCAGTGAATGTGTAATGATTCCTCGGTCAGTGGCGCATTAACACGTGGAAAGAAAACATCATGAGCATTTTTTCCAGGGCGGTGCCATTTGAATACATCACATCACGTCTAATCCAAACAATTGCTAATATATCCATCCTCACTGTGGGCAAAGCTGTGTACACACTCTGAAACCTCTCGCGCCGTTTCCAAATAAACCAGATTGCTGGCTCTCCTGGGCCACTCCAAACTTTTTTCAAACTGTACAGGTGGCAGTTTTCTGAAACAAAGTGTGACCTTCAGCTCTCATTATATTTGGTAGTGTTAGTAATTTGCTCGAGATGGGGAATTCAGTTGCCAAAAACTCTCCTGCAAGAGACACCCACTGGCTCATTACACCAAAAGAATATATAATGATGTATTCTAGCGGCAAGGTCAGACTTATTGTCTACCCTTTGGTCAGAGGAGACAGATAAACATTTTTTTCTCCTGTCATGGTTTTATAACGTCCTCTTAGTTTGATTTTAACGATGTTGTGATGCTTTGTTCGTATTGTCAAAGTTGCCAAAGGACCATTGTTTGTACTTTTTAACCACATTATGACATGTCTCAAGGGAAGACCATGTTGAAATATCCCAGCAACTATTGAAAGGATTGTCCAAAAATTGTGTACATGCATTCATGGTCCCAGAGGATGAAACCTAATGACTTTGGGACTGATGTTTCCACTAATGCCACCATGAAGTTCACATTTCTAATGCTTAAAGAAATGTCTCCAAAAACTATTGGATGGATTGTCATGACATTTGGTTCAGTCACATCCTCCTCAGGATAAACTGTAATAACTTTGTTGATCCCTCAACCTTTCATCTAGCACAAAGTTTCCATTTTCCCCATACTTAGTGCTTTATGACTATAAATATTTTTCCAATGTAAATGTTCATTTAGAAGTCTCAGCAGAATAAAAGTCAGCTACTTTAATATGCGATTTACTGTTTCAGAGCTATATTTTACATCTGTGCTTCAGTGCTGGTATTTGAAGGGATAATCACACAGAGAAGCAATGCAAATGTCAGCATTCAGTGATTGAAACTATGGAACGTTGTTTTGATATGCATTTCCATGGTAGCATGTTGCACTTTTATTGATGTTTTTTTATTTATAGTACAAAGGTTTAGGTGTAGAGAGTGATAGAGCTGTTTACATTATGATAGGTATGCATTTGTATTTATTTATATGGTTATTCTAACATTTGAGATTTAAGGTACGTGTGTTTCTCAGTACTCCTCTCTTTACAATAAAGTACAGTAATACAATAAACTGCTGAACTCTGCACACTAAACAGAGAGACTGTTTAATAATGGACGTAGCTACTGTGACGTCACTCATTGGTTTGATGAATGCTGTTTTGAAGCCTTGAGTTTGGCATTTCAGCCGTTGCTGTCTTGGTTTTTTGAGGCCAGAAGTGCCCATGTTTTGGATGAGAGGTCGGCGCTGTGGAAGAACGAGGGATGGATCTGACTCCGCCTGGCAGACAGCTATAGAGACCAAATCTGTTTTTTTTGCCACTTATTTCTGCTATAAAGTTGGGCGTTTTAATATGGGGGACTATGAGGATGGACTCGGTTTTTGAGCCAGCCCCCAGTGACCATTGGAGGAACTGCAGTTTTTGGCACCTTTACATTGGCTTCATTTTTCAGCCTCGGAGGTTGCCGCTTGGCTAAACATCAACATTTTGTCACTGAGCATGTTAGCATGCTAACACTAGCAAGTACAGACTTGCAGAACCACTGGCATGACTGTAGACTGGTAATCTTTTTTGTATTTCATTTTAATAAAGCACATTTTTGCTTCTCAAGCAAGTTAAGTCCTTGTTTCAGAACAATACATGGGGCACATTTACACCAGGAGATCATGTTACATTTTATATTTGGCAATGAATTATGCAGACTCCACAAAATACGACCACATAGGCTATTACAGTTATGACTATGTTTGCGCTAGCATCATCTTACAATACATATTTAGGCTTTGTTTATTGCAGCGTCTAGTGGCTGTAATGATCATGATGACAGCAAAGGAGAAAGTCAGATCATATAATATAAAGAGCAACAAAATCAACACAGGGATGAGGTGTTGGGGGATGGGTCCAACAAATATAGGACTTTGACCCATTACACAGCTATTCTTGTTCTGTGTGAAACCAGAGGTCAACAATGAGTTGACCGAGGCTATTTTAGCGTACTTAGCTTAAATCATGTACTTAACATTAAGTATGTAACGTTAGGTTATGTTTTTATGTAGCTGTTTATTATGTACCTTAAGTTATGTCACAAACATATTTTAACCCAAACCCTTATCTTTTTCTAAAGCTTACAAGATGAAACCCAACCACAGACATTTCATTTTAACCACTTGTTTAAAAATGCGTCCATTCATGTTGTTTTTGTGTTGATCTCCTGCTCAATTTTAGAGTGCAAATTCAAGTAATGCTGCAGTGGGTGGGTAGAAACAAACAACTTACGTGGGTTGGAGGACTTGTTGGTTATGCCACTGTTATTGACGTGAGGAATTGTTGGGTTTTGTGCTGAAAGACAGACACGACATTCACTCTGACCTCCTTGCTGTCAGGATAATCTGCCCTGTCAGCTTTCATAAAGAACCAAAGGACACTAAAAAGAGTCTTTTGACTCAAACTAAGCCTCTTACTTGAATTTTAAGTCTTTGCTCTTTTCATGTGCTCTTCCTCTCCCATTTCCCGTCTCTGTGTATATCTGTCTGTCTACTTATCTATTAATCTCTGCCCTGCAGCCTCTCACACTTAAACCTTTCTGAAACGTGTTTGAGGAGAGAGCAAATTTGTTGTAAACACCCCGATTCACTTTGCAGAGGTTAGTTAAAAATCCGTAAGCATCTGTGCCCAGATGCAATGTTTTCTGTCGCTCAGTGCTCCTCCTGTCTGCAGCACACCTCTCATTATATGGAAATCACTCCCTCCCTGTCACCATTACCTGTGTATGAGCCGCTGGTCCTCATTAACCTCTTCAGCTGCAGTCGTCTGTTTGTCATGACAACTCTAGCACCGCACATACCATGCATGACACCCGTGCTTTCATGTACTCAGTTCTTAGGGAGTTGGAGACAGCGGATGTGAGATTACGCTGTCCAGTGGATGAAGTGTGTCCAATCCTGGAAAAGAGATCGAGAAAGAGAGAGGCAGACTGTGTGTGTGAGGGTGTTTGCATGTGTGTTTGCGTGTGTGTGTGTGTGTGTGTGTGTGTGTGTGTGTGTGTGTGTGTGTGTGTGTGTGTGTGTGTGTGTGTGTGGACTAGTTTTGTTTTGCTTGAGCGTGTCATTTGGAGCTTTGGACTTTTGGGGGAAGTGAGGTCATTTTGGCCAGTCCTCAATTCACCCCGGTCCACTTGGTAGTGGAGGATTAGGATTTTTGGATTAAGGATTAATTTTGAAATTAGGTTTTTTTCTGGGTAAGAATTCACGGCAAGAATAAACTAGAGAAGTAATGTTAAACACCTGCACATCGAAGTAGTTTACATTCATCAGTAGGTCCTCCACTTCACTTGCTTTGGCTTTATTAGTTATTGCAATAGAGAAGTGTGCATTTTTTGCTGCATGCTCCATTTTTAATGTGTAGTTATAATTACTGTACAAGAAACGTCAATAAAAACCTCAGGCTTCAGACTCTGCTGGAAACTCTATAGTTTTTCTTTTACTATTGAAATGTCAGACAGGGAAACATGTCATCTTAGCTGTTAATGTTATTAATTTCTCCCCAGTTTCGGATCACATTCCTGCTGGAACATGTACAGTTGTGTTTAGAAGCTTTACTTGGTCATTTTTTTCAAGCTATACTTCATTACAGTCTACAAGACACATCAAGATGTAAAAGACCTGGAAATGCTGACCAGTCAGAGCAAACCATGGATGTATTAAGAGAACTGGTTACAGAGTTGAACACGGGGCTGCGTTCATTCCTATGAGAGTTGCTCAGTGTTGCATGATGTCAAAATGGTTCAAATGCTGCTTATAAAATTAGCCAGATGATTCTGGGGTGTGGCCAATAAATCATGCGCAGCTAACTACTGCTGGCTGAAAGGCCAACCTCAGGTCTTTTGCTCTGCTAACTTGGATGCGTTTAACTGTTTGGCTCTTCTAGATTTTTGAAATGTTACGGTATTGAATAGATCCAATCTTAGTAGGAAAAAAGTCATTCTGCTGGCATTGACCTCAAAGCACTACTGTGCCTGAATGCAGCCTTACAGAGCTTAAAATGAAAATATGTAATTATTTATTTAGTATTTTCCACCAGAATTGTGTTAAATAATTGAGCAGTTAAATAGTAAATAAAATATTCTGATTTTTTTCATCATTTTATAGTTTGGTTGTTGGCTAGTCGAACAACATCTTGTGTACAAAGTTCTACTGGAGGGAATTTTGGACTCATTATTTCAGTATTTCTCAAACCGAAGTGCCTTTTAGAGAAATATTGTGGTATGGGTTAAATGTCTGGAGTCAAATAAACCAAGAGTTCAAGTTGCCTAAACCTAAAAACGTAGAATGTGTACTCAAGTTCTGTGCATTGTAAGAAAAATATAAACACAAGGCAGCAAATAAATTCATTCCAAAATGCATGTGGAAAATCATAAAAAGTAGAATATGAATGTATTTTGTCTGAGACAGAGTTGTTATGTGTTAGACCCCTATCTGGCCCTCAGGCCTCTGAGCTGCACACTCTGTGTGGGTTAATGAGTCATGATAGTCCAAGAAGTGGAGTCTGGATCTACATCAGCTGGACTGTGTCCACTCTGCAGCCTCTGCATTTTAATAGACAGGTTCACTGTAGGACAGTGTTATCACCCAAATACAAATAAAGAGACTGGAGTCTATCCGTCTGAATTATGAGCCACACTGATAAGTGTGTTTCAGTGGGTGCTATTATGCTCATTTTCAGGTTCATATTTGTATTTTGGGTTTCTACCAGAACATGTTTACATGCTCTAATGTTCAAAAGCACTTTATTTTCCTCTTTCTGTCTGTGCTGGAACATCTGTGTTCATGCTCTGTCTGAAATGCTCTGTTTTAGTGCCTGTCTTTTAAGCCCTTCTCCTGAAAAAGCCCAGTATACTCTGATTGGTCAGCGTTTTCAGGTCGCCTGCATCTTGGCGCCTCTGCACTGGGAAATGACTGTGGCGGAGAATAAAGGCGCCTTCAACCCTGAAAAATTACAACCGGAAAACAAAACACAACCGGGCATGTTAATTTCCAAAATCTGGAAGAAACTTACAACATTGACAGCCAAGATTCCATATTCCCCTGACATCAGCATATACCCACATGTAGCCACATGCAGCATGGTATTTGTAGTCCAGAGGTAACTGTCGACCGTGAAAAACCACTATTAAAATCTAACAAAACTGGACATGTTCCAACAAGATTATGATTCAGAAGTAGGGAGAAATTAACAACACTGACAACCAATATTACAGGTTTCCCAGATGATAGCATGTATAGGCACATGCAGCATGGTACTTGCAGTCAGGAAATGACTGTAGCAGATAATAGCAGTACTTTCTATCATGAACTATTACCAATAAAATCTCTAAATACAACCATACATGTTCCAGCAGGAATATTATGTAAAATCAGTGCGAAATTAACAACACTTGGATTAAACATTTCTATGACGTTAGCATGTAGCTACATTGTTTTTGCAGTCAGGGAATGACTTTGATGGTGAATAGTGGCACTTTTTATCATTGGAAAAATCACCAATTAAAGCTTCTAAACATAACTGGACCTTCCAGGGACTCACAGGGATTACTTTTATATACATTTACCTTGTTATCTGAATCTTTGGCCACATTTAAAATGAACAGCTGACATTGTAACGTTATGTGACATCTAAAGGCATATCAGGTCAACTTTAAAAAGGCCAGCGATGCATTAATTCAGGTTATTATTAGTTACTTTTTATCAAAAAGGAGGAAGATCTTCTGCTGCTGAGTTGTTAACGGCTGACCTGAGATTACTCATTTCCCAAGGGCATACACTAACACATCTTATTACTTCTAAAGAGTGCAGTCACACGGTATTTTGATATCTGAATGCTTTCAGGTGTAATGTCAGCTTCACCAAAGGTCTCTTTGATTGCTAGTTGTCAGTTATTACTGCTGATGTTGACTTTACGGTGACCAGCATACAGATCAGAGCCCTGGTCTGGAGGTGATGTGAGACTGCTGACATGACACTTGTGGAAATGAAACGAGAAAGCGCCATCACCTTTATTGTCAGGGGTTACATAGAATGAAACATTAGTTGTATTGGCGTCGAATACTGGAATCTGAACCGAATGAAAGCGCTTGAAGATTTGGAGATATTAAACACAGGCTTTCAGATAAAAGAAGACTTGTGATTCGTTACAATAGCATGCGATGGCCTGTTTACTGCAACTCTCTGATCAAAAGGATTCTAATTTTTACAGCTTTAGTTATTAAGATTAACAAACTTAATATTAAAATGTAAGTGATGATATAAATAGAAGGGGATCAAAGTGTTGTTTTTTTTGTTCTTTGTTTTGAAGTGGGATGCTTTCATAAGCCCCTTGGGTTTTTAATATCACCTGCACTAGTTTCACTCTATTTCCCCTCTGTGCATTTTTTTCCCCCTGCCACTGTATTTTAATCGTGTTTTTCCTCTAACTTTGTCCCTGTTGCGATAAAATGATCTAAACTTGTTAACCTTGGTTGAGCACTCTTCAGCACCACTGATATGACAGATCATCCCACACAGCTGAAACCTGACAAAGTTCAGCAGCACTTTAAGGTAAATTTCCACCTCGCTTTCAACCTTTTGTCTAAGATGGCACTCTTGTATGTATAAGTGGATTTCAAGGGCCTTTCGTGGCATTGAGTGCATAAAGCCGCAGACATTTTTCAGAGCGAGTATCTCATTTCACGGTGAGTTTGTGGTGTGCGTTTTTTTTATTTTTTTTGTCTCTTGGCTGTTGGAGGCTGGAGGAGAGGTGGCAGGGACTCAGAGCGCAGGTCATCGATCCCTCTCAACTGGATCCCTGGGAGCTCTGGAGACTGAGAGTACATCTGAGGGGAGTGTGTGTGTGTGTGTGCGTGTGTGTGCGTGTGTGTGCGTGGGTGTGTGTGTGTGTGTGTGTGTGTGTGTGTGTGTGCGAGTGTGTGTGCGAGTGTGTGTGCGTGCACTGACAATATACATGCCTGTGTCTGTATGATGGGGAGTAGGTGGGTGCAGTCTAGCTTGCAGTGCCTCAAAATAGAGTGAAATTCCTTCTGGGATGTTAGAACAAATATTAGTTCAGAGAGATGTGACACTCAGCAGCTCAGCACTGATTTTAATGTGAAAGTGAGGCAGCAGTTTAACGTTAAAGCAACACTGCCCTGGAGGAAACATGAGTCCACTTATCACAGGACTTTGCAAGCTATCACACCTAATGACAAGATATCTATCTGCATATCTATATTGGAAAGTCTGAGCTTATTAAGGTTATCCAACTGGTCTGTGTCAACATATTTCTGTGTCTTGCCTCTGAGCACCATATCTGTTGTAATAGAAACTCATTTACTGATACCTCATTAAGACTAAGCCAAACAGCAAGTGCTAAAACACCAGCAGTGAAGCTCATCTGCATTCCAAATGTGCAATACAAATGGGAGTATGAAATGAACACCGGCACAAGGCGTGAGTCCCCATGCTTCACTAAGCTAAATTAAAGAATTTTTGCGCGCGCGCGCACACACACACACACACACACACACACACACACACACACACACACACACACACACACACACACACACACACACACACACACACATATGTGCCACTCACGCAATTTCAGCTTCCCCGACACAAACAGATATTGACGCACAAACATGAACGCACACTTGCGATTTGTCTGCAGCTTAAAAAGAAACCCATCAAAATATTTCTTATAGCCATGGAAGCCACACGATCAATATCGAAAGTGGTGGAGTGGAAAACTATGAGAAAATAAAGAAGAATGCAGTTCAGAAGAGGAATGTTTTTGTGTTTTTTTTCAACTGTATTGACAGCTTTGGCGTGGCAGGAATCTGTATTTCTGTCTCTCACATTGCAGTATTGATTTGGCTGTAATCATGTGGGCTTCATATCTTGTGAGTTCTCATCACATTAATTATTTAGTCCACTGGCCTAAAGATACCTGGAAGCAACAGATCTGACTGCAGCCACTGACTCCAGGATATTACACACAGTTTCTTTATCAGTGGTGCCGATGAATTGTTGGCACAAAAGATTGATTTTCCACTAAACTTCTCAGTTGGTTTTATTTGATCAACAGTTTGAGGCGCAAAGAGATAAAGTTATTTTCCAAAAAAGAGAGTAAAAAATAAAGCTTGTACAAATTTGTCTAGCCATATCTTTTTTTTCTGTCCTACCTCAATAATCATTATATGAACCCATTGATTTATTTTGTGACCCTTGGGTCGGGGCCTGACCTTTGGGTTGGCAACTGTTGGACTAAACTTTCTTGTAGAGTTGCAGGTGGGAGGAGGCACAGTTGGATCACTTCAGAGCTTGGATGCAAATGACACTTGAACACTAGTTGATTCAGTACAACAACTTAAAAACTGTGTTAGATGATAGCTGTTTTTTTTAATAAGAAGTTGAAAAAACAATTGCAGGACTATGACTGTGCAATTTGAAAAGAAATGTCCAATCAGAAAGCTTTAAAATTCTATTAAATACTGTACATATCAGTATGGAGGCTAGGAATGACCCCGTTAAGAAAACTACATTTACTATTTACAGTTTAAATAAATTCTTTCGGATTCTGGGTCGATTTTGATTCTCCAAATATAGCGTGCTATGTTTTGTTTACAAATTTAATGATGAAGCGTCTTGAATTTGCTTTCAGTCTGATTAGTGCCTCTCGCTGGCTTCTTCTCCATTGCAGTGGGTTCAGGGTTCCAACAGTCATGGAAACTTGTTTTCCAGGTGTGGGAAAATCCTAAAAATAGTTGATCCTTCAAAAGGTTTTGGAAAAGTCACAGAATTGTTTTTTTTTGTGTCATGACATTAATTTTTGCTTTAATCTTCCATTCATGTAATGTAATAACTGCAAGATTTATTCTCTGTAGCTGCTGACACAGTGAAGGTCTCATATTGGACATTTTGTTTGCCATCATGTATTTTTCTTCATTTTCTCCCCACGTTTGTTTTGTCTTTCCATCCATATATGTCAACCACATGCTATTGTGTTTGGATAGAATTTTAATCTGATATTTTTGAATAAGAGAAAGCTAATATTGTGACAGTGTCATTTAACAAGTAGGGTCATGAATAATGAAGTTTTCATATGTATGCTATGCCCCACTACTAAATTGTAAACTGCATTTTTGGGATACTGCAATGCATCATACATTGTGAATACTCATGGAAATTTTATTATGGGTCCTCGAAAAGTCATGGCAAAGTTTTGGAATTTTGTCCATGAAAATGTGTAAGAGCCCTGTATGGGTAGTGTAGCATTTAGAACATAATGGACAAACCATAATTTCTCAGAAACAAAGCTGAAATAATTCCAGCTGGGGCCCATATCATAAACCTATAGGACTGTTACAATACCTAAAGGAGACCGCTGTTTTTCTATGTTAAGCAACATTAAGGAAATCCTAAACAAAAGTATCTGAAATAGGAATTCAGTAGGGGGAAAACTCTTAAGGGACCAGAGGCTCCTCCTATGTTACAAACTTATTGTACATGGTGAAATTAGAATTTGCTCCACCATGACCAGCTACACTGGTACAATGTTACTTAGGCAATGCTTCGGTACCAATCGATCAATGTAATTTACTGTATAAAAATGCAACACATACGGTGGGCATTATTGTGATTAAACTAATGTTATTCTTTAAATTTAGGATACATGAAGGTGTTCATTTTAATCAAATTGTATTTTAATACTGGTCTTTAACTTGTAAAGTATTTTTTAATTGCTTTATTGGCACTTTGACCTGAATAAGGAATCTGAATACTTATTCCACCACTGCTATGTATTCTTCTCGTGAATGACTTCTGGCTGATGAATGTGAATGACCTTGATCTGCATGTAAACATGAGTCATTATTTTCACCGATTAGACCCCATTGTCTTTTGAGTCATGCTCAACACACTTTAGGGTTGATATTTACATTGTGAGGCAGACGCCATCAAGGTCCAAGAGTCTCAGTAAGTGCAGCAGGTAAACAGATCCTTTCAACAGTCATCACTTGAAGCGAAGCCGCTGCACTCAGGTCTCTTTCTTTACATTTGTGACTGTCGATGCCAGCAGGAGGTAGTTATCAAGGCACAAAGCGTTGTTTCAGATCATTTCGTCTCTCAGTCTCTGTTGATTGAACTGGGTTCAGATCTATGTGTCGTCTTGCATACAAACACTTTCGCTTAGAATGATTTTGATTAACAAAACAAGAACAAGGATTTGCAATGAAATCGTGTATGATATATTCAGAACAAGACAAGGTTAAAACCCAGTATATGGCTGGACCTTGTAAAGTGGTTCCCAATCTTTTCCTTTGGGGACTTCTTTACTGCCATTAAGTAAACACGGCTGTTACTTAAACTGATAAGGTGATTCTTTCTCTCCTCCGTCCAAAACTGACACAACGACCGCGGATGGCTAATTAACGGTGTATATTGCTGTTTCCATTATGCTGCCATGTTACACTGGTTACAGAGAATGAGGAATAATGTTACAGTACTACAGACTGTCAGCGTCTGTCCACCTGTCCACCTGTCCACCTGTCCACCTTGTCCGTGCCTATTTATTTTAAAAGAACAACAGAGAAACAGCAATGTCACACCATTACTCACTGACCAATACTACAACTTCATCACTCACTCACGCACAGAGTTTAGCATTTTTAGGGCTGGCCTTGCATGTTGCAGTCCAGCTGAAAATATCCTCTATTTTTCCAAAATAGAGACTTATTTTTCCCTTTCAAAGATGTATATTTTGTCCTTGTCCAGTGACATTTTAAGTAATTAAACAACAAATGTCATTCACACATTAATTTTGTGTTTGGAAACCTTGACATAATGGCATACATGATGAATATGAGTTGTAAAAATTGTTCATAGCTTGGATGCCTAAAGGCTGAAAAAGCTATTTTCACCTTGAAAAACATCTTGTTTCTTTTTTGTGTCTTTTATGAATGTTTATTTGCCGAGCAAATAAGACACCTCGACTGTCCTTTCCAATTCATTATGAAACAATTGCCTGAGGGGATAAGAAAGAAATAGCTGCAAATAATTCATTTAAACTAAAAGAAAAACCCATCTCAGTTCTGGCTCACTGCTAGCAACAAAGGCAGAGATAACAACCTGATGGCAGCGATTAGAAACCATGTGCAGGAAAAGAAGAGACAAAGGAGCTCAGCTATAACAAAGACTAAAAAAAATAATGCAGAATCCTCTCCTTAGATCAGTGTCAAACTATTCTCTGTGTCTTTTTTTTTTTTTTACAAATTAGACTAACTTGGCCAATACAACCCTTTACAGAGTGTAATTTACCTGCTTACGGGCGTCACAAAGTGAATTTTGTCCGGAAGTGAGTATTAGGATAAAGAATGCAAAAGCATACAATTATGTTGTCTCTTGCAATTTGCATTTGTTATTTATTAACAGATCATAAATGCAGCTACCGTACAATTATAATGACTGCAGAAATCAGCTCTTGGTGTGACTTGTGTTCTCTGGGAAGGGAAAGCACACTTTTAATGTGATTGATGTCAAAGTTTCACCATTAATTAATGTATTGTGATTTTATAGCGTTAGAGCTTTGGCAGCACTGGGGTTCATAGCACCATATGTTCAGCACTGAGATCTCATGATGTTTTTATAGCTCAGAGTGTGCAACAACCTGGAATGATTATTATGTAGTAAATGGTTGAAGTGTCTCGGAAATAAGCAGGCAGTACTCATGTGTCACTGGTTTGGTCAGAGGGTTTGTCACAGACAAAGCAACCAGAAAAGGTATTTTTCTCCTTTGACAGACAGAATGATCTGCTGCTGTCTGGATGATTACTTAGAGGTCACAAAGTTATTGACACTAAAATTGAAAAGTTTGAGTCAACAATTGCTTCAAAGCTGTTAAGATGCAGGGTCACTTTTAGCTTCAGTGTAGTCTAAATGAAAATAGACTGCTGCTGCGTTTCTAAAGCTACAAGTCAACAGATTGTATGTCAGCCTGGCCTCATACCGAGGGTATCAAATAGGGCAGCTCAGTCAGTGGGTGTTGGCGTTTGTTTCCGACGCACAAGGCACCATTTAGGTTGCATCCTCACCCAATCAGTGATTAGCTGCAAGGCTGTGCCGCGCTATGGGGGTGTCACCTAAATGGCCTATTGGTGGGGGAGTGATGGAGGAAGAAAAAGCCGTTCTCCCCATATCAGCAACTGAGTATTCAGCCCTTTTTACACAGAGATTGCACTATAGGGCCAATATAAAGTCCCTTCCTTACGCTGCTTTTGCAATTATGCACAGAACCAAACATCAGGAGCATCATGCTGCTTTCAAGCTGTGATTTTTACACAACTTGCCAGCATCACAGAAGCAAAAGAGGCACCATGTTTAACACAACAGCATCATTATTATTTGGCAGCTGATCTTTTCCTCTGCTTGGAGGGTAAGGAGCTCCCCGACCTAATTTTTTTCCCAATTTGTGGACATTTATGCTGCTGCAGTCAGTGTAAAAGGGGCTTTAATCTTCAGTAAGTTTGTTTGTGTTAGCTTAAAAGATCTGTAGAATTCCCTTTGATTATTACCCACTATAATATTAGAAGAGAGATAGAGACTGTAGTACTTGGTGGTCAGCAGACGTCTTTCTGGTCTGATCTCTGGTTACATGACATGTATATCATGTCACATACATCAGGCATCATGTGACATACTACTTACTTAATTTCCATAAAAATTTAAATTATTTGAACCCAAACCATAGTCTTCTTTCTAAACCAACTTATTACTTTTTTTTTGCCTAAACCTAGATATGTTTTGTCCCAAAACTTTCATCAGAAGATGTTTCATAGTATCATATAACTACCCCCGGGGTAGTTACAAACATATAACTACCCCCGGGGTAGTTACATGATACTATGAGTACCAAAAGTGCCAAAAAACTGCAGTACCTTTAATGGCCACTTGAGGCTGGCTCCAGAAGCAATACAACACATATAAACCCCCTGGATAAAATGTCCAATTTACAGCAGAAAAAGCATCTTTAAAGCCTGGTACAAGCAACAGTTTTGGTCCCAATAACTAATTTCCTCGGTTAACACACTGTGCTAGAGGTAAATTTTTAAATAACTCACTTATTTGAATTTTATTGACTTGAAGTTAACCATTAATAAGGGCAGGGCTGGGTCTATTATTTTTACACAGTCTTTAGTTGAGAATGAGACGGTGTTGTGTATGTTACTAGTTAGTTTGGATATCAGACATATCAGAAACAAAAGGACACTGTGTTCAGTTTTCCTCAACTTCTATACCCAGAAAGCAACATTTGGAATTGGTTTTGTCGGTAGCTGAAGGAATTCTCAACACACCAGTAGTTGGTTTTTAGCAGAAGGACATATTTTGATCGCACAAAATAGCTGTCTAATATAATTTGTTGGATACTGTTGGTACTCCATTAGTGAGAAAAAACCTGAACTTTACCGTTGAGTTTATCCTTCCTGAGACTGAAGGAGTTCATTGTGTGATGTCAGCCCGCCTGTAGCACCATTTTCTCAATTATTACATTTTCAGTTCTAAAAAGTGACATCCAGTTGCAAGGATTTCATCAGCAAGGACAGTGTGTCATATTTTCCCCCTTGAACCCATTCAGCAACAGCATTTTTGTATTAATACACAGCACTGTGTTACACAAATGCATGGTTGGCACCTAACCTAAAAAAAATATTCTTAAATAGTGTATGTAGGCTTATTCATAATAAAACAGTTTCACCTTGCTCTGTTGCTGTTACTATTGCTGAAAGACAAACTATAGGACTAAGTAGTGTTCGTAAACAAACATGCGCATACAAAGTACTGATGGGCAAAACCACTTTCATCACACAAAATATAACTCGAGCAAAGCAGGGCGTGGTCATGGCGAGCTGTCACGCTGCACAATCCATGACGTGAACCTAAGTTAAAGTGTGACACTGATGTAACCAGTTAGAACTCAAAGTTGCAACGTGGGCCTAAATTGTAGGCTGTAGAAAGTGTCTTCAAAAAGGTCTTAAAAGGTTTAACTTTAGGATTCCTGCATACAGCTACCCCGTCTTCCTTCTTTCAAACATATCAAATAGTTTATTTTTGATGGAGCAAACATTTTGCCCTTGTCTATCATGTAATGTTTAATCCTTAATACAGCTGATGCAACTGTATAGTCTAATGGGCTGTTTGGTGACAGGTGACAACCCTATCAATAAAAAAAATGTACAGTTTTTATATAAGTAATATTAAAGTAGAAATGGACTACTTGAGCATTCAACATTTTAAGTTATTTTTCTTTAACTTAAAATGTTTAATGCTCAATGAAATGGCTAATGAACCATTGGTGTTTAGATTGGTTCCCTATAAGCCTCGCTTTCACTATGCAGGTCTGTCTGCTACCAGCAGGTACAATCTCCTAGGGAAATAAAAGGCTGGATTCAACCACTGTGCAACCAAAAAAGGGGAGGATAGCGCTTTAGTTTTCCCCAATTGCCATAGAGTATCAATAGTTACAGTTTCATGCACACTGAAATTCCCCCATTATTGTAAATATGACAATAATCTGAATTTGATGCAGGTCACATAAACAGCATGTTCGTGTGAATATTCTGAATTAGGCAGTTTTTTCAATTCAGCATTTTTTCATAAAGACTCAAGACTTTCCAGGTTTTACGAGCGTTATTTGTACTTGTAGACAGCCAATTTGGAATATGCATCATAACTGGAGTTTGTACTGCAGTTTGCAACACAAGGCCTCTCCTTTTTTAAGGTAAAAACTTGGATATCAGCAGGTTTTTGGATAGACACAGCTATAGCAGCACAGACCTTTTTTAGAGGGTGAAGGAGGGAAATACTATTATATACTACTATTGTACTATTTTGGTACAAAGAAGCAAAATGACAAGCAGCTCCAGCTGTTGTACTATCCCATATTTTGACATGAGAAATAACATGTTAGGGCAAGCTTCCATGTAAACATAAATATTAATTTTCATTAGTCATGTAAACAGAGTAGTAGGACTATTGCCTTTTTTCAGAATAACGGCAAGAAATGGACTGTTTTGTGCATGTTAACATACTCAGTGTAAGTTCTTTGCAGTAATTATCCCCAGTAGTGGAAATAATGGACGGTAGAACAACAGAAGTAACTGTAGCGGTGTCTCTGTTATCACCTGGATGTTGCAGGTTCAGCAGAATTCAAAGGAATACAAGCAAAGGCATCAACTGACCCAATACATTCATTTGTCTACTAGAGACCTTTGCAGCAGCAGCCTTTGCATTCAAAAGAATTATTCTACTCTGTTTTGATCACACACACACACACACACACACACACACACACACACACACACACACACACACACACAATGTGTTTTAGAGCTGTACTTTCACTTTCTTAGAGAAACACTTCTCTTCCCCTTGGCCCACTATGTCATTATTCTTCTGAGTGTAACTGAATAAAGAAATATTTTTGAATAAAGAAATGTCTCACTTTGAGAACTAAAGGGCTTCTCACTTCTCAAATGATTTTCTTTTCACTGCTTTATGACTTCTGTCTCCTTATTTCATTTATTCAAACTTTTGATAATAAGAAACTTAAATTTACTTTCAGTGACATTGTGTCAAGGCAGACCTCAAGGCTGCACATTGGTCATAATGTTCCCCCAAGCAGAGTTAGCATATTCTTTCTTTGTTTGGGTTGCTTTCTCTGCATTCATTTTTCAGACATATCCCCTTAAGTATTTGGAACACTATTGCCCTTGAGCAAGGCATTGCCTTGAGTGCTGCAACATGGCTAAACCAACGTTTTGTTTTCTTCGTGTGTAGCATAAAGAGGTTACATTTCATTGTGCAACTCTGCATTGTAGAATGACAACAAATGGACCTTGTAACCTTTTGTAACCTCAGGATAAGTCAAATGCAGAGGAAAAATATGACCCATGACCACGGAAGTATAAAGAGAACTGGAGGTGGGGCCTGATTCATTCCTATAAAAGTTGCTCAGTGGCGCATAAAGCCAAAAAAGTTTGACTTCAAGGTACAAAACTTGCTCCGCTCGGGGGGGCACTTTTGCAAAGTGACAGGAGGTCACGAGCCACACGCACCAGCTCGGCATAGGTCAGGTGTAGCCAGGGGCATTTTTAAGAATTGAGGATATTCGGTGCTCAGAGTCGCCCTCTGTCAGGGCGTCTAGGGGCTCCTCTCTGGCACCATATAATCATACAAAAAAAAGGCCGGTGTAATCAATTTATTTTCATTATAAATTAGAAAATGGTTGGTGACCCACCTAGCGCCCAACCAAAAGTTGTAGTTCCACAGTTTGGCCACTATTCCAAATTGGCCTCAAAGCCCGACTCTGTTCCTGGGGGCTTGATGTAGATAAGGGTGGCGACATACCAAGCTGATTGTTCGTGAGCACTTGCAGACTTTATTGCCGCGATGCGGCATGCACTATTAGCCCTCGTTGACCCATGTCTGCTTTTTCCCCGCAGATTCAGCATGCCGAATTGGCGGTAGTGGTCGTGGAGCCTTTTGGTGAATGAAATCACCAGGGAGGTTGAAACAAACTTTTTATATGAGGTAAGATTGTTTTTCTTTAATCATTGAACTCTTAAAAAAAAATTCCTGCTGGTTTGTGTTATTCAGTGGTGCACAGTGAATATGCTTCATTCTTTAAATATTGGTAATGTGCTGACTGGCTAACTAGAGTCATGGTGGTTTTCTGATTTCTCAGTTTGAAAGACTACTTCAGACGACTGCTGTCTGATGGTACTGAGGTGCATCTCCTCTCATGCAGAGGCAGAATATACAGTATGTGCTTGTTGGTTGTTTGGCGATGCAGCGGGGGGCTTTTGTCGCTGCTACCTCTCGGATGTCAGCTTGGTGTGTATGGTTCAGATTTAGATGTATGCCCATTAATGTGAGCTGTCTTCAGTAATGATTGTGAAATAAACCAAATATGTGAGAAATATTCTGACATTTTGAGAAAATCATTTGCTCTTTAGTTGAGAGGTTGACGAGACAAGAATAAAGACTTGAACCAGGAGGGTTTTACACTTTGGTTTTTGTGTGGATACAAAAAAAGTATTTGTAATATTAATTAAGTGAGCTTTAGAGTTGATGGTGGGTGGATTTTGTTAGACAGAGCAAGGCTAGTTGCTTCCCCTTCTTGACTTTCTGCTAAACTAAGAGTCTCCTGGCTATATGATTAACTTACAGATGAGGAAGTGGTATTGATCTTCTCAACCAACTCTTGGAAAGGAAGAAAATAAGCATATTTTCTAAAATATCAAACTAATATTTTAAAATTACTCATCTGTTTTTATTTCCCATATCTAAACCAGATTTCCAGAAATATTCCCACAAGAATGCGCATGCAAGAGTTAGACTTCAGACAGGGCAGATATCGCTGTAACAGCAGTGCAGAGGGATTAAAAGAAAAGCCCATTACTTATTAGATTCAAAAGAAATACATCCAAAGTCCAATAAGAACTGAAACCAACAAGACTGAGCAAGTCAGTTCAGTAAAACACATGGACACACAGTGAGAAAAAAAACCTACGCTAAATATAGATTGTCTTCTTGCTGTGTTGTGGAAATACTTAGACCTAAAATCTTCACTCATGTCTCTGTTGTCACTTTAGGTATGACAATTTTTGTTCAAGAACATGCCACTGTGTTGCAAAGTTTTACTATAACCAGGTTATTGCACTGCATGTAAATGCGTTTTCTGATTTCTTACCTTAACCTGATTTCTCCCAGTAACATGATTTTATGTGCACACATAAATGTAGTCATCAACTCCATAGTTAATTTGCATATTTGTGTTGTTGTTTTGGCATTTCCAGCATCTGTGGTGTGATTTAAAATTAGCCGCAAAAGGATTGTAAAAAAAAGTAAAAACATTTTCCCGGTCATTACCGTATTTTTATGCATCGTTGTCAAGAAAAGGAAATAGTATGACTTGACAAGACATTTCCTGTTCTCTCACACATGCATGAACACACACACACAGCATTAACATGTAGGCGTGTGAATTTTATTACCATCTGCTTCGCCATTTCACGGGCACATAAAAAGTGGCAGCATCCCTCATACATATAAACATGCCCTCATCAGGTATTCCTCCGATGCAGGATTATGTGTTAACTTTCTAGACCCCAAGGTAAATTCCACCTTTGCCGTCTCTGCTCATGGGTTCGGCCATTTAATGTTAATTTAGTTACTGCGCTGACATTAACTCCAGTGCTGCTGTGATTTGTCACGGGGTGGAGAGCCAAAACTAAACTTCAAATGCTCTGATGCAACCCTCCCATATATCAAATCAGTCCGCTCACCAACTTCTCCTTCTTTTTGACCCACTTTTCCCGATAGTTACTTGATGCCTTTTGAATAATGACATTGAAGTGATGGATGCAGCCATCAGTCACACGCTAACATTCAAGTAGGCCACTGCCCACATAAACCCTGCATTCATCAATTGCCTCATGTTGCCATTTTAGGCCAAACACAGATTGGAAATTGAAAAAAAAATGACATAACTTGTGGAGGTCAGGGGGGATGTCTGTGTGTTGGGATCATAATCCGCACTGTTTATCACTCGTTGGTGATAAAGTTCACGTGAGGTCAAAGCCGTTTTCTGCACAACCCAATTGCTTGAATACATGTTGGCATCGTACGTTTCAGCAAACTATGGAAACATTACATTTGTAGCTTCTTATTTAGCAGGTTTGTTAAAACTTTAAGTTTCCCAGGGTTTCAACGATGCTGTGCTGTATTTATTTATTTGTTTTATTTAAAAGGGACCATGTTAAGTTTCAAAATGTTACCATTTGATGCACCGAACCAGATTATAGTTTAGAACAAATCTGCATCTGCACGCCCTTAGCAGGTCAGAGCAAAGACAGAGCACAACGACATGATAATATAAAGTTGAACAAGGAGGAGAGAAAAACACACACACACACACACACACACACACACACACACACAAGACAAACAACACAAACAATAGCACATGATATAAAGTGATACAAAGAGGAAGACAATGCAAAATAAAAACAAAAGCACAAAACAGAATAAAAGGCTATACACAGTAATGCTTCACAAGTGAGCAGGTTAAGATATTTTCGGCTAAAAATATCAAGTTTTGGTGCCACAATCGCCACTGGAAATGCAGCAATTATTTGCTAAAAATCACCTAGACAGTCCTAGCAGGATATGCAGAGATTTCTTGCTAAAAACAGCCAGTTTTGATGCCTCAATTGCTGCTGGAAATTTGGTAATGTCTAACTAGAAATCACCAAGTTTTGGTGCCATAATGATGTGCAGCAATGTTTCGCTATAATCATTCAGTTTTGGTGCCACAGTCGCTGCTGGAAATGCAGTGATGGTGCAGTTCTTCTGGCGACTGGGGTTCTAAAATCCACGAGCAGTCTAGCTGGAGGTGCACTAAAGGAGCTGTGATGGATGGATGTGGACCCAAAAGCAAGGTCTCGTGCCATGTATTCTCAATGACACTGCACAGTGTTACAGCATGTGGCCATGTAGACACAGTGGCAGGTAAAGCCACTAACAAATGACAAATGAAGCTGTGAAGTTGAAGGGCAAAACTGTCATCACTCATCGTGTTAATTTAACAGTTTGACACTGATATCCATCAGCTGCTCGTGTAGTGAAATCTGTGACATGGATTACAATGTTACATTTTAAATCAGTTTCAGTTACTTACAGGAAATGTAAGTGCATCGGGATCAGTAAAACACGCAGGAGCTCAGCCTGGTGGTGCATGTTAATGTACAGCTCACAGGGGATCAATTATTGCAATTTTTAAATGATACTGTGTTGTATCATTTCTAGCAGCCAAATGCTGTTGCCTGTTTAGGCTCGATTTATGGACAGTTATAAGTGTTTCGTCATTACATATTTGTTTCATTTTACATTTTGGCAGTATTACACACATGCACACACAGATACACACACACTCCGCACCACACACCCACATACATTTACCCACTGAATAGACTCTTCACAGATATTTCATCAAACATTATGTTTTTATCTGTACTGAATAGTTCTATTGAAGCTGTATATTTGTATTGATGCTGTATATTTCTATATTGTACATAGTTTATTATTTTGTTATCTCTCATGATATGTTTTTATTTTATTCTTTTCTTATACTCTTATATTTTTCACCAGTCATACCTTGTGTTTCATTGTTAAAATGGCATTCAGAGTGGAGGGCAAAGGAAGAATTTCATCAAACAGGGAAACCTGTTTCTAAGTGTGCATATGACAGTAATCACCATATGAGAGTAGTCACCTTGACTTTTCATTCAGCCTCAGTTGAAAGTGTCTGATAAAGACACGGTTCATTTGGGCTCTTTTAAATCTCTGTTACATTGGATTTTTTCATCTAGCTCTAGATTTAACTCTAGCATTGTGGCAACATGGACCATCACAGACACAAAACGCATAAGTGGAATAATCCTTAAACCCCAAAGATTCAAGAAATATATATTCCATCCATATTATGTGTGGGTGTAAAATACTCTCTATTTTCAGCCACAATCTCAAATTACAGCACTTGAATAAAGAATGAAGATGTGGTTGGGTGGATGTCAGATAAAGCAAGGGCAGAAAAGTCATGCAATAAAATATTTTCATTATGAAACCTTTCAAGCATAATTACAAATTCCCCTCAGCAGTTCCCAAAATCAAGTGATACCTCCAAACTGTATTTTGTACCACAAAAAATCCCCCCCCAAAATAAAACAACAAAAAAAAAAAAAGGAAATTAAAGCTCCCCTTGGATCCATTGTTGTGATTTTGACGAAATGCTATAATGTAATAATAATGTGTTGCATCATTTCCCACAGCCATTATGCAGTTGTGAAAAGGCTCATTTCCTCATGTTTCTAGAATATTAAACTGGCAGCTTCAATGATGCTATATGTGATGGACGGCAGAGTAAAAATGTGTGTAGACCTTCCTTTGGGTCACAGAGTGTAAGATCAGGATTAACAAGCATGTTTGATTTACGCCTGCTGAACCTGAATGTGAGTAATTATACAAACACTTTCTGATGGATTGCAGCAGTAAAAATCCCCTGGTCTCTCTTTCCCTTCCCTCTGTCTGACTCATCTGTATAAAAAAACAGTAATGTCACAGCCACAATGAACTGTTTGATTTATGATTTATACAGTTGTTCTGCCTGGCGAGTTATGGGCCTGTTAAAAGTGGCATCTGTCAAAGCGGGGGTGAAGGCTGAACCCCATTGCTTTCACATGGTGACTCAGTCTGGATGTCTGGCTCCCTGCTGCGCACAGATCCTATTCACCATTAGCACCAACATGGGTGATCTGATTACCAGAGTGAAACTCCAAACAGCTTGAGAGATGTAATGAGAACACAAATTAATCCCAAAGACTGTATAAATACAGGACATAGTTACTGTGACATTACCTATTGGTTTGTGGGCTCCTGCTTTGAACCCTCTGGTTCAGTATTTCGACCATTGCCATCTTGGTTTTTTAGAGCCAGAAGTGACCACATTTGGATGACAGGGTGAAGCTGTGGAGGAGTGAGGGTTTAATCTGGTTTATAGACTGTTGCAATACCATGCTGACGGCCTGTTGTGCAAGTGACCCTGCCCTTAGATATGAGGAACTTCAAAAGGACAGTTCACCCAAAAGTGAATTTCAGTCATTTTCTCACCATCATGCTGATGGAAAGTCGGATGAAGTTTTTTAGTCCACAAAACACTGCCGGAGCTATACAAGGAAAAGGCGCACTCATCTCCCAAACAACAGGAGCTACAGGCTACAACAAGGCTAAACACACGCCAGTGATGTTTTTCAAAACTTGGCGTGTCAGGGCTTGAGGACACTTGTGGTTTTATTATGTTTTTTTTTTTTTTAACATTTAGATCCTGGTCGCCATTTGTCTCAATTGTTTGGTAGACGAGTGCTTGGGGGGTCCATTCGGATTGACTGTTTTGAAGTCAGCCTCAAGTGGCCATTGGAGAAACTGCAGTTTTCGGCACTTCCGTGTTGGCTTAATCTTTAAGCCTCTGAGGTTTTATTATGCTGTTTTGATTGTTTTATGATGGAGTTTTAACTAAATCCAATTCAATACAACTTAACACAGCAAGGTCATGTGATTTTGAGCAAGTATGTTCTACCCCCACGATGTCATGGGCCTTTGTTCTGACCTGCTGCTCATAAAATGAAGCTAAGGTTCGGTGGGGCACTCGAGTGACTTTGAAACACAGAATACTGTAGATGGAGTTATCAGTTGATACTGTTGGATGTATTTTTGGATATTGCATAAATTGAGTCTCCTGAGGAACATTGGTGTGCGTTCTTAATGATAGTTTCTGGGTTTTGCTCAAACTTTAAGGTGTTAAAAAAAGATGATACCAAGATATTTATACTTGTCCGCAACATCCACCTCCTCGCTGTGCACAGCTCAGTGGTAGATGTTGTGAACCAGAATAAAGTCTCTCAAAGTCTCATATTCACATTGGCCTGTTGTTTTTTATTGTCCTTCCTCTGAAACTACTTTGTGCAGCCTGCTGAAAAGGTTGCTTTAGTAGGTGCACAAACAACTTCTTCTACAAGACACACAGACTTTGCGGTGGTTTTGCCAGTTTGTGTAGTTATTTTGTATCTCTTCACAGTTCCTTTGCATCTCTTTTTAGTCTGCTTGATTTCACTGCAGTATTTAAAAAAAATTAAATGCGGGTGGAAAGACACTGCATGAGCAAGTGAAAATTGCAAAAAAAGATTGCATTTTTAAAAAAAGTGTATTCATTACACACACACACACACTCTTCACACACACAGGCAAGCACACTTCTATCACTTGGTGATTTCTTCTAACGTGACCACTTGATTCTTTTGGCACGTTGTAGGTCTGGATGCAACAGCCTCTATCATGGGGATTTTGTCTTGTCTGTTGACTACGTGCTTCAGTCATTCTCAGTTTTTGCGGTAAAAATAGATTTGTGTTCCACCACAACATTGTATGAAGTGTATACCCGCTTAACCTGCTTCATTCACAGCACACAAACATTCATTGCTGCAAGCGAGTTGGCCGACTTGCTTTATGTCTGCTATAAAGCGTGTTTTTTTTTCTGATCTATAAGTTAAGTGAAAATTTATGATATTGTGCCACCACACATCAAGGATGATGGCACAATAACATGCAAGACAGTAAGTAAATTAGTGATGAATCAACCTCATGTATGAATCATACATCTGTAATAGCCGGCTGGCATGCATAATCCAATGATGAGGAAGACAAAAAAATAGCAATGCATCAGAAAAATTGCGTATTGTCCCTCCCACCCCACCCTGCAACCGCAACCGCAACCCCCAACCCACCCCACCCCACCCTGCAACCGCACCCCCCAGGAAGAGACTTAAAATGACTACAAAGAGATGCAAGGAAACTACAGACACCAAAAACACCAAACAACCAAAAAAGGAACAAATTCACCTTAAAGAGACCAAAAACAACTACAAAAAAGGCAACCACAAGAAGAATCAAAATGACTTCAAAGACAAAAATATCTCGGAGACCTAAACAGTGCTACAAAGATACAAAACAACCACAAAGAGACACGAAAACCACCAAAGTATTATCAATCATCTTGTCTAACTCTCACCAAGTGAATGAGTGTCGACCTATTCCTTCAAATTGTGTTAATTGAAATCATTGAATTCCCTTTGAATACTAATAATCAGAATGTTTAATTAGGATTAAATACCTAGGAAATATTGATAAAATGTAACGCATCCTATATTTTGATTCAATAACTGTATTTACGACATAGGAAATGTTTTTCTTTTAGCAGAGCCTTTTACTGTAGTTGTTCTCAGTCATCGTTGGTGTAATTTTGGCATGTAAAAAAGATGCACTTTCAAATGAAGAAAGATGTAATTTCTGGCAGATTTTATTCTGGCAGATAATTTGAAACAGTCTCATTATCATTTCTTGTCTTAGCTGTACTGTAGATATCAAGTAAGACTGTCATAGATTATGTGCAGATTCTTGAGACAGATGATATGGACACAGTTGGTTGAAGACAGAACGGTGTCATCCAGGCAAACATTTTTAATGAGACACAAACAGAGATGTGGTTGAGAGGTGACTGAATGCTGCCTGCCTGCCGATGTGCAGCAGGAAGAACATCTGTGTTCAACTGTGTGTGTGTGTGTGTGTCTGTGTGTGTCTGTGTGTGGTGCTGATGCTGCTGGAGTGTAAAATTTACAACGAAAACTTGAGCGGGGATTCCAATTTTAGGATTCCTTTGTCTTTCCTGAAGATGACCAGAATATCATCCAAAACTGAATTAAAATAAATATCACATGGTTATTTCATAATTTGCATCTGCGGGTTTTCTCTGTTTGAGGAAAAATTTGGCATCGATGGTCGCTGATGATGTGACAAGTGTGACATTTACACACAAATCTCTTGGGGCTGTGAGAAAGCACAGACACATTTTCTTTCCTGACAAACTTTGATGAAAGCCAAGAAGACACAATTGATCGTCTCCTGCTGCGTGTCTCGGCGTTGGTGTCGGCATCTGTTTTCTGTGTCAGCTTCCGTCTTGTCACTCTGTGTCTCGTGTGATGCTCACCTTCAAGCTGGCAGACTGATCTGTGTCCATGTAAACCTTTTACTTCCAGTCTGCCAAAGCAGCTGAGAACAAGGTCTTGATTGCTTGTGCTTTTTCCAGACCATGTTTCACCAGATGGCTCCCTCTCCATTATAACAGGAGCTCTCTCATCCCTGTTCCAGACCTTTTTCTATCTATTGTAATCACACAGATTAGATGCAGTACAGTTTTTTGACATGCTGTTTGCAACCCTATTTCCGTATGTTCCACTATTCTGGTGGGTAAAATCATACATACTTTTTTCTACTCTGGTACTTTAATAAAAATATGTGCACACATTGCTGTGTGCTATTACTACCGAGAGCAGTTCTTTCCTATGACAGGAAATACATAATTTTCTTGCAAAATGAATGCGATTAACCAAATAGGTTATAGGAGGAGCACTGGAGCCCTCCAGTACTTGTTTTCTAGAGGAGACCCTATAGAGACAGTCCTTTAAAAAAAACACACACTTGAGTAGCAGAGTGCCTGCTGTGCTTTCAAGCACGCTTTAACTCTGTAATTTCTTCCTAAATGTTTTCTTTTCACATGTCGAGTCATGCGGTTCCTTGGCTGAGTTCACTGTTGTAATGACAGAAGTGGAAATAGTCTTGATAATGACTGATCAGCAAGGCATCAAATGCTGAAAAAAAGGGGAATTATAGATGAGAAGATGCAAAGGAGCAATTTCCTCCAGGCCCCCTGTAAGCATGATTTTCACAGCAGTTGAAGCCTCACGTACAATTATGATGTACAATTATGGACCATATATGAAGTAGAACAAAGTATCTGTGCCCATTGTAAGGTGCAGCAGCATAAAAGGCATTCACTGCAGGGATCAGAAAACTTAAAGGAATATGCCACCCCCAACCATCTGTATATACAATACCATACAATACCATACCATACCATCTGTATATTCTTATCCAAAGTTGTCATATATTGCTGCTTTACAGTGGGCTTCCACGTCTACATATTATGTTTTAGGAATCCTTTTGTATGTGCTGTTTAAGTTCCCGGATTGCGCTACCATATCAATAAATTCATATGGTGGAATGACGCTGCTCGTGGTTACGTTTAGGCAACACGTACATGCGAATCAACACTGGGACGACATCAAAAGCACATGCTGGCACATATGATTAGGATTAGGCAACAAGGGCACAGATAGTTAGGTTTAGGGAAAGGAGGCACATGATAAGATGTAGATTAAAACATCACATTCAAACAGGCAGTGAACACAGCACTCCTGCATGAAAGTCTGGCGTCCTCCGTGTGCTAAGCATGGAGAAAAACTATGGTGGCTGATGTGAAAACGCAAATCTAAAGCCAGTGTTTGGTTTGTCCATTCTGGGCTACTGTAGAAACAACGTAGAGGAGATAAACATATTTCCGTAACTAATAATGCACGACAGCCCAACACAGGTAGTGTGCCAAAAGCAACTTAAAAGGGTAGGCCTATCTATTAGTTACACATTTAGTTCAGATCCTTCTTAGAAAGAGCTGTCTGGGAATTACTAAGCATTGCACGAGTTTTTAAAAAGAAGTTTTGATGTAGTTTTGCTTTTGTTAAACATGAACCCCTTTGCTGGATTTTTGGATTATTTGTACTGGAGGGATGTAAGAAACAAGCTTTCTTCACAAATTTATTGTAACATGGGGTGAGTAACTGATATAAAAATGATCGTTTGGGAGATGAAGCGTTCCATAAATGCATTTGAGGTTTCCTGTTGTCACTTAAATGTATATATGTACTAATTTAGTTATTGTGTTTTTCATTCTTAAGTCCATACGTCTCTGTATTTTGAGTTTAAGTTAAGAAATACAATTTAACATGCAGAACAGAAGCAGAACATATTCTGTATTGCCAACATGGGATTGGGTTGGTTACAAGACATTTGTGCTTTATTTAGACGGGCTTCCTCTTTAGCAATCTGTCACTGCAGACAGAAACCGTACTGCCATCATCCTCGCAGCATGGACTGCAGAGAAAGATGCAGTCATGTGGCCATGTCCCCTCGCCTACTGCCATCTGGAGACACTGTCAAATACAGACGGACTCCAGTGATTAGAGTTGGATCTGCAGCCAAACAGCCATATCTTAATTTTATTATTATACTGCGTGAGTTGGCCATGATGTTCGCCCGGATGTTCAGAGTTCATATCGAGGAGAATACTTGACCCAATCTGCCAGTCTCAAAATCTGCATGAGCTCAACACTCTGACCTTTCCTGCCACGCTGTCAGCTCAGGGTGCAAAAATAAGGCAGAGTAAGATTAGAGTGCATAATATATATCAGGTGAACTGCTGTTTGTTGAGTTGCTATGTTTTGGTAGGGGTTCGGTTTTTGACCTTAATGCCAAAGTATGCTGACATGAGGCACAACTAATCATTGCTTACTCACAGAAGTCCCCAGAGAGTAGTGTTATTATGAAATGTGAGAGAAAATTACAAACCCTTCAGAGAGGAAAGTGATGCATCTTTTTTGGGTGTATGGAAAGTGCAGCAGCAGGAAGCAAGGGTTAGATACTCATAACCTGAAAAAAACTTGCATCTTGGGTAGCAATCTGATCTCTAAAAGCTAAGTGTAAATGCATCTAAGAGGCATTTGAGAAGGACTGAAATTTGATGCCTAAACCCCCCCTGGGAGGTGGTGTGCATCATTCTAGCCAGATGTTGTAAAGGCGTAAGTGCATCCCTCTCACCAAGTCACATACACAGTCAATACTCCTCCCAATAAGCATTGAACAATTCCCTAAAAATGTTCACATACTGTAACCCTTTTAGAATTACGCATGCAGGTACAACCTTTTTCCCTAGCCCATATCTTTGTTCTCTAGTAGACTTATTAATGTACGTTGCTTTGACGATAAAAAAAATTAAAATTCCAATCCAATATCCAATTAAAAAATTTTAAAGGGATAGTTCACTCCCAAATAGAAAATATGTACTGTTCCTTTTAACTGTAGTGCTATTTATTAGTCTAGATTGTTTTAGTGTGAGTTGCCAAGTGCTGAGATAATGGCTGTTAAGTTGTCTGCCTCCTCTCCAATATAATGTGACCCGGCACTTGACTTTTAGTGCTCAAAGAGCCAAAAAAATACATTTGAAAAACTCAACAGCAACCATTCTTTTCAGAAATCATGACCACATTACTCAAGATAATCCACTGACTTTCTTGTGAGCTCTGTGCAGGAACTATTTTCTTTCTACTGAACTACACCCATCAATCAAATCACTGCGCAGAGGGAAGCATCTGCTGCTTTAGCGCACCTAGCACCAGTGAGTATTACAGCTCAGCTGAGGTCTACCCAGAGTCCTGTTTCTTCAAAAATACACACACAAAAATACACAAGATAAATCCAGTCACCAGAGAAAATTTCATTGTGTGTTTCTGTAAACCACGCATGAATTATTTCTCAGTAAGTTTGTCAATAAATTTTAGCTAAATGTCTGGTTAGGTTTATTATGGTTTAAAATACTCACATTTAGCAGCATGTGAATTACTTGAAAAGAAGGGATGGGTCGATGAGAAACACCTTGGATCGTTGGTTCAGAGGCTGCTGAGAAACTTAAATTAATGGAAAAGATGGTGCATTTTGGGTAGATGGTAGTAGATGGATGCTCCCTTCTGATTAGGTTGGTGGGTGTGGTTCAGAAGAAAGAAAAAAGTTCCTATATGAACCTGCTCACAACAAGGTCTGTGGATTATCTTGAGGAACCGGCTCGTGATTTCTGGAAAGAGTCATTGCTGTTGAACATTTTCAACAATCAATATTGATAAATACTGCCACAGGTAAAGGGAAACATATGTATTTTTGATTTGGGGTGCACTGTCCCTTTAACAATCCCAGAGAAAATGTTTTAATAAGAATTTTAAAATAAATTATATTATGAAAAATTTCATTGCAATTACTTATACTGCTCTGGTTTCCTGTTTTTCTCTAAGTTGTTATCCGTAAATGATATTACTGTTACTTTGTAATTATTAAATAAGTACTCAATAATTAAAAAATGCAGCCTAATTTGTTTCTGTCCATCTTTATACACAGCTGCTACACCCTTATTAACTGACCTCTTGTCTTCTTCCAGTGTACTTAACGTGTTAATTACAATGTTATTTGTAAGATGAAATCCAAAGCCTGTATTATATTGGCTTTATTTTCTACTTTCAGTCCTTGGGTTTCATCATATTTCAGAACAGAAGAACACGTTGCACATCTATTTCATAACTGGTGCGTAGGAGAGGGACGAGCTGGACAAAATTTTCAGACAATTTTCTGCACACTAACTTGCAAATAAAAATCTAACAAAAAATGACAAGGTCTAGCACTGAAGCATCACGATAAATATATGTCTATATTACAATGCAAGTAAGACTGTGCTGGAGTTTGTCTGCAAATGTTGTCCTTTTCATCATATTTCAAAACATCTCAAAGTGCATGAGCATCTATACCAGAGTATCCTGGTGTGGCACTGCTGTTGCATACCCTAATTCAACATGTGGCGTGCCAGCAGCTTCAGCACTCACATCCGTGGTGAAAAACGACAAATGGTTGTTTGCAGTCCCACACATTTGATACAGAAAGACACAAATAAAGTCTAAAGTAGGTTGTCAGCATTTATATTGTTCCAGCTGTGTTAGCATCATTTAAAATCAGCATGCCGCCCAAGTAAACATGAGCAATGCGTAATGACGATCAGTTCCAGCCTGCAGGAGTTAACAAGGAGAAGAATTACAGCTCAGGTGTTCTGCGTTTTGAGAGCGCCGTTGGAGATAATGAGCACATCTCGTAGAGAGGATAACAGAGTCGAAACCAACACGCACTGTAGGTGTCATTAGTCCTTCTACAAGCACCACCAGGGAAGTGAAATAAAAGCAAAGAGTGGCAACCAGTCATTTGAGCCTCGGAAAACTATTGACAGAACTATAGTCTATAAATAGAGAGAGGTTAAGGTTCAGGTGCACTCAGCTCCGTCTCTCTCTCTGTGCCTTCAGGCCTGCGTTCAGACCCCGAGGCTCAGATGTTTGAGTCTGAATCAGGGCAAATTACGATAAGCCCGGGGCTAATTTTGTACATGCAGATTTTTCCTGTCTCATTGTGGCTTTACACTGTGATTTTTATAGAACGGGAGAAACTGTGGTGCTGAAGATAGGGGGATTTGAATTCCTCTCAATAGTTGTTCATTTTTATTATCGGGCAGGACTTAATTTTAGGTGGCCATCTGCACAGCGCTAATTAGTCCTTTCATTTTATCTTGTTGAAGGAAGACACCAATTGAGTCATCTTGGGTCAAAGTGATTTTGTATGCATTTTTTATGCTTGTGAATCCGTCCTTTAGGCCCTTCAAATGTGAACATCAGAAAGCTGTTTACCCCACAGAGGACAACAATCTATCTACAGAACCGCCTTCTGTACGTACTCCCAAGGCATGATTTCCCTGTTCTAGAGCTGCACCATAATTTGATTATAGCTTATCTTCCCTGCACAACATAGCAAAAATCAAATTGGATTGGGGTTGGGTTTTATTGTTTGCACACAGTCCACCTGCTACACAAACAAACTACAGTATGATTTGGCACAGACATATGATCCCTTTCCCAGTTGATTGAGTGAACATCTGAGCCCTTGTGTTTGAGCAGCTCCAACTTTAGAAAACTTTTAACATGATACGCCTCAGTGCTCTGGGAACAGTTTCATCTCCGATCTAAAGAAATTCCCTCTAAAAGTAAAAAAGAATGAAAAACATTGAGCTCTCATTTTGCTGAACAGTATTGTGGGGTTTTTGTATTAATTTTTACTAGCTTTGGCATCAGTGGCTGAAAGACACTGCAGCTTAAGAAAACACATCCAAAAAAATAAAAAATAAAAGCAAATAAAAGTTTTTCGTCATCTTGAGAGCCCATATGTGGCATAAAAAAGCTTTAAGGCTACAACGTAGGCAAGGACGTTTCCAGTCTGTCTTTCAGTTCTGCTTAATTTTGTCAAATTTGAGCTAGATGTTTTAACTATTGGTGATGATTTTTGAAGTTGGTGGACAGTGGTGCTGTGTGTCTGCAAGTCCCTCATCTGGAAATCAACTTGTGAGTCTATAAACTCTCCTCCTGCCAAGCTCTGCAAGCTGGCCAGGTTGAGGTTTTCAAATGAAAATAGAGGAAAAGATGGGAAAGTTTGGCACCAGCTGAACTAGCATCTTGGAAGCTACTGTACAGCCGAAATACTGGACGACCTCTATGCCTGCATCGGTTTCCAACAGCTATCAGTCAGAGTGATATCCTGTGTATCACCAAAACTAAAGTCTGGCTAAATTCTGGACCGCACCATTCAACCAGGTGACTCTTTTTCCATGTGCCAATCTGACAGAGCAGAAGACTCTGGCCAGAGAAGGGGAGGACGTGTCTGCTTGAAGGCTCAGACATACTTGCCGCATTAAATGTCTGCCGAAAGGTGCGCTCACACAGACACACACACGCCATCACCAGTAAACCGGAGAGCTGGGAGGTTCCCTTCTGCACCAGAAGGGGAATAAATACTTTAAACCGCTGCTTAACGCCATTCAGAGGCAGCTACAGAGCATTGCTGCTCATGTTCCTGAGGATCGACCATGTGGCCACCTTGCTGAGTTCAACATATGTACAAAACTACGATGCATGCCCTCGCTGACGAGAGAGATGGAGTCATTCACATTCCAGGACCCCACTGTTGAAATCCCCAAAGACAGCAAATTGATGGATTTAATTTGCAAAACAGCAGGAGAAACTTTGCTCAAAACTACGGTTAAGTTGTTTCACAACCAGAAAATATGGATCACTAGAGCTATCCAGGATGGATAAACACAAGCGCTGCAGCCAGTGAGAAAACAAGGAGGACAGCCTACAATGAAAGAAGAGGCCAAAGAGGACCAAATTACAGTGCACAAGCTGATGGAGCTGACAGGATCGCATTTCAACCTTCACTGAGTTCAACCTTTACTGAAAAAAGAGAATTGTTACTAATTACTGCAGTCGGTAACACATAAATGAATTAGGTTTTCTCAACTTGTTTTCCAAGCAGTTGTGTTTATTGAACTTGACAGCTTAATTCATGTATGGGTTACCTACTGAAGTAGTTGTTAGTATAACATATAACGTTTTCAGGTGCAAACCTCGTATCTCGACATTTCACTGTTTTCATTTTTTCTTTAAATTTATTCTATTAGTCCCACTGTACGTCTGTCAGTGGGTTTTACCATTTCTCAACTCATGAAATGCAATTTAAAAAAGCTTTTGACTAAACCTCCTATCTCCACTGGATCCTTTTAAAAACACAGTGTTTTTTCTGATTTCTATAAAAAATTGTAATTTTGGAGATAGCAGCAATCATTTTTTGACATGTTTTTAATGACATGTAAGTGATTAAACTGGATTGTGCATGTCATGTTGCATTATGTTTTGCTTCAAATGCAAGCTCATGCACACTGCATTTTATATGAATCTATGCACCAGGCAGAAAAAAATGAGCATTATGATGCATAATAAGGTAAACTACCTACTTATATCTCCAGACTTGAATCTTTTCTAAACAGCAGCTTTTGCACTCCATCGACAAATTAGATTCTTCTAAATGTTGACAGGGTGCACTCGGATCTTTGTAAAACTGCTCTCTCTCTCTCTTTTTGCACCCTTGGCATGTAACAATCTCCTAAATGTCATTATCTTAGAAGTAATCCTTCCTTTGAATGCTTTAAAGGTCTTTTACAAACTTCCCTGAAGGAAACTTGTAGCAGTTTTACATAATCTTCGACTTTGGTAAAATGTGTTACAGTGTATCAGTATGGCCTGTATACGTCTCTTTTTTTAGGTGCTTTTATGTATTCCATTATGTAAACTTGTTTTTGTTTTTTTTAATGAAACTGAATATGCTGCCGTTTTGACAAGGAATCTGTGGAAGAAATCATCTTGTTTCTCAATAAGTACTTTCTGGCTTAAAAAAGAATAAACAAATCAAACATAATATTACATGGTCTTGATCAGTGGATCATCAGTGATTTCTGATGCATAACAGTTTAGTTTGCTCTTCACAAAATCCGTCACAACTTAGTACACCCTAACTACTCATGAAAACCTTGTGAGTGGAACTTGAGTTGGGATTGTTTTACAAAACACAAAAACAGAGGAAAGTAAAAACCCGACAGACGTGCTTGGAGGTCGGTCACAAAAGGGAGCTAGTGGTTTTTATTCTAATAAAATGATAGTATGATTCTGATTTTTAAAAAAACTTTATTTAATCAGGGATTCTTATTGAAATCAAGATTTTTTTTGCAACAGGGACCTGAATGCAGCAGCACAACTAAAAAAGAGATGACACGCAATAAAAACACACCCAACATCAAACACATGTCTAAAAACGTTCAAAATTAAAAGTTTAAATTCAGCCAGTGGGGGATGAAACTTTCAAGTTTCTGTGTTTTTTTAAGTTAATTCCACTTCTATGGTGTAAAGTACCGGAAGGCAGTCTAACCAAGTTCAGCACTTACTTGCGGGTTATAAAAAGTTACGCAGTCCTGGGATCAACACTGATGAACTGTGGTTCTAAATTTGAGAGGAGATGGTATGCATTTGTAAAAGCCATGATATTATTTATATGATACTTGAAATATGGACTCTTTATCCAGTGTTAACCCTAATCACAAAATTTTTACTAAGGCTTCTCATAGGAACCTGTGTTTTCCTGTTTGCAGTGCATTATGGACTTTTGGGCCACCTAGGGGCAGCACAACAAGCAGTTCTCATTTAAATGAAGCTAATTCGGAAGTGCCAAAAACTGCAGGTCATACTCTGATGGCCACTTGAGGTTGGCTCCACAGACAATCCACGAGAAAAGCCCCAAAGACCCCCATGTTAAAATGGTGAACTTCACAGCAGAAATAAACCCATTTACAGCCTGATAGAAAAAAACGTTTTTGTAGTTAATTCCCCAGTTTATGAGAACTGTGTATTATTTTATTACTCCCCCATTAAAGCTTAAAATATTGTATGATTGAGGGACTTGCTGCTTCAGGCTCTCAGTCAGATCCACCCCTCACTGATGCCATGACTATTTCATGTCCATTATTTTTATCCAGTCTTTGGTTTATATAGCTTACAGTTGGCAGTTGCCTATTAAAGTATCCAGCAGATAAGGGGAGCAACGTTAGCATTTAGCATTAGCTGTGTTTCTCTTCACCTGCCAAATGTTAAGTCCAGTGCTCACAGCTGAGGGAAATATGTCTCTTTTGTTGATAAATGCAAATCTATATTTAACAACTAGTTGCTATCAACTTTATCTTTAGCTGCTTGGTCCAGTGGGTTTTTATACCTTTTTCTCTGAAAACAGCTGTGATGAGATCAATGGGACTGAACCAAACAGTATTTGCCATAAAACCAACTCTGATTGTAAAAGAAGTCACTTCCATCCAAACTTAGTGCAAATTTGAAATGAATTTTCACAAAAGCAAATAGATGTATGTGCCTTTTTACGCTTTGTGCAAATTTTGAGATTCTGTTAATTCTGATAAGCGATAGGTGGCGCTAATTCTCCAGCTAGAAGTCTGCAGAAAACTAGGGGCACAACAAGATAATGTGATTTAAAAAGCACCACTCAAATTTCTAACAAAAGCAAAACAATGGATGCAATAAAAGGGATCATATTGGACAATGGAAACAGAGTTTTGAACAACTATGGTAATATTATAGCTAGGGTATGTAGTCCTGGAAGAGGTCTGGTACAGCCCTGTGTGCATACATAAAGCAGCTTTCACACTTTCACATTGTAACCGCCTTGACAACCGTCTACCTTCATGAGCGTTCCCTCAAAAAATCAAAGCCTTTTCTGCTGCTGCTACAGTCCGCGGATACGATGACAGGAGGTGGCTTTGGTGAATGCTGGCAGAATTGCAAGCTAGCTTGTAGCTGCATGCTGTAGCAAGACAAAAGAGATCACTGAAATTCCCAAAGATTTATACATATTTGGACAATTTACCAGTCATCTTAAGTTTGGTGGAAATGTTTTTCCAGGCCCAGTTTTTCATGTAGTTGTCCTGATAAGTTGATAGCACCATGATTCCCTGTATTCCATGTAATTTCTGACAACAACATGATCAGCTTCTCCATCTTATCTTCCTTCTGCTTTCGTGATGCTGCTGTTTAATCGGCTAAAGCCAGGTAGAAAGTGGCAGGAGTTAAACACTCTGAGCGAAGTCTGCGTGTGTGGGTGGCAACTGCTTCATATCTCTGCCGTGTTTAAAAACTGCTCCTGTCCTGCCGCCCTCTTCTCATGGCAGCGGGTTAACATGCAGTGGTGTTAAAGCACCAAAGTCGTATCAAAAGCCATTCTGAGACAACTAGAGAGAGCTTGCAGTGGAATATTTGCAATGACAGTGCGTCATGACGCCGTCATTTTTTGCTGAATCTGTTTCCATTAAACTTAGTCACATTTACCTTTAATTGATACATCAACTACAACACTAAGTGTAAAAACATCTTTGTGATATTTTAGCATTCCTTTGAATGTTTGGCTTTTCCACGCAGGTTTTTTCTATGCACATATTAAGCATGTGCATAAAAACAGGTAGACAGAACACACCGTCACTCTGCAGAGCTGAGTGCGGAATAATTGTTATTGCAAGTGATCGCTGTCACACACACTTGTTAATATTGATTAAAGCAGCTTTAATTAGATTTCCGTTTTTCAGGATTTCCTCTTAATGCAATACATGTGTGATCTGTGGTGAGGACCCGTCATAAACTCTTGTTTCTGACGGGTCCTCTTGTTGGATTCAGAAAAAAATGTATTCAATTTTTGTCCAAACCACTGTCATCTTTGTGTCAGACCTGATGCCACATTACCCCCAGAGACCCCTCACTCACTCACCGTGCATTATGTGTTCCCAAAGCAGTGCCCTTTAAACAGATGAGATGTTTGTTCCTGTGAACCCGCCAGGAGCCGCCACCGCTCACTGCTGCAGTGAGGAGGGAAAATAATGACATGTCATCTGATAATGGCTGCATTGCGGACGAACCAGCCCTTTTAATGGATTTATAATTAATGCTTGTGTGTTGGCCGATGCCACTGATGGCTGCGGAGAGGCAGGATAATGTTCTGGAACTACAAAGTCATTTTAGATCAGTGTGGATCAAGCCGAGGCCACAGAATCAGAGATAAGAGGTGCATTTTTATTCTATGAGAGGTGCTGGGCTGCCAGCTGCAGCCCAGAGAGCTTTCTGTCCCTCTTCTCTTTCCCCTTCATCTCGTACTCCTCTCAGTCACTGCATTAGAGGCCAATGACTCTCCAGGCTGCTCAATACTTACATCTTTAAGGACTGGGGGTCGTTGTTGTTCATGTTTTTAAGGTCAGTGATTCATACCTGAATAAACATAGTCATAATTGGTCTGCGTGGAAGGATAAGATTTCAGAAACTTCTATATCCTTGTTACAGGCAGAGTCAGATAAGGGAGTTTGTATATTGAGGTCTGAGGTTGTGTTCAGGGCTTTCCTCCCTCAAAAGGGTCTTTTTTAATGAGCAGAGATAAAAGGCACAGGCAATAAAAGAGAGAGGTTTTTGTGGCCATCTGGTGTCCCGTGGTACAGTCTACTGTACAAAGACAGGCTCGAGAGGCTGCCTGATTCTTTGATATCGTCTAGATTTATTTCAACCGCTGTTGAGCACATTCAGTCCAAGGTTAACTGGACCTGTGGCTCCCAAAGTGAGTGCCTTGACACTTTGGGGTGCCTTGAGGACAGACCAAGGGTCCCACAAGATTTATTGTTGGCACCATTTACGTTAACTACATTATTTTTGTTAGATCTTCAAACTACAGAAGCAGAAGTAGTGAATATTAAAATAACTGTATTGTAAAAATGACAACTCGCAGATTTTTCAGCAAAGAGACATCGGAACAAGCTAAACAATGCTTAAACATGATGACCCCCCCATTCCCAAATGACTCACCGCTTGTGACCAAGACCCCCAAACCAGCACCAAGATTTGAAGCCAACTTTACATAGTGGCCAAAAGTGGAATTTCACAGTCACGTAATACCATTGGTCACAAAAATATTTTTTCTTAAAGGCTTTCATTGGGAAAAAGATATCTGTAATTTAGTGAAAACTTTTGTTTTAACGTCAAAACCCGTAGTATTGGTATTTGATCAATTCTGTCTGATAAAATTTCGAAAACCTAGAAGAGCTGCAAGATTAAATCAATTTATCCCAATTCAAGTTAGTGGAGTGCTAAACTGAAATTTAGCCACTCGGCAAAAAAAAAAAAAAAAAAAAACATAAAATAAAATAACATTTTAAAAAAATGAGAAAGAAGTCTGACATACTTTAATGGACAGATTTTGGCTGCCTCTGGTACAACAGCGCAATCACTGTATTGTGATTCCTAACATCATATATATGTGCATATATATGTGTGATCTGGCTCTTTGATCCCTGGATCACATGAAACAAGACAAGAAACTGTCAGTGGAATCAGACCTGTGGGTTGTTCTCTCTCTCCTCACATCAACAGTGTGCTCACATGTCTCATTAAAAAGCCTACGACCTTTTGTATTGCTTGAGGCAATTTAAATTTAGAAGAAAATAACAGATATACATCTCATATATCAGCATATTGAATCACATTCATTGTTTGCTTTAAGTGAAATATTTATCTGTAAATCTATAGAGCACCTGGTGGCTTTTAGTCTGATTGAGAAATTATATTGTTTAACTTAAAAATGCATCTAAAGTTAAAAACTGTAAGCATTCAGATTTATGCTTGTTACAATATATTGGGGTTTTGGTGGCTCAGTGTACCATTTTAATAATTTACTTCTGCAGGGGTGCTGTGGAACCACTCAAGTAGAGAGTGCATATCTCTGCCAAGGCTGCACAATTGTCAAAGTTTAGCATTTTAAGAAAAGAACATTTAAGCATTTGGATACAGATTTGCATCAAAATGCCGATGGTGAAACATAGTGAAGACTGTCAGAGAATATCGAAATCCTGAGAATATAAAGGCTTGTGTAAGAATAGATAGTCCATGACAAATATATGCACCAAACAACAGGAGCTCCTTGCTGGAGGTAATAATTAATTTGGAGGAAGATTACACTGACAATGACACAAAAATTATATGCAATTAGGAAAGAAAAAAAACTGTTTTTCATACATCAGCAAAATCACCCACATGACACAGTTTCAGATTAAAGTCTAAATAGATTTATGACTTTTAGTGGAAGTTGTGGCATTTGAACAGCTGTCATAGAGAGGTCACACTTGAATAAGTAAATAAGAGATGGATGCCAAGAAGTGAGCAGCTATGATTATATCTGATTAAAGAAATCAGTTCACATTTTATAGTATCATATAGTATTGTCATCTGCTGTATTACCTACAGCAGATGACGGTCGGCACAACCTCAGTTTGGAGAAGCAGGCAGGAGTACCGCCACTGACGCCACCTAAAGAATTTTTCTATTCTAACCACGAACCAAGAAAATCCATATTTGTTTAGGTGTACACTATATTTAAATGATATTTTCACTTTACTTTACTTTACTTTACCTTTCCATCTAACACAGTCTCACCTCCAACTCTTTAAAAACAACACTTGGTCAGGGGCACGGCAGGTCAAAATATGACGTACTGAGTTCCCTTCCTGCATCAGTTTTGGACGTTAAGGGACAGTGTGTCAATTTATGCTTGTTGCAGGCATTGTGTGTTTTCAAAACAAACTTCAGTTTTCACAGGAAATTTACAGTTTCAGTTTGTTAAATGCATGCGGTCTTTTCCAAAATAAACTTAAATCATAGGTCAAAAAATTGTGCAGACTTTCATCTACTGTATGTAATACACTGACATTAGAAAAGTACCTCATACAGTCCCACTTATTAAAAATCCAAACTACCTTTCTGAATTCCCAGATTTGTGGATTGATCATTTCATTTCATTGTGTATTTGATCAGTGAGGTTGGAGGCACAAACAATGCAGATGTGGCTTATTTATTAGCACTGCGACTTCTAGCTATTTGTAGACACTTAAACGTAATTCCTTTGAGAGGTTGCGAGCTCTGTGTAATCAAAACTCCTGTATGTAAAATCCAGCTCTTTACATGGCATTTGTTGCACGTGCTGTTTGGATTGTGTGTATTATCTACTATAGAAATCAAACGTTGATGACTGTGTTATTCCTAGCACTTTTAGACTTCTTCTAGCCACACACACACTCACACACACTTTTTGTCTCAGCACACAGACCCCATCTCTGCCCCTGAATCTCAAATATCTCCTGCTTCATCACATAAACTTATTTTCAGAGCTTTCGGATGCTGCGCCCTCCTTTGATGCACAACAGCAGGCTCACCCTTTTTATGACTGAAGGAGTGACAGGTGTGCAAATGTTTCCCTCTCTCATCTTGTCGGAGGCACGTCAGACTGGAATGAGGCGCGCCGGTGTCGACGCCGGTCAGTGAAACTCGGTGAATACTTAAGACACATTCGCAGCCTTTTATCCTGTGTTGTTGAAACAATAATGTCAGCAGAGACCCTCGTCCCCCCACCCCAACATCTGAGAGAATATGTGTGCTTCATCTACATGACTTGCCACATTTCAGCATATGAGATAGAAGGTTGCATCACTTAACTTCCTCAAAACAGCTCAAAGGCTTCATCATTTGACTGGCAAGAATGCGCTGCCAAGGAGTACAGCAGTGACACCAGCCTGTAATATGAAATGGGATTTTTTTTTTTTTAGCAGTGATGGGATGTGTTCTTGATGATCAGTGCCAAGAGTCGAGGGTGAGGAGAGTGTAACTCCTCACCTACCCTGCCCACATTTTCCCATCCAGTCTGAGGGTTTGAACCTTTGAATGTCTGAGCATCTTCTCTCACCTTTAGGCAGTCGTCAGTCAACTACGGCGTGTTTTCTATTCATGTTTTCACATACCAGCGCAAGGCGTTCCAGATTCTCCCAGTGGAGATCCTTTCTAGGACACGCACTCCTTCCTAGATCAAAAAGACTACAGCAACGATTTGGCCCTATAGCAAGCATGAAAAACACTTTTGTTTCAACTTTTCCCTCACGATGAACAAAGTACAAAAAACAAGCGGGGCATAATTCCAAATTTAGCCCTTTAAACACTTTTCACAGAGCAATTGTGAATTTTATATCTTTTTTCATCATTTGTTATTTGAACTTCTTTTTCTTAAGATTTAAGTGAACATATTTTATGCACACTTATTCTTGTTTGAAGCATATTAATGTGTTTAACCTTCAAATGAAGGATGGCAAAATCTCTGACTAAACATTGGACGTTTCTCCTTACTTTATCCTTTAAAATCCCCGAGCACCCAGTTTAAATTTCAAACAGGATCAAACTGAAAGCCCATCTGCTCGATATGCACCACAACGCACCCAAACATGACTTATTTTTAGTTTAGTTAAGTTGAGTTTTAGTTGTAATATACTTCAGATTATTCTCTTTCATTTTTCATACTGACTTATTTCTCTTCAGGGGACAGAGGGGTTTGGCATAATAAAGAAAGCTACCTTTTAAAAGCAAACTGCACTCAGATACAACATGGAACTGTGAGTATCAACATTATTTCTTGGCCTAATTTTGCTCATTTGCATTTAAAGCTGCATTTTGCATTATTTTTGTAAAAACGGTCCATCAAATGACTATGTTAATTTGAAAGGGGATGCAGTGACAAACTCAGAGAGAATTATTACCCAAATCTGCAGTTAGCACCAGCTCTACAGAGCATTTTAGTGTCTTATAGGTCATTGTTTTGGTTTTACAGTCAATAGCTGTAATGTTTTGGTCCACTCTATCATATCTCATCGGCTTAGTTTCAAGGCAACGCAGGCTGCTGTTTTCAGTAAAAACAAAATGATGCGCCTGATATCAAAACCAAAACAGTTTGCTGGGGGGTGAACATAGTGGAATATTTATTAGCTACACAGCCAGATATTTCCTCTGGAGTTTGATTAAGATCAAAAACATAGCCAAAAGGAAAGACTATTGGACTTTTATTTGTCAGGTGGCCAGAAATGCGAGTTTTTCATATAAACTTTATTTGTCTTTTAATGCTTGTTGCACTGCACTCAAATAGACACAAAGACAAAGCAGCAGTAATCAGTATTTTTATGATAACATTGTATGAAATTACAAAAAAAAAAACCCCAAAAAACAATGTGACATCTGAATCTACTGCTTCCCACAACTTTACAGAGCTATATAGTGAGTTTGAGCTCATTGTTTATCTGTCCAGCCCACAATTTCACTGTTTTGGGCGATCCAATCACCAAGATAAATTTGGCATTGTACGTTTCTGAAATCAATGAGGACATAACCTTTGTTTGCTTATGGTTAGGAAAAAGTCATGTTTATGCTCAAAACACCTAAACGCCCAAAACAGAGTGAGTGGTATGTTGGACTTCCACTCATCAGGTGGCCAGAAACACGACTCTAAATGAATGCTGCTATAACTGCTGGATGTGTAGGTAACAAACTGTTTGTGAACGAGTTCACCAAAGCAGCATCAGATGATTTAACAAAGCTGTGTTCATAATTATTTTCTAAAAGTGGCCAAACCCTTACTGACACAGTTAAACTTTGCTTGTGAAATTTTGTGGGAATAATGACAAAGAGATGTTTGACTGTAATTAAAAGTACGTTTTTAGAAACTTAACCCATTTGCATTAATTGTAATTTAAAACACTGTTTCGCGGCAACCCCAATGCTATGTAGTATAATAGCTCTGTACTGTCATTAATCAAACTATTTTTAGCTGTTGTATAACACATCATAAATTTTCTCTGTCATATAATGACAGGCCTCATATTAGAAAACCTCAATTAATAATTTTCTGATTGATGGATTATATATTTGGTCCAATAAATCTCTGGATAAATAAAGCTGTGATTATACATTTGACCTTTAAGGAACTTCAAAACAGTTTTGAATGTCCTATTTTCATTTCAGATTCAACAATCCAACATTTATCATTTTTATGAGATAAAGTTTTTAGGCTTAATCATTTTCAAGTTGCATCCATAACATTACAGCACCCACACATCTGTTTCTGTAATTTTCTACAGTCAATTTATAATGTCTTCCTATCAAAACTGCATAAAGTTTTCCCATAAATAGAATTAAAATTACTTCAGCGGTGCTTGGAGCACAAACATATCTCTCTGTAGAGCAAACCACACTTAGCAAGGTTCAATATGGAAACTTTATATCTGTTGTTTTGACTCAGAGGCCGGTTTTCTTAATCAGTTAACTTACAGAGGATCAGTCTCTGCTTGTTATCTACCCTCGCTTTTCTGTGAGTTGAATCTAAAACAGCCACATGTGATAGAAGTCTGGGAAACGGCAGGAAAGATTTACAGTTTGTTGAAAGCTTAACGATATATCTGGATTGCTTTAATTCGTATAAGTGTGTGGTCAAAAGCTGACAAGCTCTAAGTATAGCCTTTGGTGTGGGGTGAAAAGTTAATTGTTAAATCAGTCGAACAGTCCCACAAACATTATCAACTGCATGCAAAACCCGTCTTGTTTATCAGTTGTCAGAAAGTCCGTGCTGAAAAACAGACATTCTGATTAAAGGTTTAAAGCTGATTTATTGATTGTGCTCCTTTCTTCTGTCAGTGAGCGATATGGCTGCATTTTGAAGATCTCTGCAACTGATCTATTCCTCCTTTAGATAGCAAACACCTGAATTACTTATTCATTACTCAAGTGCTTGACTGACACACAGTTTGAAGTACTGACTAATTCACTTTGCACAAAAAAAATCTATTGGGCACAAACTGACATTTTCAGGATGAGTGGTCTCTGCAAGTCTTTTGAATTGAATAGAATGAATATTTGAGGCTGAATGTTTTTGCTGCCTGTTAATTAGTTCTTATAACAGGAATGTGGGAAATGAAGGGTGTCCTCTATCACACCCAGAGTTAATCCTCCTGAATATTAGGAGGGAGGAACCTCGATGGGTCCCTCATGGGCTCACATGAATACCAAAGATGGACTTTTTTGAAGAGGAGAAGAATGCCTCACCTATCTAATTTCCTGTTTTTTGTGATAGCGGTTTGCTCCATTGAAAGTAAATCACGTTGTATGATGCTCCCCCCCCCCTCCGCTCTCTCCACATGCACAGACAAAGAAACAAAAAGAGCAGAAGGAAACTGGCAGACTGATGCACAAGTCATCGATTCATAAGCGGGCTCTGACGTGCTTCGGTCCTGTGTCGCCTCAGTTGGCCAGACTCCGAGTTATACAATTGGTAAACCACCCAGTGTGTTGTTCTTTTACCCTTGACTTAAAACGGGGAAGATTGTGTCCTGAAGACAAATGAGGCTGACTGCTGGCACAGAATGAAAGGTATCGTTTAATCTCGGCCTCGGATACAATCTAAGTGGGTTAATTAGGGCAAAACACCACTCCTTCCACCACAGGGAAGATGTTGTGTTGATACATCTCAACAAGGGCAGCATTTGAAATGCATAGTTATGGAGGTGATTTGCATAGATGTTTTTCAAGTTCAAATGTAATCTGAAAAATATAAAGAATGAGGCATCATTCACCAAGTTTTGTGATCCACCAGTGTTAAATGTGTGACCTCATCGACCTGATGTATAACTTCTCCAACTTTGTGTGGATAGACTCTACTATATCAAATGACCAAAAACTTCAAAGCAGATTCCAGCTCAACAAAACCACTCCATCTGCTTGATACAATGTGTCTGAACTGTGAAACAACTTTATCAGTGATTTGCCTTTCTGGATTTCCAAAGAACTGAGAGATTTTTTTAATGAGGACTATAGCCAATTGAAAGCTGCATGACAGTAATACCCCTTTTCCAAAAAAACTTTTTAAACATGGGTAAACCTGCTGAAAATAGGCTAGAGACACCTTCCCCATAGAAGACCCCAGTAATGACCTCCAGCACCTCCAGTCCCCTCCTCTCAAAGTCAGAGGGGTTTTTGAATGGGTTTTCAGTGAGAAGCCTTAAACAAGGTCTGTGGTTTAACACTAGCAAGAGACTTTCACGTTTTGTTCTACGACTTTAAATCCATCAATAAATACCCCACTTGTAAATTTTGAAGCTTTTGTGTGTCTTAAAAGAGGGTTGCTAACAAGTGGCTAAATGAGACTGCAAAACATTGTAACTTTATTTTCTGCAGTTATCCAAAATCCAATGGAAAAATCCCTAAGGCAACTTTAGCTTCAGGGTTGGCTTACAGAAAAACATCTTTGCTGGCGCACACTACTGCCAGTAGAGCAGAGCTGTGTACATGGCTCTACAGTAGACAAGTATGAGATTTTTAGGTGTGTGACACACCAAATGTTGTTGACATCATGGACAGCCCTGAACACAGGTTAAGAGGTAAACAGTAGAAAGCAGCATCAACGCCTGTGGTGGTTTCTTCTTTTTAGTAATCTGCTTCAAGCTCATTGCTAACTAATATGGATTGATGTTTCAGCGCGGCTTGGATGGAGAGGGATGGTATTTTGTGGTGGTACATCATTGTATCTTGCCAGTAACAGGGCTAAAATGAGCAAATTTACTCGGATGTTGTGTTTCCATTAATGCCAATCAGAGCCAGAGACGATAAATATCAATGATGACATTCATTAGTTATTGTGGTTATTTCTATTTGTCTGACAGACATTTATTATTTCCAATGTGGCTAAAGCTTAAGGACATCAGCCTGACGTGTCTGTATCACACTGTAGGAGTCGGGAAGAAAGATGTCAAGCTGAACTGTTGTTTAATATCTGAATTTCCACTATTAGGTAAAAGTTTGTTTTGGAGTTTCTTTCTAAAGATGTTCTTCAGTAAGCGTGGGCTGATGCCTCGCCCAGCATGAACTGGACAGGAGCAGAGGGCTCTTCACAGGTCATTGTCCACACACACATACACACACACACACACACACACACACACACACACACACACACACACACACACACTTTGACTCGCACTCATTTTTGCAATTTAGAGTCTGCAGTCTGCACTTCTCGACTTGCAAGACTTTGGTATGTGGGAGAAAAGTGCAGCACCTACACAAAGGAAGCCCACATGGATGCAGGAAGAATATAGATTTTTTTAAAGTCTATACATATTGCATTCATGTTAAAAATGACCTTTATCACTGTGAACACTCTTTGAACGCACAATGATAGGCTAGCTGATATAGTTTTGTGTGAGTATGTGGGAGTGAATAGTACAACTTGCCATTGTCCTTTGGCCTCTCATGTCTGTGGCTATGAATCACCAGGTATAGTGCTGCTGTAATAGAGCAACATTTAAATTGATACACTGTGAAAAGACAGGCTGCATTAGAGATATATTATTGGGAATATATTATGAGATATGCTGCTTTAATTAATTAACATTGAAAAAGATAATTTCTGACATCACAGTGGGACTTAAATTCAACCATTCATTTATAAGAGGAAGTTACATAGTCTCGCTTCAGTGTGCTAACTCCTTTACTGACTCTTTTTCACTCTTTTACTCCCAGAGAAAGTTAACCAAGGGTGCTACATGCTGGGAATTAATATCCATTCATTACACTTTCAGGGGGAGGGGGGCTGCTAGAGTCTGTCCCAGCATGCCCTGATCTGGTGTCGCCAGTCTATCAAGGTTAATGCATACAGGACAGGTAAAAAAACTTGCACTCTCACATTCACTCTTAAAGGGCAACCTACATGTCAAGCCCAGTCGCCATGAGAAAATGTTGGCATTGTACTTTCCTGCAAACCATAAATCGATTATATTTGGATTTTTCATACAGACTCTATATTCCATAGACTATATGTAATGGATGTAGCTACTCTGATGAAACCCATTGGTTTGTGGACTGCCATTTTGAAGCCTTGAGTTTGGCATTTCGGATGTCTTTATCTTGGTTTTGTGGAGCCCAAACTGACCATATTTGGAGAGAGGTAGGAGCTGTGGAGGATTGAGGGCCTTAATAAAATGTAAACCATTGAGTTATGGAGAAAAAAACACCCCACACACAGTTATCATTAAAGTTGAAATTGGCTGTAGAGACAACAAACTTTTTTTTTTTTTTCTCAAGCTGGGCGTTTTAACATGGGGGTCTGTGGGGATTAACTATGTTTTGGAGCCAGCAGTTTAAGGCACTTCTCTGTGTGCTTCGTTTTTCAGCTTCAGAAGCTGCAGCTTGGGATCACATCTGTTATTAACTGACATAGTTATCAGTTATTAACTGACATATCCCTGATTACATGTTGATGAGCTGACGTTCTCCACGTGAGGTGGAAGTGATAGCGGATGACGTGATGCCTTATGGTTGCCAAGCTGTTTGAGATTAACAAACAAAAAAATGCTTTCTTTAGCAAGACATTGTCAGCCTTTCCAGTGAAAGGCCATCAAAAGTGGATGCTGCACAGAGTGCTGATGGTTGTTTATTCACAGTTTTTTTTACTATTGAACGTGTTGCGTGTCCAACCCCCACCCACCCCACCCCCCAAAGGCCTTACTCTCTAACCTCTGGGCTACTGTGCTGCTAACAGTCTTATTTTACCTTTAAAAGAACTAATTCTTACCATAGTCAGCTCTGCAACCATGAAAATGGCACAGAGGGCCAAAATGTCAGGGGCCCCACTGGCCTTCACCTGTAAAATGTCAAATAAACATCTACTAGCCAGGAAGAGACTTGAAATGGCTACAGAAAGACAGAAAAAAGCAACAGAGAGATGCAAACAAACTGCAAAGAGAAAATAACTAAAAGCAACAAAACAAACAACTAACAACAAATTTAGGCAAAACATAGACCTAAAACACAATGAAAGACACAAAATTCCCTCAAAGACACCCAGACAACTACAAGAAGACACAAAACAACCAAAAGGAAACACAAAATGACAACAAAGACACACAAAAGACAAACACACAAAACTACCTCAGAGACATAAAAAACACAAAAGAAGATGCATAATGACGACAAAGAGATACAGAACCACAGAGTATGTGTGTCTTGCCCCTGTGTAGGAGAGGTGGCAGGGCCCTCTGCATATCTGTGCCCAGGGGCCCATTGTCTCATAATCCACCCATGAATGTGGGACATCATCAGTGTAATGTGGGTGAACTTTAAATTATATGAAGCTGTTTGAGTTGAGGTTTAGAGGTGATGGATACAGAAAGTTGCTCTCTCTGTCGGGGCACAGACACACTCACATCATTATCTGTTGAACTTGCTTAACCTTTCTTTGATTTTGCAGTCAGCACTTAATAGATGGTCTATTTTTAGACTTGTTTTCAGACTGCAAGAACACGTAATTAGCATGAGCCACCAAATCAAAACTGAGCAGATCATTTGTAAATCTAACATGGCTTACAGTAAATGACAGGGCGGCATATCCTCTGTTGTATTTCTGGAACTTGCTCATTTAAATAAATTAAATAGAATCATAACTAAATTAGAGTCAGGTCAGTGATCGTTTAATTCCCAAAATGCAAATTGGGTATACGATGTATTAAAACTTGACAAGGCCGCTGATATATACTCATGGTAGCGATGTTAATTTACCTTTTTTTTAAATTGAAATAGCACAAGTCATTAAAAGTAATGACATACAAATTCACAGGGTCAGTTTGAAATAATGAGGAGTTGGATCCATAAATGTGAACCCACCTGTAGTATCTTTTTTTCTCTCACAGTGAATGAAACTGCATATTGTGTGCAGGTATTTACTTTATATGGGATGTAATTACAATAAGAAGCACACTGTAAACAAGCCACTTTTCACTTGATGTTCATTAGGTTTTTAAATGGATTTGTGCACATTCATGGTAATCAGCCAGGATCAGCCTACACTTAAACTGCTGGTGATGCTAATGATGTTCTCAACTATCACAGGTCACTACAGCAGCACATTAAGTCGCTTCTTTAGTCATTATAAACACTTTAATGAGACCCAAATGAATTGTGTTAACTAGAGCAAGAGCTACTCAGACTCACTAATAAGATGAACTGCTGTATCGTGGGCTGGCGATGAAAACAAAAAGTGCAAAGTAAACATTGTTATTATTCTATAACATCATGAGTTTAGCTGTTCTTAGCTACTGCAAGAGGAACGATGTTCCTGGTATCTAAGGTGTTTCTACAGGTTGGACATTTAGGTTTATAACTCAATATAAACACTACTAAGGAGTCAAAGGGACCCACATTATAGTAAAAGTCCAGCCCAAAATTAAAGTTGCACATGATTATCTCTACAATACTTTATAACTCAGTTTTGATGTGTTAGTTTGAACCAGTTTCTGCCCAGCTGGTCTTGCATAGCCAGACTGCACTGTTTCAACTTGAGACACAGGTTTGGGACAAGTGTCAACCTCCGATGCTGAAAAATGAAGCCAAGTGCTGAAAACTGCAGTTGAACAATCGGCCACTAGAGGCTGGCTCCATAACAAAGTAAATCCCTATAGACCCCCATTTTAAAATACCAAACGTTTCAGCAGATATAAACATGTTTACAGCTAATTTCAACATCCATGACAACTGTACATGGGGTGATCTTTTTTTTAGTTTTTATACCTCACTCGTTGAGGTTAAAAACCCCAAATTATATATACTTAAGGTTGGGGCTGCTTGAGTGACAGACTGTCTGCTGATAGTGTCCTTGGCCTCAAGCCAGATCCAATCCTTCACTTCATTCATCTCCACAGCTCCAATCATGTTTCCAAATACTTCATACTATGGCCATTCATTTTTATATTCTTTGGTTTAAAGCCATTATCATTCTGGTATAGGGGGAAAATGCTCTGGCTTATTTGAATATCTTTAAAATGGTCATGGGCAGTGCTAAGTCCAGGATGTAGCGATGGTGCTGTGGCAAAATAGTGTGGAGAGGAACTTGTGTAGGGAGGAACTTTGATGGAAGATTTGCACGTGGGGAGGTGAGCACTGTGTGATTCAGCTTTTAGTGATAAAAAAGACAAACATAATTTGATAACGGGTGCCCTGGAGGTGAAGCCTAACTATACTTTAGCTCTGGAGGAGCCCCTGGACCCATTAAAACTGCAGACGATTTGCTGGCTTTTTGTGGCTCTTGCAGATCATTATGACAATATCACAGATATTTGTGTGAAGTGAAACTGATCATTACTTTCATCAGTGTCACTGGCACATGCTGCTGCAAGAGTTAAAAGATGTGGTTAATTCATTTCAAGTGGATGTGTCCTGCAGACTGAGTCTGGGCTTTTCCAGGGTGCGTTCACAAGCTGTTTAAGTGGTTGTAGATCTTAACAATAATTCATCTAAAGAGCAAAGCTGGCATACCGCATTGTACGATCGTCATCAAAACTTGTCATTTTTAGCATTAAAGTTGTTTCTTAGGAGATAATTGTTGTTGTTTCTCGAACGAAGAGAATTTTGTACATGCAGACAGCAAAGGGGGTGGGGGGGGTACTGGCCTAAATAGCCAGCCAGTGGGAGGTTTATAGCCATAGTCTATATCCGATGAGTCAGACTACTGTCCAGTCGGAGTAGGAGGATGAACTTTAATGATGGTGTTGTCGTCTAGGAGTGATTCCTGTCTCTTCAGTGAAAAACGTATCATTACTCAAGCCCTTTCCTCCCTTTTTTACTGTTATCAGGCCTGTAAAGTTGCTCACTCACTGTTGCAGCTTCCAGTTATTATAATGGCCGATTTTATTATTTTATTATTGGTATCTACCTACAATGAGTTAATTTCAGACCAGTGATAAAAGCGTATGAACATAATGTTCATAATGTTAAGTAACTTATGTACGTGACATACTTTGATTTACACCATGTAACATACTTATTTTAACACAAAACATGATCTTCTTAAAAACCTTAAACCTTAAAGTATTTTGTTGCCTAACCCCGCTGTGACCGTTTGACAGTGTTAACTACATGTTACAACATCTCTCACCCGGAGACAGCTGTGCGTTACATGCAGATGCTTAAAGATGCCTTGTGTGTCAGTATATGAAGCAGAGGGGGCATGGCAAAGCGTTGGTAATTGACCATCTGGGAATGATAACAGGTTGCGTTATGAGAGGATTAACTCTGAAAAGTGTAACTGAAGACATCCATTATACAAGCCTTTGTAAAGACAATTTTGTGTTTGTTTTTCTCTGTTCTGCATTGCTATTAGAGACATATTTGAGTCCCTCCGACTAATTTAATGATTTGATGGCGGATGACTACCGTGGTTGTTGATGCGTCCCTTTCAAAACAGATGTTTACCAGCCCTTAAACAAATACAACTATAAGTTAATTATTAAATAAATGATATTGATAGAACCTTTAAAGGATTAACATAATCCTTGACTAAACATTCACAGCCTGTTTAGCTACAGCTTATTGCCTCTGTATAAAAATGCGTATTTTTAAATGTTTTAACAAATAGTCAGTAATACACTTAATGACACTGTTCAGAATCAAAAGCGGAGACCACAGCAACCCCCCCCCCCCAGTAGGAGTCTCCAGTTTGACCGATGGATAGTTTTATCTGTGACCTGGTTTCCTTGCATATTAATCACGCCTCCATCCTCGTCTGCTCCCAGGCAGAGGGATTTCACAGATAACAGTCTGTTTATAGTACACTGATAATTGCCGCAATGTGTTTCACAGACCATCAGCCAAATAATTCACTCTAATTAGACTTGCCTCATACAAAGTGAGAGCAGGAGAACTGAACTTTCAGAGATTGTGGGCCACTGGGATGAGAGACAGAGAGGGAAGGGGGATGAAGAGGGGCAGGGTGACCTCAATGATGAGTCATGAAACATTCAAACCTTCGCAAGGGTTCAGAGAAAGAGAGGGGGAGAGAGGAAGGACACAAAGCAGGTGGCACTGTGGCAGCATTTCACGATTTACCATAAATACTCCAAATGAAAATATGAGGATGTACCCTCTGTAATTACAGATACAATAGTATGCAGTGGGATGAATGTGACTCACTTGGTCCTACATGGCCAAGAACAGATCTGACATTGCATTGGATATTTATGCAAACCAACATTGTTTAATAAAGATTTAAATTTAATCAAGTCCAGTCACCAGAAGAAAATCTTGTATGTTTATGAAATGTGCCCAACATAATCTTTTGACTTTTAGACACTTTGCAGAGCAATTACCATCCTTTCTAAAAAACAAGTTACAAACTCAAGACACTCAGTGGATGAAAGAATAATAATTAATGCAAGATATTGCTGGGGTATATTGAGAAGAAGTGTACCTGGGGTGACTTTTGGCCAGCAGGGTGGCACACTGAGCAGGGTTACCGACCTTAATTCCAGAGGACTCTGCAAGAGACAATCTTACCAAGATGACCTTGGGAGTGTCACTAAATCCCCACCAGCTCTAGAACTACTGGCCTGTGGCTGACTCTGACCTCTGACCTCAGACAGAGGGGAGTAAGTGAATCAAAAAAATCTCCCTGCTTTTAGGTGATACACTATCTGCTTCCCCCCCGGCTGCACGGATGAGATAGCACTGCTCAAACAAATTCAGTGAGAAGCAGCAGCACTCTGAAATATGCAAGAATTTTGAGCATGTGAGGGATTATTTTTCTGTTCGCAGAGGCTAAATTGACACACATTGGTATTCATACCTAAAATAATAATGACAGAAAAATACAGAAAAATAATCAAGTCCATTTCCCAAAGTCCATTTCTGGCAATAATCCGTTCACCTTAGTGTTAAAATGATTACTTGAGGAAGCATGGCAGGGGATGAATATGTTTTACATAAAAAACAAATATTACTGATATAAAATAGGACAGCTGGAGATTGCTCAAACTGCTGGTCCTGCACAAAGGCTCTTCACAATTCGAACTCCAATCTGTGTCACAGCGTGAGTCTGTTCTCTCATAGTCCAGCAGTCAAACATGTATTACATTACTTGCTATGGAGCTGCACTGAGGTCGAATGTGAAATATCAAGCGCCTGTCTGCAAAGTTTTAGCAGTCCAGCAGCGTGCAGGCGTGCTCCGACATCTGTCAAGGCTGAAATAGGGCAACTTCCTCCTCATCCAACCTGAGGAGCAGGGCTATTTGTTGCTTTCCTCTGTGGCTTAATCAGCGACGCAAATGCTTTCAGCTAACTGATTAAAATGATCTCTGTATTTTACAGCGATGGCATTAGCATACTTCTAATTCTGGCAGCTGCCGCAACCACTTCTACCTGCATTTGGTCTGTGTCTAGCGGTCGATTCTTGTCTGCGCTAAGATTTAAAAGTATACACGCTGATGTGACAAAAGGAGATTTTGTTTATGTGCATTGACAGAAAATATCTGCTGTGAGGTCATCCCATTTATGCATTTTCTCATGTATCAACAGAAAGTTTGATTTGATTACAAAGACAGGCCTGCAGATGCAGTCTCTCCTCGGGGGTAAATGTTTATTGATCAAGAAAGATCTCGGCATGTAAATTCTGATTTGTATGTGTGTGTTGTCTGGGCCGCAGAGTAGAATCCATCACTATTGGCATGTGGACCTGATTACTGGAGAGACTCTGAAAGTCTCATAGACCTATGATAAAGAACTCTGTCCAGGCCTCTTTACAACCACATCACTCAGGGTGTCTGCACAAAGGAACAGTGCATTGCAACAACAACAACATAAAAAAGTCCTCCTCTTATTGCAAACCTCGTCTTGGCACAATCGCCTTAACTCGGCTCCATCCCAGCAGAGATTCTTGTTTCTGGCCTGCAGGAGCACATCTCCAAAAGGCATCATTTAAGGAAGAAAAATAAACATGAATTGGATAAGAACCTAAGCTTAAAAATCACTTTAAAACATAAATGTCTTGAAAAATGTGTGTGAAAACAGATGTAATATTCATGAAGGGAGGCAGAGTGGGGGAATCTGACTTGCATTTGATTTTCATTTGAAATGGAAGTAAGATGCTGCGGCAGAGCCAATTTGTTCACGAGAGTAGGAGGGGTGGTCCATTTTGATTTCAAACACCACGCTGGCAAAGTAGAAAAATAAAATGTGAAAAACGATCTTTCCAGCAGCAGGTATGGTAATCAGGACAGAGTTAGCATTTTGCAACTGCAGGCAGAAAAGCCCGGTCTGACTAAACTGCTGGCTCACAGAGCAGGTACAGACAGTGCATCTTATATGTGTTTCTGGTTACGGACATAGAGATACATCATTCTGTTTAGAGTCTCCACCCATCCAACTGAGGAAAATATCTGTTCATGTTCCACAGTTGCATGAAAACTGGATTACTCAAAAGAACGTGCAACTTGGTTTCACATTGTGTTGACGATGCTCATCTTTTCATTATATTATGATTACTCAATGTGTCATGAGGTGGCGGCATTGAGTCCGTTTTGACTGTCAAAGCATCTCACACAAAACTGTCTTTACTGCAAACAAATACCTGCTGGGCTGTGTTCATTAAGGTCGATCAGAGGGCAATCATTAGAAATAGATGACCACTGATAGATAATACACATCCATATTATTGTGAAATTAGAGCTGCAAGTAATTTGGTTCATTACTGGTAAATCTGACAATAAATTATTTAAAATAAATGTACCTGGGACAATTTTCTTAAGCTCAAGATGATCAAATTGATTCTTTTGTCTGAACAACACTCCAAGCCTAAAGTTATCCTAAAGTTTTTAATCATATAAGACAACGTTTTTGACTTGTGACCTCTCCAAATAAAGCAGTGTCGACTTGTGACACCTCATTGCAAGTTTCAGAAGTCCGCAAATTACAAATTTTAACCTCTAATCTTCCTATATTGTCTAATTTTAATACATTATCAAGGTCCAAAGAGGTAAACTAAAGTAATAAAGACTGGAGATAAGAATTTAAGCTTAAAACTGCAGAGACAAATTAATTGTAATATCCATAGATGACTCCTTCTCTTTCAGAACAAATTATTATTTTACAGTCAGTTACTGTGAATGACTAGCTTTTGTGATGCTATCATTAAATATTCTGATGCTGTAAAGACAACCTTGTACATTGAATCATATTTTTAACAATATGTCATGGCTTTACCCATCGGTCGAACCAGATATTGCTGTTTAAAACAAATATTCAGGGAAGTTATGACAATTTTGACAGCTGAAGATTTTCATCTTCCTTCATACATAGCAAATTCCTGCAAATGTATTCACTATTTTGTTTGCGGGAAATTACGTATTATGTTTTTAATAGTCAACTGCTATTACATTTGTGGGGAAGTTATTATGTTTGTGGGATAATTACATTAAATTGAATTATGCACTGTACTGTACACAGAGCTATGTGGAAATGAGTTCATCCAGAACAAATGAATATTTTTTTTACAGTCAGTTACTGTAAGTGACTAACTAATCTGACACCATCATGAAATAAAAATGATGCGGTAAACCCCACCTCGTAGCTTTAAACAAATTTTAACAATATTTATAACAATATTTGAGAAAAATACCTCACTTCCTGATTCGGATGTTGTTGCTGCAGTACCAGAGAACCAACACATTCTGAATATGTTTGAGTCATTTCCCATATCACAGCCATTTCACAGTTAACCAGAGCAAACACTTTTTTTCTGTGCTTTACTGTACATTCCCCATTCACTTCATGCTGTGAGCTGACAATTTGCACTGAAACGCGATGAGCCTTTCTTCTCTGGAGGGAGCACCTGTGTGACTCACTGACAGGGAAATGATGTCATCTGTCTGCAGCCATGTTGCTGTGTGTACAGTCTGCTTCTCAGACACATAAACTAAACGCGGAGCTTGTTTCCTGGAAACTCTCAGCCTTCTTGTAAAGTCTATTGAGGGGGATCCCACGCCTGATCGCAAAGCTGTGATCCAATCAAACCCGTGGAAACCATTTAACACATACAGTGTATGTGAAAAGATTTGAACCTTAAAGCAAGCGTGCTGCATATTAACTTAACCTACAAAAGACAGGAAACCAACTAATGCTATTACACATTGTGATATTATTCAAACTTTCTTTGTCAGGTTGTGTTATTTAGGTTTATTTCTCTCTATTTTTGGAGGGATCCATACTCTCTAGTTTATATACATCTTGTAAGATCTTGTAAAATTAAAATTTATCACAAGTAAGGCTACCCCTTGAAAGTCGGAATTGAAATAACATTTGGAGACCCCTCAGTCGACTGAGACTGCTTCAAGTTGAGCAGTTTTTTTGGGGGTTTTTTTTGCCAGTCAGTGTGATGTGTACTGTACTTCGGGGACATTTTGGTCCCCAGATTTTGCTGCGCAGTGTGCACTCTTGACTTTCAAACTGCTCTTTGGCACAAGAAGCCCTGGATATGCCAAGTAGCATGGAGGGAGAGAGAGAGACAGCAGTGTAAGGTGAAGAAGTGGTGAATTTATGGCTCACAGCAACTTAATACAATACACTCTCTGGCTTTCGTTTCACATCTTGTGATTGTTGCACATTTGCAATCTTTTGTTAGCGCCATTAGCTTATTTACTATGCTAAAAGAATGCCACTGTCACCCTGACCATCAAACTTTAAAACTTTATATTTATATTTAGGCCCTAATCACAGGTTATAACATGATATTTTAATATAGATCCCCTTGCTTTTCAATCAGTCAATCAGACTTTATTTATATAGCACTTTTCATACAAGCAAAACTGTAACACAAAGTGCTCCATACAATAAAAACAAAATTTCCATTTGTTCTTTTGGTGTTCTGTCTGCTAGTAATAATGACTGGGATTATTAAATAGTCACTGAGTGTAGGTTGACTGCAGGGGGAGTTAGTGGCACTTTGGAGGGTAGTGCGGAGTGTACATGGATCATGTGAGGTTGGTAGTCAGTCACGTGAAGCGGTGGATGATGAAAATGATAATGATAAGCAAAGCTGGTTTGCAGCAAGCTGATTGTCCATGTGGTGCAAAATTGTAGTTTGTATTGGCAGAAAGCAGCCACAATCCTCGAAGATTTAGATGGAGGCCATCGCATGCAAAAGAGTCCTTGCGTTCCCATAAAAGATTAAAATTGTCAATAAAAACAACACCGTGCCCTCGGCAGGCGGTGGAGAGCCAGGTACTGAGGTTAAGAAGCCTGGAGAACCGCGCTATCCCGCGGCCTGAAGTCAGGACAGGACCGGAGATGAAAACTCTCATTCTGGATTGTTGCAGGATGTTAAAGAGACATGAACCACCACCATTCATCAAGGGGTGTGCCTCCAGTGCACCGCGGATCTTGGCAGCTATGTAATTGACGGTGGCACCAGGGAAACACAGAGTGGTGGAGGATTGTGTTTTCACATGCCTGATAATGGAGTCCCTGATGATGATGGTAGTGGAACCAAGCCGAAAACCCAGACCACAGCAGCGGTGTGGTGGAGGCAGCCGAGGGCTCCGGTTTGGCTGCGACTCTCTGGTGGTGGAGGTAACGGTGAGGTGAGGCCAGGCTGGGTGGAGGACCCGCTGGAAGGAGGTGATGACCATGGGCTGGACACATGGCAGTCTGATGACCCAGCCATAAGAGGATTTACCCGTGCGGTACAAAAGAGAGCACTAGCAATGTGATTGGCAGCGGTGTGAGCCGCCAGAGTGGAGTCTGCCGTGTGCTGTCTGCAAGCCCAGGGAGGACCTCCTGAGTATCTGTTGACAGCCTCCTGCAGCATCCTCCGGCGGTTCCTAGTTGTGGTGGAGTCACTGCTAAACCAGTATAGTTCACAGTTGGAGTCTGTGCAGGGTGGAGCCGCTGGAGCCACGACTGCTGGGACATCGCCAGGTTGGGCAGGAGCCATGTCCACCAGAGAGGTCACGCGGTTTGTGATGGTTAAAGGAGTTAAAGTTGATTGCCCCAATCAACTCACTCTTAGGGCCACAGCGCCCCACCTCTGTCTAGGATGGCTGGGTGGCTTCGGAGTGGAGCTGTGAGCCGGTGCCATGGGCTTAGTTTCCGTGCCAGCCTCCGGATCATCTGGCACTGTGTTGTCTGGGTCCAGAGGAGCAGTGGTGTTCGGGCCCAGTGCCCCTGCATTCAGCGTTTGCATGCTGGCCTCTGCTGCTGGACCCTCCGCGTGGGCAGTGTAAATGCAGGCATGCGTCGAGGGCAGCCAGGGAAGGGTTACCGCAGAAGCTGAGATGATAGATGACACTGAGGAGCAGAACGATTGAGTTCGACAGCCAGACTGGGAGTAGGAGATATGCTTTGCTTTAGCAGCGGCTACGGTGACAAATCTGTCCAACAGCCAGTCCTTCTCCCGAAGCTCCGACTTTAGGCACTGGATGTCCTCCTTTAAAAGTGAACTCTCCGGTGCGTGCACTTTTCCACGTGAGGTCAATCGAGGCAAGTCCATGAAACAGGTTAAAAATCCAAGTCCAATGACTAAAATCCTTCATCCAGTTAAAAAGTATAGTTAAAATGACCAAGGTTTAAAAGTACATATGGTGTAAAACTTGATAAAAGCTGGATAAAAAGTCAAATTGCTCTTATCTCTCTGTATGTCCACGCTGCTCTGCATCTCCCTCATTCGCAGTGCTTTCTATGTGTCTACTGTGAATACACATAGTCATGTGATGTGTAAGTGAAAAATTGGCTATATCCATTATGGAACTAGTGTGTTTCTGTATGGTAACCCAGCTTGAAACCATAAACTGAGAACACTGGGCAGAGTTGGCAGATGGTCCAGCCATATAAATACATGTAGGCCTGTTTGATTTGAAGAAAAAATTACTTTGAATAGAGATAATATCATCTATATAATTTATAATATATTATGTAATTCAAGAAGCAAGACCTAGCCAACATATCTATGTGATGGGGCTCATTTGTCCACAAACTCCATAATGCAGATGCTTCATAACAGCCTGTGATTTGCTAATGGAGCTAAGGAGCCTCAAGTCGGGCCCATGTGAATAAAGCCCAGGCCTCACATGGACTGCTCACACCTCCATTTAATTGGGCTTATGTTTCAAACGATGAACCCTGCAATGCCCATTAGGTTACATATACAATTTTTGTTTTTGCATTCACTGCACAAGCAAGTCAACCACCCAGTAGGAGTCATTAGTGCAGCAACACCATCTGCACAGATTGCAAGACTGAAGCCGAAAAGCACCACAAATGGGTATTGAGTGGTGGGCAAATGTTCCTGTGCACCATACAGCCAGGATTTTGCTTGTGCAAGCAATCAGTGTTGAAATACAGCTTGGTTAGGAGTGGGAAAGAATTGCAAATAAATTTTATTTTCAGTTTGGATTTCCACGCTAGTTAACTGTACAGAAACTCATGTGTAGCCCTCATAGTAACCAAAAGAAATCTTACTTATTGGTCACTTTTGTCATAAGAGCTACACATCTTGTTAGTGACCAACCAGCTCAGTCTCCAGAAAAGAAGTTTGGCATTGAATTTCTGCAAAGCACTGATTTTTTTACATTTGTATATTTTATACACACAGTGTAGTTCAGATTACCTGTATATGAGCTGAATCTCAGGTGGAAAAGGGGATAATAAATGGCATGAGATCTAGGTGAGACCTTCAAACAGCAGACTGTTGAGACGGACCAAAAGGAGTATTTTTTTCATGAGACGTTAGGATATTAAAAGCAGTGTTTGTAGTGACAAAAGTAAAGTATTTTTTGATAAGAGTTCAGGCCATTTCCATCCATGTCTGCAATGACAAAAGTGATTTTTTTTACTTGAGTTTGGGACATGTCCATCCATGTTTAGCATCAAAAGCAAGTATTCTTTTAACAAAAGTGTGGGACGTGAATACTGTCATGTTTGTAATGACAAAAGCAGGTATTTTTTAACATGACTTTGGGACATTTCCAGCTATGTTTGTAGCAACAAAGGTAGGTGTTTTTTTAAACAAAAGTTTGGGACATGTACAGCCACCTTTGTAGCAATAAAACCAGGTATTTTTTAATGAGAGGTTACGATATCTCCAGCCTTGTCTGTAGTGACAAAAGTGGATATTTTTTACCCTGAGTTTGACAACAACAAAGGCGGGTATTTTTAATATGACTTTGGGACATGTATAGCTGTGAATTCAGGACTTGAATTCAGTCCACAATAGAAGCTTGCAGTGTAATAACAAGTAGTGTAGAGTGAACACTGACTTCAGTTGTGTGATGGCCCACAACACAAACTCTAGTCTCCTTTGTAAAAGTCAGATGTAATACAGCTACCATAAAAGGCTCACTGTTTTCTGCATTTGCTGAACTTTGACAATAGAGGTACATAATGTGGTGCAGAATTGTCCAGAATAAACATAATTCCTAGGAGAGTGGGCTGCAGTCAGTTAACCACGCCAAACCTAGATCATATTTATCAAAATACTGAAACATAAAAACATTTTTAAACTTAACATTGACTCAAAACACCCAGCGTCTATGACGCCACACTATTATTTGAAATCAAGCTTGGGTGAATGGCGAATTGTCATTTTCAGTCTGACATACATTTCCAGAGAACTTTTCCTTTTTAAATCATTCAATGAATGAATGAGTGGATAGCACAATTTTGACATCAAAAAAATGGATAGAAAGTGATAATAATTCAAAGCTGATGTCATTAAATAGAATGACTAATTTGGCAAATGATGGGCAGAAACAGAGGAAGTTCTTCAGTCATCCATTCTGGTTTGACATACTGTACCCTCTTGGGAAAGATCAAGGCCTTATCGATGCCCAGCCTCTCTGCTCAGCACCCAAATGCCTTTCTCTTCATCACACTTGCAGTGTCCCATTTTTAGATGAAAGCAATCCCACTGAGGCGCATTGTTCATTTGGCATTTGAATGCATGAACTCTGATGGAATGTTGCAAATTATTTTGAAGAAATTTCAGACCTTAACTTTGTTTCCATGTTTGTTTATGTGTGTGTGTGTGTGTGTGTGTGTGTGTGTGTGCAGACATGCCAGGCAAGCAGACAAGACCTACGTGAACAGATGTTTTTAGACAGGAAGTAACAACACCCTCCTTCCCCCTTAACCGCATCAGCAGTTTTAACGTCATCACTTCCCCTTTCACCAAACAACATCTAGCACAAAATAATTAAGAAATATTTACATATTATCGCTACCTACAGATGTACAGTTGTGTTTTGTGATGCCGTAATACAGGAACAAAAAATGAGGACAGTCGTGCAATGCTGGGTACACAGAGACCGTGTGATTTCCTATTAGTGTAACTGACAATATTTAATGCTTAGTTCAGTGACACTTCAGACAAACTGTTTATCCCTGAGCTAAATTGCTTTTAGACAAACCTCTTCTCAAACATTAAATGCAGTGGCACTCTTTTTTTCCTTCAGTCTTTGCTAACAATGTATTATTGCATTGTATGGTGAACCAAACACAGGGCTTGGTGCTCGTAGTTACATAATTAAAACTGTAAATGGGAATATTATTTCAAAATGATCAAATAACACAATCCTAATCTTTTGTGCCCAGCTGGCGGGAGAACCTCCTTGGCTCTGTGTGTGTGTATTGATTTTGTTGGTTCTCTCATCTGGTATGTTGACAAGAGGCAAATACATACAGCGAAGCTAAATGACTGCTATTTAATTTGGTTTTAGTGATTCAGCAGCCAGTTGTTTACCTGAAGGGAAAGGATACTGCAGCCTCAGTTTATCGGCCCACTGGGTTGTAGCTGCACGCATGCCTTTGCAGTGCAGAATTTGTCTCTTCTAATCAATGGGTTTTGTTTGAGGAGAGAGAAGGGCTTAGATTTAGCCTGCGGTTACACGGGTCTATGACAAGTAGATCTTGCTGTAGTCGTGCCCCTTTGACCACTGAACTGTTTGTGCAGGCTTTGCTGGTTAGCTACAGCTACAAAGTTGATCTAACCTAAAATAATCTTGGTAACCGATTCCCTAAAAAATGGAAGTAAATATAACTAATCTTAATTTATGTGTAATTTATAGATAAGTGTGACGTTTACCTAAAATTTAGCTGTATTTACTTAATTTTATGAAGTTGTTGCAACTTAAAAATGACAAGTGAAATAATCTTGTTCTTTTTAAGTGTCAGAAACTTCAGTAAACCAAATTAGAATGACTTAACTTGATTATCACAAACAGGACTTTGCCAGTGATGAAGTCAGGAGAGAGTTTTATATTTTAAACATTTTAAAGAATATACAGATATGACTGACCAGTTTGCAACCAGCAGAGTGCAGATATAAAGTACACTATACTTGGTTTACTGAAGTTGTTAAAACTTAGAAAGATTTATTTAATGGAAATAGTCATTTTTAAGTTGGAATAACTTCACAAAATTAAGTAAATATAATTCAGTATTCAATATAAACATTTTATAAGGCAATCAGTTTCCTAGATTTTTTAAAAGTAAAATCAACTTCTCAGATTTTATAGTTTTACAGTGTTGGCTGCTAGCTTGGTAGCATATGCACTAACCCTCTGTGTGTGTGTGTGTGTGTGTGTGTGTGTGTGTGTGTGTGTGTGTGTGTGTGTGTGTGTGTGTGTGTGTGTGTGTGTGTGACAGCTCAAAACTTACCAGGAAGTCCATTTTTTCCTAAATTTTCCACTACACTCCTCTCTCTCTTTCTCTTTTCCATATAGTTTTTGAAGGACGCTTCAAGTTTCACATATGGTCAAATGGGCAAATTTGTCATATTTGGTCATGTATGACTTCACATTTAATCATAATATTATGATTATAATTGAATATTACATATTTACGTTGTATGCTGCTGTGCTCCTTCATTAATGTGCATAAAACTAATGTGACTTTGCCTCTGTCACTTCTAATTTGTTGCAGTGTACCTCTGTGATAATGTGGTCACTGGGAATCTCATACAAGGACTCTAGTGATGCACAGGTCGTCTCACGGCCCATGGTTAACCCACAGGTCAGGTAGTTTGGTAAAGCTTATTAGAAATATTGTGTTCTGAGTAAGTTATGAATAACTCTGAGAAACACCCACCTTCTCTTCCCCTTTCCCCATATCTTTCTTCATCTCTCTCTCTTTCTGTCTGTCTCACACAGTAAGCAGCTTTAGCATCAGTGTTGCTGCACTTAAAGGCTTTCCATTATTCGGCTTTTGACCAGGAAACTCCATTGAAGTTTGACTTACTTAAATCTCTCTAGTCATACTGTACACTGTGTGCAACACAGCCAGTGGTTTGAGGTGTCTGGGCCTTTACATGCTCAATCTAGATGCTGTCATCAGGGAGGAGGTTTAGTGTCCCCAAAGGTAGCACTATAAGATACAGATTGTCCTTTATTACATCTGCTATTGTTCATTTAAAATAAATAGTAACCCTGGGTGGCGTGCCATTGTGCCTTCTTTTTTCAGAGTCACTCAGTGTAGGAGATATGGATTTTATGCCGTGTTGTGTATATTGTATCGTATGTTGGTGTGGTGGACTGCTATCTGTAAAGCAAAGTGCCTCAAAATCATGCTCAAATGTACATGTCTCAAAATCCGATTTGAGGTGAGTATAAAGAAAACAGCCTTCTAGTGTCAAACTCTGCAAGGAGAAAGTCAAACATCCAAGTGAAACAAAACATGCTGAGTTGAGGGGGACTTTGAGGAACGGGTGATCTTGCTCATTATGGTAGACCTGCAGTTTTTGCCTCCAGCACTTTATTTATTGATTGTCAGACGTAAAGAAACATTGTCAAGGTCCTCTACTAGTATTTCTAAAGACAGTTTCAGTTTCTCTCTAACAGAGACATCACATTTGTCTCCATCTGCCCCAGAACACACATATTCCCTTTTGCTTTCCACTGTGTCACAGTGAATTTGTCTTTCTCCATTAAGGCTCTGATGCTCTGGAAAGAGCTAAGTCTGGACTCTGCGCAGACACATTTTATTATTCATTACATTTCATTCTTTCCATCTCTGCAGTGTCTGTCCTTGCTGGTGGTGCAAAAGGAAACACAGAATAAGCCCGATCTGTCTCATAATGCCCAGGATCTCACACTTAAAGAGGACATTTATCAGCAAGAGGTATTCATTAAACAATGCCAATCATGTCATCTCATTGCAGCGAGGTAAGTGTATGAACACCACAGAACCCAAGGACAGAGTTTTTATATCAATATTGGGGGCCACACATATGAAAGGAGGGGGAAGAGTCTTTCCCCAGAAATTTTCAATGTCAAACACTTAAGGGCTCATTTATGCTGAAAAGTACATACGGAGACAGATTGAGCCCTCTGTCCATACTCTATAGTCCGTTTGCATGTTTCTTGAAAGCTTGTTGATACAGATAGAGGCAGTATAGCATAGTTCAAGCAAGCGCAGGACACGACAAAGAAAATCGAATAATGGCAGAATGGAATGAATCAATGATATTTAATAATATGTAGTGAAAACAGTTAAAAGAGTTCTCCGTCCACAAGTAGTGATGTATTTAATGGCAGCAGAGACCTCCACTGTCAACAACGTTGCCTCCTTTTACAGGTACAATATTACAACCTTTCTCATCATCGTCTCTTTTGTTGTCATTGGATGTATCTATGCCATCATAAAGGACTCATTCTGAAGTAGTCAAATACTGTTACTTTTGCAGTGCTTTTGGTGTAAGATCTCTACGCTAAAAGCCGCCTTTCGTATCAGCATGATACGCTGCTGAAAGGTGTAAGCTTAGAATACGTCTGCACAGAACCATTCGCAGTGTTATTATACACAGGCAGAAGGTACGTGCTGTGGCAGCATAACATGCAGACAGTCAGCATTAGTTGTGAACGCGGCCAGGACCTGTCACGTCCACATGATATGCTGATGGATGGCACCAGGTTGAAATGCTGCCGGTAAAGATGTAATATAGGGATTGCAAGAGTGCTTAAAGGGCGGGCAGCAGGGTTGGTGGATGGGTCCAACAAACCCTGGACTTTCATGCAGGAGTCTGGTGTTCACTTCCCATCTGAATGTGATGGGTTTTTTTCTACATCTACATCTTACTATGTGCCCTTTTGTTTTATCCTAACCATCCCTGCCAGCATGCGATTTTGTTGACATCTGGCGTTGATTGCCATGTGCTCATGTTTTCTAAATATAACCACATGCAGCGTTATCCCACCATGTGCATTTGTTGACATCATGGTAGCAGCATCTGGGAATGTCAGATGCACAGAAGGACACTAGGAGCATAACCTGTAGATGTGGAAGTCCATTGCAAAGCTGCAATATGTGACAACCTGGCACAAGAATGTGTTGAAAGGACGCGTAGAAGTTTGACAACAGTGACGTTTACAACATTTGAAATGTACAAATCTATTTTCTTACGTAAAAAGAGTATAAGTTCACTTTAATTCCCTGCATTCTAGTGAATTTTTATGCCTGAATTTATGGTGAAAATGTCTTTTATTTCTGCAAATGAAAAGTCTTCTGCTACTGTCTTGTTTTTATTAGGGGGGACAAATGCACATCTTCTAAATTGATTGGGATGTGTACCCTGCTTTCCCCCAAAATCTACACCTTTTACAGAACCCACAGAAATCCAATGCCAGAGGTTTGTTATGTTACCTTGGTTGTTTGGTTATAACAGCATCAATACAATGTGTTGTTGTATAACTACAAGATATCACCTTAAGTAATAACAAAAAAAATTGAAGTGTAATGAGTGTAGCCAGCTGTCCTCCTCAAATTTCTAAGTAAACACCTGACAGGATGTTGAACTCGGGGGGGGTTTCTTTATCACTGATGGAGCTGTTCACAGTAAATGGTTACACCATTACAGGAAGTAGAGCAAAAGGTGTGGGAAATGAAAAGCGAGCATGGTTTATAAAAGACGAGGTGGTTCATTGAGTGATGGGTTTGAAAAAAAAAAATCAGAGAGCTATTTGTGGCCTGTTGCTTCGCAGACAGACACAGACAGAACGGCATGGAGACACTTCTTTTTCTATTTCCTCAATTCAACTACATGGCCCCAAAGGAGGAAGCGTATTTCAGAATGCTTGGTCCAGAGGACTTGCATGCACTAAAGATGAAGGACGATACTAGCAGGTTGGTGTGTGAAACTAGGTTGTTTTTTTGGATTTTAACTTGATTTGGGATCATTTCATAGTGTGCTTTAGTAAATGTTAGCTAATGTCGGAAATGTGACTAAATGAAACTTTTATCGTGAGAAAAGAGATGAAGCAACAGTTTCTTTGTGTTTAGAAAAGCTTACTTTACTCAAAAGCTGCATAACACCATTTTAGCTAGGTTATGTTTCATAATAGCTTTAAATGTCACCACAGCTAACACCATGTAAGACTGACTTTTAAAGGCTGTCACTTCTGTCTTTTTGTTAAAACACGTGCAAACAAGACTTGCAATTTGTATTGGACCACAAAGACATTGTGTAATTTATAGCTCGTCTTGTAAGCCAGTTTAGAAATGCGTCTGTGAGCAGTCATTCTCTGATAAGTTGCTGATTTGGTGAACTGTGCCACAGTTGCACGTACAGACAGTTTGTGGAAGTTGATGTATTTTCTCCTCTGTTTGCAGACAGAAAGACAAGGAGAGGAAGAGCCGACTAAGCCTTTTTCTCACCAAGTCAGGCTCTCATGAAAACGTCAGTCCCCATAAAAAGACAAATACGACATCCAGCAAGTGAGGCAAAACCCATTAATTTCATATACATGCAAAGTTGTGTTTGACAAGTATTATTAATCTTTAACCTTAGTTTCCAGCACCTTCCATGACTCTCTGCACTCTTACAGAAACATGGCATGTAGACGTGTCACAAGAATCCAAAACATTTCTCGCTGCATCGTTAGGGAAGAGCTGACCATAACTTTTTTCTTCTTTTGTGCAGCATCACTCCAGAGGCCGCTTTGCAATGGAGCGACTCCTTTGAAGAGCTGCTGAAGCACTCAGGTCAGATTAATGCCCAAAACTCCTCAAGAACGTTGAGTCAAACTGCCGCCAAAAACAGTTTCTTCTGCTGTCAAACAATTTGCTCCATTTGAATTGTAAACTGTTAAGAAGTGCTGGTGGCAATAAATAGTTAATGGGGAGAGCAGTGAGAGTTTCACTACATCTTTTAATGTTTGTTATAGCACAGATAGCAATACAGAAACTGTGCAACTTCCTCATGAGCACAGAAGTTGCATTTTAGTGCCTCACTGAAACACTCTAAACCTCTGTATTTGCTCATTTGGGAATGTTTATATAGTCAGTGCTATATTGTGAGGGCAATAACACCATGCAAGTATATTTCAACTATTAAAGTTCTCTGTATGATGTAATCATTTGTACAGTCGGGCCATTTTAGCCACATGGGAGTTATAGTGAGTCCATGCCTCTTTAAAGGGACATTTTATCCCCCAAATCAAAAATACATATTTGTCCTCTTACCTGTCATGTTATTTATTCATCTAGATTGTTTTGGTATGAGTTGCAGAGTGTTTGAGATATTGGCCGTAGAGATAATTGCCTTCTCACCAACATAAGGGAACTAGATGGCACGGCTTGTGTTGCTCAAAATCTACTGCTAGCTCATGTAGCACCACTGAGCTAGCTAATGTTACAACTCTGCCGAGGAAGACGCTATTAATTTTTATATCTTTCGCTGTCAGAAGCATGAGTCTCGAGTCCATGACTAGATGCAGAATTCCCTCTGTGTGATGATACTGTTGGCGGGCTGCAATATGGTAGAAAGAAAATAGTTCCTACAGGAAACTATTCACAACAAGGTTTGTGTATTATCTTGAGTAACTGGGTCATGATTTCTGGAAAGGACGTTGCTGTTGAGTTTTACAAATGTATGTTTTGGCGCTCTGAGCACCACAAGCCGAGTGCCATCCAGTTCCATTATATTTGAGAGAAGGCAGACATCATGCTGTATATGGAGACTGACATACGCATGCTGACAAAGACGTTTCACAACACAAACACTACATCAATTAAAAACTGATGAAAAGGCAATTCCACTGAGATGACTGTGTCCGCTGCCATGTTGCTGTTTATGGTGGGTTTAAATTGACAAACAGCTCAATGGTGCTACGTGAGCTAGCAGTAGATTTTATGCAAAACAAGCCGAGCCATCTAGTTCCCTTATATTGGTAAGTAGGCAAACATCTCTACGGGCAATATCGCCAACGCTCGGCAACTCACACCAAAACAATCTAGATTAAGAAATACTACAAGTAAAAGGGAACAATATGTATTTTTACATTTTGGGGTGAACTGTCCCTTTAACACACCCTCCTAAAATCAAATGTAGGCTGTGTTTACCCACAAAATACTGCTTTGCTTTGTGTCACTGTGACACTGTGTCTCTGTCTCTGTTCCTCTCTATCAGATGGGGTGGAAAGCTTCTCTCAGTTCCTCAGGACAGAGTTCAGTGAGGAAAACATTGAGTTCTGGTTGGCCTGTGAAGAATACAAGACCATTGATTCTGAGACGAAGCTGCTGTCCAAAGCCAAATATATTTATGCGGTTTATATTGAATCGGAGGCCCCTAAAGAGGTACGGCGTGGCATGTTTATTTTTCATAAACTGCACAGATGTAGTGCTGCATAATGGGCTATAAAGTGGAGCTGCAAAGGCTCAAACAACCCCTGCGGTTCAGAATTTTCTTTGGCTTTTTGTTTTTTTGTCACTTAGTGCTGTTGGAGGTTTGAAATATTTATGTCATTGTATAAAAATAACAGTGGGCGAATTCTTAAGCACTGCATAGTCATGAGCCTGCAGCAGGTTGACCTTTGTGAACAGTGGTTAGGAGCAGCAGCTCGCTGAGGTCATGCATCTAGTGCATGCACTGCTCTGAAGCAGGTCGGGTTATTTCTGTGCGAGAGCTGCAGATTCAAAGGTTTCCATTCCCTTTACAAAGATGAGGCGACCACCAACCGATATGCTTTCATGGCCTGCAGCAGATCTGACCGTTAAGAGTTTAGTGTCTGGTTTGAGGTTTTTGACATTCCTCTGCAGAACTGGAGAGAGCGTCACCCACACACTTTCAGTCTGTGTAAATATGGAGCATGCTGCACTAACATGAAAGCACATATCAGCTCAAGTGATTTGCAGAGAGATTCAAATGTAAATGAATGTAACCTTCAATATTGATGCTGGGGAGCTGCAGTTTGATACACATGCATATTTTTAAAGCTGTGCTACTGTTTATTATTTTTATTGCTGTATAAAAAAGCTTCAACACTGTTAGTCTTTCAAAGAACAACTCCTAAAGACAATTCACAGTCAAAAACTCCCATAACTCCCTTTGTCCTAATTAGTATTTTTAAACAAACAACTCATTCACAAAAGCAGGCACCAGATAATTAACATCCATATCTGTCATAATATTCAGGGAGCTGATGTGTGAGTGATTGATTGTTTGAGCTGTAAACTCAAATTAGCTTTGGGTCACTTGGTGCCAACAAAACAGAGAATTTCTGCTTATCGAGTCCCAGTCTTATCTATCACCAAAAAGAGCAGTACCATAAATAACACAGATTTTTAGCTTTGATTCACACGATTCTACCTTTAGAAAAAAAACATCAAATCCAAGAATGTCAAGTTGATGCTTGTCTCAAGAGAAGAGGCATCAGAAGCATCTCGACATTCTGACATGAATGAAATATGCAGTAATGGAATGCGAAACTTCATGTTTGATATGTGATCTTTTAAAACATGCAGATGTTGATTTTCCGGGTTTCAAGCAGCTCTACTTTACACTGCTCTCTGTCGACCTTTGGGGTTTCCCCTGTCTTGTCAACACCATCTCATGTATTCTCAACAAATCTACTTGGCCCTCTATGCAACATGTGCTCTGTTATTGTGTTGCTGTAAACTTTATTCAAATCCTGACACAAAACCCTAAATCATGCATTCAGATCCACACAAAAGTGTGCATCATCATCAACTCATCTTCATACCTAAGAGACCAAAAAGGTAATTTGCCACTGACTCCCAAAACAACAAATATAACGGTACCGTACCAGCAACAGGCGCATATACAGCAGTTGCGGTTTTAAGTGAAGACTTAGTTAGGTTAAGTTTATATTGTATGTGAGGTAACTCAAAGGACTGGTCCATCTGCATTCTGTTCTGGGTTTTTCAAATTAAAACGCCCACTCAGCCGTTATCAAATAGCAGTGGGAATTTCCACATACTGTTCACTGACAGTGTAAGCATGGACAGTAAAAAAAATGTTATCTTGGAAGATTTGAACGTGGAAATGGAAAATGCTGCTATTAAACCTATTTTGTAACTCCTCATTTTCCCTGAAGTAAAATTACTGTTTTTGGATCTGGTGCCTGTGGACAAAAGCAGCAACAAAATGTATTTTAAGCTCCCGATAAAAGAAGCCCCCCAAAAATATCAATATCAGTTTAAGTGTAAGCTATATTACGATTATTTCACCACTTTGCCTTGCCGTCAGACAGCCCTTTCCGTGGGGAGCTGAAGCTGTTGTCTGCGCTCTCTTCAAAGTCACCAGACTCTATTAAGAGAAACTGTAATTTCACCTCACAGCACACGGGAGTTGCTGGTCTACTGCAGATTCATTTGTTTGTTATTGTGCGACTTTTGGAACTGAACAAATGTGGCGTACACAGCAGTATTTGGGTTAATATGTAGCAACGAAATTTGTAGAAACTCACATCAGGTGATAGTTTAGGCATACTTTGACCAGATTTGAGCTTTTGGATTTGAATGCATCAGGAACACCACAGGAAAGCTGCAGAATAATATAAAAACGTAAACCTTTGTCAGTCGTTATACTGTACTGTCACCTGACTACCAACTTTGGTCCTGTCATAATTAATACAGCCATTGAGATTGCAGCCTAACAATAAATGTAAAAACATGCGTTGTAATAAGCAGCTTGCACAGACAACCTATATGGCCGTTTTCTTAGTAAGGCTGGTCATTCTTTTAATATAGATTTCCTGTATGCAGTTGATGTGCCATGTCATTTTTCTGCATGTTTTTTTCATTATGTTATAATTTCTTTCCCCTCAGGTCAACATTGACTACAACACCAAGATGGCCATTCAGAAGGTCATAGCACAGCCCACAAAGAGCTGTTTTGAAGCAGCCCAGATGAAAGTCTACAGCCTGATGAAAAAGGACTCCTACCCCAGGTTCCTCCACTCTGACATTTATCTGCGTCTCACCAGGAGGAAAGGCCCCGGGGCCACCATGTTTCGCAGAAGGTCACGCTCCTGTGTATTCAACGACAGAGGCGAGGCCACAAACGAACCTACAGCCTGGTAGTGGTAATTGCTAAGACGCTCACTCTGTAAATGATTATATTAATATATAGGAGATTATCCATAATTAGCAGCATGATTATTGAAACTTAATGTGTTGTGCAGAGGCTTATTATCCACAGGTTTGCTTCTGCAGACAGTGTTATTTTTTCATAACCACAGGGGTCACTTTGGATTATTTCTCATACTTATTATCATGGCAGCTTGGCAATGGTTAACAATTATAAATAGTTCGACATTTTGGAAAATACACTGATTTACTTTCCTGCAAAGAGTTAGATGAAATTTTTTAGACCAATTTCATGTAAAATATGATGCACAGTTTGCCTATCACTACTCAATGATTTGACAATGACTTCTTGGAGTCTTCTCTCACAGTGATGACAAGACCCCAGCAAGTTACTGCAACTGACCAAGAAATAGGCCATCACATTATACCCTGTAAAGCCATAATTTGTAATTCTTACACTTTTGCACACATTAAGCCCTACTTTCAGTCTTTATGCTAAGCTCCGTTAACCGGCTGTTGGCTGTAGTTTAGTAGGCTAAATAAAAATCTACCGCCAGAAGCTTATTAGCTTAGCTTTTTCTAGAGACTCATTGTGAGGTTGTCAGGCAAACAGGAGAGATGTTGAAGATGATGAAGTCCTCATGTTCACACAACAGCGCGTACTGTTACGATGGTTAGGATTAGGTACCAAAGGCACCGATGGTTAGGTTTAGGCAAAAGAGGCATATGGTAAGGTATAGAAAACACACACACGCACACACACACACACACACACACACACACACACACACACACACACACACACACAAAAGTCACTCTATAAGCCCACTCACGTTTCATATGTTACATGGTTACCGGCAGTGTTATTACCTGACACTGTCCTTCAATGTTTCAGGCGCACGCAACTGATTTTTTCCAGCTGCGTTATCCTCTGATGCATCTGTGCATGTTGCATGTAAACACGGAACGTGGCTTTAGGCGTCACAGTCCTACGCTTGGTCAGTGACCTTACGCGTAAGAGTGGGACGCCTAAAGCCACGCTCCAGGTTCCCAGTGACAATGGGTTGAACATTGAGGTGCAAAGAATAGCAAAAAATATAGCTAACAGTAGGTGCAAAATATAGAAAACAATAAGTATGCTCATAGGTTTTGCATAGATTAAACAAAAAAGGTATAACATGTTAATCAGTGATCTTTAGAGGTGCTGTAAGAAGGAGTTTGTAATCATAGGACTGAGCCAGGCAAGCTGTTTCCCTCTCTTTCCAGATTTAATGCTAAGCTAAACTAACCAGTCAAATGTAGCTGCACTTTACCCTCAAACTGGTCATTAAGTAAAGAGCTAGAGTCAGGAGGTGGTTAGCTTGGCTGAGCATAAAGACTGGAAGCAGAGAAAACAACTAGCTTGGCCCTGTCCAAAGCTTAAAAATATGCCGTGTGTATAACTATTTCTTGATAAAAACACCCAACACTTCCATGACACGTCTTGACGCCTGGCAACCTCACCGTGACCACAAGACTCTGGGAAGTCTTTTTGCCCACCAGTAAATGGATATAGCAAGTACAAATAAAACAAATAAGATGCAATGTGTAGTAAGCTTTAGGCCTTCTAGCTCTAGCTTGAACACGTGAGGAGATTAATCTTCTCATCTTCTTATCTCTGCAAGAAAGTGAATAAGCATATTTCCTAGGATGTCAAACAACACAGCTGGATAACAGCAGACGCAAACAGCCTTTCAGCAATAAAAGATGAAGTTCAGAAATGTTATGAGGCCACAACTTTAGAGCCATGTGGTTATCTGAAAATAATGGACACCCTCTGGCCAATCAGAACCGAGTGTCCTCTGTGGCTGTGGTATAAAACCAGAGAATTCAGTTTGCACTTGTGGAACAACATCACTTTCTCGGAGGCACTGCGCTGCTTGTGGATTGAACTTTTATTTATGATTTTTTAAAATTTCCTAAAATCGTGAAGCAAAACTTGACCATAAGTAAGGCAGTTAGAGACAGAATCTGAAGAGCCGCCACGCTGCTGACAGCATGCAGCCAGCCGTAAAGGTGGCCACACTGAGGGCACTGGCCTGCCCTAAGAACAGTACACTTGATTTGCTTTGTCAATCCAGCAGAAGCACCTTAAATAACCTTGATACAGCTGATATGGCACACAAGTTAATTTGACCATATCTCATTAAAACGGATTCATGATTTTTATCCCTCGCACTGTCCAACCCCCTCCAGACTAACTTGCAGTGAAAGCCTGCAGCCACGGTGACTGCAAAGCACCGAAACTTTTTAATGAGGGATACACTAGATCTCTAATATGAATTCAAATGTATCCAATTTTCACACACAGACAATGCATTCATCTTATTTGAATACTAATATGACTTTATATTAATTATGATTGCTGTTTTTCAGTTCGCTACCATCTAATATAATTTATGTATATGCTCATATGTGTGCCTTGCTGTTGTAAAATGTACATACTGAACTTGAATAAACACTTTCTTATAGGAGCAGTTTTAATGAGGTCTTTTTAGTGTTGTTAATTTGTTTGAATGATCACATCTAAATATGACAAATGGAGACTTAATATGTGCTTATTACAAGAGTGGGAAAATTGTGATCATGTGTAGCTCCCTATTCCATATCACTGAAAAATTAATAGACCTTATCAACTCCCAGCACCCCAGCACAGAATTATTCATGTTACTGTATATGTATGCACAAGCTATACTTCTTGCAAAGACAAATACGCATTAATTGGAAACTCTTGGTGATCCCACTGAGTTCACCGCCAAACTCTTGAGTATGTATGCAAAAAAAAAATACAGTTAATACATGCACACAGAATAAAGCTGCATATACACACAGAGTTATCTCATTAACACAGATGTCAGAGTTTCTAGTAGCCTTCAGAGGGATAAAGTCCTTCTGAGCACAAATTACTACAATTTTACAACAAAAAAACGGCATTGAATGCCTCACAGTTTACATTAATTATGCATCCGTGTCGACAGCAGTGGCATGCACGCGCTGCAGTTCCTGCTGTCCTCACACAAATAGTCAGAGAAGAGAGGGGAAACGTAATGATGTGTTAACAAAGGTAGGAGCTCAGCTGGCCTGCCAAATTCATCACAGCTTAAGATTAGTTGCCCGCTAAGAATTCTGCTGGCAGATTTCTTGTTTCTCTCCCATTGGTATTTAAATTTGTGACTCAGTCGGCACTAAAAGCCTCTGAAATCATCCACAAGTTAAAGATGTATTGTGGAGCTGCTGAAGGGAAACAAAAGAGTAAGAAAGCACTTTGCCTGGAGATATGAGGCTTGTAAAACAAGATGAATACCGGCCTAAGAGGAGTTTAAAACAAAGAAGCTTATTGTAAGGTGTCTAATGGTGGAGTTTTACACAGATTTTCTCAAACAAATGTTCCTTTTTAGAAGATTTCCTCAATCTATGCCCAAGTCTGTCAGTAGTTTGGCACCTTTGGGCTCTGGTATCCAAACTTTTATGCCACAAGTTTCCATTTTATGAACCAGGTTTTGTCTCATTTCAGAAGCTTTTATTGAACACTACGCGAGCCAGATTTAGTAACAGACTTGCTGACTCCCAGGCTCAGATATTGAGTTGTGAAATTTCCCCCGAACAAATCCGTTTGCACTCAATGCTGTTGGCTTGCAACAATATTGACAGACCTGAATAAAATTTCAGTGCAACTCTGAACAGAAAGGCCGTGCTCAGTTGATGAAAGTATCAAGGTGAGAGTTTGTACCCTCTATTTTTAATGCCATGCTTCAGCTCAAGTGTTTGGAGCATATTTAGAGGCTTGTGTTGATTATTTGAGGAAAATAAGATAGAGTTGAATGCCTGATGGACAACTTCCGTCAATTCTAAATGGTCGTCGATGAATAGGTGAAGAACTCTTAAGAATCTCTGCAGGCTGAAGGCTAAATATCATTCAAACCAATTCTGTGAGGAAGACTCTACAGCCTGTCAGCAGCGTTGCACTGAAAAAAAAAAATCTACTATTATATCGACTATTTTCATCATTGTGATTTCCACTGAGGTTGAGAATGCTTGGCCTAGAGTTTTTCTATCGGCTTAATACATTATTTAAGGGCCATCAGATATTGGACACAATTTACCGCTGAAAGGTGAAAGACATTAAAAAAGAAAGGAAGGTCACTTCAGGATTCTGCTGCTCACTGTTTTTCAGATACAAGTTGAGAGAAGAGATGGGACTTTCTAATTAAATCAAAGGCATACTTACTGATTTGCTTTCAGGGGTTCGAAATCTAATTTAAATAGGTTTTTTGGTTACATTAGCACTCTTTATTAACCGACGCCCTGCAGCAAAAGGGTCAAAACCCAAGTTAATGATCAAATGAATGAAGCAAGCAGGACCAACAGCGAAGAGAAACAAATTCAATGCTGTCAATTACAGAGAAAGGTGGACACAAGATGCAATTGTAAAATAGAGATAGAGGGCCAGGAGAGGTATGGAGTGCCACCCTGTGCACGGTGAGAAAACTGCAACTTGGTATGACGTGCATTGCTGTGTGAGACTCAGTACAATTCATTGTAGATGTTAGTAAACAAATCAATGCTCCTTTACAAAATGAGGCTTTGCAGAGTTTGTTCTTGGACAGCAACACTGACCGCTCAGCATTTGATTTATGAACATAAAAGACTAAAACCACAGCAAGACAAAGGAGCTCTTATAATCTGCAGTGAGTGCACAAAGACGGCACTCCTCAGTGCAGTCCTCATATCTTTCCTGCCTTTTTTGAAAAACAAATCCCTCGACCTGGTGCGTCTACACACATGCAAATAGGGGCAGCCTGGGTGTTTTCCATCACCTGCTGTGATTTACATTCTTGGTTTGTTTGGGCGCATCACATCTCCACCGGTGGTCAGGAAGGTCAGGACAGGTTAAAATGCTCTGGATATGCTTAGGATTATATATGTATTGCAACTCACTGTGTGACGCAACATGAATACACCCAACTGATCGAGGGAACAGAGGACAATCCTCCGCATATACCTGCTGATCACATGACCAGAGGTGCCACCAAGGGGTGGTCATGCCCACAGTCGTACAATCACAGTCCCCCCTTTTGTGAAAATAGTCATAAATAATAAGAGGCTTCTGTACAGGGTTTTCAAAGTTGAGAGGGCTTGTTCTTTACAATCATCTGAAGTTTCTAGATATACATAGTTGTTTTAACTTATTTATTTTATTATTTTCTGTTGCACTACCATGGACTAGGATTACAGCATTTTGTTTTTCTTATGTGTGCAGAAACATAAGAAAAATGACTAAATCTTGATGAATTCCTTCAAATCAAAGCTGTGTATTTGGAACTCAAATTTTTAAGCATGTCATTGTTAATTAGATAATTAGTAACATGAACAGCAAAATAAGAAACCAAACATCGGATGTTTTCACAGGCAATATAAAACAAGTCACTTAGAATTAAGAAAATCCAAATAAATTGTGAGGAAAAAATTACTTTAGTTATTGATGTTGGGAAGCTCAAAAAAAGAAATCCCGTCAATGAAGGTTATTGTGGAAAAGACCCTCTGAGACGCTGTTTCAAAATGATGGCGTGTTTTGTGTCGTAACTGTTAGTAAGCACTGTCTTTGATTGAAAGTAGTGCAATGTTGTCTTATTTAATTAATTTATTATTCATTAATTGGAATATTTTATTATTGGATTGTTGAGATTTTGTCATCCATCACATGATTACCACTTTTTCTGATCACGAAATGTGCTTGAATCTTAAAACACAAAATACATAAAAATTGGAAAAAATTCCAAAAGGCTTTTGGTTTTATGTGTGCCACCCCAAAATTTTCAGTGGCCCTATTTTGTCACCCCAGTGGAACATTTCTGTGGGGAACCACTACACATGACTGTGTATTGATATTGATATTAATATTGATATTGATATTGATATTGATATTGATAGATATTGATATTGATATTGATATTGATATTGATATTGATATTATTGTGGTGTTACATCAGAAATATCTAACTAGTGTTACTATTTTAAATGCTCTTATAAAAAAAAACGTAGAAGCAAAGTCTGTCACACATTCTGCATTATCTTAGCAAAGTATTTTACTGAAGACTAAATCATGTAAAGCAAACATCCTTTTATGGGAACAGATGCTATGCATATCGCTGCTGACTCAGTTGCAGCAGTAGTTAATCAGACAACTGAGAATGTGTGGGGTGAAAAATGAATTTAATGTTTTGCCTGGTGTTTTCACTTGTATTAAAACAATAATTAACTTTATTTATATGGCGCTTTTCAAACCACAGTTACAAAGTGCTTTACAATAAAATCAAACACACTTAAAACACAAAGAAAATGAAACAAACTGAAAGATGAAACACATAATAAAATGCAATGAGCAAAACAAACTAAATTGTCATAAAATATCATCAACAGAAATCCCACTGACTTTGTTGATCCCCCAACTTTTACTGTACCACCACCAGCAGGTTGGCTTTGTTGTTATTTTGTTATGTCTTGACAATCATTGAACAGACAGGGATTTCCAATGACTTTAGTGATTCTCTGGCTTTTCCTGTTGGTGGCACTCCACCAACAGGTCGAGGTCAAGTTTTCATGCACATTATCACAGTGAAGCATAGCTGTAAATACACTGTGATAACCAGAATAGGAGGTAGCAGTATGGTTACCTCCACCCTCCCCAAAAAATCCAAGATGAAGCCTTTTGAAGCCTTGAGTGTGGCTATAATTTTATTCAGTACATGGAATTGTTTTTGGAAACAGCCTCAAGTGATGATTCCAGGAACTGCAGTTTTTGGCACTTCCATGTTGGCTTCATTTTTAGTCGTGGAGATTGTCGTTGATTGGGACTAAATTTGGTATATGACTTTAGTGATTCCCTTACTGTTGGGTTCACATTTATCATTTGCAGTAAAATGACTCAACAACCACTCAACAACCACCATTGCCATGGAATTTAGCACACACATTCATGTTTTCCTCAGTATGAACTGTAATAACTGTGGCGATCACTAAACATTTCCATATCATCATTACTTTTCTGTATTTCAAAGCCACTGCAGATTTGCACCAGAGGAAGATTAATCTACCAACGTTGGTAATTTCTGTCTAAATCAGAACCTTTTTGTTTCAAGGGTCAGTGATCACCTCCATCAACTGAAGTCTGAGACACGTTGATGAATCAGTGCTTGTTTATGCTTTTCATCACCTTGATGAATAAGGAACACTGCAGATATGCAAATGACAGGATGATGAGTGTTTTCCTTAATAGTGAATTTGTTTATGGGTATTTGTTTATGGTCAGGATCTCTCCCAGCACTTCCTGATCATTACTCATTGCTGGAGTTAAACCTTGCTCTCAGTTTGACATGTAGTGCTCCACCACAGCAGGCAATTATGTCTCCATATTCCTAGATATACCCATACGTTCTTACTGATGAATGAAAAGCTAAACTAGAATTTGTTGGTTTCAGCGATCTGAATTCGGTTTATTTCTATATAGATATGAACTATCTGCTGCCCTTAAATTGTCACATTCTGGTAAATGATAACCAGTATTTCAGACAACAGGTGCGGTCAGCTTAAATCACAGCCAGACTCCCTCTTCCTCAACAACAGACACGAAAGGATGCCCTGTCTCTCCCAACAACAGCGCTTTGCATACAGATTTCCATATATTCCATTCATGTTGGGTGATGTTGGGGGGGGGGTCGTTTAGATTTGTTCAGTCACTTGACTCCCTCGTTTCCAAACAATCACAACCCCATCTTCAGTCTGGCCGGATCTTATCTCTGTCTCCCTTTGTAGAGGACGCGGAGATGGCGATAAAGTGAGTTACTGCATATTTGATTATTGGGCCTTTACCATTTTCAGCAGGCAACAGCTTACAGCAGCCATGTGGAAACTACCGAGGAGGTTTTCACTCACTGTAAGTCTCACTTTGCATTGTGCCTTTATTTCTGGAGGGGCTCGCTGTCAGGTGCTCAATGCATTGAATTGTTTACAGGTCATCTTAAAATATATCACAAATATATCACATACCACAAATGCTCAATAACTTGGCTGGCCAGGGTGGTTTGCAGGTGGTACTTGCTATGGAGTCCACAGGTAACTGGGCTAGTGATAGATCTTGATGCTCTTTTCAAGGGTAGATTGTGTTGCTTTCCCAAGGATCCCCTGGAGGATGTTGAGACTTGGAGTGAGTCTGTGGACAAAGTCCTCAGTTGTAAAGGTGAGAGTCTCTTCTGATTGTGCATATATGTGATGGTACAAAGACACACTTCGTACGTGCTTACTGTTGTTTGCCATTTCCAGCCGGGCAGATAGCTTTCCGGGAGTTCCTGAAGTCCGAGTACAGCGAGGAGAACATTCTGTTTTGGCTCGCCTGTGAGGAGTATAAAAAAATCAAGACGGTGCCAGAGATGATCTCCTCTGCCAACAGGATCTACTCAGAGTTTGTCCATTCAGAAGCGCCCAGGCAGGTAAACAAGCTTTTATATAAGAATTCAAATTGCAAAAATGCACTGAGAGGGTAATTTATTTGTAATATGAATTTAGCAAGCCTATCGTCATATAGTAACTGCAAAAATATGATTTTAAATGTGTTTTGTAGGGGTAAAACTGCTGAAAATTACTTTAAAGGTTGACTTTGGTATTTCAAACCTGGACCATATTTCCAATGTTTTTGTGTCTATTTGACTAATCAGAACATTTTAGAGATTGGTCCATTATTGAGCAAGAGGGCTGTAACCGGCAGCCACAGTACAGGCTGCAATGTAATCGATTGGGGCATTGATGCACTGTCAATGTATGTCCACTAAAAGTGCTTGTTTTTCCACTAAAAGCCTCAAATTGGTATTGTAAATGTCTAGTAACATTATAGAGATGACCCCACAGAAATCCACCTCTTGTTAAAGGGAAAGATCTTTCTTGTCCAACCAGAAAGACCCCCAAAATCGCTATTGTCAAACTCACCAGACTCCATCTAAAATAACAGTAATTTTATCATTGTAAAGCACACTTCCTTTAAAAGTCGACAGAAACGGAAAATATGAAAAAAGTCACAAAAGCTGTCTTTGTTGGTCTTTTTGGAGCTTCAGCATCATGGACCGTGGTTGGGTTAGTAACAAACTCTTAATTAACCGTGTTAGATGTGAAAATATGCTGCCAATATATACATGCTAAAATCACTCTATTTAAATGCAGTCTGGTGAGTTTGGAAACAGTGATTTCAAAGGCTGTCTGGTTAAACAAAAAAGATCTTACTCTTTAAAAAATGTCTACCACTATAGGATTCTATAAGTTGTAAGACACTTATAATAACAATCTGAGCCTGTCAGTTGTGTGTTTAGTGGAAATAAATAGATTGATAAATACATGAATTAATAAATAAATTGACAGTCCTCAATTGGGCACATGAATTACATTGCAGCCTGTACTGCTGCGGGCTGCAGCCCTCTAACTCATTACTGGACCAGTTTCAAAATTGTTGTTCTCATCAGTCATTTAGACACAAAATCATGGGAAAAAAGGTTCCAGGTTGGATAAATACCAAAGTTACCCTTTTACTACAAACAAGTTGTTTCCCCAACAGAACATAAAAGTGAATGGCGATGAAAATAGTAGCTTTAAGACGCCCCTGGGCAATATTATTTGATTCCAGATCAACATAGATTGCGGTACCAGAGAAAACATAACAAAGAACATCTCCCAGCCTTCCCTGACTTCGTTTGATACGGCACAGAAGCTCATCTACAGTCTGATGGCCAGGGATTGCTACCCGCGCTTCCTAAAATCTGACATCTATCAGGGACTCCTGAGGAGAACCGATTCAAGGTGACTGTTTTAAAACTGACAGCCTCTCAGATGGAGGCTCCTGAAATCTTCCCTTCAGCTCTGATCTGCTGTAGCACTCTTTGATTTCAGTGTGGATAACAGGTTTACGCCATACAATCCAGATCCCAAGTGTAGCCGAAATCGCTTTTTCTCAGCCTGTGTGATTCAGTAGACAGTTGCAGCTCAAGAGAATTTGTGGCTTGTATTATACTTTATCTCTTTAATTATGTTAAGGTAAAAAAAAAAAAAAACAGTCTTTAAAGAGATTGTGCACATAACTCTAATTTAATTATCTATTTTCTCTCCCCCGCCCCATGAGGTTAATGATAAAAAGAATTCCTTCATTGTAAAGTATTATCAAGACTTAATCTAATTGATTATGCAAATATGAATCCTAATATGCTCTGAGAATTTCAACTTTCACATGCAAATAAATATGTGAGTGTATTGTTAAGCATCTGTCTATCTATGGTTTTGTGTTTTCTCGTCCTGGTTTTTGAAATATCTTAAAAAATGGTTGAATGACATCTTGGTGTGGTCCTTTTGAATGTGATGCAAATCACCTATGTTGTTGTCACACTTTGTATATGGTCATTGGTCAAACAATACACCAGATGGCAACAGAGTCCTTTAAGCCACGCCATTCAGTAAACAACAAAAAAAAAAAAAAAAAAAAAAAGAAGAAGAGAATAGAAAGGGGGAAAAAAGCTTTACACTTCTTCTCTCTGCATGTGGTGCATTTCTGCAACATCTCAGCTGCAGTTTGAAGAAGTTTGTACATTCAGAAGAGGAACTGTATGAATCAACTTTGTCTCAGTTAAATTTGCCAGACACACAGGGGGGCCGTGGGTGGGAGTGCACTTTCAGTGGCAATTCCGTTGGAGTTCATTCATCATGAAAAAGTATCTGAGAGAATTCAAATCACATTTTGGAGTTTAATGTGACGGGAAAATCCTCTTTAACTAAGCTCATTGTCCCTTATGAAGGCCTAAATCTCCCTTCAAAGAAAGATTAGTGTAGATTGCATCATGCTTAGTTAGAAAGTAGAAAGTACTTGACAGTATAAGATAGTATTTGCCATTTTATCAGTCTAGTTTTTGCCTTGTTGTGTCAACCGAGGACATGGTTGCCTTTACAAGCTGATCTAATCATCTATGTAAAAAGCATGCAAATACAAAAGAGCACAATAAAACAGGGCTCTCACATTTAGACATAATGTTCAGACCCACGACAAAGGGTAAACTGAGCATATACCATTTAATTTAAAGAACATACAGGTTAAAATGCATAACTTTATTTATATATCACCATTAAAACAGAGCTTACACAGTGCTTTGACAAACAAAGCAAAAGCAGAAATGGGATCTATAGAAGACAATGCAACAACAATCAAAGTCAAACATACTTACTGAACACAAGTGAGATAAAACTAGGGTGGAGTTAGGATAAAATTAAACAAGAGGACAGATACAATAAAAACAAACAGACCAAGAGCAACAAAAGCAATGAAGGCAATAAAACCACAAATAAAGTAAGGAAAATAAATAAAAATACATAAAATAGGAAAATAAATAAAAAGATGAAATAAAAAACCAACATCACATAAAAGCAAGTCTGTAAAAAATTGTTTTAAGGAGTGATTTAAAAGAAGTCACTAATTAGGTGAGTCTCATCTCCTCAGGCGGGTTGTTCCAAAGCCGAGGGGCTCTGAAGGCAAAGGCACAGCCACCTTTAAGCCTCGACTTTGGAAAAGCCAGAAGGCCTCAGAATCAAAGGCTGCAAACTGGCTCATATGGGATCAACATCTCCGATATGTAGCTTTGGGCCAGACAAGCTTGAAAGTGATCAGTAAAATCTTACAATCAATTTTAAAATGAAGGTACATTCTTCCCTTTTGCATGTCAAACCTTAACTTGTTTATTATCTGATGTGTTTTTTGTGTTTGGAAAGTGGAAGTAGGCACAGCGTGGTTTCTCCATGTGACTGCAGGGCGTGAGACACACATTTTGTTCTGTTTGTGTTGGTGGCATTCAATGCACGGGGGATTTATTTTAAGAGGTGCTGTAAAACACTCTGTGTTGTACAGACAGCTCACCACAACTTCCTCTAGCTTAGACAACTCTGGTTGTGTTCACCTCTTTGTGGGAGAAGGGTTAAATTCGTTGGGTGCTGTGAAAAGATTGCGTTTGACTGAACCGCATGTTTAATCTGCAATCGTTATTATGAAGCAACTGCAGCAGAAAAACTGCAGTAGCTTGCAGGAAGTGAGGAAGACATAAAAACGACAGAAACTGAGCAAAGTTATATTTCTCAGAGTGCGAGCAGTTGATGGAGGAAACTCACAGATGGGTGCTGTAGCCGATAAAGAAAATGTCTGAGATAACAGTTTGTGTCAATGCCGCAAGCCTTCAACAGCTGCCTTCTGACACAAAACGTTTCCTGTTGAGCAGACTAACATGAACACAGACAATGTGACAAAACAGTTCTTACCCAGGGTTCAAAAGCAGCTCATTAGGTTTACTTAAAAAACTTAAATAACAGGTTTGTTCTTTGATTTACATTTCATATATGTCACAACATTTATCAACCAAAAAAGCAATAGCTTTATTAAGATGTGTTGACTCAGTATCAATAAAAGTGTCATTCCATTTTTTTTAGCTCATGCATAATTGCATGTTCTCTACATTTCTTTCACAATATATATACATTTTTAAAAATTGAATTATGTTACCACGGTTTTCAGTTATTCCACAATGGTATGAAAATCTGCTTTTAGACAAACTTGAGATACTACATGCAGGGCTTCCCACATATTCATTTATTTGTGGCGGCCGACCACGACCAAACATCCAATTTCTTTGACTGGTCCATTCATTAGATGAGCTATTGGAATATATATATATATATATATATATATATATATCATTATTATTATATTATATTTAATTTTGCATTGCACCATACTGCTGGAGCGCAGAGTGTACTCTGGGAACCCAGGGAGTAGTAAAATGCCAGGCACAGTGAAAGTGAAACTTAACCGTTGACTGCACTGGGTGTAAAAAGTTTGCTTTCACTTACCTTGGTAGCAGCTGCTCCTCTCATACATCGATCTGATCAGCTCTGACAGGATCCACAGATCAGTTATTCAACCTGTGATTTAAACTCCTTAAGCTGTTCCTGAGGAAACAAAAAACTCAATGAGCCTGCGCTGCATTCACGGACCCACCAAACGGTCAGAACTTTGAGAGGGGACACTTTAGATACAGTCTGTTTCCCAGACTGAAATATCTGAACAACTGGATGGATGCCATAAAAGTTCATGGGTGTTCACAATTCCTAGAGGATGAATTTTTCTGACTTTGATCCCCTCATTTTCCCTGTAGCACCACCGTGGCATGACATTTGTGGTTTTAGTAAAATGTCTTGGCAACTGTTGGGGGGATTGACACGAAACAACATGCTGACATTCACATCCAGCTCAGTAAAAGCTCAGTACACAGTAAAAGCCTTAAATTGAGCCTAAGATTTGCATGGAACTACTGAAGGGATGCAACACTTAGAGTAATCTGCCCCCCTTTTTAATGCAGCAAGAAAACCTTAACAACTGCAGGACATTTTACTGTTGTCTGAGCAGAGAGGATTACACTAAATTAGTCCACATGAGATGTAAGAAAAGCATGCATGAAAGTTTCCAGGATTTTTCTCACGGATGAACTTGTCTTTAAAAATTTCATGAGCTGAGAGAAGCAGGTTTGCCGACTGTTTTGATCCTTTTCTGAGGGCAGGGATGCTGTTATATACAGCATCGGCATGACTGGGGAACAAATTGGGCCTCGTTGGCTGAAAATGTGGGAGTTCAAGCATTCTGCATCATGTATGAGGATCAGGAACTTACATGATGCATGAGGTTATTAGACATTCAGTGATGAAAGGGGTGTCCTATGCGCACTGCTGCCATAGTGTATTACCAGAACTACCAAAAGAGGGCTCAGTTTTGTTTTTCAAATCAAGATGTGCATTGATGAAAGCTGAAGTTCTCATATTTCATTTGATTAAAGCAGATAATTAAGCAGCTTGAGCATGAGTCATGAGCCGTAAAACCTGACTGAAGGGTTTTTTAAACTTAAAGATATCAGTCATAAAAAACATTAACAAGTCCTTCTAAAAAGTTTTGATCAGTGTTATAATGAGCGTGAAGAGGAACTGCAACTAAGACAATTATAAAACTATGAAAACAAAAGATAATGTTCTCTTTTTAAAAAGAGGGGAATGTCCAGATGACAGGTGAAAGCTTTTGTTTTGTTAAAACTTTCTGGCACCATAACAGGAAGTGAAAAACAGTCTTCAGTGACACAGATCACATCACTCAAGACAAATTGAGTGTGTTAGTGGTTTTACTCAATGGTGTTGACAAACTGGTTTGATCTAGTTCTCAGATTTTAGATACAGCACTTCAAGCCACACATATCTTATTTATATGACACAGAAATGGCTTTATACGTTCAGTGTCTACAAGCTTCACGCCTGCTTTAAGTGGAAACTCTGGGGCGGCTTAATCACCACATAACCACAGTGTCCCCAGTTTGGTTCCGGTGGGTGACTTGTGTTTCATGTCATCCCCCTCTCTGTTTCCCCCCATATTTCCTGTCTGCCCCTACTGTCAAAGATCAAGTAACGGCAAAAAGCTATATAAAAAAAAAAGCATTGAAGTCTGTAACACGTAGGCCTAATTACCAGAAAGCAAAGATTCAAATTGACCCAGAACAAGACTGAACTTTGCTGCAGAGTGGCACTAAATGATTCTGTCAGAGACAAAACAAGATAAAAAAGGGCTCCAAGATACAATAATCTTTGAACTGAACACAGAGGAAATTAATGCTGCAGGGAGGACGATTTTTGGTAGGCTTAAGTGAAAGTTTGTAGAGGACTGAAACCGACAAAAACAATAATAAATAAATAAATGTGTCAATGAATAAATGAAAATGCCAAAAATGACAATATTTATTTAATTTCCCATTTATTTTTTCATTTCATTCATCAATCTATTCCTTTCGCCCATTTAATTTTCCCTTTTATTAATCAATTTATTCATTTTTCATATTTATTTGCTTATTTATTTATGTATTATTTTCCATTTTATTTAATTTCCCATTTTATTTTCCATATTTAATTTTTATTTATTTATTTAATTAATTAATTAAATGTATTTATTTATTTTTGTAATTATTTATGCTTTTATTTATGCATTATTTTACCTCTTTGCCTCTTTGTGCAATGGGGTTGACAACTTTTTGTATTGCTTTAGGTTAATTAACTTGCTAACATCTGGCAACCAAAAGCTAGAGGTACCATACCAGGCCAAGTAAGGCTGAAGCAACAAAAACCTGTGTTTATCTGAACTGAGTGAGAATGCATTTTATTCTTATGACTTCAAATTTGTTTTCTACAAGGACTTATGTTTTATGTCTTCTGACAAAAGCAAGATTGTCTCACTTTAAAGAAAACAAAAGAAAAATAGTTGCTACTGTCATGATGCTAGTGCTTCTTTACTGGAAAGATGCGTTAGCTCTCACAAAGCTTCTGAGAATATTTTTACATGTTTTAGTTTAATTTGACTGTGGGTGAAATAGCCTCAGCATGTACTTCACCAAATGTTTCCAAAACCTATGAGCTGAAACAGTGGCATTGTTTCTCGAGGCAGCCTGCAACAAAAACTAAAGCATTTGCCTATCAGCTGCTGAATTTTCCACTGCCCCATTTGCATAGCCAGACTTTAAAACAAACAAGTAACAATGCAGGTCCGAGTACAGTACACACGCACTGTAGATGCAGTCAGCACACTTTTGCGTCATCCCCAACTTCCTCTTTTTCTGTGGTTAGCCCGGCATGATGCTGTGACGCTACTCACCAACCTCACTTCAAACTTCTGCTGTACATATAAGTTAAGCGGATTCATCAATCAGAAACAGCAGCAGTTGCAGAAGTCTCAGAGCGCAGCCCAACACAGTCACACATGAAGCATTGATGCCATGCCGAGTCTAGTCACGTCACCGCCAAGGGAGCTGCAGCAACTCAACATGGACAACGATAACAAGAAGAGGTAAATATCTGATAAAAACTGATGCAATTTATCTCCTTTTTTGTCATTGCTTATCAACATTTTAGTATAAGAAGAACATATCAGTGAAATATTTGGTTTGTGTGTGATTAACCAGGGGAGGAACCCTGAAGTCTCGACTGCAGTGTAGATCGTCTCAAACCACCAAAACTGAGGGGTAAGTGAAGAAAATTTATTCACTAAAAATGAAACTCTAAATTGTTAGCTAGTTGTTGCACATGTGTCTAATAGTGCCACTCTGTTTTACAGGCTTTGTTTCGAGGAAATGTCCCAGTGGTCGCACTCACTAGAGAGACTTCTATCATCAAAATGTAAGTTGATCAACACATAGTCCCATCGTCAATTTTTAAAGTCCTCCTCAACATTGTCTAACTGCTGATTTTTCCTATCTGTGTAGATGGTCTGAAGATATTCCAGGCCTTCTTGAAGTCAGAGTTCAGTGATGAAAACATTGAGTTTTGGCTGGTGTGTGAGGACTATAAGAAAATCAAGTCTTCCTTCAGGATGTCCTCCAGGGCCAAAAAGATCTTCAAACGCTACATTCAAGCTGAGGCTCCGAGAGAGGTAAGCCCAGAGGTGTTTTTAATACAGGTTTACTTATTTTTCACAATATATCCCTGCTACTTTTATTTGTAATCGTCCTCATTATTTTTCCTCTGCTTCCAGATCAATATTGATCACAAGACCAGAGACCTGATCAGGCGCAACATGAAGACGCCCACCACAGTTTGCTTCGACGATGCCCAGAGGATTGTCTACGGGCTAATGGAGAGGGACTCTTATCCACGTTTCCTCCGGTCTGACATCTATCAGGCTCTGCTGGAGTCCACATCTGAATCGGTCAAGATGTAAAGAAAACAGATACCAGAGACATTGTGTTTGTAGAAGCTGAAGCTGAGCCCAATGCTGGACTACCTGAGGGAAACTGTGATGTGTTTGGTTGACCCGGGAACACTGGTGGTGGTTCTTTAACACTGAAAGCACCAAAAACATGTTATTTTCGACACATTTATGCCTTCCTTCTGAGTTGGAAAAAACATGCTTTGGTGTTGGCCAGGGTCGCATATGACTATATTACACGGGAGAAGTTAGCTCTGTCTTTAAAAAGAGTAAAGGATGGGTAGAGGCTATAAATGGCTACATTAACAGATTCTGCGATAGCCGCTGTGAAGCAAAGGACTTCCCAGAGATGCCACGATCATGTAGTCAAAATGCAAGGGACTTTCTGTGCAAGGCGCCAGGAAGTCTATGTGGTGCAAACAACACCCTCCACCCAAGATGCAAGTGCATGAGCTGCAGGCTGTCTACATTTGCACACCATCTTGAGTTTATTGTTAACTCACTAAAGCAATAGCTAAGTAGATGTTAAATAGATGTGGATTTTTACGCACAGCATTCTGCATTTGACATTTTTACATTCTGACATCATTGCTGTCAAACTGTTGTTACATTATCTTTTTTTTTATAAGCTATGTTTTGTTGTATTCCACAGTTTGTGAGAATGTTTTATAAATGTGAATATTAATGTGGATTTGTACATATTTAATTAAAAAAAATACATATTTGCTTTGAAAATCTACATAAAACCAATTATTTTAAAGGCACTGTGTGTAACTCAGAGAAACCGGACCGAACCACTAATCCAACTAAAAGTGTATGTATTTGACGACCTGGTGATGAGATTCAGGAATCAACTATCTTTCTACAGAGAGACAGACAGCACTTTTAAGCATATAGTGCCACAATGACTAAAATCTGTTCTTATCAGATACAGACAGCCACAAACGAGGTCAGGTTCCCACAAAGCTTAAGATACGTACATCACCATAAGAATCCATGAAGCAACTTAGTTACGAATTCATCCATTCATTCATTTTTCGTTCATTCATATACTCACTCATTTACTGCCTTGTGGTTTTTATGAGTTCAGAAATGTGTACAGCAGCACAGTGTACCAGAAGTAGGCTGTTTAATATAATTTTATTTTCACCATACTTTACTTAAAGGAATTTTTTGACATTTTGGGAAATGGAAAATGTCAAATCATTCAACACGTAAGTGTTAAACATGGGGTGGCTAACACTCTTTCATAATGGCGAGGTGAACTAATTAGCTATTATTTACATAATACTGAAACAAAATGGCTAATTCGCTTTATTATCATTCCAAGTGTGCAGACATTCTTGTGAGCCACAATAGATCATTTTGTAATTTCGGGCAAGAGACCCTGATGTACTGTCCACCTCAGAAACCGCCAGTGAAAGTTCAGAGAGTGAGGCTATGCACCTAACCATGCTTCAGCTGCTGCTGATACAAAAGCCACAGGCCACTGCAAACAAGAGAGGACATGAAAATATAAGAGAATTATTTCAAGTGCAACTCAATTTTATATAGGTTAATATATGTAGTAGGGGGTCCCTGCTCCGTCTGTCTTTGAACCAAAGGGATGTTAGTGTGTAAAACACCAAAGACTCCTGCATTAACTCTTTTTTTTTTTTTTTAAACTTTCTTCTGCTTAAACAGCCTTAAATTTGGAGAAAAAAAAATCTTATGTCACATTATCTGACATTGTCAAATGTACTTTGTATTTTATCATCTTGTCTGTGCTCCTTATCAATAATACAATATTAGTTGTTTATCATGAGTGAAACACCATTGAGCCAAATTTAAAATCATTTAACATGTCTTGTAATTTATTTCTTGCACATTTCCCCAAAATTCAGCCTTGCAGATTTGGTATCTTTGGGAATTTCCACTACAGTCTAATTCATAGCTCTGTGGGTTTGTGTTTGGCAGAATAGCATAAGGTTGTAATGCTGATCAGTGAGGTTTGAAGGGTTAACAGCTTGGACCGCAGCGAGAAAAGCTGTCGCATACCTACGCAGCATCTTACATCAGATGCGTCATTGGCCTTCGATGCTTTTGAATGTGTTTCAAGCACATTCTTCAATTCATTGAGCTTTTGTTTAACCTTTCAGTCTCTCAGTAAGCAATCAAGCGTCAATTGTACTTAGTAGAAAAAAAAAGTTTTAGAACTGAAAGTGCATTTATGTTGCAAAAAAGCAGCAAAAGGGAAGTTTATAAGTGGGAAGCCATTAAGTATCACGCTGTTAAAGGTTACAGACATTTGGGAGAAGTGTTGAGACCCAACTGCTCTACCACATCCTCTTTTAATCTCACTAGTGCATCCTCGTGTTCATGCGAGCACACATACTGAGGCAGGTGAACATACAAATAACGACAATGAAACTCTTTTGTGCTTTTAGGGAGTAATAGACTTCAAATTGTCCAAATAAAGACAGTAATTTTGTGTTTTTACCAAAAAGGCTTTCAGCAGGATAAGAGCATCATTTTTATTTTTTCACACGTCTTTAGCTGTTTTTTTCACTCAGAAGCAGCTGAGGTATTAAACTGACGTGGATGGACCACTGCCTGACTAGTCATCATTTCCTTATTAGTAACATGATGATCCTATGATAGATTAGTCATATGACTTTGAGAAGCTAAAAACTGAAAAAATGAGGTCACATCTGAGACAGGATGTTCAAGTTGTCACGCACTGTGTGACACGTATTTAAGTTACTAATGTAAAACTTTGAGGATATCTTAAATACATACCAATTAGTTACTGCAAGCAAAGATTTAGCTGATATGTGTGTCATGAGACAGAAGTCATCCTTTTTCGAAACACATGGGCTGTATACAAGAGGTCACTGGATTACTGTGTGATGTTGCTCAACCAGTTCAACTCAAGGGAGGCTTTGTTTCCGGTCTATTTCAGAGCCAGGTGAAAAAAAAAGTTATGATGTGGAATTTTTCAGTCAGATAAAAATCTACATTAGTCATGTTAAAAAAGGTTGAGGTTAAAAAATCCCAGCAGTGTTAGATCAGCGTAAAATTAAAACAGAATAATTTTTAGCACTTGGGGACAGTAGGGCCTACTTTTCTTTTTCACAAAATGTATCTGAAAGAATAAAAAAAGGACAACTGGGTTAGAAAAGGGTCTGATATAACTAAGAGAAACAAGGAGAGGGCGGATGGGTCAAACAAACTCAGGACTTTCACCTGCAAGGCCACTGTTTGTGTCCTTTGTGTAACCAAAAGTCAAATTAATTATTACAATAACAACGTAGTGTTCTAATACATGTATTTCACATGACTTTACATGAACAGTAACAAACATACTTATTTTAAGCCAAACCATGATGTCTTTTTCTAGACCTAACAACATGCTTTTGTTGCCCACACCTAGGCGAGTAAACCTTAAAAATAAGTCTTTACCTGTCCTGTAAAAAGGAAGTTTATTTTGAAAAGACACAGAGCATGTACCAATCATACATTGACATGCCTTCCCTGAATGTCCAAATCTGACACTGTAGGCCTTATAGCTTAACATGCAGGGCCACCGAGTTAAAATGGAGAATGTGCATGGCACAAAACATTGGCACTTTCAACGTTCTGGGCTGCTTTAAAAAAAAAAAAAAAGGATGGCATAACCCATGTAATGCTATTTTTTTTTTTAATGTGGTAAGAAATGTCAATATCAACACCAACACGACTGTGTGTTTCCTCACAGTACAATGATATAATTTAGTTTACAGCTCAAAAACCCTCTTTAATCCATCAAATTTATCCCAGCATGCATCAGTTGGAAGACTGTAAGCCCAGTCTGCAGGTCATCAGACTGTGAGAGAAGACTACAGGGAAAACCCACCTGAAACGACATTAATTTTAACATGTTAAACCCAACAATTCATCCACGCCTAAACCAAGGAGCCACAACGCTGCCCAGAATTGCAAACCAAAGGTTATAAAACTATTTTCAACCTGCCAGAGCTGTATTATGTAAAACTAATATATAATGTTTACCACAGTGCCTTCAGTGCTCAAAGCCTGTGATGCAAATCTTTGCTCTATATTTACATCTACAGTTATATAACTTCTTTATTTCGAACAACATAATTTTGTATGCTGCAAAATTTACCGAATCATTTGTGAGCATCATGCAGGCTACAAAAGCTTAAAATGATGATGGTGACGAACAAAGATGATGCAGATCCACTCTGAGATTTATTAATATATCAAACGGTAACAGGTGTGTTGTCTCCTCGTCCCCTGTGGCCTATATATGTGTGACTACACAGGTTTTACGTAAGTAATGGTGTTAACACACATACAAAACCAGACCTAGATATCCTGTTTTGCTTCTCTGCTCTGCATGTGTTTACAAAACTTCCTTAGCAATGGCTTTAATGGTTCATCATGTGTGCTACAAAAATACAGTCATGTGGTTTCATTCTCAGTTTTTCAGTCAAATATTTTTTTTTAGAAAAGCTCATGTCTTAACACCCGGAAAGCTGGATTTTCAATGGATACAAATTTCAATTTTGATATCTGTAAGTGGTAAAAAACAACTTTTTTTTTTTAGATTTAATAATTAAGATATTTCTTAAAACGTACAGAATTTTATTGATTTATGTAAGACCTAAAATTGTGATTGATGCTTTGCCTCATTAAACCAGTGACAGTGTGACAGTATCAGAAAGGTGTCATCATTATGAGAGAACACTAAACACAGAGATCATAAGGGAGGGTTTAAAGGTGACCTGCAGTAAATGCAAATGGTTTTAAATATGAAGAGCTGGTACAAATGTCTGGCAGGGCATGAGGAGATAATGATAGCTGTGGTCTGGCAGCATCTACCACCAACATGTTGTCATCCCAAGTTGTCACATATTGCCGCTTTGCAGTGGACCTTCACGTCAACATATTACGCTCGAGGTATCATTCTGCCTCTGCTAATTAGGTTCCGGGATGCCGCCACACAGATGTCAACACAAGCATATGGTGAGATTACGCTGCATGTGGTTATATTTTGGCAACAACAGTACATTGCAACCAACACCAAGATGTCAATAAAAGAAAATAATAAATGCGGACCAATCTTACTCTAGTCCATCGTTAATTCTGCAAAATTTTACACTGGTTTGAGAGGTTTAAAAGATATTTCATAATTTTGATAAAAAAAACAATGCAATTTTTTTAAAAAGGTTGTTGATTTTTTTAGGTGGCAGTAATGGGCTTCCATGCACCGAAGAATGCAAAAATGACAAAGTATGATAACTTATAAATTAAAATATTAAAAAAGAATAAAATTCTGTCTTTGCTCAAAGCAGAAATACAAGCAGTGAGGCTGAGGTGCTGGTAAAACATGTTGGGAACTGTGGTGGTAACTAAAAAGTGAGTGTACTAGTAGGCCTAATATTGCACCCACTCAGTATATATAATCGTACATTACAGCATAGTTCCTGACACTGAGGTCATGTACTGATGTTTTGATTTGCTCTCTGTTATAACATAACTCAATTCAGTACATTTCTATTTTCTCACATCCCAGAACTCAATTTTCCCTCTCACCGTTACTTCCTGTTCAACACACAGCCCAGTCTGGTCCTGCAAACCACATGCTAATTCACATGCAGTCCTTGTTACAGTGGTGGGTTCCAGTTTAATCTTGTCTATACAGGTTTTGTGTTTTGGTTTCTGAGGTGTGTGTATCGCATTCACATTGACCTTCTGTCTAACAGTTCATATTTATTCCACTTACTATAACACACAAACTGATGTCTGTGAAGAGAACAATTGATAGCCTACATATTTAGATTGTAATGGTAGCCTAGTAATAGTTAGTTTTATGTGTTCTAACAAATGTGAGGTGAGAGTGGACATCTTTTGGATAAAGAGCCAGAAAAAAACGGGAAGCAATTGTCACTTTCAGATTCTGACATTGGACTTTGGCTATCATTACCTAACAGTGACGGTTGCAGTTTTTCTTTTTTCTTCTCTTTTTTTTAAGCTTGTGACTGAGACATTTTTAGCCCTGGTCATGTAGGTGTTGGGAGTTCTTCAGGCTTTTGGTTGACCATGTTGGTATGGACTGAAATATCTGGCAACTACTGAATGCTTTCACATGAAATTTTGTTCAGACATTTTGCCCTGGAGCATTGTCTTAAAGACTTAAGTAATTCACTGACTTTTCCTTTAGTGCCCGCAGCAGATTGACCTTATGTAACGTGTTTCTAAAGGAATGCTGTGAAATCTGGTACAGACGCTTATGTGCAAGATTTTGGTTTATAAATACCCTCCAAATGAATGACATTCCCATCATCCTCAGCTGTGCTTTGCCTTATTAGCAGATGGAAGCATGCTAACATACTAATATAAGATGGCAAAAATAACCTGCTAGCCTCAACAAGTTAGCATTGTATTAGCATTTTAGCATTAGCATTTAGCTCAAAGTAGCACTGTGATACATGCATTCTCACACAGCTGCTAGCTGTTGAGTCTTTGTGTTATATTCTTTGTTTAATAGTTATTATTAAAGATAGCAGCTAATTATGGTCCATTTTGGTCTGGACACTTTGAAAATGTAACACATTTGGCCTGGAGAAATGTATTGATACAATATTTTCAGTAGTCTGATATAACACTGGCATTGTCATTTACATTGCAATATGTCTTTACCATCACAATAAACAAAGTGATGTAAATGACATTAAGGCAATCCAGGCACTCAAAACATGGCAACATTTTAATATTTTTGGAGTGCCTTTATTGCCATCCTGTGTATCCTGTTTCCTGTTATCCTTGAGTGAGTTTTTGATCTACATTTCATTATGCTGAGCAACCAGCCATCTCTCTTTTTCTAAGTTTGATAGAAATAACTGAAAAATCTCATTTTAGCTTGCTAATGCCAATTTTAGTCTTGGCATTAAATATACAGAAAAACACTCAGTATAAGATATAGTTTTTTTCTATTATTTGTCCATACAATGGAAATATCACTATTACAGCCAACAAACAAAAACATATTCGTAAATATAACAAAAACCTAACTTTAAATTCAAAGTTACACAGGGTTTAATGTCCAAATCTAAGACAAAGGGACAAAAGAAACATTGCAAAAAACATCACACAAATGGTCACTTTATATACTAAAAGTAAATACTGATCTATGATTTTTTTTTTTTTTAATGTTTTTTTTGGGTGTCAAGTAAGTGTGACAAAAATACAAAATAAGAAATGTGGTTTTTTTTTTCTCTTTTTCTGAGACAAAAATTCAAATCATTGAAAAATCACTCAACTACATAAATTATATATGTAGGATAAGAAACAGATTTGGCTCTGAGCAATCTGCACATTTGTGTATATTACTGTATGTATCCTCTTCTGTCCTCTCTACAGTCACATAACTAATACTAAATATTGATGTGCAATGAACACTTGCTCTTAGCATTTTATCCTAATTGCTGTTTTTCTGGTGTTATTCCATCTCAATTCAAATAGATTAAATGGATTTATAACCCTACCAGTTATCTCAGTGTGTCTCAGTTTTGTTGTTGTCATTGTCATTAATAAGGTCCTTCCATTTTGGTGGATAGGTCATACAAGCATAGGACTTTGACCCAGGACTGGGGTTTGAGACAAACAAACAACAACATGGTTATAATATTTGTACCACTTAAAGACTGTATTTTTTTTAGCGACACCCACAATCTGCTCCTAATCAAAAGCAAGTAGGCTATTTTTGTTGCGTTAACCTAACTGCTGACTCTTTACCATCAGCCCCTTCTTCGTCAAAATGCAAAAGGCTCCCCCTGGCATCATAAATACAGTAGCTTCTACCCAAGCTGCAAAATATGATGAGTAGGGATCAGATCAAGTTGCTAACTCAAAGGTTTACTGTAGTTCAGTTGACACAATTATAAAAACATTCTTGAATTTCAGCCACATAATTGAACAAACAAAAGACTATAGTTATTCTGTATATGAAAACAAACTGTAGCTGTAATTTAATGGTCAATAATTACAGGTATTACTGCCTACTCCACAAACAACTTCAATCTATCGCAGTTGCTGTCTTGAAATAATATCACTCTCAATACACAGTTTCAAGTACACAAACACAATTATTTCAGTGATTCTATCAAAGTAATAATGAGGAAAGAGGCATGTAACTTTTAAATGGCAAAATGTTTTCAAGGAAAACAAACATTTAGCAGCAAATGTTGCTAAATGTGACGTTCTTTCAAAACAAGGCTGAACACTTATCAGTTTGTCACTGCCTTTTATTAAATCAAATAGTCATTTTTTACACCGCACTGTAACTTTTATTCTTGTATTTTATACCTGCCTTATTTTATTTTAGCACTTTGAATTGCCCTGTTGCTGAAATATGTTAAGTTACCTTGCCTTATAATGTAAGACTATGAAATTATCAGAGTTCTAAAAACAAAGCTCAAGTTTTATAAATTGTCAGAATATAAAGAACAAACACAGAGTCGATCCAGAATCTGTGAAAGAAAGAAGGAACTGCACAGAAAAAGCTAAACTGCTAAAAGAAACTTGTGACCACTTGACCCAATGTCTATGAATAGCCCAGACATGAATGGTGAGCCAAGTAACATAGAGACTAATGCCTTTAACTGCGGAGAATGTGACAGGGGTTGTGATACACAGCACAGTTTTGTTCTATTATTAAACATTAAGGAAGAGCGCACGGTTTGACGCACTTTGAGTATTCATGTGGCTCTTTCTAATTATGTAACAATCAGGCTGTGTGTCAACAGAGGTTAAAGATAGCAAGACAAAAGAACTGCTGAAACCTTTTACCTCAGGGAGGAACGTAGTCACAGTCGGATTCCACTCTGGATTTGGCCCTCACTGGTGAGAATAGGCAGTCAGGATCCAGAGGTGATGCTGTGAGGTTGGAAATCTGACTAAAATTTGATGAAAATTCTGTGGATTCAGTAACATCATGCCTTCTGTGAGCTCCCTTCAAAGTATGGTTCGCAGAGGAAGTAATTCAAATTCGACCATGAATGGGCTTTCCAAGACATCTTTGGACCTCGAGGACACAAAAAGAAGGTAAGTTTATGTCTGATTTGTACTGAGGCCTATTAGGGAGGCTCTTTGTTTGACAGTATGACTTTCTTAAAGGAATACCTCATCTCCCACAATGTCCATTTTTATATCAGTTACTCACCCCGTGTTACATTGAATTTGTGAATAAATCCTTGTTTTTCTCGCATGCCTCTACAGTGAACAATTCCAAAAATGGAAAATAAAATCTTGATGAATCAAAGTCATAAGATTCTGCATTTAACAACAGCAAAATTATATCAAAACTCTTCAGACTCCACTAACAAAAACAACAATTTTACCTCAGTTAACACTGGAGCTGTTCATCTGCCACTGCCTCGATCAGTTTTTGTGTGTGTGTGTGTGTGTGTTATTTTGTGACTTCGGTGAATCCAATATAACACTTAAATAAAACTAAGTCATACAATAACACAAACAATCTTATTTAGGCAGCGGTTGACCAGCAGCTCCAATGAGGTAAAATTATGTTTTTTGTCGATGGAGTCTTGCTTTGAAGAGAGCATTGATAAGTTTCACTTTTAGTTCAGTTCCCCGTCGAAAGGAGTGACTGTTTGGGAAGTACTGAGCATAGGACTGGATCAATGAGACTTAGATTTTACTGTATGATTTGTGTGAGATTTTGTCAGTGGATGTTTTTACATAATTTTGTTGTTGTTAAACACAAACCCCATTTACTGTAATCCTCAATTCAATGTAACGTATGGGTGAGTAAGTGATATACAAATAGACATTTGGGCAGTGAAGTATTCCTACTATCATGCTTTCTTGCAGACATAACGCATGGAAATCCAGAATACATAACTTCATCCAGAGTCCATTGCCTTGGAGGAAAATTAACAGGTATTCTTTTAATTTAATCATAATGCATATTATTATTGTGCTGTCTAATGTTTTCTTTAAAATGTGACCAAATCACAAAAAGCTTTTTTTTTTTCTCTCCGTCTGCAGACAGGAAACAAATGAAACAAGCCTACTGGGAGAATCTCTTGAGACGCTGCTTTCTCAGAAATGTAATTTTCATCCGCTTTCAAGCCACAAAACTAATATCATGGTTGGTTTCTGTTTTCTTTATAATGCAGTTATGCTCTCTTGTGTAAAAGGTGGACAAATAGCTTTTCGGGACTTTCTGAAATCAGAGTTCTGTGAGGAAAATCTGGACTTCTGGCTCGCCTGTCAAGAGTTCAAAACCTCTGACAGTGAAGAGGAGCTTACAAGGAGAGCAGCAAGTATTTATGAAGAGTTCATCAGGGCTGAGTCTCCAAAACAGGCAAGAACAAACTCTTTATTGTGACCCATCGAGGAGAGGTGTTTTTCCTGCCAAATATACTCAAACCTAAAAATATACATTACTCATACCTGTAATTTCTTCATCGATATAGATTGTTTTGGTGCCGAGTGTTGAAGATATTGGCTGTAGAAATGTCTGCCTTCTCTCCAATATAATGGAACTGGATGGCACTCGCAAAAAAATAACTGTTGTTAACAGTTTTATGTAGTATTTTGTTTCTGCCGAACTACACCTGCTAACTGTGGGGAAGAAAGCATGCATCTACAGCTAGCTTACCTAGCGCCACTGAGCTAGCTAATGCTACAGCTCAGGCGAGGAGGACGACATTAATGTTTACATCTCACGCTGTCAAAAGCTAGACCCTGGAGCCTCGCCTCCAATAGTGTGTTTAGTTCTCTTTATACATCTGTGGATACAAGCATGAACCTCTTGTCCATTAATAGATACATGCTTCCTTCTGTGTGGTGATACAGCTGGCAGGTATATTTCGGTAGAAAGAAAATAGTTCCTACATGAAACTGCTCACAACAAGGCCTGTGGATTATCTTGAGTACCCAGGTCATGAATTCTGGAGGGAAGCATTGCTGCTGAGAATTGAATTGAATTATTTAAAAAAAAAAAATATCGGGTGCTTTTAGCACCACAAGCCAAGTACCATCTTGTTCCATTATATTGGAGACAAGGCAGACATCTCTACAGCCGATATCTCTAACACTCTGGAACTCACTCCAAACAGACTAGAATGAAAATAGCACTACAGGTCAGAGGAAAAATTACTGTCATTTAATAAATAAAATGTACTGTACATCAACCACAGCAACCAGCATTTTATATAGTTACTTTCTGAATGTGGTAATGATGCAGGTGGCTGCACATATGTAGGCCTACATGCTGCATACAAAAGGTCTACATTTCAACAGAATGTTCAGTAATTCCAGCTTTGTTTTCCTTTACATGTCTTTGCAGGTAAACTTAGATTTCTACACAAGAGAGATCATCAGCCAGAGTCTCCAGCAACCAGCTCCATCATGTTTTGTTGTAGCACAAAAGAAAATCTACAGCCTGATGGAGAACGGCTCCTTCCCACGCTTCATTCAGTCAGAGCAATACAAAGTCCTGTCTGAAGCAGTTTCTAAGCAGAGAGGCCTCCGGAAGCAAAGAACGGCCTTGAAGATAAGGAGCACTGGAGATCTAATGCAGCATGATTCAAAACCAATCAGTTTGCAGTGTGAGCGCTAGCTGTTGCACAAGAGCTGACATCAGTGATGTTGGTGGTATAAAGTGTGTGCAAAGACACATGTTCAGGATCTGTTGTTGACAGATACTGTTGTTGACAGACACTTCTCAGCTTAGCAATGCCACGGCAACCACACAATGTCTGACAAGACTGAAAGCTGTGCCAGAGGAATAGACATATACACTGCAGGCGGTGCCATCTGATGCAAAGTGAGCACAGGGTATCACTGAAGGTTAAATTGTGGTTATTAACCCCATGGTGTTCCTGGCTGCACAGATAATGTCTTAAATAAAAACCTTGATATATTTATGGTTTTATACAAATGAAATACACACAACTGCAGAACTGTTGTGTATTTTGTGATTTTGCACATAAACAAGATTTATGGAATAATGAATGATTTTGCCATGTATGTATTGTAGCAGCACAGACTTTATTTTGTGTTTAATTCATACAAATTGTTAAACCCTTGCAAAAACTTTTGATATCTGCGTCTTCATGGGTGTCGTAACAATGCATCCTGTGTAATGACAGTTGATGTGCTACTGCCACCCAGTGGTGACTGTGGAAACTTACCATGAAAATTACATTTTGAGCTAAAGGTCTCAATATTTGCAGAAAAGCAGGTTTTTTAGGTTGTGTGTGATGATGGGGGGAAAGAAACAACTTTTGTGAGAGCGATAGAGGGTAATGATATTTATGATTAACTGTATTCTTTAATTTGTTGTATATCACTTATTGTCACCAGTTCCCACAAATAAACATGTCAGCTTATTATTTCAATGAGGTGTTCCTTAAAAATCTTTGAGAGAAATCCATTGAGTTTCAATCCCTTTGAAATCATGCAGCTAAAAAAAACTCCAGTAAATCTGTTCCCTTTTTGTCTTGTCCTTAACACAAAAAAGTGAGTGCAAAAGTGCATTCCGTAGGTCTTTAACCCACTGAAACCTGAGAAAATTGGCTTGATTTCTGTCAAAAGCATGGGAAGAGGAAGAAAATTAGATTACCTTTAAAAAAAGTATAACATACATATTCTTCCTGTAACAATTTAAAGTGTATAATAATAGTGATAATACTCATAACTAGTGTTTTGTGGACATTTTCCTTTTTTTTTTAATTTTAATAATACTCTCTTCCTCTTTTGCGGGGCAGGGCTTGCCAAATTACTGATTGCCTTTTCCCCTATTTTTTTGAAAGAATTCATACAGTTTGCTCATGTTTCAAAGGATTAAATGCTTGTGAAAGGCGTCTGAATGCAGCACAGGAAAACTATTGTAGATCTAGGTTTCAAACGATAAATTTTAAAATGATTTAAAAAAAAACAATTTTTTGCTTCACTTTTGTCATTTCAACATATGCGGATTTCTAAACTTAAACTGAAGCAGCTAAATTGAATACAGCCCCCACAGATTTTAGTACTTACACCTGAGCTTTTCCTTCTGCAAAAAAAAGCCCTTCAAATGTCCTCTGTGGTAACTGGCTTCATCAAAGCTCCTACTATACTTAAAAATGGAAATAACATTTAGAGGATGGCTACCAAAGTCACTGATAGGAGGACCAAAGAGTCCTCACACAATGAGCAATGGCAAGGTCAGTCAACATCATCAACTTCTCCTCTGTGCCTGCCTGATTATGGAAATAATGCTTAAAAACTGGCAGCATCAGGAGAAGGAGCAGGTAGGGAGGAACCTTCTCACATGTATCTGCCATTGCATCAGATGTTGTGGTGGTTGGTGAGTGGTCCAGCAAGATGTCTGTGAAAGGCAGTAGCCTGCACCTTTGACTCTAATTTAAATACCAACCAACCCTGAATACCACACTTGTGCAAACTTCCTTTTTGTATATTTGGCAGCCTAGGACACATTCACAGGTTGGTCTTAAGAGGCTTTCAACAACTTGGGATGCCCAAAAAGACGTCTAAACAAATTGCAAAGCACTGTGCAGCCATATATGGCAGTGACGCTGCTACTTATGTCCCTAAAAACTATGTATGATGTTATATTGTAAAAATCCATGTCACTGTCCATGATTTTGCAGATGTATTCTATTGCACCTCTATTAATATATTGGTGTTAATAATTTTACTTGAGGTCATTAAAGACACAATTAACACACATATCTATCAACCATCTATCTATCTATCTATCTATCTATCTATCTATCTATCTATCTATCTATCTACACAAACTCTCTCTCACACACACAATATATAGTTATATTATATATATATATATATATATATATATATATATATAAACACACTCACACAATATATAGCTATATATATATATATATATACACACACACACACACACACACTCACACACACATACATGCAGAATTGTATATAGTATACATTTATGTCTAAATGCACTGCATAAACATAGATAGGCCTAGTATTGTTTTTTTGTTTTTTTTTTTAACTAATATTATTATTCACATGATCTGTTGTTAATTTCATTCATTGTATTTTAATAGTAAGTGTGCTCTGGCAGCGCATGTCAAATGTCTGTTGAAAGCCTGTTGAATTGAGAGAGAGAGGGAGAGAGAGAGGGAGAGAGAGAGGGAGAGAGATGGTACTCTGTATCCCAGCATCCATCGCGGCACCGCCCCTGATTATCTCACTGACGGTCAGAGGGGAGGCCTCTTTGCTTCTTGCTACATCAAAAACTTTACCACTGTGCACATACATTGTGGTAAGTTCCACTAAATGTCATTTATTTGTTGAACGATATGCTTTCATGGGCAAACATCGTAGTTTTTTTTTTTTGTATGACAGCCAGCATAATTTAATGAAGGTTAGCGTATCTAGGTAACCAGCTGCCCATCCCAGGCGGCTGCATGAAGCAGCAGCTAGCCCAGCTTTCCGGTGTCCGGCTCGGAAAAAAGCTCAGCTGTGGGACTTGATAGCTTGTGGTTTGAGGAGACCGGGTGGCTAACATTACTATGAAGCTGCAGCTGAAGGACGGTAGGAGTATGTTGGATATTTCTCACTACGTAACAAGCTGGACACATATCTTCCATAGATTTATCATTTTTAAAATGGGCTAAGCCGTGGGGCTAACATTAGCTGACTTCGCATTGACCAGACAGCCCTCCTCTGCTAGCTTAACCAAGTTAGCAAACCTGAAATGGTAAACGTTATCTTACTGAATGCTGCCAGACTTGTTAGTTGGGTTTTTCTCGCATCCTTTATTAACAGATCATTGTTGCGTGCATCTGTCTGATGTGTATAATCATGTCATGTGATCGGCTTTAAGTTATTTTTGGCAGTGCAGTGAGGCAGTTAATATTGTTGCTAGCCGAGTTCACATTATCTTGCTTTAATGGAGGCTCTCTATATATCTAGCAGTTTTCTAGAGCTAAAACTTGTGGCAAACTTGGTGATGTTATGAAGCTGAATGAGTTGCATTGCTCCATGTTGCTTAATCCTTACACAAGAATCATTATTGTATAATTAACTCCCGCATTTTGCCATTAAATCTGAGCTGAGGTTGGTACATATAGTCAACTGATTATTTTTGATCCAGTTTGATCTGAAAATGGTACTTTCATTAAGTGTCAGCCAGTCATTTTGGCTATTGAATGCAAAAGTTATTAAAATTCCCTTTCACTTCTTTCTATTTCAGGCCTCCTCTAGTGTGACAATGGAGCCATCAGGAAGCACTACGATATCATCATCAAGCAACCACACCCTGAACTCAACAGGTGGCAACTGTCCATGGGAGGTTAGCGACAAGGCCAGACTGTGCCGCTTCCTCTGCTATGGCTCTGAGGGAGACATATACACTGCCAGAGAGGAGGGTCGTGCCAGCATGGATAGTGCAGGAGCTCTGCTGTCCCTCCTGCAGGAGGGCAGAGGTGCTGAGGTGGTGGAGGAGATAAAAAGGTTCTCTCAGGATGGGAGAGCAGTCAGTCTCGGCCCTTCCTTTTTTGCTTTGGCTGTGTGCTCCCAGCACTCGGAGCTGAAGACCAGACAGGCAGCATTCAAAGCCCTGAAGGAAGTTTGTCGGGACCCCGCCCACCTGTTTTCTTTCATCCAGAACAAGAAGGAGTTGAAAGAGGGTATGAAGTGTGGTATTTGGGGACGCGCCCTGAGGAAAGCAGTGTCTGACTGGTACAATGAGCAAGATGCCATGAGTCTGGCTGTGGCTGTGACCAAATGTAAACAGAGAGAGGGTTGGTCACATCAGGATCTGCTTAGGCTCTCTCACACTAAACCAGCTAATGAAGGTGAGTTTACACAGGCCGACATTATAAACAGCTATTTACTGGGGATGAGCAAAAACATCATCTGCCTGCTTCTCATTACTGTATCCCTGTCTTGCATTAAATAACTTGTGAAGGTCACAAGACAGTTTTTTTCCGGTTTTCTCGGCAAAGCAGTATGAATCAATTAAATGCAATGTTTACAAAATTGTTTGTAGAATTTCTAAAGAAATGTCCTGCCCAGTGTCTTTAGATAGGGCAATTTAGATATTTTTCAACTGGGACCCTATTTTTCCTTTCTTTTTTTCTTTCAAATTCACGTGTGTCCCCTTGTATCATTGTGTCCTCTCTCTAAATTCTGACATTTTTGTGGGTTCGTGAGCTCTCCATTAGTTATTTTTTTTCTGCAGCAGCAGTTAGTGACTTGCAGGTTGGATAACTTTAATATGATCTGTCAGTTCACTCAGAGTTGATCAGATAAACAGATGAGAGGTGCCGCTGCTGTGAATGAATGCAAACTTTAGACCCAGCAGAATGACCAGTTAATTACCTTGTTATTTACTGCATTGCTAATGTGTCTTATCCAAACCCTCAACATTTGTAAACGTGTCCTAACAAACTGTAAAATGTATACTTTAACTCTATGTCATGACTAAGATGAAAAACAGGCAACCTGAGCAACGGTTTAACTCTTGTGTTTTCAGCTATTGCCTTGATCAGTAAATATGTAACAAAAGGATGGAAGGAAGTCCAGCTTGCTTATTCTGACAAAGAGAAGTCAGAAGAGGTCGGCAAAGTGCTTTCGTATCTTGAAATGGTGGAGAAGGTCAAGCACAGTTGTGATGAAACAGAGGTCATCAATTTAATAGAGGAACACAAGCTGGAGAGGGAACAGCTGCTGACAGATCACCTGAAGTCCAAACAGGTGAGTGGTAGGGTTTGTGCTGTTGGGAAGCTCTGACTTCCAACACTGTAGAATCGGTTGAAAGACAGCATTAAGTCTGGTTTTTTGTCATCTGGACATTATTTGTTCAACTGAGAAAGTTTTTTTTCTGAAGGTATGGAGAGCTTTGTTGAAGGAAATGCCTCTCCAATCATTGCTAAGGATCTTGGGTAGGATGACGTCAAACAAAATTCTTGAACCAGGAAGCTCAGAAACACAAGCTGTATGTGACAGAATCCAGAGTGAGACGGCACTCACGAAGGTAGGACCCATGGATCTTTATAAATTGATTAACAGTTGTCTTATTAACTCACTCATTAACTCACTGATCAAGTACTTAATGTCTGTCTTGAAATCGCCAGGCAAAGATCCAACCTTTCAGCATACTCTTGTCCTCTGAAAACTACAAAAGAGGCCAAGGCTATCAGGGTAAAACAAAATGGGAACCAGACAGCAGCATCCTCAAAGCAATGGACTCTGCCTTTTACAAGAGTTTTATGGTAGGTTCTTTTTATTTTGACAGCTTCTCACAGACCTTCAAAGAAGACCGTAATCAGTAGCATCCGCTAACACTGAACCTCTGTTGCGATTCTGTCTCCAGAACGTGGAGCCTGTGGGTAAACGCTTCGTAGTGGCAGTAGATGTGGGCACATCACTGAGCAGCATTGTCCCAGGGACGTCAGTCAGCACGGCTGTCGCTGCTGCAGCTATTACCATGGTAAGACAATAATAGAGCTAGATATCTACATAGTGTGTGGGTAATTGCTGTCCCAGTTGGAACAGCTGCGCCTGTAAGCAGAGCTCGTGCTGCCCCGTCTTTCGGGTAAAGCCTGGCTCGAGGAAGTGGTCTGTTGACACATACTATAGATTCCTGTGAAATTCCTTCCGTAATGCGATTATCTTCGTCCACAGGCACTCCAGGAGTTATTAGTTGACAGACGTGACAGTTCGAATATTTGAGAATACTTGAGTGTGTAGTTGTGTGTATGTGTGATGTCATACTTTTCTTTTGACCTTGTTGTCTGGCACAGATTTTTGCAAGGACAGAGCCAGACACACAAGTGCTGGCCTACTCTGAAGGAGCTTTGGTTCCCTGCACCATCTCTGCTGACATGACTCTCCCACAAGCAACATTTGAACTGGTTAAGGTAAGTCACAGCATCAAAGAATAATAAATATATTATTGATTAGTATACTTTAGGAATAAGAGAATTTTACAACCGTCTGTGACTTCACACTACATTATCTTACAAATTGTATGATGATAAGTATTGGTCACTCTAGTGGCAAATTAGCATTGTGTTCATATTGACTTTAGCATTGACTGGTATCTATTTTTAAAATGCCTTCGTAACATTTCACTGGGGTATACAGTATATGGGAAGTTATTTTTTTGTGTAAAAATAAAACAGCCTACAAAGCCGAGCTGCTGTGACATTGTCTAACATGCAGTCAGCTAAATTACCAAGTCTTGCTGGGTTTAAACATTTATGGCCCATACAATAATAAATAGAAAGGAAATAAAGGTGGTCTTCCATAGTCTTGCAGGAAGACCCAGTGATATTTGTTGCTGCAATGAATATGACACATTAATGGGCTGAACGAAGATGATTAAGTGATTGCAATTACTATTGCAATTATGGTTAACAATTGATTGCAATTATGGTTAACTGTGACAATGTTAGTACTAATGCTAATTTTCACTTGTGAAAAACTGACCTCAAACTATTAAAACAAAATACTACCCAGAAAAAAGTAAGCATCCGACTCCTTTAAGGGTTTTTTAGTACAACCAATGGCTGTACAAGACTATTTGAGGCGACCAAATTACTATTTTAGTTTTTGGCACTTTTGCTTTGGCCTAATTTTTCATCTCCAGAGTTTGCTGCTTGGTGTTGGCTGGCTGACCTTTATCATCAATACTCAACACAAAATACTTAGGTTATTTATGTTATTTATTCATTTATTCTTTTTTAATATTCTGGTCCTGTAACATTATCCACACCACTTCAGTCGCCAGCTTTCTTAGCTCCGCTCCTTGTTCCATCAGTTAAGACTGACCTCTGGAGGCATGTACTGCACACTACACTATATCAAGGGCATCTCCATATAAGTTTTAGGGCTGTGCCCGACTCAGAATTGTCAATTGAATCATATTTGGCTGTTCAATATAGTCAACGTTTCGTTTGATTTTTTTTCTCTCATGTAAAGTTTCAAAGGGTTCAGCTGGACATTCAGAGCGACAGTAGCCTGAAGTAATTTAGTGAACAAGCTAACGGCAGATCAGCAGTGTGCTACAACATTTTATGCTGACATTGATATCAAATAAAAGCCAGTGACTGTGTTATATGTACTTATTGTGAGCTGTAAATTCATCACTTCTTAGCGGAAGAGAGAAGATAATGTTATCTCAGAGCCTCACAGTGCCGAGCTCTCCCCATCTGTGTCGCTGCCTGCATCTGTGCAGCAGCCTCTACCAAAGAGTAGCATGAAAAACAAGAGTTCTCACTCTGCTCCAAATTCTGGGGATCAAAACTTCTCCAGAATTTAACTGCATTGCGCACTGGCGAGCAAAAAAACAAAATGGTTACTTGACTTGAAGCAGTCTTGGTCGACTGAGGGGTCTCTGACTGATGAGTTGAATCTCTGACTTTCAAGGTCCCTAATCAGTTTAATAGAAGAAGGAGTTGGCATTGAAACAAGACGGCATTGAAAATCATACGTTTGGGATTTCCAAAAACTCTTTAATGCTGTGATACTGTGATACCACCCAAGCCGAATTCAGTTTACTTAATATATCTTGCTTTTGAGTTCTGTTTCTGACCTTTCCACCATACTGTATGTTCCAGATCCCAGGTGGAAACACAGACTGTACCCTCCCCATCACATGGGCCATAGAGAACGGGAAAGCTGTAGATGTGTTCATCATTCTGACCAACAACCCATTGTGGACGTTTACAGCCAGCCCGGTGGAGTCTCTAAAGAAGCATAGACAAGTAAATTTATTCATCTATGTTTGCTAAGGGTATTTAATTGAATAATGTCCACTGTGATAAAGATTGGTTTAGAAAACAGGCCAAACACCAGGTAAAATGCATTTGCAAAATAATGTGAACAGACTTAATCAGGCAAATAGAATGAGGTTCCTTTTCACATTTATATTAATGATATTCCTGTGCTCTCATCATCAGAATGACTTGGCATTTCAACAGTACAGTTTATCATGAAGTTGTGTTTTTCGGGTTATGTTATATAGACACTTGTAAAAGGGCTGAGCCATAGGACTCATTCACTTTTCTGTTATTTTATGAGGGATGCTAAGACACTGTCAGCTGCTCACTTTAAAATCTTGTCTTTTTGACTATAAGAAAAGTGTAAAAGTTTGAGCCAAAATTGGCTTCCATTAGAAACAAGAACAAAGAGCAACAAAGAGCTGAAGAAATACTTCTCCCCTAAATTGCCCAGCTATTTGTCGCTCATCCCATCTTATGTTGAATTCATGAAAAAAACGTTGTTTTTCTCACATGCCTCCATAGTGAACGAGGAATCCTAAAACTGAGAAAATTCTTGATGAAAGGGGGTATGCATTTAACCACAGCAGAACTATATGACAACATCCGTTAACAAACTCACACAACTTGTGCAGTATAATCCGAGCCTCATTAGTATATTGTACCATATCATTTATCCAGTGGTATGCACAGTACTTTAAAAATACTTACATTTTTGCTTAAACTGTGCTATTTAAAACACCTCTGTATAAAGTATCTTGCACGTACGAATAGTGCACCTGGACTTGGATTACACTACACACGTGAGAGTTTGTAAACTGATGTTTTGATACTGTTTTGCTTTTGTGAAACACAGCCCCATTTACTTCAGTTTTCTGCTTTTGGATTCTTTGTTCATCATGGAGTCATGCGAAAAAAACTATGGTTTTATTTTCATAAATTTTACATAAGAGGGTGAGTAATTGCTAAACAAATAATCATTTTTTCGGTGGCAGTATTGAATAAATTTTTTAGTAAATAAGAATGTACATACACATGCTTCCTGTAAAAACAAATACCAGCAAATAAGTTAATCTTGTATGTGTATTTTTCAACAGAAAACGGGAGCCCATTCCAAGCTGGTCATGTGTGGACTGACCTCCATTGGACACACCATCGCAGACACAGAAGACAGGGGTTTACTGAGCATCTGTGGCTTTGACCTCGGAGCTTTGAGTGTCATTCGTAACCTAGCCCAGGATCTGATTTGATTAAGTATTGGGACAATCTCTCAATCGTGACTTAGAGCACAAAAGGAAGGCACAAAGTGTACCAAGGCGGCTCACTTAGCATTTAGAGTGCCCTAAAACAGCACTTATCCAAAAGATGTTGACATTTACAATTCCAATTTCTCTTTTTGTATTATGTCGCTTACGAGTCAATTGACAAAGTGTCCAGCGGGCTGGACAACACTAAAGAATTGTTATGTGCATATATTTTTTTTTCTAAAATTGGAAGTGATAAGACATGATGTGCCAGTGCATGTCATGCTGTCAAGAGTTTAAGTGCAAACAGCACTCAGTATGTTAAGTGCTTTGATGGCTCTTGGTGAGACGGTAACCCAATGAACAATAAATTCCAGTCAATTATAGGAAGAAGTTGTCAGATTAAATAAGAGGAACAGTGTAAGAGTAAGAATGTTTGAGGCTTAGTGCAACTGTAGGTTTATTTTAAGGGGATTTACTGTCGTTTTTGTATGTATCTATAGTATGATTTTAGCAAGTTTGATATGATGGTAGAAGCATTTTAAATTTGAAAGCCTGTCTCCGTCTCATGTAGCATTATTATAAATAAGTAACAGATATACTGTAAAAGAGAGAAGTTGAAGCAAAGCACCAAACGTGAACTGAAGTGTGTCTGTTGGTTTTTCAAATTCTTTGATTTCTTTGGTCACAAGTTTTTTTTTTTTGGTTTTTTTTTTGAGTGATACTAATGTGTAGGATTCCATTTACACAACTCTTGCCTTTAGCCTAGATACCATTTTTAGTTGTTTTAACATTTGTTTTCCCCTAAGCCAATTATATTTAAAACTGTTCTGCTGTTGTCGATTTATCCTATAAAAAAAAAACCCTTGGTGCTCTTAAATGTGATGATACATTTTGGGGGGGATTTTTTGGCGGATTTTTTCTTTGGTGACACAATAATGCCAATGTTTGGGACTGTAAGTCAGTTTACTGTAAATTGGAGAAATTGACTTATTCTTATATTTTACTCTGAATTCTATGCATCACAATTTTGAGTTCACTGTCTTATTATGTCCAGGAAGGACAAATTATAGCTATTTAACAACTGTTTACTAAGACTGAATCTGCTAGCACTGTAATACTTCTGTATTTTTGATGTAAGAATGTCTGTTATGCAAAAACTCACAGATAATTGCGACCTTCCTGGAATAAAACAAATTGAATGTACTTTTGTAAAACCTGTTACTGTAGAGATTTAAATTACAATGCTTGATATTTCTTCAAACAATAAATACACACTGCTGCTTACAGTGTATAAGCTTTAGGGGCCAATTAATTTGGGGGGGAGCAAACAACTACAGAGGTGTTTCCTGTTTAAGTCAACAGTAAATTGACTAGTATTGAAATTGAATAGTACTGAAAGCATTCACTAAACTTGCCACTCAACTCTGTTGTAATTCACTTTCTGTAGAGGAATAAATTCCTGACCATGTTACTGTGAAGGATGTTTGTCCACACATGCCGATACTGTCGTTTTCAGTGGTTAGACAATGTCCTCTGTTCGGCCAAAATGCTATAAAGCTAAAATATGATTGTTGTTATGTTTGTAGTTGAAAGTCTGACACGAGATAGTTGTATGAGTTATGTTAGCTCACAGTGTTTCACCACCATGATTAACTTCTTTTTCATCATATTGTCTGTTGCATCCATTGTGCTTAACATGTGAGTACATGACTGTAGTGGCAGTGTAAACCCCTAATAAACACTTTGCTGCTCTTGAAATATTGTTGTTTGGCTTTCTTCCTTAAAAAAAGTTTCCATGGTCATTGAAAACCTGGAAAAGTCATGGGCTTTCACTATCACATTTTCCAGACCCAGAAAAGTAATTGAATTAGTACACGTCATTGATTATTGATTAATGCCCCATGTAATGAATAATAAGAGCAAATGTATGATCTGTAGCTGAAAACATAACAAAGCTCTAATATGTGACGTTATGTGTACAATCACGTATGTTTCCTGATCGTCTCTGCCTCAGTGTATGCCAGCTAGCTGAAATTGTGTTTGAACAGAGTCTGGATCTGATATGTTTGAAAAAGCCTGAGCAAGTGGAACAAGGAAAAAACAATTATGGGTCCTTGGAAAGTCATGAGAAGGTTTTTAAATTTTGTCTATGAAAATGAGTGGCAACCCTGAAAAAATCTACAAAAACATACAATTTATCATAGACAGAAACTGTGAAATATAGTTATTCATGGTAGCTGGAGGGTTCTTTTTTAATTTGTGTTTATTAACAGTTTTGAAACAGTTCATTCAGTGGTCAATAATTTCAGTTTGTATGGAAGTGGCAATTAATGACCAAAATTAATAAATGAGAATAATAAGACAAGTATATATCATACAATCAAATCATTACTTCAGTAACAGTGATGGAATTGTACAAAGCCAGACAGACAAACAATACATGAAATAGACACAAGTATTAACACATGCAGGGGTTTACCTAATAGCTGAAACAATGATTTAAATAAATCTATTGTTTTTTGTCATTTTTAAGTTTGATATTGTTTTAAGATATGTATCTAGATCTGGTTTTTTTTTCAATGTGTATATGAGGGCAATTTCTTTAAATATTTTGTATTATGAATATAAAATGTTGCTAAAAAATAATAATTTCTGATTATATTCTGTTCAGTCATGCAGATTTTTTTTTTTTAATTTTGTTATTAATTATTATTACAATATAATTAATATTATATTTCAATAATTGAGTCAAATGTTCTTGTCTAGCTCTGGGTAGGGTTATGATATAACAAAAAAAAAAATTATAATAAAAAATAAAAAGTAGTTACACCCCAGCTACCCAGATACTCTGAAATAAATAAAGCACAGTTTCTTACTTTTGTCTTTTACAGTTGTTGTGTAAAGTTTGATTAAGATCAGGCGTCCTGCGAGGCCACATGATGTTGATAACTGGGGGCCTACAAACACACTACATCAAGACAAGTGAAGATGGCGGATGTGTTGAGTGTTCTTCGTCAGTATAACATCCAGAAAAAAGAAATCGTCGCCAAAGGAGATGAAGTTATTTTTGGAGAGTTCTCCTGGCCGAAAAATGTCAAGACCAACTACATAATCTGGGGGTATGTAAGTGCTAAAATATGTTTAAATCGCTTCTGCAGGCCCGCTGCTGGAGCTCAGCGGTGCCTTATGGTGCTCCTAACAGCGGAAGGCTCGCTGGCTAGCTGCTAAGATGCTAACATAACTCCCCCCTCGCTTGTTGTACTGCGACTTAAAACTTTAAGCGCTCTTTAGGTACTTTGGCGTGATACTTAAGTATTGTGTCATAGACCGCATGATTTCTTGTCTTGCCTCTATGCGTTTCAGTTGATATTTTTTCAACTTACAAGGTGTTTATGAGAGATGTAGCTACAGCTAAACTTGCAGTAGTGATGTGATGCTAACTGTGTAGCGGCGCTAGCTAGCGCTGAGTTGTGTTCCCATGGAGTCAGGGATCCAGTGGGTCAAGCGGAAAGACTTGTGTTTCTGGAGTCACTTATGACTTAAAAAGCAGCTTTGTTTACCGTGTAAAAAGCAAACTTTGCTCATGTAACGCAGGAAATTAGGCTGCCGAAGGATTAGTAGATTAGCTAACGGGATAACTGTTGATAGTTCCGCGTTAGATCGATTTCAGAGCCACTGTTTCGTCACTTTGAGAATGTAACTTTACTATATTTCAGGGTTGGAAATTAACTTTTTTGACCTCCTGCCACTGTGGCTGATGGCCTACTAAATCTACCAGCCACTCAATAGATTACAATAATTTTTTGGTTGCCGAGTGAAGCAAATATAGCAGCCACTTTTTTGTTTTTACCAGTCTTTGGCAGGTGCTAATTTCCATACCTGTAATATAGACTGAAACACCTCACATGAGCTTAAATGTGCAACCTTCAGTAGTCAGTGTACATTTTAGTCATATATGATGATGATCAAATAAACATGAGTGATTGAGTGATTGTTTTTTTCTTTGCTTGTGTTTCTACCCTTCAGTACTGGTAAAGAGGGCCAGCCCAAAGAGTACTATACTTTGGACTCTATCTTGTTCTTGCTCAACAATGTGCATCTCCCGCATCCATCCTATGTGCGAAGAGCTGCAGTAAGTGGTTTGGAATAATATCAAAGTACCTTTAGCTGTCAGTACTAGTCTTTCGCTGTCAGTACTAGTGTTATTTGAAGACACTCTGCTATGCTATCCTCTTTTTTTGTCTTATCTGTAGCATATTTTAATTATTTTATACTCACAAATGCCTGGAAGCCTTTTTGGGTGACATAATTGTATTGTGTTTACAGACAGAGAACATCCCTGTTGTCAGACGACCTGATCGAAAAGGCTTGCTGTCATATCTCAATGGGGATAGTTGTAAGTAACATTTTGGAGATCTGTGGTGATTATATGTTGTGTTTGCTATTGTGTGCAGGATATTAAGAATTTGTTCATGTGCCCTTCTATCTATTAAAGTTTACATCTTTTGTAAGGGCATTGCATGGGGCACTTATCCATAGTCAGTGTATTACCTACAGTAGAAGTCTGTTGGTACACCACCAGTTTGGAGAAGCAGGCAGGAGTGCGAGCACGGAAGCAGTGCACTGTTGTGGATGGGGGCAGCAACAAAAACTATTTTCATCACCTACTAAAATTCCCACCTAAAAAAAAACAGTCCATAACAGTTTAAGTCTACACTGACTCTAGTCAGAATCAGAATTTGTTTTGTTGCTGCTATAACACTTTGTCCTAGTTTCTCAATTATTCTTTTATTGAGTAAAACATTATACATTAATGCTAGATTTCATTGATGAAACCCTACAAGGAGGAGCCTAGCTGTAGATGTTTGATTGATTACTTGTTAATCCGGTTTCTGATTTTGTCTTTTCACAGCTACATCGACAAGTATTGACAGAAGTGCACCTATAGAAATAGGTTTGCAAAGGCCAACACAAGGTAAGTGTCGACCATATTTGTTGCACAGAGTTTGAAGAGGTATTTCATTCCGCACTAATAACTATTTTCTAGGTTAATTTTTGAAAACCATGACCAAAATGTAATACATTGTATCTTGCTGTTATTTTTTTATCTGCTATTTCTGAGGCTGGATCATATTTTCACAAATTTTTCAACTTTAAGTATTGCAGTCAGGAAAGTTGGTATAAAGCCAAATGGACTCTGTGCAGTGAAATAATACCACTTCTCTGTTTCTTAGTCAAAAGAGCAGCTGATGAAGTATCTTCTGAAGCCAAAAAACCAAGGATTGAGGTAAACTGACGTGAAATATCTTCCATGAACAGCTGCTTAGTATAAACACTATACTCACATGTTGGTCAGTGCAGCTCTGTAGTATTTACTTCCTTTATTTAGTGAGCAGGAACAGTTCCAGTACACTGAGACTCTTTTACGTAGGGGGATGTTTTGTGGATTTTTGGTAACTGTTGGATAATCAATAGATTCCACTGTAGTGAACCAATACAAATGTTAGTATTTTAACCACATTCAAATTGAATTAGACCAAAACTACTTAGAACAACGTAAAAGAACAGAACTATTTGTATCTAAGATGACTGTTAAATTTTGATTGAAGGTAATTTATTAAGCATAGCGTAAAAAAAACCCACTTCCTCCGGGGATTTTGGTTATTGAAACATTTTAATCCATTTGATTTGGCTAAAATGGAACAATCTCTGTGTTCCATTAGTAATTAATGAATTTTGTTGAAGTCACACAACTCAATTATAAAAGCGAGAGGTGGGAAAAAAAATCTGTTCTTACATGCATCACGATGCAGATGTGGACAATTTGACATCGATTCACAAATGTCAGCAATTGATTTTCTAAATGTTACTTAATCATGTGATGTTGACGGAACGAAAGACGCAGAACCAAAAGAGCAGAGTAGCACCATTACAATCTACAGCGCAGACACGTTAACCTGTCAAGTAATTCAACTTCACAAAAGGCAGAATCTGCAAGTATGTTCAATTATTATCATTATTATCATTATCATTTATTCATTTTCATTCATTAATTGAGCATTAAACAACTTAAACCATCTCAGTGGTGAAGAAATTAACTCAGTGCTCAGTCTGTTTCACCTCAGAAACCCTGTCACAACCTGTTCAGCATCTTTGCTTTTTCTGTAGCTCACACTGCAGCAGAGAGGCTGCTCTTAAAACATTTAAACCACACAGTGCAGCACGCTGCCTCCATCTCATTTTTTTACTCTCACACCGACAGGAGACTGTACAGTGATTTCAAATTACTCATTAATTAATACAGTTAAACAAAAAGGCTGCAGAGCATTTATCTTAATTGCCTGTTATCTTTCATGTTGTATTCCAGTGTGTGGTTTGCCATCACGATGTATTGGTAATCATTTTATAATCGTAGCCCTTGGAATCATAATTGAATCGTGCGGTGTCCAGAGATTCCCACTCCTAGTCATGGCTGACCTGATAAATGATCAGATATTACATCTCGTTTCATTCTGTAGTTTGCTAATGTTGTTTACACTGCTCTCCTCTGAAGGATGAAGAGCGGGTGCGTCTGGATAAGGAGCGTCTGGCTGCCCGTCTGGAGGGCCACAAAGAGGGCATCGTGCAGACAGACCAGATTAGGTATGATGGATTTGCATCTATTGCATTTGTACATAATATGCTTTCTGAATGATAGTATATATCAACCCACCGAGCAGGAGTCTCATTTATAAACATTGCGTATGCACAAAACAAGCCCTGAAAGAGGCATATGCCAATTGCAATGCAAAAGTTGTGATCTGTTAAAACAAACTTGACAGGAGAATGTGGGCACCTGTACAGAAACTCTGACCCACGTGTACAAATTATTTTGGAGACGGGGGAAATTGCCATGTCAGATGGAAATATGATGAATTGAAGCCAGATTGTCGAAAATATATGTGAGCGGCATTAATATACCTATAATGATACTTCTCACATTTAATTTCGCCTCCTATCGCACGTTACTTGTAGATCCACTTTATCATAAACATTCAGTCCAGCAGTTTTTTTTTTTTTACACTTTTAGTATAGATCCTACGCACTGTTTTAGAAATGAGACTCCAGATCATTGAAGCAGTGAGCGGTTTAGTTGATCCCAACATCTTTCTCTCCTCCAGATCACTGTCTGAAGCCATGTCAGTGGAGAAAATCGCAGCCATCAAAGCCAAGATTATGGCCAAGAAACGTTCCACCATCAAAACAGATCTGGACGATGACATCACCCTGAAGCAGAGAAGCTTTGTGGACGCTGAGGTGGATGTCACCAGAGATATTGTCAGCAGAGAGAGGGTCTGGAGGACCAGGACAACCATTCTCCAGAGCACTGGAAAGGTCAGAGTCCACTTTGGCAGCAGTCAATTGTATTTCCTTAAATGTGGCTTTTCAACAATGCTCTCATTTTAGAAGGTTCATACTGATGTAGACTTTCACCAGGCATGCATTTTTTGATTGTTAGCTGGTAATGTTGTGCCATTATTCAGCCTCATGATTCAGTATAAAATGGTCCAATCACAGAATGAGGGGACAGAGATATTCTGCCTTTTTCTGCAGTGGAGGTACTGGATGGGACAGGTGTGACAGGTGTGACATTTTAATAACCGGTAGATTTTTATGCTATAAAATCACACCCTGGAGCACATTAAGCGGCTGTTGTTTTGTTTTGTTTTTAAATAGCAAAAACAGAATAATGAAAGATCTTTGTTTCGGCAGAATTGCAGGATCTCTGTGTAGAAAGGACTACTGTAATCTCATTGGTAAAGAATCATATTTCAGACCTACATTTGGAGCTTAACTCAAGACCACTTTAACATTCATACTTGAATTTGAGAGCAGCTGGTCTATTTTACCAAACCTGCTGAACACTCGGGGAAAATGGCCTTGTGGGAAAAACTTCAGGATAGCCTGTGTGAATTCACTCACTGTGTGAATACCCTGAGTGTTGCGAGGTGAAAATATCAAACACTAGATGGCAGCAATAGAATGATTTTCATCCAGTGTGTATTTATCTACTCTCAAAATATGTTTTCCACTGAAGGACTCAACATGCTAATCTTCAAGCTAATAAAGAGTTGATTGGCTGGATGCCTGGAGTAAATCTTTCTGGCATCCTATAAATAATTTTTCAAATCCAATGTCCGATGGCTAGATTTAAAAACATATCTCTTCTCCTCTGTTTTTGGATGTTATTCCTTTAAGATGGGCCCTAAAAGTCACAAAAAAAGTGTGACTGTGTAAAGGACAACTTTGTGTTTATTCTCACAACATTTCTTTAATTTTAAAGTTGCAGTTGACTAATGTATGTAAATTTGCCACATAGGTGATCATATAACATAACTTAATGCTGCTAACGCATGTGTTTCATATGTGTCTTCCGGTCCTTAAACAAATAACATTACACCCCTGCTTTTAAATGCATAGTCTGTAAGCTTGTACTGTATATATTAGTATGGTAAATTTAATAAAAAAGGAATGAATGATAATCAAATTGTATTAAATATGTCTTATCGAAACATGAAAATTAAAATAACTTGTAATAACAGACTATGAATTTTAAGATCCTGTGTACCATGGACAGTGAGATAGTCTAGCACAAACTCTGCAGTAGATGGCACTGAAGAGTGTATTCAAAGTGTTTCCTTATGTAATATTAGATACTTGAAAGCATATAGTATTACTATCCAGTTGCATTTTAAACAATTCTAATAAAGGGCAGTTTTGGGAGTTTCATCTGTTTATGTCTAATCCTTCTGGTATTGATCCTGAAACCTTCATGTATTTCACTTACTGCTGTTTTCCAGATGATGAGAAAAGCAATCATTTAGTGTCAGGGTGTTAAACTCATCTTGTCCTTTTTACACTGCTCTTCTGCAGAACTTCTCCAAGAACATCTTCGCCATCCTTCAGTCGGTGAAAGCCAGAGAAGAGGGGCGAGCACCAGAGCAGAGACCAGCACAGAACACAACTCAAGTGGTAAGAACAACTCTCTGCGTGCAGCATATGTTCGTTAATGTTTTCCAGTTTCTTCAAGGTAGTTTAAATTTGGCCCAGACACAAGTCGAAATCAATGTTAATGTTTGTGCTAATAGCTGTATGCTAACAGAGCATGACTTGGATGAACCTGTCATTGTTACTTTTCCTTTCTCATTCCTTTCTCAAATAAATCAAGCTTTTAATGAACTGGAAGGTTGACAGTTGTTATTAAAGTCACTATGGGTAACAGCAGCCATTTAAAATAAACACACACACACACACACACACAAAGATATTGTTCAGGACGCTGTACAACATGATGGAAAAAATACTACAACCTGCTCATGAACGCGTATATTGGCAGGGCACGTCATTGTTCCCTTTTAAAGCAGCAGCAAGTCTATAAATGGCTGCTAAGGTTTTGAATAAACGTTGTACTGACAGGTTTGTACAGTAATGAATTGTTTGTGTATTGTGTTATTTCCAGGACCCGTCCCTAAGGAACAAGCAGCCTGTCCAAGCCGCTTACAACAGATACGATCAGGAGCGATTCAAAGGAAAAGAGGGTGAGTTTGATTTTTGCTCCTATAGCTAATTATAGTCTTGATTTACTATTGGTATCAAGAAAGATAATGAGAGGTGTGATGCACGCAGAGCACATTGCATCTACAAGACCACCTTTAGAACCAGAAGTGCCGGTGGATGTCAGGCAGGTAAAATAAAAGTGGAGCCCTCACAGCAGCATTGCTTTGCTGGCCCCAAGGCACAAAAGCTTGGCATAACTAATATATATATATATATATATATATATATATATATATATATATATATATATATATATATATATATTCATCACAATACAGATTTAAGCCTGTCCAATATTATATAATAAACAATAACAAAAACATTAACATACACTAACATTGTTCAGTACTGGGATGATGATATGACTTGCAATAAATAAACAAATATGATAGACCCCAAACATTGAATAGCGAAAAAAGACATAAATTATTCTGAACCTTCGTATTTTTACAAGCCAAAATTGATGCACATTGGGTATAACTTTTGTATTTAATTATTTTAAAAATAGTACCGTAAAACAATTTAAAAATTGGGTATTTGGGGACACTTTGTATTATCGTGGAGTTTTCTGACAATTCGATTTATTTATTTTTTTTCATAATATGCTTACGTATGCCCATGTAGAAATGAATGTTGTGTTTGTTGCTACTGCTCGGTCTTTGTGTCATCAGGTGTAGGATGCATAAAGGGCGGTGAATAGAGCCTTTGTTTGCAATACAGGGAGGCCGAACCAGAAGCAAATGAGCAAATGCATTAGAGCTTCATTTTCATGCAGCATGACATAATGTATCTTTATAGAATATTGCCTATTGTGTAGGTCCCATCTGTTCATAATTTAAAATGAAGTACTGATTTAGTGCTGAGCTGGCAAAAACATATCGTCCAGGTATTGTATGTTCATTGCTGGATTCATGTGAGAATCCCAGGATCACCAGATCACACACAAATCCCTCTTGTCAGGCTTCAAGTAAGGTGTTTGTGTGTCTGAGGGGGGTGGGTACGCTCTGTGCTCTGAAATTGTGGTGCAATAAGTAACCACATGTTATATTCCAATAGTGCTATAAAATCTCTTTGTGGAGACAGATGTTTTAATTGTGGCGGTAACCCTATACTCCACGTCTCTTGTTGGTGCTCTCATCTCTTGCAGTCGTACCACAGCATCATCTCTGAGTACAGCAGTAATTATCCTCTGAGCTCTTCTGTTTATTTTTGTAACAGGGATTTTACTTTTTTAGCAAATACATCAAATAGGGGCAACATACAATGAAAAATTAGTAGAGATGGGGTTGAAAATATGTTTTGATTAAATGTAAGAACTGAAAAAGGCAAATTTGTTACATGTTTCTAACATTATATTTTATTCAGCTTATCCTTTGTTGTTTTTTTTGTTTTAGAAACGGAGGGTTTCAAGATCGATACCATGGGCACCTACCACGGCATGACCCTGAAGTCAGTGACGGTAAGAACAAATTCTGCTGTTCGCTGATAGTGTTGTAAGAATCCCAGAGCTACACTGCATATGAGTTTCCCTTTGCATATTTTGAGTAAATACCCAATTCTAATTATTGCTATCTGCTAGAGCAGCTGTTAACCAAAGCCTCAGTGCGACCTATTTAATGAGGACTGTGTTTTTAAAGCAGTAAATGCAAAAGTCTTTAGCTTATATTTCCTGTGATATTATTGCCATGTTATGACTCACAGTATCAGTCAGTTGACATCGACTTTGTCTTTGTTTCTCATGGAGGAAAATTAATTTTGTAAAAATAATCACATTTTTAAGATAAAATAGAGTAATTCTATGAAAAAAATATTGCTGGTCGGGCTGCACAATATATCGATTCAGCATCAACATTGCAATGTGCACATGCGCAATTGTCACATTGCAGGACATGCAATATCAAGTAAAGTAAATTAATTCCAACACATCATGCTACAAATTTTTTGCTGCTTGATACAAAAGGAAAGAGTTACTTGTGTATACGATAAAATCTGGTGCCATTTATTTGTTATGCAAAGTGAGGTTTTCCTTGTGTGTGAAAGTACTGTGCACCAGTCTGACACAGTGAAGTGCATGCTTTCCCAAAGGTACAATAGTCAGGAGAAAGTGTCAAGCTCTGGTCTCAGTATAACGACTGTAAAAAGCTCCTTGTTTTGTTATTGCTTCCCAGAAGAAGTTATTTTTAATGTAACGCTATCACAATGTTTCAGACCTTTCTTCATCGCAGAGTTGCCAGTCTGTAAGAGCTAGTTACCAGCTATGAGCCTGGCTAAATGAATAAGCCTAAAGAGACCAGAAATCTCCCATCTACAGTTTAGAGCTGCAAGGCTGGAAAGTTAATGTTAATCTAGAGAAAAGTCTGTCTGATAATCAACTGAAGCACACTCCGCTAGTAGTCAACCACAACCTAAAAATGAGCAAGGAACAGGAGCGGAGCAACGTAAGGGGGCCCCCTAATATTACTTTACGTGTAGGTTCATTGGCCCTCATCTATAAATCTGTCATACGTACCAGTGCAGCTCTGAGCGCAGAAATCATCCTACGACAGGTTTCGCGTGTGATGTACGAAACGTTCTTGTCTTGCCAATCACAGCTTAGGAATGACCCGCTATTGAGAAATGTGGCCACTGAAAACAGTTGTCACTTACATATCCCATCTCAATATGTTATTGGTTCAGAGGCCTCGAACGGAGAATTTACAACATGAAGAGATTTATTACGGCCAAGAGAAGAAAACTTCTCTTAGCTCAAAATGGAAACACAGATGCACTGCAGGTTCAATTAAGCCAAGTGGTTCTATTTGCAGCCTGAAAAGTGACATAAAAGAAAGTCATAAAAACGCAGTAGCTTATCGAAAGAAATAATTGCTGCAGTCAACAGGGATGCAGTGAACAACATTTACTATATAGGTCTGTGATATGTACTGACCTACAGCCTACATATATTGATAATATTCATTGCTATTATAATACTAAATCAAAAAGCTTATAATTGACCCAGACTGAGGAGCATGTGGCCATGTGTCTCAGGTCTGCTTCCATTTTGGGCATGACAGGTGGCTGAAGAGACACAGAAACACCACCTGTATCTGACCGGACGCCGGTAAAAGTTTGACCACCTAGGCTAGTAGTATTTACACTTTTGTAGGGTTTTTAATTGACGATTTATTGATAAATGATATAAATATGCTTTGGCTTGTCGATGTTTAAAAAAGAGAGTTTCAGATGAATCAGACCCGGGCATCACCGGCGTTCAGCCTGCAGCCCGTCCCACAGAGCCGGGCAACTGCCAACAGTGAGAAAGCGTGTCCATGTGGCTGTTATACATTTTTAGGTGATTAATATGTAGCTTCAGATGCTTAGATACAAGTCAGAATATGGTCTTCTAAGAATTCTCCAACTCAGCCAGATTCATTTTGCTGCACTGCCAGTCCACCCTGTCTCAAACTTGTGCACATGATCTCAGACTTGACGTGAGATTTGATCGTAGCCTCTGTTTACATCCACATTGATAAAAGCCAAGGTTTACTTGGAAATAATTGGATACCCATTTTTCTGTCATACTTTCATTTAAAATGAGGGCCATTGACTTTAGTCTGGAGTGTTAGAAGAGCATTACCTGAATACAGTGGTTGCTGTTATTATTATCATTATTATTATTATTATTAATATTACTAGAATGGTTATATATTGTTATTATTTTCTATGCAGATCCATTCCCTTACAAAATAGCCCCAATAATTCAAAATTATTTTCCAATAGAGCTATTTAAGCCATCTGGTGAAGATTCCTGTGTTTTTCAAACCGCAGTATATTAGGGGTGGGAATCCCCAGAGGCCCCACAATGAAATATGACAATGATACTAATCGCAATACTGTATAGTACTTTTAAATGTTAGGCGGTACACTGAGCATTACAATAACATATATTGCAATTTATTACCTTTTTTTAGCTGGAAATTATTTCCCCAAAGGAAAAGTCTCTATAAATCAGTTTTCAAGTCAGTTTGTTTCACTTCATTTTCATTACAATGAAATATATAATGTGGACTGAAAAGGCAATTAACTTTATTATTCTAGTGGATTACTAAAAGTTTAATTTGTATTTCTAAAATTGTTGATTTATTGGTTTAAAAAAAACGTATACTTGGCGTCTGTGTATCGATAAGATATTGCCATGCAAAAATATCCCAGTACTGTGCTGTGTCAACCGCCATGAGGCAGTATGTCACTCAAGGAATCTGTCATTTCCAGATTATATGTTTTGGTCATTTGATTCACAAAAACTGGCCGGTCCTGCATTTGTTGTCAATGTTACAATCTTTAAGCACTGACATCATGTTTTCTTGTCTTTTGAAAAGACTTCATTGACTTTTTGATACACATGTGGAAACTTTTATTGTCACTGAACCCTCTCTACTCCAGTTTTAGAGTAGCCTGTATCTGTAAGGCAGCATATATAAAACACATACAGTAGATCTTACATTATTACTGAAACGTAGCCTCTGCACCACAGTGAAACACAGCTTATTCTTTTGTAAAATAGAACTGTACATAAAATCTCCAGTGGTTTGACTCAGACATATAAACCTTTTTCATATCATCTGTACAAAATTGTCAATAATTGTAGCACATTTCATCAGTTAATACACAAGACTTATGCAGAGGTTTGTGTTGTGTTCCCATGTGGATAAATTATGGATCAATCCATTGATGTTGAGAACAGAAATGTCTGAGATATCTATCATTATTTGTATCTAACAAGGATAATTGTCAGTTACTGAGCTGGTCTCTCTCTGTTCATTCTGCTTGAGTGTGTCCTGCCTGCTCTCAGTGTGTTGATGCAGGCGTTGCGTTTGTTGCTCTGCAGGTGGTGCCAGTATTTCAGCAGTTCATTGGGATGAAACCCATGTGATGTTATTAGATGGCTGTATTTGCAGCTGGAATAAGACACCCGCCAGTGGTTGAATAGGAACTCATTGGGTGGAGGAGTGGGCTCGATCCGTAGCTCGGCCAGGCATATTCCCACATACACATCCTCCAAATGCAGGCGACTGATTCTTAGCGATGCACAATAGATTTTTCTTGCCAAGTCTCCAGAGAATACATAACCAGTCCCAGAGCAGAAGGTGGGATACTTCTCACCTGGGTACAGCTCAGGGGGCATGTACCATTTGCTATTTTTGTTTCGGTTGGGTGCAAAGCCTCTCATGTTATTGCCTGTGAAGTAGTTCTTTTTAGGCTGCAGTTCTGGCCTGAGGAGCTTGTAAATGAGGTACTCTGTGTTGACGAACATGTCGCTGTCTGTCTTCATGACATAGCTGGCTTGTGGGCAGTGCATTCCCACCCAGTTCATTCCCATTAATGTCTTTATGGTCAGGTTTTTGTAGGAATCGAGAAAGTCCTGCTGAATGATGTCATGGTATCTCCGGCTCTCTGCCTCTAACATCCGCTGCTGTAAAAGTCCCAGCTCTCCCTCATTTTTACCCAGCAGAAACAGCCGGATGAATCCTAGAGCTGGGGCCACACTCTCGTTGCCCCATGTCTGCCGTATGGCATTTCTTGCTTCCACCTGCCGAGCCTCAGTGGCTATCAGCAACACCAGAAAAGGTGCAGATCTGCTTTTTGTACATTTGTTTGGCTCGTTGATGATATAAGGGAACGGCCCATGGGTTATATTGTCGCCAAGATCTCCTTTCACACTTTGGCTCGTATTGGCTGCCAGAGTGTTCTCAAAAGTTGGGTCTCCTTGAGGAGACAAGACACCCTCCTTCTCAGGGGAGCTGACGTTAGCATCAGCCTTGAAAGTCGACTGAGGGACAATGACAAACCTCCATGCTGAATGTGGGGCACTCGTGTTCCATTTGGCTTTGGTTGTATGAAATTCACCACCTCCGTACACCAGAGGATGGCCTCTCCACCGTGGCATACCTGTAAGTTTAGGCAGCCACACCTGGTGTACCAGAAAAACCAGTAGACCTAACAATGAGAGGAGATAGAGAAATTTAGCTGTGTGTGTACAGCAGTGGCGTCGTCTCCACTGCATGGTTTCAGCAGGACGAATTCACTCAGTCAGTCGTCACGCTTGTAAGGCCGACTGTCAGCAGCTTCTGACCCGTCCTTGATCCCTTGTGGCAAAGTGAAGTGTGTTTGGTGGGTTCCTTAAGGGATCCAATGTTGATCTCTCATTTTAGAAGTAAATCATTTGACAGTCACAGATGATGCTGCCTGATAACGCAGCTGTACGATGTGAATCCGCTCTAATGTTGCCTAGTAGACAGAGGAGAAGAAGGGACATGTTTAAGCAGTGAGATGGATACAGAATGTTACATAAAAGCTCCTATACTCAGTATTTTTATGTTGACAACCAATTAATTAACAACATATATGTGAAAGGCATCGCTCTTCATAATGAACACCGAGAGTTTTGACCCGGCTCTACGGCCCCCCCCCACTGTATGGGATGTTTTATTATTTTTGATTTTATGGCCTTCAACTTCACTGTTCACTTTAACTGCTCTCATCAAGTAGCTTTTTTTTAGTAAATAATAACCGAAATAGTCGCTGCGCAGCACCATATGGCAGACAAAGTTAGGAAGGAGCCGGTGAACACTGTGGATCATTTAGCAGCCAGTAAGTAAGTAAGTGTAGCAGTAAGTGGCTTCATTTTGACCACAAACCCATTTTAGCATTGTTAACTATGTTAGCACTAGAAGCTGTGCTAATAGTGATAACGTAGTCAACAATACTAAAGGGGTTTTATGGTTCAAAACTGAGCCGCTTACTCACCGGGGCGAGCTGGGGGCAACCAGAGGGCGGGCATAATTGTCTCACAGCGAATTGTCTGTTTGAAGTGCAGATAACTGAAGAGTTTCAAAATTAACCAGTAGATCTACATGTTAAATGTCACATCCCCAAGCAGTGGCATTGCCTATTTCTCGCTGCAGAAATACATTCGTGTGGATTGTCTAGGCAAAATAATAATAAATTTATGAGCTGGCTGCCATGTTGTTTCTAAAAAGAGTACGTCACCAGTGGGAAGTGCATGAAGCGGCCAGTTGAGTAGAGCAGTGCGTCCCCTAGCGTCCTCACTGGTTCTGATGAAAATGCTGTGCCATTCCTTCACCACTCTTCACAGATGATTAACATTATAATGTTAAAATACTAGTTACAAATTACGACAAGCCAACTGGCTTTTCTATATCAATGTCTACATCAGCACTTTACAAACTCCCATCCCAGAAAACTCACAAACAGTGCGCACATTTTTAGTATTCAGTGTTGTCGTGTTTGCACAGCAGGCTAATGTAGAACAATATAAAATTTGTATAGTGTTGATTGTTAAAGTTACTTTCACATCGTTTACTGAACTTTGTTTCAGGCCACGTGATTGTCAGTTTTTCGGTTTTAGTTTGAAAGGAATATTTCATGTTGCTTTTCAAACAAGAATAAACAACCATGTTCTGCTTTCTCAACTCAACATTCTTTTGCTGTTGAAGAGCATCCAGATAAGGACTGGTTTTAGAAAGAACAGCTTATGTTTGCGTGCTGCTAGCACCCTGAACTGCAGTGTGGTCTCTCAGTTTTTTACTGAATTACACACTACCCTCTTAAAGGACCCCAACAAGACAAAGAGTGGTTTGTGAGAGCTCACAGGAGCACTGAAAAGACTTCTGTTAGCTCTCTTGCATGCATCAACAGAAATAGAAGTGAGAGTTTCCCTTACAAAGGCACACCCTTTACATCCTGTCTGCTGTGTAAAAAAACTGCGTTTTGATTCTGCAGCATAAATTATTTGCCCAGCATTGTGTTGATGTGCGTTTGCATTTTAACTGCAAAAACTCACCCATTTGAATTTCAGTACTCGTCTTTTTCTGGTATCCATCGTTTCTGACTGTGATGAATTACAATCCTCACACACTGATCGTCCTCTTGGTCACTGCTCCTACCGTGCCTTAGTCAAATCACATACAGGTCCGGTTTGATGGCTCATGTTCTCATTTATTTCCTCTACAATTTGCGACATATCATCCTCTTCTTTTAACCCAACCCACATGTGGCTGTTACGCAGAAAGACAGGGAAATCTGGTCCTCTTCCAGGCACTCATAGCTATCTACCACATGCCTGCACAAGTGTCTGCATGTGCATGCATGGGCAGAGCATGTGTCAGAGCTCCAGTGTTGCAGCCTCTCCATCTGCCTTGGCGCATTGTCCCCAGAGGCTTGATGCTAACGGTGTTGCTGCTGTTGCCTTTGGCCAAAGGGAGTAGAGAGTCAGTGGCTGACAGTTAGCTGCAGCTGTGGGTCCTTCCGCCGCCCTCGCCTGTCGTATTGTATATATCACAGCAGCAGCGCATTGACGGGGATCATGGCTGGATGATACACAAGCCTTGCATGTCCCCGTTTGTTCAGCTTCTCTTCTATTTCCATGCTGATTTCCATTTCCTCTCGCTCTTCCTCTTTAAATCACATGCTTTCATGTTAACTTCCCTCCCCCTCCCATGTGCCTTGCTCTCCTTTTTTTTGTTTCCACTTTCCTTGTCCTCACCCTCTTCATTCAGCAGCCCATCGCACTCTGCTCTGCGCTGTCCGCTGTGTTGTCTGCAAGAGGGCTGGAGGGGTGAGAGCAGCGGGGGTGGAGGAAGATGAACGGGAGGTAGCGCTGCGAGTTGTGTGTTTTTGTTCTGATAGGCAGCTCCAGGCTTGGTGGCAGCACGTTCTTCCACCACATCACGCCGTCTCTGCTGCTGTTGCTGCCTGCTCTGTTAAAGGGGAGGGGGTGCGGGGGGGGGGGGTTGGGCTGCTGACCTATTTGTATTCACGCCCACTCTCCAGAAAGAGGAATGAAGCATTATCTCAATTTGGCGTGCTGTGAAGTAAGAGGAGAAGGGAGAGAAGCCTTCACAACGGCACCTCTACGAATATCAGGGGTTTGCGGCTTGCCTTAAATGTCAGGATGCATCTTATTGTGCAGTGATGGACAGTGCAACTCAAAAGCCTGTTCAGTCACAGTCTTTATTGGGTCTTCTGCCAATCTCTTGTATTGGATGATAATTAGAACACAGATAATTACAACAATGTTTCCACTATGCTCATTGAGCCGTGGTGATCTGCAACGGCTGAATTTTCATATTTAGGCATTGTCATTTTAATTCTGCCACAGCGTGACTGGGAGCACTATTTTCTTCCAGAAGAGGGAGGGGGAAGAGGGATGCTGTTTTTTTTTTTCATGTGTGCCTATGGGCAATAATGATCCTTTCAGATGCCCAGCTTTTATTAGGCTCAAGATTAAACTCTTTATAAATTGAAAGTTAGATTAAGAGAAGAGGTTGGAAAAGGAAAAGTTGTAACTTCCATTCACAGAAAAAATTAAATAGTAGCTTTCTTAGCAAACATGTATTTGCTGGGAGCTGTATTATTTACAGAGCTAATAAATGGATACAGTCATCCTGCAAAAAAGTGAAATACGGCTCAACTTGAGCCACAACGCAATGCAACGTTATCAGGCAAGACACTGCACAGGCCAAGGCAGCAAGCTGATTATGTTTGGGTTGTGGCCAAAACAAGACATTTGACATCATCCTGGGCTTTGGAAAACACTCATCAACATATTCTGACATTGCATAGACCAGACAACTAAACGAGAAACCTACAGTGCAAATAAACATTATTTGCAGCGCTATTAGCAATTCAGATGTGTTCTATTCTATTAAAGGATTGTAAAATCTTGTATATGTGATTTAGTCCATGTGTCTATCATTGTTTGACCATAAAAGTAAGTCCAGCTGTTGAGCACAAACTACTTTACTTGTACTGTTTTATCTGTTATTATTTCAATGACCATGCTGTACCCACCTAATAAGTGCAGTATTGCAATGCCAGTCTATTGAGGATCCAACCGCAGGAGATGGCAAGCAACCGCAACTATGTTCTTAATTCCTGCAAGCAACATTAGAAATTTCTTAATCACATCTCTATTGCTGATTAGGTGACTCTTTCCTTGTTGTAGTCCTTTAAATACTGTATTGTAAAGCAGAGTGTATGTTGGTGCAAAGTGTACTGTCACTGAAGTACAACCACCGAAGCTGCTGCTGATCTGCAGACAATCCGTTTATCTGTAACTGACAGTGATCCTGCAGTGTTGCTAATAGACTCTGCCCTGCAGCTAGTGGGATGGGAGGAGAGTAGATAAATTTGATACTCATCAACAGACCTTGGTGCCCACTAACAGCTTTTAGTGTTTACTTTATTTCTATTATTGGCAAAGAGCTTTTCTTTCTCAGTGCTCATTTTTGATAGCAGAGTTGCTTTGATTGGCAGGACTGAACTGTCCTGCTAATCAGTTAACTGGATGGGGACGAGTCTTACTAGCGCCTTCATAGTAATTTCATTGCTTATGCGATTGAGGATATTCTAAATGGCTCTTATAAAGTCTTCACAATCTGTTCATTACTTGTACTGAGGAAACATGGCTTGAATAATGTATTTCAAGAGACCTACTGAGCACGATAACAAAGCATGTATTACAGTTTGAGGCTTCGCTTTTTAGATTCTTCAGCAACATCATGGTCCAACCAAAAAGAAAAGGATATGGATATTTCCATTGATTGATGTCTGAGACGTTATACACTTAGAATTCAAGCACATGCACCTTGAACTGCAAATTGAATGAAGACTATGATTTTAAAAAGAAAACTGCTTCACTGATGGTGTCAGCCTGTGGTCTTTTCAAAGAAGAAGTGGTGATAGAAATCATTCAGTGGGTTGGACAGACAGTTTCTCATGGACATTTTGTAGTAAGGGCAACAGTCGGCTTTGTGCGTCTCTCCTGTCACAGAGAGAGTGAGTGAAATCAAGGTGTGCTAAAATGGTTAGTCAACTTATCAATTAGTCGATCCACTGAAAATTAATCGCCAACAAACTTGATATCTGACTAATAATGTAAGGAATTCAATGGGACAGTTCATCCTAAAATAAAAATTAAAACATATTTTTCCTCATACCCTAACTGCTTTGTATCAGTCTAGATTTTTAGTTTTGGTGCGAGTTGCTGAGTTTTAAAATGTAGTTTGGTAGAAAGAAAAAAGTTCAGTCATGACAACAGCTCATAACAAGAATTCAGGTGATGTTTCCTGGAAAGAGACATTGCTGTTGAGTATTTCAAATTTAATTTTGGTGCTCTGAGCACCACAAGCAGAGTGCCATCTAATTCCGTTATACTGGAGAGAAGGCAGACGTCTTCGCAGCAGATATCACCAACACTCGACGACACACCAGAAATATCTAGATTGATGAGTAGCACTACAGGCAAGAGGAAAAATATGTATTTCTGATTTGGGGGTGAACTGTTCCTTTAAGAAGCAAAAATGCTTCTGTTGCAGATTTGGGTGCTTTTCTCTGTTTTACATTTTTTCGTAAACTGTCTTTTGTATTTTAGACTGTCAATCAGACAACATTAGCAAGTTCAAGGCTTCACACAGCTCTGGGAAGTCTTGATGGGTAGTTTCCACAAACTGCACAAGGTTTGCATGTTTCTGTAGCTCCTGTCAGCGTGAGCTCCAGCCTGCAGGAATGTCATTGGATGATTGATTACTGCGGGACTGTGACCCTTAGCGTGGCTGCGTTTAAAGCCTCTGACTTCCTATCTGCCACAGGCACACATACACAAACACTCATGCACACACTTACTTCTCCGTTAGGGAATCATAGTGACCTGGCAGGAGTGGAAGGCGGAGCAGCTGTCATCAAAGCACTTTAATGGGGGGAATTCAATAAACGTGAAAGAGGGTCAGAGTTTTTTAATGGAACTTCTCTCATTTTTCTGTGACTTGTTTCTTAATCTATATTTTCTTCTTAGACTATTTTTAAGTCTTATTTTTGTTTCTGCAGTGTTTGCTTGGTTAAAGGCATAGCATGTTTATGAATATGACCCTTGGGTGTTGTTTTGTTTTGCAGGAAGGAGCATCTGCTCGGAAGGCCCAGACTCCAGCGCTGCAGCCTGTCCCACGTCCAGGTTGGTGATAAATTCAAAAATCCACATTCATCCAAGCATATGTCTGCTTACAATGTTTTTTTGCAAAGGTTACATGATGCTCATTCATTCTGATAACTGCTTGTGTCTGAGTCTACATGCTGTTCTTTATCAGAGAGAGTGAGAGGAATTTTTGGAGTTGTTTTCTCAAAGAATAGCCTTGGTAGCAGAGGATTGTTGACAACAGCAGAGCTCTTCAAAATCTGGATGTTAGAATAATTTGCCATAAAAAACAGATGCATCCTAAAAGATTGTAGGGCAGCATGACATGACCCTTAAAAAATCTCCAGAGTATGTATTGACACAAAGTGGCATTTTTTCCCATGTGCAGTTTCACAGTAACTTCCTCTTTTTCTGCTAATTACGCAAGGGTCAAAAAAAGTTGAATCTATGTTCCCCCTCAAAAAGTGTGATTCAATTTAAAAGTGATGTTTTCACCTCTGAAGAAAGATAGTTGATTATTGAGTCTCATTCCCTGGTCATAAAATACAGAAGCTTTGGGTTGGTGATTCAGTGTGACTACTTGTAATTTAAAGTATTTAAAGATTCACTTCACTTTCTATCATTAACCTCTGTATCCTTGACCTGAGTGACACGTGGCTGAGTGTGATTTTCACCACATCCTGGCTGAGAGAGGTTTCACTGCCTTTTAGTATATGTGGAGCAGCTGTCTGCATGTGTCCATCACTTGGACCCACAGCTGCTACAGGGACAGTGAGAGGAGAAAATCATCAGACACTAGCAGCCGTTTTGTATTTTCAGGGGATTTTCTTTATTTTTTTTCTTTTTCTATCTATTAAAAGAGATAAAAAGAAATGCAATATCATATATTCTATTTAGAACATTTGCTCCCCACCCCACCACCACTGATAAAAACATGAAAGTTTTATTTTGAAGGACTTCTAGAATGCGACTCACTTGCAACAATGCCTCTGGTAAAGTAGGTGACAGTGTGGTTGCAAGCTGTAATAAAACAAAAAAGAGTAGAAGAATTAGTGATGTTGATGCTCCGCTCTGACAGATGGTGCAGGGAGAGCAGGCTGCTGCTGCAGCAGGGTGAGTGCTGGAGGAGGACTGGAGTAAACATGGCAACAGCTGCTCTAATACAGCCACAGACTTGTGAATAAGATAACTCAAAGATGGAGTTATACTTTGTCATGGACAGACTATCAACACCAGTGTTAGAGAAAAAAAGTGCTTTAAGATTTAGAGATTTAAGTCTTAATATTATGAGTAAAAAAGTAAGTCCTATTTTGAGAATAAAGTCATATAATATATACATATAATCGGTTCCTGTAACTATTATGTGCATGTTTTAGCATTTTCTGACTATCCATAGGCTACTGTAGCCGACAGTATTTTGAGTTGTAAAAAGTTTGGACTACAGTGGGGCATCTTTCACTGGTAAACTTGGGGAAGCAGCTGTGAGTTTCACTGAATCTGAAGTGGTAGATTTTGTATTTGTGTGGACCATAAACCACACAGTAATGAGATTTATGCCTGATCAGGGGTGTTTTCAATTAGTTTGGGTTTTCTTAAGGTATTATAACTTTATTCTCATTAAATTATAACTTCAGTATTCTAATATTAAAACTTTTTTTTCTCAAAATGTTAAAACATTATTCTTCCAGAGAACATAGATATGTGGGACACATTTAAAATGTGCAGAAAGTTTTAAACAAGATCAGAAATCTTGCTGAAAGGCATGTGAGTGTCCAGGGCTTAAAGAATTCATTTATCATTGATGTGTATAGGGGCCACATGCATAATTAAAGAATAAACAAAAGACACAAAAGAGGAGGGACCAGCAAATCATGCCTACATGTGTGTTGACTGTAGCAGAGGTAACAGTGAATGAGAAAAGTTGATCTACAGGTGAGAAAAGTAGAGTGAGATACAAAATGCCTGAGGGCCTCACTGCAGTTAATTCCATTGTATTAAATTTACTTGTAATGTTTTCCTTTACACAACAAGACATTTTCACGAGAAACTGGTGCTTAAAATTTCACCAGAAAGCAGGAAATGAAATATGTGTGACACTCAAAAAGTTTCAAGGGTTTCCTGGGTTTCAAAGTTTCCACAATGTTAAAATTTACATGACCAAAGTGTAATTTAACATTGTAAGAAAAACAAAATCTAGATTTTTTTGATTAGGGTTGCACCAAACAGAAAAAAAAACAGTTTAATAGAACAAATATTGTTTTTATCAATTTGATAGAGCAATTGTTTTTTTCAATTAGTTGATTACTATAATGATGTATCTATTATTTTCAAGATTATTTTTTTTATTACATTATATTATCTAACAATTTATCACCCCCAAATAAATATTAAACCTATCTCACTTATATTTAAATATTTGATTCACTTATCTCTCTTTAAAACAGCTGCATATTTTAAAATATCTGCTCTGTTATGACATTAATAATGATAATAGACCGCTTTTGCCTGATCAAAACTCATAAGCTGTGATGTATACATTAATTTAATCACTGCATGTTACAGCAGAACTTTCCTTGACCTGGATATCAGTTTTTTACTCAAGTACATACATGACTTGAAACTTAAGTGGATATAACACGGGTTTATTTTATCACTGTAGTATTATGTAGTTTAGATCAATACTGGCAAATTCATTTTTGCATCGGTGTGTGGGCCACGGAAAGTAATTAAAATTATTTACAGACTGTAACAACTGTATTACTAAATAAAGCCATTTTCTCCCTCCTACATGGGCGTTAAAGTAAACACAAAATATCACATTTAAGCTGCAGCTTGTTCTCCAGAGGAATCAATGCTTTGAGCGAGTGCAACTCATTTCACTGAGATGTGTCAACCCACATTTTACAAATCGTTGTATTCCTGTAACTAATGGTGTCGATTGCACTGCTTAATCGCTGCAGCTCCATCTGTGATCAGATTTCATACTCTCATTTCTCACAACCTCGCTTCGCTTTCCTTTCACTCATCTGCAGAGAAAAAATGATAAGGAACTTCACTCAGCCTTGAGCATAAAACTGCTTGGTCAGTTTTTTGTAGTATTGACTTCTGCAACACATGACTATACCATAGAAAATATGCACATGATTTCCGGGTGAAACTGCTTGTGTGAAAGGGACTTTTGTTTGGAGACAAGAATCAGAAGTCTGTTTTGCTCCTCAGAAATTATGGGCCCAACTGGTTGACTGTGATACATTTCTCCCAAAGGAATTCATTCTCTTGAGCAGCTCAATGACAGATGAAGAAGCTTTAAATAAGAACGCACCTCCTGCAGACTAAATGGTGTATTTGCAGCCTGGGCTCTTTTACGTCTTTGATTTTATTTAAGCTTTTCAAGTGAGCAAGTTCTCAGTGAATAATTTCACAGAATCACGTAGTTAAACCTTCAGCTGAAGCATTTCATGTCATACTTGTTATATTGCAGTTTAGTAGTTCGTGGAGCCCTCCAGTCCAACCCTGATGCTTACTGTTGTTGGTGGAAAAACAGTTGTAACAGGAGTAACCTGTGACAGGTTAACAGTATTAAAGCCATTTATAAATGTGATAATGAAAACATGAATTTTCCACATTTTTCATGTGTCTTTCTCCCTTTTAGTTTCACAAGCCAGACCGCCACCGAATCAGAAGAAAGGTACTCTACTTTCATTCAGTCAGATACATGTTTTTGGCGTTCGTATAAAATAAAGTCTACAGTACATAATGTTATAGAAATAAGCATTTTTTTATAGAACTATGTCTATTTTTTCTGTTACATAACTGCCTTCTTATTTGACTGTCTTTGCAACACTGCCTGTGTTTAAGACCTTTTATCATGAATTTCTTGACAGGGTCGCGGACACCAATCGTCATCATCCCCGCCGCCACCACATCACTCATCACCATGCTTAATGCTAAAGATCTCCTGCAGGATCTAAAGTATGTGCACAATGAGAACATTTAAGGAGAGAGATTGAAGTTATTGTTTTCTTAGTTATAGCTCAAGCTAAAACTTTTCATCATCAGAGCATTTTGCAAATGTTTATTACATTACGTCACGCTCATGCAAACATCACAGCTTAGCATGATGCTGCATGACGTTTTGAAGTTAAGTCATAAATTCAGTGCAGGTGTTGCGGTTTGCAAACGTAAGCCAGTTGTTTTCCTCCCTGGTTGTTCAATTAATTTTAAAAAGGTACACTTGTCAGCATCATTTACTTATGTGGAAATTGGCTATAATCATATATATAATCTATAATTCATCTAACATGCAATCTCTCTTCTTATTACATCACACAAACCGACCTGAAAAACCTTAAAAACATGGTTTTGTATCTTTCTTTGTTTCTCCATAATATTAAATATATTTTGAGAAATTACTGTGCCTTCAAGGTCTTGTAAGTATGTATGTTTAGCTTCTATGAAATATTGTTAATGAGATACAATAATAGTATGACTTTTGTTTGTACCATATCAGGTTTGTTACGCCAGAAGAGAAGAAGAAGCAGGGCATCCAGCGCGATAATGAGGTTCTGCTTCAGAGGCGCAAAGACCAGATCCAGCCTGGCGGCACAACACTGAGTGTCACTGTGCCATATCGTATCATCGATCAGCCCCTCAAATTGGCTCCACAGGACTGGTGAGCATTAAACCTCTTGAACTCCCTTTCTACCACAGACTCATTTTTGTCTTTTTTAGGGGGAGATAGCAGTTCGGCAGTATATGCCACATAGCAGCACTGTGTGTAACCTTTTTCTAGTCATAAATATGTGGTAAATATTGTATTTTGGTTAGGTGCCTTTTCTTTCAAAAATTGGTGCAGCCTTGCCTGAGTTATCTCTAGAGCTGAATTTCAGTGAATGGATATTTTCGTCCTCTAAATATCTTTTGCCCGGATTAGGCTCTTAGGCTACACTTATTTATTACTCTTATGGCTTTTTTGCTTGCAGGGCTTTTGTTGCATTCTGCACTAATGTCTGCCTCTCCTCTGCTCGCAGTGAAGCAGCATGCGCCATAGATGACAGCAAAATGCAAGAGACTCTCTGAAATAAAACCAGTGATTATCACTCAAGTAAATGACATAAATGAACAGTGTCATGCTGCGTTTTGGTGTTTTTCATGGCATGTGGTGTTTCACAGGGGCTCTTACCCACACAGGAGCTCAGCAGAGTGGAGGAGAGACAGATAGTGGAGAGCTTTAGAGTTGATGACGGCTGTGTGTGTGTTGCATTCCTGTGCATAAAGGTTTCGCATATAAAAACACCCGTGTGACAGCTGGCGTACAACAAAGAATTGGATCGGGCTATAAATAGTTCAGTATAGCCGATTCTGATCAGTTAAAAAATGCTTTGATAGGCTGCAATACAAATCTCTGAGATAGTATCAGGTTTGTACAGTAATGCCCAAAAAGGGTGGAACCCTTCTCTAAAAAGAGAGACATTGATTACATAATTTATTTATGTTTAATAAAAATGTTATTTTAAATGAGAATTAGCCTCTTTGCTTTAAGTGAAGTCCTTGAAAATGAAAAAAAAATGCTTAAAAGTGAAAACTGAGGAAGGATCCCTCTCTTTGGACAGTTAGACATTCAGAATAATCAACCTGATCAATGTACTGTAGAAACAATACAGATGACAAATATTATATATATAACCCTGAGCTATCCAATGAATTTCTGTTTTCTGTCTTTCTAGGAATGACAAGTTGTTATTGTACAGCCGGTTGTTTGCTTTAATCACAGCATGAAACAGCCTCGCATTAGTCCTCTCCTCAGATGGCTCAGCTGTTGACACCAGCGTCTGTGAGATTGAGTCATTAGCGTTTGATAAATATGAATCAGGATTGCACATGCAGCTGGTGTGACATGTACAAGCTTTGTGTTTGAGGATATTTCAGAAAAAGTGTTTCAATTGGTGCAAAATTCTGGCTGCTATGTAATCTCATTTTTTTTAGTTTCATCAGGGAGGGAGAGGGCTGTGTGTCTTTTTCTTTCCGACACAGTTGTCAAACCCATTGCTCTTACTGTATATTATATAGAACGATGTTTAATTTGAATGTCAACCCTCGGTACACAAACCAAAGTATATAGAGCAATAAATCTACCAGCTAACAACAAGACCGTTCAAACATAAACACATCACGTCACATCGCTCATGATATCTTGGTATGATATCAAGCGACATTGCAGCACCTTTAGTAGTAACTGGAGGCAGCAGAATGACACCCAATAAGAATACACTGAATAAATAAAACTATATTTTGCAATTTACATGACCTAGTTTTCCCAAGATGCTCCCTTCACTTCTGCCCACCAGCTGGAAGTTTTAAGGTTTTTTTTTTATCAACTGAAATAACGTTTATGCTATCACAGAGAGAATAAAGTATTGACAAAAGTCACCTTTAGGTACCAGAATCTGTTCAATGTGAACGGTACCCAACTCAAGTGAATGTGTCTTCCTGCAGGGACCGAGTGGTGGCTGTGTTTGTGCAGGGCCCTGCCTGGCAGTTCAAAGGCTGGCCGTGGCTGCTGCCTGATGGATCTCCTGTTGACATTTTCGCCAAAAGTAAGTAATGTAGACTCTATAGCACTTTAGAAACGGTTGCCATATTTGTAGAGTCATCAGAAAATGGTTGCTAATTCTGACAGACTGGTTATGATACTATATTATTGGTCCAGTGTATTAGTGTTTTGTTTCCCACCATCTTTAAATCACATTGACTTTAGAAATCAGTATAACATGTCTATACTTCTCAGTCTGGAGTAGCCTCAGTATAGGCCTCTCATGTAAATATAGACATACCAGGACCTGGATGAATGAAAATCTCAACAGACAAAGCTCATGTGAAGGTCTGTTTTTTCTAATTGCTTATTACGCCTGTCAGTGAAGTAATTATGGATTTGAAAAAAAATCTGCAACTATTTTGAGAACCAGTTAAACATTTGGTTCAAGGGGTTCCCGATAGATCAGTGGATGGACCAGGCGCCCCATGTATGAAGGCAGTGTCCTTGCTGCAGCGGCTGCGGGTTCGATTTCGGCTCGTGGCCCTTTGCTGCATGTTGCCCCCTCTCCTCTCCCCCCTGTTCACAGTATCTCTGCCCTATGAAATAAAGGCAAAAATGCCCAAAAATAAACTAAACTAAAAAACTAAAAAAAACATTTGGTTAAGATTGTGCTTGTTCCTGATCCTGCAATTTGAGGATTTCCCGCCTGTCTCCTGTTTATACTATCACTTTGGGGTTTTAGGTTGTTGATCAGACTGAGCAAGACATTTGAAAATGTCACCTTGAACAAAAGACAAAAGTGATGGACATTGTTGTCATTTGTTGACGTTTATAAAAACCATGTTTTAATACTAACACTTACAGAGAAAATAAGCTCGAGGTTGGTTATGACAGCTTTGTTAGAAGAAAAAAAACAAAATGTCTGTGTGCGTTCAATTAAACCTAGCTGCCATTAGTTGGGACTGGAGAAAATGTATTCTCCTATGAATAATCTCCCAGTTAAAAAACAAACAGCACGGTTGCCTAACAGCAGACTTTCCCTGCCATGTCTCAGACACGACTTCAGTAAAGAAACATAAAGTCGACACTGAGGTTTTGCTGCTGCAGGAACATTGAAATTTTAATACATTTTCACTAAAAAAAAAAAGAAACGGTTGCATTTGCCTTGTTTTTCTGCAAATTCTTTATTTTATTTATTTATTACTTATTTGATACGAGATGAAGCTGGCCCTTCAGGTTTATGCACATAATCTGCCCCCCCACCCCTCCACCCTTCAAAAAGTTTGGACATCCCTGATCTATACGAAAGTGTGCATGCATGTTTGCCCACCAGTTCGAGCCTTTCATTTGAAGTATGACGAGGCAAAGACAGACCCCAACGTGCAGAAGTGGGATGTGACCGTCCTGGAGCTGAGCCGCCACAGGCGCCATCTGGACCGGCCCGTCTTCCTGCGCTTCTGGGAAACCCTCGACAGGTCTGTCTTTATTCTTGTGCATGTTAATGCCCACCCATCATTTTTTTTGTCCCGTGCTGCTGTTACCTGCTCATGAACAGTAAAGACGATGTCGTTGCACCAACTCACCTGTCGTCTCCTCTCTTTCTCGTTTATCAGATACATGGTGAAACACAAATCTCACCTCAGGTTCTGAGCCGTCATCACAGCGTCCATCTCCAGAAATCCTACAAATGAATTCTTTGACCTTCCAAATTTCCTCGGTCTCCCTCTTGCAGAGGTAGCCCATCTCATCCAAGCTGCCATCTTTCAACATGATCCCCGTTTTAACACGTTATCCAGTGGGCTTCCTTCAACACTTCCTCTCAATGCAATGCGCTGGATATGTTACTCTGGACACTGGAGAGGAGATTTAGGGGATTTTTGTGTTTTTGCTGTAATTGTTTTCTAATGTTTTCATGTAGTTAAACAAAAATACCAAAATAAGTTTTATATAAAAAATGCAACATACTGTGGAAACAAGTTAAATGAGATATTAAGCAGCATAACGGGGTCGGAGGTTTTCATTTTTGTCAATGGTTAAGAGGGAAATATTTTGAATCCAGAACTGTTTGGAACGAGAGAAACGTGAAAATGACTCTCGGTACAAACAAGACTGCCACTGAGTTTGGGGAAAGAGACTTCCTTTACACTTTACTTTTTTGGGGGGGTGGGGTTTGTGCTCTAAATGTACATACAGTATACGATATGATCAAACCTGTCTGATCCAGAGCTCTTTGAGCACAGAGGAGGATGCAGGTAAGTATGATATGTTAATACTCTGCTCTGCAACAGTGAGATGATCTCAGTCCAGCAGTCAGTTCCCTAGCTAAGTTTTTGATGGATCAGCACATCTCCCGGTCATGCAATGACCTTGTTAAAGTCTGTTCTTTCTTTGTTGGTGTTGTGATAGGGGAGAGAAATGATGGGAAGGATTGCTTTAAGTTGTCACATGAAAATAGACAATAAAGCCTCAGAGAAACACATCTGTGTTCTGCCTATTGTAGATGATTAGAGATCACTTCAAATAATATATAATTATGATATTATCATTATGATATAATGTATATCAGATTCTTTTCTCCTGTAGTTTCATGTTGGTTTTATTTGGTCATAAAGAATTGTTACATCCAAAGGCGACTTGACGGAGAGGAGTCCCGTCTTTAGGAGACAGGAAACAAGACTGCGTTACCAATGGGGCAAGGTTGGTTGTTTTTCGTTAACTTTGTTGTAAATTTGGGAATTTGCACCACTGAATTACAACATTAGCTAGTTCCAGAAATGATGCACAATACCGTGGACTTGCCGTTAATACATTCATATTGAAATGATTTGTTGAATCAAATATGAACCAAGCTTCTGTTATTGAATTTGCTATTTCTTGCCAAAATGTCTTCAGAAACATATTTTAGCTTACAAGATTGTTTAACAGCCGGTAACAACAGATAAACTTGAATAATGTCACCCACCAACAAAAGCATCTATTGGTGCAGTGCAGTGTGGTCCATTACTGGTAGTTTTGAAGAAATTTGTATCTCTCTACTGTATAGATAGTTCCCTTTGATGATAAGACCACCTTTCCAGCAAGGAAATACTTTTTTTTAAATCTTCTGCAATGTAGCGTAGCACTCAGATGTTTATCTCAAGGTTGTTCTGAGTTTCACAGAATGTGTTTGCAACCTGATTCACTTTGGTGATTTGACAGGAAGCTGCTGTTGTGGTTGCTCTCTGAGGAGGACGCATCGTTGCCATGGCCCTCCGCTTATCATGCTCCAGTCAGAGGTGTCAGTATTAACAGCAACTGCCTCAGAGGGCGAGCCCCCACCACCACCACCCCCGCCGGCCTTCACTCCATCTGCTGCTTCACAGTGCCAAGCAGGCAGCCACGTCAGCCAGTGGTCTCAGACTCACATCACATGGCTCGAGGTACCATCACACTTCTGAAAAATTGACTGTCTTTGCATCCGTTTGCCTCTGTGTGTGTTATGACAGTGTAGAGTGTATCGCACACTCATAGGAAGAAATATTAACCTCATGAACCACAGTTTTTGGTGGCCTACAGCCAGAGCTATTCTGTTGCTCAGAGATTAGGGAAGAAACAATGCATTTCAAGCCTTAAAAATAACCCTAAACTTTTCAGTTAACTTTGGCTGACAGCTTCCTACTGTAAGGACGAGATGAACTTTTGATGTATAAACTTCTGCTGCAGCGAGGCAAACACTCTATCATGTTTCTTTCTCTTGTCTTTGACAGTAAATGCAGGCTAGCTGCAAGGCTTCTGTAGCAAATCCTGACTGGGTCTCCTGGTGTTCAAACCCCAGCAATTATTCTCCAGCTGTATTTGCAGATGAAGTCTGTAGGGGATGTTTCCTAAATGAAGAGCAATGAGCACTTCATCAGCGCTGCTCAGTCCACACAGTGGGTGTTTAAGTAGCTGCTTTCAAGGCTTAAACAGGCAGAAATATCAAATATGAAGAGTCTGGAGGTAATTTGCACAAATTAAAAGGCAGAAAATAAAATTAAAGACCCATCTCAAGATCTCATGATTCTTGTTTTCCTGAGCTCCACCAAGCATTAATTTCATTATGTCATCAAGGTCATTTTTCCATTCACTTGTATTAAAGTCTCTTTATTATTTCTTTCTTCAACTCGCTTGTTTTCACTTCACTGCATTTGAATTGGATGGTTTGTGTACATGTGAGGAGAAATGTAGGACGAAGGAAGGTGTAGTGTAGCGAGATGCATGAGGAACAGAAAGAGAAAAACCTGACAAATGAGTTTCCTTATCAATCGGCAAGGGCAGGACAAAATTGGAAGGGCAGATAGTGGCGAGACAAATCAATACAGACCTCTAGAGGCTGCGGGACTCGCACACAGAAGCGGACAAATTGCATGAAGACCTCCCTTCTCTTTAAAAACATCCCACCCTTCAACTCTGCCTCACTTCTTGAAGTTGCCCTCAGCAAAGATACAGTACTGTTTGTGGGTCATTAGTTGGATTTTTCTGTTTTTTTGGGGGATTTTTTATGTTAATGTCCAGCGAGACACTGGAAGTTAAACTGACAAATGATGTCAAGCACTCCCTAGCAGTGCCAGTACCATAAGATGTAAATGCACAATAATGAAAGTAACCTAGCTGAAAAAACATGCTTAAAAAAACCCCAAAAAACTGAAACAGATGAAATTATCAGAAACAACTTAATTCACTTGAGCTCTCAAAGGTGAGTGTTGTCCCCTGAAGTGCCTGTGGAGGCCCCTACATGTACAGAAACAACCCTATTAAAGGGCAAGTCCAGTGTTTTACAACCTTGATGGAGATGTTTCCCTTTTTATATTTTTATTTTTGTTTATTTATTTATTTTCTGTGAAAGTATATAGGAATATAATAGGAATAACAGTTGAAACTGTTAAATTTAGGATTAATTTCAATCAAACCAGACTTGGTGATTGTTGCATCAGTAGAAAGACAAACCAAGCAGGTTTTTGTGAGGTTTTTTTTTTTTTTTTTGTATCTGTCAATTTTGAATGAAGTTTGTTTTATGATGATAAAAATAACGTTTATTTATAAGGTGTGATTCTCAGATTGTTGTCAGACACTTAAAATGACAATCTGAGCCCGTCAGTGACAAAAACAAGCACATTTAGTGGATGCACGCTGATGGTGCAAACATTCCCTGAGTAGTTACATTGCAGCCCTTTTCAATGCTGCGGCAGTCTCACTCACTTTTGGACCAATTTAAAAAATTGTCCTTCCCATCAGCCACTTTTAGACACAAAAATAAGGGAAAATAAGGAACAGGTTGAAAACTTAAGAATTTACTCTTAAACACATTCCATCCACGGTGTTGTTCTGTTTTACCCATCAGGGCTACCATACAACAATTTCCAGTGTATGCATTTTACATTCACTAATCAGAAACCGTTTTTGGCCTCAGCTGTTTAATATATGTGTCCCCTGAGCACTGCTGCTGTAGTTTCAGTATGAAGCGATAGTATCTCTGCAGCTTTGCAAGTTCAAAAGTGTTAAAATGTGGCTCAGATAAAGACGTGTCTTGTTTTTTGTTTTTTTTTAAATAAAAAAAAAATCCCCACAGGCTAAAGATTCATGTGAGGAAGGTAAGAATCAAATATAATTATTTTGTTTTTCTTTTTATGCCTGCATAAGAGAAGCTTTGCCTTGAGAAATGGCTTATCAAAAGGGAAGAAGAATGGGAGTATTAGAAAACACATTTGTGTGCACATTTCCATTAAAATTAATTTTAGTGCAAACCCTTCAAACAACTAAGCATAAGGCAAATTTCTTGATATGCACAATAAATGCATATCAACTTAGAAATGTAATTCTCATTAATTCTGCAGTCTGATTAAAATGCTTCTTTAAAACAAAGACAACTGTATTTTTTTTAGCTAGTTTAAGTATACAGAAAATGAATGAAGTTAAAGAACTGAGCACTTACTGTAACCTGCTCTGCCACTAGCCCATACATTTGCAGATGCATTACACTATACCTTTAATATTAGTGTCCTTGTATGCATTGTTTATATGTAGACGTAAATAAATTGTTAACAGTTACTGTAATGTTTAATTCTACATTCTGATTGAAAGGCACCTTTAAATCATAGAAAATGAAACAGATATTATAGAAGTGATCACTTACTGTAGATCATCTGCGTGCTGATGATGCTTGTGTTCACTTGACCCAGAGAGAAGAAGCTTTCTTAAACCATGTGTGGTGGCAGTGATGCATTCAGACTCTCGGCCTCTTTAAAAACAGTCTTACTAAATGTGTATTTGAAATACTGAATATCTAAACTAAATGCTGTATAAAGCCTCTATATATAATGTTTTTGTTGCTTTTTTAGATTTCCCTTATCATTTTGAAAAAAAAAAAAAGAATGCTTGTTGCATTTATACACAATAAAATAATGGAGGTAGCCACTGTGATGTCACCAACTGGTTTATTGACTCCTATTTGAAGTCTCAAGTTACACATTTTGGCATTCGCCATTTTTGATTTTTGGAGCCAGATGTGACCATATTCGGGCGAAAGGCCCCTAAATGTGCGTAACTTTAAGCCTTAATAAAATGTAAATGGATGAGTTTGTCATGAATAATGAAGTTGCATTTAGAGACTAAAACCATTATTTTGTACCAGTCTGTAAACATGTCTGTAAAGTTAGGCATGTAAACGTGGAGGTCCGTGTGGATTCATTCTGTTTTGAGCCAACCTCAAGAGGTCATTTGATGAACAGCAGTTTTTGGCACTTCATCGTTGGTTTCATTTTTTTGCCCCTGAGGTTGCCACTTGAAAGAAATTTCTCTTCGATGTTTACATTTCTTTTTAAAGCCTTTACGTGTCTTTTTTTTCTTTTTTGTTTGTAAAAAAAAGTGTCCCTAACTGTTCTGGAGAAAAAAGAAACATAACTAGTTGCACTGCACTTAAGTTATCTTTAAAATACACACTATGTAACAAACTATGTAATACTCAAAGTTAAATTTGGCTATAAAATAGAAAATACAAATTTCTACTAAAATGATTTATACAACATAAAAGTTGTAAAAGCAGCATACTTTAGGAAGTCTAAGTTTGTCTTTTCCCATGAAGACAAATTACTCAGTATTGGTAGAAAATACCCCCCATTTTCACAAACTTTTACAACAATTTGAGCAGTTTTGTAAGCAGTTTTGAGATACTGCATGTCCCTATTTCCCCTCTGCTAGAACTATAAAAGGCCTGAGAGCTGTTGGTCACAGCACGCTGCTCTGACACGCTGTGTGATGATGACTGGAGGATGTGATGCAGAGCACGTGAGGGTCCAGCAGATGGCGATCACAGACTGACGTGGAGCTCAGAGACAGACAGCACCATGACCTCATAGTCATCAGTAACAACATAGGCTAAGTGACTGTAATACACTACAACATGACTCCTTGTCTGTTTCTGCTTTATAGTCAAATGTTTTTTGGGTTTATTCTTTGTTTTGTTTTTGTCTTTTGTCTTTTACAGAATTGCCCGCCCTTACAGCAGTCCGACCTTCATCCTGACTGTGTTTGTTATTTCACAACGCTGACTTCTGATCGCAGCAGTCCGGGAAATCATTTTGAAATGTTGACTCTACACAAATAAATCACTATTGCAGGTGCTGCTCTGTGCAAACAAACATAGAAGAAACACTGCAGAAAGCTTCAACATTTGCTGGAATGCAAACTTCACAATGTACTTAGTTTCTGAATGCAAATTACATGACAATTTTTGTAAAAAATAAGTAGCATCATCCATTGGATTACAAAAGAAGAAATTGTTATCTAATCTGAAAGACTGAAAATGTTGCACCTTTGTAAAAAAGAAAAAAAAAGGATGCAGCCCCAAAAATTTGAGTTCCACTAATTAATAGACTGCTGATGTTTGAACCGTCCGTCTTGACTCGACACTACCTTTCTAAGAAACCACATATGTCAGACGCACTAATAGAGCATTGTTATCATAAACAAAAAAGTTTCATAATTTTAAAATTATCTGTTAGAGATGTAATAAAAAATAATTAAGTAATTCATATTAATGTAACCATAAGCTAAATGATTTTTTTCGTGTCTTTTCTGATTACAGTTACTTATTTTTTGTAGCCTGATTATGAAATCTTGATTACATGTAATCTATTACTACCCAACCCTGCTTAAATATCACAAACGTAAAATCTACAGAATTATGTAAACGTAAATCGCCATATGTACAAAATCATTGTTGATCTTTAATTTCGTTTCTTCTTAAACCACGTTTAAGGAGAAATGACGAATAAATCTACCTTGTACCTTGAAAGCAACAGCTATCCCAACGTTGACTTTGTGATCAGACAAAAGTGTTGATGAAATCACAATATGGAGACATCTTTTTTTCATAATTAAGATAAAAACATATTAATGAGGTTAATATAGATAGATATTACTTGGTGTTTGTGTCGTAACTCTGACTTACGATCACAACATTATGAGAAAACATTTGGAATTAGTCATATTACGAGACATAAAAAAACAGGCGGTGTTTATTTAATTGAATCTTTTTAGAAACGAGCAAAGTGTTATTCCATGCTGTGTATTTCAAATGTATCTCTGACACCAGTTTGCAGAGTATTTGTGATGTAAATGTCTGTCGCATGTTGTCGGCGTATTGGCGTCAGTTCCACAGTGAGATGTCACAGTCACAGTGAGACAGTGTTTACTCCACATTTCTTAACTTTTGGGGGAAATGCCCTGGACAATTATTAACTGGTTCAGATGTTAACTGAGCTCTTTTCTCTGCTGTGTCTTTTAGTATTTTAATTCCTGACAAAATGTGCTTGAGAAACCTCGGTTTTGTTTTTCTGGTTTGGTTTCCAGGAGTGCTGCAGGGTAAGAGCAATTAATTCTTTCCATATGATTTTAATTTGTTGTTTTTGAGAAGTGTCTCTCTATGATGCTCTCTGCTGTCTGTTTCAGCACAAGATGAAGCTCAGCCCTGTAGTGCTCCCAATGTGATCGGTGGTTATTTGGTCCCCAAACAAGAAGCTTACTCTCATGAAGCAGATCTCACTTACGGCTGTGATGACGGATTTAAACCAGTAGTGGAGGGTTGGTGGGCAACAAGTACATGTCAAAATGGCACATGGTCTCCTGAACCACAGTGTATAGGTAAGTGTTTTAAAATCACGAGTCGCTAAAAGCCCGCAGGAGTATTTTTCAGCGTGAAGTGTGTGTCACCATTTTTGTTTTTTCAATTTTTTATTTACCCTCTAAAAACTTTAAGACTTGCTTAATTCAGTTTTTCAAATACTTAAAAAAGGCTAAGTCGACCCTCTGTTGCTGAATGACACTTTAGGATACAACAGAACATTTCTTTATTATACTGTTCAATGTTGAGCCTAACAAAATGTATATGAACGATGGAAATTGTTAAATCTTTTGAGTGTATGAAGCATCCAAATCATCCCGTGACACTGTAAAATGAAAATTCCTCCTGTTTTGCGTTTACTGAAATATTAACAGCACGGCCAAAAGTAATGTCACAGGGCCCTGATATAACTCTGTACATCACTTCATAAAGGTGCTAAAAATAGACTTATGGGGGATTTCTAGTTACTCAAGGCTAAGTGTCTGCAACATTTACTATTAAGAGAGCCATTTTTGGTCCCCAAAACATAAAGTCTGTCTGAAGATCTAAAATATACTTGATTTTTATAATGAAGCTTATTAAATCTACAATAGTCTCAACATTACTAATAGGTCTAAATGAGTATTAAATATGTTTTACCACAAGGTGGCTACAGTGTTGTGGACTATTAAAGATTATTTGTTGATTAAATTTTGCAGTGTAAGGAAGTGCAAGCATGCTTATCTGTCCAGGCACTATTATGTTCTTTATTTTAATTTGAGACTTTTCCTATTTTGGATTTGGAATCTACAGCCAGCCATGCTAGGGAGACTCAAGACCTTTCACCACTATTGAGGGTCAGCAAAATTTATAGGAAATGTGCATGGCTGGTGACTTGTGATGCACATTTTAGTTGAACAAATGTCAAAAAAAAAAATAAATCACTGTATAGGCTAAACTTTTACAAATCACTTTAGGCCTTTACAAATAACAGTTAAAATGTAAAAAGAATGACTGTTATTCATTTCCCAATACATTTTCGTCTAAGCCACAGGAAGCCCCATGAGAGGGACTCCAGAGCCACAGGTTGCCTCCACCTGCTCTCAGCCTGTTTCACTGAGCTGTAACAAACAGTGGTACCCCCAAGGGGGACATGGCCTCCCTGATACAATCGCTGAACCTGTGGTTTTTAAGATAGCAGCAACCTCAGACGTCCATTGGTACCAACAATGTCATGCTAGTTTGTCGGGAAGAGGGTTTTAATTAAAACTCCAAAGTTGTTGTTAAGGTTAACAAGAGAACAACAGGCATGGTGATCTTCAGAGGGGTCCCTTGAACTCTCACCTCAAGACATCTGGATGAAAATGGGCTCTATGACAACCCATGAGTCTCCCCTAAACTTATCAAATGCGGAATAATCATTCTGGAATAATAATATAGCAAGTCCAGCATATAGCAAGATATTTGTTGCAATAATACATCCTTGGACATAATGTCAATGCAAATAATGGCATTCTAAAAATAGCAGTATGGATACAAACTGTCACCATGTTAAAAATGTGTTTTTGTTTCTCTTTCCCCCTCAGATGAAAAAGCCTGCATGCCACCAGATATACCCAATGCAAAATACACACAAAATGCTTGGTATAAGGATGGACTAAAGATTAGGGTAACATGTGACAACGGATATGAACCCAAGGACCACAGTCATATCACAGCCACATGTGTAAATGGGACGTGGTCCTCTGTTCCGGTCTGTGAGAGTAAGTCTTTCCTGTTTTGTACGAGCAAGCTTTAAAAATAATATCATGCGCACTTCTTACATTTGAATTCTCATCAGCTACACCAATCGAGCAAAACAAGTAGCCTCTCATCTGAGTTCCTGTAATTCTTTTTCATGACAAATATGCTCATTTTTACAGAACGTGTTGATGCATGTAGTGAGCCCCCTAAAATCCCCCATGCAGTCATCATTCATCAGGAATACGAGGAGGTCTTTCCTGACGGTACAACACTGCAGTATGAATGTGAAAAGGGATATACTGTAGAGGGAGTAGACACCAAAAGCACCATCATTTGCATTTTTGGAAGCTGGACTGAAAGCCTAACGTGCAGTAAGTGCTGAGAAATGCAGTGAGTGATAGTTGTTTTTGCTTTCTTTTCTGAATGGACCATTGAATTCTAATGTAATCTACTGTAAATGTAAATGGACCGACTGGTTAGGACACAGACTCCTGTGACAATGAGTCTTACTCTCAGTCATTAAGCGTTATATCATATCGGTAGCCGTCAAGTGCATAATTAAGACCTTTAACAGACTTCTCCTCAGCAGGAGATGGAGCAAACCACACACAGAGTTTTAGAATAACTCATGCTAGCTAACAACAGCTGCTAAAATCTGCTAGCTAGAACAATAAAATTACAGTATTTGACAAATACGAAATGATTTTGGTTGTCAAATTTGCCACAGCTGTTATTGTAAACTCCATTGTGTCCAGTGAGACAGTGACGGGATTAGGACTGTTGTTGAGATTCACTATGAGCTACCTTTTCGATTTAGTAAATTACATGTGCAGTCTTTACCACCAGTTATTGTTGTATTATGTTCCAATCCTTCTTACAGTTTGAAGAGTTCATTGCAACAGAAGTTATTTTCCTTTTTCTAGAAAAAAATCTCATCCCCGAAAACCTGTGGAAACTCTATGATCGACCCTGGGATAATGTACTCCCAAATGTTAGCAATGTACATTTCCCTCTATCTAAAAACAGACATCTTACCAAAATATGTATTATTATTATTATTAGTAGTAGTAGTAGTAGTAGTAGTAGTAGTAGTAGTAGTAGTAGTAGTAGTAGTAGTAGTAGTAGTAGTAGTAGTAGTATTTAATTAAATTTATTTAGTAAATTAAATACAATAATTATTGAATATATGGAACATGTACACCAGGACAATTAAGAATAAAGAACTATGTCTATTTAAAGCCTGTTTCAAATAAAAATGATGCTTATTGCTGTTGGTAAATTTGAGAATTTACGATATACCCATTATATCAAATATCTCTCTCTACAGTATGCTGTTTGTATAATAATAATAATATTTTTCCACTTAGGCAAACAAATTGGACCAGAAGGTGGAGGTAGGGTATTGATCTGTATTGAATATGAATGAGTAAATCCTCAAATCTAAACTAAATATGTATATACGGTACAGTATGTATAATGTCTTTTCTTATTTCCTCTTAGGCAGCAGACCAGGTACTGGACAAGGAGGCTCCACAATGGGAGGAGCAGGCGGGGGCGACACTACATCTGTTGCAAGTGGGAAACAACCCCAAGGTGGAGGTGGGTAACTGATCTGTTTTAAATACACATCTGCACATCCTTCCACCCATTTTCAATTTTCAGTTCTGATGTCCATCCAAACCGAAGCGCTACAGTTGCACCCTGAGAATCCTGTTCATGAATTTCACAAACAGAACTGATGACAAGTGTTTTAAATATGAATGATTAAATCCATTGATATCATCTCTCCATAAAACATCTATATATTTAAAGCACTTCCCCTTTCCACTTAGACACCAGACCAGATACTGGACATGACGGCTCCACAGTGGGCAGAGAAGGGGGGGGGCAAACTACAACAACTGGCAGTGGGACACAACCTGCAGGTGGAGGTAAGTTATTGACTGAAAGTTAAATTTACAATCTTTAATTTTCAAAAAAGAAAAAGGGAAAATTGTTTAGACATTACGCCGAATCAGAATCAGAGAGTCTTCTGTTTGTGTGTGTGTGTGTGTGTGTGTGTGTGTGTGTGTGTGTGTGTTTATTTATTTCTCAGTCTCTTTTTTTAAGCTACAAAGTATTCAGAGAACTTATGCAATGCATCAAAACATTTAAAAAACAGGACAAAACTGTACTGATACTGTACACATATTTCCTATATGTTCTGGTTGTATTCTAACAAAGAGACCTCTTAGAAATGAATTTGTATGATCATTATAACCTTGCTAAAATAAGTTTAAGGTGGCCTTAGACATCTTAAATGTTAGAGTAATTGGAGTTTGTCAGTTTATTATAAGTAGTTTATGGGTCTATAATTATTTGCCCATGATAATAACAAGATGTGCAATGTCACAAAAAGTGCATAGAAAGGTCTTTGAACCCAACACCTCGGGGGTTTGAGTTGGTCCAATCTTGCTGCTCTGTGTCTCACAGGATCGTCAACCACCTCTGCCTCAAATGAGAGAGACAGCAGACCTTTGGTGACATCGGGTAAATCATTCTGATTCCCTGTTCCTCCTCTTATGTCACATGAACCAGACATAGTTTAACTTTTTTTTAATACTTCCTTCCTTGCTGAGCAGTTACTGTCATTAAAAAATAACAGTAGACTTTATAATGGATTTTATTTCTGAGAAAGCTGAATTTATAGCCATTGGCTACTAAAAAGAAATCTGTATTTATTTAACACAGCCTCACTGAGTGGTTTTGGGATAGCTTGGGTTGAAGCTTTTGCCTATTGCTGCAGAGACCTGATTTTCAATTACAATATGACCTTTAGGCTGCCCCTTCACTGAAGAAAACATCATGGGGTGCGTGGTGCCCGTCCACGAGATAAAATGTAATGTGTTGCCTTTTCAGTGGAGAAAAAGTGATGACGTGCTCTCAAATGTGCCCCTTCAGTTATAAAACTGGAGCCCCACTGTATGCAGCTGGTGCCCTTCTCAGCTTTTTCTGCCACTGCCATCAACTATAATTAGCAGTGTTTTATTACAATTGGTTATGTTTTTTCTGACGTGATTAATATTTCATTGAAATATATGACAATGTTAAATCATCTTTTTATTTCAGTTAACCACTGCGGAGCTCACCCAAAAGTTCCACACGGTGATGTTGTGCAAAAGAATCAAATGTATCTGAAATACCAGTGCAGTGCCTTTTACAAACTCACTGGTCCAGACACTGTGGTGTGTTACAGTGATGGCAGCTGGTCAGAACTGCCAATCTGCAAAGGTATAAACAAGCCAATACTCACAATTTTCATTTTAAACGGCTTTTTAAGATGTTGCCCAAATAATTCTACATACTTTTTTCTGTCTGTTAATTTTGTGCAGAGGCATTCTGTGTCATAGATCCTGCTCAGTATCGTGTGAATGGTGTTCAGCTGTCTGGAGTTGAATATATAAAGGAAGGAGAGAACAAGTATATTCCATGTATTTGGCACAATACCAGCAGCCATGTTAAGTGTACTGATGGAATACTACATTATACACAGTGTAAGTATATAAGTAAGAGCTTTACATTTTAGTTTTCACCATGCTTTAAGGTTCAGTATTTTATTGTGAGATAACATATATGAATTTGAACTTTACAGGATCAGATTCACTATAAGTCAGATAATTTGAGTAAGAATGAAAAGCCTGTCATAATATTTATGTCTTTGCATGATTTTTGCAAATTTCAGGTCATCTCCACATGGTTTAATGCACTTATTGTAAACTGACTGGATAAAAGCATTAGCTTAATTAAAGTAATGTAAATACACAGAAATGAGCCACACTATTGCACTCTGTCACTTCATTAGGATGAACATGACCACTGTAATTTATTTTGACTCCATTACTCCCGATCCAGCCTGCAGCAAAATTTCGCCAGAAGCCAAAGTTGTTGTACTGGTTCATTGTAGACCAACACTCTGTCAGACACCCTGCGATCAACAGGCAGTGCTGAAGATGCCCCACATGCAAATATATAATAGCTAGCTTAGCACCTTAGCACAGCCTGACACGGCTCCATATGTCTGACTGGACAGTTGCTTTTTTTCAGTGTGTTTCTGATATTTGTTTTATTTGAAACTGCACTAACGCCAAACTATGCCAACTTTATAAAGTCTCCGTATGCACTCCTCGAGCCAGCTTCTTCACTGCTCCTGTATGTCTGGTAGATTTTCCCAGTGCCACTTTCATGCAGAACATAAATGACGTCATCACACCACAGTAGAGCTGCTTCAAAGCTGTTCAGCTCTCTCTGTTTTCTCTGCAAAATCTGTGGCCAACAGGTCCAAAAAGGCAAGGATTATAACTAGTGAAATACCTAAAAACACCTGTAAAAATCAAATTGTGATGGAATGTGCTGACAGCAGATAAAATGATAGAAAAACACAAGTGTTGTCCTTTAAGAACAGAAGCGATATTTCTGTGAAGGTTCAGCCATCAGACCTCAGTAACAACACTTTGTGTGAATTAAACTACTGAAATATTCACTGCTGCTCTGTGATTGTATTATTTTTAGGTTGTTGGAATTCTGACCTTCAGCGGGTAAGTGTTCTTCTCGGATTTTTTTCCCAACAAATTACATTATTATTCAGTTGCTTTGGATGTTCAGTGTTAGAAAGTATTATATTTGAACTTTATATTTAATCATTTTTACATGAAATAATAAACTGTTAACTTCATTGTCTTTTGTTTGTCTTGTAATCAGGGAGCTTGCTGGTATTACACAGCATGAGAATCACTGCTGGAACAACAACGAAAGCCAAGTTGGATACTTTTGTACTTTCTCCACCAGAAAACAACAACACCCAAAAAAAAATGATGTCACATTTGATTTAAAGTTTTGATTATTCTGATTGAAAATTCATACATGCAATGTTGGAGCTGATTGTTGTTCAAGAGTCAGCTTGTATCTTTTTGTGACTAATACTTTAAATAAAAATAAAGTTCATGTAGCAGCTGGGAAAATGTTACCCACCATATAAATCTCATCAGTGATCTTTATATTATTTTATCTACAAATTGTGTAGCACAGTCTTTTGACTAAATATGGCTATATATATCAGTAAAAATGAGTTGTTCTTATGTTTAAGAAGATTAATTGTTCAGGTTTAGTAAATATAACAGTAACAGACCTTAATGACTTCACCAAAAAAAGTCTTTGCTCCGAGCATCTCTGAGAGTGTGTCAAGCTGTCATTTTATAGTGAAACAGACATTAGAGAGTAACAACAAACATGTGATTTTAGATATTCTGATAATCCTGAAGTAGTGGCGACCTCAATAGATAAATAACTAAATCAGACAAAAGACTGACCTCAGATCGCAGCAGTCTGGGAAGCAACTGTTAAATTTGATTTTAAATCAAACAGACTTTTGTAGAGAAAGTTATATAACAATTGATCAGAGGCTATCTGGTTGTTCTGGACAAATGAATCATGTCCTTCCCTTAAATAAATGTGCAGGTTTAGTTTATTGGCATTCTCAAAATAATTAACAAATGTTAATTTAATCCAGTATATACGAAAAATGCTGCTTCTCCTGGAGTTTCAAAATGTGAGAGTAAATGAACAGTATTACTGAGGTCAAGAGATAGTACTGACCACAAAACAATAAAATAATGTTTGTTAGGAGCCTCGTTTAAAAAAAGGTGCTTTTGCAAAAGTGACCTATCTGAATCTGGAGTGATCCAAATATTTTCCTTCTCACAACAACAACAACAACAACAACAACAACAACAACAACATGCATTCTGTATGAATTAAAAGAGAAAGGAAGACCCTTCTGGTGGATGAAGTACCTGAAAGCCATTGTTGAGTAAAAGTACAGCTATTGCACCAAAAAATTATTTTGGTAGAAGTTAAAGTGACCTATTATAATATTACATACATATAATATAATATTATTATAGTAAAGGTCTTAAAGTATCCAATATTAACTGTATTTGGTGTCTAAAGTAATTCTAGGCTGTTAAATGTACTAAAGTATCAAAAGTATTTAATTTGATATTAAATGTACTCAAGACTTGAAACTAAAAGTACAAGTAAATGCTGTAAATTTAAAAAAAAAACAAGCGGTCAGAATTTTTAGTAGCATACATCTTTTTTTACAACTTTTGTTATGGAAAATAATCCAGTTTTGTTTCCTTCCCTCCTGATCGATCCTTTGTTTGTCTGTCCCTTTCTTGCTGATTTTGTAGTAAGTAACAAAGACTCTTGGGGAAAAGTAGTGGAGTAAAAGTATACATTATATTCAGGAAAAGTAGTGGAGTAAAAGTGAAAGTTGATAGAAACATAAAAACACAAGTAAAGCAAAGATACTCCCATGAAATACTTTAGTATTGCAACAAAGTATTATTACTTTGTTACATTACACCGCTGCTTTTCAGTATGTGTTTTCTCCATTCCTGTAGATGTGTCTGTGGGTATGAAACCAATTTGGTCGTCTTTCTTTTGGCTCCAGAGTGTTTACTCCACAAACATTTTTTAGGTACGTCCCTCAATAATGATTAACTGCTTCTGATCTGGACTCAGCTCACAGCTCCACTTTGTTGGTTTCATTCCTAATAAAATGTGCATCAGACGTCTTAGAATTGCTCTTCTTCTAACTGTGTTTCCTGGAGCGCCACATGGTGAGAATATTGAATACTTTTACAAACAACCATTTGAATCGGTCCAAAAAAACAAATGCAGTTTACTGTAGAGTGATCTTGCTTATTTTTGTTTCTCTTGTAGCGCAAAGTGCTGCACAGTCGTGTCATGCTCCCAAACTGGATGGTGGTTTCTTTTCCCCAAAGCAAGAGACTTATTCTGACGGAGCAAAGCTGACCTACGCCTGTGATGAAGGACTTAAACCAACAGTGAAGGGTTGGTGGGCAACAAGCACATGCCAAAATGGAAAATGGTCTCATAAACCACAATGTATAGGTAAGTGTTCCTAAATATTTCTTCTTTTACTCTTGGTTGCACTGTCCTTTGATTTTCAGTGTCAGTCTGTCAGTCCACTACTTTGGTCCTGACTGAAACATTCAACAACTATTGCCATGAAAGTTTGTGCAGATATTCATGTTCTCCTGAGGAAGAATTAATTGTAGAACTTTACCATTTAATTTGTTGAATAATTTGGTTAAAAACTAAATATCTGCAAAACTCATCATATTGTCATTAGCTGAGTGCTAATTTTTGGACAATATTTTAAGTGGACCATTACCTTTATAAGGGAGTCTTTAAAATTACAGTCACTCCTTGAAGATGATTTTCATGCATATAAGGGTATTTCAAAAAGAGATAAACAGAGTCACCACGATATAAATTTGTTTTTGTTTCCCCTCAGATCAAAACGACTGCTTCCCACCAGATTTACCCAACGCAAAATACAAAGAAAACCCAAGTGGCTGGTATAGGAACGGACATAGAATTAGGATAACATGTGATAATGGATATGAACCTAAAAGCCGGCATGTCATAGCCACATGTGTCCGTGGAACATGGCGCAGTGTACCGATCTGTGAGAGTAAGTTCTGCACAAACATGCAAAGTAACAAATACACATTGATCTTATGTTTGAATTCTCACCAGCTACAACAAACTAACAAACCAAGTAACCATTAATCTTACTCCTTTAACATTTCTTTTTGATGTGCTCATTTTACAGAACATGTTGATGCATGTGGTGAGCCCCCTAAAATCCCCCATGCAGTCATCATACAACAGGAATACCAGGAGGTTTTTGCTCCAGATTCAGAAGTGCAGTTTGAATGTGAAGGTGGATATACTGTAGAGGGAACAGACACCAAAAACAGCATCATGTGCATTTTTGGAAACTGGACTGAGGGCCCAACGTGCAGTAAGTAGACAATGTGCTCAGATATGCAGCACTAAAGACACTTTTTATGATTACCGGGTACTGGACAAAGTGATACTAACTGGTGTGTCTTCTGTTTTCTTTATCTGCTCTGTATCAAACAGTATCCTCCAGCACCTCTGGCTCAAAGGAGAGAGACAGTACAACTCTAATTACAACAGGTAAATCATTCAGATTCATTGCTGCTCTCATATCATATTTATTAGACTCAGTTCATGTATGTACTCAGTGGGAATCCCCAATTACTTGTGGCAAAATGCTGTCTCTAAACTGTATGTGATGGTGATTTCTTGATGTCACAGTAGGTTGTGCTGTTGCTGCTGTGATCACCATTTTGTTGAGATTGGATGACAATATTAAATAATCTCTTTTACTTTTGTTTTTATTTCAGTTGACAACTGTGGAGCATATCCAGTCGTTTCAAATGGTGATGTTGTGGAAAAGGATCAAAATTTTTTGAAATATCAATGTAATGCCTTTTACAAACTCGCCGGTTCAGACACTGTGGCGTGTTACAGTGATGGCAGTTGGTCACAACTACCCATCTGCAAAGGTATAAATGACTGAATATCAATATTTTAATTCCAAAAGTCTGCCATAGGTTTTACCCCAATAATTCTGTGTCTTTCTGTCAATTTGCGCAGAGGCATTCTGTGTCCTCGATCCTGCTGAACACGATGAAGCCAGTTTTAGACTATCTGGAGTTGAATACCTAAAGGACGGCGAGGAGAAGGATATTCCGTGTATCCAGCAAGATCACAGTAGCCGTGTTCAGTGCACAAACGGAAAACTATTTTATAACAAGTGTAAGTATAAGTAAGTTGTCAATATATAAATTTGCCATGCTGTTTTTTATATTAGAATTTTTGATGAATTGCTTATGCAACTGTATATGAAAATACATTTTCCAGGATCTGAAATAATTGTCATCCATATCATTATGTAGTTTTCCTGTCCCACAGAAAGAATCAAAACCAACCATGTAAATATCGATGTGCCACTGTTGGAGTATTTTACACATATATACTACCATATTAAAATTCATACGACTCATAACAGTGACCATTCTGATCATTTTCAAGTTTCACCTTCTGGTGTCTTTTCAGAAAGGTGAAAGCTGATGTGAAATCTTGTCAAATAGAGGTCTGTGATGGGCCCTTGCCACAAAAAAAGTCACTGCTCTACCCCCCAAAATCTATTTATAAAAATCCCTGACATAACCTGGAATACTACGACTTGAATTATGAGCCAAAGTTCATGGTCACAATCTAAAAATCTGTTAACTATACATTTCCGATGGAGGAAATGAAGAATAAAGGCCTGTGTCCAGTCAAAGCCTGTTTTACAAAATAATTTGGTCCTTATTGCTGGTAAATTCATGGATATGGGTATTTTCATTTTATCAAATTCTCTTTCACAATGTTTACATAGTAATGATAATGTTTTGACCAGGTGCTGAAAAGGCGGGTTCTGCAGAGGTAGAAACTGCTGCAGGAAACGCAACATCCACTGAGAATGGGGCACAAACTGAAGGTGGAGGTCGTTTATTAATCATTGATGATATATAAATGAGAAAATATTGATCTCTAATCCCTCTATAGATTACAGATGTCTGATGTCTTTTATTTTTTCCACTGAAGCTGTGCACGTGGGGGACAGATTACAGCTACTGCCAGAGTGGCTAAGCCAGTGGATGAAGGTAGGTTTGATTTGTATGAGATATGAATGAAGAATATAATATATTAAATTTTAAATAAGAATCAAATTTCCTATTGCCAGGAAAACATTTTCAAATTTTAGAAAGTACAATCATTATGGAAAAATGTTCAGACATTCTTAAAGAATTGCAAAAAACAACATCTCAGTGCCATACTAACTTGTGTGTCCACGGTATCGTCCAGGGTGTGCTTACAGCTCCCGATTGGATGATAAATAGACTTAACCTCAAATCACAACATGTAAATCCTTTTATTCATGTTTCATTTTACTTAATATAATAAACACAACCTGGAGGTGGAGATATGTTATCGATCTGTCTAAAATATGAATGAATAATCAAATCCATTGATCTAATCCTTTAATACAATATGTATATTTTTTCTCATTTCCACTTAGGTAGCAGAGCAGATACTGGGCACAGAGGCTCCACAATCAGAGAAGCAGGCGGGGGACACACTACATCAACTGGCAGTGGGACACAACCTGCAGGTGGAGGTAAGTTAGTGACCTTTATATAACAGATTGAAAGTTAAATTTACCTTACAATTTTCAGTCTTTGATTTTAAAACAGCCTTTATGGGAAATGTGTTTGGGTGTTAATCAGATATAAATGGATGCCAAAGAACATCCAAGATACACTGTATGGAGTGTCTTCTTTTGTATATACCTTACCTGCTCTGTAGCCCACAGGCTCGTCGAACACCTCTGGCTCAAATGAAAGCGACAGTAAACCTCTAATCACATCAGGTAAACCATTCTGATTCATAGCTCCTTTTACATCACATGTATCAGACCTGGTTTATGTATTTACCTGGTTTTCCTAAATCCTTCTTCCTTTGCTGAGCAGTTACTGTTATTAAAAAATAACAATAAGCTTAATAAAAAAAAATATTTGTAGAATACCTTTTACACAGGGTGTGTAAAAACAGGCAAATTAGAGCAAGGGTAAATATTAGGAAACAAAAACCAAGGAATGACATGTATAACAAACAAAAAAGGCAGCACATAGCAAGAACTGGTAGAAATAATACAACGTGTGAGGTTTAAAACCAAGAAAGACACGTGAAGAACAGGATAAATAAAAGAAAAGTAATAGTTAAAGGTAATGCTGAACTTTTCTATTGTTTAACAGAGCTTGCACCTTCTATGGTCTTTGGGAGAAAATTTGATCATATTGGTGCATATCTAAAAAAAAAATTTAAAAAAGCTGAGCTGCCAACTGTGTGGAATTTTTTTATAAAAAACAAAACAAAAGATAAACAAACAGCAGACAAATTGGTGCACAGCTAAAAAAGTTGGTAAGGATAATGTCCTCCCGACTGCCACACACCTTTTGTCCTCTGGGGTCATTCTGACCCCGCCCTGTTTTCACACTTATTTAAAGCATATTGTATAAATTGTTAATCAATTCTGTGTTACACTTTGAGTCTTTCTTCAGTCCCACCCATTACCACACATTTTTCCCTTCGTTTTGGAATTTAGGGCCAATAGACATTTTTTGATGCCAAAAGATTTCATTTGGGGTCAGAATGTCAACAAGGACAACATGAGGGTTAAAACGACAAGGAATTTGTAAAAAAGCAGAGTTTATAACTATTCAGAGAAATCTGTATGGGTTCAGTACTGCCTTACTGTATGGTTTGGGGAACAGCATATCACAATAGGTTGTTCTATTGCTACGGTAATCACAACTTTCTTTTTAGATACTGTGATAAAGACACTATACATAACTTTTTTTTTTTTCAGTTGACCACTGCGGAGCTTACCCAAAAGTTCCACATGGTGATGTTGTGCAAAACCATCGAATGTATCTGAAATACCAGTGCAGTGCCTTTTACACACACACTGGTCCAGACACTGTGGTGTGTTACAGTGATGGCAGCTGGTCAGAACTGCCAATCTGCAAACAAGCCAATACCGATAATTTTCATTTTAAACGGCTTTTTAAGATGTTGCCCAAATAATTCTACATACTTTTTTCTGTCTGTTAATTTTGTGCAGAGACATTCTGTGTCATAGATCCTGTTCAGTATCGTGTGCATCGTGTTCGGTTGTCTGGAGTTGAATATATAAAGGAAGGAGAGAACAAGCATATTCGATGTATTTGGCACGATTACAGCAGCCATGTCAAGTGTACTAATGGAATACTACATTATACACAGTGTAAGTATATAAGTAAGAGCTTTACATTTTAGTTTTCACCATGCTTTAAGTTTCAGCATTTTATTGTGAGATAACATATATGAATTTGAACTTTACAGGATCAGATTCACTATAAGTCAGATCATTTGAGTAAGAATGAAAAGCCTGGCATAATATTTATGTCTTTGTATGATTTTTGCAATTTTCAGGTCATATCCACATGGATTAATGCACTTATTGTAAACTGTCTGGATAAAAGCATTAGCTTAATTAAAGTAATACGAGTAAATACAAGTATATTAGCCACACTATTGCACTGGGTCACTTCATTAAGATGGATTTATTGACAGCAGATAAAAAGTGTTGTCCTTTAAGAACAGAGGCGATATTTCTGTGAAGGTTCAGCCATCAGACCTCAGTAACAACAGTTTGTGTGAATTAAACTACTGAAATATTCACTGCTGCTCTGTGATTGTATTATTTTTAGGTTGTCAGCGTTATGACCATCTGCGGGTAAGTGTTCTTCTCAGATTTTTTTTCCAACAAATTACATTATTATTCAGTTGCTTTGTGTGTTCAGTGTTTTAAGTATTTTATTTGAACTTTATATTTAATCAATTTTGCATGAAATGATATGCTGTTAACTTCATTGTCTTTTGTTTGTCTCGCAATCAGGGAGTTTGCAGGTATTACACAGTATGAGAATCACTGCTGGAACAACAACAAAAGCCAAGTTGGATACTTTTGTACTTTCTCCACCGGAAAACAACACCCCCAAAAAAATGATGTCACATTTGATTTAACGTTTTCTTGTTACTGACTGTTGTTCAACAGTCAGCTTTAATCTTTTTGTGACTAATACTTTAAATAAAAATAAAGTTCATGTAGTTGCTGGAAAAATGTTCACCATAAAAATCCTAAAAATCTATAGGTCATAAAGCCCACCCCTCCATGTTCGTGAATGGGACATAGGCCAAAATAAAAACTGAAAGTACACGCCAAATAATTTTTTCCCATAGATGGTTCTGTCACTAAAGATAGTTCTCTTCACCCATGATGTTTGTTGAAGAGGTTGTTTTTATTTTATTATCCTTCTCTGAAGTCTGTTGAGACTGTGTGTGTGACCTCTGATCACATCAGTCTGGGGAGTCAATTTGAAATCTGGACTATAAACAGTGTCATAGATTTTTGCAGAAAATGAACAGAATGAGTCATTTTGGGCTTTTCTTGAACACATTAAAATGTGATACAAGTGCAGTGTTTTGACCTTGCTCTTATATATGTTTATGGTGTACACTGCAGTGTGTACCAAGATGGGAAACATGATTAAAAACAGACAGGAAGACAGGAAATTAAGCAACAGCTGTACATAATACCGATCTGTGCACTTTGTTTACTTTTGTAAGGAACCTGATTTGAGCAAGAAACTTTTACAAAATGTGACTGATCTGACTAGAGTACACAATATTTGTTTGTCCTCTAACGTGTCCAGCAGGGTGACAGTAACTGGTGTAATGTTTACTATTTCCTAACTTCTTCGTTTTTTTTTTTTTTTCTGCTTCTTTCGGGAAATGCCCTCAACAATTATTAACTGGTTTATATTTGAACTGGGCTCTTTGCTGTGCTTTGTCTCGGGTGATTTTATTCCTGACAAAATGTGCACGAGATATGTTGGATTTGCTCTCCTCGTTTGGTTTCCAGGAGTACTGTGTGGTAAGAACATTCAGTTCTGTCACTTAGAAACATCTTAATTTATCAAATACAGGTTTAATATGTGCTTTTGTATGTTGTATTTCAGCACAAAGTGCAGCTCAGCCTTGTCGTACTCCCAGACTGAAAGGGGGTTTTTTTGTCCCTGAACAAGAAGCTTACTCTCATGAAACAGAGCTCACGTATGCCTGTGATGACGGACTTAAACCGGTAGTGGAGGGTTGGTGGGCAACAAGCACATGCCAAAATGGCACATGGTCTCATGAACCACAGTGTATAGGTAAGTGTTTCAATCTTTACTCGGTTGTCCGAAGGTGCTTTCAATCTTTTAACGTCACAAGGCCTAAAAAATAAAGAAAAATTCAAATTAATCTGAAGAGGAAACATCCATCTCCACTGCTTGAAATCTGTCATTAGGGTTCATAATTATATAATACTAAAGTATTATATCCTAAGCTGTAGAAGTTGTTAGAAAAAGTCCTAAAATGTTGATTGTGGTTTTCTTCTTCTTTCTTCAGACGAAAACGCCTGTCTACCACCAACTATCCCCAATGCAAAATACACTGTAAACAGAAATGGTTGGTATGAGAACAGAGAAACAATCAGGATAACATGTGAGAAAGGATATGATTACAAAAACAGGGACGCCACAGCTGAATGTATAAATGGAACATGGTCCTCTGTGCCGGTCTGTGAGAGTAAGTTTGTCAGATTTGTTACTCCAGTAATCAGAGTTATCAATATGGACATCCTTCTTCTGTCCCTAATCATGCTTTATTTTCTTATCAACAGGAAGTATTAATGCATGTGGTGAGCCCCCTAAATTCCCCCATGCTGTCATCATCCATCAAGGATACCAGGATTTGTTTCCTGTAGATTCAGAAGTGCAGTATGAATGTGAAGATGAATATACTTTAGATGGAACAGAAACCAAAAAATCCACCTACTGCATATCTGGAAACTGGACTACAGGCCCAACATGTAGTAAGTAGACAATGTTAGGAGATATATGAAGTGATAAACCTAATTCTTATGAACTGGTATTGAAGACTAATCAATATTTTCAATATTCTGTCGCTCTTAAAGCTGCTATAATCAAAATGTGTATATTATTTGGCTGTCAGTGTTAACGCTTTAATTGTGATTAAAGTTCGTACTTTTTTTTAAAAAAATCTGGTAACCACGGGTATATCGACATCCCTCTTTAAGAGGCTGTGCGGGCTGAGGTGTTAAGTGAGAGCAATAATACTGGTGTCATATGAAACTCAAAGACCTAAGAAATTTGCTGGTAACGGTTATGTTATACTAGCTTCAGGCTAACACAGCCAGTTCTGTCAGCAATGTTGCCGTTGTTAGCACTGTTCACAACTGAATGTGGTTACATGTACACGAATAACCTACTGATGACGGAGTTTTTGGAGTATCCCGTTTATGTGTTTGAGCGTATAAACACTATATTCTGTTTCTGAGTAATCTGAGTGTGCTAGCTTGACTACTCTGAAAGAAACTGGGATGTATACGAGGAGTATCAAAAATCTGATTTCTCTGTGCTCATGTTAACACCTTAATATGATCATAACCGAGATAAGCCTCATGAATGGGTTATTCATGTGAATGTTACTGTACTCACTGTTAGCATCCTTAGCTGCTAGCCACTGGCTCTGCAGCCACCTCCATGTTTAGAGCCGTGTGCAGACAACCTCTAAGTCATAGTAGATACGCTTTGAATGTTGTGCAATGCTTCTTAAAAGAAAACCACTCACTTGGAGATCCATAAAAATGAATATATTGTATTAATATGTAATGTTTTTTTCCTCTCAGGCAGAGAAACCAGACCAGGTACTGGACATGGTGGCTCTGCAGTGGGGGGATCAGGTGGGAGGCACACTACATCATCCAGCAGTGGGACACAGCCCGAGGGTGGAGGTTGTTTATTGAAATTTATTAAAGATAAATGAGTAAACTCATTGATCTGGGGTCTTTCCACTTAGGCAGCAGACCGGATTCTGGACAGGGTGGATCTGCAGGTGGGGGACACACAACATCTGGTAGTGGGACAAAGCCTACGGGTGGAGGTAGGGTTTGATGTATATGAAATATTAATTAAGAATAAAACATATTTAAGAAGATTCTATCTTCAAATATTAGAAAGTATTACTGCCAAAATGTATCTTCGCAGAATTGCATAAAAACAACATCCCAGTGTGATAATAGCTGGTGTGTCCGATGTATCCTCCAGGGTCTTCTAGCAGCTCCGGAGAGGATGGGAAAGAGACTCAAGTTCAAATCACAACAAGTAAATAAGTTGATTCATTTTTCCTTTTATAAAATTAATTAAAAAGCAGATTTAAAAAAAAAATAATTCAGTGGTTTACAGGGCTGAAACAGGATTAGAACATTGCAGGTCAGCAACAAAGCAGGCACATCACATGTACCAGATAATATCTCAGCCACCTCAGTGTTATTTGGTCAAAAATATTGTTGTTGTTTTTTTTTCAATTTCTAATCAGTTACTTACAATGATGAATTTACAGCTATTTCTCAATAACATGATTAAGTGATACGTGTATAGATGAGGTCTATCAGTGAGGCAGCCAGTAAAAAGACGAGGAAATCAAAATGTGGGGTGAAACTTTAGTTGACTTACTCTGCTGTGACAGCTTGACATAGTTTTTTTCCAGAAATGTTTTTATATTTTATCATTTCAGTTACGAACTGTGGAAAACATCCTGTCGTTCCTAATGGTGATGTTGTGAGAAAAAGTCCATTGTTTTTGAGGTACCAGTGTGCTTCTTTTTACAAACGAGTGGGTCCAGACACAGTGATGTGTTATAGCACCGGCATGTGGTCAGACATTCCCACCTGCAAAGGTAAGAACAAGTCCATACTAATTTAAGGAAGTCAAAAACTTTAACTGTGAAATTACTGAATTATTTTGCTGTATCTTTCCTGCAGCTGCCTTCTGTTCTGTGAACACTGATGAATATCCTGCGTTAATACCTGCTGGAGTAAAATTTTTAAGAGATGGTGAGAGGGCGACATTAGAATGTGTGAAACTGGATCACTGGTGGACGGATCATTATTCTGTGGCCCGATGCATTAATGGAAAAACAATACTTTCCAGATGTAAGTATCACTTTAAGCTCATTAAAAATGAAAATGCTATTACAAGAAATTTATCAGCATTGCTTTCCATAATCACTGTCTGCTATGGTGCAGTTTTTGTGCGGACTATAATTTTGAAGATAATCTTAATGCTAAACCAAGATAACCTCTGTGCTAGCTTCATAGTTAGTTATAAAGACATAAAATGGTGTCAGATTTGTCATCTAACCCTCAAGTAAGTACTTTACCCAAAATGGCCCAGATTTAGAATAAAGATCCTTTCAGATCCTTCCACTGCACGGGAACAGTGCATGTTCAGTGATTCGTTCACTGATGGTACTACAAAGTGAACAAGAACCCTGAGAAAGTCACTGAAGCTCGCCCCTTTCCCTCTCATGACCTAAAGTCTCAAAACTGGAAGTTGTAACAAATATTTTATTTATAGATAAGTACATAAATATACTATACTATACTTAAGTATAGTTAATATACGTGCTTTACATACATAATACATTTGTTCTTTTATTTTCCAGGTTGTGGCTGGTTCGATCTTAGGAGGGTGAGTGTAACTCCTGAATCTACTTTTTAAAGAAATATATTTACGTTGATGTTGTCTCACATTAAGCACTACCACTGTTTATCATTATTTTTATCAACTTTTATAATTATAATTATGCATTACTTGATTTATATTATATTTGACCATTTTACATTTGCGTTTCAAACCTCTGCATTGTAACCAGGGTGTTTGCTGAGGCTGCCTTACCAAGAGGAAGATACTGCTGCCTTTGGATTTGTCACTGAAAACACCCTGAAAACGTTACAGACACAACTACGCTATGATTATGCTGTGAAACATTTTCAGGTTATTCAACAATTCATTTCTGGCTTTTCATATATTAATCTATGACTGCCTACATAATTTAGGTGAAAATTCTCTGGTGCTTAAAGCTGCAAAAAATATGGTGTGTAATAGATATGCAGACCTCAATAAAGTCTTCAGCTGAAGTTTCAGCACTGATCTTTCTAGACTGTGTCTGCAACGTTTCTGTGTCTAAATCACCCCAAATTCATCAGTCCATCTGTTGTCTATACCCACTCATTGTGTTTAGGGTCATAGGTGGCTGAAGGCTCTGCTACATACTGCCAGTCAGTCACAGGCCTAAAAACATACAAGCATCAATATTTTCACATCTGATTTTATTGTTCAAGACACAAAGTTTGATGAATTGTTTGAAATTAAGCTAACCAACAATTAATTGTGGAAAAATGTCTGTACCTACTACATAACTGAAATCCACCAGCAAAAACCCTGCAGGGTGCAACAGTTAACGACGTGACGTCTTAACCATTCCATCTTACAGTTTTTCTCTCTTTTTTTCCTCTCCTATGTTACTAAAAACAGATTATTTTCCAATCTGAAAATAGGGCAAATTTTTGAAACCACACTTTAAGTGACTCCACGTCTGTTTATAAAACAAAGTTCTTACACACATACATATATATGTATATATATATATATATTCACCTCTAGTCACTGTGCTCATGTACACAGCAAAAGTAAAAAAAAATCAAAACTTTCTGCAGCCTAATCACCAGAATAAAATGTTGACACTTTCTCTCCCTGCAAACCACAGATACATTACATTTTTATGTAATGTTTTATGTTTATGTCAAAACTGGGTATTTTTCAACAAAACATTTCCAGCCAAGGTTGTTGTGACAAAACCAGTTATTTTTTGGGAACATACTGTACATACAGCAAAAAACTGCATGCAAAGGAGAGACTCATGGGTTCCCATTAAACCCATTTTCAGTGTCGTGTCTTGAGGTTAGAAGTCAAGGGACCCCTGTGTTTTTTCATCATCAAAATTTAGCTCAATTTTGGAGTGTTATTCTGCCCCTTTGCTGATAGACTAGCATGGCATTGCATGACATTATGTTATCACTGGATTTCTCGGGTCTTCTAGTTTCATATGATACATGCATTATCACTCTAGCTTTAAACTCAACCCGGTACAGCCTCCTAAATACAGGAATGTTGGCCGGTGATGCGATTTAAATTAAAAAAAAAACAAACACTTTATGTACAGATCTTAATCAAATCACGATAAACAAAACCTAGAGAACCTAATCCCAAAGACATGTAAAGTTTCAACATATCACCTACATATGAAATGTACAGATGTTATATACCCTTGCTTTGCAGAAATGTACAATTCCCCTTTTTATTCAGGCGACTGGATTGACTTCAACGGTCAATCCTGAAAGGTGGCATTTTTTAAAAAATCTTGTACGCACAAGATAGTAACTTGTGCTCATAAGCTGTTATCCTGTGGGAAAAAAAATAATGATCTTGTGGCAAGGAGTTATTATCCTATGTGCACAAGACTGTGTGTAGACTTCAGAGTGACACACTGTACAGGCAGTATTCAAGTTACAACGTAGATTAAGGCCACAGTTTAAGTTTACTCGGTATTACAAGGATGCCAGTATTGATTTGTTTGAGTATCGATCGATGGACATTTATTTTCAATTTGTTTTAAATAACGACCATTTCTCACAAGTTACCAAAACCAAAATTAAGACACTAGGACCAGCAAATGATTTCAGTGATTCATTACTTTGTCGTCAGTTACTTTTCTGCAAATCATCTGATCCCTTAAAAAGCACTGCTCTGTCTCTATACAATGCAATGCAAAACAAAAAAATGACAAGTTATTCTGTGCCAGTAAAAATCGAACCAATCAGCAAGAACCAGAGATTCGTGTTGACAGGGACCGGCTGAAAAGTGTTGAAGGAGCGTTTAAGAGAAGCAGTATAACACATACTGTATACAATCATCCAGCATCTGCTAATGGAAAATTTATTTTTTCAACTCATACACTGATTAATTGGCAGCCACACCTGTCTTTTTCACTTTGAGTTCAGCTTTTTTGAATTATATAGTATAGACAGCTGTAACAACAGCTTTTTTTGACCATGAACAATTTGTTTTGGTGCCATTGAGACATAAATATTCAGTGAGATCAGGCTGAACATCAGAGGTTAGCCCTTCTGTACCGGAGCCAAAATCAATCAAGGGCAGTTGTGTCGTCTTTGTCTTAAATTTAATCGTTTAACATTTAACTTGGATGACAATAATTGCCCTATATCTTGAATTATATATATATATTAGTAGTGAATACTGTAGCTCTTTATCTGATTATAATATGACTAAATTTGTTATTTTGTGGCATCAGTGTGCATGATCAGAGTTGGAGATGTTCTGCATAGAGGAAGCTGAATCCAGTCCCAGCAGCGTGCCCAGGTACGACTGCTCTCTGGGGTCCAGCATCTGGTCGGGCCTCACAGGGTGGACGATGTTGGCAGGCTGCGGTGTCAGAGTGTACTTTTCCAAAAATGCCAGGTCTGTAGTGGCTTGGTAGCCAGAGTTGTGCTGTTGTCCTTGAGCTTGCATGCTCACAACACTGTGAGTCTGAGAGGAGATAGACGAGGCTCTGTGAGCGTTCAGGTTGCCCTGAGCTCCTCCTGCAATCTGGACAGGAACTAAAGTGACGGGCACACAGACATTTGTCGGAGGAGGGGTGCTCTGGAGTGCTGACTTGGGTTCAGCACGATATACCTTAGATTGCTCCTCAAAAGGAATGGAGACTATTTTGTCCTCGCCGAGTGTGCCGAGGGGTTGCTCGGTTAACCGGTTGCTGTGCACGTGGTCGACGTGGTACTTGAGCTTGTCTTTTCGTTTAAAGGTGGCGCTGCAGTGGGGGCAATTAAAAGGACGAGCGTCTGAGTGAATCACCATATGCTTTGTCAAGGTCTTCTTGATCCGAAATGTCTGGTTGCACTCGGGGCATCTGTGGGGCTTCTCACCTGTCAACGTGAACACGAGAACATTTAAAAAGTTTAGCCATTTTTATTGCAGCCTTTGTTTTAGGGATAATAGTCAACCTTTTTGATGAATCCCGCCCCAGAACAGCTTAAGTCAAGCTTTGGAAACACAAAGATTAAGGGCTCTGACAAGAGCAATGCTTTATATCTGTAGAGTTTAGAGGGTGGTGTCTTTTGTTATCACCTTCCCAAAACCAAAAACTCTGGAGCAAAGGAGTAACGAACTGATTAAATTCGGTTTTACTGTTCTACCCATGATTAGTTTACAGCTATAATAGCAGCTCTGTCATGTTCTTTATTTGGTTTGGGGAAGTTTACACTCTAGATTTGAAACAACTGGATCTGCACACCACGTAGTCGCTGTTAGGATTTTAATGCTATGAAACGCTTTGTTTGCTCAAAACAATACACAGCATTTAATCCTTCTGACATTTATTTCAAGTCTACCAGATATTTCTTTCATCCAGAATCTAATCCATAGCGCACTGAGATGTGTGTCTTTTATATGATTTCTGAAGTTTACCCTCCAGCAACCCCAAGCAAAAACTTTGTTGCATAGCATTAAGTTTGCTAAGACTGTGACACACCAGGCGGACGTTTGGCCGTCGGTCCATGTGTTGCCTTTAATAAGCGTCTGTGGCCCTAGTCTTTGCGGTGTGTCCCACACTGTTGGCCCTTGTTGGCCCTCATCAACTTTTTTTTTCTGTCATTTCAGCATGTTGAATAGGTGGCTGAGACAACAGAGGCTGCTGGTCGATGAAATCACGGATTGGCTGTTCAGCTCAACGCACGAGAAGACAAACTGAAGTAAGAAATGTGAAAAGGGCGTAAGTCAAGATGGAGTGAGACCATTACGTTGTTATATGAGGTAAGATTGTATTTCTTTAGTTACTTTTAAGCTCTTAAACAGAAATGTCTCCTGACGGTTTGTGTTTTTGTTCAGTGGGACACAGTAAGTAAGCTTTGTCCTTCCATCATTGAAGTGTGTTGTTAATGTGCTAACTTGCTAACTAACGTCAAGACGGGCTTCCGGTTTCCCGTATTTAATAGGGATTAGACATTACCTGGGTCGGCTAGTATAGAGAGATATTTCCTTTCAATCAGATGCAGAACGTGCGTGCTTGTTGGCAGTCAATTTTGCGTGTTCGAATGCAACTTTCTGGCTAAGACACAGCGACATGAGGTGACGCAGCAGGGGGCTTTCAGTGCCGTTAGTCCTCTGATGTTGGTTTGGTGCGGCTGTGCCTCTAAAATGCATGATCAAATCCTGTTCTCTGGTAAACATGAAACATTTAATAAATGTTTACATATAACATTTTAAAAATATCATCAAACACTGTTGCATTTTCATCCAAACCATCCAAGGGTTATGCTAGAACAAATAAAAATTATTTTCTCTTTTTTAATAAGCCAACTAGCTCTAAACTGCCATATACAAACTATGCTGATTCTTCACTTTGATGCCTTCCAAATTGATCTGCTATTGTCATCACTGTGAACTGCATAAACGTGGTGGATAAGAAAGTTTGACAAACATTTAAAACACTGTTTCTAAGCAGATATATTCATTAACTTCTTTATTTCCATACCTGAGTGGGTCCTGAAGTGCATTTCTAGACTGGACTTTCCTTTAAATTCTTTCTTGCAAACGTCACATTGATGCAAAGCAGTTTTGTACCTGTGAAGAAAATCCTCATTAACAGAGACGTCAACCAAAAACACAAGAGCAGCTCAGGGAAATATTAATAATCCAACCAAAAAGAGAATAACATACTTCTGCCAAACTTTCTCTCCCAAGTGAATGCTTTTGTAGTGGACCGTCAGATGATCATGGCGTCTGAAACACTTCCCGCATTCTTCACACTGGTGTGCTTTCTCACCTGTAACAAACATGGGTTAACTTAAGGGGGTGGTTTGGATTTTTTTAAGTGGGGTGGTATGAGGTACTCATCCATAGTCGGTCTGTTGCCTACACTAGATGGGGCTGTCTGACAGCAAAGTAAAGTAGTGGAGATATCCTAAATATAGCATACACTAAAATACATAGAGTTTTTTGTTTTGTGGTGGCTAAAACATTTTGTTGCTTCCCCCTGTTCACAGCAGTACATTGCGTCGATTCTGTGTCGTTACTCCTGTCTGCTTCTCCAAACTGGGAGCTCACTAACCGTCATCTACTGTATGTAATACACTGAATATGAAGAAGTGCCTCATACAACCCTACTTCAAAAAAATCCAAACTATCCCTTTAAGTTAAGGTAAATACTGGCAGGAGACAGTGAAAGGTTTACAGTATTTCACACTGTGCTGTATTGTAATAAGAAGCAAAATGTCTGAATGAGATGAAACAGATTCTAAAATAAAAGCACCAAAAACACGCCCAAGAATCCAAATGCTGTTTGTCTTCAGGCCCTGATACGCCGAGCCAACAGTCGGCTATCAGTCAGTGTTGGGCTGTTTGTGAGTGTCGATGGACCTCGTCACTGCATTGTGTCCTGCACCACAATAATCAGGCTTTTTCCACTGATTCAGCATTTAGAATCAGCTGCGGCACGCGCTGGTCAGTGAAATCACTCTGACTAGCTGTTCAGCTCAGTGAACGACAAGAGAAACGTGAGTGAGGATAGTAAACAAAGGGCTAAAGTCAAGAAGGAGTGAGGTCAAAACAAACGCGTTGCATAAGTTAAGGCTGTTTTTCTTTTGCAATTTAGCTCAAGCAGAAAAGTTTCCTTATAGTTTGTGTTGTTGTTCACTTGCACACGCTAAATTTGCTTTGTACTTTCAAAATTAGATTGTGTTGTGTGCTAACTGGCGTCATAGCAGTGTTTCTGTTTTCCTTTTTGAATGATGATTACAGACAAACACACTCCACACTGGTATGAAAGGGTATCTCCTCTCACACATTCACAGAACGCGTGCTAGTTGACTTTTTGGCAACTTTTTCTAACAGCCTAACATGCCACCAGTTCTCTGACGTCGGTTTGGTCTGCGTCAGCCTTTATACTGTACCAGAGTGTATTTTCTGATGTTTGGTCAGGTGATCATGGCGTATGAAGGTTTTTCCACATTCGTCACATTCGTAGCGTTTGTCGTCATGGTGGACTCTGAGGTGGAGCCTGTCCAGGGAAAAGTTCATTCAGTACAGCTAATACCATAAATAATGCAGACAATGGATCTGTGAGCTTAAAACATTCACCATCACCTTCTTCTTTTTTCTCAGCAGACCTACCTGTAGGAACTGCCATGACGGAAACTTTGGCCACAGATACTACAGAGGTGAGGCTTCTCCCCACTGTGGATCCTCAAGTGCTCTCTCAATGTAGTCCTATAGGAAGAGAACACACCCCTCAATAAAGCAACACCGGGTTAAACATTTTTTTGCATGTCAAAATAAAGAGTTTAGGCTTTAATAATACATAATGTAAACACTGAATCAGCCAAAGCAACATGGTGCTGTTACAGAGAAGTTTAGGGACAGACAGACATACCTTTCCCTCACAGATTTCCCACAAACGAAGCAGGTCCACTTTCTTTTTCCTCCATGCGTACACTCTATGTGCCTCTTTCTGTTGCCTGTATCATTAAACTGTCGGCCACAAATTTCACAGGGAAAGGGACCTGAAAATAGTGTAAGATACAAACTATTATCTAATGCATTGATTGCAACAGAAACGTGGTTTAGAGTTACAGTTGTGACATCATTTTAAGGTTTAAATGACAGCTTTACTATTGGACAAACACAAAAACACAAGATTTTTTCTCTAATTTAAAGCTGAGTTGTTGAAAACATTTCCATTGGCAAGAGTGAAAATTTATTTTTAAACCTTGGAGCTTAAAGGGACAGTTTACCTCAAAATCAAGTACATATTCTTCCTCTTACCTGAAGTGCTGTTTATCAGTTTAGATTGTTGTGGTGTGAGTTGTCGAGTGTTGCAGACACTGTGTCAACTGTAGAAATGCCTTCCTTCTCTCCAGTATAACAGAACTAGATGGCACTTGGCTTGTGGTGCTCAAAGCACCAAATAAATAGTTGAAAAACTCAACAGCAATGTCTTTTACCAGAAATCCTACAGGTAGTAGTTCATTCTGATAGATACGTGTACCTGATAGAATAACCCACTCCACATTTAATTACATTTATGCACGCAGTTGTGCATTGTGCTATTTATTTCTGCTACAAATGTGCATCACCAGCAAGCATCTACTGCAGGCTCACCTAGCACCGCTGAGCTAGCTAACATTACAGTTAATCTGAGGAGGATGCCATTCATGTATTTCTGATTTTGGGGTAAACTGTCCTTTTAAGAATTTATTCAGTGTTTATTTCTCACCTAAGTGGTTCTTTTCTTGGTGCTTCAGCCTGGCAAACCTGGACTTGAAGTATTCATCACAGAAGGAGCATTTAAAGGGCCGGTCCTGGGTGTGCAGGATCATGTGCTCCTGCAGGTGAGGCCTGCGGCTAAAGGTCTTCAGACAAATCTGGTTCAGAAAGTTTAAAGGTCACAGAAAATATAATGTAAAATATATTAATTCCAAAAACAAATTCATCAACATTCAACATCTACTTGGGATCAACTTCCATAATCAGGCGAAATATTGACTAAAGCAAATTCTTACAGCACATTTCCAGCCTTCACTCTTCCTCTTCCTCTTGGTAAGAAACTCCTGGATGTGGTCTGGATGAAACCTGGCAGGACAGTGAAAATATATGATATCATCTGCATATAATATGACTGTAGCAACCACGGCTGTTGCCATAATAGAGATCTAGTGGAGAGATAGCTCTACAATTTTTCTTTCAAAAACGTATAAATCACAGTTGAAAGGAATGGACACCACATTTTTCTACATTCCATCATTCTAGGAAGTTTACTACAAATAAAACTAAATGACTTTGGTCAGAAATTTAATATCCGAACAGACTCAGGATATATTGTTCTAACTTTGGTGATTCCTTTACTTTCCCTCTAGTGCTACAATTAGATCAAAATTTTTATTTGACCAGCACTTTGGCTTATGGGCAAACCCTGCAAAATGTATGTTTCCAAAAAGCTAATCATTTCACTTAAACAAACAATTCTTTAAATTTTTTTTATTTCCTTAATTCTGCCAGCAAAATATTTTATCACGGCAACTGAAATGGTGCAATAACTATGCAGTAGTAAGACAAGCTTTTATTAGATAGACAGGGTTTTAAATACCGAATAGAATCACTAAGGTGTATTTTCTGCTGTCTGTGATCATGTAATTACACTGTGTAGTCTGACCTCAGGTAAACTTGATGACCAAACATACGTAGCTTTGATTGAGCCCAAACTCAGGCCTGACCCTACATAATCCCAAACAGTGTCTGTGCAAGCCTGAGCCTGAACCATGCAAGCAGTTTTGTGGCCACTGCCCAGTTAAAACCCCAATTCCCACTGTAAAAAAGTGTACATTCAAATACTTTCTGGCAATACTTTTTGCCAAGGGTTGTTCCCATACACCACTTCTCTTCCTCTTTTTTTGTTTCAAGAGTCTTTCATCAGCTCTGCATCGTGTGCACAACAGTTTCAGCAGAGCGGGCTGCACCATTTGGATGTATCCTGGTATTCGTGTGAGCACAGCGGTCCATGTCGATGCGGTGGGCAGATGATGATCACCTCTCTATGCTGCACGTTACGCTCATCTCTCCTACTGCTGGGAACGCAGAGGCTAACACTGCTAACCGAGGTACCTTGCAACCCGTCTCTCTTATTTTCTTCCCAGTCTATTGCAACTCTTGCCATTTCTGCATGAGGATTGTCAGTTTAACACATCTGCTGTCCAGTGCTCTGGAGTTTGTGTACGGTACGTGAGGAAATGACCCCCTGATTCTGATGTTTTATCAGATAATGTGTCATTCTAAATTTCAACTTTTTCATTAATGATAATAGTTGGTACATTATTCATGACATTACACCGACCATAAGGTAAAAAACAACAACAAAAAAACAGGGAAATTGGCGTCTAGATTCAATTTTGAAAAAATTACAGACAAATTAGGTTCAGAAAGAGACTCAAAGCTTGGAGGTAAACTGTTCTTCACCAGAATAATGAGCAGAGATAGTGAGGATTTTGTGATACTGCAGTGTCTTACCTTCTGACGTGCTTTGCCAGGGTCTTCTTGCTGGCGTGGAGTTTGTTACAGAAGGGGCATTTGTGCTCCTTCTTCTGGAAGGGCGCGTCGCTGGCATGCTTCTTCTTGTGTACAGTCAGGTTTGACTTGGTGGAGTAGCGCTGAAGGCAGATGTCACACTGGAATGGTTTCTCTCCTGTGTGCACTCTGGTGTGACTCTCATATTTCCCTAAAAGATGCAGGTCAGGTCCGTGAGTTATTATACAGTATCAGTAACACACTTGAGACATGAGTGTAGTTACTGTTAGGAAACATGGCACTGCTATGAATATGCATTTTACACTCTGTTACCATCACGGTTGAAGGAAATCTATTGACAGTCCAAAGCAAACTTAAAATGATGTTCTTATTTTTTTAGACCAAATGATTAATCGTTTGATTGAAAATAAACAGACAGCAGATTCATCGCACTGAACACGCTGGAGTCCAAGAATTCTGACTCTTTTTTTCTTTAAAATTTACTCGGACCGATTAATTATCAAAAAAGTTGGTAATTCTTTTTATAGTTGACAATAACTGATTAATCATCGCAGCTCTAATCTAGACCTTACTCCATGGTTCCCACCTGCGCGGTCAAAGGTCTTGTTACATTTGGGGCATTTGAGAGTCTTCTTGCTGGAGGTTTGAATGATGACTGGAGCCAGACCCTCTGGGTACACGGGACTCTGGGTAGAGCTTCCTGCTGCTGGCACTTCAACCTCTCCATCAGCCTGGTGCTCCGCCCTTTCTACATCCGAACCCTGCTGACCTGCGCTCTTGTCAGCTGCACAAACCTCAACCACTGTCCTCTGGATAACCACTTCCTCGTTCATGTCCCCTTCCTCTTCCTCCTCGTCCACTGGATCCTCAGCTGGTTTAGATGTTTCGTTTACGTCTGATGTGGGCAGTTGCTTTTCCACAACCACCTTTCCTGCTTCTTCCATTTTTTTTCCGTCCGGCTCTCTTGGTGACACAGTGCTTTGTTTTTCCTCAGGAGTGTTGACAGTGCACTCCACATTGTCTCTCTGATACTTGGTGGGTGTTCTCCTCCTGCGGGCTGATCTCCGCGTGGTCGCAGTCCTCTGAGTTGCTGTCTTCTCTTTCTCTGTTGATGTTTCCTGCTGTGCGTCAGTGTGACTCTCAGCGAACTGGTTCTGTAAGGAGTTTTCCGTGCTAAACTGGCAACTGCTCATGGTGCACTGCACATCACATGGGCTCTGGATGTCTGTATCACCTGCTGGTGAGTCGCTGGATGTCATTTCCACCTCAGGAGACCCTCTGATCTCATCCTGTGCCTGGATGACACAGACTGTGCTGTTGTCCCCTTCTTTACACAGTAGCTTTAGTATATCCATCATGTCCAGGAATCGAGCTGCTTCAGTTAGGGCTGGGAGGTCCCCCTCTGCGACAACGCACTCAGAGGTGTACAAAAAGCCAAGCAAGTGCTGAAAAACGGAGTCCTCCACATGGTCCAGAGTCACGTGTGCTGTAGCAGGGTTCTTGGACAACTCAGCGTGAAAGTAGCTGCTGCCATGGGCCAACACCACCTTGTGGGCTCTGTAGAGCTTCCCACCCACAGACACAGTCACATCGCAGAACTTCTGTCGGGTTCGGTCCTCATTCAAGAACTTGAGGAGGTTGTGACTGTGCTGAGACATAGCCAGGTGTCTGATCTGTGAGGTTGACGCTGGAACAGTTTCTGAGTTTGGAGGAGCGTTGGAGTCGAGCACGGTGCCCGGCTCTGCAGCACATTCACTGCTGGCAGTGACCTGCCTGCTGCGTTTGGGACGCAGTGGATTACAAGGTTTTTTCTTCATTGGTGAGTTGGTTGGGTGACCATGAATCACTCCTGAAAATCAGAGGATTGCAAACAGTGCTTAGATTGAACATGCATAAGTCATATCTCATTTATAACTCGTATTTGATAGCATTAGCATGTAAATGTACCTGATCTTAAAGGGTAACTTCTGTATTTTGTACCTGGACATTATTTTCATATGTTTGTGTCTGAGTTACAAATGGAAACAACAGTTTTTTTTATAATTAGTCCAGTATTGTGAGAGAGCGCTGCAGCCAGCAACAGCAAAACAGGCTCTAACCACTCTGGGCATGTTTGCACCATCAATAACATCCACTAAAAGTATTCTTGTGACAATGACAGGCTCAGGTTATTTTTTTTAAGTTTCTAAAAACATTATGAACAGGAACCTTACAGAGAAAGACCTTTTGTTTAGGAGTAAGTTCATTTTTGTTTAACCAGAAACAGACTTGAAATCATTATATGGCCAAACTCACCAAACTACATTTAAATAGAGTGATTTTATCATAGTAAAACACACCTCATTTAAAACTGACAGAAACAAAACTCACAAAAACCATCTTGCTTCCTCTTTCCATTGTACCAACAATCACCAGCTCTGGTTTGGTTGAAATAAACTCTTAATTTACACAGTCAAATGGGAAAATGCGCTTTTTTTCTATACACATTACAGTGACAGTCATGTTGTGTTTTTCATTTAACAAAAAGGCCTGTCACTGTAGACTCCTATCCGTTATGCTGTAAGATACTTATAATAACAATCTATGCCTGTCAGTGGCAGAAACAAGCATTTTTAGTAGATGTACATTGATGGTGCCAAATGCCCTGATGGGTGACACTGCAGCCTGTTCAGCCTGTGCAGGTGGCTCGCTAAATACTGGACTAATTCTTTAAAAAAATGTGGCTCCAATACATCACCGAGAAACAATAACATCGGAAAAAATGATCGAGACTGAATACCATCTAAGTTACCCTTTAATAGCACAACTGCAACCTTACAGCATAAAGCTGACCTGAGGATGATGCATGCAAAGATGCACAATAATGACTTACTGCGAACCACTGAGGTGTTTTCTCTCATGAATTACAACAAAGCAGAATGAGCAGCTAAGTGTTATGAACGCTGACCTCAATAGGCATTACAGGCCTGACGAGGATGTAATACTTATAGTGACCGCACTGATGTCCTGAATTAATTACGGTCAACACGGTCGTATTTGCAAATTGGCTCTCCACCTCAAGGACCCCCAACGTTATGTTAACAGTCTGACGGTCGGCCCCCCTCCGAGGAGAGTGTTGACAAACGACCCTTACTGCTACCCCGGAAATCGACGTATACGTCGGGTCATTTATTTGAAGCTAAATCTTACCTTAGAGACACAATCCGCGTTTATAAAGCACTGTACAATCCGTCTGAAAGAAATGATTTGGAAAATAAACGGAGGAATAATAATTTCCTGGGTATCTGTAACGCCCCACCTTCCCCATCCTCCATAAATGTCTGACACCGAAACAAAGCGCTCGCTCATTGGCTGTTCGAGCTTTTGTCCTCTGAAACTCTCGTTTAGAGACGCAAACAGAAGTAAACATTCACGAAAGACAGACAGGAATACAAACTTTGATTTCTCTGTTAAAGTACGATGTCAAAAAGTCAAACGCGAATTAAACGAAGAAGACCTGTTGTCGGGCAGTATCATAAGGTTCACGACAGGGTTCATGATAGGAGAGCATCATGGGTAATGTAGTTTATTATTGTAGGGGGACGTCAGGTAATATGGGCCTTGACTTCACTATATTACATCCATGGGTATGGTAGGAAAAATGAAGTTTTACATCTGGAGCTCTTTAAATATTTTGGCATATTTAAATATTGTTATTGCAGTGTTATTACAAATGTGCTTTATATAAAACAGGCATTTTTTTTTATCTCTTTGGTCATAGAACTTCCAGGGAAAGCCATGTCACATGTTTATTATCTCATGTTGGTAATAAGAGTACTGCAGCGACTGGTCTATTGTAACTAAACTTAATTTTAACTCCACTACATTTCTAACAGGTAGCCTAAAGTTGTAGGTGAGCACAAGGATCATGTGATGTACAATGCATTGTTATACAGTAATAGAAACCACCCAATATTATATACGATGAGTTTAATCACCTCTGTTGTGGCCAGTTACAACATTTATTCAGAAAAAAAGAGCAGATTTTTTTCCCTCATAAAAATGTTTCTCATAATTATGAGATAGTAATCTAATTAATTTAGAAAATCAGGGCAAATATATTTCTTGAGGAAAAAATATTATGCCTTATTATTGCCTTATTACATTATATATCTAAAACTTTGTAATTCTCATTAGTGATGGGTTCACATGTAGGCAGCATACAGTAATAAATTCAGAAATTCTTATTTTTCTGAATTAATAAATGTTTTGTCTTGTTAACTGAAAAAAAAAGCTTTTACCATTAGGATAATTTTACACTTTTTAAATAATGTAACACTGACAAGATCCATTCTGGCTGCATAGTAAGTACATTTACTTTTAAATTGTCAGCACATTTTGTTGATGGTACTTACCTAACTTTACTTAGTTAAATTTTGAATGCAGCACTTAAACTTGTGACAAAGTATTTTAACATTTTGATGGTGCTACTTTTAGTGAAATATTTTATGACTTTTTCCATCTCTGGTCTTTTATTCTAGTCTTTTCAGACTTTATTATATCTAAATTTTGCTTTAAATATATGTGAAAATGCACCAGCTATATTTACATACGTACACACACTTTCAAAATATAGCCTAATGATAAACTTTAGTTATTTGTATTTCACATGTTGGATCATGGACTTAAATCCTGGACTATAACGTACTGAGCATGCCACTGAGAAACTTGAGCCAGAGCAACTGCAAAACAAGTAACACTAAAAAGTACATTAAGTATTATTAACGAGCTGATTGAACGCTCTTAAAGCTCTTCGGAGAAATTACTAGTCATGACGTCAGTGACGTTTTAATGACAGAGATACCTCCTAGATTAGAATCACCAGAGTACCTCTCTCAGAGACTGGGCCTTAGTCCAGCCAACTGCTGCAGCCAAATAGTACTCAACTGAGGACACGCTCTGTAGTACACATGTACATGCATGTGCACTCGTGCATTATATGTTTACGTGCGTATTTATAGCGGAATTGTGGGAACATTTCCTTTAACAGAGAACTTAAGTACTAAAGAGAGACTAAATTGTAGTTTGTGCCTCTGCTAAGGTGAGGTTCACCATTTTTTTTAATCCAATTCAATTTGCTTTATTGTCATGAATGTTTGTAAAACAATATTGCCAAAGCCTCAGATTCTCCATCTCTCACATCCCGTGGTTTCCATCACATGGGCCATGTTGTCACTTATATAAGTGTACATTAGACTTCTTTCTGTGGAGGATTTTTGGAGTTGCTCAAATTAGCCTACTGGATGAACCCCTCCCTTTGCCAACACATTTAATGTGTAAGACATTGTAAGTGCATTAGCCTAATCCCTCCTATCTGGCTTGGATCGCTCTGAGCATTTCAGTAAACACACACATGCACAGAGGAGCAGAGCTGAGGATGGAGCTGCACACACAAGTGTTCCCCGCCTGTCTCTGACCTGAAATGAAGATATTGCCAAACATCTATTAAATTGGAGGACTTTATGAGGACAATGTTGAGATTCAGTGTGCATGTGTGGATGTTATGGTTGCTTTATGCAGGTAAAGTTATGTATGTTACAATCAGAGATGAGATTATATGCACGTTTATCTAGTCTTGCTGTGTTGTCCAACAAGTGTATAATGTGCTGCACAACATGCATTTGTACAGTTGATTTAAATTCTAGATTGATCCAAATTTTAAATTTAGCAGTTATTAACAGCATTTTACATTAATTTGTTTTTTGTTTCTCATCTTTATTCCGAAGGTTTATTTACTTTTACACACATATTTGTGACTGTATCGTGAAATTTACTGACACATATTTAAATTTTGCATGCAGTTTGAAGTAATATTGGATTGTTATTTGTCTCTCTAGGCACTTTCTCAGAGGAGAACATGAACGGATGTGAACAGCAGCCATGCCAAAATGGTGGTCTGTGTGAAAGCCACAATGGAGGTTTTAGATGCCTTTGCTCCCAACAAAGCCAAAACGGTCGCCTATATGGAGGAGAGAACTGCACAACTGCACTTTCAGGCTGTGATGGCAACCGATGTGAGAACGGAGGAATATGCTCTCCCTTACTTATTAATGATCAGCACACTTTTACATGCATCTGCCTTGCTGGCTTCACAGGCCCTAAATGCCAGAACTCCACCGTCTTCTCATTTGAGTCCAGAGGCTACATGTACATAGAGACTCAGCTACTAGACCCAGAGGCTCCTCTTAACGTGACATTCAGCTTCAAGACAACGAGAGCAGTTGGGACTCTCTTGCAGCGCAGAGTGGATGACCTGCTCCTCAGCATTGAGCTGATGGACGGGCATCTCTGCCTCCGCAGCCTGAGGGGTCAAGGCTCCAGCACGCTGGTTCAGGAGCTTCCAGAGTTTTTGTCCAGCAACAAGTGGCACATGGTGGAAGCATCACTAGGCGGTGTGGTCAGCCTCATCAGGTTACTCTGCACTGAAGGAAACTGCATCAAAGACTCCAACACTGAAGTCCAGCTGCTTAAGCAAGCCTCTGCTCTCCCCGAGCCAGGAACAGTTCGTCAGAGCCTCTTCATAGGAGCAGTTGGGGGGGACTGGGGTTCAGGCAGAGCAACGAATGACACAGACTACCAGCCAGCTTTTCTGGGCTGCTTCAGAGATGTGTTTGTAGACTCACATCTGGTGTTGCCCGCTACAGAAGATTCAGACGTGCAGGAAAACATCACAGTGGGATGCAGTGATAAAGACAAGTGTGCTGACAGCCCGTGTCAGAACCGAGGGCGCTGTGTGAGCCAGGGCTGGAGGAGCTACATGTGTGAGTGCCATAGGCCATATGAAGGGAACAACTGTGCAGAGGGTAAGATGTATACACACACACACACACACACACACACACACACACACACACACACACACACACACACACACACACACAGAGTATCTTTTCTTCCTTTTTGTCTCATTCCCCAAGGAAAACCTGAGCAAACTTAAAGAAATGTTTAAAATGACCATATGTATATCTCTCATTCAACCTGTGTTACAGTAAGTAAGAAAACTTTGCTTTCCTCAATAGTGAACGAAAAATCTGCAACATATTCTTGATGGGGTCTGTGTTTAACAACGGTAAAACTATATCAAAACGTCATTTTACAAACCCTCTCACAACTCCTGCAGTATAATTCAAGTCTCATTTAATGCAGTTTTATGCTCCTTACTTCCCAAACTGACAACCCTTACCAACCAGAGTCTGAATTGAAAGTCAAACAAATCTATGCTCTCCTGAAAGCCAGACTCCATTGACAAAAACAATAATTTTACCTCACTGAATAAAGGGGCTGCAGGTCCATCACTGCCCTGATCAGTTACTTTGTTGGTGTTATTGTGTGACTTTTGTGAAACTAATCCTTTAAAACACTAAAGTGACACAATAACACAAAATAACTAACTGATCAGGCAGGGATAGACCAGCTGCTCCCATGTTCAGCGAGGTCAAGCTATTGTTTTTGTCAGTGGATTTTGGCTTTGAAGAGAACATAGATTAAGTTTTAATTTTAGCTCAGTCTCTTGTTGCAAGGGTGTGTCTGGGAACTACTGAGCATACCACTGGATAAGTGAGACTTGGATTATACTGCACGAGACCTGTGAGAGTTTAGAAACAGATATTTTGAAACAGATTTACTGTTGTTGAATTAGATTTGCATTAAACATAATGCTTAACTGCACAAACACATATAATAAATATATAAATTATTTTGACCAATTTTGAAATGCCATGTGTGGAGTATTTTCATTAATTGCAGCATTCAAATGACACTGCTGTCAATAGAAACACTGAAAAACATGCTGTCAGAACAGGTAAAGGTCAAGTCAAGTTCAAGCTGGGTCGCGCCGGTGCAGAAATCTGCAGCTCAAAGACAGCCACGCGGCAGAATGATAAAATTAGTCAGTAGACTTAAAAGGAGCTTACAGAGCCAGTAGAAATAGCACTGTGTTCAGCCATGCAGTCATGCAACCAGGAGGCATGCGGCAACACCTGGGCTGAGGATTTAAAAAACGTGGGTTTCAACAGCTGACCTGGCACACCTTTGCATTGGCAAGTCAGGAAGTATTATTGGCTCACGCCACTTAAAGGTATTTTTATTGGTTGGTTTTCTCAGCAGCTTCTTCTTTTTAATGAACAGCTAGCACTCCTTGTTGTTAAAACAATGACCTGAATAGTCTATAAAATGTAACAACAAGCTTTTATTGTGTGAAAGATTTAGGAGCATCTATTGGCAGAAATGGTATATAATATTCATTACTATGTTTTTATTAGTTTATAATCACCTCAGAAGCGTTGTGTTTTTATTAACTTAGAATGAGCTGTTTATATACAGAGTAGGTCCTCTTCCACGGAGTCAGCAGTTGTGTTCTACAGCAGCCATGAACGGAGAAACACGGGTCATTGAGGTTTTTGCCTTGGCCACTGTAGCTCTCCTACATGCTTGGCACACAGGGGAAGCTTCAGTTTGACAACCTCACCACTAGATGCCACTAAATCCTACATACTTAACTTATAAGTTAAATTGACAACTGAAATGAAATTGAATGTTTTATTTACTAAAAGGAATAATTTGGCATTTCGGTAAAACTACTATTTGGAAATACTCCTAATTGCTTTTTGGTATGGTGACGAAAAGATCAAGAAAACCCAAAAGACACATCAGTCTGTTAAATAGCCACAGCCAAAGTAAAAATGACAAATGGCATTATGTCTCTGGCTATTTCTTGGCTGTGGATACTCTTGAAGTTACTCTACCAAGCCAAGAAATAGTCAAGGTTCAAGATTCAACACTGAGTTGCACACCAAACTGCAGTTGTAGCCCCTTTATGCTACACACACAAAAAGACCAATCGTGCATTGCTGTAGCCATTACGTGTAGCACCTATCCCCATATTATGGCTAACTGCCCTGTTTACTCCTCCATTTTTGTACAGATTAAACACAAAATATAATGAGATATTTAGTGAGCATTAGAGTTCCTGGCAGGTGGATTTTGTTACCACTGGACATAGCCACACTTCTGTTTCTTCCTTTTCCTCCTCTTTAAGCCAAGATAGTCAGCTGCTGACTGTAGCTTCATATAGAAATATGTTATTTTCCAAAATGTCATACTGTTCCTGTTACATGTGCTTTTCATTGTTTTTTGTTTAAGTTCATTCATACCCTTTCTTTCTCTTCCCTTTACCCATGCAGAGTATATCACAGCAAGGTTTGGAAGCAAAGACCTGGATAGTTACGCTTTATTCTCACTGGACAGTGACCCAGGTGATACTGTGACCATATCCATGTTCATTCGCACCAGACAGTCCAGAGGCCTGCTCCTTATCCTGGCCAACAGCACCAGCCAGTACCTCCGCCTGTGGCTGGAAGAGGGCAGGGTCAGAGTTCAGGTCAACAACTTTGAGACCCTTGTTGGACGGTCTGCGGTCAATGACGGCCATTTCCATCTAGTGACTGTGAGGCTGGAAGGAACAACGGCCACATTGTTCCAGTCAGCCCAGAACCAGGGCTCAATGTCTGTTAGGCCCATCCAGGCCCATCCTGGAGATCTGGTTTACATTGGGGGGCTTCCAGACTCAAGAGCCTCTGCTTCGTTTGGGGGCTACTTTAAAGGATGTGTCCAGGATCTGAGGATTAACAGCAAACGACTGCAGTTCTATCGCATTGCAGCTCCTGTGGAATCTTACAGCCTGGACCACCTCAGCAACGTCGCACAAGGATGTAGCAGTGACGATGCCTGCGCTGTTAGTTATATCAATGTTCTTGTGTTTATTATATTGTCTTCAATGAGCTAGTGAGATATTTTCATTCCTTCTCTTCACTAACAATAATTGAGGATACTGTAGAACTGACATGAGGGATTTTTTTTCTACTTTTTTTCTCTTTAATAGGTCAAACCCTGTCTCAACGGAGGAGTGTGTTACTCCATGTGGGACGATTTCATCTGTAATTGCCCCCCCAACACTGCAGGGCAGCGCTGTGAAGAGGTGAAATGGTGTGAACTGTCTCCCTGCCCTACCACTGCTGTTTGTCAACCCCGCTCTCAGGGCTTTGAATGTGAGTATCCTGATATCAGGACCTGTTGTTTCATTATCTGGCCAAAATGTAGCATATGAACACACTGCAAAGACTACAGTCAACAACCAAACTAGTACGTATATTCTGCACCTGTGTGAAAGGATATACCTCTACATACCAGCAGGGGGCGATAATCGTTATGCATTCAAAATAAGAAAATAAGAGGACTGACAGAATGGATTGAAGACGCCAGTTTAGCACGTTAACAGCGCAATCCAATGTTAAAAGAACAAAGGATATTTACTGGGTGTCAGCAAACAACACCACAAACAATTACGAAATGCTAAGTGGCTAAAAATATAATCTTACTATTGTTTTGACCTCACTTCCTCTTGACTTAAGCAGTCTGGGTTTTGCAAACTGTCAGGTTGCATCAGGTCTACCAGCATATCGACAGGCTTAATCATCTGAGAAACAGCTGACAAAGGCAACATGTGCCAATGGTGCTGGAAACATCACAAAAACTAGGGTGACAGATTCTCCTCAATGTCCCAGCGTTGACATCGACTTGGTATGTCAGGGCCCTTTGAGAAAACATTGTGTTAAAGTGGAAACAGACAATTTATCAACCCCCGCAGACCCCTTTAGTGACTTTATTTCTAAAATAAAAAGTGGCTGTCAGCAAATTTAATAATCTTATTCAGACCCTAAGGAAAAAAAAAACAAGAAAAATGTTTTGATATATCACATTGTAATTCATTTTCATGCATGCTGCGCAGAGTAATCATCGTCCATGGCTCTTCAACCAATAGCCAGGTCCCCCCTACACCCATTTTATATTTACCTATTATTTACTTTATTGATTCATCTAATGTTTTACTCTTATTTTTAAGTTGTTTTTCTGTTAAATTATAATTAGAGATCAAGTAAATCCACTGTGCTGAAGTTAATGAGTAATCATGTCATATAATCAGGATTTCAAAATTGGCCACAATGATGGTGACTGTGATTTTTGCCATAGTCGAGCAACCCTGTTTGATACACTTCCAAGTAATGCTGTCATTATATTAGTCTGTAGTGATAGTTACATAAATCAATCCACATTAATCTCTGTGGTTGAAGCAAATAAAAGTATCCTTCCCATCTCAAAGATTATCTTAGAATGACCAAAGAATAGGATCTATGCTCTGAATAGTGTTATGTGTGCAGCCACTGTTGTTGTTTCTGCCCCTGGCACGTGAAAATATTGCCTAGAAAAAGGATCCATATGTGTAAGTCTTTTATTATACTCGCCCATTTTTGATTTCGGTTTGTATCCACTGGAGGGACTGTGTGCGGTCTCGCTGGTGCAGGCACTGATTAATTACAGCTTGGCTGATTACAGGAGGGAACAGAGTTGAGGCAGAGATCCTGCATAGGATTCCTCTAAGACGTGGTAATCCCTGGTCAGATTAAGTCTACATGCCTGTGGAAGTTTATGATGACAAGTCCTCTTGGAGATGTCACATGTCCACATAGAGAAAAGGAGGGGAGCCGCTAATCCAGAGCAGTTGCCAGTCTAAGCCTTTTTTTCTGTGTTTTTAATGCCATCAAGTGGTCATATATTTACACATATTTAGCACATTAACTTGCTGCAGTCATGGCTTTTTCTCTACTTCTCTTTGAGTTGTTACCAACACATTTTGAGAGCACTTTATCTCTGTTCTTTTGTGAATTTGTAGATGTCACATCTACTTCATTGTTTGCTGTTCAGTCAGGAGTATTTTATGTTATTAGGAAAGACTTCTAGACTAACTTTAATTTGGAGCGCAGAACTTTTTTCTCCTGCCAGTGGGAGTAGTTACACACTCTGTGTCCTCATGATGTATGCCTGTAGGTAAGCTCACCGCATCTCATCTGCCCTCTGTAGCTCTCTGTTCATGTGTCTTTTTTCTTTTAATCCTTCCTCTGAACACAGAGTTTCATTTTTATCTAGATCATCCACTCCAGAAACATTTATACATTTCTTGGGATTTATCTTTTGCCATACCAGCTGCTGCACCACCACTACGATCTTTCCCAATTCTTTTTGTCCTTATCTTTATCTCAAAATTGTCAACATACATAGTATCAGAAGAAAACTTCAGTCATGCACATAGAAATAAAGGGAAAAAAATGCTAAGCAGTGCCAAGTACAACAAATCTAACATAAAATAAATTAATTCATCCCTCTGGCTGCTTAAAATGCATCATTTCTAGTGTACATGCATGGTAAAGTCAGCATGGATGCCTGACACCAAAACTCTGCTAATACAGAGAGCGTTCCCTGGCATGGATTGGACTGTCATGGACTGTGTGAACTTGCTTGCCAAGGGGCTTGCACGTTGTGGATGATCATTTATATGTGAAAGTTCAGCACTTAATGCCCCTTTAAATCTTGTCTTTGGTTACCTCCAGTGGTTTATGCAGTGATGTACAGGTTTAGTTTAGGACACTACAAGGCTTTTTGATATGTTTTATTATTTGTAATTTTGTTTTTTGCAAAACAGTGTTCAGGCACTCATTAAGTCTCTTTTATTTCTCTCCTTTAGGTTTGTCTAACGTGACATTTCGGGTTGAAAGCAGCATTTTGCACTACAGGAGCAACGGGAAGATTAAGCGCAGTCTCAACAGTGTCTCCCTCAGCCTCCGCACAAGACAGTCCACTGCCACCTTACTGCATGCACAGAAGGACTCACACTACCTCACTGTCTCCCTCCTAGACTCTCATGTGGTCCTGGAGCTCCAGTCTGGGGCTGACAAGGATCCCCTCAAGGTGACAGTTAGAAGCCCAAGTTTAGTCAGTGATGGAGAGTGGCACACTGTGGAGCTCAGTATGGAGAGCCAGACACCCCAGACCTCCAGGTGGATCATGACTGTGGATGGAGGCAAAAAGGAGCCAGGAATGTCCAAATCAGCCACTGGGGACTTGGATTTTCTTCAGGAGGGAGCAGACATCTTCCTTGGGGGACTGAGCCTGGATGCTGGAGTAAACCTGTCTGGCTGTCTGGGCCCAGTGGAGATTGGAGGTCTTGCTCTTCCTTTGCACTTGGACACAGAGTTGAACCTCCCCAGACCTCAGGAGGAGCAGTTTGTTAGGATCAATAGTGATGCTGCCCCACGTTATGGCTGCTGGGGAGCCAGTGTGTGTGCACCAAACCCTTGCAAGAACGAGGGCACGTGTGAGGACCTGTTTGACCTGCACCATTGCACATGTCCCTCTGAATGGATGGGCCCACTGTGTCAAGACCGAACTGACACCTGCATCTCTAGCCCCTGCATCTACGGTAACTGCATCGACCTACCTGGGGGATTCGAGTGTTTGTGTGAGCCGGGGTACAGTGGTAAACAGTGTGAAGTAGAAGTCGATATGTGTGAAAACAGTAATTGCAGCGAAGGCTCCACGTGCCTCAAAGGTCTCCAGAGCTACGCGTGCCTCTGCCCTCAAAATCTGACGGGCCAATACTGCGAGTGAGTTCATCCACAGTTTATTAATATCTCTTTGACACCAAACTTACCGTAGTACTCACCTGTATTAAGCTGACAAGCTCTGAGCTGTACTGATATACAAACTGGTGTCTTACAGGGAGAAAATTCCTGAAATCCCATGGTACATTGAGACAAATCCGTGAGTGACTACTAAAACATTTCCATTGTTTTACTAAAGCATGTGAATATTCCATATATATTATTCCACCAGTACCAAAATGGAGGGCATTCACATGTTCTTTTGTCTTTTCAGACTTCCTCAGTTGCCTGTATCTACATGCACAGGTACAAGGTGGAACTACAGCTGCTTTAATGGAGGGAACTGCTCTGAAGCAGACAACACCTGCTACTGCCTGCCTGGTTTCACGGGACAGTGGTAGGACATACATAATAATATTTAATCTTCTTTGCTGACCTTGAGGTTTCTCAACCCTGGGGTCAGCACCTAAAGGCCCCACATGGGGTCGTTAGATATCCTCAGATATGATTTACTGCATATGGCACCTCAGTCATACACTTTTAAATTAAATGTACTAGAATTGTTTATTAGTATTTAAACGTAGCATAACTGCCATGAGATTGATTTGTGAAAAATAAGGGTCGGAAAATAATTACCTAACGGTTTAGACCCCCTAAGTTCAACATCAGTGTTGTTATTGATGGGAGCTATGGTCTGAAAAAGCAAACAAACAAAAAAAGAATAGGTAGAAAACTCCCACTGCTTCCTGCCTAGCACCAAACTACAGACAGACATAGTTAGTCACTACCATTTAAACACTTGACAGTGCAAGCTATCCACTGTCTGCAGGTTGGCTCAGTTGATGTAATGTATCTTTAGCTATGCAGAGAATTGTGAGTCAGAGTAACCAGAACAGCATGCTGGCTTGCATACTCAGTGTTGGGATTCTACTTTTGAAGCATCATTTTGCAAGCTACACATTATTTTACACCAGAGAAAAAATGAACTACAACAAAGCTAACCTCAGGAGGAATCCAGTTAACTAAAGCGACTTTGAAAAAGTAGTTCAAAAAATCTTGTAAAAAAAAAAAAAAAAAGACAACTAACTAAAATGACAATGTACACCTGGAAAAAAATACAACAAAATATCGTACAAAAAATGTCACATGCCAGCAAAAAAATGCATTGCTATTGAGTTGATTGCAGAAAAGTGTTCACTTGTTCACAGGTCATACATAAACAAAACAACAACAAGAAATACCCTCCTATTTATGGGAAAGTCAAAGGAAACTCAGCTTTGGACTTTTATATGAATTGTATTAAAATATCAACCATAGTATAGTTTGCCATAAAAAAATCCATTAAAAGTCATCGTGTAAGTAAAACATGAGAAAACATGTAAAACATGTCATAGTATAGATTGTCATAAAAGTTTTAATAGGCCTATAAGATGCTGTCATGGTAGAGTATATGATAAAAAGTCATAGTATATCATAAAAGTCATAGTATAGTATGTCAGAAGAAAAGTCATAGTATATTACATAAAACTATGTCAGATAAAAGTCACAGTATAGTATCATGTCATGAAGAAGTCCCAAAAATGTAATACAAATGTAATAGTATATAATATGAAAAACAATCATACTTGGCTTATATGTGATAAACAAAAGTCACAATATAGTTTGTCTATGTGACTAAAACAAAGTCATAGTGTAGTTTGTGGCAAAAACTCATGGAATAAAATGTCTACAAAAGTATTTAAAATGTGGTTAAAAAAGTCATTGTATAGAATGTTTTGAGAAAAGTCATAATATACTATGTCATAAAAATCCTACTATATTATGTGATGAAGAAAGTCATAGTATACTATGTGATCAGGAAGTCATGAAAAAGTAATTAAAAGTGTAAAAAAAAGTTATGTATACATTGTCATTAAATGTAGAGTAGGCCAATAGTATGTCATAAAAAGCCATAATACAGTGTCATTAAAAGTCACAGGAGAAAAATTGTTGTTGAAAAAACACACACAGGAATTTGTATTTATGGAAGTTATAGTATAGTATGTGATAAAAAAGTCATACTGTAGTTTATCATAAAAGTCATAGTATAGTACGTCATTTAAAAAAAGTCATAGTATATTTTCACATAATAGTATGTCACCAGACCCCTTATGATGAATGACACAAATGGTCCAAAGTTTCCCTCGCCCATGGGTGGGTCACCCATGGGGCCCAGCCAGGCAAAGCCCAAAGAGGCAACATGGCACCTCCTTCCCGTGGGCTTACCATCCATAGGAGGGAACAAAGGGGTCGGGTGCGCTGTGAGTTGGGTGGCAGCCGAAGGCGGGGACCATGGCGGTCGGATCCTCGGCTGCAGAAGCTAGCTCTAGGGACGTGGAATGTCACCTCTCTGGTGGGGAAGGAGCCTGAACTGGTGCACGAGGTTGAGAAGTTCTGACTAGATATAGTCGGCCTCACCTCGACACATAGCTTGGGCTCTGGAACCAGTCTTCTCGAGAGGGGTTGGACTCTCTTCCACTCTGGAGTTGCCACTGGTGAGAGGTGCCGGGCAGGGGTGGCAATACTTATTGCCCTCCGGCTGGGTGCCTGTATGTTGGAGTTTACCCTGGTGAACGAGAAGGTAGCCTCCCTCAGCCTTCGGGTGGGGGGATGGATCCTGACTGTTGTTTCTGCCTATGGTCCAAACAGCAGGTCAGAGTATCCACCCTTTTTGGAGTCCTTAGAGGGAGTGCTCCTTCTGGGGACTCCTTCGTTCTGCTGGGGGACTTCAACGCTCACGTTGGCAGCGACAGTGAGACCTGGCAGGGCGTGATCGGGAGTAATGGCCCCCCTGATCTGAACCCGAGTGGTGTTTTGTTATTGGACTTCTGTGCTCACCACAGATTGTCCATAACAAACACCATGTTCAACCATAAGGGTGTCCATATGTGCACTTGGCATCAGGACACCCTAGGCTGCAGTTCGATGATCGACTTTGTAGTCATGTCGTTGGACTTGCGGCCGCATGTCTTGGACTCTCGGCTGAAGAGAGGGGCGGAGCTGTCACCGATCACCACCTGGTGGTGAGTTGGGTCTGATGGTGGGGGAGGATGGCGGTCAGACCTGGCAGACCCAAGCGCATTGTGAGGGTCTGCTGGGAACGTCTGGCAGAGTCTCCCGTCCCCATCAGGGAAAGCTTCGACCATGTCCCAGGGGAGGCGGGGACATTGAGTCCCAGTGGGCCATGTTCTATGCCTCCGTTGTTGAGGCGGCCGATTGGTGCTGTGGCCGTAAGGTGGTTGGTGCCTGTTGTGGCAGCAACACCTGAACTCGATGGTGGACACCGGTGGTGAGGGATGCTGTCAAGCTGAAGAAGGAGTCCTGCCGGGCCTTCTTAGCCTGTTGGACCCTGGAGGCAGCAGACAGGTACCGGCAGGCCAAGCGGAGTGCAGCTACGGCGGTTGCCGAACCAAAAACCTGGGCATGGGAGGAGTTTGGTGGGGCCATGAAGAACAACTTCCGGACAGCTTTGAAGAGGTTCTGGACAACCATTCGGCGTTTCAGGCAGTGCCCTGTCAACACTGTGTACGGTGGGGATGGTGCGCTGCTGACCTCGACGCGGGACGTTGTGGATCGGTGGAAGGAATACTTCGAAGACCTCCTCAATCCCACCGACACGCCTTCCGGTGAGGAAGCAGGGCCTGGGGACTCGGGAGTGGGCTCTCCCATCTCTGGGGCTGAGGTTGCCTAGGTGTCAAAAAGCTCCTTGGTGGCAGGGCCCCGGGGGTGGATGAGAGAGAGAGAGATGAGAGCCGGAGCTTGGTCCACATTGCCGGCAGTAAGTCAGACTTGTTTCCAGTGAATGTTGGACTCTGCCCTTTGTCACCTGTTCATAACTTTTATGGACAGAATTTCTAGCCGCAGCCAGGGCGTTGACGGGGACTGGTTTAGTGACCTCAGGATTGGGTCGCTGCTTTTTGCAGATGATGTGGTCCTGTTGGCTTCATTAGGGTAGGACCTTCAGCTCTTGCTGGATCAGTTCGCAGCCGAGTGTGAAGCGGCCAGAATGAGAATCAGCACCTCCAAATCCGAGGCCATGGTTCTCAGACGGAAAAGGGTGGAGTGCCCTCTCCAGATCGGGGAGGAGATCCTGCCCCAAGTGGAGGAGTTTAAGTACCTCGGGGTCTTGTTCACGAGTGAGGGATGGATGGAGCGGGAGATTGAAAGGCGGATCGGTGTGGCGTCTGCAGTAATGCGGACTCTGCACCAATCTGTTGTGGTGAAGAGGGAGCTGAGCCAAAAGGCAAAGCCCTGATTTACCGGTCAATCTTTGTTCCTTCCCTCACCTATGGTACACGAGCTTTGGGTAGTGACCGAAAGAACAAGGTCGCGGGTACAAGCAGCTGAAAAGTGAGCTTCCTCCCTAAGGTGGCTGGGCTCTCCCTTATAGATAGGGTGAGAAGCTTGGTCATCCGGGAGTAGTTTGGAGTAGAGCCGCAGCTCGTTGAGAAGAGCCTGATGAGGTGGCTCGGGCATCTAATTAGGATGCCTCAGCGATGCCTCCCTGGTGAGGTGTTCAGGGCACGTCCTACCGGTAGGAGGCCCCAGGGAAGACCCAGGACACGCTGGAGAGACTGTCTCCCAGCCGGCCTGGGAACGCCTTGGGATCCCCTGGGAAAAGCTAGACGAAGTGGCCGGGGAGAGAGAAGTCTGGGCTTCCGTGCTTAGGCTGCTGCCCCTGTGACCCGACCCCAGATAAGCGGCAGACAATGGATGGATGGATGGAGAATGTCATGAAAAGTCCAAAAAAGTCATCATATACTATGTTATGGAGAAATCCTCAAAAATCTAACACATGGGTCAAAATTTAAAGCAGCCCTACAGTATGTGATAAACAAAAGTAACAGTGCAGTTCGTCAATGTGATTTTAAAAAGTCATGGTATAGTATGTCATAAAATTGTCATAAGAAGTCATAGTATAAAATGCGATGACACAACTCATGGAATAATATGTCTTTAGTATGTGATAAAAATCGTCTTGGTATAAAATGTCATTAAAAAAGTAATTGAAAATGTAAAAAGAAAAATGGTCATAGTATAGAATATTATAAAAGAATTAGAAGGCCTACAGTGTGTTTTAAAAGTCATCATACTATATAACATAAAAACACACCGTATAGTATGTCAAACAAAAATCATAGTATAGTTTGCCATTAAAATATCATAAACAAGTGTCAAGAAAATAGAAGTATACTGTGTCATAAGAAAGGGCATTAAAAAGTAATTGTATAGTATGTGATAGAATGGTTGTAGTATAGTATGTTGTCAATGAGTCACTAAAGAGTATGTAAGAGTTTGTAGTATAAAATGTCGTAAAAGTTATAGAGATAATGTGTCAAAACAAGTTATTGTATATTGTGTCATAAAAAAGTATTGTATGTGATAAAAGTCATAGTTACAGTATAGTATGTTGTCCAAATTTGCATCAAAAAAGTCATGCTATAGCATGTCGTCCAAAGTAGTGTAAAAAAAATCATAGTATGGCATTAGTATGGCATTTTGTCCAAATGGCAAAAAAAAGTCATACATCGTCCAAAATAGCTTGAAAAGTTAATGTGAAGTATGTCTTCAAAAATAGCATAAAAAAAGTCTAAATGTATCATGTCGACAAAAGAAAATAAAGTCAAAGTACAGTATGTGTATAAAACTTCTCAAAAGGGCATAGTTTATTATGTAAAAAAAAAAAATCACAGTGTAGCATTTCGAAAAACAGTCATGTAAAGAAACTGCTGTGCATGTCATCGTATAGAATTACAAAAAAACCTGAGAAAAAATCATAATATATCACATAAGATAGCAGTTAAAACAGTCATAGTATAGCAGGTCAAAACAGGTTCTTCTGTAGCCTGTCCAAAAAACTTCTAATATGGTCACAGTATAGTATGTTTACCAAAAAAGTAATAGCATAGCATGCCGGAAAAAATATAATAATTTATTCACTTGCATGTTGAAAATGGTCATAGTATAGCGCGTTGAGAAAAGTCTTAGTGTGGTACATTACATACATATTTTTTTTTATTATATCATGTTTAATATACCATGTCAAATAAAGTCATATGTCATATATGGCACAGTATATTATGTTACATTACATGTAGTTACTTGGCTTATGTTTTACATTCTGCCTTTCCTTTTTTAATTTTTTATTCTGTGCTCATGTTTCTTTCCAGGTGTGAGAAGGATGTGGATGAATGTGTCTCCGAACCATGTATGAACGGAGGCTTCTGTATCAACTATGTGAACAGTTTTGAGTGTGTGTGCGATATGAATCACTCAGGAGTACACTGCCAAATGGATGTCAGCGACTTTTATCTGTACCTCTTCTTGGGTCTGTGGCAGAACCTCTTCCAGCTGCTGTCGTACCTTGTCATGCGCCTTGATGATGAGCCAGAGATTGAGTGGGGATTCCACATCAATGATTAGGCCCCTTATTGTCTACTATATTAAACTGGACAAAACTTTGTGGACCCTAAATGGACTATATTTGAACAAATTTAGTACTGAAAATCATGTAATGTGTTACAAAAGCAGGTTTCTGATGCTACATACTAAAAACAGGATCATTCAGCTTTTTCTGGTTTTTAACGTTAAAGCGATAGTTTGGAGCTTTTCAAAGTGGGATTGTATGAGATTGTTGTGATCATTTTTCTTGATGAAGTTAAACCCACGTCACCTTTTTTTTTAAATCTCACCTCAATAAATGAGTTAACAGGAAGAAATAGGGAACAACTGCACTTAATATACATCATGTGTTAAATTGTATATGACTACATCTAGTGTCCCGAGAAGGTTAGTCATAGAAATGTGTCTGTTGTAAACAGATTTACGTGGTGATAAATATTGTATATTTCTCCACATTGATACAGTACATTTTTACGTGTGATCTGGTTCTCATACTGAAAACCACAAATTAGAGAGTTTGTCTTGTGCCTTAAATTTACTCTTTTTTTCTGGAGCACTGATTTCTAATCTGTGTAAGTATGTTTTATAACTGTTAAGCGACAGACTCACATGCAGTTACAATCTATTGGATATGAATAAAATACCTGTGTATAGCAAGGAAGTTGTGTGTTTACAAATGTGCACGTACCCAAATGAAGTGATGGAGGCTATTCTGCATGCAATGCAAACAGTACAGGATCTGTATGATCAAAGCATAATATAAATGTTATGAAATGTCTGCACTCATTTAAGTTACATAATTATGTATTAAAGTCATCAAAAAGTCAAAGAATTGTATGTGTAAAAGTCATAATACAGTATGACAAAAATAAGTCTTAAAAAACATAGCATAGCATGTTGTCCAAAATCGTGTCAATAAGTCATACTAAAGCACGTCGTCCAAAATCCTGCAAAAAAGTCATACTATGTCACAGTGGTTCTCAAACGTAACTCATTTATGTACCCCCTTTGAAATATTTTTTCAGCCAACAACCCCCTGACCAGCGCAAAACATTTTTGGTAGAAAAAAAGTAGTACAACACAGCGGTGTGCCATCACTGTCTGATTTGTTAGACAATACGTTAACTGAAAAAGAATAACTTTCAAATTTGGGGGTTGCAACTCTGACGTAAATCCCTAATCCCGTAAAACATGTCGTTTTTAATCATTTCTTAAAGGTGCTGAATTATAACGTTAATGGCCCTTTTTTTCTAACTTCATATGATATGAGGCATCTCTGCAAGCTATATGTTGTTTTAAGCCATTTTCATGACGTCAAAATTTGACATGTTTTGACATACTGCCATTTTTGCCAAAAATGCTAAATCATGATGTTTTTGACCTTTTTTTTTGCCTTTATCTCCAATTTCTATACTATGCTGTGTCTCTACAAGGTATATTTTGTTGTTTTAAGCAATTTCATGCCATGTCAAAATTTGACATTTTTTGACACACTGTACTATTGCATACATTATTACATTCAATGTAATGGCATGTCATAATATTTTATGCCATTTTGAGGTGTTTTCAGCTGTTTTTGGAACATGTCAAATTTTGACATTTTTGCCATACTATAGCCTTGCTTTTTTGGTCATTTTTTCGACATGCTAAATTATGCTGTTTTTCATCGTTTTCGCAAATTTAAATGCTACGGCGTGTCTCAGCAGACTATTTTAAGCCATTTTGAGGTGTTTTCAGCTGTTTTTGGAACATGTCAAATTTTGACATTTTTCGCCATACTATAGCCTTGCTTTTTTGGTCATTTTTTTGACGTGCCAAATTATGGTGTTTTGGGCCTTTTTCGCAAATTTAAATGCTATGGCATGTCTCAGCACGCTATTCTATGCCATTTTGAGGTGTTTTCAGCTGATTTGAAACATGTCAAATTTTGACATTTTTGCCATACTACAGCCTTGCTTTTTTGGTCATTTTTTCGACATGCCAAAATATGCTGTTTTTGATCGTTTTCACACATTTAAATGCTATGGCGTGTCTCAGCAGCTTATTTTATGCCATTTTGAGGTGTTTTCAGGAGTTTTTGGAACATGTCAAATTTTGACATTTTTGCAATACTATAGCCTTGCTTTTTTGGTCATTTTTTCGACATGCCAAATTGTGGTGTTTGGGGCCTTTTTCATCAATTTAAATGCTATGGCGTGTCTCAGCAGACTATTTTAAGCCATTTTGAGGTGTTTTCAGCTGTTTTTGAAACATGTCAAATTTTGACATTTTTGCCATACTATAGCCTTGCTTTTTTGGTCATTTTTTCGACATGCTAAATTATGCTGTTATTGATCGTTTTCGCAAATTTAAGTGCTATGGCGTGTCTCAGCAGACTATTTTATGTCATTTTGAAGTGTTTTCAGCTGTTTTTGAAACATGTCAAATTTTGACATTTTCGCCATACTATAGCCTTGCTTTCTTGGTCATTTTTTCGACATGCCAAATTATGGTGTTTTGGGCCTTTTTCATCAATTTAAATGCTATGGCGTGTCTCAGCAGACTATTTTAAGCCATTTTGAGGTGTTTTCAGCTGTTTTTGGAACATGTCAAATTTTGACATTTTTGCCATACTATAGCCTTGCTTTCTTGGTCATGTTTTGGACATGCCAAATTATGGCGTTTTGGGTCTTTTTCGCAAATTTAAATGCTATGGCGTGTCTCAGCACGCTATTTTATGCCATTTTGAGGTGTTTTCAGCTGTTTTTGGAACATGTCAAATTTTGACATTTTCGCCATACTATAGCCTTGCTTTCTTGGTCATTTTTTCAACATGCCAAATTATGGTGTTTGGGGCCTTTTTCATCAATTTAAATGCTATGGCGTGTCTCAGCAGACTATTTTAAGCCATTTTGAGGTGTTTTCAGCTGTTTTTGAAACATGTCAAATTTTGACATTTTTGCCATACTATAGCCTTGCTTTTTTGGTCATTTTTTCGACATGCTAAATTATGCTGTTTTCATCGTTTTCGCAAATTTAAATGCTATGGCGTGTCTCAGCAGACTATTTTATGCCATTTTGAGGTGTTTTCAGCTGTTTTTGAAACATGTCAAATTTTGACATTTTTGCCATACTATAGCCTTGCTTTTTTGGTCATTTTTTCGACATGCTAAATTATGCTGTTTTTGATCATTTTCGCAAATTTAAGTGCTATGGCGTGTCTCAGCAGACTATTTTATGTCATTTTGAAGTGTTTTCAGCTGTTTTTGAAACATGTCAAATTTTGACATTTTCGCCATACTATAGCCTTGCTTTTTTGGTCATTTTTTCGACATGCCAAAATATGTTGTTTTTCATCGTTTTCGCAAATTTAAATGCTATGGCGTGTCTCAGCAGACTATTTTATGCCATTTTGAGGTGTTTTCAGCTGTTTTTGGAACATGTCAAATTTTGACATTTTTGCCATACTATAGCCTTGCTTTTTTGGTCATTTTTTCGACATGCCAAAATATGCTGTTTTTCATCGTTTTCGCAAATTTAAATGCTATGGCGTGTCTCAGCAGACTATTTTCTGCCATTTTGAGGTGTTTTCAGCTGTTTTTGGAACATGTCAAATTTTGACATTTTTGCCATACTATAGCCTTGCTTTTTTGGTCATTTTTTCGACATGCTAAATTATGCTGTTTTTCATCGTTTCATAAATTTAAATGCTATGGCGTGTCTCAGCAGACTGTTTTATGCCATTTTGAGGTGTTTTCAGCTGTTTTTGGAACATGTCAAATTTTGACATTTTTGCCATACTATAGCCTTGCTTTCCTGGTCATTTTTTCGACATGCCAAATTATGGTGTTTTGGGCCTTTTTCGTAAATTTAATTGCTATGGCGTGTCTCAGCAGACTGTTTTAAGCCATTTTGAGGTGTTTTCAGCTGTTTTTGAAACATGTCAAATTTTGACATTTTTGCCATACTATAGCCTTGCTTTTTTGGTCATCTTTTCGACATGCTAAATTATGCTGTTTGGGGCCTTTTTCGTAAATTTAAATGCTATGGCGTGTCTCAGCAGACTATTTCATGTCATTTTGAAGTGTTTTCAGCTGTTTTTGAAACATGTCAAATTTTGACATTTTCGCCATACTATAGCCTTGCTTTTTGGTCATTTTTTCGACATGCCAAAATATGCTGTTTTTCATCATTTTCGCAAATTTAAATGCTATGGCGTGTCTCAGCAGACTATTTTATGTCATTTTGAAGTGTTTTCAGCTGTTTTTGGAACATGTCAAATTTTGACATTTTTGCCATACTATAGCCTTGCTTTCTTGGTCATTTTTTCGACATGCTAAATTATGCTGTTTTTCATCGTTTTCGCAAATTTAAATGCTATGGCGTGTCTCAGCAGACTATTTTATGCCATTTTGAGGTGTTTTCAGCTGTTTTTGAAACATGTCAAATTTTGACATTTTTGCCATACTATAGCCTTGCTTTTTTGGTCATTTTTTCGACATGCTAAATTATGCTGTTTTTGATCATTTTCGCAAATTTAAGTGCTATGGCGTGTCTCAGCAGACTATTTTATGTCATTTTGAAGTGTTTTCAGCTGTTTTTGAAACATGTCAAATTTTGACATTTTCGCCATACTATAGCCTTGCTTTTTTGGTCATTTTTTCGACATGCCAAAATATGCTGTTTTTCATCGTTTTCGCAAATTTAAATGCTATGGCGTGTCTCAGCAGACTATTTTCTGCCATTTTGAGGTGTTTTCAGCTGTTTTTGGAACATGTCAAATTTTGACATTTTTGCCATACTATAGCCTTGCTTTTTTGGTCATTTTTTCGACATGCCAAAATATGCTGTTTTTCATCGTTTTCGCAAATTTAAATGCTATGGCGTGTCTCAGCAGACTATTTTCTGCCATTTTGAGGTGTTTTCAGCTGTTTTTGGAACATGTCAAATTTTGATATTTTTGCCATACTATAGCCTTGCTTTTTTGGTCATTTTTTCGACATGCTAAATTATGCTGTTTTTCATCGTTTTCGCAAATTTAAATGCTATGGCGTGTCTCAGCAGACTATTTTATGTCATTTTGAAGTGTTTTCAGCTGTTTTTGAAACATGTCAAATTTTGACATTTTCGCCATACTATAGCCTTGCTTTTTTGGTCATTTTTTCGACATGCCAAAATATGCTGTTTTTCATCATTTTCGCAAATTTAAATGCTATGGCGTGTCTCAGCAGACTATTTTATGCCATTTTGAGGTGTTTTCAGCTGTTTTTGAAACATGTCAAATTTTGACATTTTCGCCATACTATAGCCTTGCTTTCTTGGTCATTTTTTCGACATGCCAAATTATGGTGTTTGGGGCCTTTTTCATCAATTTAAATGCTATGACGTGTCTCAGCAGACTATTTTATGTCATTTTGAAGTGTTTTCAGCTGTTTTTGAAACATGTCAAATTTTGACATTTTTGCCATACTATAGCCTTGCTTTTTTGGTCATTTTTTCGACATGCTAAATTATGCTGTTTTTGATCGTTTTCGCAAATTTAAATGCTATGGCGTGTCTCAGCAGACTATTTTATGTCATTTTGAAGTGTTTTCAGCTGTTTTTGAAACATGTCAAATTTTGACATTTTCGCCATACTATAGCCTTGCTTTTTTGGTCATTTTTTCGACATGCCAAAATATGCTGTTTTTCATCGTTTTCGCAAATTTAAATGCTATGGCGTGTCTCAGCAGACTATTTTATGCCATTTTGAGGTGTTTTCAGCTGTTTTTGGAACATGTCAAATTTTGACATTTTTGCCATACTATAGCCTTGCTTTTTTGGTCATTTTTTCGACATGCCAAAATATGCTGTTTTTCATCGTTTTCGCAAATTTAAATGCTATGGCGTGTCTCAGCAGACTATTTTCTGCCATTTTGAGGTGTTTTCAGCTGTTTTTGGAACATGTCAAATTTTGACATTTTTGCCATACTATAGCCTTGCTTTTTTGGTCATTTTTTCGACATGCTAAATTATGCTGTTTTTGATCGTTTTTGCAAATTTAAATGCTATGGCATGTCTCAGCAGACTATTTTAAGTCATTTTGAAGTGTTTTCAGCTGTTTTTGAAACATGTCAAATTTTGACATTTTCGCCATACTATAGCCTTGCCTTTGTGGTCATTTTTTCGACATGCTAAAATATGCTGTTTTTGATCGTTTTCGCAAATTTAAATGCTATGGCGTGTCTCAGCAGACTATTTTATGCCATTTTGAGGTGTTTTCAGCTGTTTTTGGAACATGTCAAATTTTGACATTTTTGCCATACTATAGCCTTGCTTTTTTGGTCATTTTTTCGACATGCCAAATTATGGTGTTTTGGGCCTTTTTCGTAAATTTAATTGCTATGGTGTGTCTCAGCACGCTATTTTATGCCATTTTGAGGTGTTTTCAGCTGTTTTTGGAACATGTCAAATTTTGACATTTTTGCCATACTATAGCCTTGCTTTCTTGGTCATTTTTTCGACATGCCAAAATATGCTGTTTTTCATCGTTTTCATCAATTTAAATGCTATGGCGTGTCTCAGCAGACTATTTAAAGCCATTTTGAGGTGTTTTCAGCTGTTTTTGAAACATGTCAAATTTTGACATTTTTGCCATACTATAGCCTTGCTTTTTTGGTCATTTTTTCGACATGCCAAAATATGCTGTTTTTCATCATTTTCAAATTTAAATGCTATGGCGTGTCTCAGCAGACTATTTTATGTCATTTTGAGGTGTTTTCAGCTGTTTTTGGAACATGTCAAATTTTGACATTTTTGCCATACTATAGCCTTGCTTTCTTGGTCATTTTTTCGACATGCTAAATTATGCTGTTTTTCATCGTTTTCGCAAATTTAAATGCTATGGCGTGTCTCAGCAGACTATTTTATGCCATTTTGAGGTGTTTTCAGCTGTTTTTGAAACATGTCAAATTTTGACATTTTTGCCATACTATAGCCTTGCTTTTTTGGTCATTTTTTCGACATGCTAAATTATGCTGTTTTGATCATTTTCATAAATTTAAATGCTATGGCGTGTCTCAGCAGACTATTTTATGTCATTTTGAAGTGTTTTCAGCTGTTTTTGAAACATGTCAAATTTTGACATTTTTGCCATACTATAGCCTTGCTTTTTGGTCATTTTTTCGACATGCCAAAATATGCTGTTTTTCATCGTTTTCGCAAATTTAAATGCTATGGCGTGTCTCAGCAGACTATTTTATGCCATTTTGAGGTGTTTTCAGCTGTTTTTGGAACATGTCAAATTTTGACATTTTTGCCATACTATAGCCTTGCTTTTTTGGTCATTTTTTCGACATGCCAAAATATGCTGTTTTTCATCGTTTTCGCAAATTTAAATGCTATGGCGTGTCTCAGCAGACTATTTTCTGCCATTTTGAGGTGTTTTCAGCTGTTTTTGGAACATGTCAAATTTTGACATTTTTGCCATACTATAGCCTTGCTTTTTTGGTCATTTTTTCGACATGCTAAATTATGCTGTTTTTCATCGTTTTCGCAAATTTAAATGCTATGGCGTGTCTCAGCAGACTATTTTATGTCATTTTGAAGTGTTTTCAGCTGTTTTTGAAACATGTCAAATTTTGACATTTTCGCCATACTATAGCCTTGCTTTTTTGGTCATTTGTTCGACATGCCAAAATATGCTGTTTTTCATCATTTTCGCAAATTTAAATGCTATGGCGTGTCTCAGCAGACTATTTTATGCCATTTTGAGGTGTTTTCAGCTGTTTTTGGAACATGTCAAATTTTGACATTTTTGCCATACTATAGCCTTGCTTTCTTGGTCATTTTTTCGACATGCCAAATTATGGTGTTTTGGGCCTTTTTCGTAAATTTAATTGCTATGGCGTGTCTCAGCAGACTATTTTATGCCATTTTGAGGTGTTTTCAGCTGTTTTTGAAACATGTCAAATTTTGACATTTTTGCCATACTATAGCCTTGCTTTTTTGGTCATTTTTTCGACATGCCAAAATATGCTGTTTTTCATCGTTTTCGCAAATTTAAATGCTATGGCGTGTCTCAGCAGACTATTTTATGCCATTTTGAGGTGTTTTCAGCTGTTTTTGGAACATGTCAAATTTTGACATTTTTGCCATACTATAGCCTTGCTTTTTGGTCATTTTTCGACATGCCAAAATATGCTGTTTTTCATCGTTTTCACAAATTTAAATGCTATGGCGTGTCTCAGCAGACTATTTTCTGCCATTTTGAGGTGTTTTCAGCTGTTTTTGGAACATGTCAAATTTTGACATTTTTGCCATACTATAGCCTTGCTTTTTTGGTCATTTTTTCGACATGCTAAATTATGCTGTTTTTCATCGTTTTCGCAAATTTAAATGCTATGGCGTGTCTCAGCAGACTATTTTATGTCATTTTGAAGTGTTTTCAGCTGTTTTTGAAACATGTCAAATTTTGACATTTTCGCCATACTATAGCCTTGCTTTTTTGGTCATTTGTTCGACATGCCAAAATATGCTGTTTTTGATCATTTTCGCAAATTTAAATGCTATGGCGTGTCTCAGCAGACTATTTTATGCCATTTTGAGGTGTTTTCAGCTGTTTTTGGAACATGTCAAATTTTGACATTTTTGCCATACTATAGCCTTGCTTTTTTGGTCATTTTTTCGACATGCCAAAATATGCTGTTTTTCATCGTTTTTCAAATTTAAATGCTATGGCGTGTCTCAGCAGACTATTTCAAGCCATTTTGAGGTGTTTTCAGCTGTTTTTGGAACATGTCAAATTTTGACATTTTTGCCATACTATAGCCTTGCTTTTTTGGTCATTTTTTCGACATGCCAAAATATGCTGTTTTTCATCATTTTCGCAAATTTAAATGCTATGGCGTGTCTCAGCAGACTATTTTATGCCATTTTGAGGTGTTTTCAGCTGTTTTTGAAACATGTCAAATTTTGACATTTTTGCCATACTATAGCCTTGCTTTTTTGGTCATTTTTTCGACATGCTAAATTATGCTGTTTTGGGTCTTTTTCGCAAATTTAAATGCTATGGCGTGTCTCAGCAGACTATTTTATGTCATTTTGAAGTGTTTTCAGCTGTTTTTGAAACATGTCAAATTTTGACATTTTCGCCATACTATAGCCTTGCTTTTTTGGTCATTTTTTCGACATGCCAAAATATGCTGTTTTTCATCGTTTTTAAAATTTAAATGCTATGGCGTGTCTCAGCAGACTATTTTATGCCATTTTGAGGTGTTTTCAGCTGTTTTTGGAACATGTCAAATTTTGACATTTTGCCATACTATAGCCTTGCTTTTTTGGTCATTTTTTCGACATGCCAAAATATGCTGTTTTTCATCGTTTTCGCAAATTTAAATGCTATGGCGTGTCTCAGCAGACTATTTTCTGCCATTTTGAGGTGTTTTCAGCTGTTTTTGGAACATGTCAAATTTTGACATTTTTGCCATACTATAGCCTTGCTTTTTTGGTCATTTTTTCGACATGCTAAATTATGCTGTTTTTGATCGTTTCATAAATTTAAATGCTATGGCGTGTCTCAGCAGACTATTTTATGTCATTTTGAAGTGTTTTCAGCTGTTTTTGAAACATGTCAAATTTTGACATTTTGCCATACTATAGCCTTGCTTTTTGGTCATTTTTTCGACATGCCAAAATATGCTGTTTTTCATCATTTTCGCAAATTTAAATGCTATGGCGTGTCTCAGCAGACTATTTTATGCCATTTTGAGGTGTTTTCAGCTGTTTTTGGTACATGTCAAATTTTGACATTTTTGCCATACTATAGCCTTGCTTTCTTGGTCATTTTTTCGACATGCCAAATTATGGTGTTTTGGGCCTTTTTCGTAAATTTAAATGCTATGGCGTGTCTCAGCACGCTATTTTATGCCATTTTGAGGTGTTTTCAGCTGTTTTTGAAACATGTCAAATTTTGACATTTTTGCCATACTATAGCCTTGCTTTTTTGGTCATTTTTTCGACATGCCAAAATATGCTGTTTTTCATCATTTTCGCAAATTTAAATGCTATGGCGTGTCTCAGCAGACTATTTTATGTCATTTTGAAGTGTTTTCAGCTGTTTTTGAAACATGTCAAATTTTGACATTTTTGCCATACTATAGCCTTGCTTTCTTGGTCATTTTTCGACATGCTAAATTATGCTGTTTTTCATCGTTTTCGCAAATTTAAATGCTATGACGTGTCTCAGCAGACTATTTTATGTCATTTTGAGGTGTTTTCAGCTGTTTTTGGAACATGTCAAATTTTGACATTTTTGCCATACTATAACCTTGCTTTTTTGGTCATTTTTTCGACATGCTAAATTATGCTGTTTTTGATCGTTTTCGCAAATTTAAATGCTATGGCGTGTCTCAGCAGACTATTTTATGTCATTTTGAAGTGTTTTCAGCTGTTTTTGAAACATGTCAAATTTTGACATTTTCGTCATACTATAGCCTTGCTTTCTTGGTCATTTTTTCGACATGCCAAAATATGCTGTTTTTCATCGTTTTCGCAAATTTAAATGCTATGGCGTGTCTCAGCAGACTATTTTATGCCATTTTGAGGTGTTTTCAGCTGTTTTTGGAACATGTCAAATTTTGACATTTTTGCCATACTATAGCCTTGCTTTTTTGGTCATTTTTTCGACATGCCAAAATATGCTGTTTTTCATCGTTTTCGCAAATTTAAATGCTATGGCGTGTCTCAGCAGACTATTTTCTGCCATTTTGAGGTGTTTTCAGCTGTTTTTGGAACATGTCAAATTTTGACATTTTTGCCATACTATAGCCTTGCTTTTTTGGTCATTTTTTCGACATGCTAAATTATGCTGTTTTTGATCGTTTTCGCAAATTTAAATGCTATGGCGTGTCTCAGCAGACTATTTTATGTCATTTTGAGGTGTTTTCAGCTGTTTTTGGAACATGTCAAATTTTGACATTTTTGCCATACTATAGCCTTGCTTTTTTGGTCATTTTTTCGACATGCCAAAATATGCTGTTTTTCATCGTTTTCGCAAATTTAAATGCTATGGCGTGTCTCAGCAGACTATTTTCTGCCATTTTGAGGTGTTTTCAGCTGTTTTTGGAACATGTCAAATTTTGACATTTTTGCCATACTATAGCCTTGCTTTTTTGGTCATTTTGTCGACATGCTAAATTATGCTGTTTTTCATCGTTTTCGCAAATTTAAATGCTATGGCGTGTCTCAGCAGACTATTTTATGCCATTTTGAGGTGTTTTCAGCTGTTTTTGGAACATGTCAAATTTTGACATTTTTGCCATACTATAGCCTTGCTTTCTTGGTCATTTTTTCGACATGCCAAATTATGGTGTTTTGGGCCTTTTTCGTAAATTTAAATGCTATGGCGTGTCTCAGCACGCTATTTTATGCCATTTTGAGGTGTTTTCAGCTGTTTTTGGAACATGTCAAATTTTGACATTTTTGCCATACTATAGCCTTGCTTTCTTGGTCATTTTTTCGACATGCCAAAATATGCTGTTTTTCATCGTTTCATAAATTTAAATGCTATGGCGTGTCTCAGCAGACTATTTTAAGCCATTTTGAGGTGTTTTCAGCTGTTTTTGGAACATGTCAAATTTTGACATTTTTGCCATACTATAGCCTTGCTTTTTTGGTCATTTTTTCGACATGCCAAAATATGCTGTTTTTCATCATTTTCGCAAATTTAAATGCTATGGCGTGTCTCAGCAGACTATTTTATGTCATTTTGAGGTGTTTTCAGCTGTTTTTGGAACATGTCAAATTTTGACATTTTTGCCATACTATAGCCTTGCTTTCTTGGTCATTTTTTCGACATGCCAAATTATGGTGTTTGGGGCCTTTTTCATCAATTTAAATGCTATGGTGTGTCTCAGCAGACTATTTTAAGCCATTTTGAGGTGTTTTCAGCTGTTTTTGAAACATGTCAAATTTTGACATTTTTGCCATACTATAGCCTTGCTTTTTTGGTCATTTTTTCGACATGCTAAATTATGCTGTTTTTCATCGTTTTCGCAAATTTAAATGCTATGGCGTGTCTCAGCAGACTATTTTATGTCATTTTGAGGTGTTTTCAGCTGTTTTTGAAACATGTCAAATTTTGACATTTTTGCCATACTATAGCCTTGCTTTCTTGGTCATTTTTTCGACATGCCAAATTATGGTGTTTGGGGCCTTTTTCATCAATTTAAATGCTATGGTGTGTCTCAGCAGACTATTTTATGTCATTTTGAGGTGTTTTCAGCTGTTTTTGAAACATGTCAAATTTTGACATTTTTGCCATACTATAGCCTTGCGTTTTGGTCATTTTTTCGACATGCCAAAATATGCTGTTTTTCATCATTTTCGCAAATTTAAATGCTATGGCGTGTCTCAGCAGACTACTTTATGTCATTTTGAGGTGTTTTCAGCTGTTTTTGGTACATGTCAAATTTTGACATTTTTGCCATACTATAGCCTTGCTTTTTTGGTCATTTTTTCGACATGCCAAAATATGCTGTTTTTCATCATTTTCGCAAATTTAAATGCTATGGCGTGTCTCAGCAGACTATTTTATGTCATTTTGAGGTGTTTTCAGCTGTTTTTGGAACATGTCAAATTTTGACATTTTTGCCATACTATAGCCTTGCTTTTTTGGTCATTTTTTCGACATGCCAAAATATGCTGTTTTTCATCGTTTTAAGAATTTAAATGCTATGGCGTGTCTCAGCAGACTATTTTAAGCCATTTTGAGGTGTTTTCAGCTGTTTTTGAAACATGTCAAATTTTGACATTTTTGCCATACTATAGCCTTGCTTTTTTGGTCATTTTTTCGACATGCCAAAATATGCTGTTTTTCATCATTTTCGCAAATTTAAATGCTATGGCGTGTCTCAGCAGACTATTTTATGCCATTTTGAGGTGTTTTCAGCTGTTTTTGGAACATGTCAAATTTTGACATTTTTGCCATACTATAGCCTTGCTTTTTTGGTCATTTTTTCGACATGCTAAATTATGCTGTTTTTGATCGTTTTCACAAATTTAAATGCTATGGCATGTCTCAGCAGACTATTTTATGTCATTTTGAAGTGTTTTCAGCTGTTTTTGGAACATGTCAAATTTTGACATTTTTGCCATACTATAGCCTTGCCTTTGTGGTCATTTTTTCGACATGCCAAAATATGCTGTTTTTCATCGTTTTCGCAAATTTAAATGCTATGGCGTGTCTCAGCAGACTATTTTATGCCATTTTGAGGTGTTTTCAGCTGTTTTTGGAACATGTCAAATTTTGACATTTTTGCCATACTATAGCCTTGCTTTTTTGGTCATTTTTTCGACATGCCAAATTATGGTGTTTGGGGCCTTTTTCATCAATTTAAATGCTATGGTGTGTCTCAGCAGACTATTTTAAGCCATTTTGAGGTGTTTTCAGCTGTTTTTGAAACATGTCAAATTTTGACATTTTTGCCATACTATAGCCTTGCTCTTTTGGTCATTTTTTCGACATGCCAAAATATGCTGTTTTTCATAATTTTCGCAAATTTAAATGCTATGGTGTGTCTCAGCAGACTATTTAAAGCCATTTTGAGGTGTTTTCAGCTGTTTTTGAAACATGTCAAATTTTGACATTTTTGCCATACTATAGCCTTGCTTTTTTGGTCATTTTTTCGACATGCTAAATTATGCTGTTTTTGATCGTTTTCACAAATTTAAATGCTATGGCATGTCTCAGCAGACTATTTTATGCCATTTTGAGGTGTTTTCAGCTGTTTTTGAAACATGTCAAATTTTGACATTTTTGCCATACTATAGCCTTGCCTTTGTGGTCATTTTTTCGACATGCCAAAATATGCTGTTTTTCATCGTTTTCGCAAATTTAAATGCTATGGCGTGTCTCAGCAGACTATTTTATGCCATTTTGAGGTGTTTTCAGCTGTTTTTGGAACATGTCAAATTTTGACATTTTTGCCATACTATAGCCTTGCTTTTTTGGTCATTTTTTCGACATGCCAAATTATGGTGTTTGGGGCCTTTTTCATCAATTTAAATGCTATGGTGTGTCTCAGCAGACTATTTTAAGCCATTTTGAGGTGTTTTCAGCTGTTTTTGAAACATGTCAAATTTTGACATTTTTGCCATACTATAGCCTTGCTCTTTTGGTCATTTTTTCGACATGCCAAAATATGCTGTTTTTCATAATTTTCGCAAATTTAAATGCTATGGTGTGTCTCAGCAGACTATTTTAAGCCATTTTGAGGTGTTTTCAGCTGTTTTTGAAACATGTCAAATTTTGACATTTTTGCCATACTATAGCCTTGCTTTTTTGGTCATTTTTTCGACATGCTAAATTATGCTGTTTTTCATCGTTTTCGCAAATTTAAATGCTATGGCGTGTCTCAGCAGACTATTTTATGTCATTTTGAGGTGTTTTCAGCTGTTTTTGAAACATGTCAAATTTTGACATTTTTGCCATACTATAGCCTTGCTTTTTTGGTCATTTTTTCGACATGCTAAATTATGGTGTTTTGGGCCTTTTTCGCAAATTTAAATGCTATGGCGTGTCTCAGCACGCTATTTTATGCCATTTTGAGGTGTTTTCAGCTGTTTTTGGAACATGTCAAATTTTGACATTTTTGCCATACTATAGCCTTGCTTTTTTGGTCATTTTTTCGACATGCCAAAATATGCTGTTTTTCATCGTTTTCGCAAATTTAAATGCTATGGCGTGTCTCAGCAGACTATTTCAAGCCATTTTGAGGTGTTTTCAGCTGTTTTTGGAACATGTCAAATTTTGACATTTTTGCCATACTATAGCCTTGCTTTTTTGGTCATTTTTTCGACATGCCAAAATATGCTGTTTTTCATCATTTTCAGAATTTAATTGCTATGGCGTGTCTCAGCAGACTATTTTATGCCATTTTGAGGTGTTTTCAGCTGTTTTTGGAACATGTCAAATTTTGACATTTTTGCCATACTATAGCCTTGCTTTTTTGGTCATTTTTTCGACATGCTAAATTATGCTGTTTTGGGTCTTTTTCGCAAATTTAAATGCTATGGCGTGTCTCAGCAGACTATTTTATGCCATTTTGAGGTGTTTTCAGCTGTTTTTGAAACATGTCAAATTTTGACATTTTTGCCATACTATAGCCTTGCTTTTTTGGTCATTTTTTCGACATGCCAAATTATGGTGTTTTGGGCCTTTTTCGTAAATTTAAATGCTATGGCGTGTCTCAGCACGCTATTTTATGCCATTTTGAGGTGTTTTCAGCTGTTTTTGGAACATGTCAAATTTTGACATTTTTGCCATACTATAGCCTTGCCTTTGTGGTCATTTTTTCGACATGCCAAATTATGGTGTTTTGGGCCTTTTTCGTAAATTTAAATGCTATGGCGTGTCTCAGCAGACTATTTTATGCCATTTTGAGGTGTTTTCAGCTGTTTTTGGAACATGTCAAATTTTGACATTTTTGCCATACTATAGCCTTGCTTTTTTGGTCATTTTTTCGACATGCTAAATTATGCTGTTTTTCATCGTTTTCACAAATTTAAATGCTATGGCATGTCTCAGCAGACTATTTTATGTCATTTTGAAGTGTTTTCAGCTGTTTTTGAAACGTCAAATTTTGACATTTTCGCCATACTATAGCCTTGCTTTCTTGGTCATTTTTTCAACATGCCAAATTATGGTGTTTGGGGCCTTTTCAGAATTTAAATGCTATGGCGTGTCTCAGCAGACTAATTTATTTCATTTTGAAGTGTTTTCAGCTGTTTTTGGAACATGTCAAATTTTGACATTTTTGCCATACTATAGCCTTGCTTTTTTGGTCATTTTTTCGACATGCCAAAATATGCTGTTTTTCATCGTTTTCGCAAATTTAAATGCTATGGCGTGTCTCAGCAGACTATTTTCTGCCATTTTGAGGTGTTTTCAGCTGTTTTTGGAACATGTCAAATTTTGACATTTTTGCCATACTATAGCCTTGCTTTTTTGGTCATTTTTTCGACATGCCAAATTATGGTGTTTTGGGCCTTTTTCGTAAATTTAAATGCTATGGCGTGTCTCAGCACGCTATTTTATGCCATTTTGAGGTGTTTTCAGCTGTTTTTGGAACATGTCAAATTTTGACATTTTTGCCATACTATAGCCTTGCTTTTTTGGTCATTTTTTCGACATGCCAAATTATGGTGTTTTGGGCCTTTTTCGCAAATTTAAATGCTATGGCGTGTCTCAGCAGACTATTTTATGCCATTTTGAGGTGTTTTCAGCTGTTTTTGGAACATGTCAAATTTTGACATTTTTGCCATACTATAGCCTTGCTTTTTTGGTCATTTTTTCGACATGCCAAAATATGCTGTTTTTCATCGTTTTTCATAAATTTAAATGCTATGGCGTGTCTCAGCAGACTATTTAATGCCATTTTGAGGTGTTTTCAGCTGTTTTTGAAACATGTCAAATTTTGACATTTTTGCCATACTATAGCCTTGCTTTTTTGGTCATTTTTTCGACATGCCAAATTATGGTGTTTGGGGCCTTTTTCATCAATTTAAATGCTATGGTGTGTCTCAGCAGACTATTTTATGCCATTTTGAGGTGTTTTCAGGAGTTTTTGGAACATGTCAAATTTTGACATTTTTGCCATACTATAGCCTTGCTCTTTTGGTCATTTTTTCGACATGCCAAAATATGCTGTTTTTCATAATTTCCGCAAATTTAAATGCTATGGCGTGTCTCAGCAGACTATTTAAAGCCATTTTGAGGTGTTTTCAGCTGTTTTTGAAACATGTCAAATTTTGACATTTTTGCCATACTATAGCCTTGCTTTTTTGGTCATTTTTTCGACATGCCAAAATATGCTGTTTTTCATCGTTTTCGCAAATTTAAATGCTATGGCGTGTCTCAGCAGACTATTTTATGTCATTTTGAGGTGTTTTCAGCTGTTTTTGAAACATGTCAAATTTTGACATTTTTGCCATACTATAGCCTTGCTTTTTGGTCATTTTTTCGACATGCCAAATTATGGTGTTTTTCATCGTTTTCATCAATTTAAATGCTATGGCGTGTCTCAGCAGACTATTTTATGCCATTTTGAGGTGTTTTCAGCTGTTTTTGAAACATGTCAAATTTTGACATTTTTGCCATACTATAGCCTTGCTTTTTTGGTCATTTTTCGACATGCCAAATTATGGTGTTTTGGCCTTTTTCATCAATTTAAATGCTATGATGTCTCAGCAGACTATTTTCTGCCATTTTGAGGTGTTTTCAGCTGTTTTTGGAACATGTCAAATTTTGACATTTTTGCCATACTATAGCCTTGCTTTTTTGGTCATTTTTTCGACATGCTAAATTATGCTGTTTTTGATCGTTTTCGCAAATTTAAATGCTATGGCGTGTCTCAGCAGACTATTTTATGTCATTTTGAGGTGTTTTCAGCTGTTTTTGGAACATGTCAAATTTTGACATTTTTGCCATACTATAGCCTTGCTTTTTTGGTCATTTTTTCGACATGCCAAAATATGCTGTTTTTTCATCGTTTTCGCAAATTTAAATGCTATGGCGTGTCTCAGCAGACTATTTTATGCCATTTTGAGGTGTTTTCAGCTGTTTTTGGAACATGTCAAATTTTGACATTTTTGCCATACTATAGCCTTGCTTTCTTGGTCATTTTTTCGACATGCCAAATTATGGTGTTTGGGGCCTTTTTCATCAATTTAAATGCTATGGCGTGTCTCAGCAGACTATTTTAAGCCATTTTGAGGTGTTTTCAGCTGTTTTTGAAACATGTCAAATTTTGACATTTTTGCCATACTATAGCCTTGCTGTTTTGGTCATTTTTTCGACATGCTAAATTATGCTGTTTTTCATCGTTTTCATCAATTTAAATGCTATGACGTGTCTCAGCAGACTATTTTATGTCATTTTGAGGTGTTTTCAGCTGTTTTTGAAACATGTCAAATTTTGACATTTTTGCCATACTATAGCCTTGCGTTTTGGTCATTTTTTCGACATGCCAAATTATGGTGTTTGGGGCCTTTTTCATCAATTTAAATGCTATGGCGTGTCTCAGCAGACTATTTTATGTCATTTTGAAGTGTTTTCAGCTGTTTTTGAAACATGTCAAATTTTGACATTTTTGCCATACTATAGCCTTGCTTTCTTGGTCATTTTTTCGACATGCCAAATTATGCTGTTTTTCATCGTTTTCGCAAATTTAAATGCTGTGGCGTGTCTCAGCAGACTATTTTATGCCATTTTGAGGTGTTTTCAGCTGTTTTTGGTACATGTCAAATTTTGACATTTTTGCCATACTATAGCCTTGCTTTCTTGGTCATTTTTTCGACATGCCAAATTATGGTGTTTTGGGCCTTTTTCGTAAATTTAAATGCTATGGCGTGTCTCAGCACGCTATTTTATGCCATTTTGAGGTGTTTTCAGCTGTTTTTGGAACATGTCAAATTTTGACATTTTTGCCATACTATAGCCTTGCCTTTGTGGTCATTTTTTCGACATGCCAAAATATGCTGTTTTTGATCGTTTTCGCAAATTTAAATGCTATGGCGTGTCTCAGCAGACTATTTTATGCCATTTTGAGGTGTTTTCAGCTGTTTTTGAAACATGTCAAATTTTGACATTTTTGCCATACTATAGCCTTGCTTTTTTGGTCATTTTTTCGACATGCCAAATTATGGTGTTTTGGGCCTTTTTCGCAAATTTAAATGCTATGGCGTGTCTCAGCAGACTATTTTATGCCATTTTGAGGTGTTTTCAGGAGTTTTTGGAACATGTCAAATTTTGACATTTTTGCCATACTATAGCCTTGCTTTTTTGGTCATTTTTTCGACATGCCAAAATATGCTGTTTTTCATAATTTCATAAATTTAAATGCTATGGCGTGTCTCAGCAGACTATTTTAAGCCATTTTGAGGTGTTTTCAGCTGTTTTTGAAACATGTCAAATTTTGACATTTTTGCCATACTATAGCCTTGCTTTTTTGGTCATTTTTTCGACATGCTAAATTATGCTGTTTTTGATCGTTTTCGCAAATTTAAATGCTATGGCGTGTCTCAGCAGACTATTTTATGCCATTTTGAGGTGTTTTCAGCTGTTTTTGAAACATGTCAAATTTTGACATTTTCGCCATACTATAGCCTTGCTTTCTTGGTCATTTTTTCGACATGCCAAATTATGGTGTTTTGGGCCTTTTTTCAGAATTTAAATGCTATGGCGTGTCTCAGCACGCTATTTTATGCCATTTTGAGGTGTTTTCAGCTGTTTTTGGAACATGTCAAATTTTGACATTTTTGCCATACTATAGCCTTGCTTTTTTGGTCATTTGTTCGACATGCCAAAATATGCTGTTTTTCATCGTTTTCACAAATTTAAATGCTATGGCGTGTCTCAGCAGACTATTTTATGCCATTTTGAGGTGTTTTCAGCTGTTTTTGGAACATGTCAAATTTTGACATTTTTGCCATACTATAGCCTTGCTTTTTTGGTCATTTTTTCGACATGCCAAAATATGCTGTTTTTCATCGTTTTCACAAATTTAAATGCTATGGCGTGTCTCAGCAGACTATTTTATGCCATTTTGAGGTGTTTTCAGCTGTTTTTGGAACATGTCAAATTTTGACATTTTTGCCATACTATAGCCTTGCTTTTTTGGTCATTTGTTCGACATGCCAAATTATGGTGTTTGGGGCCTTTTTCATCAATTTAAATGCTATGGCGTGTCTCAGCAGACTATTTTATGCCATTTTGAGGTGTTTTCAGCTGTTTTTGAAACATGTCAAATTTTGACATTTTTGCCATACTATAGCCTTGCCTTTGTGGTCATTTTTTTCGACATGCCAAAATATGCTGTTTTTCATCGTTTTTGCAAATTTAAATGCTATGGCGTGTCTCAGCAGACTATTTCAAGCCATTTTGAGGTGTTTTCAGCTGTTTTTGGAACATGTCAAATTTTGACATTTTTGCCATACTATAGCCTTGCTTTTTTGGTCATTTTTTCGACATGCCAAATTATGGTGTTTGGGGCCTTTTTCATCAATTTAAATGCTATGGCGTGTCTCAGCAGACTATTTTAAGCCATTTTGAGGTGTTTTCAGCTGTTTTTGAAACATGTCAAATTTTGACATTTTTGCCATACTATAGCCTTGCTTTTTTGGTCATTTTTTCGACATGCCAAAATATGCTGTTTTTCATAATTTTCGCAAATTTAAATGCTATGGCGTGTCTCAGCAGACTATTTAAAGCCATTTTGAGGTGTTTTCAGCTGTTTTTGAAACATGTCAAATTTTGACATTTTCGCCATACTATAGCCTTGCTTTCTTGGTCATTTTTTCGACATGCCAAATTATGGTGTTTGGGGCCTTTTTCAGAATTTAAATGCTATGGCGTGTCTCAGCAGACTATTTCAAGCCATTTTGAGGTGTTTTCAGCTGTTTTTGGAACATGTCAAATTTTGACATTTTCGCCATACTATAGCCTTGCTTTTTTGGTCATTTTTTCGACATGCCAAATTATGGTGTTTGGGGCCTTTTTCATCAATTTAAATGCTATGGTGTGTCTCAGCAGACTATTTAAAGCCATTTTGAGGTGTTTTCAGCTGTTTTTGAAACATGTCAAATTTTGACATTTTTGCCATACTATAGCCTTGCTTTTTTGGTCATTTTTTCGACATGCTAAATTATGCTGTTTTTCATCGTTTTCGCAAATTTAAATGCTATGGCGTGTCTCAGCAGACTATTTTATGTCATTTTGAAGTGTTTTCAGCTGTTTTTGAAACATGTCAAATTTTGACATTTTCGCCATACTATAGCCTTGCTTTCTTGGTCATTTTTTCGACATGCCAAATTATGGTGTTTTGGGCCTTTTTCGTAAATTTAAATGCTATGGCGTGTCTCAGCACGCTATTTTATGTCATTTTGAGGTGTTTTCAGCTGTTTTTGGAACATGTCAAATTTTGACATTTTTGCCATACTATAGCCTTGCTTTTTTGGTCATTTTTTCGACATGCCAAAATATGCTGTTTTTTCATCGTTTTCGCAAATTTAAATGCTATGGCGTGTCTCAGCAGACTATTTTCTGCCATTTTGAGGTGTTTTCAGCTGTTTTTGGAACATGTCAAATTTTGACATTTTTGCCATACTATAGCCTTGCTTTTTTGGTCATTTTTTCGACATGCCAAATTATGGTGTTTGGGGCCTTTTTCATCAATTTAAATGCTATGGCGTGTCTCAGCAGACTATTTTAAGCCATTTTGAGGTGTTTTCAGCTGTTTTTGAAACATGTCAAATTTTGACATTTTTGCCATACTATAGCCTTGCTTTTTTGGTCATTTTTTCGACATGCCAAAATATGCTGTTTTTCATCATTTTCGCAAAATTTAAATGCTATGGCGTGTCTCAGCAGACTATTTTATGTCATTTTGAGGTGTTTTCAGCTGTTTTTGGAACATGTCAAATTTTGACATTTTTGCCATACTATAGCCTTGCTTTTTTGGTCATTTTTTCGACATGCCAAATTATGGTGTTTGGGGCCTTTTTCATCAATTTAAATGCTATGGCGTGTCTCAGCAGACTATTTTATGTCATTTTGAAGTGTTTTCAGCTGTTTTTGAAACGTCAAATTTTGACATTTTTGCCATACTATAGCCTTGCTTTCTTGGTCATTTTTTCGACATGCCAAATTATGCTGTTTTTCATCGTTTTCGCAAATTTAAATGCTGTGGCGTGTCTCAGCAGACTATTTTATGCCATTTTGAAGTGTTTTCAGCTGTTTTTGGAACATGTCAAATTTTGACATTTTTGCCATACTATAGCCTTGCTTTCTTGGTCATTTTTTCGACATGCCAAATTATGGTGTTTTGGGCCTAATTTTCAGAATTTAAATGCTATGGCGTGTCTCAGCAGACTATTTAAAGCCATTTTGAGGTGTTTTCAGCTGTTTTTGAAACATGTCAAATTTTGACATTTTTGCCATACTATAGCCTTGCTTTTTTGGTCATTTTTTCGACATGCCAAATTATGGTGTTTTAGGCCATCTTTGTACATTTTAATGCTATGGTGTGTCTCAGCAGAGTATTCTATGCCATTCTGAGGAGTTTTCAGCTGTGAAATATGTCAAATTTTGACTTTTTCGCCATACTATAGTCTTCCTTTTTTGGTCATTTTTTCGACACGCTGAATTATGGTGCTTTTGGCCGTTTTCGCAAATTTAAATGATATGGCGTGTCTTGGCATGCTATTTTATGCCTTTTTGAGGTGTTTTCAGCTGTTTTGGGGGCATGTCAGATTTTGACATTTTTGCCATACTATAGCCTTGATTTTTTTGGTCATTTTTCAACATACCATATTATGGTGTTTTTGATCATATTTGCACCTTTAAATGATATGGCGTGTCTTGGCAGGCTATTTTATGCTTTTCTGAGGTGTTCTCAGCTGTTTTTGGAACTTGTCATATTTTGACATTTTTAGCCATTCTATAACCTTGCCTTTTTCGTCATTTTTTCAACATGCATTATTATGGTGTTTTTGTCTGTTTTTGCAACATTCTATGATATGGTGTGTCATGGAATGCTATTTAATGGTGTTTTGAGAAGTCTTCATTTATTTTTGGGACATGTCATATTTCGACATTTTTAACCTTGCCTTTTTGGCCATTTTTTTGACATGCTAAATTATGATGTTTTTGGCCTTCATTTCCAATTTATATACTATGACGCCTCTCTAAAAGCTATAATATGTTGTTTTCAGTTTGTCCAAAATACAGTGAAAAAGTCATACTATAGCATGCGTCTGAATTACCATAAAGTTATACTATAGTATGTAGTTCAAAAATAAATTATACTATATACTATACCATGACTATACTATACCATGACTTACAAAATAGCATAAGAAGGTCATGCTATAAAAGTCGTCAGAAATAGCATATAAAAGTCATGCTCTAGTATGTCGTCTAAAAATGCATAAAATGCCCAAATAGTGTAAAAAAAAAAAAAAGTCATACCACAGCATTTAGTCCATTACCACATAAAAATTCATACTACTGCATGTCATCTAAAATCACACAAAAAAAAATCATACTATAACGTCCAAAATGGCATATAAAAGCCATACTATGTCAGCTAAAACACAGATGCTTTATACACATTTTCCTCCTGACAGCCCAGAAGACCGATACAATTTGCACAGTTTCAAGGTGGGCGCTCAAGGTTCATGAGTTATGGCCAAGAACATGTTTCATAAGGTCAATGTGATCTTGGCCTTGAACATTCTACCACCAGATTCTAATCAGTTCATTCTTGAGTCGAAGTGGATGTTTGTCCCAAATTTGAAGAAACGACCCTAAAGGCCATCTTCAGATATTGCATTCACAAATATATTTGTTCATGGCCACAGTGACCGTGACCTTTCAACAGCCAATTCCACTAAGCTCACTGTTAAGTCCAAGTAAATGTTCATGACAAATCTGAAGAAATTCAAATTCCAATTAGCTTATCCTTGAGTCCACTCTACCGTTTGTGCCAAATTTAAAGCCATTCTCTCAAGTTGCTCTTGAGGTATCGTAATCACAAGAATGAGACCAACAAGGTCACAGTGACCTGCATCCTTAACTACTGACCACCAAAATCTAAACAGTCCATCCTTGAGTCCAGGGGATTGTTTGTGCCAAATTTGGAATACAGAAACCCTCAAAGTATTTTCAAGATGTTGCGTGCACAAGAGTGAGACAGACAAGGTCACAGTAAGCTTGATATTTGACCTATTACCACCAAAATCAGCTCATCATTGAGTCCGAGTGATTGTTCGTGTCAAATCTGAACAAATTCCCTTGAGGCATTTTTTTAGATATCCTGCTGAGAATGGGCTGGACAGCCAGACAGACAACCTGGCCTCAGCTTTTGCCGGCATGGAGCCATTAACACTGTATAGCATGTTTAAAATTGTCATAGTAAAATATCTTCAAAGAAGTCATAGTATAAACAAACAAAAATAACTATTTGGACACTGATTCCAGTTCAACAACGTCACTTTTTTTATAAATAAAATACATATAGCACCTATTCAGTCATCTGGTGCTTACAGAGCCCCTAAAGTCTCAAAAGGTAACATTTTCTTTTTTGTGATACAAGTTATTACACCTTGTGGAAATAAATTAATTATCTATGCTCAAAAGGGTTATATCTTGTTTCTTCAAAATAATAACAATTTTGTTCCCACCAGATATAAAGATTATAACTTGTTCCCACAAGACTATAACTTTTTAGAAAATTATAACTCGTTTTCACAAGATTATAATTTATTTTTACAAGATTATGGCTCATTCTCAGATTATAATTGTTCCCACACAATTATAACTTGTTTCCAAAAGATTAGAACTTGTTCTCACAAGATAATTCCTTGTTCTTATGAGATTTTAATTTGTTTTTACATGGATATTACTCGTTCTCACAAGATTATAACTTGTTCCCACAGGATAATATTTGTTCCCACAAGATTATAACTTGTGCCCACAAGATAATTAACTTGCGTACACAAGTTAATAAATTAATAACTTGTTCTTAGGAGATTTTAACTTGTTTTTACATGATTATTATTTGTTCACACAAGATTATAACTTGTTCCTACAAGACAAAAACTTGTTCCCACAAAAATTAACCATTGCACTCAAGACAAAAACTTGTTCCCACAAGATAACTAACCTGTGCACACAAAATAAAAGTGATTGCCTTTCAGAACCGTAGGGGCTCCAAAGGTGCTAACAGGTAAACTATGATACAAACAAACATCAAAAAAAGCAAAATTAAACTAAAATTTGTAAAAACGTGCACACATAATAAATAACAGACAGGGACTGTAATAGATTAGATCCATTCACACCGGCAGTCCATTCAGTAAGGCTCTGTTGGTGCACTGTAAATGTGTAAACTCCAAGTCAAGGTCTATTAGGAACATAAAGATCTTTTCCTTTAATTACATGCCTGATTAAATATTCATAATATAAATACAATAATCCTTGTAATTGTAAAAAGGATTATGATTTAGCATGAACAGTGCTCCTGATATAAGACACACCTTCTGGGGTCAGTCATATGCAGTGACAGTGCCATTAGGCTGTTATGGAGCTGCTAATGTGGACTGCTGATTACCTACCCTAACTAGCAGCGGTACATATTATCAGTGATACATACACACAACTGTAAGAGAGTTGTCAGCTGTGTTCATGGAGCTTACAGTCACAGAGCTCTTTGTAGATCCTCTTGCGGATCTTTGGTATGTCCTTCTGTGAAAATTGCAGAGGTTTTGCCAGAGCAAGGCATCTAGAGTACTATAGAGACAGAAAATAGAGTAATGAGACCAATGGTTCACACAATCAGATGCCATAATGATTTGTCATATACACTGAAGGGACAGTGTGCCCAAAAATCAAAAATATGTTCTTCCTCATACCTGTAGTGCTGTTTATCAATCTAGATTGTTTGGGTGTGAGTTGCAGGGTACTGGAGATATACGCTATATACAGATGGGACTCAGCTTCTGGTGCTTAAAGCACCAAATATATACATTTGAAAAACTGCATCAATGTATGGAAGGAAACTTTGATCTACTCATGTACAAGACCAGTGTTGTTCAGTAAGGCCTTATTGTAATAGTTCAATTCAATTAATTTCTGTTTATAAAGCCCAATATCACAGAGGGCATTACAGGATACAATATCCCTCTGTCCTTGGACCCTCACAGCAGATAATATAAAACTCCCCAATAAATCCTTTACCGGAGAAGAATAATGGATAACTTGTTACTTTCATTAATATTGCTTCCCAATATCAAGAATGGTAATGAATTACTAATAAAATCATGGTTATGTTATTACAATTACTCCAAAACCAAATGAGTTGCAGCGTTATCTTTGTTATCACCCCACTGCTGACATAAAGTAGAATAATTTAATCACATCAGCAGATTCATTTTTGTAATCATCATGCTGCACACGCCCATCACAACATCAGTCAGTTAGTTTGGAAAATTAAAACGCTTTTACAACTTTAGTGGCTGGAAATATTCCTGTTACTTGGAACTAGTCAAGAGGGTTGAGGACAAGATCACTGTTGTTCCTGATACTAGTACTGAGTCTCTTTCCACTGCAGAAAACATGTCCTCACACCTCCAAACTAAAACACCCACTACAATAAAACAACAATGTGAAGCTGCACAATGTGAAGAACTAAACCAACCAAAGGACAGCCCTCTGCAGCCATGGCTGTAGTCCGACACTGACTAAACAACCAAAACTGGATTTTAACTGAGTACTGCAAGAAGCAACAAAACACTAATGAAGCTTGTGGCTAGATATGTAGTGGATGAAAAGTTGCCATATCTCTAAGAGTGACTCTCCCTCTTTCAGAAAGATCTTCGTGAACATAGAAATTACAGACAAACGAAAATACCTGATAAAAATTTATTTGCAAGATATCTAGCGTTAGCTGTATTTACCGAAGATTAACCTGACAGTCACACAGAGGCACACAGCGAAATCTGAATACTGAAAAGAAATGACGCTATTACCAATTCTGTGGGCTGTTATGGAAAGCAATAGAACCAGAAGTGTAACGAATTACTGTTTGCCATTTGCACAACGTCACCAACATCCAAAGTGCATGGAGAATGAAGAAAGTCTTAGAGAGGTTAAAGAGCTTCAGCAACACTTGATGTCGCACTTTAAAATGATCACTCTAATGCCACCTCCTGCTGCTGTTTCCCAGTTCATGACCAAATATGGTGGCATTCACGTCTTCTGCTGGACACTCCCCTCGCCTCCCTGTCAAGTTTTATTGGTCCAAGGTCACATGACCTTTTAACTACGATCACCTTTACCTCTACCAGTGATTTACTGGCTTATATACTGTATATGTGGATGTATATGATTGGTTGTATTTATGTACTTTTTTACCTCTTAAATTTTTTCAATATCATATCTACCTGTTTAAATTATGTTTGCAATGTGTTTCTTGATGACCCCGGTGAAGGCCACAAGCCGAAACGTATCTGTCTAATATAGTAAAAATAAAATAATTACTAAATTAAACTGCTCACAACAAGGTCTGTGACGCTTGCTGGGTCAAGGATTTGAGTAACTGGGTCATGATTTCTGGAAAAAGTCATTGCTGTTGAGTTTTTCAAAAGTATTTTTGTGCGCTATGAGCACCACAAGCCGAGTGCCATCTAGTCCCATTATACTGGAGAGAAGGCAGACATCTCTATGGCCGATATCTCAAACACTCGGCAACTCACACCAAACAATCTAGACTTATAAACAGCTACAGGTAAGAGGAAAAATGTGCGTTTTTGTTTTCGGGGTTAGCTGTCCCTTTAAGTTTGAGAAGCATGTTTGTACCTCCAAGACAAAAACTCCACAGTCATTTTCATTGGACTGTTGTGGTATTTTCTGTAAATGGACAGCAGGGGGAGACAAGACATCACATTGGGTCTGTTTTGTTTCTTTGTGCCACAAGCTTTAATTATTAAATTCTTTAGGACCAATAAAACATACCTCATCGAACGACACTGCCCAACCTCTTTCAAAATCTGTTTGCTTCTTCTCTTTTGCTTCTGTCATCAAGTATTTCAGAATGTTCTGTCAAAAGCAAAGCATAAAGAAAAGCACGGTTTTACAATGTTTTGTAGACAAGAACTTACTGCAATAAATGCACCTGAAATGTTTGTTTATTGTTTATAATAACAAAAACAACAACATGGAATTACCCTTGCAACCTTCTGGAGTGCGTTCCCCTGAGAGTCGTAAAGGCAGATCTTCTTTTTGACAATGTCAGCTGTCACCAGACACCAGTGAACTTCCAGGTGGATCGGCACCAAAATCAGTGTCTTAGAAAACAAATCCACCTGTGCAAGAAAGATTATGTTAAAGCCACTCACTCCACTTCCTCCTCATTTCTTAAGTCAATCCATACTATTATATTATCAGGTGATTATAACTATTAGAATTTTACCGAACACGCTATGTTTTCCAAATTCAACACACAACAATCCAAAAACACTGCAAAATCCTCACACAACTACCAGCTCAGACCTCACCTGCTTTGTCCATCTCTTAACACCATCATATCCTTTAGTCATGAGCTGCCTGTGGAAGAAGCTGTTGACAAAATGGACCTAAGAGTCGAGACAAAACAGATGAAAATTACACAACTACAATGATTCAGGTTTTTATAATGGTTAGATAATAACACATTGGGTAACCTTTAAAAAAAATAGACATAGGCCTGATTAAATTGTGATCAACTGAAGGAATAGTTAAACAATTCGAGGGATGCCTGAAAACCTCATGGTGATGACAGTTCTGCAGGTCACTGTGTCACAGGTCTATGTCATCAGGATAAAATTTCAAAACTTTTCCCTGAATTTTCAAGGACCCATAATACTTTTTTTTCTTTCCCAACTTGCCTGGCATTTTTTAAACACATTGAACTCTTTTCATAAATAATTACAGCTACCTGTCATAACTGAACGGAGAGACAGAATGCAGGGAGAAAATCGAGAAACACATGAGATGGTAAACAAAACACCACGTATATACTGGAGCTACTTGTCCGCTGCAGTTACAAAAATCAGTTTGTCATTCTGTGACCTTATGTTGACGGTTATTAAAGGAAGAGTACACACAACAAAATTTCATGACTTTTCCAAAACTTTCAGTGGTTTTTCCTAATTCCATGACTTTTCCAGGCCTGGAAAATGTGATTATGAAATTCAATGACTTTTCCTGGATCTCCTCGACTGTAGGAACCCTGCTATGTCTGACCAAGAAAAAGTCTTGCATATAACATCCTGAAATCGCAACTTGCCCTATTCATACTTTCTGGTATGGATTAAACAAGCGAGAGAGAACATATTTAATTAGTGGGGGAAGCTTTTCTCTTCATGCATTAAATTTGAATGTCAATACATTTTTTCAAAAGGAAGAAAGGTCCAACTGGAGTTGTAACCCAGATTTATTTCAACATGTACCTATGTTTTAGTATTTTGCTGTGAAAGGGCCATCTGATTGAAGTCTTCTTAACTTTAGACCAGAAAAGTGCCTTGAGGCCTTTGTCTTTTTTTAACTTTTGTGTTCCCCTACCAAAGAGCACATTTATCACACGTTTGGCAGTGTTGGATGAAGTAGCTGAAAGCCATTCTTGAGTAAATGCACAGGTTTCTCATCAGAAACTTTCTTAGGTATAAGTTACAGTCAACTTTTTGAACATAACTTGAGTAAAATCTGATTTTTACTGTTCTTACATTTTAAAAGCAATTTTATCATATTAGAAGTACCTGAGTATTGAAAGGAAAAGCACAAGTTAATAAAAATGCAGTGTACATTACACTTGAAGACAAACATGGCCTTTTTTTTTACAATTTAAAGGATTTAAATAACAAAATCCAGTTTTTTTGTTCTCTCCCATTCGATCATTTGTCTATCCGTCCCTTCCTCTCTTCCTTTGGTATTTTGCAGTAAGCACCTAGAAAGCTTAATAGTGGAGCGGCATAGCTCAGTATATCATAACAATTGTTCAATTTGTGATACCAAGTACCAAATTGGGCTGAAGTGTTTATGGATACATTCAAAACAAATCTGGATATCAGGCCACCACAAACTCTGACCCTGGTTGCCATGGCAACCATTTTCCAAAATGAATGCCACTGGTTGGTTACTGAACCTCACATAGTACATTCTGATTATTAATATTAAGTTCAATTTGTACCAAATTTTGTGCTTTTATCACAAGATGAATGATAGGTTAGCTATGCTGCCCCACTATAAGGGAAATGTAGTGAGTATGTATTTTATTAAGGAGAGCTTGTGGAGTAAAAGTGAGAGTTGACAGAAATAAAAAAAAAACCTCAAGTAAAGAACAAATACTCCCCAAAGTATTATTATTTTGTTACATCACACCACTGATGTTTGGACTTCTAAGCAATCCAGACTTTTACTGTTTTTTGAAGATACTTTTTTCAAACTGTTTTTTATGTCATGAGTACTTTCATACATTACACAACTATTACGAGGTAAAAAAAGCAGTACTTTTTCATGGGACAGAGCCAATTTTTTTGAGCTTTCACACTGTGAATATATCCATCAGCCAATCATGTTGTGCACATAGACTGATGCTAGAGTGGAGGGACAGGGCAGGGGTGTGCTATTATACGTAGATTGCAGTGTGATTGGCTAGAGCATGAAACCTTGTTTTCTCAGTCATAACCGACAGACATTCAAAGATGCCTGGAAAAAAAATGGAACATTTTTATCCCTGCCGATATGAATATTTTTGAGGTAAGTGTTTTGCATGCTCATATCAATTATTCCTCATGCCCCTGATGTATTAAGGCCTTTGCTGGTGCTGGTAGGCAGATTTTGTTGCCTTAGAACAGAGCCAGGCTAGTGGTTTCCCTCCTCCTCCTCCAGTCTTTATGCTGAGCTAAGCAAACAGGCAGCAGCCTTGTAAATATGAAAGTGGAACCAATCTTCTCATCTAGCTTTCAATAAGAAAGCAAACATAAACTTTTCCCAAAATGTCAACGGAAATGTCAAACTATTCCTATAATTACTGGGAATATTTCAATAACCCCGGCATGTAATAATATAAGTTTTAATTATAATGAAAGAAATAAGACAAAAACTACCTATGCAGCACTGAATATTACCTTGTGATGGGCAGATTCCATAATCAATTCTCCATACATGTTCATGACCTGAAGCAGAAACAAAATACACCAATCAGTTACATTTAGCATTAATTTTCAGGCTGTGCTTCACAATTCTGCCCACTTAGAGGAAAAGTCTTGGTGTGTTAGATGATGACCTGATCGTTTAGCCAGTTCTGATCTGCCAGTGTGAACAAGTCATCCAGTGTCAGTGTGTGCTTCTTGTAGACCACCTGGAAGGAGGAAACGGGCTTCTGGACGATTGAAGTTCCATATTTAGAAACTTCTGCGTAAATGTAATTTTTCCTGCATGGGTGGGAAAATACAATTAGTCCAGGGTATAAAATCATTACACAATGAATGCTCCACCACAGAAAACCTTTACAAAATGCCATCTATTACAACTACAAAACTGCTGCTGTTGAGTCAGAAGATTTTCTTCACAGAATCAGATGATTCAAAGTGATTTAAGACAGCAGTGTTGTAGTTAAGACCAACTGAACCCAGACCAACTTATGACCAGGACTGGAGTGTATCAAGACCGAGTCGAGATCAAAATCAGCCCTGTGCGAGTCCCACACTGCATGATACACTTATGATAAAATGTGCTCATGCAAATGACAGGCACTCCTCAGTGATCTGAAAGACCCACATAACTATAAAAACGCACACAGAAAACAAATGAAGATTCTACTTCATTCACCTCTTTTACCCCATTCTGTCTATGAGTATAAACGTATAAGTGTACCATGAGAAATGTCTTGATAAAATAATCCAAAAACATTTCAGAGTTGAATTTTATGCATGAATTTTCCTTAGTTTTCTGAGAGCAAAGAAATACAAAAACTACGGAGCTGAAATCAACCTAAAGAAATATTTCACCAGCAAAACTGGGAAAAATTGTTAAGAGTCTTGTCTCGGTCTCAGACAAAAAGGAACTCCAGATTTGATTTAATTTCAAGGTATATATTAATAAATTTCCTGTACAAAAAAGTAACACTGAATAGAAAGGAATACTTAACCTTCAAAACAACCATTTGTTTATCACTAATTCACCACGTTACCTTTAATTCATGAAGTAAACTCCAAAAAAGGCAAGAAATTCTTCATGAATTTAAGTCAAAGGCGACCATGTGTAACAACAGTGAAACTATATCAAAGCATTTGTTTATAAATTCTCATACAAATCATGCACATATTCCAATTCTCATTTATCCAGTCATATGCTCAGTACTTCCCAAAGACATTTTTACCAAACCTAACTATTACATAACACTTCGGCCTGCTTGTGCTGAGTGTGCCTGAGCAAATAGTTCACAGGAGCTTCCTTTGAGCACTGAGCAGAGTTCAGATCCAGGCAGCCTGCCCTGGCACACTGCTCAGCCATGCGTGATACTGTTTGTACTGACATCAGGCTTGGGCGGTATCAAGGTATGAATTTCAATACTGTCAAAAATACAGACGCTCTTTCTATTAAACAAATACATGGATTCTGTATTGACAGTGGCAGTGCGGTGTATAACATGCATCAGCGGAGGTCAATCTCTACTGATGGAACAGGCAGCTGAACTGAGAGAGATGGCGATTGCGAGCAGTGAGGTTACGTTACAGGACCAGTAAAATGCCTTTGCCATTATATATAATTATCATCAAATATAACTTTATCTTAAGATAACTATTTCCAACTACAAAAGCAGATTTTTAGCCACATGATTTTATTCAACAAACAACATACATTCTACATTCAGCCACTGATGTGTCGGTATCTACCGTGGCAACAAAATTCATTGCATCTTCCAGTAAGAAGGGCGTTTATTTTATCTATTCAATATTCAATGGGCCATATTAAACCAAACAAAATATGTCTAAAAAGATGTGGGTTACACAGTTTCATATGTTACATTGACTTCTTTTGTTTCAAATAACAAAATACCCCAGTGAAATGTCAGGAAGGTATGAAAAAACATACGCCCAAGGCTATCTGAGGTGTTTTCAATCATAACTGCAGAAATGCACGTGTTTCTGAGGCACTGAGCATATAAATGAGACTTGGATTATACTGAACAAGTTTTGTGAGAGTTTGTAAATGGATATTTCGACAGAGTTTTGCTTTTGTTAAATGTGGATGCCGTATACTATACTAATTCATGTTCGCCTTTTTTGGATTTTCCGTTCACCGTGGAGGTCTGAGTTTTCTTAGCAAATTCAAGTTGACGAGTAATGATGTACAAATGGTCATCTGCATGTGTTTCTTATACTTTGCAAGTATTTCTTTAGCCATCTTCACCAGTTCTGTTTTGCACAACAAATTAATCGATACCCTGCAGTAGTGGTCTTAACCACAAAAAAGTCCTCTTTGTCTGAGACAAGACCGAATAAGACTGTGGTCGAGTCAAAGACGAGATCTTTAAACAAAATCCTGAGAACGCTCTCGATACTGAGACCGCTCTTTAGTACTGCAACAATGCAAGACAGTCTAATTCAGATTTTTGACATTTACCTGTCGCAGAAATCGGTGTTAAACTTCCTCTTCAGATGTCTCAACACGTCGCTCTTTTTTAATGGGATGAAACTTCCGTGTATTCTGTAGAAGTCATCAAGAAATTCTAGGGAAACAAGGAAATACTGTCATCTCAAATAGCTGTGGAAGAACAGATATGTAAAGAAAAATCATAGAAAAATCTGACAGAGGCGATGAGAAGCATACCATGGATGTTCTTTGTCAGTATGCCAACATCAAGTTGAGAGGTCTTCTTTAAGGTGACTCTGTCATGAGTGTCTCTGCTTGTAATCTGGTCCTGATGTGACACGACAGTCGAAAACTGTCCCGATGGGCCGTCAACCTCAACCCTCTGAGCCGGTGTCGTCATCCTTGGTTCTTTAATATGTGCACTTAACCCATCGCTGTCTGTACTCAATAGGGGTTTGACAGTATGAGAAAGTTTCAAAGTGTCTTTAATTTCACTGGGTACCAAAGTTTGAGTTTTCTGAGACGGTGCCGTAGCTGTTGGAGCAGTTTGACTGATGTTACCGGAAGAATCATTTGTGTCCGTAACCTGGCTCTGCGAGGAACAGGAAGCCGTTTCCGACAGACTGACAGATTCACTGGACTTCAGCAGGCCATTCTTCCCTCTGAGTGTGTCATCTGAACCTGCAGTATCACATGCGAGAGGAGACACAAAAGCTGCTGTTCTGACTGAAGTTTCTCGGTTTGGTGAGTAGCGCGTTGGGACTTTATTTTTATGCGACTGTGTCTTTACGCTGAGGCAGGGGCTGTAGCTGATCCCACAAGATCTTTTTCTCGCTCTGAACATAACAAAATGGCATTTCTCCCTCCGCTTCCTCCACATCCAAAGCTGTAATTTACAATATAAGCGTCTCTTAGCTCGCCGGGAGAGATGTGAAACTCCTTTGACTGACGACACCAATGCCTTTTTTCTCTTGAGGTGTTTCGCTCCGTGCCGGCGGCTCTGCGTTCGGTGCATCTTGAAGGAATCAAACAGAGTGAATGATGGACGTTCATGAGAGCATGAAGGTGAAGGTTTCCTTTCAGCTGCTAGAACAGCAACAGCAGAGTCAGATAGCTCAAATGCAACAATGCTGAAACAGGATTTTATTTTGTCTAAGCCATGGTCTACGGTCATTAACGACTGTTTCAGATTTAAATTCAGGTCCCTCTGATACTTCAGATGAGCTGCTACCAGTGGAGCCAGTGCAGACTTGGGGTGGAAATGTGAATACTCATGTCGGATGCTGTAAGCTCACCCACATGTCGACACGATTTCCATAGCTAACTCAGCCGTCCGTCTATTTGCTCCCACTTCTGGCAACTTCTTCAGCAGAATAATGCATGGTCCGCACATCTGCTGTGATACAGAACAGTTCTGTTATTAAAGGCTTAAAAGCTCCTACACATTTTCATTTCATTTTTTTAACAAAAGCAGATTTGCTCAGTTTTGATCAGTTTTCATTGTTATGCATGTAGGTCATAGTGGAGCAATACAGCAGTTGGGCAGTGGTGGAATGTAACTAAGTACAATTAATCCATTTCAGTACTTAAGTATAATTTTTGAATTACTTTTACCTTAAGTATTTCCAATGTCTTTTTGATACAAGCGATCCACTAGTTTCAGCAAACAATATTGTAGTTTTTATTACACCACATTTACTTGAGTGCTGTAAGGCAAGGCAGCTTTATTTATATATATATTATTATTTTTATATATTTATTGAAGAAACATTTTTTGCTTTCTCCTTATATGCAGGCCTATAGTGAGAACGGGGATAGTTGTATGATATGGTACGATTGTAACAGCACCACTCTTTCACAGAAGGGACAGCCTAAGAGTAATGTAATCAAACCTTTATGGCTCATAGATATATATTGTATTACCACTTACTTCTTGACTTTGCATGTGAAATTTCCTAGCTATGTGGAGAAGCATGCAGATTTTAAAGCCAAATGCTGATATAAAGGTATGATTTTCTTTGAGTCTATATTTGGATTTGAAGCGACTGAATATCTAGAATATAGAATATCTTTATTGTCACTGTACATGTACTACTAAATTGGATGCAATCATATCAAGTGAAAAAAAGTAAAGTGCAAGCATCAGTACCACTGAAGTTATAATTATGCAACTTGTATTAGATTGGAGATTAGTCTCTTTTGTAAAATGTAAGACATTTCATTTGTGCTAATTTAAAACCACCATGCTACTACACCGAGCTGAACAACTGCTGACAGGAGTGAGTGTGGTTGTAACCCAATTTTAAAAATTTAACAACTAATCCCATTGAGAACTTAACACATTTCCTCCATCTCACTCCTTTTTTCAGCATGTCAGGAGAGTGGAGGAGAAAAACTGATGGGGGTTTGCTTCCATATATACTAAAGCCTGCATCAGATGAGGTGAGGCACAGAGGACAGTAAGGTCTGTCCCCAAACATGCCCAAATCTAATAATAATTAATATTATATATATATTTGCCTTACAGCGATCAAATAATGTGGTGTAATAAAAACTACAATATTTTTTGCTGAAAACTAGTGGAGTGCTTGCATCAAAAATACACTGGAATTATTTAAGATAAAAGTAATTCAAAATTATACTTAAGTACTTAAACTGACTGATTGTACTTAGTTACAATTCACCACTGCCCAACTGCTGCTGCCCCACCATGACCTTCATGCAGAACAATCTGCCTTGTAACTTTAAGCAGACTCTGTAAGAATTCACACAATCTTGAATGAGGAGGATAAAAAAAATCTGCCATGAGTTGGTGAACGCAGCAGTCAAAATGCACAGAAAGACAGCGTCTTCTCTGGTTTCTTGACTGTGGCAGCAGACTTTAATTTTGAACTCACTCCACATGAGGTACTAAGTATCTGAAAGTTACATGCTAGTGAGTCTGACCTTTGTAGTGCTCCTGGTTATTTATGTTTGTAGCATTTTTTCATGCATATTTTTTTGTAATTTCAGGATGTATTTTATGTGTGGATTTCGTGATTGTTTTGATTTGTTTGTTTGTTTTCTGTGTGTGTGCCTGTGAATGTATTTTCTTTGTTTTTCAATATTCTATTTCTTCTATTAAAAAAAAAAGCTTCCTGTGGACAGGTGTTGCAAATTAGCATTTTGATACAAACACTACACACAGGGCATCTGGTCCTTGTGCATAGATGTACATTTCTAATGCTATGGTAATGTCCATATCAAATAAACTATAACAAACAATAACATGACACACTTTTCACTTCTATTGTACAACGTCCCCATCAATGAGGCAGGTTGCAACAACGGAACTCATATCAACTTTGATATCAATTTATGATTTCTATGATATGGTTGGAGAAGTTGCCATATATAACATTGCCATACATACTGGACAAATGAGAGTACTTTATGTCCAAATTAAAGTGCTATAAAACAAAAATAGTAGAGGTGCTGGTCAAAAGATGTTGCAATCATACTGTCTTCTCTATATTATAGAGCACTTAAAATCCGCTTTTTTGAATCAGCTGCAACATTTAAATAATGCTTAGATTTTAACACATCAGTCCCAATAATCAAAAATTATAATATACGATCATGGGCCAATGACAGGAGCTACTCTGTTGCGCAGTACTTTTGCTATGAGAACTTAAGTACATCTTGGTGATATATACTTATTTAACATGAGGAAGGTTCGTAATGCATAAGTTCTACTTAAAACTGAGTACTTTTATACCGTTGTACTGCTGTGCTTTCCTAAGTGAGGCACCTGAATACTTCTTCCACCAAAGCAAATAATCAGGCTAAGTCACAGCAACTCGTTCACCTCACCGTGTTAGCCACACTTGTCTCACATTTCATTTCCTCCGGCCTCTGGCACCACACATTACTAACAGTTACAATAATATTTGACACGATTTATTTTCGAAACGTTTTTCCAAGCAAACAGCCTCACTAAATAAGCAACACGGCAACTGTTGGGAACAAACACAGCTGCTAGCTAACAGGTAAACAGCGCCGTCTTACCGTCACTGCCTCGTCTGTCTCATTCAAACTTCGAAGAGGGATGTCTGATAAAAGTATACCGTGTCTACCTTTTGGATAATTAATGTACTTTTGTTTTAAGACACGACGTTTAAAGGTGTTGTGTTAAACTCTCTCAATCCGCAGCGCACTTAGCATCACGTCTAATTGCAATGCACTGCACATTCAAAGTCGCGTGTGGATTGCGTCACTATTGCTTCAACCAATCAGATTTTTTTGTTGACTAGATCGGTTGGATGAGGCGCAAACATAATAGATAAAAGTAAAAAATATAACAGCTACGAGACTGAAATTATCTTAAAATATAATAATAATAATAATAATAATAATAATAATAATAATAATAATAATAACAATAACAATAATAATAATAACAATAATAATAATAAGAAGAAGAAGAAGAAGAATATATTTAAATATTCTACCAGTTTCAATCTCTTATCTGTTTTGATTCATTTCTTTTGTTTTTTTTATTTCTGTTATTAAATTATTATACATAATATTAAGTTATTTTTTCAAAAATATTCATATAATGCAATTTTAAAATTCTACATACTGCACATACATCACAGTACTCTGAGGTTTCAAGGAGGCAAAAATGAAAATGTTTTGAGAGGTTTAAAGAGAAAAAATGTTTTCAACTTTTTTTTCTTTTAGTATAAGATTAAAAAATATATATAAGGTGCAATATTTTCAATGTTTCCATTTGAGTTAGTCCAGAAGTATTAAGATTGAATCATTATTTTGGAATAACATTTCTAATTACAAAAATTGCCATGTAATGTGTAAAGAGTAACTGACCACATTTCAAAATAATCCGGCCCAACTCTGCATTTTGAAATGTCTGCTAAACCACACAGCACTAAGGTTATGTGAGGAGACCTGCCATTGAAATCAGTGTTTAAAGTGCACTTCAGGTGTCTCAAAACTTCGCCCTTTTGCAGTGGAATGAAACTTCATATATTCCTGTGAATTTAATCAAAGATTTCAAGAGAGATGGTGAACATTGCCATCTCATATAGCATCAAAAAAAGGGGAAACAAACAAAAAAGGATTAAGAGAAAACAAAACAAAACCAGGTCTTTCACTAGTAATTCTTTAATCAGTGTCTGTTTGTAGCCTTGTCCTGACCTGAAGTGTCAGTATTGCATTGTGCAAACCATCCAAGCAAACATGTGGGCAGCAGTTTTGCGTGTCCCTCAACTATGTCCTCTCCTGTTAGCAAATATCCTCTTTGCTGAAGGGTCACTGAGTCTGTGCTGGCAGCTGGTTACACCATAGGCCTGTGGGTGTTTGAACATGAAGCTCTTCACACATTTTGTATGATTCATGGATTTGTACGACTCATGAACACTTCCGGGGCATCGCTCTGCAGGCAATCCAGACAACTGTAATGTAAAAAGGCCAGGAAAATGATTACAGACCCCCTCTTATGTCTTCTATTAAAATTACAAACTGCAGCCATCAGGAAGACACTAAGGGGGATTCCCGAATAGGTATAAAAACTCTTTCATCCCCCTATCAGTTAATCTCATCAGGAAATATGGAGGGTGCAAAATGAAGGGCAGTGCATGTATTGAATGCATTTTATGTGTGCACTTGTCTCTGCTTTGCACTTTATGTCAGTTTTTTGTACTATTTGTCTGTTTTTATGTGGCAGCTTTTGTATCCAAGTCAAATTTCCCTATGGACAAGTGAAATAATTTAGATTTTTCTAAATATTGATATTTAATTCAAGAAATATTTTCTTCATATCTGGGCACAGCTGTAAACTGCAATGGTAGCGTGAGATGTTTCCAGATGTATCACCACAAAACACAGTGAACCAACACTGATTTCAACTCAGATTGCTTATCCTGTGCTAGACTTTGTCAGCTTACATTTGCTTTGGCAGCGGTCCTAAAACAGAGTACGACCCACGTGTGACGCAGGAGTCAGGAGGGATGATCATGGTGTTTAACTTGGCTTTGTTTTCCGGTTTAAAGTACAGGATATATATGTCCTCGGCTGCACCAGCTCTTCCTCTCCTCTCTTGAATCTTTCCGATCACTTGTGCTTCTCTAACGAAAATGCATCTCCTAGGCATCTTGTCACTTCTGGGACTACTGGCGGGGGTACTGGCTCAGGTCAATGTGGTTCGACCTCTGTGCGACTCCCCTGAGGCAGAAGAAGCTGCTCTGGTGGCTCAGGATTACCTCAATGCCCAGCACACTCACGGCTACAAGTATATACTGAACAGGATCGAGGACATCAAGATCTACACTCAGGTGAGTCAGCACGTGTGGAGTTTGTGTAGGTACAGGCAAAAAACATTAACACATAGTTACACCTTCATTTTTCTCTTCTCTTGTTAAAATATGTAACACAATGCAAGCATGATTTTAGATAAAGTAGTATATTATACACAAAGTAGTACATTTTGGTGAGGATACCTCCTTACATCCTAAAATATTACACATCTTGCCCGTCATTGTGTTATCCTATGTCAGGACCCTAATTAAGACACAATCCAGCTCAGCATCAGTGGATTATTAAAAATGTCTACCAGGCACAGGCCCAGGGGCCCAAAGTGTCAGGGGTTTCTACCGGCTTACACTTGCAAAATGTCACTTAAATTAACGTAAATGTGCTGATAAAGAGAGAGATTCAATATGACCACAGAGCAACAAAAGATGACTACATAGAAATGCAAGCAAGCTGCCAAAATATATACATTTGCTCCAAAAGGGCCAAAACAACCAGAGAGTCACACAATAGGCAAAAAAGAAGGAAAACAAAAATGAAACAACCCCCCCACACACACAAAAAAGACACTAAATAACTTAAAAAGGCACACAAAAACCCACAAAATTAATACAAAGAAACGAAACACTAAAAAAATTTAGAAAAAGACATTAAATGACAAAAATTAAATACATATGGCAAGAGAGAGAGAGAGACAGAGTAGCAGAGTGACATAACCAGCTCTAGCTCTAGCTCTTGTGTAGAGGTGGTGGGGCCTTGCACTACTCTGCCCATTTTCTCACAATCCACTCATGCATCAAGGTGAATTGCCTCTGCATGCAAACTTTTGCACAAACGTGTCAGAAAAGGTTAAAAATCCACGTTTCAACTGTGTTTTATTTTTACATTATTATCTATTTTCTTATTTTTGTAATTGGAAACTACACATGCATGTTTATCCATGCATATATGACACCATAATGTTTCATGTTCCTCTACATAACATTCACACAGCAGAATTCTATCATATAAGTGTTTCACACTGTAGATTTAGAGAAATATAATGTTTTATTTTATCTCACCTTAGCCTAATGGAGACAACACCTATGTGCTGGAAATCGACCTGTTGGAGACAGACTGTCATGTGTTGGATCCCACACCTCTTGCCAATTGCACAGTCCGGCCAAAAGTATTGACGGTAAGACTCTTATATTTAGCTACATGAATAATGAGAATAGAAAATTTCCTGATTGACAGATTCTTTGTATCTAATCAGGCAGTAGAAGGAGACTGTGATGTGGTGCTGAAGAGGGTCGGTGGAGCTCTGACTGTTACAGCATTCAAGTGTAAAACAGAAGGTAAAACTTCCTGATCACACTCTGACTTCCACATACTTTCAGAAAATGCCACTCAACTGTCAACCTGCACACAACAATCTGCATGTGTCCTTCTTTGATGACATATAGAATCAACCGAGGACATGTGCCTGGGCTGTCCCACCCTCCTTCCCCTGAATGACACCATGGCACTGGACTTTGTCCAAGCCTCACTTGCAACCTTCAACAACATGACTGTGGACTTAAAGTACATAATTATGGAAGTTGGAAGGATGTCATCACAGGTGGGCCCAAACATAGTTTTATTACAATATTAAATGCACATGCCTGTTTGAATTTGTGTCATTACTTCTCAATACTTTATTTCAGATTGTGTCTGGCGGGCCAATCTTTTTAGCAGAATATATTGTAGTTGAGGCAAATTGCACTGATGATGCCTGTGTGCCCCTGAATGACGCCATGGCTGTAAGTACACAAAGCATCAATTTAGTTTTCCATATTAAAAAGACACATTTAAAAAGAAAATAACTACTGCTGGAACCATTTACTGCACATTTTTTTTTAGCCCTGCTCAAAATCTAATCAAAGAACATAGAGAAATTACCATTCACTCCTTAAAACAGAGAATAACAAAATGAAAAAAGAATTTGTGTAAAAATCATGGGCTTTTTTTCCCCACCAGTCACGTGGTATTTGTGCTGCCAGAGGTTTGAGTGCTGTTCACACAGTGGAATGCAAGATGTTTTCAAATCTGGTAAAATACTATATTTAACTGTTCCAAGTAAGTCACAAATTTTACTGCATTTATGTAGATGATTTTTCCTAACTGTTGGTGTGTACTCTTTTCCAGGTGCCCGTTGTCGATGCCAACAGCACTGCAGCTGCAGCTCCTGCCACGCTACCAGTGGTCCACGTACACACAGGCAGCCAGTCACCCAGGCTTGGTCTGAAGCACCATAAACTGACTCGTCTCCATGACCCTCATATGAGTGGCTTTCTGTCTGCAGAATCAGCAGAGTCAGCTGAAGTTGTACCTGTAGTCTTTGCAGCGGCTGATGCCGGTGCAGCTGCATCTGCAACAGCTGCACCGGCTGAGCCAGCTGCTGCTGATCCTGCTCTACCTGTAGACACTATATCAACCTCAGATGCCTCAGTCAGTGCCGAGGTCCCTCTTGTTGTGGTGAAGAGAGAGGTTCTTGCCGTACCCAACGCTGCAGTGGTTGACAATCCTGCAACCCCAGTAGATCCCCTTTTTCTTGTACCAGTGTGCCCAGGAAGGGTCAGATTCTTTTAAGTGTTCAGGTCCCAAAGACTCTCTACATGTCCTGCCCTTAGCTACACTGGCACTAGGGTAATTCAAAACTGATAGATAAATGTCGTAGGTAGATGCAACAACTATACACTTCCTACAAATAAAGAATAACCCATTACTTGAAATTGTCAAATCACACAAGAGCATTAACATTGCATAACTCTTGAAATTTCTGTGAAATATATAAGGATCTGCATTCAATGCTGCTTAATAAATCTCTCAAGTCAAAGTTTTTTGTGTTCTTGTTTTCTGGTTATTATAAATCCTTTAAAATGAATGATTTTGATTAAATGAAAAATAAAATGACAAAAAATGTTGATTGGTTTTACTTCAATACATTTAACAGGGAACTACACCCATTTTCAAAAATCATGTTCTTACATGAACACTCTTTCAGAACTCAAAAATAAAGTGCTATAGGGGCACCCAGTAGCTCAGTTGGTAGAGCTGGTGCCCTATGTTCAGAGGCTGGGTCCTTGCTGCAGTGGCCGTGGGTTGATTCTGGCCTCGGTCTTTTGCTGCATGTCATCCCCTCTCTCTCCTCCTTTCATGCTACAGCTGTCCTATCTCTAATAAAGGCTAAAGTAAAAAGAGCATCCTAAAATAAAGTGCCATACAATTTGCAATGGGAAAGATGTTTAGGGTGGCACAGAGTGGCCAGGGGAATACTGAGTATATGGGTTAGTTTTTTTGTGTTTCAGAACTGAGAACAATGCAATAGAATACAGCACACATGGTTACAATAAATACAATGGGTTCACAAAACTGGGCTCCTATTCATTGTCTATGGGAGCAGCTCCAGGTCTTGACAGGACAAGTTTTACACTTCTCTGGTTTCTTGCTTTGAGAATAGCTCATGTTCAAATATTTAACTTTCCATGAAAAGCAAACTGAATTTAAGTTAGTTTGAATTCTCTTTAAAAGTAGTTATCAAACGAAAGAAGGTTACTCAAGGCCTTGTACAGGTTTGATGAGGACAGACCGATACCACTCTCCACACAAAACTTTGAATGAACACCGATACCAAAATGTGTTCATTCATGCCACAGCTTCCACATCAAACAAAGGGTTATTTACTAATTGTGTTGACTCTTGTCTATGACGTCCCTTTGTGAACCCATTGACATTTCCATGACCACAAAAAAAATATTCTTCATTTTGTCCTCTTCAACATTTTAAACATTAATGCTTAGTTTCTTTTAGATACAAAAGGTAAGTCAGCTTAATGACTATAATTCTTTAATTTAAATTTAGTAATCAATACAGATTGACATTTACATGTTCAGAGAGAAATATTTACCAGACTAAAATTTTGAAATACTTAGTATTATATATCTAGATGAGAACAAGCAGAAAAACTTTACAGGTTGTACTTTAGGCCATGGAAATTCCAGTAAGTGTATTTACACGAATGGGTCAATGTTCAGGAAGTACCAGTTCATGGCAAGGCAAAATAAGCAAGACAAATGAGTTCAACAAGGGCAATCCACCTTTTGATTCTAAACAGCTGACATAATGCCAACAAGTACCAAAAGTAAACCGACAAATTTGTCTTTTGAAGATCAACTGACTGCTGACAAGAGAAAAGATAAAATCCTACTTTTACACCAGCTTTTCAGATTTTGTCTCCCCACTCAACTGAAATATTCCCATACTTTCTTAAAAAGGTCAAGTACTCACATTTCAGTCATTTTATTTATAATAAAGACAACTCATTACTGCCTCCGATGTCCAACCTCCCTCTGAATGGGTTGATTAAATCCTGCAAGAGACGCACATACAATATTAGTACCAAAGACTATGTTAAAAAGTTAAATCAAATATACAACATACCTTTTGCTTGGTGGTCAGCTGCAGAGCTCCTTTGCTGAAATGTCTTTCCCGGAACGAGAGGTTGACCCCTGTGGCTTAGGGGCGTCATAGGCCTCCAAAAGTCTTTGAATTTAGAGTTTAAATGTGCCACATTAACAGTGTCCTGGGGCAAAGGCACAAAATGAGGGCCATTGAAAGGGAAAAACAGTGGGACACCTTCTGGGTTCTCACCAGGCCTTAGCGCGTGGTTCACATTAGGCAAGGAATTGGACTGTCCTTTCCCCATCTGTTTGGGGTGTTGAGTTTTTTCTTGTGGGGATTTTACATTCTGATTTTGCAGTTTCCCATGTTGCCATGCCATATTTTGTGCCAGGATGTTTGCATCACCAACTGGGTGTCTGAAATGTAGTTGAGATTCAACTAAACGGTTGGGCTCCCTACCTGGTGGGCCATGCTGTAGCAGCACATAACCCTTTGGTTCAGAATTGGGGTTCACAGTCTGTTCATTTTCAGTGGATTTCTTTGAGGCACTCACAAATGGCAGAGGTTCAATTTGGTCTTTAGGGTCCATGGATCTTTCATTAGATGGTTTTGATGATTGGCTTCCTGAAGGATTTGGCAGCTCCTCATTTTGCGGTAAATATGGCCAGTTAGGAAACAGTGTGTTTGGTGCAATATAAGGGTAAATCGGCCTTTCAAGATTTGTAGGCATGCTGGGATTACCAGTTAGTAGAGTAGGATTGCCATCTGGTGGCAGCTTTTCATTTTCAGATGGAAGGGACTGAGGTGAACTGGATGCAGGAGTGGAAGTTGTGGTAGCTTGTGTTGTGGTTGTTACAGTTGGCTTTTGAGGAATGGGAGCAGTATCCAAGCCACTGACAAATCCAGGATATGCCATTGAAGGGAGGAATTGCAGTACTGGATAGGATGCAGGTGCATCTTCACTGCGAATTCCAGCAGGGATAATTTGATGGAGATGTTGATGAAAAGCAATTTGTGGGCAGCAATTGGAAAATCCAGATGGGCAAAACTGAGGGCAGTGGATAGGTGGCATGTATGGATAGCCTGGTTGAGGGTTTTTTGAGACTATACCATTACTAAGTTGTGAATTAGAATCCACTGGGTTATTTTTACTGGAGCTAGTTATGTTCTGTTGTGGCTGTGGAGCCGGAGTTGGCTTTTCAGGTTTTGGCTGAGGGTAGTTGGGGAAGGGGTAGGGGTAGAATGGCTGCTGTACTTGACCCTGAGGATTTGCAGGCTGTGGAGGTTTTGGATCAGTGGTTTGCTTTTCAGGCTCTGGCGCAGCTAGTGGCTTTTCAGGTTCAGGAGCAGTGGCTGGATGTTCGGGCACTGGAGCAGGCTTTGGCCAGGAGTGGTAGGGGAAGGGGTAGGGGTAGAAAGGCTGCTTTACATGTCCCTTTGGAGCTTCAGGCTGTTGAGGTTTTGGAGAAGCTGATGGCTTTTCAGTCTCGGGAGCAGTGGTTGGCTTTTCAGGCTCTGAAACAGGCTTTCCAGGTTTTGGCCAAGGGTGGTAGGGGAAGGGGTAGGGATAGAAAGGCTGCTGTACTTGTCCCAGAGGGGCTTCGGGCTGTTGAGGTTTTGGAGAAGCTGATGGCTTTTCAGTCTCAGGAGCAGTGGTTGGCTTTTCAGGCTCTGAAACAGGCTTTCCAGGTTTTGGCCAAGGGTGGTAGGGGAAGGGGTAGGGGTAGAAAGGCTGCTGTACTTGGCCCTGAGGATTTGCAGGTGGCTGTGGAGGTTTAGGAGCAGTGGTTTGTTTCTCGGGCTCTGGAGCAGCTGATGGCTTTTCAGTCTCGGGAGCAGTGGTTGGCTTTTCAGGCTCTGAAACAGGCTTTCCAGGTTTTGGCCAAGGGTGGTAGGGGAAGGGGTAGGGGTAGAAAGGCTGCTGTACTTGTCCCTGAGGGGCTTCGGGCTGTTGAGGTTTTGGAGAAGCTGATGGCTTTTCAGTCTCGGGAGCAGTGGTTGGCTTTTCAGGCTCTGAAACAGGCTTTCCAGGTTTTGGCCAAGGGTGGTAGGGGAAGGGGTAGGGGTAGAAAGGCTGCTGTACTTGTCCCTGAGGGGCTTCAGGCTGTTGAGGTTTTGGGGAAGCTGATGGCTTTTCAGTCTCGGGAGCAGTGGTTGGCTTTTCAGGCTCTGAAACAGGCTTTCCAGGTTTTGGCCAAGGGTGGTAGGGGAAGGGGTAGGGGTAGAAGGGCTGCTGTACTTGGCCCTGGGGATTTGCAGGTGGCTGTGGAGGTTTAGGAGCAGTGGTTTGTTTCTCGGGCTCTGGAGCAGCTGATGGCTTTTCAGTCTCTGGAGCAGTGGTTGGCTTTTCAGGCTCTGAAACAGGCTTTCCAGGTTTTGGCCAAGGGTGGTAGGGGAAGGGGTAGGGATAGAAAGGCTGCTGTACTTGTCTCTGAGGGGCTTCAGGCTGTTGAGGTTTTGGGGAGGCTGATGGCTTTTCAGGCTCAGGAGCAGTGGTTGGCTTTTCAGGCTCTGGAGCAGGCTGTCCAGGTTTTGGCAAAGGGTGGTAGGGGAAGGGGTAGGGATAGAAAGGCTGCTGCACTTGTCCCAGAGGGGGTTCAGGCTGTTGAGGTTTTGGAGAAACTGGTGGCTTTTCAGGCTCAGGAGCAGTGGTTGGCTTTTCAGGCTCTGGAGCAGGCTGTCCAGGTTTTGGCCAAGGGTGGTAGGGGTAGAAAGGCTGCTGTACTTGGCCCTGAGGATTTGCAGGCTGCGGAGGTTGTGGAGCAGTGGTTTGTTTCTCAGGTTCAGGAGCAGTGGCTGGATGTTCAGGCACTGGAGCAGGCTTTGGCCAGGGGTGGTAGGGGAAAGGGTAGGGGTAGAAAGGCTTCTGTACTTGGCCCTGAGGATTTGCAGGTGGCTGTGGAGGTTTTGGAGCAGTGGTTTGTTTCTCGGGCTCTGGAGCAGCTGATGGCTTTTCAGTCTCGGGAGCAGTGGTTGGCTTTTCAGGCTCTGGAGAAGGCTTTCCAGGTTTTGGCCAAGGGTGGTAGGGGAAGGGGTAGGGATAGAAAGGCTGCTGCACTTGTCCCAGAGGGGATTCAGGCTGTTGAGGTTTTGGAGAAACTGATGGCTTTTCAGTCTCAGGAGCAGTGGTTGGCTTTTCAGGCTCTGAAACAGGCTTTCCAGGTTTTGGCCAAGGGTGGTAGGGGAAGGGGTAGGGGTAGAAAGGCTGCTGTACTTGGCCCTGAGGATTTGCAGGTGGCTGTGGAGGTTTAGGAGCAGTGGTTTGTTTCTCGGGCTCTGGAGCAGCTGATGGCTTTTCAGTCTCTGGAGCAGTGGTTGGCTTTTCAGGCTCTAAAACAGGCTTTCCAGGTTTTGGCCAAGGGTGGTAGGGGAAGGGGTAGGGGTAGAAAGGCTGCTGTACTTGTCCCTGAGGGGCTTCAGGCTGTTGTTGAGGTTTTGGGGAAGCTGATGGCTTTTCAGGCTCAGGAGCAGTGGTCAGTTGTTCAGGAGCAGGCTTTCCAGGATTAGGCTGAGGGTAGAAGGGGAAGGGGTAGGGATAGAAAGGCTTTGGCTCTCTGTTTGGTTTGTTGTTCAGTACTTCTGGCTCCTTTGGGAAACCTGGCACCTGGGGAACAACAGAATGTGATGGATTTTTCGGAGATGGGACGGAGAGATGCAACCCTTCGCTTGGCATTTTGGAACCATCTGCAGGCCTCTTTGGGTGCTCAGTTTGAGCTGGTGACAGTGATGGACAGGAAATTTTAGTCTCTCCCTCTCCAGCCAATTCAAGGGTATACATTCCATCCTGGAATGCAAAGAATGAATGGATTACACACGCACAAAAAAATTAAAAGGGATTTTTTATAAGAAACAGATTTTCACTTTACCTTTTTCTCCAGGCAGGGTGCATAGTGAACGGAGATGACTACACCTTCAGGATGTACAACTACACTGAACCCACATCTGGATGATGCCTTCATCAGTGGCTCCCAGTTACTATTCACTGTAAGGAATCAACCCCATTACAATTTCAACAATTTCCCTACTTCCAACTTCTGTAACAAGATGGATACTCTCGAAACATGATGTGGCCTATAAAAACCCATTTATCACTGCACAAATTGAAGTATTTTAAACACCCTCAAATTAAATCAAATGTTATTTAAAGACCACTTTTCATACATTTAATGTAGCACAAAGTGCTTCACAAGCTAAAAACAAAAAAAACCATCAAAACATAAACCACCACCACCACCACCCCATCCCACTTCCCAGGACCACCCACCCCCCACCCACAGAGCACAAACAGAAGGACGATGTTCAAAAGGCACAGAACAGGATGGCTGTGGATAAGAAACATGGCTGAGCACACACGACTAAAATAAGAAAACGCCATCGTGGAGGGCCGTTTGGACCAGGAGTTGATCAAAGCTCACAGAGACATTGCTACAGAAATCACCCCACCCCAGACAGACAGGGGAGTCCACGCCAAAACCATGAAGCTGTGGACATCCAGCCGAGACAGGGCGACCCCCACAACGATGCCCACACAGCCAAAGCCAATAATAGTAATCCCAAAATTATTCCCATCACATAACACTCAAAATTCCACACTTTAATTATGGGAAATAGATGTAAAGTTTCCCTTTAATAATGGCAAAAGCTCAATTAGAATGACAATGGCTAAAGTTAGGCATTTGAGGACAACATATTGTCTTTAATGATTATGACAGTGAAGCAAACACCCAGACATAACCAAATTGATGTAAGCATCACGTAATTTCTTGCACCTTTGACATAGAAAGTAATTACTTACAATTTACGTTAATTTCAGCAACAGAGACCGTCCATCCCGTTTTCACAACCATGCCCTCAGTGTGGCAGGTGACCATTGGAGGGTTAGGTGACGACTGCCTCATTAAAGGGCATGACATCCTTACTGGTAACCCCCACCAACGTAACGGGAGAACATAGCTATCCTCCTGAAAAACAGATGAAAAATGTCACAAGTGTACATGGTTCACACTTTGCAGTGCTTTCAAAACAATGTATCCCACCTCAAGAGAAACAAAACAACCATCGTAAGGTGCAACCAAGACCAAATCTCTTCTTGTTGACTTGATGGTGTAACCACAGCTTGGTGGCAGTTTGGACAGAGGCAGAGGAGAGATGCGACTTCCTGAGCAATTAAAGTCAACAGAAAAGAAGAATTTTAAAAAGCTTTTGAAGCTGTTCTGGAAATACTCAAATATTGTGTACAGTATAAATGATGGAGTTGTAATTTAACAAATCCACACAAGAGACCAAACGTACCCCTGTCCACAAATAACAGAGATCCAGGAGTAGAAGCAGCATCTTGGACCTGAAGCTTCATGGAGTCACCTGTACATTCAACCTTTGGTTCCATTTTAAGGAGTTGCTCCACTGCTGTACTGCCTAGCTCTGAATTTGGTATTGAAACACCATCACCTTGTACTTTAGGTTGCTTGGGCTGCCCCCAACCTTTTACAAAAAAAAAGTTTAGAAGGTCAAATAAATAAACCACCATCAAACAATGATGTTCAATCAACTACACACCTTGAGGTCAAACATCTGAGCAATGCATGCATAGGGCTTAAAAATAAGTCATGATTTACGACTTAAATATATTAAGTGCAGAACTGCAAGAAGAATTTCACCTCTACATACCCATGTCTTCTTGGTAATCTGTATCAACATCCAAAAAGTTCTCTGTGGCCTTGGTTCCTTTGAAATCATCACCTTGCTGAGAGTTTTGCCCAATTAAGAGTCTTCCATGGCGCAGATCACCTCCTTCAGCTTGATCTTTGCTAAGTGTCGAGTTTCCTCTTAATTTATCCAGTGCCTTAAGTTTTGTCAGTCGTGTGCAATGGCTAAATGAGGTAGCAGCCACTAAGAGCCCTAGACATAGTAAAATCTTACTGCCCCCGCTTTCTCCACACGCCATTAGAACAAAGAAAACGCACTGCACACAGGCAGAGTGCCTCAGAAGTGTGCTGCAAACACTAAACTCTTCCCTGCACGGGCAGTTTTGAAGACAGAGTGAGTGAGGGATGTTGCAAATGACGGCTGATTAAACACCTGACCACAGCAGGTGTTGTCAGTTGACTGGGATATAAGGGCAGGGTGTTAATTTGTTTTGAACACCTCATATCAAGCAGATGTGTAGTGAAAGACTACAGTTACCACAATTTGAAAACAAATTGTAGTAAATGTAGTGAACTACGTTCTTGTAAGGCTCATTTAACGATTTTTGCTAATGCCCGGGGCAACATTATCTCCAAAGCCCGCTTGTATTTTTAACAATATATATCAGCATATTACAGAGGTGGCCTTTTGGGCAAGAACAGACCCAGGGCTCCCTTTCTGAATACAAACAGATCACTTCCATATTTGCATATAGTTGCCATTTGACAACAAATTAATATTACAAAAAACTAATATCTAAACTGGTTTTAAGGATGAAAATTAAAAGTTAACGGGAAGTATTTATTTTTGTTTTCTTATAGGAATTTTACCTGAATATTGAACAATGAGTCAACTTTGGTACCTTACCCCTACCACAATGTCACGTGTTGTTGGAAAAAGGAAGTATAAATACGATTTCATGGTCATATATGTGATCAGTTATTTGTCATATCAAAGTATGAGACCCCCTTTTCACGCCTTAACAGTAAAAAATTGATTTTATATTACTGCCTTTTAGTAAAATTTTAGATGAAGGAATTGTTGCCATTTAGCAACACCATGTAATTGAGGGTGAAACAATAGTTTATTCTTTAAAATGTCATCTTTCCTTGGGTCTGAATAACATTAGAATCTGAATTTCATTAAATATATTTGTTTATCCGTATTTATTCTGAAACCAAGAGTTAAAGACAACATTAATATACATGCGCTTTATAACTTCATCAACTTTACTTTCTGGCGTTACTAGCGTAGGCCGAGTCCCTTCAAAGTAATTCATTTCCCATCAAGGACAGCCTGCACTCTATTGAAAATGCGTTTCATTTTCCTCCAGCTTTCTGAAAAGAAACTATTGGTAGGCTATTTATTTCTGGAAATAAGCAACTGTCAGAACTACAGGCAGATGAAGTTAACTACTTCACCTGATACAAAGTTCTCCCATTACAGAATTGTGGAGTATACTGGTTCAAGAATAAATGGTCTAGTAGATGTGCTTTGCTGTCTGAGAGTATATTACAAGATCTAAATGGGTATCTCATAAGAAATATGTTTTGCTGCTAACATAGTGTATCATTCACACAATAAGTTATATATAGTAAATTCGATACACTGTGAAAGTTGACCTCACTTAAAATAATCTTGGAAACCGATTGCCTTGAAAAAACAAAGTAAGTATAATTATCAATCTTAATTATGTTTACTTTATTACATTTTCTTACAATTTAGCTATATATACACAATTAATTTTCTAAAGTTGTTGCAACTTAAAAATGACAGCTAAAATCACATCGTTCTTTCTACGAGTTAGCAGCTACAGTTGATCAAGTTAGTCTGATGTAACTTGATCCTGACAGGATTTTGCCAGTTATAAACTTAGGAGATCTGTGAGTTGTGTGTTGACAGACTGATTTAATTAAACTTGTCATTTTTAAGTTGCAACAGCTTCCTAAAATTAAGTAAATATTACTAAATTTAAAGTAACCCTAATAGTTTAATATAAAGTAAACAAAAATAAAGAGTCAGTTATATTTACATTTTTCAAGGCATTCTGTAACCTAGATTTTATTAAGTAAAACCACCTTGTCAGATTTCACAGTGTATCTTCCCTAAAAAGATAATTTAAAGCTCTTCAATTAGTCAGCATACAAGTTTGGACTCTGAAGGCAACAGACAGGACATACCGGCTTTACCTCTGGTTGGAATAATTTTTATTTGATCTGTCTGTAAACAAGATGTGTCATCAATTCATGGCATTTTAAATAGCAGATTTTGTGGCAGAAGGAATTTCCAACTCAAAAAAGACAAAATATTGCAAACTTTTTTTCTGTTGTTTAATTCTGTACATATTCCACAAAGTCTGGAGATTACTGATGCCAAAATATCCCTTAGGAAAGTGCCATTAAAAGTTACTTCTTGCTGGGGCAGCAGTTAAAAATCCAACTTAGTAGCAACAGATCAGATCGATTTTATGGCACAGAGTACACAGTTATTCTCAGAAAATTTTCACAAGACAACTTACAAATGTTCTTATTCCAACCAACACCATTTTCAATATGTTTAGTGTACACAGCATCATTTTTTTTTCTTTTAAATATACTTCTAAGTACCGTACTATGACAATTTGTGAATACACCTTTGATGACTAAAGCACAAGGCAAATAATGCCAAGGTGTTGGAGCGCAACAGCCTCGGTTTACAGTCAAAATGCATTCATACTGTAGTAAAATGACATTGCCGTTTCATTGGTTAATGGACATGAGGTTAGCAACAAATCAATTAGTGATGAAAAGTTTAAGTAGTGTTGAACTCTAAGGAAGCAGTTAAATGTTTTACAGTCATCTGAAGTTGTCTTAATGATTTACAGTCAACAGGTGATGCCAACAATCATCCATCAGAATAAGCTAAAGTAATTCTGATAATCCTCTTTATATTGACAATTGGTCCAAAGGGGAGGGGGAGAATAACGCCATGTTAACAGGCGTGTGTTGTGACGTACAGAACATTTTACAAATAGCAGAGGCTGACTGATAAACGACTGAGCTGTCACAGAGGTGGAATGTCCACTGAGACTCCAGGATGTGGCGAAGCATCGTGGCGATATCTTTGAGACCTCAGCAATGCTGGCCTTACACTACAACTCAAACAACAGCCCAACACCACATCATTAACTTTTAAGACCACATTCAGGTACAACAGCAAAAGCGTGTGATGGAGGGCAAAAGACGTTGTGCTTGAGGGCGGTACACACACACAGGACTCATGTCAGAGGAAATTTGTCGTTTCTTTTATGGAGGCAGAAGAGAATATGGTTTTGGCTGGAATATTATGCTGGGACAGAGAGAGGACAGGGCTGGGATCTGTATGCTAAAGACGGTATGCATGCAACTTTTAAATGCCCACATGCTAAAGAAAAAAAACCTGGCATCTTTTAGTAATGCTCAAAAAGCAAAACTATGCAAACTATCACCACCATTACATGTGTACTTCCCCTTGGAATATAAGCCAGTTGCTAAGTGAATGTTAAACAAGGCGAGTCCAATTTTTTTTGTATTTTTTTTAAACATTTTTTATTACACTTTGCAATCATTTTTTGCACAATCTTTTGGTTAATAAACAATTCAATGAACATGCCATTACTGTAGTGCCAAAAATATGAGAAGTACAATGTTAAAGTGGGGAAGGTTTATATAAAAAAGGAGTGTGGAAGGATTTAAGCAAACAAAAGGCTGTTTATAAAAGTAGACTGAGGAGGAAGTAACATCATATGCCATCTAATCCTGGAAGTAGTGTCAACACAATGTGGTTGGGAGGGAGTGAGCTGTTAAGTTGATGGATGGGTGGAGAGGTTGCTTAATATCCAGACTTCCTCAGGTACTCAGCCATTGAATGTGCTTTCTTGTTAAGATTTCCACCATGGACCGCCTCCTTTCCCATGACTAAAACCAATACTGGAGCACACAAGGAAAAAAAGAGAAATGAATAAAATTGAAGAGTCTCCCCCCCTACAGGACGAAGGGGGGAACACAGGTGACACAGTATCTTACCACTCTTCATTGCTATTAAAAGTTTCCAAGACATTTTGACTGCTTGCAGGAGAAATCTTAACAGCAATATTTCTTTTCTCTTCTTTTTGTCCCTCAATTTTATCTAAGTGAGCTTGAAAACATTAAAACCCTGAATCCCTCAAGTATTTTGCCATTGAGTAAGCCTTCTTGTTCAATCCGCCTCCATGGACCCCTTCTTTGCCCATTACAAGAACCAAAACTGAAAGAGAAGAGATAGAAAAGGGACAGTTAAGAAAAAGCAAAAAGGGTAAAAGAAAGGCATTCCAAGTAATAAATATTATCACCAGAGGTGTGCAGTCCAGGGATATTCAACTGTCTGCCATACAGGGCGTACTGTCTTTGCTATCAAAAAGACTGCAGTAGGTGATTTCAGGCATGCACTGATTTATCGGCAGAGCATCTGTATCGGACGATCGCCCTATTGCCAATAAGATGGCATTGACAGATGGCAGTGGCTGATGTTTTTCTGTTGTGTCACATACATTTTGTGTATGCTACAGAGCAGGGCTCCAGACTAATTTTGTTCTGTTGTCCCAGGGACGATAGAAAATGAGTTTGGGATGAACAGAGATCTTCCCTGGGAAAGCCTTCAGGAAGAAAGGATGCTCATTATCAATCTATTTTTTCACCGATAAGGTTACATGGTGAACAACAAATCAATGTTGAAATCAGCTGGAGGAAAGCTAGTTAACGTTAGCAGCTGGCAACCTGTACTAACGGCTTACTGGAGGTTGCACTGAGTTACATTATGGTACGTTCAAGCTCCAGTTAGTAAAATTGACTATAAGGTGAAGGGGAATTACAACGTGTATACCTTGGTGATTTCCCATGTAATTTTATCATGTGACGGAAAGTAGCATCTATACATTTCCTATCTCACAATGTGAGGTAAGAATTCAGAGTCCAAAGTTTGATCGAGTTCCACTTAAACGTTGCAAGTTTTTACTCAGTGGTGTTTCTTAAAGAGGGAATATTCACTGAGTGAACATGTGAGCAACATCCCACACAGCCCTGGTCATCTATAACGCACAGTTGAACATCACCATTGTAGCTTGTTTTCTCTTTAATGCAACAAATATAGAGGGGAGATTGGTGCACTTTATCGGTGACGACAGCTTCTGCTGACCTTTGCTTTAAACAGCAAACTAGATGTAACTCTACACTAATGAGCTGCTGGATATTGCTAAGTAAACATTTGTTTATAGAAGGTACAGCACTCCAGAAGCAACAGGCTCATTCTGCTACATCCAGACGTGGCTAGACAGACACATGCAAGGGAATTATTAGGGTGCGCTCTCTTACATACAGATATGCATGTAAATAATGTGGTAATCTGCAGCATTTATTGGTACCACTTAAATATGCAATGCTGCATTTGTGCTCTTTTAACTCACGTTTGTTAAGTATAACATGCAAAGCCGGAGAGTGAAAGGAAAACTCAACAGAAGAAGGAGCAGTGTTAGGAAAAAGGGAAACGGTTGGGTTTTGATTGCTATCAGTGTTTCCCACATTAACATTTGGCAAACCAGTTAAGGGTTTGGGGTTTTTTTTCAAAATACAATCTGAAGTTAGAATTGACAGAAAAGAGTGCCAAATCTTTATAAGCCATGAACACCTGTACAGACTGAAACAGCTTGTGAACATGCATGCTATTTTGATCAAAAGCCTTAGCAGAGGGCTGGAAAGTGTGTGAGAAACACTGAGGCAACATCAGACACTGAGGACCACAAAGGCAAACAGACTGGAGGAGGCAAACCCTGGTTTACATGAGGTTTATGATGACAAGCAGACAATTATGTAAATGTGTGTTATATTTTAACTTCACAAGTCTGCATCTAAAGGCTTTGTTTGAGACTATCATATGATGTGTGACTCATGGGCCCTGTTCTATTAAAGCTATTTGTGAGCATAATTGTGAGCTGAAATCACTGAAAAGTTATCTGTTGACAGAAAATTAATTGGCAAAAACGCTGCAACTATAGGTTCATCATCATTATTGAATTATTTGCCAGGAATCATTTTGTTAATGTAATGCTGACAGATCCTGAAGTGCTCTGAATAATTTACCAATGCCCGAAGCAACAGTCTTAAATGTCATGTTTTGTCTGACAAAAATCAAAAGCTATTTTTGCATGACAAAGAAAAGAAGATGAGTCCAAGAAGGTCCAAGAAGATGGACCCAGCACATATTTGGCCTATAAATTTGAAAAAAAACAGACTTCTAATTGTTAGTCTGCACCTAAGTCACAAAAATCACATGAGGTAACTGTCATACCCGTTATTTTTTACATCAATAAAAAAAGAAAAAAAGGTGTCTTTACCCTTGAAGACACCTTTATTTATAGTTATGACAATGAAGTAAACCATTTTGAAACTACACTTTTACCTTTTCCAGCTCTTCCCACAGAGACATTGTATGTAGGTTCTCCTCCTTGGCTCTTTGTCCTGATGTCCATTGTCCAGTCCCCGTCATCATGGAGGCTGTCCCTGAGGACCGAACACTTCTTTGAGCCCAGAGTGAGACCGCTGGTGTAAAAGGTCTCCCTGTCCTTACCAACAAGGACATCAATTTCTTGAGACTGAAAAACACAGTAAACAACAGAATTGGGACAACCAGTCAGAGCCTCACACAGATCTAACAAATACGCTTCCAGTTACATGACTTGCATAGTCGTAGTATAACAGGCACAAAAATATTAAGTACATAAATTATCTTGTGTCCACAAGAAAGGACATAAATTCCACCAAAAGTTAAAGGACCTAGCTTTGTTAAGGTAAAAAAAAGACAGGGAAAAAGCCTTTACTATCATGGCTGTACTATAATATAAAACCATGCTTTTCTGGCATTGTTAAAAGGCCTTTTAACTTTTATACCTTAACGAAGCAGGGTTTGAGGAAATTATTTCCTCTCTTGATGACATCGTCTACCCATGCATCATCTGATTCAATACACAACTGTGGGTTCTGTTAAGTTACAGAGAACATATTTCACTTTTTCTGAAATCTATAGAAAATTGATTTATTTGTAATGCACTTCACTTTGTAAACATAACCTTTGTCATTTGTACATTCATATCAATTTTGAATTATTTCTTAGTCTTCAAATTTTGATCAGTTATGCCAATTTCTGTATCATTTCTAAGTATGAATAATGTTAGTTATTTAATGGGGGAGGTACCTCCAAAAGCCATTTTTGCTTCTCAACTCATACATACACACATGTATGTCAAAATAAATCAACTAAACTAATCTGGGGATGATAACAATTGATCGATTTATCAGATGTTAAGAACTGATCAAACGTGAAATTTAATTGATCAATCAGCAGGCTTTGCAGTGCTCTAAAATTATATGCAATATGTTGCTGTGAGCTTTGACTGAGGATTTTTTTTTTTTAAGATCAATCGATTCTTAATTTTAAGGAAAATGCTTAGGATTCACAACCCTAAACTATACTAAATAGTCAGGAGAATAATCGATAATTAAAATTAATGTTAGATGTGGCCCCATTCAAAATTTTAGTTGAACAGCTACCATTGCGCTAGCACTAATATCATGCTGGGGTTCTTTACAATAGTTTTAAATTTTAAAAAGACAATTTGAAAACTTGCAAATTTACTGATATAGCACAAGAATTTCTGTGACTGAACACATCTCATCCCTGCATTGAGTAACGGAAGTAAAGTGACGTCTCTGCACCGGACTAGCTCTCATGCAATCCCTCTCAATGAATAAAAAAAAAAAAACACATTGTCATTCCCATCTAAAATGATGATACATGTGTGAATTTGCGGCTTGAATACGAGCTTTAATAACAATAAAGCCTCGCTATACGCTGACCAAACGACCGAGAGTGCTATTTAGCCTGTTAACCACAGGTAGCCGGTAAAGCAGCAGCTTAACGTTAGCTAATCAAAGCGGCCGTGCACACAAAAGCATGCACGCTTTCTTAAGACAGACACCGTCTACTAGCTGGTTTTAATTCAGCGTTTGGTAAATAAAAAGCACCACGTTGACATTTTTATAAGTGCTTGTTAACTGCAACTGACTGTTTCATGGTTTTAATGATAGGTGGAAGCCACAATGAGTGAAGTCTTATCTGATCAACACGAGGTCTAATCCCGCAACGTTTCCTTAGCAGGAAATACCCGAGACAGGCCAACGATAAACTAGCTAGCCGTAAGCTAGCACGGTACCGTTAGCTTGCTAGTCATTTAGACCCTGCGAGGTAACGGTTTTAACGCTATTCAGTCTGACGAGCGGCTGCGTGGGTGATACATAAACAACACTGTCAACCGAAACCACAGTTAAACACGAAATACCTCACATTGACCTCTTACCGTGATATTGTTGAAAGTACCACCGGCATGTGCTGCCCAAACATATTTGGCGTCCGTATATCCAACAATGGCGCTATCCTGACAGCTGCCATCGGCCATCAGGTTTTCCACGTAGCTTTGCCAAGACATGTTCAAGAAACTGATGCTTTATATAAAAAAAAATCCCTACAGCTTCGGAAGCCAAACAGGAGACAGCCAAATCGGGAGAAAACCTACAGGCGAATTTAGAGTCTCCAATCTAACCCGCACTTCGACGTTCACCAACGTCAGGGCTGGGGCAGCAAAGAAAGCCAGGGCAGTGAGGCAGCGGCTGGGTGTAGTCCGTATCAGATCACTCCGCACAATGAGCTCCCCGCCCGGCGCTTTTATGGCAGCAGGCGGCGGAATAAAGAGGGACTTATCAGCTCAACCAACAGGCAACTGTCTGAGGGAATGCCGGGGTACTCATCGGGGCGGATAAAGATTTACTGATTGAATCATTTAGTCGATCATTATTTCATTCATTGATTGTATGTTTATGTTGTAGGAATAGTGACAAAGACAGTTACATTACTTAGCTGAGGATACCGTCAGTGCGCACAGCAGACAGGCTGTGCCCCGAGGAGCATGTGGCTAATGGATACCAAAATTATCTTCTCACTTTCATAAACCTACTGAGCAAAATTTATGTTTTCAATAGGAAGAGCATGGTTGGAGGTTCCTCCATGATAACTATTAAGCCTACCAAGCTGTTTTCCCCGTTAAATACTAGATACTCATGACAGGGTTATTATAATATGTAGGCCTATTTGGGGGGGACACATCCCACTCTTCAAATATGCTCAACTCCCCCCATATATATTATATATTAATGTGATTATAAATATATATTCTTACCCTTTGAAATCTAGAACATCACTTTACAGCCACCTTTCACATGTATTTAAAACTTAGAACTACTGAGCAAATTTGTGCTATTCTGTTTGTTTGGGTTTTTTTGATTGAAAAAAATAGGCAGCTTGGAGAGAAATTTTCCAAAAAAATGCAAGAAATAAGTATATTTAGAAAATTGTTTGGGGTTTTTTTTTAAGTCTATGGGAAATGTATATGGAGAAAATATAGGGAAACTATATTTATAGCTAATTATCAGAGTTACATATTTTGAAATTACGTAATAGAGTAATTGCAATTTAGAGCATTTTTGCAAGTAATTTCCTTTAACAATTTTCATCATTATCATTCCCTTTTTTGTTGCTCATTGCCTTCATTCCATATTTTTGACAGTTGAATGTTGAGTCCATGGCTACAGCCCCAATTCACCAGTATTTGTGATACACTAAATGTCATTTTAAGTTTCATCCACATACGGTTTTGTTTGGGGGTCCAGGAGACCAGCTCAAACAACATACTGGAGAAGAAAATGTATTACCTAATATTTTTGATTTTATAGTGAATTATTGTCATTCCTGCTCACTGAATTAAGTTCCTGCTGTTCTGTATGACATCTGCTCTTTGCTGAGACAAACTATTTCATATTGATTAACAGATCACTGTGTGTACATCTTGAACTCATTCAGGAATACAGGTTTTAAAGTGTTGAATGGATTCGGGCAGATTGAATCAGTTGAGTTCTATTCACTTTTGTTGTCACTCAGTCTGACCTCTTGATTAGCTCAGCCTACAACCCATTGTTTTGAGCTAGCCTTGATGTAGTAGTATAAAACCTTGTTCTTAATTTTGTTCTTCAGAAGGAATTCTACACGCTTGTTGTGAACTTCTGTGTCCACTGTGCTGTGAATAAAAACATCACGTAGTTCCTACCAAGCAATCTGACTAGTCCACAAGACATTTCGAACGTGCTCAAATCTGCATAACAGCACAGAATTAAATTTTGACTTTTAGATAACTTATTCAGTGTATAATAAACAAAAATAGTTTACTATTTACCAGTGTCTTTAGGCTACTAATAACGACCAGTGTTGCAACTATCCCCAGTTTCCCCTATATGTTAAAATAATTAAATTGAGAGACAAATTATCCCTCACTGAACCTTTTGGGGTTTTATTTTAATATCTTGTGCAGTGTTTTTTGTTTATTCTTTTCCAATGTGTTATATCACAATAATAACTTGATGCAAAAAAGTTAATTAAAAAGTATACTAAGACTTAAATGTGTGTATGGTGGTATGTAGCCTATGTGTATGTATATATTCATGTCTAAAATCAATGGCGTTATATCTATTAAGCATACAGTATGGTACTTTTTGACCATGCCGTTGGGTCATAATATCTACTTTGGAGAACAATAATCAAAAACAATAGACTAATGCACTGTTGGAATTTGCATTTGTTAATAATATGCAGGCCATTAATTACTGCCATGAAACAGTAGTATTGGTATTATTATTTTACCAGTATTAAGCCATCTCAGGTACTGGAGAGTTCAAGGTTTATCGAAGATAACCAAAAAAGGAAAAAAGAGGCATAACCTTTAAAGTCAAACATTCACTCCTTGGCCACCAGGGGCAGTGCTCTCCACGGTTTGTGATGACTGGTCCACAGTATACTTCTCTGGTGCAGAGGTATGAAAAACAAGTCAGAAAAACAGGAAGGTATTTAACCCATTATTATTTATAGAAATGTATTGTAAATGCCCCCTTTTTTTTAAAAAAAAAAAAAAAAAAGAAGCAAAAAACTGAAAACATTTTCAAAATTGCTCCTGTTGACCTTGTCTGATTATAAACCCCCCATACTGAGCTCACTTCTTAACCTCACCAAATGCTGCAGATGCAATGCAGTGTTGACTTACTCGTACACGATGCACACTACTCCTTCATACACCGCTTGTAAGTCAAACTAGTTGAATCTTCCAAAACCAGCTGCTTTCTGTGACAGACTTACAATAATTTTATATTTACTTGTATTATTTTATACAATAGTATTTTTTTAAAAAGTCTTGATCAGTGGGTAAAGAATACAAACAATGTGGTGATCCCAGGAGTTACTGCATGCTCTGTCATATGCTGGCTCTCAGAGTACCCCAGAACCAACACACTAAGGCCCAGCATAAAAGAGCAAAAGAGTTCAACTGAAACCAGTTTAGAACAAAAAGGTTAACTTGTATTGAAGGTCATGTGAATACAGACAAGCTGATTGTATTGTGAATGGTAGCTTTGTATCAATAATTTTGAATCCATAAAACAATGGGAGCACTATAAACCAACTTTACTTTGCTCAACACATTTGGCTGTGGGATTGTTTCAGAGTTTTATTATACCCCTAAAGTAGTGATCCTCTAATGATCCTTTACATGACTCAATAGGGGTAGAGTGCACACAAGGAATTTTCTACAATTCTGTAATACTGATCCCTTTTTATGAGACTACTGTACAGCCAGTATGCAATGTTCCTGCAGAAGAGCTCTAATAATATCAACTGGCATATGGTAACACTGCAGCATACACAAATACTAAGAAAGAGAGAGAGAGAGAGACGATGCCTTCAAGTGCATTCCATTAAAGTCTGACATTTATGTTTTTTTAAGGAATAACTTGGTAATAGACGGGTCACAGAATTGTGAGAATAGTTAAATTGAATGTATGCGATATAGTAATATTCTGACGGCTGATTTGTATCAGAATTAAAACAACCCAGGTAGAAGGAAAATGTACTATAACTCAGTGTCTTATCATTAATCACAAGGTACATGTTTTTACTAATGTTAATAAAAGCATGTAGCTTAAAGTCAATTATTCACATGTACTGATAACAGTATGTCCCATCACTATTTTTCATTCATTGTTGCCATCTGTCTGTGCTATTTAATTGAAGATTAGTTATCAAATATGATTAACTGAGGACAAAATGAGCATACTTGATAAGGACATTTATGTTCGGTCTATGTAACCTGATCTTAGGGGCCCGGACTTAAAGAATAAAATTCCATCTAATTTTAAGACCTTTATTATATCATTTTTGTGCCTCCATGGTTCGTATTCCTAAATGAATGTTCTAAATCTTGTTACCTCATTGCAAATCTAGGATGAGGTAGTATTTCAGCATAGAAAGGCACAGAAAGTGGGAGGAATAGGGAGGAAACAGTGGCATTACAGTCAGACAAAAGCCCCCCACCCCCAGTTAAACTCTAGCAGGGGCTCTTTTGACACATCATCAGACCATTCACTTTTAGCCAGAGAGAGAATTAAATTATCAATGTGAGATAATTAATAAAATATGAGATAATTAATTAAGTGAAGGGATTGGTTGGCAGGAAAATTTGTATTCTAGTGATGGTAAGGGACTAATCGTTATTTACGAGAGGGGAGGGGGGTCATCAGATAATTCTTTAAACAGTGGGGCGATAGTTGTTGGTTTTTTTATTTTATTTTTTATTTGGCTAAGGGGAGGGACTTTCAACTTTCAATGGTTGGTTCAATGGTTTAGGAGTTTTATTTATTTTAATTACCCCTAGTACCCCAAAAAGACAGGTTTAAAGACAGGTTTTCTTAACCCCCCCCCCAAAAAAAAAAAAAACCCCAAACAAAACCACACTATTATCATGGGCAGAAACTATATATGTGCTGTATGGCTGTATCTCACCTATAATAGTCTATTAACTGCGCGCGCTTTGCAGTTGTACTTTTTCCGACGGTGTACTGAAGGCAGCACGAGGGGGGGATTCTCAAACGCCTCCTACGTAAACATCCTTGCGCACTCTACCTACCCACGATGCAGCGCGGTTGCATACAACATAGCCATCTTGTCAAGAGTGACTGAGTGAGGGAGGTAACTGTAGGCGCTGTTTGGATTCTCGTTTGTTTTAAAGCGTCAAATATTACAGCGTTTTCCTCTCTCGATCGCCGTTAGCCTCAACCTAATTGTCGCTACCGACGGACTCTGAGCTGTGAGGTGAGTGGATACAAAGGACTGCTTTCGGGAAGATGTCTCACATACTTGTTCCGACGTAGGGGGAGTGTGCAGCAGCCAGTTGGCTTGACTTGCTAGCTAGCTCGGTGAGTGGAGGGCTGCGGGCCCTCCTCAGCCTAAAGTAGGTCCTGCAGCTGGGCAACACTCTCTGCGACAACGGCCGCCTGACAACTGTACAGCCGGGACATTAGCAGGCCGGTCCGGACCGTCAGAGAGCTCCGGATCGATCATCCTCCAGGCTGCTGGTATCGCTGTCTAAAGCCGCATTGCTGGACAAGACGACACGAAGTGTGGCGTTGCGTTATGAGCTCATGAAACGCAACAGGAGACCGAGAGAGGAAGAGGGATGGCGTAGATTCATCTCGATTACAGTTAGCTAGGCTAAGTAAAATACAAGTGTGCTGTTTAATATGATCTAAGCTTTTGGAAGCTGCACCCAGCTCGTCTCTTTCTGACGGAGGATAAACATAGCCATACTGGACTTGGAATCAGGCTGACAATATGTCGAAAATGCCGGCTAAGAAAAAGAGCTGTTTTCAGATCACAAGTGTGACTCAGGCCCAGGTGGCGGCTATAGGTGCTGCAGACGACACGGAGAGTCTGGACGACCCGGACGAGTCACGGACTGAAGATGTGTCTTCAGAGATCTACGACATGTCCCGGGCTGAGTACGAGCCTGCCTGTGACAGGAGTTCATCTGAAGAAGCCCTGAATAATGTTGGAGAGCCAGAGGCGATTGGTGTTGTGGCACCATCACACATACCTCAAGCCGGTCAGGTGTCTGCCATGGGGGAGTTTCGGAAGGTGGGAGGCTCAACTCAAGGTGGTCAGCAGCCGCAGGGGATCGGAGCTACAACTGGTGTCATCACTCAGCCTGGAGCATTGCAACAGCCTGCTCCTGCAACCAGTGTGTCAGTAAACACATCCCAACCTGCTGCAGTGACCAGCACAGTTCCTCCTCCTGCCACCTCCACTGTGAGTTGCACTTCACGCTTCAGGGTCATCAAACTTGATCATGGTACCGGGGAACCCTTTCGAAGAGGCAGGTGGACGTGTACAGAGTTTTACGAGAAAGACTCTGAGGGCTCTGCTGTTAGTAGGACTGTAGATAGCATCAGGCATGCCAGTGCAGCAACGCTGGACCCTGCCGCAGACAGAGACAGTGGGCTCGGGCATACAGGAGGATCTGTGGTGGCCCCCGCAGCACACTCAGGTCAGGGCTTGGGCTCTGTGGCGGATGCTTCTCTCGCTTCATCCCGTATGGAGACACCACCACAGCAGCAAATACATCAAAACTACAGCACCCGGCAGCATGGTGTCAGTGGGTCGGCCACACAGAGTGCGTTCTCCAGCCCTAAACCTACAGCTGTCCCAGCTCAGCCAGCAGTGGGAAGTCTCCAGCCTTCTGCTCCCCAGAGCGTGCTGCCCGTCGGACAAAACGGCTTGCCTCAACCTGTCATCCACTTACAGAAGTCCCCCATCATGCCTCCTGCAGCCCAGCCCATTGCTTACCCTCCCCAGCAGCAGCTTCCCATGGGCCACCACCTGACCAGCCAGTCCTCTGGACTGCTCCAGAACCAGACGGAGTACTATCAGCAGCCCGCTTCCATGCAGCCGGGGCTTTCCACTGTCCAGTCCCTCCCAGTGTCCAGCCTCTCTGTTGGGCCACAGCCTGTTGGACAAGGACACACTTCAGTCCTGCCCCCAGCCTCTGGAGGGACTTCAGTGCCAAGTCAGGTTGGAGAGGTTGCAGGAGGGGGATCTGTGCCTCCTGGACAGCCAGCTCCAGGCCTCCTGCAGCAGCAGACTGGAGGAATGGGAGGCGTCGGAGGCTCCATGCTGGTCGGTGGATCCACTCTGCAGCAGCAGGCTGTGAGTCAGTATCCAGCCGCTGTAAAGCCTCAACCCCTCGGCCTCCATCCCGCATCATCCGGTGTACAAAACGTGCCTGCCATCGCAGTGAGCTCCAGTGTGCCCACCACTGTGCCCACTGCTGTGCCCAGTGCCTCCAGTGCAGCCATGCCAAATGTGACAACCTCCAGTTTGCCTCCAGGCCAGATCCCCCACAGCAGGACTCTAGTGGCTTTGGGGGCACAGGGCCTCCCAGCAGCTGGATTTGGACATGAGGGTGGTGGTGGTGGTGGCGGAGGGAAGTCAGAGGGTCTCATCAACGCAGTGTCTCCTGTCGTTTCTGGGAAGGAGCCGGGCAGGCCCCTCATGCCCGAGAGCCTGCAGCTCGCCACTCCGACTGTCAACAGCCTGTTTGGAATCCACATACCTGTCGACGGTGATATGGACAGGTAATCGTCTCTAGATCTTAATGTTAAGAGTTAAAAAAATGTTCATCCCTGCTGAGCATTATCACAATGCCTGTGCAATGTTATCACTCAATAATACTCCTGATTTGAAGAATCACAGATGGTGTAAGGCAGGGATACTCAACTTACTTTGCTTGGGAGCACTTTTGCAAAATGAGGCCAGGGCCAGTCCCCATACATGTTTCTGGGATTTTAGGACATTTCAAAGATTCTAGGACATTTGTAGGATTTACAGACATTGCTAGGGCTGAAAGCCACAGCAAAGGCAGTTAGTGTTAGTAATTTAGTTTACAGGGTGTCCCCCTTTGTTCCAGGGAGGTATGGAGGAAGGAGGAATGCGTAAAAGGAAGAGAAGTGGCACACAGGAAGGAAATTTAATGTTTGTTGTTGTTCATTAGAGCCTAAGTCAGTGCAGAGTAGCACAGTTGCGGTAAACATCCATGGCTTCCAGTGCACAGGCAGCAACTTGTTAAACATGACTCCTGTTATAATACGATGCATTGTGTGTGTAAGGGTGTGAATTTGGTTTATGTGGAAGCCTTTTGTTGCAGGTCCCCAACCTCCTTTTCCTCCGACTTCAGATGTCACCCTGCAAGACAGAGTCTGAGGCGCTGGCCTCGGCTGCAAACATCAGGGATGTGTTGCTATTTGTTGCCACTGTGCAGAGAGTTAGCTCATCTTTCTATTAGCCTCAGGCTACTTCTGGTCACTTGCTAAATGTGCTGCGTGCTTGACCTTTTAATACGTTAGTTCCTGCTCCGGAAGTGACTGTCTACTACTAACATAGCAGAGAGTGTTTGATTTTGTGTTGCCACATTTATGATATCATAATTTCCACTCATAGCCCCATCGGGCTCTCCTCAGGAATGTGTTTTCAGAGGATTTTACAGTTCTGGCTGAAATAACAGTTTTGTACAGGAGATATAATGTTGCTGAATCATCTTTTTGGTTGCACAGACTCAGGCAAGCTCTTTGATTTTAAAGAAAAGTTACACACATTTATTCATACAGTGGACATCTGAGAACATGATTTCATTAAAAAGTGTATGTCACACTGAATCTTAAAGTAATCACGCACAGAAACATAACCCACAGTAGACATTATGGCAGACGTTTAATAATTTATATGTGGTTTTGTTATTTAGGGATAATTAAGTTGCTAGATAGTGAGCAGCAAAATATGACTACATTTGTGCACAAGCGACATTCTTTTTTATGAATTATTGTGGTTCATAACATTTGTTGTCTTTGCAAAAATAATCTTTCTCTTAAAGGGACAGTTCACCTTAAAAAAAAAAACAAAAACATGTTTAACCTGTAGCGCTGTTTATTAATCCAGATTGTTTTAGTGAGAGTTGTTGAGTGTTGGAGATATCCGCTGTGGAAATGTCTGCCTTCTCTCCATTACAAAGGAAATATGTGGCGCTTGGCTTGTGGTGCTTAAAGCACCAAACATATACATTTGAAAAACTCAGCAGCAATGTCTCTATCCATAAATCATGACCTGGTCATTAAAGATAATCTATAGACTTTGTGAGCAGTTTCATGCAGGAACTATTTTCTTTCTACAAAATTACACCCACCAACTGTATTACAGTGCAGAAGGAAGTGTGCATCTAGTTACTGATGAGACTACACCACAAGCCGAGTGCCATCTAGCTTCATTATACTGGAGAGAAGACAGACATCTCAACAGCCGATATTTCAAACACTCAGCAACTCGCACCAAAATAATGTTGTTAAATAGCACAACAGGTAAGAGTAAGATTATGTGTTTTTCATTTTGGGGTGAACTGTCCATTTAATTCATAAAAGTTTACAATTAATGTCACTTGTAGTAGATGGCACAAAAGTGCGGAAATGACAGTGTCTGAAATCTCTCAGTGGTTTCCCTTTACAGTCTCACAGATAAAGCAGACTGTAGAGCAGACAGGGGATGCAGACTGCACAACACTGGCTCTACTTTTTTCCTCACATGTGGGTTGACTCTCTCCTGAACAGTTTGTGGAGTATGCTGCTCACTTTAAGGACGTTTTTTTTAAAGATTTTTTGGGGGGGCTTTTATGCCTGTAATGTATAGGAAAGACTTAGCGTGAAAGGGGGAGAGAAAGAGGGGGTGACATGCAGCGAATGGCCGAAGCGGAATCAAACCCGTGGCCACTGCACAGCCTGCACAACCTCTGTACATGGGGCGCCTGCTCTAGCCACTGAGCCACCAGACGCCCCACACCTATCAATCGTTGATCACAACTTTATTGTTTTCCTTTTTTGTGCCATCCACCAACTAAACCTTAAATGGCTTTAAACACACACATTGACCATGATGTGTCAGTGGTTTGTGGACCAGAGGGTGATGCCAGTATGGCGAGTGTCAGAGGTAACTTTGACTCTGAAGATGAGGGGTTTGACACTAGGGTGCCCCCTTAGGCAAAACTGAGAAAACTGTGCCCCTCCTCCATATCGATAGTGCAACATGAACAATTAATATTAATAGATTTTCTCCCTTCTATTGCTGTTCTTTGTCTGTCTTCCAGAGGTAATCATACTCCAAGTTTTAGTACTGCAATTTGCTTAATGCTTTTCTGGATATAAACAGGCCTGTTGCCCTGCATTCAGTAAGTTACAGCATAACTACAACTTGCCCTGTTTTCTTAGCCTGTATTGGTTTGCATTTTGGCAAATTAAAGCAAGCTCTGGAGTTTTTTTCTCTGATTTCTTAGTGTATTTTCATGGATATTATTCACGAAGGTTTTGGGAGATAATCATATTTAGTGTAAGTCACACTGAATCTAAAAATGTGTGTGTCGTGTCTGTGTTCAAGTCAAGCACAAAACCCCAAATCCTGTTTTTTTTAAAGCGCACGCAGCTGTCCAGTTCCTTAAGCTGTACCTTTGCCTCACATATCTCCCTCCATGCCCATCTGTTAACTCGCCTGACTCACCGACTCAAGTTTAGTATATGGGAGAGTTATTTTATTCCTCAAAGTTGTTTTACTCCTCAAAGTAGGAAGTACAGGAAGTACTTACAAATATGAAATAGTAAAGCAATCAACTCAATCACTTGAAAAAAAATGTTGCAAATTCCTGCAAACCACGGATATCTTACATCTGCACAATATTATGTATTAAGTAGATATGTTGAAACTTTTTGTTTCAACAACCCTGTGGTTAATGTGTGGTTATGTTTGGGCACAAAATCACTTGGTCACAGTTAGGAAAAGATTATGCTTTGACTTAAAATACACAGTTTGGGGGGCACAATCCCAGCAGCAATGTCTCTGTAAAAAACAACTGCATTTTGTGGCACAGTCCCCTCTGGAAAAACAGTGATAGGTCGCTAAATAAACCCACATTTGGTGCCTGCAAAACACCGAGACAAACAATCAAAAACAGGTTGTCTTTTAGCAAGTCATTGCTGTCTCCTAACAGTGCTCTGCAGCTTGGTAGTTGTCTCTCCGTTAGATGGCACATCATCCACCATCCTCTACACCAGTGGTTCCTAACTGGTACAGCTGTGGGGTCCATATTTCTCCTTAGTCATTAGTTCAGGGTCCACATATTAGATAAATGACCACATACTCAATGCTGTTTGACAAAATGTAAACAACACATGGGCCTAGAACACAGAGAAATAAAACATATCGCAAGAATTACTTCAAACTTGACAAATAAATAGCACTGCAACCCAAAAAGTGCTTATTATTACTAGGTCAGTGAAATAACAAAATCTGCAGAGACTCAGCATGTTAATAGTTGCTGTACTGGAGAAAAATCTCACTCTCCAGCAAGAAATGGCACTTCAAAATAAAAGCTCTGTGCCAGAAATGAACTGTACGTCAGTGTGTTTTTACAAAATTAACATGTTCGTGCTCACTAGCGGCCCATTCAGAATGGAATCACGACCCACTTTTGAACTACGAACCATCAGTTGGGAACCAGTGCTCTACACGTCCCGATGACAAACTCAGCTTATATATTACATAACTTAAGACACATTGATTTGATATATATGAAACGTGCAAATTTAACATATTCGTGGCTTGCAGAAATGTACAATACCAACATTTTGTTCTGGTGAATGGGCTAAAGGTTCATTTAAAAAAAAAAAAGTCTTTTACATTCACTTGCTCCTCACATGATCTATCTGTTGTTTTGTAATAACAGGCCAAATACTTTAGATATAGGTCAGCTCTGCCATTTCAATTAAAATTACTTCAGTTTGTGACAATGCAGCTGCCTTGAGGCGCCGTGTTTTTGGAGCACCTATGTATTGCTTGTGAGGGGACCCAGCTCCCAGGCTGATAACAGCAGGAGCCTCTTACGACAGCTAAGCCCTATCAGACATTGAGCAGTAGTCTTTCCACTGTGCCTCTATTCTGCCGATAAGAGACATGACAGTGGGGTGTGTCAACCAACTGTGCTTGTCGGCACGTCATGACCATTTTCTTTTGCAGTACAATGTGGCCTTAAAACAACTGTATATTCTCTAAAGGACCTTTGAACACGGTTAAAGCCACATGCACACTCCCCCTGTTGGAGCTGTGGGCTTGTTGATCCACTCAGAGCCCCGGCTGGTTTGTTAGTTTTCTAAGCACTGGTGCAGCATCAGTGCGACTGGTGCTTTGCACCTACCACCCTACTGATTGACTGACAGGCATGGCACAACAGTTGTTCATGTACACATGAGGTGTTGAATGACATTCCTTTGCAGCAGCAACTGTGGTATGTTCACAAGAGGTGGAGGAAGCTGCAAAGTGAAACTTGTTGTGCCTCACTTCACCAGGCATTTTAGCTATGCTTGGTATACCCCTACCCCTCCTTCTCCCAGCCTTCTTTTTTGAGCTCTTGCTTAATTTCTACGCTGCACTGTTTATTTTGTCCGCCACACACAACAAAAACACTGCTCAAATGGACTCCTTCAGTGACAAATATCTATAATCAGCACAACACAGAAAGATATTATACATTTATGCCCACAGTTTTGACTTTCCTCAGCTTGCACAACCTGGAAAACCTCTCTTGGCCATTCGGTAGGCCCTAATGTTTGTCCCTGTCTTCCTCCACCCTGTAGTTTTCCCTGCAAGTAATTAAAGCAAAACAGTGGAGATACAGACTGCAGATTTGAAGATGTTGTTTTCATACTTAGAATATGATTCGCTCAGCTTAATGTCTCCCAGATGGCTTTCAACAACTGAAGGCGTAAAATAACCCTGGTGGATTGTCATAATGTCTTTGCTGCACTCACACAGGAGTTTGCTTCTGTGTTGCGGGCTCATTTGCATAAATGTATTGCATCTGTAGTTCTGTGTGTAATCGAAGTCGTGCTGGGGAGGTATGGTTTATTGTCCTCGCGCTATGGGAGCTTATATAAAATTGGACTAAGGAGGTCGGAGAGGCGAGGGGAGGGATGTAGTGAAGCAGTGACTGCCAACATGAATTGAGAGACTGTCTGTGTGGGTGGATGAGGGGTGTGTCTGTGAAAGGGGATGGGCTGACTCTGTGCACAAGTATCCACGTTGGGGGTGGAGATAGTGGTGGCGGGGGGAACTTACTGAGGAACTGAGGCTTTACTTTTTTGACGAATTCACTATTCACCAACGGCTTACTCGTTTTAAGCCACAGTGAAAGAAGTGTGGGTTTTATGTGTGAGAGTGATACAGCGAGTCAACATGTAGCAAAGGGTCTTTCCCTCCCCTCTGTGACCTCTGGTTTACTGCTGTATCCTGTTTTCAGTCTGAGTCCCTCACACTGCTCTCCACCTTCTATTCATTTAATATTCCTCAGCTCTCTCGCCGCTTCCGCACTGAGGCTTTCTGGTCATATCATATGACATTTGGTGGGCACATTTTATCCTGAGTGCCTCACAGAAGTAGAGGTACGCAGTTTTTTTTTTTTGCTTGACAATTTTGGACTCAATAGTAATTTGAGTTTTAAACCAGCCACCTTCATCCATGCTGTACATTTTTTTAGCTGTACAGCACCACATCTAGTTATCTGTGACGGAGCAATAACCTGCAACTGTACACTCTGTGGTGTTCGTTATTGAAACTGTCTTATACCGAAAAGTGTTTCTAATTATGGCTGGGTGGTTAATCGAATTGTATTTTCCATGACTATTTTGGCTTCCAGTGATTATGAAAACAAGGCGTTTTTGTTTTTTTACTGAAGGAACTTTTTAACGTTTTAAGGACCCCCCTTTTTTGCTGTGTCAAGAACTAATACGGCTTTCCCACCAAAATTTGCACGTGCACACAGGTTTTTCAAATACAGGTAAACCCACTAAATGTTCCGGTATCATTTTTTTCCTTCCCGATATTGATTCCAATACCTGAACCTGCATATCTGCTGATACCAAGGACTGATCTGACGCCATCGTTAAAAAAAAGGCTGTATACTACAAACCCTGACTGGATGTGAAATGTTGGCTATTTTGTGTATGGCTACAGAGAATGAATGCCAAAGAAATGACCAAATTGCTGGCAGTTTTTTTAAACCATACACTTTAAAGTGAGAATCAATTCTTCTTTGGTGCTCTAAAATAGTAGTTACACCTGCTGTGTAGGCTACAGTTTTAGAGCAGTGAACATTTTGGGGAAAACATCTCTTTTATCTTGGTATGAAACTTCTTTTTAGTTTTTTGTAAGTCGTGGTATTGGATTGGTGCTTGGACTGGCATGCTCGCTGAGACCCGATCCAGCACATTAGGCAGTATCTGAGGCGGTTCTGATGCTGGTATCGATATTGGAACAACTCTAGTTGTTATCCCAATCGCTGGCCAGCTTACAGGACGTCACTTCAGTGTTTCTATTGGCAGTGCAAATTTTAACAAAAAAAAACCCCAAAAAACCCTTAAAGGTATGTAGATCACAGGCACACTTTCCATGGGGCACCTCCTTGTAGAGAATCCCCAGAAAACATTTACATTTATTAAAGTGCAATAAATGTTTTCAAAGTAAGTGAGTAATTGTGTTAATCATGATCTCACTATCGACAAAAATGATGGTGATTATGATTTGTGGCATAATTGAGCAGCCCTATTCCTAATATTTATATGAATATGGGGCACAGTTTAACAGCACAACAAACTACACCCCCCCCAAAAAAAAAGTAGAGTAAAAGTCTCTGTAAACCAGTTTCAACAAAAACGCAAGATTATTATTGTTTCAAAGGACGTCTGTTGTTTTAGATCTAAAGTGACAGCTGAGTGTATTTAGCCACATCACTCTTCTGCTCGTGCAATGAACACACTGTGTCTTTTTTATGTTTCTGTGTACACAAGTTGTTCACTCTGCCTTCTTTCCTTTCCCTCAGAGCTGTTTTCAAAAAAAGATGTATTGTTCTGGTTGGGCCAACTTTACTAATCTGTATGTCTGTAGGCTTCGCTTCAGTCATCACCTCCACCCCGCCCTAGGTATGGAGGCCCTCCATTGTTCTGACAAGCAGAGAAACATCAGCGGCTCAGTCCAAGGTTTTAATGGCTTGTTTAACTGGGGATGTGCTGTACTGTGCCGCAGATAAGCTTAGCTGAGAATGTGCCTGTTATCTTGTTTTTGGAAAATGGGACTTGAGTAACTTGAAGGATTACCAACACTCACTTTTTAGCTGTTTTATACTTCTGGCTTTTCGCCAGCTGAGCAGAAAAACTAATAATGATTTCATGTTATATTATTTTAAGTATTCATTATTTTTTTCTAAAAATAACAAAGTTATATCTTAAGATTCCTTTTTGGTCTGTTATTTTTATCTAATCATGTACTTAAAAATTAAGATCCTTGAGTGACATGATGTGGGGCACTTCATCAGATTTTACGTCGCTTAAGGTTTTATACAATAGGTTTTATACAATATTTCACATATGCAATAACAAATGAGCTTTAAATTTTAGCTCAGTGTCTCTCACTTCCTGTCCTGCTCACCCAGTCTCTCTCATTATCTCTCTAGTTTTTCGGGAAGTTGGCAGCACAACCGTTGTTCTTTTTTCAGTGTAAAAAAAAAAAGTCTGTAATATAAATTTAAATCCTCTGATACTACAAACAGTGCTCGCTTGTAGCTCAACTGCTTTCTGTACACAAAGCAGCTTATGTTTGACCAGTTTCCACACTGATGGTTCTTGGAAGTACCTTGGAAGTACCCAGGAAGAGGGGACTTTTTGGGGGAACTGTGGCCAACAATCAGAAAGTTGAACTTGGTTCCAGCGGTTTTCACGGTGATAAAGGTCCCTGTTGCTTATGCTAGTGGGCTGTTAGCATCCCAGTGGCCCCCTGTGGCCCCCTGTGGACTGTAATCATACAATGGCTCTGGGTCCTCCCTGTTCTCCGTCTCCCTCGTCTACAACCCAGAACCTGCTGACAGAAACTCCCACAGGGCAGCTGGAATCTAAATAGTTTTGACCTACTTTTGCTGTGTGGCAGATGGATGGATGGTGCAGAGAACCTGAAGCCTCATGAGCTACAACAGTAAGAGCTTTCAACACCATTCTCAGACCTCCCCCTTTGCACCCTCTGACTACCAGTTAAAGTCCGTCTACTGCTACACCCACTTTGTTCGTTAGCCCTCAGCACTTTTTCCTGTGCCTCAACAAATTGAGTACGGAGGCAGAAAAGGGCAAACGCACTACAACAGCCCAAAATATTTCCATCAGAAAAACAGTTTAAGAAACAATGCCAAATTCAAAAAGGCCAATAAAATCCAAAACAAATGGGAATAGGCTCCAGAAAGCCAAAACCAAAGACCCTATATAATAACACCACTGTAATATCACCCATTGGTTTACTGAGCCCAGTTGTAAAACTTCGAGTTTGGCATTTCGGCCATTGCCATTTTGGATTTTTTGAGACAGAAAGACGCTGGAGATAAACCCTAACACTAGCTGCTAAATTGGTAAACACGGAGCATTTACAGCTATGGTTAATACTGTGATAATGCTATTTTCGCTAGCCAAAAGCAGGATGGAAACCAGTAAAATAAAATGTATTTCCGGCAAAAACTGAACATCAGACTCCTTGGGAGGATCTCTTGGTACAACCAAATGCTGAAGACTGTTTTTAAGCAACTAAAACATTATAATTACAGTGTTTCATACAGAATTAGAATCTAAGTGTGGCTGTAGCTCATGATGGGGGGGGTTAAAACAGAGATTCATAATACTTTTATATATGCAGTGGGATCCCTTTTTCTCATTGTGTGTGTGTTTCCCCTTTTTTATCATTCTGTGTCCCCTCTCTAAATTTGGACATTTTTGCAGCCTGTGAACACAGAGCAGATGGAGCTCGTCTTGAGTACTTTTTCCCTCAACAGCAGTTTGAGGAGTTTCAATTGCAGCGTAGTTACATTGCATCACGTTACCTGCCATGGTAGCAACTAGTCAATGGAAAGCACCCACCTGTCACTCAAAAGCAGCCACCTTTAATTTTGCATGGTTGGTGTCTTTCTGACTTTGCATATGTTCTGTTTGCCGCGTGCTTGCTGTAAATGTTTTTTTTTCTTTTTAAAGCACTTGTTTTTCACTTGCAGCAAATTGCTGTTGTCGTATTTGTTTTGGATTTTTGTGTTTTTGAATTGGCATTGTTTCCAAAAAAAAACATAAGCTGCCCAAGTCAACCAATTGCCAATTTTTTTTTTTTGCCAACCAATTTTTTTTCTCTGCTGGAGCAAATGCTTGACGGTTTGACACAGAAGTGAAACTCTGTTATAACACTTTTATTTTCTGTTTACTTTGCTCTCACTCTTTACTCTTCCATTTTTCACTTTTATTTGCAATTTTCCTTCAAACAGAAATCCCCCTGCCCCCATCTGCTCATCACGTAAAGCTACTGTGTTTTTTTCTTTTGCTCAATGAGTTTGCAAGGTTATTAAAGAGGTTCAACACAGTGAAACTTAACCTTTGACGCAGCCACTGGTCTGCAGCGCAGGCACATTCAAGGAAAAACCATGAGCTGTGCTCCAGCTAGAAGTGTGACATCAACCACCAAGAATGCACCCAAAAGGTTATTTTAGTCTGCTGCCAGGTCATACATTTGCTTTGGGGCAGTTGTGGGCAAAGCCTGAACATGTGCAACCATTGTTTAGTGTCAGGTTAGCTTGTGTGCTTTGAGAATGAAGTTTGGAAGAAGAGGATTTGGCTCCCATGTGTACATATCTGGTGGGTCACTCCCTTGTCTTTCTGTCCTCCTCACACCACATACTCTGGGTTTATGGGGAGATGGCACTTAACCACTGCTCAACACATTGGTTGGTTTACAAAGAGGGGCTTTCATAGATGGATATTGACATGTTAGATTTTCGAGTTACAAAGAGAGCTATTGAGAGGCGAGTGTTTGCTACTTGAAAACAAGGAATGATGACTCCTCCAGTGCTTACCTCATTCATGAAGAGGTTGCTGGACTTCAAGTCATTTGACCTCCACAGTTTCAGCCGATAACTGGCTCGCACAGAGCTCTTGAGTTTTAGCTCTGAAAAAAAAAAGAGAGAGGTTTTCTGTGGAGGTGTGTGCTCGCCACACGTGTGTGCCTGTGGAGGTTTTTCTAGGGCCACTGCCCGCAAAGTAAAATTAAGCAGAGGCATAGGGGGAGGTTTGTTAGAGTGTTTGGTCATGAGGTAATGTGACAAGGGGAGTTTGTGCCAAGGATTTCTAGGAAAAGAGCCTTGGCTGCTATAATATTCACACACATGCTGTAAATCAACTCCTCATTCCTGTGTGTGTGTGTGTGTGTGTGTGTGTGTGTGTGTGTGTGTGTGTGTGTGTGTGTGTGTGTGTGTGTGTGTGTGTGTGTGTGTGTGTGTGTGTGTAACTCTGCCTGCCCTGGCTTGCTCCTCTGTATGTGTAGTTGCACATTGTGTGCATATGCTCATGTCAGTGTGCATTTACATTTGTGTTAATGTGGGAGAGACACAGTTAGTTTTGAAAGGCAAAGGCCTGGAGTAGATTAAATATGTGTGTGTGTGTGTGTGTGTGTGTGTGTGTGTGTGTGTGTGTGCGTGTGCGTGCATGCGTGTGTGCGTGCGTGCGCGTGCACGAGTGTAGGGGTCACAGTAGGGATTTCCTTTCCCTTTCCCGAATATACATCCCTTGGCATGGAACAAAATGTACTTGCAGGTGATCGCCAGGAACAAGGAGGTAATGTTAAAGGGACAGTTCGCCCCCCAAATCAAAATAACATTTTTTGTCTTTCCTGTAGAGCTATTTATCACTTCACATTGTTTTGCTATCAGTTGCAGTGTGTTAAAGATATCGATATCGGCCACAGAGAGAAGTCTGGCTTCTCTCTAATATAAAGGAACTAGATGGCACTCAGCTTGTGGTGCTCAAAGCGCCAAAAAAAAAATACATTTGAAAAACATTACATCCGTGCCTCCTTCCAGAAACCATGACCCAGTTATTCAAGATAATACACAGACTTTGTTGTGAGCAGTTGTGTAGGATGTATGGATGTATGTAGGGACCCTTTTAGGTGTAGCTGCGTCTTCTTCGTCAGCTGAGGAGGACGCAGTTTAGGTCCAGGTGAAAGGTTATGTTGAGAGTATCATTACATATTCCTGAGTGAAACAGGATAGGCAGGAGGGGTATAACATTAGGAGGAATTTTTTGACATGATTGTTGTAAATACATGCAGGAATGCGTGTTCAACTTATTTTGTTTTTGAGGAAGAAAACATGATTGGATTTGATATAAGGATAAAGAGAAATTTAGTTTTTGTATTTTTTTTAATTTTTTACATGTATTGTTAAATAGGTGTACAGTATGGTTGGGAATGGGACCTAAAGGGTTAAAAGGGCATTTATCATTTCATCTGGACTTAATTTACATATTACACTGTCACAAGCCCGACTTTTTTTTCCATTAGTAGATGTATGCTTCCTTCTGCACAGTGATATGATTGGTGGGCGTAGTCAGACAGAAAATAGTTCCTACATGAAACTGCTCACAAAAAGGTGTGTTGATTATCTTAAGTAACCGGATCATTATATCTGGAAAGAGACATTGCTGTTGAGTTTTTTTTTTGAGCACCCCATGCTGAGAGCCATATAGTTCCACTATATTGGAGAGAAGGCAGAAATGTTTATGGCCGATATCTCCAACACTCTGCAGCTCTTCAAAAACAAACTAGATTGATGAATAGCACTACGGGTAAGAGGAAAATATGGATTTTTTTTTATTTTGGGATGAACTGTCCCTTTAAGGCTAAATTTCATAACATGACAGGGCAACAAATTTCAGCTTTGTGAATGAACTGCTAATTTGTCAACTCAGTTATGAGCTGAGAGGGATTTAAAAATTTCAGCTTAAAACCCGAGGGAGTGGCTGATGTTTTTGTGTGTGTTTGCTCCTGAAGAAAACAGCCTGAGCATGAGTGATGGCCAACATACTGTAGAGAAAGGGCCTGAGGGGAGGCCCTTAAAGTTTATGAAGCTGTCCCACCTTTGAACACACATTCCTGCATTGAGGTCAAGACTCCTTCCTGCAGCCTCTTTGCTTTACTCTGCTTAAATGTCCCATATGTTTTATTGAAAGCTAAGAGCCTTTTCTCCAGCGAACAAATTACGAGCGAAAGAGTGTTTTTCAGGGGATATGAAGTTAGATAAGGAAGCATTTCTAAGAATCAGAACTTTTGTCCACTTTCACTGTTTCAACTCTTGGCTATTTCTGTCTCTTCTTTCTTTCCCTGAATGGTGGACACAGGAACCCCTCCAAGGCTTTCTACCAGGCCTTCCAGTCTGGCAGCAGATTAAGGGACTCAAAGGCCCACAGTGATAGGTACAGTACTATACTGGAATGGGCTGGACAGACCTGCAAGAGTGTAACAACATGTGTGCAGTGTTCAGTAGCAGCGAGCTTTGCTTTCTCCATGTGCATGGATTGAGTTTGGAAACAAAGGCTGGCAGCAAGCGCGGGATTGGCCAATAGACTTCTCAACAACCTCTCTGTCTCTCTGTAATTGCTCCCTCAAATCTCTTCGTCTGCTGCTTTCTTTTACACTCTCTGTCTATAATGTATGTATATTGTCGGTGTCGCTGAAGAATTAGTTTTAATTTACTGCCTGGGTGTTATATCCACACAACTAGCTACCATCTCTTTTGTATTACAGCATAATTACTGAGATCTTGCTGTGCAGAGACAAACAATAGAACTTAATCCAACAGGGCAAGCAACACATGTAGGCAAACAGTTCAGCAGATTGTAAACAAGGTTAACCAAAGTACATCTGCAACTAATTACTTTTTTATCATCAATTTATTTATTTTTTCTCAATTAAGCAATCAATAATGCTATCAGTTAAAGGTCAGAGATCCAAAAGCCCAAAGGTATTAAGCTTAGAACGATATAAAACAGAGTTAGACAGATACATTTCTCAGGTTGATACTCGGCTGATATTAGCTGTTTGCAGGTGTGGGTGTATATGTTGACTGATAATAAAAAATAAATAAATAGCCATACAGAAATACTAAACTAGGTTGAACACCAACAAGTTGATTTCTCAACAACAAAATGTAGGAGTGAATTGGTACATCAGTTGGGGGTCAATATATCAATTGCCTCAACAAACCAATACTGATTACTGATTCAAGGTGGTAACACAGACACATATCGTCATTTGTGAAATTTCCACGGGGACATCTTTGTTGCATTATCCGTCCAAGTGCAAATCTTTCTTAACATTTCTTGCAGCCGAGCGGCGGGCAAATAATAGCAAGAAGCAAAGAAAAAGATGATGCAGATATTTACAGATATCATCTTGTATTAATCACAGGCCCCTGAGTTGAATAGAATAAAAATTGCATTGTGGCAGACTTTGTGATATCAGCAAATATAGTATCGTCTGAAGAATCAGACTGATACTGATTTTTTTTTTTTTGTTTGTTTGTTTTTTAAGTGGCTGAATCACATTTTGCTGCTGTCCTCTCCACCGCAGTACATTACTTATCTTCTGTGGCAGTACTTCTGTCTGCTTCTCCAAACTGGGGCATGCTGTCTGCGATCTACTGTAGGTAATACACTTACTATGGATAAAAACCTTCAAAAGGTCCAAGCTATCCCTTTAACTATAAACGAGATGATCGAAATTATGCAGGAAGTAGAAATGCAGTCTGTTTGACATTTTGAACAGGCACTTGGTAATAATGTTATCATTCATATGAATTTTTACTTCCCAGTAAGTGAATTGATCATCTGACTGCTCGCGTTACTTGCAGTGTTAGATTTCATTATAGTTTCAACATCCCAAGATCTCAGTAATAGTTTGTTTAGTACTGTTTTTATCCTTTACAGAAAAGGGCCAAAACTATAAAAATGTTAGTATTGTCAGAAATGAATAACTTTAACATCCTCAGCTTGTTGCTTTCAAGTGGATGAGAGCGGCTGCAGAGTGTGTGCATGCTATCTGTAACACAGGCCTGAAATAACAGCCTGAGTACGGCCTAGTTTGCAGTGCAACACTCTCTCCATTGTGTCACTGTGCCTGTCAAGTGACTGTTAATCACAGCTGCATTTTGAATTCATGATTGAGCTTTTGAATAGATAACTGACACTAGACGCTGCTCATGTGTTCATACAGACACTTTGATGTACATAAGCTGTTAGCGTGTCACACTGAGGGAGTGCCTTCAACATTTTTATGATGCCTTTTACAAAAATGAAAAGGGAAGCACAAGAAACCATATCTGTGAGACAGGAAATGAAACTGTTTTTAGAGAAATATAGAGCTGACACACCATCACCAGCCACCAAAGAACTGCGCACGCACACACACACACACACACACACACACACACACACACACACACACACACAGAGAGAGCAATATTAGTCCATTTGCTGCCTCAGCAGCCTTTGTTATATCGCTGCAAACAGGTAAATAAACATTGTGATGGCATTATCTAAACTGGGATAATGTGTGTAGGGTTTTTACTTGAAGACTCAATAGGTTTTACTTGTATTCACTGTGTTTTTGTTAGTGCCATTCGCCCAATTTAAGGTGATTTCCCATCTCAACAGAAAATTACTTGAGCCACATGCTTCACTTCTTTTTTTTTCAGTGTTGCTGTTGTGGGTACACTGCCCTGCCAAAGGCTGCTTTTGTTTCCATGGAAGCAAAGATAACCAGGTCTTTGTTTGAAACTGTGTTTGGTAGATCTTGGTGATGGCCTTTGGCATTGACCCTTAATCAGTCTAATTTATTCAGGTTTATTTCAGATCAAGTCAGAGGCAACCCAGTGAAGTCATAAGAGGTTGTGAAAGACAAAATGTGCAAGAAAAACATGTGACATTTTGGCAAATGAAGACACTGACCTTAAATTTCCCACATATCCTTTTGTGGTTGTTTATAAGTCCCTTTATGGAAATGAAGTTTTTGATCACACCCTTCACAGTGAGAGTCAGACCACACGGTCAGCGGGATGATTGTAGCTCTCCTGCAATGTAGAGGAAATGACATACAAAGACACATTTATATTCATCTTTGTTTATGGGGGACTTTTCCTGTCTCTATGCTGTTTTTAAAGCCTCACCAACTGCACAGTAGAACGTGCATTGCAGAAGACTGTTGTCAAAATGAATCCGCGTGGCTCACTTGGCACATGTTCCTGGCCGAGGACTTTTGCAGTATGTCATCCTGTTACGCCTCTCCTTTTATATTCTTTCTTCCTCATTAATCTTGGCTTATTAGAAAATCATACACGACATAAAACATTTGAATTTGCCAATTCAACAATTCAGCAAAATGCACATATGAGGGGTGTAACTGTACACAGAAGTCACCTTTCAATTTATGCACCAGTTTAAGAATTATGGTTTGGTGCAAGTTAGGTACAACTGGGGGAAGAAAACAGTGCATAAGGACACTTTTTATTTATTTGAACGGACATTAGTGCAAATGTTAGTAGTGACAAGACAACCTCCTCTTGATGGAAACAGAGGTAGCATTTTGCCCACTGGTAACCTTATTTGTGGCAGCCCACCACAAACTTTTCTCGGAGTGCAAAGCAGACCCTGGACACAGACCAGTCAGCAGAATGGCAGTGAAACTTCATTGTTAATTTGGCTTGGACCTTAAGTTTGCTTTCGCTTGCTTGCTTCTCTCATCGCTTCATCTCCTCTGATCACCTCTGACCAGGTTAACATATCAGTAATCCATCCCGCGACTTCAACTGCACAAACAGCTACTGAGGAAAAAAAGAACTCGTGAAAAGCTCTGCCTGCACTGAATTTAGAGAGGGGGCACAGAATGATAAAAAAAAGGGACACGCATACAAGATTAAAAGAACAGGAAGTTTGCTGGCACCCTAAATTTGTCTATTATGCTCTCAGTCTTACTTCTTATTAAATCTGCTTGAATCTCATCATTTGCATTATTATAGAGTTTGTCTTGATAAGACAAAAATAGTAGACTTCAAAAATAAACCCTCCATAATGATGTCTTATCTATTTATCACTCTGTAATTGGACGAGAGTCGTGCCATTCTCAAAACAGATGCATGCTTGGTTGCTTTCACACTTCCTCATTTATTCTCTGCTGTCTTACTGCAAGCTACAGGCACAGCTGTGTCATATAATGTAACATAAATAGTGGAAGTTGTCAGGTCCTGCATGAAATGAAAGTAGGCACATCTGATATGACTATATAGACTATATAGAAATCATAAACCGGTAACTCAAGATAATCCACAGACCTTGTCTTAAGCAGTTTCATGTTGGACCTATTTTCTTTCTACTGAACCCACCAACAGCCTCAGCGAAGTATGTGGATTATCTTGAGTAACCCAGTCATGAATGCTGGAAAAAGACAATGCTTGCAATTTTTAATTATTTAATTATTTTATTTTTAATTTTTTGGCACTTTGAGCATCGTAAGCTGAGTGCCATCTAGTTCTGTTATATTGGAGAAAAGGCAGCCATCTCTATGGCCGATATCTCCAAACCTCGGCAACTCACACCAAAACAATCTAGACTGATAAATTGCACTACAGGTACAAGGAAAATAATGTATCTTTGATTTTGGGTTGAGCTGTCCCTTTAAATCTGAAAATTTGAGTTTTTCATGTGTGAAAAGTGTCTAGGTAAGTTGGACTTGTGCACCTGTTGTCCTTTGGGCATATGATCAGACCCGTCCTACGAAGCAGTGCTTGTCTCGTCATGTCTCAGAGTAAAATAGACTTTGCTTTGTTTTCACTGTGTTGCTGAAGGAAACTTACTACAGCTCTTAAATATGCCAGCAGTTCTGCCAGAGGCAAGGAATGAGAACTATTCAATGCAGAGATGAGTTATTCACCCTGGCTGCTCCACTTGCCCACGCTTCGTGTGAGTGTAAACTTTTCTGCTGCTAATGGACTTTTTATTGACATTCCTATTTTACAGCTTACATCGTATGGGGAGCACCAAACTCTAAACGCAGCTTATAAAAGTCAGTTATATTAATGTGGAAGGTGAAGATTACAGAAGCGTTAGCTGCGTAATCAGTGGCAGTCTAAGTTCAAACCCTCATTAGTATTCTGTTTCATCTCAGCCCAGCCCTTTGCCCCGCAGGGCTTGACCTTACTTACTTCAGATGTTATATACTGTTTGCTTTTTAACGCTGGGAAAACAAAGGCTTTACCATGCATTCAATGTTATGTTTTGAAGTAGGCCGCTCAAACAAGTTCTTGGCTTTGGCGTGAGATCTGGAGGCTTAAACAAGATCATGTGTATCAGGAGCAGTACTTTGACCAGGCACACTCACTTATGTTGTGGTTTCCAGAACCGCCCCCCCTCCCCAGTGCCAGTTGTTCTTGGAAGTTCTGCCTTGAGCGCCGGATGGTGTCCTAATATGGTTTTGACTTAATTGTTATTCCTGCTGGCTTCAGTGTAACTCGTGAAGTAAAGAGTGTCCGCCCAAACCATCATGACTTAACAAACTCATCTTTGACTCCAGGAAGCAGAACTACTTCACTGCGGACACTGTGTATCTCTCTCACACTTTGAGAAGTATTATTGTGTTGTTGATGTTTTCCAGTCTCCACAGTTACTATCCCATCACTCGCCTGTCACATATCCGACTGACGGCACACATGGGAACTGTGAGTGTTTCTCTGTTTTTTTGATCTGTGGTGTCAGTCCATCGTGTTATTGCCTCTAATGAAGCCAGCTGGAGAAAAGCGTCATACCCCCTGCTTTAATGGCAGTAAGTAAACACACAGACATCGAGGCAAGGAACTGTGACAAAGCATTACTGTGGAGCTGAAATGACAGCTTTGAGGCTCAAAATTATGCCCCGTATTTATCAGGCCGAGCTTTGGATCGGGACGGTGTTACAAGCGGAAATCGCAAAATGAGCGGCGTTGCTAGTTAATGTTAGCTCCCGTCAGATAAGTAGCAAAATTAACCTCTAGACTGACATGCGTAACCAGTCATAAAGATTCTGATTAACGACTAACCATTGACATCTCTAGTTTGATTGTTTTGGATGGACAAAATAAGCAAGTTAAAGTTAAATATGTCGAATTGCATTCTGTGAAGTTGTAATTGGCATTCTTCTCTATTTTCTGATTGATTTTCAGATTGCTGCGGGAATGAGTACTAAAATGCAGAAATTACTTTAGGTTCACTCATCTCGAAGTCGGTAGGGATTTTTGATTTTTTTTTCTGTTTAATGCCAAAAATGAGGTCTGTGGTTAAAACCAGCTTAAGAGACTTTCATGTTTTGTTCTAAGACATTAAAGTTCATAAATACCCCTCCCATAAATTTTAAAGCTTTTATGTGTCTTAAAAAAGACAGTTGCTAAAGAGACTACAGCCAGGGTCGGTAGTGACGTTATGGGTAGGTGTTTTTAGAAAGCAAGTGCTTTTCATGTTACTTTTTATAACTTTTCTTCTACTCTGATATTTTTTTTTTTTTTTACCCTTAATGTACTTTGAACTTCATTACATTTGCCATTTTTACCTGTACTGTACTGTACTGTACTGTACTTCTCTTAATGAGGGTATTGAATGTAGGGTGGGGAAAGCGTGCTCCTATACTGCGGATGCCATTTTGCCAGCTGCATGGAGGAAAAAGAAAGCACCCCGTTTGTTGACCACGATGCAATAATGACAGACAAAAACCCAGAACAAGAGGCAACATCCAGCAACAATCCTTAGCCACATCTGATCACATTTTTTTATACCAAACATCTATAAAAAAAAAAAAAAAAAAAAGAAAAAAGAGAAGAAACTGCCTGCTGTGTCTCCTCAAAAACACGCGATCTCTAGCTCAGTAGATCACTAGTACAAAGCCATGAGGGCTAAACTCTCCCAACAGTCATACAACATGGCTTGACAATGCTGTTTAAAAATAGTATAAATGAGATTTAACAATAACTGTCAACGGTTGTTTATTACGAGTCTTAAGCACTTTCACATTGCACAAATTAGCCTAGCAGCTAGCGGTGCTTAGCTACACAAATTGCACGTATTATTTATGCTTTTTCTTACTCATCGCTGGTTAAAGTCACTGCATCTTCCGACAAAACAGGGCAGTTGAATTGAAGTATGTTTTACTGTTGATAGAGAGCAGCTAATGTTTCTGTGTTGCTGCAAGAAAGTAGCAAAGTGAGTTAACCGTCCAAGCAGGTACATCGTTGTAAATCCCATAACGTCATTGCTGACCCTTAGTTTCTCCTTAATCGAAAATGTTAACACCTGCTGATTTATTTCGGAGTAACAATGTTATTCTTACCATCTTTCTCTTGACTACTTGCCATCTGCCTGCAGCTGTTTGAAAATGAAGGCGTATCTCAAAGATGATGATATGGATCAGTGTTATCATTTTGCATCCATCCATCTACATCATTCATTTTTGAATCAATATGTTTATCCAGATTGATAGATACACCCCTATGTACTACAGGCCACGCCATTCACATTACTGGTATTGAATAAAGTACTGTAACGGTATCGGTTTCACTTTAAGTGTACTGGTATTGTATTTTTGAAACAATATCGAGGCCTGCTACAGAGTGCAAGTCTGTTAATGGTAAAGCATGTTTTTGTCTGTACTGTTTGAAGCCACTGGTGAGGCAACGAGGGTGTAGCCCAGACAAACCATTCGGGGTCTGTACTTTACAGAGGAAGAGATTCCTCTAGGCACAGGACTATTGAAAACTCCTGTTAGGGAGGAAAACTATAGGGGGGCCTCGTCTAAATTAAACACACATTTGATGCAGGGTGAGGCTGAGGTTGATGCAGTTTTTTCTTACATTTGGTTGTGTAACCACTCCCGGGGGGGTCACATAATGTGGTCTCTATGAGGGAGAGAAAGAGACACTAATGAGAAACTACTGCCTGCTGAAATGAGCATTCTTGTTTGTAATTTATTTCCCAAAGAGACGTCCGTGTGTCTGTCTGTAGAGGCTGAGTGACAACATGTGTATCTCTTTCAACACGCGTGCGTTGCTCATTGTGTGATGTACTTGCATGTTAGACATAGTTATATCTGGCAGGGATCACAGGCAGAAGTGTAGCACAGGGGATGTGAGTGACAGTGTTTCATAGCAGCGGAGGTATGGGGGACATTCCTTACCCGCTACAGCCCGCTGATAACAATCTACTGAGTGCTTCCTCTGGCCTCACACACATAAATTGGATGGTGTGAAGGAACAGAACATTGTGTCCTCAGGTCTGTAGTCGACCTGCTGTCTGCCTCATGATGGCATAAGTTTTCAGTGTCTTTTCCTTCACCCACTGTTGAGACGTCAACCTACATTTGGGATTCCTAATTGAGCCTGACTAATAATGGATTTTTTGAGGCCAATAAATCAATACGCCAATCAATATTTGAATTTTAAAAAAAAAACAACTTAATGCTGGAGTATCAGCTGATACTCATTTTTGATCAAACATTTTGATTCAGATTAGTTTATTAAAGAGATACTATGCACTGAGTGAGACATTTCACAATTGCCGGTGCCCTCTGGTGGAAAAACTATTTAATGGTGAAACTTCTACAAATGACCTAAAACATATTTTTGGCATTTTTGCACGTTCTGGTCACTTATACTTGTATATACCAATACTAGATTTAGATTTCCCGCACATTCCTGTATTTGTGGTGGCTCGCCACTATATCACCATTCGTGCCACATATTGGTTTTCCATTTTTTTTAATTTTTAGGATATGCCTTTATTTTGAAATTGTGTCACCATTAATTTTTTTTAATTGATGCTGGTGGTTCCCAGAGGATGAACGTCATGACTTTGTTTATCCCCTGACTGCAGGTGTAGCGCCACCATGAGGTTTTTGTGTGAAATGTCTCAACAACTGTCTGATGGTTTGCCACGAAATCTGGTAAAGCTATTGAAAGTTATTCTTGGTTAGTATCAGAGAACAAGAGAAAAAACGAAGTAAACATGAACACTAAGAGAGAGCGAGAAAACTAAGCTGGAAACAGTGTATGGATACTGTAGAACATTAATACTGAAACCATTTTGAATATTCAGAACTGATATGTAGCCTTTTGGTAAATCATTATCGAGTGCTCCAGGGAAAACATTCTTCTGTGGGCCGATGTGAAAGTTAGCGTCGTCCTGATTCCCTCTCGCATTGGATTTTTCCATTAAATGTAGGATTATTGCAGAAAATTTGCTCTGTGGTGAACAAATGTTTACGATACTCATGTTTTGTTCAGCAAGATGATCTTCACAAATAAACACCGCTTTAAGGATTTCTGAAACCTAAATGCAATCAACATAAGAAAAAAAGATGTCAGGCAAAAAACGACCTACATGATGGTTGCGTGACTTAACATCCCACAACGAGGCTGTAAGGCCGCATTGGGCGTGATGTTGGTATGTAGTCTCGTTTACCCACTTTTTAGCAACCGCCTTTTTAAAGACATTACAGCTTCAAAGCTCCTGAGTTTGGTATTTAACTGACGCATTTTATGTCGCAGAACAAAACATGAAAGTCTCTTCAGCTTTTGTTAATCAAAGACCTTATTTCAGTCATCTAACCAAAAAACACATTAAAAAAAACCCATTGACTTTGAGACGAGGGAATCAATACTGAAATACTTACTAATTTCTGTGTTGTAGGACTCATTTCAGAGGTACTCTATTACTGACAACACTAATTTCTGTCACACTTGTCTCACAGCAGTTTGAATACTACAGAGACAAAAAATACCTATTGATGAAATATAAATGTATTCATAAATTTAACATTAAAATGCAAGTATACATTTAACTTGAAAAATGTTTTTTTATTTATAAATACTTTCTTTTAGGTTTTAGGTTCTGTGTTTTCGTCTAACTATCCCTATAGATTTCTGACTTGATTCATTAACAAAGTTAAATGAATGAATGATTGGCACGAGTTGGCCTCTATACACTGCTGAAGTTACAGTAGAGTTTTTACTGTTACAGTCACTATGAAGCAGGCGGAGCAGAGATGTCAGACACGTCTCTCCGCCTCCCATCAGCCCCTCTGACTCCTCCACCCGTCGGTTCAAGTTTCATTGTTCTAAATGTGGTCACAGTTGCCCCACTAAACTGCCTCCGGTACGCTCTGATGCCCTTTTTTTCCTCCGCTGCCGATGTGGCTTCAGCAGGAGCTGCAGTCAGCACCATGCCGTGCACATTTTCTTACAAACCGCCATGCTGCCCCGGGGACCCCACCCGACCTGTGACCTGCAGGCCGCTGCTCTCATACCGGACACGCTGCAGGTAACAGGTGGCACCGCGGATCAGAGTGCCTTTTGTTGCAAAGTGCGCCAGAAAGACAATTAACTTGTGCTGAATTTAAAGGAGCGTTCCCAGAGATCAGGGGTCATCATAGCCTTACATTCATAGATGGTGTTGAAATTAATGTGTGTTCGCATTTTATAGGTTACTGGTTTCAGGCAGTTACTGGGGACATCACCACACCTTCACTAAATATGGCAGTGATGCATTATTTGCACTAACTTGCACGTGTTGTGTTGCCTGCAGCCAAGCTTCTCTCATTTCTCCTGTAAACTCTGTCACCTGCCCTGGGTAGGAGCTATACTGAACGTGACAATGGTGACGGGTCATTTTGTGTAATCTGGCCTAGATTCCTGTTGTGAGTTGATGGCCGGTGGTTGGATTAATTGAGCACCAATGTCTGTTTTTTTCATTCATTTTAAAGTTTCCAGTTAAAAATCTTCTTTATTGTAAAAAAAAAAAAATGTGCTGAGAGTAGAAAAATGAGTCTCTACCCAGGAGGTTTCGAATCTTGAAACTTACATTAATTCTAAAATGACTTAATCTGTCTTTTCTTTTTCACAGGGCCTCGGGAACCAATGTTGCTGCCATTGATAATAAAATAGAACAAGCAATGGTGAGTAATCCATTTACCATGGATAATGCACTTCTCTGAGTAAAAGTTTCTCACTTTTTAATATAAAGGTCCAGTGTGTAGAAATAAACGTGGCAGATGTATGTATGTAGTATGTTTTCTTTGGTGTATAATCACTTGAAATTTGAATCATTGTGTTTTTGTCACAGTAGAAGAAGCTTTTTGTATTTACATAGGGAGCGTGTCCTTGTTTATAGAGATCGCCCTGTTGCACCGCCATGTTTCTACAGTAGCCCAGAATGGACAAACCAAACAATGACCCTAGATAGGGCCATTCAAGTTTTCACACTGGCCGCTAAAGTTAGCAGCACTGTCACAACAGTGTTACAGAAAATGCTGCCACTCTTTTTTTTTTTATTTTGGCCATGAAAGATAAAACTACATTAGAAAGTTTATAATTTTTACAGGTTAAGTGCAGGAAAGTTTAACCTAAATTGCCTCCACTAACACAGCAGACAGCACCAGGGATAAATTAACCGTCAAGTTATTGGGGGTTTTTTTGCATAAAGCTCTTTGTGTAAGAAATGTTTTCGTTTTAACCAAAACTTTCCCTGTAAAACTTCAGGATTAATTGGCTTAAAGCCCTGTAGACAAACTTCTACAAACAGCCATAAAACATTAACTGTGACATCACTGAACAAAAGTATAAAATTTGGCCTTATATTAACAGTCGAGGTTCATAAACTATTCAGTTGTTTTTTGCTAGTCAACCATATTCGCACTTTAACACTGCGTAAATTAGCCTAGCGGCTAGCGGAGTTTAGCTTAACCACTTACCCAAATTACTTACACTTTCTTTTACTCACCGCTGGTTTAAGTCGCTGCGTCTCTCGACGGAACATCGTGGTTGAATTTCGGACCGCAGGCTCCGTTTTTTCTGAATTTAGCGAAGTGAAACGCCGCTCCGGGCTGGTACGTCCTCTGTTTTAATTGCGTGTACATACAGCCTGTTGTTGAGCCTCGCCTTTTACCCTAACTTTCTCCGAAATCCAAAATATTTCCACACGGCTGACTTTTCCCGGTTAAATAGCCTTTATACTCGACATCTTTGTTTTGAATGCTTGCCATCTGCCTGCTGCTGTTTAATGGTAACACAGAATTTCAAAATAAAGGCATATCCTAAAGATGATTATATGGATCGACGTTTTCACTTTGACTCATTGAACTGATATATGGATCCAGATCAATGGATTGTTACACTTATCGTTTTTACTAGTTTTAATTACCTGGTCAGTTTGTTTAAGAGAAGAAGAGATCTTTGCAGATAATTCGGCTCCAGGTACAAATCTCCTCAACAATGAACAATGGAGGAATCTTAACCAGGAGAAGTGTCTGCTGGCTGCAAAATGCAGTCCTCACTGCTATCTGCCAATAAATTTTCCTCAGTCTTACACACTGGACCTTTGAAATGTTTTCATTAGATATTCAGTTACACGGAAAGACGACATTAGGGAGCAGAATCTATACACTGTACGCTGTCCTCTAATGGTGTTAAATTCAAGTTACTTGGATTAACAGTCGTAATTCTTAGACGCAGCTCTCATGGCTGTCTTGACTTTTTTCACCATGTTTTTAAGAGCTTTAGTGCTTATATTTGTATGCCGTTGCCTTTAAGTATAAACACACACACAGCTAGAATGAACATATGGACAAATGAAGCCTTGAGCTTCACTCTCATGTGCTGCATGTTAAAAGTCAAGTCAATTTTATTAATAAAGCCCATTATCACAGATCACAGTTTGCCTCAGAGGGCTTTACAGCATACGACATCCCTCTGTCCTTAGACCCTCACATCAACTTAGGAAAAACTCCCCCAGAAAAAACCCTGTGACATGATAAATTAGCCAGCGCGTGACTCTGCTGTGTCCGCTCTGGTTCTTAATGTTTTTGACCCAGTGACACATTTCATGTCTCCTGCAGGACCTGGTGAAAAGCCATCTGATGTACGCAGTGCGCGAAGAGGTGGAGGTCTTAAAGGAGCAGATCAAGGAGCTGTTTGAGAGGAACTCTGTGCTGGAGAGGGAGAACGCCGTGCTGAAATCTCTGGCCAACAGCGAGCAGCTGTCTCAGCTGCCTGCCCAGTCGGCCGCCAGCTCCAGCGCCACACCCCCGCAGCAAGGACTCAGCCAGCCTCAGCAACAGACCCAGCCTCCGCTTCAAGTTCAGCCTCAGCCGCAGTCCCACCCCCAGCTCCAACACCACCCCAAACCCCAGCAGCTCCAGACTCAGCCTCAGCTCGATCCCGGCCAGCAACAAATGCAACCCAACGTCACCTCCGCTTGAAGTGCATCTGCTCTGCTTCGCATAGGGCAGGGAAAAAAAAAAAGAAGAGCATCTTCTCTACAACCTATTAAAATTAGTGTATGTGAAATTAAAAAGAAGAAAAAAAAACTTTGTCTTCTTAGCCACCAGCTTGACCACAAAGTACAGTGCTTGTGTGTGTGTGAGTGTGTATGTCAGGGTGAGTTAGCAAACAAGTGCGACTGTGAATCGGTGTTGGAATGTAAGTGTGTGTGCGTCTGTACTGTGGGCCTTTCCAGTGTTAATGCAATCATCACAGAGAGAGACTGAGAGACAGAGACGGAGAAAGTGTGCAGAGACAGAGTATCAGGGAAGGTCGGGGTGTTTGTTTTCATCTTGGCTGTGCTCCCAGAGTGGTTGACTGCTGGGTCCAAGCTCGTGGACAGGATGTCATTTCTTGGACCAGGCTTGAGCCAGACCAGCCCACGACCTGACCTGAAACCTGCTCGACCCGTGGGTGTGGAAAGGGAGGGCTTCACCTCACATAAGGGACAAACGGGGGGGGGGGGGGGATTGTCAAAAAGAGAGTGATTATTTTTTTAAATGAGATAACCGAGTGGGTAAAGGGGTATTTTTAGCCTTGCTGTTTCATGTTGTAAAGTAAAAAGTGGGAGAGAAAGAGAGAGAGTCTGTTTTTCGGAGCGCCACACTGCTGCCGTTACTTTTACATCAACTCTTGCATCAGTCTTTTGAGTTCTACTGTTAAGTGTTTTATTTATTACAGGGCTGCTATTTTCATAAATGAACAATTTCACAAAACCCATCTAACAACAATAGCCCGGTGACTTGTTTCCTCTTTTCTTCTTCAGTGTTTCAACAGATTGGCCATAGAGGCCAAGTCCCTCCCTTTCCGGTCGACCACCATGGGACCTTGTCTCAAAACAATATATATCTGAATGGCAGTCAACAGAGCAAGAAAAATATTTTTTAATCCTGTTTAAATTGTGCCACGTATTACCCTTAATAATTGTCATTTAAAAAGAATTTTGCAAGTCAAAAAGTCAGTTTGTCATAGTACTAACGCTGCAATAAACCAAAATTTGAACTAAACTGCAATATGGTCAAGTACAAGGTCAAGTCAGAGCTGTAATTTTTTTGATAAAGGTAAAATGAATATCAAACATAAAACCTACCATTATAAATTAAGTATTGTGGGGCTACAGAGATGCTTCAGCCTGCAAATCATATTCCATATATAAGGGAACGTGCTTGTTTGGTACAGACCCCCAATTTCTACTAAAAACGGAACTCATGTTGCAGCATCTGTCAAAATAAACTCAATATGTTTTGCACGTCATGCAGCCGTACACACTGCCGTTAAGTTTTTAGTTAAACCGCTCAGTGAACGTCTTTGGTCGTGCACAATGCACGTTACCAACACTTTAGTTAGTTAACTCAGCTGTGTTCCACGCACAACTAGAAATGTTCAGATGCGATTTTTTTCCCTTCCCGATTCTGATACCTGAACTTGGATATTAGCCAATAGAGTACCAAAAAAAAAAATTAAAAAGTAACCATACTTGCTATCTGTGTATGAAAACAATGGTGCAACACAAATATTGCGATAATATGCTGTATTGAGTTTTTTTCCCAGAGAAAGATCTGATTTCAGGGCCAAACTGCCAATTTATCCAGGTATTAAACTACTCTAAAGTTTGTTAATAAATTGTAGTGTCGGATGAGTGCATAGATTTACGTACTCACCATCTAGTAAGGCAGTATCGGAGGCAACAATGTAAAATAGATAATGGCATACTTCAAATTGAATGAAAAAAAATTATGTCTTGTGCGGTTAACAACCATTCTTCTTGTTTTCCCACAAATTAGGTCCCACGGTGGTCCACCGGGAGGGGAGGGGCTTTGCCTCTCTACACTTCCCAGAGGCAATGCTTAACGTTTAATTGCTCAAAATGTAGGCAAAAATGTTTAACACTAACTCAAATTTTACGCTGCAGTTGCCAATTCTTAGCTCAAGTTAAGATCTAGTATGAATGTACATTTTTGTATAGTATAAAGTATTAAGAGCCTTGATGGGTGACCCTTCACCCGCTGACATCAAATCTTAACATGAGCCTGCAGAAGGTATTTGATGAAGACAGTCAATTCTGTTGGTAGTTTTGTCTCAAAGTGAATTAGTATTGCCATCACCCCCCTCCTTCATGTTATTTTCTCCCAATGTTTTGCTGAAGGGGCCAGGGGGGAAAAGCTGTGAAATCATTCAACCTACTTTGTAACCAAAGATGCAAAGCTGTGTAAATTGATTATTTTTTAAATGCACACTCATGTATTTTTTTTTTTTTTTTTTGTTACTTCCTCCTTCACAAAATATTTTGTTGCTGTTCGGCATGTTCTGCATGATCTGTAATCTTCAAACCACTTTCTTACCTCATTTTTATTCAGCACTCTTATTGTAAGATAGTCTGTGAACAGTGTAAATGGGGCGGGGGGCGGGGGGGTGAACTGATGCGGAGCAGAGAGAAAAATAACCTAGTGTTACTGACACTAGTCACAGAAAAATGAAGTGAGCCATGTTTTGTTCATTTAAATGGTGTTTGAATTTCATATGCCAATAGTTTTGTTACATTGCAAATTTTAATGTATTTAAATAAAAGCAATATTCAGATTCCAAAATATGTCAGTTTCTTTTGTTACAAAGTTACCAAACCAGTATATGAATGTATCACATTGTAAAATAGTCAACATCTATAACCATTTTCCGTTTACTGATAAACTACCTGAAACACGTGCCAGCTTCTGGAAACTTTTACAGATTCTCAATGTATGTAAGTAAATTTTCTTGATGCTTGAAGAACTTCGAATGTAAACATTTAAGGATAACTTTGGTATTTTTCAGCATAGACCCTCCCAAAGGAGTGCTGCGGCTGGCAGCAGCAAAACAGGCTGCAATGTAATCACTCTGGGTAATTGTGCACCGTTAATGTAAGTCCACTTTGAGTGCTGGTTTTTGCCACTGACAGGCTCAGATTGCTATTCTCAGTGTCTGATAACATTATGGAAAGAATCTCTAAAGATACTGATCTATTATTTTAAGTAAGATCCTTTTAACAGACCCGGCCAGAAATCACTAATGCCAAACTCACCACACTCCATTTACATTAACGTCAGTTTTATCATAGTAAGACACACTGTGTTTAAATATGATACATATGCAGCCTCTTTACATGTTTGAATTATTTTTATGTAAAAAAATCTGGTGGCTTTAGTGATAGCAATCTCTGGGCAGTTTTTTAATTACACAAAAAGGACGTTTCTCTTGAACAAGACAGTCGATCTCTGTAGTGATCCTTTCTATAATGTTGTAAAACACTTAAAATAAGAATCTGAGCCTGTCAAAGAAAAAAGCAAGGACTTTAAGTGGATTGACGGTGCAAACTTGCCCTGAGTGGTTACAGCATAGAACTGCAGCAGTCTCACTGGATAGTGGACCATTTCCAAAAATTGTTGTCTCCATTAGTCACTGATACACAAACATATGGGAAAATAGGTTAAATACAAAGTTACCCATTGAGAGGAACGTGGCTGGTTTCTGTCTGACAGCTAGATGGCGCTGTTTGATAGCGAGAGATGGAGCTCTTCAGTGTCCGTCTGCTCCAAACTGATTTGAAGCTGTACAAGTATACCAAATCTTCAAAGAAAAACTCATTTATTTGAAGAAACATTACAAAACAATTCTCAAAATAAGATTTTGAGAACAAACTTGCCACCCTTACTTCCCAACAGTCTTCATGAGCAGCTCCAGTCCAAAGTGGAAAAAAGCTCCTTTCTTCCAAGTAAAGGACATCCACAATACAACAGCGGAGTACAATGATATCGACAATGAATGGGAACTTATTTCAAACAAACTCTTCCATTGACACTTGCACACTTGAGCTCTCATAGTGGAGCACTTGTGCATGTCGTACTCGCGTCCCGCTGTTACCCTCCCTCCCGTTAGTAAAGTCAGTCACTGGGTCAGCACGTCCCATTCGTCAGAAAGGTGGGGTTCACTGTGTGGGTCTGAGCAGGACAAAAGGGCTTCTGAGCATTACCTGACATGTTGTTCTTGCCGGCTAACCCACAGTAACAAATCGGCTGCCTTTGCTGCTTTGTGCTGTGGCGGTGCGTCTATCTTTTAGGATGCGGAATCGCTCATTCAGGGTGATAGATGTTTGCTGTGGAAAGAAAAGTAAACCAGAGACATGTTAACTTAATTAAGCAGTACTTTTAATACTGTGAGGATAGAAACCTTTGAAAATTGGTTGGACTTCTTTCAAAAACATGGGAAGAAGACAATGAGCAACTTAAGAAGAAATGACAGAGACATTAGCTAAAAATAAGTAAAAGTCCAAGAAAATTACCTGAAAATTTGCAACAACAAAAATAAACAAAAACACAAAAATGGGAAAGTAGAAAACAAATGATCGAACTACCTATAAATTATAATAATTCTATAAAATGATTTAAATCATACAATTAGGATTAATCCGCTCATTCATTCAATTTCCACCTCCCATGCAGTGAAAGCGAGCTGGCACAGTGGATCCTCTGCTCTGAGCATCCCGACCAGTTGTTGACCAGAGCGTTTTTGGTTTTGCTACCCTTATGTGGTGACATTAAAGTGACAGGCATTCGGTAAATTATAAAAAATAAATTTAAAAAAAGATGTTACTGATCATTTTTAGATTTTACAGTGCCATGTCAGAAAATGAAATTCATAAAACCCCACCTCCCGTCTCTTAGCATTTAAACTTCATGAAACATTGATTAAAGACATTTTCTTTCATTACCAATTAACACCTTATTTTGAGATTAATGAATTCAATACCATTTCAGACTTGTACTCTATTTTAAGTTAGAAAGAAATCCAAGTAGCACGTTCTCACCGGCTTCCCCACACTGTTGATGTCAAACTGCAGAGGCACTCCTTTTGGTATTTTCTTCTCTGCCATATCCACCTTGACGGGAGCAGAGACGGCAGCTGGGGGATGCAGAGTCCAAGCAGTGGGAGGCCTACGGAGGAGTCACACAGTCAGTCACTTTCATCTGGAGACAGCTTGTGTTTTAATGATTGGTGTTAAAGTCATAACCCAAGTCTACAAATGTTTTTTTTTTTAATATTTTGGGGGGCTTTTGTTGCCCTTATTGAATAGGACAGATGTAGTGTAAAAGGGTGAGAGAGAGACAGGGAATGACATGCAGCAAAGGACGGAGGCCAGACACAAACCCGCGGCTGCTGCGACGAGGACACAGCCTCTGTACATGGAGCGCCTGCTCTAACAATTCAGCCACCGGCCGCCCCAGCAAATGTTCTTATATATGTAACTTATAGCACTACTATTTCAGTTAGGACTAATAAAACGTACTTGTGAAAATGACATGATGTGAAATCACTGTGTAAAGAGTTTGTGGTATTTACTCGGGCTGAGTCCTGGCTGTGGGGTTGTCTATAGAAACAGTCAAGATCCCATTGCTGCTTGTCGATGTGCGCCACCTGGTGGATAAACAGGAGAGCTGTACTGTATTACACAAACATACACCAACTCTAAAAATGGCAAACAATGGTCTTGTTTCCCCTCCCAATGATTCATATCCTCAGTGCGATTTCCTCTCCTTCACACATAAGACTGAGTGATACGGGCGCTTAATCAGGCATTTCAACAACTGGCGCTAAAACTGACTCCGAGAATACTCACTGCCGAGTTCGGACCGGAGGACTGTGAGGATTTGGCTTTTGCACCTGGGCCTGTACCTGTAGTATGGAGAAATGCACAAAAAGAATAAACATAGTGGTCTACTGATGTGTGATTTAGTTTGGAAGTAGATTTAATGTTGCGTTTCAGACAACTTGAAACTCCAAAGTTTTTGACCCCCTTTGAATAAAAGTACCATGGAATGCAACTTGAAGTTCCTACTGGTAAACTCAGGGCAAATCCATCTACCCCATCAAATATGAGGCAACGTTAAGAATATTTCCGTGTTCAATTAAAATAAGACATAGTATAATAAAACCTGTTCTGCATGTAAATTGATGTCAAAAGATGTCATGATATTAGGTGACTCGTTAAACAGTGTTTTGATTATGTATGCAGGGAGACTTAAAGGAAAACTTAAGCTTGGCAACGTCAGCCATTTCTTTTGTTTTGCTTTAGTTAAAAGCTGGACATTTCAATGGAGAAATCCCAAACTACGACTTCACTGGAACTCAGCATAACAGGTGAAATACATGAAGCATGGATGCGGCGCAACACATCTGCCACAGCATGCCAGCAGCAGAGTGCATCCCATAATAAATCAGCTGAAGCTGCTACACTGAGGGCCTTTCCCAAACCACCTCCTACACCCTCGCCCTGCCCACTTCCACTCCGTTTCTGTGTTACAGTGTCCCAAACCAACAAGCAGGGAGTGGAAGTGACTTAATATACCCTCCAACCCATTTATTGACCACATGCAACACCATATTGTATTCGTCACGAAGACGCTCTGTATAAACAAAGATCTGTGTGACTGCCTGCAGGAATGTAAACTGGTTAAACTTAGATAGACATTTAATATTGTCATGAGACTTTAACTTCTTAGATGCTAGATTGTATTTAGGATCAAATACACTCTTTTCTAGTCTCTATAAAATGGTAGGCATGTTTATTTTATCATAAAGTGTTGTATGTTTATAGGAAAAGTTGATAATTTTTTTTAAAAAAACATACACAACTGAGCGAAAAACGAGAAGGTATTTAAAAAGAAAAAGAAAGGAAATGCCAGTTTCAGCTCAATGTAAACTTTATACCCTTATATGTATTATATATTTATTGTTTATTTCCCGAATGATTCATTTAAATATTTGATTACATTCTTAATTTTTTAAAAATATGTTTAAATAGCAAAAGTATAATATGGGCTACCAATATCTGTAAAACTGCAGCACAAATCAAATAAAAGTGATACAAATACATATCGGAAATATTAAACAGGAGTAACTTTTATTTTTCTGCATGGTTACAAAATATGACAACGGCTACCTTTTTCTGCCACAGAGAGACATTTGTCTCTAAGTATGCTGTTGTATTCATACCCTACACCTTGATGGAGGATGCTTCATTCACCTGCAAAGGTGACTCAGACGGAGTCATACTCTGAGAAGGTGTGGCAGTGGGTGAGGCTCGGTTTTGGAAAGGTCCTGACAACGGAAGCCACACTTGCCCCCGCAGGCACTGGGCTTCTCAAGGCTTCATTCAAGGCTACTTTTTTTCTGTATGCATGGCCCTTCAAAGAACACCTCATTGTTCCAGAGGCAATGCAAAGCAGCAGCCTTGTGAATGTTATAAATTAATCAATCAAATCAGTGCATCCTGTAGTTAAAATGATCATTCAGTGCCACTTCATACGGCCTATGGCAGCAACCACAACCTGCAAAGACAGAGTCTGTGTGGCAGGTAAAAACCTCGCTGCACACCATCAATGTATTGCACCACGTCCATGCCCAATGTATTTCGGCCATTTATCTTCAAATGTCTACATGAACAGGTTATACTACTCATACTAACAGAAAATCCATGACACACTGAAGTTAATGTACAAATAATAGAGTACATTTTACTCTTGATACCACCCATCATGTACCTTGAGTCCTCTGTGAAAAAGAAAAGTGGCCTGGCGGGCATCCCTCTGAGTCTGCTGGATGGGCGGTAGTGGTCTGCATAAAAGAAACACAAGTTTTAAAATCCAGCTATGTGTGGTTATAAACTGCACAGTTAACCACATAAAGTAGAAAATGTACATAAATCTTGTGTGTGATGACACAGCTAAAGACTTGCTTTGGGGTCTTACACCAATCCCACAATTCTCCTTGTGTTCAGAGAGAACAACACATTAGTGCAACTGTGCTGTGTGATTGCATGCAAGTAGTTGCGGGGTGTTCTCACCGCCGTCGCAGCTGAAATGGTCTCCTGACTGCTGTTGCATTCTGGCCTCGCTGTGGATCGGGCTGCCTGTACGGCCGCCTCTGTAGCTCAGGCTTCCTGTACAGGGCTTCAGTGCGTTGAATGAAGGGCTTTGTTTTGGGTCTTGTTTTCTGGTGCAGTGGAAAAGAGAGATAAAGTATAACCAAGGGCAAAACTTTTGAAAAGCCGCACTGCTTCTAACAATAGACAACAAGAGACAACACTGTTAGTTCGTGGTACTGCGTCACATGAGCAATAAGCAATCTGAATGTTAGGCCAGAGAAACAGTTATAAGAAATCTCCTTTTTCTCTTTAGTTCTTTGGCCATGTTTAAGAACCAGCATTAGCTTGATTTAATAAATAAATATCCTACGCTGAAACAATCCAACCCAAAAAGCTTTTGCATTTATCTTTGAAATATCAGTGTGTATGGCATCAAACTTGAATTTCTGTATGCACTAAAATTATTAGTTTTATTATAAGTCAAATTTAAAGATAACTTTGAAAAGAATAAGAAAAAGTAATTAATCCCAAAGTGGAATTACATAACTCAATATTAAGTATGTAAAATGCAGCTTTAGCAATGACTGACTGAAATTTAATGGAAAAAAGAATAAAGTGTGTGGCTGTTCAAAGACCCAATCACATCTGCTGAGATTCTTATCGCGCTCTACTAGCCTCCAATAGATTCAATTCTGGGATGATGGGGGAAAAAATGGAAAAGTGTCTACGGTCGACTTGTCTGGAGCAGACTTCAAGAGAGGCAGTGAGATCACTGTTCCTGGATACCAGACGATGTCTGTTGCCAGGCGATAGGATGTGGAGAAAACTCTGCCTCTGGGCGTGATGAAGGTCAGGCAGAGCCAGGTCAACAAAGCAGGAGTGCAGTTTGCTGGTGTACTTGCTCTTATATTAGACAACCAAGACTGGCATTGGTTACCAAGGTAACAAAAAAATGAAGACGTTTTTGAACAGTGTCTGAACTGTGTCATTGTGGAGTCTTTCTTTGTCAGTAAGTATGTACAAGGTCTTTGCTGAACTTGGTCGAGCTTCATTTCTTTATCAGCAGTACCGTACAGGCAAGGTTTTTTTGTACTCTCAATATTCATTATTTCCTCTTCTTATGACAGTTTTCTGTGCTTCACTTTCTTATCTGCTTGAGTTTTTTTTTTGTAAAAGAAGTGATGTGTTTTATATCTCTCATTTCAGCAGGAAAAAATGGGTGTTTGTCAACCAGACAGGGGTAAACATTGACCCCATTACCTTTAAAAATTGTTTTCTCATTACACTTTGCATTCAATCTATGCCTTCCTACTGATTTTGCATACTGAACGATAACCTGATGTGAAGCTTCAACAATCATCCCCCAAAACAGACACTTTGCATCCAGGTTCTTCAACAGGGAGTCCATGACCCCTAGAGGGTCTTTGGAGTTACCACGGTGGGTGGGGTGGGGGGTGATGTCTTTCTTTTTTTCTTTTTTTTTTTTTTTTTTAAAAAATTAAAATTAACACATTAACATGAATTCAAAGAAATTTTTAACAGCTTTTCTTTCTGAAAGTGAATTTTCCTCTCTAACTTTCATATAAAGCAAATACAGGTCAAGACATGATATGATATATGATATGATATATCCCTCTGCATGATTATCTCCATCCACCCAATTTACTAAGCAACTCCATTTTATAAAATATACCATATGTCTAAGGGTGAGCTGCTCCGTCTTTCTTTTGGCCATGGGGTCCTTGTCCCTAATAAGTATTAAAAACCCCTGCTTTGCATCATTCCATCAACAGACTAAGCCATACCAGAGGTGTTCAAACTTTGTTGAACTGGGGCCAGATAATGTGAAAACACCTGGAGGCCAGCTGCTTCAGCTCGCATCATATGGGTTTTAAAAGAAAAAAAAAATCACATATAAATTAAAATCTTGCTTTATTAACCAATATTATGATAATCATATGGTATATTTTGTGCGATAAGCAGAGTGCCATTTACAATTCAAAACTGCTGTGAGGGCCACAGTTGGCCTTACGGCCAACTTTGGACTTGACTGGTATATAAGGAAGGATCTATGGTGAGCAAATTTTCTCCCATTCATTCATTTCTGTTACCGCTCGGTTCAATAAGATCTGTGCAAAAATGCCAGTGTTGTCAGTAGTCTAAAAACGATGATTCATGCCAATATAAGAGGCCACTATCAGTGCCCTGACACATTTGTCTTGGTGTGTGCACTCCAGTATGTCCTGTGTTACCTGGTTGACTGCTGCTCTGTTCAGTGTGCCAGCTCGTTTGAGCAGTGCAGCTGGCCGCCTGGCTGCCAGTCCTGTGATAACCCCTTGACCCCGTCGTCGACCAGGTGCGGGAGGGACTCTTCTGTTTCTTAATTTCGTTGCTCCTCCTCGGGGCACGCCACCTCCTGGTAAAGATAATATTAGCCACATATAGGGAGTTGTTTCGTCAGAAAATGGAAAATAAAAAGAGGCAGCATTGGCACCAACCTCTCTGGAAAGCCCCAGCTGTTCTTGATGAGGGTCCCTTTCCCTGGGTCAAACGGCCTTTCTTCTTCACTGGTCGGCGGTTCACGGTGGTCTGTTTCCTTTTTAACTGCTGCTCTTTCTTGTTCAACCGAATGATGTCATCTGTTAAATGTATCACATGGACAATGATAAATAAGGGCGCCTGAATGCTCAAATGATCTCTATTTAGCTAGCTAGTTGCAGACATCCTCCCACCCGCCAGTAGCTAACATTAGCTATCTATTTTAGTAACGTTACTATCAAGGACCTTACCCAATGACATGTCGACTTTGTCGAGGACTGCTGGTGTTTTCCCGCGACCGGATATAAAATCACCCTTGTTCATACTTGAAAACCACCAAAAAGAGCCCCGCGTAAAAAGAAAGATACAATAGTAGTTAGCAGCCGTGCTAGCTGTTCGTCCCTGTTGAGGCTACGCTACAACAGACATGAACCGCCCCCGAACGTAAACGGCGCCGCGCATGCGCTGTAAAGACATTCCATTTGCATTGTGGGGAATGTATTTCGATGACATAAAAGCAGTGTTACAAAACCTGCACATCAGAGGATGGTACAGCCTCCAGCGTGCTCATGTAACTGGTTGCATAAAGAAAAATACGACGCCCACAAACGTGATTTTCATAAGTACACCCTGAAAGTGTTAGCCACGTCGTCTACCGTTTCTTGTCTAGCTTTTAAATACTTCTAAGTTTGAATTATTGCATGTTGCATAGCATCTGGAGGAGGTAAGTTGTAGGCACCGCTCGTTTGAATGGGCGTCTTCGTTGTGTTGTGGTGGCTTTTTGCAATGTGGCTGTTGTTTCAAACACACGCTTGTTTTCGAAATATTTGGCTTCTGCATTCTTCTGCTTACGGACACAGCGTTACGTTTTTCATGGTAACATTAAATCGACGATCGATTAAGAATTTAATTGAACGTGAAATGTATTCAGTTAAGTGTTGGGCTATTCAGTGGCGTCATACTATATGCAATACGTTGCTGTGAGCTTTGATTGAGGAAAAACACATTTAGTAGGCTATTGTTAGAAATAAGAAAATACTCTGTGTTTTTATTTTTCAAATTATGCTTTATTGATGGTTAATTTGACCAATAATCGATTAGGAAAAGTGCCTACAACTTTCAACCGCAGTTTTTCACCATTTCCACTGTGACTCTCTGCAGTTCATCTTTCTCCACTGTTGCACCAAGACGATTGTTGAGGTTTCTTGCCCACGTTCAGCAGAGACCCAGCTCAGTTTTCTCCTGCCTGACCAAGTCATACACCAGCCAAACCATCATGTCTGGCAAAAAACGCAAGTCAGAGTCTGCTGCTGCAAAAGAGCCCAGTGCTAAGCAGCAGAAGTTGGCTCCCATGAAAAAGGATGAGAAGGAGAAAGCTGTCGGCTGGCTGAAGGACCTTTTGAAGCAGCAGAGGACTGAAGGGAGGGAGATGAAATTCAACAAAAAACGCCTCCGCTTTATATCAGAGACTGAGAAGATAAAGCAGGGCTCAGAGGGTGTCCTGTACTGGATGTTAAGAGACCACAGAGTACAAGGTAAACACTTCACACAACTAATGCTCAAAGAGACTTCGATCTTATTTTCTCCATGTCTCCAATGTTAACATGTTGTGTTTCAACCTCTGTGTTGTAGATAACTGGTCGCTGATTCATGCCCAGCGGCTTGCTTTGAAGGAGAACCTTCCTCTACACGTGTGTTTCTGCCTGGTTGTCCCAAAATCAGAGCTGTCTACTCTGAGACATTACAACTTTATGTTGAAAGGTCTCGAAGAAGTTGCAAAGGTACTAATTTCATGATTTTAATGCAACAGCCATAAATTCCAGTCTGGAGTTTAATTTGGTTTTCATTAAGCACATTGGCTCAGTGGAGTTTCACAACACTGAAATTCCAAAGGAGGAGCATTTAAAAGTATTACTAAAACACTTATTACCAAAGTGGTCCTTGATGGAAACAACATGCAACAAATGGAAAAATGCAAATTGTTGGAAATAAACAAATTACAAAAAAATCCTACTCATCACCCTTGCAACTCTACGCACATGGTTCAAATTGCCTTCTTTCAAAGGTGAGCCATCAGCCCTCCCAAAAATCAAGTAAAATTGCCATAGTTTAGCTTTTTTTTAAACCCTTTGATACCTGGACCGACATCAGTTTTCATGTGCTGCATTCAGATGCCTTTCACAAGCTATTTAACCTTTTGGAAACCAATGGCCCTTTAGTTATTATATCAAACACACATGGTTACGTTTCAAATGTTAAGTTCAATCTTAAAAAGGTAAGAGTTTAAAATCTGATGCAGTAATGTATCAGTCATTTTGCCTAAATTCACTTTATTGATGGAAAAGTTGTACATAATAAGACCTTTTATTCTATCTCAGCTAGATCAACCAATACTACTAAACAAATGCAGGCTCTACAATAATGCATTGCCAGCTAGCCAAGTCTAATAAACTCTGTTTTTCTGCTCCTACCAAACAGGAGTGCAAAACCTTAGACATCCAGTTCCACTTGCTACATGGTTCAGCAGCAGAAGTTCTCCCTGGTTTTGTGTCAGACCGCAGCCTGGGCGCAGTGGTGACGGACTTCTACCCCCTCAGAGAGCCAGTGCAGTGGTTGGAGGGTGTTAAAAAGGCTCTTCCAAAGGACATTCCCCTCATACAGGTAAACACACACACACACACACACACACACATATATATATATAAAACTCACTCAGAGAAAGAGTGTGTTGATGGGATGCTCTGCGGGTTATTTGCAGTTAGTTTTGATTTCTCCCTTGTTTTTCGTTGATTGTTTCTCTGCTTTATTTGTTGTCTTCATCACATTCGCTCATAAAGAAATGGATATGAAAAATGAAGCGATTGGCCTCCCTCTTGTATCACATGTATTGCCTGTGCTCTTGTGTGCTGTCAGTATTTCTTCATTATCTGTTATATGAGTGAAAAACCTAATTTTCCTTTTTATAGGTTGATGCTCATAATGTTGTTCCCTGCTGGGTGGCATCACCTAAACTTGAGTACGGTGCCAGGACGATCAGAGGAAAAATCACAAAGCTTTTGCCAGAGTTCTTCACAGACTTTCCTCCAGTAGAGAAACACCCCCACACAGCTACGAGAACTGCCAAAGTAAGTGCTGCTGCTTGGTTCATTTTAGTAAAAGTAAATATGCTTTTCTGTTTTTATGTCACATTCAAGGACTTTTGGATTGGTTATGACAGCATGATCATAATTTGTCCTTTCATAAAAATATTCATTGCTTCAGAAGTGTTTTCTTGTTGTTGTTGAAGATCAGTATAAGGGAAGGTAAGCTGTCACTGAGCTCATTGATGAGGGGTTTGGGAGTCAGATTGCTGTAATAAAGCGCTTCTTTTCAACCTTCAGCTGCTCCTCTCCTCTGCACATTATTTATTGACGAGTGAATAAAAACAGTAGACCGCACAAAAGTTAAAATATCCTCCCCAGCACTCGATATTAAAGCTGCAGGGGTGTGTGCTTTCACTGCAGTGCTGATTGATATGCCATTCACTAGCTTGTGCCTCCAGATAATGTGAAACAAGGTGAAATGCTCACAACTTTACCCCTTTTGAAGTTCTTTACAAAACCAGAGTGTATATTTTCATTCTTCACTGTCAGTTGTGACCTCTGCTGATGTTATTTTCTTCTCTTTTCCACGACCTTAACCTCACAGCCGGTAGACTGGGATAAAACCCTGGCCTCCCTGCAGGTTGACCAAACAGTGGGAGTGCCAGAGTGGGCTAAGCCGGGCACCAAAGGAGGGATGGCCATGTTGGAGTCCTTTATCGATGTCCGCCTTAAACTGTTTGACACCAAACGCAACGACCCAAACGCTGTCGCCCTCAGCCAGCTGTCCCCCTGGATCCGCTTCGGTCAGTAGCACCATGACAAAAAATGTGGGTGTGAATTTAATGCATGTCTTGAGGGGGGGGGGGTTGTGTAAAGATCTGCAGCAACTCTGTATTAGGTCAAATTTGCACTTTTCACCTTTCACCTTTTATCACCTTTTTCTTTCCCACATTCCCTTCCACACTAGTGGCCATAACAACTGTTGGCCTGAATCTAAGCTGCACTGTCTGCCTAAAATCCTACAACCCGTGGTTAACTCACATCTTTGTGTCTTTGTGGAGGAAAATAAGGTCCTTCAGCCACAGCAAACAAGCTTTAAGTCTTGTTATAGTACAATTTATTCTCCAACTTCACAGAAATCTGTTGTTGACGATGGTTTAGAAAAGCAATTCTCAACAAGTGGGCCACTGAGTCAATGCTGTTTGGTTAGATAAAATCAGAAAAAAATAAAAAAAATTTTGGTAATTTACAAAGCTAGATATTTTTATGTGTAAATATGGTCATGACTCTGCATAAATTAAAAAATGTCAACTTTAAATGCACGATTTAAGTGACCAATTAAAATCAGGTCATCATCAGGTAAAGACAAACATGTTTATGCCAGCTGAAGTTGCCTATAACGCAGTGGCACAAAATGGATTGGTTTTTGAAATGGGAAAGTTTTGAGGGAGACATCTCTGTGCCAGTAAAAGCTTTAAAGCATGTGGTGGGGAAAAATTATCCTGAATATATTAAATTTGGATTCATAATGGCAGGGAGTGATGCTGAACCAAAAGCACAAAGTGTTGAATGTGGTTAAATCCTTTCAAATTAAGTGTTAAAACCATCAAAGCTCCAGAGAGACTTTAACACAAACCACTGGAAATGTGCTGGGAAGCCCAACGGATATTTCCTAAGGAAAAGGGATGGGCTTCAGGCACAAACAGACCGTGGTTTAAAACAAACTTAGTTTATTCGTTCTCTTTTTTGTGTTGTGTTATGTTTTATTTTTTAATAACGTATTTGAGAAGGGGGTTCTAAAAATGTTTTAACAATCAGAAGTGGGCCTAACAAAAAAAGTTGAGAATCCTGGTTTAGAATAAAGTCTGCAAATGATAGATTGGTGTCCCACAAGGATCAATATTAGTGCCCCACAGATCAATTTAAAGCTTGCTCTAGACTCTAAAAAGACAAAATCTACATGTCATAAAAGCTTTGGTGCCTTTACTTCGCTCCATGCTCCACAGCATTACAAGTTATTAGAAATTTTGTCAGATAGCAGATTATCCCACGAAACTCATTGAACTCTTGAATGTACAAAAATTTTTAAAAAATCTAATCGCATATTTATATCAGAACAGAGCTTTTTTTCCCACAGAAAAATGCTTACAATTGCGCTATTCGGTTGATCACTCAAGACTGCTATCATATTCACTACTGCAAGTTTTATAAAAAGGTTAGATGGTGATCACAAACATCCAGAGGGCATCAGCCTAACTGTGTTTTCAGTTATAATAGCTTGCTATTGAAGTTTATTGAGCTATTCAACATGCTTAGTTGAATTCAAAGTGAACAACCATGGCACCAGATCACAGAATATCACTCAATGGATTAGTCAGTCAGTAAATGAATCAATCAAATGGATGTTATTTTAATGGCATTTTTCATACAATACCCCCCCCATTCCAACTTCAATCCTTAAACCATGGCCTCCTCATTCTGATCATCTCTGTCTCTCTTCTTACCCTCTCATCTCTTATTTCCCCCAAAAGGCCACCTGTCTGCCCAGCGTGTTGCACTGCAAGTTCAGCACAGTGGGAAGTCTGCAGGTCACTCTGTGGCCTCCTTTATCGAGGAGCTGGTGGTGCGCAGGGAGCTGACTGACAACTTCTGCTTCTACAACAAGAAATACGACAGCATTGAGGGTCAGTTTAGATCTCATCAAAGTGCATCCTGTTCACTCTGTTATGATAAGTGTCCCATTATGACATCAGTCAGATCTGCTCACAAGCTGAATTAATATGTCTAAATTGATAGTTTGTGTACTACATTTTGAAATGATTCAGCTCTTGAAGTTGATTTTGAGTGCTGCATTGTGTGTGTGTGTGTGTGTGTGTGTGTGTGACTCAGGTGCGTATGAGTGGGCTCAGAAGACCTTGAAGGATCACGCCAAAGACAAGAGGCCCTATCTCTACACACGTGAGCAGCTGGAGAAAGCAAAGACACATGACAAACTGTGGAATGGAGCTCAGGTACCTTCTGATTCAAGTGTTTTTGTTGTAAACTTTGCTCACCAGGCTGTGTGAGGCTTTGTTTCTCTTTCCATCCTGTATCTTATTGCCATTTTATTTCATTTCAACTATATTTTTTTAACAGTTTTATCTTTTCTTATCTTATTTTATTGTATTTTATCTATTTTATTGCTATTCTTATTTTACTTTATTTATTTTAATGTTTTATTATTATTTTTTTCTATTTTATCTTTCTTTTTGGCTGCCTTATCATTATATTTACCTGAATCATCTTCTATCCAATTTATTCTATTCATTTCATTTCACTATTGATCCTGTATTAACTTACACAACACATTTCCATTAGTACCAGATGGTCACTGAGGGGAAGATGCATGGTTTCCTGAGGATGTACTGGGCCAAAAAGATTTTGGAGTGGACTTCTTCACCAGAGGAAGCGCTCTCAATCGCTCTGTACCTAAATGATCGCTACGAGCTTGATGGCCAGGACCCCAATGGGTTTGTCGGTAAGGACATAGATTAAATTCTCTGTGTGACACTAATGTATTGAATTGACTTTTCTCACATATTCATGCCCTCCCTACTGTGTTTCCCTCCTGCAGGTTGCATGTGGTCTATTTGTGGCGTCCACGACCAGGGCTGGGCAGAGAGACCCGTTTTTGGAAAAATCCGCTACATGAACTACAAAGGCTGCATGCGGAAGTTTGACGTAGCCGGGTTTGAGCGAAAGTACTGTCCTAAAAACCTTTGAAGCGTAAGATGTTTTGAAGGATGGGAATGAAATGCCTGACAGCCTATATCTCCTACACCTTTACCTCAGGGAGAGTTTGTGCAGCCTCTCTTGCAGAGGATGTTTTGTTCCTCACTGCCTGTTTTGTTTGGTGTATTAATACATGGGCTGTGTCTTTTACTGGATATGTTAGTTTTTTATACTCTCAAGACTGGTAGTTTACTGTACAGTGTGCTGTGTAATTTAACAGATTACAATCTGTGGTGCCCACTTAGCATACGGGCCCTTTGTTTTATGCTACTTTTACATTACAGTTTTTTTTTTTACTGCTTTTTTTTATGTTCACTGAATTGAATCCAGCACAAGTAATGCTTTCTTTGCCATTGGTGTTTTTAACAAAGGATTCAATTAAACACTTTGTCCTTTAAGAGAATTTGACTCTTTTCTGTCTTTCATACCATATCATTTTTATTCAGTGTTATCAGTTTCTTTTTTGGTTTTACAGCTCTCCATCTGTAAATATTATATGTGTAAGACCTGAATACATGTTGCCCCTAGTTTGTTTGATTATTCCTTGGTCGAAGGGATGCATCCTCACACAATCTCTTTCAACAGCTCACATTTACACTAAATTCATAATCAATTCATAATCAATAATAGCCAACTAATTTCATAATCAATTGATCAGTTGGAGTTATATTTTAGTTAGTAAAGACAAACAAGTATAACGTGCTTATGAAGATTAATGTGAATATTTTCTTATTTTTCTACTCATGTGACCTTAATTTGAATATCTTTATGGTATGGAAAGAACAAAACAGAAGTTTAAAGCTTTGCTATGCACTGACATTTTTCAACAATTTCTGACAATTTTCAGACTTAACTATCAATTACTGGTATTCAAGGAAATAATCAACATATTAATTAAAAATAAAAATAATCATTAATTACAACTGTGCCCTGCACGCAGGTGAGCTGTTAACAAATGGATACCAAAAAATGCGATTACAAAAACTCATGTTCTTCAATACAAAATGTGAAACAAAAAAGACAAATATGCATAGTATTACTGGCTTGTATTTTCAGGGACTGGGTTACACCACAGTTGGAAATGTAATTTAATTGATCACTGATGTAATTAAGCACAGAAACATAAACCACCTCTACCCAACCTAATTAACTGCACCCTCAGTGGTGGTGGATAAAAACAACCCCTTCAGGTAAAAACACACTTAACACCATTTCACAAATTACAATATGAAACCTCCTCTGTGCTTCAGGCCCTTTTGTGGTGTTAGTTCATTTCAAGGGAAAGAAATATTTCTCCCAAGGTTGTGCTTTCTTGTGCTAATTAGCTGAAACCATTTGGTATGGTTACAGGGAACAAGAACATTACAGTGTGGCTTTATGCTGTAATTTACTGGTTTTAAGTCCTCAGCACTTAAAGGGAAAGTTCACCCACAAAGCAAAAATGCAAAAACATAGCAAAAATGCAGATTGTTCCTCTTATCTGTAGTGCTATTTAACATATTATGAATGTATTTATTATATTTATTTATTTATTATTTAGCTTATTAGTGTTTTCTGTGGGAGGCCGTGTGCTGGAGAAATTGGCCGTAGCAATGTCTGCCTTCTCTCCAATATAATGAAACTAGATAACCCACAGACTTTGTTGAGTAGTTCCACATAGAAAATACTTTCTTGCTGCTGAACTACACCCACACACCATGACCAGTCTACTCCAGGACACTTTCTTCTGTGCAGTGATTCAGTTAGAGGATATAGTTCGGCCTAAAAAATTTAGCTCCTGCACAAAACTGCTCACAACAAGGTCTGTGGATTATCTTGTATAACCGCATCATGATTTCTGAAAAGAGACACTGCAGCTGAGTTTTTCAGATGTATTCTTTAGTGCTTTGAGCACCACAAACCAACATCTTGTTCCATTATATTGGAGAGAAGGCAGACATCTCTACGGCTGAGTTCTCCAACACTCAGCAACTAGCACCAAAACAATCTAAATTATTAAATAGCACCACAGCTAAGTGTAAAAATGTGTATTTTTTGATTTTGGGTGAACTAACCCTTTAAAATTGTTCTATGTTTCTGTCATACTGGCTATTTATTTGCCTTCACGTTCTGTTGTAAATGAACGCTATATCAGTTTTTAGAATGTGATTGCATTGCCTAAACCTATAAAGCAGTATGAAGAATAAAAAACAATTATTTTTTTTGAAGAGTATCAATTATATTTAGATTTATCTTTTCTCATAAAAGAGAAAATGCAGCCTTTCATGACATAAATCAATTTGGTTATGATGTGTGGTTAACTTTGTTGTCATTGTTGCACAACATGCATCTTATTCAATAATTCTCTTTTAACCAGTCCAACAAGAAGTCGTGCTTATAATAAAGAAGAGTGTGGATATACTGGCTGACAAGAATGTCTATATTTAGATGTTATTTTTCTGCCACAACTGTAAACAGATGTGCAATGTTCTTAGTAAAAGATGATTTTATCCAATGCTGAGACAATAAACCCTCAGGAATATCAATATTTCACTGTAACACAGAACATTACATCAACACTGACTCAAACAGGATGCTGCTGGTAATCTTCAAGCTCTTTTGGGGGGGACTACTGGCTCTGCAGCTTTCTTAAACAGATCACAGTAGCAGAATGATAGAAAACTACTAAGTTACAGCTTTGCAAGAGTACACCTCACTTCTTGTTACACACTGAGGTTTAAACTGATGGTGTAGTTTTTGCTGCTGATATTTGGTTTCTGAAGGTATACAGCTTAAGTTGTACCAATAAAATGAGATGTCTAACCAAATATTAGCTCAGCTGTGTAACTTTACCAATCAAATGGCCTGTGCAGCCTGGAGATGTGTCTAACTTAAAAGCTGGCATTAAATTCTGTATATGAACTTTGTATCCCAATCCCACCCACATTATCACTTCAGCACCACTGTTGCTTCCTCAGGTAAATGTCAAACAAAATTAATTGCTTTGCTAAAAACCACTGTGCCCAGAAAATTCCTTCACCTTCTGCTTTTTCTAAAACAAGACAAAGGATGCTTTTAATTTTGTTAACTTATGCCTCCTTCTCTCCTCTCTCCTCCTTTTACCCAGAAATTGTTCCCCCTCCATCATCATGAAGGATCATCCGATCTCAGGTTGGAATTTCCCAGTTGAGATTTGCAACTTCCAGCTTCCAAGTGACCAGGCGCCAACACAAAACTAAAGAAACAACATGACAGACGTAACGAATTAGTGTTTTTTTGCGGCTAATCCATTGACAATTACACCATCAGCGGGGCTGCCTCCTTATATTTTAATAATATATAAACATTTAATGGTAATATTATAAATAAATACTAATGAAATCTTAGAATATAATACTCAATGCTAATATTTTGACATCAATTTACACGCAGAACAGGTTTAACGGCATGATAGTAGCTGTAATATTTTGAATTAGATACAAGCAAGTATACTTTTTGTAACTTTTGGTTGATTTCTTACCATTTACAATGTGTGCCTTTGTGGCCTCCATGGATGCCGCTGTGTGACGACAGACTGCTGAAGTCGGGGTATTGATTTGCTCTGAGTTCACACATGAGACCTTCGACTTTAAGTGGCATTTCATTGTACTTATTTTCAGAAGTGTGATGACTCCCAGAGAAAGAGGTTATTACTCAGTGTGGAGCGGCATTATAATGAAAAGGTGGAGAAATTAACAGTGAACAATTGATTTCTTGCTAGCTAACGTTAGATACAGGCGGGATAACATCACGTTTGTTACAGTGCTGTTGGTTAACTTTAGGTTATCTGACTTGCACTCCCTTTCATAAATTTGATAACTGCCTAGTTAAATTTCCTTGAAAAGAGACTTAATTATGTTAAATAAATATACTGTAGTAGAGTGTACAATAGTTCCCACTGAAATGCAATGAACTAGTTCAATGGAATTACCCAAGTAAAGTTTCCTCAAATTATAGCAAACTAGCTACAATACATGAGTAAACATCAACCAGTATCATTAAGTTACGAGGCAGCTTTACTCATCATTATGCCATGAGTAACTCCTGGTACTCTCTTAATACTCTCTTAATATCATTTCTCATTCAGCTTTAGTTGAGCAAATCACTGAAGTTGTTAAACAAATGTATCATTTGTTAAATATTGTTGTTGTAACAGCAGTTGAGCTGATTTGTAAAGAGGTCTGGATATTCAGGCTGAATATTTAAACACTTGATTTGTGCTACTGAAGTCAGACAAAACTCCAAAATCTGCCAGAAACTACACGCTGCTGTGATTGGATGACTCCGCTGCGCCACTGATGACGTGCAGCAGAGTTCCCGCCCCCTCCTTCCGGACGATCCACTCTAACGTCAATCGTGCAACAAGGCCTCCGCACCACAAGAGCTTAATGTCGTGTGGTGAGAACCAGGGCCCTTTAAGAGGGCACTGGTGAGACCGACAGTTTCACACATTAAACAGATCCGTGTTCAGGAGTAGTATCGCCCTTCGTTCATTGAATTTCGTGGTTGGTAATGAACATATGGTTATGAGATCAGCGGGAAAACTTACAAGCTGCGTCACTGACATTACTCGCGTGCGGCCGCGCTTTGTTTCGCCAGCTAACATTAACCGCTTACGGCCGTTAAAACTAGCTAGTAGCTAACCGAATTTAAGTTGGGGAAATGAAATATCAAAACGGACCTTTTCACTTTCAAACGCCCACGGACAGAAAATGTGCCGGATATGCTTGATAATTTTCCATACACACCTGAGGAGGAACAAGACAGGGAGGAGCCCGCGTCTTCCACCTGCCAGAGCCAGTGAGTTAAAAAATATTCAAGTTTCTTTATAAATCTCTCTCTCTCATTGTGTGTGTGTGTGTGTGTGTGTGTGTGTGTGTGTGTGTGTGTGTGTGTGTGTGTGTGTGAGCATGTACTTGCCTGCAGAATGCGCTTGGTTTTTATGTGAAAAATGAGTCAGTGCAATAGTATTTCTGGAGAGAAGGCGGTATTACTTTTAACGCATTCATATTTTCTTGATATTGATTTTAGTCCCACCAGTGTATGGATTAGCCCCACCTTTATGTAGCCAAAAAAAAAAAAAATAAAGTCTGCCATTGTCAGTGGAAAGGACATGTTAGCATTGGGTAATGGAAAGCATCCTAAGGGCAGAATTACACATGAGCAAATGCAGGCGTGACCATCTCCTGTCCTGGTGATACTTGCACTAAATGTTGGTGCAACAGATGTGATGCACTGGGAAGCTAATGTTAGCTAGTTTGCTAATAAGTACTGCAAAATATGATGTTTTTGGTAACATACACAGAAAAAAAAAAACAACAAATTTTCCTCCTATTTAGCCTATACCCCTTTGCTATTGGTTCAACACAATGCAAAGCCACCATGAGCAAATTAATCTTAAGTAAATTTTTCGCATGTGTGGCTGTGCTGTAACATTCATGCTAGCTGCTTTGTGAGGCTGTACTTTGAGCCTAATGCTAATGTCAGCACGCTAACATGCTCAAAACAATGCTAACATACTGATTTTAGCAGGTTTCATGTTTAGGCTACTCTGTTCACTGATTTGGTTTAGCATGTTAGCATGCTGATTTCCATTAATTAGCACAAAGCTGGTGGGTGACAGCAGTTATGCAGGTAAGCTGATTTGACAGAAATTAAAGTAAAAAAACAGACTTTTGACCTGACAATGCCACTTAAGGAAAAGTAAAGTGATTACAAAGATACATGTCATGACAACACATACAACAATTATTAAAAACCCATAGATGTATAAAGACAACTGGATATAGCATTAGACAGGGCCCCTGTTGTAGTTGCTCTGTGGCACATCAAGACCTAAGCTTTTCTCCAGGTTAGTGCTCCCCTAACTTAAAAGGGGATAAAATTACTGAATTCTGCAGCCTTTGTAGACTTTTCAAATGTTATCGGGCCAAATGGATCAAGTTCTGATGGTGACTCATTGTATAGGAATTGTGATGCTCAAAAAAAGGTATCCACTGATTTCAAAGATGTCTCTTTCGCTATGTAAGTCAATGGGAAAAAGTATGGTCACACAGCATTATGCAACAGATGTAATTCCACTGTTTGGCCCCTTCAAGCCTGACACACTCCCTGGGGGCCTGAAAGAACCAAATGTCAACACTAGAGGAAGAGTCAGGGGGATCAACAAAGGATTTCACCTCTGGGGACCATGAATGTCTCCAGGGATCCATCTAATAGCTGTTGAAATATATCAGTCTCTGCCAAAGCATCCCTAGAGCTATGGTAGTGTGGATAAAAACACTAAACGATGAGATATTGGATTATGTGAGCCGTGTCTTTCTCTTGTTCTCTAGAGGAGCTTCTCCCTCTTGACTTTGCAGGTGTTTGAGTCATTTGAGCATAAGAGTATCCGATTTATACGCATAGGGAAAATGCAATCACAGCAGAACTCCTGTGTCCGGGGGTTTACCTGTCTTTCGTGAAATAGCGTGCGTATAAATTTAGTGGAGAGCTAATCTCACCCACTGAGGCTGATATAACAGGGAGAAAATGAAAACAGTGAAGCGGTTCCAGAGTTTAATCAATGTGCTGTTGATATCCTTTTTCCTTTTTATCTGGCAACATTTACAGTCTCCAAATTACTTTTTGCTTACACAGACACTCGCTGTAGCCTTCTAAGTACATTTTTCTGCGAGAGTGTGAGCGTATTGTGTCAGGTACCCGGCTGAATAATTCTATGGCTCAACCTTGACACTCCAATACTGGTCTGTACAAGCAATTTACAGGTAGGAGAAAGAGAAAATGGTCTTCCTCACATTCTCATTCAGTGGCCATGGTTCTTCATAAGAAAATTCATTTCTAACATGGACACATTTGCCCCAGAATCTGTGGTCATGCATTAGTATTCACACTTTTTCTTCCTTATAATAATGGTGCATCCATTCATTCTCCATCATGTATTTTGTTCAGGACCAGAGGACACAGAGGTCATGGTATTCACGATGCACTGGGCCAATGTATGGTACACCCAAATGTATTATATGTATGTATTATTGAGTTCTTTAATTAACATACATATACATAACATAAAGTTATTATGTTATGTTTGTCTTTGGACTGTGAGATGCCAGACCTCTAAACACACACATATAGCAATGAGGCATCAGTGCTTGACTGTTACGCAACTTGGTACCAAAGGAGGGGGGGCAAACACGCAGGCAGTGAATGAACAATCAACAGGGTTTTAATGATCTTGGCGTGAGGCTGGTGGAGCAGAATGCAGGGATAGTCCGAGGTGGTTTGGGAGGCCAGTGGCAGAGTTCGAAGACGACGGACTGGGCTGTGAGGCACTGGAGCTCGGCAATAGAAGGCACCGGAGAACACACAAAAAAGGCACAATTAGCACAAAAATCAAATCCAAAGTTACACAAAATACTAGAAGCATTTCTCAGAAGAGACGGCCGATCTACCACTGGTGTGATGGGAAACAATCTGGCACCGGTGAAGTGTGCTCAGAGCTCCAGCACCCAGAAGCCACGCCCAGCCCCTGCAACACAAGATGACAAGATACACCACCAAGCATGCACAAAAAACAAACCCACAAGCAAACCACAAATGCTACAAAGCACCACACTTAACTATAATTTACTTTATAACAATATTTTTATGAAAAGAAATACTCAACATTGAGTTACATGAATAGGTTGAAGAAGGCATAATTATACCCGTGTCTATGAAACCACATAAAACAATGTCTTTATAAGATCCTCATAACAACTCTTACATGGGGAAGACTAGTTTCTGGTACAATGATACTTTACTGCTGTAATGTGCCGAGCAGCACAATTACACTTGTTAATCCAACAGACTTCAAAAGCTATACTTTAGTTTAGATTTCTTTTTTTGGTTGTAAGATTTTGTTTGCAAAAGAGATCTTGATCTTAATGACATAACTTGAATAAATAAAGCTTAACCGACATAAATATTTAATTTCAAGGCTGGAAGATAGACACCAGATTTTCAAAATTAATTACAGATTTAAAAAGTTTACTGTATTTTGTTTAGTGAGTTTGGACAAAAGATGCTGGAAAGTTGCACAAACCTTAAGCAATCTTTTCGAAGTGCTAATAAAACACAATTGTGGTGAGATGAATGCGTTTCCATTGAGTGATGTTATGCAACTTTTCTCGCAATGTTATGCACTTCTCCTCTCACGATAACATTCCAAGAAGCATGGCAATGGATGTTCAAAACATAGCAGGTTTATTTCTATTGCAGACGCCACATTAGCTGTCATTATTTCCAATCGAAGGTGACGTAGGCGTGTTATGCAAGTGATAATGGAAAGGCAAGCCCCATGTACTTGGGGGCGGCCACTTATTAGGGATTTCTTGGAGGTGATAGTCTACGATTTCACAGAGGAACTGTGGATTCAAAACTTACAGATGATCCGCTCAACTTTTCAAGAGTTATGCGATGCAGTAACACCTCTTGTATAGAACCTGCAGCATCATGCCTGAGGGAACCAGCTCCTACCGACGAGCACATAGCCATGGCATTTTTAAACAGTGTTTTCTTTGCAGTTTTGCGAAAAACATTTTTTTTTTAATTGTCTGAAATACCACCACATGCGAACATAAACATTTTTTGCAAAAAAAAAAAAGTTTTTTCAAAATTCATGTGTTTCCTTAGGTGTATTTCATATTCGCAGTTCCAAGTTGTGCAGTTTGATGGTGGAAACCTGCCTGGTGACTACTCTGATCATAGATTTCACTTCCTTCATGGTTATCTCCTCAATTTTAGTTGAAAATTATAGAATTCTGGTCTTCATCATATCTTACAACCCAAACCTTTTCAGATGAGGGGAAATCTTATGGCAGTCTGCGACCTAATGTGCAACAATTTAGGGTTCCTCCATACAAAGAAAGGTTGAGAGCCACTGCTGTTAATCATTTAGGCCTACACAGTACAGGGGCAGCCTACAGAACTGTGATTTAGAAATGTCATACTTTTCAATAAGGTTAGTCAAATTCACGAGAATGTTTTGATTTTAGCTTTTGTGTTATACTGTGGACTTTGTTTTAGGGTTTTCTGTTTGTGTTGCCTTTGTTTCTTTCTCATGTTCTGTTTCCTGTTTTATTTTGTATTATCACTCTTCATGTGTCATGTCTGGTTTTAATTCCTGTCTTTGTGTGTTTTCCCGCCCTTGAGTTTCCCTGATTAGTTTCACCTGTTCTCACTTTTCCTTATGACTTTCTTGTGTCCCTAGTTCTCCCAGCCTTTGTCTGTTTCCCTCCTGTTTTATAACACACCTGTTGTGTTTTAGGGTACGTTCCTTATCGCGTACTTTCTTTTTACTTATAGTAGGTATGTCTGCCCTTGAAAAGTATGTGCTGTTGCATGCAGTATGCACACAATCAGGACATACTACTTCTTCATAATACTGCAACCTGAGCTTTGACCCTCTTTCTCATATAACTGTTACCATGGAGATAAAACAAATGGCCATTCGCCAAACTCAGCAGAGACACAGGTTAACTCAGAGAGCTCTGCTATTGTTACTTAAAGACATTTAGCTTTTAAGTTATAACTGCATACATGGTGGACTCTAACATTACATATTCATTTTATTAGCCTACATATACATTTCTCTGTCATTATTATTTTCATTTATTTTTGTTGGTCGTTATCTGTATGATTTTTTTGTTCACTTAAACAATATATATTGCTATTATTACCACGTGACTGGTCATCAGTTATTTAAATGCGGTCATTCATCACTGTGACTTCTGTCAGCTGTCAAGATGTAACGAATCTGTAGCTGCGCAGAGGATTGTGGGTTAGAATAGCCAGAAAAGCATGCTGGCTGGCATGCTGCAAAATGCAGCTGGATGTAGTAGGACATTCTGGTGTTTTTGGCATACTGCATTTTACATACTTTGTATTGGGACACACTGAATCTTTTTCTGGCATTCTAAATAGTATGGTAGTATGAATAATGGAACGCATGTCTTATTTGCACCTACCCCAGCTGTATATCCTTGTCCTGTGTGTATATACTTGTGTGTTTCCCTTTGGTCCTTGTCAGTTGTTTATCCTCCATGTTCTTTGCTGCTTGTCTTGGCCTGCGTTCTTCCTTGTTATCTTGGTTGGTTTCAATTTATTTTTTGATTCATGTTTTATTTGTACTTTGTGTTTTTGTTATCTGCCTGTTTGTTTGGACATTATTATTTGGCGTTAAAGCATTCTTTTTGTTTGTACTCCTGTCTGCTTTTTTTTCTGCATTTGGGTCCTTATCCAACCTCACCTGTGACAGAGAAATGTCTTTGAATGGGCCAACCGCTGCCTGTGAAAGATAATAAAGCCACTATCAGTGGACGAAACACATGTTTTGCAGAGGTAAAAGCCCAAATCTGACAATTAGTTGAATTTCAACAATTCAACTATTCTACTTTGTTTGTAGATGTTTAATTGATTTTTAAAATTATGACTGTAAGATGCAGTCACAAAACTTTACTGGTGTGTATATGAGCTTAAAATAAGATGGGTGTGGTCTGAACAAGGGGGCCAGAAGTAGGGGGGTGGGAAGCAGGGAAGGGGCCATTGCCCCCCAACCCAACACTTTACGCTCCTGGCTCATGAAATGTTACAGTTATGAAGTTGAGATCAAAATGAAGGCAGAGAGGACCAGAAACAGGGGACTAAAAAGTAGATAAAGGCGCGAATGGGACAATGTCTCATTCTCGTGGTCGGAATATGACAGGAACACTTTGAGGGAATTTCTTCAAATTCGTCACAAATGTACATTTAGACTCAATGATGAACTGATTAGATTTTGGTGGTCAACATTCAGTTTCACTGTGACCTTGCATCCATTGGGCACTGAATTGGTGACGTTAATCTTGGTTGTCCATCTTAAAACTGTGCTGATAATTTGGATCATACTGTATATGCTGCAGAGTTGAAGATGTGGGTGAATCATTCATGTTTAAAAGTCACCTTTTTACAACAGCATCCATATCGGAAGAATTTCATGGCTATATGTGAGCCTGGACCGACATGGATGTAAACAGTGACTTGACTGGTTCAGGCATGTAGCCAGGTGGTGGTTGTAGGTTTTTTTGTGGTTTCTTGGGGGAAGCAGAACAAGCTGGAAACATGGGATTAGTGAGGTCATAAGGTGACATCATCTACAATCTAAGATTTCATGGCAATCCATCAAACAGTTGTGGAGATATTTTTGTCTGGACCAAAGTCACCTTTAGAGCCAGGATCTGATCATAGCTAAAAGATATTTATGAGTGCAGCTTTGAATTTAGATTTTTAAAATATGACATGCATGCAAACAACTTTAAGCTTGTATACTTCACCCCACTGCCTCCACTGGCTGCCTGTGCTGGCACTGATCCATAAACCCTGGTACTGGTGTAGGCTACAGGGCTACTGATAGAGCTCTTGTCTCTGCCTAACACAGGTGAAAGACATATCGTTCACACTTCTCTGCCTTTGTTCTCAACCCCTGTTCTTGTTAGAATGACCTTAGAGCTCGAGACCATTAATGTCCTCATCCTGACAATACACTTTAACCCATCTCATGATGAGACATCTCACATCATCCTCTCTGCAGTGAATTATATCTCCTCCTCCTTGTCTCTGATAGACTTTTGTGTTTTTACACCTCCTGTCCTTGCACTCATCTTATATCATCTTGGTGTCATAAAAAACATTGTAAGAATGCTGGCACTCTTAGGTTTTCATCTCCTATCGTCCGCTCATCTGCTGCAGGCGCTCTGCCTTTTTTATTTATTTTTTTTTGGTACAGGCAAATCATGCCCATAACACACATGATACCATGAAGATGTGATAAAATACTTTAGTTTATTTTGTTTAAAATAAAAAAGACAAAATAAAAATAAGTTCAGTAATCAAATAATAGGTTGACAGTACTCATGCAAATGAAATTTTGAAATTGATCTCATACTTCTGTATTTTTCACTTGATTGAGCTTTCATACAATAATTGTATTTATTTGCCCACTGGAGGACAGTTTTCATCCACAACCCACAACATAATAATTAAAGGTCCAGTGCGTAGGATTTAGGGGCAGGGAAGATAATGGCAAATACTGAATATAATATAATAAGTAGGTTTTCCTTACTGTATAATCACCTGAAAATAAAAATCATTGTGTTTTTGTTATCTTAGAAAGAGTCCTTTATATAAACATGCGGAGTGAGTCCACCATGTTGCACTGCCATGATTCTAACATTGGCTCTAGATAGGGTCATTCATGTTTCATGTTTTTTTTGCACTGCCCACCGTAATTAGCAGCCCCTCTGCAATGAGAGCGTTGAAATAACACTGTTTTTTGTTGGTTGTTTTTTTTCAAATGTGAAACTGCTTAATTCAGTGTTTTTACTGTTTTAATCACTTGGTCAATTTGTTTTGGAGGGGAAGAGACCTAAGCAGATAAAACCTCCTGAACATCTAGATTTTAAGTTCTCAGAAAAAAAAGCCAAGCACATATTATCAGATGCTTGATAATGGGCCAACCCTGACATGCCAAACTGTGGCAGGGCGACAGGTTTTCCAGAGCTGGCATTTGTGCTAGCTGGATTTGGGTTGCTGCAGCCCCTGACTGGGTTTGTTTCTCCAAACCTTTTGTCCACTTTCCTCGCGGCAACGTGGTTTATAGTGGCTGAGAGTGAGGCTTGGTTTGTTTATTTTTCATTGTCAGAATTTCTTTTAGACTGTTTTTAAAAGCTTGTCTTCCTTTTATGGTTGCTTTGCAGTGTGGATAGTTATTGCCAATGCTGGAAGAGCAATTTTTTTCTGCAGGACTCTCCACCATTGAATTACCGAAGAGAGAGTGCATGTATTTGCAGAGCAGCCAGAGTAGCTCTCTCTCTGAAATGACCTGTGATTGTCCCAAGTCTCCCGCCGCAGACTAGATTTTTTGAAATCCGAAAACAAAGACAAGAGGAGGTGCAGAAGTCTCATGTTCTCTCAGACATCTTGTAGTACAATATGCTCAAATGTTGTTATTAGATATTTTGCCCAATGGTACCAATATAAAACTATTAGATTTTGAATGTAGGATTTTTACTTGTACTGCAGTATTTTCTCAGTGTGATGATAGTGCCTTTTCCTAAGAACAGGATCGGCTTCCACCACTGATATGAAATCAATCACAACTCCCACTGAGCACCACTTTGTTTCCAATTCTGTGTTTTTATGGTTTCCTACATACCATTTCTGTGAGTGAAAGTCAAAATGAAGCACATTGTATTTCTTATTTGTTTTGATCTGAGCTTTAATTTCAGAGCGCCCACACTCTGTTCACATAATTCTTTAAAGTTAAATGATACTGTGTGCTTCATATTGTCATATCAAAGCACCACGGGTGGTAATAATAACCGCGCTCTTGAATGAACACCATTACTTCTGTGACACTGTGATGGTGCCTTTTAAACGAGTCTATTTGCAGAGCCCGTGGGTAAACTGTGGTTTCTGTCATGGCGACGTAAGTTGTGGGTAGATGGCTGTTCATTGTTGTTGGTGTGGCACACGTACAACACTGTGTAATGACAATATCATTTGTCAGTATCCATCAGTCAGCTCATGGCTGTCTTCTTTCCTCCTGCTGTGAGTCGATCATTTCATATTTTCCATATTATTGACCCAGTGACATCATCTTTCCCCTCATAACTATTATCTCCATTTGTACAAATTAGTTTTTCCCCAGCACTGCGAGTCACTCAAAGTTGAGGTAATACAGCTGAGTGGAAAGGTCCTTGTGACTCTTGGCAGACGTTTTTTCTCATAAATTACTTGTGTTGTGTGGCAGCAATTTAACCATAAAGTTTACACAGAGGTCCTGGAACTGGTTGCTCTATGGGGGTCTGAATACAAAAAGTACAAAGACTCATTATACATACATTTTTTTAAGCTAAAGCAGTAATAAGAACAGTACATTTTACCAGCAGCAGTGGTGTTCAAAACCAATTCGTTTTAATCATATGTAGCCTACTTATTCAAGGATACATGCTAAGAAAAAGAAATGCATGCTCTCGTTAAATAGTTTCTGTGCATTGATAATAGAGTTAATAAATATTCACATGCCCTATATACAGTTACTGTTTTCATTACAATTTGCAAAATATAAAAGCAATTCATTTAACACATGAAATAACAATAACACATTTTAATACCAGGAGAGCAACAGACGCAGGTAATTTTCTTATTTAAAAAAAGCACTGTTCATAACCACATCAAAGCTACATATTCTTCCTCTCACCTGTAGTGCTATTTATCACTGTAGATTAATAATGGAACAGCAACGTCACAGCTCAGCTCAGGTAGTTCAGTATAACATGGCAGAGAATTAAGCAGCTAAAAAGAAAAATATTTCCTTCAGCTGGTGAGGACCAAAAACAGAGCTAAAAGGAAAGTTTAGCCTACAATTCTACCGAACTACACCAACCTACAATATCAGCGCAAGCTAGCTAACTCAGTGGTCCTCGGTTAGGTAGCAGTGGATGCATGCTTTATTCTGCGTGATGACAAACAGTTCCATTATACTAAAGAGAAGGCAGACATCTTTATGGCTTATATCTCCAACACTACAATACCAAAAAACGCTATGTTTTTAAATAGCACTACAGGTAAGAGGGAAAATATGTATTTGTGATTTCAGGGTGAACTTTCCCTTTTAAGCTTTTAACAAAATTTATAATTACTAATACTGCACATTGTCAGTAATACACAATACAGTTATCAAGGAAATATGTGTGAAAATGTGTCAAATAGCATAAAAAATCACTGTGTCTCAAGTATTTTTTAGTGTTATTCAAATACCTGTAAGGCACATGACTAATCAGCTCTCTGCTAGTTATAAATACCATAGACAAACCATTTATGTTTATTCCCCTGCTCCACTTAATTGACTTTCGTTTTACCACTGACTCATTTCCAGAGATAATATTGTTGCTTTTAAACAGGAGCCATTGTGCATTCATTCTCTGCTTTGAAAGTGTGTTAATAGGCAGCAATAACAGCCTGACAATGTTATGCTTGATACTGTACAGTATACACAATAGATACATTTGCCTTTCACCCATTAGCTATACACATTCACATTCAGAGTCCACACAAAAAGGATTCAAACCCAGAACCTTTTTGCTGTGAGGCGACGATGCTAACTACTGCACACAAAAACAATTTTTTTTTTTACAGTTGATGGGTTACAATTCCTATGCATAAAGATGCTCTTGATTCATTCATATGATAATGTCATTGTTTATTCCAAGACTGGTGTCAGAGAGGTCAATGTCACTCCATCTCATGACTTTCTCTGCTTCATTCAGTCATTTCTAAATAGGATTTGAGTTGCTGTATATATTACCTCAGTCGGGATGACAGGGGCAGGGGAAGATACAGTAGGAGAGTGTTATTTTTCCTTTTTAGTGTGTTTCTTAAAGGAGCAGAAGTAAGATCTGGGGGAATGTAATTGCATCTCGCAGTAAGGATTGCAGTTTGCAAACAACGGATACTTTTGGTTATATTCCTTCAGTGTTCATTGTTCAGAAGGTTTTTACTGGGAACCAAATTATTTGCAGAGGTCTCTTCCTCTCCAAAACAAAGAGACCACAGCATATAAACCGATAAAAACACTGAATAAAGCAGTTTCACATTACAAATCAGTGTCTTTCCAATGCTGTTTGGCATGACAGCGACAGGCCGCTAGCCTACCACCTGCTATTGTGTGCTCAACTTTTATCTCTGATAACTTGAGATTGAGACATTCAGGGAATTTTTACCGTGAGCCAAATTATCTGCAGACGTCTCTCCTCTCCAAAACAAATGGACCATTTAATATGAACTAATACAAACACTGAATAAAGTTGTCTCACTTAAAAAAAAAATCTACATTTTAACATCTCGTCACAGAGGGGCTTCTAACTGTGGTCGCTGACACAAAAAATGTGGAGTGCAAATGGCCCGATCTAGAGCTTAGTTTAGTTGGTCCATTCTTGGATACTGTAGAAACATGGCAACCTCCATAAACGAAGTTCTGCTCCCTATGTAGATATAAACGTAACAAAAAAATCTGCAGTTCTTCTTTTCAGGCAACTATACACTAGAGAAAATATACTAATCCCCCTAAACTCAATTCACCTTTTAGGCTTGCAATGTAGCCTTTGGTCATATGGTTCTATCAATTCGAGGTACTGTCACTGCATCCTCATGTGACCTCCTCCAATACTTAGAGGGTTATCCTTCCATTTGGGGAACCTTTCCCACGGGCTACTTATGTACAAATTAAAGGAAAAACCTGCAAAAAGTGGCTTACAGGGTGTTAGAACAACACAAGCCTCTAGAAAAGCTTCAATACTCCCTGGTACAAGTTCGTCAAGTCTCTGTGCTCGACTGCAGCAATGAACATTCTTCCGAAAGACATTCCCTCATTTGGTGTGTTGGTGATGGTGGCAGTTAGTAGCAATGAGATTTGGTAACTGTATAATCCAGAAGATATGTAGCCTAACCCAATTTCACAACAATTTGTCACCATCCATAATGCTCTCTGACTTCCTTTGACTCAGACTAAGTTCATTTCTCATTGCTGGACAATTTCTCACTCACAGTGCTGCGTTGTGTCATCTGTACGCTGGAGCGTGATGACCAGCTGTTAGAATAACAAGTAAACTTACTGAACATTTCTCTGAACCTTGTGGACATGAGGTTGTAGAGGATGGGGTTGATGGCAGAGCTCAGGTAAAAGAAGACTCCGGAGACAATGTGGATGGTCCCAAAGACCTGGAGGTGCTGCTCCGACGAGGGGTTGATGTAGCTCCACACCAAGCGGTCCACGTGGAAGGGAGCCCAGCAAAGGCCGAACACAACCACCAGTACACCTGGGCAGGCCAGAGGGACAGTTTAGGTAAATGATAGTCAGCTGGACAGATACATTGACATTGACCGTTTTTGTAGTGACAAAGCAGCTGCTCTTTAACAATAGTTAAGGACACATCCAGCTGTTTTTGTTGAGACAAAAGCTGGTATTTTATAGCAATAATTTAGGATATGGTATTTTTCATTGAGTTTAGGACATGTCCAAACGTGTTTGTAGTGACAAAAGTGGGTGTTTTTTTAAAGACAGTTCTGGAAACTTCCAAACATTTTAATGGTGACAAATTGGCTATTTTTAACAACAACTTGGGACATGTCCAGTTGTTTTTGCAGCATCAAAAGGAGGCGCTCTTTAACAAGAGTTCTGAACATTTCCAGCTTTTTATGTGCCTAAACATAAGCACATGTTAACCGCAGTGCTGTCACAAAATAACATGGAAAACTGAAAAAAATGTTTCTACATATCTGCTACATATGAAAGATATAAAGTGTAATATATCCGTGGTTTGCAAAATTGTACAATCATCCTTCATTCATTCTGGTATGTGGGTTGACTCATGATGTTCCTAGACACATTGACAGTCATGACGTCAATCCACTCACCAATATGTGACAGACGGTAAGACAAAGCTGAGACAAATGCATGTGTAAGTTATAATTATAATGGGAACAAAGGGTGTAAACACTCATACACACACTGTCAATCTAAATTCAGTTTTCTGCTCCTTAGCAACTTGGAGACACGTGATACCCACACAGCATTTTGGTGACTTGCAGGTTGCGTTTGCTCAGTTTTTTCTCTTGGGACCTGGAGAGACTCTCTGGTCCAAAGCTGCACCTGGTGTCCACCACAGTTATCATCCTCTCCCTGCGCAGACGCAGTCCAATGAGCAGGTAGAGAATGCTTATTATCAGCATGGGAAGAAGGAAGAAGGCCACCGTAGAAATCAGGATAATCAGGTTGTACATCCAAGTGGGCTTAATCACATCTAAGGGTTGAGATGTAACAAATATATTTGTCAGTCAGATTGTGATCCCAGGTGCATCACTGATATCATAGCCATACCTCTGCAAAACCTCCTAGCCCCTTTAAGCTAACACTAGCTGCATGCCCCCTCGAAGACAATATCTGCCTGTGTCAACAGCTGTTTCATGGAGACGTTCATCTGATTCCTGGCTTTTCCGCTAATGCTATTAACCTTTTGAAACTTGAGGAAAATGACTTGATTTCTTTCATAAACATAGGGAATGATGAACTTGAGAAGAAATTACCCAAAAAAAGCAAGAAATTAGTAAAAGGCACAAGAAAATGACCTGAAAATTGGCCAAATTAATAAAAGCTAAAGTAAAAAACACTAAATATCAGTCCAAGTTTCAAAGGGTTAACTAGGTGACTTTTTTTTTCTAATGGATGGATGACATTTGGTATAGATATTCATGGTGCCCAGAGGATGAATCCCAACGGCCAGCAGGGTCAAGTTTTAATTTCACCGCTGAAATTTATTGCCATAAAATGTGCTATAGATACACATGGTTCCCAAACAACGTATCTTAATGACTTTAGTGATCTCCTGACTTTTCCCGCTGTCAATGGTTGACCTTTAATGTTTTTAGTCAAATGTCTGGACAACAGTGATAGGACATTTTGTGCAGGAATGCATGTCCTCCCCAGGATGGATTGTAATTACTTTAGGGATCCCTTTACTTTTTTCATCAAGTGCCATCTAAATTTTTTATTTCCTACTTTGGTTTATAAGTCCCTCCAGGATTTCACAGTTTTTTTGTGATTGCTGAAGCCTAAAATGCCTGGTGTCCCACCAGCTTTTCGTGCTGTATGTTGCAATCTTTTTGAGGCTTTTTTGTAATTAAATTGAAAGAGCGAGTAAAACGTGGAAAAATAGTTAATGTTTTTTGAATAATGAGATTGAAACTTGTTCCAGTGAGAAAAAAAAACGCACTGTCCAGAGCTTGTGATTTACATCACACTAACTTTACAGCACACTATTTAATCTAACTCATGTTGATTCTTTAGTAGTAATTTTTGTTGATAAATGTGAGTCATTTGTGTCACATGTTGACATTTTCACAACCACAAGGAAGTATGTTTGGTGACAATATGTGAGGGACATCTATGACTGAAAATACAATGATTGGTCAAATTTGCAGAAAGTAGCGGTGATCCCTGATGGGGCTGATTCATGAACAAATACTTGCAAAACTAATGAAACTCCTATCAGCTTCTGTACTTTGTGCTTTGTGCAAATAGCAATGGTAGCATGATAGCATGCTACACTAAAGTGGTAAACACAATAAAACATACCTGCATTAACAGCATTATGCATCACAAAGCTGCTTACATTGCTGTAGATGTTAAAAAAAAAAAAGAAAAGCAAAACTAAAACATAAATTAAAAAATCTTTACATACGGCAAATAGTAGACCGGGGAAACTGTCGTCCAAACCACGGATCCAGCACCACAATCCCATGCAGACTGGTGTTTGGCACAGCACACAGCATGGACAGCAGCCACAGCATGACAATGACCCTCTTGACGTGAGCACGTGTGGTCATGTGTTTGACTTTGAGAGGGTGCACCACCGCCACGTAGCGCTCCACGCTGAGTGCTGTGACATTGAGAATGGAGGCGAAGCAGACGGTCTCAAACAGGAAGGTTTTGAAGTAGCAGCCCCCTTCCCCAAAGAGGAAGGGGTAGTTCTGCCACAGCTCATAGAGCTCTAATGGCATGCCCAGCAGCAGCACCAGCAGGTCAGACACCGCCAGGCTCAGCAGGTAGTAGTTGGTGGGCGTCTGCATCACCCTGTGGCGCAAAATGACAGTGCAGGTCAGTGAATTGCCCACAATGCCCACCATGAAGATGATGAGATAGGTGACACAGACGGGAAGGAACACAGGGGACCTCAGGGGCCCCAGGTGCCTAGCCAGGTACTCGTCCTCACTCAAACACATGTCCTCTCGATCTTGTTCAGTAACATTAGCTAACACCCAGGAGATATTCATTCCACACAACACAAGAACCTCAGGGCACCCAACGTCACTGAAAACTGTGCCGGCAAATCTGGAAAGAGCAGCGAGGGAGCAGTTCATCTCCGGCATGTTGCTGATTGACAGGAAGCTCACTTGAAATTTAAACCTAATGGAAAGAATAGAGAGGGGAAAAGGTGTATTTTAAAGGGGCATTCCACCAACTTTAGACGTGACGTTAAGCTAACGCTTCACAAGGAGTACAACTCAGCCTGTGAAAACAGTTGTATAATGTTTATCATAGGTCATGGTGAGATTTAAAAAAAATTTTTTTTGCATTCTCTCGCAATGTCTTTTCTCTTCCATTCCCTCTGAGCCACATGTCCATTCCTCTCAGCAGCTCCCAGTGGAACTTCGCAGTATAGGTCAGCTCATTGTAATTTACTTTGAACTTGGCATTAAGTACGCTGATATAGTAGGCCTACTACTAATTAACAGTGGCTAATACCAAAGCTCCTTTTATGAGAACTGCGTGCTTGGGTCTACTGTAGGGTACAAATGCAGCAGTAGCGAGATGACTCACTGCGGTGCAAACAGAGAGTGTTCTTTGGGCAACAAAAATCACAGAAATATCATGTATGCAACATATGCATTAAAAACAAACAAATGTATCAGCACTGCAAAAAACTGTAATTACACTGAGGTCCACCTCTATATTGCCAAAGTTACAACATAAATGTTGTGCTATGATTAGTGCCAAAAGGAGTCGTAACCCTCTTGTCACCTCCAACCTTTTATAGACATATAGTTAATTTCTAAAGTTTTCGTATTTCAAGTGGAAAGTTTGCATCAACAGCTCCTGTTTTCATTAAAAAAGACATTAACAATTAAGTTGTTTTGTTAAGTGGGCAACCATGTCCACAACATATATGTGCAACTTAAGGCCAGGACAAAAATCTGAAATTTGTCTTTTTTCCCAGGACATCAACAGTTTCACATAAATACACAAAAACAGCCTACACATAAAATACAAAACAACAATCAACAAAAACACAAAATCATACAACAAATTACAAATTAGAACAAATATTACGAAAAATGGATGCAGTGGAATAAAATGATTTGAGAACGCAATACGACTGCAAGATAATACAAAAGCGTTTCACAATTTATTGTAATGTAATGCAACAACATTTTGCTAAGAAACACAAAATATTGCAAGGTAACACAAAAAAGAGAACCTCACCATGACCTTTGTGAGTCTCCAAAGAATGGAGCTGTTAAAAGTAAAAAAAGACAAAACAACCTGATGATGTCAAAGTGATGTCATCAGGGTACTTTTTTGCTCCAGACTTAAAATTTATGACCGAAAACATGAGTTACAAACTGGTGTAGCGTTTAAAAGATGTGGGCATTGACCAGGCTAAGAGGGTCTAATGAAAGAAGCTAGCCATTTACACCATGGGAACTGTAGGATCCAGCTGTTATGGAGCTTGATCAATGCTAGTGACTGAAAGTCAGAATATCTCGCCCTGCTGCTTGGCCATTCTTTTTAAAATCTGTGTGTTCTGAGTCCCTCAACGTTATAAAAGTGCAACACCAAATTACCGAAATACCCTTCTAAGATATGAACATACAGATACATAAAAGTTACTAAAATGAGAGTCAGTGAGACCCAGTAATGTGATCTTTTACATTTGATTTCCCTATGTTACTTTTTTCCCTCAAAACATAGTCATCTGGTTTGTTGAAATATGAAAGGGTGATTCTCACTAGTGAGTCTATTAATTGTGACAATATTGAGATCAGAGAATGTATTATAATACAGTTACCAGCATTTTGTAGCTACCAAAAAATCTCCTTAAGCCGAAGTGATATCCTAATTTTAACAAACCAGTCCTCACACTGCTAACTGTTGTTACCAAGCAGCTGTAATTTATCACTTGTCTAAAACAGCTAGTGGAGAAACTATGCTGGTAGGTGGAAGCAACATTTAGACAAAGATCGGTCTAATCAGTGTAAGGAAGAAATGCACTGCATTATTACCATTGCAGCAGTAATTAAGATGTTTGACTCATGTCCTTACGTACAAAAAAAAAAAAGTGCAAGATTCACAGTGTTGTCACAATCTTGTCTTATTTGAAATTGATGTTCAGCAGAATAGTCTCCAGAGGAGCCATTGTTTGGATTCTCACACTAGATTTGTTTATCCATTTAACATGCAACAGAGTTATTATAATAACTTCATGTCATGAGCAAAAAAAAAAATAATAATAAAACTCACCTACAGTTTGTGTGCTCCTCAAGCTCTTAATCCTCCTTTTATTTACAAGATGAATAAGATCTCAAGAAATGTGAGAAGATGTGTGATCATCATATTTCTCTGCATCCTGGACGTAGTTTTGCAAGCACTTTATCTTGACTGCTTTGGTGCTCCAGTGCGTCACAACTGTCTCGACTTCCAGTAGCCTATTTGAGCGCTGGAGTTCACCCAACCTCTCTCTCTCTCTCTCTCTCTCTCTCTCTCTCTCTCTCTCTCTCTCGCTCTCTCGCTCTCGCTCCCTCTCTCTCCCTCTCTCTCCCTCTCTCTTCATTATAGATCATCTTTGCAGCCTCCACTATCTTCTATCTTCTTCATCTCACTCTCTCCTCCAATTCAACTTCTTTCAACATTTTTTCTCTCACTCTTACACACACACACACACACACACACACACACACACACACACACACACACACACACACACACACACACACACACACACACACACACACACTGCACTGACTTACATTCATTTCCTGGAGACTTACCCCAGTGTAAGGGTGGACATATGCTTGCATTTTAATCACACATTTGCAGAGACAAACAATTGCTTCATTTATTTTATTTTCTGTATTTCTTTTATCATCTCTTTTTTCTCCTTCAATCACAGATAATTTATGTTCTTTCAAGTTCAGTTGCATTTTATGCATATAAATAGTTACTATTATTATTACTATTAAAGAACTTCCCAATGTTGAGATAAAACTAATAAACATGCAGACACTCAAGGAAGTCATGGGAAAGGAGCAACAAGGGCACCATCATAAAGGTCCCTTAAATCAACATTTTCCAAACTCCGCCTCGAGTCACACATGTCCTGCATGTTTTGGACCTTCCCCCGGCTCCAACACAGCTGATTTAAATGATCGACTTGTTATGAACTCCTGAAGCTGCTTGTTAATGAGCGGATCATTTACTTCAGCTGTGTTGCAGCAAAGAGAGATCTAAAACATGCAGGACTAATTGTACTCTAGGAGAGGTTTGGAAATGCTGCCCTAAATCAAGTATATTTGTCACTGTGCAGTGGCAATGACACATTATACAGATGCAGGTAGTTGTAGACTTGGTCTTTTAGCTTGTTTTCAAGATCTTCAACCATTGTTGTCTGTGCTGATGTGCCTACTGCCCCCTGACCAAGTCAAATCAAATCACCACACTGCACCTGCCATTCTTGTGCATATTATATCTTGCACACACTAATTTATGAAGACAAGCACAGCAAATTAGTCAATTTTCCTCATTATGTCAGCAGAAAATGTAATTTGCTTAGCATTACTTTTCCGTCAAAATATATTTGCTGTTTCAAATTAGTTGTATATAAACTGATTTTTTTCAGAGACAGTTCTGTATAATCAGTTCAATTAAAAAAAAATGCAAGTTTGATAAACCACATTTTTCATTCAATATTCCTTTTTGCAATGCAATTGTAACTGCTGTAAACTGTCACCTACCACAGCAAATGTAGTCATGTTAACGTTTGTTCAGTGTGTTTCAGCCAAAAACATTTGACGCTGGTCAGAGGGTATTTGGTTGAAACATATTTTAAAGGAGGTGCATTACTGAGAGAAGTTTGAGAACAACTGATTTAAGCCTACGTTATGGGGATTTGCATTTTGTCCCCAAAAGGAAGGTGAGTCCCCACAATGTGACAATGTAAACAAATTTATGTCCCCACAACATCGGTAATGCACACGCACACACACACACACGCGTGCGCACTTTCATTATCTTCATATGTGAACTTACATAGACTGCACCCTATCACCCTCCATTCTATTACTATTCCTATTGATATACCATATTGCAGCAACGTAAAGAAAAGATTGAGATTGCTTTGACCCTGGAACCCTTGTGTGTGTGTGTGTGTGTGTGTGTGTGTGTGTGTGTGTGTGTGTGTGTGTGTGTGTGTGTGTGTGTGTGTGCGTGCATTTGTTGAGAGGGATGTATAGAAAAAGTCAAGTCAAAGACAAAGCAAACATACAGAATTTAAAATAAGACAGAGAGGTCTTGCTGAATTATTAAAATAACACTCTGGCATTAATGTTGTTATATACCGTAGAAAATCCTTTTTAAAAATTTTTGTTTATACCCATAGATATTCAGATAGTCACGGTGTCCAAATGATGAATCCTGCTGATTTGATAACCTCTTGAAGTTTTCACTTGAGACACATCCGAACATCTCAATGGATTGGCCTGAAATCTGGCAGATATTCATGGTCCCTGCAGTAATAACTCTAAAATTAATAATTTGTCCAATACTGTGGAACAAAATCCTGCAAAACTAAAAACACTCCCATCAAGGTTAGCTATACTTAGGTACTAATTAGTAAATATTACACTTCTGTGTCATTGGCTATAGGGCACGTTAACTTTCATTGGAATGAACAGAGCCCCTCCTTCAACAGTGTATGCCAGTTTTATTTATACATTCATAATCTTAATCCAGTGTGTGTTTTCGTGTTTTTTAGATTGGCCAACACAGCACTTCGTCGGATTACGGCACTGTGATCAAATCAGTCAAACCACAGGTATTTGCTGAGCTAACAGTCTTGTGCATGTTTTACTGTTTGTTACATTGTTATTTTTCATATTTAAAACACAGAGCCTAATCTAAACTGCACTGCATGATCAGCACGGTCCAATTACATCGTGTTTCATCACATCTGCAGTCACTTGTTGTTGCAGAGAACAAAAATCAGGGTAAAGACATCCCAGTGTGCGAACAGTGGCTTTAATTCCAAGTGATTCATGTTATTCAATGCCTTGTCAACCAGCACTAAATGTACAGCGTGAGTCACCAGGTGTGATATCGTGTCTGAAGGAATCAGGAAGTAAAATATTTTGATCAGATTGTTATTTTCTCCACTGCAAACCAAGAGCATAATTTATAAAAACAAGTATTTATATTAGTGAGTGTGTACAGTGAAGAGCTGAGGAAATACTTGACATGCTGAGGATTTCTCGGCAAATAGATGAGCCCAATCAGAAACATCCTACAGTGTATTTACAGACAAGAAAGGAGGGTAACAGGGACTTGTGTGTGTGTAATAAATCATCAACAGAGCTTCTGTCAGAGGGCAGAAAATTCACAGTTTTGGTTGGCTGCACACGCCCGTATGACTGTCTTCCCCCCCATTTCTCTGCCTCCCTCTGCTGCGGTGACTAACTCAATCACAGCTTTTAATCCCAGTGCAGGGGCTCCAATACTTCCCCCGCAGGACACTGACATGCTCTCTTTGGTTTCTCCACTTAGTCCACCATTAATTGAACTTCTGTGTCAGACTGCGCTTTGATTGTAACGAGACCCCCTCAGTGTCAAGCTGAGTGAATTTGTACATTGAAGTATGTCATTATTGCCATTTTCCCCAAATGCTATGACAGAGGTTAATAAATGGGGTCCATTTCTAAAACTCTGACCACAAAGACCAAAAGTCACAAAGTGATTTGCAGGCAGACATGGTAAAGGGTAAGTTTGCTCAAACTACAAAAATGTTCTCACTTGAATAGTATCAAATTTAGATTTATTTGTCCTTCAGTTTGTCTTTCGAGCAGTTGTGCTTTTGTTACTCCTGATAATCAACAGACCAACAGTTTTCGTTTAAACTTTCCATTAGGGGTATGAATCACAAGTTTCATCACAATACGATATTATAGTAGTTGTTTGGACAACAATACATTTGTCTGCTGTCACAATTTTGAGTTGATTTAGGGGACTGCTTATTGATATGAGACAATTGGTAAATGTCCTCATTATTTTTTTCTTGGCTGCTTGTCTGCTTGGTGCTAGGCCACTAGCACAGTGAAAGTCTAGGAAGACGATGTGACGCAGACGTTCCATGGGAATTTCAAGAAGCTTGAAGATGATAATGTTATAGTTTCAGTTAAAAAAAAAGGATCCAAATGCAGTACAGTGGGAAGGCAGGTAAACAATAAGCAAACTTTAATGCGGCTGGTGAAACACCTCCAAAACAAAAAGGCAACAAAACTGACTTATCAAAGTACGAAAGAAAGAAGCACCAAAAATAAACCGATAAAAAAAAAACAAGATGGCACGAAGAACATAGATGATGGATGAGCACATGGAAGCAATCCAACACAAGAGAGAAAAGAGAAAAGAAGTTATGTACAAAGATACTCTATAACAGAAAATACCTCATTACAAACTGAGCCAATCATACGAAATGGTATTCATTTCCGGTCTCCTAAGTGGGCATGGTCGTTTCTACCCCACTTACCCCTACCTTTTGTGTATGGATGAAATATGATTCAAAGCGATATAACAATTTATACAGTACAAATTTAATGTTTGTTGCTCATTTTGCAGCTTGTTTTTATCTGCTAGCCTAATTTCTAAAATCAACCGATGTCAGTTGTTGCCAAATCTTGTGAGAGTATATTGCAAAAAGATTGACATGTCTCAAAATAATTAAATTTATTCCTGGTTTGTCTGTCTTAAAAAATACCATTTCAGTGTCAGTATGATCAGAAGCTCTGGGGTTTTTGAGAAATGGGCCCAATATTTACTTAACTGACTATGGGACTAAGGAAATGTTCATAATCTGTACTTTCATTCACTTTTCCAATTGGAATAAATGGACTCAGGGCTGCCACTAGTCTCCTAAAGGGGCGTGGCGATGCGAATGGAGGAGGTGAATCTTAAGTGGGCCGTCTCAGTTAATCAGCTGTCTCAGGTATAAATACACAGAGAACCAAGAACAAGAATAAGACACAGCTGGGGTAGATGGGTACTGGCAATGGGAGGGAAACACAGTAATGGAGAGTATGGTACGTAGTGTGAGCAAACAAGACTAATAGAAGACACGTGTGCAAGGAAGACTCTGGGAAGGACTAACGAGACAGATACAAAGCAAGACATGACACATGAGGAGATTGACTTTCAAAGTAAAATTCAGTTTATTTATTTTTGACATCATATTTGAACTGCTCATTGACTTATGCAACCTGTGGTCCTATTTTGACTGACCCTGACTTGACCCTATTATGTACCAAATTGTTCTCCAACTGTTTTCATCAATCTGAAATTAATTAATTAACTAACTTTACACCCCTGCAATCTTAAAACAGACAAAACTTGTGTGTTATTATGTTTAACATAGCTGGAGACGAGTTCACAGAATGTTTAGTGGACAAATCTGCTACATATGCAAAATGCATATGCAAATCAAGGACAGAGGAACATTTACTCAATTATATCAGATTTCTTCAGGGAGTAGCCTTGAGGATAGGATAAACAACATGGACAGATATTATCATCTGAATGAATAAGAGCTGAATATATTTTAAAAACCTAAGAGATTTGGGATTTGGGACTTAAGAGAAAGCATTCAGGGCTGGAGCCGTAGAAGGCACTGCATTGAAGAAGGAAATAACGAGAATAACAGGTGAACTACCTTCAAAAGTAACATATTTTCTCTTTAAATAATTGCTGTGTAGTGAATCTAGTTTATACTAGTGTGAGGAGTGGTTTATATGGATTTCGAAAAGTAACAGATAATTATTTGGAAAAATTAAGTTTTAAATATATAAATTGTAAAGTAGGGCTGCCCCTTGAAAGTCAGAGGCTTGTATCATCAATCGAAGACCCTCAGATGACTGAGATTGCTTCAAGTTGAGCAGTTGTTTTCTTCTGTACAGTGTACTGTACTTCTGGGAATGTTTTGGTCCCCAGATTTTGCTGTGGAGTGAGTGCTCTGGAAATTGGTATAGCTGTAGGTGGGGGAATGAGCGAATAGCTGTTTTACATTTACTTCAGTCGCAGTCTCTTAAAGGTCCGTAAAATCATGAGGAATGATTTGTGAACTCATCCTTTAACTGTTTTGATAATGAGCTTTGAGTGTTGTAAAGAGTACAAGAGATATGACAGGAAAAAAAGTATGCTTTTAATTTCCTTTTTGTGGTTAAAAAAAAAAGGAACATGGTGTGTGTTCCTTTAAAAAATCTGAAAATCTGTTAAAAAAAAAAAAAAGATTGAGTGCGTAAAGAATTACCTGATCTGCCTCAGCCTATAACCTCTGGTCAGGTCAAGCCACAGGTTTTCATCTACATCACATGCGGTATTGGCTCTGTCCGGGTAGCACATGTGCAGCCAGGAGAAGGATTTCCTGCTCATATGTCACATACCTTCGCCTGCCCAGAAAGCCCTTATGTTCTTGAACAATAACAAAGTGAAAGAAACAGATTTGTCATTTTAGGCATGTTTATAGCTTTGTGGTGTAAGACAGCAGCGTGAAAAACAAGAAGTGAAAAACATGGCTGCTCCTCTGCTCCTGTTGAAACACACTATCCTGAGGAGCATTAGGGCAAATCATCACATGTGAGGTGGCAGGGTCGCGGAGGAGCCCACAGCGGCTCACAGTGTGCCGTTTCTTCCATGCCAGCACCGCTTTGTTAACAGTGTCACATGAGAACAGATATCAGGAGGATTTGTCAGGATAATTTATCTTAATTGTTTACAGCTTTTCTCGGGCGCCTGCAGAGCCGGCATGAAGGAATTGTGTCCCAGTCTGCACTTGGAATGTTTGTATCTGTTTTATTCTCATGGAAACACGCTCCCTCGTAACTGACTTGCAAATTTATTTGCTTGTGGAGTTGTGGAGTCAAAAAATTGTGAACTCTCTTGTGAACCTCTTGTGAAAGCAAAAGGTGTGGGTCATGTGCAGGTCCTGCGGGCTCTTTACAATGTTCTTTTTGTGCATATTCATTGGCTGCAATTACAGTCCCTTAAAAGCTCAACAGCTCCGCCTCTCTTCTCCAAGAACTGCGCATTTAAGCTTAAAGCCAAACACCAACTAATCCATTAATCTATAATATTTTCATGGTTTATTGGATACTTCTGAATTTTATTATAGGAGTAAGAAATTGTGTGCCGCTTTCCAATGAGATAATTGCATCCTGGTCATATTAAGCCCCTTTTTAAAGAAAATACCTACACACTTTTAAAACTGCTACCTCTTCAAAAAGAGAAGAAGAATGAAGAGGATTTTTTTTATTTAGTTACTGGCATCTTTTAATGAAGTAATTTATTTATACACGGCAGCTGGATACTTAGACGCTGGCATTTTTACAGCAGCCAATGCAGCCTTAACAAATGTGACATTTAAGAGCACTCTCTCAGTGTTTCTAATTACATCTTTAACATACATTTACAAGTGTGTGTGTGTGTGTGTGTGTGTGTGTGTGTTGACTGTTTAATGAGTCAATCTATTAAAAAGGATACTGAAGATGGTCTCTTTCTCTTCTGCCCCCCCCCCCAATCCCAGAGTCCATTATGGATGGAGACAGTCAGAGAGGCTGCTGGGGTGAGTCCTGTGTTACTTTTAGGTGCAGCTGTTGAATTAATTGTGGAGAAATACTCTAACATACACAGACTGTAAAACAGCTTTCTGACTTTTACTGTTTTTTCAGGGCTGCTTTTACAGACTTCAGACTGTTTATTGATTTTAGATCAGATGAGTGTGGAAATTAATGTGGCTGTGAGCGCGAAAGCATCACAGTAGGTCCAGAAACAGGATAGACTGTTTAAGGAACAGTGTAAATACTGTAGATAGACAAATTATTTTAGTGTGTTCAAAGAACTTTATCGCAGGTGTTTACAGTGTACTCAGTGGTGGGAGAATTTTACTGAGTATAAGTAGTAATACTACAGTGTATACTGTAGTGTACTCTGTTAAAATAAAACTCCAAAAGTATTATGTTCAAGTGATCGTTTTTCAGTTAAGTTTGGTTTGAATTAGTTATTTAATTCCACAAAAAGGGGGTTATCCACCTCGAAGGAGCTGTGTGTGCCAATCTTCAATGCCATCTTCAATGACTCTGTTCGCGATTGGTTGGACGGGTTTTTTGGCCAGAACTTCATGACCGAAGAGCTCAGTGCTGTGCAGACTCTGGTTTCGAATGATGCTACCAGCTCAAGATGGCAGTGGCCCTATCTCTGATATTTTGGCTTCACTTCAGTATAGTGGGGGTAATTGAGGATGTGTCATCCATCTTTATGCACAATCTATGGTCTAATCTGTGTAATGGCAGCAACATAAAGTTTTCTTATTGGCAGGGAGTCGGGATTGTCCCGAGAGCTGGGGATTACACTTGCTGAAAACGACTTGCTACAGCTACTGACTGAAGGTCTGTGCCTTGCAAAGCCATTTGAGATGATACACTGTGATTCAGTGATTTAGCTGGTGAACATTAGCTATATGAACTTGAATTTGCTGCAGCTGTGAGTCTTTGGCTGCAGTTAGCAGATGGATAAACTATTAGCAACGTTTTGTCTTTCTCTTTTAAATATTTCCCCAGCAATGACATATTTTTTATTTAGTTTATTGCAGGACTCTATTTTCAACTTTTTTTGATGAGTCAGTCTTCCTTTTTTTGGGTTGCTGTGCAGTGTAGGGAGTTGTTGCAAATGTTGGAATAGCAACTTTCCCAGCAGGATTCTCCACAACTGAATCAGGTTTTCACCATCTGAAGGGACATGCACCCACATCTGCATTAGTAGAACAGCCGATAGGAATGCCCTCTTTCTGAAACGAGCTGTGATTGGTCAAATTCTCCTGTCACAGGCTAGATTTTTTAAAGTCTGAAAACAGAGCCAAGAGAAGGAGCAGATGTCTAGTGTTCTTTTTCCACTTAAATAACAAGGAAGCCAAAATAAAACTACCTATCCCAGCTTTAAACTACTAAAAGTAAAACTACTCATTATTCAGAATGGCCCATTCCACAATGATGTACAACATTTAATTGGATTCTAATTATTAATCTGTAAATCAGTTTAATGATGCAGCTGGTAAAAGTGGAGCTAATTGTGGTATGAATTTCCCCCCAGAGGATCAGTAAAGTCTTATCTTAACCTGTAATAATACATCATATTTAATTGCATTATTAATCTTAAGTAACGAAAGTTATCAAATAAATGTATTTAAGTAAAAAGTACAATGTTTCTATCTAATTAAAGTAGAGTCTAAGTCTATAGCAGAAAATGGAAAAACTTAAGGAAAGTATAAGTACCTCAAAATTGTCCTTTCATGCAGTACTTGAGTAAATAGTTTTAAATAGTTTTACATCCCACCACTGTTGATACTTGATGCTTTTAATTGTAAATATGAGCAGAGATCCTCAACATCAACACCAAATTATAACAGCAGCAGTCTACTTTAGATCTGAAACAATTAGTCCATTAGTGAGGGAATATTACTCTGCAACAATTTAGATAATCGCTTCATGATTTAACCAAAGAGGCCCCCTGAAGATGTCACCTTTGGTTTTAGGAAACTGTCATTTTTCCTTGTGTTTTATAGACTAAACTAGTGACTGAAAATTCATATTGAAAATAATCTCCAGTACAACAATCACAGCAGAGTGAAGTGAGAAGCATGAGCCCACTGGCAGTGTCTGGATGACTGTTACATATTCTGAGAATTTTTGGCAGCATATAACAAGCTGCATAAACTGTCAGCTGTTTTCAAGTGTTACATCAGTTTATATGGAGGTCATCTTCAAAAAGGCATAAAGAACAGATAAGTGCTTCAGGCTCAGAGTACAGCGAATAGAGATAAGTATGATATGGTACATTCTGTATAAAGTCTGTCTTTCTTAAAAGAGGGACATCAGGAAATGAGGACATGTTTTGAGATGTGCTGTTGATCCTCGCTAAGGCGAGACAATTTTATTTGTATAGCATGTTTCGTACACCAGGATGATTCAATGTGCTTGACAGGGTAATAAAATGCAGCAGAGATAAGAGATTTACAATTTTAAGAAAAGTGTAAAGTAGAGAAAGTGATACAACAGAAGCACATTTTTAGAAGTGAGCTTGTGCAGTCAAGAGAAACTAAAAATAAAATCACTGAATTCATAATAGACTACAGTAAATACCCCCATATTTAGCTGCACACGTAAATTAAATGAGAAACAATTAATGGGTAGGGTATGCAATTTGAAAGAGAAACATGTTTAGCTTTCACTTTAAAGTGGTCAGAGTTTAGTTTAATATCATCTTGTTCCAGGTCTGTTGAATGACGACAAAATGCTGCTTCACCGTGATTTGTTCTAACTCTAGGGGCAACCAGTAGACCAGCCCCAGATGTCTTTAGGGACTGTACTTTTTTCCTTTCTTTTTTTTTTTTTTTTTTTTTAAATCTTGGCCGTCTCCGAAGCTACAAATATTTTTTTCTTTCCCTCCTTCCACCATAACTAATCACGGTTATTTTTTTTTTTACTCCCAACAAATGTAGCTAGTATGAGAGCCAATGCAATGAGCAAACAACATGGAAGTAAGAGTTATCAAAAAATAAACAGCTTATTTCATAAGCAAAATGCAAGTCCTCCTAAAAAATGATGCGTCGAAAAGAGTGTCAAAAATTTTAAACATTTACGCTTCTGGCCATGAAAAGTGGTTTAATTTTAGTTGGTCTTAAAAGAAAAAAAATCCCTTTCAAACATGCCAGAGGAATTTGGGGTTCAGAGGGTATTTGAAATAAATACAAATTACAACCATTTAGAACTGTATGCCCCTCCCCTAAGATAAAATAAAAAACAGTCCCTCCCGAATGTTTAAAAAGTTATTTGACATGCCTCCCCTGTTTTGCACCACCACTCGCCCCACATAAATAACAAACAGTCCCTTAGGGTTCCTACAGGTTTATATGACACAAGCATATCAGAGAGATATTTGGGCCCAGCCTTTGTGTGACTTGTGTTAATATTTAAGGGTGGTCAATAACACAAACAGTTGTGGTTTATTTTTTACCACGGATGTTATCTTTATACTTTACCCTCTCCTTGAAGGGCAAGTTTTTCCCGTAAGCGTGAGAAAATTCAATGACCCTTGGACAAACCACTCAGAACTTAATTGGAACCCATTTCACAAACGATACTTCTTGTAATCAAGCTGAAAACAACACCGCTGTCTTGGTTTCTGAAAAGCAACAAATATTAAACGGAGTGTCATGCTGGTAGACTGCAGGACTGACACTGTGCAACACTGCTGGAGTTATAAACTCATGACAGGCTTGTGGTTGTGTCATTAAGCAGGCAGATTTCAATGAAGACAAAACAGAAAACACTGCATGACAGTGAACAGGGAGATTTCAGGATGACCTAACATAACCCCAGAGCCATGCAGGCTGTATACTGAAGCTAAAGTAGCTGCAGCGCGGCATGCTGGTGGTGCGGTTTAGCCGTCTGTCCTCCTCAACAGCTCAAAACGATGTAATCCATAATTATGTTTATCCCCTCTTTTGCAGAGGCTGTTAGACTTCCTGTCACTGCTGCTGACTGTAAGGAAAGGGCAGCAGTGACACTCTGTCGTACTACTACCTCTCCAAACTTGGGTAGAGGCTTTTTTTAGATTGGACCACAGTTTACAGAAGAGTACGTAGCAGGGGTGCCAGTGATACTGGCTCACTTCAACCACTGAGAGAATATGCACATTAGGAAATTCTTCAGAAAGGTCTGTCAGGGATCACACATAAAATAGACTCGACAACACAGTTAAAGGGACAGTTCACCCCAAAATCCAAAATAAATATCCTTCATAGTCTGTAGTGCTATTAAACATTGTAGATTGTTTCGGTGTGAGTTGCTGAGTGTTGGAGATATCTTCCATAGAGATGTCTGGCTTCTGTCCAGTATAATTGAACTAGATGTCACGCGGTTTGTGGAGCTCAAGGTCCCAAAAAATATATATTTGAAAACTCAACAGTAATGTCTGTTTCCAGAAATCATGACCTAGTGTTATTTGTGAAGAGGTGGGTGTGCCCATTTTCATACTTGTTTTCTGTGTTCTTTTTTTTTTATTGTGTTTTTGTGTGTGTGTGTGTGTGTGTGCGTGTGCCTCTCCTGGTGTCACCCTCCCTCTCTCGTCACCATGCAGAGTGATTGAGCACACCTATGCTCAATCTGCTGATTATGAGAATGCAGTATATAAGGGCTGAAGAAGCCCCGTGTCTGGGTCCTGATTTCTGGAGAGTGACATTGCTGCTGACTTTTTCAAATGCAGTTTTTTGAAACTTTGAGCACCACAAGCTGAGCGCCATTTAGTTCCATTATACTGGAGAGAAGACAGTCATCTCTGCTGCCGACTGATAAAAAACACTAAAGGCAGGAGGAAAATATGATTTGAGGTTGAACTGTCCTTTTAAGCATGCTAGTTTTGTTCTGCTCTTACGAATACTCCCAGCTGTGGTGAAACAACATCACAGCAGCAGGGAATACACAGAAGCATGATAAACAACACGCGGACAGCATAGCAAATAATCCCCCTTTGTATAATAAACACAAAATAAAGACTCTCCATTGAGGATGTATAAACAAATCCAGGGGACAGTCCGGGTGGGAGAAGCAGCAGTGAAATACAAGTCAGCATTATTGAGTTTACAATGTGAGTATGAAGGCCTTTAAGAAAATGTGACGGGGCAATACGCCTGCTGCATCGTAAGACTCAAAGTGTCCTGTCAGAACAAATTTATGGGTTAGACATTTCGGGAAAATCAACTACTATTTGATCCTGTGAAATTCTTATACAACTGTCTCTTTAGTTTTGGCTACTATATTGTTTTATTTCCCTTATTTGCTCTGCCATATAGTGAAGGTTCAGTTTTAGGCTCCTCTTCCAACATTACAAAAGTTCAGTGCGTTAGCTCCATCCTGCACGCACCACAGCCATCACAGTAACATGACAGCTTTGTTTACAAGCTCCCCTCCTGTGGGATAAAGCACTGGAGGCTCTATTTTGAGCCTGTGGCTGACTTTATACAAAATGAAACAAAATCTGACATTTTAACTCTGTCACCTATCTGGTCTTTTGTCAGCTAAACATGGATTACAACACACAACACAACTCAGTCAGTTGTAGTCTGAAAACTTGCCCCGAGGCCAGAATAAAATGATGTTTGTATGTGCAAACCGCAGATAAACTATGTCTTATTTATAACATAGTTCAGATTGCATGTGTATGAGCTGGATTTTTTATCAGTGGGAAGAGGAGTTGCAGGATGATGTGACACCTGGCGGTTCTCATGCACTGTTCTTATGCATAATACAAAAAGTAGTGCACTACAATTTGTATATAAGACACATTGACATGAGCCAATAATTTGTGTATAACCCGCATACCCATGTACAACCTACCTTCGAGAAGGCTGCAGTCACAACAACCAATGACCAATGATCTGAGAGGATTTAAGAAAACAATAGTATAAGTCTGCAAGTCCACATTAGGATGCAGGTTAGGGTGGTGGATAAGTCAAACAAACACAGGACGTTCCCCCTGGAGACCAGTGTTTGTGTCCTGTGACAACTTATTATTTTAAGGTAAACCATCACCATGTTTCTTTTCCTACAACTAACCTACGTAACTTTACGTTAAGTACGTAACATGACCATGCCATTCATGGGGCGCTTATTCATTACATCATACAAATATGTGCTTAAGATATCATAAGAACTATTGTTTAAGGATCCGTTGTGTGACACCGAGGGGAGACAGTGGCCAAGCAGCAGATAGCAGCAGACCCCTCACAGCTGGCAACAGATGTATAACAGAGTATATTTCAGAGAGACGTTGGTATCCTCTGATGGACAGATGTTAAATTTTGGTTGTTATTTATTTTGTACTCACTAAACTTTTTGTTTAGACTTAATCATTTATTAATACATTTCAGCATTTGAAAACCTGTGACAGAACTTGTGTAACTGTAGTTTTATGCCAAAAAAAATCAGATTTAGTCTAACAAAATATTAGAATCATCCTAGAAAAACCCAACATGGTAATATTTGTGTATTATGTACCCCCTTTGTAGGCTACATTATAATCATTTATACAGGGCTCCTGCAGCTTAAGGGAAGTCAGATTTGAGACTTTTTTAAATGCCATTTGGAATGAAATTTAAGACCAATTTTACAATAACCAATATTGGAAGAATTTTAAATAATTTATACTAAAAGACTTGTTTTGCCAATTATTTTGATAATATACAATTTAACATTAGACAAAAAGATTAATAAAATCCTACTTTTCATGTCCTCACATTTTAAAGGCTTCTGAAAGATTGATTTGACATTTTAATACCAGTTAAGGCTTTATTTTTAGATTAATTAATTAAATGTTTCTTAAGAATTTCAATTAAACCTTGACCTTGGACAAAGAACAAACAACCCTGTTCTAAAAAAAAAGTTCATACTGGCTTTTGTTTTGAGATATTCCTTGAACTGTTTCATCATCAACAAGAGTTGTTTTTTTTTTTAGTTTTGTTTTTTTGCAGCTGTGCGTTGCTCCCGGTTTATCATGTGCATTGCATTGTGGGTTGATCTAAATCTAGTGGATAGTCTTCATTCTCAAAATCTGCTGAGAATAAGTATGTTTGGAGTTTTGACTTTCTGGCACTAGGAGGCGCTCATGCTCCACAACTAAATAATCCTCCACTTACAGCATGAGGACTTCAATACTGAAGCATACAGCAGGTTGCATCATGATGTAAAATTCCCTGTGTCCTCATGCCTGATAAAATCCCCAAACCAAATTCAGTTTGTGTGTAACGACCCGGCTTCTCCCTGTGCTACCTCTGTGTCACCACCCGTCGCAGGATGAGGAGGAGAAGAGGGCTCGGAGGGGGAAGACAGTCACATGTGCTCATCATCATCGCAGCTACCTTTAAATTTGGCTGTGGAGTCATTTCTGCTACATGCATGCTGCGGCAGCCTGCAATCCTCCCAAGGGTTTGGTCCGGCTAATCCGCTCAAACATGAAATAAACCTTTCTCAAGGCGTTTGACTCACGCACACACACACGCACACGCACACGCACACGTGGCACACGGCATCACCCCGACCTCATTATGAAAAGGTTTCACAGAGCCTTCGACCCAGAGATTGACTCCTCTGCTTTTTCTCACAGATGAGGCCCACGAGGTCATGCTCTGTGGGCCTCCAGGTGAAAGTAATGTCTGTTTGATGCACAGCAGACATTAGGAGGAAGAAATCTTAAAGGTGTACTATGCAGGAATTGTCAGTTATTGTTTGTACACACAATGTTCACGCTTGGCCCCTCCTCCCTGCATTGCCGGTATGTAGCCTACGCTGCACACTACTGTTGCAGGAACTTTACATAGAAAAGCCGATATTTCATCAAGCTAACTAAGCTAACCACCAAAAGCAAAAAACAAGGCAAATTCTGTGTCTCATCTCCATCCTCTCCTTTAGTGCTTGCCTGTGAATGTGATAGTCATACCCAGATTTCCCCCTAATTTTCGAACAAGCATTGTTTGTGTGGCATTTCTCCTTGCTATACTTAAGTTTTTTCTGCACTTCAATGTTTGCTGCTACAACCTAATCGCATAGGAGTAGATCTCCGTAGATTAATATCTGGAGCATGTGCATTTGTAGAGGACTTTTAATGTGATGAAATTAAAGACATTTTCACCATAAACTGATGCATAACACTCCAGCAAAATGCAGGAAATTTAGAGTTTGATGCTTAGAATTTCCTGGTGGACAACCCCAAACTCTTCCCAACGATAAAATGAAACCTGCTCCCTTGCCTGATCGCTCTCTTTTTTCAAAGTCCTCATCTTACCTGCGCGCTATTTATTGCTGGGTGCTACATGCCCATTAACGTCAACCACTGCAAAATAATTTTTAAAAATAATTAAATACAGAAGAGCAGAGCCTCTGCAGATAAATGCACAACCACATACTTAGTTAGACGTAAGTGATGATTGATTACTTTTGTGTGACTTTTTCCTGCCAGTTTCCTCGTACAAAGCCCATGTTATGTTCGACTGAGCCCATGTGTGAATAGAGCAGGTAATTGTCTGGAGAATTCACATCAAATGAATGGGTGTGTTGATGGAGTTTCTATTGCTCACACAATGTCAGAAGAAAACAAACATCTCAGGATAAAATAAAGTGTCATTTACTAGAAGCTGGCAATAAAAATGTCTAACTGGGGAGATGAAAAGATTGTTTAACTTCTGTTGATAAGAGCCAAAGCCAAAAATGACAAATTCTAGGAATAGAAAGACACTGTTGTTTGGTGACTAAATTACAAGCAATCTATGTGACCGCATTGTAAAATGAATCACCTTTGCCTAAACCAAGCATTTAGATTTAATAATAAAATAAAAATAAAAGTAAAATAAATACATGAATATAGGTAACAGGGTACATTTTATAGAGTTGTATTGCTACTTTTACCACAGTAAATACTCCTATCACTGAGGTTAAGCATCCTGAGCCATGTATTAAATATGAGCGCCATTAATACAACTTAAAACATATTATTATTTAGGGTTACTGGTTGTTGTACTGGTTGTATTCAGCCTCAGGGGAACACATAAGCTCCCTCTGCAGAAATCTGCTCAGCCTGTGTGATCATCGAGTGCCTGAGTAGAACCTGAAGTGGAGGATGCTGCTGCCTGACTCAAAATCATTTTTACAGGTTGTGCAGGGCGAGGAAACACTTTGTAAGAGTGTAGACCTTTAGCTGGAACGACTGCCAAACCAAGCTGGGACACACCGGAGTGCCAGACAGTTTTTTTTTCCCATACTCCCAATAAGAAGTGTAAGAAGCAAAGCAGTCGGACACCAATTACTCCACCTGTGGGGGGTGGGGGTAGGGGAGTGGAGGGGCTGCTAGATAGTGCAGCAGACACCGCTTCCCCGGCCATTTGTTGAGGATTATCACATATGATGAAGAGGTCAAAAGCCCTCAGGTGCTCTAGATGCTGAACATTAGTATGTGTTAATAATAGATGTAGAAAACGCTCTGGATGCCACGACTCTCAGCATCTGTATGCATGAGACTCAGAGATGCAGCATTACCGGAAAATGAATTATACGATGGAACTCATGAGCACAATTGCATTCATTGAGTAAACAGAGCGATCTAACACACCTGTAATGACCACAGGGTACTTCAATCTGACCCGCTGTGGTTTCTCCATTTAAAGGAGCAGTGTGTACGATTCACAGGAATTTTGTGACATCTGGCAGGGAGGATTGTAGATTGCAACCAGCTGAAACTTCTCCCATGTGCCAAGCATGAACACTCGGTGCAAATTCCTTTGGTGTTCATTGTTCAGGAGGTTTTTATTGGGAGCCACATTCTCCGCAGAGGTCTCTTCCTCTCCAAAACAAACAGACCAGATGATTTAAACTGGCGAAAACACTGAGTAAAGCTGTTTCACATTACAAATGTTTCTCTGACGCTGTTCGGCTTGTCACAGGCAGACCGCTAGTGTAATGGTTAATGTGTGCTCACCTTGTATCTCATAACTTAAGATCCAGATGGAGATTTTTACCACGAGCCGAATCATCCGCAGAGGTGTCCGTCTTTCCAAAACAAATGTACCAGATGATTTGAAGCAGTAAAAATACTGAATGAAGCAGTTTCACTGTAAAAATCAGCATTTTTCTGACACTGCTTGTCGCAGAGGGTCTACTAACTCTGGTGGCTGACGCAAAAACAAACAGCTCTATCTAGAGCAAGATTTTGCTTTATCTGTTCTGGGTAACTGTAGAAACAAGGCAGTGCAATGTGGGAGACTGCATGGACAAGGACCTGCTTCCTATGTAGACATAAACAGCTCATTTAACTGTAGTCTCATCTCCACAGTGGTGTGTCAGTGCTAGAGAAATGACTAGAATCACACATTATCTTCCTTCTATGAGAGATGAAAAAATGCTCTGACTTTTTTGTATTTCTTTAAACCAATCACACTCAACTTGTGGCACCAAGCGCAGAATGCAGCAACAGTGATTTTGCAAAATATTGTTGAGGAGGAACTTGTTTGCAGTCATGAAGAAAATGCCACAAAAATCAGTAACAGATGTATGTCAGCTGTGTGAATGAACTCTTACTGATTAAAAAGACAAACATAATTTTATTTATTCTGTGCCCCGGTGTTGTAGACAGATTATACTTTGGCTCTGGAGGAGCTCACTGGACCCATTAAAACCCCAATCAATTTATGAGCTGTACGTGGCATTATCACGATGTCGCAGAAGCTGAGGTTGAATGGATCGGTACAGTGGTAAAGACAGTAACTGCTGCATGCCCTTTCCAGGATCAAAAGATGTGGCAAATCGATTCCAAGTGAGAGTCCTGTGAGACAGAGTCTGGACTTTTCCAAGGTGCGCTCACAAGTTTAAATCATTTAGATTCAAAGCATTTTTAACATTGGAAGTTATTGTTTCCACACAGATAGCAGAAGGAAGGGAGAATGCCGGCCAAAATCAGCGACCTAAGCCACAGTCTGTATCCAGTGAGTCAGACTAATTCTTAGTAAAACACAAAGATTCTCATTTTCAGGCGATTATACACTAAAGAAAACATACTTGTATATTATATTCCACTTCTGCCATTATACCCCCCCACCTACACACTGGACCTTTAAAGCTCAGAGGAGGCCAGCAGTTTGTTAACAACCAGCGTTGAGCTCATAGTTAAAACCACAAATATGTTTACAAGACAGGAGCAGCGGCGGAAACAGCAGGCGCGCTGTCTCTCACTCTCCGTCCTCTGTTATCTAATTTGTCTCACTCGCGTTTGATCGTGTCCCTGCTCCATCTCAGCTGATGAAAAACAATCGTCTGTATTCATTTTCTGCCTCCACTCTTCCCTCTTCCTCTCCGATGCCTTCCTGGGGGAGCCCGGTTGGCTGCGCTCTAGGCTGGTGAGGGATGTGAACACAGGAAAAATTAGCAAGCACGCCAAAGCCAGTAATTGTTAAATTGCAGTAAATAGACCCCATGTGACCCAGGCGAATAAACTCAGAAATCAACAAAAGCCTACCCAGACCCAGTTTATCTAAATTCCAATAGTATGCTCAGTAATGGAAAAACACTGTAGAAATGCCATTTCAAATAGACCTCGATGTAATCCCCAGCCCACTGGGGTCCATTTAATCAATGCTACAGACATGAGCATAGTGGAGGAACAGTCTGCAAATGGAAGTGGAGTTCTGAGTCAGCTCACAGGAGATTAAAAAGTAGAGGTGGATGAATAATGGAGGAGGAGAATGGTGGGAAAATTGCCGAATGTGGCGAATCATCAATAACGCCTCCTGTGAATAATTCTGAAAGAAAAAGACTTCTGCTGAAACTGTCTGTGCCCACTAAAATGGAATTGTTCTTAATTAGTTTTTTGCTGTGTGTTGCCTCACTCTGCGGATGAACGCTCATTATTTCACAAGCAGGCTTCCACTCATCTCACCTTAGATTGCCTGAAATCTCCAGCTGAAATCCGACATTATGCGAGCTGCTATAAGATAAGTGACAGCTTTCCGCTGATTAGCTGTGAAGTTTGGGAGTCAGTGGAAAGCCGGTGTTTGCTGGAGCTCTGCACCCCAACCTGGAGCTGCGGCTGACAGCTCCACGAGAAGAGTCGACTCAGGAGCAGCTCTCAGCGAGACGAACACGACGAGCTCACAGAAGCAACACCAATTCATATTCAATCAATCAGTGGTGCACAGGACCCAGCGTTGACAGCAGTTTGTGTGAAAAGCCCAGCGGTGCTCGCGCCCTTAAGCACCAGCTAACAGCCAGCTCCCTGTCTGAACATAATCATGTATCATTACTTCTCCAATCAATGAAGCAAAGCGCCACTCCTGCACTATTTCATGTGGTGTTTTCAGCAGCGCTCGTGAGCTCTTTATTTTGGCCTTGTTAGCAAACAAGGAGCTCAGACAGACGATGACAGATATTCAAATATATGCAGAGCTATGTGGAGATTCTCTGGGCAAAGTCTTCTCCTGATTGTTTTTCCCTCATTATCTGACAGTGTTGTCCCCCATTAACTTTGTCTCCCAGTGTTTGTTGACAGATCATTTTCTGGTTTTCTCACATCAGCAGCCCTAAAAGAAAACAGATGATCTGTCTTTGGTGTTGTGAACAGAGTGAATTTTATCCGTTTTATGGTCAGATTTTTTAGCAGCTTTGCCATGGCGGGGATAATATTTTCACTGTGGATCTGTCCAAAGGTGGGAAAAGCCTGCCAGGATCTCTAAAGCAACATGATTCATTTGCTATACCTTGTTAGTTTTATCTGCACAAAAAGCCACGTGTAAAAGTTGAAATTTGTGTTTTTTATGGGGGACTATTTTTTGGTTGGGTGCAGTGAGTTCCTGCTAGGTGGCTGCTGCTTGTAGCTTCATATTTACTGTATAGAAATGTCCACTACAAGCCGTTTCTACAGAAGCCCAGAACAGACAAACCAAACACAGCTTAAGATTGGACGATATGTGTTTTTGCATTGGCCACTTCAGTTTGCAGCCCCTCCACAATGAGAGCTTCAGAAAAACACTTGATTTTTTTAATGTGGTTTAACTTTAAAAACCTGGATCAGATTCACTTTTCTTGTGCTGCATTCAGATGCCTTTCAGAAGAATTTAACCCTTTGAATTGGTTTGATTTCTTTGGAAAACAATGATGAAAGGCAAAGGGCAACTCAGCCAAGAAATGTCCTACAAATTGCAAGACATCAGTAGATTTAGAAAAAATATATATATAAAAATCATGTTTTTTCTGTTTTGTTTTTTTTTTGGGTTTTTTTTGTTGTTTTTTTGTTGTTGTTTTTTTTTTGTTTTTTGTTTTTTGTTTTTTTTACAAAAAACTATATTTATAATCATCATATTTTTATAATTGAAATTGTGTTATACAATTCTAATTATTTCAAACACTTTTGAAAAGTCATTTCCTTTTTTTTTTTTAAACTTTCCTTTGTGCTATTTTTTTTTGTTTTTTTCTTCTTATATTGCTTGTTGCCTTCTTCCCATTTTTGGAAAGAAATTGAACTAATTTGCTCAGGGTTCAAAGGGTTAAATCACTTGGTCCATTTGTGTCAGAGAAAACTCCTGAACAGTGGAGAAATTCTAACCGGGAGAAGTTTTAGACGGTTACAGTCTGCAATCCTCACCACTAAGTGCCACTAAATCCCCCTAAATCTTGAATTTGTTTTTTTATGGATTGAAAAATAATTGATTTGAATAATTCCTGTCACTATCTTACATAAACCATTTGTTTATTGCTGTAGGATAATATTGTAAACTCTGCATCCAGGAAGAATATGAACCATAAGTATGAATTATTATGTCTAAGCCGATGACATCAGTAAGGATCCTGTTAGATTCATACAACATTAATAGAAAAACAGCTGCATGTGGCTCCCATAAATCCACACACACACAAAATTCTTTGTGCACATGCATGTTTATGACACGCAGTGTTGTCAGCTGGACAGACTCCATAATTCACAAGTAGTTTGCAGGAGACAGTCTGGCTTTGTGGAGATGTTCTGTCATCCCCTCTTGTCAGCTTAACACTGCTGTCCCACAGAGCTAGTTTTCATTCCCTCCACCTCATCCTCGGCTCTTCATGTCTGCTCTCCATGCTCTGTAAAATATGTATTTTTCTCCTAGAGCCCGAGAACTGATTTCTCATCTGCAGCAGGGTGGGAAGACTCTCCACAGCAGCAATTCTTTATTCCACCTGTCGAGGCAACAACTGAAGCACACACAATCCCGGTCAAGTCAGCAACTGCAGAGGTTGAGATTTAACCGCCTGTTCATCATGTCTGAGAGGTGAAAGGTCACGCTGGAAAAACAGCACAGATGCACAGAGAAACAGTACAGATGAACTTGAAGGCATGACTGGGCCTTTTTACACTCAAAGTGATACAATTTGACCCTTTTTTTATCCACATAGAGGATACAAATTTCCCCACTGTGGGACTAATAGAAGATTATCTTATCAAATAGGCTTGTTATCAGTGGAAGTGGAAAGATAATGTGATATTCTTCTTCTTCTTCTTCTTATTATTATTATTATTATATTGGTTTGGGGTTTTTTATTCCTTAACCTTTTAAAACCTGGAACGACATCACTTTTCTTGTGCTGAGCTCAGATATCTTTCACAGGTATTAAAACCTGTGAACCCTGAGCAAATTGATTTCTTTCAAAAACATGGGGAAAAGGCAATAAGCAACATTACAAATTGTTCTGCAATTTGTAAAAAAAAAAAAAAAAGAAAAGAAAAATATTATTTTTTAAAAAGCAAGGGGAAATTTATAACACTAAACTATATAATTATCATAATTATTATATTTACCCATCTAACACAATTAATTTAATTTTTAATGACCCTTCTCATGTCATTGACATGTTTTGGTGTTTTCTACTTTCCCATTTTCTGTTTGTTTGGTTTGGCTATTTTTCAGGTAATGTTTTGAAACCTTTTACTAATTTTTGGGTTATTTCTTAAGTTGAGTTGAGTTGCTTATTGCCTTCTTCCTATGTTTTTCAAAGAAATCAAGCAAATTTACTCAGGTTTCAAAGGGTTAATGATTATTTTCTGTTTGTTTGTGTTTTAAGACACTGAGGGAATTCAAGGACTGCTGTAATGCTGAATTAACAAGCAGATTTGTCAATTTTTGTCCAAAACACTCTCTTGGTCTCTTAGGAGCGTCTTAAAAACACACACAAACAAGCAAGCTATGAGGGATTTTTCACCAAATAAGAGCCGCAGCAGCAGCCACTGATTTTACATGACCTGGTCCTAATGACTGTACCAGTGCTGCCGTGAAGGACGCTGTCTGTCTTTTTTGTCTTACTTTGAATATCGCTGGTCAAAGAGAGCTGTCCATCACTGGTTTCAGCAGAGAAGGCTGACCCAAGCCTGCTGGGAACTGAACTGTAGTTAATTAGTGCACAAAGCCTCAGGGACAAAAGAAACTTTAGGGTGGAGGTGATGGGGGAGTCGCTTGGAAGTAGGGGGATAAAGCGGCGGATCTTGAGCTTGTAGCACAGAGGGACTTTTGGGGGGAAACTTTGTATGTGTGTGTTCCTGTGTTGGGGTGCAGCAGGAGGTTGGAGGGTTGGAGCAGTGGGGGCTCACAGAGGGATGAATTAGCAGTGTGAAGGGGAGCCTTGTCCCCGAGCTGAGACTACCAGCCAGCACACACACACACACACACACACTGACACACACAGTCTGTCTCCGCTGCAACCCACCAAGGGACAAAAGACTGTGTGGGTGTGGTGGAAAGGGACCTAAGGAGAGACTATGAGACAGAGACCACGAAAAGGTCAAAGTTTGACATGAACTAATGAGGGCAGGCAGTCTGTCAGACACTTTTTGCACTGAAGATATCACTTTGATGACTAAAACTGTGTCTTCTTTCATAAACTCCCTCAAGGGAAACCTGCTATATGTTCCAGAGGTGTTCCTGTGTGTCTGTGCTGTTTTCGTCAGATCTATATATAGACTTTTATTGTGGATTCAGGATTTCCACATATTTTCATGGACAAAATTTCAGTACTTTTCCATGACATTTCAAGGACACAAAATATATTTTTTAAGGTTTTTCATATAAGATAGACATATAAGATTCAATCTCTTTCAGACGTAATGCTAGTGTCCTTAGTGATGGGCTAACCCTTTTCTTAAATTTAAAAAAAAAACAGAAAAAAAACATTTTCTTTCAGTTTTCTATAAAAATTCCCAAATATGTTTTAAAAAAGGAGAAAAAGATTGCTGATTTTTGTTTTAAAGAAAACACACCAAATTGCCAACATTTTCAAGGACAAAAAAAAATCGCTGAAAAATTTTACAGAAAAACCCCCATACAAACAATAAAAAAAAACTGGCGGTTAAATAAATACAATACTTAGCCGGTTAAAGTTGTATGCCCCTCACCTAAATCAAAATGTGCTTAAAAAAAGTTATTTGAAATGCCTAGTGGGTGGACATGAAGGGAGAGACTGACTGTAGGAGAAAAATGAAGAAACTTTTATGATTAACAAATAAACAATAACAACCAAAACTTGTCATATGTCGACACAAAGACAGAAAATAAATTTATGGTTACGTCACATAAAAGTCATTCCATTTATTAAACACAACACATTTCCATATTTTTCCCCCAAAACATTCAATGATTGCTATTAGTTCCATGAATCTCCCAGGCCTGGAAAATGTAATTTTGACGTTTATGACTTTTCCAGGTTTTCAATGACCGTAGGAACCCCGTGAAATTGATCAAATGATGCTAAAATATTTGTGTGATATTAATTTGCATGATTTAATGGGTTTGCTTCAAACACCAAGAGTAATCACAGATGGTTATTATGCAGCATCAGTCTCAGAGGCCACTCACTAACCCGCGGGAGGCGCTGTCTGTCCATTGTCATCGCAGCTCACATAAACGTCCTCCGCCACTGAAACCAGTCCCTTTAATAACACCATTGATCGGTATTTATCGGCGGGGAGCGGAGCGTCCAGGACGGTGTTACCTGCTGCCAGGACGGACAAACACTGCGGGCTGGTGGCCAAACAAGCAACCAGCCTCCTCCTCCCACCTCCTCATCCTCGCGCCCCCCGCCAGCCGCGTCAAGCTACACAGAGAGGATCAGAGTGAAACCGGAAGTGTAGCACCTTTTACTTCAAAATAAAATGTCGGTAGGAACCATTTTAAAGAATAAATTAGCAGATGATTACTATCGAGCTCATTACCCAGTCAGTGATGTCAGAGCAGGGCAATTTGGCAGGTGTTCAGACGCACCTGCTACTATGATATCACTGGTCAGGATGAGGTCATTTTATGACCAGTACAATAGCTGCAGTCTCCGACCCGGTGTGACTCACCTTTGGATGACAAATTATTATTGATCTGAGGTGTAAAAACAAACAATGTTTCACAAATGAATGTTGTGACCACAGACTGAAATTATATTGTGACAAGAGCCATAAGGATGGTGAGATAGGCTTAAAATATTTGCTGGTCTGAATTAAAATAAGGTAAAATAAATAAGATGTCCAATTATTAGTGTAGACAGATAAGTAATTAGAAATTATAGAAAAACTCAAATACTATATACACACTAGAATACAATATTCAGGCAATATTATACATGACACAGGTCATGAAAAAAACATAAGTATACACCAAACATAGAAATTAAAAATAATAAAACTATTAAGAATTAATACAATGTTTACCATATTGCAAATACTGAGTTAATAATAGAATAGAGATGTAAATAAATAAACAACAGTATTAAAAATGATAAGATATTATAAGGTAATTCTTTATTGGTCCCACAGTGGGGAAATTTGCATTGTTACTGCAGGAAAAGGGAGTAGCGCAAAAACTGATAAAAAACAAACAAATAAACATATAATCAGTGAGTTTACAGAAATTGTTGAATGGCTGAATTCAAACTATTACATGCAGGAAGTATAGATATTTCTCAGAAAATATTAATGATAATAATAATAATAATACTTTTTAGAATTATGTTCTTTGCAGTTTCTGGCTATGATAAAATGAGTGATTTTAGATATTTTTCAAAAAAACACATCTTCAAAAACCATTTGCAGGTTTTAGATTCCGAGGGTACTAAAATGAAAACCAAATACAGGGCACCCACTGGTTCACCTGGTAGAGCGTGCACCCCACGTACAAAGGCTGTGTCCTCAATGGCCACCTGTGACCCTTTTGCTGCATGTCATGTTATCCTCTCGCTCCCCCTTTCATACTGAAGCTGTCCTATACAATGTAAGCAAAAGCCAAAAAATAATCTTTAAATAGCCTAAATAAACAAATGAATACAAAATACAACCATTTGAAATTGAATGCTCCTCCTCTACACCTACCTCCTCTCACAAATAACAAACACTCCCTAAGAAGAAGAAGAAGAGCTAGAAATTATATAAAATTCGGCTTTGGCTTTTTCTGGCTGAATCTAGCACATTTACATCGCATTGTTTCCAGGTGGTCTATCTTTAATGAATAGAAGATAACGCACAGCATGCACTCTTATTGTGAAAATCTTGACCGGAAGCTTGTTGTCCATTGTTTGTGCCTTGCCGCCTCTGAGTCCCCAGCCCCCTCTGTGTCTCTGTCCCAGTGTTGCCATTCCGACGCACATCCCTCACAGAGGAGCAACAGCCACACGGAGTTGGACAAAGTGGACTAAACGGACCTCTCCGCGGACAGAGACGCCCTCGCAGCCGGGTCTCCCTCCTCTGGCGGCGGGCAGCAGCCGGGAGATGCGCCCCTGGATAGACGCTCGCAGTCGGTAAAGTCACATAATGAGACTGAGAAAGGGCTCCTGTAGCATTCACAACTCCGGGGGAATAACAAGGACCTGATTGAATGCGAAATAAAGAAGCCCTCGGTTATTTTTGTTTGATTTATTTTATTTTTTTATGGTAATGGGTCGGAGAGAGCCCCCTCACAACTGAAGACATGAGAATTGGGAGAGGAACAAAAAGCTCGGCTGCGGTGCTCTGTGTGTGAGTCTCCATCCATCCGAGGGGTCCAGTCTGCACACCTTTCTTCATGTTGCAAACGCCTGGTTTATGACAATGGATTACTTGCTGTGGGTGTGCAGCCTCATTGTCCCCGTGGTGCTGGCTGTAGAAGGTATGTGGCTTCATATTTTTGATCTACTTTTGTCTCCTGTGGATGAACAATGGACTGTTTTATTTGGCACATTATTGCCACTGAGGGGAAAAAAATGAAGAAAAAAAAACAGTAAGGTGTATTTTATCTGACAGTTTGAATCATATTTGGGTCAGTCAAACCAACCAGTTTAAACATTTCATCAGTCATTCTTGCTTAAATTAGATCCGTAAACCAGACTCCGTTCATGTTTCGGCTAATTAAAGCTGTTAATATAATGTAGGCTGCTAAACAGGCAATTCCTCTGAGTATCAATTTGCTCTGTGATTGTAATCCATGTACACATGCATCAGCACGCCCCGTTCCCTCAGTGTGTGGTGCCCAGTGTTCCCATTGCGGCTGAAGGACTGCCCTGTTGCTATTGTCCCTGTTGTTGTCACACCCACAAGCTGAATGAGGATACCCACCTGCCCCACCTTTCCTCCTCCACTCAGAGGTACACAGGGGCGGCCCTCCACTGAAACGCCTCATATGATGCATGTCTAAAGGTTTGGAATCACAGCGGATCAATTCGGGGCCCCTGAAGCGCCACACATGTGAAACACATTAGATGGCAAGTGTGAATTAAAGGTCAGTGGCTTAACAAGTGTGCTGCAGCCCCCGAAGCTCCCTCCATCACCGAGGGATGTGTTGCTCAGGGAGAGAAGCCCACCATACCCACCCAGCCTCTCTGAGCTACATTTCTCTGCCTCGCCTCCCTCCCCGTCCAATCTGCCTCTCCTGGACCGTGGCCAGCCTGATCCCTCATCAATTCTGGTGTCAGCAAGTAAATCAATGCAGCGGCAGCAGCCCCTCCAAGTCCCAGCGGGCTCTCACGCCGCGATGATCAGCCCCGTCCCCCCCGCCCCAACCGGACCGCTAACTGTTACTCAAAGCTCAGGGGTTAACAAATGTTTGTCCTCTGAGGATAAACATGAAGGGCAGATCATCGCCGGGTTTAAACGAGGCCCCCTTTTTTTTCAGTTGCATGTCGTTTTATTGAGCTGCTTACTCAGTGGATTTCAACACATGGCTTGAATCTGGAATTTGTTTTTTCAGATTGGCAAGTGTTTGCGCATGGATGATGCAAAGCTGGACTGCAACTTGAAGTGCTTATTTACAAAAGCTACAGTGATGACTTATCTCCGATTCTCACCAACAGACTGCAGTAAAAGCCTCAGCAACTGTGACATTTTTATGCCGTATTACTCTCATTTACAGTCAGCGTTTACTGTACTCTTATTTTAAAAGCTCGTAAACTAGATGGATGACCACTCAGGAAGCGTTTTATAAACTAATCTGCGGTGTGTGCGATTGTGGGAAAAGCATTAAGCGTCAGGTTTGCTGATGAGTTTCACATCGATAAGAGAGCTTCATTCGCATTTCTGTACGTCAGAATATAAACAAGAATAGTTATTTGTTGACCTGTGATGGCAGATGCGAGCAGCCCCGAGGGGAGATTGAATTAGGTCAGCTTGACTTGTTCAGAAAGTGCTCAAACTGAGTTTCACACTCCGCTGTGATTCTATAGAGAGAGACATGCTCTCAAATACAAATGAACTTTGGCTTTGAAGGAGCCCAGAAGTCACATTTTTGGAGCCTGTTTTTTTGCACCTATTTATAGCCACACATTTGATACTCCTCCGATCACTGATGATGACGTTAATATTTCATATGTTTGCTTGTTGGCAGCGAGTGTCAGTGTAGTACAAGGCGAGGCCTCCCTTTCATGATGCACCCGCTCTCACAAAGTGAATAAAACATTAGCATGTGTGAGCTCCCAAAGCGCACTGGGAATGCAGAGTTGTGTGGCATTTTGGCTCCGGCGGGCGATCAAAAAAAAGAAAAAAAAAAAAGTTAAATGCCACGGGTGGTGATGCTCTAAAGTTCCCACTGCAGCATTGTTTTCTTACCCCAGGGGCAGAATGACTCCAGCGCTGCTGTAGTTTTATGGGAGATGGGGGAGATTTCTGGATTTGAGTTATAGCAGCGAGCTGATCTCAGAGGCACTGTAAATTTACCAGGGAGGGGGGGGGGGCTGTGGAACAAATGGGATCTTTTTCAATCTTAACTGGTTTCTAGGATTTAGTGAGTTGAAGATAACACACTTTGGTGAATAAAGTTGTTGGCGAACGATGTTCATGCTGGGATTTTAGTATTAGAGCCGGGGCGGCAGTAGCTCAGTCTGTAGGGACCGAGCTGGTTCAAGCATGGACAAAGTATGGATTGAGGACTGGTAGCTGGAGAGGAGCCAGTTCACCTCCTGAGTCCTGCCGAGGTTCCACTGAGCAAGGCACAGAACCCCCAACTGCTCAGGGTGCCTGTCCATGTGCAGCCCCTTCGTTCTGACATCTTAACCCTTTGAAACTTGACAAATATTGATTTCTTTCAAAACATGGAAAGAAGAAAATGAGCAACTTAACAAGAAATGGCCCAAAAATGAACGAGGAATTAGTAAAAAGTTAAAGAAAATTATGGGAAAAAAAGAAGCCAATAAGCAAAAGAAAACATTGAAAAACAAAGAAAACGACCCTAAGAAATTGCTAAAATATATATATTTTTTTCAGTAATATAATTTTAAACATATAAAGATTATAAATATAGTTTTCTGGAAATGTTCCCTCTTTTTTATATCTAATAATCCACCCACAGCTAATTTTAGAGTCAGTTTCTTGTAACCTTTTGCCAATTAATTTTTGCAGTGTAACGGACATTTCTTGCTCCATTGCTGATTGTCTTTTCCCCATGTTTTCAAAAGACATTTAAACCAATTTTCTCAGATTCCAGAGGATTAAATGCTTGTGAAAGGAGTCTGAATGCAGCTCAACAAAACTGAGGTAGATCCACAGTCTAAAGGGTTAATACTTCAGGCCCTGTTGTCGGTTTTGGGTTGGGGTTGATCCTCACATGACTAATAACCATCTCAGCAAATATCGTAGTGTCACGATATTACACAGTTATCATTATTATCCCTTTAACCCTTTAAAACCTGGAGTGACATCACTTTTCTTGTGCTGCTTCAGGACGCCTTTCAGAAGCGTCTAAACCTGTGAACTCGTTGCAAGAAATTAGTAGATTTTGAAAATTATTTTTTAAAAAAAGAGGGAGGAAAAAAAGAGAAAAGCTATGGAGAAACTGTATTTATTATTATCATAATCATATATTTAAAATTATGTTTCATTTATTATAATAATTTTAAAGCGTTTCTTTCCAGGCCATTTCCTTTTTTTATTTATATTTTTTAAAGTGTATTTATTCATTTATTTTATTGAATTTTGTATATTTACTTGTAGTTTTTACTTATTTCCTGCAGATTTTTGTGTCACTTAGTTTTTATTGCTCATTGAACTCCACCCATGTCTTTTAAGATCAAACTGATTTGCTCAAGTTTGTCCAAAGGGTTAAAGGAATGAAAACAGGAGGAGTGTTTGTGTTTTGGAGGAATTCAGTTTTTTGATTGGACACTCTTTACTGAACCATTCTTTTAATGGCGTGTGTGTAAAAAGTCTCCCTTTTAAAAATAACTAATGAAGGTGAGATTCTCCCTCTGGTTGCACTTTCCCCCTAATGATCACGCCACAGTACACTTAGAAACAGATATACTGTTGTAACCAAAGCGTTGGGTAGTTGGTAGTGGTCTTGGTATCCTGCACCGCTGGCACAATTTGGCCATTGTCGACTGTTGTTGGACAGATTCAGCATGTTGAATCAATGATGAGGGAAATCACTGTGATTGGCAGCTCGGCTCAGCGCACAGGAAGAGAGGCTGAGTGAGGAAAGCAAACATGTGACTGAAGTCAAGAGCGCGAGAGATTGAAACAAATGTGTTTCATTCATGGGCTGAGACATGGGGGCCCCAACATGCAGAAGGCCCCCACCACCTCGCCTAAAGGAGAACGACAGACTTTTTGGTGTCTTAGCATCTGTGATGTTGCTGCTGTGCATCTCTTTCTGTTGCTTTGTGTGTCTTTATGGTCATTTTGTATCTCTTTGTAGTTATTTTGTGTCTCTTTGTGGTTGTTTTGCCCCTTTTTGTTATCCTGTTGCATCTCTGAAGTGTCTGTTTCATTTTGCGTCTCTTTGTGGCTGTTTTGCCCCTTTTTTTTGTTGTTTTGCATTTCTTTGTTGTTGTTTTGTGTCTTCTGGTCTTTATGTGTTGCTTTGTAGTCATTTGATGTGTCTTTTTGGTAATTTTTTTTAAGCTGTTCTGTAGTCAATACGTGTCTCGTCAAGTGACATTTTGCAGGCAAAGGCCAGAAGGGGCCCCTAAAACTTTGGGTCCCTGGGCCTGTGTCCGGTAGGCTCATTGAGTAATCCCTCCATTGGTTATTTAAGTTAAGAGTTTTTTTTAGCCAATGAGCCCCTTAGCTGTAACAGTTTGTAATTGTTTGTGTTATTGTTCACTAGCACACGGTAAATATCATATGTTCTTTCATCATCAGCTATTGTTGGTAATGTGCTAACTGGCTAACTTACGTACTGAATCCTTCCTGTCGTTCTTTTGTTTTCGGTTTTTGAACGCAGACCACCACCGCAGGCTGCTATGCAGAGTTATTTCATCTCATGCAAGCACTGAGCGCACATGCCAGTAGGCCGTCGGCTGTATTTGTGATGTGTTCAGGTGTAACTTTTTGGCTGAGACACAGGCGACATGAGGCAAAGCAACGCTGCTTTCGTCACCGCTGATGCCGGTTGGGTGTGAGTCGGCCTTTATTTGTAAAATAACATAGTGAAAAAAAATTGAATTTCACCTAAAGGGACTAATAAAGGAATGCTTCTGAGCAGCACGTGTGCAGGGCGCAGATGTTCAGCTTGAGGATGTACATTGTCATCCACTCCTGCTGGCTAATAACACTTTTTGTAAAATGATTTTTTAAAAATCCTTGTAAAGAGATTTTGTCCTCTCTTGCTCCATGGGGAGGTCAAAGGTCACACTCGGATAGCAGAGCACCTCTCAAGCTGTTGGGGATTCAGTATCTTGCTCAAGAATGCTTCAGCAGAGAGGAATCCCGCTTTCACAGGGGCTTGAACCCGGCTTTTCTCCAGATGTAGGACGGTCAACCTGCTGCTGCCGCTGCATGTGCATAGCATGAGGTGAAGCTTGTTTAAAGGAGCATCAGCTCCGGCCTGTGGTTAGCTGAGGCTGAGTAATTCTGTCTCTGTTGCCCCCGGGGGAGACGAGGGACGGGGCGACGCACCGGATCAGACACCCAAGGGACGGGTTGGATCAGCGGCGTGTAGTCCGGGAGCGTTCACTCAGGCGTGTGCTACGGAGGGCAGAGTGTAGCCAAGCAAAGACAACAGCCGCTGATTTCCCTGATTAGTTCCCCCTCTCTGGCTCAAGTCGTGCTAATCAGTAAAACAACCTTGTTCACAATCGTACATTTGGGCTCGACAAGCGCAGTTGTTAACTGCCGTCGCTCACAAGTACAGAAGACCGAGAAAGCTTTCACAAATTAATAACAAGGCTCGCTTTTGTATTTAAAGCCCTGCCAGTAAATATACATTTTTGTTTGAGCATAAATATAATTCATTAAATATTATGCAGAGGAAAAAGTGATTTCCGTTGTCAACAAAGACGAAGCACTTATTTCTCTCTGAATTCAATTATTTTCACATTATGCAGCATCTGCTTATTTAAACTTTTCATCTCTTAAAACACTGTTATCTGCATGTAAAAGTACCCCAGCTACAAATCAGATGCTTCACTAATGCTCACCATTAAGAAATAATCAAGTGACCATGAGTTCGCGTAATTAGTTCATTGTTAATGGATCGTCACTTAATGATCGTTAATTCAAAGGGACTCCATTCTCTAATTTATTTGCCGCCAAATTAGCTGGAATCCAGTTACAGAAAGACTCTTCTCAGAAACACGCGAGTGATCCGCTCGAAAACAGAGCTGCACCTGTTCCCATAGAGATACGAAGATGTTTATATCAAACCCACAAGTAAACATGTTGCTGCGTGACAGCGAGAGACGATCCATTAAGAATTAACGAATTGTAAAATGGTGGTTTCATCGTTTCTTAACAGTGATAAACAGGAATTCATTATACATCAGGCATTAATATACGTCATACATCGACAAACCAAGTGTGGGACTCATAATGCTGAAAGGATACTGAAAACATTTTGATAAATGTCAATCTAACTTTAAAAAATAAACAACGTGGAATGAAAAATAACTCAAAAAACAGCTTCACCCAGTTATGTTGTTTCTTAGTCTTTGTTGTAGCTGCTTTTTCTTTTCTTTGTGTTAAGTTTTCCATCATATTCTGCCTAAATCTGCATAGCTTGTGACTTTGTGGTGACCCACAGCTGTCCCCGGTGGGAAACCTGCACTTGACCCACGTGCGCACAGTTTGATTGACATTTAAAAACAGCCCAGAGACGTCAGCCTTCCCTGCTTTCTTCACAGCCATCGGATGGGTCAGCCAGGGATAAAAATGCTGTGCAGATTGCAGATGCATAATAGGGTGAACTGTTCACCCTATTATGCATCATGCTATAGTTCGTATTACCTAAAGGACAGTTCAACATTTTGGGAAAGATGCCCTCATGTCTGGCCAGAGATGAGAAAATAAACTTCTCTCATAGAAGCGAAAAAACTAGCAGCTGGCTACCTTAGCTTAGCATGACTGGAAACAGGGAAATAATACTAGCTTTGTCAAAAGGCAACAAAATCTGCCTGTACTCTTACATAAACCCCCATAAAACTGTGACTTGTTTTTTTACACTTTAATGTTTGTACAAATTAAATAACCATAATGTTTGTCAGTGAGCTGTAGAGGTAGTTAGCAGATGTTAGCTGTTTCCCTCCATGTCTTTATCCGGTGATAGGTTAGCCGGCTCCTGGGATTGTTTCATATTTAGCAGACATGACATTGGTTTCAGTCATCTCAAGAGTGTTTTCCCAAAAGGTTGAAATACTAAGCCAATATGTCACAAATCTGATGTATTTAGACTCAACATAACAAAAAAAAGACTTGCAACTCGTCCTAGGCTGAAACAACAGTGACTTGTGACTTTACTCAGACATTAGCCTTTTGAATTGATAATAATTGATACCTCCCCCAAGCCCAAAGATTAAAAAGTGTGTTATGGAAAAATCATTAAAATTGAATGAATTTCTCTTGGTTTCCTGAATTAACTAACATTATGGCGGTTCATCCCCAGCAAGTCAATATGTAACTCCTCAGATCCACCTGGTTTAAAGTGAACTAACAGCATCCGGTCAAGATAAAGAGAGAACCATGAAGAACTACGGGCTACTTTAGTGATCGTAGTTAGAAAAAATGATACCGCAGATAATTTCGTTCACAACAAATTTTTAAAGGCAGACGTGATTTTTGTAAATATAATACAAAGTATATTATTACCACTGTCTTGCTATTATTGTTAAAATAGCATCACACTTGGTGAAGAGGGCACTATGACTTGGTTAGGACTCAAATTTAAAGTTTAAGACTTGGGTCTTACTTCTGACTTACAAAACAATGTAAAATTTATTTTATTTTTTTAAATCACATTTTCACGCTGTTTCACAATTATTATTATAATTACTAAACCAGTTTTTATGCAAGTATGCATAAAAAAAGTCCCCAGTTTGAAAATTTATGAAGGTGAGATTCTCCGTACAGTTGGATCTTTTTTCTCAATAGATAAGCAAATGTACATGGTATCATAACCATCCAGTTTCATATCATAGTATGAAGCGGTTGCACTCCTGCAACCCTATTATTGGGTATTTTTTTTTAGCCTTTTGCCAAGGTGGACCATGAACTGTTAACTTATTTTAAAGGAACAAAACAGTCTGAGAACATCCCATAAAATCACCAGTGCTCAACAGCCAACTTCTTTTCCATTTACATACAGATAGGCTAAGTTACATCCAAACTAAGAAGTCTTACCATTGTCCTTTGATCTCGTCTGTAGCTGCAGTGTGAACGTGACCACATGGTGCCCTACTGGAACACCACAGATGTAATCTGTCCTGTTGGATGCACAGATCACTATCTGTTATCTCTCGCCCTCTAAAAAGAAGAAACGCCATTGTGGTTTCTCTAATGAACACGCAGCACAGACTGTAAACACTGCGCATTTCTCCAGCTCAGCAGCCACAGATGGACCACTGATCTCTCCTCTCAATCAAACAGCAACACTGTACTGTAACTGTCTTTAAAGCAAAATGTCTGACAACGTTACGGTACCACATCAGCCATGTTTGTTGGAGAGAGCGCTGTTGTTGTTCTACACAGGTCGTGCTATTTGTTTACCCTCTCACACCCTCCCTCGGCTCCGCTATCAACGACTTGTGAGCAAATGGTGCACAGCAGGCGTCGTGTCGTTGAGTCTCCATGAAGAAAGTGTAATTGTTTTAGTAATTATGTGCTAACAGCAACAGAACAATGGGAGTCGACGTGGTCACAGCTGCATATAGAGAACCTAGAGAGGAGTTGCGTCTTCTGAGGTGTAATGAACTCGCTGGACCGCCAGTCAGGTGACGACTGATTGACACAACAATGCTCATTGATCCTGCTGTTTATTCTCCGCCTCTCCTGTGATCTTCTGCCCGGCTCGCAAACAGCTAGGTGAAGAAAACAACTGCTCGGATCACCTCAGATTTGTCAAATCTCAGTCGAGTGCCTTCACGCTCGCTGGTGTCTGGAGTGAAAGCCTATTAAACATCCCCATGCTTATATGACCTCTCTGAACCGCCGCAAGTTAATGGAATATTTCCCATCCCAAGGCATCTTGGGGGATGCTTTGTTCTTAGTTCCACAAATGAATATTGAAAGGAGTGCATTTGCGGGTGCCAAACACACACAGCGAGAAAGCCTTAATTAGGCGGCATCACAGATATGCCATGATTGTCAGTGCTTTCAAAAACTGAGTGCATGTGGGTGGAGGTTATGAAAAAGAGGGAGAGCGAAGTTTTACCTGTGTGCTTTTGTCAAGCAGAGGGAACCTGTGTGTGCTCCTTAATGCTGTGCAACAATTTGGTTTCTCCCCCTCCTCACACTGTTTAATTCAGCTTTGTCAACCTTCCTCCTACTCTTAATCTGCAGAAACCCTTATGGACAGTCGGTGGGCAACCACAGAGCTGGCATGGACCACGTTCCCAGAGAGCGGGGTGAGTTCTTGTGTTGTGTGTTCCCTGTTTTCTCTCTCTCTCTCTCTCTTCATTTAACATTTGTTCCATTTGCTTGTTAATAGAGCCCAGTCTGCCTTGAACAGCACACCTCCTACTGTTTTATATCTTTGTTTTTGCAGTGTATGTTTGCTTTCCTGGATACTAAAAAGCTAATGAGAAACACACTGTGTGACATTATGTGTGTGGAAGAAATCAGAGATTTCAGTATTTAGGGAAAAAAAAAAAAAGCTTGATGAAGGAATATTGTACTTTAAACAAACAAATGAGCAGAAACACAGAGCAAATCCCCACAGTTTGTAAAGGCTACCAGGTAGACTCTACCTTGCATGTCTCCCCAGGATAGAGAGCTTTATAATTGAAAGCATGTGTCTGTGTCTTTTATAATATGGGCCCAAGAGCGCATTACAGGCAGAAATTAAGGTTTTCGGTTGATACCCCCTATAGGAATGGTGAGAAAATAAAACAACATGAATTTGACCCCAGGGCTAACAGCCTGACAGACCTCCCCCACTCCCGGCCAGTGTAATTTGTCTTCGCTACGTGAGCGCAAAGTCAGTCAATGGAAATGGTGGGTTTCCATGGAAACGATCTTCGGCAGCCCTCCTCCTTCTTCCCTCTCCCCCTACAAGGGCCGGCTCTGAATGTCCTAGCATCCATGAAGTCATATGTCACGACTGGCGAGGCAGCCCCTCTCCTCGCTCCTGACAAGCCCATACGTTCGGAGGCCAGCAATTATCATATTTGTCAGGTAGTGCATCAACGTGTTGCTGGTGATTTACGACATCTAATGCTGACTCTTGGGCTCATCGTTTGGGAATAAATTGCACAGGAGCCTCAGAGACGTGAGATGAGTTATGCATTATTTTCTTCCAGTTGAAATAATCAATTTAGGGGACGCTCATTTGTTATGGAAACGAAGCATTCTGTCCAAGAGGGAATTAGGAAAAAAATCAAAAAAGATTGACTCCTCACAAGGTTATTTCCTAATGGACTAAATTTATTGACCAATGAAGTCATTTATCATCACCTGTAATGTTAGTTACCATGACCAAAAAAACCAAAAAAAAAAACAGTTTAGTTCTAACAACATATAAAACTCTGTACTGATGTGATTTTGTTCTATATTGACACACAGACAGAAGTCATGTTCATGTTACCTTAATCCTTGAAGCCGGGGTAGGCAGAAATCTGGAAAAGGCTAAAACAATGGCAGTATTTGAAAATACAACGTCCTCCTGCAGCTGTCCCTTCTTTGTCCTAAGCCCCTCCCACCAGACGACCATGGTCACATGCATGCACTTCATACAGTAACACAGTGTTTCCCATACATTGATTTATTTAATCTTACGTCACTGTAAAGTTGCACACGGCTCATTCCCTCAGCCCCAGCCACTGTTGCCAACTTTTTCACTATATTTAGCAACATTTCAGACTCTCCTTGCGACTTAATTTCTAACAAGCAACAAGCAACTAATGTAACCACTTATTCAGACCATCGGGGGGAAAAAATAACAAAAATATATTGTGATTCATTACCATGCATGTTGCTCAGAGTAATTGCAGTCCACGGCTGTTTAGTGCAGTGGGTCGGTGACAGGCTGGAGGGGAGGAGACGCCACTCTGACCGGAGTTCAGTTGTCGTGAATTTCCATGTTTAAGGTGAAGCTCTCGCTCTCTGCATTACAAGTGCGAGAAAGTGTTGCACTTTATTGTAACCGCCATAGCTCTCATGCCATTTAAATGGTTTCTTAGTATTTTTCTGTTGATTTTAATTCGGCAAAGTTTTAGGGCTTCCATTGATGCATCATGACATCATCTAGCGACTTTTGAAACTAGTGCTACTTGGAAAAGAGCTGGAGACAATGGCCCCTGCTTATCTCTGTCTGTTAATCAGACTACAGATGAGACAAGAATTAGCAGCTAGCCACCCAACAGCCTCCCGCCGCTGCGGACTGTCTCCGTAGGAGCAGCTCGAGAGACGCAGCTTTGGTTGGCGGCTGAAGCAGCTCAGATCCAGCCAGTACAAACCTCCAAGTGGTGCTGGTGTCACAGCGGGCTGGTAGCCAGTGGTAACGCAGGCTCTAACAGGAAGTTTACGGATCCAGCAGGGAGTCGGGGCTGTCTCCTGATTTCCGGAGCTGGGGTTAGTGCCGGCTGGATTTGGGTTGCTGCAGCGGCCGCTGACTAAGGGTCTTTCTCCAGAGCTGCTGCCCGCTCTCGTCTCACTGAGGTGATTTGTAGCAGCAGGGAGCGTGGTGTAGGACACACTGTGATTCCAGGCTCTCGCTAACGTAAGCCACATAAACCTGAACTTGAAACTGCAGCAGTGAGCCTTTAGCTCCAGTTAGCAGCAGGCTAAACTATATGTGTAGTGGCTATATCACCATACAACAGTTTCCAGGCCACTTAGTCTGCAAGGTGTCTCGGTTTTCACTGGCGTCCCTGCTCCATTTTGTAAATCCAAATACTTACGTGGGGAAAAAAAACTTTGTTTGTTGAAAAGACTTTAACGAGGTTTATTTTGCAATGCAGAAAAATACAGAAAAACACAGCAGGCTTCCATAATCACATCTCGTCTGGTCCACTACAGACTTGATCTGCTATTACTCACAAAAAAAAAGGTAAAACACATTCACGATAAAGCACGGTCAAAAACTTATATAAATCAACCCCTACGCAGTCTTCTTTTCATCTTCTAGCACAATGTCATCCTGTCCTCTTTTGTCATGCGTACTGCCTCACATATAACTTAGCCTGCATTTTAACAAAAATAATACAAGTAACTAAAGTTTAAGATAACTTTAGTTTAGTCTACAACTACGCAACATTCAAAACATACAGAAACCTTTGGAAAAACCTGAATATCTAAACCTATATATGTCAAAAACCAACATTAACATTTTCACCGAGAATAAAATATGTGATTAAGTGGCTCTTAGAATGTGCAGCATTTCATGTCGATCTCTGACATGCGTCGCCTGTAATGATGTGTTTTTTGTTTGGTTGGTTTTTTTTTTTTCATTTATTGTCAGACTCTCTTTTTATTGATAAGTCCATCTTTCTTTTTTGGCTTGCTTTGTAGTGTAGGCAGTGGTTTCCAACCCTGCAATAGCAACTTTTTCTGCAGGATTCTGTGACACTGAATCAGGCTTTCACCATCCGAACAAACATGCGTCTGCATTTGCTGAACAACCAATAGGAATGCCCTCTCTCTGAAATTACCTGTGATTGGCCAAAGTCGAGTTTGGCCAATCAATTAGATTTTCTAAAACCTGAAAACTTAGGATGTCTCAGCATGTCATTGGTATCGGCAGATATTGGCTTTAAAATAAAATATCGGAATCGAACAACATGCTGATTTTTGCTGATATGACAAACCTTTTTTTTTAATGAACAAACTGAACAAACATAAAACATCAACCCTAAGTTGAAGTTTGTTTTTTTTTCACAATGAATGAATTTTACATACTTCAAAAAACATTGTATTTTATATTTCTCCATCTGCTGGTGAGCCATCACGTGAGTATGCATTATTTGATGTTAATTACATCACAAAAGAGACTTAACAAGCCCTAAATTAAGTGGCTGTATTGATATTATTATCGGTTATTGGCCAAATGAGTATTTATATATTGGCATATCCAACTGCAAAATAAAAAATCCAATATTGTGCATGCCCACTGAAAACAGAGCCAAGAGGAGGTGCAGAAGTCTTGTGCTCTCTCAGACCACTTGGATTGCAATGTGCTCAATGATATTTTTGCCCAGTGAAGCCAAAATCAAACTGCCTACTCCAGCTCTAAATGATCATTTTCAAAGCTACATGGTGCATAAAGACATAAGTCTACCAGGTATATTAACCACAACAGATGCAAATATCTGCTCTCAGGCTTAATGTGTAGGCCTGGGAAATATATACAGTATATAATATATTCTGCATTATAACCTGAAGTGCTCAGGAGTGCTGCCATAGAGCAATCACACTGACAGCATTGCATTTAGATGGCCATTTTAATAAATAACTCACTGTTTGCATTATAGATATATGGGGAAAGTTTCCATTTAAAGTGAACAGTTTTATGCTCTCATCTCTCTCCTCGCTCAGATAACACATTTATATGATATAGAAACCAAATCTCCTCTCGGGGCTATTTCGATTGCTCTGCAGCAGGTTTAACTGCTGCTGCTTCCTATAGGTGTGTGCGCAGACTTTGATAAATGCCTATCGGACACATTCGTGATGATCTTAGCCGCAAAACATCCATCTTTTTTTACAAACCTGATCAGCATCATGACTGTTAGTCAAACAGGCATAATGCGTGAAATGTGTTTTAATGGGAAAATGTTTTCTATTAATAGTCCCTAATGATTGGAATTTTCTGAATGATTCATGTAATTAGAAGCATTTTAGCTGCAAATTATTCCTCACAGGCCACATGCACACGAACGCACTGTGGAAATGTGTGTGTTAGCGTGCATGATGTGTTGCATTTTGATATTCTGTTTATTGCAGGCATCACTTTGCTGTTTCGGATGCCCTCTATGCTTGAGTGGTTTGCATTAGGATGCACCGCGTTTAACATAGCTCAATTTTAATTAACAACATATTGGATAAGGGAGTTTCTGCAGCTCAGTTGTTGCTGAATGAGAAATAGAACCATTGTCGCATTAATAAAAAGAATTAGATAATCAATTCGATTTAGCCTCATTTTATTCCTAAACCTGCTCTTCTCTGCTTTGTCTTTATCAGTCGTCCACAGTGCTCACAGTATTTAGCTGCTCCAGACTCCCTGCTGTCATCTCTTCCTCTGTCACACTGTCTTCCTGTTGTCTCCACAGTGGGAGGAGGTTAGCGGCTACGACGACTCCATGAGCCCAATCAGAACCTACCAGGTGTGTAATGTCCGACAGCCCAACCAGAACAACTGGCTCAGGACGGACTTTATCCCCCGCAAGGGCGTGCTGCGCGTCTACGTGGAGCTCAAGTTCTCCGTCCGCGACTGCGCCAGCATCCCCAACATCCCCGGCTCCTGCAAAGAGACCTTTAATCTGTTTTACTACGAGTCGGAGGGGGACACGGCCACAGACACCAGCCCTCTGTGGAGGGAGAACCCTTATGTGAAGGTGGATACTATCGCCCCAGATGAGAGTTTCTCTCTGCTGGAGGCGGGCAGGATCAACACCAAAGTGCGCAGCTTCGGCCCCCTCTCCAAGGCCGGCTTCTACCTGGCGTTCCAGGACCTAGGCGCCTGCATGTCTCTCATCTCAGTCAGGGTTTTCTTCAAGAAGTGCTCCACCACTATCGCCAATTTCGCAGTCTTCCCTGAGACCGCCACGGGGGCAGAAGCCACCTCCTTAGTGATCGCTCCCGGGGCATGTGTGACCAACGCTATGGAGGTGTCCGTCCCTCTGAAGCTGTACTGCAACGGAGACGGCGAGTGGATGGTCCCCGTGGGCTCGTGCACCTGTGTCGCTGGCTTTGAACCTTCGGCTGACGGCACTCAGTGCCAGGGTATGTGTGTTTAACAGACATTTGGACTTTTATTTAACCAAACCTCCTTTATATGCTCAGTGCAAGTCACCTCAGTCTGTGCCCTCTTCTCTGCATTTATTGTGTGGCTCCTGAAAGGGGGTGAAGGAGGGTGGAGGAGAGTATGAATTAATGAGGTGTTGCAGAGAGGAGCAGCATACAAATATTGCGAGTGCAGGACGGGAGGGAGAGAAAGATAGGAGGAAGGCACAAAATAGAGAGCCGATAGATTTGTGCGAGGAAAATGCAGATAATAGAAGTCCAGAGAAAAGAGATATTAACAGAGAAAGGGAGATAGTGTGAGTTAAAAGGTGTGAATTGCCAAAGATGGGATGGCAACAGCAGCCAAAAAGAGAAGAATGAAAAAGGAGGGAGGAGAGGGGGGGGGCTGCAGGAAGTCAAAGACAGAAGAGCGAAGCCTTCTCTCACCTGGGCGTGAGAAATAGTGTCTAACATGCGCCGTAGAGCTCATTCGTTGCCATTTGGCGGCTCAAGGTTAAAAGCTTGCCGCCAGCGTCTGATAAAAAGCCCTCCAGGGCTTCAGCCAGCGGTTTGCGATGAGGAAGTGTAATTTCCTCCACGGCCTCCCGTTAGTTAATCTACAGGCGGCCACACTCATTAACACCATTCAGACCAACGTGAGCCAACACTGCCACGCTAACATTAATCACTCAGACATTTCATTTCTTACCTCAGTCTGGCCGCTCGCTCCGCAGCCAAACGCCGCATGAGATGGAGAGAAGAGGAAGAGGAGGAGGAAGAGACAATAGAGGAGGGGGGGAAACATTAGTGTATCGAAAACAGGAGAATCATCGTGCCCTCCAAAGAGGTTAATGGATTGAAGCAAGACAGAGGCGTGATTCAGCAGCCTCTCAAAAACAGGCTAGGAAAACAAACAAATAAAAGAAAATGATGATGCAGTGTGTAATAGAAGAAAAATAAATCAGATCACAGAGTGTATAGAGCCTAAAGGTCTTGGTGAATCATAGGAGGGAAAAAAAAATCATCTTATTGTCTTTTTATTGCAAGGTTTTAGAGCTACAATGCGGTGGCCATTAGCTGCGCTGATTTTCCCTAAAAGTGCCATTGTTGGGAATTAGGGTGGAACTTGTGTTCAAGCTGAAAGACCACTTAGCCTAACTAGTTAATCACACTCTATCTCTGGCTGGCTGGGGGTTTTATGAGCCCGCACGCTGACAGGACAGATGTTTGCCAGAGACCCCGCTTTTACACCACCAGTTAGGAATGTGGCAAACAGTGAAAAGTGGGGCTCTGGAGGCGGATATATCCAGACCTTTTGCTGCTAATCCCTTTTATCTGAATCCTTCTTTAGTGCGGGCTTATGCTGGTTTATCCTTAAGACTCGATATCAGCCAACCTTCAGCGTGACACTTTGGAATTCAAATTAATCGCTTGGACACATCGTCTAAAGATTACCCCACTTTGTATATTTTTCTGATAACTCTCCTGAGCTAATTTACGTCCGCTCTGATGTCCCCTTCATTTGAATTGATTTATTGGCTTATTATGGAGCTGTTTTGCATGCATGCGGAGGCCTTGTTTGTATGCAGCCGTGTGGTTTGGAGAGCTGAGGACACCACAGACACTGATTGATGGGTTTAGGGTGTATCCCTTTTCTCCCAAGCATTTTCCATCCCTGTTTGTCTGACAACAGCAATCTCCTGTCAGCGGTCTATCTTCATCTTCATCCTCCTTTTCCTCCTCTTCAACATGAGACTCAGCTGTCATCCCGGCTCTCTTTTTTGGGGGAGATTAATGTCACCCGGTGGAGGGAACGAAAATGAAAAGAGCACATGCAAATATATAGATAAGACCTTAAGTGTTCGCCATCTCTCACGCACGAATCAGCGTTTTCTGCATAAATATTGAGCTCCGCAGGTGCTTCACAGGAGCAGTTTTTGTTCCGTGACAGACGTGACAGCCGCTTGTCTTTTAGATAAGTGACAGCGCGGAGTGCCTTTGTTTTGTTTTGTTTTGTTTTGTTTTTTATTGTCCTTTTTGTTTTCTCTTCCGCCCATCCAGCTTGCATTCCTGGGACCTTCAAATCCAAATTCGGGGAGGGATCCTGCGCTCCCTGCCCATCCAACAGTCGCACCAGTGTACGAGGCGCCAACATTTGTCCCTGCCAGAATGGTTTCTATCGCTCTGACAGCGACCCCCCTGACTCCGCCTGCACCAGTAAGTCATCCTCCACTGCACAGGCTACACTCTTCAACTTGTGCTGAGAAAAGTCAGAGTAGTAGAAGTAAGATTCGGCAAATAATCAGTGCCAGCTTGCATCTGTCATCGTCTGTAAAGGAACATTTCAGCCACATCCATAAATTTCCTCTTACCTGCAGTGCTATTTATCTATCTAGATTGTTTTGGGTGTGAGTTGCAGGGTTTTTGTGATATCGGCTGAAGAGATGACATTTAGCTTGTGGTGCTCAAAGTTCCCCAAAAAAATTACATCTGAGAAACTTAGTAAAGGTACAGAATACCAGCCCTACTCAACAGCAGTGTCTCTTTTCAAAAACCATGCATCTACTGCTAGCTCAGCTAGCACCACTAAGCTAGTTAATGTTACAGCTCAGCCAAGGAGGACTTCATTAATGTTACACATCATGCTGTCACGAGCACGAGCCTCTCGTCAGATGCACGTTTCCTTCTGTGCTGTGATACGGTTGGCAGGTGTAGTTTGGTCGAAAGAAAAAAGTTTCTTCATGAAACTGCTCACAGCAAGGTCCATTTGTTATCTTTAATAACTGGGTCATGGTTTCTGGAAAGAGACATTGCTGTTGTTTTTCACATGTATTTTTTGGCGCTTTGAGCATCACAAGCCGAGTGCCATCTAGTTCCATTTTATTTTGAAAGAGGGCAGGCATCTTTACAGCTGATATTGCCAACACGTGGCAACTTATAACAAAATAATCTAGCCTTATAAACAGACTACAGGTAAGAGGAAAATATTTATTTTTGATTTGGGAGTGAACTGTCTTTTCGAAGTCCAACTAAAATCAAGATTTCACATTTTTGCTAAGAAAGCAGCACAGATGTCCCTGGTGTTTGTTTGTCTCTTCAAATAAAAACTTTAGTGCCTAGTTTTAGAAAGCAACAAACAAATAGGGCTGATTGAAATTAAATAAACGAACAAATTTAAAGCAGCTATAATTGATATTTTTAGACTAATAGAATGACAAATGATAAGAGAAAACAGTTGGACAGTGTGATGAGATCGCTCACAGTGGTGAACCTCATAGTTTTCAGGGTCTAAGGACAGAGGGATGCTGTAAAGCTAATAATGTGAGGCTAATTGTGATTTGTGATAATGGGCTTTAAAAAATTTACCCTTGGTTCAGCACCAGACTGAAGACAGACGCAGTCAGCGACTACCTGATGTACGTGGTGCAGTATTTAGTAGAGACAGACATTTCTCTCAGGAGTCGGTCCCTGTTTCAAACGGAAATTATCCGTTTGGTGGTAACTAGTCCGGTCTGGTGCTGACCGCAGCGTCCATGCTTGTTCTGCACGGACAGGCCTCTGAGAGAAGTTCCAGCAGTCGTGCTGATGGAGAGCGACATGTGCTGCCTTGACCGTGTAAAATCACCCCCCAGGGGCCTTCGCCGCGTTAAATGACACACAGGGCCCCGCAACTGTCTTCCCCAGATTCTCGTCACAGGAACACCGTGGACTCTGACATTGACCAGTGCACAGACAGGCGGGCAGGGACTCAAGCACCACCTCCGACTCAACACGCAAACACACACAAACACACAGGCCTGACAGTTCTGTCCCTGCGGTCTGTCAGAGCCTGTGCCAAGCAGCCTGTGCTTTGTGTTGGAAGCGGTGTGTTGCACAAGAGCGGCTCAGCCAGTCAATGGCCGGCAGCTTGGGCTCAGCGTGTGTTTTAGACGGGTGTCCAATTAGAAGAGCCTCCACTCTGAACTGTGTGTGCCTAATTAGAAAGGACAGGGCGAGTGAAACGCAGCTCAGGGCGAGCCGGCCGAGGAGCTGAACTCGGAGGACAGGCAGATCTGGCCGACAAGAGCTGATGGCCTGAGCTCCTCCTGTTCTCTTCCCTCTCTCTCTCTCTGCTTTGAGACAGGTTAGACTTTCTGCCGCTGGAAGCTCAGAGGGAGAGCCCTTCTCTTCTCTCACTGTTTAAGGATGAAAAGCAAACCAATCTTTGTTGCCTTCCTCTGCGGTTATCATACTTTATCCAGGTTTCAAACACTCTTCACTCAAAACGCAGCACTTCTTATTGAACCACGGTGGCCTTGGGTTATTCTGATACAAGAACATGAATTTCTATCAAGAGTGGATTAGCCGAGTTCCACGAGCACCGGTGGGGTTATGCATAGGAATGGACGCGTGCTACAGTGTGTAGGATTGTGCTTTTTATAAAGGAACATGACTCAGTGATGAACAGTGGTGTTCTGCTCGTGCATGACTATTTGGATTTATCCTCCTGTTTCTGAGTATGTTGATTAATTCATTTGCACCAGGAAGGATTCTTTCTTGCTGTTATGTTTTACCTGTTTACATTCACTTTTCTCCATTTTCAGGATTTGCTTCGGGGCATGTAAAGCAGTCTAACATGTTTATTTGTGAAAAAGGATTTTATTTAAGGAGTACTCTTACCCTATTGGGCCTGAGTATTATTTTAAAAATCATGATACCATTACCAATACATTCCCCTCAAGTAAAAAAAATAGAATACTTAATTTGATACTTTTTTTTCCTTCTTAATTTGACACCCATTGTGTAACGGAAGTATTCTGTTGCAGACACCATATGTGATATGCAGTGCGATATGTGATATTTCTGCCTTTTTTATGTTTTGGCAAATAACTTATCCTCATCTTAATGCTTTGTAAAAATAAACTTTATTGTAGAAGGGCAATGAGGCTCAGAAAGGGATGCAGTGTTTTTTTCAGCTGAGACACTCAGGTTGCATCTGATACAGAATATCTGCAGAAATAAAAGTGTAGAGGTAGAGTTCCTGCTCTAAATGAAGAGAAGGCTGAAGCACATAGCGAGAGAGGACAGACCCACCAATCTCTGTGGGTTCATTTTTCTCCTCCATTGTTGTTTTTATTCTGTAAAGTGACAGTCTTATGTGGTTTTTGTTCCACTCCTCCTCCACTGTGATTGGACAGCAAGGTAAAAAGTGACAGTGGTGAACAGTTACAGCGTTTTACCCATACACTGTATAAATAATTGACGTAACTTCTGCAATGACATCCATCAGTTTGTGTACTTCCGGTTTGAAGCCTCAAGGTCAGAATTTCGGCAAGTGACATGTTGGTCTTTTGGTGCCAGAAGTGACCGTTTTTGGGTGAGAGGGTGGAGCTGTGGAGGAGCAAGTGGTAGATCTGAGCTACAGACTGTAGCACCGCCTAGCAGACAGCCTGTCACTCAAGCAGCTCCACCCTTAAATATGCATAACTTTGGGCCTTAATTAAATATAAACAGGTGAGTTATATGAAATTTCACTCATGCACAGTTGTCATAAATGTCAAAATTACCTATAGAGACCAAAATCTTTACTTGTACTAGGCTGTACATGTTTATTTCTGCTGGGATTTACTTTGTTTTGGAGCCAGTCTCAAATGGCCATTTGAGGAACTGCAGGTTTTGGCACTTCCACATTGGCTTCATTTTTAAGCCTCAGGAGATACCGCTTGTCAACAGTGCAGTATTACAATACTGCAGTTATCGCAACAGCCCTGTCCAACCGTACTTGAAGTGTAAAATAATGGATCCAATCTATTAAGTCCAGCTGTCTGTGTGTGCAAATGTTTTAAATGTACTAAATGTACTTAAATCTGCAATTTTATGTCAATTGTTGAAACTCTGAGTTGCTGCTATTCTTGGCCTTTAAAAAATATTTTTGATCTCAGTGGGTTTAGCCTTTGTTTAACCTTGTTAAACAAAGGCTAAATCAATTTAAAAAAATATTTCTGCACATGAAATACTTCCATTTCTTGCCGTCTTACAGAGATATGAAAATGATTCTTGCACTGTTGAGGGAGGATAATGTAAGCACTGCATAGGGAACATGACTAAAGTCTCAGTTGTGTGTTTTTGCATTCTGCCTGCCCACCTTCTTAAACACCTACGTGTGTATGTTTGCACAGCGATCCCTTCTGCGCCTCGCAATGTTATCTCCAGCGTGAACGAGACCTCGCTGTCCTTGGAGTGGGAGGAACCCGAGGACACAGGCGGGAGGGGTGACCTCGTCTATAACGTGGTGTGTAAGAAATGCCTGCGGGACCGGAGCCCCTGCACACGCTGTGACGACAACGTGGACATCGCCCCACGCAGGCTGGGGCTGAGGCAGAGGAAGGTGGTGGTGAGGAATCTGCAAGCTCACACCCGCTACAGCTTCGAGGTGCAGGCGGTCAATGGGGTGTCTGGGAAAAATCCCACCTCCCCCAGCTACTCCACAGTCAACATCACCACCAACCAAGCCGGTTAGTAGACCAAGATCTGTCGATGACACTGGACGTGTCCGCAAACCAAGTTAATTCATAGAGATGCTCCGATCAATACCACTTAACGTTACGATGAAAGAGGCTGGTTAGTGGATCCTAAGTTCAGTCAATGTCAATGAGTGTCTTAATGAGCTCTTTGTATCCAGAGCAGTATGAACAGCAACGATAAACACTGTTGAAGGTGCTCAGGGCGAGCGACAGATGGAAAACTCTCAGGTGGAGCTCTGTTTTGCTGAAAGAGTTCCAGGAAAGGCAGATAAAATGTGAAGTTATATCTCCTCTGTCAGCACACTGTCAACCAGGCGTCTAACATTACATCACTGACAATGTCACCTTTCAGCATCTCCACTTAATATTTGCAGCGTCATCATCAACCAAACTGCTCAGCACCTTTCACAGACTGTAATTACTCTCCCTGTTAACCTGCACTTAATCCACCTTAGTGCAGTTTATGGACCCCGGACAATGATTGTCAGTCGAGTCACTTTCAGGCCTCACAAATCAATAAACTGCAGAACAGTGAAGGTGACACATGTACCGTTTTTCTTAAACCGTTCAGGTTGAAGGATTTCAACTAATAATTATCTTACTGTGATGGTTTGTGACTTCCAAAGAGAAAATCTTGGCAACTTAAAGCATCAACCCCCCCAATAACAAGTAAAGTAACTTCCTGGAACCTTAAAAGGACATTTCACCTCAAAATCAAAAATCCATATTTTCTCCTCTTACTTGTATAGCTGTTTATCAATCTGGATTGTTTTGGTGTGAGTTGCAGAGTGATGGAGATATCGGCCGTAGAGATGTCTGCCTTCTCTCCAGTATAATGGAACTAGATGTCACTCAGCTTGTGGTGCTCAAAGCAGCAAAAAAAAAATACAGTTGATAAGAGGGATGTTGATAGGTAACCACCTAACTGTCAACCAACAATTTACATTTTTGCAGATTAATACTATCATTTAAACAGTTAAAAAAATCAGATATGAAGTATAATATACTGCTAGAGATGATGAAACAGTGGCACTTGCTGCTGTGTATACTGGAGTTGAACACCGCCAGGGCAATGCCGTGATGTTGCTCCTGACAGACAGTCACCTCTCAACAAGTTAATGACCCAAAGGCAGAGATGCTCACCTGAATCAGAGCGGTCAGTTCAACGTCTGCCTGATTAGCATTCGTTAACACAGCAACAGCAGATAACATCCAAAACAGAGACATCAAACACTGTCAACAAACTTGTACTGAAATGGTTCCACTCTGTCATTTAACCCTTCAGGTAACATTAGCTGTGTGATGCAAACAGTTAGCCCTTTCACTGTGTGTGTGCAGGCAGGCCCGACTTTCAACACTCCTACGCAGAACTCACATTCCCGCAGCAGTAGTAGTAGTAATGATAAACGAAGAGAAAGAGAGAGAGTGACAGCAGGGCAAGGAAGCTTTGAGTAAAGCAATACGCCACATGCAGCTCTACAATGAAACAAGATTTACTTTAAAAAGCAAAACAAAAAAGAAAAGATAAGTCAATCTCAGCTCCCTACCTGCCAACCAAACCACTGTGCAGAAGGAAGCGTGCATGTGCTGCTAGCTAACCTGGCATCAAAGAGGTAGCAAACGCCAAAGCTCAGCCAAGGTGGACACCATTAATATTTACATCTCATGCTTTCACGAGCCTTTCGTTCATGAGTAGATGCATGTTTCCTTCTGAGCTGATACAGTTGGGGGGTGTAAATTGATAGAGAGAAAATATTTCCCACATGAATTTCACAGCAAGGTCTGTGGATTATCTTGAGTAACCGGTCATGATGTCTGGAAAGAGACATTGCTGTTGAGTTTTTTAAATGTACGTTTTTGAACATCACAGCTGAGTGCCATCTAGTTCCATTATATTAGAGAGAAGGCAGAAATCTCCATGGGCTCAGCAACGCACACTAAAACAATCTACATTGATAAAAACACTACAAGCAAGACAAAGAACAAGTGTTCTTGATTTTGGGGTGAACTGTCCCTTCAAAGTCTGACTGAACTCAAAATGTGAAATTTGTTGCTAAGAAATTGGCACGCATATCGTTGGTGTTTGTTTGACTTATTAAATCATGTTTATTTGCAAAATGCACAATCATACACACTACAGCGTATAATGAACTGTGTCCTCTCTGATGTCCACCCGCAGCTCCCTCAGCAGTGCCCACCGTCCATCTGATGCGCTCCACCTCAGACACTCTCAGCCTGTCGTGGCTACCCCCTGAGAAACCCAACGGGGTCATCCTCGACTACGAGATTAAATACCACGAGAGGGTAAGCTCTGACTTTTTAGCTGGTGCCTCAATGTAGGTCACAGTGCTCACCTTATTGACTCTGAAAATCTGCTTTTCCAGCCCTTTGCAGAGAGAAGCATTTTTATGGATGCTGAAAATGTAATATTGAAATGTGAAGTGCGTGGGGGGATTGGCAGAGGCTAAAAACGCCTTTTGTTGGAGAGTATGGGCTGGTTGGACTCAGCGACTGGTGATGTAAATGCTGCGGCATTGGTTTGATTAAATCCTGAGTAAAGCCCTGCAGATATAAAATGGCCATTTTACAACCTTTGATGGCCGTAAGCTGAGACCCTTACCAGGCGTTCAAACTGAAAACAGCACTGCATTAAAGAATGCAAGCGTCTGCTTCAGTTCTCAAAAGACCAGTTTTAGTAATTGGTCCTTTTTTTTAAGCTTTGAAGGCCAATAAGATGCATTTACATGTATTGATGTATTTTGATGAGCCAGTTTAGTGCTTTGCTGCATGACTTCACATTGAACTGCAGCAAAAAATTGAGCCACTTTTTTTTTCTTGGACAAGCAGGCATCTGGGGTCATATATTCAATATTCATATGAATAAAACCCCCCAAGCTAAACTGACTGTTGGATACCAGCTTGTTGCATCAGAGCTCCAGTCACTGCTGAGTGAAATATTGTGATATACATTACGTTAATGCTTTGTTTAAAACTTTTAAAAACAGTGAACTAAACATTGTATAGTGATGCCAATTATAAACGTAGACAAAATAGTCAATAAGGTACATTGTAGTCTTAAATATTTGAACTGCACTGAACTTAACATGATTATTCAGATTGGCAAAGTGATTCATTATTGATACTTTCTTCATAGAGTGCCAATGTCAGTCTAAACATGACTTTAGACTCATTTTTGCTATAATGGGATGGGACAAGAGAAGTCATACAATTAGCAAACTGACTCAACAATGTCTGTCCCATATCTCTCTTAAGCTAGCCAACATAAGCTAACATTAGCCAGCGTCAGGGAGAAGCTGTAGCAGCAAAAGCTATAATCTTTATAACATTATACGGCCATATAAATGAGAAAATGTGCATTTCGTTGCTCGTGAGTTTAACTTTTCATTTGTTGAGGGAAGATTTGCATGTTTTTTTATGCTAACTCACAATTTACCTTTGACCGTGTAACTTTTGTTAAACAGCAGCCATTGTGGTGAAAAGTGACAAAATGAAATTAATATACTGAAGTATACCATTACCATAAGAAGAGTCATAAAATTAGCTTACTCAGTAACGTTGGTTAGCAATATCTATATGCATATCTTTTTTTTCTTTTTTTTTAAGTTTAGCTTTAAACTGTAACAGCGTAACTTTTGTTAAAAAAAAAAAGCCAGTGTGGCCACAAGTGACAATGGAAGAAGCAAAAGAAAAGAAGTGAGAAAATTTCAGGTTACACTTTTGGTTATAGTGCAGTAAAGTTAGCTCACATTAGCCACCACAGGCTGCATGGGTCATACCAGACAGAGAAAAGCTGTAGCAGGAAAACCTTCAAGTCAGTTGAACTGAACAATAGGCCTTTCTCACAGCAGACATTTTCACTTGTCATAGTATGAAACGCACAGGTGTTACTAATAGCGATGGCTTATCTATTCAAGTTCTCCAGTGAGTGACAGTGAGCAAGCGTGCAGGATACCAGGATCATGAAACCAAAGCATCTAAATTGAATTAAGCCATCATTATTTTATCATTTACTCCTGTGCTGTTCTTACTGTAACATGTCAAAATGTCTCTGTGGTGTGTCTTACTGCTCATGAATTCAGCTTTTAATTTGTTACATGAACAGTGTGTTATTTCCTAATGAAATACTTCAGAGCCATCTAAAAACCAACAGTGAACACTTGGCTCTGCTGCGTTAATGGTTCTTTTCTTCTTTCTTCTTCTTGACTTCAGGGCCAGGCGATGTCCCACACCGTAACATCCCAGCACAGCTCAGCCAAGGTGGAGGGTCTGAAGGCCGCGACGCCCTACGTGGTGCAGGTCAGAGCTCGCACCGTTGCTGGATATGGACGCTACAGCAACCCCATGGACTTCAGCACCAGCCTTCACAGTAAGCACCCCCTGCCTCCTGCTTTACAGTCGGTTCCTGATGATCTGCTGCTACAGTTCTCTTAATAAGGGCTCAAGCTTCGTAGTTTTTACCACCGCCTTAATTGGCAGACATTACACTTGCAGTACAGGCCACCCTTTAATCTCTTAAATCCGGTGTCTGCTGTTATTTACTCACTTGTGTCTGTGTGTGGCACTCACTCCAGGTGACCCTCAGAAGTCAGTGCAGGACCAGCTGCCTCTCATCATCGGCTCGGCCTCCGCGGGTCTGGTGGTCATTGTTGCCTTAGTGGTTATCGCCGTTGTCTGTCTTAAGTAAGTCTTTGATTTTTTTTATCACTGAAAGCCTGAACTACATGTTTCATTTTGTTAGTTAGTCTCAGAACAAAGAGGCTCATTAAATTTTACCATTCGTTCAAAGGGTGTATACTTAATCTTTAGCTTCAAAAAGGAGCTCTCGAACAGGGAAAAAAATCAGGGCTGCCCTGTGAGTTTCATCTGATAGCCAAGTTAGATATTAGTTTCATTCGGCGTACCTGGAAAGGGTCAAGACTGATGATGTGAATGTGACTTTGTTTGTGCGCTGCTTGTTTACAGGAAGCAGCGCAGCGGCTCGGAGCTGGAGTACACTGAGAAACTGCAGCAATACAGTGAGTCTGTGTGTGTTCAGCTTGGGAAAGCTTTGGTCATGCCAGTACAGTTAACCAACTGATTCAATCAATTATCCAATCACCTGATTGAGTCAGGGAACCATTTCCCTATTTGCTTAGAGGAGGTCCTGACCACGCTGTCTGCCTCATGTTAGTCACAATACTCCTTCATACATGTGATCTTTGTGAGAAATGTTGTTTTACTGTATTTTTATGGTGTATTTTATACATTTGGCCCAGGACAGCGTATAAAAATTAGCCTTCAAGGTAAACTGGCTCACTCACAGTCCATTTTTTTCTCTGTTCTCAATTAGCAATGTCCCTGATTAGGGCTGTACGTTATATTGTGCTTTTATCATCACTGCATCACGGAAGACTGTAATATTATAACAACATATTTAATTACATTCTGTCTGCTATTTTCTCTGATACGCACCATGCTGTTAACTCTTTGGCCAATAAAACGAGCCTTAGCTGTTTAACATCGCCTGATTGGTCATAATCTGCATGCACGCATGTGAGTTTTATTAGACCGGTGCTGCCGTACTGCTCTGCATGGTTGTAGGAGGGAAGTGTGACAAGATGAGTGCAGACAAGCGTGCAAATACCAGAGAAAAACTCGTAATATTTTGGATGCAGGAGAGACAACATGGCACAAGCACAGGTACTGTGCAAGACAAGAACTGAGTACACTTTAACATCTGTTTATTTATCTCATGTGATATCATCAGCGCAATATTCAACAACGTTATCACTGATCACAGATATCGTGCAGCCCTATCCCTCATCAATAAACCAATACAATTAAGTAAACATCAAGCAGATCAGATGAGCTGTAAAGTTAAGAGAAGACAAATGCACTGTACACCTGGCCAGTGGATCAAAATACATTTTGGTAAATATGCTTATTTGATATCTTGTCGTGAGAAGATCAATACCGCTCTAATATCTCCCCATTAATGCTAAAGCAACAGGAGAGTTAGCTTAGCTTAGCATGGAGGCTAAAAAAAGCTAGCCTGCCTCTGTCCAAAGTTTTAAAAACCTGCATACCCGCCACTTTTGATGCTTACAAATTAACACATATCAAATTTGATTAAAAAAAACAACAAAGATGCCAGTTGCAGTAACTTCCTGAAGTCTTGTCGTCGCTTGTTCTGAAGGCTCATTATTCCGAAACCCCGATAGTCTGACTTGTTGCCTTCATTGGTTGGGTCGGTTACATTTAGGAATGAGGACAGAGAGTGAGCTCGGTTAGAGTTAGGATCAGAATATCAAGGTAAGCCAATCAAAGGCAGAGGAGGGCGGGTCGTGCTTTTGCCATAGTAGGAAAAAAAGTATTGTGGAAGCTGAGCTGTTGGACCTCCCGGTCTGATATTTAAAGCTAACAAAGCTTCTTCCCTGGTTGCCTTAATGTAGCAAATAACGCAGAGAAATGGACATTTGTTTTCGGGATAACGGGCTGTCATAGAAATGGGCTTTGGATCCAACCATTTCACAGACTTATGTGGCATGGCAGCATGAGTTTTCCAGCCAACTAGCCCAGATTTCAGGAAGTAACTGCACCCTGCCACAAAAAAGTCCAGCAAGCAACCCCGCAAAAATTGTTGTTTTTACACTCGAAATAAAATCTGACAAAAAGTGAACTTTGCGCAAGCTATTTTCTCCGTCTCCCAGTCCCTTTGCCAAGCGGAGCTAACCATCTCTTAGCTTTAGCTTCATATTTGACGTAAACACATGAGAGTTGTATTTATCCTATAATCTAACTCTCAGCAGGAAAGCATATCATTCCCTAAAATTATTCATTTAATGATATTAATCAAACTTAACATAGTTTTGATAATTTTATATTGTTGTTTTTTGTTCTCTTGTACATTTGCAGTGTTTTGTTGTGTATGGATATAATAATATTTGCTCTCAACATTGTGACATTGATTTCTTCCGTATACCAAGCAAGTAAGATGCTGACTTCTCTTTTTGGCTGCCCCCTCAGTTTCTCCAGGAGTCAAAGTGTACATTGATCCTTTCACCTACGAGGACCCCAACGACGCCATCCACGAGTTTGCTAAAGAGATAGACATCTCCTGCGTGAAAATAGAAGAAGTCATCGGTGCAGGTAAACAACGCCGTTGTTTTTGTCCAAGGGGACGGCGAGGGATTCAGGTTTATTAATCATTCATTCGAGCAGGAGTGTGCCATCAGGCCCTGAGGTCTGTTCTGTAAGAGAGTCCTCTCTGGGAGAAAAGAATTCACAGAGTGTGCATGAGAGCTGCTGGTGGGAAGGATTGAAGTGAAAATCTTCTCTGTAGCTCCTCTCCCTCTCTAGTTTTTTTTTTCCTCTCCAGCAGCATGTTGTGTCCTAGCTTCACCTCAGATGACAGTCTGCTCCTTCAACTTTCCTCCTTTCTGTCTCTTTCTCTCTCCCTTGTAAACACTCGTACTCAGGCACCAAATGCAGAACCCCCAAGTTCCTCGCCCGCCCTCTGTCTCCCTCCACCGCTCCCAGGTTGCACACTCGATCAATGCGGCTCACTCCCTCTCTCCCCAACATCTTCGACCCCTGACCTCCTGTCCTTTCCTCTTCTCTTTTCTAATCCTCTCCTGCAGTTGACGCTGACCCTCAACTCTTTCAAATCAGCTCCTTCACTCCCGAATCCGACCAGTAACGCTCCCTGCACTTTCCCCCAACTTCCTCTTCCCCTCCACCCCTCCTCTTCTTTCCTCCGCTCACTCAACCCCCCCCCTCTCTCCCATCACCCTCACCCCCCTTCTCCCCCTCACCCCCACCTTTTTTCTCAATCCAGGTGAATTCGGCGAGGTGTGCCGCGGACGTCTCAAGCAGCCCGGTCGCAGGGAGATGGTTGTGGCGATAAAGACACTGAAAGCCGGCTACACTGAGCGGCAGAGGCGGGACTTCCTTGCCGAGGCCTCCATCATGGGCCAGTTCGACCACCCCAACGTGATCCGGCTGGAGGGCGTCCTTACGCGGAGCTGTCCCGTCCTCATCATCACAGAATTCATGGAGAACGGAGCGCTCGATTCCTTCCTCAGGGTAAGCTTGGCGGGAGGTGCGTGCCGCAACACCTCTGACAGAGAAGATTACTTTCTGTTTGTATCAAAGCTGAGAAGAACACACACACACACACACACACACACACACACACAGACAGACAGTCATTCACGACACCTCTGGGTTATCGGAATGTTTTACTCTCTGTGAAACACCCTGAGGCGCTCACTTGCTGAGTGATAGAGATTAAATGTGCAATATAACGCCTGGAGACAGGCATAGTGTCTCTGCTTGACGTGACTGACTGATGCTGACAGGCTTTCCAATGCACAAAGTCCTGGTGGAAAACTGTCACACAGCAGACCTTTGGATAGGTTTGCTTCAGCGTATTAGAGAGTCTTTGTAAGACTACAGAATACATTACTGATCAGAGTTTTCTGTTCAGACCACCGCCACCTACACAAACGCTGAACAAAGGCAGGATGAGAAATGAGGTGTCACACAGTACATTTCCAGCAGCGTGGGGGCTATTACATGTCATTTACATTCAATGAGATGTGTTTTCCTGCATGGCTGCACTGTGAAGAAGTCTACTTACTGTTACAGTTTGGCTGGATGAGGCTGCTAAATGCTTCTGGTGAATCGATGCCACTCTGACGGTTTTAAGAGCAGTTTATCTTTAAGTGATATACAGCCGCTTCTTTGCATAGATGATGAATCAATGATATTGATGAGCTTGTTTTAATATCGCTTAACTTTTGTGGGCTTGATGCCATATGACCGTCAGTGGCTCAGCGCTGGCTGAGGACTTGTGTTTCGTACCAGGGCGGGATGCTGCCTTACATGTTTTGATATTTGTGCCTTGTTTTATGTAGGGATGAAATGGTTAGCAGTTCACCGTAAAAAACGATCAGTGCTTCCCACAGAATTTGAGTCGCAGCCCTGCTTTTCTTAATATATCTCTCTGTTAGTGTTTGATTTGCGAAACATAAACATGTTTTTAAGCAAAAAAAAACAGAACATAAATAAGTAAAGTATATAACTAATATTTATAACTTCTCGAATGTTAAATGTTATAATATAACGTGATGTGTAGCCTTATAGTAACTAGACTCAATACATTGTATTCTAAAATTGGCAGAATTAGAGTAAAGTTTGTAAACATATGATTAAATTAAAGTGAATAAGACTTCAATGCAGACGTAAAAATGTATTGACAATGGTAACAGCCCAAATATTAAGTCAATTAATTGAAATTAATTAGCAACCATATTTGTAATTGATTAATTGTTAAAGTAATTTATCAAGCAAAATTAGTTTTGCTGCTACTAACTAAAGTTCATGTGTGAATTTGCTGTTTTGTATTGTTGCTCAAACAAAGGGACTATTTCGACATAGCTCCAGCCATTATTTTCATTATTTATTTTTGTCCCACCTTGTCCTCAAATGATGAGTTATCAGTCATGCTCTTTATGACATGTCAGGAAAAAAGTGAAAAGTTTGTTGTTGTATCTGCCAAAGAAAAGCATTAAGTCCACACATTTGAGAGGTCGAAGTAAATATTAAACTTTTTTTCTTGACTTACCTCTTGACTTTTGGGATAAATCAATTATCAGATAATGGCCAATTAAAGTTTTGTTGGAAACACGGACACTATCCTATTTCCTGACATTTTATAGACCGGATAATGAATCTGTTATTTGAAGATGATTAATCGATAATGACAACAATCATTAGTCGCAGTCCTACATCTGAGAGTCCAGCCTGAGCCTCTTCCCTCCTTCTCACCCACTCCTCTCAGTCAGCTGTCCCACAAATAACACAGACAAACTCCGCGGCCTGTGCTGTCCTCACCCCCGCTCCCGCCAGTGTCACACTGCCTGTGACTCAGAGGAACTCGGAGTTCTGCTCCAACAAGAAGACTATACAGTTAACTCACTCACACACACTCTCAAACTCTCCATGTGTGTCACGAACATGAGACCTTGTGCTGCAGCTCCGAGGAGACACAGGCACACTTACACACACGACATATGCACATGTAGATCCATAACAACACACACACACACACACACACACACACACACACACACACACACACACACACACACACACACACACACACACACACACACACACCACCATGGCTTTGAAGGCCTGCTATGAATCATGGCTGTTTACACATCCATCCATTCCGCCTTGTTTTGCTGTCAGACTTCATCGGAGTGTGCCGACTACAAAGCAGAGTGTTTATGGTTTTGTCATGTCACGTCTTGTGTTCTGTGCCTTCTCTTTGTGGAGTCAAAGAAGGGATTGATTATGTCGAAAATAGATTTTTTTCTGCTTATTAGATATTCAGGTCATGGAAGAAAACCTCAGAGCATACTTTTAGATTCATCCTGGTCTCCAGAACCGCTCCCTTTTTTAATCACATAATTGTGTATTGAAATGCGATTGAATCATTTTAATTCTAACCAGGGATGCACCAGTTCAGCTGAACATCAGTATTGGCTGAGATTTGCTTTGTTGATTGTCATTAGGCAGTGGCTGAGGTTTTCTGTTGTATCGCATCAGTTTTGCTAATTCTGCATTACATTTACCTCAGAAGTTGGAGCTGGGAATGAAGTCACACCCAAATTTCCTGAAATCCAGCACAACCAGATGTGCAACCAAGATACTGTTAACAATACCAGATATAGCCAGGTTAAGCATTATTATCAATACCAGCTGATAACAAAGCATAACACTTTATTTTGCACATACAAATATCATAGCAACAGACAGAGGTTGGACAGTATTATGTGGACAACTTTTTTAATGAGACAAAAATAAGACAAAAGAGCTAATAAACTGTGTCTTGCTATAGCTCTGAATATTGTTGATGCGCGGAGCAGCCATATAGGATGTTGAGGTCGGAAATACAACTTCGGGGGCCTGGGTTTCTTTAATTTTACGAGTCAGAAAAACAACTTCAAGGGGTGTTGCATCTGAAATTTATGACTTCAAACTCCAACAAAGCAAATGTAACACAACTTAACTGCGTCCTGTTGTCCTGGAGACAATAGAAAATGTGTTTGGGTAGAGTAGAGCTCTTCATTGGGTGCCTTTCGGACAAAAGGACTCAAAAAAACTCACTCACGATCAAAACTCACTGTCTTCACATCGGAGAACACAGCCTTTTGTTTCCCTGATAAGGCTACATTGTGAACAATGAATCTGTGCTGAAACCAGCAGGAGAGATGATGAACGTTAGCTGTTAGCAGCTGGTGGCCATGTGACAAGTTAAAAAATAAAAATAAGCCTGTTTACTAAAAGCCTAGAAAGTTTAGTTAAACTTTTTTTTAGATATTTAATTCTTTAATATGGTTAAAAACATGCCTTTATGAGTAACAGTTTAGGAGGATTGGCTTAAAAGTTGTTTGTATTATACTGTTTACTTTATACTTTATTGCCTCCGTCTCCAACCACATAACTGCAGAAGTCGTGGTATTTTAAGCTCTCACTAAGGAAACATCATTTTCATTTATGATTATTATTTCCCCTTTTCATGGGCACAACAGCCTTGGCTAACAGCTAACTGAGGTTGCACGGAGTTACATTATAAAGCCTTCAAGCTCTTTTCAGTAAAAATGAGTATTGGGTGAAGGTAAATTATAACACTGTTGTGAAAATTTAGCTTTTGGTGAGAAAATGGAATAAATACAGTTGTTTGAAGGAGAAATTGGTTGATAATTAGACAGAAATGTAAAATATATATTAGAGAAGGGAATTATGATTTATAAAATGTAAAGGATTTGGAAACAGTTATTTATAGATGTTTTTAATGTAACAGGTTATCTTAAAATGTTTCATAAATGTCTATAATTGAATGTGTGGTCATTTCAATGTAGTATACTGAAGGGCTTAATTTATTGAAAACAGTTCAGTTATTTATTTAGTTATTTATTATTATAATGAGGATTTCTTTGTATCCCTGGCACAAAAGTGAGAACAAATATCAGCAACAAGCTATTGGCTAAATTGTGATCTTAAGTATTGGCCCAGAATTTATCGATGCACTCCTAACTGTCGCTGTTCAAGTTTCGTCACAAGCCCTCCACAGTTTGGTTGCTGATCTGGAGTTCATCCCACTGTGTCACGCTTCATACACGTGAATAATTGTACATTAAACCCTGAAAGCCCTAATCTCAGATTTGTTTCATGCTTCTCAAATGTTAACATGAAAGGGCCAAAAAATGTTGCAATTCAGGGACTTTCAAATAAGGAGAATAAGCTTTGAGCAACATGCCGCTTTAATTCAGTCGACGGGACGAATTCGCTTTAATGTTCGCTAGCAAAAAAATGCAAACAAAGCTTTGTGTTAACAACCGTGCACCTCCTGTACCTGCAGCGGGTTTGTAACTCAGTTGCAGAATGGAAGAAAAATACCTGCATTTGTCTGGTTTTGATTTCAGCGCTGCAGCTCCCTTTTTGTTTTTGTGTGGAGTCAATATAGAGCCTTAATGGGTTTAGTACGACAGTAAAGAGTCTAATTAATCAGCTAATTGGACAGCATGCGTGAAAAGGTCAGCTGTCAGTGACTGTCAGGAGCAGCCGTGAAGCGTTATGACAGATGTCATGTTTATGTGGCCTCAGTGACTGATTGGCTCTCTCAGGTGCTTTCTCCTCCTCCTTATCTCCCATACTCTTTGTCTGTTTCTCTATTTTCCAACACACCCTTTTTTTCAAATTTTTTACTCCTCCTCATTCCTCCTCGTTCACTCACCGCCTCTCCTGCTCTCGCCTCCCCTCTCGCTCATGTGTTTTTGTAGCTGAATGACGGGCGCTTCACGATGACACAGCTGGTTGGGATGCTGCGTGGCATTGCTGCCGGCATGAAGTACCTGTCAGACATGAACTACGTCCACCGAGACCTCGCCGCCCGGAATATCCTGGTCAACAGCAACTTGGTCTGCAAGGTCTCTGACTTTGGCCTGTCGCGCTTCCTGGATGACACCTCCGCTGACCCCACTTACACAAGCTCCCTGGTGAGTATATGTGTGCTAACACAGTGTTTGCACACTCAGTGCATGTTTAATTGGGCTTGTTAATCTGATCCCCTTCACTTGTTTCACATGTGCATATGGATGCATGTGTGACTGTTCATGTGTGCCAATATTTGCGTTAGCGTGCGAGACCGTCTGTGAAGCGTCTATTAGCTTCTGCATGCGTGTGTTGTTATAAGACTGTTGAGTTTCCCAGGATGCTGACACCATCCCCCCTCTGTGTGTGTGTGTGCGAGCAGGGAGGGAAGATTCCCATCCGGTGGACGGCGCCAGAGGCCATCGCCTTCAGGAAGTTCACCTCCGCCAGCGATGTGTGGAGTTACGGCATCGTCATGTGGGAGGTGGTGTCCTATGGGGAGAGGCCTTACTGGGACATGAGCAACCAGGATGTGAGTTAAGGCTGATTTATGAATGTGCATAGGCCCTGCGCTGTTGTGAGCATTTATGCTTGTGCGGTTGTGTGTCTTCGTTGTTCTGCAAATACACTTATACACAAATCCCTAGTTGGCGGTGGGCTTTCTATACCACGATTGAGTTTCTGTGAAGTGCACTTAGGTTTCACTGTTTTAACTAACTCACCTAAAAAACGTATAAAATATGACTTAATGGGACAATTTGCTGATATTGAACCAGATTTGTATAACAATGTGGGCAGTGCTGTATATGTAAATGAACTGTTGTAAATTTCCCTCCATTTTACCAGTGCCCATCTCCCCCCTCTTTTCGCTGGCTCTCAGGCTGTTGCTTGCAGTACACATTGTACTTCTTCATTTTTTTGTATGGCCACCCCCACAGATAAAGAGTAGAGAAGCGGATTGCGAAAGAGTACCACCTCTCTCTCTATTTGTCTCTCTCAAACTGCGATCAAATGATAAAACTTTGAAGTGCTAATCAAATATATACCAAGATTTTGTTACTGTTTTGCCTATTTCTCGCCTAAAATGTCTTCAGAAACATATTTTAAGTTTAGCTCTGTTTGGCTGTAATACAAGAATTTTTGAGCACGAAGTGGGCGCCATAACATTTCATGTTTTCTAAAAACAGAGGCTGAAAAAACTTAGAGGAAACAATAAAACTAAGGAGCATTGATTAAATATATATTGTTTGTTACCAGCTGATTAACACATTGATTCCTGTGGAAAAACAGCAAAGCTCTCATTACATCACCACCAGCGGAAGTGTTCATTGGTCCAGTCAGTGCAGTGCACTCTGGTAGTTGTAGGTTTTCTACTTCTTGAATGAAAGCACTCGCCGAAGCCCTTTTCCTCTGTTTTCTCTGGTCATGGAGCACCAATTTCAAAAGTATTTTTGTCTTTCTACTGCATAGACAGCCCAGTTTAACATAAGTACATTAGTCAGCTCCATTATAACTCTTAAGGTTCACCGACAAAACAATTTTGCTAGACACTTTTTCCCCACAAATACAACGTGCTAACGTTATTATTATTAGCCTATGGCATTTTAAATGACATACATTATCCCAGCTGACCTTTTCGCTACTCTAATGAACCCTGGAACATTGGCAACATTTAACAAAGGAAGTGTGACAAAATATGGCTCCATTATTAGGTCTCAAGGTCCACAGACCAAAAAAATACCCTTATACAAGTGACCCCGCCCTTATATACGTGTAACTTTAAACCTCAATAAAATGTAAGCAGGGGAATATATAATATAATAAAAGAATGTACCTGTCATACAGGTGTTATGATGTTACGATTAGCTATAGGGACTAAAACTGTTAAGTTGCACCAGGCTTTAAACATGGTATTTTCTGCTGTAAAGTCGGGCATTTTAACATGGGGATCTATAAGAACTGACTCTTGTTTTGGAGCCAGCTTCAAGTGGTCGTTCAAAAAAATGCAGTTTTTGGCACTTCCTTTTTGACTTTGTTTTTCGAACCCGGAGGCTGCCAGTTGGTCCAAGCAGAAGTCGGTTCAACGCAGAAGTATAAACCCCACTTCAGCCTGAAAGTCTCATGTTACAGACATATATCTATAGAACAAATGCACATTCGAGGAGTTTTATGTCTAAGTTCAAGGCCAGCTGAGAGTTTCTCTGAGCTGCTGCAGCTTTGATTTCCAGCGTGACATGTTGGACCTAGGCCTGTTCTGCTGTCTTTATCTCCTCGTTGCAGATGCTGTTGCAGCTGTGTGTCTGTGTTCTAGTTTTTACCACCTTATTTACAGCCCTAGCCTGCCCACCCTCTACAAATCCATACTGCAAAGCCTCCCCAACACACACACACACTCACTCACACACACACAAAGGAGAATTCAGGAACAGTCTTTTTTTTTTTTTACGGGCGTTGTTACCTGTAGGCTATCTGCTCTGCACAGACATCGTAACTACAGCAGAGAGCTCGCAAGGAGGAAAAAAGAAATCTCTTGGTTCCTCCTCCCTGAACAAAGTACTGAAGCAGTGTGTACACCTCCACTTTATTCTCCGAGGAATATCTGCTCTGTATTGTTCTTCAAAAAGAGAGTTGTAACGCTGATAGCAATAAAGAAAAAAAAAAAAAAGCAGCCCAAATGAAAAATGCCAGTAATGTATGTATAACTTTCATAACAAAACCCACATGCAGTAATGAAAGCATCAAAGTAGAAGCCCTCTATTGTTCCCAATAGCCTTTGTGCCACAGTCATCGCTCAATAAGCAACAGAGTCAACAAATGCGAGATATAAACAGAGGTACTCGCCGGCTGGAAGCACGACATAAAAATCAAAGGACAAGCAGCAGGAGAAGAGGGGTGCAGCAGAAATGTTTTATTGTTCCCAAATGGCAATTTTTTATTGTTGTGGGGAGTTAAAACCCATACAGAGCTTATGGAGGGAAATGCTGTTGCTAGGCGAAATCAAATCAATGAGCGAACGTTTTTGTCCTCCACTTATTGTTTTTCCTATCAATCATGCCAGTTTTGAAGTGACAACCTTGAGAATATTGTTTTTAGAGTTTTATAAAGATGCTGAAAAGAAGATTGGAATGTGTGACAGCGTGAGCCGAGAAACTGTCTAATGTAGGACATAATACAGTAACAGGGGATTATTCTTCCACCACACTAACAAAGGCCAAACAGAGTGAGCATAATACAACTGAGTCACAGCAGAATGTTAACACTTTGTAAAAGCAACACATAAAATGTCCTTAAATCCTTGTATGCAAGATATTCTGCGTTCGTATTTGCACTTCACTAAATGTGAATTTTTGTGTTTGTTAGCCGTGCTAGCAGCGCTATGTTGGTTGACTACTTTGTTTTAAAGTGAAATATCTTCACGATTTTTTGATAGATTGTGAATTAAATTACTATTGCGTTCCTCTGACTTTTCCTCTGGTGCCATGAGGAGTTGGACATTTGTGATTTCATTGATTGCCGGGAAATTAGCTACAGATTTTCAAGTTCCTCAGAGGATAAATTGAAATAACTTCGGTGATTTCTTAACTTGTCCCCTAATGTCATCCTCATGTCAAAATTGAAACGTGTCCAATACTTGAGACTGTCTCTGCCTCATACTACTGTTAGTTATTATATCATTTTAAAGACACACAAACAATCACAGCAGACAACAGAAATAAAATACATTTAGGGATACGGCCTGCTAGTAAGCTAGCTGAATGTTTGGCTTCCAGGCAGCAAACATTATTGGCATCAGTTGATGGTGAATTGCGAACTAGTTAGCTTCTGTTAAGACTGAGTTGGTACAAATGACTTATGTTAATGTATCACTAAGCAATTGGGAGTTTGACCCACTTGTTTAATCAAAGTTACAGATAATGGTTAAATAATTTAAGAAAATGATACTTGAGACCGAATGTATAGTAACTGATTTCACAAACTGGACAATAAAGCAGCCAGTAAAGTTACTGGGCAAAAAAATTAGGGGTCTGCAATCTGATTCAAGTCCAGCACTTTAATTTCTGATCCAACACTTATAAAACCAATGACATACCCACCATCCTCAGCTGCCCTTTATGATCAGTGCTACACAGCAGCTGTTAGCATGATAACAGGCTTAACTCAGATGATGAACAGTAAACGCTGTATGCCCAACATCAGCATGTTAGTGTCATCATGAGCATGAAGACTTTCAGAGTCCCCCTCCACTCAAAAACATTTAGTTTATATCCCCAAAAATGTCTGATCTTGACTCTACCGACTTGTTTCGGTGCAAAGTTTGTCACAAGGGAGGCGTTTTCACGTTCCTCTACTAAAGAGGGGGGTTTTTGTGTGTTCACTCGACTAAAATCTGAGATTCAAACATACGCCTGGCAAGTTGTATTTGGCACGTCACTAATGCCAAAGTAATTGCTGTCTAATACAGAAAACACATATTAACAGCAGACCTCAACAAAACACCAGCAAATAAACCTGAAACGTCCAACGCAGAGCGGACGTGTCAGTACAGAGAGCAGAGTTAGCATTAGCATAGTGAAAGTTTTGACAGCAAACATGGCAGATGGTGCAGTTTGTGGATGTAAACCGACCCTGGAGCTTCCCTTCACTATCTACCAAAAACCCCATCTAGTAGATAATATTGTATGTTTCACAACCACCGACACTCTGTGAGCTGCTGCCATTTAGCCAGCGAGCTAATAAACAATATAAATAGAAGACTCTAACTACACTTGGCAGCTCAACGCGTCTGCTAGTTGCCAATTTTGGTTCATAACAGACTCTTCATCTTAATCTGACTGAGACTCAAACATGCCTGACTAAATCTCTGGGATGTTTCCTTAAATGCTACCGTTGAAGCACACCTAGTGCAGTCAGCGGTGATGGAGTTTCTCAATGAAGAAGAGAGAGCAGATCTGTTTCTGGCCCCTTGTTAGAGCTGATACATACTTTTAAAACGTGTCTGGAGGGGTCTTTAAAAATGACTTCCTGTCCCTCAGGTGATGACGGCGGTAGAGCAGGACTACCGGCTGCCCCCGCCCATGGACTGTCCCATGGTGCTGCACCAGCTGATGCTGGAGTGCTGGATGAAGGAGAGAAACCTGAGGCCCAAGTTCTCCCGCATCGTCAGCACCCTGGACAAGCTGCTCCGCAACGCCGCCAGCCTCAAGGTGGTGACCAGCACCTACTCAGGGTGAGTCCACATGAAGGAGCAGAGGAGGACTGACGTAACTCTCTCCAACACTTTTCTTGAATAAAGGAAGAATCCTGTCACAGTTTGTGCCGTAGCATTGTTCTCAAATTGCCTCTCTTTCATTGAAGTGAATGGAGAGAAGTTTCAAGGCGGATGGAAAGTGTTTGCGCTTGGAAAATGTGTCATATCTCAGCTCTTTTTAGGAAGCACTTCACTGTTGCCACCTTGACAAGTTCACTGTGAGATTTAGCAACTTTTTCAGACAAACTTGCTGAATTTACTTTCTAAAAGGCTGCAGAAAAAAAAAAATCTCCCTGGGTTTCAAGGCTGTGTGTGGAGGGACACTTTCTTGCAACTTCTGACCATTCTGACGAATCTCAGTTCACAAAAGCAACCGGAGTTTTCAGCAAATGCAGAAGCTAAGAGCAGAAACGCTCAAATATTTGCTAACGAATTTTCAGTAACTTTATAAAGTCTGTGGTGTCGGCTGTGCAGTTTGTTGTGCTGTTAGCTGACGTGGCAGCTACTGAAGCAGACCTTTGTTAGAAATATATGCATTATTCTGCTGGGTTTTCCATATAGGCACTTTATGCTTTTGAGGGTTTTTTCCACAGTAACAGCTGAATGGTGCAAGCACAACGGGCGTGATGCAATTCTCTCTCTCTTTCACCTTGTGTGAAATTGCCCCCTGTATTGTATATGACGGCTGTGAAGTTCAGGATGAAGACTCCTCCCGGTGCAGAGACGAACGGCGCTGTGCCTCCGGGTTGTTGGAATAAGATGTCACAGTAAAACAAAATATGGCTGGCCTAAAGAGAGGCACACCAAGGTTCATGCTTGTTGGGTTTGGTTTGTTTTATGCTTTCAGTTGATTTGGGAGGATATTTCTTTGAGCTGTAGGCTTTTACTGCCAGACAAACGTCTGTCTCTTTCTCTCCAACGCCTCCCTTGGAAGTGTAGAAGTTGACTTATTCATAGGTAGCCGCCCTCACGTCGCCGAGTTGTTTTTCAACTTTGTTGTGAGCGCGGCGGCTGCAAATGTTCCAGCCATTTTTACTGACGTGTTTGTTCTGAATTTTGTTGGCCCGGCATCCAGTCAACAGTATGATTAGTGCTGGTTTTAGATGCAAGATCCTCGGCTCTGTAGTGATGTATAATGAATCAAGCGCAGATCCTCGACTGTGCGGCTCTGACTATGCGTTTCCTGTTTCCGACAGGCACAAAAGGCAGAATTCATACATACAGTATCCAGGTCTTGTGCCAGCTCCTTGGCTCACAGTTTCACTCCAACACAGAGCCCCAAGGGCGATTCCTATGCCAGGATTTGGGCTCAGTGAGGCTAATTGTGTGTGGAAATGTAATGGCTGACCTCAGTTTAATTCCCCCTATACTTGGCTGGATGCTGGAATGTAGGTGATAGGACAGACAGCAGCCAGAGCTGCTGATGTGGAAAAGCAGGAGGTGATGAAGTGTGAGTAATAAGGGAGATTGAGGAGAAGCTAAAAGAGAGGAATGTGTTTAATTAGGTTGCTAATGAGCTTTTTAATGCATCAGGGGAGGGCGCGCCCAATGCTGTGATGGGCGAATAGGAAAGGGATATACGTGCGTGTGTGTGTGTGTGTGTGCATGTTATGCTACGTGTCGCTGTGTGCAGATGACATGCCAGTGATTAATTTATGGCCTCATCTTTATGCAACAGCATGAGAGATAGACAGAGGAGCAGGAGGAAGAGGAGGGGAGAGAAAGGATCATGTTGTCAGAGCATGATTTAGAGAGTGTCTCCCGTGTTTGCGTGTGCGCCTGAGCGCTCGCCCCAGCTCACCTGCCATTGGCTGCGAGATGATGTTGGGGCAGATAACAGAGGGAGAGAGAGGATATGAGATGCAGCGCTATCTGTAGAGTATCTCCAGCCACGAGGGCCTCCAAAACAAGGACACTGGCCGAGCAACAAAGGACACTCGGAGGCTGCAGCGCTTTTTTTCAAAGATAGCTGAGAAAAAAAATCTGTTGAACTTTTATTAAATCTCGAAATGTGATGAGTAGATTTGGCTTTGAGTTTTTTTTATAGCAGATGAAGCTCTAGATCAGCAGATTGGAGCATATCCTCACGGTGCTGTATCTTTTATTGTTTATAACCATGAGGTCGTAGGTGTATAGATACTGTGCAGAATTTAGCTCCACTGACACTAAGATGGATTAGACCTTTATCCACCTTCAATGAGAGCACTTAGCGGCGTAATAATGAGCCGTATCTTTTGTTTAAAGTGGCTGTGAACCTGCTGCTGACCTGTGCGGCTTTGTGTTGGCAGGGACTTGCTGCGGCTCGGAGGGACGCTGCCGGGACACAACAGGAAGAGTCCGGACAGCAGTCAGGAAATCGTTCGGCAACAGATGAGCCAAACTCTCCCCATCCGAGTGTGAGAAGCGGAGGATACAGAGCCAATAGAAACTACCTAGAAACTCTGACGCGAAGAGCCTGTTGTAAAATAAAAAGAAGAAAAGAAAGAAGCTACAGAGAGAGAGAGAGAGAAAGAAACAGGACCAATTTGGAGATTTCCTTCCGACTGGACTGGAGACATTTAAAGAGAACTGTCCATCGCAGTGTGTGTGTTCATTACTTGACACTTGTGGATTTGTGACTATTGACATAAAGCCAAACTTCCTATTGCCCCCTCTCAGGTTGTGTTTGCATGTCTGCATGTGTTTTCTGCTGGTTGGGAATCAGTCTTTCCTTCTCGTCCCCCTCAGAGGACCGGAGAGCTCACACACACACACACACACACACACACACACACACACAGACACAGACACACAGTAGGATCCAGTGTCTATATGATACGACAGTGCCAAGATGAAGCAAACATTTGCTTTTAAAATAACTTTTACTCGACATCTTCAATCCAACCAACCCTTTTCCTTTCAACCCAACCTCTTTTATTTTGCTTTTTTTCTTTTCTTTTTTTCTTTTATTTCAGGAAACAAGAAAAAAAAAACCCACAACTTTCATCTGCTTCCTCTTAAATACCGTCTTCCACATGTACTGGGAGAAATACGTGTTACAAATCTGTACAAAGCATCCGAGTCTTCACACTGTCTCTCTGTCCGAGGAGAGACGTATAACTGACACTGTGCTGGACACGTCATGTGCATGCCAAAGTGGAAACTTCTTCATGAGAAAAGTACAAATAAGTTCCACATTAACTGTTGCTTTGGTGGCATTTTTGCTGTATGGACTTTAACGTCCATGTTTTCTTAATCTTATTTGATTCATATACGCATTGTTTTGAATGCTAAGTTATTATCTATTATTGCAGAGAGAGGTGTTTTTCTGTGTGTTTTTTTAAAACTTTTTTATTACAATGCTTGTTTTTTCACACATTAACAAACCAGACAGACATGAATGAGTGAATCCAGGAGTGAAATGCTCTGCTCAGACAGAATATTTATGACTGAAAAGCGCCTGTGGTCGTGCCGTGTTGTATATTTTACTTTGGCGAGTGTGTTGCAGATCAGTGGGAATTAAAAAGGTCAGTATCCAGATGATAGCTCCGTGACCTTAATATTGACCTGACCTTAATGCAGAACAAATCACTCATTGGTTTATTTCTCCTGACATGTGTTTCCTTCAGCACGCCAACTGTCAGCGCAGTTCCTATCTAAAACAACTGCCTGTAAATAATACTATATTTCTATTAGAGCGGTCGGCTCAGCATTTACACCCACCTGACCTGATTCTGGCCTCTCTATGACCCTTGTTTATATGCTTGTTTGTTTATCGTTGAGGAGCAAGCAAATGGAGAAATAACAGTTCAAATGGTCATTACATATCCGAAACTATATGTCACAATGAAAGAAGAAAATGTGTGTCTGTTAGGGCAGACTTTTTCCTGTGCAATTAAAGGTGTATTAGATTGTAAAAAGAACAAAAAATGCCAGAAAACTAGAACAAAAATAAGCATTTCTCTTTCAGTATTTTTACGATAATCATATGCAAATAAATTATTAAACGGTTCTGTGGTATTCTCTTTGATTTCTTGGCGGGTTCACCAGGATGAGGTTCCGGGTCTCCTCTCATCCGGACGAGGGATGAAAAGAAGAAATACCGAGCGCATTTTACCTCCTCAGTCGGAATATCACAGCAGCTTTGGACGAACTCATTAAGATTTCAGATTAATCGAAGGCTGGTCCACGCAGCTCGCCAATTAGCGAGACCACAGGACTATTCTGGGGATTTCAGTCTCTATTGCTGCTGGAGAGGCTTCAAGGAGGCAAAGTTAATCTGGCTTCACACCAAATGTCAGTGTTGTTTGGCTTTAATCCGTCAGCCAGGACACAAACCGGGTCTCTTTCCATACCAGTGCAGATGAGTGAAGCTGTCACCTTCTGTTTCCGCTGACTGAAAGTGAGCTCTTCTGTCGGGGGGTTCATATTTACCCATTTGTGACTCGCTGCTCAGACAGCAGCCACATCACCGGCCACCAAAGGGAGGACTGGTGATGTTCTCTACATGTTCTCTAATCGTTTCTGGCGCTCTCACAGGATGTACACACGGCGGGTCAACACAAAGGTCTCATGACGCACACAGATCGAAACGTGTTATATATGCAGAAACGGAGCCACTGAGTGTAATTCCACTGGGTAACCCACGAAGCGTGGCATTTATCATTTGTGTCAAAGCTTTGCAGCTAGATTGCAGATAAATGCTTTGCGGTGGTGCTGCTGCTCTTTTCGTTGATGCAAGATGATGATGTGCAGAGAGGCTCGACCTTGGAGGAGAATACTAGCCATACGAGCCTGCTGAGGGCCAAGTCTTTCCGTGAAACACTTTATTTTTCTTTTCTTTTGAATGGGCCAAGCTTTTAAAGGGACACTTTGATGATTTTTTACCAGCTATCATAATTGTTGGCAGTATGTTTGAAATGCATTTTGGTAAACTTTCCTCCATTTTCCCAGCGCCCAAATTTCCCTGCTCATTTGCAGTACTACTCAGGCATGAAAAAAGGAGGAAGTACAATTTGTCGTTCAAACAGCAGCCCCAAACTTAGGGAAAATTTGATGAATTTTTATTGGCTCTAGACAAGCCCCCAGAAAGTGCGCTGGGCTTTGAGGCCAATTTCCGTTGCGGCCAAACAGTGGAATTACATATGCCATGTTATGCTTTGTGGCCCAAAAAGACTTTTTTTCCCCATTGTCTTACATGGCCAAAGAGACATCTGTAAATTAGCGGATTCGTTAGTTACACATTAGAAATTGATCATTTGGGTCAGATAACATTTGAAAATGCCTTGAAAGAGCCACAAGGTTGAATGGTGTTGTACCCAATCAAGTTAGCAGAGCGCTGAACTGGCTTGGCTGGTGGACGTCTCTCGTGCACCTGCTCTGTGAGCCACACAGTACAGAAACAGTGCCATCTGGGGAATTTTATACACAGCAGTTGGACTGTTTTTGGTTTAATGAACCAAAGAGCAGTTTTTATAGGAATAAACTGGAACCTGCCTCCAATGCTTTATCCAGTTCTCTTTATACATCCTTGGCTTTAGGGCTGTTGCTGAAACTACAGATTGTACTCTCTCAATTTTGTACACCTGCCGACGCTACGGACAAAAAAACAACAGAAGCTGATCAGCCGCCCTTTAAACTCAGTCCAAACAGTAAAACTAATCACTTCTGTTTGAATATAAACCAAGATATTGTTATTGCATTTCCTTTATCTCACCTAAAATATTTTAAGAGACATGTTCCAGTGAATTGTTTGGCTGCAGTACAGGAGTTTGTGAAAGGGTAGTTGACACCATACTGTTTTCTGTATTGTACAAAATGGGAAGGTCTGTGTGCGGCAGGAGCAGCTGACTGCCCACCATACCTACACGATCAGCCCCGAAACTCCTTGGTGCTAAGTTTAATGATAAGTTATCCTATGAAGCATCAGGTTAAAAGAGAGGCAGTTAAGGGTAGTATCGCAGGGTATGTGTGACTTTTTGTGCTTGTATACGTATGTGGGTCTACTCCTCTCCTCACACTTAAGAATGCACCTTTTAGTCAGTTTGATAACTCACACCTGTGATGATAGGCGCACTGGCTGAGTGTGTGGTCTCGTCTTACACAGGTGTGTAGATGAGAAGGGTGGCAGCCAAAACACAGCGCGAGGAGCACTGAGAGGTGCAGCTAGACTAAGGACGGTGGTAACATGTGAGGAAAACCCCCAGTGTGAGCTAAAAATGGAGGCATTACCACTGAAGGAAAAACAGGGGGAACAGTGGATTCCTGTTTGGGGGTGAGTACGTCAACCTTTGGTGGTTCATTAGTCCCATTTAAACAATACAGGAAACACTAAACAGGGGTCCCCTGGGTCCCCAGGGGTACAAGGTGCAAGGCAGAATTAAAATTTGTTTTAAATCCTGCTACATCATAATGGGAAGGGTCACATCTTGGTATTTGTACAGTAAATCTTCATGTACAATGAATAAAGTAAATAAGTAAAGTAGATTATTGTTATGTTTGGCCTCAAATTTAGTCACTACAATGTGGCGTTGTAGAAGGGTTCAAATGTTGCGTTAGTGGGTTTGTTTTGAAAACTGAGATCAACAGTAAAAGTCAGCATTGCTGATCAATTAGGGAGCTAGACTCTGTTACTGGGTTGTCTATTTCGCTCTAAGATGTCTTCTGAAACATATATTAGTGCATTGTTTTGTTGTAATGCGAGATTGTTTGTTACCAGCTGGCCACTAAATTGGTTTCAAAGAGTTTCATTATTTCGCCCACAGTGTTTATTTGTGTAGTGCAGGGCAGTGCATTCTGGTAGTTGTAGGTTTTCTACCGCTTGAGCAAAAGTGAATGTCACAGCCATTTTTCCTCAGTTTTCTCTCGTCGTGTCGCACCAGTTTCAAAGGTATGTACGTCTTTCTGCTGCATAGACAGCCAAGTTTTGTAAAAAAAAAAAAAAAAGTTGATCTTTCCAGCACTTCTTTAATAAGGCTTTAAAACCCAAGAGGGGCCTGGCATAGATGTGTTTGCTTGGTATTTCCCGTTGCATCTGAGATCTGACACAATGTCAAAAGTGAGATTTTGCATCCTGTTTACCATTAAACATTTGAAGTGTCTCCAGCTTTGCAGGCCGCTCTGGCTCGCTGCTCACCAGAGAAAACACTCGCAAATCTCCATCTCCGCTGAGCAGGATGTGATGTTTTCCACAGCCACATCTTAAAGATGATGCAAAATGGCAGCAAACCTAAAGGAAAATATCTCATTATCGTATTACAGACCATTAAGCGATGAGAAATCAGCTGCGACAGTCGCTCACAGAGGTTTTAATGAGCGCGCTCGATGGCGGGAGGACTGGGGAAGTGATGGCAGGATGACAGACAGTTTTTATTTTGTGGCTGCTGGTTGCTCGTCAGTGACCAGACAATCTGCGGTTCAACGTCAAATCCCTACATCACCAGAGTGATCCCCGCGATTAGTGCGAGATTAACAGGGGCTCGGACGTTATACTGGATGTACATTATCAAGCACGAACCTCAGCCAAAACATCAGGACACTACTAACACAAATGCATAACTAGACGCTCATGTACACTCCGCACTCACACACAGATCTGCTGGATTGGCAGTGATTTGTCAGATTTAGCTGCATCTACTTGTGTAGGCCTCCTGAATGCAGCAGTCAGTTCTCTTCCAAGCTCAAAGCACTCATTTGCCATCCTGTCCAAAGCAAGTTTAATGCCTCCAATTACAGGGGGTCTGCAAGCAGGCAGATTTGGAGCGAGGAGGCTTGGCAGGAGAGTTTGCTACGCATCAGGGCCTTTTAACAGAGTAGTGATTTGCTGCTGCTGGTGCTGAAGCTGCCTGCGCCGGCTCATCAATGGAAAACTACCCTCTTTATGGTGAAGCGCATGCAGCACTAAGCCGAAACTGTGAGGAGAGACACAAAAATATCAGGCTTCTTAACGACATGGCACTGGCTCCTCTCTTCTCTCAGTGTGGAGGAATTTCTGCATCTCTGCACCGCAAGCACAAATGGAAATCAAAGTCTTTTCAGCAATCATTTTTATGTAAAATGGGCTGTATTTTAATTGAATATTCTAAGATACCGCAGCGTGTGATGGTGGGAAGGCAGCAAATGAAGGAAACAGCTCACACAGACGAGATAGCTGCAGTAATGCTGAGACATAACGTGACGCGGTGCATTAAATATATATGACAGTCAAGGGAAAACTTTCATCTCCAATATCTTCTATTTTTACTCAGATCAGCTTTGATTTGGCTTTGACGGTCACGCGTTCTTGAGTTCATCTCTAAAAGGTTAACTCTATTGTCTCTAAAGATTCGCATGCATAAATCCTAAAGTGGTGGATTTTTTCATCCATAATATCATTGATAATATGCAGCAGAATTAGAGACTTGTAGAGTAAATATCCATGAAGCTCACCCTCTGCAGGATCATTTTCAGCACTCTACATGGCATAAAAGATTAACTACTGCAGTTGTACTTTACTCTGACAACTTAAAGTTGTACTCATGTATGTAATGCCTCTATATTACTCACTTAAACTCACTGAGGACATTAATTTAATTTTTCCTATTCACATACATTAATTAAACATTAAGAAAATGATGTATAATTTCTAAGTTGTCCCCTGATTTCACACAAAATCAATAATTCAGAATAAAGCCACAAGTTATGAGACATTCTTTTTTTTTAATCCAAATTAATGGATTACATTTACCATTTCTTATAACCAGATTATTGTAATCTTGTTAAAGATAATCCGTTACTCCCTAACCCTGGTCTTCAAGTATTATATCTGAACATTTCAGCGAAGCAGTTGGCACTAAATGCAACTGTAATCTTTGCTGCGGCATCGCGTCTAATGAAAAGTATAAATGGGGAGCTGCAAAACATCTCATTACAGAAATACTCAATTTTCCCCTCAGATGATTTGTTCACATTTAATTAAAAAAGCTGCAGCGCACACGTAGTCACACAGGTCTGCGGTGGTAAATAATGCTTCCCAATTTCGCCTCTACCTCCCAGCACTTTCCTCATGAAAGCCTTCAGTGTTGCAGGGACGGATGATTAGCATGACAGTGCACTTTGTGCTCAGAGAGGCTTCCCCACCTCTGCCCGTCTGTGGCTTGATCTCTGCAGTGTGTGATCCATTTAATGGCCTCTGAAGCCCCCGCACAGTGATTAACGGGTGTCAGTACCCTGTTGGGTTTGAAGGACGGGATACTATGCATTAGGAAAGTGGCTGTTAGCTGTTGGCTTTTACAGCAGAAAGACTGAAAACGGCGGGGTACTGTGTCTAATCATTTTTTACACTTTTGTACAAAACCAGAGGTGTAAAAATGACGATTTTCCGTGTAACGTGGGGTTTATGTGCTAGACACCTTCTTAGCAGTGACTTTTAACTTCTTGGAAACTGGAGCTTCCAGGTACTATTCCCTGAGTTGAGAAAAACCTCATTCGAAATCCCACTGACAGATTTAACAGCACTAAAAATTAAATATCTACCTATTACCTAAAATGATATTTTTTGTTTTTTTTTTTTTTTAGTAGGGCTGTATCCAGTCAGTGTGTTACCGACTCGTTCGGGGTTTGGAGAAGCAGGCAGGAGTACCACCATGGAAGTTAAGCAATGTACTGCTGTGGGTGGGGCAGCAACACAAAGCTACCTGAAAAAAGTTTAAGCATACATGTTATTTAGAATATTTTCACTCGACAGGTAACTGAAGCTGTTATCTATGCTCTCTGCAAAGCCACCAGACTCCACTGACAGAAACAACAATTATATCTTGCAGAACACGAGAGCTGCTGGTCCACCGCTGCCTCGATCAGTTTGTTCAGTCACAGTCATTCGTCACAAAACTCCTGTGCTCAGTGTCAAAGGAGTCTGGTGAGTCTGAAGAGAGATGGATGTAACTGCTTCAGCTACCTGTCAAAAAGGGCTGTCTGACGGCAAGATAAAGCAGTGAAAATATTCTAAATACAGCCTACACTTAAACTGATATGGTTTATTTTAAGGTGGCTAAAATGCATTTTTCCACTGCCCCCGACAGCAGCTGAACATCTGTGGTGATACTCCTGCTTCTTCAAACACCGTCTACTGTTGGCTGATTACAGATAAGTACTTCATACAACGCCGCTTAAAAAAATCTGAACGAACCCTTTAAGTAAAAGTATCATGCAATCTATATTAATATATCAGAACATACTCGTTGATTATATTTTGTATTAATAACATTGATCTACAAAGGTACCAAACGTAGTCGAGTAAAAAGAACACTAAATCCCACTGAAATGTAGTGAAGTAGAAGTATAAAGTAGCATAAAAAGACAACACTTTATCAATGTTTAAATATCTCAAAATTGTACTGAAGTTGAACAGTTGAGTAAACGTACTGTCCCCCACTTGTTTGTTTTGTTTTTGAGATAAACCGTGTTAATGAATGAGTTTTAGACGTGCTGGTAGCTGGATCTTGGCACTAGCTCGTCGTTTCTCCCTGCGTCCAGTCTCTATGCTAAGCTAAGCTTATTGGCTGCAGCCTTCACTAACATATTTCCTCTACCTGACACAAGTGTACAATCAATCTTCCTCTCTAGAAAGCAAATAAGCTCATTTCATAAAATCTCAAACTGTTCCTCATCGTGACTCTGTCAGTGAGGGGATGTGACATTTCACAGCTGAGTTGTGTGTGTGTGTGTGTGTGTGTGTGTGTGTGTGTGTGTGTGTGTGTGTTCAACCAGGAGGCCATGACTGCGCTGTCATGTTGCCATGAGGTGGGAAAAAAACGAGAAACACTGTGACATTCTTCATTGTCCACTGTAAAAATATAACCAAATGCAGCCCGACGCAGCGTCCAAAGGAGCACATCTCATCTGACTGCCAGAGTGTGTTTCAAAGCACCACAGCAGTTGGTGAAAAGAGGGGCCAACAGAGATCATTAGCATGCATGTGAATGGGCTGGAAAGAATGAACAGATTATGCATTTGTATGTTTGCTGATGAGATAGAGGGGTTTAGGTCCCCTCAACCCAGTTTGAATGACAAATCCCCACCAGGGGAGGGGGAAAGGCCACGGATAGAGAGGAGCAGGAAGAGACAGACTTTAGGCTTTTGAGCAAACGTAGTGGGGGAATGATGCAGTGGTCTCAGAGCAGATGTCCCAAATTGGCAAAGAAAAGAAAAGAAGACCAAAGGGATCGGTGGATCCTGAGCTTAACTCCTATCTCTCTAAATCTGCAAAGTATCTGTGTGGAGCACTGGGGCGGATCGCACCGCCGCGGCTGCCAGTCAAAGTTTTGAGAGGTTGTTTTCAGAGCCCCTTTTGTTGTGGCCTGTGGAGCGTGTTAGCAACAAGGCCGTGAGTGAGAGGGCTGGCTTCAGGGACTCTCCCCTACATGTGGAGGGCTTTACAGTTCGCTGGGAAGATGAGGAGAGACAAGGAACAAAAACACTTCCGAGCCGTCCGAGCTGAGAGCGCCGAAGAGCCAGTGTCTCGTCCTGTTACGGGGGTCAATGCCGCCGATGTTGACAGTGATATGTGTCAGCACAGCTTTGTAATTAAATGGGAGGAGGGATGTTTGAATGAAATGCAGCGTGATCTCATTTTGTCTGCATCACAAACACACACACACACGCAGATTCTTATCGCCTGAAACTACCTGTATATTTGAAATAAATGGCCTGCCAAGCATTTGATGGGTTGGCTAGAAATCCCAAATGCTTATAGTGCCTTGGCTGCTTTCAAGTAATCATCCCCATGGTAACACCTGACACCAGCTATTCATCATGCAGCCCATATAAACTCCAGCATATTCACAACAACACGTCACACAGTCAACTTTTCAAACCTGCCGCTGACAAATAGCCACACAAAGCATGTCGGTGCATGATGATACGTTCCAAATCAAATCCCCTTATTAAGGCTTAGCTGCGTGTCTGCTCTGTGTGTGTGCGAGTGCATGTGTTGCGTTGCATCATGCACTTCCCTCAGCATTAATTGTCAGGCGTTAGAGTTAATATGGCAGGTGAAAGTGAATTTGTTGCGATGCCACTGAACTCTAATGTGTTGCTATAGTTTATATCAGGCGGCAGAGCGTGTAGCGTCACGTCAGTGGATGAATATTCAGGAATCAGAGCCTCATTTAGCTTCAACACCAGCAGAAGATGGAAATTCTTTTGGCTTTAAATGAAACTAGATGAGGATGCACACATAGCACAAATACCTACTGTATGAAGCTTTTTTTCCCCCCATCTCGCTTTCGCTGCGCTTCAACCATCTGTCAGTGATATTGATGTTTCTCACAGAGGGCTACAGGGGGCGGGATGGAGAAAAGGAGTGAAAGTGAGGAAATATTTGTGGGACGCAGTCATACACGTCTTCTCATCACTCCTTTGCACCAAGTCTGGGGGTTTTATCTTGACGCGGGACTTTAATCAATTTAAGTCGGTGGTGAAAGAAGATCAGATCTTTAAAGAAGTATTTCACTGCTGGAAAGATGGTCTTTTCATAGAACTAGGCTGTCTATGTAGTAAAAAGACACAAATACTTTTGAAATTGGTGCTATATGTGCAGAGAAAACAGAGAAAAGGGGAAATAGCATTTGGTTTTGCTCAAAAGGGAGAAAACCTACAACTACCAGAATGCACTGCATGCATCTTACTAATAAGCGGGCCTGCTCGTTGGTGAAACAATGCAAACTCGTCCATCTGACACAGTGGCAGCCACCTTGTTACAATCTTGTATTACAGTTAAATGGTAAGCTATGCAGGAATCATTATTGCGCCCAATTCCTGTTCAAAAACTCTCATATTACAGCTATCCAGTTCACAAAAATATGTTTCTGAAAACATTTTAGGCAAGACATGGGCAATGCAATAACAGAGTCTTGGTTTATATTCAATCATCACTGCCTAGTTTTACTGTTTGATTGCACTTTGTTCTGAGTTCAACAGAGAGAAGTCTACTGCATGACGGGTTTTTTGTTAATTTTCTGTTATTTTGAGGACTTTATTTGGTTTTTTTTTTGTGTTACTTCCTGCTTCTGTCTGTCTTTAGATTTCTTCCCATAGTACATCCCTGTGTTCATCACGTCATTCTGGTTAGTTTTCAGTGAAGTAGTTTTGATTCTTATTCCTTTTGGACTTCGAGTTTTGATATAATAATATGGTATAATAATAATAATAATAATAATAATGATAATAACAACAACAACAACAACAACAATAATAATAATAATAATAATAATAATAATAATAATAATAATAATAATAATAATAATAATAATAACAATAATAAATTAATAAATAAATAACTTTGACAACCGAAGCAAAGCAGAAATGGGATACATAGACGGTGATACAACAACAGAAAGCCAAATGGCCGTACTGAACACAAGCGAGAAGAAACTAGGGTATAGTTAGGATTAAATTAAAACCAGAGGACAAATAATGCAAAATGCAAGATGCAGGATGCATAATTTCAATATAAAAATAGTACAAAGAAATAGACCAAAAAACAACAACAGAAACAATAAAAGCAATCAAACCACATATAAAAGGATATGAAATAGTTAAAACATAAATTAGAGACAAAAAATAAGTAAAAAGAAACAAAAAGAAATAAAAAGTTCTTACCATCTGCTTGCCTGCCCTTTTGCATTTGGGTCCTCATTTTGAACTGCAACATAACAGTCTACTTCTATACTTGTGTGTCTGCGGTGATGACATAGATGGTGCAATTGGAAAATTTGGAAGTACAGCCTGTAGTGAGCAGCAGCCAGTGAGTTTTTTCTGGGAGGGGAGCAGGAGTATCTAAGCACTGGATGGATGGAGGGAAGTTTACCACAGATCATCTAAACTACTACCCATATTTTTATTTGAAAAATTTTATTTGAAAATTTACTTTTCATTTAGTGCCACTATCAGGTCAAATTTTTAAATTTGTGCAATACAGTGGAGACAGCTCATTGGGATCAGATCTGTCCAGGTCAAACTAATCATCAATTGCCAAGATTTCACACACACACACACACACACACACACAGACACACACAGACACACACACACACACAGCCTGTTCTCATTCCCAAGACGTAAAGTACCGCTGATTTCGCAGTGATTTTGGCTTAAGATCCTGATGCCACAAGCCACCTTTTATATCCGCATGATACCGTATGTCGTCAGCTGAGAACGCAGCCTGACAGAACCATTCACAGTGTGACTGGATGGCACCTGCTGCGGCAGCATGATACGTGACTGCGGGTGTTACTTGAGAGCGCGGACAGACAAAATCTGTTGCATCACTGGGCGGCTTTAGGTTGAAACGCTTCCTGCAATGGTATAATACATGGAGCATAAAGGTCCCTGTAGGCAGTTAACCCTGGATTTTCATGAAGGAGCCTGGTATTTGCTTCCCATCTGAATGTGATGGGTTTTTTTTACACCTTACCATGTGCTTCTTTTGCCTAATCCTAACCATCCTCGCCAGCATGTGCTTTTGTTGATGTCCCGACATTGGTTGCCATGTGCTTTTGTTGCCTAAATATAACCACGTGCCACATCATCCCACCATGTGCTTTTGTTGACATCACGGTAGCAGCATCCTGGAGCATCAGATGCAGAAGGATAACTAATATGTAATATGTAGACGCAGAAGTCCTCTGCAAATATGTGACAACTTGAGATGAGAATTCCAGCTGGAGGCAGATGAGTTACCACAAGACAAGATTTTATGGGAATAAAGTATGAAAAGACCCCAAATTAACACTGTAAATTGACTATTTCATTACTGATTAATTATTTGAACCTAATTTCAAGAGGAATAATTTTGTCCCAAGCTATTTGATCCATATACGTGGTTGACCACTGAGCTTGGTATATGACTAAATACATGGAAAGTGAAGACAAACCTGTCAGCCTCATTAATACTTTTTGATGAGGCCTTTTGGAAATGTTTACGAGCTAAATGGCTAAAGAGGTTGTGCCCAAAATAACTCCCTACGTAACATACATAGTCACTATAAAGTGAGCAATAACGTGAGATGTCAGAACCATATCGTTATTATTTTGTGTAGTGTCAGTTGGGTGTTTATTTAGCATCTATAAAAGGCAAAGCTTTGCATTGTGGGATTGTTAGCAGAAAGAAGTATACATGCCATGGAGACACTCAAAGCACCACTGAGCCTCATTTCAGCCTCACAGAGCTGCCAGCAGACTTCAAACTCTTTGTCCTGTTTAAATCTAGATGTCAGGCTTTTTTGTCCAATGCCCTCAAAGTATTTTAAAAGTCATAATTTGCCACAAAGAGTGCTGCTTTTTAAAGTGTTCGTCAAACTGAAATATTGCAGTCCACTGTTTTTTCTTTAGCTTCAAAAAGTGGAGCAGAAGAAAGCTGTGCTGCCGACTGCTAGATAATGAGCTGCTATCTGTTAGCTGGAAGAGAGCAGCCCAGCCAGACCAGAGCACAGTCCGCAGAGAATCGGCGTCTCATCCAGTCAAACAGTAGCATAAGGTTTTGTAAGGTACATCCTGAATTCCTCCAGGTTTAATGTCTCCATCAAAAGAAGATCAAAAGGAAGGGATTAGAGCAACATAACAGAGGTAAGTGTGGAGAGGAGTCTTCGCTAAACTCCAGAGCGCTTTTGATACCGCTCATCCCTGCCAAACCGTAGCCATGGCAACAGTGGAAAGGAAAGTGTGCAGCATTGATAAGAGTGCGACAGGGGATGAAGGGGTTGACAGATCATTTTGGAGAAGTCTGACCCTTCTGCAGAAGGACCGTCGTCTTGTCTGAGAAATTAATACCATACGCAGATGGTGTGTAGAGATTGACAGTCTCGGACCCACTTCTCTCTGTGGTAGCAATTTAACACATATCATACTACAAAGTGTTAACTTCAGACACTAGTGAGGGTATTTTCACACTGTAAATGTCTGTGACTGGGTCTCTTCTTCAAGTCCTTTAGGATTTATCTGCTGTGGCAAGCTTACTCTGCTCCACATTGTTAGGGAAATATGCACAAAACTCCACTACCATGCCTGTAGCTGGGCTTTAGCACGGTGCTAGAGTAACGGATGTCATGCAGAAATAGACGTTCAACATCAAGGGCTCCAGTTTGAAAAAGACAGGCTCACCTGAGGTGTCAAATTAAATATCGACACTTGCTCTTCCCTAATTTGTTAAAAACTGCTCTTCTTGCATGTAAGGTTTTGTGTAAACAAGACTAGGAGAGGAAAACCACTGGGAACGCTTCATTTCCTCTCTGAGCACACGGAGAGAAAGAGGAAGAGGAAGAGCAATGTACAGTAGAAGGGCCTCCAGCCTGCCTCAGGGGCAGCACGCCGGATACAGCGTATGATTTCACAAACAACGTTAGTTTTTGCACCACTGATTCAGGCAGAGTGTACTTAATTAGTAAAAATGGACACTAATTGAGCCCCAGCTGTATGTGGAAGAGAAAAAAATGAATCTCTAAGCACACACCAACCCAAGAGCTCCAAGTCTCTCTGATCCTCTTCTCCCCCCTGAGCTCCGTCTGTTCACTCACTGAGCGTAGCGGCTTGTTAGCACACTGGGAGATTTGTAAGGATAATGAAAAGTCGGGAGAAGATGGGAGATTCAGCATGAGGAAGAGGGACTTCAGGTCTTAGCTCAACAACATGTCGTGCAAGTGTTGTAGGAGCAGAACTAAAAAAATCTCCAATTTTCAGGACCAGCAATGTATGATTTACAAATGGTAATCAAGATACAGTGTTGTACTTTGCATTTCATAGCACACAGAGTTTGTTTTGCGGAGTCATTTGCACATTTTGATCAGGGAAGGAGTGTCGAGCTGTAAATGTGATTTCAGGATCTCAGCTGCACTGACTCAGCGGCCGCCGCTAAATGAACGAACACAACAAACTTGAAAGCTGACTTTACTAAAACATGTAAATGGGCCTTTCCCTATGCAAATGAAAATGTGAATTTGCACAAAAATATAAACCATAATACAGCCAGAAGGCAAAGTAGAAACTGTTAAATACGACGATTTGTCTTGTTAGGTGCACAGAGAGGGCGGCATGTTTTTATACTGAACACAAATCTTTGTGAACATTTTTAACCAGGTTTCGTTACATGTGAAGCTTTCACTCAGTTGATATTTTCAGGCCGTTTTTTGTGTTATAGATGTGACACTGACAGATATTTTCATGTTGTTTACGCATGTTGATGCTGCTGCATGTCACACAGAATGATCATGATAATTACAATCGCTGCATCTGAGCCGCAGTTGTTGTTTTTCAGACTGTCTGGCAGCACAATGCATCATGTGTCCCTTTGGGCCAAATTAACACAATATATTGATTGAACAATAAATTCATTATGGCATACAGTGATTTAGTTATAATGTTACCTCATGTATTTATAAAAGCAAAAAAAAAAAAAAAAAAAAAAAATCAAAAGAATGATCTTTTCAGTATTCATCTTCATTTTGCACACACACCCATCACACAGCTGCTCACATCTCAAGCGAGGTCATATGGCTGATCCAATCAGCTCCCAGTCTACATAATACTTAAGAAAACATTATAATGCATGCCATGTTTGCGATTAATACGTTTTTCTGCTATAAAGAGAATTTTGGCAACACCTTTTAAAAATAATCATCAATAAATGGTGGATTGACAGTTACTAAAACTTTTTTTTTTACTGTTAACAAATAAATGTAATGTTTGCCTATGATTAATAATGCTATAATCTATGTTACTTTCACATTTTATTGTTCCATAAATTAATACATTTTATATATTATGTTAAGTATTTGTAAATGACCATCAAATGATCTGTAAACCTTTAAGAAACTGTTTGTGAATCTATAAACACAACATATAGCAATCCAAAATAATGTTCAAAGTGTTTTACAAACAAATTATTAACAATTGATTATATTTTTATTGTTTGTCAGCAGTAAAATAACTATAAAGTACAGTTTTATTAAGTATCTATTTACCAATAAATTAATGATGGAACTGGAATTTTATATTAGCAGTATGTGAGAAAGCTTGTTTAAAATGTTTTTTTTAAATCAATAATATGTTTTAATGTTACGCTGACATACACCTCTTTTTGATAAGCTTGTTGTTCATCCTTCCTGCTCACTAAATGCAAGAGCGATGGTCAGTTCTCTCAATGTTGATCGTTGTTAGCCTTCAAGCTTCTCTTGGCACGAACACAGACATTTTTCTGCTAGGTTAGTTAAAAAGCTCTTCTGTTTCTATAAGTTTCTGAGAAAAGAATGTTCTCTTGTGAGTTTTTATGTCTTCGTCGTGTCCCGGTCATCAAAGGGCTGGCAGGAATTCAGACTCCCTGTAATCTGATTTTAGGAGGACCGAAGAAAAAGAGACTCTTCTGCTGATGTGGCTGTAAACAGTCAGGCTGAGAAACAGCAGCTGAGAGTGGAGCAACAATAAGTGGGTTAAAAGGGGAGAACATATAACATAAAGTTGTTTTTCCCATACAGTAAATAATTGAAACCTCTAGTCACATGGTGTATATCTAATAATAATGAGGTGTTATATTGATCCTGGGCTTAAAGGGGCAATCCAGTGTTTTAGATATCAAAGTCAATGTACTTACCATGGGGAGTATGACTGAGCTTTGTTTAATAGTGTGTAATGTCTTCTGTGGCTCTGAAGGAGCTTTATATAGACACACAGCTAAAACAAGGACAACAAACACCTATGCACTTGAACTAACATGCACAGATATACGTAAACAAAAACACAATGAAGTATGTATACAGTCGGACAATAGTGTAAAGGTGAAGAGTGCATCTGTGTTACCCCAAAAATAAAAAGGCTGAACACCTGTCAGTGGGATTCTTCACAACCTGGCCACCCAACTGTTCTTATTAATAGCTTATAAGTGATCTAGAAGCATCAGAAACCTGCTTTGATTTCCTTTTCCTCCTTCATTATAGAAACACTTCTCATAGCCAGACATGCAGCATGCTGGAGGACAAAACTTTCATTACATTTCCTTTGATAATATTTTAACACTTCCCTTTAATAATCTTTTATAATGTGATGCATTGTAAACCAAACAGAACACACACTATTTCCCTCCCCGAATACAAAACAAAATTAATGAACTTGTTTTTAAGCCATTTTTTGAAATGTGGTGGTTAAGCTTCTATTTGAAGTCTGTCTTATAGCTGCGGTTGCTGGTAAAAGGTCCACGATGAGTCGACCTCCCGTCTGCATGAAACACACCTTTTCCTCGAGTGATTTCCATTTAAGGATGCTGATGAATCCAGTAAGGACCAGAGTTTAATCTTATTCTGGCAGCTTAAATTCTGGACTTTATTTTTGAAAACATCCCGTGCAGGTTACCAGCAGCCGCTGCAAGATCAAAACAAGATATGGAAGTTTAGTGAAGTGAAGGGCACACTTGAATTAATTAGGAGAGAGATTTCTTTTCTCTTTTTTTTTCTCGGTGCTGACTCATAATCGCCTTGTTTTTCCTCTGCTGTGGCTTCCCATTATTTTCTTACATACAGTAATGAAAGTCTGTGCTGATTGCAACCACACTGGTGGATCCTCTGCTCATTTTAACACATTAACATAGTTTGCAACAACTAGAGCTGTTGATGAAAGCTATTTGATTAGAAAGAGGAGGATGGTTATGAAATGAAGGCGAGAATACCTCTGTTAATTCAACTTAGAAGTGTTTTCATATGACAGTCGCTGATTGCACTTCTCCTAAAAACACCTTTAATACTGACACCAACAACTTTTATTTAATCACTAGATATTCTACAAACCTAAAAATGCAAAAGTCTGATTTTCAAAAATCTTGGACTCCCATTAGATTAGTGAAATTGGACATTGTGGCCACATTCTGGTGTAAAAAGACAGACCTTCATCTCAGGGAGTCACATTTAATCCTCTGTTTGAAATCCACACTCTGACCTCCCTGTGGAGCAGAGAGAAGTGAATTTACAAATGGAGATCGTTTCACATTAAAAGCCCCGGGTGAGCCTCAGTGCCAATAAAATCAACCTTACACATAAATCAACTAAGGAGTGACGACACTATCAGCTTGCTCCTGTCAATTAAAATGAATTTGCTGATGAGGTTTTATAGCAGCCATTTAAATCAATAATTTAGTTATCAAAGTGGAGGACTCGTATATCAAGCGATTGCTCACACAGAGATAAATGATCGTCTAGAGGATCCTGGTTGTGAACGTATTAAAGATTTACCAAGACTGTCTTCAGTTTTATCCACAGGCTTTTTGATGACTATGAATGTCTCACAGTATTATAAAGGATAAACCTGGTACTATTTTCTATTGTTCAAATTCAATTTAAAGACCAAAACCAATATTGCATTAGTCATGTGGTCTTAGTATATTGCAGTTATCCTAACCATTTCTGATGTTTACATATCTAATTTTTCTTGAAATATCTCAACATCTATTTTCTGATTTCCATAAAATTTGATTCAGACATGCAGGTTACCCCCAGCATGAATGTTGGGCTGATTAAAAATCCAGTGGAATAATCCCATAGGCTTTTTGACAAGGGAAGCAGTGCGATGTTAGCTTCTGGGTTGGCCTAGAAAAACGTCATGCCTGAGGCACTCTATTATAGTCTATGGTCTGGAAAACAGGTTGGAGTGGTTGATGGATCACAAAAAAGTGGACTTTACCTCAAAGACTTCCCCATGGAGACACATGTTTGATATTGTGTGAACTTTGAGACATTTTTAAGTACGTCCTTACCATGTTTCTTTTCCTAAACCTAACCATAGTGTAACCCACAGTTGAAAAAGGGATTAAAAAGTTAATAGATGCATAAATTCATCCTTAACAATTTAACTATAGTAATGATAAGTAAATATAAATAAGTAAATATTTGATTATATACCTAATATATAATAGATAAAAAAACAATAAAGTGAATTAGTGAAATGTTTCAATATTATTATATATAATAATATGTGCATTGTTGATTTTGATGTGCAGCCAATAGCTCTGGTATCGTCGTCGCTGTCCAATGAGATTGTTTATCCCGCCCAACGTGTATCAGGTTAGGTTGCGTTGTACCGAGGTGAAAGGGCAGAGAGTCGGGCTTGGTTGAATGTGAATCAAAGTGGCAAGAAAAGCAGCTAAAATCAATAGAAAACTCCGTTAAAGATACTGTTGTGTCTCCGTGTGTCACTCAATGTTTTATGTTGACAATATAAACCACAGTGCGGATAAAAAAGGACGTAGTCCGCCTGTGGCATCGCACGCACGAGCCCTGACGCCTTTTCTAACGCACGTTTGTCCTTTGGTGAGTCGAATCAGCCGCTAGCTGTCATGCTAATTTTCGCTGTGTTAAACTCCGTTTACATGTGCTAAAAACATTAGCGTCTAGTGAGCGTTTGCCTCAGTGCTAAATTAGGGACATGTACAATCCCAGCTGTTGGCGACCGGAAGCATGACATTTAATAGGTTTTAAAAATGTTCTGTTGTGTTGGTGAAGTAAGAATACTGTCACTTATTTCGTTTTCATGCATATTTCTTTGAGCTAATTGCTGCAGCCAGGCGGCTGGTTAAGAGTACTTTACAAGTGAAGTTTTACCAGAAGCATGGGTATTTTTGTTTATTGCCAATAGGCAATTTATGAATATTTTAAAGGTGTGTTGAATTTACTAAATGTTTGCTGTTTGTGCACCTAAACCCTCTAAAGTAAATTGGCTTGATTTCTTTCAAAAGCACAGGAAAAAGGCCATTAGCAACACTACAAGAGATGACCTTAAAATTTGCAAGGAATTAGTAAAAACTTACAAGAATATTACCAGAGAAAAAAGAATTAAAGTAAAAGGAAAAAAAAGCTAGATAAAATAATATATATTCCTACTGTGACATAATTTTAAATATATAATTCTCTATTTTTGGGCTTTTTACACATTTTAATAATTCCTTCAATTTGCAGAACATTCATGCAAAATTGCTGATTACCTTTTTTGTAAATAAAAAATCAAACCAGTTTGTTCAGGTTTTAACATTTTTAAATGCTTGTGTAAGGTATTTTAATGCAGCACAATATAACTAATGTCAATCCAGGTTTCATAGGGTTAACTGCAGTTGAGTATTACAATTATAGCTCCTTAAGCTATTTTTCTTTGTGTGTTTGTTTTTTGATATGAGTGATATCAAGTTGTGATTTGAAGCACTGAGTTCATTTTATTATCTGTATTTTCTAGTTGATAGAATAAACATAGCCATTGGAGGAGATCCCAGAGATTTGGAAACTATGTCAGAGAGAACCATTATCCGGTACTGGATGGCGAGCCCAGCCCGAGTGAGTCTGAACCTGTTACTGCAGTGAGGACGCTGTGAACTGAACACCTACAGTATGTCAAGCACGGTAGGACTGAACTGTACACACACGCATACAGCTCTGAGGGAGAATTCAGGATTAAAGATTCAAAAAACTTTGTCTATCATATGGTGACAGAAAATTGCCTTTAGTTAGCGGCTCAAACAACATTTAAAAAAGCACTCACGTCCAATCACACAGCAGTTCCATAGACCTGGGTCTTAAATATGTTTATATTTTGAGGTGCACAGTTTATTTTTTTAAGTTTCTTATTTTATAAGTGAATCTGTGAATACATTTTCATTGCAATTTGAACTTACCTGTTGAACTTACCTTGGGAATTCAACTCATTTATCACTTTTTCTAAGCATTCAGTATATGCAAACAATTTCTATATTTGAGTCCTGTGTTTCTGTCCCCTATGGTTTTCTGTCCTCTTGGCTCTCGATGTAGTTTTTTGAGTGTGCTCCAGTCTTTACATGAACCTGTAACATCCCTTTTCTGTGCTCGGTGGTAATACATACTGGCTACAATAGTAACGTTTATTGCCTAAACCAGACTTTCGTAACGGTACGTTGATTACATGACTGTATGTTAAGGACGCAGTGTCATCCGAAGGGATGGGTATCGTTTAGATTTTAACGGTACTACTAGTCTTACCGATACTGCTCATCAATCCAGTAGTATAACAGTACTCTTATTGGTTCTTTTTGGTGTTTTTAAGGGGAAAAATGAAGAAAAATTCAGAATTGACATTGCTTTAGTTTCTATTTATGCAACAAGAGTATATAAATTAACATTCAGCAATAGCATTGTTTTGTACAAATCACTACTATAGACTCTAACATACCTGAGGTGGATGGGGTAACGGGAGGTGAAGTTTTACCTCGATGGTCAAAAACGGTGCATTTAAGTCAGATGTTTTGAAAGATTGCTCGTGTTTTCGGCCTTACGTGCAAGAGTTGTTGCACTTGTGGCACGTCTGAGAAGTGTAAGCAGGGCTTGTGTGTGTGTGTGTGTGTGTGTGTGTGTGCATGTGAGTGTGACAGAGTGGCACAGCTGACCCCGCCCCTCGCACATGCAGCAGGCTGCCAGGCTCTGACACACAGAACTCTCCTTCAGACTAAAGAGCAAAAATGCATCATAGACAAATGTCTTACTCCTTTTGTAGATTAGAAACAGAGTGGGTGAGATAAAAACTGTAAAAGATAATGTTTATGTAACCAAAATAATTAATCAATAGCAGTACCTTTAACGTCACAGCTCATCAATACTCCAATCTTTAATAATTTGGCCCTGGTGCCCGTTTAAAACTGGATTTCGGTATCCACCCCTAGTCATCTGTGAGGCGCTAATTTGTATGATATCATACAAACTGTTGTATTAGAATATGTTGATTGGCTATACCCTGACATTTTAACCCTAACTCTAACCAGTCTCGCTCCACAATCAGGAGCACAGCAGAGTGGGCCATTCCTTCTCTGTCGTAGCAAACTCAAATTTTCCAGCCTCACAGAGAAGCTAACCGTGAGTTACCACAAGCAGCAATGACACATTCATCTCAAAGTCATCAGTTAACACGCTCCCTTGATAAACTGAAACACTAGCGATGTCTATGGCAGCAAGCTATTAAACATCAGAAAGGATCAGAAGTTTCCATTAACAGTAGTTCTTAGCAAATGTAACTTAAGCAGAAGTAAATAATGCCTTTTTAAAGGATTATCTTCAGCAGTGGATTAACTCACGTTTGGTGCTCCAGTGAACATTTACAGCAGCAGGACATCATGTTGGATTGACTCAAAATAAACTACAGTGTTCATTAAGGGACATCCGGTGCAACTATGTGACTCATTGATTTGTTTTTAATAGTTTTTGAACAGGGGAGATCTATAGCACAGAGGAATAAGATGCACCGTATCAGGCTACAGCTACACAGGCTATATGTGTTAGTGCTATAAATTTCCTGTGTTTTGGTTTTTCCGTGGGATAAAACTATTGAATATCACCCGACTTATCCTTAAAGCCCGTTGAGTTTGTTATGCATAAATCCTTTTAATGATCAATATATCTTTTTGTTCTTTGCTGGCAAAAGCCAACATATTTGCGCTCCTTTCTGAATTTATGTCTCACCATTACTTTTCCTGAATCTCAACTGGAGACTAAAAACGCCCTCAGGGCCGCGAGCGTGAAAACAGCAAGGTCAGTATTTACTCTGGCGTTGGTAATATAAAGCTCATCTCAGCACTAGTGTCTCCAATTACGAGAGACCACTGGGCTGGCTGCTCTTCCTTAATAGCTTCCCTCATATCTGACACTCTTCATTTCACCTAATGAGAGTCTTCAAGATGTGAATAAAGGTATGCATATGATTTGGTACAAGGGCTGAAAATGAGATATGCCTCGGGGCTCACTTCAAACAAGACAAAAAATTACAGCTCAAGAGAAACTCTGTGGCTTCAAACCAGACATCTGTTCTTCGTCCCTCATTGGGGGCTGAAAGGAAGCAGCCCGGGCCTCGGTGCCAAGGAGCCTCTTGTCTAAATCTTTGCCAACTTATTTGTCACCGCGGCCTCATTGACTAGAGAAACAGCCAGCCACTCAGCCTAATGGCACGGTCATCTGTCGGTTCATCTCACAACTCGCAGCTAAAACCTTATGACACAGAACATCAGAGAGGAGTGCAGGAGGGAGACGGAGGGGAGTGAAACCGAACCCCCCAACTGGATTCACTCCTTGCTGTTAACACCGTAAAGTCGCCCAAAGTTTATTGCCTGTCCATTTGCAAGCAATCCAAAGAGAGGCTTTACTCTCCCAGGAAGCCTCAGAAAGCTCTTTAACTGCCTGACCTTCCTGTGTTTTTATGGAGCCGGGGAGCAATTTAACATGTTTTAGTTTCTCTGCTTCACCAAGCTAAGATGCAAGAAAGTGATATGAGGCAGGAAATCAGCATCAGCTATCTGACCACGGAGAAGGTCGCCATGCCTGCTACGCATATCTGCCCGAAACATCTCGACCCTTATTCGTCAGCAGCCCAGCCGGCCTCATGGAAGTCTGTCCAGCTGAAGTTTATCATAAACTGGGTTTAAAATGCATTATGCAATTACGTTGAAATCTAAGAGGCCTGTGCACTGTAAAATAGGACAAGATGATTTTACTTGTAGGGGAAAAAAAGTCTAGGAAACTGATTGCCATGATAAATGTAGGTAAATATAATTATTCATCTTTATTCATCTTTACTTTATATCTACTTGTTAAGTTTTTTTTATCCGTGCTTTGCAAAATTGTTTCAACTTAAAAATGACAAGTTTAATTAAATTAGTCATTCTAAGTGTAAGAGTAAGTTTACTGTGCTATATATCTGTATTCTGTTGGATGGCTGATCCTCTGACTTCATCTTCGACAAAAATCCTCTTCGTCATGTTCAAGTTAAGTCAGACTAACTTGATTTACTGAGGTTGATAACACTGATAAAGAACGAGGTGATTTCACTTGTCATTTTGAACAACTTTTACAAAACTGACGTAAATACAGCTAATTTTTAAGTAAACTTAACACTGAGATATAAAGTAAACATACAATTAAAAATGAATAGTTATATTTACGTATCTTATTCAAAGCATTTGGTTTGCAAGAATTTTCGAAGTAAGATCAGCTCGTCAGATTTTACAGTGTAATAGAGATATTTAAGTACACAATGAAGCTGGGGGCTGCTGGAGACATCTGACTGCGTCAACAATACACAGGGTCAAAGAAAAGAAGTCTCCAGAAGCCCGCTGACTCCTGAATAAAGAGACTGTCATGCAGCCACAGCTCCAGTTTATCTTTTAATTAACATCTCATACACCAAGACAAACACGGCATCAATAATGCAACAGTAACATGCTACAATATTAATGTCAGATGAAATGAGGTAATTAGACGAGGGGAACTATTTTAAGCACATGTCCGCCCCGGCTCGCAACGAGATATTCAGTCAAAAGAAAGAAGAAAAATAGAGCCGTGAGAAGAGGGAGAGCAGCTGATGCCATGTGTGACTGCGGCCAAACGGGAGGGGACAGAGGGCCAACATTTTGTTTGTCAGGACGAACAAATGGTGACAAACGATGGCAAATTGGAGTGAAGGCCCCCCGCTGAGCTATGGTCTGCCCAGTTGGGGTCCCAGTGGAACAGAGGTGCTAGCTCGGGAGAAGAAAGTGTATAAAGTTATCGAAATGTAATAAAGTTGGAGGCGTGGTGTGCATACACACACAATGAGGAGACGCCAGAGAAAGGAGGCTTTGGGAGAGTGGGAGACGACACACACACAAAGGCTCCCTGATTATCTAATCCAATGTCTCACATGAAAGAGTTGAGCCTCTGCCGGGGACTAAAACAGCATTTGGCTTAATCCTATAAATCTATATGATAGAGACAGATGGAAAGTAAGTTCTCTGTGTCTCTGGGAAAAAAAAAAATCACCCGCACCTTGTACCCCCGATTTTCGTTTTTGCGGGGTGAAGTGAAAGTGAAGAACCACAACAGGCTCTAAATAGAATCCAGGGGCCAGCTCCAGCCATGTACAAAAAGGTGTATATCATTTAATTGGCTGGATAAGACAACGATTTTTAATTTCCCTTGAGATCTGGGTTGCCAACTTTTGTTTTTACACCGCAGAGAAGAAGAAGTGCACTCAGAGCAGTGCCAGGAATTTACAATGTTCTCTTTTCCACGGGCAATGCTGTGTTTTTTTTCCCCTCCTCGGAGAGCACCACAGATATTGGATTAATTATGCAGATGTTTGACTATCAACCCAGATAAAAGACTCTTACTAGTCTGTGAACTTTAGCTCGTCTATGCTCTGTCTCCTAAGACCTATCATGGCATATGCTCTGGCACAGTGGACACAGCTTTTTCCTCTCTCTCTGCTTCTCCTTCCTCCCTCCTCCACACAGACAGGCCATTGTGTGCGGGCACAGATGAGATTTGCATGCATGTTAGACTGGATTACACATGCAGGCTCTGGGAACCTGGACCCCTGTGGTCTCCCTTCACTGTTTGGCCCCCGAAAACCGGCAAAGCTCTCCTTTCAATCTACAACTTCAAACAAATCTTACAGCTTAATTGGCTCAGGAAAAATCAGAGGTTACATTCCTAGATTTTTGGAGAGCGGGAGAAAAAGTTTCAGAGTTTCTTCGCAGCTGGTTTCAAAATCAATCTCATTGAGTTTTACATCCACCAGCGGTCAGATTCATAACTTGGGGAGATGAAAGTGCACGAATGGGTTAATCCTGTAAGTGATATGCATAATGAGAAACTTAATCCTTGATCTGAAGACGCCGTGTGTCTAAGAGGGTGGAGATTGCAGATAAGAGCAGCCAAATCTCCTTAAAAATAGCCAACATCAATCTGCCGGGAGATGCAACAAACATTTGATGAATTTTAATTTCACATGTCAATACTCTCCTTGATCATGTTCGCAAGTGCCTTTTTTCGGTCAAGCCTCTCCATCATCCGTCAGAGTATTTTTAGTACGTCTGTTGACAACGAAATAGCGCCCAAAGTGCCTGAAAACAGACAATAAAAACATTTCATCTCAAAGCACTTGTGTGTCATTACATTTATTCATATGAGCATTAAAGTAAATTGTCAAATGCTGTCTTCTTTAAGCAGCTAAGCCCCGTCGAGCCTCTCCACTCAGCAGGATTATAAATGAGATAGGATTTAATATTGATCCCCATCTGACCTCCTATGAAGTTCTCATCATTTTTGTAATATTCTTCACACACACTGTTAATGGGATCAATGGGCTCCCACATGTCCGTGTGCAGATAAACCCTGACCTTATCGCTGTCAGACAACAAGCGTGACCGCGCCTTCAAAGGAGGGTGAAATGAAACGTGAGGATTAGTTGTTTACTTGATATGTTTACGGAGAGAGTATTTCTTCATGCAGCAGGTTGGACGGGCCTGCATCCACCCATGAAAATAAGTTTGAACACTATTACATTTTGGTTCCATAGCACATTGAGCTTTGCTGAGTAACGCCACCTTCAAAGGGCCAGACCGTGAAATATTGGATAATTTTACCTCACACTGGAACGAAACCGGTTGATGAGCAAATTTACTGTCTGCTCTGAGGCTCTCTGCTGCTGCTGCTGCAGGAAAAAAAAACCTTTCTCCCTTTGCACAGCAACACCAGGTTCATAAGCAAGCCACATACCTAAATGAGGCTGATAATTATCTGAATATATTTCCATTGCTATTACAATGGGCTGCAATCAATGAGCGAGGCTGCCTTAAACTCGTGTATGTCCCAAAGGCATTAATTTCACTGAGGCATATGAGTATGGGGGAGGATGGTTGGTGTGGGTGGAGGCAATTGATTCAATGTATCAGAGGCAATGCCAGACGAATACAAACACACAGCCATGGGAGCTATAAGAAATGCAGAAGGGGGGTGGGGGGGCTACCTGTGAGACTGTACACATATGCAAACCCCCGAGGCCGTCACATGTGATAAATCAAATCATTTGCCTTCCAGCCAGCCAGTCCTGTTTTTGAATCTCAAGCTGCTTACGAGAAAGGGGACATGAAAAATTGTGATTCATCGATACCGAGCCACAAGCGAGCTGTCCCCTCTCTCTTTTCCCGCTCCCCTGTCAGCTCATTAGTCGCCCGTCTCTGTATTGCTATAAGGTGTGGATTCACAGTATTATGCCAGCTCACACACAGAATGCTGTGAATTAAATGAACAAAAACTTAATAATTGCATAATTGGTGGCAAATTTCCCTCTCTCTATGTCTGAGAGACAGGCCTCTTGTCAAACACACACACACACACACACACACACACACACACACACACACACACACACACACACACACACACACACACACACACACACACAATATTGGACTTGAGCCAAACCCTGGCAATGACATTCAGAAGTCGGGTTCTTAAAGGGACACTTTGCTGATTTTCAACCAGCTTTGTGTCGTAACAGTAAGGGTAGTTTCCTCCCGTCTCTTCTGCTCGTCTCTCGGCTCAAATCCGCTGCTGTTTTTCGCTGGCTGTAGAGCTGTTGCTTGAACTACAGATTGTACTTCTGCATTTTTGTATTCCTGCCAAGCCCCCAGGAACAGCGCCGGGATTTAAAGCCAATTTTGAATAGTGGCCAAAAGTGGAATTACATCATCTTGGTCCGTCACATGTTGCCATGGGGCCCAAAAAGACTTTTCCCGTGGACTTATGCGGTGAAAGAGATGTCTGTAAATCAGGGGGTACATTATTTTGAACATCAGAACCTGAGAAATTGCTCTTTTCACTATCTAGATTTGATCCATTTGGTCCCATAACATTTCAAAAGTCTAGAAGAGCTGAAAGGTTAAGTAATTTTGTCCCTGTTCAAGTTATCTGAGTGCTAACCGAGAAGTTAGCCATTTGGCCGCACTCAGCAGCCCTAAGCTTCTAGTTTGCTAATTTGCAATTCTGAAGATCCTATAGGGCAGTTAAATGCCCTACTGTGGAAAAAAAGCTTTTTTGGCTTCATGTGCTACTGAGAAATTTTCATAGAAATGAACTAGGCACTGCTGTTTAAGGTTTGTCTACACTATTGCCGGAACATTTTAGTGCACTATTTGGTTGTAATACGAGAATTTGTGAGTGTGCGCCATAATGATTTTTGTATTGTAAAATCGGAAGCTGAAAATGGTAAAACTCTGCAGCCCTGAGCAGATATTAATAAAGATAATGTAACTGCATTTCCTAGTTCTTGCATTAAGTGTTTTCAGAAACTGGGTTTATCCTTTCACTATAATTTAGGATGTTTGTTAGCAGCCAGCAGCCATATTGTTTCGTGGAAAAACGCTCAAGCTTGCATCAAGCTTCCACGGGAACGTTTATTGGTCCGTTGTGGCGCAGTGCATTGTGGTAGATTTTGTATCTCTGAAAAGCAAATGCTAAAGCCCCTTTTCCTCTGTTTCCTCTGTTCATGTTGCACCAATTTCGAAAGTATTTGCATCTTTCTCCTGCATACACAGCCCCATGAAAAGACCATCTTTCCAGCAGTAAAATACCTCTTTAAGTAAGCTACAGTAACAGTGAAACAGTAAATCTCTGACCAAGCTGGCAAGAAACCAACCGCTGACGTCTATTTAAAGGAATTTTTAATGAATTGCCTCCGCTGTAGAAACAAAATTACACCCTGAATAAATATATTCCTGTGAAATTAAATATCTTAATACATGATTTGTGGGGATAAATCTTCCCGCACAAAGTGTGGATGGCACAGGGGAGGGAAAAAAAGTGAATCATGTAATATTGCTGGCCTGATTTCACCCTCCCCTTCATATTTTTCACCAGACGATAACTCATCTATCATCTACGACCCATTAACAAGCGTCCTCAGTCCGGTTACAGTAATGCCATCAGGAAGAGAAGAGCCACTCTCTGCCCCTCTCCCGCCGCTAACATAATTGTTACACGCTGGCTCCAGTCAAATGCTGTTTTCCTCATTGTGACCAATTACCTTTATCTTTGTTAGATGACAGCGTCAATTTGCTCTCATAGCTGGTCAATGCAAAAAAGGGAAAACAGACCCAGATGAATTTCCCTTTGTAGGAAAGTGGATATGTTTTAATAATCATCAACTGCATGAATTGAGGTTAAAGGCAGAAAAAAAACACACCCTATAAATCGATTTTTTTTCCCCCAAGATTCAGGCCATGTGATAATGCATCAATCAAAAAATTGATTGCTTCCATACCCAGCCCCCCCTTATTCCTCCTCAGGTCAGCAATGTGTCACATGAGGCGATGAAACAAGAAAATTCAGTTTTCTATGAGAAACTTGATAATAAAACATTTTCATACTTTTTCTTTTTTTTTTCTTTTTTTTTTTTTTTTTTACAATTGAGCCTATTTCCATCAAAGCAGTTCCTTTTGGTCATGTGAAATAATTTTAAGTAAATAATTCAAGTAATTTAACTTGGTTATTTGGTGCGTAAGAATAAACACAGTGAAAAAGTATAAAGATATGATATAAAATAAGAAAATTTGCAATAAAATATGAAGAAATATAAGAATACGAATAATATGTCTGCTTGTAAAGTGTCTGTTTTTAAAGTATACAAGTACAAAAACATGTCAGAGAAAGCAGGTAGTAAGGATGTGCATTAATGTAACACACATGAAACAGACTGAAATCACATATTCTGCCTCTGCATAAGAAATACAGTATATTTGTTGAGTTACATGTTTTTCTCTCCTTTTTTTCCTCCCACTCTACCCTACACATCCCTTATGCTGTTTGCACTATTATAATGGCAAATGTTTGTGGTTTGAGGAATATGCACTGAACTGAAATTTACACACTTATAACACTTTTGTTTTTGCTCTGATTTTTTTTCTATTTTTTCACAGGTTTAAGTTAAATAGCTAACACTTTTTTCATGCATAGATATATTTCTACTAAAATTTGGTCACATTTTTTAGAAAAATCTGTGTTACTTAAAAGTTCTCCTAAAGAAAATCCATCTCAAAAAGAATCCATCCACCTGACAGGTGTGGCGTATCAACGTGCTGATTTTAACAGCATATTTACTACACAGGTGTGTCTTGAGATGCTCACTGTAAAAGCCCAGTCTAAAATGTGCAGTTTTTCCTAAGCTTGTGTTAACCACATACTTTATTTCTTATTTCATCAAACCAAGAACCCATTCAATAAACCCATTGGCTTTGAGATGAGGGAGCTTGGGGCGCTAAGGACTCATTCCTGGAGCGCTCGGTTGGCTCTCTTTCCTGTAGAGGAGTTCTCACTCAAAAGTGCAACATTATTACGACTCCAGCTCCTTGTTTAATTCATCAGAAACACGTCGTCCATGTGTACAAGTCAATGGATATATATAAATGGGAGAGTGTTGGGGACAAAAATACTCTGTGCTGCCTCAGGACAACAATATGCAGAGAGACAAACCACTCAGGCTTGGTGTAATCTGCACCTCACAACAGTCGAGGAAAAGACTTGGATATAATGTAGTCCAGCGTTCACAGTTCAGTTCATTCTACAGCAGCAAACACTCCAAAAAAAGCACGTAACACTGAAAAACAGTTAAAGCTACTAAGATATTTTTACACTTTACTGAATGGCTGAAATAACGGCATGTTGCTGCTCTTCCTTGACATGGCATGAAAACAGTTAGAAAGCAGCCTCAGCCATTTATAGTAACGTGGTAGTACAATATGCAGATGCTCACACTAAGGCTCTACTACACCTTCATCTGCCAGCCCCGCCATAGTAACCAGGGTTTCCACTTTCCAATTACATAATATTATTGTATTATCTTTGGCTTTTTACTCCACAAAACACCATCTCCATAGCGACAAACTCTTGTCCGTGCCCACAGAAGTAATTGTTGCCTGCCGCATCAAATGGTAGTTCTGTGTATCTTTAAAATTTCATAACTTGTGCGTCTATGCCTACCTTTGGTATATTTAACATAAAAGCCCAAGGTCTCTGACTTTTCTATTTATGGCCTTGGGGGGTTGTGTGCCGCCTCTATAGGCTGTTACATATCCGTAACATAATTTAGTGCACCAACACAATCTTCGTATAAAAGCAGGATCATCATGATGTAGAGAAGTAGTGGTTTTTCTGGTATCACGCAGAAAAACCTTTTTACTAATTATATAATAGCATACAATCCCTCCAAAGGCCCTAAAGCATATTTTTTTCATCTAGCTTTTTACTGTGAACGAAAGGGTCCTACATGAATGCACTAGTATTATCTTGTTTTGTTTATTTCAAATCAGAGATTTTTTTTTCTTTGTTTTTCTGTGCTCTCATCACTAGTTTGAAGCAGGCAGTGATTGGTTATAAAAAAGTGATGCCCCTTTTAAACAACCTGTTCAAGGCAGAAATGTTGAACCATTTTTCCACCTTGTGGTTTGCTATAAAAGGTATGATTGTGGAGTGGGGGGGTAGAGTCGTCTCTACTTTAAGCCAGTAGCAGAGATAGTAATAGCACTGAATCAACATCTGTGTAAAAGGGACAGCTGGCAGGATGGGATGAGCAGCTAGCAGCAGTTATCAGCTAACTCAAAAATGAAGAACAGCAAACAAAAATGTCTGCAAATTGGGAAGACATTGTGTTCGAGGAGTTCCTCACCCTCCGAGCAGACAAAATCCCATATAACAGAAATAGTAAATGCTTGTTATTGCCATGTTATGTCATTGTTATTGTTTACAAAGTGCTGCCCACATGTTTGTCACACTAGATGCAGGCACTGTTGTGTTGCATGCCACATCTCTTTTGCTTCCGTAATGCCGACATGCCGTCTAAAATCACACACTAGATCCGAATGAAGCTGCTGTTGTTTAGTTCTGTGTAAAAATGCAAAGGAGGCGTAGAGAAGGGACTGCACAGAGAGCAACAATCTCTGTGTAAAAATGGCTTCTCTCCTCTGCACATTAACATTCTATCTATTAAACAGGGGTTTGGGGAAATTTGAGACATCAAAAACCTAAATTCCAGTCAGTTTTCATGTACCAATTTATGCCTTTTCTGCATCAATTTGTGGAAAAAAAAAAAGATTGGACAAAAGTCCTTTGTGGCTTCAGTGTTTTTATTGGTGGGGACAAATGCACATGTTCTTAATAGTAAGGGGTACGTGTCCCCTGTGTCCTCCCTGAAATCTACACCTGTGCTTAGTTGTGTGAATATGTAATGTTATAGAAGATCAGGTAACTGAAGGTTTTAATGCCTCTGAAATGGTTGCAGCTCTTTAGCTGTTGTATAGGAGTTTCTTTAAGAACACAAGACCACAGGAATCATGCTGGAAAAGCGAGCTTGTTCAAAGAGCGTAAATTCAGGCTTGACCTGTTTTTTTTTTTGCACCCTGTTATCTCCCTCAAAATGTCAAGTACCTGAGTACGCAGATCAGGGCATGAAAGTACTTATATATATTATGTCCTTGAGTCCCAAAGATTAAAATTTCCATTTCAGGCGAAAAGCCTCTGGAAAGCCAAACATCACATGCTGAGTGGAGAAAACTGGAAAAGGTTACTGAGCCTTATCTGCAATTATGCAAAAACACAGAGATTGGCCAAACCCATGTTCATTGGTACAAAGAGAATCCACAATGCCTTGATGTTGCTCACAGAGCTGTGTGTAGCATACAGCACATCCTAGAGGAGAATATAGGCAAGAACAGCTGACTATACACAAGTCACACCTTGTCATGTTTTAAATTATGAATACAGGCAATTAAACTTTAAATCCCCCCCATAGTAAAACGATAGAGATGGCTAATTAACAAGTGCTTTTTAAATTTGGTTTTTAATGCAGGAGCTTCTCATTTGCACATTAGATATAGAGGAACGCTTTCAGATAACATCTCCCTTCTTCAGTCACATCCAAGGCTTTGTATTAACACTAAAAAAAACACAGTTTTACTCAACACTGCAAATATCCAGAAATCTCTAAAGCTCCACTTTATTTGACCCTCTTCTTCTATGAGCTGCACTGACATGGAGCTGCTAAGATGTTGACAACTCCACTTGTGCACCCATTGTGTCAACTGTTTTCATTTTCAGCTAGCTTTTTTGTGAGGAAGAAAGACTCAGGATAAGAAATGAAAAATTTGGTACATGGGTCACATGGAAAAAAACCCTACTCTCTTTATCTTTTCATCAACACCTGGGAATATAAATAGTTCAGTTTAAAAATAATGGCTTTCATCTTCAATTACACCTCTGAATATTCAATATGAGAGCAATGGTGCCCCCTTGTGTAAAGTATAATTAATAGTTTGATAGTGATATGCATCATAAGGTAGATTCAAATAAAATCTGATAACAGGGACTGTGCAACGCTTTCAAACATTTAGTTTTTTTACCTGTGTGATCACCTCTATGGCAGGCTCTGAGGTACAGTAGGTGTTTTCAACATTTTTTATTCCACGCTCATACAGTTTCCTCTGCAGTAAACTTGTATTGATTCTCTCAGAAGTGAAGGGCACTCCTCTGTCCATCTTTAGCCTCTCGGGCTCTTCAGACAGGCTGCAGCTCTATCCTCCGCTGTCAGAGCTCTGGGCGCACTGCACCGCCCTCGGCTCAGCAAGGCGGTCGTAGGACAGCACTGTCATAACCTGCAAAAATGTATAGTGAGATCAGCCTTTAGAGAGAGGAGAGCAATAAGTGGAGGCTATTGCAGCCATATATGTGCTGAGTTAAGGGTTTTACTCACAAGTGGCTGCTTTTTTTCAGTTTGGGTATATGAATAGATTAAAATAGAAAAGGGACATACAGGGTGGGGAAGAAACGAAGAATCACGAGGTGAAAGCACGGCAAACAAGAAGAATAGCTAAGCATTTGGGGCAATTCACTTTCACTTTCTTAGAATATGTAAGTTAGATATGAAGATTGGCGTCACTCTTGTCTGTACGGCCTGCCTTACTCTGCCTCTGCCTCTTACCCTGATATTCTTTCCCTAATCAGTCCCTTTCTTGCCTAACTGAAACAAGTACTGGCCAGCCACAGAGAGTAGGGTAGTTCATTTCTTTGCTATCCTAGAATTTGCAAATTTGTGTACAGTAAACATAAAGCTACAGCCAGTTAGAACAACAAATGTTATTTTTTGAATTTGTATGGATTAACCTAAGCTACCATTATTGTCAATCAGCCAAAAAGTGTAAGAACATAATGGCATATTGGATATCGGCAAAAATACAATACTGTGCATCACTAGATTAAACAAAATAAAATATGTGAGTGAACTTTAGTGGTGCAGGTGGATGGATTTTAAATATGAAGCTAGGATACACACACAGCCATAACCCAAAGGGATTGTTCCTGTAAGCAGTGGTAGCTACTGTTTTCATAGCCTACCTGCAGAGAGCATTGTTCCTACATCTCCCATTTAACACCAGATCGTTCTGTATTGAAGTGGGAAGTGGTTTGTCCTGTATTTTTGTGCAGAGCTTATTCTAATGCTTACACACTTGCACGTTTTCACACGTTTGGAATGACATGATAAAATAATGAAAAGCAGAAGAATTTTGAGTCCAGAGAATTATTAAATCAGAATGACACCTAGAATGACAGGTCTGTCACTCAGCGTCAGTATAAGGTATCCCCGTCTATCCCTGTCTGACTGCATTCTCAACCTACAGGAGAAAATTGCCCGTTATAAAATAAACTCAGCAGCAAACCTTTTAATTCATCTTAGAGGTAGAGTATGTGTAACTGATTTGCCGTACCTCTTTCATATCATATAAAAATGACTGCCCAAACTTATTTAATATACTGCTACTTTACATTACTGATATTACTGAGGTATGCTGCAAAATTCAGAAGTATGTTTCACTCAGTTGAACTTCAGTTTGATAAATAAGCAATTATAAAATGTCTAAACTGCATCGTTAAGGCAGACAGGGCAGCTTTAGCTGGGGAACATCGTGTTAACTTCATTTACATGGAGCTAAAATTGGTGCTGAATTATGTTAAATGTTGGACGAACGTGTTAGTGTCTGTTTATGAGTTGTAAGAAATCATAAAATCTTTTAGAAGGAGTAGATGTTTACAGTAAGCCAGCTCGGGCTCTGTGAAATTTACCAACACACCTGGTTAAAAAGGTAAACAACCGATGCTTTGAGATGGCTGTCAGAGGTATGATCACATTATCTCACATTATCCAGTCTGAGGAGCATCAGGTGATGTGTGCCATTTCTCAGTAGTTTTGGGAAAGAGGATGAGTGTACTGTTAAACCGTTTCCACAGGAAAACACCAGCTCTGGGTCGGTAATGGAAGTTGCGTCCATAATGAACTCATGGTATCATTGGGGCGAGGAATAAGGTGGACAGGCTACGAGCATGACTTAATCGGGAGGTGAAGGAGACGCTAGTGATGCGCAGACAAGATATCTGCCAAGCTGCAGATGCAATGTCTTGTCAAGCACCCTATGTTGTGTTTTTCCCTGTTTTCATTCTTAAGATTTATTTCCTGTTTTACTCTGTTACCCTGTCACCCCTCCTCTTGTTTCAGATTCCCACTTCTTGCCCTTGTGTGTTTCCCATTTCTGTGATTGTCTGACTCGCCCCGATGTGTTTCACCTGTGTCCAATTATCGCTGCCTCCTTTAGTCAGTGTGCTCCATGCTCCCTGAGCCAGTTTGTCTATGTACCTCATGTCAAGTGTTTCAGCAGTTACTGGTGTTAGTGTCCCTGATTTTCTAGATCCGTGCTCATGTTTTTGACCCTGTCATTTGCGTAGGTGTTTTTGTATTGTCTACAATTGTGTCCGCCTGCCTGCGTACCAAACCCTTTTGTGAAGTAAGACTTTTGATTATCCGACTGAACTGTCTCTCAAGTCATGCACTTGAGTCCTGCACCTCTGTGAACAAGTCTTGGCAACCAGTTGTAATTTAGCAAGTCATCACTGCATTTCCAGCAGCTTTTAAGCTGTGTTTAGCAACCCATTGCTGTGTTTCCACCATGGAAAGTGCCACATAAAGCTGTTCTTTTTTTTACAGAGACATTGCTGCATTTCTACTCAGGATTGTACCACAAAAAAGCGAGTATGTTAAGCTAAAACATGTTCTTTCCCCAACCATCCCTAAGCATTTTTTGGGTCCAGACTAACTACGGCATAGTTAAAACAGAGTTTCAACTTGTAATGTATGTGTGATTTGCAGAATCTACAATGCCAACTTGTTTCTTTAGCGCTTGGGTTTAACTATAACATGTTAAAGAGTGAGCTTTAGGTACTGGTAATAAGATTTTAAATAAGAAGCTACAATAAGAAGTTGCTTAACCTAGCGCAAAGACTGGAAACAGAGAAAAAAACAGCCTGGCTAAAAATTCTCACACCAGCACCTCTAAAGCTAACTAATTAACATATTTTATTTTGTTTGTAATCCTAAAAAACGTCCTTTGGATAGAGCCAGGCTTGCTTTATACCCGTGTTTCCAGTCTTCATGCTAAGCTAACCAGCTGCTGGCTCATAGTTGCCATAGAAACATTGTATCAATTTCCACATGTCACTCTTGGCGAGAAAGTGAACTCTTTAATTTATCATGTTACCAGTTTTCTGATGTCATTATACTCAGATGAGCTGTGCTGTACTTACAGTGATCATTACGAGGAGAGCTAGCATCATGCCCAGCATTATGTACAAGTTAGTGGTCAGTCCTCCAGCCCACAAAGGACCCAAGATGGTGGCCAGGCCCCCAACTGAGCGTCTGACACCCTGGCTGAATCCTTTTGGTGAGGAATTGCAAAAGAATAAAAAGGTTATTTATTTCAAGTGCAAACACAAAAATATGGCTACAGCACGTACAAGTATGACTGTTTCTTTGCATCACATATGCTGTGCAGCAATCTGTTGCTTTAATCTGTTCAATCGTGCAAACAGTGACTGTAAAACAAGCCAACCTTGTGTTTTCTCTGCAGTGACTTTAGAGAAGAGAGACACCTGAGACACGGCCACGAAGGGAAGCCCCAGCAGCTGCAGAAACACTCCGACGATGAAGGCCGACAGCTCCCATCCATATCCACCTGGCAGGGGTGGACAGATAATACCCTGGTATTTCTGAATTATAGTAGTTTGCCCCTATATTATGTATACGAAGCATATATTTAAACACTGTCATTTAACACCAACTTTCATGTACATAAATTAATATATAAGTAGTTCTTGTAGCTATTGTAATTTTTGTTGCTTTTTATTTCTGATTATTTCTGTGGTGGTAAGGATTCAAAGTGTGTGTCAGATCGTACTTCAGTTATCCATCCCTTCTTCTCTCCATTTTTAAGTCCCTTCCACAAATGGGTTGGCACCACCACCAGAGATAGCTCTATCTGAAAACTAAACCACTGCCAAGCTGGCAGCCACTAGATATTTGTTCTCTGCTGCTTTGCACCATGCACATGTTTGTGTGAGTGTGTGCCCACTCAAACTGTTGGATGTCCCTGCATAAGCTGAAAGTCTGTAATCTTACAATCAAAACGCAATTTCACCCAATCAAACATGTCTCGTAGTGGTCCAAGAGAAAAGGATGTATTTTCCTTCAGGTATCTGCCTTTAAGGTTGTGTTTCTTTCTTTGGGTCTTTTAAGCGTAACTGTAACGAATAGCAAACAAAAGTAGGATATGCTTTAACAAAAAGCATTTTTGTCTAATTAGATTACTGTAATCCTTTTATATGTACTCAGGCACTCCCCAGCTCCAGCACCTGTCACTTGTAATCAGAGCGATAAATGTGACGAGCTGCAACAGACGCGGGCCAACATGAACATACAGGATCCAGCTTGCCTGTGTGATCTCCTGCTGGCCTGCCAGAGTCTGAATGATATCATTTACGGGGCACATTCAATTCAGCCAGAGTGTAACCCAATATGCACACCACACCAACAACAGTCGCTCAGAGATGATTTGGCACAGAACGCAAGGCATTTTTGTGCGCCTTTGCATTCGTGTTTGTATGTTTTCCCGGACAGGTTAGCACCTCGGGGGTTGCAGAGGAAGATGAGGCACCAGATACAAGCGGTGCAGCAGATGACCAGGCCCACGGCCAGCACGGCGCGGTCCGCCACCTTCCTGCTCAGCCAGCGCACGAACAAGAAGCCCAGGATGACCTCCACCCCGCACAGGCTGTACATCAGGCTGTTGCCCAGCTCGCCAAAGCTGAAGAGGCGCTGCGTCAGAGGAGTCACCATGGTCTGGGGGATTTTAAGAAAGATGTTCACAAGGTCAGACAAAGAGATTCAGTCGGATTTAGAGGAGGAGATTCTTATTAGAGCTGAAACGAGCACCTTTTAAGTCCTTCAAAGACTGGCTTTCAGTCCAGATCAAAAGAACTGTTCTGTTTTGATATTGAAATGATTGTATAATCCAGGTCGGCACTGTGCGACTATTCAGTCGCAACAGTTTAATGAGAGGAGGAAAAGGGCCTCTTCATGTTTATGTGTGGGACATAGAGACTGATTATGTGCACTTGTTACATCAGTTTTACTCCGAGTGTTAAGCGATTCTTGATTATTTTCTCAAAGTAACAGCGCAGGTCTTTCCAGGTAAGGCTCAGATTGATGCCGTTTCTATGAAACTCGGAGTAAAATAGTGTGACACTGTGTGAAATGCTTGGAAACCCTGGCTGATGGATCTCAACGGTAGCTGCTCTTACCTCCAGCGCTGTCTGATTGAAGAGAGTGATGAACTGAGCCGTGAGGAGAACAACCACCTCCTCTCTCAGGAACTCTGCAGTGGAAGACAGACAGAGAGAGAGAGAGATCGAAATAAAAAGCCAAAGAGAAAATCATAAAACAAGCTCAAGTGGTATCATTGATTTGAAGGTTTCAGCTGGCAAGTTGAGATAAAGAAGTTTAAAGAGAAAAGAAAACTTATTAATTTGAGAGTAATCTTAAAGGGGTAGTTTGGATTTTTCAGTGGGGTTGTATAAGGTGCTCTTCCATTCTCAGTACAGCATACAAATAAACTGATGTTGTTGTTGTTGTTGTTGTTTGTTTTTAGGTGTCTAAAATACTTTTTGCTGCCACCTTCATCCACAGAAGTGCATTGCTTAGCTTCAGTGTCCGCGCTCCTTTCTGCTTCTCCAAAGAGGTGTTGCACTGACCACCATCTGCTGTAGGTACTACACTGACTATGCATAACCATCTCATACAGCCCTCCTTTAAAACATCCAAATTATCCCTTTAAGCCTGAAAGAGGCTGATGAATCTGGCGAGTTGCTTCTTCAGTCCAATAAACTGTCTTTTTTCTAGAGATAGCCTCAGTGAGAGTTCTTATGTCCAAAACATGAAACACAAGAAAAGAAAAAAAAGATTTTAATAAATTCCAAAATTCTGATACCAGCTTTTCCTGGAACCAAAACTCCCTTATGGACTTGGAGAGGAGGTAAAATGAGCTGGGCTTGCTGCTAAATTTGGAAGTCTGTGCCAGATGGCTGCAGGAAGGGCTTGATATTACAGCGTGTGATCTACTGTGGTTCAGTTCTCTGTGTTCAGGGTTTTTACTATCATTTATATGACTTTATTTCTATAAACTGCTGCATATACAGAATGAACTGTACGTGTAGTATACGTATTCATAGTTTGCATGTATTTTAATGTTTTTGTGTGAGTGTGAGTTCACAAGTTTATGTAGCTATATTTAAGTTGATGGATTTAAACATTATCTTAAGGCTTTAAATGGGCTATCAGGAGATTCACTGTTGAATCTCCATGCAGTTTGGGGACTTGGAAGAGAGAGCCTTTAAAAAGTCAGCCACCTGTATATGAATATGTGTGTGAATGGGTAAATATGGCATGTAATGTAAAGGCTCTTTAAGTGGACATATGGCTAGAAAGTCCATTAATCATTATCATCATTATTAATATAGTATTAAAATAGACTAGCACCAGAGGTCTGTTCTGTTAATTATCTGATATTATTATCCCTACAGTGTCAAAATGGGAGCAAAGTTTTACAATATTACATTTGTCCAATTCAGTATCCAAACTAAAATAAAAATATTAGGAAAAGAAAGTCCAAAATGTGTTTTTTTTTTAAAAAAAAATAAAAAAATATTCTGAACCTGCCCTTGACCTAAATGCTTTTTCTTGAATTCTGGTGACCTCAGAGGTGTCACCAAATGAACCAGCATCCCCAATTTAGTTGAAATGACATGTAAGATGATAACTTTAAACCTTTCACGGTTCCCAGAAGTCAAATCTGACTTCCCTCCACATCTGGAAATAAACAATTGTAGTATGCCCTAACTATATTAGAAATGTCATGTTTTTTTTCAAGAAGTGCGCCATTTTCACAATATTTGGAGTTTATCCACTGCTCTATATAGCAAAGACAGAGATATCCAAATTTTCTGGATCCTACAACTTCCATGATGCAACTTGTCTTTCAGTAAAGCTTTCCAACCAGGTAAACACCCACATCTTTTACTCCGTCACCCCAATTATAAGTCTTCAAGATCCAAGAGCCAAGATCCTGTGAGAGCCATTTCCAGCAAGCCTTTATAATTTCCAATTTTTTGTGAGTCACTTTAATGCATCACCTGATCTAGTGTCTCAGGGTCTTCTCATTAAAGGCAGGTGTACCGAATTTGTTGAGCAAGGAAAAAGCCAAGAGGGTACAATCTACAGCTGCTGTGTGTTTGGTTAAATTTTAGTTTTATTGTTTGATACATTTGTTTACTGCCCCATTCATTTAAATGTATTTTCTGCAAAGGCCTGTTTATGTTGGGGAAATGATTTTTATTTATTTATTTATTTTTTTTAAGCCTCGTCCAGCAACTCTCCACACATCCTGCAAATCAACTGGCACCCGGAGCACCCTGGATCATCAAACAAAAGGGTGAGTACAACAACATACAGCGAGTTCATCATATTTACCATTTACAAACTTGTTTAGAGGCTGCAGTCACCACTTTAATGACATCAAGCATCATTGTTTAGTCTATAAAGTGAACAAGAGAAATGTTAAAAAAAAATTGTTTCCGAAGAGTTGCATCCTGTGAGATTTTAGCAAACTAAGAAGTTTAGTGTAAGCTACATTGTGCAAAATGAATAACCTTGGGTACAACATCAAGTTTGATGTATGCATACTGTACGTTGCCCTCTGAATGGCAGGCTACAACGTACGTTCAACGAGGTCAATACGTAAGAACAAAACGTCATTGGCGTGCGTCATCCAGCTACGCCGCTGTAGCAGTAAGAGCAAAATTAAAACAACAAGCATGAATCAAGCCCTTGCTGTGGAGGCATTTATGCGTGCCGAAAAAAGTCTGAAGAAGTGGAGAAGGAGGAGAATGTGGCCGCAGTCATGCCAACTTGGCATGCCAATTTTGCAACAAGTGCTCAAAGTATTTATTAGCATTTACTAGCATTTAGCAGTGTCGAGCTGATCATTTCAGTCTGCATATCTGTTGGTTGGTCAGCAGACGGAGGTTGTAACAGCAGTCACACAGTGTGATGTTCATCCCAAACTTCTGACTGTAGGACCACCATTCAAGAGCCTTGACCAAAAACATAGTGATGTTTCTTTCAAGTTGGTCATCTTTCAGTCGGGACAGCCCAAAATCACACAGTGTATACCAGACTTTAGAGGCCTTCTAAGGTGTTGTCTTGAATTGTGGAGTTTTTTAAGCAGCTCTAGTCCCCCCCACCCCCACATTTATGTTCCAGACAGTAGAGTGGCGTTAACCTTTCCATCTAACACTTAATATTAGTGAATAAGCGTATCTCCCAAAATGTTTAACTCTTTCCTTTAATCCTTTATCAGTTGTTTATAAATATTTTCCTTGTTCCAAAAAACTCTTGTTCGTGATGCACAATCCCAACCAGAAATAAAAAAGACTTGATGAAAGACACAGAGAGTGAAAGAGCTGCCTGAGTTTCAAAGATTCTTCACTCATGCACAAAAAGTCTGGAAGAATCAATAATTCAAGAGAGCGAATACCAGACGCATTGTAACAGCTAACAGACACTCCTACAGTGTGTGTGCAAGAGCTGCAGACATCCTCCAGTTTTGCTCCTGCGTGAGTTTCTGGTGTTGTAGATTTTCTTCAAATCAAAAAGGGGATCAATAAGAAGGATGTTGGCCACATTTCCAATTCTGTCTCCATTTCATCCACGAGTCAACCGCAGCAAGCAAGTCAATAAAAAAAGGAAGTCTGCCATCCATCCATTTGCCACATCTTCAAAGAGTGAGAGAATCGATTTGAAGGTTTGACACACACGTACACACATACACACAGACTAACAAAGTACAGAAAAAGTTAATCAATAACGGCACACAATCACTGCCTGCATCCCATGTAAACTTACTATGACACAAATTCAATAGGACACCTGACATCATACATATACATGCACACTCTGACATAAACCAGACACACACACACAGGTCCAATCAATATACAGAGACTCTGATCCGACATGCCACACAGGATTCCTCAGAGAGACCTGTGTGTAAGTACGTGTGTGTGTGCATGCAACCAAACCAACAGTTGATAGGAGACAAGTGCATTGGCAGTGACACCTCTTCCTACCTGAACCTTACAAATAAGTCCGAGGACAGCTCACAATCATTGCACGGGACAAGCAGTCAAAACCAGCTCGCTCACCTCTGCTGGCGCTGAAGTTTTTGAAGGGGTTCGAGACCGACAGGGCACCGCGGACGGGCTGCATCTCAGATGAGGCGGAGGTCTCCAATTGGTCGGTGCTGACAGCTCTGTAGGTGTTCACCTGCTCGTCGTCGGACCCCATCAGCGGCATCTCCTCTTCGTCATCCTCGTCTCGTTTCATCTCCACCATCACTGCGCCCCCCTCTGAGCTGATGGGTGGTACATCCCAGTGCGTAGCCAGCACGACAAACTGGAGCAGCACCCACAACAGGCACATGAAGATCTGAGAGTGAAAACAGAAAATTCATTTCTGTTTACAGCATCAAAATCCAAGAAACTATCAGGAGAGATAAAGTGTTTGATTTATGGAGGAGAGTGCTCAAGACATAAAGTAACCTGGCACAGTGCGATAAAAGGACTTGCAGTGTCAAATTATGTGGAAAAATGGAAGTAGGCGTTGGAGCTTTGTTATATCTCATTTAAGCTACATCCGTTCTACAGGTATTCCAAGACTCATGAGATGGAAATAGATCGATTTGGGTTGTTACGGGCCTGAGTATTGCTGCGGGCGTTTTGTATTCTTCTTACTCAGAGAACAAAGAAGAAAACTCCAGGAGGAGAGCAGAATGTAGAGCGACTATTTCTGAAGGTTGTTTCTGTATTCATGAGGCTTTTGGAGAACCTTAGATTACTGATTATCTGGATGCTGTTACCCCAGGAGACGTGTATTTGTTCACAACAAAGGGCCCCAGTTTGAAATCACACAGCCGCAGGAACAGGTTGAACGCTGGCCCTGGAGAGACAGGAGGAAGAGCTTTAGAGATGGAGTAAAAACAGAGTGGTGTGTGGAGACTGTAGCCTCCACATCTGTGATTTCATTGAATGTCTCCCTCTCACAACTGAAACTGAACATCAAAGAAGACATCACATCCTTCCACATCACATCCTCCTGGTGTCTGATATTTCTCAGAAGACAGAGGAGGCAGAGGGAGGTGAAATGACACCTCTCTCTGTGAGATGAAGGGAGAGAAACTGACCCACAAGGAGGCCAGCTTGTCGACAGGCCATGATGGCTGCAAAGATGCCGGCGCGCTCTTCTGGCCGAGTGCACCGAGTCAGGAAACCGAAGATGGAAGAGCCCGCTCCTGCACCGATACCTGAGAGGAAAACACCGTCCTTCTGTTACACCTTCACAGCATGTTGATACAGTGCATGTGAGCGTGTGTGTGTGTGTGTCACCTGCAACAAGCCGACTACATAACAACAGCCACTTTGAATATCCAATGAAATACATGAAGTTACCTGAGGACAAAAAAAAGAAAATTATGCTGACACGTGCCTCACTTGATGGCTGTGTTTAAAAGTATAGCAGAGAGGCTAAAAGATGAAATATCTGGATTGGATATATGGATTGCAGGGGAATTTTGGACAGGCATTCACTGTGATGAATTCTAATGACTTTTGTGATCCCTGGACCATTTGTTGTAAAAAGGAGTGTACTATTCATGGTCACTAACTGGAACTTGTGGAGCTACCATCATGCATTGCACATACATGGGATAAAGAGGCTAATATACAATAAAGGCATCAAATGAAACATAAATATTTCAGGGACTATTTATATGTCTTTTCACAGAATTACCTATGAAGCCTGTAGTGAATAATGAATGATGTATTTCTCACAAAGCCCAAATTTGAGCTACTGCAACCACTTCTTATGTTATCTTTTGAGTGAATGACAGTTACCAGTGGTTATCAGACCCATAGATATGGTTTAGAAGGGGCCTGCCAAAAGTGAAGCCAAAACATTTCAATCGCCCCCTGGTGTCTGGCTGCAGTATAGATCATAAACCCCACCCCCTCCATTTTAGTGGACCCAACTAAAACCTCACACAACATGCCGAATATAACTTTCCCAAAGATGGTTTCTGTCAATTTAGCTTGATTTTTGCTCAAGTGAAGTTTGGTTTGAATAATTTTTTTGATGCTGAAAAAAGGGGATTTTTTTCGCTATGATTGACAGCTGTGTTTGCCAATCAGTGTGCATGCGTTCAATGGCACTGCTTGTGTTTGGTCTAATGGGTGTTATGGGTTGAATCTCGATACTGTTGAGAATGCAAATGCGTTGACTCTGGCCCCAAATAACATCACCATCTGAGATATTTTGGCTTAATTTTTTTGCAGAATGAGTAAGTGGAGACACGTCTCCATCTTTATGTAAAATCTTTGGTTCAGACGGCCACTGTCAGCTAGGGCTGGGAAGATATACTTATCTTCAGATTTGATACAATCATAATACTTGGTTTCCAATTTGACATGTATGGCGATTTTGAAATATTGCGATTCCACAAGTATTGTGATTTAATATAACGATTTATTGCACTTTTTGTTTACTTTTTAAACACTAGACGATGGGGAAAAGTTGAATCATACACTACACTAAAGACTGTATATTATGAGGCGCATTTCCAAAAACAATGCACATTTCTTTTCAGTCAGTCTTTCAGACTTTTATTTCAACAGCAGCATTATATACAGCATAGGAAAGAGGAAGTGCCTCTTTCAGGTGTATTTTTCTAATAATAATAAATAAATAAATCTAATAAATCATCCTGCTGCCTTCTCATCTATTCATTCTGCATTCTGGTCCAAACCTGCTATTCCTCAACTGTGACAGGGCTGTTAACCGGGCTCTAAACCTTCTAGTAAAGGCAGCAGGCCCTGTCGTACCCATATCTATGAGGCTGATAACACAGTGGTGTAATAACATTTGAACAGCTACAGTTTGACTTTTACACAGTCACACCCATGGCTTCTAAACTCTAACCCTCTATGTCATGTGATTTGTCTTGTGGTTTGATCACTCACCGATAATCTCAAAAAGATTGGAAAATAGGATGATGGACTTTGTAGTTTTGCTCCGGTCCGACCAGAGCCCAAAAAGCGGGCCAGTGATTAGCGCGCTCAGACTGAAGGCTGACAGACCCAGACCCAGGAAGTAAGGGGGAGCCTCCAGAATCTGGAGATACCTCCATATTGTGGGCAGAATGACGGCTGAGTCCGCCAGAGAATATGGAGGATGAGTGTGGAGGGAAAAGGAGGGGAGATGTGTAAATGACAAGCCTTGTTTACCCGCAGTGAAATATATTTCAATTAAATATGCTCTCTGTGATGTGTGCTTACAGCAGAAATGCCAAGCAGATTCTGCTCTAATGAGACCATTATCTCATGTCTTTAAGTCCATAAAGCTGTCATAATGAACTTACCGTACTCGATGCCGCTCAGCATAAATATCAGTCCGATGGTGAGAAAAGTTAGATTCCTCTTTTGGTGATTATCCATTGTACTCTGTGACTTGCTGCCTTTTATACACTGACCTCTGGCTGTGCATGTTGTACAGGAGTGTTGTTCAGCTGCATAATTAGATAACAAGAAACACTGTGTGTACAATTAGAACTGCTGGCCCGCATAATCAGAGGAATTTGTTGGTCATTTCAAAACTTCTTAGAGGCAGAAAAGTGAGATCATACAAGGCTTCTCCTACAGAAGAGGCTCAGCAGGGGTGAGAGCTGAAACGCAGGGCAGAATATATCAAATCGCAATGAAAACAAACACCGTCCAGTTTGAAACGATTGCAGCAGTCCATTCCCATTAGGCATTTATGTTAAAGATGAAATTCTGTTTGAGTCACGTCCGCAGCGCAGCACCATGCTGTGAGCCTCACGGTCAAGGCAATGTCTCGGGTTACCAGGTGAGGTAAAGTACACTCAGCTTTATACATTTTTAATCTTGTTTTCTTCAGTTTCATCAAAAGCACTTGATTCTCCCACGGCCCTGTGGAAAAAAAAATGTGCCAGGCCCATCCGCCCTCTTGTAGGCTTCAGATACAAATAACTTTTACAAGAAGAGACTCCACAAATACATCACACACAGTCATAAAAACATACAGGTGATAAAACACATCAGATAAACAGTGATTACATTTCCTAGAATATGAAGCCTTGCAGCGGAAAGTGTGATGAAATGTGAAAGAAAATATTCCAAAGTGAAATAACTCTATTGTATTTAATGCTGAATGAATTAGGTATGACATCGCTGTCTGTTTTATTGAACGGTTGGCTCCGTTCTCAAGCTGCTATGGTGTTCCTAGCCTTGGGCTTGTTATATTAAACAGAACTGTCACCGAGTTAATACCTCCATATGTTTTTCCTGAGACCCATGAATAATACAAGGAGTTTCGATTGTTTGAATAACACATATAAACTCACTCAGCATCCTGAACTCATGACAGTCTGAGAGGTGTGGAGCTCAGCGGGCTGACAGGATAATGAAATGTCGCAGGACACATTTGTTTGGGTCAGTATCTCTTTTATTTGTGTATGCATGTGTCAGGGCTGCAGGGGTGTTGTCTCTGAAAAGTTTGGTTTTGTTTGCAGTAATTTCTTTCTAATTATTTAATGCCATAACAAAATTAGAATTAGTTGGATAAATCAGTTGAAAGACTAAAAATATTGATAGCTCTCTGAGTCCCCTCTCTCATTTAAGGCGCAAAATGGTTTATTTACCAAGGCTATTCAGAGAAGCCTTTAACCCCAGGGAACCAAGGGGATATGACATATGCACATGTTGGAGGGATACCACAGACAGCACTAGAAATAAAGGGATGGTGTCTGGGAAGGGGTGCCACCAGGGTGATGCATACCAACCCCCTGTCTTTTTACAGACTCCAAAAACCTCCCACACAGATGAGCAAATTTTTTTTTCGGGTTAGGATAGAGTGTCTCACTCTCGCCTGTCATCTCCGACATGATTTCCACAGCAGCAGCAGCCATGCACTGTGGTAGTAGCTAGTGCATTGATTGCATGATTTAAATGTGTGTAGGATTTAGGGCCATCTATTGGCAAAAATGGTATTGTCACAGTCTGCTCTGCCTCTCTCCTGCTGCTGTGGGATTTTTTCCACTTACTCCACCCCCACCTCTCTGTCCACCCGCCCCTCATCAGCCTCATCACCTCCACCTGGTGTGCCCAGCTGCTCTTCATCGCCAATCAAGCCAGTAGTTAAGCAGCAGCCTCAGTCCACGTGCTCTTTTCCAGATTGTCTTATGTCTGACCCTTCAGCACTTACACTAAGGCTGTTTTCCTGGTTACGACTTGGCTCGCCTCTGACCACCTCTTTTCGTCCCTGGCCCAGTAAACTTAACACCCTTTTGCTCCGACCACAAGTTTTGCCTGTGCACTTCCTAGTTCTCATCTGCCTGTGGCTGTGCGGTGTTCTACTGCTTCAGCTCCGGAAAGAGAGATTGCCATTCCTCCGTCCGTCTTCAGAGCCTCCAGCCGAGTGAAACATCTCCTCGGTTTGAGTGCCGCTGGTGTTTATTGTTCTGATGGTACATCGATTCCCCGCCTGTCCTCATTGATCCCGCTTCCTGCTCCTACTGGATTCGTCTGCTCAGCTTCCTGCCTGCCTGACGCCAACTCTGCCTCTCCTTGACCACGAGCCCTGCCTGCCTCTCCCTGGAGTCCCCGCTTTTCCCACAAGCTCCCTGCTGCAAATGTTTCTGCAACTTACCTGATACATTCACCTGCCAGTCCGCTCCACGCTCACAAATTTCCTACTCGAACTCTGAACTATGGCCTCTGAACGTGAACTCACCCCAGTCTCTCTACAAACTCTGCTCGACCCCAGAACTGATAACTGTCCCTATTTACCTGCAACCTGACTATACTCACCTTTGCTCCATATAACCTGCCAAAAGATTAAATAGAGGTCATTACCAACTACTCGCTTTCTCTGTTGTGCTAAAATTGGGTCGTACCACACCCCATTACAGGTATATCATATTCATTTTTTCATAAATTCAACTTCCACAGGAGAGAACGGGGCCTAGCTCTTCTGATAAATCCATGATCCAGTTCCACACAGTCCACCATGTTGTTCTACAATAGCCCAGAGCAGACAAACCAAACACTGGCTCTAGATGTCCATTCACTTTTTCGCATTTTCATGTTTTCTTGTTGGTCGCTGTAGATTTCCTACAGAAATGGCTCACTAGAGAAGTTTCAGTTCTGCAACCTGTCCAGCAAATGCAGCTAAATAAGACATGGTATTATCTATGTATCCTTATAATATCAATATTTCATTATTTAAATATTACCCTGATTGTCAGTGCTGGTATACTGCGACACCATGTAACTGTGTGTAAATATGGTTGGTTTCTCATAGTCGTAACTTCTTCTGATGTACATGTGCTGTCATTGAGCTGTTTACTTCTGTGTAAAAAAAAAAAAAAGTTCATAGCCAAGGAGGGATTCGTGCAGCTTTTCCATGACAAATCAGTACATGAAGCTGGGCCTCACGGCCCACTGCGAGGCCATTAGCATCCTACCTGCCTTACCTGTGGTGGTTTCTTTTTTTTTTTTGTCATTTACTTTTTATTGGTTTTTAATTTTACATGTAAACAGACAAACAGTCAAACAATCAACATGAAGACCTATAAATGAGTATAGAAGTATCAGGGAAAAAGTATAAGCGTACATAGGGGGACTGGTAAATACCTCCAGTTGAGAAATCAAGAAAAAAGAAATAAAAATAAAGTAATGAGTACTTATAAGTATTCTGATAGTACAGATTGAAATTACTTGAAATCTGGTCTTATGGTAGAGACAAATGCACACCATTTTTGCCAATTATCAATAAATGCCTCTTTTTGTGTTCTTAAATTAAAAGTGATTCTTTCCATTACAAAGATGCTGTACACTGTATCAATCCATTCATCTACACTAGGTGCCTCCCTCTTCAGCCATTTCTTCGTTATTGATTTCTTACAAGCCACCAGTAATATTCTCAATAGATATTTATCTTTGTTCCTCCAATCCAGATCCTGTAGATCCACCAAGTACAACAAACTGAAACAGAAAGTTATTTTTGTTGAAAACACAGTCTCTAGAGTTTGATGTACCCGTAACCAAAATGGGGTCACAGCAGGGCAACACCAGAATATATGATAGTGATTCGCCTCTTCGCTTCCACAACATCTCCAACATTCTGTCTGATTGGAAAAAGTTCTCTTTTGATATGGAGTATAGAAATAGCGAATGACATTTTTCCATGCATATTCTCTCCAGAGCGGAGAATTTGTTGTTTTCCATTGTTGTTTAAAAATTTCCTTCCAGTTCTCCTGGGCAATTATGGTGTTGCCTTCAGTTTCCCATCTTGATTTTACATTAGATGTATTTTCTTTGTTAAGAGATTGAAGACTTATGTATAGTTTTGAAATTATCTTCTTATTAGGTTCATCTTTATAAGCTTTTACAAATACCTGTAGGATATCATTTTCAGGTTCATAATTTTTTATAATTTTTTTCCTGATATAATCTCTTATTTGTATATACCTGAATAGGTCCTGGTTTTGTAAACCAAATTTGTCCTTGAGATCTTGGAAACTTCTAACCGTACCTTTATTTATTAATGAATAGTATGTTGTAAGCCCTAAGGAGGTCCATTCTTTGAATCTATGGTCGTGTTGATTAGGTGTGAATTGTGGGTCATAAGCAAACCATTTCAGGCCTTCGAGCGTCTTTTTTAAATTGAACTGTTTTGATACATCACTCAGAAGCTTTAATGAATTAGTGATCCATGGATTATCTTGATCGATAAGTTGTTTGTGTAGTGATGGGTCCCCAATTAACGCACTGACTGGGAAGCCTTTTCCCATCTGTGGTGGTTTCTATAGAAACGCACATGAGAGAGGAAGGTGTTGTTGCACTTACCTTTGAGCCTTGGTAAACAACAGGAAGTCCCCCGGTGAATAAACGGCAATCTGGTACACTCAGTCAGTCACTGTGCGCTGTTGGAGCCTGTTGGGGACACAAGATGATCAGCTGGTGACAGAGGGACATTTGACTTTCACATAGAGGCTTGTTAGGTGGACATTCTGTACATACTGGGTGGTGTCTGAGACAGATAAGAGTGGGCATGTTCTTGAACACTGCTTCTCCCCGGAGATCGTTCACCATTCCCATTAACATCAACCTGCAGGGTGCTCGCAGGCGGCAGACACGGTAAGAGAGGACGATCGACTGGGCCGGGCAGCTTTATAAACACTGTTGGGAGTTCATTAAGTGAAGTTTAAACAAAGCTTCACATTCAGATTTCGAACTCTTGGGCACGTATGAGTATGTATGATTCAACACACTATATGTTGCTGAAAGTCTGAATAGACTAAATCTGTAAATATTGCATTAGAGGGGCACTCTACAGATTTTGCATATCAGTTTCCATGCTGCAAGCAGTACAACCAGTTGTATAATGACTTCGAGAGGGAGATACCTGAAAAAATAACATTTAATGAAGTCATTGGGGTTCTTGCTTTGGTCTTGAAAACTTAAAGGGGACCTATTACGTTCATTTTCAGGTTCATAACTCATATTTTGAGTTTCTACTAGAATAAACAAACTTTAGTGTTCAAGAAACACTTTATTTTTCTCACACTATCAGCCTGAATATACTTGTATTAACCCTCTGTGTGAAACGCTCTGTTTTAGCGCCTTTCTCTTTAAGTCCCCACCTCAAATACCTGCAAATAACATTCCCATCAGCCTCAGCTAAACTTTTTAAGTGCTAATAAGCAAATGTTAGCATACTAAGAGTTAGCGAAAGCACGCACATGCAGCAGAAACTACTAGGTGCTTAACAAGAGACCATGCAAGAGACGAAAAAATGAAAAAGCTTCACGCACATCATTGGACCAATGTAGAGCGTAAAGCTCAAAATGTCACGTCAATGCTAATTTAATTAAATATTTATGGGAGCATAGTCAAGTGTGCAGACTCTGTTTTTTCGTCAAATGTTTGCATGCTTACATGCTAAACTAAGATGGTGAACATGGTAAACATTTTCCTGTCAGACATCAGCATGTTAGCATGTTAATGTTAGCATTTCACTCAAAGCGCTGCTGTGCATAGGTACAGCCTCAGAGCACTTTTAGCATGGCTGTTTAAATTTTTATCTCACAAACATAGAAACGGGACCTTAAATGTGACCTTTTAAAGAACATTGCTGCTTCTTGTTAATAAATCTAAACTAAGAAATGTAGTAAAAGCACTAGTTTTGACTGGTTAAATCTATATGAGCGCTTTTTTGTGCAACGTTAAATAAATGAAAAGAGAAAATCCTGGAGGAAGATTGTAAAAATACTCCATGAGCTGTTTTCTTTTGAGGCCACAGTTTGAACTTGAAAATAAATCCCAATCTTTGAACTAGTGCAGACTAGTGGTTTTTCTCAAAAATCGAAATGTAAACCAAATCTATTCAGTTACTTTATGCCCTGAAGGGAAATCTTGTTGAAATAATAGAAAATTAATCAAATGAACCAAGTCAATTTATGAGTCGAACATGAAATCTGTTGATGCATTAAATCAAAAATCTATGTTGTATCACTGTTGGATAAAATCATTAGATTGTTAGTGTCTCTGTGTGTATTCATGTGTGTATGTATGTGCGTGAGAGAGACACAGAGAGCTCCTCCACACATCGACAGCGCAGGAGCAGGACTGGAGCAGAGAGGTGGATGGGCGTGGAGGGCAGCAGCGAGCTCGGACCCAGATGCCGGTGTCAAGTGTGGGGGAGGACAGAGCCATCCTGCTGGGCTTCGCCATGATGGCTTTCTCTGTGCTCATGTTCTTTGTGGTCGGCATCACTATGGTCAAACCTTATGTGAATAGGTACATTGTAATTTTTCTGCTGATGCTATAAGGGATGTTATGACAGACAGTATGAATTATATGTGATGTTTAAAGGTCTAGTGTGTGGGATTTAGTGGCATCTAGTTGTGAGGTTACAGAATGCTACACACTGAAATTTCTCCCCTGTTATAAGCATCTTGAAGAGTAAGGTGGCTGACATGAAAACATGAATCACCCGTGTGTGTTTTGTCTGTTCTGGGCTGCTGTAGAAACAACATGGCAGGCTCTGAGATCATGCGAACTCTGGGCCAAAGGGCCAAACTCTATGCCACCCTTGGTTCAAAACCTGAGACTCTCTTGCTGTGCGGTCTTATTTTCATTGTAAACTATTGAAAAATAGTTATCAATATTTTATTCCTCGTCTGACAATACATTCCCCTATATCCTAAACCTTTAACAATAGAAATAGGGCTGTTTTTTGATTCATTTGAAAAATTCTTTAGTTAAAAATGTCTGACATACAGTCCAAATACATTTATTTTAAACTAATATGAAACTAAGAAAAAAAGCAAATCACTACATCAGTGAGAATTAAAATGTATCATTGGTCCTATTTGCAAATTGCATTTTATTGAAGCACACTAGTACCATTAATATAACTGAATACATTTCTAAAAAGGACTCAAAATCTACAGCCATGCTCCGAGGACCCCGGAAACATTGCTCAGCCTTGCTTTCAATTTTATCCAGTGGCCACATGAGTATGGCAGTGGAAAAATCTCCTGCATTTAAAAAAAAAAATCCCCAAAGACTACCATTGTAGAAGAAGATGTCTGAACTGCACACGTCAATTATGACTCTTTCTATTAGGAATTTTCATTTAGAGGCCCATCTGCAACGGGTAACGGGTACTCTGACATGAACGGCTTTATAATCACTTGGTGTGTTTGTTTTGGAGAGGAAGAGACCTCTGCACATAAGTTGACTCCCGGTAAAATCATGAAGAATGAACCTTGAAGTAATTCTAACCAGGAGAAGTTTCAGCTGGCTGCAGTCTGCAGTCCTCACTGCTACACGCCACCAAATCCACCTAAATTGTACATGCTTCACCTTAAAAAAATAAAACACGAATACCACTCATACCACAGATCTAGGAAGAAACAATTCTTGCCTTTCCGGCGTGAGTGTGTTCACACATGGTTTAGGGTTGAAAGCCTTATCTTGGGTACACCCAAACTGTCTTCTTGTTTTGCAGTAAGTGGGAGGATGAGGCCAGCTGTGTGCTGCTGCAGGCTGACATCCTGGACGAGTGGGTGGACTGCAGAGGTGTGAGCATGGTACCTTGCCTCAGGGTGACGGTTAACCTCACGGACTCCAATCAGAGGGCCTTTCTCCACTTTGACGAGGAGTCGGTCGTCCTCGCTCCTGAGGTAGGGATTTATGGCAGTAAATTCCAGGTTTTAAGTCTTATGGCTTTGGAGCCTCAGGTTTGCTTCACAGCAGGTGTGACTGGTCGACTGTAAGGGAGGAACACCTGCAGGTTCCTGAGGGCCCTAGAGGAGTGGATTTGAGCATTCGGACTTTAATATAACTGACATGAAGAACCACTCAGTGTTGTAGATCTCGCTCACGACTCGCAGTCATCAATGTTTTCATATTAGACATCTGAGCGGGGACTTGTAAAAGCACCTGAGAAAGAAGTGAAGGCAAAAAGCTGTACTGAACTAGCTGACAGAATGGAAAACTACTCTGATTCCTGCACCCCTGTGAATAAGCCAGCAGATATTATTAGGAGATGCTCTCATGCTGCACTTCTGCTCCATTATGGGGAAATGTGTGAAACATTTTTCAGCACCAGTGCGGCACACGGAGGTTAGAGAGGGCTTCTCTTTTTATAACAGACAAAATACTGAATCAAAAAAGAGCCTTGCAGCTCGTCAAACTGATTGCAATCAGCATTTCCGACTGTAACAAGCCTGTCACTTGATAAAAATTACACTTGAATCATATCTTTTCCCTCCCAGTGTTTCTACATACCCAAATGTCGCATGGACAGAACCGAGCTTCAGGATGAAGTCCTGAAAGTGAAAAACAGCTTGGACACCCAGCTGCGGAGCGCCTCGTCGTGCTTCACTGACCGCACAAGGCACCCCAGGGACGTCATCCTGAGCAGGAAGTACACCTTTAAGAAGGCCCTGTTTGCATTGCTGTGGCCCTGTTTGATGCTGGGTGGTGGAGCTCTGCTGGTGGGCCTCGTGAAGCTGACACAATGCTTAGCCCATCTCTCCTCTGAAATGTGCAGTGAGACTGCAGCGGGCAGGCTGACATCAAGATACACTCAGGGAAAACTTTACAGACTCCTCCGCAGGTCCAGCATGCAGTCTGCTTCATGACATATTCAGCAACTTGTGCTGCAACGTTCCAAAAATACCATCTGTAAACATGTAACTGGTATATAACATGAACCTGTGCTGGTATATATATAGCAGAGTAAAATTCTGGTCTTGAGCGTGTCAAAAATCCCAGAAAGACATCATTTCAGACTTATTCATAAGAATAAATGCCATGCAGAAACCTCCCTAAGTGTAGAGAATCGGTCTCAGCTCATAAATTATTTAAGAGAACTCCGGAGGTTTCTGAACCCAGTTAGGGGTGACCAGCAGATGGCTGTGGTACATGCACAGAGGCACAGGACACACACTGCACAAACCTTTCAACTATGAAAAACTATCAGTGTGAAAGTAAAAAAACTAGTTGATTAAACAAAAAAAAAAAAAAAAAAGATACAAAGTCTGTCCCAAAACCCATATTACATTAAACAGAAGTAAACTTTGAAAAGATTTGGGATGAACAATAAAATGCTGACATGTTAAAATGAGTCTCTATAATGTAGCAAGCACATCTCTAAAAAAAGAAAAAAAAAGATTTTTTTTCCAAATATAGAGACTTCAAACAAACATGCAAGCACGCTACATTTTTTAAAGATTTTGCCCACGTACTTTAAAGCCCTGCGATACTATGGCGATCTGTCCAGGGTGTAACAATAATAATAAACTAACCAAAACTGATAATGTATGCAAATTGTAAACCTTTATTGTATAACCAATTAGGTAAACCCCTGCTTGTGTGTTCAAACTTGTGTATATTTTATTTTATTTTTGTCTGTCTGGTTTATACTTACCTGTGACATTGTGATTTTTAAATTTTTTGATTGACCACTGAATTTAATGGTTTCAAAACTGTATTGTAAAAAATAAATATAATACATGCAAGCTGTATGGGGGACAAAAATTAGAACTAATCTAAGTGCCCATGACTGACGGGGGCACTAAAAAAATTACATTCAGAGTTTTTTTTTCCCCCAATGAAAAATGATTAACCTATCATCGCTAAAAGACGATTTTATCCTCAATGTGCTAACTAACACTCGCGGTTTCTTTTTCCATTCTTGCTTTTGGAAAGAAAAAAAAGAAAGAGTTCACATTCAGAGAGCCTCTGTTTTGCCTTCACCCCCCTGTATTTCCATGAAATGGTTCAGCCCTGTCCCCACACCTGGCACAAACGGTAATTTGCTCCCAGAGTGGAGTGAGGAGTGCCGGTGGAGGTGAGCCACATGTGTTAGCCCCCAAAACAAAAGTCCGGCTACCAAAAACCCAAAAGAAAGACAGGAGAGAGAAAACACAAGGTGACAGTATGTCACCCAATTCTTCACAAACACGGTGGGTCACTGTGAGTAGTGAAATTAACCTGTTAAAGTCATAGTGAAATAAGCTACATTAGCTCCCCTAACATTAGCTAACATCTTAACAGAAAACTGTTTACGTTTTGCTCCTCTTTTAACCGTAATTTAATCACTAAAGCCAAACGTTTAGTAAGTTATTCATGGTAAATCAGTTGTCCCTCTCCCTGCCTGGTGCCAGGCCAAAGTACAGATGGAGCTTCATCCCCAGCAGCCCAAAAAACACCCCCACCAATGAACCAGGTCTACTGCCGACTGAAGCAGGAGGTGAGCAGCAGTCTGTCACATCACATGTTAACTGATAGTGTCTGAAATTTTAGTTATGATGTCGTTTACAGTGGTGGAAGACAGGAATGCACGATAGTTTTTTTTGCCGATATGCCAATATATAATAACTCATTCCTGATATATATTTAAATATGTGTGTGTATATATATATATATATATATGATACAGAACATGCAAGGAAATATATAGAAAATATACGTCTGTTTTTTTCCCCCAGTTAATTTTAGTGATCATCAAGTCTCTTCTGTATTAGAATTAACATATTATGTATAGGCTTTTCGTGATGGCCCACCAGCAGATGGAGACAAAAAATACAGTTCTTTTTAATGTGTGTAATATTAATCCAATGTGCAAAATCAGAAATATGCACCAAATTTGGGTTGATGTTTAAACATGTGCACTTTTACAAAAAAAAAGGAAAAGAAATCGGTTTGTCAAATTGCAGAAATCAGCATGCTGACTTGTTCCAATATTTCAATTTTAAAGCCAATATCTGCCAGTACAAAGATGTGCTGATATTATCATGCATCCCTAGTGGAAGAAGTACTCTGATTTTTTTCATTTAAGTGAAAGTAGAAATACCACAGTCTAAAAATACTCCATTACAAGAGAAAGTCCAGGATTCAGAATGTTACTTAAGATCGTAAGCATTATTGGCTAAATGTACTTAAAAGTGATTCCTTCATTGTGAAGAATGACTCCTTTCAAAATGTCACAACTGTACCATTGTTATTTCTGTGATCATAACATGAGCTCCTATCATATCATAGAATATGAAATGATTTTGTTTACGCATTGATGTTGCAATTTGTAATGCGAAGCCAATTTTAAATACTTTATAAACTACAGGGAAGGTCAGTATAATACTACATCACATCAAACACACACACACACACATGTAGAGTAGCTTATATCTATCTATCTATCTATCTATCTATCTATATATATATATATATATATATAGAGAGAGAGAGAGAGAGAGATATACATATATCGCAAAATCCCAAATAACCCATAAATTAAGAAATAGTTATCCAACATTATTTACTCTGCATCAACATTATTAATCTTAGTTAGTTTGTGACTGACTTGCCAGTCGTCAGTCAGTAAAGAGTCTATGCGTAGTTTTCAATGCGGATATTAATGTAAGAAAAAAAGTCTGTTTTGTACGCCCCCTTCCAAATCAACATATGTATATTAGTTATTGATTCAGTGTTGGGTTAAATTTGTGAAGAAAACTTTGTTTTCCTCTCATGCCTTCACAGTAAACTGAAAAAAATTGTGATAAATTGAAGTAATAGATGAATGTGTTTACCAACAGCAAAACTGTATCAAAACATCTATTTACAAACTCTCACACAACTCGTCAAATATAATCCAAGTATCAATTATCATTTCCTGGAGAGCAAAACTTAATTTATGGTCTCTTCAAAACCAGACTTCATTGACAAAAACATTTTACCTCCCTGACATGGAGGCTGCTGGTCTGTCACTGCCTCAGTTAGTTTGTGTTATTGTGTGATTTTGGTGAAACTGAACAAACCCTTTAAAACACTTAAGTCATACAATCAAAAATGTAGTCACCTTTTACTAAATCAAAAACTTTGTTTTCAGATTATTCGCTGACCGTGGAGGCACGCGAGAAAAACAAATTCAGCAGAATAAAGGGTGAGTTATTGATATGCAAATGGTCATTTTGTTAGTAGGAAATGTAATAAAAATGCCCACCGGTGTATTTATATCGGGAGAAGTGTTTTTATTCAACAGTACAATAAATGAATGCATACAGTTTTTTATCAGACATGGTCATAATGAGGATGACTAAAACAAGTATTTGAAGAGGTTTTATGATATATATGTATATATATATATATTTATATATATATATATATATATATACAGATGGATATATAACTAACATATGAGTCTGGTTCTTTTAAAAACATGCAGGGAAGCTTCTTCCTCCTTATTGTGCTTACAGACTTCCACTTAGAGCAAGAGACCTTCACTTGACGTGAAGACCGTACTCTGACAACAGCATCAAGTCCTTGTCCTTCATTCAACAGTCCAGCTCTGCTTTGTCATTCATATCGTTTCAACAACTACAAGCTGTCTACTGGGTTTTGTATGAGGATGGCGCACATTATGCATGATTCCTCCTTTGTTTTTTTTGTGTGTTTTTTTTGGTTAGCAGTTTACACATATGAGTTTGCGTACATTTAAAAATACAAAAATATATTACCTCTGTAGTTATTCAAGGAAAGCATTTGCACATGTAGTAGCAGTTATCAGTATCTGTTACCTTCATTGTGACTTTGTTGTACCTCACACAAGTAACAAGGTCATTTCTATACATGAAATTCAAGTAAACAACATCAGGTCAAACAAAAAAAAAATAAAAGTAGATATTCAAGGACCTCATGCATAATGCAGTGTGAGAAACAGAAAACAAGTACAAAGGGAAATCATTTCGAGAGTTCTTCCATAAGAATACGGGTTCTAGTTTTCTCAGTTTGGGTCCGGCCCACTGCTCTGTAGCCCGTACAGAAGCTCATGCATCTCAGTAGGATCGGTTTCCTGAGAATGTCCTTTACCCATGTACAGAAAACAAAAAAATTGGACTTGAGTATCCAGGAAACCGCCCTGCTGCGTATCATTTGGTAAAGCTGGAACATTTACTGACCTCTTATGTGCAGTGAGCAAACCTGCAAAGACTATTCTTCCACACATAAGGGCGACAATCGTAGGAAAGAGGAGGGAAGAAAGACACTTGGAAGATTGAAAAGATAAAATTCACTTCGGTTGCTTTTCTTTACCTGGATGTCACAATCTGGGACCATATGGCAAACGTGAGTCTGTCGACAATTAACTGAGAACAAGAGGACAGGAGCGAAACTCAACAGATCAAACATTTTACAGATGGCTTAGATTGAAGCTCCAAATATAAACCTGGTAAGGAGAAGCGAAAGGCAGGGAGGGTCCAAAGGCGTTTCTCACAGTTCTTTTTGTTGGGAAGAAGTATACGAGTCTGTTACAGTGCAGCATTTTTTTTCTTCCATGTACTGTCTGTACAAAGTTCACTGACACGCTTGTCTGTGTGAGCGTGTCGGGGGAGATGCATTTTTCTCTCTGCCTTACTCTGACATCTTTTTTTTTTTTTTTTTTTTCAGGATACAGTACATATTAGGATCACAACTTGCATAGTGTAACAGCACAGCACACAAAAGGAACACTGCACATCCTTTCCTCCTGTGTTTCTTGCCTTTAACAGCTAAATAATAGGGTTGGGTACTGAACACTTTTACTTTTGAGGGTACTGACCAAATTACGTTAGTACTATAGAGTACCGATTCACCTGAAGTCTATGGGTACCTAAAAGTGCACCTCGATGAGAACGGCAGGTACAGGGAGGAGGTGGAAGTACTGTAAATTGCCAAAAAGCCAGCCGAGGAGCTCAGTCAACTTTCCAGCAAGTTGTGGCGTCAATAGTTTCAGTCTATCTGGTCCATTTTCTTTTCTGTTATGTTTTAAAAATTGCATTATGTCCAGGGCTGTCCTGAATACCAGTTTTTAGGCATTGAAGCTTTGGTGCAAAATATTGGTGATTAATCAAAACTTTGAGGAGTCAGGCCAGAACATAAGTCGATGCACCTCAAATACCGTGACATTTAGCCACTTTGTTAGCACGCCGGTCGCACCTTAGCCATTACAGATCAAAAACAAAGATTACTTTGCCAGACAGCAAAGTTTTAAATGACAGTTTTGCCGAGTTCATTGTAGATTAGTGACATACCAGTTTCCTTTTAAGCATCTGGCACTTTTAGAGGTCATCTTCGCAAATTCTAAAATTGTTTCAGATGCTTGACGTTTTCGACATCTTGCTAGCTTATCTGTGAGACTGTCACTTGTGGTCAAACTGTCTCAGTTTCAGTAGTGTTGGACTGCCGGTGAGTGATGACAGGAGAGTCAGTCACAAAACTATAAGTTTAAATGTTGATGCAGAATAAATAATGTTCAATAGCTGTTTCTTAATTCATGGGCTATTTGGGATTTTTGGGGGTGTTCATATGCATATATACATATATATATATATATATATATATATATATTTACTTACATGTGTGTACATAAATGGAGTATTCAAATACTGATTTTGACATTGAGTACCATGGCAATGATCGGGTCAGCCCTACTGATATATCAGCTGTTTGTGATTGTATCTTTGTACTTATTCCACGTTTGTCAGCTGTGTGTCAAGAGAGACGAGCAGACACACAAACAAGCAAGCTCATAAATAGAGACGCTCTATGTGTGATTAGAAAAAAGCAGAGGATCACCATAGCATGTTGACTGCAGCTTGTTAAAAAATAACATTTTTGTTATTACAGTAAGAGTAAAGTACTGAAAAAAGGTAATATTGGGTACCGGTGCTGACTTCAAGGTACCAGCACCGGTATTGATTCAAATGTTAACGGTACCCAACCCTATAACAATTCATAACATCTTAACGGCTGATCGTCAGAAATAGTTTTCTCTAGTCCGACTGCGTGGGGTGGACGATGGACATTTGTGCCTCGACGTCAGACACAGAATAATACTGATAGACGAAACAAAACAAATACTGCAGAGATCAGTGCTATGAGTACACATGAGAGACTTGGAATAGTAGTGACTATTTTTTTTTTACAATAAGACTGCTGAGTAGTGGGGTTACACATCTAGTACTTTGGCTCAGTAGAAAATAGACTCAAAAAGGAATATGTGCACCGAATGCATACAAGTCTATGGATATACTGCTGTACAAAAGTCTGTTAAGTGGCGTGATTTCTAAACTGAGAACACGTCGTAGGCTACAAATAGTTTGCTCCTAAAGCGTTAAATGCTAGCTAAGTGTTTGACAACACGTTCTCTGTCAGTCCTGTAGTAAGAGTGTTGGTGATTGTTTTTATGATTGTAAGGGGGTATTTATGATTCTGTGGGCACATGCCAGGCTCCTCATTGTCCCTTTCATTCTGTCTCTGCTGGCCTGGCTGTGCACGCCGATATCTCCCCGCCTTCTTCATCAGTTCAAAATAGGTAGTGGAAATAAAGCAGTTACACTCATGTCAGTTTGTCGATAGAAAAGTGGGCTGTGCTCATGGTACACCACTTCATGATGTTCCTTTCTTAATGCTGATGGATGAAGATGTACTGAAAGGAATAAAAAAAAAAAAAATAAAAATAAAAATAACTTTTTTGAGGTCCATTAGATGTGTTTAGTTCCTATGAAGAAGACCGATGAAATATATCTCCACCCTGCCTTGGTTCAAAGGGCAGGGAGAAGAGATTCAGAAACCTGCAGAGACAGGAGCATTTTCGCTTTGTGTCCCTGAAATAGGCCCTTCTCAGCACCCTTATTTTGTGGGGCTCTGGCAGGTAATGTTTCAGAGTCACATGCTGGCAGAAGTAATAACCAGACCTTAGTGAGTTTGGGGAAAATACCTCGCTCGCTTCTTACTATTCTTTTGGTTCTTAATGTGCTGTTGTTGCTGTTACTCCTCTCTGGTGTCGTTTCAGTTCATGGCGTGCTGGCGGATTGTGTGGAAGATCCAGTCCATCTTGGTAGTCCAGCCGCCATGGTGAGCATCGTTCATCTGCTTCATGAAGTAGTCCAGGGCCTCCTGCTCCGTCTTGTCCAAGGCCAGCGTCTTTCTGATGTAAGCGATGTCGTCGAATGACTGCAGCTCGGGCATCCCTGAGCCCAGCATCATAGAGAAGAGGTTGATGAAGAGGTTGGCGTGCTGCCGGATTGCCAGGTACGCCTTGTAACACATCTCCTGGAACCTGAGCAGAGAGAAGGAAAAAATGTTTGTTTGTTTTTTTTAAAAAAGGAGATATAAGCATAGAAAGAGACAAGGTTGTCTCACCTTAAAGCCAGTCGTGAAGGTAAATAGTGGAGCACGATTGAGGTCCATGTAAAAACTATGTGCTAGAGGGTTGGTGTGAGTGTTATGCTTTGATGACCTTTTTTGTGACAGCCCCCCTTTAAAAAGCAACTAGTGGCAGTTAGCAGCTTACTAAAAGAAGAAGAGCAGCAACCAAAAATGTATGCAAATTGGGAGGATAATGAGGTCAGGGAGCTCTGAGCAGAACACCATGTAACAGGGACAATAAATGATTATATTACCATGTATTTCCACTGTAATTGTTTAGAAAACTTTAACCAACGGCATGTGTATGTTATATGTAACACGAAATGCCGTTGCTGTTGTCTGAAGGCACAGACATACCAAAAAAACGCATTGCTACACAGACCGCCTGCACATTACGTCACCTGTGTCACAGCCAAAGTTTCACTTAACACACACCACAAAGACTGCAGCCAGCAGCCAACTAGCACTTCTGTTCTGTGCCTGTGTGAGAGGAAATAACTCTCAATAGCAGGCAGCAGTAGTCTGTGTTGGGATGGACGGATTTAAGACACTCGTTAACCAGTTAGCACATTAACAATACAACCCAATGTCAAAAGAAAAAAGCTTATTTACTGTGCACTGGCAAACAATAACACAAACAATGGCTAAAAACAATCTTACCTAATATGATACATTTTTCAATCTCACGCCCTCTTGACTTTACCTATTTATTAATTTCCTCGCTTCTGTTTTTTATCTTGTGCACTGAGCTGAACTGCTCCAATGCTGCCGATTCAACATGCTGAATCGCCTGAAAAACAGCCGAACAAGGGCCAACAAGGACCAATAGGGGCCGACAAGGGCCAATGATGCAGGACATCTAAAAAAACACTAGGGCAACAGACACTCACTGACTTCCTAAAATTGACCGACATCAAACTGTCAGCTTAGTGTACCAGGGCTGTTACAAGTCAAGGTCCTCATTGCAGCAGCATTACTGAATCTCTGTGTAAAAGGGGCTACAGACAAGTGCAGGGCATTCTACAAATCTGCCACACAGACCGCTCAAAGCTCAATCTCAATCTCACATTCGGATTCAGTATCTGTTTTCTTTTATCCCACAATAACAAAATCATGTGTATGGCTGGTGTTACCTTTCAAACTCCCTTGTTTTGGTGCACTCTTGAGTTCCTTTGCTAATAACAATCAAGAAGTCCTGTGTGAGCACAAAGGGCACACGTTCTCTCTTGTACCCAAACTTCTTCTTTTTGTGGTCGAGAAAATGGCCGAAGTCTATGTGGAACAGCTGGCAATACATAAGAAAAGAAAGAAATTAAATCATCATTTAGAGAGAAACAGAATGTTTGCAAATACACCATAAAATGTTATCTTTACCTGTCCATCATCTTTGACCATTATGTTGCTATTGTGTCTGTCGCCTATGCCCAGGATAAACGTGGCTACACAGTAGCCTGCACATGACCGTGTGAACAAATCTATGGCCTGGTCGTACCTAAGAAATCAAACAAATAATATTTTAGTCTCTTTTCAAACACTATGTCCTCATATTAGACCTAATATTATCACTAACACCCCCTTCATGTGCAGCAGAAGCTGTTTAAATCACTCACATCTCTCCCTTGTTCTTATCCTTGAGCCACTGGTGCAGCGTGTGGCTGTTGAACTGCAGTGCCCCCTTTAGGCCTCCTTTACACTGGATCTGCATGATGGTGTGAGAGTTCCTCACCACCTCAATCAAACCCACACAGTCGCCGATCGACAGACAGCCATATGGCAGCATCCTGGGAGAGAGGAAGTACGAGAAACACAAAGAGAGGCAGAAATAATTAGGACAGCGGTAACAGACTCATATTGAATGACTCGAGGTGGCTTGCAGGGGCTGCCACTAATCTGCATTCTGGTATGGAGAGCAGAACATGAAAGTATCCAGAGCCTGTTAATGTGCACCTGCATCCTCGCTGTCATGGGGCAGTGAGGAGCCTACCTGAGATCAAGGCCTTGGTTCTGCCAGATGTTCTCCATTATCCTAATGATCTGCAGCGTCAGCATGTCCTGCCTCAGATCTGCGGAGGCAGAGAGAGAGACAAGGAGGTGGATGACAGTAAGGTGCATATTAGCTGCTTAGCTGCTCTTTGATCAACTCTGTGATGCCTTATGGTGCAGAGCTGTCAAAGTCAGTTTTGTCACAGATGGTGCAGCAAAATGCTCAAGCAGCTGCGCTCAAGTGGGATTCAAATAACGTGACTTGTTCTCGCTGAATTCTGTGTAAAGAACATGGATGAGGTTGTGTTTGTGTGCCATGATGTGCCCTAAAGGCTCAGACTGAATTATGCTGCATGCTAAGCACTAGCTTTTTCAAGTCAGAGAGAGTGTGTGTGTGCTGAAAGATACACAAATACAGATAGAGGCAGCAAGAGAAATGCAAGGCAAAAACACAGAGACAGAACCATAGAAACAGAGTAGAACGGACATTCCTATTCAAATTTTCCTGTAGCAGGATTTTCGGAGCAGTGGCCTTTTTTTGGCCATTGCAATCACTGTAAAAAGCTAACTTTCTTGTAACAAACTAACTTGCAGCAAGTTACGAGGTGAGATTTTGCTGTAATGAGTACATTTTCTATGAAGCAAAGCATTTACTTTAAAAATATTTCTAACTGTTATTTATTGCATGTATGTTGAAACATGTAAACTGACACTGTAACTGCCTCCTTGTTGTTTCAGGGCCCAAAGGGTTTATTTCAACCCAACTGAAGCTGATGATTGATAAAACAGTTGAAAGAACTACCCAGACGACCAACAAGACTAACTGAGGTGGTTATGGTGAGTAATAGTTTGTTTCTGTTGAGTTTGAATGGAGTGCATTTTACGATGAATTAACAAGGCAATTAAGAAAACATTACTCTTTGTTAACTGACAGAGGGACACTTGGTGTGCATTTGTGTCTTGTTTAATAAGAAAAATAGCTGTAAAAAAAAAAAGGCCAAAATGGACAACACACTCACTACAACTAGTGAGTGTGACAGACTTTACGGCCCCACTGACGTGATGAGTTCAATGATCTTTCTACTCACTCTATTTCTATTGAAAAGATACTCACCATCTCCATTTTTGAAGATGATTTCATTGTTCTGGAAAAGCAGCTCCGACATCATATCTGGGTTTTCCCAATTAAGCCATAGAGGCCGCTTGGCTGATGACATCATCCTGCATTCCTCCAGGCTGAAACAGACACAGGGAAGTGTTTCAGGAGGAAATGTGACTCAAAAAATGTACACATTAATTCACGGCCTCTGAGTCATGTGGACTGGGTTTAATGTAAATGAGTTCATTATGTCCCAACGTACTTCATCCACACACGAAACACTGACATTTTATTAAGTAATAGTATTTTAGGCCTTGAAGGAGAAAAGGCAAAAGCAAAACCTGCAGGGGAAATAAATATTAAATGCCAGCCACTCAATCAGAGGAGACAGTTAGATGAGAGATTGCTGATGTACCGGAGGTTTCCCAGCTGATGTGCTGGATTCAGTGGAGATGTGAAGCTCTGCAGGGCGTCCATGTAATCAGGCCTCCTCATCTGCTCCACCAGAAACTTCATTTGAACCTTAAAGGAGAGAAACGTGTCAACGTGTGAGTTAAAGCTACAGTTGCTCACTTTTAAGAAAATAGCTTTCTGTCATATTTGCTGAAACTGTCACTGTATTCTCACAGAAGTAAATAAGACAGATAATCTGTGAACAGCACCAAAAACAAACCATCAGAGCTGAGGAGTCTCTACTGCAGCCGTCAAACAAGTCAATAACTGCTTGTGAGCTAAGGTCAAACTGTCAGACTAGGCAGCACTGATCAACTAAAAATCAAGATTCTGGTACTGCATTGTGTCTTTGTCTCCTCAAATGTTTTCAGAAACATATTTTTGTGTACTGTTCAATTGTTAAAGGAGAAAGTTTGCTAGCTGGTTGATGGTGCTTTGTTTTGCTGTTTCCAACTTGGCAGCAGGATCACAGCTAAACAGTACACTAAAATATGTTTCTGAAAACATTTGAAGTTTGACCGCAGTTCACTAGCACTGACTGACATGATTTTCGGCTGCGTTAGAGACTCCTTTGATTTTCGTCACGTGCAGTCAGGCCATTAGAGGCACTAAAAGGCAATGAAGAAGGCAGAGGAATATGATTTAGCACTGTGTGAATGTAGTGACGTTTTCAGCAAGACAAAAGGCTGTTTAAAAAAAAAAAATCACCAACTACAGCTTTATTTAAGCATTAGTTTTAGACAGCTGGCGAGTCACTCAGATGCTGCTGCTTTTCCTCAGCAAAATGTCAAAATTTCACAATGAGGTAATGCAGCTTCAAATTGCCAATGAAAATTGGTAAAATGTCCCTCTAACACTATTTGTGACTTTTTGAACACCGTTTTTGGATTATTACATATATATCAGTCCACTATGTTGCATTACTACAAATTATTTGAATATGGTTAGTGCTTAGATAGTGGCCTATTCAAATGAATTCACTTAAAAACAAATGCCTTAATTTGCTTCATTTGAGTGCAATCATAAGAGATAGGCCTTGTTTTTGTCTAATGTACCCTGTTTTATAGGTAATCACATTAAGATCTGCTTGTGCTCAGATCTTTTTACTCCTCAAATGTGTTTATTGTGAAATATCTACAAGTGTTGACATTCATTGACAGCACCTGTATATCAGCAATGTACAGTCAAAAATAATCAGTCAGAAATCAGTTTTTTTTTTAAACTCAGAGCGACTGATACTGATGAAATAATGCAGAAATATAGATTACACTAAATGTGCCATGCGACCATTATCACAGGTCCTACTGGCCTTTTTCGAAACCATCTTGTATAGTGCTGCCCCCTGAAAGTCAGAGATTCAAATTATCAGGCAGAGAACCCTAAGTCAGCTGAGATTGCTTCAAGTCGAGCAGTCCTTTTGTTTTGTTTTTTGCTAGTCTGTGTGCTGTGCACTGTAAGCTACTTCTGGGGACATTTTAGTCCACAGATTTCGAGCGGTTTGAGTGCTCTTGACTTTCGCACTACTCTTTGGTACAAGCTGCTGAGTAGTAGACACAGTCAACGACACAGGAGGAAAGAGACTCTGCACCATAAGATTCTGAGACAATATTATCTTCTCTCTTCTGCTTAGAAGTGGTGAATTTACAGCTGAAAGCAACTGAATACGACACAGGCTCTATCTTTTGTTTGATATGTAGTGTCATAAAAGAAAATGTTGTCTGCCAGTTAGCTTGTTTACTATATTACATGAATGCCTCTGTTACTCTGAACATCCCGTGAGCCCTTTTAAACTTTATATCAAAAAACAAACAAACCCTGAATCGTTGAATATTGATATTGGACAGCCAAATCTGATTCGACTGGCATAATTCTGAGTTGGATACAGCCCTGAACCTGTATTTAGGAACTACTATTTATTTAAAAAATATCCTGTATTAATCTATGGCTATTACTGCAAGGATAACTTTGTTTTGTAATAGAAATGTGGCTGAAATATATTTAGCAACAAGCAAACTGAAAGAAGCAACAGTCCAATCTCCACTGTCTCTCTGCTGTATTGGGGAATCTCTGTGGCCTGATTACTCCAGATGTTGTCAAGATTAAACTCAACGATTCAGTGGATCACAGTTAACAGCTGCCGGCTGCCAGATTACCTTCTGCGCCTCATCTTTCTTCTCCTGTTTGAGGAGGTCAGTGAGATTGATGAGTTTCTCCATGGCCTCCACCTGTCTGCTTAGGTGCTTCAGATACATGCCACAGGCCCGGCAGTACGACTCTAGCAGCAGGCCGAACCGCTGGCTCACTGTCTTGTTGTGCATCTCTGACCTACACACATATAGGCAAGAAAAAAAAAGATTTAGAGGTTGTTTTTGTCCTGCTGGAAAGTGTGTCCAGCCTTCAACTTTCTTGGATTCAACGTGTTTGGAGACCAGACATTTAAAGGAGCGCTTCAGTCTCCTAATGATCATGTGTAGGATAACTCGTTCAGTATAATCAAAGTCTCATTCATCCAATCTCATGCTCAATACTTCCAAAACAGACAGTCCTTTCTGACAGGAACAGAAAGTGAAACTTATTTATACTATCTTCAAAGCCAGACTCCATTGTTAAAAACAGTTATTTTACCACACAGGAGCTGCTGGTCTACCGCTGTTGTTGTGTGATTTATCTGATTCAGTACTAATCTTTTGAAACACCAAAGTCACACAAAAACACAAGCAAACTAACTGATCGAGGCAGTGGTAGTCCAGCAGCTCTGTATTCAAGGAGGTAAAATGACTGTTTTTGTCAGTTGAGTCTGGCTTTGAAGTGAGCACAGATATGTTTCACCATAGTTCAGTGCTCTGTCAGAAAGGGCTGTCTGTCTGGGAAGCACTGAACATATGACTGGATTAATGGACTAGATTTTTTTTTTGCTGTTGTTAAATGATAACTATGACTTGAATTCATCAACATTTTTCTGTTTTTAGATTCTTCTTTCACTGTGGAGGCATGTAAGAAAAAGAAGGATTTCTTCACAAATTCAATGTCACATGGGTGAGTAACTGATATGCAAATGGTCATTTTTGAGTTTAAATATTCCTTGAAGTGAGATGCAAACATCTGATTAACTTATGAAATTACCAACTTGTCAAATATAAACAAATATAAACAGCACTAAATTCTTAAAAGAAGACCTTTGTAAATTAACTCACTTCAAATGCCAGAAGAAAAAATGTCCTATTCTCTGATTGGTTAATGCCTTTTTCAGAAGGAAGCGTGCAAGCGGGTTGTCAAGGTACTGCTCGTACTTTAGAACCTGGGCAAAGAAAACAGAGAAAAATACCATAAAAACATGACTATTTCCCTAGAAAACACCACTACAGAATATGAAACTGAAACATTAACCATTAATCAGAATTCAGAATAACATGATGAGGATGCATCACACCTGAACCAGTTGAATGAGGTACTGTGAGAGTTTGTCATCAGTTAAATATTTCTCAAGGCACTTTACAGCAAACTCTCTGATCATAGGATCAGGGAAGTTGCAATCCAGCAACTCCATGGCTTGCTCTGGTTTGATAGCAGGCCAGTCCTTCAGGAGGCAATACATCTAAAATAAGAAAAAAAACATGACTTCACAAATACATGTTTTTGTATTCTTGCATTTTTTAACAACCCCACTATACCAAAGACTGTGTGACTGTGTGCATAATCTGTGTAAATATCAGCTGAGTTGCATTAGTACAACAGTAGGCAAAGCACACATCTATTTCCCTGTGGGATGTCCTCCAAAATGAAGGTGTCAGCAGTAGAAACCTGAGCTTACCTGTGCAATTTCATCTCTGGAGTTCCATTTCACAGCCAGGAGGATCTTGGGGAGGATCTCTGGCATGTTGACGCAGTCTTGTCTGGAATAGTTCGGGATATAAATAAATGAGTTATATCTTTAATGACATCTAGATCACATGACAGCACACAAAGACTTTTGGGTAAAATGTAAAAAAGACTCCATATCATGGTATATAAGCATGAACACCTTACCTGTGCCTCCATAGAAAGTCTTTCTCCTGCTCAGTGATTTCAGACAGCGGGTCTCTGTTACACACCTGTCGAAGCTGGTCATTGTCGTTGTCAGTCAGGGGGTTGTCACGCGCCAGTCTGTTACTCTGTAAGGCCATATAACACATAGTTTAATTAAAAAAAAACAAAACAAAACTTGAACAACAACTTGAACAGCACAGTGTTGCAGGGGAGGGGGAAAAACTGGCTGTAATACCCCTTTCCCACCAATTTTGCACACACATGCAGGTTTTTCAAACACAGCTAATCCCACTAAAAATACACTATAGACTGCTTTCCCATTGCCAGGAGACCAGAGATGTGTGCACAGCCCTGCATCAGACGAGTATACCTTTTGCATGTGCGCGTGGTTTTGTTTTGGCGTTTCCATGTGACGTCACAGACAGACCAGAGAACAGGAAAACAGTAGAAATAAACATGGATGGAGGCCTGTGAAAACTTTACTGTGGCTACTTTTAAAAAATATATATATTTATCTTACTTATTTAGTCTCTCTTTCAAACTCAATGCAGACTAATTTAGAGTGATGGCTAACAGAGACGCCAGTAATTGAACATTTAAAACCCAATTCTAGACATATTAATGCACCAGTGTGCATATATATTTTTTTTATTATTGTATCGAATTGTAAGGTCCCTAGAGATTCCCACCCGTATGGCACTGGGTCCCACCTGAATGAAAAGATGATATGAAGTTACTGTCTGTGGTGTGACTTAACTACAAAGTGGCTGCAGTTCAGAATAAGATCAGATTTCGTGAGGTACCTCAAGAGTCAAACAAAACACACAATAAAGAACAACAGCTCATTATCTTACCAAACCGGTGTGGCAGTAATTAAAGCCAAGCTCTCTGGATATATTCCAGTTTGCGTGGTCCTCGATGATGGCCATATCAGGGTACTTGACAGGGCAACTGAAATGGTCAAACTCCAGCTCGAGACAAGGTGTTTCCTACAAGTTTAAAAAGCGGGGGGAGGGAAAATGTGTTTACTGTAATCAAAGAAAGGCACCTGTGTCAATGACTGTTTAATTAAGTGGGATAAGAGGCTTGGTTGATTGAATTAAGGCGGCTTAAATCTGGCTATGAAACTCTACAGGTCGTGGTCACCAGCTCGATTAAAACTGGGTCATGAGGCTTAAAGGTCACACACAAGCATGAGTGCTTCAAGATGTAAAGAAATCTGCTTTGACAACCTACGCACTTTAAATTCTATTATAATTATAATATCTTTGGCTTATACAATTTTGTTTGTTGTTAGCAAAGACATATTTTTTAGTTAATTGACAAAAAAAACTTCCATGAATGACCACAAAAAAAGAAATGTCTGTTTAGATCTGAAGTCTCTCCATCAAAGCACTACTTGCTTTGTAAGAAAAGACGAGGCACCCCTGGTAGCACAAACATGGAGTAAGCATTATGTTCATATTGTTGACAGTTTCTGTTCACCTTGTTTGGATTGGAGCCTGTGACGCCGATAGGGTTGAGCAGGTCCTCCAGGCCATGTGGGACAGGCCAGAGGTTGAGAGCCATCTTCCCTGATACTAGTGTGTGGGTGTAGTCAAACAGGTTGATGTTGCCCCAGGCAAGAGGACAGTGCTCCTACAGGAAAATACCATTAAGATGATGCATAAGAAAATGATTAGCAAGGCAAACAGCTCGGGGCTATGGAACAGACAGGTGCAGCACAGAACATGGGGAAGTTGTTTATTTCCCATGCCTACATCAACCGACTTTCTTTACTGCTTTGATTTGAATAAGAATAAACCATAAATCGACCTGAATAAGCACTGGAATATAACATTCAGAATTATAATCCCTAAAGTCTTTAAGAAATTCCCCTGTTTTGGATTTTATTTATGGTTGGCATTTCTTTTAGCAATCGGCAATTAATATAGCTGCATTGTATAACAATTTTAAAAAAAAAATACAGGGACAGTTCTGACACCAGTTGGGGGGATCTGGGGATCCTCCCCTCAAAAAGTTGGGAGTTTTAAAAAACGCTGTTTCCTACATTGTGCTGACTTTTAAAGAATGAAAACAACAAAATAACACAAGTACAATGCAGGAGCATTTTTCTGTTAAATACTGATAATTTTACTTTCAATTCTCACGACAGAATACAGAATAGTTCACCCCTCTTGCGTGAACCTGCTTGAATCTCTGGCATAAACTAATTTTGATCAGTTTTCATTTATTCATTGCACCATGCGACCGCTGTGCTCAATGGAAAAATTGATGCAGCAGTTTTTAGAAAATACATGCCCCTTTCTTTCTGTAAGAAACAAGAATTCCCTGCTTCTAGGACGTCTGACATTTGCTTGAGTATTTCTTTCTTTTAGCACTCGCCATTTCCCTCTTCGCTGAGGAGGACATGGTGCAAGCAGCTCTCTCTTGCGTTAATGTATTGTTGTCCAAATGGAAACAGCAGACTTTTAGAGCCACAGGCCTTCTAAACATTGTACAGTGCCAGAAACGGGTGTGATAAGAAGGAGAGAAGGTGTGGAAATTTGTCAAATATCGGGAGAAATATGAGAGAATTGTGACCCCGTGAGAAAACTGTGAGAGAGCAATTAAAGACGAGAATCTCCCAGGAAACCCAGAGGGTTGACAAGAATGAATTACCTCTCTATATAGTTGTTTACATTGTTAGTGGCGGAGTCTGCCACTGCAGCGCTAGATTCAAATTGCTACTTATGCACAAGGGATTTAGAGGAAAAAGATGCATGTATATAATCCAGCGTTCGTGTTCTATTTCACAGAAATGAGCCTCGTGTTTGACACCCAACATTTCCTCCTTCTGACGCTGCACATAAAGGTGTTCAATGGCTCAACATGTTTATGAAACATGCATCTAACAAAACATGACATGGTCATTTTTGGTACTTTCAGACAGCTGATAAGTTTTATCTATTGCAGAAAGTAATGAAACAAGAACTGTTGGTTAAAAAGCTGCAGATGATAGGCTCCATACTTTCTTCACCTCCTAATTAAAGTAACCAACTCCTTTGACGATGCCCTGCTGTTGTGGAAAACTACCTGCGCTGTGCTCATAATGAAATCAGATTGCAATTGCTCATGGCATGATGGAAAAAGGCCAATTACTGATTGACATGTTAATTAAAACAATGCTAGTGTTCTGGCTGCACTGCAAGCAGACACACAGGTTGCTCATTTGACATTTTTCTTACAAGTGGCTGCTCATGCTGTAGTATTAAGACATATTTATTGTCACCACCAGTAATCAAGATGTTTTCAAATCAACCCAAGCTTAAATCTTAAAGGGGCAGTTCACACCCAAATCAAAAATGCATAATTTGTTTTGGAGATATCGGCCATAGAGATGTCTGCCTTCTGTCCAGTGAATTGGAATTAGATGGCATTTGGCTTGTGGAGCTCAAAGTGCCAAAAAAATACATATGAAAAATGTAACCGCAATGTCTTTCTCCAGAAATCATGACCCAATTACTCAAGATAATCCACAGACCTTGTTGTGAGCAGGTTACAATTAGGAACTATTTTCTTTCTACACTCTCCAACTGTATCACTCTGCAGAAGGAAGCATACATCTACTCGTAAATGAAAGGGTTTTATTGTGAAAGCACAAGATATAAACATTAATGGCATCCTCTTTGGCTCAGTTGCAACATTAGGTAGTTCAGCCAATAGTAGATGCACACTTCCTTCTGCGTGTTGATTCAGCTGACAGGTGTAGTTTGGTAGAAAGAAAATAATTCCTACATGAAATTGCTCACAACAAGGTCTGTGGATTATTTTGAGCAGCCTGGTCATCTCCTTTAAACATGAGAACTTTAGTGTAGCATTTTGGCATTTCACCACTAACCTCTTTCGCTCCCTTCCTTCCTTTCACAGAGCAGATGGAAAGGCAGAGTCGGGCAGCGCGGGGGATGTCTGGAATGTACATGTCGTAGTTCAGCCACTCGTTCCACCTGGAGAAAACAGGTAAGGTTCCATTAACATAATCAATCACATTCGCCGTTGCAAAGCTGAGTGAAATCCATGAGTATGGAACAACATTCTTCACTGTGTGTCTACCTGGGGTTCGAGCAGGGCACGCGCTGTGTGTTGACGTTGTCACACAGCTGCTCTCCACCGTGGTATATCCCAGTCCTGACGTAGATCTACAGCAGCCACAAGAACAGCAGTTTGATATATAAATTCATGAATGGCAAAGAAACCTCTCACTGCATTTCTGACTAAATGAAGTGAACTGTGCAGCATCTTCTAATAACTTCCAAGAGATGTTAGATAACAGTCAGAGTTTATCTTTGTCAAATCAGAACAAAGCATAGAAGCTATAAATAAAAGAAGATGTAATAGTCATAGCACTACGCCGGTGTACCTTGTCAATGTCTCTGATGTTGACATTGACGTAAGTGGCGCACAGTATCCTGATCCTCAGCGTTCCGTTGATAGTCCAGAGAGACTTTGTGGCTGTTTCCCCATTCATGTAGGGCGTCGCTGTAGATATTCGCCTTGCATATGACGGCATGGTGAAGTTGTCCATGGGCAGCTGGGAATACAGGCTGTCTTTTGCCATTAGCATCAAGTTGGGCATCCGTCCCAGCATGATACAGCTGCGCACATACTGTCAAGGACACACAAAGTGACATTTTGAAGCAGCCATGATTGTGACATTTTGAAGCCATTCATGCTGTTTGACATTTTGAAGCCATTCATACAATTTCTAGGCTTTATCAACATGTAAATGATTGAATTTTACAAGCACAGCTCAGCAGTACTCAGTGTTTTGCACTTATATACTGTGATGTATACAGTTTGTTCTTGAATCAGCACATTTCGCAGGAAGCGCATTTTCTCATAATTTCATTTCATGTCATGAATGCCAAGCACATTTGTGTTGGAGGATAATTTGATGTGAAGTGAATCTCTCCCCCTCTAAGTACAACAGCATCAGATGATGCATGCGTAAGATTAAATTAGATTACCTTGTACTGACTCAGAGGGTATTTCTCCAGTAAGTACTCGTCACAGCCGCACACTTTAAGGATGTACTTTCCCTGATACTCCTGCACGCACATCTTCAACTGCTCCTGGGAGAGCAGCATACTACGCGTCTTCTTACGGATGGCTTCGGCAATCACCTGCTCGGGCACGTAGTCGTGGTTGATCTTCAGGGTATACTTCTGCTTGTCATTGCTGGGTGACACAATAACCCATATGACCACAATGATTTGACCTGAGGGAAAGAGAATAAAAGAAAAAAATTGAAGAAATATGCTTTTTTTTTTTACACATAGAAAGTGCAAACAGCAAAAATGTGAATGTTTGCATTATATACTTTGTCATACCTTTATCTAGCTTGTTATAGATGTGCCTGGGAAGTTCTGCAGAGGATTCTACATTAGGAGGATACACGTACAAAGCTCTACTGTGCGGTCCGTTACTGTCTCTGAGGTCCACAGCCTCTTTGCAAACATTTAAAATGTTCCTTCTGAAGTCCTGCACTTCTGAGTCTTTCACCAAATCAAACTCACATATAGGCATCCCAATGGCAAAACCTGAAAGGAAAAACAAGTGATTAAACCCAGTTAAAGGTCCAGCGTGCAGGATTTAGTGGTATCTAGCAGTGAAGCAACAGAACTAAAACTCTGCCCATGAGTCAAGCATAGGGTTGCAGTGGTATAGTGATTTCAAGGCATACCATAATATGAAAATTCATGGTGATCAATCAGTATACATTTGCTAATCTAAGGTGCTGAAAAAATGTAACCACAATAAGAATGTTGCTTATTTTCAAAAGGGAGACCCCCATAGATACTGCCAAGAAAATGATCTCAAGTTTCAATTATAGTAATTAAGTGTTTGTTCAACCAAATAAAACTGTCACTTTCATTCACAACTTTCATTCCTTAAGGATCACTGTAACTAATACTAATAATAATAATAGTGTACTATGGACAAATACAGTGCACCATTAAACTGACATTTTCTGAGATGGTTGTCTGACCATGAAATTCCCCTTGTCAAGCATATAGTACAACTACTGTGGCCAATGTAAAAACGCTATTGGCCCTATCTAGAGCCAGTGTTTGGCTTGTCTGTTCTGGGCTAATGTAGAAACAACATCATGTACTCCATGACAGAGGACCTGCCCCGTACATAGATATACAGCTAATTCTAAGGTCAGGAAAATACAACAATCCTTAGTTTTAGGTGATTATAACATAATAAAAACATAGTTATGAATATTATATTCCATTTCTGCCAACAGATGACCCTAAATCCTACACACTGGTTATTTAAAGCCAACAGTATTATGTTAATCCGCCTCACTGTGGGTAATGATGTCCCCGAGGCCAACGGTTGTTACTATTCATTACTGTATAGTACATTAAGTTATTTTGCAACTGCATTATTCATGAACCATACCTATCTCTCTGTTGAGAATTTTCTCTTCTCTGTTGCCTACTGGCTCAATGACTTTAAGGAAGGCCTGAAAGAGCCTGAGATCACACAACCTCCTGGTCTCATCGTAAAACTCCTCCCGCTCTGCTTCCTGGGTGACACTGACAAAGATGTAGGAGCTCTCCTCCTGCAGCAGATGGTAAAGAGGGTACTTCCTGGCCTCTTTGAAAAGCTCATGCTTGACTGTGATCAGCGTAGCCTCCCGGAGGCACTCCAACGTGAGAATCATGCCATTTGGCAGAAGGCAGTCCACATGGATGCTGGGGGGCATCAAGTGCATCCCCCATAGTTCTCCTGAGGAGGGCCTGGGAGGCATGGTCGTGCCAACAAATCGCTATTTTCAGAGGCCGGTAATTATCAGATGAGTGATGTCAACCAACTGTAAGAAAGAGGGAAACAGAATTATATAAGAACCACTGACCCGTGCACAGTAATGCAAAAAGCTTGTGGTAAATACTTAAGAGATTAGGGATTCACGATAACATCAGCACATCATTAGTATCAGCAGATATTGGCTTTTAAATTAAATATCGGAGTCCGCCAGCATGCTGATTTCTGATGATGTCACAAACCAAACCAGACCAAACTATTTTTTTATCACTGACATAGTGAACATATTACATTTAAATGTTACATGTAAATGTTTCGTGATAAACATGTTTTGCCTTTTGTTGAATTTTCTGTTGGCTTTGCTGACAAATAGCTGGCTAGATGTGTTAACATGCCTGTTGACAAGAACAAAACATAAATTTTGTTACAGTTTTTACCGTCAAAGATTTACTTTTAGCGATGTCTCCTCTTCATTGTTTAAAAATGTATATTTCATACACTGAAAGGCATTGCAGTTTTTGTCTCAACCTACTGGTGGGCCATCAAGGTAAAAGTGGTAATAATAATATGACCTAAATTCCATTACAAAAGATACTTGATGAACACTAAAAGTGGATATATTGGTATTCATTATCGGCCAATATCCAATAAAATCCGATATTGTGCATCACTGTAAGAGATGCTCGAGTTGCATTGTGACAGCATATAAAAATGCTAAATACACCTGGGGGTATCTCAATATAACATGGGTTACCGAAAATGAGAGAAATGTAGTAATTGCTCTATAGGGATATGCATGTCAAAGCACTGTATATTGCTGTAGTGTTTTTGAGCTGACCATATTGCATATAGCCATTCTGTATAGTTAATGCAGTTCAGTTTGAAGGAGAGGTGGTAGCAACACATGTATAACAATTTAACTGGCGAGATGTAACTAGCAATTATTAAAGATGTCATTGTGTTTTCTAAAGTATTATACAATTAGCAAGTAACCAATGATAGAATAAGTGGTCATCACATCAGAGACAGAAACCCCAATGAACAAGACTTTTAGTGACCTGGTGTTAAAATAACTCATGCTAACTCAAGGAGGGCAGCGATGAACCGACAAATGTCCAGTGATGTCGAATGAAAGGACCTCCAAAACTATGTAAACAAACATGTTAGCTAACAAGCATGTTAGTTCAGTGTGGCTAACACAGCTAAGTTATAGCTTTTAGCTTTGACTTGACAGTCACATCGACTAGTTTGTGTTGTGTCGGTGGGTTAGATGTTGTTTCTTACATAGCTAACCATGCTAGCCAAGTTCACTAGGCAGATCAATGTCATCTACAATATGAAAACATCGATACATAACAACCTAATGTTAGTATAACGTTACTGCGACAAATGGGTGCGACCCGGCAGTTTGTCGCCTAAGTTACTGGAAAGCGGTTTTGTATCGGAGTAAAAGCGATCACACAAGAAAACACGACAAAAACAAATGTAGAGCTACCTGTGTCAGCTAGCTAAGGCTAACCGGTTAGCCGCGAAGCTAGTCAGCCAGCACAACCATTAGCAGCGGCTAGCTGGGTAAATCCCATTCGTGCCCGCTCGGGAAGTCTGAAGCGGCGGTGCTAGCTCTTGCGTTAGTCCATCCAAACAATGACACTAAGGGGTCGGGACAGACCCGCTGTGGTGGATGAAAGACACCCCTAGCTCCCAGTGATGTTGTCAATACGCTGTAGTGGAATAAGTCTGTAATACTCCATGATGATCTTCATCGTGCTCTCCCGAAAATAAACTGCACAGTTCGGTAGCACGCTAGCTCCACACGGCTAACAGCCTGCTCGAAGGCTGCTAGCAGGCTCATCATCATCATGGACCGCCCTCCCACTCACAGTGAGTTCAGTTTGTCATGAGATGGGAAGGAAACCGCTTTTTCACTCTTTTCTTCAATCGGACATGAAAAGCATATATCAAATGCCACTGAAGAGCCCATGTAAAAACAATGCTGAAGTTGTTATAATGCTACAAAAAGTCATGTGCAGAGCCCAGAGCAAATCAATGTAACCAGCATGTGCGAGGAGGAAACCCTCAGAGAAAAGATGGAATGAGGAGAACTACTGATAGATCATGATTCATTGTATTTATTGCATGCTGTGTTTTATTGCTGCCACGTAGGACATTGTGTTTTCCCTACTTGTTATTGAGTAACTTCAAAACCCACGTAATATTTCCATGGAATTTAGTTGGAAGTTATAGGCCAAGGCAGGGGTGTTGAAACTTTTTTGAATGTGGGCTGGATTATGATGGAAAATACCATACAAATGAGATAAACACAACAATTTCATCGTTCAGCGAAAAGCATTGGCTGTCGACTTTACACTTCTTCGCTGTGAGGCTGTGTATTGGCAAGAATCTGGTGATACAATACATACCACAACACAGGTTACTAATTATTATTTCAGGATATATTGTAATAGTGAAGGCAGGATAGTATACTGTGGTATTGTATAAATAAAATTTTAAGGAAAACTATCATAAAGGTTCGACAGAGGATCAGGGCCATGTGAAAGAAAAAAAAAGTTAGATTTTTGGAATAAAGTCATAATATAACGAGAATAAAGCCATAATGTCGATAATAAACTTGTAATATTATAAGAATGAAGTCAAGATTTTAAAAAAAAAAATCAGAATTTTATGAGAGTTAAGTTGTATAATACGAGTTTAAATTTGTCATTTTGCAATAATAAAGTCATTATTTTACAAGAAAGGGGACATTATCTTACGAATATAAACATTTTGCCAGCAAACTAAAAAAAACGGGCGAGAGCACACGCAGCCTTCTATTTCTAAATGTTAGTAGGGAAACTGTGTTTTCCGTAATATAATTTCCCCTAATAAATTACAACTTTATTGTCATAAAATTACAACTTTTTTTCTCGTAAAATTACGACTTTATTCTCATAAAATTAGGAATTTATTCTTGTAATATTACAACTTTATTGTCACAAAATTGCAGATTTTATTCCTCATAAAACTGCAACAACTGTCAAAGTCTGAAAAATTTTTTTCCTCAATGTGGCCTGAAAATTCATAGTCATACAAAGACCACTCCATCACATGCATAACACTTGAGTAGAAAGTGTTTACTTTATTATTGCAATCACAACAGTAGGATCTGTATTTATCATAGCCCCGTACCACATTAGGAGTATATTTTTAGGATGCATTTGCAGAGTCATGTGACAGCACTACTGTCTAGCAGTCAGGGGTTTAAACACAACGTGTGTAACTTATTCATTAATAAATAGATCCTGTATTGATCCTCAAACACACTGTGTCACTAAACATACAATAGTGATACTTAAGTTTATCAATATTTTCTTACACCCCTACTTTGCTGTGGCCATGTCTTCTCTCTAGCAGGAAATGTCTGCTATTAGGTTACTTTTTTTTCTCTTGTTTGTTGTCTGTTTATAAAAACACATTAGCTCTGCCTGTGCAGTTCCTACTCGGTGCATAAACTCTGTGACAGTCCTACCATCGGTAAAAGGGGTAAAAGGAAAAAATGCAAACCAATAATGTGTGGGGCCACATATAGTATTCTGAACAACAAGCTGAAGCCCATTTAAATTTGGCCCAAGGGCCACATTTGGCCTCCAGGCTGGACTCTGGACATGCCTGGCCTAAATCGAGAACTTCAGTATATTACTTCCATGATCTAGGAAAGTTCAATCAACATTTGTGAACATGAGCTTCTCTCTAAAGGCAAAAACAACAACAAAAAAAAGGAAGTAAGTCTTGAACTTGGGATGTCATAAGGTATAAAGTCTGGAGCTGCTTCACAGACAGTAAATGTGAGACTGATTTTGTAGACCCGCAGGATATTTGTTTTCTTTTTTTATCCTAAAATGAGCTTTATTTTATTGGAGTGTTCTCCTGGAGCAGAAAATGGACCCACATACTCAGAACAGTCCTCTGGGTGCTCTCAGTGTCATCTGTAACATCTTTCTGAATTCATTGTCTGTGGAGCAGCTCCAGACTTTATACACCAGGATATTACAAATGTGAATTTAAGCACTCTATAGTCTTGAAATTTTGGGAGAGAGTTACTTATGCTAACTTGTGGTTTTTGGTCTGTCTTAAACCAAAATTAAAATTGGGTGTAGTTTCCCTTTAATTTCCATTACATAGGTCTAGAGTTCAGGGGGCACTGGCGTTTTTAAACTCAATTAAATATATGTACACCATATATTTACATACTGGTGTATAAAGATACGCAAAAAAGCAAGAAATTAACTGATGATGCTCAAAATTTTCTAGCAGAGGACCCCCATATCCTAGGTGACATATGCCCCCGCCTCAGTATTGACACAAAACATATGCCATTGGCCCAGTGCTTAGTGGTCATGGTCCTAAGTTGAAGTGCACAAACACAGTCATGTAGGCATAGAACAGTTATATTCTACAAAAATTAGGTCCTACTGTATGTGTGTTTTGATGCAGATGAAAACATTTAAAACTCTTCTTCTTCAAAATCTTAATCTTCAAAATAAACAATGTAAGGACATTCTGTAGTCTTGCTAGAAGTTTGTATGTGTCTTCTATGCTTTCTAGTGCACAAATATCCTGAGGAGATGATCTTTTATGTCTGTTCTAGGGCCTCAGTGTGTGACCACAAAGAGTCATACAGCAAAACCACCATATAATTTGGTTTGTATCACTACATTAAAACACATTCATCTGCTGTTTTTATATGTGAAATATCCTGGAGGTAAACTCTGCATGGTATGCTGAGGCAAGTTTTTCCTAGAAAAATATAAGCAAGTATACATTGTGTTATAACATCTCAATGACTTTGATTTTTAAAGATTGTGAAAAGCGTTGTAAAAGCTTCACCTTTATATGTTAATTGTGGTTTGGCAAGCTAAATTTTAAAAATAGTTTTTCCAACATCATCACAATCAAAAAGCAGGTTATATATCCGGTATGACAAAATTGTTTTCAAGTATGACAAAACTCAGTTTCAACCTAAATTAGGCAGTTGCTTTGGCTACCTGTAGAAATCTGCAATCTTTAACTTTAACTTCCAAGTACACAAGTTCGTATTAAATAAATGTATTTGCAGAAAATCAGCATTCTATACATTTTTTTGGCGTTATCTCAAATGACATAGGATTTAACTCTATAGTGTACCAGTTAGCCTAAAGTATGAATTGTGAGCCTTAATTACATTTCACCAATGTTTGGGGATCTTTCAAGGTCGTCCTGATTGTATAATATCCTGCCTGATAACATTTCAAAATAAATTGCTCCATAAAATTGCTTACTGTACTGAATGACATTGGTTGACTGCCAGTTTTTTGACAGAATGCTTTAATGCATAACAATAAACTGGATGTAATATTTCTTTGTGATATTAAAAACAACCAACTGGATATCATTTTTTTGTAATAAATTAAATTTATGGTTGGCACTTCTCATAAAATAATGCCGTGGCAGAAATGTTTGGCTTTATTTGATTTTAACACTTAATGTAGCTTTATGTAATTTAACCTTGAGGTCCACACAGTTATCTGGCATGACTTTTTTGTAACTATAATGTCTAATAAATCTTGAACGTTGTAATCACCTTTAAAGATTTTTATATAAATTGATGAGCAGTGATTAATACATTCAATAAATGGGTTTTTAATGAACATTTGCCTTATTTTCACTTCAGAAAGGGCTTTGGACATTAAAACAGCACGTCACACCCATGTACACCTTATTTTCATTAATGAAAGGCATTTCTTTGTGAGAGACCTCCGTTTATTATTTGGTCACCAAGAGTGTGGATATCAAATGAGAACATATAATTGTTTCAGGAAACAAACATACATGATCATCAAAACAGAGCAAAGTTTGAGAAAGCTCTCACCATTCCTCAACATTAACAGCCATATACAGAGGACATTTTTGAACAGACAGCGGCGTTTTCTCCCGTCAGTTTAAATAAACGTTGGTATTGTCATGTCTATTATTTTTTTTACTGTTAGTGAAACAAACTCGTAACCATTGAACATTTTTCAGTGTTTTAACACCATGCAAAAATCAGTCATAGCTTTCCCTATTTACATGTCAGACCGTTTCTGCCTTGGGACATTGAGTTCACTTTTTTAAACAGTCACATCCTCGATCCCGAGAGAAAGTCAGCTGTTTCAAATGTCTTAACCGAAGAGGAAAGTTTGCATGAGGTCACAGCAAGGTCACTTGGTTGAAACAGTCTCTTTCATGTCAGATACCCATCACCGAACCACCATATGCTTGGCTCTGACAGCTGCTGCACGCATTTCACCTCTTGATCTTCCCTATCTGTTCGCACAGTCTAGAGAGGTACTGTGTGAGCTTCACCATGACGATAATTAGGGCCCCTCCAGTGAGCATGCAGGAGGGCCACAGCAGCGAGTGGAAGACGACGCTGTGGTCGTACAGCCGCGTCAGGAGAACGCTCTCCTGCTGCTCGTGGGGGTCGTAGTAACAGGGCACTTGCTGGTTCACTTTCAGGCGCTCAGAGATGTTCATAATCATGACATGCATGGCCACGCTGTCCTTTTGGCACCTGGGCACGTAGAAACACTGTAAGGACAGGATTAAAGGGCGATCAGTTGGTCATACTTTTGATGCTAATACTTCAACTCCCAAATGACCATTTTAATAACAATCAGGGATTTTGGTTGATTTTTCTTGTGACAGCCCGACACCCATTAACTGCTAACTTACTTAATTTTAAGAGAGAGTGAAAGGAAAAAAAACATAAAATGATGAAAGTACAAAAGGCCTTTCATTTTGGTCCAATGCTTCATTGACTCAGTTTGAGCATTAGCACCATATTACAAAGATCTATCAATAATAAATATACATTTAGGGATGAACGATGATATCGGCATGTCATCAGTATCGGCAGATATTGGCTTTAAAATGACATATTGGAATCAGCCAACATGGTGATTTCTGTTGATATCACAAACCGGTATATTTTTCTTTTTTTAATTGATAACGTGAACATACACAAAAAGTCAACCCTATGCTAAGGCATTTTTATTATTTACACAATTGATAAATATTTCATACACTGAAAAGCTTTATATTTCCATCTGTTGGTGGGCCATCATTATAAGAGCATGCATAATATGATGTTAATTCCACTAAAGAAGAAACTTGATGATCACTAAAATTAGATAGGAAATAAATATATCGATATCGGTTATCGACCAAATGAGATGTTATGTATCGGCATATCAGATATCGGCAAAATATCCAATATCTTGCATCCCTAGTTAAATTTAAATGTTTTGTGATGCAAATGTCTTGCCTTTTATTTTGTTTTCTATTGGCTTTGCTGACAGACAGCTGTCTAGCTGTGTTAATATGTTAGCAAAAACAAAACATATATTTCATCATAGTTTTTACCATCAACAGGGTTCTCACGGTCATGAAATTCCTTGAAATGTTCTGAAATTATAAAAACTGTTTTCCAGGCCTGGAAATGGTTTGAAATTAACAGAAAGTTTTAGAAAAGCTTTATATATTATTTTGTCTATTGTTTAAAATATGATTTTTTTTAACCTAGAAAAACAGTCTGCAAAATACTTTTATCATCTTTTAGCATGTTTACATATAAATGCACAGTAACTCTCCCACTAGAGTGAAGAACTAAGGCATCAGAATAAGCTGCAGAGGTCACTGCTACAGGTAATCTTCTGGTTGTATCTTTTTTCAGGCTTCTGTTTAGGCGAATGTTTTTTCTTTGCATGGCTTTAGGGTTATATTGCAGCCTGATGGTTTGGCATGCTCTCCTTTATTGAGTTTTGCATTTTCATTTGGACATTTATTTTTTATAATAACATGGACAGGATTTTTTGGAACACAAAAAACGGAAAAACCCCATCCCTGTGGATTAGGCTTTATACTGCAGAAGCTGTGTGAGAGTTTGTAAACACGTGTTTTTATGTAGTTTTGTTGTTGTTAAATGCGGACCGCTATGACTTCAATTCATCATTTATCTTCTTTGTTTTTGGATTCCTCATTCGCTGGTGAGGAATGTGAGAAAAACTGTTTTCTTCACAAATTCAGTGTAACGCAGTGTGGTTACTTGATATACAAATGGTCATTTGTGGGGTGAAATTCTCCTGTATGAAGTTCTCCTGTATTTTCGTGATATTAAAGAAATTGCTCTTCATGTATCATCATTCAAATTGACCAGGGAAAAATACTGTTATTGACTTAACATTTTCTGAATTCTGAGCAGAGTGAGTCTACAGTCAGGCCAACCGCAGTTGTCAACATTTGAAACGGTTCAGTAATTCTCAGTATTTTCCCCCTGGCACTGTACTCACTTCAGAGCTGGTGTCCTGGGTCTCCTCATTGTGAGATAAGCGGCTGACACGGCCCGTGTTATTGATGCTCACGTAGACCTGCAGACAGGGGTATTTGGAGACTCTCCAGCAGTCTGACCCACAGTTGTAGGAACAGTTCATGTCTGCTGTGACCGTGGAGTTGAGCACAACACACACACCCTCCTCTGTCCACACACTGTGTTGACATTTAAATGAAGATCCAATTTAATGCAAAAAAAAAAAGAAGCAAAAAACATTGCGGGGGATCTCATGGTATGAAAGGTATAATTTGTTCCTGAAAATCGGGTTTCATAAAGTATTCATTTTTGCAATTTTCAGGTTGAGAGAGCACTGAGAGCAGTCTGTCAACAAGGACATCAGATGAATAAAACATGTTTCTGAAAGAAATATTAGCTTACACCGTTGTAGGATGTGTAAAAAAGACAATTCAACAACAGGCCTGTACCTGTCTGCATAGGAGCGTAATAAAGTGATCCCCAGGACAAAGTACATCATGACTGAGGACAGGATCATTCCCAGTCCCAGGAGGATGGCACGATCTTCACCGGCCTTTAGAGCTGTCACTGTCTTCTTCTTGTCCAATATATCTACCTCACGAAATTTCTGGTAGATTGACCTAATGATGAGGAAAATGAGAAGAGATTATTGTAGCTATTTTTAAAGCTACTGTGCAAATATTTTGGCACAAAAAAATCCAAGAGCATTAAAGTTAAATGTTTCTCCCTGAGCCATAGATGCCCCCTTTTTCCACTTTGCAATTTAAGTCAATTTTTAAGCCTGAGTTGGTGTGAATCTGTTACCTCCTTTCATTTCCTCTGCTTGCTCCTGATGCATTTTTGGCCCCCGCCACAAAAAACATCTTTCCTGATGATCCACGTCCTCCTTTGCTTGCTGAGGTGGAACGGAAGGATTGCTGAAAAGACCTGTGAATTATAACCAGTTTGTTGCCATGTTTAGCCGTCCCGAAGCACTAACAGACACTTTCACAGCCAGGATCAGTAAAGCAGAAATCCCAAGTCACTGTTACAAAGCAAATATGTAAGAAATCACACTTTACCTTTGGTGCATAGCTGCTGTCAGACTAACCACTTTTGTAAATATATCCAGCTTTGCACAAAATAATTATTGTATATAAACGTGTTCTGATCGCCCTGCAAACAGCAGTCCCTGATTATGAGAGTATTATGCAGCGTTGAGACAGGAAGCAGGCCTGTTATAGTGGTCTCCACCAGGTAAACATCTCATTTCAAACACAAAGAAACGCTACAAAGGGTAAACAAGGTGACAGATAGCCACAGATGAAAGGTGTTAATGCTGATGAAGCGCTTGTGAAAAACCTACCTGCTGTATCCTGCACACTTCTGCTGTCAACACAAAGTCATTGGGTCGTCTCTCGGTGCAACAACAACAACGCCTTGCATGTGCCTCCTCTCGCTCTGTGCTGGTCAGAAAACAAAGAATTCAATGCTACACATGCAGCTTTGGATCCATAAATGACATTTATTTTCAGATGAAAATTAATGGGCAAGTGAGACATTATGAGTTATTTGTTGTTTGTCTCCAAAGGGTTTACAGTAAGGTGAGGGTCAATGCAAACCCACTCTTGAGATTGCCAAGCATTTATTCCAAAACACAATTTAGAACAAATTTATTTACAAGGCCACACTATTAGTCCTGTGTGGTCACATGCTTATATATTAATCCTTTGAAACCTGGATAGACATCAGTTTTCATTTGCTGCATTCAGACGCCTGCACAAGTATTTAAACCTTCGAAATCTAAGCAAATTGGTTTGATGTCATTCAAAAACATGGAGAAAAAAGGCAAAGGCCAAATTTGAAAAAAATGTTCCACACATTGTAAGAAATAACTAAAAGAAAAAAGGGAAATTACCTTAAAACTTGTTTTAAAAAAACAGTGGAGGTAGATGAGAAAAATATACAAAAAATAGGGGGAAAAAATCCAGAAAATTATATTCATAGTAATTTGAATTATATATTTAAAATTATGTCACAGAAAAAGTATAATAAAATAAACATAGATTTCTTTTATATTTTATCACTCTATAAAGTAATTTTTTTGGTTTTAGATTTGCGAGAGAGATGTTCATGTTTACTTAAATATTTGGGCTGTCTTACACCACAGGAATAACTGAATGAATTTTGAAAATGGGCGTAGTTGCCCTTTAAAAAGTGTGCTCCATCACAAGTTATGACTGAAAAAGCAGTACTTATCAATAAAGCGGAAACCAACAGTCAGATGATATTGTTTGTTGACTCCCTGTCAGATGCAGAACAGATCAGATTTTATATTTTAGACATTTTGCAGCCATTTCCCAGTTATCTAACAATACAGTGAGCAGGCTCAACCTTTCCACAGAACAAGAAGCAGAATAGTTAGAAAACCAGCCAACAAGTTCCTCTTAGATGAGTAATTTCCTCATTGTACTACATTCCCAGCTCCTTCAGGGAAACGTTGCTGAGAGACAACCCTCGAGTGGAAATCTGAAGTAAACCGTAATGTTATTTAAATAAATGTTATTTACTTTTATGGTTTCCTCTAAATGTCCCCTGTGGTTTTACATGCATAGCCACAACAAAGGGTCACACTTACATGAGTTTTATGGCCTGTCTTACAACTTTCCAATTTTTCTCCTCTGTAAACACACACTGAATATGGCCACTTGAGTGCCTCAAGTTCCACACATAACAGTATTGATTTCAGCTAAACATGGACACACACAGAGGGACTGCCTTACTTCTTGTGCCAACTTTTAAAAGCTTTTGAGTGCAGTGAATTTGTAGCTGTGCCTCATACAGGCTGGTCTTACAGCTGCAAGTGACTTCCTACCTAATTACTTATAAGGCAATGGTTCTCAAAATCTTTTCAGTAGTGTACCCTCTTAATATTTTTCAACCAATACCCCCTGACTGGCGCAAAACATATTTGTTAGGAACATACAGAGAAAGATTTCGACTTGATTGCATTTTTTTTGCGGTTTATCAAACTTACATTAACTTATTTTATTCAACTTATTATAGTTTAAGTATTTAAGGAGATATTTTTACATAAAAAAATCCCACGTACCACTTGCAGTACTCTAAAGTTCTCCTTGGTGTACTCTTACCCCCAATGGTGTAATGGTGGGTACATGCAGGTATATGAGTTATAGCCACCTCGTTTTCTGACCATTAACAGTTTACCCACCTATCAGACAAAAAGCCGTTGGAATATAAAGGAGAGTATATCCAATCTGTAACCTACTCATCTCCCTAATGGCACATCAAAACTCTTCATCTACCACTACACCTCTGCATAGCCCCATCTGAGAAATCCTTTCACAAAAGATGGACAGTGACGCTGTCCTGGATGATATATTGGACAGGGAGTCTCGTGGCTTTTAGCCTGCACTTGCAGGGCTTTTCAAGACACCTTTAAACAAATACAAAAAGTTCAAAATGTAAAGCATATATTTTTCCACATTTCAGATTGGTCTTATCAAAGATCATTTATCATTTTTCCTAATTATCAGAATTGACAGAGGCAGAAATTTCATCCATTTGAGGCAATAAAAAAGCTTTAAAATTTAATTTGATTCTATTCATTTTTTTGGTCACATGAATTCATAACAAAAATGTTTTTCGTGAAATGTAGAAGTTGTCAGTGTCCTCAATCTAATAAAAATAATAAATAAATGCTAATGTTTAGGATAAGGCGGAGTCATTATTAGTATCCTTGTGGCCTGAGGGGTAGAAGCTCGTCCTGAGTCATGGGAGCTCATGAGACCCCTGGAGGTCTGAAATTGTTGAAATGAAAAACATTTAACTTAAAACTTGTCATATGTTGAAAATTGGTTCTGATAGACAGTCACCAGCTTGAAAAACGTTGTTTATATGAATTTGCATCCTTCTTCATATCTCGCTTATTCAAAAAGCTACTGAGTCTGCAGTGTCACCACATGAAGCACTGGAGGGAGACAGTCTTTGTGTGTCTGAGGAGAGGAGAGCACCAGTGTGAAACTGCTTACTCCAGCAGCAGCTTATTGTTCACATTTTCCTATTATCAGTTTAATGAACTACATATCCCGAGCCAGAGGCTGATAGAATCAGCCGACCTCACTGCATATTCTTTATGGCTGTGTCCTTGGTTCATATTTCTTCCAGCTGCCTCTCTCCCATATTGGTAGACTGAAAACGTGACTGAATGAGTGATAAACCAAAATGCCATGTGGTAGATCACATAACTGTAGAGCAGGTGTTATCTTATACATGGATTATTGAATGGGCCTACCAGGGCCGGAGGGCCCTTGGGCAGACAACATCTGTTTATCTTCAGTGTGAACTAATTATTGAAGTCCAACTGAAGTGTTTCAACCAACGGCAGCAAATGAGAATTCTGCTTTACCTGCAGAATGTAACTGAAAGACATGCAAAACAAATACAGAAAGGCGTAAAACGTCGACAAACACTCAAAACTACAGAGAGACACAAACTACCACATAGACACAAAACAAATACTAAAAAATGTGAAACAACACAACTGCAGGGACACGCAAAATTAGCACCAAGTTATGCAAAACAAACACGAAGAGACAAAAAATGACTACAAAGTTATGCAAAACAACCATAAACAAAGATAAACTGGCTACAAAGAGATACAAAGCAACCACAAAGTAATGCAAAAGAACCATAAAGAGACACAAGATGACTACAACAATACAAACAGCCACAAACAGATTCAAAATAAACACAAAGAGACAAAAACAGGCTACAAATACACAAAACAATTACAAAGAAATGTGAAACCACACTAATGACCATCAACACATGCAAAAAAAACACAAAGAGATGGAAAACACCCTCACAGACTGACTACAAAGAGATGCAAAACGACTTTTAAGAGATGCAAAAAGACAAAAAAAGTGATTTAAAACTACCATAGAGATTTAAACTGAGTACAAAGAAACAAAATAGCCACCACTTGATGCAAAACAGCCATAAAGAGACACAATATGATTACAGAGAAGGAAAAAAAAAGCCAGAAAGTGAAGCAGAACATCCACAGAGACAAAAACTGATGACAGACACAAAATAACCACAAAGAAATGTGAAATGACACAAAAGCAATCAAAAAAAGAAATGGAACATCATCTCAGTGACACAAAACAATCCCTAACTGCAAAGCAAAACAGCCAGAGACACAATCTGACTACAAACACACAAAATGACCACAAAGATCCATCCTTTAGATTTTACTGAGCTCATATTACATGTACATCATAAAAGTGAAAAAAAAGTGTATGTAACCTATAGAGACTAAATGCCTGAGGGCTTGGATGTGATCCTGCAAATATTGCTTTAGTACAGCAGTTGTTTACTTTCATTAACAGCCCTGTGGAATTCGAAGCTCGGCCTGCTATCAACGCGCTCTTTGACGAAGAATGTCTCAGGATGTATTTTTTGCCTTGTCCTTCCAGTGATTATTGCCTCCCTGTCAGTTGTCCTATAGTGTTTGGGGTCTTTAAAAAGTCACATGCTCCACTACACAGCACCCCACAGAGGTATGGCAAATCAATAAACACTTACCTGAGGTCCACACATAGGCAGGGGCGGATTATAAGACATTGGCCCCTGGGGCACAGATATAGAAACGGCCCCACCTCCTCTTCTACATAGGAACAAGACACGGAGACTTTATAGCTGTTATGTTTTGGGGGATTTTGTGTCTCTAAGTCATTTGTGTCTCCTTCTGGTTGTTATGTGTCTTTTTGTAGTTGAGGGAATTTTGTGTCTCTTTGAGTTTATTTGTTTGGAGATTTTTGGCTATTTTGTTTCGCTTTGTCAACACATTGTTTCTCCTTGTGTTTTTTTCTTGTGTGTGTCTTTTGTAATCAAATGCGATTCTTTAGATAATTTAGTGTCTATGGGGGTGGGGGGGGGTAGACATTTTTTTCTCTTTGTAATTTTGTGTAGTTATTTTATGTCTCTCTGCAGTCCCTCTGCATCTTTTTGTGGTCTTAATGTGTCACCTTGTGGTTGTTTTTAGTCTTTTTATAGTCATTACAGTCTCTTTTGTCTCTTAGTCTCTTTGCAGATGAAAATTAAAGACACCACAAACTGATGCAGAAAAGACACAAACTGGTGTGGAAAAATTCCCTCGAATGCAAGAAATTACGTGTTTGACGCTCTGAATTTTCTGGCAGAGGGCCCCAAACCTCCCATTCCATATGTGTCCTCCCCAGTGTTGAAACAAAACCTACACCCTTGCGTGCACTCACTGGCAAGCCAACTAGACAGTGTGAGTAGTGCTTGGCTTTATACACTGCATATCTCAAGCATATTGTCGACACAATTCATATTATTTTACACAATGTGAAAATCCAGTCATCCATTTCTGATTGATTTATGCGTATTTTGCAGTATTTTATTGTCTTGTTGCTTCTTGAACACTGAGGTGAAAAACAGCCATCATTATCACCCGATTAAAATTCATCAATGCTCTCGATAAAAAAGATCTCACACTGCAGATCAATTTAAAAAGCCCACACTGCAGCTCAGTCTGAGTCCTCATGGATCCATTTCACATGTCTCAGACTAAAACTCTTTTGTGCTCTTAGCTCCGTGCTGTGTGTTGACCTTCTGTTGTGGGCTGGATCTTTTTTGAGCACATTCAGTCTCAGTGTTTCTCTGTGGTGCCTGTAATAATCTCTTGTCTTTGCACATCTAAATTACAGTAAGCCCCAGCTTTTGTGTGTGTCTAGTGTGCGCTGAGCTGAAACAGCAGTGGTAATTATGTATAATCTGTAAGATCCTACCTCTTGTCGCAGTGTTGTTATGATAATCCAGACTTTGGGCTACAACTGTCAGCAGTGGCTCTCCAACGTGGTCTCTCCCAGGGACAGCAGCTGGCTACCTCTTATTTAAACTCTTTCCCCAAGTGAACAGAATGCCTGCCATACCTGTGTGAGTAACATGAGTTCCCCGCACAATGTCGTCATGCTTAAAATGAGTCTGTCCAGCACAATGCAGGCTGGACTGTGGGCCTGTCCCTATGTTTGTTGCAGGCACTGCTGTACATCCACAGAGGAATTCAGGAGCGGTTATTTCAAACATCTCTGCCTGTCCATGTTACAAATGTTCTGTATGTATAGGCAACTCTGAGGCCACAGCTTCAGGGACTGACACGGAAATATAGTCATGTCTTACCACAAGGTGTCTCTGCAGCCTCAGAAACTGGAGAAAGATAAAGTAGGGGGTGTCCCTCTTTGATTCATTACCAAGCAGATAACATGGAATGATGATGCTTTTATTTTGGCAAAATGACAGGTGCAAATGTGTGAAATATGATTTATAATTGTGAACAAATACCTTAATCAAGGCCAGTTTGGTTATTATGCTGGTTATAAATGTAAAAAAAATGTATGCCATCTGGTACCTTGTTGGCATTCAAAGTACAAAAAGAAATTCCAAGTATGAATTAATTTGTTTTTATTGTGAATTATAAAATGATCTGCTGGCCACCCTGCACCCTATCATGCCATACTGGGCTCGTCCAGGCTTTAAATTGAGTGTCACAGACATACTAGCTGTTGCATGCTCTTGACTGAAAACAATAGGTGCGCAGTCTCTGTAGATGGATGAGCCCTCTTATCTGCAGTCTTTACCCTCTTATCTGCAGTCTTTACTCATCCCTGTTGGTGCATGTGATTATGAGAGTCCCTTATAGCAGCAGCATGAGATTCAGCTTGAAGTGTGCACTGTTTACCTCTTTACACGCACTGCCTCCTCCGAGCCTCATCTAATGCTGGCCAGAGAGGACAGTACAATACAAGACAATCTCCCTGAAGAACTCCAGAGCTCTCACCTGCCTCTTTGCTCAGATGCTTTCCCCTCTAATTATACCCCAGTCTTACATTTAGCCTTGAAAAAATAACAGCCCCTTTTTAACATCCGGTGAGACAACAGGAAAACACGTGCAGAAATATAGCAGGATAAGAAAAAAAGACTCAGTTGCAGACAGAGAGGCCTTCAAATTTATTTGAGGTTGGGCCTAAACATAGCTACAAAGAGGTGCAGACTGTCTTTGAGTACTAAATTTGGAGGTGAAACAACACAGTTACGGGGGATGAAAGGCGATTCTGCTTCTTTGTTTCCTCGGATCTAAAAATAGCTCTTGCTGAGCAGGCAGTGGAGCTGAGCTGCAGTCCCTTCTCCTGCTCCCTTTTCCTCATTTTCTGTCTCTCACTCTCTCACAGACATAATTCATCTTGTTAATGATGCATGTGCGGTGGGCTCTGTTGTGTAACAGCTATTAGGTCATGTTGTTCTGGCCCTATATTTGAGTGCTATTATTTAACAAACAGCATGTGGCTTAGACACAAGGAGTGTTATTTGTTTGTGAGGTGATTGAGTGGAGTGTCACCTGTGCTGCTGTTCATCCCTCTGTTGTAATAAGTAATACAGTAAACCCCAGTCTTAAGGTTGGGACTCTTCAATGTGCATATTTTTCATCATCAGTGGATTAAAAACTCATCAATATCATCAATGTATCTCGTGATGGGGGCGTTTATTTTAAGAAATTACCAACATTTGTAACTGCAAATAAAGAAAACACAAATCATCAGCTTGTCAGATTTCCTATCCTCTGCATGTTCACTTATCCAGACTGGATGATGAAAGTCAAGTTACAACAGCTTCTTGCCAGTTGGCATCGGATGGCAATATGACATCAGAAAGACGATGCGTTCAAATGTCCGGCAGACAGTAGATTTCTGTTGGAATGAAAACTGAGTTCACAATATTTAAAATGTCTAATGATGTTAGAATTTCATGTTGTGTAGATATAACATTATAACGTTATGCAGATTTTGAGTTTGGTTTTACGTTATTGTGTTTTTATTGTTTTTATGAATGTGAACAGCTGACTGCTTGAATTTCTCTCAGGATAGTATCTATCTATCTATCTATCAAGATGGTGTTGGCACAAGACGTTTGGAAGAATTTGGTTTTTGGTGACTTGAGGACAAAAAACCAACAAAATATCAACAGCATCTCATTAGTATTTTACATCAAATCAACTTTCACATCACATGTTGTCCTAACATTATTTTTTAACATTTTTTATTTTTTATTTTTAAACATCACAATCTAAACTCAACCAAATATCAACAATATTGGCAGCCAGCTGGGTTGTGTCATGTAGAAACATCAAAATTCGCTACACTGCCACAGCAAAAACATTCCATGAAAACTCACAATCTTAACAATGAAGCATCTTTAAAGTCTGTTATCACATCGTGTCATATCACATGATATTGTATTGTCGTATCATATCATAACATATGGTATCATATCATATCATATCATATCATATCATATCATATCATATATCATATATCGTATCGTATCGTATCGTATCGTATCTATATATCTATATCTATATCTATATCTATATATATCTATATCTATATATATATATATATATATATATATATATATATATATATATATATATCTATATATCATATAGCATCGTATTGTATCATTTCACATCTTATCATATTGTATCGTATCATGGTATCATATCATATATCATATAGCATTGTATCAGATTGTATCGCATCTCATCATATCACATCATATCATATCACATCTTATGGTATGGTATGGTATCATACATATGGTATTGTATCATATCTTATTGTACTTGTAACAAGGGATTTTAAAGAGTTTTCAAGTTTAAAAAAAACCTGCTCATATCATAGCTTGATATCTTTTCTGTCTTATTTTTAAAAAGATGAACAGCTTACCCGATTTATCCTTTTCTTAGATGTAGCTACTAATCTGCTGTTCATTTTGTTTCTTCTTTATACAAAAATGAAAAAGCAATACTGTTGTTGCTAAGGCAGTTGTTAAAGCTTTCTGCCACGTGTGTGGCAGTATCCAAGCAATTACACAATGCCAACAGGTCCAGCACATATTTTTCAGTGTTGCCGCTGTGCTCACATAGCAACCTCGTGTTATTGTCCTGCAGATTAGTTCCCCGCCCCCACACAGATACCATACTGCTGTATTCCTTCCAGTCTCACATTTATGGAGGGAAACTGCTAATCTCACCGTATGGAGAACTACTGCACTATGTTGGCACAAACAGAATTTAGAATGTAGTAATGAGATTTTTTTACAATTATATGTATTTTTTTACATCATTTTACTGTGTGTGCTTGTATTGTATGTAAAAAAAAGGATGAGTAGGATTTACAGTCAGAGAAGAGGTCAGTCAATTCACAATATTCACCCGTCGAGTGAATCATATATTGCGTAAAGCTTGGCATCGGAGAGGAGGAATTTGCTTCACATTTCTTCACTGGCAGCCAAAACACCCTCGCACAGTGGGAGTGATGGAGCACATATTTCTGTTTCTCCTGGCTTGTAGAGAAAGAGGCCATAGGCAGAGTGTGGGAAATCACCCGTAAATGAAGTAATAGACGCAAGCAGCACTGAAACTGAAACCTGTTCTGCAGGATTTTGTGCAAGTATCCCCTATCACTGGGTTTTTGATATGAGTAGTAGTGTCCTCTTAGTGTTCCTCTGTGTAAAGAAATGATAATGCCATGTAAGATCCAGATCCCCCAACCATATTAAATATGAAAGGGGGGTCCTCTGCCAGCACATTTTGAGCATCAGACACTTAATTTCCTGCCTTCTGGTGATTTTTTATGCACTAATTTGTGTAGTTCCTGCATCAATTTATTGTGTAAACATGTATTTTGTCAAAAATAAAAGTCCTTTGCTTGTTTCATGTTTTACTGTGGGGGGAGGGGAAAATGCACATGATTTAAGTATTGAGAGTGAAATTTCCCCTGCATTCCCCTCGAAATCTTCGCCTTGGCTTGACCATATTGGTGACTGTGTGGCACAAGATATTAGACAGGGAGGCCTCTGGTAGACAAGTTGCAAGGATGTTGACAAAGGGCCAGATGAGCACTGATATAATTGAGTGGGAGGATCAAACAGCTCAGAGGCTGAGAGGTAGCAAAGAAAAATATCAGTGGACTGCAGCAGCGTACAGTGTCTGCCACAGCCAAACCTATCACTCAACAACACAGTTAATCAGATAGGCTACACATCTGATTGTATGCAAATGCAATACTTACTCAACCGATGCCAAGCAATTTCTGCAGTGCTACATCATTTGCCTCACAACATTGTGGTTGTTCTTTGTTTGTCAGGATGCACAGAGTATGAGAAATGAAGACAGAATGTTGTTATGGCAGCTACGATTCCTAGCAGGGATTATTACATTTGTGGTAACATTTCCACAAACTATGTACTGAATATGCTGCACACTTGCCGGCTGTTGTGATTTAACCCTTTAAAACCTGGGGCAGCATCATTTGTCTTGTGCTGCTTTCATATGTCTTCGACAAGTATTTAATCCTTTGAAACCTGAGCAAATTGTTGTGATTTCTTTCAAAAAATTGGGGGAAAGCCAATGTGCAACTTGGTAATTAATGTTCCACAAACTGCGAGAAATTAGTAGTGATACAACATTATTTTTTTAATAAAATTGTAATGATTATTTCAATAGGGAATATGTATATATATGTGTGTGTGTGTGTGTGTGTGTGTGTGTGTGTGTAGAGAGAGAGAGAGAGAAAGAGAGAGAGTGAAGGGAAAAGAGATTAAAATATGTTTAGCATAATCATTATAATTGTAAGCACTTTCTCCAAATCTTGTTTGCCTTGCTGTTTAAAAAAAACATTATTTATTTATTTGACACATTTTCAGGTTATTTCCTTGTACTTTTTACTTAATTAATTTATTGCATAATTTTGGGCATTTCTTCTTTTGTTTCTCATTGCCCTCTTTGTATGTTTTTGAAAGAACTCAAGCAAATTTCCTAAGCTTCCGAAGGGGTTAATGGCCCCAAATACCACATTTCATGCTATGTCATCATCTCACATAGGAAAAGATTGAGGCAGTGCAGCCACTCAAATGGGGACATTCACTAATCACAGCCAAACATGGTACACTGTGATACAAGATACACTGAAATTTGAAGGTCAGCCCATATTTTTCAAAATGAGCATTCTATATTTCATAACCAGAAGGTGTTTTGCCAAGTTTTCACTCAAAAGGAATTTGCTTTGGCGTTTGGTGCATACACACATGAATAGAAATAAAGGGTGCAACAGTCGAGAATCTAAATCTCACTTCGAAATTATCACGCCGTGCATATGCTCAGGCTATATTCTTCGTTTGGAATATTGCAGAAATTAATATGATTATGGATTATATATACAGTAAAAAAAAATCTGTGTAAAACACAGATTGCAATGATGATGTAAGCTTGTTGTTGACTTTCCCAGTCTGAATGACTGAGCAGAGGATAGGGGGTGGGGTGTCATTAATCCATGGCTAGTGATGACCAGGCAGGCAGAAATGGGGTGTAGTGGGGGATGGGCGAGGACGCTGTTGTTATGACTGGTGCTTGGCTGCGGGACAAACTTCCAGAGGCCTGTTTTTTTTCCCCTTTTCCACCTCACTGGTCGGTTTCAACGAGGAAATGTGGCTCCATTTTGCTGTGAACCTGTCAAACGGACCAGGAGGTAATATTTAATCAAAGCTTGAGGGCGGCTTTTAGCAAAACACGAGGTGTTGTTTGGTGCTTTTGGAAAATATAGGTTAGTCACCGATATAGCGTTACATCCTAGTTCTGCTTGGTGCAGTGATGGGATGCAACTAAGTACAAGTGCTGAAGTGGCCTGTATTTTAGTACAAATTGCAGGTACTTAACTTGAGTCTTTTCATCCCACTTATACTATTACTCCACAACTCCATTACTTTGCTAGATTTATCTGAAATCTTTAGTTAATAGTCACTTTACAAATTATTTTGCATTAAAAAAAAAAAAACATGAGAGCAATATGTATGTCTTGTTACAAAAACTAACTCTCAATATTTTATACAAGGACAGCTGAAATGATTAGTCGATTAATCAATTTATTTAGTCAAACATTCATAGAAGCATTAACATTTTAGTAATTTTATATATTTTTTCTTTCCTTCTAGTTTTTGAATAGTTTTAAGCTTTTTTCGTATTTTTTCCGAATGGGATATTTTGGCAGCTATTTTAATAAATGGTAAACAATAATAAATAATAACATATTTATTGCTTTTTAAAAGCAACTATTTTTAACTTTAAGTGACACCCCCCTTGTGTTAATAGTTTTGAATTATTATTATTATTTATTTTTATTTTTCTGAATCGGGCACTTTTGCTTTTCATACTTGAACTTTATTTTCCAGATTATACTTTTATCTTATCGGAGTATTTTCATAGTGTGGCATTAATACTTTTATTTAAGTAAAGGATCTAAATACTTTCTCCGCCACTGGCTTGGTGTACGTTTAAATCAATAATGTTGTTACATATCTAGTTTTCTTACATAAGTTATCCAGACTACGTTACTGTATTTCGCACACTGCCGTCGTCACGATTAATCGCTGTCTTTAGCGAGTGGCGCTTTGAAATAACAGTAGTTACAGGCAGCTCATTTTCGCCTGCCGGGTCACTCCACTGTGTCGACTGTCTGAAGCCTTTGCCTGGTTCTTACCGCCTGGCTTAGTTTAAATATTATAACCTATCGATAGTTAATACAAGTGCGTAAACGGCCCGTCTTGCTATCGATCAAAGAGATAACATGGTCTTGACTTGAGACACAAGAGCTGAGGAAGATATCGTCAATTGAAAGGTTTTATCCAAGTAGGTGCGAGATTATAGCAACACTGTCATTAGCCTAGCATGCTAAGTGTTAGCCACCTAGCTAGCGAGTTAGCAGGTCGAGAGTGGTAACGAGCTGACGGACTCACTATGCCCGTCAGAAATGTTGTTTTGTTGTACTCAGTTGCTATATAAAACAACTTAGCACAACGCGATTTCACATAGCGTTAACTGCATTAGTTTGGTAGCTAATAGCCGTTGGCGACCTGTAAAACATAAACGTTAGACCGCCTTGCCGGACTGGCATGTGTGGTGACGGTTACAGCCGCCGCCAATGCAAAACTAATGTTAACTCGCATGTTAGCTAGCGTGCTAGTGGCTCAAGGCAGTACAGAGGGGCACTGCGTTGAAATGGTTTGTAAATAAACTGGTAATTATAGTAGTTGACGAAGTTAACAGGAAGACGCGCGAAGTGCGTGTTCAGTTGACAATTGCAAGTAATAATAGCGCCGATAAAGCCCGTTAACATCCCCCCATTCACTCAGTGACCCATGACATGTGGACAATTGTCACCCTGTACAAGTGTATAATAAGATAAATGACTGTAACACTCCACAGATAAAAGGCTGCAGCACATTTTAGCTTTCTACAGATTGCAGAGGCGACATTTGATTCCGGTGTTTCTTACAGTTATAAAATGCATTTATCACAATCATAAGCCTGGGCCGGCGACTTGGTGCCTCATACAGCGTGTCGGTTAACGTACTCACTGTAGTTTGTTAAGCCCATTCAGTCGCCACCTTGCGTGGGGGGATGGGTAATGTATTTCTGCCAGTATCTTGCCACGCAATTTTGCAGATTTCACAACCGGCAGATTAGTATGTTGCATGTTTTTAACTTGCACGAAATCAGTTTGCCTTGAGAAGGGACAGCTGAAGCAGGTCTAATAGTTCATAAACAACCTTTCTTCTGTTATGGCCACAAAACAACATGAATTGAATGTATGTACATGCAAACAAAACTAAAAAATCATAGTCTTGGCCCCAGTTGGTGACACAGTACCAGGAATGAGATGCTGGTTACTATTGTAGGTGGAAATAATTTTAAAATGTGTAAAATTACATTACCAAACAATACGTGTACACGTACAGTTAAGTTGAGCTACTGTTACACCTTGAGCAGGCCATTTAACTGGACTACTGTCCTTGTCCCAGTATACAAGCACCGGGGGGAGAATTGATTTATTGACTGAAGTATGTCCGACTCCACCATAGTAGGTGGCGATGTGTCCCCTTTCAGCTAGTTGGTTTGGACGTTCCTCTGGATGATCCTTTGTATCACATGCTACGCAAGTTAGCAAGCAGCAAAAGGGTTGCACATTGAATGGTGAAAACTTGGATAAGTTTTCGGGGTTGTAAATTTCGTGCATACTCTACGCTTTACTTGGTACCTTTGTCTTGTTTTGTTTTACTCCCTTCTTCTGCGTCTTCTTCTGTTGTTTTGCCTTGCTTTCTCCTATAAATTTATGCTGCTCTATTTCTGGGTCAAAGCCTGGCATGGCTACTTTGGAGCATGTGCAGAATGCCCAGGCCAGTTCAGGTCTGATTGAGGCTCACACATGAAAGAGTAAATTGACTCCCAAACGTGTTACCTAGGTGTGTTAGTTTGACTTGATTCCAGTGGAAAAGTCCAGTTTTAGTAGAAGTAATACAATAATGTTACTTTTTCTAACATCATTTAAACATACCCGATGACAAGTCTGTTTATTTTACTCAAACCAAACATATAAGCATACTTCCCCTTTAATTATGATGCTTCAGGTACAGTTACGCCTTGCATAGCATGAATATCTCCAGGCTGTTTTGGCTTATTACATAGCTGTCCCAGTTTCTTTCATTGTTTGGTGACACGCCCCTTTGTTCATAACACTTTCCTTTGCTGCCTTTTCACCCACTCTCTGACAAGCTGCTGCTAAAATGTCTATCTTTAATGAAGGTTGTTTGTCACAGCACTGATGGGGAATCTTCTGTGAATTTTTGAATATGGTTGTGCAGCTTAACCAAGATTTAAACACAAATGAAATGTGCTAAAAGTGCAATACTCAGGAAAGATAGGACAGATTACTAAACTGCAATACATGGCGGGAGGTTGTCTGAAGTATGTGAAGCATGCCAAGGGGACTATTGAATGGAAGTAATGTTTTTTTGTGATAAATAATTGATAGTAATAGTACAACAAGTAGATGTTGCTGCACACAGTATTGAAAAATGTTAACATTTTTTACTGCAACACATTCCACAATGGAGAAATAGTGCAATCAATGATCCAGCTGTGATGCAAAAGTATAATTCAGTTTCTATCTCTTCGTCTCAGGGGCTGAGAGTTCTTGCTGAGGACAACAGAGCCATGATGCGCCTCTGAAGACATCCTGATCACATGGGTAGTGTATCTCATTCTTTATTGTTGCAGCTTTTTTTCCCCACATGTTTGTTTTGTCTGTGTCTATGGCTGCACACTATATTGCTGTCTGGAATATCACATTGCTAAAGTGTCAGGAGTCACATAGAGCAGAGGATGGCTGTAATTTATAGTTTTTTAAATTAAATCCATCCAGTGGGATAAGTGGTGCAGAAATGACTCAGGCTACATCCACAGTAGGGCTAAGTATTGTTTTAAAAATTATGATAACCCCACTGATACGAGTACCTTTAAACCGGTGCCCAAAGAGTACTTCATTCAATACCCGGTGTATGAATGGAGTGGTGTGTATACCCTAAAACTTCAAGTAATTGGGGCTTAATTTACATCAATCACGGGATAGATGGATAGCTAGATAGAGAGAGAGAGAGCGTTACAACACTTGTTTGACCGCGCCTGAGGATTATGGCACCCAGTATACCGACACAACACCTCTCTCTATCCGCTTTAAACAACCCAGCTGGCCACCAACGTAGTTAGACAGTGATATTTTTTTAATTTAAATTCTTACGTCTGGTGACCAGAGAAGATGAAGCTGCAGCTGCTGCTGCTGCTGAGCAGCTGTGCAGCTCATGCTTACCAGAAAGACGTTGAACTTAGCGTTTGTTAGGAGGATAGCAGCTCTGGAGATGGCTGAAACAGAAAGTCAGCTGGTCTGGTGGAGAGACAGGATGGTTCAGGATCAAACCACTGGCGCAAAAAGAATACAACGCAGGTATCGTTTGACTGAAGACTTTTCAATACTGCGCCGACACCATATGCCCCAGAGCTTCATCGTCAGGCGGAGAGAGGGGATCACAAATGAGGGAGGTGAGGGAGAGATGGGATCCTGACCCCTGACAGTTTCAGCGTGTCAGTTGAGAGGGACACTGTGTGCCACAGAGCTTCATTGTTAGGTGAGAGAGAGTCTGGTGTACCTCTGACTGCTTGACGGTGGTTGTGAAACTTTATAGTTTGTTAAAAAAAAAAAAAAAACTCTGACAGTTATCAGTACAACAGTCTTAGTCCAGTGTTCTAAAAGTCTGTTAAATTTCACCGTGCGTCTGAAATGATACATGTCCTCATTATGGAAGATATTAAAATTCACCTGCTCTGTTCAGCAATAAAGAGCTCCACCCAGGCTGAGCTGTGGGGTGTTTGCGTTCCGGTGCTGCTCACACCGACACCGAAATGGCTTGAGTCAGTCAATAAAACCATTAATAACCGTTGGGTAAAATGGTCATATTTGTTCCTGTGTGTGTGACAGGCGCCGCAGCAATATCACAAGTACTGAAATGGCATTAATCCTCTGACCAAAAAAAGTATATCCGAATGCCTTTATTGAAAACTCCAATAGCCAAATATTTTGGTCCAGCCCTAGTACACACATGCCAGTTGTACGTGAATGTTCCCATGACATGTGTTTTCAGGTGTGTTAACAAGGATCCAGATTAACTCTGAAGTTTGTTTGTTTTCAGAGTTATTAGTGTGGATGTGGCCTCAGTCAAGACCAGCAAGTTAGTGTTATATGTTTCCCCTCAAAAGGGTTGGAACAAACATGAATTGTTTAACATGTCTGTTAAACAAATTTGCTTTGTCAAATCTTCACCTTAAAATGCCTCTAATAATACAGTTGTTTACGTAGATGTTGCCTTTATAGAGAGCTCTTATAGGTTAAAACTAGAGCTGTTCCCTTACTTGCAAATGTAATTCCTTTCTATTCTGAGGCTAAGTGCAGTAGAAGTGGTTGTTGTGGCTTTGGTTATGAGAAGGAGCAAGCTCTTGGTAAGAATATATCCCACTACAAGGGGAATTAAGGCAGACCAACTGATTGATAAAGGCCGCATACCACTGGTGGTATTTCTTTGTTTTTCTGAGATTGTGAGGGTGGTCTGAGTTATTTCATTAGTATGGTGGTTCCACTGCTAAATTCATTCATGGTACTCAAAGTTTGGCAGAGGGTGGCAACGCTTCAGTTTTTTTTGGCTTTCTGTTGAACTTTGTGTCATATGGGACCCTGTTCAAAACATAGATGTGCAACTATGGAAAACACAATTATGAAACAATGGCTTTGAAACAACTGTACATTGATTACGAGTGTGCAGTAATGGTTTTTAAGAACATGTTTATGAATCTCACATGAAGAACATATGTTTTATGTAACTGTTGTGATTGTTCCACAGTGTGTAGGTGTTTTGCTGACACTATATATCACACAAAACCCAGAGACTGTATCTGATTAACTTGCAGTGCAATGTAAATTCACCACTTCTTCACCTTGTGGTGCTGTCTCTCTCTCCCTCCATTTGGCTGCCTGCCACAGTTTATGCTGCCTGCATGTGCGCAGCTGTAAAGACAAGCATGAAAGTCAAGAACACTCACTCCACAGAAAAATCTGGGGACCAAAACGTCCCCGGAATTACACTGTACAGAAAAAAAGACTGCTTGACTTGAAGCAATCTCAGTTGACTGAGGGTCTGACTGACTGACTGATGTTTCGAATCCCCAACTTTCAAGGGGCAGCTCTACTAGTCAGTCCCACCAGGATTTTGCAGGCTTTTTTTTCAGATGGTTGCAGCCTGAAATGCCACATTTCAAGGCAGCTTTATTAGTATTATTATTTATTCGCTGCAAGTTGCAATGTTTAAAGACGTTCTTTTAAATGGAACTGCATGGGCAAATGAAAAAAGCAAAAAAAAAATGTGATGCTGCTACAAATTTGAAGTATATTAATATTATTATTATTGTTATTATTATTTAGTTTTCCTCACAGAATTAGAATCTATTTATGATGGTGGTGGTGGGGGAGTGCAGCAACAGATGAATGCTTTACACAGCTTGATCTCATCCCGACTCTTTATACTTTGCGCCTTGGGCTGAAGCCCCACAGCAGCAGTTAAAATCCAACACCAAGATGTTAATCTCAAATCAACGCCGAAACAACTTGACTCAGTCATTAAATCTGTTAATAACCGTTTGGTAGGGGTGCCCAGTGGCTCGGTGGATGGAGCAGGTGCCCCCATGTGCAGAGGGTGTATACTCGCCACAGTGGCCACCAGTTCGATTCCGGCCTCAGCCCCTTGCTGCATGTCTGTTGTGATGTAACATCACATAATCCTGAAGAGACTCATATTGTAGCCAAGTAGAATTTTTAACCCCAAAATTCTTTTTATCAGTTGCATGCTAGGCCACAAATTGAAGTGCACACAAGAGAATCTTGCTGCAGGAAAAGTGAACTTGAGTTAAAAACATTTTGTAACCAATCCAAAATAAAATTTGGTAACTGTATTGAGCTTTGCCACGTAAAACAAGATTGTACCAAGTAATCACTGACCTCAAAGTCAGTGATCTGTATAGAGATGCAGACTCCCTCAGTGCGAGGCCGACGTTGGCACAGTTCAGATGTAGTCTGGGCGTCTTGTAATGTGAGACTAATGTCAATGAGTTTAAAGCTCTCCATTCTAGCTGCTTGGGCCAGTCTTAGTTTGACCAACAGTCACTTCATAGCTCTGAGTCTTGGGGAGTTATAATTCTAAACTATTTGGTCGATTTATGCTTGAAAATTTTATAGCATGAATCTGAAAGTCAACTCAGCACTTTGGATAACAACTTGTTTGTTGTTTAGTTCCACTTCAATAGCTGCTTATCAGGATGCCCTCTGCTCTACCATCACATCTACAACTGAAAATATTGTGACATAACCTGATAACATGATTCAGGCAGGTGAGGTTATGTCATTTGCACGTCATGTAACTCCTGTGTCTAGTTTGCAGCTGTTAATCTCCTTAGAAAGCAAAATTATGTCGGCAGTGATGTGTCTATGCTGTCGATCTGTGCTGAAGTTCATAAAACAGTCATATATTGAACATTATGTCGGCCAGAGAAATTTGGCAAACTATTCTTGTAATGCCAGCATTACCCCGAATGTCTTTTCAAGTCATTTCACTGTTGCAGACCAATTTCCAATGTCGGAATAAAATCAGGAGTTTTACCTCAGTTGGTGCATGCTTGTGTGATCGTTTTGTGTAAGGTAGTCATCAAAGCCAATCAAAGCTGTCTTGAGTCAGCTGTCTTTTCCTCCTGACTTTCCGACAAAATCAAACATGGTAAATATTTTGTTTTGGCTAATACAAGAAAGTAGCAAACTGAGCAGAATATAAACATGGAGGGGACATCTCAGAGGTGCAAGAATGTGAGCAAGTCTCACATTTCTTGTACTGTGGAAAAAAGAGGAGAAACTGGAGCAGTTGTGGAGAAAACAAAGAGTCCACAAAATTCAAAAACATGTCCAAAATACATTCCTTATGTCACTAATTCAAAATCTAGCGCTGCACTGCATGACTGTTAAGACGTCAATAATCTCACGAGACCTACATATCAGTATATGTAGCCAGTTGGTGGTTGGTATGTAAAGTTAGCAGGTATTAGAAGTTTGCTTAACCTGAAACAATAGGGAATTGTGTGGTGGCTTCTGAATGACAAGTATAACACACAGCTCAAAAGAGAGGCATACCCAGGTGAAATAGTGGCCAAATGTGCCTTGGAATTGCACCTACTTCACTTGTTGTCAGCAAAGTGTCTAGTAGGGATGTGTGTTATTGGATTTTTTGCTGATATCTGATATGCCGATATGCAACAACACATTTGGCCTATAACTGATACCGACATTAATATATCCCCCTCTTTACATATTATTTTGGTGATCATCAAGTCTCTTTTGTATTGGAAGTAACATCATATGATGCATACTTTATCGTGATGGCCCACCAGCAGAGACATAAGATACAATGCTTTTCACTGTATTTAATATCCATTCATTGTACAAAATAAGAAAAATACTTCAACATGATGTTTTGTACATGTCCACTTTGTCAATACAAAAATCTATTTGTCGTATTAGTCATGCAGATGACATACTGATATTATCGTCCATTCTATTTTAAGCTACTTAAATATTTGTATATGGTAAAATATTGTGAAAAAGTCATAAAAAGTTTTGAAAATTCACTGGCAAAAAAAACTGCTGGAATGCTGTGGAATATATTATACCAAATTGACAAGAATAGTGTTGACATATGACACCTTTTTTCTTGTGTTTCTAAAGTTATGTGTTTTGTGGACATGTACGGAATTGCTAATATGTCATATTTGTTAAAGGGAGTGCAGCATAGTATTTTCCAGCAGAAGCAGGATAGAAAATACTCTCTAAAGGAATCTAGTTTTGATGTTGCAAACAATGACCCCGTAAGATCCCCAGTCCCCAATCTTCAAGTGTTAGACCAAAAAATAGTATTGTTTTCAGACCTGAGAGGGTATAGCAAGGTATTTGCAGATCCTTAAAAAGTCTGTAAAGACATTAAAATAATTAATCAAAAAAATAAGGCATTTGGTATTAAAATCTCTTAAATCGATCTTTCAAAAGTCTTAAAAATGTGAAGACATGGGAAGGTGGATATTATGAATTGCTTTCTTTCTTACATTGCATTGTAAAATCTTGAAAAAACTGGTACCTAAAAAACAACAACAAATAAAATGAACAAAAAAAAAAACTGAATGCCTCCCACATAAGGTCATCACATCACCCAAAAAGTCATGTTTTTTGTTTGTATAAATATTTTTGGTAAAATCGTTGGAATTGATGTGGGTCTATGTTTTAATTTCTTCAATATTGTTTTGAGTAAAACTGGTCTGAATTTTCATTCCAAGTAGTATTAAGAGCCTTAAAAAGTCATAATTACCACTTGACGTAAGCTAAAGGAACTCTTGTGTAGTCCTTTAAAAGTGTTTTCAAAGTCTTATGGCGTATGGTAAACACAAGTGAGCGCTGACCCCATTCACCGCTCCTGCGTCACTTGCATAGTGATGACATTTGCCGGCAGCCTTTCAAAACAGACTAGTGTCAGATGTGCAAGAGTGCTATATCAACATGCTTGTAGTGCACCATAACTACACTGACCCTTAAAAAGAGTGTAGTGGAAAAACAACGCGCTATAAGAGCATGAGTACAGTGCGGGTGCAGTGGAAAAAGCACTGTGTTTTATGTACGACGATTGTTGGCATTTATTGTTGATGTCATTCTTAACAGCCATTTCACGGCGTTTAGTGCTTCAGTGTGAGACACACTCACCACCAGGACTTTCTGACCACCTTGTTATGGATAGCTGAAGGGCTTCTACTAGATTCCAGGCCTCTTGGTTCAGTTGGTCTTGGACCTCAGCCTCTAGGATGCAGCAGGAGATGTGTTGACTTTTTCAGTGGGCTGGCATGATGGAAACAGTAGAGGTTCTGTCCCCCGTCCAGATCCCCTTGTTTATTTCCACAGTCCCATTTAAACAGTGCGGGTTGTGCATGAATAAATACGGAGCCGGGACGCAAGCACTGTAGGATCTCTTATTTCCGAGGTTTGAAGCCCATCTATTCCAGACGTTTTACTCCAAAATACCCACCCTGCCTCATGAAGGCGGCTGGTAATTATTTCCAGTTGTAGGTTAATGAATGGAAACTGGTGCCCTGCCTAGAGCCAGGAGGCTTCTGCAGCCAACAAAACTAGAGAGGAACGAAACATCATAATGTATCAAATGGCAGATCACAGCTTGCGTCTGCCTGCTTCTCTGTTTGGAAGTTGCAAGATCTAGGTCAGGCAAGGTGATGTTGTTTTTAACCTCTTCCTCTTCTCAGTTTTCACGGTGTGTGCCAGTTTGGTTGTGGACTATGTAATTAGCTAGTAGTGTAATGCCATCCTAGCTCTGTGTGTGTGTGTGTGTGTGTGTGTGTGTGTGTGTGTGTGTGTGTGTGTGTGTGTGTGTGTGTGTGTGTGTGTGTGTGAGGACTATCCTTTACCATTGGCTCAGTGCTCCTGCATGTCATCATACTGTTTACTAGGGCTGCTCAATTATGGCAGAAATAATAATCACACATATTTTGATTGATATTGAAATCACAATTATTTAACATGATTATTCACTGGCCTTTTGAACATCGTGCAGTTATTGAACATTAAATCTGGTGTTTATTTTTAACACTGGATATCCTTTAACTTTAAAGGCAAGTTAACTGAAAAACAATGAAAGCTCTGTGGTGCAGCCATTGTTGTGTCACTACAATGAGAAAAGCTGGTTCGCCTTAACAGTCCACCTTGAGGGAGCCTGGTCAGTTTCTGGTGGGAATCTAACTTAGCTTGCTAAATTCGGGGCTAACTTCTGTCACTTTAATAAGCAGCTGGCGAGCTAGACATGAGAACATGTCTCGGGTCTTGAGGAGTTGTAGCTTTTATTCTCTGACAAACAGCCTCAACTGTTCACACATCACACAGCAGTGTTTCACGTCATACTGTCTGCTCCTCTCACTGCAGCCTCACTGCAGCACCGGCATATACACGTTTGCTCTCCCTGCTCATGCTTGTTGTCGCTCGTGCTCCCTCTCTCGCTGCACACTCTGTCTGGATCTAAAATGAGAAGTTTCAAAACAACCAGAGAGGCAGTGTGCTGTGGCTCTCTGTTTCCAGACTGTGCTAAAACTTCTGTTTGGACTTTGGAGCATGAGGAAAGGGTGCGCCAAAATCATAATCGAATTTAAAATCCGATTAATCGGCCAGCGACTGTTTCCTATCACAACCCAGAACTTCAGTGAAGAAGATGCTGCTAAAGCTTCCTTTTAGCTCAGTTCAATAATGTGTAATACCACCAACTCAATAAAGCTGCTCTGTGGTTGCTTTCACAGGCTCCTATCCTGTGCTGACCCAATGGTTTAATCACCAGGAGTAAAAATGAGCATAAGCAGTGATGAAGTCAATTTCCTGGTTTACAGATACCTACAAGAGTCAGGTAAGTCACATATATATATATATATATATATATATATATATATATATATATTTAAGACGCTACCTCTCTGAATGCAGTTGTTGTCTATTGCACTCTTTGTTTACCTATTTAAAAAATATTTCAAATTTCATATTATACTCTGCTGCTCTTCACTCTTGACTAAATCCTATTTCTCAAATCATCCATGCCTCCCCCAGGCTTCTCCCACTCAGCATTCACCTTTGGCATAGAGAGTCACATCAGCCAGTCCAACATCAATGGAGCCCTGGTGCCCCCTGCTGCCCTCATCTCCATCATCCAGAAGGGTCTGCAGTATGTGGAGGCTGAAGTCAGCATCAATGAGGTCAGGCTCCATCTTTAAACCCTCAGCTACTGATTAGTGTAACCTTACAACATGCTGGCAAGAAGAGCAGCACTGTCAGTGTTTTGACTCACATTTGTCTGTTGGTTTCTACATTGTAGGAAATTTAGTGGACAATCTGAAGGATAATGCGAATTAGGCATGTCACAATACCAGAAATTTAGTTGTTGATACTAGGGTTGGGCCGGTGTGAAAATTTCAAAACCGATTTGATATCAAGCCAAACGCTGTACCAGACCGATTTACCAAATTTTACCAGGTGTTCCACTTGACTCAGCAGCTGCTCCTTACTGGGACACCGTGTCCCAACAAAAAAACAAATGTCCGATTTCACATAGCATTGTGAAACACCAGAGCTCTCTGTCCACACTGAGTTCATTAAAATATGCCTGTTAATGTTACTTCATGTAAACAAGCTATTTAGCTGTCATCTGTGCTATGGAGATCAGACCGGATGCATAACCATGTTAAAGATAAGTGAGCTTGTTATTAGCGATGCACATTCACCTCAGCAGATACTTTCAGCCTTCTGGCGATCTCCCTCTAGCCAGCTGACACTGGGTCTCATCCATGAAACATGAGTAAATCTGAGAGCAGATTTGCACATAAATCACCTCGGTACCATGACCTACACCAGATTCATGAACACAGCAGAAAACTCGGATTTGAGCGCAGGTATGTATGTAGTTCATGAATGCAATCAGTCATAAATTGACGGCACGCTCCTGCTACACAGCAGTTAGTTTACATCCCCGTCCATGAACAGCCATATGAGGAGGAGAAAATGACTCTGGGTGATGCATCCTGTTGCCTGCGCAAATGCCTCAAGTAGAGAAAAAGAAAGAGAAAAAGGAAAACTTTTTAGACACTGAGATTGAAGTTATTTTGAGTGAAGTGGAGTTGAGAAAGATATGTTATTTTTGTCTGTCGGGCTCAGGCTCAGTATTTCAGGCTATGTGGTGATCTCATAAATCGACATCGCTGATCTTTGGATCACATTATTTATTTATGTTCAATAAACAATTAGCTTTGAAAATAAAGTAGCAGTTCTTGAAAAACCTATGTCTTTGCTGTTCATTTTGTTAAAGTCTGTATTAAATCTGAATGAATAACAACTAACAATTTGCATGTTGTCTCTGTAGGACGGGACCTTATTTGACGGGCGGCCCATTGAGTCGCTATCTCTGATTGATGCTGTGATGCCAGACGTCGTCCAAACCAGGCAGCAGGCCTACAGGGACAAGCTGGCCCAGCAGCAGCAGCAGGCGGCGAGCAGTGGCAGCAGCACAGGGCCCCAGGGAAGTACCAAGAATGGCGAGGGCGCTGCCAACGGGGAGGAAAACGGATCCCACGCCTTAGCCAGTAAGAGCGCTCACAGTTGTAAACACTCTGTGAATCAGCTCCTTACCAAACAGATGGCTGACTAAATTCCAGAGATGTTTTATGTTCTTATGCAGGATGTTATTCCTACGTTAAACGCTTTGACATAATCAGATTCATGTTTATAAGATGCTGTATAAGCAGTTTGGCATTCCCCCCATCATCTGGTTCTTGATATAAATTATGGTCAAAAGATTTGAATTATATGAAGTAGAGCGTATTGATAGAATAATGTGCAGTAAAATATATCACTGCATTGATTTCTTTTCCTTCACAATTTCCACAGAAGGTGATTTCAGTGTAACACTGTCAGAGTATTCTTTAAGCTTACCACCGCTGTTTGTGTGCATTTTCTATTTGCTTTTCTCATGACAGCTGCAGAACAACATTTGGATTTAATTTTGTGCTAAATGTCTGTGGCTTGTTTGGTATTACATAAAGCTAGTCTGGTGTTTTTCTTCCAGCGGCGCATGTTTCCTCATGGTTTTGTCCTTCCTGTGTAGCACTGTCTCCACATCTTTACTCACCTTTTTTCTTGCACACAATTGTTTGTTTTAGCGTAAAAAGGAAAAATGTGGTCTGGTTGTGTTTCCTCAAACCCTCCCCTCTTTTCCCCCAACAAGTTTTAATGACAACAACACACTGGGCCTCAGAATGAAATTATAGTGTTACTGACGGTTGAATTCAGGTTTTCACAGGCTAAAGAGGAGTGAAACATAAGGGCACTTTGCTTGATAACTTGTATTTTGCACACCACCATCTTTTGGATGAGCTGTGGTTTGGCACTAACACTTTTGGTCATTCAACAACAAGCACAGCCTGCTCTTTAATTTCACTGCTGTCAGCTGCTCAGGCTGCTGTTCACTCAGTAGAGCGCCGTTTATTTGAGGCCTGTCAAGAAACAGTGGCGTCGCCATTCTGTTTGAATTAACAAGATCAGACAGTGACGTCCATGAGCGCTGCTGTGGTGCTGGACTGGTTTGAAGGAATTAGATGATGTCAGACCGTCCTTATGAGACTCTGCCATTGTGAAAATGGATGTTTGTTATTATACCTTGCAGGAATCCTTAAATAGAGACACTGTAGTCGGGAGACTTTGGCTATTCATCACAAAATTAATAGCTTTTTTACCAGGAGCAGAGATTCATCAGATTTGTTTATAGTCTATTACCATTAACAGGGTTCCTACAGTCAGCGAAAACCTAAAACAGTCATGGAATTTCACAGTGTCATTTTCCAGGCCTGGAAAAGTCATGGAATTAGTGAAAATCTTTAAAAGTTCTGGAAAAGTCATGGAATTTTGTTGTGTGTAATAAAACTAATTGTAACAGTAATCTTTCGGGGATAACCCTCCACATAATGTAACATACTGGCGAATTTTGTCCATGAAAATATCTGGGAACCCTGCTTTAAATTGCATTACCTCCTCCTTACCTTCAGCAGTAGTAGGACAGCAGCTAACCAATCTCATTATGTAAACTTTGAGTTAAAGGTTTGTTTCTCACTCCTTCCTGTAGATCACCACTCAGAGATGATGGAGGTGGACAGGGACGTGGAGATCCCTCAGAGTAAAGCCATGGTCTTGAGGGGCCACGAATCCGAAGTTTTTATCTGTGCCTGGAACCCAGTGAATGACCTCCTCGCATCCGGGTCAGTATCTCCATCTCATCCCTCGCATCCCCACAGTAGTCACTGGTCCTGCAGTGTGTAAAATATTATGGAAAAGTGTCATTCTTACTGGAACAGTAAAGTTGAGTGATGCATTGTGTCTGAATATACATTGGTCATGTTACTATTACATTTTTAGGCCTCCATGTTGGCAAAAGGTGAGGCCAGAGGCATAGTTATTGGTTATCCTGGCTCTGCAGTAAGCAAAAAAACTGTTATATTGCGATTATGTTGACAGATATTCTGATATGAGTCAACATTTAGATGGAGATAGTATTTTTTGCATTTCATTTTTCACTGATAAAAGTCTGAAAATGATGATTATTTTTGCTGGGGTCTGTACCAAACAAGAATGTTTCCTTAAATCTGAAATATGATGTCTTGGCCTGGGACTTGCTGTAGCACTGCGATGCTTCATTTACAGTAACGCAAAAAAAAAATTCGCAAAAAAATTGCAGCTCCTGCGATTTGGATTTTGCCCTTGGCCACATTGTGATTTTGATAACATTTCCATTAATTATGCAGCATATTGTCCTTCTGTTCATCTGTCTGTCTTGTTCTCAGGAACACTGTAAGGGACTTTCCTCAAATTTGGCACAAACTTCCACCTGGACTGAAGGATGAGCTGATTAAAATTAACGGTCAAAGGTTACTATGACCTCACAAAACATGTTTTTGGCCACAACTCAGGAAATATATACATTAATGATGACAGAATATCACACAAATATCTAATAGGATGAAATGAGGAAGCAATTTCCAAAAAGTCAAAGGTCACTTTTCTATGACATCATAATATTGTCTATCGCCATAACTGAGGAACAGATTAGAAGCTGAATTGGTGACACTAATCTATGAGTCTGAACAGACATGGATGTTAACTGTCATTTTACTGGTTGGCAGAGGCAATAACCGTGGTGCTAAATGTAGTTTCAAATTTAATACAGCTGCCTTTTTAATGACAGCTTTCAACCATTATGTTTTTGAAAAAACACAGCAGCATATGCTCTGATTAGTCCCTCTGGTCTTTGTTTGTGGCCAAGACTAGGTCTTCCTATTTAACTTAAAAAGACCTCCGTGAGTAAAGGCAAAATCTTTATCTCCTATCAGCCAGATAACTAATTTACAAAACATTTCTGAATATAGTCAATTTATCTTATTCAGGGGAAACTTGAGCGTGTGAAGAGAGGAAGCTCGATTTTCTCATTTACTGCTAGTAAACAAAGCTTTGTTGACTGTAATTGCTGATTTTCCAGTGTCACTATTTTTCCTCGCCAGATGAATGAACTCACGCAGAAGAATGTCTTACAATTAGCAAAGAATGTTTCACATTATTACTGTGACACTGGTAATCACACAGATTTTTCCAGTAACAACTGATGACTAAAGGCTTTTTGTCCATAGAGTACCACAAATGACCAAGCAGTGTTAGTCAGCCATGACTCCACTGATAGATCAGTCAGTTGAGAGGGGTTATAGCCCTTGAATGGCTGTTGGTTGTCGAGTAGGGTCTTTTATTCTTGTACACCAATTCAGTGGGTTAATGATTTGTTTGTTGCAGTTTCACTATCTTAAGCAATGAGCACTGTTTGTTTTTTGACTTTTGACTGAAAAACCAGCCTCAAGAATGGGGTTGGGTTCTTTTAACACTATGCGCCTATTAGCCATATGGGCCAAACAGCAAATGCTGCATTTTTACTGTATTCTCATTTAATTTTGAGGGTCAAAGTAAGCATAACACAGAGCTTTGTTAGTCTCCAATTCAAACAAATCTTCTCTATGAAACAAAATCTCCTTTGATTATATTTAATGTTTACAGCTGGCTCAGGAAAGACCCTTAGATATCTGAGAGATGGAAAACAAGTAAAATGCATATAATTTGACAAGATGCACCCAGTAGATGGTCTGGGAATTGAAATTTTGCTTTCCACAGCCTAACACCAATTTACCGGTAAATAACCAGTTGATTTAAAAAAAAACAAAAAAAAAAAAAAAAAAGAAAAAGGACTAGGGGAGAAGTGATCCGATATCAAACATTGGATTGGTGGCCAATAAAGGCATTTTTTGACTCATCGGGAAAATTTAGCTTGTGGAACATCCGATCCCGAATTTCAGCTGTCACACAGGCCTTTTTACTTTGATGCAGAGCAATACAAAGCGCAGCTTTTGTCACCTCTGCTCCACTAAGTTGTCTCCTCTCCACTGAAATTCCACTTACTGCAAAACACCACACTTTATAAACAACTGTTTATATACTTAACTGGAGTTATGAACACTCATTTTACTTCAGCTCAGTGTAAGAGTCTTGTGTTTTGCTTTCAGCTATAACACATGGCGCTTTTCCGCCCCACTCAGAGAGAGCAATAAAGACAGGTGCACAGCCTACTACAGCCACACTTGCCACGGTGAAGTGAAACAAAAGCCCCATGAGCAAAAAGCAAACATGGTTTAATCTGCCCCAAAAGATGTAAAGACGAGGAAATTAAACACTCTACAAAATACAGATTATTAAAGTTACTGAGACACATGCTGCACCTTAACAGCAACGCTTAAAGGGACAAAGGGATTCCCTCGAGGCCTGATGTCTGCCCACCCTACTGTCTCCACTGTCTAGCTAATATTAGCTCCTGGCACTGCGCACTATCCAGGTCGGGCGGCATCGGCTAAACGTGCTGCTAATTCGGTGATTACCACTAGTAACATAGTCGCAGTGGCAGGACATGCTGTGGAAACATGGTGGCCACCCTCTCATCTCACCCCAGGTAACCCGGTTGAGTAGGCGGCTTCATTTTTAGCTGTAAATCCCTCGTAGCATTAAGTATGTTACTGCCATCTACAGTACTGACACAACTAATGGCACTAACAGATCTAACAGTAGTTGAAAAATGGTAAAGAGGGTTTGTGGCTCAAAACTGAGCCACTCATTCACCAGGACAACCTGGAGGGAGAGCAGAGGGTGGCAACAATATTTCCACAGAAACGCTGTTGGGTCTGGACAGCATTACTAGTGGTAATCGCCAAATGATCAGTGCTGCTAGCTAGTTCCTACCAGATCCCAGTGTTTTGCAGTAAACTGAAGAGAAGCAAAATTCACCTATAATCCGACATCAGTAACCGGTCCAAAAAAATCTCTGCAGTTAACTGATAACTGGTTAATGTTGACATAACTCAGTGAGTTACCAGTGTCTGAAAAATAGATGTTATTTTGTGTGATAAGTTTATTACCTTCTCATCCATCCCAGGGCATGCTTTGTCTGACGGTAAAATGAGCATTACCCTAAACCCTAATTATCTGTTAATCTGTTAAAGTGTTAATCCATAACTTTATTTTCCTTCACAGCACATGGATCAAAGCCTTTGTCATTAGGAAGGATTGATCTAACTTTGCCAAACAAACCATAATCAAGGTTCAAAGTAATTCATCATCTTCATAAAATTTAATTGAACTTTCTTCTGCCTAAGGCAAATATTAAGTGCTCATTTATAAGTGTCCGACCCAACAGAGGCGAGTATTCACCTGGGTTCACACACTGTATATTCAACAGTGCTGCTCCTGAGCAAAGGCACACATCTCAAAATGAAATGATTATGAAAGAAAAATGCAACGGCACTGTGCGCTTAATGAAGAGCTGCTGCGTCAGGGGCCACTTAAAAGTTAACAAGTTTTGTGCTTGTAAAATGTCTCTGCTTTTTCCTCAATATATTATGTGAAAAAGTTTGGTAGGCAGTTAAAAATATTTTGGAAATTACACTGGGTTCAGGTTTGATAAAATGCTTTCAAACCCCAACCCCACTCAAGAGCAACAATGGTCAGTTTTATGCCATTTTTTATAACTGATGTTAAGAGTCAAAGACATGTTACCTAATGTTAGATTTTGTGTGTGTGTGTGTGTCTCTCTGTGTGCGTTGACTCGGGCAGGTCTGGGGACTCAACAGCACGGATCTGGAACCTGAGTGAAAACAGCACAGGCGGGTCCACACAGCTGGTTCTGAGGCACTGCATACGAGAAGGGGGCCAGGATGTACCCAGCAACAAAGACGTCACCTCACTAGACTGGAATGTGAGTGTGTAGTTCAATAGTAAGGTTGTGCGTGTGCAGTTTGGAGTAATCTAATCTAGTGGTGTGCGTGTGTATGACCACTGCATCTGCTGAAGGCATTCCTTCCAACCATATATACGGGGGCGAGTCGCTCCCGAGGGGGAAAATCCTTTTCATGCTGCTCAGCTGCAAACTATTTTTCCTTGAGTAGTACAGCACACAAATGCATAACGGCAAATCAGCTTCAATATTTATCTTCAATATATTTCTGCTCACTTCTTAATGAGTCTTGTTAATAGACAAAGTGGAAAATATAGTTGCTGTTGGACAAAAACCTTTTATCTCCATAGTTTGTCTTTTTTTTTAAAAAACAAATTCTAAATAGCTTGTGACAAGAGATGTACCCAACTCAAAATTATGTCAGCTGAATGGGATTTGCTTGTTCAATATGAATATTTGACAATACGTTTTGTTTTCCATACAAAGTTTTAAAGATTGAATTCAGCAGGATGTTCGGTATGACAGTGGCATTCATGTAATGTAGTAAACAAGCTAACTCCACTAACCATGGATTGTAAATGTGCAAAAACATTTAAAATATCAAATAATAGCCAGAGATTCTGTCATATTAAGTTGATGTGAGCTGTAACATCACCACTTTGAAGCAGAAGGTCTCTCTTCTCTCCTCTGTGCAGCTCCCTATACCCAAGAGTAATGTTAAAGTCAAGAACACTCGCTCTGCAGCAAACTCTGGGAACCAAAACGTCCCCAGAGGTACACTGCACAGGAAAAGAAATTAAAGAAAACAACTGCTCAATTTGAGGCAGTCTCAGTTGAGGGATCTCCAACTGATGATTGTAATCTTTGAATTCAAGAAGCAGCCCTGTTTTTACCACATAGAGTTTGACAGTCGAGGGTCAGTTAAATGGGGTTCAGCGGGCCGTTCAGAGCAACAGTGGCGTTGACGCAGTATAGTAAGCAAGTCAAGTTAGCCTTCTGACCTGATGCATGCTAACTACACTAACAATGGATTAGAAATGTGCAACAGCATTTTTGCCGACATTAGATCTCAAACTCTCGTAACTGCATTTGGTCCTCAAACTGTCTACAAAACTTTATAGCTACATCCTGCATATATTTATCAGAGTGCTGTAATGGAGCAGCCTTTAGAGCTGAAGGTGAAGAGTGACTAGGTGATTTCATCTGATCTAATCAGTTACAAAAAAACTCACATCTTGATATTTGCTGGTGAAATTTCCTGTTACTCATTTTGAGCTTTATCTTGACACACCAGTTATATGAGCATATATAAAGACACAGTACCAACTTTGACAGCATAGTGTTCAATTATTTTAAAAACACGTATTTTACAGCAATGATATTCAAATGAAAGTGGGAAAGATTGAATGCACCTGACAACACTCTAATGAGACTCATTGCTCTTTTTTCTTTCAGAGCGAGGGAACATTGTTAGCTACAGGCTCATATGACGGCTTCGCTAGAATATGGACAAAAGATGGTAAGTTCAAAGCTCTGTGAGGATAAATGGATGATGAAACATTTCTGCCCTCGTTCTAAAATGAATTGTTTTTTTAATATTTAAAGGTAACCTGGCGAGTACTTTGGGTCAGCATAAAGGTCCTATATTTGCACTTAAATGGAACAAGAAAGGAAACTTCATCCTTAGTGCTGGTGTCGACAAGGTAAGGCACATTGAGCTGAGCTTTGGAATTTAGAATTGATTAAGTCTGATAAATGCTTTTTGGGTAACCTTGCAAAACCTTATGTTAAGATTACAAGATAGCAGTACTATTTTACCAGCTTTGAGTTACAGCAGTTTGGTCAAATTTTTGCGTATTCTTGCCCTGTTGTTAGTTAGTTGGTTTTTTTGGACTGTAAATTTAGACTGGTGAAATGTTGCCCCCCTATTTCTTTGGAGCACATGGCCAGGTATTATTGTTCAGGAATCTGTGAGGGTTTCATTTGTTGGAGGACACTAGAGATTGATCACAAGCCCAGAGGGTTATCAACATGGGGTATTGTAGCATCTTTCAGCTCATTGTTTTAATTTAATTTTAGTGCGCTTTCTTTACTATAACGCTGTAATAAGCTAAAGTGTGACTTACTTATTCGCTGTGACTGGGAATATTGAAGTTAAGCTGTTACACTACTTCGAAGTGGAATTTTGATCATACTTATTTATAGTGTTCTGTTCTTTTATTGCAATGCTTCACTAAGTAGATTTGAGGGCAGATTCTGAAGACATTTAAATTTGATTACCTTTTTATTTTGGTGGGGAAAAAAACCCTAAATGCTGGACTTCGTGAAATTGAGAGCTATTTCTAAAAACATTTAACTGCCTACATTGTTATTTTGTTATTTAAACTGTCAAACATAGACACTGTATAGATTTTAATACATTTAATCTACTTGAAGTGTGCATTATGCAGCTGTAATATTCAAAGAAAAAACAGTATCGGATTGGGACTCAGTATTAGCAGATACTCAATATCAGATCAGGATCAGGGGCAAAAACACTCGATTCGGACAACCCTATTTCAAAGCATTTTGCCTTTAAAAGGGCAAAAATTGACAAATAATCAAAAAAAAAAGAGAAAAAAGATAGTATGTATGAAGGATGAAATCAGTCCTCATTTGTTAGCTTTTCTAAAGAAGGGAAAATAAATTGAATGGCATGCATGCAGACCACAGACAGGTCTGTGCAGGTATTGTGTGCTTTCCACCGTATGTTCCTGCATATCAGAGTCCACTTACAACTGTTAAATGTTAAGTATTGGCAGGTGAGAGATGCATCTCCACCAAAAGTCAAACAGACAGGCTCAGGTCCTGTTGGGTATTGTTCAACATTACCACCTAGTGTGCAGAAGTATAATGACACACAGTGTCACCTTCAGTTTACATTTTAATGCCCTACCGCTGTATAGGAGTCATATAAAGGCGTGTGTGTGTGTGTGTGTGTGAGAGAGAGAGAGATATGAATTTCTCTGTATATCCTCCTCCACATTATTCAGGTCAACTGAGTATGACTTGCAACATTTTTACAATAACAACACATTTTGATATTTTATGTGATGTTCTTTTGATTGCCTCACTTAGATGAAACTAGTTTAGTATAAATAATGAAAATGTCCTCCTTCACACAGACCACGATTATTTGGGACGCTCATACAGGAGAGGCAAAACAACAATTTCCTTTCCACTCCGGTGAGTGACAGGGGTCAGCTGCATTGTCCCACATGGCTTTGCATGCACAAGAGTCTTTCTGTTTTTAGAGGGATGTTACCTTTTGGTGAACTATAGTGAGACCATTGTGATAAAAAAATTCATCCTAATAAAGTCCTTTCACACATTGTAACAGATATGTTTGACTGCCCAGTTCAACACAACTTGTCTTTACACATTCTGCTCAAAAGCAGTTTGGATTGTTTGAGAATAACATCGACCCTTAAATTAATGTTCTGAAACAACTATCTGCACTCTTTATTGTGGTGAGTCATCAGATCCAGTGTTGCAATAAGAAATCTACTGTATTTGCGTCACCTTTTCTCCTCATGCTCTCTCTACACGCCTCACTGCTGCAGCAGCTCTAAGCTCTATCTCTGCCTCCCAACAGCACCTGCTCTGGACGTAGACTGGCAGAGCAACAACACGTTTGCCTCCTGCAGCACAGACATGTGCATCCATGTGTGTAAGCTGGGTCAGGACAGACCTGTCAAAACCTTCCAGGGACACACGGTGAGACAGGACTCCTGTGTGTATGTTATACTTTCTCACAGGAAGGGAAATGGACACACTCCACTGACCAAACTTACTCCTGTTCTTAAAGCATAGTAGGATGGTTAATATGAATTCTGACACTGTAGCTTTTGAAAAAAGTTATTTCCTGACATTAAAGCTGGAGTACGCAGGAATATAGAAAAGACAGCCAAAAGTCACCTTCTTCCTGCAGCTCTCTGTCCTGAGCCTCTCCCTCTCTATTTATCAAACCACAAATGAGACAAGAATTAGCTAGCTAACCATCCTACGCTCTGTCTGTCTTGCTCCCTGTCGCTGTTCACTGCTTTACTGATATAAGAGCAGGCAGCAGCACTGGATATACCTTTTCTAGGCGGTCATAGAGGCTTGAATTTGGTCAGTGCAAACCCTCTGCATCAGGTCAGGTGTTACTTGAGTAATTGAAGCAACAGAAAGTTTTGATCTGGCAGGTAGTCGGGGTTGTCTGGTCCCCCTAGACTGGGGTTTGGGCTGGCTGGATTCAGCTCAATGTTATCAGTGACTCAGGCTCTGTCTCTGGAGCTGCCGCCCGTTCTCCTCCCGGCTAATCTGTGGCAGCAGGGAGTGAGGCGGACGACACACTGTGAGTCAAGGCTGTAGCTTACAACAGCTTCAACAACTTGAAGCTGCAGCCCTGAGCCTTTGGTTAGCAGAAGGCTAAACTTTTAGCAGCATTTCCTCTCAGTTTCTCAGGACTCCCATGGTCATGGAAAACCTGGAAAAGTCATTTTCCACATTTTCCTGTCCTGGAAAATAATTGAACATTTTGGAAAAGTAATTGAATTATTAGCCCTCCTAAACCTAAGCAAATTGGCTTGATTTCTTTCAAAAATGGGGAGAAGGAAATTAGTAACGTATATGAAGAAATGACCCAGAAAATAGCAAGAAATTAGTAACACAATTCCCCAATATTGACACATTTTATTCTCATTAATTTTCAGACTCTCTTTTTGTTAAGTCCATCTTCCTTTTTTTTTAGTTGTTGCCAATGTTGGAATAGCAACTTTCTCTGCAGGATTCTCCGCCATTGAATCAGGCTTTCGCTAAAGGGACATGCAGCTGCATTAGCCAATAGAAACGCCCTCTCTGAAATAAGCTGGGATTAGCCAAAGTCTCCCCTCACGGGCTAGATTTTCTTAAGTCAGAGCCAAGACGGGGTGCAGAAGAATACTTTTCTCTCAGACTGCTTAATTACATTATGCTCAAAGGTCATTTTAGAATTTTTGCCCAATGATATCAAAATTAAACTCCCTCCCCTAGCTTCAAGGTGCATTCGTTCACAATTTAAACAATTTAGATGTTCAGTAGAAAATCTTCCTCACAAATGTGAGAAACTAGAACATCAGTCATTGTGATGCTTGAGATAAACTGTCATAAAAGTATCAATATGTATATCCTTATGTAAATATAAGTATATCAGGCAAACATGTTGTGTGTTTGTCTTGTTTTCTATCTCATCTTACTCACTGTAGAATGAGGTGAATGCAATCAAGTGGGATCCCACTGGCAGCTTACTGGCTTCCTGTTCAGATGACATGACACTGAAGGTCAGTCCACACAACACGCAGATGTAGCACATGTCATTATAGCACAAATAAGCACAAAAAATGAACTTTTATCATCAGACAGATTCCTGATTGCAGTTGTCGATAAACATTGTGATAAAAGCCACACTAACAGCTGATTTCTTCTTCTCTGGCATAGATCTGGAGTATGAAGCAGGACTCGTGTGTCCATGACCTCCAGGCCCACAGTAAAGAAATCTACACCATCAAGTGGAGCCCAACAGGCCCCGGGACCAACAACCCCAGCGCCAACCTCATGCTGGCCAGGTGAGACCACAGAGCAGCACCTGAACATTATATGCTTCAGTGTAGTTTTGTATTTATAGGTAAGACGGTGGGCATGGAAGCTTGCATTCCTAAAAAAGCAGTTTCTTTTTAATTGATGAAAAATCTTTTCATTATGTACAGATAAATAAGGATAGTAAGACTATCCCGATAAATCGGTATTGCTGAAGTTTTAATAACTTGAACAAGTCTGCTGCTCTGATCAAATTTTGGTGGCACTCTCATTCCTTGATAGAACCTCATTAATAAAATATTTGACTCTGACTCCACTGCTTCAGCTCATATAATATTTAAGTTTGACTTGGACTCTGATAAAAATATCTACAAAATCAATGCTGGTGCCTCAGTTAGTCATATTTGTTTTATAGCTGTTGGCTGACTGTGACACCCGTAAAGGATGCCGCAGTCACTCAACTGACCCCGAACAAAAAACAGTGGGTCAAGCAGATCAGAGCAGGCTTACCACCTGAACAACACTTAAGGACTGTAATAAACGTCATTTAACATTTGAAGCTTTGAGTAATAAAAAAACCCAGATTTCACTCACACTCTTGTAAGAGAAAAGTAGATCAATAAGATAATGGGGGAGGATTCAATGTCAAATCAATTCGTTTTTTGCCAGTTAAATGCTTTTAATGTGAAACTGCAGTGGTAGAAATTGTTGCATTAGCAGTAATTTCATGTAATGTCTTGTACTGGGTAACACCTGTGTTTTCACAAGTTTATTAACCAGTAGAAAAAAACATCCTCTCTGTGGCTTTCCTTGTTGTTTTCTTTAATTAAAGCCGCCATGTCCAGTTGACATGCTCTATTTCACGGGTGTCGTACATGGCAGGTCATTTTATTGCAACATGATTCTTGGACACTGAGCCAGCTCCTTTTTTCATTCTCTCTCTCCAGCGCATCATTTGACTCCACGGTGCGTCTGTGGGATGTGGAGCGTGGGGTGTGTATCCACACACTGACCCGCCACCAGGAGCCCGTGTACAGCGTGGCCTTCAGTCCGGACGGCAGGCACCTTGCCAGCGGCTCCTTCGACAAGTGTGTCCACATCTGGAACACTCAGGTCTGGAATATTACTCTCAAACTCTAACCACAGACACACTGATCTACATCATACGTACACAAAAGTAGCATAAACACATAATGTTGCCAACAGTTTCTTATGTGTGTGTGTGTTTGTGTGTGTTTCCTCAGACGGGTGCTTTAGTCCACAGTTACAGAGGGACAGGAGGGATCTTTGAGGTGTGCTGGAACGCAACAGGGGACAAAGTAGGAGCCAGTGCGTCAGATGGATCGGTGAGTTGATCAGAGCAAGCGCGCTGTCACACACATCATAATCACTGCTGATATTAGCAGCCACTCGCACACACTTCAGCCTTTATGTACAACCAGTCCACTGACCCAGTGAGTTTGTGGGTCAGCTGCGTGTATTTAAGGTTTGACCTTTGTGAGCTGACACCATAAAATGCTGGTGGATAAAAGTTAAGTGCTTGGCTTATGACGTGTGTGTCACATAATATTGTTGACTAATGCAGGCAGTGGTGTGTTTTAGGGTGGGAAACAAGGTTGTACAGAAATTCTAACATTTCTAGCATTTCAACACAGCTGTGGAGTGAGCAGACTTATTATAGATTGTTTTTTGTTTTTTTCATCAGTTTTTATTTTTAATTCTTATTTTTGGTAAATTTTAGTTTCAGTTAGTTTCCAGAGTGGATTATCTCTTTTCAGTTTAGTTTTTTTGTTTACATTTTTTAGATTTCGTTTATCTTTTATTAGTTTCAGTTCACTTTTAGTTTTTCTGCTGTAGTATGGGGACACCCCTTGGTGAAAGCAATGACTCACAGTAATGTAGACCACTGTTTCCCTAACTGAGGGTCCAGACCCCCACTATGGCTCGCCAAAGTTTCAAAGGTGGCCACAAGGCCTGCTTAATTTTAAGTGGCATACAACATTCTCAGAATATATATCCATACACTATTGGCCTATAGCGTAGCATTTCATTCATTTATGTGAAGAAAACAAAATGAAATTGTTATTTTAAAAGTTTTTTGTTGTTTTTTTAAATTTAAGGTATAAAAATACATAATACAGACAGATAGTTGTATAAAAAGCTTGTTCAAACTCATTCTGATGCAATATTCTCAGGAAATAATCTGCTTAAAATGAATCCAAATCACTTGTTTTACACAAGTTTCCTGCAGATATTGTGTTAACTGACAAATTTCCACCCTGGTGAACAATAAAGATATATATATATATATATATATATATATATATATATATATATATATATATATATATATATATAAATATATATATAAATATAGATATATATATATTTATATATATATATATATAAATATATATATAAATATAGATATATTCTATTCTATTATAAGATATAATATTATGTGATATTCTAATTGTACAGTCTGCTGGTTGTTCTGTACTGTGATTGTCATACATTGAATATAATAATCCATTAAATATGTCACTTTGTTAGGGGTCATCAGTTTACTCAATGATAGAAAAGGGTTCCCTTTAAAAAAAAGGTCGGGAATTACCGATGCAAACATCCCAGTCTCAATAAACGCCAAAGGCTCCTCATGCTTCTTTTGTTGGCAAATTTGACCAAATTGTCAAAGATTGAAGCTAAAGATGTGTATTTGTATAATTTTCAGTTTTGTAAGTCCACAATAAGTCCACAATATCATTCATTAGTTTTCTTTTTTTCTCATGTCTAGTTTTTAATCTTCATTTCAGATAACTAAAATGTTCTTTCACACCTACTGCTAGTTTGTGTTCAGCATTAGTGAACTATAATAACCCTAGGTAACAGTGGGAACTTTAACATTAGACAGTTTCAAACGCAGCCTCAAAAACTAAATGAAAATATAACGGTTGGTTGTAGTGCCATTAGTAAACACTAGATAGAGCCATTAGTATCTGAAAAATGTGTCACTGTTCACAAAACGAGCCATCTATAGGTTGTTAATAACTACAAGCTTGTGATTAACACCACTAACAGTTGCTCTGGAAAATATTTTTTCACATTTTTTAAGTCAAGTCATATTCTAAAAATAAGATATGACTTTTATGACATTTATACTGATAATCAAATGTACTCATATTTTTTGGGTTATCTTTTTACATGTTTAAGGAATACTTCACCTTCAAAATGACAATTTATGTATCAATAAGCAATCTCATGATACCTGGAATTTGTGAACAAAACTGTTATTCTCACATACCTCCACAGAAAACGGCAAACATCTTGATTTACTGTATTTATCAGTGGGGGGCCACTAACGCAATTCTGTTTAAAAGCATCTGTTTACAGATTCCCCACCACTTGTTCAATATAATCCAAGTCTCATTTATCCAGTCATTTGCTCAGTGCTTCTCGAACAAATGCATTTTTTACTGAAAATCAAACCCCTTACTTTTTGATTCTGGAGAACACAGATGAGTTTCCCCTCCCAGTTCAGATTTAAATACCAAGGGTTTGTTGTAAAAATGTACACCTTTGGGAAGTAGTGGCCATACCACAGGATAAATGACACTTGCATTATAACGGTGAGTTTGTAACAGATGTTTTGATGTAATTTTGCTGTTGTAAAGTGTGGTCTCCAATAAATCACTAAGTTCACAGTGTTTTGTGGAGTCATATGAGAAAAGCAGTTTTCTTTAACAATTTGACGTAACAGCATGACTTGTTGAAAAACAAATAGTCAGTTTGTCGGTGAAGTATTCCTTTAATACAAGGTTTTCATGCGACATAATTATAAAAGATTAAACTCTTAGAAAGGTTTCCAAGCTGGTGCCAAACACCCAAGAATGCTCCATAAAACCTTTGAGATGTAAAAGTTTGTAGCGTTAACCTGAGGACTGTTTGGCCAAACGCAGCAAGCAGACAAGAAGATATGAGATCAGGGAGGCGACTGCAATGCTCCACCAGTCAGCCGTTTATGGTTGATTAACCAGACGGAAGCCACTGCAGAGCAAAAAGGCTGTAACAGCCCATCTGGATTTTTGACAAGTTACACACGAAGCAGACATGGGGGTTTGACTTATTTTTATCTGATGTGCCTAAAAATGTCCTTTTCTCAAAGACAACCAAGCATTACTCATCAGTGGTTAATCTAATTCCTTTGAGAATACTGGTGCTTCTCAGGGTGTTTTCATGCCTATAACTCTATGTTTGCACACGCAGCAAAAATAGGTGATGGACTTCCTTCCCATTGCCAGTAAAGCTAAGCGAAAGGATGCAGAAGCCTCTGCCATTTTTTTTTCCATTTATGTGTATGATGCTCGACGTCATGTTTTTATATGTATTACTTATCCAGCCTCTCCCTATAACTCAGTGCTAACTCATCTGGAACACTGTTTACTCACTGTTGAAAGAAACTTGTGGCAGTGTCTCAATGCATCTCGCTGGAAAAGTGGCAAAAACAACTGCATCCACTCAGGTGTCCTATGGATATTCCATCATTGCCGATCCGAGCTGGGGCATAATAATACCCAGAACGCAGATTGTTATCTTTACCACTGAGCACAACAGACAGATTTTAGCAAGGTTTTTTGGGAAGTGGTAAAGAGGTTATATTTCTTAACTCATCACTGCAACACAGCACAGTTGAGAAGTATTCACTCATTCAGTCTTTGATGTCTTTTGAATTGTTTTCTTTGAGCTCCTGTAAAGCCTGCTAGATCTCATTTTAAAAATTCTAGTTAAGCCCGATGCAGAGTAATTTAGAACAATGTTCGGGTGCTACTTGGATCTAATTATTGGTGGCGTCTGAATAATTGTGTGTCCACCCAAGTGTTGGAAACATAATTAATCATCTTCTTGTCTCAAACTTTGTTGTGCAGTTTGAAGGAAATGGGCGTGGGGTGTCCTTGAAAAGTGCTTGAATTTAATGTTTAAGGAGGTATGGGAATCCTGACTATCCTTTATTTTTGTTTTGTCTGCTCTGCTACAAAACATGTTCCATAAGAAGGCTGTAGTGTTTAAGTTTGACGCAGCAGTCCTCTGGCTTTTGTTCTCAACAGTCTGAATCACTGTAGCGTTGCACTAACAGCAACTGGCAATTGATTTGAAGTTTTGAAGTTTTTAAAATTTATTTCTGTAGTCATTTTCAGGCTTAAATGTAACATTGAAGTAGGGCTGGGCAATTAATCGAAATTTAATCAAAACCGACATTCAGAACCTCTAACCGACGTAATCTTGCCCGTGTCGGTTATTTCTGTTTTTGTTTTTTTGTTTTTTTTTTAAATTCTGTTAATCCTTTACCCACCGAAGTTATCAACTCTCACTCATCTGGCATGAGTCTCATGCTTCTGGGCTCTGTCTCAAGCTCTCTTTCTTTCCTTCTTCTTTTGTTTTTCCTGGCTTTCTTATACAAATTTATACTGTCCAGCTGAATGCCTGAAGGCCAGTTAAAGTCCAGTTAAGACAGCCAGCCGCATTATCCAGGTGTGTTAGTTCAAGATATTGGACTTGGTACTGTTTCAGTTGGACTAACATGTTAACCTGTATTTTGAAAGTCCAGTTAAAGTCGGACTAAACACAATAATTTAACTTTTTCTTTTTCTGTGTGTTAGCTCAGCGCCATCCCATTTTCTGGATGTGACACGGGGGGGGTTGTATCTGGAGGGTTTTGTAAATAAACACTGTGAATTAGTCTATAATGTTACACAGAGCTATCATAAGAATTTCACCTGGTCTAGAGGAGGGAAATCACAAGATCGACTTTTAATGACAGTTAAAACACGTGACTCACACTCTCATTTGCAAAATATGAAGCTTTTTGTGTGAAAGGGACAAAAACCTGACGTTACTGATGAGAAATGACGCATCTTTCCTTCTGGTGCCAGTAAGAGTCCTGATGTGGCCGAGACTGAAACTCGCAGCGGAGGAAGTAGCATTGTGCCTGACTGTCTTCCTTCCTCTTTTTCCAGGTTTGCGTATTAGACCTGAGAAAATGACACTCGTCTGGGGGAGCCATGGACCGACTACGAATGTGTACATAGCCAAAATGACTGACTGTCCCTGCCTGTCCGCCACACTGCTGTAGTCCCATCAGATGCCATGGCCCGCCATTACAGCCAAACGGAGCCCCCCCCCACCCCGTCATATATGTACACACAAGGACCACACCTTTGCCACAGGCAGTTCTTAAGTCGTATATCAGGTCTGTATGGACGCCTGCGGTGCTCTCACAGATCTGCAGGTAGAAACATTTCTCTGTCATCACGCAGTACAAACTTGCCGGACCCGTCACATGTAAACCAAAACACCAGGATTCTTCTCGCTTTCCTCTTTTTATCCTTTGTACCAGAAAGATTTTTTTGTCTTCTGTTGGTGTGTGCATATTGCATATGTCAGCATTTGGTGTCCTGTGGACATTGTTGTTTTGACTTTGGATTTTACTGATATCCGCGGGTTTTATATTCCATGTGGGCTGGGAGAGAAGGGGAGGGGGGGGTCTTTTACAATGGGTGTTTATTGGGAGATCCAGTCATCCACCTCTTGGCAGTCTTTAAGGTTCAGAAATGCAGATGTATACTAGCTTAGAAGATAAAAATGGTTTATAATGTTGTTTACTCTATTTTTATCCAATAGGTTTGATCCATTTTGTTTTTTAACAAAGTATAAAGCAGTTATCAAAGACCGAACTGTCCTTTGTTTTTGCAACTTTTATCCTCAGAAATGGTTTTCAGGTGTTCACAATTCATCAGGTTAACATATAGAGCTCTAAAGAATTCAAAACCTCCAGGCTGAGAGATAATCTTCGTATCTGTTTAACGTTATGTCGATCCCATGTTCTAAAGACATCAGTGCTGATGTGCAGTCGGCTTCAGGTTTTCCATCGCTGATCTCATCCCCGATTTATGTCTTCAGCTCAGACTGCAGCTGTGCTTTTGTGTCCTCAGTGAGGTTACGCGGCGAGGGGATAGCTCGCTTTCTGGTGCTGTTAAAGCTTCTGTGGGAGAAAGAGAGATACAGAAAAACAGGCCTATAGCTGCTTGCATCCATCTGATGATAAATAGTCGTAATTGTTCTGTTTCCTCAATAAATGGTTTGTTGCTTACTAATGCTGAATGATAATCAGACTAAGTCGTTCTAATTATGTCCTGTTTCCCCTGCTCGGGTCATTAAAAATCAGGACATCATCTTGAGTATCATTTCCTGGCTGGAATTCATATCACAGTTTGTCATGTCGAGCAGTCGTTAGAAGCGTCTTTAAGGCTAACTGTGTAGGATTTAGGGGGCAATATTGGCAGAAATTAAATATAATAAGTATGTTTTCTCAATTGTTTTATAACCTGGAAATAAGAAGTGTTGTATTTTTGTTCTTTTAAAATGAGCCGTTTAGATCTACATGGGGAGTGGGTCCTCATCCACGGAGACGCCCATGTTGCACCTCCATGTTTCTACAGTAACAAACATAACAGTGGCTCTAGATAGAGCCAATTGCATTTTTTGTTAGCAGCCCCTCTGCGACCAGGGTGTCGGAAAAGGAAGATTTTTTTTTCTACACGAAACTGCTTTATTCAGTGTGGTTTGTTTTTTTTTTTAACAAAAATATAAAACTGGATCAGTTTGTTTTGGAGAGGAAACCTCCAGAACATCTGAATCTTACATTATGAGAGATAAAAAATGTGCATACAGCAGGCGCAAGACCAGCGACCTGGCTCTGATGAGCCAAACAGCCTCAGAGAAACCCTGGTTTGTTACGAGAAACTGCTTTATTCAGTGTGTTTGTTTTTTTTTACCCTAATAAATAACCCGATCTGTTTGTTTTGGAGAGGAAGAGACCTCTGGGAATAATTTTGCTCCCGGTAAAAACCTGAAAAATGAACACTGAAATAATTCAGACCGGGAAAAGTTTCATCTGGTTGCAATCTGTAGTCCTCCCCACTAGATGTCACTAAATCCCCCTAAATCTTATACACAAAACGTCCTGACTCTTATTCTGTAATGTGTGCAGCTTTCATGTTCAGAAAGTACACACTACAGTCCCTCTGCTTTGGTTTGTCATTACCCAGTGTTAACACACACACACACACACACACACACACACACACACTATGGAGACGGGCTGCGTTCAGGCCTATGCATGGATAGACAGCGCTTTTGTTTGTAGTGTTCAGAGTTGGCATTTTGAGGCAAGTCTGTGCTTGTAACATGACTTGATGTAACATGGTATCTGCATATAATATATATATATATAAATATATATCTGTGCTATCACAGGGAACTCTTTTGTATGCCACTCGTATGCTAAGAGTGGATTTTAAAGTTACTCTTTGAAAACGCTTGAAATACAGTATGTGATGTTGCACATCACAAGGGGTCGTAACCATGAGGAATGGTTTTTTATAAAATACCATTAAACAGTCATAGAAAGAAAAAAAAAAGCGGCCCTTTGAAGGGTTTTTTTTTCCTGCACTTTAGACTAAAAATGGAGAAACAGGGAGGTGTGTTTATTGAAGCCGTTGTAAACACATCTAATCAGAATGCTCTTAAAGATGAATCGTTATGGAAAGTGTGCAGTGGGTGAATAAGGGTTAACAGTGTCCTATACGACTCCTTGGGGTACGTCAAAGTCGAACCAAGCCAACTTCATGGCATTCCAGGTCTCATCTCGCAGCCATAACTAACAGCTAACGGCTTGATAGACACACACACACACACACACACACGCACATACATAATCAGGACATTTCAGAGGTTTTGCTCAGAATGTTACTTGTTTTGAAAAATTTTGTACTGAAGCTAAAGACTATTTTAAAGTTTGCTTTTAATACAGCGATTGGACTGTACCACAAAGACACTATTTCAAATGATGTCTATGACAGTGGAATGGTATTTTATAATGTTTTGTTTTTAGATGATAAGCTTTTTACACTGCATTTAAGTGTGTTTGCTATCTTTTGTTCCTACCGAAAGTACTAACGTTAATTCTATCTTTGCTATGTCGGAGAGCCCTCGAAGGTTTTGTACTTGTCAAAACTTTTGTAATTCTGATTTATTTGTAGCTACATACACAAAATGAACAAAAATAAGAAAAAATCTGGATTTAATTGTCGTATTATAACACAGAACATGTAAATACCAATTTGCAGATTTCTTTTTGTTGTGTTGTCTTTGCCCTCACCTACATCGTACTCTCTTTCTCTCTCACTCACATGGTTGCAGTCCGCAGCCTCCTGATCTGACTGTTGTAATATCATTCAGATTTCAAGGTCTAGAATAAAATCTATTTTGATAATATCAACGTGTTTGCCTTTAATCTCCACACCGCTGCAATAAAAAATATTTCCTTATTGAAGTAGTTCCTGAGTTAATATCATTATGTGGGGGAAGCAGAAACCAACAAATGCTGTGTGTGATGTAAACAAAAGAACCGAAACATGACTTTGCACTAATTGAATATCTATTAAATATTTCAAAAATGTTTGAGGCACTTATAAAACAATGTTTCCTTGAGCAGTGTTTCTTGAATGTGTACAAGTAACCCAAGGGGCAGAGGTGTGGACTCGAATCACGTGACTTGGACTAGAGTCAGACACAAGTCACAAATTTTATTATTTAGATTTGAGTTGAGTTTTTTGTAAATTTATTATATATTATTACTCAGCTGTTAACATATCATTACATTTGCAGAAGAGCACAATGTGACTTACCTCTCTTGGACTGCAACCTTGCCGTGCTGGAGAGGCTTGTGTACTCCAGTGACCCTGAGAGCTCTGCCAGAGGGGGCTCTATACCCCTGGCAGGTTCAACCAAACTGGATAGGTCGAGGGGGAGGAGGCACACAAATGCAGTCCCTGGTCCCCCAGGTTGGGGGTTGGGCGTGGGGCCACAACTACCCCACCCTGTAAAAAAAGAGTGAGTTATGAAAACGTTGACAAATGAAAACCAATTCACAATTCTGGTTCAAGAAGGTGCCCCAGCGATGGGGATTATGACTCTTCACAGCCAAACCTGTAAGGGAGCTGGGAAGCTGACACACCTTCTGATGCCAAGGAAATCCATCCATATGGGGACACCAAATATTCAAACCATGCTCAAAGCTGGTAAGGATGCCGTACTTGCCAAAGAAGTGCGCTACAACCTCTAAGTCAGGGGCTTGGCAGAAACAAGATGGCCAAAGTCGGGAGAGGTCAAATTGGCCAGTGGGCACTCCATTATATAACATAACTGTGATAAACTGCATTTTATGTAAGGGTAAATATTCCTATTTTCAGTACAATTGTTAACTGCTGTAATCCGTCATCAAACACAATTAAATTTGTGATTTTTGTTCACTGAGCAGTGAGTTAGTTTTGATACTGAAAGACCATTGCTGTATAATAATAACTAGACACCAAACCCAGAGATGGCACCTATTCAGTCCAGTTAGGACCGCTTGCCTGGCCTTTTAGCCTCTGGGATTACTTCTGCAACATGTGGCCCACTAAAAATGTGCAGTAGTGTTTCTCCCACTGGCCCCGCCCATGCTCGGCTCATAGACTTTAAATTGCTAAGACGTCACAGATTTTTAAATCCCTTTTGTCAGCTTAAGGGCTCGACTGCAACAATCAGATTTCTAGAGAACGTTCTAGTCCACTTTTACTGTGTCAGTTTAATTCATGTGTAGCTATGACAGCGAGAGAAGTTTTTTATTTTAGCGGTGACATCATAGTCATTAACAGCCAATCACAGAGCTCGCCGCGCAAAGAGGTGAAAGACTTGATTGATTTAATAGTTGTTTTTTTAAAGAAAAGATGTAAAAAAAAAAAAAAAAAAAAGAGCAGATTTCTATGAACTGATTAAAAACCCCAGAACAGAAAGACATAACTGACCTTGTTTGCAGTTGGAGGTGTCTTGTCAACAGTTTTACAGATGTGTCTTTTACACTGGTTTTAAGGGGAAAATGCTTTATGAGCTGCAGGGGATTTTTTGCTGCCATTCTGTGGCGTTCCTCAGGGACCATGGGGATTGGCTTGCATTTGGAGCCAGCCTCAAGTGGCCATTTGAGGAACTGCAGCCAAGTATTGGCACTTCCACTTTGGGTTCATTTTCCAGCCCCGGAGGTTGCAGCTTGTGGTTAACATGGGAATGTAAGTATTGCATTTTGTGCGTGTTGTCTTGCTGATGTTAACATTCAGCTGAAAGCACTGCTGTGCCTTAGTCCAGCATCTCAGAGCTGCTGGAAGGGCTGCAGACTCTTGTTCAAATTATGTGAGAGAGGAAACAACCACCTCCTCTGCTGCTGTACCAAAAACTTCAACTATTCAACTAGAATAGAGGTACTTTCACAGTAGCAGCCTTATTGAAGGTCATTTAGATTATAAAGCACTTAGAGGAGATATTAGACAGGAGTTTGTCCTCTCATTTTCACCAGGTTTTCCACTTAACCTTTGCCTTTACTGCTGCGTGTGTCTGCCTCCGTTCTGACAGTCTGCGTGGGCATGCTAGAAATAAAAAGTGTGCTGTTACTTTGGTTTTTCGAGAAGCAAATCTATCACAGGAAAATGAGAGGCCACTGCACGCAGAAAAATCACAGTGACCAGATGAGTTTGCACAATCCTGTTCTGCATCTCAGAATTAAATTTAATCATACATTTTCCCTTCAGCATTTTCCACAAAGTATATAAGATACAACAAAGTATTCAATGATTAAAAATAGTGTCTTCAGTTTTTTTTATCTCATTTTACCTCAAATAAAATGTCTGGGTTTGGGCATAATAATGACTGCCCAACCTCTGGACCTCTACTTGCTGAGTAAGTGAAATAAGCAAACACACACTGCCCTGCTTTGACTAACACTACATCCTCTTTTAAGTATTCATAGTCAAAACATTTATTGTGGCTGTTTCAACATAGTGAAACGGGTGTGTTTAGAACCCAGATGCAGTACGCCAAAACTCAGCGATAGTTGGTAATGACTTTTATTTAAACCAACACAACCGAAGAACAGCCCACAGATATTCAGTTCGTTCTTCAGGCAGTGAGCCCAAACAATGTCTCTGGGAATCCCACGAAGAGAAGACACGAAGCTCGAACCTACTGTGGCTGGAGAGCAGGAAACCCCGTAGCTCAACGAGCCGACAACACGTGTGGGAACGTTGTCGGGGATTGCGCTGAAGACTGGCTGGGGACAGGCAGGAGAACTCCTCGGACCCGTCCTATCCAACGTTGTCGCCGTCGTCATCAGAAGGAGGACCAACCCTCAGCAGCGAAGCGGGACCCTCCGGGAAGGACCCCACACCAGACGGCCCAGGAACCGGAGAAGGGGGACGAGCAGAGGCGGAGGACCCTTGACCAGGAACGGCACGGGAGGGCTGATCCGGATGGAGACGGTGAAACTCCTCAATGAGCTGGCCATCCAGGATCTGCCGAGCCGGGACCCAGGACCGCTCCTCCGGACCGTATCCTTCCCAATCCACAAGGTATTGGAGACCCCTGCCGCGGCGTCTGGAACGAAGAAGTCGGCGCACCATGTAAGCCGGCGCGCCCTCGATGAGTCGAGGAGGCGGAGGCGGCTGAGAGGCTGGCTGCAGGGGGCTCTCCCGGACCGGCTTGACCCTGGAGACGTGGAACGTGGGCTGGATCCTCATGGTGCGATGCAATTTTAATCGAACCGCCACAGGGTTGATGACCTTCTCGACGGGGAACGGACCGTTAAACTCTGGAGCCAGCTTACGGGAATCCACCTTCAGCGGGAGATCTTTGGTGGAAAGCCAGACCCTCTGGCCCACCTGGTAGGAGGGGGCCTGGGAGCGGCGACGATTAGCCACGGAGGTGTAGCGACCCGCAGCCCGTAGCAGCGTGGATCTGGCTCGTGTCCAGGTTTGGCGGCAGCGACGGATGTAATCTTCCACCGAAGGGTAGGCCGTCTCCTTCTCTTAAGCAGGAAACAGAGGAAGCTGGTAACCATACGCGCACTGGAAGGGAGAAAGTCCAGTGGCGGAACTCAGGAGGGTGTTATGGGTGAATTCCACCCACAGGAGCTGCGATGACCAGGAGGCAGGGTGAGTAGAGGCCATGCAACGTAGCGCCGTCTCCATCTCCTGGTTCACCCCAAGGGATACCCCAAGGACAGACTGGTGGACGCCCCCAGGAGCCGACAGAACTCTCTCCAAAACGCCGAAGTGAACTGAGGACCCCGATCTGAGACCACATCAGAAGGGATGCCGTGCAACCGGACCACATGCTCCAGTAGCAATCCCGCGGTCTCTTTGGCTGAGGGGAGCTTGGGTAGGGGCACAAAATGTGCCATTTTGCTGAACCGGTCTACCACTGTCAGGATAGTGGTGTTGCCACCCGACAGTGGCAGACTGGTAATGAAGTCCAGAGCGATGTGGGACCAGGGGCGATGAGGAACAGGACGTGGGTGCAGATGGCCGGCAGAAGCTTGGCGAGGGGTCTTGCATTGATTACAGACAGGACAGGAATTCACAAAGTCTTTGGTGTCGTCGGCCAATGTGGGCCACCAGAACCGTCGTTGCAGGACCTCTCTGGTGCGAGTGATCCCAGGGTGACAGGTAAGACGAGAAGCGTGGGCCCACTGTAACACCTCCGACCTGAACTCTTCGGGGACGAACAGGCGGTTCTGAGGACAGGAACTGGGACCCGGCTGTTCCTCCAACGCTGACATAATGCGTTCCTCAATCTCCCAGGTAAGGGCTGCCCGGAGACGAGATGCAGGAAGAATGCTGTCAGGGAGGGGTGAGGCCTCTTCCTCCTCCAGGAACTGGCGAGACAGAGCGTCGGGCTTAATGTTGCGAGAGCCTGGACGATATGAGAGGGTGAAAGAGAAGCGAGCGAAGAACAGGGCCCAACGAGCTTGGCGAGAATTGAGTCTCTTGGCAGTTCGGATGTACTCCAGGTTTTTGTGGTCTGTCCAGACGAGGAAGGGTACCTTGGTGCCCTCCAACCAATGGCGCCACTCCTCCAGCGCCAGCTTGACCGCCAGTAACTCGCGATTGCCGATGTCGTAGTTGCGCTCTGCTGGTGAAAGCCGTCGGGAGAAGAAAGCACACGGGTGCAGCTTCCCATCGTCAGCCGAGCGTTGGGAGAGGACAGCTCCCACTCCCACATCCCACTCCACCACGAACTGTCCTTCGGGGTCGGGAATGAGGAGAATGGGAGCAGAGCTGAAGTACCCCTTGAGGTGTTGGAAGGCGTTGTCGGCTGCAGGAGACCAGCGGAATCGAACCTTGGATGAGGTTAGTGCTGTGAGGGGGGCTGCCACCGTGCTGTACCCACAAATAAATCTTCTGTAAAAGTTGGCAAACCCCAGGAAACGTTGCAACTGTTTGCGCGAATCTGGAACAGGCCATGAGGTCACGGCGGAGACTTTAGCAGGATCCATCTCCATGCGATTGTGACCGATGATGTATCCAAGGAAGGAGACAGAAGATGCATGGAAGTCACATTTCTCCGCCTTTACAAACAGGGAGTTCTTGAGGAGGAGCTGCAGAATCGTCTGAACGTGATGGACGTGTTCTTGTCTGGACCGGGAAAATATCAGAATGTCGTCCAGATAAACAAACACAAACTTGCTAAGAAGTCTCTGAGAACGTCGTTAATTAGGGACTGGAAGACTGCGAGAGCATTGGTGAGCCCGAAAGGCATCACCAAATACTCATAGTGTCCAGTGGGAGTGTTGAAGGCCGTCTTCCACTCGTCCCCCTCTCGGATACGGACCAGGTGGTAAGCGTTGCGAAGGTCTAGCTTGGTAAAGATGGTTGCCCCTTGTAACAGTTCAAACGCTGATGCTATGAGGGGGAGGGGGTAACGATTCTTGACGGTGATGTCGTTCAACCCCCTATAGTCAATGCAGGGCCGTAGAGAACCATCTTTTTTCCCCACAAAGAAGAAGCCGGCCCCGGCAGGAGACGAGGATGGCCGGATTATACCGCTAGCCAAAGAGTCTTTTATGTAGGTGTCCATGGCCTCTCTCTCAGGTGCAGATAGAGAGTAGAGACAGCCTTTAGGAGGGGCAGCTCCGGGAAGGAGATCAATGGCGCAGTCATAGGAACGGTGGGGAGGCAGAGAGGTGGCCCTGGACTTGTTAAACACCTCCCTGTAGTCGTGGTACTCCGTGGGTACCCCGGAGAGATCTGGGGTGGCACAGGAATGGGCGAGCGATATGGGTGTTGGAGTCAGCTGGGTCCATGTTTGGCCAGATTGTACTGAAACGGGTGTGTTTAGAACCCAGATGCAGTACGCCAAAACTCAGCGATAGTTGGTAATGACTTTTATTTAAACCAACACAAACGAAGAACAGCCCACAGATATTCAGTTCGTTCTTCAGGCAGTGAGCCCAAATAATGTCTCTGGGAATCCCACGAAGAGAAAACACGAAGCTCGAACCTACTGTGGCTGGAGAGCAGGAAACCCCGTAGCTCGACGAGCCGACAACACGTGTGGGAACGTTGTCGGGGATTGCGCTGAAGACTGGTCGGGGACAGGCAGGAGATCCGTAACCGGGAAAACAGTCCGAAGAAACAGCGGTACCGTCGAGGAGCAGACAGGAGGATCGTCGAGGTCGAGCGGTGAGGTCTTTGCCAGTGGAGCCATCAGATTTCCAGAACGCTGAATCAGAGCACGTGGTCGGGGACAGAAGGCAGGTAGGTACACGGAGAGGCAGGCGAAGAGAGCTGGTCGGGAACAGGCTGGGTCGGCACCGGGAAATCAGGCAGGTAAACGCTGGAGAGTCGTGCATAATAGCAGAGGAACAATCTGGCAGTGAGTGAACGTGTTGGAGTGTCTTAAATACTGGACTGATTGGTGATGAGCTGCAGCTGTGGGCGTGGCTGGCAGGTAGAGCAGGTCAGTGAGGTGAGTGGAAAAATACTGGCAGTGAAGGGGAGGAGGAGAATGCAGGAACCATGACACATAGACCAGGTTCATTGCTCCCTGATTTACATATCATTTCTTTTTTGGAGCAGGAGCAGTGCATGTCTTTTGTTGTCTAACTGTTGCAGCCATCAAGGAAACAGTCTGGGGAAAAACAAAGAGGGAATTTCAAAATGACTAACTTTGGTATATACGCAGATGAGCTGAGTCACTGACCTCTAATGAACTTTAGATCACATTTTTACACAGAAGGCTGTGTGTGATTTTGTCTCATCTCTTACTTTACATCAAAGTTGCACAAGGAAGGGATCATTTCACAGCCAGTATGGAGAGGGTGAATCATAACAGCAACCAATTAGCCTTTCCACATACATCATGTTACTATTGTATTGAGATAGAAAATAAATAAATCCAGAACCATCTTTATTTGTGCAAGAAAGACAATTATGATCAGCAACTTAGGCAAGCGTGAGTGTGTGCCAAAGTGTGCACAAGCTTCACATACCTCTCCTTTTACACATTCTTTGAAAAATCCCATGATGCATTAGTCATGCACTTAGCAGGACCTGACTGAGTTGTGTTCTCCTACATCTGTGACCTCCTGATAAGCATTTCCACTAATCAGGTCATTCAGTGTATTTTTAGATATCTAATGTACCAGTCGGTTGTCAAACTCTCAGATGAAATTCAGCTGCACTGCATGAGGTTTGACTGTTTACAGACTGTTTATTTCCATTCAGGGTGGACAGAAATAAACAAAGAGTAAACAGACCACCACCAACATATTTTGATGCACTTCTGTGTGTGTACATATATACGCTGACCTATCTGTAGCCACATAAGGGCATGCAAATGCCTTAACAAGGATGACTCGGCCATGTTATGGTCAAAATAAGAGTACGGGTAAATGTCGGTCTGTATAAACCCAGAAACATCACACAGTGAATCAGATTAAAAGCGTTAACCACAAACCACTAAGAACCACTACAAGATATATGGGAGTAATGTCATCTAGAGCAGAAAATAAGCTCATGTTACCTCTGTGTGTGTTAAAGTCTCATGTGAACGTCTGTGTGTGATGCGTATCATAGTAACCAGCGAATCACCGCCGCCCTACACTGACCTCATACGGCCGTTACCACTGATACTGGAACAGCTTAATAGCAGAAAATTAGCGGCCAAGCAGCAAACTCCAAGGTTGATGAAGCCAGTGCAGAGAATCAAAATCAAACACTCGCTTGAGGCTGGCTCCAAAAAAAACCCCAAACCCCCATCTCAAATTGCCCATAAAATCCAAGATGGTGATGACCAATATGACAAAGTCGAGGCTTCAAAACAGCAATTCACAAACTGATAGGTGTTGTCATGGTACATACATTATTAATACAGTCTGCAGTAGCACACACCCTCCGGTTCCCTCGAAGTTAACCCCATAAGCTCTGTCAGCACTGTTGCTGTTGTTAGCACTGTTTATTGACTTAGCACTGTTAGCTGCCAGCTGTCAACTCCATGTTGAGAACTTTTTTGCAGACAGTCCCGCCCCAGACTCTGAATCATAGATCTGAATGACAGCTACTTCAAGTAACAGTTGTGAATTAACAAAATCAGTTATCACAATAAATTACAACGCTTTGTTTTACAATTCCCAAAACAGTCTGAAATGTCCTGGAAAATAACTAATACCCAAAGTCTCGCAGAGGTTTCTGGAAACAAATTTTCCATGTGGTACTAATTATTATTGTTAATATCATTCTTTTTTTACGATTATTTTTCGGGTGTTTTGCCTTTATTTGAAAGGGAAGTATGTAAGCGTGAAAGGGGGAGAGAGAGGGGATGACATGTAGGAAAGGGTCGCAAGCTGAAAGTGAACACAGGGCCACTGCAGCAACGACATAAACTTTGCACTTGGGGTGCTGTTTGGTAGTAGTTATTTTGAAAATGGGGTTAGTTATCAAGTGGTACACTTCTGATTACACTCATTGGGATGGCTGTGGCTCAGGTGGTAGTGTGGGTTGTCTTTGGCGGTTTGATCCCAGCTGACATAATGTGTGTGTGTGTGTCTTGCCTAAAATGCCTAAAATTAATACAGCTAATTTTTGGGTTTTTTTTTTACAGGAACTTTCATTTTCAGTTATTTTCCAGGAACCAACATTTCTGGCTACACCCATCTGTACTTTTATTTCATCTTCAAACAGAGCATGAGAGCTGTAAGGTAATCATGAATATGCTGTTAAAAATTTAAAGGAACAGTACATATTTTTCCTCTAACCTGTAGATGCATGCAGTTGGCGGGTGTAATTGGTGTAGTTAGGTAGAAAAAAAATATTTCCTACATTAAACTGCTCACAACAAGATTATCTTTAGTAACCGGGTCATGATTTCTGGAAAGAGACATTTTTGGCATTTTAGCACCACAAGATAAGTGCCATTTAGTTCCATTGTACTGAAGAGAAGTCAGACATCGCTACGGTCGATGTCTCCAACACTCTGCAACTCACACCAAAACAATCTAGATTAATAAATAGCACCACAGGTAAGAGGAAAAATATGTGTTTTTTGTTTATGGTCATACTGTACAGGTACATGCCATGTACTGGTACATATATGAACCAGTTAACTGTTGAATCTCCTTACCCTCTCTTTGGTGTGTTATACAACAGTCTAGAGATGAATAAGCAAATTTGCACATTTCCATTTTCTGACAGCTTCACAGGCTCCATCTCCAAACAACAAAAACAAATGGATGATTCTATGAATAACCTGATAAACAAAAAAGACCCTTGTTTGTTGTTTGGTTTAGAGATTCGAAAGAATTTCACATGAACAGGGATATTGCAAGGAGCACATTTTGTTCAGAATAATTACAGTCAGATATTCATTCCACCTTTTGGGTGTCACCAAAGCAGAGCACAGAGGGCAGGCCTTCTCTCATCTTTTCCTCCCTCCCTCTCTCTCTCTCTCTACACCCACCTACACAGCCTGCAGACCACCCCCACACTGACAGAGGAGAGGGAGGATGGGAGGAGATAGAGAAGAACCAAGTCAACCGGCATTAACTATTAACTTAACAGACTACAAATCCAGAGGGCAGAGGAAGGATCCCTCACAGATATTCTCACACGAGAGGGTTTAACTGTTTAACGAGGGATTGGTGTCTCCTCCTGACAGGCTGTCATCTCAAGGAAAAGTAAACTTCAAGCAGAGAGGAGGATCTGTGCAGAGGAAGACTCAGAGAGGACTGTTGATTGGATTCACACACACACACACACATATATATATGTATGTATATATATATATATTTACAGGTGAGTGATCAGTTTGATTGATGGTGTTCCTCTCTCTCCCTCCCTCCCTCTGTGTCTTTCAAATCTATTTATAAAATTTGTGACTTTTGAAATATGCAAGTGGTGTGGTTGACTTTCACGGCGCTTGTTTTAGATGCAGCTGATACAGAGGAGCTGGGATCAACACTTGTGTTTGCATTCGGTGTAGCTCAGTGTACAGTGTAGCACAGCGCTGGGAGAGCCTGAGTGGCAGCCGAACACCCTTTTGAACAGGACATGATAGTGGCAACACCTTCAGTCAATAATATAAAGAGACTACATTCTCACATGTAAACATTGTGCATTGAAGCCATTACTAAACCACAGAACTTACTATTAAATAACCATCTAAGAAAAACTATGTGAAATATTGAAAAAAAAAGGGAAAAATTCTAAGTGATAAATAGTGACACGCAGCATTTTCTGGAAGGAGTCCATAGTCATTACATAGTCACATTGTTGGCTGATGACACTCAGCACCTGTCACATGAGCCTTGACTCTTTCGACAGTTCGGTTTGCTAACTATTATGTTTTATGATTTTATTCTTGAGCAGTCATAGTCCGCACACATACATAGAGTCTGGTATATGTTTTGCAGTTTTAGGGAAGTTGGCATTTCTTCGCATGATGACACATAATCATGCAAATCATAGTGTTATGTCAGTAAAGACTGATTAAAAATGTGGTGAATATGATGTATGAAAGTAAGCAGGTAAAAAAAAGAGGTGTGCTGTGGGCCTGGAGAACTGGACATACCTCATCCTTAAAGGGCCGGCTCTCCCAAATAATATCTATGGTGTATCTAGCAATGCAGTCGTGGGATGAGTATCTCTGGATCTCCGCCACAACCTCCATAAAAAGTAGTGAATGAACTTTCTGTGCTGAAAGAGTTCAAAAAATCAAAAGACACTTATTTTTCCAGAAAAAAATGTCTCTGTCTTTAGCTATGGATGATAACAATGTCTTTGTCTCTAGCTGTGGATGATTTTTATTAGATTTACTTTCTATCGAAGATACAGCCCCCCAGAAAGTGGTTTACATGTTCTGCAAATTATTAACAGGGAGATTATTTCTAGAAAAAAGTTGTTCGTCTTAGTCTTCTTTGTCCAGCCTATTTCTCCAATAAATACTTGAGCTAAATATTACATCAAATGAGATTTTGACCATTTTCTCATTATTCTTACACTCAGCCTTTGTTTTGTCTCAGTCCATTCCTAATTTAAGATCTTAAAATGCTCTTTTTCCTCTCACTGCTCTGACCTTTATTTGAGATAACAGCAAGATCCAGAAGAAAAATTGATTGGCTTAAAATGAGCCAATTTCAGAATTATGCCTCAACTCTGTATATTGTATCTGTTCTCAGAGTTGAGAAACCTCGGAGAAGCCTATGAGCACAGCTAAAAAACTCCTGATGACTTATATGTTTGCTCGTTTTTTCTCTTACTGGGAGGTTTAGGAGAAACCAGTCAGAATATGTAATCTCCAAATAAGAAGCTTATTTATATCTGATGAGACAAAAAAAGAGACTTGTAAGCAGCAGAATTATCCTCTGGGTGGAGTAAAGGCAGAAAACGATCAAAACTTGCACATAAGAATTCAAAACTATCTGCAACCCAGGGGCATAGGTATTGTTTCAACAATGTATGAGACGCATATGAAACGGGTGATTCTGGGGTCCTCAGCCACAAAATTTTGAGTGTCAATACCTATTATTAATGCATTCTAGTTTTTATGCACTACTTTATGGTGTAAATGTCTATAATTTTGTGACTATAAAAGTTCTTTACTATATCTAGGCCTCTCTCGGTCCAAGAGAACTAAATTCGCCCACAAGCAGGTCTAAAGCTCATTAATTAAATAAAAAAAATCACACATTGTTGGTTGGTTTTACATGGTTTTACAGACTGAACTTAGTTACTCAAAAATAAAATATTTCCAAAAATGTCAAAGTATATTCCTTTAATCTGGATATATTTTCTAAGTAACATCAAATGGTTACTAGGAAGCAGTTCATAGTTTGAGCTTTTGTTAACAGTAACTTATTCTACTTACTATTATTACTATTTTCCGAAAATGTCACTATCTAGCTGGAAAGATAACAGACAAAATATCTTTTCCTGCTGACATTTACTGCTAATTACATGTTTTATTGCACATGTTCTAGATATTGAAAGACGTGCACCCCCCGTCCGGTTGTCTTGTTGCACAACATGCCCATAAATCCTCCTTCTAACTCATATGCATATGTTACATGTGTTGGTCATAGTCCAGCAGGTGTGTGCGCTTATCTCTAAACTGACCAGTAAAAGCCATCACCTTCTATCAACTTGCTGCTAAGTGTTTACAACTGAAATATGTTTTATGACAAGTAGGCTGTGAAGTCAGGCATGTGGCTCTGCCTGGAAAAGTGTACTATATAACAATGAATTGGCTTTAACAGTAATTGCCTCTGTGTGGAGGCAGGAAGCTGATGTGAAGCAGAGGTGAGGCAGAGTTTCTCATTATCAGCGCAGAGAGAAAAGAGAGCATTCTGAGCCAGTGACCCCATTAGGCACAGGCCATCCAATGATGTTTAAAAAGCTCTCGGGGTGCGGTGGGAGTCCCAGGCCCTGGGCCCATCATGATCCCCCCTCGCTTTTAGTCCAGGCCCGGGCGGAAGCAGGCTATTCTCGTCGTGCATTGTGCTGCCGAAGTATTCTGACGCTGTCCATTGTGTCCGAGTGCTTTCCATGACTCTCAGCGGTTTCAGTGGGTCTGCACCTTAAACCCCTCCATTATGGACTGGCTTGCATTGCCACATTTGCTGTGTTGGCTTTTGTATTCAGTCGACCCCTCCCTTACACCCCACCCGCCACACTACGACTCTTGCACAGAATACAAGCGGGTGTAGCCAAGTTCAGATCCAACCAGAGTAGCGGTGGTTTAGAGTGGTTTCAGTTGAGTGTCAGTGATCTGTGCATGCACTTTCTGTTTCTGTCTGACAAATTAAGTCTCTGTTTTAATTGGCATCCTCAGGTGATTAATGGCTTAAAAGGAGCAGCGTGTAGGATTTAGTGGCATCTAGTAGTGAGGATAGCCGATTGCAAACATGCCCTGTGTGCCAAGCGTGAACTCTTAGAGTTCCTTCAGTGTTTATTGTTCAGGAGGTTTCTACCATGAGCCGAATTATCCACAGAGGTCTCCTCCTCTCCAAAATAAAAGGACCAGGTGGTTAAAGATGGTAGAGACACTGAATAAAGCAGTTTCACGTTACAAATCACTGTTTTTGCAATGCTGTATGGCTTGTCACAGACAGCACTTGCTATTGTGTGCTCTTTGATAATTAAAGATCCAGATATTCAGGAGGTTTTTATCGTTAGCCTAACTATACAAATTTGTCCCTTTCTCCCCAAAACAAACAAAAAAAAAACCCCAATTATTTAAACCAGTAAATCACTGAATAAAGTAGTTTCGTGTTAAACATGAGTGTCTCTCCGAATCTGCTCACCTTTTTTCTCTGAAAATTTAAGATACAGATGTTCAGGTGGTTTTTACCTTATCCTTCATTATCCTCAGAGGTCACTTTCTCTCCTAAACAAACTGACCAGGTGATTAAAACAGGCAAAAACACTGAATAAAGCAGTTTCATGTTAAAAATCAGTGATTTTCCAATACTGTTGGAGTCATCATGGAGGGGCTTCTAACTATACTGACGGACACGAAAATGTGAACGTCCCAATCTTCAGTGTTTGGTTTGTCCATTCTGGGCTACTGTAGAAACATGGTGGACTTTGTGGTGGAGAACCGGATCCATATGTAGCTACAAATGGCTTATTTAAAGGTAATGAAAACACATCAATTCTTATTTTCAGGATATTTTGCACTAAAGAAAACATACATATATTCCATTTCTGCCAGTGGATGCCCCTAAATCCTACGAACTGTTCCTTTAAGTTGATTGCAGATTTATTTATGGCCATTAGACAGCACATCACACAAAAATCATGCTTGCAAATAATTACACAAAATAATAGTTTCTTACCACAAAGGAAGGATATTGGTTGAGCTGAAGTTGAGAAAACATGACCATACATAACATAATGAACATGCATTTTCACTTCCTCCTTTCTGGAAGTGAAGGAAGCTGAGAAACACTAAGTGTTTTAACACTGTTAAACTCTGTAACCACAGTGAGTGTGCTCTTTCTTCTTTAGGTCGACGGCTTCATGGTTGAAAGATGAATCTCAAGCTGCTGGGTGACTGTGTGAGTGATTCTGCTGTGATGGAGGACATTTTCCAACAGACCCAGTGACTCCTTCCACCGCCTATGCAACTTGCTGAATGTGGAAAGCCTAGGATGGAAGACCCATCAAGTGCTGCTCCGAGGCACTGGAACAACACTCTCAACCTCCACAACCTACACCATCTTGCGCACACCAGCACAACCAGCTGCTTCACCGCCATCACCAACCATACAGGGACCACCGCCACCGGGTGACAAGATTCCAGGATGTTTGTCAATTTCCGCAGGATACGAAAATGCCAGTGCGTGCAGCTGATGACCACCTGCCTGGTCCTGTCCGTGGTGATGGTCTGCTGGGAGCAGCTGGACAACAGTGTCGTCAGCCACGTCAAGTCCTACTCCTACCGTTACCTGGTCAACCGCTTCACCTACATCAACAAGAGCCTCACCATCCCACGAGAGCAGGCCAGAAGCTTCAGCGACTTCCGGTACCTGCTGGACCACCCAGATAAGTGTGCTGGCAAGGACGTCCTCCTCCTCCTCTTTGTCAAAACGTCCCCAGAGAACACTGAGAGGCGAAATGCCATCAGATCCACCTGGGGTAACGAGACCTACATCCAAAACACACTGGGAGTGACAGTCAAGGTTTTGTTCGCCTTAGGGGCTCCTCAGGTCAATACGGAGGAGCCCTCATGGAGCAAGAGGAGCGGGGCGGATTTTCAGAAGCAGCTCATCCACGAAGACCGCCTCCATGGCGATTTGATCCAACAAGATTTTTTAGACTCTTTCCACAACCTGACGCTGAAGCTGATCCTGCAGTTCCACTGGATGCACCGCCGCTGTGCTCACGCCCGCTTCCTCATGAGCGCTGACGACGATATCTTCATCCACATGCCCAACCTGGTGAGCTACCTGCAGGACATGAGCAGCAGAGGTGTCACAGACTTTTGGGTCGGGCGGGTGCACAGAGGGGCGCCGCCAATCCGCAGCAAAGACAGCAAATACTATGTGCCCTTTGAGATGTACCAGTGGCTGTCGTACCCTGACTACACTGCGGGGGCGGGGTATGTCGTCTCCAGGGACGTGGCAGACAAAATCTACCAAGCCACGCTGACCCTAAATGCGTCGCTTTACATAGACGATGTGTTCATGGGCATCTGCGGCAATGCGGTCGGCGTGTCGCCACAGGAGCATGTTTATTTCTCAGGTGAAGGCAAAGCGCCCTACCACCTGTGTATCTATGACCAGATGATGACCTCACATGGTCACGTGGAGGATATCTATGACTTGTGGAGGGCGGCGACTCACCCACAGGTGAAGCAGAAGACCTCTGGACTCATAGGGAGGCTGTACTGCACAGCCGTGAAAATGGCGCTCCTTTGTAAACCGTACTATTTTAACACCTACCCATGCAAAGCAGCCTTTTTGTAGTATCACGTCAAGGTTTGTGTATGTGTGAGATAGAGAGTGAGGGAGTGTGTCATACGTCATAATGACAGGAGGATCATCGCTGCGAATATTACCTCAGTCCTTTCAGTCGGACACCCATGTTAAAAGACTGGAGTGTGTGTTTCCAGAGGCAAAGAGACCAGATGATTCATGTTTGTCACTGTCAGAGATCACCAACACGTCATTGGTCATGATTTAATAACACTGGCTTTGCATTGACAGCAGAATGTGTTCAAATAGTTAACATGTTGTCCCAACTCAAACAAATGGGATTTTAATTTATAAATAATTTATTTCCCCATCTCAGCCAGTGGATTCAGAGAGTACTTCCTCCTCATCTCAGATTTTATTTCCGCTGCTGTGATGCAAATTTTGTAATATTCTAAAAACATTTTCTTCATACAGACATTGGTATTTACCCCTCTCATTACTTTAAAATGCAGAAGTAACTCATGCAGTTTAGACGGTGATGTGTCAAATCTAAAAATGTCTCTGTGTCATAAAGTGCAAAATTCCTCACAGGGACGTAGAATAGATGAGTAAATGATAAGACTTTACAGTTTATGTACTGAAAATAATGATGTTATGATGAACAAAGTGTGGGCTCTAAATTGAATATTTTCTTGTTATAAGATCTTTTTTTGTAATTACATTTGTGAAAACGTTTTTTAATTAAATAAAATTTCCAAAGTGAAAGTATAGTGTTTTTTTAATTGTTATTGTCAGTAGTTGTATTCATCTGTATGTTTGTTGGACTGGAAAAATGAGGTCAGGAAATGGACACGCTGACACCACTGAGATCACAAATTTGAACGGTTTCATTACAATTTCAAGGGCTCTGGTGCATCTCAGAAGATCACAGCTACTTTAATACTGTGGCTGCTTCTGTCAAAGTAGAGACAAGAATCAGTACTCTGACAAAATGTCAATATTTAGCTGGAGTGATGAAATGCAACCACCCACTCTGTCGTATAAGATAAAACAAATATTGCAATATCCTGCATAAACCACAGTTGTTAAACAGCTACATTACTAGCACTTACAAAACATGCCACTTATATTTTAGAACATTAAATGGCAAATGTGAGAATCCATCTATCTAATCTATCTAATTTATATATGTGTGTATATATATATATATATATATATATATATAGAGAGAGAGAGAGAGAGAGCTTTCTCTTAATTACATTTCTTATTTGCTTTCTTTTTTACTTCTTTTTTCTCTCTTTTTCTTTGTTAAAAAACAAAAAACAATTTCTAGCTAAATTTTTGGCCATTTCTTTAAAGTTGCTCATTGCCTTCTTCCCATGTTTTTTTTAAAAAGGAAAAAAGACATCAAGCCAATGTTGCTTCGGTTTAAAAAAGTGGTTTGGTCTCTAAAGGTGTGGTTACTGTATTTGAACAGGATTGAAGTGGGATGTGGTGGGGCCCAATGTGAAATCTTTTCCTGGGGCCCAAAACTCCCGGCGGCGCTCCCGCCAACGGCCTCGTGCCCGTCATCACGTGCTTAGGATAAAAAACCTAAATAACTATAGATCTGTAGATCGTTCTCTTCCGCTGTTGTGAGCTTCCTCTTCCGGTTCTCGTGGACAGGTGAGTCGCACACTTTTATCAAACTGTGGCAGATTTTCAAGCCTTTCGTGGCTGAATTTGCTTTTTGTAACACAGGCCGATGTTGTGGTGTGTGTGCGCGTGCGAGCGCGCGCTCGCTCGTCGCCACCGCTGAATGCAGATAAACTATTTTCGCAGGTTATGATCTGACAGCTGAGTTAACCTGTGTGATTTACTGCTGATTTTATGCCTGAATATGATCATTTGCACGTGTGTATACATAGCTGGAGACACTGAATGGTGATCAAAGACACAGTTTTGTCTCGCTAACTCTGCTTGCTGTGCTTTGCTGGCTGTTGGCTCTGTTTTGCCTTTAGTCTTTAGCTGTTGTGTATTTAGATACTCTGCTGCTAGCTTTACATTGGTCTGCAGTCAGTTACCTGATTTAGTTGCAGTCATGGTGTTGTTTAGTTTCATTTGGGATTTCTTCTATGGATGTCCCAATCAAGTTTTATTTATTTATTTATGCATGCATGGATGCACCTGATCCGGGTCTAAATATATTGAGTATCTGCTGATACTGAGTCCTGATCCGATACCTGTATTTACCTGAATAATACAGGTGCACAATGCACACGTCATGTATGTTTAAGTATTAAAATCATTCCAGTGAATATGTTTGATAGCTCTGCAATGCATAACAAAAAAAGTCTGCATCCAAAGAGTTCTTTAAGGATTTATTTATTCATTTTTTAAAAAATAACAAAGTACACAAACTAAAAATATTTTTATATGGCTATTACCACAGTTCCGCTTAGTGCAGCATTTAGAAAAAACAAAATCACAACGTAATTAAACTAAAACCATTTTTATATGGCTCTTGTCCTAAATCCACTTGGTGCAGCATTTGATTTTGTTTTTATTAACAAAATAAAAAAGTAAACAGCCTGAATGTGTCTTCAGAAATCTCTCTATCTATGTATCATTGTAATAAAAGCACAGATTACTGTAAATTAGAAATATATTTACAATCATAGTAGAGTTATAGCTTAACTTTGGCACTTCCAGTCACATCAAATAAAAATCGGTCACAATTCAGCTTAGTACAGCATTATGGTAAAACTAGTTCACTAAAAATGAACAACACTCCTACTTTCTACTTAAAACCTGAATATCTGCTGCATATCATGCTCTCCTTTTTCAACACTTGTGTGATGGCCCAAAGGATCGGGCATGGCGCATGCTCAAAATAATCAATCCCAATCTATTAAAAGATGTGTTAATGGGGCCCGATACCGATCCTATTGGGACATCCCTAATTTCTTTACATTTATTTGCTGCTGAAACTAGCTGTCGTACTCAGGGTTGTTGTTGTTTTGAAAAAGCCACTTCTAAAACCAGATGAGAGACTTGAAGTGCCGATAATATTGTGCATCCTTAGTGCTTAAACTGCAACAGTTAATGTGAGGAGTGATTGCAGCAGAGTGTGCATGGGACATGTTTTACAGCGAGAGGTTGTCTTTTTCCAGAAGCTCTTTTGTATCCCTTCATCTAGTGTGCACATTTTCTGTTAGTTAATTCTCTTTGTGTGTGCGCGCCTGCTTTGTAGTGTTTGGAGTTTATAGGCTGCATTTAGCAGTAGCTTTTTTCAGAGCTGTAGCCTGTTTTAAGAGAATTTAATAAAGTATGGCCTCTGTATTTGTTTGTGAAACATACCTGTAATTTAAAGGGCAACCGGCTGGTGGAATGGTGGTTAAAGTATTTTCGATACTAGTCTTTGGCTGTAAGCCCTATGGTGCTGTTGTTGGGATTAAAATACAGTCTGTGTAAGCACTCAGTAGACTTAAACTCTGTTACAGTGCTAAGGCGTACCAGACACAACAAAGGTTGATATTAACATATTGAAAAGAACCCTTTACAGCACCTGCAAGCTGTTATAGTAACAGTATAATGAGCTACTAAAAACAGTCCAAACTCTGTTAGAGCAGACAGACAGTCTCCTCATGACATGGCGTCGTCAGTCATTACCTACATTTTCTGTAAATGCAGTGCGTTCACAACACGTTCTCATTCCAACTAGCTGAATATTATTGCTTTGTCCACAGACCTACACATTTAAATATGACACACTAGATATCCTCCTGCGTCCGTTTTGCTAGTTTTGGGACGGCGTGTCAATTTATGCCTGTGAAATGCATTATGTCTTTCAAAAAAAAAAAAAGCGTGTTAGGTTGAGAAAAATACATGGTTTGGCTCAACATTCACATGGGAAGCAAACAGCGGGCTCCCAGGTGAAAGTTTTTGGAATCCATCCATCATCCCAACCACCCGCCTTATAGTGACTGACTGGCTCTTTATTTCAGTAGCTGCAGGCGGCGTTACAAACTGAAGCACCTGCTGCGTATTGTACTGCCGCGAAAGATGGCTTTTAGTGTCGCTGTCTGACGCCAACGTCACTTACAAGGTAACGTTATTCAATCAGTTAAGGGTGACAGTGGGCTTTTTTTTGGTTTGCAGAAACGTACAACGCCGACAATTTCTTCTGGCAACAGGTCTGATCATGTGTATAATAAAAAGTGATATCAGAAATATTATTAACTAAAGCTCTAACTAAGTAGCTCAAGATAAATTGCTACTATTTAAAGTCATCATTCAAATTTGTTTTTAATAAATAAATAAATAACACTGTCTCAAAAAATGGAGTGCAGCCCTCTCAGAAGTGTCAAAAATAAGCGTTAACAGCGTTGACTTCTGACCCCCACACGGCGCCTGTGCCGTCATAGCTGGTGTGTGCAATTAGTCCACATTTATTTATTATTTTTTATTATTTTTTATTTCAGTGTACATACAGGACACAAACATATCTCTGTTAGCAAAGGAATGGACTGAAATACTGCTCACTAGGATTTTTGCTCTTTTTTTTTTTTTTTTACCAGCTGACATGTGATATGTTGAGCCAAAAATACCTCTGGCATCAGCCAGAAAGTCATCGCCGTCCTCAGGGGTGTCTGGTCCACAGAGGCGTCTGGCACACTGCTAACAGTAATAACTGAGCTGGTCCTGTGTCAGTGCTCAGCAGATAAATATCATAAACCTTCAGACAAACAAAGCTTGCGGTCACATACCAAACCTTAATTACCATTTCACTGTTACATAAGCCAGGATTTTCATGCACACATCAGATTGCTTTATGTGTTAATACGTTATTTCCTTACAGTATTGTGTTTCTGCTGCAGTTTCCTCTCTGAGAATAATGAATTTTGTCAAATCTCATCTCAGCAAATATCATTTTTCTTTTAATATCACTAAGTAAATGTCTCAGCGTCATCTAGGATAAGGTCATGAAAAATGTCACCCTCAGCTCACCTTGACTTACTGTGAATTGTCCATATGTTTATTTACGGCTCTCCGTCCTGAAACGTGTTGTTGCCTGGATTAGCTGTTCTCCAAACAGCTGCTCTGTTTCCAAGGCAACACATAAAGAAGAATAATTCACACAAAGGATTCAGAGAGGCCTAAAAATGCACCCAGCTGCCTACATCTGTTTGCTGCACAGTGTAACTGACTGTGGGTTGGTGTTATTGGCAGGAAGACGATAAAATGCTCTTCATTTAAATGAGTAAATGTAATAATGTCATGTACAGTGTGTGAGTTATTCAGCCTAATTTCCATTGGAGATAGAAACTGGTCTGTTATTTCTAAATTTACTAAAAGCCGTCATCACGGAGAGTCGGTCGCTGACTTTAGTCATGAGACCAATGAGCTTTAGTCACTTCCTAAGAGGTGCAAAATAATTGTGCTGACATACATATGATAGCAGATTGCCCTGGTCAATGCACCAGCTGAGCCCCATGGGCAAGATATTACTACAACCTATTAAATAAGACTTTAAAGAAAATGTTTATCTCAGAAAAGTACGCTTTTCACTCGATGTCTCAGAATGAGGAACTTTCTCTTAAAAATAGTTTCTGTGTAAAGATGAGGGAGTGTGCTTAATCATCCCAATACAACTAACTAAAAACAAGTTTTACTGAGTATTTGTAACATTTCAACAGCTTAATAGCTGAGATTAAAGGGATTTCAACCAGTTTTGGAACAAAACAATGTGGTTAGTATGTGTCGATAAACTGTGGTAAACACGCGTCCATCTAACCAGTGCCAAGACTAGATCCACACCCCTGCCGAGACACGTTTAAGCTTACCATTGCACTGTAATACCAGATTGTTTTCTGACCAGCCCGCCACTATTGTGTCAAAGTTCCCATTCGGTCACCCACCAGCGGGAGTCTTTATTGGTCTCGCTCAGCACAGTGCACTGTGGTAGCTGTAGGATTTCAATCTCTTGAGCAAAAGTTAATACAATTTCCAAAATGATTGTCTTTCTACTTCATAAACGGCCTAGTTTTATGTGAGGAACCTCTTTATATTGTTTAAATACTAATTTAAATAATTAACTTTCTCCCATTTTTCTGGAGACCCCATGAAACTCCCTCAAGAGTCGAGAAGTCGGTGTTGGAAAAGTTAGTTTGAAATGTAGTTGATTATGGATTACTAGTTACCCTCTTTAAAATGTGGTCATGAAGCCTGCTATTTTAATTACTTCACCAAAGTAAAGTAACGTTTTTCATGTGATTTACATTTCTGACAAATGTTGAAAATGCGACAGTAAAACTGAAAAATATCCACAAATAGGCTGTGCCAGGAGGCTCCCCTGCACTGTGAAAAGATGCAACGCAACAGAATGAATGTTATATTCTACATGTAATTTGTTTTTTTATTCTGAAAATAATATATTTGGGTGTAGGCCCTTTGTAATCACCAACATTATGATAAATATTTTCATCTTACATTTTCCCTCAGTAACTGAGTACAGTTTAATTCATTTTGTACATTTATTACATTTAACTAGTTAGTAACCAACACTGGTGTTGACTCATGAACATGACACACTTAGGTTGCACGTTAAAAGCGCTTTTCTTAAACCCTTTGGAAACCTTAGCAAATTGGTTTATTTTTTTTTCCAAAACCATGGGTAAAAGGCAAGGAGCAATTAATGGAGAAATAGACCCAGAATTTAGAAAGAAATTAGGAAAGAGTTTCAAGAAAATTACCTGAAAATAAGTAAAATAAATAAATAGATAAGAAAATGACATGGAAGTGCAAAAAATACCAACCCCCCACCAAAATGTTAAAGTTATGTCAAATAGTTGACATAATTTTAAATATATAAATTCAGTTATCTGGATTGTTTTCCTTTATTTGGATAATCTGTAATTATGTCCCCACAGTTTATAAGTCTTTTTTCTTTTGCAATTGCTCATTGCCTTTTCTTATGCCAGCACTGCTGCTTGCCAGTAGGTGGTGCTGTATCCCTATCTTTAACTTAACAGGTTCCCTCTAGTGTTTAAATACAACTTCTCAAATTAAATGCATACTAATATTCCATAATAGACAACCCAAATTTACTTACAGCAATTTCAGTTTATTAAGACATTCATACAATTCTAGGGAGGAGGAAATATGAAAAGTAGTCAAGGGGGTAAATAGCAATATACTCTGGTAAGGGTAAAACCATGTCAGCAAAATATGGCCAACCAGTGAGGAACTCTGATAGAGCAAGTGGGATTAAAAAAAAAGGTACATTTAAATTAACACATTCACAAAAGATAATAAAAAGCAAGTGAATCTACAGTAAAACATGACAAATGCCTCTATTAAGCAGTCCCACAATACTTCGCACATATGTTAGCATAACATAATTTGCAGACTTTATACAGCACTTATACCTTTTAGTCCACAAGTAAGTTACTAAATGGTGGAGAACATCAAATACACACATCTTAATTGAACATGGAAAGAAATACCTGATAAGAATCTTTAAGTTTACAGAACCCATGGCTTTGTAGATCCAACCAGCCGTCTGTCGAGGTTAGAATCTACAACTGTCCAAGAGGGACCACCATAGAAGTCACCTCGCTTTTAAACACATACCAAAATTCAGATCCAAGGTTTAGCATTGAGAAGTTTTTTTTCCCCCTCGAATAATATAAGCACAATGCAAGTGGACGATCGCTATCACTGCGTTTAAAAAAATAACCTCAGGGCTCAAATCAGGTCGGCCACATTCATAGGCATCTCCTCCACGGTAGTATTGTAAAACGTCTCGATATCCCGAAGAATCCTCTTGTCGTCCTCAGTGACAAAGTTGATCGCAACTCCTTTTCTGCCAAAACGGCCACCACGACCGATTCTGGAGAGGAAAGATGGGCCGCATGAGTCAAGCATAAGACTGACGTGCAAAAACTAGTCAATGACATTCAATACTAAAGCCCTGAAGCATCTGAAAAATAATTTGGGGGAAACAAACAACAAAAACGCCTTTTGTCTATCGTGGCCTGACATAGCTTAGGATGCACCTTGCCAATTGTTCAGTATGTATTTTTTGCAGTTAGCTTCTTCCAGATGTCCCCCTGTAATGTCCCCCCTTTTGAAATGTGTTTTTAGTTGGTGTTTAATTATACTACCATAATTGTTAGTCCCCTTCTTGATATGTAAAAATATTTTTAAAAAACACCACTGGTGTGATATGTAGTGTGACTTACCTATGAATGTAGTTCTCTCGGTTTGTAGGAAGGTCATAGTTAATGACCAGGGAAACCTGCTGAACGTCAATCCCACGAGCCTGAACGAAGAAAAAGGCTTTTCAAATTATATTTAAGTCGAAGACAGATGGCTAAGACTTTGTGCACAAGTTAATGTCGCTCGTATATAAGTAACAGATTTCTATAGTAGAAAAACCCATTGTGGAGAACGAGCCCTAATCTCCCAAAAGTTTTAACTTGCTTGGTCATTTTTTAGGACTGCCGCAGGATGTTAAACATTTGGGGGTTTGAGTTTTGATTATCTGACATTTCTTACATACTGCTAATAATGTTACACCTTCATACTTACCAGAAGATCAGTAGTGATCAACACTCTGCTTGAGCCAGACCTAAACTCTCTCATAATGACATCCCGCTCCTTCTGGTCCATGTCACCGTGCTGCGAATTGAGAATTACTTTAATTAGAAAAATGTGCAGTGCCAATACTGATAAGCCTCAACAAATTAAGCAATGATTGATCCAACAAAACGGATGTAGCATCGAGCGCGCAGGAACAGATCTTACCAGAGCAGAAACGGTGAAGTCTCTAGTGTGCATCTTCTCAGTCAACCAGTCGACTTTTCTCCTGGTGTTGAGGAAAATGACAGCCTGGGTGATTGTAAGAGTTTCATACAGATCACACAGGGTGTCCAGCTTCCACTCCTGGAAACATTCATGGAAAACAAGAAGTTAGGCGGAGTAATGCATTGTCACATGATCAAAAGTTTATCTGTCAAGTCGTAATGCAAGCCTGTTTATCAAGCTTTTATTACACTCAAACTACAATCACTGCGCTGCCAGTGTATGCCTCCCTGCACCGGTCAAGTTCCTCGAACAGTTCACATCTATGTCTGAGAACAAAGATTAGTGCCACCGATTTAGTAACTGACAAAATGTCACCCCTTCTGTTCCTTAAATGTGACGTTGAGTTATGCCAGAGGAGTTTTTTTTATGCAGAACGCTATGATGCCTCAGTGAAGTCTGCCTTTTGGATATGCAATCATTTCATTATATTCTGTTAGATATGTGTGAAATTTTGTCATAATTAGCATAAGAATTCTTGATTTGTGGCCAAAAACTTGTTCTGTGGGGTCACAGTGACCTTGACACCAAATTCTAATCAGTTCATAGTTCGGTCCAAGGGGATATTCGTACCAAATTTCAAGAAATGAAAATGCGTTCTTGAGATGTCGTATTCATGAATAGGGACATCCTGAAAACTTAATTCCTCTGGCTACAGTTTTCACCGGTGCAGAGGCATAAAAAGCAGCATAGTATATGTAACACAGGATCTTGAGACAAAGGACACTGGACATTAAGAAAGAGGTCCCCCCAAAGCCTCATTTCCGACACTGTGCCTTTAATCTCCTTCCCTGGTGTACCCATGCTTACACGGCCACATGAGCCAAACCTGAGGCTTGGCTCCTGCAGTTCTAGCAGGGTGCTTTAGTGAGAAGGGACGCTTGACGTTCGTAACAGTGAAAAGCAGCTTGGTGAAATGTTAGACTAGACGGCTGGTTGATTTTACGGACAAGTAAACCCACCTCTCGCTCCACATTTATGTAGAACTGCTTGATACCCTCAAGGGTGAGCTCTTCTTTCTTCACCAAGATGCGAATGGGGTCTCGCATGAACTTCTTAGTCACCTCCAACACTTCTGCTGGCATGGTGGCAGAGAGCAGGACCACCTGTAAAAGACCCAGAACACTTAACCATAAGATCCAAGTCAAACCTTGGTGCGATGTTTCACAAGTAAAGCATTTAAACGCAGACCAAAATGTGGCACTGCACCTTGAGACAGAGGCCAGTGAACATTAAGAAAGAGGTTCGACCACATCTCATTTTCAGTACAGTGGCTGATAATCTCCTTCCACGCAATACTCTGCTAGCATTATTGCATGAAACAGAAAATCTGGATCGTGCAATTATAGCAGAGTTCTGTTAAGGCAGAAGGGTTCCATATTCAACATTTCAACTACAAGTGTTGTATCCAAGACATACTTACTTGAATGTTTGTGCTCTGCTTCTGGAAGATCTCGTAGATCTGATCTTTGAACCCTCGACTCAGCATCTCATCGGCTTCATCCAGGACAAACATCTTCATGTATTTTGCAGCTGTGCAGAAATGTGGCCTTTAAGGTCAAGCTTCTTATTTGTGAAATGAATTGCTTGAGAAGTTGATCTGAAACTGTCACTTACACAGAAATCCCCTGTTCAGCATGTCGTACACACGTCCTGGTGTGCCCACCACAATGCTAGGGTGCTCAGCAGCGAGCTTTGTTATTTCGGTGCGGACGTTGGTCCCTCCGATGCAGGCATAGCAGCTTGCCCCCATGTAGTCACCCAGAGCCATAACGACCTTCTGGATCTATTGGAGAAGACAAGCGCAAAGAAACAAGAAATAAAAAAAACATTAGTATGTGGTAAAGAGGACATGACAAGACATTTCAACGGTGTGTGGAAGAACTGTTTTAAAGTGATCAGTAAAATGAAAGAAATCTCCATTATGAGAGTCAGTCCCGAAAGATGGTATGCCATCACATCACTCAGTTTTCCACAGCATACAAATATGAATATTAAAATCACAATAAAGTCAATGAAGCCAGATTTTAGACCGATGTAGCCATGGACAGAGACTACACCAATCTGAAAGGGAAACCGTGTTTCACAATTTCAAAATTTTGAAAAGTTTTGAAAAAAATGGTACCTTAGTAATTGAATCAGTGTCCTCAATATGCGGTCTAGGTCTGAGATACTGGTGAGGTCACTGTGACCTCAGAAACAGCATACCTGCTGAGCCAGCTCTCTGGTGGGAGCCAACACCAGAGCCTGAGTCTCCTTCATCTCAATGTCCAGCTGCTGCAAGATAGAGATGGCAAACGTGGCCGTCTTGCCAGTGCCCGACTGGGCCTGCGCAATGACATCATAGCCTAATGGCAGGGAACAGATATTACTTACAGTAAGAATTTTTTCCCCAACTTCCTCATTTAAGATTGTGAGAAATAAGCATTCAAGTTTCTATACTTTAACGGTGTGAGTGATCAGTGGAAAAAATGTTATCCCCATTAATGGGTAAGTCCCGAAAGATGGTAAAGCATCACTTCACTCAAACACAACATTTAACTTATTGATTTATTATGATTTATGTACCTTTGATGCAAGGTATGATCGCCCGTTGTTGAATGGCAGATGGCTTTTCAAAACCATATGCATATATGCCCCTGAGAAGAGTCTCCTTCAGGTTCATATCATCAAAGTTGTCCGTGATATCGTTCCAGTTGCTCTGAAGTAAAAAGAATAGCTTGTGAGTATAAGTACACGCATTCTGTGCTGAATTTGTATTGAGCTGAGAAAAGAAAACCAACAGGGTCCACGCTCATTTTCATTGACAAAATTTTTAGAACTTTCCAGTGACTTTCAGGACCCAAGACGTTTATTTTTCTTGTCCCCTTTTTTGCCCTGTCAACCATCACACATTTTTCCCTCGTATTATTTACATTAACCTTACTGAAAGACTTTATCAGTGGGCTTATCTACTTTATAAACTCTCACTTTAAAAGTTATACAAGCCAGGTGCAGAATTTAACCAGGTGTATGAACATTTGACCAGTTTAAAAAAAAAAGTTTAATTGCATTTTGTTCCTGAGATCAGGATGATCCTGATTTGTTTTATGTGAAAGGTAACCTGATCCTACTAAAACTTTCTGAACAATACATACTGAAAGTTTGATTCCAAATCAAAACCAGCAGTGGATTATCTAATCCAATTTGAATCCTATCTTTTGACTTAGTTTTTTTATTTTTTTTAAAAAAAAAAACAACCAATTGTTTGATCCAATCCAATAGCCAAAGTTTGATCTAATTGAAGAGCCAAAATTTGATCAAAGCGCTTATGAAAAACTGGGTCCAAAAGATTACTATTACAACAAAATTCATAACTTTTCCCAGTCTTAATCATTTTTTAGAAATTCCATGATGTTCCATGTATGGAAAATATGATTGCGATGTTCTTTAATTTTTCCAGGTTTTCCATGACTGTGGGAACCCTGGACTCTGGTCATTTTATTAAGCACTTACCTCGATGACACCATCAGGCTCCATCCCATCTGGCCCCCCATGGTCTCTATCTTTTGAGCTGTGTGAGATTAAACAGGCCAAATATTAGTTTACAATCACAATATAGAGCCAAGTGTCTTGAAGACAGACATCCTGGAGACAGGTAACTACAGCAATCGCACCTTGCCACCACGTGTCACGTCATGTCAATATATAAAACACGCCTTTTTCCCGTTAACTAAACAGATGAAACGTAAAAACCACGTCACATGTGTGGTCAGCGTCTCGCTGGGTTACACCCAGAGTATCCGATTACAGCGGCCCGGGCTCCGCTCCGCGCACGTGTCACGTTACGCGAGTGGGGCTGAGCTACCTGCCCCCCGAAAATTGCTGCTTATGTAACTTGAAAAGGTGTCAGACCGGCTCACACAATCTATACCTAATGTAAATCCGACTATCAAAATCGTTAGCCAATATGTCGGACAGTCGGGCCTGTGTTACCAACGATGGCTTCTGACAACAAGGCCGGGCTGAAACGTTAGCCTGTCCCAACGGTTCCTCTGACTGACACAACGACAGCTATTACCACGGCAGCAAAAAGTCCGTTCAAGAATACAACCCGATGCTGTTACACGCGACGTTAAAAGCGAAAGCACCTCAAATCCAAATCGGTAGCGGCGCATTTTCGCAGCGCAGTGTAGCTGAGCTCAGCTAGCTAACGTCACAAAGCTAACTCTTAGCAACCGAATCGCCTCGCAGCCGTTGGGGCCTAACTAGTTTCGCTAGATAATAAATAATTAGGCATCATACGGAGGACACACCACCACGACAGGCTCGAGTACAACTAAACACCGAACACTGGTTTAAAAAAGTGATCAAATATGTGACTTTTACCTGTTGTAATCAGCAGAATCGCAAGACATGATCCGTTCCCTACTTCAGCATGCGAATGGAAAGATCGCTGATGGCGATGCCAACTGCCTTTATGCAGCCGGACTATTTTCACTGATGAATTTGAAATGCTCCGTTGCCTCGACAATTTTGTCTTGGATGACTTCCGTGATGTTTGGATAACATTTAATTATACCCACTCTCTGCTATATACAAATTAACTCATCAATAACAGATAAAATGTGAAAATTGTTCCAGACTATATTTCCCAGCGGAAGGATATTGCAGTATTAAGCCGTGCTTGGGCTGCTACAGTGTCTGTGACGGGTCAAAACTCGTCCTGACAAGGTTGTGCAACACATAGAGGGTTCGTGTGAGGCCGTTGCCAGAGGAATTCATTATGTTGAATTCATGCAGTAAGAAGGAGAATTACAGAGACCATAAAGTACAATTAATGTAATACTGTATGAAGAAAAATGGAACATTGAAACTAGAAGATGACACCATCCACGAAACCACAGTTTAGAGGAGGAAATGTAGCATTTAATGCAGATCATTCTTACATCTCATCAGGGACTGTTCGTTACTCGACTTGATTTGTTCATTTGGGGTCGTGTTTACTGTGTTCATGACATAAGTTCATATGAACATATTAGCACTTTCCCCAGGTCACTTAGAGAGGCTCAGGGACTATGTGCTACAAAGATGCTATGTTCTATAGGCCTACTTTAGGCAATTTTGTGTAATATTAGACAGCACCGAGTCAACTAACCATAACTGCTTATCACAGTTATGGACCGCTTGATACATTTTTTCTGTCTGAGTAATGCCGGAGGCAAAACGTATATTGTCACGTATGCAATCCTTCTCATAAGTAGGTGTGTCCAGAAAGAGGTGCAGCAGACACAGAGTTTGCACATCATTAGACCTGACTGAACAGACAAACTTGTCTTGCTGGTATTTATGTAGCACAGTGTGTGGAAACAGTTGGGCATGGTTTCCTTCTTGACGCAGACTGTAAACTTCAACCATGTACTAGACTAGAGCAACTCCAAATTGACATTGAACAGCTTTTTCTCTGCAGTTTTCTTAATTTTCACACTGATCTCTGTTACACTATAATAACCAGCATGATGTATAATACTCTTCTTATGTTGTCTTCTTGCTTTTTTTTTGCATTGCCCTATATGTTCTCGAACTTCCAGCCATCTGTGTGTGGTGACATTCAGTAATTACAGTTTGTGGCCCTAGATGTGGATGAAGTTCATCTTAATCCCTAATGGAACAAATCTGTATGCATGGATTTCCCTGTAATATCATAGTTTACAAAACTGAACTTGAATCTGATTTGATACCTCCCCCTACAACAACGTCACACTGATCTGTCTTCCTGTAAGTTTCCACGATAAGGCAGACAGGCAGTAGGGCAGAGTAACCACGCACATTATTAAGTAATATGCCATAAAATCTTTCTGTGTTTAATAGATGACATAACCCCGCCATTTTGGATACATTTGTTTTGTATTTAAATGAATAGCGTTTTGAATGCAGAAGCTTTTCTTGGCATACTTAAACAATGCAGTATTGCTTCTTACTTAAGCACAGGACTTGAATACCTGTTCCACCACACAGGATTCATGTCCTAAAACCCCGATATGAATCAGCATTTCAGCACCTCCAATGCCCTCGTCTTAAAGTCAATGGGTTTTTTTTATGGGTTTTTGGGATATATGCCTGAAATAAGGTCTGTGAGTAATAGAAGCGTAAGAGACGTTCATGTTTTGTTCTACAACATAAAATACTCCAGTAAATACCTCACTGTTGTACTGTTGTGTCTTAAAAATGGTGGTTGCTGACAACTGCTAAATAGACTACAGACTGCCATCATGCTGAATACCACAAAGCTTATTTTCTGCAATAATCCAAAGGCCAATAGAAAAATCCCATAGGCTTTTTGATGAGGAAAAAAGGGTGATGCTAACTTCCATGTCAGCCCTCAGAAAATCAGAAGCCCTAAGGCTAATTTATGCAATGCAGAATGTCACAGGCTAACATTAGCCTGTTGTATATGTGGGGAAAACATGTCTAGTATAAAACTATTGTTTTGTCTGGGAACCCTGTGAATTATAATGGAGCTGAATTTTGTACTTGTGTTTAATATTGTCACTATTAAGCCATGTTATTTGTGTGTTAGCTGAATCATTTTTTCCCAGCACTTCACAGAAACTCAGCACAGAGGCATAGAAACATCACCGCCAAGTGCCATTTTGAAGGTGTAGGCTAATTACAGAGCATTACATAGACACCACAACGCCAGTAAAAATGCCAACAACGGCAAAAGGACACTTGCATATAGCCTGGGAACAACCATAAACCAATTTGAGAGGCTTATTTACCTTTTAAAAGAATATATGAAATACTGTAATGGTAGTAAATAAAGAAATTTTGAATAGTTGACACATAAAATGAATACTGTAAATACATTTACTAGTTTGTATAATGTAATGTAGCGTAGGCCACATATTTGTATATTTTTGTAATTCTATATTTTTTCACACTTCAAATACTCAGCATATTATAGATCAATAACATTGTTAAATGTTTTACATATGTGCACATATTTTTATTTCACATTTTTGCTAATGCACACATTTGATTTGTATTTTCTATCTTGACTTTATCTTACATTTTATGTAATTCTTATTTTTATACTTCTTATTTCTACTACAATTCTTTCTGCTTGGCATCAGAGCCACTTTAACCAATCACAATTTTCCCCTGGGGATAAATTTATATTTATTTATGTATTTCTGATTCTGACACAGGTAAATTAATACTAATCTGACTCTACAGAATCCAGTGGCCACCATAGTCAAAAAAATCTGGACACACCACCACACTACTGCCACTACTGTGGCAGATCTTGAGCAAATAAATCTTGGACAAATTAATCCTGGATCTTTCTATAGGCCATATTCCCACAGTATTCTTCAACCAGAGTTCCCAGTCATGGAAAACCTGGAAAAGTCATAGAAGTTCCCAATCACATCTTCCAGGCCTGAAAGGACCATGAAATTAGTAAAAAAATTAATTGAAAGTATTGGAAGTGTCATGGAATTTGCTTGTGATTAAAGAAATTATTACAGTACTCTTTGTAATAGTCTTACTCATAATGTAACATAATGGCAAGTTTATTTTCTGGTGCCGTGATGCTTTATTGACCTAATTTTCTCTGTGTACCAACTCTCCCTTTATGTATGTTAGCTAGCTGAAATTATGTTTGAATATAAACTGAATCTGATATATTAAAAAAAAAAAGCCAGGCAAATTGTGCAAGGAAAGCAAATTATCCCAGGTCCTTGAAAAGTCATGGAAAAGTTGTGTAATGAAAATGTGTAAGAGCCCTGTTCAACACTGTCAAATACAATTAGTTTTATTTCTTTCCTATCACAGTAACCCATGCAAAACATGTTTTGCCTTTATTCCTGTGCAATTCTGAGTGTACAAACAGATGTTTTTGAAAAATGATTTTCCTCTAGGAAGACAGACAATGATAATATCATCTGAATTTGAAAATATTATGTTTTATTCAGTTCTGACACCAAAGCAGAACAGTGGAGAGCAGCTTGACTCTAATGCACAATGGTGTAGTAGTTGGAGAAGAGTTCCTCTCCAGCTGTGATGTCTCTGAGTGATACAAGGACAACACAGCGTAGAGGCCTCTGTGTGTCATGACTGTAGTTGACATTAGGCAGATACTGGCGGAGCTCGATGGGAAACTTGTGAGGCACGTCATACTCCTGGTAGCACACATTAGCAGGCGAGTCATTAGAGCAGTTGTTTACATACTGACCAACAGCAAGTGGATTTTGTGGACTGCCTGTCAGCCAGCTGATATCACTCATCATGTAAGGCCCCATCCTGTCCCTGCCACTGCAGGACTTGAACACCATTTTGGAGATGCCTTTGTCATTTCCATCTATCAGGACACCATCAATACACCTGAAGACAAAAGGGTTTCTGATGGACTGCAGGAGAATGGGCTCATAAGCTTGGTAGATTGTGCCAGGGTACATGGCCACTGTAACTCCTTTGGGTACAAATCCTTTGGTGACAAACACTCCAGTTCCTGCAGAGGGCAAAGTGCTAGGCTTCCGGTCAATGCAGAATCCCAGAGACTGTAACATGGCATCAGCTCCGCTCACAGGATTTCCTCCACACTGGTCTTCTTCACTTGTTACGTGTCTGAGAAAGTGAGTCTGAGCTGCCCGTAGCTCCCCGTGATGAGCCCATTGACTCCTGAGCAGGGCTCTGAAGAGCTGCAGCAGGCTCTGTGAAACCTCTTCATCTGGGACCAGCTTGTCTTTGGAGCGCTCCTGCACCTGCCGCAGAGTTTTCTCATTTCTAGACAGGTTCAGTACAACCCAGGGTACAAACCTGTATCTGTACGATTTCCATTTGTTCAGAAGTCTTTTCAGAGCAGTTCTAAACATCCAGATCGACGTCTGATAAGTCGGACATGGAGGAAGGAGCTTATGCTCATGAATTCCAGAGTCACTTCCGGTACGTTACTCCAAAATAAAAAGCAAACTCGTTAAGATATCCAAAGTAGTCCCAGAACTGTCAAATTTTTATCAAGTATTTTTCTTATACTTTACGATAAATATACATAATGTGGAAAGCGATTAATGTAAAATGGGATAGTTTAACGTTTTAGCTCAAGGAGCGACTTCGTTTGAACTTTTATTTTTGCTTCAACCGGAAGAACGTTTTGCGTGCGTCGTCAAAACTTGACAGGCATTAGCCAGCTGGATGGGAGGAAAAGGAGTCGGGCAGAGACAAACATGGTAAGAAATGATTGTTTTTACCCTGCTGCTGTGTTACAAGTGAAAACAGTGCTCGCAAACAAAAGCTAGTTCGTCTGGATGAGTTATATAGTCAAGAAGCGGCGCTAATGAACTTATATTCCCTTTGAATTATGAAAACAAACGTAGCTTTCGGCGTTAGCATTAGCTAACTAGCCAGTTAGCTCGCCTAGTTATCTAGCTATGCTTGCTAGCCTTTAAGCCAACTGACAAACAAAATTAGCTAACGATGCACACTACTGCCGCGTAAGCTATGTATTGTTGTCGACGGGTTTTGATGACCACCTTGCTTGTCCAGTGCTATATAAATATAAAGATATTAGCTATCTAGCCAGACAGTCAACTCATTGCAAGTCGGTGTCTGCTGTCACGATAGCATATTGCTAAATCTCTCATTGTAGTTATTTAAATGTGTTAAACCATGGTTCAGTGTATGTGTTGCTCACAGCTATCGTACCCTCCGTGGTTATTTTGTGAAATGTTGGATAGTAAAAGTCCTCCTCCTTTCTCAACTAGCAAATATTATATATATTGCAATACACAAGCAATGTGTTTGATTTTTCTATTGCTGTTCTTTACGTAGGTCTATTCGTGTGTTATTGCATCATTTGTTTTGTGTGTTGTTGTGCAGAACAAGCTGAAGTCCTCACAGAAGGATAAAGTTCGCCAGTTCATGATTTTCACACAATCCAATGAGAAGACTGCACTGACCTGTCTGTCCCAGAATGACTGGAAACTAGATGTTGCCACTGACAAGTTTTTCCAAAACCCAGAACTCTATGTGTCAAATATAAAGGGGGCCTTAGACAAGAAGAAGCTTGACCAGCTGTACAACAGATATAGAGGTATGGAAAGCCTGTGTGATGTTTACAAGTAAAACGCTCATTACAGATTTTTATTTACAGTATAGAAATATACTGTATTGCACTACATCACTGAAAATACAGAATGTTATTGATTAAAATTAACTCTGTGTGAATTACAAATTAATCATATCACTATTTAAACTCCCATGCTTAGATCCTCATGATGACAACAAGATTGGAATTGATGGGATCCAGCAGTTCTGTGACGACCTGGCTCTGGACCCAACCAGTATAAGTGTCCTCCTCATAGCCTGGAAGTTCAGAGCAGCAACACAATGTGAATTTTCAAAACAGGAATTCATGGATGGCATGACAGAACAAGGGTGAGGATATATTTTTCAGATGTACAAATAATCCTGAAACTCCTCCTCAGGTCTCTGTAATATGGATTTTATGTATCATCACACTTTGTTACTTACACTGTTATGTTTAAAGTGTGCAGCAAAAAATGCTTATTTTATATATAGAGACTGAAGGCTTTGTTTGGAAGGTGTAAGCCATTTATTAAATATTTGTCAAAGTTACCATTATACATACAAATGGATTTTACATGTTGCCTAGTTTTACAAGAAAGATGACTGTAAAAAAAAAAAAAAAAGATCTTTGTCCAGCAACACATAAAAATCTACATTGTGTTTCTCCAGTTGCGACAGCATAGACAAGCTCAAGGCTCAGCTGCCAAAGATGGAGCAAGAGTTAAAGGACCAAGGGAAATTTAAGGACTTTTACCAGTTTACATTTAATTTTGCAAAGAATCCTGGACAGAAAGGTTTGGGTAAGAATCTTTAAGGCTCAACAGATCAACTGTTAATTTCTGTGTTTGCTGAATGTATATTGATCTATTTCTGGTTTTCTTACAGATTTAGAAATGGCAATTGCATATTGGAATTTAGTACTGGCTGGAAGATTCAAGTTCCTTGACTTGTGGAACCAATTTTTAGTCGTACGTTGATAATCACACTCAAAACTACTCTAAACAGGGACCTGTTATGACTTCTTCTTGACTTGCGTCAACTTTTCCTATATGTTTTGCAGGAGCACCACAAAAGATCAATTCCTAAGGACACTTGGAACCTCTTACTAGACTTCAGCACAATGATCACAGATGACATGTCGAATTATGATGAGGAAGGTTTGTACTGACACCCATTTATTACTCTGTACATGCACTATGGCCTGTTATTGTGTCTTCTTTCGTTTGTTTGATTAAAGGAGCAGTGTGTAGGATTTAGTGGCATGTAGTGGTGAAGATTGCATTCAGGTGAAAATTCTTGCATGTTTCAAACATGAACTGCTGCTAAGGACTCCTTTAGGGATCATTTTTTAGGAGGTTTCTACAGACCGGGGCTCTCATTTATAAAACAGTGTGTAGGATTCATGCTAAAAGTGTACATACGGACAAAAGCAAACATTGACGTGTGGCAAAAAATAGTCTGATTTATAAGACCATGTGAACGTCTGCAAGTTCGCAACCTTATTTTATAACTCTCAAAACAACTTGGAATTGTCTGCACGTGATTCCGCCTCATATCTTGCCCTTTACATCCCCACATTCAACCATGAATGGTAAGAAATAGGACTCAACAATGAAGTGATAATATTTTGGTGGTTAAAGGTCAAGGTCATTCTGACCTCATCTGTCTCATTCTTGTTAACACAATAACTCAAGAACACATTGGGGGTAGTTTCCTAAAAATTTAGCACAAACATCCACTTGGACTCACTGATGATAAGATATTGGTGGTCAAAGGTCAAGGTGACTGTGACCTCACGTGACATGTTTTTGGCCATAGCTCAAGAATTCATATGCTATTTATGAAAACATTTAAGGCAAATATCTAATAGGATAAAATGATGAAGTGATAACAATTTATATTTGAAAGGTCAAAGGTCAACTTTACTTTGACTTAATATTGAACAAAAACACTTTGCTGGTCATTATTCAGCATCATATCTCAGGTACAGGAGGGGAGACATTTGGTCACTCAGTGAATTGGTGACACTTATCTGGTGAAACAGAGCTGATTGTATAGCTCATCTATGCTGCCGGGGGGAAGAGGTGTATGAAGCGTCCATGTTTTCACAGACATGAATATAAACTGTAAGCGCAACTTGATTGTGTTGTAGAGGCACACAACCGTAATGTGGCAATACAAGTTTGAGCCAAATTTGCTGTAGATGTCTCTTCCTTTCCAAAAAAAAAATTGGTAGAAAACAAAACAAAACACTGAATGAAGGTGTTTCACCAAAAAAAAGAAAAAAATTATTCCAGCGCTCATCGCAGAGGAGCCTCTAACTATGATGGCTTACACAAAAACATGGAAACACAAGTGTCCCGGTCTTGAGCCAGTGTTTAGTTTGTCCATTCAGGGCTACAGTAGAAACATGGCGGTGAAACATAACAGTTTCAATGAGTAAGGGCCTGTTTTCCATGTAAATATAAAAGGCTCATTCTAAGGTAACGAAACACAACAGTACTTATTTTCAGGAGATTATAAACAAAATAAGAAACACTTATGTTCCATTTTTGCCAATATATCCCCCTAAATCCTACACACTGGACCTGCAAGTGCCTGTACCCTGCTTCACACAGACCAAGTATTATTTCACACCATTATTATATTAGTTCAGTCCAGTTACCAGTCCATATTCTCGTCTTTACCCATGGTGAAGTCAACTCATTTAATTAGCTCTTTTTGTCGATTCAATAGGAGCATGGCCTGTCCTTATTGATGACTTTGTGGAGTTTGCACGACCACACATCGGGACCAAAAGCACGGCAGTTTAAGGGCTGCTCTCACTAAAGGAACATCCTTGTGAGGTTTCTAAAAAAACGGAGAACGCAGTGAATGGAGGACAAGGGGACCGCACTGAGCTGAGAACTATGTTGCCTTTTCAACCCTCAGGACTGAAATATTTTACACAGCAGAGACTTTATATATGTGTGTGTGTGTGTATTTACATATATAAAAAAAAGGCATATCTCTTTGTTGGTCAACTTGTGGTGGTTTGGAACTTTTATCTGAAGTATTGGGCTTTATGTGTGCGTTCAAGCCAACTAGAGCGGAGTCTTCATCTTGGCCCCCTTGGCTCATTGATGTGGTTGGGCTCCGCTCAGGAGAAGGTAGATAGACACACTTTTGAATTGTCATCTAAACACGAGGGTTCGCGAGGGGATGTCGTTCTTTAAATATTGAATTTTAATACTCTTGTGTGCATTCCTGTTTTTTTGTTTTTGTTTTATGATGCATTTGTGCGACAAGTCAGTATAAAACATTGATTGTAATTTTTTAAGCATAATGCTGTTTGTTTAAACATAAATGTATAAAGAAAAAATAAATGTTGCAATTTGGTATCTTTAAAGCTGCAGGGCCTCTGTGTGTTTCTGTGTTTTTGAAAGGAAAAAAAAGAAAAGGAAAAAAGCCAATTCTCAGTAGTGGATACTGTTGGTTATGATTTAGGACTTGAATTAGTTCTTTATCAAATCAAAAGAATGTTTTGAGTTACATTAAGTGAAATGACATAAAACTGGAATGCAAATGCTGTTATCTTAATGATTTAGAAGAGCACATGGTTTATTTTATAATTTGCCCTAAACACAATACAATTTTCTTGCAATTTGGAGAAATCTGTATAGCTGCATTTTAAGATGAATGTAGACATGGAATTTTCCTTAAAAATAAACAAACAAACAAAAAGAGGTACCAAATAAGATAATTTGCAAATTGTACTTTGAAGAATAGAAGTTTTTAATTTTCCAAAATTCTGATCTTTTTTATCCTAAATTTTAATGATAACAGTTCTACTTAATACTAATTACTAATAAGTACTATTATTTTTGACATCACAACTTGTAATTATTCTGAAAAAAAAAACAAATCAAGGATAAATAAGATGCCAGGGTGCATTAACAAAGCCTAAAAACAGAGCTGGTACATCAAAAATAAACAAATAAATAAATGTGAAAAAAATCCTACAGCAGTCTGGGCTGGCAACAGAGTCCACTTGGTTTTTGTTAAAGTTGATCATTTATTAGTGTCTCTAGGGATATAATCAGGGTATGTTTTAAAAAGCCTGATAATGGAAGTCTGGTATGTCAAATTTATTCTTGTGAAAATTATCTTCTAAAAGAAAAACTAGTAATTATCATTTTATGAGATAACATACATACAAGATGAGATGGGGTAGTGACTTAATTTTTTTATTGCATTATACCTTTCCTTCTTACACGGTACCTATATATATAATACATTTAGAGTATTGTCTGTATTGTACAGGTAAACAACTTGCATATTGAACTGACATGTTTATGACTTAAACCTTTTGAAACCTGGAGTGATATCACTTTTCTTGTGCTGCTTCAGACACAAGTATTTAAACCTTTAATCTTTAGTGCTGCCCAAAGTGCAAAAAAAGTTTTAAAATGGCTAGGGAAGAACTATATTTATAACTATAATAATTGTATATTTAAAATGATGTCACAAAATAATTAGTTTGTTAAGCATGGTTAGCCCTTTTACTGTTTTCTTTATTCCTTTTAATTGTTTTTTTTTGTTTTGATGATTGATTTAACTGATTTTCAGGTAAATTTCATGTACTTTTTAAAATGAATTTCTTGCTAATTTTGGGTCATTTCTTCTTTTTTGCTCATAGCCTTTTTCCAAAGTTTTTGACAGATATCAAGCCTATTTCCTTAGGTTCAAAGGATTAAACTGAGACGTAAAAAAGACTTCAGGGACCGGGCAAGATCAGAGCCCTTTAGCAGATTTTGTTTAATCTTTAAGAGTTCCCTTTCCCCTCCCAAATTTCCCTTTAAGAGATGTTTATTCTAGTGCAATAGGCAAGATGAGACGATGTTCTGCACCATTGTAGCCTCGCGCTGCCTCCTTGTGGTGTCAACATATAAAGGCACGTGCGGTTGCTAAGGGTGACTGACAACAGACAGCGGGCGCAGCGTTTAGCTAACTGTGAAAAGAAACAACTGATAAAACAGCAGCGGATACGATTATCACTTATTTTCTTACTTTATAGAGGCTCAGTCACACAGTGCAGGAAAATGTCGAGCGTTGTTAATAGAGTTTTATCAGACGTGGGCTGGGACGAGCGCTTTGCTATCCCCGAGCCCAACGCTGAAAACAAGGCGTTGATAGAAGAGGTGAGTAACGTTATGAGAGTCATATTTGTTTATGACACATCTGAGAAAATAATTTATTTTAGTAAGCCTAACGTAACAGAGTAAGAGATAGGAGTATTAGGCTATGTGTTGGTATTAACCAAATGTGGTCAGACTGGTTGGATGTTTAATGAAAGTTAGATTTCGTTAGGGGTCGTCAAAATCTCATGGAAGTTAATTTAAGGTTAAAAAAAGAGGTTTCAGAAAACTCTTGTTTAATAGCGTTCAAAAATGGCAGTGTTGGGGAAAAGTAGACCAACTAAGCTTGTTTAAAAAAAACTTTCTAATCATCATAAGATGTTGCAAAAGAATAGAAAAATACAGTTAAAGGAGTATCATCAAACCAAAGTGGTAAGTACTCAAAAATAATCCATTTGAAACCTGGGAATTTTTTAAAATTTTTTCTTTTAAATACACGGAGAGATGGTAATGAGCAATTTAACAAGACATGGTCAAAAATTAGTAAGGAATGAGTTGACAAAAGTTACAAAAAATTACATTAAATTAAGCAGAAAAAGAAAAGTAAATTAAAAACAAACAACACAGTTACCTCAAAAGGCTGTAATTTATTTATTTTTTAATGTATTATTTCTGTCTAACTGTTTTTAATGGTTTGTTGGACATAGTTTATTATTTAATTAATCCTTTTTTTCAACTAATTTTGAGGTCATTTTCTTGTCACCTTTTACTATTTTCTTTTTTTTTGTAGGACAATTTTTGGCAAGTTAGTCATTGCCTTTTCCCTCTTTTTTTAAAGAAATGATACCAATTTGCTCAAGATTCAAATAGTTAAATAGCGTTTAAAGGATGCCTAAACACAGCAAAAGAAAACTGATGTCAATCCAGGTTTTCAAGGGTTAAAAAGCAGTTTTAAGGCATTGTAAGTACCCATGGTCCAGTTTGAATTTATTAGTCTTTAAAATATTTCCCAAGTACAGTTTCAGATCATGCTTGAAGCGATGGATATTAGGTTTTCTTTCAGACTGTTTGCATTTATGTATAAAAAAAACATATTTCCATATAAAATGAGAGGCTTCAAAATAAAAAGATAATCCAAGACTTCATTTTTTTCCATAATAAAAAATAACATCTCTTTTCTGTAAATTAATCTTGATTCCACAAAACGCTTCAAAAACATGCTCAACATCAATCCAGAATAATTTTACATATATGCATTCATAAAATAAATGTATAACCGTTTCTGTGCTGGTGTTACAAAATACACAGGATTCAGAGATATCATTTCTATATTTCTTTTTAAATGCTTTGTTTTATATATTAAGTACAAATTTGTGAAGTGTATTGTGAAATACACTTCACTGACCTTACTGCTGACTAAATATTTGTGAAGGTTAAGTCCAGACTGATTTCCAATTAATGTTTTAAAAATGACCCAATAAGGATTGCATTGAGAAGTTGCAGGACGGTGTATCATATGTTTAAAAACTGTATTATTACATTTGTCATCCTTTATGTTGAGGCCATTAAAAAAAAAAACCCCATCTGTTATAAACATACATTTGTGCACACATTCTTGCTTCACTGCAACAATCTCAAAAACATGGAGGTATTAAATACTGATTGTGCTACACTTTGCTGTAGCTTGTTAATAGTTCATCATTCATATTTTCACTGTGATTCAAGCAATTTAATGAACATTTTTGTATTCTTTTTGTAGTTAACTACAGAGCAAACAATTTTTATGGAGCCCGAGAAGGGACACGAAAGGAGACAAAAAAAAAAAAAATAAATCAGAGGTTTAAAAAAATAATCTGTACTTTTGCAAAAAGGGGAAAAAAATCAAAGGTTTAAAAAAATAAGATGTACTTTTGCATGAAAATTTTCACTGACATTCTCCCTTCCACATGAATAGTGGGGTATTTTATTTTTGTTGCCTATGTGAATATACAAGCATATTAATTAGTGTATGCTGCAGGTTAACTAATGCTATTTTAACTGTTTATCAGTTACTTTTAGCTATCTATTATATTTTATTATCAGTCTTACAAATAGCATGTTGCTCGAAAAGTCACCTTGGTGGTAATTGTGTAAAATATTTATGGGAGCACAATCTAGTGTGCAGACTGTGTCTTTTCTTCTCTTGAATTATCTCTTGTTCAGCCCCTAGTTTTCTGTTGTCTACATGTGCATAATTTTGTTAACTATTTGTAAAGTTGTTTTTTCCCCCCTTTAAATAGTGGTGTTTATAGATTCCAGGTCATGTGGCACACTATCAAAATATCTTACTATGTAGGGTCACATGATCATAACCAATTACCATTACATAATGACCTTCAGCACAATCATATTGTAACAATTATATTGTAAACATCTAGACCAAATTCATAACTTGATCAGTGCACAAGCTTTTGGTGCAAATGGTAAATCTGTCATTGAACTAACAAAAAAGTAAAATGTAAATGCATGTATGATGGATGAATCATGTGAGATAGATCACCAGAACAAATATGCTGCAGACTGCATGTCATATACTGTATGTTATGCTTTTAATTTGATGACTTTCTCACCAACAGATTCGTAAAAAAGAGAACGAGCTGATGCAACTGGAAAACAAGCGTGAGAGAAACAAGGATCAAAAGCAGCTAATAATCGAATTTGTGAAAAATGCTAAACAAGAGCTGGAAAATAGTGAGGTAGGTATATCAGAAAACATTGTTTATGTATTATCTGTCACATAGGTATGTGTCTCCTAGTAATTGGGTTAGAGTTGCAGTGTCAGACTGTGGTGTTAATTTGTTTTGATTTTTCCACACATAGGCTCTGTTCAAAGCAAAAGAAAGAGAAGAAGAGTTGGAGAAACACCTCACTGCCCTCGCAGAAAGAGAGACAGGTCACCTGGCTCAGGAGACTGTTAAGATGGAGAGTGACCAAAGAACTTTAGCAGAGAGGAGGAACATGCTAGAGGTCCATACAACATAAATACTCAAAACATGGAAACGATTATTGCAATAAGTGCCAAAATGTACTACTCAACCTTTGTACATATCCCCAGAACCATATCTTCAAGGCCAAACAGAAGCTAGAGGAGTTTAGGAGCCAGATGGACTGGGACCAGCAGACCTTGGATGCCTTTTTAGAGGAGTCTGCACGCAAAGATGAGGACACAATGGCCATCATCAAGTATGCCCAGCAAGATGAGCAGCGGATCAAGGTAAGTAGAAAAGGGCCGTTCTAAATCAGTATCTACAGTCTTCAGCATCCAAACTAAACTGCTGTTTACAGCTGTGACTCATCCTGAGCTAACAGCTTTATAATCTCTCCTGACAGTCACTCACTCTGGCTATAGAGAAGAAGACACTGGAGGCTAATGAAAAGCGCAACGCATTTGACAAAGAAATGACTGAGAGTGTATCTACACAGGTATTGTAAAAAAAAACAAAACACTTCACATCCTCACTGTTTATATGGCTGATATGAAATTCATAAAGGGACATTTATTTCTCCAAAATTGTGGGACTACATGGCACTTGGTTGTAGTACTCAAAGCACCAAAACAAAAACAAAAAAAAGCATCAATGTCTCTTTCCAGAAATCATTACCCAGTTACACAGGATAATCCAAAGCCCTTGCTGTTAGCAGTTTCATGTAAGAAGAATTTTCTTTCTACAAAACTACACCAGCCAATCGTATCACTGCACAGAAGGAAGCAAATTCATTGACGAGAGACTTTTTTCTGCATGGTGATACCAGGAGGCAACCTCTAAGGCTGAAAAATGAAGCCAACATGGAAGTGGCAATAACTGCAGTACTGTGAATGGCCACTTGAGGCAGGCTCCAAAAGTGATCCAATCCCCTTAGACCCCCATGTTATGATTACTGACTTCACAGCAGAAACTGACAAAAATGTTTTCAGTCTCTATCGCTAATTTCCAGATTCATGACAATTGCGTATGGCTCAAATTTTTATATAACTTGCTTATTTAAGCTTATAGTTGCTCATATTTAAAGTAGGGCTGCCTGAGTGACAGGCTGTCTGCTAAGCATCACTTAAATCTATGAGTCAGATCCACCAGCAGCTGAAATGCCAAACTCGTGTAGTTTGCTTGAAAAAAATTGTTCCTACGTGAAACTGCTCACAACAAAGTCTGTGGATTACCTTGAGTAACCAATGTATTTAAGCACCACAAGCTGAGTGCCATCTAGTGCCATGATATTGTAGAGAAGGCAGGTATCTCTACAGCAGATATCAACACTCTGCAGATTACACCAAAATAATCTATATAAATAAATAGCACCACAGGTACCAAGAAAAATGTGTTTTTTTGTCGTGGGGTGACTTGTTCCGGCAGATTGGGAGACTGTCCTGGTAACTGTGATAATACACTTTTCTTCTGCTTTCCTAACAGATTGCTTTGGATAAAACTACAGAAAATTTGCAGCAGGTCTACTTGGAGACACAGCATCTCGTCCAGCAGTGGGAAAACACCATCAAGCAGATGAAGCAGCGAGACACTGAGATGCAGCAGTGTGCTCTGGTAAAGTCTGTGACCTTGACATGCATTCTCAAAGCTGTTAAACCTCTGAACAATAAAAGCCAACTGAATGTGAGCCCACACTCAATAGTACACTTGTGTATTTGTAATCCTGTGCTGTTCCTTTCATACATCCAGCAACTTGCCCAAGCCAACCAGAACATCAGGGAAAGGAACGCCGCCATTATAGAGAGGAAGCGCTTGCTGGAAACTCAGAGGAACAACAACAAGGAAGCTGAGAGGAACTTAATCACGGCCAACCGGCAGGCTGTAAAGCTGCGGCAGGATTTGAAGGAGCAGGAGAATAACTGCAGCAGGCTGAAGGATGAGGTCAGCTTCCCAAAACAGCTCAATGCGACTTTTGTTTCTAGAAAATCTCTGTCATCTATCTTCATATTGTGTAAGTGATTAGTGTCATGTGTCTTGCAGCTGAAAAGTTGCAAAGGCAAACTAGACGGAACAACCTCAGATGTGGAGTCTGTGACATCCCAAATATCCAGAATGAAGAAAGACATCCAGGATAATGATGACAAGTCAGTGACATTTTACAACACAGCTGTTTACTAAATTACCAGGGGCTTTAGTACACAGGCTCTGTCTGTATGTTGCAGACTCAAGCAGGCCAGGGCTTACAATGTTGCACTTGAAGAGAAGCTGAAAGCTGTGACTCAGAGCACCCTAAGTGAGGAGGAGAGAGCTGCACCGCTGGAGCAACTACTCAAGGATGAGGAACAGGCAGCCAAGGTAAGCAGTTTGACAATTCTGAACTATAAACTGTTAATTTGCTCTGTTGGCAGGTGGAAGAGAGCTGATGCTGTACAACCCCCCCCCCTTTTGCTTTCATTGACAAAGTAAAAATGTTCAAAACATCAACCCCAAGTTGAAACACTCTTTTATTTTGCACAATGAATGAATATTACTTATTGAAAAACATTGTATTTTATGTCTCAATCTGCTGGTTGGACATCACAATAAGAGGATGCATAATATGTTATTATTTCCATTACAGAAGAGACTTGATAATCACTATAACTCACAGTTTCTGGGGGGAGATAAAGTGGATATATCAATATCTGTATTCGTTATCGGACAAATGAGTGGCTATATATCGGATATCGGCAGAAAAATCCAATATAGTGCATCCCTATTTGTGATTTGTGGAGATTGCTGGTGCTGTTGGTGGCCTCACGGAAAGAGTAGACACTATACAAGCACAAAATAAACTAACAAAAAACATTAAATTATATTATGATTAACAGTTATTAATCTCCAAAAACAAACAAACAAAAAAATAGACTTGAAGATCAGTTAAAATAGGAAGGTGCAGCTGAAGATACAGGTACAATATATGCTAACTAAACAACCTCTTAAACTAAATGTGAACTAATCAGTGATTGTGCATTAATTATATGAATATGAACCTTTTTTTGTTGGACTACTATAATGAAGAGCATAATAACTAATTTTATCATTATAAAGTATTTCATCATGATAGGTTGATGTTCATCTATGTAAATGTGTGACTCCCAACTTCATAGTTGCTAATGACAAAAAAAGAGAAAACCACAATGGAGAAGCTTTTACCTATTTCATCATCTTCATTTCATTCATCTTTGAACACTGTTGTATTACCAAGGTGGCAATCAGTATCACTTGCAGGGGCCCATTTTCCACCAAACACATTGCTGGAGGGCCTTGTCATTTTACAGTGCTTTGTCTATATTAACTGTGTAACCCTGTTTATGCTTTAGGAGTTGGATGTTCAGCTGTGTGACTGCAGGGAGGCGCTTTTGCGTAGTAAAGAGCATTTGCAGGCCCTCAGGACAAAGGAGAAGGATTCTATTGCCCAGGTTTCGAGGGGCAAATCCACCATCACCCGCCTGGAGAGCCAGCTCAGAAAACTGGAGGAGGACTTAAAAAGACAGCAACTGATCACAAATAAACAGGCAGGCTTACTAAAAAACATTCACAAATGTGACTTTCTACAATTACACCACCCAGCTCTTTATTAGTCCCGCGCTAGACTCTGCATTACCAATAACACATATATTTAGATTTTTTCTTTCACTTTTTTTGCTTTGTATAGGATGCCGAGATAATTTGCCTGGACAGAAAACTGTCACGGCTGCAAGGTGACATTAATTCCAATGAAAAACAAATGCTCGACATAAAGATTGCTGAGCTGACCACAGCCTTTGAGGAGAAAAAGGAGACGGCCAACATGCTTACCAAGGCGCTCAAGGAGTCTGAAGTCAGTCTTTTTGTTTGTTGTCTCAGTGTACGCATTTTTCACACACTGATTTCTGTGAAATGATTCCATCTCATCTCTCGCTTTGTCTGTGACAGGATCATATTTGCTATTTGAGGAGAGAGATGGAGAAGTCAGAGGCTCAAAAGAGAGATCTGACCAATAAGGTAGAGGAGCTCATGCTTCTCCGTAACACCAGTGAAAAGGAGTTGAAGAGACTCAGGCTCAAGAAACAGGTAACTGACTGATGTTATAGCAGGTGTCATAAAGACACTTGAGTTCTTGATGTGTGGCCTTGCTGTTCAGAAATTAAACACAAGTGTTTCTTTTCACTTTGTCTGATTCAAGGTTATATTGCACTTTGAAAGGTCACTCTCCTTATTGTTGAACTTAACTGAGAATCAGTGAGTCATTAATCAAACAAAATTAGGAATGTTTGTTATTTATGAGAAGAGAGGGGGTAGTGCAAAACGAGGGAGTCATTTCAAATAATGTTTTAAGCACGGGAAGGGACTTCTGTTTTTTTAACTTGGCTTAGGGGTGATACTTATAGCTTTATATTATATATTATATTTATTTTTAATATTAAATATTAAATTAAATATTAAATATTAAATAAATTTCAACTCCCAAAGTAGCAGGCTTTAAAGGTATGTTTTCTTTAAAAAAATCACCAAAATAACACCATTTATCATAGCCCCCCCAAAAAAACAACAGAAAAACTGAAAGTATTGTCAGTTTTTCAAATTTTAGACGGTCCTTAAACATGTCGTGTGATCAACACAAGCTTAAAGTAGTGATTTTTCATCAAAAAACACTTTATTCTACGTCTCATCTAAAATTCCACCCCAAATTAACTATTTGCACCAGACAAATCCTTTAACAAAAAAAAATAACATTAAAATTCTGCACTCCTGCATCCATGACAATAGCCTATTAAAAAACAAAAGTTTTTTTCACCTCCGAATTTTATTTTGGACTTTTAGGCTTTTGATCACCAAAAGGTAATTTTAAAAAATGTAGTAAAGGCAAACGTGTGGCTGAGATTATTCTGACCACTGCTGCCACTGTTTTTGTATTTCATGGTTTATTTGGGAAATGATTCATTATATGCGTGCTGTGTGCACGCTGTGATGTGTGTGTCAGATTTATTAAATATTGTTAGTTTTCTGTGGCAGGAACAATGACAAGTGGCTACATAACTAACAGTCCCTTACCAATCATTTAGTGTTTGCAGTGGCTCAACTGCAGAATTGTAAAAGACGTATAAAACATATAGTTTTTCTTTTTCATATCAATGTACATTGAATATTTTTAAGTGTTAAGACAAAATAATAACACTTTTATTTCCAGATCATGTTGTGGAATCTGGCAACTTTTGATGGAGATACTGCTCACAGGGCTTTAACAAACAATTATTTTCATTGATCTGTCAATTTTTCTTTTCCAACATCAGTTATAACCCCAAAGATTGGCAAAAAAAAATGTAGTGAAAACTATGCCAACCCAATCAACAGCCCCAACATCCAGTTTCAATGTACAAAGATATTAACAGAGTTGAACAGAAAATCCTCACATTTGAGAAACAGGAGCAAATGTTGGAAGCCATGCCAGCAGCATGGGTTCTGTGGATGGCAGTCAGTTGGTTGGTGCACCCTTTGGTCTGGACTAAAACTGATACCATTTGTCAACCTGTTGTCAGGAAACCAGGATGTTACTTCTCCTAGATAAGAAGTTGACCGGCAAATAAATTCTGGTAAAACACCAAATGTGATGTTTTTACAGTTTGGTTAGTGTACATGGATGTCAATGTAAGCTGCCGACAATCAACCACAGATGTCTGCTTTGTCTGCAGACACCAGTTTTACCAACCAGCTGACGTCATCAACTAATGACATTTTTATGGATTTTAAACTAAATAATAGCAGACATTATGTCATGTTAGAGCAAAACCATGTACTATGTTAACTTCACACGTTCATCATTAGGACAACATGGTGGAGTACAAAGTCTTGCAGACAGAGGTCGACCGTGTGAGGAATCTGCTGTACAACAGGGCGGATAGCGTGCTGTCCCTGGAGAAGAAGAAGCTGGAGCTGCAGGAGGCCATGAAGGACAGGGAGGAAGAGGTCAAGGTCTACAGGAAAATGCTCAATCAGCAGCTTAAGCTCAGTGAGCAGGAGAGACAGAGACTCAGGTAAAAAAAAAACCAAAAACACCCCTCCCAAATTATGCTTTCCTGCAGCCTTTGCTCGTCTAAGAGATATGGGCTCTATCTTACGCTCGGCGTAAGGCGGTCTGTCACTGCTGTCAGACTGGCGCAGTTGACATTTTCACACCCGGCGCCCACGTCCTTTAAATAACAAATGTACCTGCGCTCATCTGTGCGCCCCTGTGCGTGTCGGTCTTGAAGTGAGGCGTGGTCGAGCGCATGATTGAACCTGCAGCGCCGCGTCCTCTCATGCCTGCTGTACCTCTGCTGCTTTTGGTGGATATCTGCTGCTTCCGCAAATTATCTGCTCAGGGGCCTTCACCTCGCGCATAAGCAGATCGGTTTCCTCAGCAGAACACGTTTTACATCTGTAATTTACCAAATCCGTCATTTAGATCCCAATTCGCCGATTCCTAGCACCTGATTTTTTAAAAGGAAAACACACGCATGATAAATTCAGAGTCTAAATACAGCCCCTCTAAACCGTGCGTCACCTGGCCTCCAGATTATCCGCCATTTAAATAGCAAAATGGATTTTGACATGCCCTAAACGCTTTTGCGCTATGCTTTACACCATATAGATCGCTTAAGTAGGGCCCAAAATGTTGCTCTCAGTTGTGTTACATGTCATGCATGAATAATTTTGTGATTTTTAATTCTGTGTCAGTGCTGAACTGAATGAGAAACTTATCAAGGTCGACACCATGAAAAAATGCTTCGAGATCGTTTTATTTTCAATGGCAGCTCCTGAAGGAGAAGAGGAGAAATCACAGGCTTACTACATCACAAAGGTAAGAGATCTTTAAACACCCTGTCATGCTACACACAGAGGTTGCTGAAGATGAACAGGGTTTGTTGCTACAGTCCACCTCAGCACTCTGACTCACTGCTGTGTCTTTTACTTTAGGCTGCACAAGAGAAAGAGGAGCTTAAGCGAAAGGGAGACGATCTGGATACTAAAATCCGGAAGATGGAGTTAGAAAATAGAGCTCTGGAGAACACCATTCAGTTGTTCGACAACAGTAACTCAGCATTTCGCACATCCCTCAACAAAGTAACTGAATCCAGTATGTATGACCATGTAGACTGAAAGAAACTAAATCAGAGTGGATAGTTTTTTTTTCTCTCTCTCTCTCTGTTAAAATCAGTAGATCACAAAGTAATTTAGACTGTTTTTGTTTAAGGTCCAGAGCACCAGGAAAAACTGAAGCTAGAAGAGCGATTGAAGACAGCTGAAGAGATGCTGAAGTATAAAAAAAGACAAGTCCAAGAGCTTCAACAGGATTTACAGGTTATTCCTATTTATAGAAAATATGTATGACGCACAGTGTTGGACAGGGGCACCATCCAACAAGTTGCACTCCCTGTAACCTGTGCCAGCTACACTGGTAAGAACACCTGCTTTAATGTTTGTTTAATAGGCTAATTGGTCCTAAAAGAGGAGTGCCACCTTGCATTTATAATTATGACTGTGTCCCTGCTGGCTTGTGAATTAGAGAATCTTGCTCAGCCACTACAAAACTGTTCTTGAGCGTCTAGGAATTTGTTACTTAAACTTACGGCAAGGGTATGCACTCAGTCAAAAAAAAAATTGAGGGTTTACAATGTAAGGGAAGGTAGTGCATTTAGCTTTGGGCTGCCAAGTCTTACGGATATATGTTGTTTATCATGATTATTTAACCCAAATACCATTGCTCTACCACTGTAGCAGGCACAGGTAACAGAGTGAAGAGGAAGTACTTAGAGGAGACAAAAGTGCAATATTTGTCTTTCAAATGTAGTGGAGTCAAAATAGTAAGTTTCCAAAAACTAAAAAAAACATCGCTCAGCACTTTCTTTCATGTCGCGCACCTACTATAGTCACCTTAGATATAGTAGCAATATAGGGGGAAATTTGTGTTTTTCAGAGTTGGCAGTGTTTATGCAGCTGAAAATGTCTTCTTCTGCTAAACAAGCTGATCATAATTAAATAATATTTTAATTAAGTATCATGTCAGACATATTGACTGTGCCCCTCTTCCTCTCTAATTATTCACTCCAAATAGCCTATAGCACGCTAACAGCCAGAAAGAAGCGAAAACACAAGAAAAAAAAAAGAAAAACTGCACCAAATACAAAGCCTTCTTATTTATTGTATTTAAAATATTACTGTATTACAGCCCCTTAGCATACATTATTTTATTTCTAATGGACTATCGTAATACTGTCATACATTTAATTCTGATGGAAATAATCTTATGCCTTTTATGTTTTCTTTCAATGTATTCTCTATATTTATTATTTGCCAGTTTCATGATCTTCCTTGTAAAAGCACTTGGTCCTCTCCCTGTCTTTCCTCTTAAGTGTTGTACAAGATACTTGTTGTATTATTCAGTTGTGTCCTGAGAGAGTATGAGGTCATGAATGAACTCGCTCAAGAACTGACTCCGGCTATCTGAGTCATCCAGTGAAACTGACCCGGCATGAATCTGTGCCTCGCTTTTGTGTACTTACGTTTGTTTGTTTACTGCTCTCCATTTTCAGGACATGAACAACACCTTTGAGAGTCTGCTGCAAGAGGAGCGGGTGGAGAAAGATAAGATAGAGCACAAACAGTCACTCATCAGTAAACTGAACAAAGAAATCACTTCCCAGCAGGAAAAGGTCGACAGAGCCACAAAACAGGTTTACTTTTTAATTACTGGGAAGTGAATAGGAAATCAAGGAGATATGTTCTTTGTGTTTACAGTATAAGTATCCTTGACTACAAACATATTCACTCTTTAATTCTGTTTTGTCCTCTCTGTCTGCTAGTGCTCAAAGCTGACCAAAGAGATCCGCTCAGCAGGAAACACCAAAACTGAGACTTTTGAGGAGAAGGACATTAAGCTGAGAGAGTGGAAAGAATTCATTAAGAGCATCAACAAGATGGTGAATGAGGCCATGGAGGACAAACCTGACCTCAGATCAGTAATGGAGAAGTACTTTCTGCAGGTATTAAATAATGATACTGAATAGTTATTATGAAATAAAGGAGCTGTAGGCGATATTTTGAGCATTAATATAACAGCAAATAACCATTTGCTATGTAAGATAAAGTGGAGTAATGGCACCCAGAGGGAGAATAAAGACATGCTTCTTCTGTTAACCCTTTTCTACCAACTTGGCACTTGTTTTGTTCGTTTGTACCCAAACCTAATTTTGAACTGTTCAGAGCATTTTGAACAAAAATAACTTTATTCAGAACTCGATAAGTTGGTTTCTTGTAACCACAAAAGTAATAGGCTTTTCTTGACCTGAGGAGTTAATCGTGATGACATCAGTGGGTGTGTTATATTTTGCAGCTTGAAAAGAGAAGATGGAGAATACAAGAAGTGAGAAATTGTCAGACAAAAAAAGTGTGCAGTGGTCTTAAAGGGTTAATCTGTGATTTTGTCCTTACCATTTCCTTCTGTTTAGAATTGTGCAATGCCAATGTTAGCTCTGTCAGCAATGTTGCAATTGTTAGCATTGTTCGTCCTATGTATGCATGATAATATTGCCACGTCATTGGTATCAGCTGATATTTGCTTTAAAACTAAATATCAAAACCCCACAATATTCTGATTTCTGCTGATTTCACAAACCACCTTTTAAACAAAAAATTAACCCAAGCTGAAATATTTGTCTTATTTTGCATAATGAATGAATATTACATACACTGAAAAGCATTGTATTTAATGTCTTCCATCTGCTGGTAGGCCATTATGATAAGAGTATGCATAAAATGATGTTAATTCAACTACAGAAGATACTTGATAGATATCAGTATTTGCCAAATTAGTTGTTATATATTCAAATATTGGATATCAGCAAAAAATCCAATATTGTGCATCCCTTGTTCGCGCTGTTAGCACAATTAGCTGCTTGCCGTTGACTCAGGCAACTCCATCTTGAGATCTGTGTGCAGACAAGCTCATCACAGACTCTGAATTATAGATTTGCTCTGAATGCGTTTTTTTTTTTTCTCAGGCCAATCTGTCTCTTCCATCTCCGTCTTCAACTCCTTCCAGCCATCGTAGCTCCAAGACAAGCTCTGCCTGCAGCTCTGCCTCCCTCAGGTCAGACTTGATAAAGTCCTCTCCAGAGAAAGGATGAGGGCTTAATGTCAAATAGTTGGGTTAAAGGTCCGATTATAGTTAAATGAATGAAAGTTTGAACACAGATAAAAGTGTGCACGGGAACAATAAAAGAATACTGCTAAATGCAAACTAACCAGTCAGCAAAGAAAGACTGGTTGCACTGGTAAATTCTGCTCCAAAGTTTGATTGAGAATAGAAGTTTTTATCTTTGTGAACAAAATGAAATACAGCATGTCACCTCTATTATACAAAAGATTGGAGAATTTATTAAGCTGCTCTGCTCCTCTGTATCTCGATGGTGGTATCCTTTCTCTGTATTGTAGGTCGTCTGCATCCTCAGCCAGCAGCAGCCCCAGGGCCTCCACACTGTCTCTGTCTCCTGTCCTAAAGACTCAGGAACTGGGCTTGGATCTGACCGTGACCTCCCCTCCTCTCACCACCTCCAGACGCTCCGGCTCTGTGAGCAGCAGCAGCAGCGGCGGCAGCAGAAAGTCAAAGAACAAATAGCGATGGGCGATTTATCATCATTCTTTATTTACTGATGTGGGTAAAGAAGTAGAGAAGGAGGATTATAGTTAATTATAGTTGTAATTAGTGATGTTCAATTCTGAAATGTGTTTTAAAAGTTGTAAAAAGAAGGTCAGGAGTTGTGGTGTCATACTGTATTTTAATGCTTTAAAAAGGCTGTTATTGAGAGCCAATGATATCATCATGGGGGGAAATGGAAGGTGGGCACTATGCCTCCGTAACGACACTGTCCTGACATCTGCTGTGTGAGCATTGTGCAGAGTAACAACGATGAGCTCGCCAGTCGGATACAAATACACAGACTATCATACACAAACATGCTATTTGCCGGCTGCCAAAATAGCAAACAGATAAGCTCAGATTACAGCACACACACACAGAGCATGGCTCAATTTTCAGCTCAGGGTGCTATTAATTCTACTTTATCTTTACACAACAAATTGTTGTTTGCTGCTGTATTAGTGATCTGAATATTGCATACAGAACCTTTAAATCTGTTAGTTGTAGTGTTTATTCCTCTCACTTTGTAGTTATTATATATATTGTGGTCTAAAGGAAAACTTGAATCACACAAATAAAACACCAGATGTACCCAATTTGTGTAGGCAGACTTTAGTTTGACAAAAATCTGTGAACTTTTACTTTTAATATAAAAACAGAAACGCGATGAGAAAAAACATCAGAATTAATTGTCATAGTTTCTTTTTGGCTGTTTCAAATTGTCTTAAACTTTATTTGATAGCAAAAAATCCCTCTTAAACTTTTCTGACGTATGCTAATTTAGTGGAAAGCTAATTTGCTTTGTGGAAGAGGCAGTGAAAAGAAAACACCATGCTCGAAGATAAAGCAAATCACAGCCTTAGAAAACACTGGCTTAAAAGACTTTAAAAAAGGCTCAGTCTCTTATTTCATGAAACACAACAAGTTTTGTTTCAACCTTTTGTTCCATACTTGAGTTGCTCCAGCCCAGATAATTCTTCTTCGACATGTAGCGTTGTTATTGCCACACCCTCTTCAGGGCACAGAACAAAAGCAGTGGAAAGTGCTGAGGGGACTGTGAGAACACTCTCCAACTGCAGATCTCACGCTTCCTTTTGGAATAAGGCTTCGGCATGCTGCTGCTGATCCTGTTTGCTGGATGTTTGGCCTCGTGTGCCGCACAGACAAGTGAGTACACCAGCTGAAATAAGTGGAAAATGTAAAAAAGATATTTTAACAAATATACTTTCAGTTAAGTTTGTAGTGAAAAGTTTAATTGTCTGGATTTAACATGTGGTGTCATTTATTTGAATGTTTCCCCAGTATCCTTTCCTTCCTCCTCTCCTGTCATGGAGACTACCTTTACCCAGTCAACCCACCCAGCACCAGTCCTGACAACACCTGATACAACAGACAATGGTAAGAGCATTTTAAGATTGCAGAAAATAATTCAACATGATTTTAATGATTCTGAACGTCCTTTTATATTTCACAGTTGTTGCTGTCCTGCTGATGGCTGTTCAGTCTTACCGTGAGCTAAATGAAACAACAGTTGGTCCAGTCCTGCTCGAGGTAAGTTATCACCCTTGTTCACTGTCTTCACAAATCTAAATTCATGTTGAATTCCTTCCTTCATTTATGTGATAAAACATTTATAAAACCAGATCAACATTGATTGTGTTGTCTGGTATCATCTGCACAGAACACAGTCTAATAACACACTGCAGTAAGTGGCTGTGCAGTGGCAATCAGAATAACCAGAATAAATTTTGGCATTGTACGTTTTTTGCAAACCATGGATGTAACATTTGTGAGTTTTATTTGTAGCGGCTACGATAAAATTTTAAGTTTTCAATTTTTAAATATTATGTTGTCACAATGCTGTGTCTAACGTGTGGTTATGTTCAGGTAACAAAACCCCCACTTGCTTAGGGCTGGGAAAACTTGTTTTGGGTTAAAATAACTGGTTTGGTTGCAACAAACATGGCTAGTTATGTGTCCCACTCTGGTTGGAAAAAAAAACCTGCTTTGCTGTTATAAACACAGCTGGACACAGCTGGAATATCCCAAACTCTTGTTAAAATATCCTCACTTTTGTTGCTATTAACATGACTGGAAAAGTCCTGATCTCATTAAAAAAAAAAAAAACACCTGCTTTGGTCACTTACAAAGCAAGTGTTGGACATGTCCCAAACTCTCATTACCACTTTAGTTGTTATAAATACTGTTTGAAATGTTCCGACCTTGGTTAAGAGCAAAACAAAACAGTTTTTGTTGCTACAAACATGCAGAGTAATATAATCTTTAAAGAAAACCCTGCTTCTGTTGCTATAAACACAGCCGCAAGTGACCCAAACTCTTGTTTAAAAATACTTGCTTTTTTAGCTGTTGTAAACTTTGCTGGAAATATCACAACCTTATTAAAAAATACATGTTTCTCTCCCTACAAACATGGCTGGAATTGTCCCAAAGGCTTGTAAAAGAAAAAAGTGCTTTTGTCGCTGTAAAACAGCTGGAAATGTCCCAAAATCTCATTTAAAAATAATCAATTTTGCCACACACCTGGCTGGAAATGTCTCAAATGCTTGTTAAAACATACTGATTTTTGTTGTTACAAACATGGCTGAAAATGTCTCAAGCACTTGGTAACTTGTTAGTCTTGAACACCTGTCTGCTGCTTGGCAGCTGTTTTGCTTTGGTGTTGTTCTGGTGACTGCACTAAAGATGGACACAGATCTGAGTGTGATGAGTGTATTTGTATCTTTCAGCTCCGCAGCATTATCCAGCAGCTACGACCAGATCTGGACTTCAGTCTAACAGTTAAGAACATCACCAGAGTCTAAAACCTAAGCTTACAATGTTTTTTTTTCTGTGTTTAACTAGACTTGAAAAAAAATATTCTTCACATAACTATGTGGATAGTGAAGACCTTCAGTGTAGTTTTTAATGTACGTCTCTAATTTCACTTTTGGGGATTCCCCTGAAAATGCAACATGCTCACTGAGGACAAAATATGAATCCTTATTGTTTTTTAATTGATAAAATTAAATAGAGTCCTGATCAGGTCTAAAATTATGAAGGTACAATTACTCTATTTGCTTTAATTACTCAAAAAGAGGTATGTAAATAATAATGCATGTTGACAGGTTTGAAGATTTAGATCTCCAATCAGGATGGTTTGAACAATAATCACACATTTCTTGTGATAATGATTACTATAATGAAGGTTAGGCATCCTTTTACATGTAATATTTGTCTATTAGTAAATTAACTATTTTGTTAGTTTGTTGGTTTTATATTTGCAAATAAATTGCAAAATCTATTTCCTTGCAGTTTGGATTGTATGTTTCTGCAAACCACGGACACATAGCATTTGTACGTGTCTTATGTATTGTACCAATGTTTCTTAAGTGAAGTAGTACTGATTACATATGAGCTGACTTAATCATCAGGAGGCCGAGTGGATGTTGGATGTAATGACAACTTAAAGAGATGCCTGCTAAATTGCCAGCCACTGTTCGAGACCAACCAACAGCAAAACTGTTTTTTTTGTGATCTGCCGCTGTGTTTTCTGCAAGGGTAGTGCCACGAAAAGATACCTCTTTTTTTAAACAGAGATTTTGCTGCATTTCCAGCTGTGATTGTAACCTCCTAACTGGGTATTTTAGGTAAAAACATGATCTTTTCCTAACCATAACCAAGTGTTTTTTGTCCCTAAACATAAAAAAACCCCACATTAACCACAATGTTCAACATAGCCAGTACAAAATAACAAATGTAAAATAGCCATGGTTTGCAGAAACGTAAAAGGCAAACACTTTTTCCGGTGATTTGATTGTCTTATCACTAAAGACACATGGTCAGTCGAGTGGCTGTAAAACTCAAAGAACTGAATGGAAGAAATAAATCACTAGCCTCAACAGATTGTCCGTCATTTAGATAATAATACTTAGAGTAAACTCAAAAAGAAAATAAATAAATGAATACATATAGAAGGATCAAGAGGATACCAAAAAGTCACTTTCAGCACAGGTACAGATTCTAGCTGACAGCTTCATATAGTCTAATTTTTCTTAACGCATTTTCTTAACATGAAATAGTATTTTTTACAACACTTAAAGTCATTCTGTGGAGAGTTTCAATAATCCTGATGTAACAAACAGTCCATCAATAATTTAGTTAGTGCTAAATAAAAATGTGTGTGTGTTTTTTTATTTATTTATTTGTTAATTATTTGTCTTTCTTTTAATTTATTGATTGGCAAAAACTCTGGATCTACCCCTGCTCACATTCACTGTCAATCTGGATAATCTCACAAAAACAAAAATGTTCCATCACAAATATGTTCTTTTCAGGAGGAACTGGTGTGTTTTACTCTAGGGGGACAGGCTCCATATTGAAGTTTTGAACTATTTGATCCATAAATTTTGTCATTATGCAAAATCAGTCTGTGACAGACCTGACAAACTAGAGGCATTAGTTACAATAGAACCGGTTTCAATGGCAGGAGTGGCAGCAATTTGCAGAACATAATGACCAGTTTAGTTCCAGCCCAGTGAGCAACAGAGAAATGAAAGTCGCATTTTACTGCATTGTGCAAAGTACTCATTTTCAGTGGTAGATAGTTTAGATTCAGCACCAGGAAATGTACAGCAGTGACACCATGGCTGATTATTAAAATGCAGGATCACAGTCTTTGCACAGACACTCAGGTAACAGCCTGCTATCAAAGGGAGGAAGATAATGATCCAGTGACAAGTAAAACAACCATGATGACTCACTGACAGCAGCAGAACTGAGTACCTCAGTACCTGAGTACTGAAACGTCAGTATAATTATCAGCATAGTAATCATTAAAAAAGGATTATGAGGGAATTTCAACTGAATGTTAAATGTTCATCTGCACAAAGGTTCTTGCTGCAGTTCCACTTTAAGCCAGCAGAGAGCAACACAGGCTGAACATGAATGCTCTCACATTATAGCCTACTTTTTCTATTTTTAACCACCCAATATCTAAAACAAAGCATGCTGTTTGCATTTTTTCTTCTGTTTTTACATTACACCTCTCAGAAATGTTCACTACAGGAGGACATAAAGGAATCTTTTCTATGTCTTCTGTCAGGGAAGCATGACATGCTCCGTGACAAATCCTGTTTGAGTTGAGCTGAGTCTGTGTGTTGGTATTAAAACAGCAACATAAATGGGCTGTTATCAGTGTACTCTCCAATTTCAGTGCTGCTGCCACCAATGAGACCCTACACCTCCAATTAGCCTACAATTAAGTGTGGAGCGCCATCTAGTTCTTTTAAATAGGACAGAAGGCAGACCTCTCTAATATGTCTAACACTTGGCAACACAACCAAAACTGTCTAGATTGATAAATAACACTATATATATATATATATATACTAATATATTTTGGATTTTGGGGTGGATTTCCCTTTAAACAGATTCAAATAAGATCGTGATGAATTAAAAAGAATGATCTACACACTTCTCAACACTTTCAAGAAATCTGTTCACGGCTAAGAGACATCCTGACTTTAAGTCCCTATAGGGCACGTTTGGAAAAAACAAAACTAACTAGATCCTACATTTCCCATTATCCAACCAAGTTTGAAACTCCTAGTTTGTAGAACAGGTTTTTTTCCTCTTAAATGTGGTCTCCAAGCTGAGATAAAGTTGGCCTTATCAGACTTCCAGGGCCACAGAATTCTGACTCCGAGGCTTTACAACACAGCAGCTTTTCTCCCCCCCTCCAGGAATTTGAGTTCTGTGACATTATCATGCGCAAAGTATGGAAATTGAGTCCCATGAACATATCTGTGTTGCGTAAAGCATTAAGTGGAAAAGGAGGGGATGTGTCTTCTGTCTCTGTGGTTCTATTTGTCAGTTCTGTGATTCAAACATTTTTGTTGCATTGCTTGAATAGAATTTTGTATTTCATTTATTCTTGGTAATTACAGGTGCTATCATCAAAACAACAAAACAAAACAAGATATTTTCTCTAGAAAAGCATTTCATTCATGTCTTTGTTAACGATGGAGCATGTCTAAGATTCAAGCTCCTGAGAACCTGGCTGAACTTGAACTCGTGATTTCACTCAGACTTGTGCCTTTTGACTTAAATGTAATGAAACCTTTCGGCCAAGCCCAAAGATTGAAAAGTAATGATAAAGACGGCGATGTTGTATATATAGTCTGTAATATAGAGTTTATTAAAGTATTTTACAACATTTACATTTACAATTTACAGCAAGACAGGACAGAAATGTACAAATTTCGCACTGTTGCAGTGCTTTGTGCTATGATAGTGTCAGCAGTACTTTTAAAAAAATAAATTTAGTGGCATTTGTTTTAACAAACTTGTTAAGGAAAGAAATGCATATTTTAAAAAGCATTGATGATTTTTGTAAATTTAATATATTATTAAAGTGCCATGCCATTTAGTGAAGAGCGCATGATGACTTGTTTAGGACTTAAAACTTTACGTTTTGGACTTGGCACTTGTCTTTAGTCAGTCAGTCTTGTCTTTGGACTTGACTCGAGACTTCAGTGCAAAGACTTAAGACTTATTTGTGACTTGCATAATGATGACTTGGTCCTGTTTCTTCTTCCGCTGCACTGATGTCTTTAGTTTCCTTCTCTCTCTCTCTCTCTCTCTCTCTCTCTCTCTCTCTCTCTCTCTATCTTTTATGCTTTGGCCAGTGTTAATCAATGCTGTACTGTCCTCTTTTCCGTTTTTTTCACATGACCCGTATCCTGCTCTTTTAAACCCTGTGGGCAGATCAAGGCGACACTCTGAAGACCTCCACACTCTGGATACAGGCCTGTCTGATTTACCTGCCTTCAGAATGGACCTGAGATTCCTGTTTGTAGCGTCAGCTCTCCTTCTGGGGGCCACACTCACCATCTCACTGGCAGACCGCATCTCACAATGCAAAGTCAAGTGGTAATGTAGTTTTTAATTGTTGTTATTGTTTTGATTAACCTGTGTTGAGTTAAATTGTGTATGAGTGTACTGTGGGTGAATCTTTTTGTAAATTATCTGATTTTCTTTTTTTTTTCCATTTGATTACTAATGATCCATGCTTCAGCTGTTCATGTTCAGAGCAGATACTGCATCACGTGACCAGCTAAAAAATAGAAAATGCTTGATTACAGGGGTCCTCAACATTTTTCAGGCCAAGGACCCCTTAGCTCAAAGAGAGACGGAGCAGGGACCCCCCACTACATATATTGTATAAAACTGAGTTGAATTTGAGATAAAACTCGAAATATTGTAGGTCTTCTCTAGTTTGTGCTTGCCTGTAGCTGTCAACTCAGCAGCAGATGTACTATGGCTAGGTGCGTTTGTGGCACACTCTGCACTTTCTCTGATAGTGTGTGTCAGAGTCTCTTGCTCGAAAAGTCACAAAATGAGCCATTGTGACTCACAAGTATTTCTGTACACTCTTGAAAGAAAAAAAAAGAACTTAACAAAACTTAACTGATCAATTAATAAATTGTCAGGCCCCCCACAGAAAGTCTGAGGACCCCCCCCCGGGCTTGCAAACCCCTTGTTGAAGACTCAAGCTTTATGCTGTTTGGCTTGTATGAAATCCACTGTGTAAAAGGGTCAAATGCATGTTTGACATGGTACTTATAAATTCAAAGCTCTGTGCAGCCTGATTTCTCATACATTTCATCTTGGATGTGCAGAGACAAGAATCACAAGACTCGCATTAGTTGTGTTTGTACATAGAAGTATAGAGTTTTGATGATAAAAAGAATCTAAAGTTAATCTTTTATTGATTTTTCTGGTGTTTTTGAACACTGCACAAGCCTTTAACTGAATCTAACGCACAGCACTCTGCTCTGCAGGCTGTTTGGCATCTCATGCGCAGATGTCACTGAAAAGCTGGTGAACCAGATCAAAGCGTGGCAGATCGGACAAAGTTGTCAATATGAAGGAGAGAGGTGCTCATACGAGGTCAGAAATATCTCAGTCAACTCATGAATTGTTGAACTACAATAAAATATTTTTTGAAAATAATCCACATTTTCAGCATTAATTGTAAAGAGAATCAGAAAGAAGTCAGCAGAAGGACTATAATCAATAAATGTGAACCATGGACAGTAGACCATAATGCCTTTGGCCATTTGCCTGAAGTAGCATCTGCAACATGGTGTAACAACTAAAATGTGATCAAATTTATATTTATCTTACAAGTGTAGTTGGTGTGTTTTATGAAATTTCTATCTATTTTCTGAAACTGTCACTAAATCCACAGAGTAATACAGACAGATAGTATGTGGGAAAAAAATGTTTCTCCTTCTCCTCATAATACTACTAATGACATTTGCAAGAATTTACCACATATGAACTACAACAACCAAACAGAGCCAAAGAGTCTAACTAGACAGTGCTGATCAAATATGAATGAAAATGCTGTTACTACACAGATTTTTCCCCTTAAATATTTATATTATTTTAGTGTACTGTTTAACTGTAAAATGAGAAAGTTTTGGCCCCAGCCACCGTGTTTAAAAAAACAGTCAAGCAAAACATTTGAGGAAAGAAAAAGGCAATGTAGTAACAGGATCTTGACTGATATTTAATAAGCGCTGTCTTGTTGTGACAGATTGACTGCAAGTTTACAAGCAGCGACTGACATGTTTGACAGCTGGGTTAGAGACTCGTTGGCTCCGACTGATTGTTCTCCAACAGCCGTAGTGAATTCTAGCAAATACCATTAGAAGCACTATAAGGTGGAGGAGGAACAGGATTTATTTCCTCCACAGATCATTGGTCTCATGTACTAGTTTGTGGGTTCAGTGAAAGTTTTAGCAAATTTGACAAAAAATATTTTCTATTAAGGGACCCAACAAAGTTTTAGGATAAATTTGATATCTGATTAAACTTTAGTTGTTACATCATCTTGCAGACCATATTTCAGACATGTGGCCAAAGGCATTAAGCATGTCTGCATATGACACAGTTTTCACAAGATATTAAACAATGAAATATATGAGAAGGAGGTAATGTACATTAGTGCAGTGCTCATCTCTATGAAACACTACTGATTTGTTGTTGTTGTTTTTGTTGTTGTTGTTGTTATTGCCCCCGCTGTGGGCAAGTGGATGCTGGGCAACGGGCTCAGTGCCTGATGCACAGTGTAGAAAACATCCTTTGATCTGACTGAATTTGAAATGCTCTACAGCTTGTGTCAGCAGCTCCATACGTGATCAAAGCCATTCACACGTCTCCAACTACCAAGATAGCCAGCGACCTCCAGTTTCTTCTAGAGCAGTCCACTGTCTGCAAAATGACTGTAAGTGAGCTTCTTTTCTGAATAATTTAACAGTCTGACATTCCTCTTCAGCTCTGCTGGACACACTTTTTTCAACACCACAGGACCTCATTTATTTAAAGGGAAATACCAGATTTTATCATCACAAATGTTTACATTTTAATTAATGATGCAAACATAAAAATGTAAATGTATGGATATTTAACTCAGTGTAAGCATTTTATGTCTCCGATGAAATGTTGAAACAAAAAGATGTACAGTATAATGTGTATAATGTGACACGGTGAGGTTAAATGTTATTTTTCTGACTTTAAAGCTGCTCAAAGGAAAAGTAAAGAGTTCAAAAGGTTAATCAGCTTCAATGTTTGACATGCTGCCTCCCTCCTGGTGCTTCATGGAAAATCCTCTGATGTTTCTGATGTGCAGGGAGAGGCAGTGTCTGAGTTCTCCAAAGATCCAGCTGATAACAGCACAAATTTCTGCAGCCTCCAGAACCTGATGGACGGTAAATATTTCATCTGATTCCACAAGGGTGGATTTTGTTGCATCTTCTCATGTTTAATATATTCATTTATCAATCTGTGTCAGTTTTTTAACCCACAAGAAACCATTAAGTTAAAATTAAAGACCAGTTTCCTTACCTCTACAGGTCTCTAATCTACTGGAAAAAAATATCTATGAAAAATTGGATGAATTCCTCACAACTGTGTAAAAAGCATTATGAGTTTCGAGCTATTAGGACAACCCTGTTTGCATTCATGGAGGAAATAACAAATGCAATAGGGTATCAACCCCTCCATTAAGCAGCTATAGAGAAAAGAGACCAGTATGTCCAAATAAATAACTAATTCAAATCACAACTACTGAGGGTTACTTGTGGGGTTTCCCAGGGCTTAGTTTTTGGACCACTGCTTACTTTGTACATAAATTATGTACGTTGTATTATATGCAGACGATGATACAAATTTATTTTGTTGTGGTAAGAACTTAGAACAACTTTTGGATACAGTGGGAAAAGAACTGAAAGTGCTTAAGAGTTGATCCCACCAAACTTACACTAAAATGAAATAAAACAAAATGTATAATTTTGGGGAGTAGTTTATGATAATGATTATACTTGTGCTTTCTTGTCTGCTTAGGAAGTGACCTGGTCAGTGCTGAGGGATACAAGCAGTTCAGCAACAAGTGGATCTGTCCTGGGTTTGATACTGCCAACTGCACCTTATCTTAGGTGGAGATCCCCCATCTTCATGTAGGGAATCATTTTAAGACTTGTGAGAAAACCAGTTTTTAACAATGTATTTATCTTTCTACTTTATCTCTTTATGCATAATTGAGAATCGTGTCAATAATATACATTTATAATTGTAGTTTAAAGTTTTTTTGAAAAATCAGATTTTTTTTACACCAGTTTTACATGAATGCAATGATATGAAACTGCAGGATGTTTAAACATTGTATAAATGTCTTTTTACGAAGAAAAGAATCAAAGAAAAACAAATAGGCCTAATACAACTATAACACCCTTAATACAAGCATTTTTTGTGGCTTCTAATCATGAACATGAAAATAAGTTTTACCTTTGATTTAAATATCATCTTGCTGTTTTGTAATAAATATGAGGCAAAAAGTAACACACAGTCCATGCTACATCGTATAAATGGTACCATATACACTGATCAGTCACAACATTATAACCACTGACAGTTGAAGAGAAAAACATTGATCATCGTGTTTCAATTCAATGTTCATCTGGCAAACCTTGGGTCCTGGCATTCATGTGGATGCTACCTAACATGCTCCACCCACCAAAACATTATTACAAACCAAGCAGTGGTAGAGTTTGTGAGTGAGCTGCAGTTGCAGGAAGTGTTTTGCTTGTAAAAACCTGCTCTGAAACAATAACCTGGTGCAAACGCAGCAGGTACCAAAAATCAGTCAGGTAATCCAATGTAATGTCTGTGGGTCATAAAGTTCGGTGAAAAGCCTCATTAAAAATGTCCATATAAAATCTTACCTTAAAACAGCAACACAAAAATACCCTCAGGGTGATTCTGAAATTGTTTCCGAGAAACATCATAATGAAATTAACCATTAAGGTGAAGAACAATGACTCTTAAACAACAGACTTAACTTAAACTCCCTCATAGTGAAGCTGCTAAGAAATCAATCCAAGAAAACTGGTTGAAATTGACAATTTTATGGTGTTTAACATTTGCACAGTTATTTACATATACATGCAAGCAAACTAAATATACCCCAGCTGATCGATTAAATTCAAGCCCAAAAATCATGACTTGATATTTTTTTAAAAAAGAAAAACAATGTAAACAAAGCAGAAAGTAACTTCAATCTTCACACAAGTCTTAAAAATGAGCTCCATATTTATTTGATAGTTTTATCAAATCCTCACAGAAGGTATTCCGTGATCTCTGTAGAAAAGTAAAACACATAAGCAACAGTTTGCAGTTTCTCAAGTGCCAGCTCTTTCGGGGTGAGTCATTTGAGATGTCAGGCCTTTTTTTAGCTTGACCTGGTTGAAATAATCCTCACAAATGTTGCGGGCCCGCGCCTCACCGCTCTGTCCATTCAAGGCCTTGTTTTTCTGTGTTTGGGGACCAATCAACACATGAAAAAGACTGAGGTCTCCGGCAGAAAGTCGCTAACAGTTGAGGGATTGTCTGCAGCTCACTGCGTTTTACTGCCTGGTTGTGCTTCTGGCGCAGTGTCAAATTCAGTCAGGCAGCAGAGGAGCAGCATCTGGGTGTATCTGGTAGCAAACGCTGAGGAGGGAAGATATGCAGAGGTCAGTTACAGCTAATAATCCAGGATGATTAATGTTGTATTTTGACAGTGATGGCAGATGATGTGGGACAGATATTGAGCAAACATGATCAGAGAGCCCATGATAAACATAATACTTCAAAATACTTACTTTTGTAACCTTATCATCATATGATCGGCTCAACAAGCAAGTCAATCATTAAAAAAACCACCCTGTTGCACAGAACCTTTTGCACGTGGATATTTGAGCCAAAAGTTTACCGTTAAACTTGTGTATAAACTTGGGCCTCCTCTCCTCTGGCAGGTAAATGGCCACATAGTAGACCGGCACCCCAGACAGCGCAATGGCAATTCCTATAAGAGAGTTGATGGTGTCTGCGTACAGAGGGACGATGACTAAGAACAGGCTACACAGACAGTAGACGAAGGGGAAGAACAAGCTCAACTGTAGAGAGAAAAAGAAAGAAATCTGGTTTGTTTCTAAACTCATGTATGAGCATCTTCTAATGACTCAAGCAAATACAAATACGAAAACTTCATAAGAATAGGCTCGGCAAGAAAGACCCACTAACTTCTCTGTTTAGTGTCTCTTTCTTTATACAACACAAAAAGGTCACTGAGAGGACAGAGAGGAGCTTCCTCCCTGTTAGGTCCTCTGCTCTATAATAATAATAATAATAATAATAATAATAATAATAATAATAATAATAATAATAATAATAATAATAATAATAATAAAAAAAACATCAATTATAATAGTAATAATAATAATAATAATAATAATAATAATAATAATAATAATAATAATAAATTTAATAATATTTTAAATTTTATTTTTAATATATTTTTTACATTTTATATACTAAAACATTATGCAGCCTACCTACGCGCTGGCCTAAAATCTATATTTTAACCTCTTAGTTCTTTTAGTACATATGTTTAGATACATACTTACATATTTCTTAGTTTCTATCTGGTTCAAAGTGACATTATTATAAAGATGAATGCTACTAACAATACTTTAATTACCCATAGGAACTGTCGTATTGTGTATTTATGCACTTATGCACTATGTGCCATATGCATGTAAATATAGTCACTATGATCTGAACAATGAAATAATCAGCACCTTCACAGGCCTGTGTCTGTTTGGCTGTGTGATACGCAGGTAGATGAGGCCGGCCACAGACAGACCCACATACAGCCAGTAACTGAAGCTGAAATAATTGATGAGCTGGAACACGTCCTCCACACACAGGAAGATCAGACCCATTAATCCCTTCAGAATATGAAGAAAGATACTGTGTTAATGCTCCAGTTTGTGACTGAGGAATCTGACGTCCATTTGTATTAAGTTATATTAAGAGTAAAAGAAATGGTCCTCACATTGAACAACAGTGCAGGTATGGGTGTGTAGCGCTGCAGGTGAATCAGACTCAGACTGTCAGGCAGGTGGCCCTCCCTGGCTCCCACGAAAAACAACCTGCATGATCAACAAAGTTGGAAAGATAATGACGAAACCCTCGTCACAATATGAGCCCAAAGTCAGTGCCTGTTCAGCGCTTCCTGATTACCGTGAGGCAGCGATGATAGAAGCATTGAGTCCTCCATAGCAAGACATGGCCACTGAAATAGGGATGATCCAGTTGAATGGCCCCAGGACGGCATTTCCAAATGTCTGTGGGGTTGGATTAACATGCTTTATTACAGTTTCTGAAGACAAATTGCAAAATGTTTTGTATCAACCATTTCAGGACTGCATTTTGCTGCAGACTGAATATTCTCTCTCAGGTGACTGTTGGTGTCTTACCACAGCGACAGCGTCACTGGCCAGCAGTGACGGTATGTCCAGAACCACATAGTACGCCACGTTGGTCAGCAGGTAGATGATGGTCACTATGGGCATGGAAATGGCGATGGCCAGGGGCAGATTCCTACAACAACATACAGTAACTTGTGACTCACTGAAGATCTGTAGTAAACAGAGTCACATCATAACATCATTCTACTGAAACTTTACTGAAAAGTTGTGACTGAAATCTCCACATTTCCTCTCCCATTTCCCTTTGTACAGTTAAAAGATTTTACAGGTGATGGCTCGGTTGTCAAATGATAATGGGATCTGCCAAATTTCACCTGAACAAAACAAACAACAACTATGTCTTAAAGGAAATTTGAAAAGACTGCAATGACTAATATTTTGGCCACTTGGAGGCAGCAAAAACATGCTGCAAACACAAAACTGACATCACCTCTTAAGTTTATATGACTAGTGTGTCAGCAATCAGTTACTTACTATTTAAACAACAACAGCAGCAACATTAGTAATGATTTGTAGTTGTGTGTGTGACCTCCAGACAATGTAAGTCAAGTATTCACTCTTTTTTAGGTTTGTATTAGCTTAATTTGTCAGCCCTGGAGGTTGCAGCTTGGTGGAGACCAAAAAACAGAGGTATGGAAAAATGTAGTTCCTCAAATGGCCACTTGGGTAAATCCATATCCATAGACCCCATGTTAAAAATGCCCAACTTTAACAGAAATAAACATGTTATAAAGACACAACCCAAACAGGTTATGTCTTTATAACCCTTTAATTTCCTCACTAAGAAAAAAGCATTGGTAGAGGCCTATATTTAAAGAAGATTTAAAGAAAGCATTTTGTTTTCTTCCAAACAGTTGAAGGTAAAACAGAAAGAAAAAAGAAAAAGAAAAAAAAAGATCAAAATTACAAATTATTTATTGTTATAATGCTTATAATATGTTAGTTTACCAACATGTAGTGATTTGTTACCATGGAATTAGAAGTTTTACAAGTACTAATAACATTTCCATTTATTTATATAATGGTGGAAAGTCATACTGACATAGTTTTAAAAAATCAAATATACAATAGAATAACATTAGAAAATATTCATCTTTTTATTTCATTATATATATATATATATATATATATATATATATATATATATATGATTTATTTTTTCTTAGCATCACTGTGTCTGGCTCTTAAACTGCTAAATGTTACACTATGTTTAACAGCCAACTGCTACCTTTTTTTTTTTAAATATATTTTTTGGGCTTTACAGGCCTTTAATGGATAGGACAGAGTAACTGTGTAAGGGAGAGAGAGAGAGGAGACAATATGCAGCAAAGGGCCAAGGTTGGAGTTGAACCTGCAGCCATTGCAGCGAGGACACAGCCTCTGTACATGGGGTGCTGCTCTACAGACTGAGCTACTGGGCGCCCCTACTGCTTCCTTTTTGTCTGGAAACAACCTTTTGGGCAGGGAATGAGCTAAAAATCTTCCATAGAGCTGAGGATAACTGTAAAATCAAGGTAATTCTCTGTTTTTTCTCTGTTAATCACACATTTGCCATTTACTCCATTCTTGATGTAAAGATATTGATTATAGCAGCTTTAAATAAAGCATAAAAAAATGTCTTTGTAAATGTTTCTGTAATTTGAGACACAGATACTACAGAGTAAGATTAAGGCTTTGTAAGAGTCAGGAGTAAAAGTAAGACAAGTCTCTGAGTGAGTGTGTGTCTTTGTGAATGTGTGTTTTACCTCTCTGGATTCTGAATCTCCTCAGTGACAAAGTTGAGCGTATCCCAGCCGGAGTAGGAGAACAGAGCAGAGTAAAGGGCCAAAGCAATGGATCCGGGATCTGTGGAGGAGCCCTCGAATGGACTCTCGAAGCTCTTTGTTTCTCCTGCACAAGGTGACGTTTAAAGCACATATTTATCTTGTATGTATGATGTATGCATGCTTGGATTTAATCTTACCAATAGTTATTTTCATTATTCCTATAATGATGATGAGGCATAGCGCCATGAGTTTTGTGTACGTGAAAATGTCCTGGACCAGAGTCCCCCACTTCACATAGGCACAGTTAATGAAGATGAGCATACCTGCAAAAAAAAAAAAAAAAAACCAGATAAATTGGACAATGAATGAACAAACAAGGCCCAACACAGCTTTTGCTACAACTTCTGATTTCTTCATTGGTTGCATTTGCAAAGATAAATAATTCAGGAAACAATATTAAACCGTGTTGGTCAGTTTGTTAAACTTGTTTTGTAAGATTTGAATTTTGAAAGCTTTATAGCTAGTAGAGACCTGCCATCTCTCAGCCCCATGCCTGAGATCGCTGACCATCTCCTCCGTGTCACGTGGGCCACAGTCTTTATGAGGGTGAGGGAACAGAAGCACTAGGGCGACTCATGACGTTGTTGCTCTCTCACCTAAATACCACCTCTGCTAACCACAATCTTCACAGCACAAAGCCAGGCTATAAACCACTGTGGTATTTTTATTTCTTTTTTTAGATCTGGCAGTCTAACTATAGATGATGCCGGTTCCACACAGGATTACTGAGTGGTGCTGGCATGAATGGATAGCTAAACCCCTCCACCACTTGTTTTGAGACTTATCATCCTTAATAGATCCAACTAAAGCCTCTCTTCCTGTTTAATAATATTTATACTGACAAATGCATGGTGTTTCCTGTGACTGCTTCACATTAACAGTAATTTATTTGTTTAGTATGTAGGACTTAGGGGCATATATCAGCAGAAAGTAAAGATACTTTAACAAGTGTATTTTCTTTAGTTTCTAAGTATCTGATAATAAGAATTTTTATTTTTTGTCGCTTTAGAATGAGCTGTCTATATCTACATCTGTTGGAAAAACAAAACAACTGATTATTTTTTAAAACATGGAAACGTTAAATGTGAAATGTTTTTTTGGAGATGAAGAGACGTCTGCGGTGGCATTACTGCTTCCTGTAGTAGATCGAATTTCTGTATAATTTTTTTATTGTTGTTTTCTCTTTAAAGAAAATATGTTAAAAAGAGACAAACGGTACTGGAGAAACACTGAGGTGTGGAATATGGAATGACCTTATTCAGTGTTTTTACTGATTTCAGTCACGTGGTCCATTTGTTTCAGAGAGAAAACTATCATTACACATGGTTTTGGCTCCTGACAAAAACCTGAACGATGAACGTTTCATATCAGGAGTTTGCTCTTGAGGGTGTTTTAGCTGGTTGCAACTTGTAGTCCGTCCTGCTGGATACCTCTACATCTAAGTTTTTTCCTGCCTGTATTTTTCTGCAATTGCTTGCAAACTTCCAAGTTTCATAGTAGACCATGTACATTTCTAAGTCTTATCCTTGTAATCAGGTTTTCTGGGTGATGATAAACAATAGACAGACATATGAGTGTTTCTTACACAGGCAGGCTGCAGCAATAAGCCGGACAGCATCGTACGGCGGTTGGCATGTAGGGTAGAAAGACTCCACCAGGTAGTTGGCAAAGGTCAGGGAAATCACTGCCTGGCTGGCTGGTTCAATCAGCAGGATAGATGTCCACAGGCGGATGAAAGCAAGGAAGCCTCCAAAAGACTCAAGGATGTAGGCGTAGCTGGCTCCAGATTTGGTGATGGTGGTGCCGAGCTCTGCGTAGCACAAAGCCCCAAACACTGAAAAGATGCCTCCAACAGCCCAAATCACTAATGACAACCCATAAGAGGAACTGTACAGGAGTACGCCCTTAGGAGAGATAAAGATCCCAGAGCCGATCATGTTGCCAACAATGAGGCAGATTCCATTAATGAGGGAGATTTCTCTCTTCATCTGCATTTTCTCTTCTTTCCCATTGTTCGGGGCCTTTAAATCCTCGTCAGATGGAGCCCGTGAACTCGGGCATATTGTCTGTGACATGACCCCCATCTTCTGCCTTAGAGCCTCCATTAGTCCAGTGCTGGTGCAGAGATGAAATCAAATTTAACAGTCAGAACATGTAAATCTGACATGATTTTGAAAATATACTATTCCTTTATTGTCTAACCACACATTTCAAACCTTAAGTATAAGAACCAAGAAGCTTCCAATGTCCAGTATAAAAGAAAAGGTAAAATCTCCCAGTAAGGATCCTGCAAACAACAATTTTCCTTTTTTCATAGTCCTCTCTTTATACATCCAGAGGACAGGAAGCAAAAATACTTAAGACGTCTTCATTTAGGACACCAAGGCAAATGTGTAAAAAGTGAACTTACTCTGTTTGCTTACTTTTAGAAGATCAACAGGTTGGCTATATCTGTTCCTCTGAACATGTAAAGTCTTCCTTAGGTCAGTGCGTCTCATCTGAACCTGGCAGTTACACATCAGTGAGTTCACATCTGAGAGGCAGCAACAGGACGGTCGATGTTGCAATCCCTACAGCCCAACAAAACCCCAACGGGTGTTTTTCCAGTGCCAGACGAACCGCACTCTCGTGTTTGCCCCCTGTGCTATTTTCAGAGATGAGCAGACCTCGTCCCTGCCCCCTGGCAGGGGAGCCAAACTGCTTCTGTGTCAGGATACAGTCAGCAGATTACATGATACAGAACATATTGTGACGTAGACTGTCATTAAAGAATATCTGTTGTAACTGAACCAACAACTGCTTCTCTGTCAGTCAGGCAGGTTTCTACACACATGTATGAGAACGTAGGCCTCTGGGCACAAACATGAAAAAGTCAGGGACAAGAAAATAGACTGGCGGTCACAAATTACGCTGTACGTTTCTTTGAGGATGTTTTGCATCAGTGGCGATTTTACATCTTTAATGGTTGTTTTTATATGACTTTGCAGCAGAGTTAGTTTGTATTTTTTTATTAGAGCTTTATTTGTATTCTATTTCCAATTCTTCTTTACAATCCAGTTAAGGTTAAGTTAGCTTCCAAGTGCATTTCAGTTTAGTTTTTAATGTTTAACAAGGTTTAAATAAAGAAGAGTTATTATTAGTTTCAGTATCAGCTTAAAGATCCAGTGTGTAAGGTAAGGGGGGTTTGGTGGCATCTAGCTGTGAGGATTGTAGATTGCAGCAAGCTGAGACACCTTCAGGGTACATTTCCTTCAGTGTTAATTGTTTAGGGGGTATCCCAGAGGAGGCCATCGCTCGACTGCTGCGGATGAGTACCATTAATAACCAACACTGTACTGTATCCCTGTTTCATTGCTTTCAAATGTATCGAAAAGTGGAAAAGGTAATGTCAGTGTTGTGTTGGTGAAATCACCACTGATTTTTTTTCTGAAAGAAAAATGTTATCTTGTCAGAGAAATACTCACAATAAACACAATATATACAGTCATAGTGAAGTATATATCATGGAAGAAGTCAAAGTATAGAATATTGTAGAAAGTCAGATGACAGTAAATAATAATGATAATAATAACATATTAAAATCATAAAATGTCATGACAAGTAAAATAAAAATATAGTATAGTATAATTTGTCATAAAAACTCAGAGCATTCTATGTCATACTATGCTTTTTATGCCATTTTAAAGAACATACTAAAGTATGACCTTTTTATGCTAGTTTGGATGACATACCATAGAATAACTTTTTTGAACTATTTTGAACACACTATGGTATGACTATTTTGTGTTATTTTGGAGGCATGCTATAGTATGACTTCTGGTTTTACTTTGTCATGATAGTTTGACTTTTTTACGATATTGTGGACAATAGGGGTGTGCAATATCGTATCTTTCACGATAATTCCAGGATAATTTTTCATCCCGTGGCAAAATGAATATCGCGATATTATGAGTTGGCAGCGTAATGACGTCATGCCGTTACGCTGCGGACATGGGCGGAGACCGCGCGAAATATTCAAACAGGAGGAGGACGCCGACCATGACGCCGACGTGTTGGTTTGAATGTGGAAGCGGGAGATAAACCGAGAGGCGAAAGAAATCAAGAAAGGACTCATCGAGCCGTAGCCAGAGTGAACGGGACAGAGTACATTTGGACACTTTTGTTGTTGGACTCATCTGCGGGGTTTGATCGAGAGGACAGGGTGTGGAGCTCTGCCGGAGAAACATGCTGTGGAGAGACACGTCCACGCTGAGGAGGGGAAAGTGAGGCTGGTGGATGTCAAACGCTCTGGTTTGTTTGTCCTGGAGTGTTTGTCCCGTCAACAGATAGAAAATGCGCTGTAAGTTGAGTTTTTAGGGTGGGGGCTATGGACTGTGACTTGTGAGAGCCCCAGCTGAGGGGGGAGTTGATGGAGCCTGGACTTTTCAAACGCTGCAGAAGTGTTGCAGACTGTTTTCGGATGTCGAGATTTGACAGGGAGACTAGGGAAAAAGCTGTGACGAAAACTGTCATGTTTCCTTTTGACCCGGAGTACCTGCCCGACGGGGTGTTTTTGAATCATGTTCCCTTTCCAGTGAGTTCCCAAGCCCCTGCAGTGCGCTAACTGTTGGGAGTTTGGACATGAAGTGACACTAAATCGTGTGGTAAATGTGGAGGACATAATTGTGACGGAGGCTGTGTGACTGGATCAGAGTGTGTCCTTTTGTAGAGACATAGGAGGCTACCTGTCCACAGAGAGTGAGGGAGACAGACACTGTCAGGGATATTGGTGTTGGTGGGACCAGCGATGGTGTGGTGGACGGGTCCGTTTCAAACAGACATGGAGGAGACAGACGGCAGCCTGGCTGTCCCGCTGGATGTGTGTGGCGGCTGATAATGGGACAAACTTTGTGAAAGCTCTTCAGATGAACGACTGGACGAGACCTGCACGCTTTGGTCATCGTCTTCACATTGCCAACGGTATGTTTCCTTACTATAATAATTAATTATAATAATTAATTTAGATACACAGTAGCGTAAGCATTTAATAATTGTTTGTTGGTGTTGCCTGGAGACAGCTGGCGCAGTTTTATGACGTCACGTGGACGTCAGCAAACAGCTCAATCCACTGTTTATAACATTATTATGATGATAATAATAATAATAATAATAAGTAACATTTGACTCTCGGTCTCATAATTTTTGCTTGTCATCTCAAGATACTAAGAAACTGAAACTTTGTCAAAATTATTACAGGGCAGTATTTCATAACATTTCATATCATAACATTATGAGATACTAGTACTCATACTACTACTATATTTTAAATACTACTAGTATTTAAAATATTAACAATTGTGAAATCAGAGTAATGTCTAGTTAGATGTTGGAATTTAAAAAAAAAAAATCATATTATCTCTTTGTTAAGATATTGATATTTAATACTGTATTAAGAATGTGATTTCCTGTCTTCTTTATCTTTTTGTCTCTCTCTCTCTGCCTACAAAGAGAAGCGTGAAGGATGCCTGAACTGACGGTGGAGTCGGAGTGTGCAAAAAGATTGTGAGTTTTTTTTTCTCACAGTTGGAAGAGGCAGTGGGCACATCAGGATGCTGGATATTGTTTTTACTGGACATTTCAAACTGTTATGTTTTTGTGTCCACCACTAATTACAGTAATGCACAGAAGTTCTGCGGGAAATCGTATTTACGAATCTTACAATGCACTTTTGTGGTGGTTTGTATTATTTTGCTGTAATATTTGATACATAATCTCTGAATCTCAATCTGAGATACTGATAACCAACTACAGAAATAAAAGATGTTTGTTTTAACTATATTTGTTGAAGGCAAATGATTACATTCATGCTGGCATGCCGAACTTGTATGCTCGTTGAATTCAAACTACAACATACTACAGTAAGACTTTTTTCATGCTGTTGAAGACGATATAGTATACTTTGACTTTTTTGTGCAATTTTGGAAAACATAGCCTATTAAAGTGAGATTTTTCAATTATATTTTTGACCACAAACTATAATATGACTTTTGTGATATTTTGGACATCATACTATAGTATGACTATTTCAGAAGAAAACCTATAGACGTTTGCATAGTATTTATTTTGGATGAAATACTATTGCATATGTTTTTCATGATATTTTGAAGGACTGCATCTCTAGTATGACTTTTTTGTGCTATTTTTGAACAAATACTACGGTATTACTTTTTTTAATGCTATTTTGTATGACATACTATAATATAACTATTTTTGTGCCATTTGGATGACATAGTATAGTATGACTTTGTTGTGCTATTTTGGACGACATAATTTATCATGAATTTTTGGTGATATTTTGGATGACATGCTATAGTATGTTTTTTTTTGGTGATGAAGGCATGCTGCAGTTTGACGTTTTAGTGCTATTTTGGGCAATGTACCTAAGTGTCACTTTGTCTATGATGTTTTGGTCAACAGACCAAAGTATGATGTTTTGGTGATATTTTGGATGACATATTATAGTATCCGTTTTTGGTGACTTTTGGACAACATGCCATAGTACAACTTTTTTATGTTATTTTGAACATGCTGTAGTATGAATTTAGTGATATTTTGGATGACATACTATAGCATGAGTTTTTGGTGACATTTTGGATGACATGCCATAGTGTGAGTTTTTGGAGATATTTTGTACAACATAGCACGACTTTTTGGTGATATTTTGGACAACATATTGCATGACTTTTTGGTGATGTTTGGATGACATACTATAGTATGAGTTTTTTGTGACATTTTGGATGACATGCCATAGAATGACTTTTTGGTGAAATTTTGGGCGACATGCGATGGTATTCATTTTTTATGATATTTGGACAACATACTATAATATGATTTTTCTCTTCTATTTTGGACGACATACTAAAGTGTTAATTTTTTTTATGACTTTTAGTACGATCTTACTAAAGTATGACTTTTTCATTCAATCATACTTCATATGATTATTATGATACTATGGACGAAATAATAATAGTATGACTTTTTTGTGCTATTTTGAAAGACATACCATAGTAGGATGTTTTTTGTGTTATTTTGAACAACATGCTATAGTATGACTTAGTGGCGGTATTTTGGACAACATATAATGAGTTTTTGGTGATATCTTGATTGACATAGTATATTATGATTTTTTATGACATGTTTGACGGCATAATAATAGTATGACTTTACAATTTCGGACAACATACCAAAGTGTTACTTTTTTATGATATTTTGGAGGACATACCAAAGTATGAGTTTTTGTGATATTTTGGATGGCATATAGTATGACTTTTTGGTGACATTTTAGTCAACATGTTATAGTATGACTTTTGGTGATATCTTGATCGACAAAGTATTGTATGATTTTTTATGGTATTTTGGAGGACATACCAAAGTATGACTTTTTGTGATATTTTGGATGACATAGTGTGATTTTTTTTTGATATTTTGGAGGACATACCAAAGTTTTTGTAATAACTTGGATGACATATAGTATGACTTTGGTGACATTTTGGACAACATACTGTAGTATGATTTTTCATGAAATTTTGGAGGACATATCAAAGTGTTTCTTTTTGATGATATTTTGGAGGACATACCAAAGTGTGACTTTTTGTGATATTTGCACGACATATAGTATGACGATGATATTTTGGAAGAAATATAGTATGGCTTTTTGTGATATTTCGAACAACATACTATAGTTTGACTTTTTGGTGATATTTTGGATGACATATAGCATGCCTTTTTGGTGATATTTTGGACGACATATAGTATGCCTTTTTGGTGATATTTTGGACAACATGCTATAGTATGCCTTTGTGGTGACGTTTTGGACGATATGCTATAGTGTGACTTTTTAGTGATATCTTGATCGACATACTATAGTATGATGTTTTATGATATTTTGGAGGACATACCAAAGTATGAGTTTTTGTGATATTTTGGATGACATATAGTATGACGTTTTGGTGACATTTTAGTCGACATGTTATAGTATGACTTTTTAGTGACATTTTGGACGACGTGAGAGTATGACTTTTTGGTGACATTTTGGATGAAGTGCTGTAGTATGACTTTTTTGTGATGTTTTGATAATATTTTGGTTAACATGCTAAAGTATTATTTTTTTGATCTTTGCCAAGGAAGACCTGTTTTCTAAATGATATTATTAATTCTAGACACCTTGACTTTGGGCTTTAGCCAGGTCTCTGTATGGAGCATATGAATGCCTCAGCTAGGCAAGACCATGCGGTCAAAGTGGCGGTGTTGGTGATTCTTATAAATGGTGACATTTATAAGAAGCACTTCAAATGCAGTCTATTTTCCATTACCAATTTAATTAATCTTTGAGGCATTGACATTTTAAATCTGTGGCACAAATCCAGTATTGCTGTTATTGTCCTCCCAAACCAAATCCATGCTTAAGTGAATTTTCTGAATTTTTATTTTCTGTTACTTCTGTTTCTGTTACTAAACTTATGACAGTATTGTTATTACTGGTTATTTCTACATCCATATAAATGATCTCTCTAATCCCACAACTGTTGAATTAAAAGTCCGTCTAGAAAATTTAGATCTCACTCAGAAAATCAATGAGCCTACTCATCACCGGAGTAATACCCTTGACCTGGTGATGTCCAAAGACTGTGACATTATTAATGTCTTGGTGACTGGTTTGACTGTATTTGACCATTTCAGGGTTTGTTTTGATGCATGCTTGCCAGAAAAAAAAGCACAGATAAAGTTACCATTCAAATGTGATTTATTGATTCTGAAGCACAACGAAAATTTACAGAATTGGCGAGGCAATATCTACCTGATATAAATGGGAGAGAAAACAGCGGAAATCTGGTCTAGCAGTCCATTACAGTATTTACAAGGAGAACATAGCCTCATTTAACACTGCTATACACTCTTCTAGAAGAGCCTACTTCTCCAAGGTGATAACAGACGATGGTGGCAACTCAAAAATACTATTCACTACTGTAATTTGGCTTTTTAATCATAGGTTACACAATGGCCTTCTGGGTCAGGCCTCTCCTAAAAAATGTGAGGTATTTGCCCAATTTTGAAATGATTGCATGTTTTCTATTAGAGCAGACATTCTCAGAAATCCTCAAAAAGAAAAACAAATGACATCAGATGCCCATCATAGATATTCAGTGAACAAAAGTATTTAATGTCTGAAAACGAGGAGAATTAAATTCTCATGATAAACATATATATATATATATATATATAGACACACAGACACACAGACACACACACACACACATGCAACAAACACCGGGACAGGACAAAGAAACACATCAATAGAGAAAAATGAAAACAGCCGCAGCAGTGCATTTACATTGATTTGAAACAACTTGTAGTTTTCAGCATTTTTTTCGTTTCTGTCAAAATTTGATGTTTTTCAACATGCTAAACTATGATGTTTTTGGCCTTTGTTTCAACATTTTATACTACATAATATACTATGGTGATTTTGCCCTTTTTTGACATACTATGTAATGAGGTTTTGGCCTTTTATGGACATTGTACACTATGAAGTGTCTACAAGCTATGATATGTCATTCTCAGCAATTTTTTAGTGTGTCAAAGTTTGACGTTTTCCAATATACTTTACTATGCCGTTTTCTGCCGTTTTTTTGACATGTTAAATTGTGACATTTTTGGCATTTTTTTCCACTTTTTTCCACTATGACGCGTCTCTAAAAGATATAATAGGTCATTGTCAGCCATTTAGTACACATACAAATATTTTGGAGCACATACCAAAGTTGGACAATGTTTTTCAACATGTTAAATTATGACATTTTTGGCATTTTTTTCTACATTGTATGCTATGACGCTTCTCTACAACGTTTTTTAAATTTTTTTTAGCCATTTTCATGACATATCAAAAATTGACGTTTCGACATACTATAATATTGCGTTTTTGTCCTTTTTTTTACACACTGTATAATATGACTTCTCTACAAGCTATAATATTTTTCAACATATTGCCTTTTTGGCTATTTCTATGCTATATTATGATGTTATTGGCCTTTTTGGCCTTTATTTCTATGTTGTATACTATGACATGTCTCTACAAGCCATAATATGTCATTTTCAGCCATTTTTATGACGTCAAAAATTGACATTTTTGGTAGTTTGATACGATTGCCTCTTTGGCCATATTTTCGTCATGCTAAAGTATGATGTTTTTGGCTGTTTTTGGCCTTTTATTTCCACTTTATATACTATGACATGTCATAATGAGCTATAATATGTTGTTTTTAGCCATTTTTATGACATGCAAAAATTTTTCAACATACTATGGCATTTTTGGCAATTTTTTGGACAAGCTAAATTAGGATGTTTTTGGCCTTTTCTTGGCCTTCATTTCCACTTTATATACTATTACACATCTTTTTTTTATCACAACTTTTATCAACAAACTATACTATAGCCATTTTGGCCATTTTTTTGACAAGCTAAATTATGATGTTTTTGGCCTTTGTTTCAACTTTATATACTCTTACAGGTCTATACAAGCCTTTAATATGCCGTTTACAGCCATTCATATCATGTCAAAATTTGACATTTTTTGACAGACTATACTATTACCTTTTTCGGCCATTTTGATGTCATGCTAAATATTGATGTTTTGATGTTTGACGTGTTCGACAAACTATACTAAAGCCTGTTTGGCCATTTTTTGACATGCTAAATGTTTTTGGCCTTTTTTGGGCTTTTATTTCCACTTTATATACTATTACAAATCTCGACAAGCTATAATATGACGTTTTTAGCCATTTTAATCACGTCAAAATTTGACATTTTACAAAATATTATACTATTGCCTTTTTGGCAATTTTTTTCTCGACATGCTAAATTTGAATGTTTTGGACCTTTAGTTCCACTTTATTACACATCTCTGCAAGCTATAATGTAGTTTGTACTTATAGATTGTAGAGGAGTGTCATAGTATACAAAGTGGAAATCAAGGCCAAAAAGGTCATAATTTAGCATGTTGAAAAAATGGCCAAAAATCGCATCCTATACTGTGGTGAAAAAGGTCAAATTTTGACACGGCCCAAATATGGCTGAAAATGACATATTTTAGCTTGTAGAGATGCGTCATTGTATATATATTGGAAACGAGAGCCGAAAAGGCCAAAAATTGCATAATTTAGCATGTTGAAAAAATGGCCAAAAGTGGCATACTATACTATGGCGAAAAATGTCAAATTTTGACCGATCCCAAAAATGGCTGAAAATGGCATAGTATTGCTTGTAGAGAAGCGTCATAGTATACAAAGTGGAAATGAAGGGCAAAACAGGCCAAAAACGTCATAATTTAGCATGTTTAAAAAATGGCCGAAAATCGCATACTACACTGTGGCCATAAATGTCGAATTTTGACCGTCTCAAACATGGCTGAAGATGACATATAATAGCTTGTAGAGACCCGTCATAGTATACAAAGTGGAAACAAAAGCCAATTTAGCATGCTGAAAAAGTGGCCAAAAGTGGCATACTATACTATGGCGACAAATGTCAAATTGTGACCCGTCTCAAAAATGGCTGAAAATGACATATTATAGCTTGTAAAGACACACAGGCCAAAAAAGGCCAAAAACGTTTCAAGCCTGTTTAAAAGAATGGCCAAAAATCGCATACTATACCATGGTGAAAAATGTCAAATTTTGACCCGTCCCACATAGTATAGCTTGTAGAGATGCGTGATAGTATATAAATTGGAAACAAAGGCCAAAAAAGGCCAAAAACATCATAATTTAGCATGTTGAAAAAATGGGCAAAAATCGCATACTGTACTATGGGGAAAAAGGTCAAATTTTAGACCCGTCCCAAAAATGTCATATATTATAATTTTAAAAAAATACATATATTATACATATATGTCATAAAATTACATATTATATCTTGTAGAGACGCTTCATAGTATTGTGAGTAATTTTTAGGCAAGTTTGATTTCTGTCATAGCAACAGCTGAACATCCTGTGTATAAGATTTTAAGGTGTGGTGATTGCACTTTTGAGATGTCCCCACCTGGTGGTGTTCATCACTTTTTGGTTATTTGTTTGCCTAAAGGGGTACTGTTTCATCAATCAGGCTGGTGTTTTATTGTTTTATTGTTTTATTGTTAATGTGGAATGTTCATTAAGATCTTGTTCCTTGTGTTGGTAGAGGAAGATGACCAGATGTTTAAGTCAGTCTGAGCTGCATTGTCAACAAAAAACTACAGTGTGTCTTCTCTCCATGAGCTCATATATTAAAGGTTTTTGATTCATCACACCACCGTGCAATTCTGATGTTTATGGAAGAAATTTCTCTCACATTATACAAATGGTGTGACAAATGGTTTGAAGTGCGACAAATGGTTCAAAGTTTCCCTCACCCGGATGCGGGTCACCGGGCCCCCTCCTGGAGCCAGGCCTGGGGGCGGGGTTCGATGGGGAGCGCCTGGTGGCTGGGCCTTTACCCATTGGGCCCGGCCGGGCACAACCTAAAGAGGCAACGTGGGACCTCCTTCCCGTGGGCTCACCATCCATAGGAGGGGCCAAAGGGGTCGGGTACTGTGTGAGTTGGGCAGCAGCCAAAGGCAGGGACCTTGGCGGTCCAATCCTTGGCTGCAGAAGCTAGCTCTGGGGACGTGGAATGTCACCTCTCTGGTGGGGAAGGAGCCTGAGCTGGTGCACGAGGTTGAAAAGTTCTGACTAGATATAGTCGGCTTCACTTCGACACATGACATGGGTTCTGGAACCAGTCTTCTTGAGAGGGGTTGGACTCTCTTCCATTCCTGAGTTGCCACTGGTGAGAGGCACCGGGTAGGGGTGGCAATACTTATTGCCCCCCGGCTCGGTGTCTGTATGTTGGAGTTTACCCCGTTGAACGAGAGGGTAGCCTCCCTCAGCCTTCGGGTGGGGGGATGGATCCTACCTGTTGTTTGTGCCTATGGTCCAAACGGCTGTATCCACCCTTTTTGGAGTCCTTAGAGGGGGTGCTGGAGAGTGCTGCTTCTGGGGACTCCCTTGTTCTGTTGGGTGACTTAAATGCTCACCTGGAGGGGTGTGATCGGGAGAAATGGCCTCCCCGATCTGAACCTCAGTGGTGTTTTGTTATTGGACTTCTGTGCTCGCCACAGATTGTCCATAACAAACACCATGTTCAAGCATAAGGGTGTCCATATATGCACTTGGCATCAGGACACCCTAGGCCACAGTTCAATGATTGACTTTCTAGTCGTGTCGTCGGACTTGTGTCTGCATGTCTTGGACACTGGGGTGAAGAGAGAGGTGGAGCTGTCAACCGATCACCACCCGGTGGTTAGTTGGCTCTGATGGTGGGGGAGGACGCCGGTCAGATCTGGCAGACCCAAACGCATTGTGATGGTCTGCTGGGAACGTCTGTCAGAGTCTCCCGTCAGAAGTAGCTTCAACTCCCACCTCCAGGAGAGCTTCGACCATGTCCAGGGGGAGGTGGGGGACATTGAGCCCGAGTGGGCCATGTTCTGTGCCTCTATTGTTAAGGCGGCCGATCAGTGCTGTGGCTGTAAGGTGTTCGGTGCCTGTCGGGGCGGCAACACCCAAACCAGTTGGTGGACTCCGGCGGTGAGGGATGTTGTCATGTTGTCAAGCTGAAGAAGGAGTCCTCTCGGGCCTTCTTGGCCTGTGGGACTCCGGAGGCAGCAGACAGGTACCGGCAGGCCAAGCGCAGCGCAGCTATGGCTGTCGCCGAAGCGAATACCCGACCATGGGAGGAGTTCGGTGAGGCCATGGAGAACAACTTCCGGACGGCTTTGAAGAGGTTCTGGACCACCATTTGGCGTCCCAGGATGGGGAAGCGGTGCTCTATCAACACTATGTATGGTGGGGATGGTGCGCTGCTGACCTCGACTCGGGACGTTGTGGATCGGTGGAAGGAATACTTCGAAGACCACCTTAATCCCACCGACACGCCTTCCGGTGAGGAAGCAGGGCCTGAGGACTTGGGGGTGGGCTCTTCCATCTCTGGCGCTGAGGTAGCCAAGGTGGTCAAAAAACTCCTCGGTGGCAGGGCCCGGGGGGTGGATGAGATCCACCCGGAGTTCCTTAGAGCCCTGGATGTTTTGGGGCTGTCATGGTTGACACGACTCTCCAACATTGCGTGGACATCGGGGGCAGTGCCTCTGGACTGGCAGACCGGGGTGGTGGCCCCTTTTTTTAAGAAGGGGAACCGCAGGGTGTGTTCCAACTATAGGGGGATCACACTCCTCAGCCTCCCTGGTAAGGTCGATTCAGGGATACTGGAGAGGAGGGTCCGCCGGACAGTCGAACCTGATTCAGGAGGAACAATACGGCTTTCGCCCCGGTCGTGGAACTGTGGACCAGCTCTGGACCCTTTGCAGGATCCCTGAGGGTGCATGGGAGTTTGCCCAACCAGTCCACATGTGCTTTGTGGACTTGGAGAAGGCATTCAAATGTGTCCCTTGGGGAGTCTTGTGGGGGGTACTCTGGGAATATGGGGTATGGAATCCATGATACAAGCCATCTGTTCCCTGAACGACCGGTGCCAGAGCTTGGTCCGCATTGGCAGCAGTAAGTCGGACTTGTTTCCGGTGAGGGTTGGACTCTGCCAGGGCTGCCTTTTGTCATCGATTTTGTTCATAACTTTTATGGACAGATTTTCTAGGCGGTAGGTAGGGTCACCCATGGCAAACAGGTCCTAGGGGAGGGACCAGACAAAGTGTAGCTCACAAGACCCCTATGATGATGACAACCAATGGTCCGGAGTTCCCCTCGCCTGGATGCGGGTCACCGAGCCCCCCCCCGGAGCCAGGCCTGGGGGTGGGGCTTGATGGCAAGCGCCTGGTGGCCGGGCCTTTACCCATGGGGCCCGGCCGGGCACAGCCCGAAGAGGTGACACTGGACCTCCTTCCTGTGGGCTCACCACCCATAAGAGGGGCTGTAGGGGTCAGGTGCCATGTGAGCTGGGCTGCAGAAGCTAGCTCTGGGGACGTGGAATGTCACCTCTCTGGTGGGGAAGGAGCCTGAGCTGGTGCGCGAGGTTGAGAAGTTCCGACTAGATATAGTCGGCCTCACCTCGACGCACGGCTTGGGCTCCGGAACCAGTCTGCTCGAGAGGGGATGGACTCTCTTCCACTCTGGAGTTGCCACTGGTGAGAGGTGCCGGGCAGGGGTGGCAATACTTATTGCCCCCCGGCTCGGTGCCTGTACGTTGGAGTTTACCCCGGTGAATGAGAGGGTAGCCTCCCTCTGCCTATGGGTTGGGGGACGGATCCTGACTGTTGTTTGTGCCTATGGTCCAAACAGCAGTTCAGAATATCCACCCTTTTTGGAGTCCTTAGAGGGGGTGCTGGAGAGTGCTCCTTCTGGGGACTCCCTCGTTCTGCTGGGGGACTTCAAGGCTCACGTTGGCAACGACAGTGAGACCTGGAGGGGCATGATTGGGAGGAATGGCCCCCCCTATCTAAACCCGAGTGGTGTTTTGTTATTGGACTTCTGTGCTTGCCACAGACTGTCCTTAACGAACACCATGTTCAAGCATAAGGGTGTCCATATGCGCACTTGGCATCAGGACACCCTAGGCCACAGTTCAATGATCGACTTTGTAGTTGTCTCATTGGACTTGTGGTCGTATGTCTTGGACACTCAGGTGAAGAGAGGGCCAGAGCTGTCAACCGACCACCACCTGGTGGTGAGTTGGCTCCGATGGTGGGGGAGGACACCGGTCAGACCTGGCAGACCCAAACGCATTGTGAGGGTCTGCTGGGAACGTCTGGCAGAGTCTCCTGTCAGAAGGAGCTTCAACTCCCACCTCCGGGAGAGCTTCGACCATGTCCTGGGGGAGGCCGGGGACATTGAGTCTGAGTGGACCGTGTTCTGTGCCTCCATTGCTGAGGTGGCCGACCGGTGCTGTGGCCGTAAGGTGGTCGGTGCCTGTCGGGGCGGCAACACCCGAACCCGCTGGTGGACACCGGCGGTAAGGGGTGCCGTCAAGCTGAAGAAGGAGTCCTATCGGGCCTTCTTGGCCTGTGGGACTCCGGAAGCAGCAGACAGGTACCGACAGGCCAAGCGCAGTGTGGAGTGCGGCGGCGGCGGTCGCCGAGGCGAAAACCTGGGCGTGGGAGGAGTTCGGCGAGGCCATGGAAAACGACTTCCGGACGGCTTCGAAGAGGTTCTGGACCACCATCCGGCGTCTCAGGAGGGGGAAGCGGTGCTCCGTCAACACTGTGTATGGTGGGGACGGGGCGCTGCTGACCTCGACTCGGGACGTTGTGGATCGGTGGAAGGAATACTTCAGAAGACCTCCTCAATCCCACCGACACGCCTTCCGTTGAGGAAGCAGGGCCTGGGGACTTGGGGGTGGGCTTCTCTATCTCTGGGGCTGAGGTTACCGAGGTGGTCAAAAAGCTCCTCGGTGGCAGGGCCCCAGGGGTGGACGAGGTCCGCCCGGAGATCCTCAAGGCCCTGGATGTTGTGGGGCTGTCGTGGCTGACGCGACTCTGCAATATTGTGTGGACATCGGGGGCAGTGCCCTTGGACTGGCAGACTGGGATGGTGGTCCCTCTTTTTAAGAAGGGGGACCGGAGGGTGTGTTCCAACTACAGGGGGATCACATTCCTCAGCCTCACTGGTAAGGTCTATTCGGGGGTACTACAGAGGAGGGTCCGCCGGATAGTTGAACCCCAGATTCAGGAGGAACAATACGGCTTTCGCCCCGGTCGTGGAACTGTGGACCAGCTCTGGACCCTTGGCAGGGTCCTTGAGGGTGCGTGGGAGTTTGCCCAACCAGTCCACATGTGCTTTGTGGACTTGGAGAAGGCATTCGACCGTGTCCCTCTGGGAGTCCTGTGGGGGGTTCTCCGGGAATATGGGGTTTCGGACTCCCTGATACGGGCTGTCCGTTCCCTGTATGACCAGTGCCAGAGCTTGGTCCACATGGCCGGCAGTAAGTCGAAATCGTTTCCAGTGAGGGTTGGACTCCGCCAGGGCTGCCCTTTGTCACCGATTCTGTTCATAACTTTTATGGACAGAATTTCTAGGCACAGCCAGGGTGTTGAGGGGGTCTGGTTTGGTGACCTCAGGATTGGGTCTCTGCTCTTTGCAGATGATGTGGTCCTGTTGGCTTCATCGGGCCGTGACCCTCAGCTCTCACTGGATCGGTTCGCAGCCGAGTGTGAAGTGGCTGGGATGAGAATCAGCACCTCCAAATCCGAGACCATGGTTCTCAGCCGGAAAAGGGTGGCGTGCCCCCTCCGGATCGGGGACGAAGTCCTGCCCCAAGTGGAGGAGTTTAAGTACCTCGGGGTCTTGTTCACGAGTGAGGGAAGGATGAAACGGGAGATCGACAGGCGGATCGGTGCAGCGTCTGCAGTAATGCGGACTCTGCACCGATCTGTCGTGGTGAAGAGGGAGCTGAGCCAAAAGGCAAAGCTCTCGATTTACCAGTTGATCTTCGTTCCGACCCTCACCTATGGTCACAAGCTTTGGGTAATGACCGAAAGAACAAGATCACTGGTACAAGCGGCCAAAATGAGTTTCCTCCGTAGGGTATCTGGGCTCTCCCTTAGAGATAGGGCGAGAGCTTGATCATCCGGGAGGAGCTCGGAGTAGAGCCGCTGCTCCTCCATGTTGAGAAGAGCTAGATGAGGTGGCTCATGCATCTAATTAGGATGCCTCCCGGATGCCTCCCCGGTGAGGCACTCAGGGCATGTCCCACTGGTAGGAAACCCCATGGAAAACCCAGGACATGCTGGAAAGACTATGTCTCTCAGCTGGCCTGGGAACGCCTCGGGATCCCCGGGGAAGAGCTGGACAAAGAGGCTGGGGAGAGGGAAGTCTTGGCTTCCCTGCATAAGCTGCTACCTCCGCGACCTGAATCCATATAAGCGGAAGTAAATGGATGGATGGATTGACTATACAATGTGGAGACAAATGCCAAAAAATTGCATAGCAAAATTGTCCAAAAATTGCATAATTTAGCAAGTTGAAAAAAATGGCCAAAAATCGCATAGTATACTATGGTGAAAAATGCCAAATTTAAACCCTTCCCAAAAATGGGTAAAAATGACATATTGTAGCTTATACAGAAGTGTCATATAAATTGGAAACAAACACCAAAAAAGGCAACAAAAAAGGCACTAAAATATGACAGAAAAGGCAAGCCCATAGTATGGCAAAAATATGGCATGTTCGAAAAACAGCTGAAAACACCTCAAAATAGCGTAAAAGAGCATGCAAAGACAGGTTATTGCATCCAAAAGTGCAAAAACGGACAGAAAAACCAAAAAAATGCATGTTAAAAAATTATGAAAAAGGCAAGGCTATAGTATGGCAAACATGGCAAAATATGACATGTTCCAAAAACAGCTGAAAACACTTCAAAACAGCAGAAAATAGTGTGCTAAAACATGTTATTGCATTCAAAAGTGCAAAAAGGGACAAAAAAACGTCAAATTAATGCAAGTTGAAAAAATGAAGAAAAAGGCAAGGCTATAGTAAGGCAAAAATGTAAAAATATGACGTGTCCCAAAACAGCTGAAAACACCTCAAAATAGCATGCTAAAACACGTTATTGCATCCAACAGTGCAAAAACGGACAGAAAAACCAAAATAATGCATGTTGAAAAAATGACGAAAAAGGCAAGGCTATAGTAAGGCAAAAATGTCAAAATATGACATGTCCCAAAAACAGCTGAAAACACCTCAAAACAGCATAAAATAGCATGCTAAAACACGTTATTGCATCCAACAGTGCAAAAACGGAGAGAAAAACCAAAATAATGCATGTTGAAAAAATGACGAAAAAGGCAAGGCTATAGTAAGGCAAAAATGTCAAAATATGACATGTCCCAAAAACAGCTGAAAACACCTCGAAACAGTATAAAACAACCTGCTGAGACATGCCATAGTATAAGATGTTGTAAAATTGGAGAAAAATACCAAAATATTGCATGTTGAAAAAATGACGAAAAAGGCAAGGCTATAGTAAGGCAAAAATGTCAAAATATGACATGTCCCAAAAACAGCTGAAAACACCTCAAAACAGCATAAAATAGCATGCTAAAACACGTTATTGCATCCAACAGTGCAAAAACGGAGAGAAAAACCAAAATAATGCATGTTGAAAAAATGACGAAAAAGGCAAGGCTATAGTAAGGCAAAAATGTCAAAATATGACATGTCCCAAAAACAGCTGAAAACACCTCGAAACAGTATAAAACAACCTGCTGAGACATGCCATAGTATAAGATGTTGTAAAATTGGAGAAAAATACCAAAATATTGCATGTTGAAAAAATGACGAAAAAGGCAAGGCTATAGTAAGGCAAAAATGTCAAAATATGACATGTCCCAAAAACAGCTGAAAACACCTCAAAACAGCATAAAATAGCATGCTAAAACACGTTATTGCATCCAACAGTGCAAAAACGGAGAGAAAAACCAAAATAATGCATGTTGAAAAAATGACGAAAAAGGCAAGGCAAAAATGTCAAAATATGACATGTCCCAAAAACAGCTGAAAACACCTCAAAACAGCATAAAATAGCATGCTAAAACACGTTATTGCATTCAAAAGTGCAAAAATGGACAGAAAAACCAAAATAATGCATGTTGAAAAAATGACGAAAAGGCAAGGCTATAGTAAAGGCAAAATGTCAAAATATGACGTGTCCCAAAACCGCTGAAAACACCTCGAAACAGCATAAAGTAGCATGCTAAAACACGTTATTGCATCCAACAGTGCAAAAACGGACAGAAAAACCAAAATAATGCATGTTGAAAAAATGACTAAAAAGGCAAGGCTATAGTAAGGCAAAAATGTCAAAATATGACATGTCCCAAAAACAGCTGAAAATACCTCAAAACAGCATAAAATAACATGCTAAAACACGTTATTGCATCCAAAAGTGCAAAAACGGACAGAAAAACCAAAATAATGCATGTTGAAAAAATGACGAAAAAGGCAAGGCTATAGTAAGGCAAAAATGTCAAAATATGACATGTCCCAAAAACAGCTGAAAACACCTCAAAACAGCATAAAATAGCATGCTAAAACACGTTATTGCATTCAAAAGTGCAAAAATGGACAGAAAAACCAAAATAATGCATGTTGAAAAAATGACGAAAAAGGCAAGGCTATAGTAAGGCAAAAATGTCAAAATATGACATGTCCCAAAAACAGCTGAAAACACCTCAAAACAGCATAAAATAGCATGCTAAAACACGTTATTGCATTCAAAAGTGCAAAATGGACAGAAAAACCAAAATAATGCATGTTGAAAAAATGACGAAAAAGGCAAGGCTATAGTAAAGGCAAAAATGTCAAAATATGGCATGTCCCAAAAACAGCTGAAAACACCTCAAAACAGCATAAAATAGCCTGCTGAAACACGTTATTGCATCCAAAAGTGCAAAAACGGGGAGAAAAACCAAAATAATGCATGTTGAAAAAATGACGAAAAAGGCAAGGCTATAGTAAGGCAAAAATGTCAAAATATGACATGTCCCAAAAACAGCTGAAAACACCTCAAAACAGCATAAAATAGCATGCTGAAACACGTTATTGCATCCAAAAGTGGAAAAAATGGACAGAAAAACCAAAATAATGCATGTTGAAAAAATGACGAAAAAGGCAAGGCTATAGTAAGGCAAAAATGTCAAAATATGACATGTCCCAAAAACAGCTGAAAACACCTCAAAACAGCATAAAATAGCATGCTAAAACACGTTATTGCATTCAAAAGTGCAAAAATGGACAGAAAAACCAAAATAATGCATGTTGAAAAAATGACGAAAAAGGCAAGGCTATAGTAAGGCAAAAATGTCAAAATATGGCATGTCCCAAAAACAGCTGAAAACACCTCAAAACAGCATAAAATAGCCTGCTGAAACACGTTATTGCATCCAAAAGTGCAAAAACGGGAGAAAAACCAAAATAATGCATGTTGAAAAATGACGAAAAAGGCAAGGCTATAGTAAGGCAAAAATGTCAAAATATGACATGTCCCAAAAACAGCTGAAAACACCTCAAAACAGCATAAAATAGCATGCTGAAACACGTTATTGCATCCAAAAGTGGAAAAAATGGACAGAAAAACCAAAATAATGCATGTTGAAAAAATGACGAAAAAGGCAAGGCTATAGTAAGGCAAAAATGTCAAAATATGACATGTCCCAAAAACAGCTGAAAACACCTCAAAACAGCATAAAACAGCCTTCTGAGACATGCCATAGTATAGGATGTTGCAAAAATGGAGAAAAACACCAAAATATTGCATGTTGAAAAAATGACGAAAAAGGCAAGGCTATAGTAAGGCAAAAATGTCAAAATATGACATGTCCCAAAAACAGCTGAAAACACCTCAAAACAGCATAAAATAGCATGCTGAAACACGTTATTGTATCCAAAAGTGCAAAAATGGACAGAAAAACCAAAATAATGCATGTTGAAAAAATGACGAAAAAAGGCAAGGCTATAGTAAAGGCAAAAATGTCAAAATATGTCATGTCCCAAAAACAGCTGAAAACACCTCAAACAGCATAAAATAGCCCGCTGAAACACGTTATTGCATTCAAAAGTGCAAAAATGGACAGAAAAACCAAAATAATGCATGTTGAAAAAATGACGAAAAAGGCAAGGCTATAGTAAGGCAAAAATGTCAAAATATGACATGTCCCAAAAACAGCTGAAAACACCTCAAAACAGCATAAAATAGCCTGCTGAAACACGTTATTGCATCCAAAAGTGCAAAAACGGGGAGAAAAACCAAAATAATGCATGTTGAAAAAATGACGAAAAAGGCAAGGCTATAGTAAGGCAAAAATGTCAAAATATGACATGTCCCAAAAACAGCTGAAAACACCTCAAAACAGCATAAAATAGCATGCTGAAACACGTTATTGCATCCAAAAGTGCAAAAACGGGGAGAAAAACCAAAATAATGCATGTTGAAAAAATGACGAAAAAGGCAAGGCTATAGTAAGGCAAAAATGTCAAAATATGGCATGTCCCAAAAACAGCTGAAAACACCTCAAAACAGCATAAAATAGCATGCTGAAACACGTTATTGCATCCAAAAGTGCAAAAATGGACAGAAAGACCAAAATAATGCATGTTGAAAAATTGACGAAAAAGGCAAGGCTATAGTAAGGCAAAAATGTCAAAATATGGCATGTCCCAAAAACAGCTGAAAACACCTCAAAACAGCATAAAATAGCCTGCTGAAACACGTTATTGCATCCAAAAGTGCAAAAACGGAGAGAAAAACCAAAATAATGCATGTTGAAAAAATGACGAAAAAGGCAAGGCTATAGTAAGGCAAAAATGTCAAAATATGACATGTCCCAAAAACAGCTGAAAACACCTCAAAACAGCATAAAACAGCCTTCTGAGACATGCCATAGTATAGGATGTTGCAAAAATGGAGAAAAACACCAAAATATTGCATGTTGAAAAAATGACGAAAAAGGCAAGGCTATAGTAAGGCAAAAATGTCAAAATATGACATGTCCCAAAAACAGCTGAAAACACCTCAAAACAGCATAAAATAGCCTGCTGAAACACGTTATTGTATCCAAAAGTGCAAAATGGACAGAAAAACCAAAATAATGCATGTTGAAAAATGACGAAAAAGGCAAGGCTATAGTAAGGCAAAAATGTCAAAATATGACATGTCCCAAAAACAGCTGAAAACACCTCGAAACAGCATAAAATAGCCTGCTGAGACATGCCATAGCATAGGATGTTGCAAAAATGGAGAAAAACACATAAATATTGCATGTTGAAAAAATGACGAAAAAGGCAAGGCTATAGTAAGGCAAAAATGTCAAAATATGACATGTCCCAAAAACAGCTGAAAACACCTCAAAACAGCATAAAATAGCCTGCTGAAACACGTTATTGCATCCAAAAGTGCAAAAACGGGGAGAAAAACCAAAATAATGCATGTTGAAAAAAATGACGAAAAAGGCAAGGCTATAGTAAGGCAAAAATGTCAAAATATGACATGTCCCAAAAACAGCTGAAAACACCTCAAAACAGCATAAAATAGCATGCTGAAACACGTTATTGCATCCAAAAGTGCAAAAACGGGGAGAAAAACCAAAATAATGCATGTTGAAAAAATGACGAAAAAGGCAAGGCTATAGTAAGGCAAAAATGTCAAAATATGGCATGTCCCAAAAACAGCTGAAAACACCTCAAAACAGCATAAAACAGCCTTCTGAGACATGCCATAGTATAGGATGTTGCAAAAATGGAGAAAAACACCAAAATATTGCATGTTGAAAAAATGACGAAAAAGGCAAGGCTATAGTAAGGCAAAAATGTCAAAATATGACATGTCCCAAAAACAGCTGAAAACACCTCAAAACAGCATAAAATAGCATGCTAAAACACGTTATTGCATTCAAAAGTGCAAAAATGGACAGAAAAACCAAAATAATGCATGTTGAAAAAATGACGAAAAAGGCAAGGCTATAGTAAGGCAAAAATGTCAAAATATGACATGTCCCAAAAACAGCTGAAAACACCTCGAAACAGCATAAAATAGCCTGCTGAGACATGCCATAGCATAGGATGTTGCAAAAATGGAGAAAAACACATAAATATTGCATGTTGAAAAAATGACGAAAAAGGCAAGGCTATAGTAAGGCAAAAATGTCAAAATATGTCATGTCCCAAAAACAGCTGAAAACACCTCAAACAGCATAAAATAGCCCGCTGAAGCACGTTATTGCATCCAACAGTGCAAAAACGGAGAGAAAAACCAAAATAATGCAAGTTGAAAAAAATGACGAAAAAGGCAAGGCTATAGTAAGGCAAAAATGTCAAAATATGACATGTCCCAAAAACAGCTGAAAACACCTCAAAACAGCATAAAATAGCATGCTGAAACACGTTATTGCATCCAAAAGTGCAAAAACGGGGAGAAAAACCAAAATAATGCATGTTGAAAAAATGACGAAAAAGGCAAGGCTATAGTAAGGCAAAAATGTCAAAATATGGCATGTCCCAAAAACAGCTGAAAACACCTCAAAACAGCATAAAATAGCCTGCTGAAACACGTTATTGCATCCAAAAGTGCAAAAACGGACAGAAAAACCAAAATAATGCATGTTGAAAAAATGACGAAAAAGGCAAGGCTATAGTAAGGCAAAAATGTCAAAATATGACATGTCCCAAAAACAGCTGAAAACACCTCAAAACAGCATAAAATAGCATGCTACAACACGTTATTGCATTCAAAAGTGCAAAAATGGACAGAAAGACCAAAATAATGCATGTTGAAAAATTGACGAAAAAGGCAAGGCTATAGTAAGGCAAAAATGTCAAAATATGGCATGTCCCAAAAACAGCTGAAAACACCTCGAAACAGCATAAAATAGCCTGCTGAGACATGCCATAGCATAGGATGTTGCAAAAATGGAGAAAAACACATAAATATTGCATGTTGAAAAAATGACGAAAAAGGCAAGGCTATAGTAAGGCAAAAATGTCAAAATATGACATGTCCCAAAAACAGCTGAAAACACCTCAAAACAGCATAAAATAGCCTGCTGAAACACGTTATTGCATCCAAAAGTGCAAAAACGGGGAGAAAAACCAAAATAATGCATGTTGAAAAAATGACGAAAAAGGCAAGGCTATAGTAAGGCAAAAATGTCAAAATATGGCATGTCCCAAAAACAGCTGAAAACACCTCAAAACAGCATAAAATAGCATGCTGAAAAACGTTATTGCATCCAAAAGTGCAAAACGGGAGAAAAACCAAAATAATGCATGTTGAAAAATGACGAAAAAGGCAAGGCTATAGTAAGGCAAAATGTCAAAATATGGCATGTCCCAAAAACAGCTGAAAACACCTCAAAACAGCATAAAATAGCCTGCTGAAACACGCTATTGCATCCAAAAGTGCAAAACGGACAGAAAAACCAAAATAATGCATGTTGAAAAATGACGAAAAAGGCAAGGCTATAGTAAGGCAAAAATGTCAAAATATGACATGTCCCAAAACAGCAGAAAACACCACAAAACAGCATAAAATAGCATGCTGAAACACGTTATTGCATCCAAAAGTGGAAAAAATGGACAGAAAAACCAAAATAATGCATGTTGAAAAAATGATGAAAAAGGCAAGGCTATAGTAAGGCAAAAATGTCAAAATATGACATGTCCCAAAAACAGCTGAAAACACCTCAAAACAGCATAAAATAGCCTGCTGAAACACGTTATTGCATCCAAAAGTGCAAAAACGCGCAGAAAAACCAAAATAATGCATGTTGAAAAATGACGAAAAAGGCAAGGCTATAGTAAGGCAAAAATGTCAAAATATGACATGTCCCAAAAACAGCTGAAAACACCTCAAAACAGCATAAAATAGCATGCTAAAACACGTTATTGCATTCAAAAGTGCAAAAATGGACAGAAAAACCAAAATAATGCATGTTGAAAAAATGACGAAAAAGGCAAGGCTATAGTAAGGCAAAAATGTCAAAATATGGCATGTCCCAAAAACAGCTGAAAACACCTCAAAACAGCATAAAATAGCATGCTGAAACACGTTATTGCATCCAAAAGTGAAAAAACGGACAGAAAAACCAAAATAATGCATGTTGAAAAAATGACGAAAAAGGCAAGGCTATAGTAAGGCAAAATGTCAAAATATGGCATGTCTCAAACACAGCAGAAAACACCTCAAAACAGCATAAAATAGCCTGCTGAAACACGTTATTGCATCCAAAAGTGCAAAAACGGACAGAAAAACCAAAATAATGCATGTTGAAAAAATGACGAAAAAGGCAAGGCTATAGTAAGGCAAAACTGTCAAAATATGACATGTCCCAAAAACAGCTGAAAACACCTCAAAACAGCATAAAATAGCATGCTAAAACACGTTATTGCATTCAAAAGTGCAAAATGGACAGAAAAACCAAAATAATGCATGTTGAAAAAATGACGAAAAAGGCAAGGCTATAGTAAGGCAAAAATGTCAAAATATGACATGTCCCAAAAACAGCTGAAAACACCTCGAAACAGCATAAAATAGCCTGCTGAGACATGCCATAGCATAGGATGTTGCAAAAATGGAGAAAAACACATAAATATTGCATGTTGAAAAAATGACGAAAAAGGCAAGGCTATAGTAAGGCAAAAATGTCAAAATATGGCATGTCCCAAAAACAGCTGAAAACACCTCAAAACAGCATAAAACAGCCTGCTGAAACACGTTATTGCATCCAAAAGTGCAAAAACGGGAGAAAAACCAAAATAATGCATGTTGAAAAATGACTAAAAGGCAAAGGCTATAGTAAGGCAAAAATGACAAAATATGGCATGTCCCAAAAACAGCTGAAAACACCTCAAAACAGCATAAAATAGCCTGCTGAAACACGTTATTGCATCCAAAAGTGCAAAACGGGAGAAAACCAAAATAATGCATGTTGAAAAAATGACAAAAAAAGGCAAGGCTATAGTAAGGCAAAAATGTCAAAATATGGCATGTCCCAAAAACAGCTGAAAACACCTCAAAACAGCATAAAATAGCCTGCTGAAACACGCTATTGCATCCAAAAGTGCAAAAACGGACAGAAAAACCAAAATAATGCATGTTGAAAAAATGACGAAAAAGGCAAGGCTATAGTAAGGCAAAAATGTCAAAATATGACATGTCCCAAAAACAGCTGAAAACACCTCAAAACAGCATAAAATAGCATGCTGAAACACGTTATTGCATCCAAAAGTGGAAAAAATGGAAAGAAAAACCAAAATAATGCATGTTGAAAAATGACGAAAAAAGGCAAGGCTATAGTAAGGCAAAAATGTCAAAATATGACATGTCCCAAAAACAGCTGAAAACACCTCAAAACAGCATAAAATAGCCTGCTGAAACACGTTATTGCATCCAAAAGTGCAAAACGGGAGAAAAACCAAAATAATGCATGTTGAAAAAATGACTAAAAAGGCAAGGCTATAGTAAGGCAAAATGTCAAAATATGACATGTCCCAAAAACAGCTGAAAACACCTCAAAACAGCATAAAATAGCATGCTAAAACACGTTATTGCATTCAAAAGTGCAAAAATGGACAGAAAAACCAAAATAATGCATGTTGAAAAAATGACGAAAAAGGCAAGGCTATAGTAAGGCAAAAATGTCAAAATATGGCATGTCCCAAAAACAGCTGAAAACACCTCAAAACAGCATAAAATAGCATGCTGAAACACGTTATTGCATCCAAAAGTGAAAAACGGACAGAAAAACCAAAATAATGCATGTTGAAAAATGACGAAGAAGGCAAGGCTATAGTAAGGCAAAAATGTCAAAATATGACATGTCCCAAAAACAGCTGAAAACACCTCAAAACAGCATAAAATAGCATGCTGAAACACGTTATTGCATCCAAAAGTGCAAAAACGGAGAGAAAAACCAAAATAATGCATGTTGAAAAAATGACGAAAAAGGCAAGGCTATAGTAAGGCAAAATGTCAAAATATGACATGTCCCAAAAACAGCTGAAAACACCTCAAAACAGCATAAAACAGCCTTCTGAAACATGCCATAGTATAGGAAGTTGCAAAAATGGAGAAAAAAACCAAAATATTGCATGTTGAAAAAATGACGAAAAAGGCAAGGCTATAGTAAGGCAAAAATGTCAAAATATGACATGTCCCAAAAACAGCTGAAAACACCTCAAAACAGCATAAAATAGCCTGCTGAAACACGTTATTGTATCCAAAAGTGCAAAAATGGACAGAAAAACCAAAATAATGCATGTTGAAAAAATGACGAAAAAGGCAAGGCTATAGTAAGGCAAAAATGTCAAAATATGACATGTCCCAAAAACAGCTGAAAACACCTCGAAACAGCATAAAATAGCCTGCTGAGACATGCCATAGCATAGGATGTTGCAAAAATGGAGAAAAACACATAAATATTGCATGTTGAAAAAATGACGAAAAAGGCAAGGCTATAGTAAGGCAAAAATGTCAAAATATGACATGTCCCAAAAACAGCTGAAAACACCTCAAAACAGCATAAAATAGCCTGCTGAAACACGTTATTGCATCCAAAAGTGCAAAAACGGACAGAAAAACCAAAATAATGCATGTTGAAAAAATGACGAAAAAGGCAAGGCTATAGTAAGGCAAAAATGTCAAAATATGACATGTCCCAAAAACAGCTGAAAACACCTCAAAACAGCATAAAATAGCATGCTGAAACACGTTATTGCATCCAAAAGTGCAAAAACGGGGAGAAAAACCAAAATAATGCATGTTGAAAAAATGACGAAAAAGGCAAGGCTATAGTAAGGCAAAAATGTCAAAATATGACATGTCCCAAAAACAGCTGAAAACACCTCAAAACAGCATAAAATAGCATGCTCAAACACGTTATTGCATCCAAAAGTACAAAAACGGACAGAAAAACCAAAATAATGCATGTTGAAAAAAATGACGAAAAAGGCAAGGCTATAGTAAGGCAAAAATGTCAAATTATGACATGTCCCAAAAACAGCTGAAAACACCTCGAAACAGCATAAAATAGCCTGCTGAAACACGTTATTGCATCCAAAAGTGCAAAAACGGACAGAAAAACCAAAATAATGCATGTTGAAAAATGACGAAAAAGGCAAGGCTATAGTAAGGCAAAAATGTCAAAATATGACATGTCCCAAAAACAGCTGAAAACACCTCAAAACAGCATAAAATAGCATGCTAAAACACGTTATTGCATCCAAAAGTAGAAAAAATGGACAGAAAAACCAAAATAATGCATGTTGAAAAAATGACGAAAAAGGCAAAAATGTCAAAATATGACATGTCCCAAAAACAGCTGAAAACACCTCAAAACAGCATAAAATAGCATGCTAAAACACGTTATTGCATTCAAAAGTGCAAAAATGGACAGAAAAACCAAAATAATGCATGTTGAAAAAATGACAAAAAAGGCAAGGCTATAGTAAGGCAAAAATGTCAAAATATGACATGTCTCAAACACAGCTGAAAACAACTCATAACGGCATAAAATAGCCTGCTCAAAGACGTTATTGCATCCAAAAGTGCAAAAACGGACAGAAAAACCAAAATAATGCATGTTGAAAAAATGACGAAAAAGGCAAGGCTATAGTAAGGCAAAAATGTCAAAATATGACATGTCCCAAAAACAGCTGAAAACACCTCAAAACAGCATAAAATAGCATGCTGAAACACGTTATTGCATCCAAAAGTGGAAAAAATGGACAGAAAAACAAAATAATGCATGTTGAAGAAATGACGAAAAAGGCAAGGCTATAGTAAGGCAAAAATGTCAAAATATGACATGTCCCAAAAACAGCTGAAAACACCTCAAAACAGCATAAAATAGCATGCTGAAACACGTTATTGCATCCAAAAGTGCAAAAAATGGAGAAAATCCAAAATAATGCATGTTGAAAAAATGACGAAAAAGGCAAGGCTATAGTAAGGCAAAATGTCAAAATATGACATGTCCCAAAAACAGCTGAAAACACCTCGAAACAGCATAAAGTAGCATGCTGAAACACGTTATTGCATCCAAAAGTGCAAAAATGGACAGAAAAAACAAAATAATGCATGTTGAAAAATGACGAAAAAGGCAAGGCTATAGTAAGGCAAAATGTCAAAATATGACATGTCCCAAAAACAGCTGAAAACACCTCAAAACAGCATAAAATAGCCTGCTGAAACACGTTATTGCATCCAAAAGTGCAAAAACGGGGAGAAAAACCAAAATAATGCATGTTGAAAAAATGACGAAAAAGGCAAGGCTATAGTAAGGCAAAAATGTCAAAATATGACATGTCCCAAAAACAGCTGAAAACACCTCAAAACAGCATAAAATAGCCTGCTGAAACACGTTATTGCATCCAAAAGTGAAAAAATGGACAGAAAAACCAAAATAATGCATGTTGAAAAAATGACGAAAAAGGCAAGGCTATAGTAAGGCAAAAATGTCAAAATATGACATGTCCCAAAAACAGCTGAAAACACCTCGAAACAGCATAAAGTAGCATGCTTAAACACGTTATTGCATCCAAAAGTGCAAAAATGGACAGAAAAAACAAAATAATGCATGTTGAAAAAATGACGAAAAAGGCAAGGCTATAGTAAGGCAAAAATGTCAAAATATGACATGTCCCAAAAACAGCTGAAAACACCTCAAAACAGCATAAAACAGCCTGCTGAAACACGTTATTGCATCCAAAAGTGCAAAATGGACAGAAAAACCAAAATAATGCATGTTGAAAAAATGAAGAAAAAGGCAAGGCTATAGTAAGGCAAAAATGTCAAAATATGACATGTCCCAAAAACAGCTGAAAACACCTCAAAACAGCATAAAATAGCATGCTAAAACACGTTATTGCATCCAAAAGTGCAAAAATGGACAGAAAAACCAAAATAATGCATGTTGAAAAAATGACGAAAAAGGCAAGGCTATAGTAAGGCAAAAATGTCAAAATATGACATGTCCCAAAAACAGCTGAAAACACCTCAAAACAGCATAAAATAGCCTGCTGAAACACGTTATTGCATCCAAAAGTGCAAAAATGGAGAAAAACACCAAAATAATGCATGTTGAAAAAATGACGAAAAAGGCAAGGCTATAGTAAGGCAAAAATGTCAAAATATGACATGTCCCAAAAACAGCTGAAAACACCTCAAAACAGCATAAAATAGCCTGCTGAAACACGTTATTGCATCCAAAAGTGCAAAAATGGACAGAAAACCAAAATAATGCATGTTGAAAAAATGACGAAAAAAGGCAAGGCTATAGTAAGGCAAAAATGTCAAAATATGACATGTCCCAAAAACAGCTGAAAACACCTCAAAACAGCATAAAATAGCCTGCTGAAACACGTTATTGCATCCAAAAGTGCAAAAATGGACAGAAAAACCAAAATAATGCATGTTGAAAAAATGACGAAAAAGGCAAGGCTATAGTAAGGCAAAAATGTCAAAATATGACATGTCCCAAAAACAGCTGAAAACACCTCAAAACAGCATAAAATAGCCTGCTGAAACACGTTATTGCATCCAAAAGTGCAAAAATGGACAGAAAAACCAAAATAATGCATGTTGAAAAATGACGAAAAAAGGCAAGGCTATAGTAAGGCAAAAATGTCAAAATATGACATGTCCCAAAAACAGCTGAAAACACCTCAAAACAGCATAAAATAGCCTGCTGAAACACGTTATTGCATCCAAAAGTGCAAAAATGGAGAAAAACCAAAATAATGCATGTTGAAAAATGACGAAAAAGGCAAGGCTATAGTAAGGCAAAAATGTCAAAATATGACATGTCCCAAAAACAGCTGAAAACACCTCAAAACAGCATAAAATAGCCTGCTGAAACACGTTATTGCATCCAAAAGTGCAAAAACGTGGAGCAAAACCAAAATAATGCATGTTGAAAAAATGACGAAAAAGGCAAGGCTATAGTAAGGCAAAAATGTCAAAATATGTCATGTCCCAAAAACAGCTGAAAACACCTCAAACAGCATAAAATAGCCTGTTGAAACACGTTATTGCATCCAAAAGTGCAAAACGGGACAGAAAAACCAAAATAATGCATGTTGAAAAAATGACGAAAAAGGCAAGGCTATAGTAAGGCAAAATGTCAAAATATGACATGTCCCAAAAACAGCTGAAAACACCTCGAAACAGCATAAAATAGCATGCTTAAACACGTTATTGCATCCAAAAGTGCAAAAATGGACAGAAAAAACAAAATAATGCATGTTGAAAAAATTGAAAAAAAGGCAAGGCTATAGTAAGGCAAAATGTCAAAATATGACATGTCCCAAAAACAGCTGAAAACACCTCAAAACAGCATAAAATAGCATGCTGAAACACGTTATTGCATCCAAAAGTGGAAAAATGGACAGAAAAACCAAAATAATGCATGTTGAAAAATGACGAAAAAGGCAAGGCTATAGTAAGGCAAAATGTCAAAATATGACATGTCCCAAAAACAGCTGAAAACACCTCGAAACAGCATAAAATAGCATGCTACAACACGTTATTGCATTCAAAAGTGCAAAAATGGACAGAAAGACCAAAATAATGCATGTTGAAAAATGACGAAAAGGCAAGGCTATAGTAAGGCAAAAATGTCAAAATATGGTATGTCCCAAAAACAGCTGAAAACACCTCAAAACAGCATAAAATAGCCTGCTGAAACACGTTATTGCATCCAAAAGTGCAAAACGGACAGAAAAACCAAAATAATGCATGTTGAAAAAATGACGAAAAAGGCAAGGCTATAGTAAGGCAAAAATGTCAAAATATGGCATGTCCCAAAAACAGCTGAAAACACCTCAAAACAGCATAAAATAGCATGCTAAAACACGTTATTGCATCCAAAAGTGAAAAATGGACAGAAAAACCAAAATAATGCATGTTGAAAAAATGACGAAAAAGGCAAGGCTATAGTAAGGCAAAATGTCAAAATATGACATGTCCCAAAAACAGCTGAAAACACCTCAAAACAGCATAAAATAGCATGCTGAAACACGTTATTGCATCCAAAAGTGCAAAATGGACAGAAAAACCAAAATAATGCATGTTGAAAAAATGACAAAAAAGGAAAGGCTAAAGTAAGGCAAAAATGTCAAAATATGCCATGTCCCAAAAACAGCTGAAAACACCTCAAAACAGCATAAAATAGCCTGCTGAAACACGTTATTGCATCCAAAAGTGCAAAATGGACAGAAAAACCAAAATAATGCATGTTGAAAAATGACGAAAAAGGCAAGGCTATAGTAAGGCAAAAATGTCAAAATATGACATGTCCCAAAAACAGCTGAAAACACCTCAAAACAGCATAAAATAGCATGCTGAAACACGTTATTGCATTCAAAAGTGCAAAATGGACAGAAAAACCAAAATAATGCATGTTGAAAAAATGACGAAAAGGCAAGGCTATAGTAAGGCAAAAATGTCAAAATATGGCATGTCCCAAAAACAGCTGAAAACACCTCAAAACAGCATAAAATAGCCTGCTGAAACACGTTATTGCATCCAAAAGTGCAAAACGGACAGAAAACCAAAATAATGCATGTTGAAAAATGACGAAAAAAGGCAAGGCTATAGTAAGGCAAAATGTCAAAATATGACATGTCCCAAAAACAGCTGAAAACACCTCGAAACAGCATAAAGTAGCATGCTTAAACACGTTATTGCATCCAAAAGTGTAAAAATGGACAGAAAAAACAAAATAATGCATGTTGAAAAAATGACGAAAAAGGCAAGGCTATAGTAAGGCAAAAATGTCAAAATATGACATGTCCCAAAAACAGCTGAAAACACCTCAAAACAGCATAAAATAGCATGCTGAAACACGTTATTGCATCCAAAAGTGCAAAAACGGAGAGAAAAACCAAAATAATGCATGTTGAAAAAATGACGAAAAAGGCAAGGCTATAGTAAGGCAAAATGTCAAAATATGGCATGTCCCAAAAACAGCTGAAAACACCTCAAAACAGCATAAAATAGCCTGCTGAAACACGTTATTGCATTCAAAAGTGCAAAACGCAGAGAAAAACCAAAATAATGCATGTTGAAAAATGACGAAAAAAGGCAAGGCTATAGTAAGGCAAAAATGTCAAAATATGGCATGTCCCAAAAACAGCTGAAAACACCTCAAAACAGCATAAAATAGCCTGCTGAAACACGTTATTGCATCCAAAAGTGCAAAAACGGACAGAAAAACCAAAATAACGCATGTTGAAAAAATGACGAAAAAAGGCAAGGCTATAGTAAAGGCAAAATGTCAAAATATGACATGTCCCAAAACAGCTGAAAACACCTCAAAACAGCATAAAAGAGCATGCTAAAAAACGTTATTGCATCAAAAAGTGCAAAAATGGACAGAAAAACCAAAATAATGCATGTTGAAAAAATGACGAAAAAGGCAAGGCTATAGTAAGGCAAAAATGTCAAAATATGACATGTCCCAAAAACAGCTGAAAACACCTCAAAACAGCATAAAATAGCATGCTAAAACACGTTATTGCATTCAAAAGTGCAAAAATGGACAGAAAAACCAAAATATTGCATGTTGAAAAAATGACGAAAAAGGCAAGGCTATAGTAAGGCAAAAATGTCAAAATATGGCATGTCCCCAAAAACAGCTGAAAACACCTCAAAACAGCATAAAATAGCCTGCTGAAACACGTTATTGCATCCAAAAGTGCAAAACGGACAGAAAAACCAAAATAATGCATGTTGAAAAATGACGAAAAAGGCAAGGCTATAGTAAGGCAAAATGTCAAAATATGACATGTCCCAAAAACAGCTGAAAACACCTCAAAACAGCATAAAATAGCATGCTGAAGCACGTTATTGCATCCAAAAGTGGAAAAAATGGACAGAAAAACCAAAATAAAGCATGTAGAAAAAATGACTAAAAGGCAAGGCTATAGTAAGGCAAAAATGTCAAAATATGACATGTCCCAAAAACAGCTGAAAACACCTCAAAACAGCATAAAATAGCATGCTGAAACACGTTATTGCATCCAAAAGTGCAAAAACGGGGAGAAAAACCAAAATAATGCATGTTGAAAAAAATGACGAAAAAGGCAAGGCTATAGTAAGGCAAAAATGTCAAAATATGACATGTCCCAAAAACAGCTGAAAACACCTCAAAACAGCATAAAATAGCATGCTAAAACACGTTATTGCATTCAAAAGTGCAAAAATGGACAGAAAAACCAAAATAATGCATGTTGAAAAAATGACGAAAAAGGCAAGGCTATAGTAAGGCAAAAATGTCAAAATATGGCATGTCCCAAAAACAGCTGAAAACACCTCAAAACAGCATAAAATAGCCTGCTGAAACACGTTATTGCATCCAAAAGTGCAAAAACGGACAGAAAAACCAAAATAATGCATGTTGAAAAAATGACGAAAAAGGCAAGGCTATAGTAAGGCAAAAATGTCAAAATATGACATGTCCCAAAAACAGCTGAAAACACCTCAAAACAGCATAAAATAGCATGCTGAAACACGTTATTGCATCCAAAAGTGGAAAAAATGGACAGAAAAACCAAAATAATGCATGTTGAAAAAATGACGAAAAAGGCAAGGCTATAGTAAGGCAAAAATGTCAAAATATGACATGTCCCAAAAACAGCTGAAAACACCTCAAAACAGCATAAAATAGCATGCTAAAACACGTTATTGCATCCAAAAGTGCAAAAATGGACAGAAAAACCAAAATAATGCATGTTGAAAAAATGACGAAAAAGGCAAGGCTATAGTAAAGGCAAAAATGTCAAAATATGACATGTCCCAAAAACAGCTGAAAACACCTCAAAACAGCATAAAATAGCATGCTAAAACACGTTATTGCATTCAAAAGTGCAAAAATGGACAGAAAAACCAAAATAATGCATGTTGAAAAAATGACGAAAAAGGCAAGGCTATAGTAAAGGCAAAATGTCAAAATATGACATGTCCCAAAACAGCTGAAAACACCTCGAAACAGCATAAAATAGCATGCTGAAACACGTTATTGCATCCAAAAGTGCAAAAATGGACAGAAAAACCAAAATAATGCATGTTGAAAAAATGACGAAAAAGGCAAGGCTATAGTAAGGCAAAAATGTCAAAATATGGCATGTCCCAAAAACAGCTGAAAACACCTCAAAACAGCATAAAATAGCCTGCTGAAACACGTTATTGCATCCAAAAGTGCAAAAACGGACAGAAAAACCAAAATAATGCATGTTGAAAAAATGACGAAAAAGGCAAGGCTATAGTAAGGCAAAAATGTCAAAATATGACATGTCCCAAAAACAGCTGAAAACACCTCAAAACAGCATAAAATAGCATGCTGAAACACGTTATTGCATCCAAAAGTGGAAAAAATGGACAGAAAAACCAAAATAATGCATGTTGAAAAAATGACGAAAAAGGCAAGGCTATAGTAAGGCAAAAATGTCAAAATATGACATGTCCCAAAACAGCTGAAAACACCTCAAAACAGCATAAAATAGCATGCTAAAACACGTTATTGCATTCAAAAGTGCAAAAATGGACAGAAAAACCAAAATAATGCATGTTGAAAAATGACTAAAAGGCAAGGCTATAGTAAGGCAAAAATGTCAAAATATGACATGTCCCAAAAACAGCTGAAAACACCTCAAAACAGCATAAAATAGCATGCTGAAACACGTTATTGCATCCAAAAGTGGAAAAAATGGACAGAAAAACCAAAATAATGCATGTTGAAAAAATGACGAAAAAGGCAAGGCTATAGTAAGGCAAAAATGTCAAAATATGACATGTCCCAAAAACAGCTGAAAACACCTCAAAACAGCATAAAATAGCATGCTGAAACACGTTATTGCATCCAAAAGTGCAAAAACGGGGAGAAAAACCAAAATAATGCATGTTGAAAAAATGAAGAAAAAGGCAAGGCTATAGTAAGGCAAAAATGTCAAAATATGACATGTCCCAAAAACAGCTGAAAACACCTCAAAACAGCATAAAATAGCCTGCTGAGACATGCCATAGCATAGGATGTTGCAAAAACGGAGAAAACACATAAATATTGCATGTTGAAAAAATGACGAAAAAAGGCAAGGCTATAGTAAGGCAAAATGTCAAAATATGACATGTCCCAAAAACAGCTGAAAACACCTCAAAACAGCATAAAATAGCATGCTAAAACACGTTATTGCATTAAAAAGTGCAAAAACGGAGAGAAAAACCAAAATAATGCATGTTGAAAAAATGACGAAAAAGGCAAGGCTATAGTAAGGCAAAAATGTCAAAATATGGCATGTCCCAAAAACAGCTGAAAACACCTCAAAACAGCATAAAATAGCATGCTGAAACACGTTATTGCATCCAAAAGTGCAAAATGGACAGAAAAACCAAAATAATGCATGTTGAAAAAATGACGAAAAAAGGCAAGGCTATAGTAAGGCAAAAATGTCAAAATATGACATGTCCCAAAAACAGCTGAAAACACCTCAAAACAGCATAAAATAGCATGCTGAAACACGTTATTGCATCCAAAAGTGGAAAAATGGACAGAAAAACCAAAATAATGCATGTTGAAAAAAATGACGAAAAAGGCAAGGCTATAGTAAGGCAAAAATGTCAAAATATGACATGTCCCAAAAACAGCTGAAAACACCTCAAAACAGCATAAAATAGCATGCTAAAACACGTTATTGCATTCAAAAGTGCAAAAATGGACAGAAAAACCAAAATAATGCATGTTGAAAAAATGACGAAAAAGGCAAGGCTATAGTAAGGCAAAAATGTCAAAATATGGCATGTCCCAAAAACAGCTGAAAACACCTCAAAACAGCATAAAATAGCCTGCTGAAACACGTTATTGCATCCAAAAGTGCAAAAACGGACAGAAAAACCAAAATAATGCATGTTGAAAAAATGTGAAAAAAGGCAAGGCTATAGTAAGGCAAAATGTCAAAATATGACATGTCCCAAAAACAGCTGAAAACACCTCAAAACAGCATAAAATAGCATGCTGAAACACGTTATTGCATCCAAAAGTGCAAAACGGGGAGAAAAAACCAAAATAATGCATGTTGAAAAAATGACGAAAAAGGCAAGGCTATAGTAAGGCAAAATGTCAAAATATGACATGTCCCAAAAACAGCTGAAAACACCTCAAAACAGCATAAAATAGCATGCTAAAACACGTTATTGCATTCAAAAGTGCAAAATGGACAGAAAAACCAAAATAATGCATGTTGAAAAAATGACGAAAAAAGGCAAGGCTATAGTAAAGGCAAAAATGTCAAAATATGGCATGTCCCAAAAACAGCTGAAAACACCTCAAAACAGCATAAAATAGCCTGCTGAAACACGTTATTGCATCCAAAAGTGCAAAATGGACAGAAAAACCAAAATAATGCATGATGAAAAAATGCCGAAAAAGGCAAGGCTATAGTAAGGCAAAAATGTCAAAATATGACATGTCCCAAAAACAGCTGAAAACACCTCAAAACAGCATAAAATAGCATGCTGAAACACGTTATTGCATCCAAAAGTGGAAAAAATGGACAGAAAAACCAAAATAATGCATGTTGAAAAAATGACGAAAAAAGGCAAGGCTATAGTAAGGCAAAATGTCAAAATATGACATGTCCCAAAAACAGCTGAAAACACCTCAAAACAGCATAAAATAGCATGCTGAAACACGTTATTGCATCCAAAAGTGCAAAACAGGAGAAAAACCAAAATAATGCATGTTGAAAAAATAATGAAAAAAGGCAAGGCTATAGTAAGGCAAAATGTCAAAATATGACATGTCCCAAAAACAGCTGAAAACACCTCAAAACAGCATAAAATAGCCTGCTGAGACATGCCATAGCATAGGATGTTGCAAAATGGAGAAAAACACATAAATATTGCATGTTGAAAAAATGACGAAAAAGGCAAGGCTATAGTAAGGCAAAATGTCAAAATATGACATGTCCCAAAAACAGCTGAAAACACCTCAAAACAGCATAAAATAGCCTGCTGAAACACGTTATTGCATCCAAAAGTGCAAAAACGGGAGAAAAACCAAAATAATGCATGTTGAAAAAATGACGAAAAAAGGCAAGGCTATAGTAAAGGCAAAATGTCAAAATATGACATGTCCCAAAAACAGCTGAAAACACCTCAAAACAGCATAAAATAGCATGCTGAAACACGTTATTGCATCCAAAAGTGCAAAAGCAGGAGAAAAACAAAATAATGCATGTTGAAAAATGACGAAAAAAGGCAAGGCTATAGTAAGGCAAAATGTCAAAATATGGCATGTCCCAAAACAGCTGAAAACACCTCAAAACAGCATAAAATAGCCTGCTGAAACACGTTATTGCATCCAAAAGTGCAAAAGCAGGAGAAAAACCAAAATAATGCATGTTGAAAAAATGACGAAAAAGGCAAGGCTATAGTAAGGCAAAATGTCAAAATATGACATGTCCCAAAAACAGCTGAAAACACCTCAAAACAGCATAAAATAGCATGCTAAAACACGTTATTGCATTCAAAAGTGCAAAATGGACAGAAAAACCAAAATAATGCATGTTGAAAAATGACGAAAAAGGCAAGGCTATAGTAAGGCAAAAATGTCAAAATATGACATGTCCCAAAAACAGCTGAAAACACCTCAAAACAGCATAAAATAGCCTGCTGAGACATGCCATAGCATAGGATGTTGCAAAAATGGAGAAAAACACATAAATATTGCATGTTGAAAAATGACGAAAAAGGCAAAGGCTATAGTAAAGGCAAAAATGTCAAAATATGACATGTCCCAAAAACAGCTGAAAACACCTCAAAACAGCATAAAATAGCCTGCTGAAACACGTTATTGCATCCAAAAGTGCAAAAATGGAGAAAAACCAAAATAATGCATGTTGAAAAAATGACGAAAAAAGGCAAGGCTATAGTAAAGGCAAAAATGTCAAAATATGACATGTCCCAAAAACAGCTGAAAACACCTCAAAACAGCATAAAATAGCATGCTGAAACACGTTATTGCATCCAAAAGTGCAAAAATGGGAGAAAAACAAAATAATGCATGTTGAAAAATATTGAAAAAAGGCAAGGCTATAGTAAGGCAAAATGTCAAAATATGGCATGTCCCAAAAACAGCTGAAAACACCTCAAAACAGCATAAAATAGCCTGCTGAAACACGTTATTGCATACAAAAGTGCAAAAATGGACAGAAAAACCAAAATAATGCATGTTGAAAAAATGACGAAAAAGGCAAGGCTATAGTAAGGCAAAAATGTCAAAATATGGCATGTCCCAAAAACAGCTGAAAACACCTCAAAACAGCATAAAATAGCCTGCTGAAACACGTTATTGCATCCAAAAGTGCAAAAAGCAGGAGAAAAACCAAAATAATGCATGTTGAAAAAAATGACGAAAAAGGCAAGGCTATAGTAAAGGCAAAAATGTCAAAATATGGCATGTCCCAAAAACAGCTGAAAACACCTCAAAACAGCATAAAATAGCATGCTGAAACACGTTATTGCATCCAAAAGTGCAAAAATGGACAGAAAAACCAAAATAATGCATGTTGAAAAAATGACGAAAAAAGGCAAGGCTATAGTAAAGGCAAAAATGTCAAAATATGACATGTCCCAAAACAGCTGAAAACACCTCAAAACAGCATAAAATAGCATGCTAAAACACGTTATTGCATTCAAAAGTGCAAAAATGGACAGAAAAACCAAAATAATGCATGTTGAAAAAATGACGAAAAAAGGCAAAGGCTATAGTAAAGGCAAAAATGTCAAAATATGACATGTCCCAAAAACAGCTGAAAACACCTCAAAACAGCATAAAATAGCCTGCTGAGACATGCCATAGCATAGGATGTTGCAAAAATGGAGAAAAACACCAAAATATTGCATGTTGAAAAAATGACGAAAAAGGCAAGGCTATAGTAAAGGCAAAAATGTCAAAATATGACATGTCCCAAAAACAGCTGAAAACACCTCAAAACAGCATAAAATAGCCTGCTGAAACACGTTATTGCATCCAAAAGTGCAAAAACGGGAGAAAAACCAAAATAATGCATGTTGAAAAAATATTGAAAAAGGCAAGGCTATAGTAAAGGCAAAAATGTCAAAATATGACATGTCCCAAAAACAGCTGAAAACACCTCAAAACAGCATAAAATAGCATGCTGAAACACGTTATTGCATCCAAAAGTGCAAAAAAATGGAGAAAAACCAAAATAATGCATGATGAAAAAAATGAAAAACAAGGCAAGGCTATAGTAAGGCAAAAATGTCAAAATATGACATGTCCCAAAAACAGCTGAAAACACCTGAAAAAAGCATTAAATAGCATGCTAAAACACGTTATTGCATTCAAAAGTGCAAAAATGGACAGAAAAACCAAAATAATGCATGTTGAAAAAATGACGAAAAAGGCAAGGCTATAGTAAGGCAAAAATGTCAAAATATGGCATGTCCCAAAAACAGCTGAAAACACCTCAAAACAGCATAAAATAGCATGCTGAAACACGTTATTGCATCCAAAAGTGCAAAAACGGACAGAAAAACCAAAATAATGCATGTTGAAAAAATAACAAAAAAGGCACGGCTATAATAAGGCAAAAATGTCAAAATATGACATGTCCCAAAAACAGCTGAAAACACCTCAAAACAGCATAAAATAGCATGCTGAAACACGTTATTGCATCCAAAAGTGCAAAATGGACAGAAAAACCAAAATAATGCATGTTGAAAAAATGACGAAAAAAGGCAAGGCTATAGTAAAGGCAAAAATGTCAAAATATGACATGTCCCAAAAACAGCTGAAAACACCTCAAAACAGCATAAAATAGCATGCTAAAACACGTTATTGCATTCAAAAGTGCAAAAACGGAGAAAAACCAAAATAATGCATGTTGAAAAAATGACGAAAAAAGGCAAGGCTATAGTAAGGCAAAATGTCAAAATATGGCATGTCCCAAAACCATCTGAAAACACCTCAAAACTGCATAAAATAGCCTGCTGAAACTCGTTATTGCATCCAAAAGTGCAAAAACGGACAGAAAAACCAAAATAATGCATGTTGAAAAAATGACGAAAAAGGCAAGGCTATAGTAAGGCAAAAATGTCAAAATATGACATGTCCCAAAAACAGCTGAAAACACCTCAAAACAGCATAAAATAGCATGCTGAAACACGTTATTGCATCCAAAAGTGGAAAAACGGACAGAAAAACCAAAATAATGCATGATGAAAAAATGACGAAAAAGGCAAGGCTATAGTAAGGCAAAAATGTCAAAATATGACATGTCCCAAAAACAGCTGAAAACACCTCAAAACAGCATAAAATAGCATGCTAAAACACGTTATTGCATTCAAAAGTGCAAAAATGGACAGAAAAACCAAAATAATGCATGTTGAAAAAATGACGAAAAAAGGCAAGGCTATAGTAAGGCAAAAATGTCAAAATATGGCATGTCCCAAAAACAGCTGAAAACACCTCATAACAGCATAAAATAGCATGCTAAAACACGTTATTGCATCCAACAGTGCAAAAACGGACAGAAAAACCAAAATAATGCATGTTGAAAAAATGACGAAAAAGGCAAGGCTATAGTAAGGCAAAAATGTCAAAATATGACATGTCCCAAAAACAGCTGAAAAAAACCTCAAAACAGCATAAAATAGCATGCTCAAACACGTTATTGCATCCAAAAGTGCAAAAACGGACAGAAAAACCAAAATAATGCATGTTGAAAAAAATGACGAAAAAGGCAAGGCTATAGTAAAGGCAAAATGTCAAATTATGACATGTCCCAAAAACAGCTGAAAACACCTCGAAACAGCATAAAATAGCCTGCTGAGACATGCCATAGCATAGGATGTTGCAAAAATGGAGAAAAACACCAAAATATTGCATGTTGAAAAAATGACGAAAAAGGCAAGGCTATAGTAAGGCAAAAATGTCAAAATATGACATGTCCCAAAAACTGCTGAAAACATCTCAAAAGAGCAGACAATAACATGCCACAACAAGCCATAGCACAAATTGTTGCAATAAGATACAAAAAACCCAAAATAATGAATGTTGAAAAAAAGATGAAAAAGGCAAGGCAAAAATTTCAAAATATGACATGTCCCAAAAACAGCTGAAAACACCTCAAAACAGCATAAAACAGCCTGCTGAGACATGCCATAGTATAGGATGTTGCACAAATGGAGAAAAACACATAAATATTGCATGTTGAAAAAATGACGAAAAAGGCAAGGCTATAGTAAGGCAAAAATTTCAAAATATGACATGTCCTAAAAACAGCTGAAAACACCTCGAAATAGCATAAAACAGCCTGCTGAGACATGCCATAGCATAGGATGTTGCAAAAATGGACAAAAACACCAAAATATTGCATGTTGAAAAAATGACGAAAAAGGCAAGGCTATAGTAAGGCAAAAATGTCAAAATATGACATGTCCCAAAAACAGCTGAAAACACCTCAAAACAGCATAAAATAACATGCTCAAACACACCACAGCATAGGATGTGTCAAAAATGGACAAAAACACCAAAATATTGCATATTGAAAAAATGACGAAAAAGGCAAGGCTATAGTAAGGCAAAAATGTCAAAATATGACATGTCCCAAAAACAGCTGAAAACACCTCAAAACAGCATAAAATAGCATGCTGAAACACGTTATTGCATCCAAAAGTGGAAAAAATGGACAGAAAAACCAAAATAATGCATGTTGAAAAAATGACGAAAAAGGCAAGGCTATAGTAAGGCAAAAATGTCAAAATATGACATGTCCCAAAAACAGCTGAAAACACCTCAAAACAGCATAAAATAGCATGCTGAAACACGTTATTGCATTCAAAAGTGCAAAAATGGACAGAAAAACCAAAATAATGCATGTTGAAAAAATGACGAAAAAGGCAAGGCTATAGTAAGGCAAAAATGTCAAAATATGGCATGTCCCAAAAACAGCTGAAAACACCTCATAACAGCATAAAATAGCATGCTAAAACACGTTATTGCATCCAACAGTGCAAAAACGGACAGAAAAACCAAAATAATGCATGTTGAAAAAATGACGAAAAAGGCAAGGCTATAGTAAGGCAAAAATGTCAAAATATGACATGTCCCAAAAACAGCTGAAAAAAACCTCAAAACAGCATAAAATAGCATGCTCAAACACGTTATTGCATCCAAAAGTGCAAAAACGGACAGAAAAACCAAAATAATGCATGTTGAAAAAAATGACGAAAAAGGCAAGGCTATAGTAAGGCAAAAATGTCAAATTATGACATGTCCCAAAAACAGCTGAAAACACCTCGAAACAGCATAAAATAGCCTGCTGAGACATGCCATAGCATAGGATGTTGCAAAAATGGAGAAAAACACCAAAATATTGCATGTTGAAAAAATGACGAAAAAGGCAAGGCTATAGTAAGGCAAAAATGTCAAAATATGACATGTCCCAAAAACTGCTGAAAACATCTCAAAAGAGCAGACAATAACATGCCACAACAAGCCATAGCACAAATTGTTGCAATAAGATACAAAAAACCCAAAATAATGAATGTTGAAAAAAAGATGAAAAAGGCAAGGCAAAAATTTCAAAATATGACATGTCCCAAAAACAGCTGAAAACACCTCAAAACAGCATAAAACAGCCTGCTGAGACATGCCATAGTATAGGATGTTGCACAAATGGAGAAAAACACATAAATATTGCATGTTGAAAAAATGACGAAAAAGGCAAGGCTATAGTAAGGCAAAAATTTCAAAATATGACATGTCCTAAAAACAGCTGAAAACACCTCGAAATAGCATAAAACAGCCTGCTGAGACATGCCATAGCATAGGATGTTGCAAAAATGGACAAAAACACCAAAATATTGCATGTTGAAAAAATGACGAAAAAGGCAAGGCTATAGTAAGGCAAAAATGTCAAAATATGACATGTCCCAAAAACAGCTGAAAACACCTCAAAACAGCATAAAATAACATGCTCAAACACACCACAGCATAGGATGTGTCAAAAATGGACAAAAACACCAAAATATTGCATGTTGAAAAAATGACGAAAAAGGCAAGGCTATAGTAAGGCAAAAATGTCAAAATATGACATGTCTCAAAAACTGCTGAAAACACCTCATAACGGCATAAAATAGCCTGCTCAAAGACGTTATTGCATCCAAAAGTGCAAAAACGGACAGAAAAACCAAAATAATGCATGTTGAAAAAATGACGAAAAAGGCAAGGCTATAGTAAGGCAAAAATTTCAAAATATGACATGTCCCAAAAACTGCTGAAAACATCTCAAAAGAGCAGACAATAACATGCCACAACAAGCCATAGCACAAATTGTTGCAATAAGGTACAAAAAACCAAAAATAATGAATGTTGAAAAAAAGATGAAAAAGGCAAGGCAAAAATGTCAAAATATGACGTGTCCCAAAAACTGCTGAAAACACCTCGAAACAGCATAAAATAGCCTGCTGAGACACGCTATTGTATCGAAATACGAAAAACGGATAAAAACACCAAAATAATGCATGTTGAAAAAATGATGAAAAAGGCAAGGCTATAGTATGGCAAAAATGTCAAAATATGACATGTCCCAAAAACAGCTGAAAACACCCTGAAACAGCATAAAACAGCCTCCTGAGACATGCCATAGCATAGGTTGTTGCAAAAATGGACAAACACAGCAATATATGGCATGTTGGAAAAAATGACGAAAAAGGCAAGGCTATAGTATGATGGCCTAAAAACATCATAATGTAGTTTTTCTAAAAATGTCAAATTTTATAAGATCACAAAAGTGGTTGAAAACAACATATTATAGGTTGTAGAGACGCGTTACAGTGTACAAATTAGAAACAAAGGCCAAAAACGGCCCAAAACCTCTTGATTAAGTATGTTGAAAAAAACTGGCCAAAAAGGCCACAGTACCATCTCAAATTTTGACGTGTCATAAAAATGGCTGAAAGCGTCAAATTTTGACCCTCCCAAGAAATGGCTAAAAATGACATATTATAGCTTGTAGAGATGTGTCATGGTATACAAATTGAAACAAAGGCAAGAAAGGCCAAAAATGTCATAATTTAGCATGTTGAAAAAATGGCCAAAAATGGCATACTATACTATGGCAAAAAATGTAAAATTTTGACCCATCCCAAAACTGGCTGAAAATGACATATTATAGCTTGTAGAAACACCTCATAGTATACAAATTGGAAACAAAGGCCAAAAAAGGCCAGAAACGTCATAATTTCGCATGCTGAAAAAATGGCCAAAAATCGCATATTGCAAAAAATGTCAAACTTTTACCCATCCCAAAAATGGCTGACAATGACATTTTATAGCTTGTAGAGACGCATGATAGTATACAAAGTGTAGACACAGGCTAAAAAAGTCCAAAAATGGCATAATTTAGCATTTCGAAAAAATATCCAAAAAGGCAATAGTATAGTATGTTGAAAAATTTCAAATTTGAGATATCATAAAAAAGGCTGATAACGACATATTACAGGTTATAGTCACATATCATAGTATACCATGTGGAAATGATGTCCAAAAAAGGCAAAAAAAAAAAAAAATATTAGTTTAGGATGTTGAAAAATTACAGTATGTCAAAAAATGTGAGATTTTGACATGACATAAAAATGGCTGAAAATAACATATTATAACTTGTAGAGAAGTGTAATGATACATAAAGTGGAAAAACATCATAATTTAGCACGTCCAATAATTGGACAACAAAGAAATAGCATAGTATGTTGAAAAATGCCTAGTTTTGACATAAAAAAAATAGCTGAAAACCAAATATTATAGCCTGTTCAGATGTGTCATAGTACATAATGTGGAAATAAAGGCCAAAAATATATAATAATAATAATAATCACAATTTAGAATGTGGAAAAAATGGCCAAAAAGGCAACACAATAGTATGTCAAAAAATGACAAATTTTGACGTGAAAAATATGGCTGAAAACGACATATCTTGTAGAGATGTTTCATCGTATATAAAGTGGAAATAAAGGCCAAACAGGTCAAAAACATCATAATTTAGCATGTTGAAAAAATGGCCAAAAAGGCAATATAATGAAAAATATGGATATATTTGATATCGAAAAAATATCAAATTTAGACATGCCATAAAATGACATATAGCTTGTAGAGATGTGTCATAATATACAACGTGGAAATAAAGGCAAGAAAAGGCCAGAAACATTATGATTTAGCATGTCAGAAAAATGGCCAAAAAGGCAATAGTATAGCATGTTGAAAAATGTGTCATAGTATGTGTCATAGTATACAAAGTGGGGAAAAAAGCCAAAAACATAAGCATGTTGAACAAATGGCAGAAAATGCCATAGTATATTATGTCGAAAAATGTCAAATTTTTACATGTCATTTAAATGACTGAAAGTCTCATATTGTTGCTTATAAAGATGTGTCATAGTATTTAAAGTGGAAATAAAGGCCAAAACATCATAATTTAGCATGTCAAAAAAATGGCCAACAAGGCAATATATATATATATATATATATATATATATATATATATATATATATATATAGTATAGTATAGTATGTGAAAAAATGTCAAATTGTGATAGTCATAAAAATGACTGAAAAAACCAACATATTATAGCTTGTAGATATTCCTAATTATGTACAAAGTGGGAAAAAAGGCCAAAAACATCATCATTTAGTCTGTTGAAAAAAACGGCCAAAAATGCTGTAGTATAGTATGTTGAGAAATTATGGCGTTTTTGGCCATTTTTCTTTTACATGCTAAATCATGACCTTTTTTGGCTTTTTTCCCCCACTTTGTATATTATGACATATCTCTACAAGCTATAATATGTCATTTTCAGACATTTTTATGACCTGTCAAAATTTTTTGACATACCATACTATTGCCTTTTTGGCCATTTTATCGACATGCTAAATTATGTTATTCGCCTTTTTTTGGCCTTTATTTCCATTGTGTATACTATGACACGTCTCTACAAGCTATAATATGTCATTTTCAGCCATTTTTATGACATGTCAAATTTTGACATTTTTTCAACATATGCCAATTTGGCCATTTTTTTGACATGCTAAATTATGATGTTTTTGGCCATTTTGGGTCTTTTTTTCCCACTTTGTATACTATGACCTGTCTATACAAGCAATAACGTGGCTTTCAGCCATTTTTATGACACATCAAAATTTGACATAGTACTAAGGCCTTTTTGGTCATTTTTTCAACATGCTTAATCATGATGTTTTTGGCCTTTTTTGGCCTTTGTTTCCAATTTATATATTATGACACGTCTCTACAAGCTATAATATGTTGTTTCAACCATTTTTGTGACCTTATAAAATTTGACATTTTTAGACAATCTACATTATGACGTTTTTGGCCATTTTTTCAATATGCTAAATTATGACATTTTTTGCCTTTATTTTTTCTTTGTATACTATGACACGTCTCTACAAGCTATAATATGTCATTTTTAGCCATTTTTATGACATGTCAAAATTTGACATTTTTCAAAATACTATACTTTTGCCATTTTGGCCTTTTTTGCGACATGCTAAATTATGATGTTGTTGGCCTTTCTGGATTTTTTTTTCCACCTCGTATACCATGACCTGTCTCTACAAGCAATCATATTTGGCTTTCAGCCATTTTTATAACATGTCAAAATTCTCCTTTTTTCGACATACTACATAATGGCGTTTTTGGCCCTTTTTTTGACATTGCACACTATGATGTGTCTCAACAAGTTATAATATGTTGCTTTTTCCCAGCGACCTGTTTCTTTTTTCTTGTTTGGACTTTTCAAGCCATTCAACAGATACTTAGAAGGACAAAATGCGAACACCCAAGGATGGTTGAAAGGGTTAAAATTGCTCAAAACAGGCTTTATTCATAGATAGAAAATGTCACACGCATAAATGAAAAAACAGTTACCTCACTCCCTTTTACAGGAGCCACATATACCATCTAACACAAGATTAATATAAAGCAAAAAGTCTGGAAATGTTTCACACAAAAGTCTACTGTTCCTCATTATATGGAGGTCCGTCACATCGTCACTCTCTCCACTCTACAACTGTCCTGAGTGGCTGGCCTTGAAGTAGTAAGTTCTAATTGAAGCTTCCACCTGGTGCTTGGGGTGTCATGATTGGATAGAAATTTCATAGCTCAAAATGGCTGAAAATGCCATGGTATAGTATTTTAAAAAAGTCAAATTTTGATATTTCAAATAGGGCTGCACCTCACGATTTTTTTTATCGATTAATCTATCGATTATTTTATCGATTAATCAATTTATCTGTCTTTTTTTTTAATTGAACTATTATTTTTTTTATTTCTCAATTAATACAGCAAATAACAACGAATTTACTGAAAATAACATTTTAAAACAATCATTCATACAATGCAGGACATTATTCCCCAACAAAAAATAGCCCACTCCGAACTGGTAATCTGTGTTTTACAGTCTGATATAAAGTCTCTCCAAATTAAATGCAAGAGCTTGTTCCACTCAAGTAAAAGGAATGTAGTGCAATCTACATTTGGCAATCAAACAGCAAAATAAATAAAACAATGTAAAATTCAAGTCACTTAACAAAACAGTTATTCTTTGTTACAGTAACAAACCTCAAATCTAGCAGCAACAAAACACCTTACAGTAAAATTAGTGCAATGTGAATAACACTATAAATTTTCTCTAACAGAAATAATTATAACTAGTCCATTCTTTCTGCATCAAAATAGTCCAGCCTTAACTGGGCCTTAAGGCATACCACTGCCTGCTGATATGAGTGCTGTATTTTCATATTTGTAAGCACATATTCCACTCATTTATGAAGTCCTGCAAGCTCCTGCACAGCTGACAACCCAATCCTGTAAATGTTTCAAAATAAAATGCATTGTCTCAGCAGCTGGTGGCATTCTGTCGGAAGACACAGTCAGATAGCTTTTGTTTTGAAAGGGTATCAAGGAAGTTGAGGTAAAACAAACATCTTTGTATTTCCTCATGTCTGTGACAGGGAGAAACTGCAATATAAAGTGCTACAGAGTCAACAAAGGGAGTCACCATTTCTCTAGATGTGCTGCAGCTGACACGCAGCTCAGATACGCCTGACAAGCACTGCTCGGGCGAGCAGTGTGCATGCTGACGCACATTACGTGAATCGACGCATTCACGTAATCGATGCAGACATGTCCCCCCAAACTGAATTTCAAATAAATGGCTCAAAACAACATTATAGCTGGTAGAGACACATTATATTATATAATGTCAAAATAAAGGCCAAAAAATGTCAGAATTCAGCTTGTCGAAAAAATGGCAGAAAACGCCATACTATAGTAAAATTTTGAGATGTAAAAATAATGGCTGAAAATCACATATTATAGCTTGTAGAGACGTGTCATAATATACAAAGTGGAAATAACGGCCAAGAATTGGCAAAAAAAAATCATAATTTAGCACGTTGAAAAAATGGCTGAAAACCACATATTATAGCCTGGAGACACAAATCATAGTATAACATTTCAAAATAAAGGCCAAAAACGTCATTATTATGCAATAGTATAGTATGTCGAACAACACTAAATTTTGACATGCCAAAGAAACGGCTGAAAATGACATATCATGGCCTGTAGAAACATTACATAGTATACAATGTTGTAAAAAAGGCCAAAAACATCATAATATAGCATGTTGAAAAAAGGGGGGGGACAATGCTATAGTATAGTATGTTCAAAGACGTCAAATTTTGATATGTCAAAGAAATGGCTAAAAACCACATATTATAGCTTGTACAGACACGTCAAAGTATATGTCCAAATAAAGGCCAAAAACATGGTTCAACATGTCAAAACAATGGCCGAAAACGCCACAATACGGTACATTGAAAAACGTCAAAAAATGTCAAAATGTCAAAAAATGGCTGATAACATCATGTCATAGCTTGCAGGGACACATCATAGAATACAATGTTGACAAAAAGGCCAAAAATGTTAAAATTGGCATGTTGAAAAAATGGCCAAAAACTCCATAGTATAGTACGTTGAAAGAAGTCAAATTGTGACATGTCAAAAAAATTGGCAGAAAACAACATATTATAGCTTGTAGAGCCAAGTCACAGTATAAAATGTCGGAAAAAAGACCAAAAATGTCATAATTCGGCATGTTGCAAAAAAAAACCATTGAACGTAACGTTCATTAGTTACATCACAAAAATCCACATCATATGCCTTCAGTTCAATTCCCTTCCAGCGCCAGAAACGGGCCGTCCATGTCCAAGGGTACAAAGTCCAAAACTAAAGAATTCAGTCAGTCCAACAAAAACAAAGGGGGCATGAGGTTGTGTGGTTGTGTGGGTTGGGGGATTGAGCAAGTGCAAAGTTAGGGGTTTTAGTACCCGATCCGTTCCACCTACCCAACCTATTCTGTGCATGTGCAAGCAGTCCGCCATCTTGGACAGCTAACTCCGGCAGCCTAAATTGCACAAATAGGTGTTTCTCATGTTTTATACTCTGCCAGATCTGATCTACGCATGCGTGGTCAAACTAGCTACTTCTGCGGAGACAGAAGAACTATTGACATCAGACCCCTGGTTTGCTCAAACGCTGTACTATCCTTTTATTTATTCTGCATGAATAATTATTATTATGCCTCTATGGTGTAAACAAAGTTTGGGAAAAAAAAACAAAATGTGTAAACTGCGTAGACTCAGAGACAGAGAAAGAAAAAGACTGAAATATTGACTATGTTCTATTCATGTGTTTATAAATATAGTACAGTTTATAACTGATTAGTTTTCACATACATAATACAGAGCAAGCTACCTGTCAGGTAATGCAGGCAATTCATTGCATTCTCTAAAATGTCTATATTGAATAAAAATTAATCCAAATCAGCCCAACTGCAGTTAGAACATGCAGACTTCTGATTTAAAACATACATTGTGAAAATATCAGAAATGGTTTCGGTCTCTCAATAACTTCCAAAAGCAGTTATAAAATGTCAAAATTAGCCAAGCAGTTGCTGATGTACTGTCAATATATCTAATTAATTCAATAATATATATATATAATTATAATTATCTTATTATTAAATAATTGTTGTGAAACTCCTCACTTACAAACATCTTTGCATTACATCACAAGTTGTTTTCATCTATCAATAATCAGTTATATTCTATGCACATTTTGCTTTTCATTTTTTTTCCTGAGACGAGCTCTCATAGCAAAGACAGCGGTTTTCCAGTATAATTTCTCTCCACATAAATATTTGCAGTGAGGAGGCATGTGTCAGGTACTGACACTCCTGTTTGTCCACGTGAGGCTGCCGTACGTAGCTGTGCAAGATGAAGGACTGCTTGTGCATGGGCAGAACGGATCGGTTACTGACAAGGGGCGCAAACCTTCAGGTCGGGCACATCCTTCTACGCAGGCAGAAGCATTAGAATTGCAGATGGTGCGGCTCATCAGTGGTACTTCAGTTTCCTCTAGCTCGCCATCACGGTTTGTTCGTGCAAAAAAACCCAGCCTGTTAGAAACACACAACATCAGCTTTAACATACTGTACATGGCTCTGTTTTCATTAAAAAAAACACTTCCCAATAACTCAGAGCTGTGCTACTTCAAAATGCAACAATAATCATATACCAAATATCAGTCTACTATAAAAATATCATACTTTCACAGAGCAGCTATTTAAACAATCAAGATGATTGAAATATTTATGTTTTACAGCAAACACGGCATTCTGCATCGTAATTTCCAGTTAGCAGACTTGCAACAGCCACCATGTTAACTAAGCCAGCGTTAGCCGCCATAGACATATGTAAGTAGATCAAGCATTCGGGGTTATCAGATTATCAGTCACCATCTTTTACCGGGGCTTCTGACCAGCAGTCAGATGCTGCCTGATTGTATTAGCATCTGGACTGCGCAACTTTGCTGGATTTTTTTTGTCTGTTTTTATGAATCTGAATGAATTAAACCCAATGTTGATATTGATCACTGTAACGGATAATCATGCATCCCTGAGTCATTTCTTTACACATTTGTTTATCAGAATAATGTCACAATTACCTGCAACTCAGTAACCCTGATAAACTATACATGGAAGTGAAACCGAAAATGTAAATGAGCGATATTGGTGTGTTCGAAATTTATACGGAATATATATGTGTGAGTGTGTGTGTGTGTATATATATATATATATATCAGAAAAAACGAAAAAGAAAAAGATTTATTGCCAGGTATAGTTAACACAATACGAGGAATTTGTTCTGGTGGGTTGGTGCAACATAAATATAGAAAAAGAAAACAGATAAGATAGAAGATACAAATATAAAATATAAAATATAAAAAGTATGAGTCTTACAGTGCAAAACAAAACAAGTAACACAAGTAACAGTGTAACAGTGCATATATATATATATATGTTATTATTATATATTATTATATTAATTCATAAATTTTTGTCTGTTTTATTTGATACTATATTATTTTAGCATTTTTAACATCTGTATTATTATTATATCTGTATTATTTGTCATGTTATCCCATTATGATTAAAATCAAATTTATTTATTTTCATCTTTTCTCTCTCTCTCTCTCTCTCTCTCTCTCTCTCTCTCTATATATATATATATATATATATATATATATATATATATATATATATATAAAATTAAATGAATTCATAATATAACTTACATTTAGTCATAGAACTAGGGCTGGGCGATATGGCCAAAAAATAAAATCTTGAATTTTCAATCAACAAACTATTAATAACAAAGAAATTACTCAAAACAAGTTTTGCTTTTGATTTTGGCATTAAAAATGGCACACTGAATTTCCCTGGATGAGAGGTCTGTCACCGCGCTGCCCTCATCTGCTCTGATGATGGATCCATCGATCAGCCCGGTGTGATGTAGTTTTTGTCAGTCTTTGACAATAGTAAAATGTATCACTTGGGCTCAGTTACTTTGGCTCGGACAGGAATGTGTGGTCGGAGCTGCGCTCTAGTGTCCAAATGCGCACACACACACCTGGCGCACAGCCTGTATTAAGACACCTTTCATAAAACAAAACAATAACAACTTTTGTAACAGTATTTACTATCAAAAATTTGCCTCTTTCATATGTTGAGGCGGACATGACCCCCGGTCCTTCGTGGAGATTACGCGCGTGGTCGAGGGATCTGAATCGGGATAAATATGGGAGAGATGTGACACGAGGAAGACACCGGGAAAGCAGGGGGAATTTTTTTTTTTTTTTTTTAACAGTTTTTTTTTCTTTTAAATACATGTCTGCCATTTGTAACAAATCAAACAAAAAAATCGCTTGAATATTCAGTGAGTTATGATGCCTCTAAGGTCTACAGCTCTGCACGCTGCTGCCACTGACACAGGATGGCAGCCGCGCTGACGCATTGCTCCAATGGGCTGAAGCAGCGAAGGCTTGACTTATGTATATATGTCTATGGTTAGCAGCTAGTCTAAAGAAGCTGGCAGCGGCCGCTGACAGTTTTTAACAACATAGCCTATTAGTCACAGGGCACAGTATTCATACAAAACACCCTCTGCAATGTGTGGCTCACAACAGCAATTACATATTAACATGGGCAACCTTTACTCAGAGCACCCTAAATCAGCAATCTGGCGTGCTAACAACTATAGCACTATTACAACTCACCAATACCAAGATTTCCTTTTCTCTCTGCCTCTTTCTCTCCCTCTCTCTTTCTCTGCAATGGCACCACGTCCAGGGACATGTCTATTGATCGGTAACAAGAGACAACCTATACATTGCATATTTGAAAGCACTGAATGTGAATAATGTCAGTAAGGGTCTACTATTTACCGATAGCAGTAGCACTCTGCTCTCGCGTCCACACGCGCACGCCACCCTGTCATCTGGCCAGTCTTCTTCCTCTTCTTTTAGATTTCCGGCAGTCTTGACGCCTTGCGGCATATTGCTGCCACTCACAGGTCAGTCTTGGTATCACTATAAATCTCTGTCAGTTTTATAGTAACCTGTGGAAGATATAAAGTCCAGCAACTAGTTCTCGGAGATATTAAGTACATGTCTTAAAGTTACCCTCTGGATTCTGGTGCCTGATACAGTAGCATACAGTTCATTTGTTCAGGTTGCATTCCATCAGTTTGCCCTCTGCCCTTGCCAAGATAACATTTTGATGCATTTACACTGTTATGAATCAAAAAATAATTGCGACCCTTTCTTTCAGTTTCCCACTGTCTCTGCCACTCTGTTGTTATGGCTTCCTTGATGACTGACCAGCACTCCCCCAAAACCCCAATACCAGAGCCCTTTAAGAAACCAAACTAATCTGGTGTTGCTACTGCCGGTTAAAACTCTGCAGCTCTTCTGATAAAAGGCCAAAAACGTCATAATTTAGCATGACGAAAAAATGGCTGTAAATGCCATAGTATAGCAGGTCGAAAAACTTCAAATTTTGACTGGTCAAAAAATGGCTGAAAACTACATATTATAGCTCATAGAGAGACAGCATAGTATATAATGTCAAAAAAAGGGCCAAAACATCATAATTTAGCATGTCAAAAAAATGGCCGAAACGCCATTGTATAAATGTCTCTTTCTGTGACATTTAGCAGATGAAGCCCGTTGATGTTTGAGGCCCATGGGCCTGTCCCCAGTTGAACCATCTAGTAATTTATGGCTATGCATAAGCACTGTTGGTTCTTGGCATCCCTCTCAGCTGCTCTATATAGATGATGAAATTGAACTGTGGTAACAGAATAAATATTGCCCTTAATTTCATTTTATATTAAAAAAATAACATGGAGAAAGCAGGCAGAGGTAAAAACAGAAAACCCATTTTAATGAAGTTTGATACAATATATGAAATATCATAGTTTCTGTTGTAACCACAGCTATACATCAACTGAACGTTATGTAACATCATATATTATTGTCTGATCAATTGACACTGATAATGACGTGGGCACTAAAGTATTTTACAGAAGGCAATTCTACGAATATCAAATCATCACTTAACGACAAGACATCACAAATGAAAATATATACATATAAAAAAGATGAAACTATCATCTACCGTACAAAATATGTTACAACATATTTAAGCTATCAAATGTGTAGCATTTTTTTCTCAACAATTGTTGATATGTGTGTAAAAGGCTTCCGCATGTTTCTGTGATTGAGACCAAAAGCAAAATATGAGGCACAGTTATCAAAGACAAGGCAATACAAGTCCAACATTATGGAAACATATCGACCTTGCTTGGCCTTCCAGTTGTTGATTAAATGATATTGTGTATAATTTCTTAAAGCGTGTCTCACAAAGAATAACCCGCCCTTGCTCATTTTCCACAATATCTTTGTATAACAGACTGCAGTTTACTTTGAATCTATTGATGGTAAATAAAACAAATGATACGTTGAGACATTAAGTGACGCAGCTACAACATTGTAATATAAGCACCCGTTTTTAGGAAGTGAAGGCAGTGATGAAGACAGTAAGGCCCTTAATGAGATACAACATGCACACAACAGCTTAAGTCAATAAGCTGATTTGTAAAACTACAACAAAAAAAATAAATCTCCAAATATTTTGATATTTGATATTTTGATTATTCACCAAGATAATGACTTGTTAACTTTTGTGTACAAAATAAAATAAATAAAAATAAATGTCACCTTTGGGGACGTGATCTGCAGTTATTTATAAGCAAAAATAACCAAAATTCCCTGCTTTTGTGCTTCCCAAATGTGAACAGTATCCTATGAGATTTAACAGAATATATTTGGGTTTTGGATAAAATTTGAAGATGTCAGTTTGGGCTCTGGGAAACTTAAAAAAATCCTTTTTTGACCTCTGTCAGACATTTTATAGACCAGCAAAACTAATCATCAAATGAATCTGTTACAAAAATAATCATTAGATGTGGCCCTCTTACACACACATATCTAAACAAGGCTATAAGGAGGACTGAAAATAACAGCTGTCATGGAAACAGACATCTTACAGACTTACATTATATGCTGTATGTATTAATTAACAACAAAACTGTATTACTCAGTATTAATTGCAAAAGCAATCTAGTGCTACTGTCTACATATGAATGTGTATTTTCTTGCACTTAACAGGTTTAAGCCTTGCTGAACGTTATGGTATATAAGAAAAAGAGGGAAAACTATTTCATAAAGGTGTTCCTGACATTTGGAGCAGATTGGGAAGCACAGCTAAAGTAGAAAAGAGTCAGTAGTGATAAACTGAGCAGTGACTGCTCAGGCTGCACTATATAAATCATGTAAACTAAAGGTTGCTACGAGCAAAGCTCTCTGTTCATGTGTTGCATTTCTTCTGCAGAGCAGCTCAGCAGGATTCAGAGTACTGAGAGGGGAGGCCACTACTGAGAAGACCAAAAAGAAATCCGATCACTTTGGTCTACTTTTAATCTAGACACAAACATGCAGATACCTACACACACGTCCCTCTCATTCTGAGTGTTGTTTTACAATCTCAACTTTGCAACCAGCGGGTCTCTTTCGCTCAGCAGTCAAAAAAATTTAAAAAAATTAAAATAAAAGAAGGGGAGGAAAAAGAGCCCAGGCAAGGACAAAACCTTTCCATATGGTCACATGTTCACAATCTGCCAAAATCACACCTCATTCCTTTTTAACACTGAAGATTTTATCATGCAAGACCACATATTTGGCTATTATTGTCTCTGAAGTCACCTGTGCGCAACACTTGCCTGTGCATGTTCTCACAGAGTGAATGTAGGTCATGTGCTTCAAAACAAGGACACTGAGAGGGCCCCATACTCTCTAATGTCACTCAGGTGCCAAATGTTATCGAGGTCGTTCACCCATGACTACAGGACACTTTAAGATTGCTATGATAGACTTAAATCATACATTAGCTGTAGGTTTTCTGGCATAGTAACAGTCCTATTGTCACTAACTCAGTTTGACAGAGTGTTTGTACCCTTGGCTACATGTGCACGTGCGCACGCACACACACACACACACACACACACACACACACACACACACACACATAATTACACTTTCATAAAATGGTAACTGAGCTTTGGAGACAAAAGCATATTGTAATACATCTTGATCATCATCATCTGCAATACATCCACTCAGAATGAAGGGACCATAAATAAAACACTTCATTAAATTAAAAAAAACATTAAATAAAAGTACGAATTTCATTCCAGTCTTTTGATTCTGATTAAACAGAATAAAACATTTTGTCTGTTTTGAGTGGATATTCTTTCACGCCAACAGCTTAGCTTCCACCTGTAACTCTTTTTGCTTACCGCACCCATGAAGGAAAGTCCGGCAGGAACCCTGGTGACCATCTTGGCGACGATGGAACCAGTTGGAGTTCAGTGAAGTGTAAAGCTGGCACAGTCTATCATCTGGATTGTTCCCATTGTTTGGTTGAGACTACTGCTACTGGTGCACTTTGCTCCTGGAGTTATTGTAGGACATGGACAGCGTTGGTGTGCTTGGAATGAGGGTGGGGGAGCCGATCTCGGGCGGGTACGGCTGCAGGCCCATTTGCTTGTTGTCGCGCAGCTTGCGGACAACGATGCGGCAGAAGTCTTCATTGTGTCGGTGACAGTTGTCCAGGAGTTCGCGCACCTTGGCGGTGCGTGTGGTCTGGGTCTTAACCAGCTCGTAGTCCTCTCTCATCAGCAGTGTTTGGGCCAGTAGGGCATCCAGGCTCTGATTCAGACAGGCCTCTGTCATCTGGGCGACGATCTCCTCACGCTTTGATGCGATCCACTGGGCCATTGGGCCTTGTGAGGGAGGGGAGTGCCGCAGTGGAGGAGAGTAATCTGCTGTAAGGCACAAGAGAGTAGAGTGATTCAGACTTTTGTGGTGAATTTTGGTAAAACAATTTTAAAAAGCATGTAAAGGTTAAGTACAGTGTTTTTCACCCTGGATCATATTTTTCCATGTTTTTGTGGGAAGTGGGAACAACAATTTCTTTTTCCATCCAGTTCATGAATGAGCGAGAGGTACATTACAGTATCATTGTAGCAGCGAAACATGCTGAAGTGTAACCACTCGAGGACTGTTCGCACTGTCAGTGTTAGTCCTCTTAAAGTGCTTGATTTTGCCACTGATAGGCTCAGATTGCTGTTACAAGAGTATGACACAATTGCAAGGATCCCTACAGAAATAGACCTTTTGTTAAATAGTAAGATCCTTTTTGAATAACCAGAAACAGCCCAAAATCATTATAGCCTTACCCAACAGACTCCATTCAAATACACAATATTTTTTTCAACGCAAACAAATAATTATTTGAAGTCAGTAGATACAAAATAAAACTAACGCACGCCATTTCGGTTCGTCTAGCCACTGTTACAACAATTACCGACATCCAGTTAGAGGTGGAAATATGCTGGCTCTATACATGCTACAATTACTGTTTACCTGAATGGAGTCTGGTGGGTTTGACTGTGGCAACTCTGTTTCTAGTTCAATAAAAAGGATCTTGATCTTTAACAAAAAAGGCCTATCTCTGTAACGATTCCTTCCATAATGTTGGCAGACTTGTATAATAATCTGAGCCTGTCAATGGCAAAAAAAGCACTTTTAGTGGATGTTAAGTGACTCAAATGCCCTGTTGGTTTCACTGCAGCCTGTTTCACAGCTGCTGACTGCAGTGGTTTTGCTCAGTACTGAACCAATTTAAAAAAATGTTTTTCCCAATAGACACAAAAACATAGGACAAATAGGGTCCACCCATTTTTTTATTTCATCCACTATGCTTTCACAGCTTATACCTTGTTGCTGAGGCTGAGGCACAAGGGTGAGGTTATCCAGCCGTGTCTCATATTCACTGACAGGCAAACCTGGTTTGACAGGTATGTTCAAATCATTCATGGGCCTGGCACTCTGGTAGCCATTCAGATTGTTAACTGCGCAGGGGTCCTTCAAAGACTCAGGAGGCTCCAGAGTATGAGCTAAAAACGATGACGGGAGTCCATCTACATCAGAAAAAGAAGAAGATGAAGTGTGATGTACCCATGAAACAAACAAAGCTTATTTGTAAACATATTTTTACATAAAACCTGATGTGTAGTACTGTGAGATTGTTTTAAAGCATCTCAGTAATGATGCCTATAAATAAAATGTCATTCCTAATGTAATTACCTTTAGAAGGTGCAGCATTGCTGCTGGTAAGGACGCCTGGTAAAGATATGTCCGTGTCCTGGGAGGAACAAGAGCCTGAGCCTGAGGTTGAGCTCTCCTGTGGCAGAACACTGATATTTAACTTACATTTCCCCACACAAACATTAAAGACTTTACAAAAAAAATGGACAGGGACAAGTATCACTAATTACATTTCAAACACAAAATTTTCCATTTTTTTTCACTTATTCCATAAAAGGCAATATTCCTACAAAGCTGTTTATATGGCTAATGAAAATAAATAATGCTAAAATAATATTCCTGTTCAAGCAACTATGCGTACTCCAATCAAAGTGCCCTAACATGTCATTTACCAGGTCAAAATATGGAAAAGTGGAACGGCTGGTGCAGCTTGTGCCATTTTTTCAAGTTTTCCAATGGTGGAAGACTTGTTCCACCGTGTAAACACAGCCTATCATTCCCCCAAACACCTTCTTATAGAGGTCGGTGTTGCAATATTTGTGCATCTCCAAAAACATGTTGATATTTAAGTTTTTAATAATTTTTAAAAGTATAGGCATGTGTTTCAGCCCCACAGTCTTGCAAACCGATAGCAAGCTGGTTTGTGTACAATGCATCCATGACATCGCACAGAGCTGCCCCTAAACAGGCAAGAGGCCCTGTGCAACAAACTGTCCTAATTTAGATGCATATTCTGAATGTGCATATACATGTTCAACGAACGCTCCTAACACCTGAATAATACCGGTATATTCCACATGTCTTAACTGAAAAATGCTTCATTCAGAAAGAGGCCTAATTCAGAAAATCCAAACAGAATATGCTGTTTACATGACTCTTATCAGATTTAGAGTACGGTAATATTCTGAATGAGACTGAGATGTTAGTGTGCGTGTAAATGTCACTTAATACTAGATGTTTCGACTACTGACCGGCCACGGGCTGGGCCTGTCCTTCAGTATGTTCAGGGATCCCTCCTCGCTCCTCTTCTCGCTCCCTGACTGGGCTGAGCAACAACCTGACCTGTGCCTCAACTGTGGAGGAACAAGGAAGAAGACGGGAATGAATGAAACAATGTGCTCAATAATACGCATGTGCCAAATTCAATAAAATCCGCTTTAAACTCGAATAAGACACTACTGTTAATTATTTACCTCACTAGTTCCTGGTAGAAGTTTTGCTTCCTTTCAGTGTTGCTGCATATCTGAATATGAAATCTAACTACTAAATGCAGCTTGTTATGTTTCCCAGTAAAAAAAAAAAAAAGGTGACTATTTATTGAAGGTAACATAATTAAAAACACAAGATTAGAATGTTCCATTACTCCCAAAATGATCGACCCAAAATGATAGCACTACACAATAACACACAATACACAATAACTCTTTCTTTGGAACTGCAATTGTTTCCTTTTCTTCCACTTTATCAGAAAACCACACTCAGCCTTGACCTAACTTGAACAAAGATCGGACTCACATGTACACACACACACACACACACACACACACACACATGCACACATACACACATACACACATGCACTCGCGCATATATATAACAGGGAACATACTCATGACCTAACTTGAACAAAGATCGGACTCACATGTACACACACACACACACACACACACACACACACACACACACACACACACACACACACACACACACATGCACACATACACACATACACACATGCACACGAACATACATACACACCCCAACCAGAAAAGAGGAAGGATATGTTGAGGGGAAATTAGGAAGTAAAATGTTTGAGCCCTCATTCTCTATTAGTCACAGCGTCATTCAAACTGTCCAGTATTACACAGTTCAATATTCAGCATTAGCTTGCAGCTATTCCTGAACAGGGGAATTCCTTCATTCATATACACCCTCAGTCTATATTAACTCAATACTATCTGTGATAGAAAAACAAACAGAACTTTATGTGAAGTGACAATTATGTTTTTTAATTGTCATTATTCCAAAGAAAACAAACTGACAAGATGTGTGTTTTGTTTTACATACTTAAGTTCTGCTTCACTCTCAGAGCTACACACATCACACACAGCTGGTCACCAAACTGCTGTGGGACAATAAAAGGGAACACCGACAGAATAGGCGGAACTGCTTCCCGAAACTGTGAGTTGGTTCATTATTTAAGTGAAGCAACTTCTTTAACAGAGGGTTTGTTATTGTTCCATTCCATTAGCAAATGCAAGAAGTTATTTCTCAACATACTGTATATTTGGGCCGCAACTAACAATTATGTTTGTTACTGATTATTCTGTAGATTATTTTCTCAAATAATCAATTGATCCTTTGGTCTACAAAACATTCGAAAACAGTGAGAAAAGCCTCACAGTATCCTTGCACCTGAAGCGGCTTAATCAAAAGGTCTTGTTTTGTGCAACCAACATTTCCAAATGTAAAAATACTGAATTGACTATGACATAAGACCAAGGAAAGTCGCAAATCTTCACATTTGACAAATTGGAAATGTCACATTTTTGCTTAAAAATGACATGATTAACTTATTATCAAAATAGTTGCCAATTAATTTTCTGCTGATCAAGTAATTGATCCCTCTGAGGCAAACCGTGTTTTGTGAAAATGGGCTTTATAAATAAAATTGACTTGACTTGACTTAATCTTTGCAGCTCTAATGTACACTTTACACTTTATTTTAGGTTCTAGTAACTTGTGACAAGTACCTGCTGTCTTTTCTACCCTTAAATGGATTTATAAGTGGTTAAGGAAAATGAATGAATAAAGTCACATTACAACTGACTTAGCACCCTTTTGGAGTATAAAGCCTGTTCTTCTCAGCAGCACAACACAATACTGGTGCCCCTATTCTGTTTGTCATTTCTCACTGTCCCCATTTCTATATTCATCACTTCAGATAAACAGAAATGTGAGGAACAGCCTACGAAGTGCCAACAATGAAACACTACCTCCCCAGTTTGAGTCCGACTGGGGGCTTGTGTCGCATTTCATTCCCCAACTTTCTCATCCTTCATTCCCCCTCCCACCTCCAATGTCTTCCCTCTCTTATATAAGCAGAAAAGCCAAAAACACCTAAAGTTCCCCTCCAGACATGTTTAAAGTGTGTGAAAATAATCATACTAATAATGATATTTAGTTTAACATGGTTTTCTAAACATAAAAAGCTCTTAAAAGGGGCTGGGAGCTGCTCTCACCTTTCTCCATAATTGAGAAATTCTGGGTCTGCCCTCTGTTTGTAGCAGGTTTCCCTTTCACTTTTCTCAAGGTTGACCGGTGAAAAAGTAGTGCCCATCAAAATGGCTAGTGTTAGCGTTACAGGAAACATCAGAGAGATTCAGCCATGTATGTTTGATCTTCAGTCAGACACAGATGAAGAGTCTGATGCACGCCGAAATGTGCACTAGTAGACGTATCAAAATGGGAAGAGTACTTAGCATCTTTTATTTTAGTTTTTTTGTTGTTTTTTTTTTTGTTTGTTAGCTTATTAGCTTTTATGCAAACTGGCAGTGGGGCACACAGCTAGTGTTTATGAAACATATAATAATATCTGCTGCAATGGGGTTTTTGGTAGATATTGGAAGGAAGCTTCAGGGTCAGTTTACATCCAAAAACTTCACACTCTACCATGTTTGCTGTCAAAACTTTCACTATACTAATGCTAACTCTGCTCTATGTGCTAGAGGTTTCAGGCTTCTTTGCCGGTATTGTGCCCATGTCTCTTCCCCTGTTAATATGTGTGTCCGGTAGTGGACACCACTATTTTTGTATTGGTGACGTACCTAATCTAGTTTTCCCAGCGTATGTTTGAATCTCAGACGAACAGACATTGCAATCTTTGGTAGAGAAATATGAAAACTTGACAAAAAAGTTTTGAAAAAAAAGTGACAAACTTTGCACAGAAACAAGTCAGTATCATTATTGTCAGATATTTTAAGGAACATAAACACAACAATAACACATTTTTAGTGGTGGGGGAGTTAAAAAAAAAAAAAGAACTACGAGAAGACTCCTGACTAACCTTTGACCTCTTGATTTCCAACACGGCCTCCAGGAAGTCAATTTCAATAACACAATAACACATTTTTAGTGGTGGGGGAGTTAAAAAAAAAAAAAAGAACTATGAGAAGACTCCTGACTAACCTTTGACCTCTTGATTTCCAACACGGCCTCCAGGAAGTCAATTTCGTCAAACTTCCTCACCATGGGCTCCAGCTCTATCAAACACTCTGAAATGGCAGCAAACACATCACATTTTTGCTTTATATCACACTGCCACATCCAGACAACAATGCAAACATTTTTCGCTTTTCTTTTTCACTCTAGCTTTTTTTTCCCAACCACAGCTGCCAGTGTGGTCACAGACTTGCCAACGTGCACTGCTGATTGTAGTGCACATTTGGTTTTTAAGGTACTTTCCTGTGCAGACAAAAAAGCTTTATGGGAATTTAAACATTTAGTACCAACTTAACTGTTTCACCAACATTCTCAGTTTAACGGTTTCAGTGTCACAGATAAACGAATACTTTCATTTCTTCTTACAAAGTGGTAAGAAACCATGTGTTACCATGTGACTCTGCAGTTTTTGCGTGGGAGTGTCACTGAGGGAAAGAAGACAAGGTGCACCACGTTTTTTGTCCTGCAACTTGCCAAAAAATGTTGCCTGTAAGCAGTTCTGAAGGAAGTATTCAGATCTTTTATTTTAATAAAATAACTAATACCGAACAGTTAAATACTCTGTTTCACTTGCATTGAAAATGTTTTTTGAGGTAAAATAAGTGTTATCAGGAACATGAACTGTATTAAAAGTAAAAGTACCCAATACAGAAAAAGAAAACACCCCAAAAACTCAACATTTTCAGAAAAATCAAGTCATAAAAGGACTAATGTTGATCAAAAACAGTTTGTGATTAATTTTCATGTAGGTCTATTAATTAATCAGTTAATCATTTCAGCTCTAATATAAACGTTGGATAGTTTAATTTTTAACAAAACATCATATTTTATGAACTCTTCTTATGTTTTTCAAATCAACCATACCATATACCATATACTTTACAAATCTTAATTTGTAAAGTATATGGTAACTAAAGTTTTCAGATAAATGTAGAGAAGTAAAAAGCACAATATTTCTGTCTGATATTTAATAGAGTAAAAGTATAAAGTGTCAAAAAAGGAAAAAAAACTACAAGTACCTCAAATTTGCACTTAAGTACAGTACTTAAGTAAACGTACTAAGTAACATTCCACCACTGTTCATAAGTAATGAATGTGGTTGTTTTATTGTTTACAATTTCTTTAAATGCCTGAAAGGAAAACAACACAAAGTTTGTATAATGTGTCCAACAAAAACAGCAGAGAACGTTTCAATAGTGCAACAGGAAGCTGACACTTAGTCACTGCTTTGTCAGGGTGAGATTCAGCAGTGACTAGGGGGAATTATCTGCTACTCGGCGTAAAAAGCAATGTCATCTCAGCATGTGAAACAGGTCAAACTGGTACAAGAGTGGAATCTTTTGAGAGAGAGGAATTTGTCCAAAATGAATTGCAGCAGTTCAGAGTAAGCTTACTGAGGAAGGAAGGTCTTTCGTCAGGGTTAGAGGTCCAGCCACTGGTCATCAAACTGATGAGTGTGTCTCTGCTGGGGATGTCGGCAGACAGACTTTCTAGACTGATGTCGGGACGCATCCCACGTAGCACACTGAACATGATCTGCATGGGGTTGGTCACCTCTGATCACACAAACGCACAGATCAGTGATTAGTCTGCCTCCACCATGAAAGTTCACTAAACAGAACGAGAGAGTGACATAACAAAAAAACAAAAAAAAACAGGAGGGCAATGTAATAAAAAATGTGTTACCTTCAAATGGAATCTGCCTGGACAGCACCTCCCACATGATGATGGCGTAGCTATATAGTAAACATACAGGAGAGAGACTCTTACTGTTAGGGAAGTTAGAGTTACATCATTCTTCAGACCTGAGGGACTTTACGACAAGCTGACAAGAGAGACTACTTTGAGGAAGAGAAATGACTGACTGACCTGTTGCAGCAATCCAAAACTATTGCACAATATCTTTATAGAGACTGCATCAGCCGCAGAGGAAAATTGATTTCTTATACTTTTTAAAATATATAACTGTAGTATAACAATATAATAGTCAACACTCCCTTTTTGACAGATTCCTGAAAGGAGAACATTTGCCAAGTATGACTGTCAAATTTAATCTGCTGCACTGCTCTGTATTGGTATGCGAGCAATCCATCCTCATGCTGGGAAACACTGTCACACCTTCCCAGTCAAAAAAAAATTACTTCCTTATAATGCTGATCATGCTTAACAAATATCTACTCCCCCAAAGTGTAAATAGAATTACCACCTCGATACTATATTTTTAGGCCATATCTACATGATATATATATCTTAATATGTTTAAATCTACTCAAAAGTTCTTCATTAACGTTAGGACTGGGAGACAGAATCAAACATTGCAATGTTTTTAACCAAATACCATCTCTAATGCGACAATATTATAGGGATGACTGTTGGTACTTTCACAAAATATTGATACAATGAAATTTTTGATCAATAATCATCAGTAATCAGTAACATGATGAATAACTGGGTAAAGACAAGTTTTAGAACAATCACAACAATCTGGTAAAGTCAGTTAAATTGCATAATTATACTGTAATGCAGTCTTTAAAACCAGGAAAAGAAAATACTTTGTCATATCACGATGTAACGACATCCAAAACCTACAACAATATAAAGTCTCATATATCTTGATAACGATATTATATCTTTATATTGCCCAGCACTAGTAGAAAATGCTTCAAAGAGTGAGTACAAATTCTAAGACTTGGATTTGACGAAATTACCTCTGTGTGTTTTTGAGATACTATGTTCACAAGAAAGCGACAAACAGAATCACAGTGACCTTTGACCCTAAACCATTAATTTCTAATAATTTATTGTTGGAGAAATTTAAAGTTGATGTTTGTGCCAAATTTGAGGAAATTCCTTCAAGGCGTTCTTGGCATATCATGTTCACAATAATGAGTCTCATTGGATTGATGGATGGATGGATGCGCAGACAAACGAAAAAACATGATGCCTTAATATGTGGATTTGAGCACTGCCGACCACAGTTTTTGTTGGTGAGGAGGCATAAAAACTGTGCAATGAAGTCATCAAGAGCTCATCCATTCCTGCGTTATGTCCCAAGACTGAACTCTTGCCTTAGATACTAAAACTATACACAGATTAACGTGGAACAAACTCGATTATCCAACTTATTTTTATTGACTAGTTACTGAGGTTTGGAGTCTTACCTGTACATGTCGTGTTTCACATCGGCACGGCGGCTCTTTGATGGTTCGTACTTCTCAGGGGGCATGTAGATCACTGTGCCCCCCATCTCTGTGGGCTTGGACCCTGAGCCTTTACTGACGGATAGTTGCCGCCATTTTGAGAGGCCAAAGTCTGCAATCTAGACAGAACAATAGCAGAACATGAGCATTAATTGAAAAGTCTGAATATGTTTTCCTTTTATCTATTTTGATAAGCTTTTTCTTTTGGCAATTAAAGAAGAAAGATTGGGGCTACAAGAACATTAGATATGTTATAGGAGAATCATCCTGTAAATTATAGTGGAAGCTACTATGACATTGTATATTAGCACTTGCTTTGGAAGTAGTATTTTTTCTACAAGGTAGTGGACTGAAATACTGAAAAAAAGCTCAGATTATTATAAGTGTCTGACAACATTTTGGAAATGATCCCTATAGAGATAAACCTTTTTGTTATTCAAAAGCTAAAATTACTGTTTATTTACTATTTTTTAAATTTTGCTTGAAAACAACAATCACAGAGATTTAAAATAGTTTGACTGTGAGTCAATATGGGAATTTACTGATCATGTGACAACTGTGAGATCATCTTCACAACAAACAAACACAAACACACACACACACACACACACACACACACACACACAGTGATTACAAAAATGAAGTCAGCAACACCAATTATTGCTGACACACATACCTTAACATGAAATTCACCATCCAAAAGTATGTTCTGAGTCTTAAGGTCATGATGTAAGAGGGGTGGGTTCATGTTGTGGAGGAAGTTAACGCCCAGGGCAATCTCATATAGGATTCTCAGTCGCAAAGGCCAGGCGAGCCCGGGGTACATGTCCTTCTGTAGGCAGAGATAACAGACCAGGTATTAAAATGTAAATAAAGTTGCCAGTAGGGCATGTTTAAGTGCAGAAGGATAAGAAAATGTTCTAGCATTGTAAGAGCAACAATCCAAACAGAGAGAAAATTTACTACAAGTGGAAATTTCCCTCGACTATATTAGTCTGCTTTTCTCTTCCTTCCTCTGCTTGTTTCAAAGTCTTGTCAGCAACTGTGAACATTTCCAAGTTTCACTTTTGCTTGCAGTCCCACAGGCATAAGTCTCATGATAGCATACCGGCACATGATGAGTGACACATAAAAGAGGTAGAGCTAGAGTGAGAGAGCTCGCCAAAAACAACAAAGAGATTCTTTCACCTCTGCTGTTTTGGCAACAAAAGTGCAGAAACAAGAAGTGTGGAACATTTAAGATGCTCTCTTTATTTGTGGCTGTCATTTACTTTGTTTTGATTTGATTTTTGAACTGTGTTTTGAACATGTTAAATTGAAAATAAAGAAATGGTTATACAAGTAAGCGGACAGTCCGTGTATCATCTGTTCATTCGATTATTCAATTCTGCCTGGCAAACTAAATAACAAAAAACGAGTGAGAATGTCCTTCATTTGTTTTTCTGTATAAACCAAATATTGAAAAAAGATGATTCTTTTCTCATTATCTGCTTGATAAAAAATAAAGAGCAATGTAAATTTGACTTGTTATTTTGTTATTGTTCCCTCATTATTTGATTTCTTGTTTCTCTGACTGCTTGAAACGAGAAATCAAATCAGCTCTCTTCAGTCCAGTTTCATACTGGCTCTCATTTCCTGAGTGAAAGAAGGAAACAATACACATGCCTCATAGCCATGGAAAGCTTCTTTCATTTCAATCCTTAATCCAACTTAATTCTTGGATTATGACATTTGAACTAGATCATTTTCTGAATGAACAACTCTCTGTAAAATTACTTGATGACATATAGCTACCTCGTGGAGCAACAAGTCCAGAGAGCCATTGCTCATAAACTCGGTGACTATGCAGAAGAACTCGGGCTCGTTGCAGATCCCAAAGATCTGGATGATGTAGTTGAACCTGGCTTTGTGGAGCACCTCGGCCTCCTTCAGCAGGCAGTTCCTCTCTCTGAAACACAGCCAGTGACACAGAGTCAGTCTTCACTGTCACGCAAAGTGATAAAAATGCCAAAACAGTGATGACATTTACAGTGTTGTGGGTGTGCACAGAGTTCCAAGAAGCACGTCAAAGGAATGAATCTCGAAGCTGTCTGTGTTCAGGGCTTGGCAATATGGTTGAATTCATTATCACAATATCAAACTGGATACATCAAAGGTTAACTGTGGTATGATGAAGCTGGAGGGTTTGGTGATAGCGAGTTCAGGGATCTTTCTGTTTACACAAAAAAGGATCTTACTCATTAACAAAAAGGTCTATGTCTGTAGGGATCCTATAGACAATGTTTTCAGACACTTATGACAATAATAAGAGCCTGTCAATGACAAAAACAAACACTTTTACCGGACATAATTTGACTGCTTATGCTCAGAGTAGTAATAATGCAGCCTGTTTGGCTGCTGCCAGCTGCAGCACTCTCGCTCAGTACTGGACCAAATTAAAAAATAGATGTACCCATTAGTCACAGACAAAAAAAAACACACAAGAAAATAGTTTAGAAACGTTTACAAACATATGTATCCCCTTTAAGATATTGATTCATATCATGATATAGCAAATGTATGAGAATTGTGTGTAAAATTCCCACTTTTATGTGTTATATGATGCTTAAGTCTTTATATGTGACACACAAAAAAACACATTTTAGCTAATTTTGTTGGTTTTTTAGTACAGGTTGCTCAGAATCATTAACTTACAGAAATGTAATATCACAAAATGATGTAGCTGCAATTCAGCAAACAATAATATAGAGTTATTTTCCACCCTGCGATGCCATCACATTACACAAGCTAATAAGGGATTTACTACACTCAAAAAAAAAAAAATCCCCAGACAAAGAATTTGTGCAGCTAAGCTTTGAATACTTGGATATGAGTATGTTTCTCTTGAACCTTTACTGCATGAAGGAATAGTGACAGTAGCATCCAGAGAAAAACCTGGCAGCTGATCCAAAGAAAAAGCAATGACACAACACCTGACACCCAACAATAGAACCCCTGAAAGTCTGTCCGAATAGTATCGGCTTATTTTGTATGTTGGCTGATACATAAGAAATATGAAGTGAAATACATGTTTAACACCACACATCGAAATTGGGTCTCCACTGCATATTTTGGCCCACCAGAGAACTGACATGTTTTTTTAAACAACCTGCAATTCGTTTACTACCAAATTTAAGAAATACTTAATAATAAAAATGTTTAACTGTACAGTAAAACATTCTATGTCCACCCTTTTTTCTATTTTTTTCCCTCATTTGTCTTTTTTTCTATTTTCTTTTCATGTGGATAAATTCCGTGTGTTTTACATACCTTTTTTTTCAATACATAATATACGCAAGCTTAGTCATACTTAAGCTGAAATGTTGTGTATGTCTTTTGTATTTCTCTTAAAACTATTAAATAAAAGGTATTAAAAAAATAATAACAATGTTATTCTTATTTTATGCACATATCATTTTTAGACTCTCAAATATCAACATGACCCTTAAAAATCCAATACAGATGGCCTGTGTTGTTCTACAAGAAGAATTATGGCCATTAAAGTAGACACAGTCCGCTCAAAATAAAATGTACCCTAAAACAACATTATATACATTATTCTACAGCACTGTGGAATTCGCTGCCCAGAGACATCACATCTAACATCAAGAACTAAATTACCTTTAAAAGCTTAAAGAGAAATATCTTGCCAGACAACAAGATCAACACCAATTGCATGTGCTTATTCTACTTAATGTTAATGTGCTTTTTTTAAATCCTTAAAGTTTTTCGCGAATTTATATTTCTTCCATAAATGTATCTGTTTTCCTTCATCCATTTGTCTGCTTAGCCATGAATTACTCTGTTTAGTCTGCTTGCCATACTACTGCCTTATTATCACTTGATGTCTCTAGGCGTTTTCTTTGTTGTTTTGTTAACTTGTACTGCTTACAATACTATTATATATTTCTTTTCATTTAGGTATTAGTCTAGCATTCAGATAATTTCATGTCCTCATATCTGTACTCGTATTTTTTGTCTGTACCATTTTTATATCTTAAGTTTTCTGTACTTTTATTTAATGCTTCTGGTGTATTACAATGTGCCCCTAAAATCACGTTTTTTTATGTGGATCTGAGCAAGTTTTTTTTGCCTGAGCTGAAGGAGGAGTGATAATGTCATCCAAACACAAATGCTGCAGGTAATAAAAGCAATGCCTGACACACTGTGGATACTGTACCTACAACATTTAATTAACCCTTTAACCCGGGCAAATTGGTTTAATTTCTTTAGAAAATATGGAGAGAAGGTCAATGAGTAACTTAATATATGTCCCAAAAATGAGCTGGGAATTCCTGATTTTTAATATATATATATATATATATATATATATATATATATATATATATATATATAGTTTGTGGGATATTTCTTGCCAAATTGCTCGGGCCTTTTCCCCCATGAAAGACATCAAACCAGTTCACTCAGGTTTGAAAGGGTGAGAGGCGTCCGAATGCAGCTCGAGAAAAAATGGTGTCGATACAGTCTTATAGGTTTAAAAGTGACACTAATTAAAGTCTAGATACTCTGATCTCTACCTTAGACAGTTGTCTGTGACTGCACAGTCGGCAGATCATAACTTTTCTGTAGAAAATTCACTGGAATAACACGTTATTCATTTATCTTTAAATTTGCGTCATCCACAGACAGTGCATATGGCCTAAAGCTTTACATTAGGTGATCACATCGACACAGGGTACCTTTCTCCAACAGGACAGTCGAGTTTGAGGCACTTGATAGCCACAGTGGTCCTCCAGTCGGAGTGCTGTGCCTTGAACACGGTGCCGAAGCCCCCTCTGCTCAGGTAGTACAGGTCGGTCAGCTTCTGGTAGGGGATCACCGGTAAGGTGCTGGTCAGACTGCCAATGTTCATACAACCCATAGCCGCGTACGGCTCCATAGCACTTTGTGAGCCTTTTACGGAAAGTCTCTGAGCATTTATCATCCACCGAAAGCAGAACTGCCCCCTTCGGTAATCGCAATGTGGAAGAGCTCTCCCATCTACACGCATGCCATAATGTCGCTGACTGCTAGCAAGCTAAGCTAATGTGGCGGAGAATAAGGAGGATAAACCGTTCACCCGTTTGGCGACGAAAAAACGGCGAGCACCCAACGATTGAAATTCAATGTGTACGCTTTCACTTGCTCGTTTATTCATGTTATGCTGCCAGACTGCCTCTAACCAGCTGTCATAGTCAAAGAGAAACTACAACGGCGAGCTGCCGAGCGCCGCTGTCATTTAAGGCAGGTGGGTTTGTTGTTGCTAATGACGACACGCTTCCGGGTTCCTGCGTGAGACGTTCAGGGACACACGTTTCAGGAGATTCAGACAGATGACCTGGATTTTGTTTTATTTTGGGACTGATTGTACAAGTCTCTGAGCACACACAGGTTTTCAAAGAGAAACTGCAGATATAGGCAAGCCCAAATGTGGCCATGGGGTGTTTGAATTACTACACATTCAGACTTCAGTTACGTTCCCTGAGCTTGAGCTAAACTGTTCACGTCGTTTTTTTAAACATGCTGGAATTTCCCAAACATGGGGCTTTCCAGTACAACTGTTGGCGGTACTATGTGTGAATACATATCAACGTTTAAAAAAAATAAAATAAAATAAAACATAAAGAGACAGTACAGTCTTACATCTCCAAATCTATTTAGCAAATCATACAATTTAAAATAAAATAAAAACAAAATAAATTTAAAAAAATACATTGAAGTGTAAATGTACATTGAAAGGTCCAGTATGGATGATTTAGGAGTATTTATTTGCAGGAATTTAATATATTTCTAATAATATAATTTTTAAAAATTGGAGTAGCTTTAGTGTGTGTTTTCATATTTCTACCATTTTTCACTTGTTCTCCACTACATTTCCTAAATATAAATAGTTTAACTCATTTCTATGTATTAGAGTGAATGGATTTTAAAGTACATAATCTGAGATTAAACAGTTTTTATAGTAAACATGAAATGGTATATTACTTATATGTGTCAAAAAGAAAAAATGAAAGATTTACAGCTTTTCCTCAGGATTTTTTCAAAAACATCTTTCCACTGGAATGTACAGGGGAGTGTCTTCTAATTTTACAATCAGCCTATAATGTCATGTTGCTGTATTATGTTCACAGAATAATCATCTCAGGAGGTTTTAAACACATTGAGGACAAACTGAGGATATTATGAGACATAATGATGAATACAATACAAAATATATATACAATTTGTTTTAAAACATCAACATATTCATTGATATGAACCACGATTGATCTAACCAATCATGACAAATATATGATCATATTTTTATGTTGAAAAAAGTTTTGTTAAGACCATTTATTTTCATTTTTACTATTAGATGAGAGACCTCATGCGGATAATTCAGCTCCTGGTAAAACCCTCTACATCAAATAATAGAGAGTGCAGTCCTATATGGAAACTTCGTTTATAATAAAACTATAAATCCAAATAAAGATGTAACACTAATCAGTTCTATAAGCCAATACCATTAAAATGAATATATGTCACCGAGAGCTATCCATACACTTCACTCTTGTAATGACATTCCTTATTGGGCTTTTTACAACAGTATTATTAAAAAAAACATATAGAATTTATATATTTCTAATAAAAAATTAGACATTACTTTAGTAACTAGACATTACTTTAGGGGTTACAGGGTTTTAATATGAAGCACTGCGGGTTTGTTTATTGAGCTTCATCTAAAAAGAGGAAGACAAACTTTCTATCTAGGGGGAGAAGAGGGACACATGCACATGATTCATCAGGGCACGTGATTGTATCATCTCCCTTGTAATCTGAAACCTGTGTAGCAAAGGCTGTCAACAAATCAGTTATAAGTGCTGCTTCGGTAGATGTCACATAACGTACTCAGAGTTTTTGATGATCCAGAAAGACTATAACAAGACCGTCCCTGTACAGTTCTGGGGGAAGAAAAGAAAACCTGCCATGCATCATTCTTCCAGCTCTGACAGATCGAGAGAATTGAAACCAATGTAAGTATGCTCCCTCTGTGTGCTCCTGTGTTTATATATATTAGCTCTATATTTATATCAAGAGCTCACCAAGACCACCAGAGATGGCTGCCACTCAGTCCTCACCTCCAAAGTTCACTTCTAAGTGCTCTCAAAGTGCATGACACTAAAACAAAGAAATAGTTACAATAAATAAAATAGTGTTAAGAGCTGGGATAATAGTGTGCACAAAGGCAAAACAGAGCAAAAGGAAATAAACCACAACATTACGTATCACAAATGTATAAATCAGTCATCAAAAAGAAAAATAATACTTCAGGTAGAGAATGCCAGAGCATAAGCGCGTAAGGGCCCTGATGGCAAAAGCCCGGTCACTTTTAGTCACTAGCCTTGACATCAGGACGACCAGTGACTAAGGGATCTCAGATCACCACCTCCTAAGTAGAAGCGTGTGACCCTGGGGTGCTGCAGCTAGGGCCCCCACCCAACATAACTCCTGAAGTAGATCCGTAGGCGCCATGTTGGATGGGTCATCCACACAGGTGGAGGGTGAGGGGAGCCTTGGGGTTAACTGGGTGGAGAGACCAACCACCGTGGTACTGCTGAGCCACAAGATCCTGAAAGAGGGGGCAAAGTTCACAGGGAGGATTTAACAGGTCTACCATCTCTTAAGTACGCCAAACTTTAAATCAATCAATGAGGAAATATAAGACAGAAAGAATAGAAAGAACTCAGACTGATGGGTGTATAAAATTGAGATATTTTTAGGTAAAAGCCTTGATGGACTTGTGATTAACAGATGAAAGTTAAAATAGACCTTGTCTGACGATGCAAGTGATGTCACACTGACATCACAGAACTTCCTCTCTTGAAAAAACTTACACAACTTGCAAGTGTCGACTGGACGAAACTGTTGAGTAAGCAGAATCAGTCACAAGTGAGAGCATGTCCTTTCATTTTACAACAGCAGCTGCACTCAAAATCCTCCATTTTCAGAGGATCAAGCTTTCTGTTCTATTTTAAACTGACACAAATGCTCGCTGATACATGGCTTTGCCTCTGTGTTGTAGGTTTATAAAATCCTAATGATGAATTGTCAGTGGAGAGAGTGGAAAGCTTCAAGTGCCGTGGTGTCCCCATTACAGAGGGCCTGACCTGAGCGCTGCATGCTGACTCAGCGGTGAGAAAGGTAAGGCAGAGATTGATTTACTTCAGACGAAATTCCAGATATCTCCTAAAATACCAAGGAATTATTCGTTAGACTATCATAGATCATCATTTTACTGTAAATATCATCTGTCACCGTCAATATAAATCCTGCCTCCTGTATAGCTATTGCCAAAACATGTACATATTGTACATAATCACCCAGTTCATGTATATCCATTCAGTATTTATTTCTTCTTACTATTTTATAAATTCCATCATACAGAACACTTGAATTTTATGTAGACTTTTTGGTATTTCATTTTTATTGTTGGTCATCAGTGCTTTCTATGTGTCATATAATCACTTATTCTTTCACATACTTGTGTAAATAATACAGTAGCTCTGTCTATGTTCAGTATATGTTCTATCTTTATTTACCTTAAATTGTGAATAAATGGGCATTTGCTAGTTGAGGCTAGGGATGTGTACCTAATTAGAAAATGAATGATATCTATAGAAAGATGGAGCGAATAAAAGAAATTGAATAATTTACATACAACATAAGGAGAAAGGGGGCATTAGAGAGAAAATGGTGGTCCAAGTAAGAGACTAAAAATATGATAAATACTTAATGATTATAGGGTCAACAGCCCACAGAGGGAGCATAATGTGTTTTTTTTAAACATTATTATTATTGCTGTATGCATGTTTATTGTTCTTCTTGTCTACACTTCTTCTTTTTTGAACGGTATGTCCTTGGTCAAAAGTTACTCGCTGTGAGAGATAATGTAAGAGGAGTGGATCTTAGGGGACAGGGGGAGGGGATCTGTTTGTTTGTTTATTAATGATTTAACTATGTATCACTGTAGTGTCATGCTGTGATGTGCTTCCTTGCTTTTTTCATACATGTTATAACTACTGACCACAAATTGTTGTTGTTTGATGGAAATATTTACTGTTACTGCATATTTCTATTCATTTATTTTTTTTTGTGATTGTTTTAGCATTTCGCTAAAACAATTCACATTTCGCAAACAATATGAGTTATTTTGGCCAGAGACTTTCAGTTTAACCCTGTGCGTGTGAATTGTTTTGAAAGATCACTTTTGAATGTACAAATATTTTCAAGCAAATGACACAAACTGTAATGTGGTGTGTTTTCATGAGTTTAGACATGCAAGATATATACGACCAGAAGGTGGCAGTGTAACAGCAGCTTTCACAGATAAGGCAGCTCCACCTGATTCAAAGGGATGATGGGAACTTTATGTTCTTCTCTCGACACAAGCAAGGACTTCTCTCTCTCAACCTTGAACACAGTGCTCCTTCATAATGGGCTGAGAATGTTTACCTCTCGAAAAGTGAATAACAGTGTTACAATTAGTGAATGCAATGTGTGTGTCTTTGTGTGTGTTTGTGTGTGTGTGTGTGTGTGTGTGTGTGTGTGTGTGTGTGTGTGTGTGTGTGTGTGTGTGTGGTCCAATTGAAACCTTATTCATACTAACCTCATTATCAGACTAAAGGAGAGCCACTTTATTCATTCTGTTTGTGTCACAGAACAGACGACAGACGTGGGCAGAGATTCAGAGGTCTGGGAACAGGCTGCATTACTGCCATACTGAATACACTTGTACATTATTTCATATGTATTTTCTATGAAAACATAAAACATACAACATAAACTAACTCAACTTAATGAGAGTTCCAAGTCAGAAAATAAGTTTAAAGAGGCTAGAAGTGCTCCTACAGCCTAACTGTGATCTGAAAAATAATAAAATATAACTATAACTGCAAAAGCAGGGATACAAATTAGCATTCTTTGTTAAAGGGGTATTTCAACCTGGACCCTATCTCCCCATGTTTTTGTGTTTAGTCGAGTAACGGGAACAACAGTTCTTGAAATTGGTCTGGTGTTGTGCAGCAGCACTGCAGCAGGTAGCAGTGAAAAAGACTGCAACACAACTACTCGTGATAATTGTGTCCCTGTCAGTTTACAGACATTTAAAGTGCTTGTTTTTGTCATTTAAAAAAAGGGGGGGTTCACACCTTTTGCTTGTTTCAGTTTGAATAGTTTGTTGGTTGGAGTCCGAAAAGCGAATTTTACTCTCAAATATAAAAGATTTTCAATGTCATGGGCAAATATTTAGCTGATTTTGACAATGTGAAAATATCTGTGAAATTTCAGAATTTCTCCTTTAGCAAGATTTGGACACAAAAAATTACAAAACAAGCAACAGTTCTGATTAAGCATTTTATTTCATTTTAAGGGTCTTTTCATAATGTCATCAGACACTTTAAATAACAATCTCAGCCTGTCAGGGGCAAAAACAAGCACTTTTCATGGAGGTTTATTTAAGGGTTCCAGCTGCCACGAGCAGTTACATTGCAGCCTGTTTCAACACTGCTGGCTGCGGTGCTCTCTCTAAACACTGGACCAATTAAAAAAAAAAATAGTTTCTGCTGGTCACTTCAGCTCCTTCTGCACTGCCTGTTCAAAGGAAGAATTTCATGCCTGTATTACGAATGGCGGGGGCAAAGTTGTCTTGCCTTTAAGCCAGCAGTAGAGGTGGTATTAGCGCTATATAGGCTTCTGTGTAAAAGGGACAGCCAGCAGGATAGGACGCATGTGACATTTTGACAGCATGTTACTTGTGTGACCAATTGAGATATAAATAGTAGCTAATAGCAGCTAAAGCTAACATCAGAAAAGAAAAACAGGAGCTGAAAATATCCACACAAACAATGTGGTCCAGGAGCTTTTCGTCCTCTGAGCTGAGGACAAGACAAGCCTCCATATAACAGAGAAGCTGCGATGCTGGCATGCTTTTAGGTTCTCTGTACCTACAGCGTCGAACAATTTGCAAAATGATCCCAGGCTTCAAGAAATGGTGACCTTAAATGACTTTGAAACCTTGAAAAGATGTGCTTTAATATGAATTTTATATGTTGTTGAAATTCTGTGTTGCTGCTGTTCTCAGCCAGGTCTCCCTTGTAAAAGACATCTCAATGGAAAAACCATGGTTAAATAAAGGCTAAATAAATAAAATGCTGTCTAAAAATCATAAACAGACTCAGCATGATGCCGCTGTTATTTGATTCTGTGTAGAAACACAAAGGCATAGCTGCCCTGCAGCATAATCTCTTTGTAAAAAGAGATTTGGAAACAGAAACATGGAAAAATAGGGATGAAAAATGGTGGTTCCCATTTAAAGGAAAAAAGGTTAATAAAGGCATTTTTTTGGAAAAGCTGTAATTGACTTATAAACTTGATTATCCTTGGCCTCACTTAACTGACTATTGACTAATTCATACACTAATAATTCAAAACATTACTTATCATGAGCGAAAACACACATTTACAAAAGACTGTGTCCAAATCATGGAGCAAAAAGTTAATCAAATGTATATGTGACTCAAAGGAAAAGTGACCAAAGCTGCTGATATCACTGAAATTGAGTGTCTTGAATACCTGTAATTGCATTGAACTTGCAATTCGACTTTGACTTAGACACTAATGACTCGTGACCTCACTTGGACTTGAGCCTATTGACTACGAAAGACTCCCCATGGCTATAGATTTTATTGTAGGAAAAAAATGTGAAGTGAATCACATCTTCTTGGCAGCTGACAAACCATTAAATCACTTCCATAGCAGTAAATCGCAAGCAGTATGGAAAGGTGTCCACCATCAGGAAGACAAAAGAGTTATTTATTTAGGGACTTGTAACACAAAGATTTGGAGTTGAAAATGACTTGGGACAACAAATCAAGAATTGCAAAACAGTCACACTGTCCCATGTAAAGAACAACATAAAAACACAGATAATTTAGATTAAACAGGGAGTGGCAGCAGGATATGACTGGCTTTTAATTGTGATGGATTGTTATCATCTGGGCCACAGATTTGGTCTCTAACAGGAAACAGATTGTTAACAGACCTGAGGATATACTGATAGTTAGTTGTGACAATCTTGGGAGAGGAACCAGCATCTTGTGCTGTGATGTGAATCCCAAACTCACTCAACGCCAAAACCTCAATCACCTGCCAGCTGTTCATTAACACACGAGGGAAAAGCTCGCTGTTCATTGGTTGTCCACTCATTGAGGGAAAAACCACAGTCAAAATGATGGAATGCAGTTTACATTTTTTATCTGAAACTGCAAATCCATTTCCTACAGCTGTCAGTGCATTAGCAGTCTTGCACCCCACAGGAAAACTGACACCCTGAGGAGAAGAAAAACTGAACATAAATAAAAATTAGTACTTCATCCTCCCTAAAAAAACAAACATCAGAATCCCACAATTCATAAAACAGCTAAACAAACCATTCAAATCATTCATAATCTATTGCAGATTTTGCATCAAATAGACGACCATGCTGAGCAATTTCTCAGCACAACAAGTCATCAGCGAGTTGCTGTTATTTTAATTGACCACTTGCTTTGTGCATTCAGGCGGCCAAGAGGACAGACTGTACTGGAAAGGTTTTAAAAATATTTCCTGAGGTTTAGCCCACAGGTTTCACTTGGGATTCACAACTGAGAATTTCCCAGAGCTAAATCGAAAACTTGCCTCGCAGAGGGATCTTGGAGCACCGATCACAAAACAGATTGGGTCTTTGGAAACATAGTTTTTGTTGTATGGCAGCTTTTTGCTGAATTTCTTGACCTTGTGGGCCCTTTTCTTCTTCAATTTCTTGTGAGACTTTGAGTCTATTGTAACAATGCAACATCTAGAGTACAACTTTCGGTTGCTCAAGAATGCGAAAAACACCTTCACATTATCTTGTATGTATTAACTTATATTGTCATACTAATGCACAGGATTTTGATTAAGGTGATGCTGTTGAGCTTAGTTTGCATGCTAAGATTAACCCAGTGGAGGGCCTTGGGACAAAATCACCTGTGCTAACCCCTGTATTTCCACATTATTATTTGCATTTTGTGCATATCAAGCTGTCATGAACCCCTGCAGTGCACATATCACACTGCACATGCCTCATTGACTATATTTTGCCTTGAGCCACAGAAACGGACCAGAACTTCTGGAATGCCATCCTGCACAGGGTTTTCTCTTTTCAGTAGAAAAAACAGAACCGGGTAGTTTTACGGTCCAAGACGACAAACAAGTAGGGGACAGGCAGAGGGTAAGTCAATGCCAGGTGGTGAGTCAAGAAGCTAGCAGGTAAGAGCTCACAGGACACACACACAAAGGTGAGTGTGGCAACACGGTAAAAAAGAAACCACAGACAAGCAGACTGAAAACACTCACACTGTAGCATCGATGTTGGATGGAAATGCCAAGCAGCTACAAACAAACAGAAACCAAGCACGCAGAAGCAGGTGTCATGGTCAAGGACAGAGGGCTGGTCTGTAATAAAGTGCTTGAGAGTAGAAGGACAACCAGAGTGAATGAAAAATACAGACTGAGAGCTGGATGAGCAGCCATGCAGAAAATTGCAGGTGATCAGGGATGCAGAACTGTGACAGCTGCTATGTAACCATTTGAGGCATCTTCACGTCATCAATTTACGTCCACTAAAAGTGTTTGCTTTTGTCCCTGACAGGCTAAGGCTAATATTTAAAGTGTCTGACAACATTATGGAAAGGATCCCTATAGAGATAAACCTTTTTGTTGAAGATCCTTTATGTTTAACCACAAACAGGCCCAAAACCGCCATCACTAAACCCACCCGCCTCCATTTAGATAAACTGTAATTTTATCATCGCAAAACATACTTCATTAAAAGTGGACAGAATAAGAATATAACTCACAAACTGCCTTGGTTCATCTTTCCACTGATTTGCTGATTTTTTTTTTTTTTAAAAAAATGCATTAGCTGTTGAATACAAGCGTTTTACACTGAAGGGAATGGAGCTGAATGGGTAATTAATGTGACTGGTAGTTTGATAAAGTCTTAATTTCCCAGAATTTGCTGGAAATTAACTATTTCAGATAATAAGACACTAGTCAGCTTATTGCAACAGATGAATTTAGATGCTGATGTTGATCTCAAAGTTTTTGTTGTGTTTCCAGTCTTTTCACTGGATGCCTCTAAATCTGTTTGATATTGACCTGCATATGATCTCTTGCATGATTATTAGGAAGAGAACAGAATCTACTGAGAGACATGCGGAGAGCATGCCCTTAAGCACCTAACGCTTAAGGGCACTTAGTGCACTATTTGGTAGAGGGCTATAAATTGGGAACTGGTGCTTGTGGAGATTTGGGCGAGAGACCTTTATTGGATAATGGTAAGCACACCAGGCAGCCTTACAGGAGAAATTAAGGGTTTATAGCAGGTAACATTAGTGACCCTCTGCTGTTTGTGTTTCCAATATTGAATAACTAATCTTATTTTCCCATCACTGCTCCATCCACATGACTTGCAGTTGGATTTTTTTATTAGCCCTTATGTTGGCACTGAAACATTGATCCTGAATTGCTTTTAACAAAATTAAACAGCAATTTTAAGGGTTTATCAATATACAGAACAGTCAGATTTGGTCAGTAGAAAAGCCCTTCGCCTGCCCTGACTGTTTATATAAAGGTACAGTGCAACTCAGTAACATCTTTAAGTAAAGACTGCAGATTGCAACCAGCTGAAACCTCTCCCAGTTAAGATTTCTATCACGTTCACTGTTCAGGAGTTTTTCATCAGGATCTGAATTATCTGCAGAGAGGATGTTCTCTTCCAAAACAAACTGACCCAGTGATTAGATTAGTACAACCAGTAAAAAACAGTTTCATGTTAAAAATCAGTGTTTCTCTGACACTGTTCATCTTGTCCCAGATGGGCCGCGAGGCCAGTATCCTATTTCTCTGATAATTTTACAGTCCCTCCACGATTTTGCAAGATATTTCTTGTGATTGTTGTTGCTTGAAATGCCTGATTTCGCAGCAGTTTTAAAATTGCAACACAAGTTGTGATATTTTTAGATGTTCTTTTAATCATAAGAGTTTGTATTTTTTAAAGTTACAATAATATCAGATCACATCATCTGGTAATTAATCTGTATTAATCTGGTAAAAACACTGAATGAGGCAGTTTCATGCTTAATTTTTTTTTAGCTTATTTTCAACACTGCTCATTGCAGATGGACTGCCAACTATGGAGGCCAGTGCAAGAAAGCGAAAATATGAAAATGTAAAAGGCCCAATTGAGAGCTACAGTCTGTTTTTTTGATTCTGGGCTATTGTAGAAACATGGCAATACAACATCCTTGGATCCTTGGACACAAGGATTCTTAATTCCAGGTGATTACACACTGAAGAAATCATATTTATTATATCATATTCCATTTCTGCCAATACGTCCCCCTAAATCATACACACTGAACCTTTAAATAAGACTAATAAGACATTTTAAATCTTTATTTTTACACAGAGGAATAGTGTGTGGATTAACATTAGGCTGACATTCTGCAGAAATATATATCTAAACTAGATAATTATATCTAGTATCCATTTTAGAAAACTGAAGTACTAAATACAAGAATATTGTGACTTTAACATAACAGCTGGGGAGTTATGTCTCCAAATATTTACTGGGAGAGATTGCCCATGAAATCAAGATGTTTTTCTTGAATTAAAGTGAGTTATCACTCAGTATCTACGCCTTTCAAAGGAGTGCATAAAATCAGCAGATGTGATGGACTCTCTCCAGAGATCAGGAGAATGTAAATCAAGTATGGGATCGTCATTGTCCAGACTGTAACGATAAATCTTTTTTATTTTTTTTTCAATTTAGACAAAGAGAACATTTGGTTATCCTTTGGGACTTCAAACACACAAAAATAATCTGATGAAGGTTGGATTACTTAAAAAACTAATAAAGTTGGTGCTTGCTATTTATTCTCATATTTAAATTGACGTCTCCTGTCAGAGAGCAGGTACCCGGTAAAAATACAGAATATTTTTTTCTGCCCATCACCTGATCTGCATTTTGGAGTTTACTCCAAATATGAACCTTAACCTGACCTCTCTTTTCATCAACATTGGAAAAGTTTATTAAAGAAAGTTATATCACACAAAAACTACACAGAGTCCATGTCAATTGAGTGTTTCTCCCCAGCTGTGGCTGTTATTTGTCCTATATGAAGAGCTGTCATACAAGTTTAAGAGACTATACATTAAACATTGTTAAACATTAACTTTTACAAAAATAACAAAATATTATTAGATTTTTATATTATTCAGCCGATATGAACAACTTTTTCCCAGCCTTCCAATTCACTGGCTCTTAAGGCCCTGACACACCAAACCAATATCAAAGAACTGGTGGCGACGGTGGCTGACTGTTGTGTCACCTCATGTCGCCTGTGTCTTGGCCAAAACGTTGCACCTTAACACCACAAAGACTACAGTAAACTGCCATCTAGCATGTACGTTTTGCTTCCATATTCATCACTCAAAAAGGGAAGCCGGAGAACCAACAGGACAGATTCAATATACAAGTTAGCCAATTAGCACATAAACAGCACAACGCATGTTGAAAGGTCACATTAACAGTGTGAACATTAGCCATCATGTACAAAACCCAGAACCAAAGCAACCAAATGGAATTTAACCATCATTCTTTTTTCAGTGCTTTTCCTCCTGTATCATGTCTAAATTAGGAATGAACAATACTTTTTATAATATATTATTAGAATATATTTTTTTGCAGATATATAACAACTCATTTGACCGATAACCTATACTGATAATGATACTGACACTGATACTGATATGTCCACTTTTTTTCTCCACCTAATTTTAGTGATCATCAAGTCCCTTCTGTAGTGGATTTAACATCATGCATACTTTAATTGTGATGGCCCACCAGCAGATGGAGACATGAAATACAATGTTTTTCAATGTATGTAATATTCATTCATTGTGTAAAATAAGAAAAATACTTTGTTTGTGATGGCAACATGTTGGCCGATTTGGATTTTTCATTTTAAAGCCAATATTGGCCAATACTGATGACGCAATGATATTATTGTGCTTCCCAAGTCAAAATATCTTCCATGAATTACTATTTTGCATTGCTGCAGAAAATGAGAGATGGATAACAATTCAAGAGGCTGGAATCAGGCAGCACTGAATCTGCTTTAAAGGCCTAACACACAAAGGTCCTTCCAATCAAGTGTATTCACTTATTTTACCTGATCAGACATAATCTGAGGACTGTGGGCATAAATGGACATAAATCTGCTGACCTTGTGGGCCTTTTTCTGCCATCATGACATTTAAAACTGAATTGGTTACTTCTCTTTTGAGCTTTCTGCAGCCTTTAGCAAATGTGTGCCGTTCATTCATGCACACACAGGGCACTAAACAAGGTGAAGGCCAGCCATGGAAATGACAGGTAACCATGGCAACAGCAGTGATGGTTCAAGCTGCAGTGTGAGTTTACGCACCGGTGAAACAAATGAAACTGATTAAAACGGACTAAAACAAACTTTAAGCATTTATTATTCCACCCTGTTTTTGTTTTTTTTGTTGTTGTTGCATACAGACTCTTTTGTACAACGCAACATATGTTATGTTTAATAGGACCTGCTGAGTTTACCAGACTTGGCAGCCCTCTCTTCAGCTCTGTTTGAAGCTAGTGGTTTAAGGGTGCTTTAGCTGCTGTTAAGTATAACACACTTGAATCTCTGACTTGTCGAGTTGCACTGCGGGTAATGTAGCTGCAAAGTTTTAACAAGAGGCAATGTTAAACACATCCAAAGCTGATTCTTTGAAGGTTGCCTTACTTTTACAAGTGTAGAATTTTTGGCTCTCAGAAATATGTCTGGCACTTTGCTATTGATATAGGTTTATAAAATTATATTAGTGCTCACACTTCTCCCCTCTGGAAGCTTGGAGCGTGCACTGCTTTCCAAAATAACCAGACACAGGAACAGGTTCCTTCTACAGGTCGTTCCTATGATGAACACTCAACACCAGTCACAAAATGTCAGGAACAATCCCAGTGCAATAACCCAGTGACACTGGGTGATGCTAGTTCAGGGGAAAACCAGGGATTATCACACACCCCTTAACTCTGTATCCTCTTAAAGGCTATTTAAAATGTGCAATAAACCACTATTAAAAAAAATGTCCAGGCTGTCTCCACATCAGGGGTCTGCTCTATTCTATTCCAACTGACATGAAACAAATCATGATAAAGCCCCTGTTCATGAAAATGGGTGAGATCCCTCTTAAAAATGACACAAGGTTTTAATTTAGGGATCTTAGTGTTCCTGTTAGCAGCTACAGCACATGGTTACTGCAAATAACATTAAAAGCTGAAAATTTATGAGAAACATTAGTCATGATCAAATCAATCAGGGTGGATGGGTTTTTATGATTTGGACAAGATGGTGAATTAATCATTGACAGAATCACAAAATGATTTACAATGTTTAGATATTGGTTTGAGCCAATCCCAGTTAAGATCACCAGCTGAAACAATTTTATTATAATTTAGTCTGGATAAAAGGTGCTTTAAAGACTGTAATGCATCATTCAAGGCAGATGGGGGTCTCTTCATGCCTAACTACTTTTGTCAGCCATGTTTAAAATACTACAACAATGTCCACATCTGTTGATCTAACCCCTATTCTAATCATATTGATTTTTAATAACAAGCTGTGCACATTGAGATTAATAATTTTTAGACCAGACAGAGATCTAAAATCAGATGGCGTCTGAACACACTGCAGCTCAGGGCCAGGGTTAGGTCACATGTTACCAGATATGAGTACAGTAAAACAATCAACCATCTCCATTGAACAACATCACATGATGAGACCTTCAGTATCTCATACTGTCCAAATGAGAACTCTCAGTAAACGCAGAGTAGTTATTTAAAGCCATAAGGCTTTGAAGGTGGGATAAATCTCTAGGTAATTTCCATGATAAGTTTATGTCCTTGGATTGGAAAACAATCATTGAGCATGTGCGTTCCTCACTCTTAAAATAAGAATGAGGAGAGTGATGGTGAGATACTTGCTACAGCTGCATCTGCAGCGGGCTGGTGATAAAACAGAGAAAGCATAAACAAATCAAACTGGGCTCACAAACTCTATATAAAGAAGGGCACTGCAAAAATTAATTAGGCTTAAATATCCTAGATGCAGACATTGCCATCTTGCGCTGATGATGTCACTTAGAGCCAGAGTCTGCGCAGTAGCACTGTCAGTGGGGGAGTTCCCACTATAACACCCATCTGACCAATCACAAGCAGCTCCATCGAATGCAAGCGCATAGATTGACTGACATGGCTGTCAATTATGGCAGAAACTCCTCTTTTTGTATAATTTAAAAACTTATTAACTTATCATAAAAAAAACACTTGAACGAACATCGGGGTGATGAGAACTAACTTCAGTTTCAGAAACCATCTTTGGGAAAAATTTATTTGGGCTGTTCTTTTAGTTTGATCCATGTCCCATTCACTAACATGGAGGGGCAGACTTTCTGACCTAGACAGACAACAGGGGACGATCGAGACTGAAAATCTACACTTTGGAGGAGCTGTCATATTGTCTATCTTTATATACAGTCTGTGGACCAGCTGAGTTGCAGGTGAGACCACCAGCTGGCCCGAGTCAAGCTGAGACCATGGCAACTTTTCTCTGCAATGTTGCAAAAGGGTTTTGTGTTGCAACTGTTCCCAGTCTCCACTACTTGTATGAAAGCACTTTGTAGCTGTAGACGGCTTAAGTCTAAGAAGGGCAGGAAAGAAATCAAGTTTTTGCAGCTATTGTAATAATGGAGATCAAAAACCTCGAATGTTGTCTATCTGTGAAAGGCTGAGAATGAGGCATAAGGGTGGGGCTTGTCTCGGTCCCCCAAAATCCCTAAATCCTCCATCTTTTATTATGTTTGTTTACACAAAGTAACTCCTCACCTCTGAGTCTGGTCTGTTGTCTGTTACCTGGGCAACAATCATCTCCTGCAATGCGTCCAGTTCGTCACGTGGGGGCGTCTCGTCCTCCGTCACTCCGCGTGCGTTGGAGGCAGAAATAAACCCCTTCACAGCCAGACACAAACCTGAGGGGGCTGAAGTGAGGATTTAAAGGAGGAGAAGTACGTGAGTCATAGATTATATTCACCCCGTAGCACCAGGCAGTCTGTGATTTCTTTCACTTACGTGAGACTGATTTTTTTATTTTGTATTTTTTTTTTACAACAGATCTCTTCAACATCATCATCATGAGGAAAATCAGCGGCAGACACTTGTTGTGCTTCTTCCTGCTTACCTTCCCGCTTTCCTGGGCAGAGAACACGAAGAAAGATGTGAGGCAGACGGACAATGACACAGGTGAGGATTCACCCGTTTTATATATATATATAGCCTATGTATATATAAAAAAAATTTAGATTGCTTTTCGTTTTGCTGTGAGCCTCAAAAGATGCGTTTTAATGCAACACCCTGAAGACAAATGTTTGAAAGGAAACATAATGACTGCTCTAAATAATGTATGTGGCGCTAATAGATTGATGTGGTCACCGTATGTCCTATTGCGCCCTTGTAACACCTATTTGCTGTGTAGTTAGTAAGAGTATCTATGGAATTGTTTTGGAAAGTAGACAGTAAAATAATCAAATAAGTAGGCTATATTTGTAATCTGAAGAGACACAGGTGACTCATTTTTGTATTTAATTTTTATTAAGCATATATATATATATATATATATATATATATATATATATATATATATATATATATATTAAACACTCTGCAATTTTACAATTATCAGTCCGTACAAAGCAGGTTTTGCAATGAAGCTATTTACAATGCCCAACGAAAACAAACATTGAGGAGTCTGATTAATTCAATCAAACTCCAATTTATCGAAACCTATTCTCTTGAACACTTTAATTCCCTTTAAGACTTAATTACCGTAATTATAAAGCCAAGTTTTTAAGTGGATGTCCCTTACAAGTTAATTTGTTCCAACTAGGTTTTTTATATTATCTAAAAGAAATTACCATATATTTTTGAATACATTTTAAGTAATTACTTATAAAATAAAGTTGTTCCAACATTTTTTTTTTGTTCTTTTTCAAATTATTTTAAACAAATTTCAAATCTAAAGTGGTTTGATGATTGCATTAGAAGTTAACAGAACCACAATGTAATAATGATCTTTGGTCTTTTATTTAGAGGAATACTTCACCCACCAAATGACCATTTTTAAATCCATTAGTCATGCTGGGTTTCCTTGATGTTTGTGAAGAAGAATTCTTGCATGATTCCACAGAAGACATAAAACATGTTGATTTCTTGATTGATTGGGAACCATGCTAAAATCTTACTGTTTAAAACTTAACTGAAAGTGAAGCTTATACTCTCTTCAAAGCCAGACATCAATTTTACTATATAAGCCAGGCCTTAATATTTAGCAGTTATTTGTTTTTTTGTTTTCTACGTGAAAATGTGTGTGGGTATTACTGAGCATACAACTGGGTAAATGAGACTTGATTACTGCATGAGTTGTGTGACTATTTGAACAGATTTGGTCCGCAATGAGCCAATTAATCTATTCATTTGTTTTCCACGGATGGATGCAAGGAAAAAAAAAATTGAACAGGGCAATTATATAAGTAAAGTATTTGTTAAAAGTATTTTCTTCATCGTTTAACCAGTCCTGCATATTACTGTACTAATCCATGCAAGCTACATCTGGTATGATTTACAGTTCTTGAAGCAAAAAAGTTTGAACACTTTCATTTGGGAAAATTATGGTTTTATTTTGGTATGTCTCAATTTCCTTTATGGGAGCGTTGCAACACATTATGAGCAGGACACATTCGGAGTCTATCAGGCTTAAGAACCCAATCAATTATTTTTTGACCACAGCAATTACAAGTATACCAACAAGAGTTTCACTTGAGGATATTAAAATACATTTCCTTGTGTGTTAAGCCTGTTTTACTGCTGCAAACATTGTAAACAGACATCCAAAGCAATAGAAACATTAAAGAATTAAGATTTAGATTGCATGTTCCACTCACACTATTGCAAATTATGCAATGGGGAAATGGTTTGTCTGCAGCTGAAAAAGGGATTGCTCCTTTTTACAGTAACTAGCTGAAAGTATTGTAGTTTAAATAACAAGTGTAGTAACAAGCATTTGACACACATCCAATGGATGGAAAACAAAATCGGTATGCATATGAAGTAATGTTTCTGACTACCCGGTGAATGTCCGTGTAAAATAGTTACACTATTTTAAGAGTGTAAATTTAAGAGACTGAGCGTTTTGTTCAATTTCCCTCTACTTTCAAGGGAAATATCTCCTAGCTGTTAAATGCTTCACTGTGTTCACCTGCCAGTTGCTAACTTTGAAAAAACAAAACAAAACAGTTAGACTGAACCAAACAGTAGTGTTGAAGCCATAAAACCGACAAAAATCATCATCTTTTCTGTTGTTAGTTAAATATATTTCTTGGTGCAGGTTAAGTTCTTGCTGCAGTGAAGTGTACTGACGGTGCGATCAACACACCGTGATATCACTGTTGGGTGTGGTTACAGGTGAACAGAGTGCACTTCTGACCACACCCAACAGTTATGCAGGTTCGGAGGTAGTTGGACAGGGCTTAAAATACTTCTTCATGTACATGCACTGTTGCATGTTATTTATAAATTGCATGCATCAAATTGTTTTTACAGTTTTTTTCCTGCACTGTTTGGTGTACTTGTGCTTCCGCGAAAGAAATCCAACGTGGACAGCTGCCTATTAACATTTTCTTTTTTTATGACAATTCAAGTAGGATGAAATTTTCAATGTGTTAAAATAACACACTGTATAAATAATAGACATGGCTACAGTGATATCACCCATTTGTTGGACTGCATTTTTGAAGCCTAGAGTTTGACATTCAGCCATCGTCATTTTGGTTTGAGTGACTATATTTGGATAAGCTGTGGAGGAGCAAGGGGTGGATTTGACTCAGATTCGACACCACGTAGACAGCCTTACTGAAAAATCTGATAAATTGATTTTACTTTTCAAAAAAATCTAGGATAAAGGTACATTCATAAAACAATTGATCTTGAGTTTTTTATAGTTCATATCTAAATGTTTAGTTTACTCATAATTCTGAAGAGTGTACATAATTTTGTAAAGTTTCTGAAACTTAAAAATATCATGGGAAATTACTTCATTATTTAGTGTAAACAATTTCAGTAAACCAAGTTAATCTAACTTAACTTGGTCATGACAAAAAGGATTTTTCTAAGGTTTAAGTAAGGATATTTAAATTGCAACAACTTCACAAAATGCAGTAAATACAGCTAAATTTTGAGATAAAGATTAGATATAAAGTAAAAATAACTTAAGACTGATAGTAATATTTTCTTACCTTTTTCAAGGCAATTGGTTTCCAAGATTTTCTAAAATAAAATCAAGTTGTCAGATTTACAGTGCTGTGACTCTCAAAAGCATTCAAAAAGGCAATCTCACTATAAACGTTATTACTAAAGGCAAGCACTTAAACATGGACAGAATGGGAGAAAATGAGGGGAAATGTGTGTGCATCATAATTTGTTTAGAAGACAGATATTGGTCCCCAGAAAATTCTCTATATCATGTGGTCAAATATAGATATCTAAAAGGGGAAGATATGAGCATGAATGAGGACCTCTTCATCAGCAGGAGATGAATTTATCACCACTGAGATTAAGATAATTCTTGCAAAAAAACAAAACAGACGAAGTGTGAACATCTGGCCAAAGACAAGTCAGAGGTGTGGAGCTGTGCTGTAAAATGACAGAAAAGTGGGTTTTACTTTAACAAATCTAGAAAATCCATTGCCTTGAAAAAATGTAAGTAAACATAACTATTAATTTTAATTCATGTTAACTTTATATCTAATTGTTAAATTTACTTAAAATTTAGTTTTATGTACTCAATTTTGTTAAGTTGTTTAAACTTAAAAATGACAAGTTTGATTAAATTTATCTTTCTAAGTTTTAGCAACTTCAGCTGGTTGGATTATAGTCAATCATATTTGTATTTTCTCATCTTTGTCATGATAAGGTTAAGTCAGACTAACTTGATTTACTGAAGTTGCGCAACTTGTCATTTTTAAGTTGCAACAGATTGACTTGTCAGATTTTACAGCGTGGATTAGAGGGTGCAGCAGCCATGAGTCATGGGAGAGAAGGAAAGTGGTCGGAGCACAGAAAGAGGGTTTTTAGATTTGTCTTTGCGAATTTGCACGGCATCTAGGTTGCAATAGATAGCGTGTCAGTGAATTGAAGGTTCCAGTGTCTGAGATGATTAATTTAACCTTGTGATGATCAAAAGAACGGCTAGCAGAGGAGGTATAGAGTCAAATCAGTTTTGATTTTCATTGGAACAGGGACAGTCTGAGCTGCTATTTCTTTTAGCTGCTTCAAAGCAAATAAATTATGCCCATCTGTGCAGATGATCTGAATTAATTTGCTGGAAACAAAAACACACTCTGCTCATTGTATTCCACACAATGTTGTCAGTGGTGTTTGGCTTTATTAGGTGTATACAACAAAATCTCTGATTGTCGTGATCCCTTTCTAAAGTTTGGAACTGTCGTCAGTTCAAGCTGGAGAGCGATGATAGAAACACTCGTCCCCCATTACTGCATCCCCTCCGGAGACAGGGTAACATGGGAATCTATACCACATTTCACGGCCGTCCAATAGCTGATATTTCACTTATACTCCTTTTTCACCATATAAGCATATGCAAATGTTTTTTTTAAAGACAGGTAAACCCAATAAAAATAGGCTATAGATTGCTTCCCCATTGCTAGTAGAGCAGTGTGTGTGTGTGTGTGTGTGTGTGTGTGTGTGTGTGTGTGTGTGTGTGTGTGTGTGTGTGTGTGTGTGTGTGTGCAACAAGTAAAAATCTACCTGAATTTGGTTCATGTATACATCGCTGCTGATTTGGTACTTGCCAAAGGTAATAAATACCTATGACTACTGCAGTCTTTTGACCTGAGTGTGAATACCCATTGCATTAAAAGCCAGATGTTAGCAGTGTTTTTATGCAGTGAAAAAGAGGCCTTGAAAACACAATTAATAACCTGCTGGTGGTGCTAGAAGAAAAGTCAGGGGGTCACCAAAGTCATTACTATTCATCCTCTGGGAATCATGAATGAATGTACAAAGTGTCATGGAAATCCTTCAATTTGTTGTTGAGTTATGTAAGTCATAGCACAGTTAGACGTGAGCAGTACCACAAAAAACCATCCCCAAATAATTAAATCAATAGAGCTGTCAGCAGTAGATGTAACCGTTTTAACATACTGACGAATGAATGTCTCTTCCTCAAAACCTATTTAATGAGCCCTTTAATGTGAATCAAAATAGCTTCCATGTGATCCTCGCTGCTGTCCAGCAAGCATGTGAGAGAGGGAATGTAGACTTCCAGATGATCAGTAATACATCATCCTGCCAACAGGCTGACATATCAGGCAGGATGAAGGAGGGGTTACAAAGAAAACGGTAAACAAACTTCTGCGTCTCTTTTAATATTTGATTGCATGTTGAACGCTCTCTAGTAGTTACAGATGGCCATGAACAAAGCACGAAGACAAGTAAGCACAGACACTTTAGTTGCTCTTACACAAGGGAAACCATACAAATGTCAGCCCACCTCTCAGAGTTATCACTGAAGGAGGCCTCTACATGGAAGGACGCCCAAATTGTAAGTCAATGAGGCCCCTTGGCTTGTTTTGAGGAAAATGCACATTTACTGTAGCTTTCAATTCTACAAAATCCAGTTTCTGTAATCAGCTGTCAGTGTGCCAAGCTCTCCGGATGAGAGCCTAAACTGAACCTTAACCCCTTCCTTATGCCTTTACTGGCTTCCATGCTGCTTTCTACTGTTTACTACCCAGTTTTACGGCCTGTCTGTCGTGGGGAGTATAACACACACATGAAAAAACAGAAAGGCAGCCTTGTGTATAGCCTATTTTTAGCTGTTTTTTTCTGATCAGCACACACACTCGTTTTGATGGAAAAGGGGGATTGGGAATAGGGCCCCCCAAAGCATAAAGAGCTACTGCAGCCAAAAATACTGCTTTACATAGGAAGTGCTTGCCTAGGGTGCGATTGTCTTGCAATGTATCATGTATTGCAGAATCGCTGTATTGATATATCCTTGTTATTGTGAGCAATGTATTATGATCGTACTGTGAGTTACTCTGTGATTCCCCCCCATTTGACACAATAAGATGCCCATTCCCAGAGCACAGTGAGCAGCTCGCACATCCAAAAGAAGCTCAGAGTGGAACTAGAGCACCTTTACCTTGAAAGTAGACTGCTGAAGTGGTGTGGACATCTGATCAGTGTGACCCCTGGACATCTGCCTGTGGAGGTATTCCAGGAACGTCCAACTGAAGGATGACCAAACATAGACAAAGAACACCTATCAGAAGATTATAGTCTTAAGATATCATAGTTTTGTACTAGTTTACTTCTTTTGTGAGGCAAAGATCTGACAGAGCGGAGAGAGGAGAATGAACAAGAGGCTTTTTTGTGTGAGACCAGTGTATAGGTCTCAAGAGTATGGTGAGGTTTTTGTTTTTCTGGCAAAATGATTTTACCTCGACTTAAGTAAAAGTACAGGTATCGTAATGAGCAATGTTTATAGAGTGTTTTAACAGTAACAAATAAATTCTTGTTATTTTCACCTCTAGCTTGGAGTCAAGCAAAGAACAGACGGCTGTTTGCAAGGCGAAAGATTTCTCTACCACAGGAAAGCCACACTCCTGTAAGCTGTCTTTGTTTCTCTTGAACTGCCTTGATATGGCATAAAATGTCACTGTATGCTCTCTTGCTTTTTAGCAATGCATGTTTATGAATGCTTGAGATGATAAAAGTTCAACTCAGTTTTTAGGGCATCTGACACTGTAAGTATTGCATTTGTTGCAGGTGTTGGTGAATTTTATTCCAAAGCGTCAACAGAAATTTTATTTTATTTTTTTTGCAAGACACTTACATGTAAATTCTCTCTCTTGTTTCAGAAGCACAAGTCAAACCTCATGACCCCTGCACGTCGCTGTGGCCGCCTAATGGAAAGCTGCTCCGTCCACGTCCCGTGCTGTGACCCCTGTGCCTCCTGCCGCTGTCGACTCTTCAACACCATCTGTCACTGCTGGAGGGTGAACCCCCTGTGCTTAAAGAAGACGTAGATGAAGCACTAACACACACACAGGCAGAGCCCAGCATCTGGACATATACAGTGATAAGTCATACTATACACACAAAGAAGAAACACTGCCCTCTGGCCTGTGGGTGCAGGTCAGAGAATATAACTAGAGAAACATTTGAAAAATCATGAGCAACATAAAAGTTCTTTCCATTGTCTGTGGCTTTAACACATGAGTAAGGGAAATTAAAGAATTAAGTTGTGTTTTTGTGTCTTCGGTCTTCTGAGAAATAAGAAAATACTCGCATAGATGTACATGCACATGTAACAAAGGAGGAGCAACGGACGCCACTCAGCCACAACACTAAAAACACTTACAGCGGAAGTGAATAACAGTGATAATCTTGTTACAACCCAGTGTTCTGCTGGGAAACCTTAGGTCCTGGCATTCATGTTAGCACCACTTGACTTGACAGCCCACTCAAACATAGTTGCAGAACAAGTAAATCCCTTCATGGCAACAGCACTCCCAGATGGCAGTGGGCCTCCCAGCAAAAGCATATGCCATGGCACAACCTCAAACCTGCCCAGGAATGGCTCGAGGAACATGAGAATCAGAATCAGAAATGCTTTATTGATCCCCGAGGGGAAATTGCCTCAAGAGCTCAAAGAAAGATCCCATGGCATCGACCTGGCCTCTAAATTCCCCAGATTCCAGTCAGGTTAAGAATCAGTGGGATGTGCTCGGACTCCAAAGATTCTGGTTTCATGTCTCAACAGGTCAGAGCCAAGTCAGGTCCACAGTGGGGCCTATGACCTGTCGAGGGGGGACACAGGACCTCTGAGGGCGTCCTGCAGTGCCTGGTGCCAGGGTGTTGGCTGTGGTTCCTTTAAGTCTTGTGGGTTGTGAGGTGGGGTACTGGCACTACCACAAACGCTCAATCTGATCAATCTCTTGGAATCTGGAGAATTTGGAGGCAAGGATGATGTCTTAAGCTCTTTATGTAAAAACTTTGGTTTTACATTTATTCCTTACATGTGGGCAACACTGGTATTTAAATGGCTTTAAATAAGTACATTTGATATTAACATAATGTAAAGTTATGCGAAATATGTCACTTGCATGGCATGCTACACCAATTAGCACACTGTTGTTATTGAATAACTTGATTTACTATTGGTTTCACATGGGACACAAAAGAGGGCTTCCTAGTAAATGTCTGGATGTTTGTTTGACTCCAACTACAACCCATGCCTGTCCACATGTGGACTTTCTTGATATTTATACTACAGGATTGTCAGTAAATGGCATCGCCCAGTGCTTCTCATACTGCCACTAAAGGGTGTCTTGGTTTGTTGGTGTTTATTATGAAGGGCCACTGACTGGGTTAGTATTTTTACGAGTTGGTAGAGAGACTAGGTTGTTTGGATGGATGGTGTGTCATGTCAAGTGGCATCCACATAAATGCCAGGACCAAAAGTTTTGAAGCAGAGGAATGCATATTAACTTGATGATGGATGGTTTTCACTTCGCCTTTCAGTGGTTTAATTTTGTGGCTGATTGATTTATGCTTTTTCATGTGTGTAGACAATCGCTTGTAAACTATGTTTTGTGCCTTGGGTATTTCCAGACTGTTGCTGCTTTGGAATATCCCCATCGTCTCTGCTCTTCTGTTAATCATGTCGGAAACAATAATAACCAGATATACATTAAATGATATACATGTGAAAAAAATGAAGCAAATTCATACGTTTCGAAAAGGTAAAATTTAGGTCCTCAAATGTGGAATAATTTAACATTCACATGTGGATTAAGGAGTAAACGTTAGTTTATAATTTTGCCATTTGAATAAATCTATCATACCCCTATATTTTGCTTGTGTTTTTTTTCTTTCAGGTGTCCTTTTTTGTTGGAAATGTCCTAAAATGAGTACATAAGTAAATGTAGAATTGCTTGTATGTAGATTCATGAGAGGGAACCATGTTAAATTAAGAAAATATGACACTGAACAATCAAAGCAAACAAAAAGAATAGTTCTTGCCAATGTTTTGGGATGCTTTCTTGAGGATAAACATGGACTACAGCAGCTTTGTATTCTTAAGTGGTTGGATTTTGTGGAAAGCTGAGAGATAATGGACATGAACCTCATGTGTAAGGGGTCATATGTGTATCCAGGAAGGACATGCATAGACACATGGTGACATTAGTCTGTCAATTCCAAAATAAAGAAGTTTTGCATCTCATAAATCCTATCCAAGCAATCTGTTCTCCACATACTGTATTGGTTTGTCTGGGACGCTGTTTGCTTCTCCTCTGGTGGAGAGTGACGAGAAGGAAGGGTGTCTAATTGCAAAAGTATGCACACATAATTAAATATAACAGTAGCTATTATGTCGGATGTGATATCATCATATGTTCTGTACATCATCAAAAGTCATGAGCAAGAAGGAGTCAAAGACAGCAAAATATGAAGGGTACTGAAAAATGGCCATGATGAAGCAACTGATATACGTAAATTGCGTGCTTTATCTGATTATGTCACGCTATGGGCAGAAACAGTCATGCACATAGGAAGAAATGAGAAATGGTCACCCAACAAGTCTAACCTGCCTTCTGCTGCCTGATTTGGCATAGATCTGTACTCCACGCTCACATGGGTGCAAAAAATGAATAAACTGAGACTGATTGCACTTAAAAATTGTGAGCATTTCAGGATGAAAGAGCAGCTAAGGTCATTTCTTTTATCTGACTGCTATAAAACAAGTGAGTCAGCTTTAGTACTCTTACTCCTGCATGACCTCCAGTCCAAGGGCATCATGGTCCGTAACTGAAACACATACACTACTTTTAAGAAAGACATACCTCTCTCCCTGCATGGGCCAAGTGTAGAGTACACAAAAAGGACTACTACGTGAGTAAGATTTAGGGGGATTTGGAGGCATGTATTGGTGAGAATTGGAGATGGCAACCAGCTAAAACTTTTTCCAGTTAGGATTCCTTCAGTGTTTACTGTTCAGGAGGTTTTAACTATGAGCCAAAATATCCGCAGAGGTCTCTTCCTCCCCAAATCAAACATAAAACTGAAGAAAAAAAACACTAAAAAAAAAGCAATTACACATTACAGATGAGTTCTTCTATGACGCAGTTTGGCATGTTAAAGACAGACTGGTAGCCTGGCACCTGCTAATGTCTGCTCACCTTTGGTTTCTGATTAAAATCCCATATTGTAAAAAGTCAGATTGATCTGACTGATTGATCTGATTGATCTTTTTTAAATGATCAATCGCATATAGGTGCTATATCAATACTGTGAATGTATCAAATTGCTCAATTCACAGAGAAATGCAAAAAATCTGTATTAAGAAAGTGTACCTTTTAACAAGCCATCAGGACTTCTGTAAAGTTGTGATGTCACAACTATACTATGTACAGGTAGAAATTGCTGATACAGTGCCATTACAGTCATTTCCCAGCTGCACTGATGGCACTGAAATGCAAATAGTACACATGTGAAAGAACTGGAAACGCTGACCATTCACAGCAGACTGGGCTTTAAAGCATGTAGGCATGTTCCAGTGAATTAACCCGAAAATGAGATTAATAAATGACCTTTAAGATCTAGATGTTCATGAAGTTTTTTGTCACAAATTGGTAATGGCAGGTTTGGACCCAAAAGCAGAAGGCTGCAGGCAGCAGGGTGATTGAGTGATTAAAATGTTCAAATAATAAACTTACAGAGAGTTGTCCCACGACAGTCAGGCAAATCCAAAAGGAAACCAGGAACACCAAAACACTCGTAAACAAACTTTGAAAATGAGCAGAACCCCTAGGCACAGGACCAACGCGAGGATAAAATGCAGGAGGAGAAAAGAGCAGAGGAGTTCGAGTGACGGGAATAAGGTAAAGAACAGGCAGGGAGCTGATTAGCTGTAAAAAAAAAAAAAAAAAAGCTGATTAGCCAGGAAAAAAACTCTGGAGCAGGGTAGAATAACAAGGTGGATGCATGGCAGGTGTGTAACTGGGCTAATGAGGGAAAGGCAGCACAGGAACACAGGAAGAGAAAAACACCAAGAAAACACAGTCCGCTTAATGATAAACCGACCAAATGAAAACACAGTGAGCCTAACTCATATAAACAATTTACATAAGTCTTCTACAAAAACTCAGTCCAATCTTCCCAAATAGTCATCAGGACACTGTTGATTTAAGCCAGTTTGAACACTGAATAAAGCTGTTTTACATTTTTTAAAAAGTGTTTTTCTGATGCCCTCCGGCTGCAAACTACAGTGACCGACATAGAAACACATTCTTATCCCAAGTCGTCACAAATCACTGTTTTGTCAGGGGACTTTGTGTCTACATATAACTCTCCAGGTATCCTCCTGTGTCTGCTGTTGATGCCCTGGGATGCTGCAACCAACACCAGGATATCATCAAAAGCACATGGTTATGTTTAGGCGAAAAACATTTTTTGGCTGTACTTCCATAGAGGGTTTGTAGGACCCATTCTCACTGGCCTGCCCAACAGGGATGCTTACCTGCCCTATATTAGGTTGTTACTGGCAGCATTTTAACTTGATGCCATCCAGCAAATTATCATACGGCTGTGAAAAGTGACTTTTGGCACCTGTATCTTACACCAAAATCACTGACAAAGCGGCAATATATGACAACTTTGGAATGAGCACTAATGTACCTGTCTGGAGCCAGCGTTTGGTTTGTCCTTTCTGAGCCACTGTGGAACCACAGTGATGCAACATGGACGAGGACCTGCTCCCTATGTAGATTCAAATGTCTCATTCTAAGGTAAGAAAGGCACGACGATTCTAATTTTTAGGTGATTAAACACAAAAGAAAACAAACTTATCTTATTATATTCCATTTCTGACAATATATCCCCCTAAATTCCACTAACCTTTCACCTTTGTGGCTAGATGGATGTACTTGATAGGAGGAACTGAGACAGCCAACACTTTTAGGGCAGCTATGGAATTTTTGGTTTCAAAGAGGAAGGGAAAATAACAGCATGAATGTTAGTCAGAGAGGACATAATGCAGAAGTTACATTAAAAAAAACCAAAAAAAAAACCAAAGAGATATATATTTGGACAGGAACATTACCTCAACTGCAACCACATTTGCTGAAAGCTCATTTGGCATCATGGCAGAGCTCAATTTCAACGTGGATCACGGATATCTGGAGGGTCTAGTTCGCGGAATGAAGGCAGGAATCTTGACTCGCACCGACTATCACAATCTGGCCCAGTGCGACACACTTGAGGGTAAGAATATTGTATCACACTGTCACCTTGGGCGGATTTTAGTTTTTTTTAAAATTCTCAGACATTCTTGTGCATGTGTGTGGCTTTGTCTCATAAGACCACAGTTTGACAGGCATCTTTTTACCATCTTCTATCAAGTTTCTTCACCTACATCCAATTTTTCAAGGAGATAATCTGAATTTTGTAACAGAACACCAGGAATTCCTATCTGATTGAAACATACTGAGAAAGTCAGTGAAGATGAAGACTAATGAGATGTTACTTTTAAGCAACAGGAATGTTTAGACTCACCCTCACCAGATGTGTTCGTTGACAGTGTGATTGGTGGTTCTTGGAAAGACAGACACAGACCCTGCAATTACAGTTTATCTAATGTGTTTATGTAATCTATATGTTTGTGTTAGTAGTTAGTCATCATCAACTGTTATCTATTTAAAAATGTGGGGAAAAATTGTCAGAGACAAATGCATTAATTGTCTTGTATTATGATAGTCTTTTTCGTATTCCTGTAATTTGAGCTCACAGGAGACGGCTGTGGAACAACCCTGATTTAAGGTCAGAGATGCAGCCATTAGGGGAAATAAGGTGGAGTCGAGTACAAAACCTTTATGTTATGCCTTTCCTCTCCTCTCCTCAGACATGAAGCTGCATTTGCAGAGCACAGACTACGGTAAGCTGCTGTCCACCTCTGAGGAGGACTTGACTGTGTCTCTAGTGGACAGCAAGCTGAGGGACAGCCTGGTGACTGAATTCAGCTGCCTTCGCTCCAATGCGCTGCCTCCCCTATCTACCTTCCTCGACTATATAACGTACGCTACATTTGCTAAATTATTAATTATACAAAGGTCACAAGACATATTTCCTGTAGTTATTTATCCATATTTTTTTGCTTATCTACAGAGCCCCTAAAGGGACATGGGGGGGGAGGGGGCAGAAATAGATGGTGGGAAAAAAATTAAATGTGTAAAAAAATAAATAAAAAAAACAATAATATTGTTTTTAAAAACAGAGTGGGAAAATGATGGTGGAAAAAAATGATATATTTTTAAAAAATGGTGGGAAAAAAATAGATGGTGAAAAAAAAATCTACTTTTTCACCCAAGAATTTTTTTTTTAACACCATTAATTTTTTCTACCATTTAATATATTTTCACCATCTATTTTTTATTCCACCCTCTAATTTGTTTTCTTCCCAATGTCCTTTTAGGGGCTCTGTAGAAAACTATGGTTTAGGTACCTTTCCCCCTTCTATTATAATATAGTCCATTAAAACTAATTTCACTAACCTCATTTTAAATGAGTTTCTAAAAATAAAAGCATATTTGTAGGTAAATGGATAAATAAAATGGATGCATGCAGACAAATAAAGGCAGATCCATTTACTGTTTTCTGTGTTGCCATAGTTACAGCTACATGATCGACAATGTGGTGATGCTGATCACCGGAGCTCTGAAACAGAGGGATGTGGCAGAGCTCCTCCCGCGGTGTCACCCACTGGGAGCTTTTGACCAAATGGCAGCAGTGGGCATCGCTCGTACCCCAACTGAGCTCTACTCGGCCATCCTGGTGGACACACCACTAGGTAGAGTCATTAAATTATATGTTTTGAACTCCCGGATTTGGTAAAATTTAGTATGAAAAGTATTATTACCCTTTCAGTAAGGGCATAATTTATGAATTCATATGCTGTTCATTCCCCATTTTGGACTCTGGCTCTCTGTTCCTTCTGTTGTCAGACCTTTTAAAATTATGAATTCTCTGTTGGTCAAAGGGTCAGTGTTCACCAACATGAACTCAACGAGTGAATCCACAAACTTCCATTAGAACTGATTTAGCAGCAAAGTTGTGCTTGGAAGTTCTTTTCGGTATTGGTTTGTCCAGGCCTTTGGTCAGAATTTTGACTTGTCTTGTGTTTTATGATTTTTACCATTCATACTGAAGTTTTGCAAGATAAAAAGTAATATGTAACACAAACTGATGCCCACTGTGTTGTTGTGTCATAGCTGATTTTTTCCAGGACGCTGTATCTGAGTCCAATCTGGATGAAATGGAAGCTGAGATCCTCAGAAACAAACTGTTTAAGGTGACTACAGAGTGACATAAGATGTACTGGCTATCATAATTTACCATGATGCCTGGGTTATATAATGTGTGTGTGTGTGTGTTCATATAAATTCTGGACTTACTACTGTGTGTACCACGTTAAACAACCCCAGAGGACACGGGTTTTACAATGGGGTGCTTTCCATCTTATGCTTTTGTCTTATGTTCTTTTTTCTCTTCCAAGGCATATTTAGAGTCTTTCCACTCTTTCTGCAAGAACATTGGTGGCGCCACAAAAGATACAATGTGTCCTGTCCTGGAGGTACTGTGACAGATTTCATTGCATAGGCCATTTGTTTTACGTAATATGTATGATTTTTTTCACTGAAATGCTCTGTGTGTGTGTGTGTTTGTGTGTGTGTGTGTGTGTGTTGCAGTTTGAGGCAGACAGACGAGCCTTCATCATCACAGTGAACTCCTTTGGGACAGATCTCAGTGGTGCAGACAGAAGTGCACTCTATCCATCTTGTGGCAAACTTTACCCTGAAGGGCTACAACTGCTGGCCAGAGCAGACGACCACGAGCAGGTCAAAGCAGTGGCTGACTGTTACCCAGTGAGTCTGATCACATCTCTGAGGACTCCTCAGCAAGAGAGCTGCTGTTTTTTTTTTTATTACAGTTAGCTTACATGTGAAAGCCATGTCCAACTCTTACTTAATCCTGCTTGCAGGCATATAAAGTCATCTTTGATGACCCTGAGCCAGGATCAGGTTTTAAGACTCTGGAGGACAGATTCTTTGAACAAGAGGTAATATAACTTTCATGATCTTCAAAAGTCTAACTAATCAAATCTGCTGACTTCTGTTTGACTTTGAATGTATTAAAAATAGCTGTAATAATTAATTAATTAATTAATTAATTTTCATTTTTTTATTTTTACTGCCAATGATTTAAAAGGTAAATATTTTAGGGCCCGGACAAACCAAACCCTCATCAAGAACGAGTTGCAACAAAGGCCTACTGTTACATGGACTCATGTCCCCTGTGTCTCGGCTAAAATGTTGCACTTGAACAAAATGCAACAACTATAGCAAACAGCCAACCAGCACATACGTTCAGTGCCTTTTGAGAGGAAATACCAGCATTCAAGGTGTTTGTTAGCCTGTTAGTGCATTAAGAACACCAAGAAAGAAGAAAGGATATTTACTGTGTGCTAACGGACAATAACACAATAAAACACAAACCATTTCTGCTAAAGAGCTCTATGGTTAAGAAATAATCTCACCTCTGAGCTTCAGTGGTTTGTTTGCTGTTCTCACACCCGAGCTGAGCTGCCAGTTACAGTGATTTCATTCACCATCAAGCTCTGCCGTCTCTAACACCGATTCAACATGCTGAGTCAGCTGATAAAAGCCGTTAAGGGTCACAATTAGTGCCAACACCACAAAAACTGGGGCGACAGATGCTCACCAACATCCCGACATTGACCAATGGACAATCATTGACTTGGTGTCACAGGGCCCAAAGTTGACTAATGAGTGGTTTTCATCGTTTTTTTTAAAGTTTTTGCGGCAAGGAAACAGCCCAATAACTTTTTCAAAAGTTAATCCATGTTTTAACTGTATATCTTAATTGTATGTAAACCTGCCCTTCTGTCTTTTTAAGCAGCTTCAACTTGTCTTTTCTCAGGTGAAGCTGAACACACTTGCTTTCCTGCAGCAGTTCCACTTTGGAGTATTTTACTCCTACATCAAACTGAAGGAACAGGAGAGTCGCAACATCGTCTGGATCGCCGAGTGTGTCACACAGAGACAGAAGTCAAAGATACACAACTACATACCCATCTTTGAGGGAAAAAATTAACTGTGCAATAAAGAGAAAAACATTATTATATTTAACATACAGTTGTGAGATAGCATACAATAAGATAATAAATGAACTTCATCAAAAACATATTTGTTAATCCCTTTATGATCACAAGATTTGGTTGTGAGGATTAGTAAAGTCAGTCACTAAAGTCAGTAACAAATATTTTCAGTGTTTGTACTTAAGACCAAAGAAAATACAAATATAGGCCTCATGATTATTGATAAAGTAAGTCCTATGATTAGCAGCCAACAGTATGTTCACACTCACATTACTGGCACAATATGTGAGAAGGGTCCAGCTGCAGAGCTCCAGGCTCAGGCCCACCTCCACCGCTGGACTCTTTCCAGTCCAGGTGCAGAGACGTTAGTCTGAAATTGTCTATGTATGCAAGAGCAAGCATCAGGATACAACAGCATGCATTCATTAGACTGTATAAGCCACAAGCCCTTCACCAACTACACCCAGGCAAACAATACAACCTAATATTTCGACATTACTGTAACTTATAAAGTTAGGTAAAGTAATGCTAAGGAAGAAATAACCTTATGAGTTTCTATCTATCTATCTATCTATCTATCTATCTATCTATCTATCTATCTATCTATCTATCTATCTATCTATCTATCTATCTATCTATCTATCTGTCTATTTGGTTATTAATAAACCTTGTATCACATAACCATATAAACACATATATTGCAATATTAAGGCTGTATTGTTTACCTTGGTGTATAGTACCCCAGAATTGAGTCCTATAACCTTGAAATCAGTTAGCATACCAGCACTCCTGGTTTCCTCGTCTAGAAGTCAATGGGTTTTTGAATGTTTTTTTGTTTGAGGCCTGAAATAAGGTCTGTGGTTGACAAGCTTAAGAGACCTTCACATTTTGTTGTACAGCATAAAATATGTCAACAAATGGTCCACTTGTGAACTTTAAAGCTTTTACTCATATTGAAGAGGGCAGTTGTTAACAAGTAGTTAAATGAGATTAAATAACATCATCACGCCGAACACGGCTTTACAGCTTCATTGTTGTGGCAACATTAAGTCATGCAAAAGTAATGTAGTTCGTTTATAGCTTAAGCTTCCAAAATCATAAAGGTAGTTTTCACTTGTGAAGATTATCTTGCTGAAGAAACCATAAGTGTCATAAACTTTTTTCACAGAGCTTATTTTCTGTCTGAAATCCAGTGGAAAAATCCCACAGGCTTTTTGACGAGGGAACCAAGGTGACACTTACTCCTGCATCGGCCTACAAAAAAACGTCATACCTGGAGCACTCAATCAGTGACTTATTTAATCTGATGATCGCTCTGTATATATATGATACACAGTGGCATCTTAACATATAATACACTCATTTATTAAATATAAGCATGACAAACAATATGTAGCGTAAAGGTGAATCAAAATGCGATCATTCAGCCTATAGACGGCCTACTTATACAGTGGCATGGTTGTGATACAATGTATTCAATATATGCTTAGGGGGTTACTAAATTTAGTGACGATGCGCACGCTTAAACAATACACTGTGTGTAGCTGTTATGTATTGATAATGAAGTGCGATAAACACTTGTGGTTTTCCACCTTAACACCTAGATACCAGATGCCATGATGGCATACTTCCAATGGAGTTGCTCACCTGGTGCATACGCCAAAAAAGTTTCTACCTACTTTGGGTCTACTTCTGTGGTATGCAGGCCACCAAATATGCGTAGTATTGTTTCTCTCGCAAGCTCCCACTGGGTATATAGACTATACATTGTAATGATGTCACAGATTCTCAAAATACTTTTCTTGGCTCAAGGACAGTTTTGAAAATCTAAACCTCCATGGCTGAGAAATTCATTTTAGAAAGACTCATAATTGAACTTGTTTGTAGTTCGAGGTGTCCTGTCAACAGTTTTATAGATGTGCCTTTTTGCGAGTGGCTACTGGGAAAAATCGCTGCAAGGCTAAGCAGCTTTTCTGGGGACCTTCTTAACACATACACAAATGTCATCGTTTACCATGAGGCTGACCCGAGCCTAGAGCTTTGCAGCAGGACACTATTGCAATATCTGCACGTCTAAACTGGACAAACAAACATTACATGAGGTATAATGATGTGTAACTATACAACAGAGTACAAATACAATACAATATTCAAAATGTAACTGTATAGGTAACGTAGCACAAACAGTGGTATAAAAGTGAAAATGTTTTGGGTTTTTTTGCAGCTAAAACAGGTCATAAATCACCCATCTGTGCTCTTCATCACCTCTTCCTTGCTTCATGCTTTCACTAAAATGTAAAAGGAAAATGTTAAACATCTGTCATTTTACTTCAGAATCATTGATCAGAACACAGTTTAAGTCTGATTCATGCATGTCTGGTTGCATAATAGCCTGACTTACAGCACTGGGTTGGGACCTCCAGAGGTATATAGTTCTGCTGGCAGAGATGAACAAAAGCAGATGCTAATCTGCAGGGTGCTCTGGAGGAGCTCAACTCACACACTGACAAGAACTGACCAGGATCCACCTATAAGGAAAAACACATTGTAAAAATGTGCTTAATCAATCAAAAACAGACAGTGGTGCATGTCAGGCAGCAGCACAGATTTGTCTAATCTATAAGGGAAGTACAGATGGCCATGTTTGCTTTGGTGTGAGCACATCCAACTGGGAAATTTCTTATTTTGGCCATAAAATCCATCAAAGATCAGGAAGGGTCAGGGCTTCTTGTCAGACACTGTTCAAGATATGTTTCCCCAGCTTCTTAAATCCACAAATGATTAACCCTGCAGACAGTGATGGAGCTCGTGCTTTTCTACTCACCACCCTAAAACAGGAACTCAGCGGAGAATCGGGAGAGGAAAACAGAAGGTCACAGCTCAAAGGGCTTGTGGCCGCTTTAGGAATGTGCTCTGTTGCAACAGGCGGTTTAATACAATCTGGTTTCATCTGAAATGATCAAACTGCAAGTGAGAACTGGATACTTTCATGCTGACAGAGCTCATATATTAGGATCTATTCCATACCAAAAAATTGCCAGTCTTACTCTTCCTACCTGCCAACCGTAGAAAAAATCCTGCAGGTTTTTAGCCTGAGATCCATCTGGCAGAGGAAAATCATTCCCTGCTTCATTGTCATTAGTTCCCAACAGACCAGTGGATGTGCCTGTGTAGATAAAAACATGTTTGTATCAATAATGAGAATCAGTAAATATAACCATGGATGTCATTTATTCTCCTAACTCATGTTGAATCTTTAGTTTTAGTCGTACCGTGCAACCATCCATCAAGAGTCAAGCTGCACAGCTCAAGCGACAGGTCACATGACACTGACACTCCGCTCTGACTGGACGCCTGCACTATGTTTGACCCTCTTCTGACAGCCACTCCATTGTCACTGTGAAATGTGTGTGTTACAGCGTTGTTGCAGTTGGCCGTCACCTACGACACAAACATTTTTTTTTTGTTAAAAAAAACAGACCTTTTTGGTGCTCACTGAGTTTTATTACCAATATTAAAGTAATGCTTCATTCTCAAATGACAATTTGCATGTCTATTACTCACCCTGTGTTACACTAATTTGTGAAGAAAACTTTTTTTTCTCGCATACCTCCGGTTACCAAAAATCCTAAAACAGATAAAAATTATTGAAGAATTGAAGTAAAAGTTTAATAGCAGCAAACCTATATCAAAACATCTGTTTACAGACTCTGAAACAATACGAGCAGTATAACAAAAGTCTCATTTATCCAGTCGTATGTTCAGTTCTTCCCCAACAGACAGCCCCTTTGATGGAGAACTGACATGAAAATGAAATCCGTGCTCTCTCTTTAAAGCCAGGCTCCACTGACAAGAACATAAATTTTACATCTCTGACCACAAAAGCTGCTGGTCCACCACTGCCTCATCAATTCTTAGTTTGTTTGTGTTATTGTGTGATTTTGGTAAATCCAAACTAACCATTTAAAACATCAAAGTCACACAATGACAAAAAAAAAAACTTTTAGTGCAGTTCCCAATCAGAAATGGCTATCTATTTGGGAAGTACTAAGAATAAAAGAGGATAAATGAGACTTGGATTATACTGCACGAGTTGTGTGAGCATTTGTAAAGAGATGTTTTGATATAGTTTTTCCGTCATTACTCCTTTTACTTCAATTCATCAAGAATTTTATCATCTGCTGGTTTTTTCGTTCACCAGAGGCATGCGAGAATTCAACAAAAGAAGTCAGTAAATGATATACAGATGATCATTTAAGGTGTGAGATGTTTCTTTAAGACATACCTGTCCATTGTGCTGAATGCTGACAGTGCTATTATCCATTCCTATCAGAAGGAAGTTATGCGAGTCTGAACTGAGCAGCAGAGTGTATGAAGGCTCAGCGCTGACATCTTGAGCGAGCAGAAGCGGACAGGAGCCCGGGAGCTCATACAGGTGACCATCAAATGTCACAACAAATTGGTCTGCCACCAATAGAGCTTGGTCTTATAGGGAGAAATAGAAAAAGACAAAATTTTAATTTGATGAAGTCCTCCATTAGCATTATGTAAATATTGCTGAGAAGGTAGGCTTACATATAAAAGGGCTGTCCATAATCTTCCTCTTGAGGCGGAAAAGTTCAGCTGTTGGCCTGAGGGAGGCGATGGTCTGCAGGGGCCTCAGGAGCCACTCCTCCAGAAGGATTTCCACCAGTCTGGCCTCTGACACCCTGGACCAGGGGAGCTGTGGCAGCGGCACTGACACTACCACTGAACACTCGCTGGTAAAACAAAGGACACATGATTTCAAGTATCTTGCTGGAATAATTTTCTTACATCTTTTTTGCTTTGATTTGTCAGTTTAATAGGTAACTGGTATTTTTCAGCCTGGACTCTGTTTCCCATTTTTTGTGTCTAAGTGACTGATATGAACACCTTTTGAATCTGGTCCAGTATGAGCAAGAGCACTTTTAAATAAGTTGCAATTTAAACACAATTGTTTCTGTGTCTGGTTAAACAAAAAGAATCTAACTCTTTAATCAAAGGTTGACCTTTCCAAACTGCTGTCATACACTTTCAATAACAATCTGAGTCTGCCTGTGACAAAGACAAGCACTTTTATTGGAAGTACATTAAACAGTTACACAGCAGCCTGTTTTTGCTGATGCAAACTGCCATTCTCTCGCTCCATACTGAACCAGTTTCTAAAATTGTTCTTCACATTAGTCACTTATAACAAAAACATGGGAAAATGGGGTCCAAGTTGAAAAATACTGAAGCTTTTCCTTTAACAGCAACGCAGTAGCTTAAGCAAGCCTAAGGTCATGTCAGTTTTCACAAAAGTAATAGCTCTTTGCTTGTTGATCTTTGTGCAGTAAGCACTGATTTTTATTAAATACTGTGGAAAGTTGTTACAAATCTAGACATTAAAAAAGACCTTAATGCCTAAACCAAAGTTGCTCATTATACATCTTTTGACCTTGGTTCTTTCTGGGTAATTGGCATGCTATTACATAAAGAAAGACGTGTCCCTTCTCTTAACTCTTTATGTAATGCTATGAAAAAAAGGGCAGCTTCTCTCATGTATGTCTCAGACAAGTGCAGTACCTGGGGGAGAATTTGTAGACAGAAGCCAGCCGTTTCCTGACTCCAGACAGAGCCATCGCCGACCTGGTCTCCACCCAATGGTAAGTATGCTGTCCTGCCTGGTTCACACAGAACACCGACCAGTAATACACAGTCATGAGTGTGTCTGCATAGTGTGCTGATTTTGAGTCTTATCCTGGATTTGTCTTGTCTGACAGAGTTACCTCAGCATTACTGGATTTAGCCTCTTCGTCTACTCTGCATCTCTTTCACATTCAATATGTTTGTCATAATTACTTTTTACAAGTTTATTATCATATTTTATGTTTTACAGACTACTTGAGTTGATTTTTCCCATGAAGACATGCAGAAAATGATCACAAATGTTTGTACTGTAGCATATCAAGCTTTATAAAAACCAGAATAAGAGTTCATCCAAGTCTTTGAAACCAGGATATTTACATACAGAAAACATAAACGGGATACTCCAAAAACACAGTCATAACTGGGATAAAAGTTTGCATTTAAATACACTCATTGACACAGACTGTGGCACACTGTAAAACTACAATTATCACCTTGTGGTTGTACGCCTCTGCTTACCGTTTTCTTTTGTGAAATATGACCAATAAAAGCTTCTAAACCAAAATCTTCACACCAGACTTGTTTCAGCAGGAATATGATCCGAAGTCAGGGGGAAAAACTGGCAACTAGGATTAAATGTTTCCCTGCCATTAGCCTGTGGCTGTATAAATGTAAGCTACGTAATGTAGAAATCTAGCACGCCATGACATCATACTATAGCTGGAGTAGAAAAAACAGTTTAATACTGAGCGTTCAAAGTGGTAGGGCGCCTGAGGTTTTTGCTTACAGTGATTACTTCCACATACGGGTACCTTAATATCTGAAACTTAAGCACGTCTAATATGAACATCTTTCATTGGAATACTATATACGAGACACAAAATATAGAAAAGCATAATAGCTCCCAGAATACAGTTCTCTATAAAAACAATTAATTCTTAATGTGACCATATGTAGAGATACTGAACATTTTGCAAAATACTGTCAATCAGCATCTTTATCAAACTTCTATCTTTAAACATTATTGGTGGAACCCTAATATTAAGAGATTGATTTGAAAACAGTTTGTAAGGCAGGGGATAACTTCATCTGCTTCTGCAATAACTTCCACTTGAGCTTGATGTGGCGATGCCAAGATTACTTCACAGTAGTGGAAGTGTTCAGAAAAATGTATATATACAATATATACATAGTATATATGTATATATTATTCAATACATATATTTTTTTTCTTATGACATTTCAGCCTGTTCATCATCTGTTTTGTATATGGATAAACCTTTCAGAATGTACTTCTTTAAACCTTAAGAACAGGAAAAATGTGGAGGTCTTGTTATTTACAGGTTATTATGTAATGGAGTTACTGGTGTGGCCCACTTGAGATCAAGTTGCGCTGTATGGGGCCCATGAATACAGTGAGTTTGACATCCCTGCACATTTTACACACAAAAAAAGGCAATGGTGAGCTTTCTTACCACATCCAGGGCGAACCTCAGCGTGGTGATAGTGGCCTGAGCCAGTGGCCTCAGCTGTGGGTTCTCCAACAGCACAGGTAGCACCTCCACCAGTTCGTCAGTCCACAATGACACAGCCCCTCTCCACAACGCCTCCAGGCTCTGGCCCCTCACATCTTGGTACACACCGGCCAGAGTCGCCAGGGGCCCTGAGGATGGAGCACAATCATTTTTCACCCACTGAGATGGCTCATTTATTAGAGCAACAGAAAATAAACATTCTGGTTTATATGTTATTCTGAAAGAGCAAAATAATGAAAAATGTGAAACAGAGGAGATAATTTTCATGCGTCAGGAAGACAGGATTAGATTGCGATTTTGAGTTTTCTGAAGAAATTAGATTTCTGCCTGAAAGGAAACGCAAGGACTCAAAAACTTGAGGTCAGGTCAGCAACCATATTTAATGTGGAAAAACAACCACAGTGCACCATTCTGTCAGTGTAGCTAATGCGCCTGTGGATCTATCTGTCCATCAAACAGACATCTGACACTGGAAGTGAACGGCTTACTTTAAAGTAAATAACTTTTTTAAATGAAATTAGAAATAAAATATATTTGCAAAACAAGGCAGCAGGAACGGGAGCTATCTCATATATCTGCTTTCTTAATCTTTCTGTTTCTACAATTTTCTTGCAGTGACGCAAATGTGCTGGAGCCCTATTAGGATTTTCGATTGCCTGTTGTGGTTGATATGACCCATTTGCCGTATCTCTGGACTCACTCCTCAGCTCCTGTTGGCCCAGCAGGGAGGCGTGCTGCAGCAAGCCGAGAAAGCGAGGCAGACTGTCGGTCATGATGTGACGCAGGGGGCCGTTCTGCCACAGAGCCAACAGACCTCTGTCTCTGTGCTCCAGAAGAGCCTCTGCTTGCTGGGAGATGTGGAGGGGCACAGCGCTCAGCTCCTGGAGCAACTCACTGTCCCTGGACTGCAGAGAAAGTTGTGAAGTGAACACATTAAAAAAATTGCACATTTTATCATTAAATTTACATCACCTTCATTATTGGCTGAGTCTAACCCACGACATCTGTTTATATTAAGTACCCTGCAGTAGTTTAGTTACCTGCTGTCTGAATTCAACAAGGAGATGCTGTAACGTCTTGATTCTTTCTAGCAGCTTATTCCGTATCTGAGAGCTCAAGTAATGAATCCGTGCCTGTGAAAACAACATACAGTATTTCAAAGCCCCATACGGTTTGTAGTGAAAGTGTGGCAATTTTCGTTATTTTGGCAATACCTCCACTGCAGTTAGACTCTCAAAACAGCCACTTGCTCGCAGCATCAGCCTCTGATTGGTTGATCCCACAGACACAATGCCCAGAGTTTCAGGTTCGTTGCTGCCATCTCTTTTCTGTACATCCAGCATTAAACTGTGATTCGCTCCCACACACGCCGCCACAGTGACATCCTCGATCAGACCTGGACATGAAGAGATTGAATTCTTCATAGTCCTCGTTTTAGCATTTTTGGTAGTTTTTTTTTTTTTTACAAGTTTTTTGAAGAGATTATTCTGTGCTTACCGTTCATATATCCTGCTGTGGTCCGAAGACATCGTCCGTCTGCCGTCCCGTTTAGCCAGATCTTTTCTCTGCGATCCAGTCTGGCCTGCAGCTGGAGACCCGAACCCCGGGGCCAAGACAGGGCACTGCCCCCCACCTCCACACTCCAGTTACCAATCCTAGACTGTGAAGTGTTAACTCATATATTTGTACTTATATTTTCATACGGATCCTCAAAAAAAAGTATTGTGGTTTTATGAGGGGTTATGTGGCTGGGACCCTTAACTTCTTGTTGTCTTGTCGTCACCAGCGTAGACTCCCGTAAAACCACAACTGGTCATTTTTACACTTATTTCTGTTAATCAAATGTTTAATATAAATAATAAGTGAGCTAATCAATGAGCTTTAAAGGTTCTGGTAGGGGGGCCCTGTTACATTTGCTAAGATAAGCTAATCAGTTGAAGCTTAATATCTGCTGATAAAGACCAGAGTGATATTCTCAGCGCCCTCTCAATGAGAAAGCAAATAAAAGCGGATTTCCCAAAACAGCAAACTATTCCTTAAAACTATCACATTACATGCATCTTTCAAATTTAACCTTTGCAGAGGTGAGGATCGAGTCTTTACTTACCACCAAATGTCCTCACATTCTAAGCTGCAAAGTTAAATTGACTTCTCAAAGATGGAAATAGAAAAGCACACACACAGAGCAGCAGTGCTGTTAGCCACTGTGTATAGAGTGCTATTTAATCCAATTCTTTTAATGCCAAGTCACAATGAATTCCTGGGAGCAATAAAACCATCGTAGCCAATAAAAGTGACATGGCGTGCCCTTTTTAAATGGATACTTCAGTCACAAAATGATCATTTTTATAAGTGTTACTCAGCCCCGTGTCACACTGAATTTGAGAAGAAAAGTTTGTTTTTCTCACATGGCTCCACAGTGAACAAAGCATCCAAAATGAAGAAAATCCTTCATGAATTGAAGTAAAAGAGGGTCTGCATTTAACGACAGAAAAAAATTACCAAAACATCTGTTTACAACTCACACAACTTGTGCAGTATAAATTCATGTTTTTCTTAGTTCAATGTGGAGACGTGCGAGAAAACAAAGGTGTCTTAATAAATTCAACTTAACACAGGTTGGGTAGTAGATATACAACTGACTATTTTGCAGTTGAAGTTTCCTTTAAAACCAGGGTAGGCAGTTTTATTTTGGCGTCACTGGGCAAAAATCCCATCATAAACTTTGAGCATATTGTAAATCAAGTGGTCTAACAGAAAATTAGACTTCCACATCTCGGCTTGGCTCTGTTTTCAGGCTTTAGAAAATCTAGGCTGTGATAGAAAATTTAAGCTTATCACAGCTCATTCCAGAGAGAGGTTGTTCCTTTTGGCTGTTCTATAAATATAGATGAGCGAGTACAACCTTTCGGCAAAATCCTGATTCGAGAGCTGAGTCGTCCGAGAGGCTGCCTGCTCTCCTCCTAGGGAACCAGTCCAGACCATGGGGTGGTTAGCAGCTAATTGCCTCATTTGTGGTCGAAACAGAGAATGCCCTGTGTACAACTCTACAATAAAACAAGATTTACAACTCCACAATAAAACAAGATTAAATAAACCAAAGTTTGGGAAACACCAGGGTACTATATGAGATGTGTGTATAAGCCTGTGGTTAACTGGTGGGCGGGGCTTAGGACAGAGAGAGGGGAGCTGCATGAGGAGGGTTTATTTTTAAATTCTACCGTTTTTTGTTGTTGTTGTTGTTTTTTTTTTCTTTTCCAGATTACTTTCTACCCCAGCTTTAACTGCAGTTCTTAAATTAGACACATTGCTGTTAATTAATGTGCTGACCTCAGAGAACAGAGACATGTTGGATCCCTGAGTAGTAGAGGAGTTGGTTAAGGCAAAGGTGAGGCTGCACTGGTAGGGCCGTCCGGTCACTGACAGACGAGACTGTGTGTAAAACAGCTCCCGTCCTGAGTTCACTCTGTGGGATCCCGACCACGACAAAGTCTGAGAGACACAAAGAAACTAAACAACAGCTGAACAAAGGGAATCCTGTAAGTCTAAAACACTTATAAGACACATAACACAATATATATATATGGTCTACAATACTTTTCCCCCAGAGATGTATGTTAAGAGACTATGTACATTTATCACAGAAACCATACGGACAAACCATTACTCGGTTATAGTAACACAGCAGCTACAGTCTCTTCAACCACAATTTGTCCTCAATGAAAGCGAAAAGTGTGCACTCACAGGTTGTGGAGGGCAGAGGCCCAGCAGCACTGTGTGCTCCAAGCGATCTCTCAGGTTGGTCTGAATCTTAGTCTGGAGTGTGTGTGATGGACACGGTGCAGGAGACACTTTTTCCAGGCCAACATTAACCTGAAGGCTGTGCATTCCTCGAGGACCTCTCTTGGAAAAAAAATGCAGAAACACAAACATCAGCCATCTGCAATCACACAACGAAAGAAGAGAGAGGAAAAGTTTGAAATTTCAGGGCACCTGGTACTTCATGTCTTGCTTTATGCTCTTGTTGTCCCATCTGAGCTCTGCATTCTGTAAATACGAGTTTCCCTCTTGACCTGCTGACACACAACCTTTGACAGAAGACACTACCATCTACACACACACACACACACGCACGCACGCACGCACGCACGCACACACACGCGGGCATGGGTCAAGCAACTGGGCACTCACTTCCAACCAATACACAAGTTTACATGACATCCATAAGGAGTTTTAAGCATAAAGAAGGTCCACCAACCTGTTGTGTTGAGAACAGAGCACATGCCTGCCCCCTGCTGGAGTTGTGCTGCCACTGTTTGTTCAGGCTGACTGAAATATTGACAGGGACTGCACTGTCCCACGAAAGATGGGTCTACATGCACAATAAAAATAATAATAATACAGTAAAATTTACAATTAAACTCATAATATTTCTTTCTTTTATTTTACTTACACAGCACATTACATCATACAAAACTATCAGAATTGGCCCATAAAAATATGTTTAAAAAACAAAACTCCTATTGAGTGCAGCAGGGATGATGTTTATTTGTAGGCCAATGTGGAAGTTAACATCAGCCTCTACAAAAAGCCAAACGGATTTTTCCTTTGGATTTTGCCAGAAAAAAACTCTGTTTGTTTTAAATTATACATTTTGTTCAGCAAGATAATTTTCACACATAATCAAAACTTCGATGATTCTCTAAGTGCAAATGCAATCCCTGGCAGTAAAAAGCAGAGTAAAGTGTGGCAGCCTACCTGGTGGCTGCTGCGTTGTTCCCTCTGCGAGCAGTGCGACACCGTGTGAAGGAACATCTGGCTGAGTGTGGAGAAGAAAGGCTGTTTCAGCTCCAATTTGGTCTCATTTGTCTCCTCCGATCGACTCCAAAAGCTCAGAGCTCTGACCTTGAGATGAGCAAACCACAGTTTGTGACGGCAGAGAGCAAAAGAGAATTTGTTGTTAAATGGCAAGACAGGAGTCTCTATTAAACTCCATACACCAGATTTGTAATTCTTAAACATTTTTATCAAAATGTTCACTCAAATTTTGCAATTAAATATGACAGTTTTAAGTGGATTCAAATGAAGATGTAAAGATTGATTTGAATGAAGCCTTTCACATTATCAGGATCAAGAAACACATTGTACAGTCTGACCTGCTCCAGTCGGCCATGCCTCGTCCATCCCAGTAAAACACTGTCCAGTCTGCCATGAAGGGAACGCTCAAGAGTCATCTCCAAACTGGTCCAACGGGGAATACAGTTTATCTGAACTGAAGTCAAGAACAAAACAAAAACATTAACAATTTGTAGTCAGCCAAAACTATAAACTGGGTCTTTTATTTATTTTAGCCCTCATGTAGACATACTGTTAGATGGAATCGAAATGGACAAACATTGACTCTGTGATGGTTTTTATTGTTCTGCAGGGTGGATCTGTAATAGCTTACTCTTCAGGGTCTGGTTCCCCATCCCAAGTGCTGGAGGTGCAGAGTAAAGACCAGACAGGATGAACTCCTGACTGCCCCAAATGGCTCCATGTTGAAATTGGTAGCTCCAATTCCTGACCTCATACACCGTCCTCACTGTGACTATCCTGGGCAGCGGCTTCAACTGCACAACAAAGACCATCATGTCAATAAAAGGGACAGTTCATCCTAAATAAAAAACATATTTTTCCTCTTACCTGTAGTGCCATTCAACAATCTAGATTGTTTTGGTGTGAGCTGCTGAGTGTTTGTATATTATATTATATTGGCTTACTTCTCCCCAATAAAGTTCTAGGGCTGATATCTCCAACAATCGGCAACTAACACTAAAACAATCTAGATTGACAGCATATTAATAGCATTACAGATAAGAGGAAAAATATGTTTTTTTGATTTTGGAGTGAACTGTACCTTTAAAGGTTGATCAAGTGCACTGCTTTAGATCTGGCCATTATGTGTGGTCATGCTTGATACCAGAATTACAGTGTAATATCTGTGAGTTTAATAAAGTCTTAAATGTACTATATAGTATATATACTGTATTCACAGTCAATAGATATTTCAGCTCAGAAATACCTGTGGGTATGAATGTTTGAGCTCTACCGCCTGTCTGTATCCACTCTCTATAGCTGCCAGCTCCCCCAGAGCCCACAGCCTTCTCCTGCCTGATATCACCTCCACCAAACCCGCCACACTGGACTGAGACTGGTTCAGCTGGAGAGAGGGAAGAGTGATGGCGACACATGTTGTGACATATCATGCCTAAAATATTAGTTAAATAATAGAACAAATGCATAGAAATTAATAACATAACAGCATGACAGTTGTAATTCTAGTATGCATTTTGCGGAGCAAGTTCTGGTTTTAAAATGATTCAGAATAAGATCCTACCTGAGAGCGGACATTGAGCTGAGAGGGCAGGTAAACCAACATCCTGGGAATATTGTGGACCGTCTTCACCATCAAGTCCTTGCTGGAGAAAAGAACAGCTGTCACCTAAAGTAAGTGTTTGTGTGCATGTGTTTGATCAATACAAGATGTTCTGAATCTGTGTGGCCGGATGCTTTGATTATAAATGATGAGGCAGCCTGAGTGATGTGGTTTATCTTTATAGTACCTATGAGGCAGATGGTGTCCCTGGATGATGAGTGCCAGTGAGGAACTGAGTTCAGGGTTCACAGCCATCGAGCACCTCAGCTGGGACTCAGTAAGTCTTCCCCAGGCCTCCACCTGCAGCCACAGTCATAGTGATGGATAGCACAAAGAAGCAAAGTAGAGGGAATTTTGACTGTATGTTGTCCTCACCTGTAAGTTAGGGCTGGTTTGTCCCTGTACAGTGTGTTTTAGTGTGACTCTGGCCTCCTTGGATCCTCTGTGTGCTCCCCAGCCCCCTACATCCCCCACTCCTCGCACTCTCCAGTCCTGACAATGAATATCTACTGAGGCACTCCGCAGAGGACCTGCAGAGAGGATCAGCAGTGTTATTATGGGTAAAAGCCATGATAAGACTTTAAATATTGTCTAATGTCCATTATAAGAATGCAAATTGACTAAACCTAATAGCTGTCCACTTTTCAAAGTTGAAATATCCATGACTTTCACTTCATAAGGAAATTAAGCTTTAAAAACCACATGTAGTCCAATGGTGACACCAGCTGGTCACTCTTTGATACTGCAGCTGAATGTTATTATTCAAGATAAAACCTCATTCTGACACACGGAGAAAATATCAACCTGATATTATATAAAACAATAATATCACCATGTCCTCTTTACCTTCAGAAGGCACTGAGAAACATCCGCAAATAATAAATCATAAGGAGGAGACAATATTAAAAGAATGCTTCATGCCCCAAATGATCATTTGTATATTAATACTCACTCTGTTACATTGAATTTGTGAAGAGAACTTTTTTTTCTCGCTTGTCTTCACAGTGAACAAAGAATTCAAAAACAGAGAAAATCCTTGTAAAACAGGAGTGAAAGGGGCAATACTCTATCAATATCTTGCTTGATTCAAGAATGATCTTTGACTGATGTTCACATGTTCACAATGATTATGCGTATTTTATTTGTTAACCCTATACTGATACTATGACACTTTGTATTTTTAGCAACTAAATGTATTGATGTATTGTTTATATTTTATTATACATATGTTTTTTGCGTGTGGTTTTTAAATAAGCCAGTATAGGTTTCTACCACACCCTCACATGTATTATTACTATGTTTTATCCTCATTGTTGCTCTTTATTATGTGCAGCAAATAAACAAAACACCTGTTTACAAATTCGAACAACTCATGCAGTATAATCCAAGTCTCATTTATCCAGTTGTATGCTCAGTACTCCTCAAACAGACAGCTCTTTTTGACAAGAAATTAAATTAGAAGTTCATTTTACCTTACTGAACACAAATCTGCTGGTTTACCACTGCCTCGATCGGTTAGTTTGCTCGTGGTATAGTATGACTTTGATGAATCTGAACAAACACTTTAAAACACTAATCACACAATGAGACAAACAAACTGACTGATTCAGGCAACGATAGATCAGCAGCTCTTGTGTTCAGCAATGTGAAATTACAGTTTTTGGTCCATGAAGTCTGGCTTTGAAGAGAGCAAAGTTTCAATTTCCATTCAGTTTCCCATTATATCCCATAAATGAGACATGGGTTGTATTTGATATAGTTTCACTGTTGTTTAAGACGAGCCCCTATGACTTCAATTCATTCAAAAAATGTCTCCATTTTTGGATTCTTGCTCACTTCAGGTGCGGGAGAAAAGTGACATTTTCTTCACGAATTCAACATAACATGGGCTGAGTAATTGATCTACAAATGATCATTTGGAGGGTGAAGCATTCCTTTAAACACAAAAATGAAATCTATCTGTCAATACAATCTGACCTTTGAACTGAGCAGTCAGGGTAGCGTTCAGACTGTGCTGTGTCCCTGTTTGATAAGAAGCAGGTGGAGAGTAAGAGAGCAGCAGGGCCAGGCGTCCATCGGCCATACTGACGTTAAAACCGGAGGCGAGCAGCTTGTGTCCATCCACAGTGAGCCGGGCTCTGGACTGAAGCTGAGGAAAGACTCCCTGGATGGAACACAGGCCCTTAGAGAAGAAAATCACAAGGAGTTTTTAATCCACTCTTATAAATACCAGTTCAATAAACCAATATAATGTAAAGAACCAAAAAATAACACCTGTGTATTATGTTACCTCTATGTTAAGTGGCAGTCCTCTATCCTGTAGCCAAGACCAACTGTGCCATACGGTTCCTCTTATTTCTTTGGTCACTGGAAGAGATTTTATCTGAAGCCTCACTCCTGCCTGCTGACCTCCAAACTGGGACTGCAAGTTCAAGGCCTTCCCCTCAGCAGAGCCGAGCTCTACCTGCACACACAGTCACTGCCTCATCAGCCACCTTAGAGATTGTGCACCTTCATGCAGTGAGTTTCTTTTTTTTAAAGTGACAGTCCACCCAAAAAAATAAAAAATACATATTTTTCCTCTTACCTGTGGTGCTGTTTATCAGTCCACATTGTTTTAGTGTTGCCAAGTGTTGGCGATATTGGCAGTAGATATTTCTGCCTTTTCTATAATGTAATGGAACTAGTATTAACACTTTTCTCATGTCTTAACCATTTTCTTTCTACCAAACCACACCTGCCAAAGCTATCACCACTGTATTTTTTTTATTTTGCAGTGAACTGTCCCTTTAAAACAATCAACTATAGTTCTTGATGGCTGAGTTTCTAACCTGGATGCTGTTGTTTGCAGGGACTCGCAATTTCTTCAGATAGATCACTGTGTGTCTAAAATGGCTCTTCAGTCTGACTGTTTCAGACATCTTTGAAACTGTCACCTCCTGAGTTAGCTGTAAAACATTCAGGATATCAAATGCAGCAGCATAGAGGGTTTGTGCAGTTATAAATGCACATACAGCACAGCATTATGGTCCTAGACTTCAGGCTTGTGTGATTTGAAAGAGCATTTCATTCCAACATCTCAAAAAACTGTTTCACAGAGCGTTAACGCTGCCTCCTACCTTTTGGCTTCCTGTACTGCTTTGAAACAGGTAAAAGTATGAGCCATTTCCATGACTCCCATAATTCATCGTCACTGCAGCATTAACAGGGAGACCCAGCTTCTTCAACAGGGGTACAGAGTGGTTTAGACCGAGCAATGCTTCATTTTTATCCTGAAAAAGCAACAGCACTGAATTATGTATAATACCAGGCATCATGTCCTTTGTCTCTGAAAACAATCATTTTACCCTTCATTTTTGTTTGATGTATTAAAGAGCCCAGCTGTTCAAAACTTTAATCAGGATCAGAATGTTTCAGATTTGGAAATACTATGTTTTAACGTCCAGGATCAGCTAATCCATTGTACTCTTGTACTGTTTTTTTTAGTAGTATTGTTAAAAATATCAATTTATTAAGACGTACTGATTCTGAATGTTAGAAACTGTTTCAATACTTATTATCCACAGTGTCAATACACTGGTACCAACTGTGCTTACTCACTCTCTTTTATTTAACATTAACTTTTATTTATTTAACTTTTATTTTACATAAATATTTGAAATTGTTTGTCCTCATTGTCAGTGTATCCTTGTGATTTTGCAAAAACATCCAATATTTTTTTCAAGGTATTCCATTTAAGAAATTCCAGTATTGTGAGCGTGGGGGGTGTAGTTGTGAGAAACACATATTGAATTTGTCAATTTATTTAATATAAAGTGACAAATGAAAGTTAAAATTGAGTATTTCTTGTTTGATATTGACAGTTATTTGGGATCATATTTTATGGGTACAAAATCCTTCATCATTTTACTTTACTTGACCTAAAGACCTAATAGGTAGTCGAATGTCTAATTTATCCAGTTGATCACTGTGACAGTTTAACAAATCAGGTTTATGTATATATTTGACCCAATTTAAAACTTTTATTACATTTTGTTCCTGACATCCACCCTGAATCCAGCGTTCTGTTGGGATCAGCACAATCCTGATTTCTTGGATCAAAAGTATGGATCAAAAATGTTTGACCCAAACATACTGAAGTTCTGAGCCTGATCAAAACCAAACTGGATTACATGACCTAATCTGATTTCAGAATCTTTTTTTTCCCTCTTTTGAATGACCCATTTTCAATATGTGATCAAATCAAAATCCATCAGCTGGGCCCTGATGAAATGTGAATTTTACTGGAAATAATTGACACTTTTGTCACACATGTCCACACCTTAGTTTTCTGAAGAGCCACTGAGGCCTGTAACTCTGTATCATCCATCATCATAGAGACCTGAGACTCTGCAAGAGCTGGGGAGACAACCAAAAACACAGAGGACTGCATCCTGTCCGGACTACCCCAATCCTACAAACACAATGACAAAATGATATAGTGAAGTCATTATAGCCCCAGTAAACAGTCAGATAATCATGTGGTTGTTTACCTGAATCACTGTGCAGTTGTTGTGATACACCAGCGTCCCTCGCAGGCCTGACTGTGACATCACAACTCCACTGGCTCCGGCAGCACACTCCTCCATCTGAATGAGGGCTTCAGTGTCATATCTTTGTTTACCTGCCCTGCAAGCGACTCTCAGTCTGCTGTGCTCTGGTAAGTCTTTGAGAGCAGGAAGGTTTTGACTGAGCTCACCCTCCACGCTCAGCTGCGGCCAGGCCCGTCCATTGAGCCTCAGGAAACCCCTTTTGCCCTTTAGATTGATGTCCACGGTCGCTGTCCAGATTCCCTGAGTTTCCTGCCATACTGAGCCATTCAGATGAGCCTAGAATGAACAGAAAACCAATGTCACTTTGACTGCTGGTGATGGTATCAAATCAAACAAATGAAAAGCTCTTACACAAACAGACTAAAAATGCCTTTCTTCATCTTCATTCATCTTTGTATCAGTGTCCTCTCCAAGTGGAGCAGCATTTACCGGTACCTGAGCTGTTCAATTGGACTTTGCTGCAAATCTTAGGTATAACTTTTAAGACTAATGACTGCTTAATTCAATGGGCGTCTCATTATTTATATGGTATTAATTACATCGTTTTTTTTTCTGGAAGGTCTAAATATTCAGTGTGAAGAAGCACACTGTAGTGCAGTTTGTAAGAGTTCTTAGCAATTAAAAGTTTGTAAGAGATCTTTTGATTCAGACCATTCACTGTATAAGGAAAACTGCATCATTCCCAGTTCCAATATATATTTCTGCAAACAATGAATATGTCACATTTTATGTTGTTATGTAGCAGACAGGTTGAAATCTTACATTTCTTTAGCTTTCAACAATATTGTGGTTCATGTGTGATTATATTTAGGCACAAAAAACACTTGGTTATGATTAGAAAAAGGTCATGTGAGAAATGCAACCAATATATCATTAAAAAAAGTAAAAAGTACAAAATTAGTTTTGATATTGGACTCTAACAGTGGTCTGCAGCTTGGCGCCTAGGTGTCACACTATCCATCCTCTCTACCTCCCAATTCCAAACTCAACTCATATACATATAATCACAACTACATTGCTTTAGAAATGCTGATATGATACATTTAAAAAAACATACAATTATATTGTATCTGTGGTTTGCATAAATGTACAATACCAACATTTTCTTCTGTCTGATTAATTTGATGGAAAACCATGTCAAATCTTTGGTGATTGGCAGTCGTGAAAGAAGTATTCAGATTCTTTACTTAAGTAAGAGTACTAATACCACACTGAAAAATACTTCCTTGAAGTTAAAGTCCTGCATTGAAAATTTTACTTAAGTAAAAGTAAGCAAATAAGGAAGTAAGGGAAAAAAAGTACCAAAGGCAGAAAAATCTAAAAGCAAACAAACAAGCAAAACACCCAAAATAAATCAAAATAATGTAAGAAAAGAAAAGAAAAGAAAAGAAAAGAAAAGAAAAGAAAAAAACCCAAAAATCAAAAATATAAATATGTATATGTAAATGTTTCTCAAAACAGTTGGAAATTAATGCTCTCAATTGACTGATTGATTAATTCACTAATTGTTGCAGCTGTACTTGCATAAACTGTAGTATACATTTAACATATCAAATATACAGAATAACATATATTATTAACTCTTCTTATGTTTTTTTATACAAAAATCTTAATCTTTTCCTCCAAAATGCAGTGGAGTAAAAGTATAAAATGACATGAAAAGAAAATACTTAAGTAAAATACAAGTACCTTAAATTACAGTACTTGAGTAAATGTACTTAGTTACATTCCCCCACTGGTTACCAGCCACAAAAACCTACGTTACCTGTAACGTTGGACACTTTGACTCCAGAGCCCAGAGCCACTGTGTCCTTCCTTTGACCTCTTTGACTCTATTGGCTCTAATGTGACATGTCCCAGCTTTAATGAACAGGGCTGCAGCCTGCTGAGGGCCTCCGGGAGCAGTGGTCTCTATGGTGATCACCTGAGGCACACCATGACTCCTAAGGCCAGGGAAGGAGTGTCTGAGGGTCCCAGAGAGATTCGGTGGTCTGCAGGATTGTCTTAGCTCAAGGGAGAGGTCCTGGTGGTTTGCCCTCAGAGATGAGGTCAAGGTTAACTGGCAGGGGACCGTTGAAAGGAGACCCTGGAGAGCCAGGGACACTGGGAGGATCGTTCCCTGTGACACAAACATACGTGGAAGATGTTAATGGGTGTTGAGAGACTGAGATTACTTACTGGCAGAGGAGTTGACTCTCCACAGCGGCAGCAAGTCAAACAGTGATGATAGTAATCTAACCTAGCAGCTGTATCATCTATCGTGTTATTCTGCTCTGCTATTATTATCAATGAGCTTGACCTACAGCTGTCTAACGAGCTGGAAACTGTATTTTTGTGTTAACATGGCAAGGCATGAATCATGTAGGAAATCACAAATGTTCAAACTGTGATGAAAGAAATGAAAATGTATTGCCACAGTTAGAGGTAACATTAATATTTGTAACTTTAACATGTTAGGTTTATTCAGGTTTCTACAAGCAGAACTGATTGATTGTCTGACCTGTAGTGCAGGACAGTAGTTGGTCACATTCACAACGTATGAAGACGGCTCCTCCTTTGTCTGTGAGGCCTCTGTTTTTCCCAAACTACCCCTGAAATAACAACGTCCCAACTCCAGGCCGACCTCAACACCAGGCAGATGTGCAGTTAAAACCTTCAAGATGAACGCTCCATGGGCAGGAAATCCCAGCATCTGTATTGCCTCTATAGAATGCTGTGCAGATGCTTTCAGGCTAAGGTACGGGTGACAAGTAAAATGCAGACTGAGGCTTCCTTTCTGTTTCCCCTCAGCATGGAGGACGGTACTGAGATTTGTGGAGCAGCCAGAACGGGTGATGGAGATGTTGGCTGATGTCTGCGATGGCAAGAGAGCCTACAGAGGAAAAAGCAAAAAGCAAAAATTAGAAGCGGGACTATTCTTCACATCTTCCAATCAATTAGGTGCAACAGTGCAAGTATTAACTGTTGTACCCATGTACAGTGCTACAGATAAACATTAATAAATAACCATTAAATCTATTTAACAAAAATATACTTAAACACACCAACAAGACCACTGCTGAAATGATTCACTGTATTACATTTTACAGTCAGTTCTAAAGGGTATAATAGTGTTGAGATATTATACCCTTTAGAGAAAGTTTTAACCTAATGATGGTGCTAGAGGAAAAAAAAATCACAAAAGTTATTACAGTTTATGCTGTAGCAAACATAAATTTTGTTAACAAAAGTGATGGCAATCCAACCAATCATTGAGATTTCATTCTAGGAAAAAAGCAACATACATCCTGAAAACTATGCCACAAGGGTAAAATAATTTAACAGGTTAAGTATAGGCAGAAAAATGTGTCACTAGGAAGTGAATTTAAATAATGTGTATTTTCATTTATACTGTTTAATTTTAATAACTGTATAGAAAAACATAATATGAATAGCATAATTTGAAGTCAAATTTATTAGTTTACCTGTACACTTGAAGCTAAATGTAATTTAGACTGTGGCAGAAATGAGAAAACGAATTTGTTTTTCAACTCAAATTAAGCCAGGCGAACCTCAGCAGATGCCCCAGATCAGCTGATCCGGAAGCTCAAATGTAACAGCAGCAACAAAAAGTTTGCTGATCCGGGACCCAGATGCTCAGACACATGTTTTATCCCCAGAATGGTAAAGGCATGGATAGGTTAGAGAAGGAATATCAAGGGTAAGTCAATCAGAGGCAGGAAAAAAAATCGGTGTCTGGACTGCTGGACCAATCCACAAGACACGTGTAACAGCAACAACAGAGAGTTTGGCCTTGACTCCCCAATAGTGGACAGTGGAGTGGATCAGCTGATCCGGCAATAAGTCGGAGAAAACTTTCTGTTGCTGCACTTACACAGGTAAGACTAAGTGCTTTGTACCTAAAAACAAGATTGCTCAATCTTAGCTACCAAATATGTGTCTCGGTAAATTGAAATTGAATTGCAAGAACTGAATTTACATTGTCAAAGCAAAATACAAGGAGTTGATTTTTTTTTACTGAGGATCAAATACAGTTTCAGAGCACCTAAATTCAATTTCATAACATTACATTCAGTTTTAAGCTGGAGTTCAGTTCTGAACAAATATATTCAGATTCAAATTGAACGGTTAAAATTCATTCTTAAGTGACGCAGATTCCTGCTCATAGTTAACATGTATTTCAACCATGGTCTTGTTAATACTTCTTTAGTACAGTACTGTTGTTATTGATGCAACTTGTACTACAATGGAAAGACAAGAGTCATCTCCAAGGTGAAGATGTTTCTTTGGCTTTCCTTCTGCTGGGAAACAAGTTTCCTCTTTTTCTTGTTTCCTCTCTAACCTTCAGTAAGACGCATCGCTGATGGACAAAAAAATTCCAGTGGGTCCTTCTGTCCTCTCCTCTGCTGTGTTGATTCGCCAGGAGAAGTAAGGAGCACACATCACTTTCCACCTTAAATTCAGCCTGGCTAGCCATGGTCGACACGCTAACAGCGAGCTCCCCTGGTACAATAGTGGTGGTCAGGTTTTGCTGAAGCACTACCCTTAAGGATGTGGAGGGTTCCCAGGCAGCAGTCAGGTTGATCACAGCAGAGCGGGTGTTGAGAAAAAGTCGAGCATTTCCAGACAGGAAGTTGTCACTGAGCTGACCCAACCCCCGGAGGTCCACTCTGTTTGGGATGAGGGAGGCAAGAGAAGCCCAGTGATGCTGGAGCGTCCAGCCAACTTCAGCCTTGTGGTCCTTCAGCAGTACAGACAAGAGGCACTGACAGGAGTCCTTCTCATTTTCTAAACCCAAAGAACATTTCAGTCCGTCATTCCCTGCTTGTCCATGTAAAGTTAAAGAGGATTTATGTGGTACACCGCCCTCAACTCTCCTAACCTGCACCCATGCCAGCCTCCACACCCCTTTACACCGGACAGACAGCAACAGACTTGAGGTAACAGAGTCCCATGTTACACTGACATCTGCCCAGATGTGACACCAGCTTTCCAGCCTCATCCGACCTGTCACCTCCACCTTGTGTGTAGCACTGTGGGTCCCAAACTCAAGCAGCCCGTGCCAGCCATACAGCCAAGGCATCTCCAACCTCAGTCCTACATTCAAGTCCATTCTCCAAGGGCCAACAGCCAACCCGACCCCAAGGGCCCACCTCTGAGGCCCAGGCCGGAGCAGAAGCCTGAGACTAGATTCATTGGGCACACCCAGATACGTCAGCAGTAGTGGAAAAGAATGAGTGAGGTTAGCTCTGAGCTCCGTCTGTCCACTGGAACTGTAACAACCTTTAGCTTGAGCATTGAGGCTAAAGTGAGCAAGCAAAAAGCCATAGCAGAGCCTGTTGTGTGGTCTATAGGAGCGAAAGAGTCGTACCTCCGCAGGGCGACCCGCCACATTTCCATAGCACTGGGCTGAGAGTCGGTCTGCGGTGGCGTCCCCCGTGCAGCTCATCTGTGAAAACAAAACCCCCTGTTGGCAAAGTTTGTTTTTCAAAGAAGAAACTGAAGGAGACAGAAGAATTTCTGAGGAATTACTGAACTTTAGACAATCCACATATAATTTTGTATCACATCAACATGCTAATCTGAGTCTTTATCATGAAACAACACATGATTAATGTTGAAACAGTATGTCTGTTCTTCTCCTTCTGCTCATTTTCTTTCTAGCTGTAAGTTAGATGAGAAGATTGATAACTCCGTACAGTAAAAATAAAGCTACATCCAGCAGCCTGTTAGCTTAGCTTAGTTTAAAGACTGGAAAAAGGGGAATAAAATACGCTCTGTCATAAGGTAGCAAAATACCAGCACCTCCTATTATCTCTTATCTCAATATGTTTCACTATTCCCTTCAAAGTATACTGTGTGTAAACAAGCTTGCCAGAAAAAATTAACCCCAACCTGGGCCAACCCCACATTTTCTTTCATTTTGCTATTATTCTTCTTTTATTGGTTTTAACTTAGGTGTGTTTTTACTTTTACTTGTTTACTGGTTTTATTCTATTTTTAGTTATTTTATTCATTTTAATTAATATGCATGATCCTCTGCTAATGGTCTAATTTTATTATCATTTCTTTTAATTTTAACAGTAACAATAGTTTTACAGATTTAATTAATTTTTATGGTCAGTTTACAGCTTTGTTGTAAGCCTGCAACAGGTACCTTGCCCATTGTGCAGCGCATTGTGCTTCCAACTGGAATGAAATGTTCTATATAAATATAGTTTTACTTGCTTGCTGTATTTGTGCTTTTTCTGCAGTCTCTTGAATGCTTGCTGCTTACAGTCTAGCGCCTGGTCCCTGCCTTTTTATAAAGCCCCTACCTCACCTGAGTGCTGTGAGGGTGCACACCTACAAATGTCCTGAACACATAAAATAAAACTGAAATACAGGCAGACCACCACAAACTTGTAGTGTGTTGTATGTGATGATTAAGAGAGATTACTTCCATATGAGCCTAATCATTGTTATTTAGAAGTATCCTGTATAGTATACGTTGAACTGGTTTAGGTCCTACATGCAAGACACAAATACTGTTTTCCTAATGTGGGAAAATCAAAAGGTTAAGTGTGGTGTCCCTCAGGGATCAATCTTTGGGACCTCTTTATTCACACTGTACATTCTTCCACTTAGACTTTCTTTTAAAAACATAAAAATATATGTTTTTATCATACCTGATGATACACAGATTTACAGATCCTCTGACCAGTGATCCAGAGTCTATGGATAAGTAATGACTCATTGTTCTTAAGAATTAGACACAATACTTATCAACTACATAAAGATCATGGATAAAGATCAATTAAAGACAGTCAAAGTTCTTCATTTCAGTTGCAGGTTAATATCTGCAAATGAATGTGTGTAAAATATGTCAAGTTTACCTGTAAAGAGGTGGGCATAACCCCCTGAAGCATCTTTATCTGTTGCCATAGAGACAGTACCAATATGGCTGCGCTGTTTTTTGATCCAACATTAAGAAGAATGTCAACCATTCTGTCGTCATCCACGTGAAGAACAAAGCCTGTGTCCAGACCTTCTGTTTCTAACTAGCAATGGAAAGAAAAATACATGAAATACAAATATGCATGTGCACATATTCTAAGAAAGATAACACATTGATGCTTCTAAGGTTGTTGATGAAATATGGTATCGTAAGGAACAGAAAAATATAAGATATTCCTGCACCTGGTAATGTGCTTTGGCTTGCATGGAGCTTGAAACACCTATTTTCATAAGGGCTTTGACTTGATGCTGTAACCTGCAGAAGTACTCCCATCGTGGGGACACCTGGTCTGTCTTGCCCCCATTAAACTCAGCTTTTAGATGTTCTGGTCCAGCCTGCAGCTCTGCAAGGACAGACAGTTGGCTGCCATCTTGTGCCCACGTTAACCGGGCATTACTGCTAGTAGGCACACCTGCATCCAGAGGACAAAGACACTGAGACAACAGGAGAGATAATAATGCTTGAAATATAACGTGTATAAACTAAAATTTACCTGTGGCATTGAGCAAGTGGAAGGAGTGAGACAGTCTGGTGGTGACCTCACCCGTACCTTGATCCCCCAGTCGGCGGCTCGCATTCACACACAAATGCTCCTTCCCTAACCAAACACACAGCCAATTGCGGGCCACGGGGAATTTCTTTCCCATCATGCCTTCTTCATCTTCTCTGTCCGAAGAATCTCCAGGATCCTCCTGATGTCTCAGCTCCACGCTGTACAGGGTCTCCATCACTCTAACTCTCAGCTGTCCTAAATTTAAGTTAACGGGATAGTTTCGATTTTTTTAAGTAGGGTTTTATGGGGCACTAATCCATAGTCAATATATTACCTACAGTAGACAGCTGGAGTTCAACATGGAAGCTAAGCAATGTACTGCTGTGGATGTGGTCAGTAACAAAACATATTTAAGCCATCACTCTCTTCAAAGCAAGACTGCATTGAAAAAAACAGTGATTAAATAGTTTTGTTTCTACCCTCATCCACAGCAGTACATTGCTTAGCTTCTGTGTTGGCACTCCTGTGTGCTTCCCAAAACTGGAGGTGTGTCATAGACACCTACTGTAGGTGAAACACTGTATATGGATGAGTACCTCACACATACCTACAGGAAAAATTCTGAATGATCCCTTTCATTAAAAATGATTCCCAGTACCCAGGATTTTTTTTCAGGTAAAGGTTTTTCCAAATTCAATGTCATCATGTAATACTAGGTTACTAGGTTTAGTACCATCAGATGAACCTCTACCTTCAATGAGGGTGTCAGACTGTCCAAGCACCCCATCCAACCCCAGGACTGGAGGCAAAATAGCGAGGTTGGCCATGGAGTGCCTCAGATCCCCAGACACAGCCAGCTGGAGACCCCGTGTGTCTTGTAGAGAGCCTTTGACCTTAGCCAGCAGAGCCTCATGCCCCTGTGTGTAGGCGCCATGTAGAGACACGCTGGAGATGACAGGGCATGCGTTCAAAAGTCCATAAAGAGACAATTTACATTATTTATCACATATATGATTGTTATAGTCTGGCAAATTCAAATTATAAATTTATATAAAATACAGGTGGATGCACATACCTGTCTGAGGACATGTTGGCAACCATGTTTACATGCAGATCAGTGGCAGAAGGCAGAAGGCTCTGCGATACATTCATCCTCAGTCCCACAGCTCTGTGTCCCCTATGGAAGGAGTGGGACATCTGGGTGTCCAGCTTCACCCTGTCCTTGCCATCAGCCCGAACATGCACTGAGCTACTTCCTGTACCAGCCACTGCAAAAATGTCTGCAGTGGCCTTTACCTTAACATGAAAAAAAAGCGAAATGAGAAGATATCTCAGATGCTAAAAGTGAGCCAGCTTCATTATTATTTGTTTTTCCAGAAGCTGAATTTGTTGTAAGACTTTTTGACTCTTTTGGGACCACTAAATGATGTAATTTGATAGATAACAAAGCCTACCCACCTCTAATGTTTTTGGAATCTTTGATTTGAAAGGATGGCTCAGAGAGGAGTAAAGACCGACTCTTCCTGACGTTCCATTGAGCTGCATAGAAAGCTAAAATAAAAAAAAAAAATCACACTATAAATTCATCAGGAATGCTGATGATTAAACATGCAATAATTAAATGTTGAGTTGGTTTTCACTCACTTGACACTCCTGTCGCTCTACTCTCAGTTTCCCTGTGGCCTGATAATCAAAGTCACTGTTGTTTTTGGGGGACCAACATACATTTCCTTCCACTATAGCGGAGGAGGGGAGCTGCAGCTGTAACAGTAATAACAGGTCACAAGTTTGGCCTTTTCTACTGTAAACTACACGGTACGCTGTTGGAAGTGGGTTTACATTACTTGTTACACTGCTGACTGCAATCATACTGTACATCAATCAAATCAACTGTTTTATCAGTAAAACACATATTATTATATATGATATATTTATATATTGTTTAACTTTTTGTTATTGTTGTTTCTGAGTGTCCTGAAAGGCGCCCATGAATAAAATGTATTAATAAAATGTTTTCTGAGTAGAGAGGCCAGATTACCTGCAGCTGATGAGTGAAGTTGGCTCTGACGTTTATCGCTTGGTGACTTGAGTTCAAAGGGTTTAACTGAACTTGTCCGAAAAAAGTCATTCTCTCTTTGCTACCGACACGTAACCTCCCTTGCACACCTTTCTGGGTCTGAAAGGGAGCATATAAATCAAACATTAGATTCACCAATATTCCCAATATCTCCCCAGATCCTCCATCAACACAATATAACTTAGGTTACACATTTTCCAGGTTTTGACATCAAATCAAGTATTTCACAAACAAACTGAATAGAATATTCAAATCCCACACACCATTGCAATTAATTATTTTAATTAATTGCTTAATTAAATTCTCACGAAATTCTGCACGTTATGTGTATGATTTTATACAAATTTCCCGGCAATTCAATTTGTAATTTACGTGTGTCATATATGTCAAAACATTGTTTTAGTTTAAGCCTGTTTAAACATGGTATTAATGCGTTTTGGGTTATCCGATTACAAACGAACATGACCACCAAGACACACTGCGATCCGATCACTCAACCTCTTGTCAAGGTTCAGACTACGAGGACTACGTCATCAATGCAGGACTTGGTGGTTGTTTAGGTGACAGCCTGCTTACGCTCTATAACTTGCCTGTGTTACAACAATTGTGAGAGTGTGGACGTAATTACTATGCATGTGGTGGAAGCGGCCCAGACAGTAACCAAATCTAATCACAAGTGGTCAGCTTGAGATGCACGATAGACACAGGTGCGAAGTGTGATGTGTCTCTGCTGTCCACTTGTGTTCGGATCACCAAAATGTTTGTTAATACAAAGTATAAAAAGGCTTGTTTATTGTCATATACACTAAAAAGTAAAATTTTGCATTCAAATTCAATAAAATGTCTTCTCTGGCTCCCTCAGTCCTCAAAACTATACATACAAGTTAGAATAAATAAAAGACAACAATATTAAGAAATCGTAGAACATTCAAAAGTGCCTGTTGTGCATCTTTTGTGAGTGATTTAAAGTGCTTACTGTTTAGTAATCTTTAAAACTAGTACAAAGGAGATGGGACTCGTAGTTTCATTATCAGTTAGTGCCATTTTGGATGATTTGAGGTACTGAGACAAGGGCCAGAATTGAAGTTTAAAAAAATAATAAGTTTAAAAAATGTTTGTCTGTGGAGCTAAAATGATGTTGAAATAGATTTGCAATTAATATTAGTGTCTTTTAAATCAGTGTTTTAAATACTAAAAACTGGCAGCTCACCTTGTTGCTGGTTACGGTCACACAGATTTCTGAGTCTGATGGAATAATGTCAGAGCTGAAAGGATGGATGAGTGCAGAACAAACCTAAATATGAACAAGTGCCACAAAAAATAAAAATCTCAGAATACAGTGATTGAATACTCCCTCAGTTTATGTTTAAGTACCATATGTTAAGTTAATAAATCAACTAAACTTACAAACGGGCTCGGTGGCTGGTAGCCAAGGGTGAGGGTGTGAATGACCTCTTTGTTGACATGGAAACTAGCTTTCGACTGCAGGATGTAGAGGCCTTTGAGAAGGTCGACAGTGAAAGTCTCCCGCAGAACGAGAGTCTGGGGGAAGGTCTGAAAGGGCTGTCTGTGCGATATGGTGTCTCTATTAAAGTCAGCAGTGCTCTCACTATCATTGTTTTTTACTGCATTAAAATCACAAACATTTTAAAATACTTTATATGTATTTTAATACTCTGTTATACTTTAAAATAACAGATTCATAACAACGCAATCAGAATGAGGCACAGACCTGAGCTGGAGCATCGCCGTCTTCTGATACATCTTCTTGTCCTTCTTCAGCTCCTCTACCACTCCCTCAAACTCCAGTTCTGTGGACTCACTCTTCGGCTTTGAGAAGGTCATCTTCACTATCGCTTGCCTCTTTTTTAAATTCTTAAAAAGTAAGTAGACAGACATTCTGTAATGTGTGTATACAGGGTAAAAGGGTTCAAGGGTAATTTCGGTATTTTTCAACCTTGACCATGTTTTCTCTTTTTTTTTCTAAGCGAGTCATGGAGATTTTTTAAATTGGTCCAGTATTAAGGGATAGTTGACAGACGCCAAACAGGCTGCAATGCAACGATTTACGACATTTGTGCACTGCCAATGTGTGCCTACAAAAAGTACTTATTTTACGACTGACAGGCTCAGGTCGTAATTTGAAGTGTCTGATAACATTATAAAAAGGATGACAGAGAGATAGACCTTTATATTAAAGAGTAAGATCCCTTTTCCGTAACCAGACACAGCCCCACCAGACTCCATTTAAATAAGCCGTCGGCTGTCAGCGTTAACGCATTAATCGTGATGCGATTAAGGTCTGTATTTAAAATATTTAATTATTTTTAATCACTGGCCAACATTTCTGTCTATAAGAGGCTGTATCGGGCTGAGTTTTAAAGCTACAGGGATGATTCTAGTATCATCAGAAACTAGAACACTGTCATGCTAGGAGCAGAATAATACTTCAAAGTTAAATTAATATTTGGCAATGGAAGAATGGCATGGCCATTTCAAAGGGATCTGTTGACCTCTGACCTCAGGATATCTGAATGAAAATTGGTTCAATAGGTATTAGGCCATACCTCTTCCCTTTATAGAAATCCCCTTTTTTTGCTTGTTCCATGCAGTTTTTTGCTGTCATCTGATTCCTAATCAAGACAGTCTGGTAAGAATTGCTTCACTCAGTCAGTATGCCTTAATACTGTTTTGTAATGCAAAACAATGGAATTGAAAACATGCTATTAAAAATGCTATTAATTGCAATTAACTATTGAAATTCTGCGATTAATTGCTGTTTAAATAAATTAATTGTTTGACAGCAATTTATCAATTTTATCACTGTAAAACACTTCAATTAAAGTCGACAGAAAAAAAATAAAATTCACAAAAGCCAGGTTTGTCTTTCCACTGGTCCAGCATTCGCCTACTCTGGTTGGTTTAAATAAATCCTTAATTCAACCAGTTAGATGTGAAAATATTCCGGCTCTATACACTTTAAAATGACTGTGTATTTACATAGAGTGTGGTTGGTTTGGCGATGTGATTCTGGGGTTGTTTCTGGTTAGACAAAAAAGATGTTACTCTTTTAACAACAGGGTCTATCTCTGTAGGGATCCTTGGTATAAAGTCAGACAGTTATAATAACAATTTGAGCCTGTCAGTGGTAAAAACAAAAACTTTTAGTGGACGCACATTGACAGCACAAATGGCATGAGTGGTTACATTGCAGCCTGTTGTGCAGCTGCCGGCTGTAGTGACCTCACACAATACTGGACCAATTTGTAAAAATTGTTGTTACCATTCGTTTTTTTCAACACAAACAAGAAACTAGGGTCCACCCTTTAACACCAAATCCGCAGACACGGCACAATGTCGCCACCAACCTTATCCACGGTGTTCAGGGCAGCAGCCATGCTGACGTTGTGCTTGCCGTAGGTGGAGGCCATCTGCAGGGTGTGGCTGAATTTAGAGGTCTCCAGAGATACGTCTCCTCTCAAAGGAGGAGTCCACAAGGAGCTCAGTGAGCCGGAGGCCTTAACACTGCGCTTCCCCACCACGCCCCACCCACCAGCCTGGGATAGACAGAGACGTTGCAAAAGGTATGCAAATGTATACATTTTGCAGCACGATTTTCCTAATTGGTGCAAACAAATAAAATCCCCATCATGAAAACAATTTTCCCTGAGTTAAATGATAAAATACTAATAGCCTCTCGCTCCTCTCCTTACTTGGATGTAGGTGGTAGCTGGTGTGTAGAGCTCCAGACGGGCCTCCCTCTCTCTGCCCCTGTCCTTGTAGAAACCTTCTAGCATGAGGTTACGGATGGTCAGCCACTTGCTGGCTGTCAGCTCTGAGGTGAGCTGGAACGTGTGGCGTTGGTGCTGGCTCAGTTTGTGGGCAGAATAGATGTACAGCCACGGCGTGTCCATGTTAAATGTGCCTGATAGTGACAATGAAAGAGACATGCTGCTGACCACTGTCTCACTGTCCGGTTAGACTCCAACCAATAACAACTTTATATCATTAAATATATCCATTTTACCTTCCCATTTTTTTTGTTGGGTGTCCCTTGGGGGGCTTTTCCAGTGTAATCCAGCCACCAGCGGCATCAGGTTGTTGTAGTTGACTTTAAGGTGAGTGCTGCTCTCAGATCCAGGCTGTCTCAAGTGAGAGTGCAGCAGCTGAGTCCTGTAGTTTAAATTCTTCTCTGGCACCTGGAGATTGAACTGGAATAACACAAGAGTGAATAGTGGATAAAGAAAAAAATGCACTTCATCAACAACATCAAGAGAGTCATCTCATAAAACGTGGCCGTCATTGCAGTAGAAAGATGCAAATACTATTGAAATTGGCGCTACATGACCAGAGACGAGACAGAAAAAAAGGACGCTTTGACTCAAGAGGTAGAAAACCTACAACTACGAGAATGCATCGCACCAGACCAGACGCTCCTGCTCGTGGATGATGAAATATGTACTGGTCCAAGTGAAATAATGGCGGCCGGCAATCTCTTATTACAGTTAAACTGTAAGCTAAAACATGTTTCTAAAAACATTTGAGGCGAGAAATATGCATGGTTATATTTGATCAGCGCTGCTTAGTTTCAATGTTTGATCACTGTTTATTTGGCCTCCATTTTTACTTTGCAGGAAGAAGTATGATGCCCACTTCCTGTACACAAACTCTTGATATTACAGCTAAAACGAGCGTTAAAATATGTTTCTGGAAACATTTTAGGACAGAAATAGGCAGTGCAGTAACACAGTCTTGATTTATATTCGATCAGCACTACCTAGTTTTGCCGTTTGATCAGATTTCAGTCCAAGTTTGAGAGAAAGAGAGAGAGGGGCAGGAAACTCCTAATCAGCTGTATACTCTTTGTCCGTAACGTTTGTGGCATGGGTGGTGGGAAATGTCAAAGTACAGCCTGTAATTCCAGCAACAGCCCGAGCACCGGTGAAACTCCTACAAATTACATAAATAACATAATTGAAAGGTGAGAAAGGAGGAATATCTACGAAACTGGTTAGATGGAGGGAAGTTTACCACACTTTTTCAACACATACTACCCACATTGTTTTGATACAAAGCTTGTTGAAAATCAGTAAATTTCCCTTTAATAATGTAAATACAGGGATTATCGCACAGTAACCAATGCATTTAGAAATATATTTATGTGTAGGAACACAAACTCTTTTGAGCCATCACAGATGTAGCTCTGTTTACCTCCAGTATGTAGCTGGTATGATTTTGTGTGGATTGGTTTTTGAAGGACTGGCTCAGCAGAAGTGTGCGTTTGTTGTTAATCTCATCCCAGTGTTTGCCATAGCTCATGTCCAGGGATGATTTAATGTGGATGGGGCTTTCCTCGTGCCTGAGGTGGATCTGCAGACACACAGAAATGAGAAACCGCAGAGCTCAGTTACCTGTTTCTTCCAGCTAGAAATGAATCCATCTCAGAAGCTGGAAATCAGCAGCATAAGCGTGGATGATACCTTGTGGTTTATAGGAGCCGTGTTGGAGCAGTAGAATTCATGATCCGCTCTCATGATGTATGTGAGGTTAGAGTCCCTCTCACTCCGGAGTCTCTGAGACATGTAGCACTCCTGACGCAGGTGCCGGGCATCACCTGTATAGGGGTCAAGGGTCAATATTTGTGGTCCACATATTCTCCCTGAAAGTGAGAAATTTACTGGAAAACTGAGCAATTTCTCCAAATGTAAACAGGTTCATTTTTTGTAGACTGATGGGAAGTCAATAAGGCTCAAATGCATTTCCTTTATGGTGATTATGTACAAATGCCATTTTAACAACACAACAGCAATATCTCTTTCTAAATAAGAACATGTTTGTTATACTGTGACACTCGGTGCTTCTCAAAGAAGTAGAGCTGAATCCAAATCTCTGGTCTTTGCGGGCGCACTCACAAGATTCACAAGTGCTGAGAGCTGTTCAAAGACACAATTCATCTGATCTACAAGCGGCCTCAAGCAGACTTTCTGCAGACTTTGCTTGGGGTGCAGACTTCACTGGACTTCTCAAGTTATTAACCCACAGTTCAAAGCAATATGCACATGACACTCTAATTTTTTCCAAAGGTCTACCAAAAAACAAAACAAATTTACGAGAAATGACTATCTTAAAATGTTCCGTGAATAATTTAGGCCAGAAATAATATTCAACCACATCACGACAAATACGTGTAGCCTATATGTTGTATAGGAAAGTGTGAATAATATTTTGTTCAGTCACAAAAAAGCCTATACATGGGATTTACATCTTGTTATCTGCAGGGACTAATGAGCAGACAGAATATGACAGAAGTGATCACCATGGAAATGAATGTCGTTGTCATTTTTACATTTCCACGGCAACGAGTAAATCAGACTTGAGGCTTATCTATCAGCAGCTTGCAGTCCCTGCCCTCACAGACTTTACGTGATGACAGAGAACACGTCACAGAGCGTATGACTGAAGTCCGTGAGGGCTCAAGTCCGCAAGTGGACATTTGGAGGGTGAACATTTGGATTCAGCCTAGGATCCTAGCATCCTTGATTGTGAGAGTCCATGTTATAAACTGGATGTGTGATAGTCAGTTGTTTTTCCCAAATGTATCACTGTATCACAGAAAATACTTCCTAACCTCTGCAAATGACTAAATCAACCTGCGGGATAGAGCAGCGCTATCAGTAAGCTTCTATGTGGTTTTGTTTCTTTACTTTTTAGCATTTACTTGTATGAGCAGCAGCGTTAACCGCCTTGTGGCATAAAAACTTTACAATATACAATTTTAAGTCACTCACCTCCCAGACCATATCTGAGCCTAAGTGCGGAGCTCCACAGTGAGCCCTTCTGCTCCATCAGTCCCAGCATCCTGGTACCAACCACACCGGGTAACAGGAGCTCCGCCTCCACAGAGTACTGCCTGTTGCTGCCATCCCGCCTGCGCTCCAGGGCCACTGATGTGAGTAATGATGAATACTGATAAATTAATGTATATGTTGAATATAAAACTAGTTCTTTTAGAGATAATGCATGCATGTAGTTTGGTTGTGTCGGTACCTGAGAGTGATGCAGTTTCTCTGAACACATTCTTTACAGTGGCAGAGAAGCTGGTCTTCCTGCCCAGTCCACGAGTGACATTAGCAAAGAGGATCATGGGATGTCCATCAGCGGCCATTTTTGCTTCAAGGTGATAGCTCGTTCTCTGCTCTGAAAGGAAGGTCTGAGTGTCGACCACACCCTAATGATGACACAATATATAACATCTTTAATGACTGGAAAATCATTTTAAGGATAAATCCATCCTACAGAAAAAAATAAGGAAAATGTTCCTTCTTACCAAGATGTAATAATGAACTCCGTCAATCAACAGCTCCAGCTTTCCTGACTTCATGTTTTTCTCTTGTTCAAGTTGCCCTGAGAAAAAACAACACACTATCAGCTTAAACCTCAACAGGAGGTGGAGGGTTTGTTGTGGTGCTCCTCTGTGACCAACCTTGTATGTGGATGGTTTTCAGAGGATGGGTAATCCTCAGCAGCAGCCTGCGAGGGTTGAAGGTCAGGTCCAGAGACATGTCCCTGGGGATGGACGACTGAGGTGTGGCCAGGAGGAGGTGGATGGAGGCCTCTCTGGGGAGCCAGGTGCCTCTCTGAAACATAAGTTAGGATAACTTTCTTAGCCACTTGATGAAGAGTAACACTCAGAACAAAGATCAAACCACCTCAAAGAAGAAATTCAGCAGTAAGTATTTCTTTCTTCCTCACACCTGAGGGAGCAGTGAGTAGGCAGCCTCCAGCAGGTAGTAATGAAGTCCTCTGTCCAGCTTCAGCAGCCTGAGCGAGAGGTGCACTGGTCCTGGAGCGGGAAGTGAAACACCCCTGGCAGGTGACGGGTAAGAGGCATTGGAGCAAAGCTGCCAGCCGACCATCTTGGACCCTATGAGGAGGCAGACATCGAAGGTCGCTTTTTGTGTTATCATGTGATCATTGCAAGAAATTAGCCAATTGATCAAGCAATTACAAACGACCTTCAGTTTTTCAGATATATGATCAGACGCATAATTACACAATTTTATGCCAAACTTTAGAGATAAAACATGAATAAAATTGACTTTCTTAATCACACTTTTTAAAATCAAGCCATTATATGGAGATGCAACCTCAAGGGCTGAAAATGAAGACAATGAGGAAGTGCCAAAGAAATGCATTTCATCAAATTGCCTCTTGGGGCTGGCTCCAAGAGCGGGTCAACTCCCGTAGATGCCCATTGTTAAAATGCCCAACTTTACAATCAAAAATAAACATATTTACAGCTTAGAACAAAAATGGATTTGGTCTCAGAATGAAATACTCTACATTTATAAAGGTAGTAGTCCATTTTGAGAAATACTTGTACCTGAAAAAATGACCTACTCCACATTTATACAGTTACCCTCCACTGATAGATATTTTTACCTGACAGAATGACATACTTTCCACTTATACAGGTAGAAGTCCATTCTGATAAATATTTGTACCTGACCCAATGACTAACTCCCAAATTATACAGGTAGTAGTCCATTCTGTTAGATGTTTTTACCTGAAAGAATGACCTACTCCACATTTAAATATATTTATACAGATAGCAGTCTATTCTGACAGGGGGTCATGAATGATGCCATACAGTGCCATCATTGTTCGAGAACGTACATGTCTTTGGTGTGCATGTGGTCTTCTGAATTCGACTCTTCGGCCCCTTTATCTCCTCTATGTGGTCTCCACTCAGCTGAAACACTCTGGAGCTAAAAGAGATAACACACTCTCTTTGGGAAAACCACTCAAAACAACTGGCAAAACTGAAACATCACAAACACCAACAGACACCATTTTGTTCAGTTTGTGCGTGTTTAATTCATTTAATTGTATTATCACTAAAACTAATTGTTATTCCATGATAGTGCAACATGCTGAATGTAAAATTTTTTTAATGAAGAGAGATAAAATGGCTTGGTTTTCTGAATAAAAAAAGATTATCATCTCTGAATTAGGAGATTTTCTGAGGGCTCTTTCCAACAAAGTAACAGCTGTGAAAGTTGTGACAGATGTTAACGGGCTGCCCCTCTCTATAATGGCAATGGTTTGAGTTTTCTATGTTGAAAAACAAAAAAGTTACTGAATATTGAAATGGTCCATTTTGTACTTTTACAATGGTCCCTATGAACACCATTAGTCACACATTTGTGACTTCACAGTGAACAGATATTCAGTTAATTGTGCTCTAAACAGCATTTTAATCACTAATTATTTGAAATTCAATAAAACTGTAAAATATCTGCCTTAATTATCTTTCAAACATATCCAAAAACTAGGAGAAATCAAGGCTTTGACACAGAGCTACTGTAGATAATGTTAATAGCCATGAAAAAAAGCGAATGTCAAATATTTAAGTAACTTAACCCTGGTTTAACTGGCCAAGTTTTAAGCAGTTTAGTACTGTGCATCAAAATATTAATGTGTAACATTAAAGTTTTGTCAGTGTGGACATGCTACATTATTATCTGGGTTGATTTGCCACAATGTAATTGCTTGGTTCAATTAACAGAAAGCATGGGCACAAAAGTATAATTCATTCAAATTTACCGGCATGGTAAACTAGAGAGAACAAGACAACGTGCTGCCTGCGCTGACCTTGCTGTCTACAAATAATGGTGTTCTGAGCTTTTTAGTGTATTGTTCATCATTCACCTGGAGTAAGGCATGTGCTCTCAGTTTAGAAGTCAACGGGCTCTATGTCTTTGCAGCCGCTGTACAGCAAACTTCAAAGGCAGTTTTTTTTTAAATCATAGCTCACTGACAGTCATTATGTAGGCTCATGTAAAATCTTTTGTCTAATATTCAGAGTACAAAAACAGTATTGATGTCATTAGAAAGCTAAGAATTGCCTCTTTTGAACAGTGTATCACTTGAAACTGTTTTTTTTTTTTTTTTTACAATTAAGATTTTTTATGAATAAATACTGGGGGGGGGGGCATTTTGAGCATATCTGAATATTGGGATGGGGGTGGGGGATGTCCCTGAATATATATTATAATTACAACCTAGATTTATGTGATTAGAATCTTATTAATGTAAAAAAAAATGTTCCACAAGTAAATCCACAAGTAAATGTATTCGTAATCCCTGCCTTTTTATAGTTTTCTGCTCACATAATACATGTAAACTCTCTCCTTGTGATAAGTGCCCACACTTACCTGAGGGAGATGATGTCCATGACGTCCTCTGGTGTGTTAATTGTGACCCTGACATCCCGCCCCTCCTGCAGCTGAACACTGCCATCAAGACTGGTGGAGCTCCTCAACTCAGAGACCCAGTCCACTGCAGCCTGACCCAAAGCACCATCAACCCCCATCCTGGCAGACAGCCCCACGTAGGCACTGAGAATAAAGACAGACGTTACACTCTACTGAAGGCACAGTCTGAGACCAAATGTCAGAGCTGCAATCTCTGTTCCGTGCGGTAATGTAGAGTTACTTGGGTTTGATGTATCCAGTCAGGGAGAAGTGAGAAGTGTCCCTGTAGTTGACATTGCCCTTCAAACGCAGCGACAGGAGGGAGGTCATGTTGATGCCCAGTTTGACAGGCAAACCAGACAGAGACGGTAAAACCAGCTCGTCTGTCATCAGCACAGCCCTGTGGTTCAGCTGAACCTCATGACCCTGGAGGACAGAGAGGAAGGAAGGCAGATTGAGAGAGAAAATCAGTGGAGGTAAACAGACAGAGAAGAGACAGTCAAGGTTAGCAACTGTGAGAACAATAAACCTCCAGTATACCTTGAGCAGTTTGACGGCCAGTCCTGCCATGCTCAGCGACAGCTGGTCAATTTGTCTGTCGAGATCTTCACATGTGAACACACTGAGCTCATTGCCAAACACCTTTACACCGACCCAACACTTGGGCCTGTTCGCCTTTGTTCTGCGACTCCCCAAACACTGGAAAAGACAAGGCAAAAACATGTATTACAAACTGACTAGCATTAATGAAATCACCTTCTCTCAGTGCAAAGTGTTACATAAATAAAAATCTTTAAAGGGATAGTTCATCCGCCTATCAAAGATACATGTTTTACCTCTTACCTGTAGTGCTGTTTATCAGTCTGGATTGTTTTGGTGTGAATTGCTGAATGGTAGAGATACCGGCCATAAAGATGTGTACCTTCTTTCCAATATAATGGAACTAGATGGTACTCAGCTTGTGGTGCTTAAAACACCAATTCAAAAACAAAAAAAAGAAAAACTGAACAGCAATGTCTTTTTTCAGAAATCGTGGCTTGATTACTCAAGACAATAAATGGACTTTATTGTGAGTGGTAAGACGTAAGCATGCATCTACTTTTGCAAGAGATGTGAACATTAATGGCCTCCTCCTCAGCTGAGCAGTAACGTTAGCTTGCTCAGTGGCGCTAGCTGAGCGAACAGTAGATGCACGCTTCTGTCTGCATGGTGATATGGTTGGAAGGTGTACTTTGGTAGAAAGAAAATGGCTCCTACACGAAACTTCTCACAACAAGGTCTGCAAATGATCTTGTCTTGAGTAACTGGGCACGTTCAGCACAACAAGCCAACCGACATCTAAAATCTAAAATGCAATGTAAATGGCTACAAGTCTGCCACAAAAACCTCCCCACCTGTCGTACAACAGCTCTGGTTTTTGTATCCCACGACCAAGTTAACATGTTAAACATGCTGCCCTCTAAGACAGCAGCCCTGGAGAGATGGCTGTCTGACAATAATCACAGTGACCTCACCATGGCCCTGGCCTGGCTCAGATAACTGTTGGTGCTGGATAAACACTTTTCTTTTTCTCCTCTATGGCCATCATCTGTTTTTCTTCTTGTCCTCCTGCCTTCTTTTGACTGAGACTTTCGACTTTGAGCCACAGACTCTCCATCAGAGTCATGGGTCTGGTGGCCAAAAACGTTCTTCAGAAGTGCCTCAGCATTTTCAACATGAAGGTCCACCTTAGTTGGAAACAAAATGCATCCATTCAGCATCATTTTTTTTTAAACTGTGCTATACTTTTAGGAGTTAAAAGGATACCAAACTCACTTCCAGTAGGTTGTGGGCTCTGCCATGGAAATATAGTGTCAGGTTGGCAGTGGCAGATCTTGGTAGAAATGATTTGGGAGAGAAAACCAAAGATGTCTCCACATTTGTAATTCCCATTCCTAAAACAAATAAAGAAGCAAAAAAGGAACAGAGTAGACACACTGCATCTTTATATGCATTCATAAATTTATTGGTATAACAAATGAATTAGTTTATCTCTATATGTGGATACATACTATTGATCATGTTAGTTTCTGCAATTATGGAAAATTCTGACCATTTGAAGCTAAAGCGAAGCCCCCATTACCTGATGAAACAGTGTTGTCTGAATAGGAGGAGTATTTCAGAAACTCAGCTTCAAAGTCTCTGCTGATGATGTCGTCGGGCAGTGACTCGATTAGCGTCTGCTTCATGGGGTCCTCGCTTCTCATGATATTAGTCAGGTGACTCCACACATATGAGCCCACTAAAGACGCACAAGAGAAAAGGTTAAAGGGATGGTATGGATTTTTCCAAGATTTTTTGGAAAAAACAAAGTGGGACACCACCAATGTTAAGTAATCCAGAAATATTATGGAAGAAACAATTTATGCACATTTGGTAATCATTTATATAAATGGGAAATAATAGCGACTGAGGACTGGAGCCCTGGGGCACACCACGCTTTCACTGTGTTTTGTGAGATTGGCAACCCAACAGCTTAACACACTGCTCTCTATTACAAATATAATCTTTTAGCTATACAATTGCTGAGTCCAGAAAACCATGCCCCTGTAAAAGGTGATTCACTGCAGCAAATGCTTTGAATATATAAAGAAATTTAGTACAAATATATAGTTTATTATCAAGTGCAAGAGAGATTTTATCATGTAATTGGAGTAATATTTTTAAAGTTGGAATTTCAGTGAACAAGAATCCAACATGGTAAACATGGTAGAGTTGAAATTACCCTATAATTAGAAAAACAACATGGATCATCAGCTTTGTATAATGAAACAACTGCAGCCAGCTTTGAGACCCCTGGTACAGCACCACAACTCAAAGATAAAGAAAATAAATGTAAAAGTCGCTGCAATAAAGAATGTTTCACCTGTTTGACGCCGCAAGCAGAAATATGATCACGAGCAGCAGAGCACTTATTTATTTGGGGAAACTGCTATGAGCATCCCTTATAAACGACAGAGGTTTGAATCAAACCTTGGCTGGAGGTCTCCTTCCTCAGTGTGGTCTTCACCACTTCAAACACGTCCTGATCGGAGCATCGCATGAGCTGCTGGTATGCAGCAATTCTGACCTCGGGATCCTCCTGGGAGGAGCTGTACAGCTGCAACAGCACAGACCTCTGAAGGAAGGAAACTGCTGTCAGTCACTGATGTTAGACCGCCAATCACCTCTTCACCTCCACCTCAACTCATCATGAATCAATTAAAAAGGTAGTCTCTGTGATATGAAGACTTGTTATATTAACATTTGAGTTACTAAACCTTCTCTTGAAAGTGAACAGTGACTTTAAATCAATCAATAGGTACAGGATTAGTGTCCTTCCAACGTACTTTCAGTTATATATGTATTAGGCTTTGTTTATCCACAAATTCAGTAAAATAATATGTAAGAGACACATGTTGCAAATGAATGAAGAATTTGTTTCAGAATCAACTCACATCAGCTGTGCAGGGAAAGCGTCTGAAGGCTTGAATGGCAGCAAGTCTTAGCTCCAGAGCAGTTGAGTGGCCGAGCATGAAGCAGTTTAGCAGAGGAATAAAGATCGGGGCGGACAGACCAGTGTTTCCCACTGATTTCAGTGCATAAAAAAGCTGTTGGGGTGACAAATTATATGCATATGTAAAGTTGCTCATACCACCAGGTTCACTGTCAGTACATGATGTGAAGTGCACCTAGTGTGCTTCTCTTCCTAAAAGCACCTTAACTCGAGTGGCATGTTCTCCCTTGCAGCCCTCCTTCAGGATTTCCTCAAGCGTCTGCATGAAGGTCTTAACCTGAGGAAGTTCACTACAGGCAGCTTGAGACCTTTGGCACAGTTGATAGATCAGAGATGATCCAGCTAACAGTGCCTTGGATTGAACATCTTGGACCTCCAGTAAGGCCTAACACAGGCAGCAGAAATAGAGCACACACTGAGCCTCCAGGCCCTAATGTTTCTTTCACAAGAACTAAAAATAATGGATGTTTACTCATATGAACGGATGCAGAAGCTACACATCTTTAAATATCTCTGACATCAATTTGATTAATACATCTCAGTAGTAAATACAAATAGTAGCACTGATGAGTAGTCAAGGTCATCATAATGTCAACAAGAGGTTCCTACATTGATGGAGTGAATGATCTGTGGTGATGGATGAGGGAGAAGGGCGATAGTGGTGAGGAAAGCATTAGCCTGCTCCTCCTCCAGCTCTTTGTCCCTCATTAGGTCGGTCAGTAGTATGATGCAGTTTTCAGATCCACAGGCCGGTAATGCATCCAACAAAGGCTGCCTGTCCAAATAGTTACCCAGCATCAGTATGAGTCTCTTCTGTATGTATGTAAACTGTGTCATAGTTAAATGAGATGTTTTAAAACTGTCTGTTTCCACTCTTTATGCTCGGCTAAGCCACTGCGAGCTGCAGCTTCATATTCAACATACAGACATTGAGATGGTAATCAATCTTCTCAGATTGTTGTACTATTTCTTTAAAAAGACAATTCAGCCCCAAATCAAAAAATGCATATTTTTTCCGATTACCTGTAGGGCTATTGATCAATCCAGTTTGTTCTGGTGTGAGCTGCCAAGTGTTGGAGATATCAGCTGTAGAGATGTCTGCCTTCTCTCTTATGTTATAAAACTAACTACTTGTAACGCCAAAAAATACATTTGAAAAACTCAACAGCAATGCCTCTTTCTCGAAATCATAAGCCAGTTACTCAAGATCCTATCAGACCTTGAAAGGCGCAGTTTCATAGGAGGAACTATTTTCTTTTCCAAACTACATCCGTCAAACATATCACCGCATAGAGGGAAGTGTGCATCTATTGCTAGCTCACCTAGCACCAAGGAGCAAGTTAACGTTACAGCTCAACAAAGGAGGATGCCATTAACGTTTACATCTTGGCGTGTTACAAGCAAAACCTCTTGTCCATGAGAAGATGCATGCTCCCTTCTGTGTGGTGATACTGTTAGCAGTAGTATTTGGCAGCTCATAATAAAACAAATTAGAATGATAAATAGCACTACAGGAAAGAGGAATATTAATTAATTAATTTAGGGAGGGGATTGTGTAAGACATCCTTGTCCCACACAGACTGACGTTTGTTTACTTGTTGACTTAGCCAGAGACATTTTATAATTATAACAAATGAATAAGAGCCCATTCAACTTTAATCAAATTTACTGATAGCACAAGATATTATATTAACTATACTGAGTGTGGAAATGCGCACTGACGAAACACTGACGAAATACTGACCAGTCATTGCGGCACTTAAAAGACGCTTCTTGCCAAAGTGTCTTGATTTCCGTGAGAGTCAAACCTCTCAGCTGGAAAGCCAGTTGAAGGAACTCCTGTGATACCTAGGAGCAAATCCAAAACATATATATGGACTTACATTAAAGGCATCATAAAACTAATGAAATTTCCAGTTTCTCAAAAATATTTCTGCTCAGCCAGAACCAATCGCCTCCTACAGAACTGTGAACACACATTTTCATCCCATCAGTCACCCGATCTCCACACAGAAATTATATCACAGTGTGTCGCGCTCTGGGTCTGACTGCCCCTTTTAAACACCTCCCATGTAAACAGACTGATGAAGGCTGCCAGATGAGGTTTGACTGGCCTTCTGTGTATGATATGCAGCAAAGCCTCAGGGGAAGTCAGTATAAACACAAATAAACCAACAGTGGTCTGGCTGGGTACAGGCTACTTAAAAGTGACATATTCGTTTGTTGAAAAGGACTGTAGCATCTAAGTTTAAGGCACTTAAGTGTTTTTTACAGATAAATGCTGTTAAAATCTGACAGGAACCTATCGACACGTACCACTTGTGGGTCGCTGAGGCTACATAAAATCCTGACAGTCTGACCGACTTGCTGGGGAGTCCACACTCTGGCTTTTCCTGGCCTGGCAGCACCCTCGTCCTCAAACTGCAGGCCAGTTTGCACACCAGAAGTTAAGGTATCTGCATGGAGAGCATTAAGGAGAACATTAGGGTCCATGTCTGTGAAACTGTACAGCTGCTTAAGGTGACCACAAAAGTCTAAGTCCTGACCAACTCCTGAAGGAGTCCCTGGCTGAGCTCTGAGCAGGAGCAGAGTGGACACTGTTTGGGTTTTCACCAGCCCCGCAGTCCTGGACCATGTTGCCATGGAAACGGCTTCAGTGCAGTTGACCTCTTCCATCACTGTAGATCTGTGCCTCTGAACACACTGCAGCTCTGCCTGCACTGACTAAAGTAAGAAAAAAAATCAAAATGCAACATTACTGATGCAACAATGATGATAATGGGCTAAAAGGGGACATCCTGTTATTTATTGGTGAAGAAAAATCTGACAACCAAGCAGTGTCAACGCCCACTTTCAACTTCCACTTTTCTTGAACTCAGATACCAGAGAAAAAAGGAAATTTACCAACACAGTGCACCACTAGACCATAGGCAGGATTTTGGAGTAGACTCGTCAAACAAAGCAAACCAACATAACTATTTTGTGTTTAATTACTGTTTACCAAAGTGATGGTCCATATGCCGTTTTAGGCTATTTTTGACCTTTATTTGATAGGACAGTTAAAGGTCGAAAGGAAAGCAGGGAGGAAGTGGACGACATGCAGCCATAGCTGTGGGTCAAAATCGAACCCGAGCTGCTGCAGTAAAAACTCAAGTTTTTACTGGGCGCTTGTTCTACCACGAGAGCTATAGGGCTCCAAATTCAAATTAAAAACCTCAAATGGCAAATAAAATTCAATCATTTACACATTTATTGAACTTAAAAGTAGTCATTATACATTTTTTTAACAGTGGTATCAGCTTCTTTTTCTCGCTCTCTCGTATTGTTAGTGTTTACAACAGTCATTCTACTGTTCTCTGCTAGTAACCAAGAAAAGAAAAGTCATCATTGTCATGTTGCCTTGTTACATTATTTTTTTCAAAATAAAACTGCTATGCTTTTAATGTCAAATTTTCCTTGTGGTATAAAAATTATATCATATTTTTCAAGATATTGTGTCAATGTTAAAAATTCCAGTATCCTTGCAACACTAAACTTACTGTGTCTTGAGTTAAAGATACTGAATGGGGCCAGAAGTTTGCCAGCCTGGACTGTTGGCACTGTTTTAGGTCCCTGCTCTTCAGCAGCACAGGTCCTCTCCTCTCATACCTGCTGGTGCACGTCCCATAGACATCCGTCTGAGAAGGAAGAGTTAAGAAAAGTCAGATAATCACTGTGTGAATGCACTTTATTATGGCAAGATGATGTTAATGACGGTTATTAGCAGGGCTAGAGGTGGTATTTGTCAGACTAGAAGAAATAGTTGTTTAATTTTGAAAGACTGAGGAGCTGTTGTGCGTAAAACATCCTGTAAAGTGCACATGTTAAGAGCTCTGCAGGAATATGGAAATTAGTTATGCTTTTCACTTCTAGTTCCCTTATCTTAAAGTCGGGGGTTTTTTGAATGGGTTTATGGTTAGATGCCTGAAATAAGGTCTATGGTGAGCACACAGAATGCCACAAGCACAAAAAATGTCAGTTAACAACCCACCTGTGAATTTCACAGCCTTTATGCATCTTCAAAAAGGCAGTTGCTAACATGAGGCCAAATGACACTACAGAACATTATCACACTGTACACAGATTTACAGCCTTGTTGTTTAAGTAACGTTAAAGTCATGAGAATGTGGGGTATTTCGTTTATAACCTAATGTTAGCTTTTTACTTCTGGTGATTGCATTTACACTTCAAAAATCATAAAAGTGGTGTTCAATTGTGAAGCTTTTCTCCCTGAACAAATCATAAGTATCGTAAACTTTTGTTTGCAACACAGTTTTTTTTCAGTTATAATCCAAATGCAACTGGAAAATCCCATTAGAGTTTTTTTTAGGGTACCAGGGTGACGCTAACTTAACTGTAGGTCAGCCTACAGAAAACATCATCCCTGCATCACTCTTTTACCAGCCCTCATTAACCCTCACCTCCTTTTGTAATTCCTGTTTGGAAGCCATGGGGGAGGTCTGGAGCATGCTCAGTAGAGCCCTTTTAATGTTGAGGGCCCACACCTGCTCCCCCTCCTGGAGACAGAGGGCCGTGACCTTTCCCCCCTGGAGGGAGAACTTGAGGCGCGTTCTCTCCAGTGACTCCCTGGGAAACAAAAACACCAGATGAGCCCCCCGAGACCCGGGAACACAGACAAGTGGAGCATCTGAACAGAGTATCACATTCATAGGAAAAACAGTTGTAGCATTCCAAAAATGACCTGGACCTACACTTTAAATGCTGCGAACAGATGTGTAAAATGACATTCATTTACTATACGTTATAAAAATGCACCAAATCCAATAATCCAGAGGATATTACCTCAAGCTCTTTAAGCGCTGCACAGAGTGTTCCTTCTGAGGGGAAAGCCGCTTTATCTGTGGATTCCTAATCTGTTGGACAAGCATACAGCATTTACTTTTTGCACTACTTTATTTTTTCATAAACACTTTTTTTAAAGCTGACCTGCATCATTAGGTGACACTTGGAAACCACGTCGATATCAACTACACAGTCCAAAGCCAGTCCGTTCCTGCCAGCGTTGGAGCCATGAAGGGTTGTAGTAACTGTTGTGCTATACCTGTAAGTATACCTCACCCCTCTCTGATAGGACAAGTCAAGGGTAGAAAACCCTAGAGACATGAAATAGTAATCATAAAATTAAAAGAGAGGAAGTTTTTCATTGGGGCAAATCTTGTAGTATAAATAAAAAATTAACATCTTGCATGAATAGAATCTCAATATCTAAGTATTTGTTAGTAAGTGTGCATCATATTTGACATAGGACACAAACTGGATTCTCACCAGCGCAGGTTGAATCACAGAGATCTGGTTCCATCTCATAACAGTCCCCTACTGCATTGAAAATAAGATCAAAAATCTCAGACAAAATGACAAAAAGGAACATTTTTTCTTTAAAAAAAGCCTTCCAAAACTCTTAACTGGACACTCAAAGTCATGTTGACTTAACTAACCCTTTCAAAAACATGAAGGAAATGCAATGACCAACTTGGCAAGAAATGTCCCACAAATTGCACAAGAAATCTGTAAACGGTGAGAAAGAAAATGACCTGAGAAATTGTTTCTAAAAAGGGGGAGACAATTATTAGAAAACTGTCTATTTTAAACTATGAATAATGTCCAGAAAACTATATTTATAATAACTGTAATTTGTATTTAAAATTATGTTATGGAACTACACTTTTTGGGTAATTTTTTGGACTATTTTTGGGGGGCCATGTGGTGTTAAGTTGTTAGGTTGCTCACTGCCTTCTTTGCATGTTGCATTGTCAAACCAATTTGCTCAGGTTTCAAAGGACTAAGTCACCTCTGCTTTTAGTCTGAAATGAAATGTCACACCAAGAATCAATATAATGCACAATTAAAGCCATTAAACTCACCATGTAGCAGGAGGGAAAATAGCGTGACATACAGACAGTTGAGAGGTATCAAGTACATAGCCATAGCAACCCTAAGTCACCGTAGGTCCGGCTGTCTCCGCACCTCCACATGTAAGCGGGATGAAAACCAAGCACTGTTCACAGCCACTGAATGACCACACTTGTACGTGGGCTTCCACAGTGACCCATGGTGCTCACAGCGACCAATCAGGAAATACCTTCCAGGCTGGAGCTACAAACACTCACTGAGCCAATCACTTGACACAGCACCGGGCCTCACAGAAAATTAGGTTTTCTTATCCCTCCCATTGGCTTGGACAGACATAAGACATGTGCCACATATGGAGGCAGAATTTTGTTTTTTGCAGAAGGGTTAAGCAGTTTGAAAGCTTGTGGGCCAATGGCATAATATCCGCTGTAATATATTATCTGCAGGAACCGAGGACAAAATAAGAAGAGAAGTCCTCATAGTTAAATAGAGTAGCACTGTAATAGTAATTACAGAATATTTTGCTACTGTACATTGTTCTTCAATAGTAAAATAGATTTGCTTAGGTGCTGTTCAGTATTTATGACAGAGGAGGGGGCGGTGCACAACAGGGGAGGCACTTCAAATACTTTCTTAAGAACTGAGGAGGGAGGTATGTTTTTTAATTTGACTTAGAGGAGGGACATGGACAGTGTTGAATGCGGGGCCCGTTCATTCCTACGAGAGCTGAGCAGGAAGCTAAAATGGTGTTTACTGTCTACTGTTGTCTACTGTTGTCTACTGTTGTCTACTGTTTGGCCACTACAAAAAATGGCTTCAAGGCCAGGCACATCTCCTGAGAATATGTTTGAAAGGAACATTTTCTTTAAAAATCACACCATTAAGCATACCTGTAAACTGTGAAATAGGGTTGTAATGGTATGAGATCATCACAGTTCAATAATCGTCCCAGAAAGTATTACAGTTTCATGGTATCACAGTATTACAGAAATATTATTATGATCAGTCAGAATGACACTTAAAGTGATGAAAACAGAAGGGTTAGATTGGTTTGAACAAATAATTTATCATGATAATTAAGACTTGAAACCATTTTCAAAGTATAGTATGTGATAGTATGTGTAAAAAAAATATCCCTTTTGAAAATAATTAAAACAAAGGTAAGATTCTCTGTCCAGATTTATTTTTCCTCAATATTGTCAATATGCAAATATGCACAATACAATAATTGTCACCTTTCATATCAGAGTACACCATAAAAGCGGTATATCGCTGCAACCCTACTGTGAAATATGGTTAACTATGGTAGAGGAAGGTTCATGCATTTTCGCCGTCTATGAAGGAGGCTCAAGGAAAAATATTTGTAGGTCCGGGGAAGGTCTCTTTATGATAAAGTATTCTCTTTGACATTATTTGAGGATACACACACACTCAGTATGACCATAATCAATAAGCCACACAACCAGTGTGAACTCTATTCTATTAAAAGCTGTTTCATAAACTTCCCTGAAGATAAACAACTACAGTCAAGAGGTAAGCTTAAGAGAAGAGAGACATCTAGTGTCTAAGGGATAGGAACTGATGAAAAAGTAGACTTAGGGAGCCATGATGGCTCTTTATTTAACTGTATTTGCCAGAAATGTGAAATAAAAAGCCCTGCTCCATTCAGCCACGGTCTTCAGCCTCTAAATGAGCTAAAACTAAATTACCCATCAAACCTTTCATCCCCATCGCCTCCTTCCCCCGTCATTAACCAAGCTGCCTGCCTGCCACCCACTTTCCACGATGCACCCGCCGCTCTGGTCCACGCCCGTGCTGCGACGTCAGACACTGCGTGCTGCTGGCTGACGCTGCGTTCAGAAACTGGAGAAAAACTGTATTTCGGAGCTTCCTCTGAAAATATACCGCTAACCTGCTTTCACCCCCAACTTTAAGGTCATACAGCAGTGGCAGTTGTTACGTCAGTTATGCCAATTATACTTTCGTGTGATAAAATACAAAACAATCATACCTGTGATTCAGTGATAACATTCGCAATACGTTTGAAGGACACAATTTGATGTTTGATTGAGCTTGATAATATGATATGAGGTTTGCTGCTAGACGGTGAGCTAAATGTGTAATTTATCGAAACGATGTTGGAGTGGATGTAGAGACGAAAATTAAGCATTGGTGCGCCCTTTGTAGAAATTTAAAGACATTAAAGAAAGAAAAGATAGTTGACCGTCTGGCCCTGAACGCATCTTTAGTCCGAACCAGGGGGCGTAGGTTTGACCGGCTTGTGAAGCTCAGACACAATGAACCGTCAGACAGTGAGGGGCACGCATGTTAGGCTGGAGGCATAGACACCGTTTTATCACATTATTATTCCTAAGTGTGCCTTTTATTTGATTTATTTAGTCCTTTTCAAACTACTGGTACACTGTATGGCGGTAACAAGGCAAATCTGGAAACGGTTGGTTCGTCGAGTTTGATGAAAACGAGGTCAGGCTCAGACTACCGTTAGCCCCTCCTGTTGGATTTTTTTCGTTGTTTTTTTCTAGATAAAGCCAACAAAACAAGGCAGATAACAATGTCGTTGACTGCTTCGCCTGATTATTTCGCTGCCGAGTGTCTGGTGTCGATATCCAGCGGTCCTGTCCTGCACAGACCCACCCCAGTCGCCCCTGCCAGCCAGCCGGCCACGGTGGGCCTGCTCCCCGGGGAGCCCGACGTGTCGAGCGAGGACAGGGAAGTGCGGGAGACGCTGAGGCTGGAGGGGGCCAACATGATGGCGGTGGCCGGTATCCTCACCGACCTGCACGGCAAGTTCCGCCCCATGTCGGCCTACTCGGAGAGCAGCAACTCCTCATGTGGCGGAGAGAGCGGTTACACCACGTTGTCCGACCCGACCACCCCTACCATGACCCCCTCCGCCACCCCTGTCCCCGGACAGCAGCAGCTGAGGGGGGGAGGAGGAGGAGGCGTGGGGGCCCCGCGGTCCCCGGTAAAGCGACATCAGTGCACTTTTGACGGATGCGACAGAGTTTATGGGAAATCGTCCCACCTGAAGGCACACATCCGGACACACACAGGTACGGAGACAACAACAATTTGGTTGCATCAGCAGTTCAAGTGTTGTTGTAGCCAACTAAACTTTGTCCCCAACTTCTGCTTTTTCGATGACACACACGCCCATGTTGTTATTACCATTATAATGGGAGAAAAGTGGGAAATGGTGTGCTCTTTTATACTTTATGGGATTAACTAACGGTGGCGTGGTGGTGGCAAATGTTTCCCCACTTGGCACCGTAACGTGGCCAAACAAAGAGGGAAAGACAGAAAAACTCTCCTTCAGAGACTCTGACAAAGAAGTAAACTAACAAAAGAACTGGGCTGGACGTTAAAACCGGTGACGGAGGTCTTCCTCCCGCCTGGATTTGCATATGAAATGAACGTAAGACGAAACCTTAACGTCGCGAGCAATGAGTTCATTGTCGGGCCCGGTCTGTCCTGATGATGGCAGCAGCAAGTGCTTGATGTTTTGGCTGTTAAGTTTTTTCTTTGGGCATCACCTCCTCTTCCTGGCGTCTGCTGACGAGTTAAAATCGATTTTATTCTCTGCATTGTGTAAATTATTGATTAAAATGTTTGAGGAGAAGCTGCAGGAGGCGCGTCCAATAATGGATGCGTCAACCGTACAGTAGGAAATAACATTTTTGGGTTGTTTTTTTTTGCAGAGAAAAATAATTGAATATGCAGATGCGCCTCACTTCACAAACTGTGGCAATAACTTACAGTCTATTGCCACAATGTTAAAAGCGACATATTTGGAAATAGGACCCACCCATCACAGTAAAAACAGCTCTACTACCGAGTTAAAACGTGCGTGGGATTTTTCACAAAATGAGGGGAATCGGTGTGTTCAGGGTCACTGAGCAGGCGCAAACGGATTAAGTACAGGAAACGGCTCAAAGAAACTGTGGTGGGAACGCCCATAAAGAGTTCTGCAACAACAACGTGGCCCTGGCTTTGTGATCTTGAAAATGGCTACGAGCATCCTACTCGCTTATCCTGGTTTTGCTCATTCTGCCTGCAGGAGATTAAGGCTAGTAGTAGCTTAGGAAGACTAATCTGAAGAATCTCATGCCTAGATGGGTTTTGTCACGAATTTAACTATGTAGAGATTAATATTACAACATATTACATAAATGTAAAGCAGGCAGTAAATTTTCATCAACATCTTTGTATTTAATGTGCAACAGTAAACTTTAATTACGCTACAGGGATGTAGTTACACATGTCCTACCAATATCTCATTTAATACACAAATTATAAACAAACCTACTCTGCCCCAATTATTTATAAAATGTTTGCAATAATCAAACTGCACAGCCGTTACATAGGCATGAATTGCACATATTCGTTTTGAAACCCCTTTGTTGATTAGTCAGTAGATAGAAAATAATCCAAGATCATTTTTATATTTTTTTTCAAGCAATAATACTCCTGAGTTCACTTTTAACTGTAAATATTTTTTTTTTGTGCTCTGTGATAATTTGAATATTTGGGGAATTTAAGGTCAGACAAATCAGCTATTTAGAGACTTCTTGTGCTTTTGCAACTGGTGTTTTCACTCTGTTCTGACATGTTAAAAACAAGCTGGAATTAATACATCTAGAAAATCTGCAGATTAATTGCTAAAAAACAACAACAATTGTGTATATTAGCTGCTATTTAATCACTGTTCTGCATCAATGCAGCACTGGTTTGTAATAGCTGTATAGAATGGGAGTATGTGATCCTCTTTCAAGTGTATTTACATCATCAAAAATATCTGGTGCATTTTCATAGGGTAAACTTTAAGGTACAGTAAGTGATGGTTCTCCCCCCTTACCTCCACTGTCTTCAGGTGAGAGGCCCTTCCCATGCACCTGGCCAGACTGTGAGAAGAAGTTTGCCCGTTCCGATGAGCTCGCCCGCCACACCCGCACCCACACAGGGGAGAAACGCTTCCTGTGCCCGCTGTGCGATAAGCGCTTCATGCGCAGCGACCACCTGATCAAGCACGCCCGCCGTCATCCAGACTTCCAGCCCTCCATGTTGGGCCGCAGCAAGGGCTCCTCCTCCTCCTCTCCCAGCCCGGCCATGCACCATTAGGATGGTTTGGGGGTTTCCTGACAGGAGCACAGAAGGTCACAGTGGTTTCAATTTAACCAGCTACAATCAGATCCACTGAGTAGGATTTAGCATTGCTGTGTTGTACTCAAAAATGTGCACATAACACACACAACACACACAGAGCTGGATGTGAGGGGGAAGCATCTTCATCCCTCCATCAACACAGATGAGTCATGTGACCACTATCCACCTGCTCAACGTAACTAGGGTTGGGTATTGAGAATGCTCCAAAATCTTTATGAAGAGAGGATTCGTTAAGAAATTTGCTTTTCGATTCCACTCATCGTTTCCTGAAAGCAAAGTTTGGACCTACTTTACTTCAATTACATTGCCAGTTACACGTGCATCAAAGCACGTGTATAACGTTTACAACGAGACGGACTGCAGCTAGCTTTTAAAAGTGTGGCTACACTTCACAAAAGACAGTAACGATGCAGTGAAATGTAATCACAACATGAAAATAAATACATGCGAGGGAACGAAGGCTGTCTAACACGACAACACATTTACTACAGAATGTTAGGAGAATGCAGAATTTTTATGTCCTGTATCAAAGTGAAATTAAATTAAACATTTTTATAGAACAAAGACCAGTTAGGAATGTCTGTTTTTAGTTAATCTGCTTAATGAAGTGCAGGGCAAATTAAGGTACTTCATCACATTGATGCAAAAAATCTGTAAAACCAAACCATAAAGCTGTCCTGCTCATCGATTTACAACATCACCTAATATAATTATATTTGCCTCTAAAAGCAAATCAAATGTAACAACGTTCAGTTTTTCTGTGGCACAACAGAGAATTCTGAAAGTTTTTCTCTTTTTTTTTTACCAAAAAACAAATCACTTATACTTCCTCATTTATTACATGTTTTTGGCAGCCTAAACTAAATAAAAATAAATGTTTTTTTTATGTTTAACATACTTTGTTTTCTTTCCTTGTTCAGGATTCGATGAGAATGGGAATCATAAAGCAGCTTTAAATCGATGAAGTGAACCCAACCCTAAAAAATAACCTCATTTTCTAAAACACTTACACAAATTGCAGGGATTTTTCACATTATCCGTAAGAATCTGCACATTCATCATCAGCCAAAATTCCTCTGTTTTCTTGTGGTTAATTTGTAGATTGTTGTTGTGCTCCTCAGTACCATTTATTTACCATGAGTAGCACAAAATTGTGATGTTAGGTAGCGAGGCTGTGACTAGAAGCCTTTTAGCTATTTTTTCTAGCTTTGCTGATTCCATATAAAAAGTTTATTTTAGTGGTGACACATTCCTTCATTTTTATTGCATTGGTAATTATCATTGAGGATATTTTGTAATGTTTTCTTTATATTCAATTTAACTATAGATCAAATATTGATTTTGCCAGAAAGTGGATCAAACTTCACTGTAAAAGAGCTGTTTGCACGCCACCTTTAAGTCTAGATCAGTTATCACCCATGAAATGCTGACACATAATAAACAGTAGTATTATGTCTAATACTGATGCAAATGTAAATAAGCTTTAAGCTTCTAATGTAGATAAATGGTAATGCTACTAGCAGCAGAATTAATACATGTGATGAATTGTAGTCCTTATATTAGGGGTAACAGTATACTCTTGATAGGATGGCATTGCTTGTGAGTGTTGGTGTGTATGTGTTTTTATTTACATTTTTGTTAGCGACAGAACTGGGACAAGTATGTATGAGATGATTTCAAAATATTTGTGGGGAAAATGATGACATGAGTGGAGCTTGACGCAGCCTGATGCCTTCAAAGTAAAAGTGTTCACCCCACTTGTCAGGGATGTGGAGCAACACGGCAGGACTCATTTCAGGATTAAGTGTGCCAGGTGTTTATGTACACTATTTGAGTCTTACACGTAGCGTTAAAAAAAACATCCTGATAGAACTATTTTTGTGGGGATCAAAATTGGTATGAAAACTGCTTCTCTGCTCCCATTTAGGTTTTCTAATACCAGTGGATTTTATCAGGATGTACATGTTGACTTGTCAAACAGGCAAAAGCAAAGGTGCAAATAATACAATTAATGATGGCTCTATTAATCTGTGTTTGACAAGTCAAGATGTCCACTGTGATGAAGAAATATTACAATGTTAGAGAAACAATTGAGGATTCATTAAAGGGTAGCTTCTAGGGGTGCAAATCACCAGTTTCATCACAATGTAAAATATATCGATTCTTTGGGTAACAAAACAATTTCTGCCAATATCACAACATCTGCCACGATACAATTTCGATTCGGTTAAGTGGCCTGTGATAGATATAAGAGGATATCAAATGCCCATTTAACACAGTCTGTCACTAAAACAGCTACCACCCTGTTTTTTGGGGGTTTTTTTTAAATTTTGGCCATAAAAGACAAAAACATAAATACTTTGAATAATTGTAATCCAATCAGTGCAGTAAAGTTTAAGTTAAAACAACTTAACTAACTCTTAAGAAAACCGCATATGAGTTAACATTCAGGAATTTATGTCAGAAAAAAATGTTTTCATTTTTACTCAAACCATGACCTTTATCCTATAACTTCAGGGTAAATTGGCACAAAGCCCTGAAGACAAACATCTTCCTACAGCAAAAAATCATGGATTGACAACATTTTTTGACGATAGTAGAGAATTTGGTTCAATAATAACTGTCAAGGTTCGCAAACAGAACAGTTGTTTGTTGCTAGTCACAAAGTATTAACTTTGCTAACGGATTTTTCCTTTAGTCGTAGCTTAAAAAATGGCATGTATTATTATTATACTTTTTCTTACCGCTGACTTCACTGCATCTCAGTCTGCATGCTCGCTTTTATTCAGCCAACATTGTAGAAACAGAGCAGCTAATGTTGCAGCTCCAAGTTAGCAAAGTGAAAACCCGGCGGGTACGTCGTCCTTATATCACGTAACGGCGTCGTTTACATTCAGTATGTGCGCTGTCTGCTGACCCCTCGTCTTATATCCGAAATCGAAATATTATATATGTCACTGCTGGTTTATTCACGAGCAAATTACGTTTTCCGCGTCGTCCGTTTCTTGGCTGCTCGCCACCTGCCTGCACGAGGCTATTTGATTGTGACGCAGACTTTCAAAATAAAAGCAGCAAAAAGATGGCGATATATATTGATGTTTTCACTTTGCATTGATAAAATTGCATTGTTGATCATTGAATCGATATATCGATCCAGATCAATGGATCCATATAACCCCTAGTGACTTGTGTGTTTTTCAATGTTGACACTGTTTTCCCATGTGTATGCCTCTGAGTGATAAATGTAAGCAACAATTTTTTAAATTGGTCAAACGCTAAGCTGCAATGTAACCACTAGGGTCATTAATGCACCATCAGTTTACATCCACTAAGTGTTTGTTTTTGCCACTGAAAGGCTCAGATTGTTATCCACATTGTCTGACAGCATTATAGAATGGATCCCCACAGAGATAGGCCTTTTACTTAAAGACTAGGATCCTTAAGGCTAAGGCTAAGCCCTGAAAAAACCCTTGTGAAACTAATGATAAAGTCCTTTTATCATCGTAAAACACACTTTGTTTAAAGACGACAGAAATCAAAGCTCACAAAAACCATCTTGGTAAATCCCTAATTCACTCAGTTAGCTGTCATATTATGCTGCGCTATACAGGTTAAATTACTGTTTATTTAAATATTCTCTGTTGGGCTTTGCAACAGCGATTTCAGGACTGTTTCTGGTTAAATAAAAAGGATCTGAAATGTTATCAGACAATTTTAATAACAATCCGAGCCTGTCAGCAGCAAAAAACAAGTACTTTTAGTGAATGTAAAGTGACGGTGGAACATGCCTCGCGTGGTTTAATTGTGGTCCGTTTCATGGCCCCACTGCAGCATTCTCACTCTATACTCGACCAGTCAAAAATTGCCATTCCCTTTAGTCACTTAGACACAAAACATAGGAAAGGGGTCCAGGTTGAAAAATACAGAAGTAACCCTTTAACAACTTGTCAAGTACATTTAAAAATAAGGCACCTGAGTATTCCTACATGTAAAAAAAAAAGGTCAATACTCCTCATGTATTTCAGGAAAAATAACATTAATGAGAAAACCTCAAATAATTTATATATTTCAAATCTATTTGAGTGCATACAGTGCCCAGATCTGATTATAGAAAGGTTGAAACTTTTTTTTTAATGTTTCCACACTGTTTGTCCAGCTCATGGACATATTCCTTTATCTCAGTGAACAACACTTAAAGCCTTAAACTATGTCATAACTACTTTGCACCATGTTTACAGTTGGATCATTGTATAGGTATATATGCCCTCCGGTGGGCCCATACTCATTATGCAATATGGCACTTTTTTCTTACAGGTGTATTTGGCTGAATAGTGTAATGGCTTGCACTGTCACTATGCTTCTACGAGCAAGCACTGTGGAACTTTGCTAATGTGTTGATAACCAATGGTTTGTAAAACTGCCTTTTTGTCCAAGTGCTTTAGAAAGCGTGATAAAAGAAGTGGTTAGTTTTTGATTTTGTTCATTTTTTTAGTGTTTGCTTAGTCATCCAGGCCATCTCTTGTTGTGGATTTTTTTATTCTCGAAATGGAACACGCTTCACTTTCCAGACTGGTTGAGTTTGTCTCCTCCGCACTAAGACTTCAGATGTCTTCCTCAGTCACATTTCATCCCATCTATCTATCTATCTATCTATCTATCTATCGATCGTTTCACTGTTGAGCTCATTTAATGAGAGTTGTACTCATTGGAGTGAATGCAATGCTTTGAAATTTTGTACACATTTTTCTTTTTCAGAGGTTCAATCTGTTGACAGTTTGTGGTTGCTGCTGGCAGTAACCATGAACGCATGGACTGTTTAACAAACACACGCAATATACCTGTTTTTTACTATGTCTTCAAACGGAAATATCTCACTCAGACTGTCCGGGTCTCAAAGCTATAATATCACAATAACAACATACCTCACTGACTTGTTTTATTTTTATCGGTGTCTTTACAAAAATCCATCCAACCCGTCTTTCAGAAAGTCCCACAAAGCCATTGAGCCTTGGATTTCAGAAACTAGTTTTTATCAGCTAGATGGTCTGCTATGTACCTTTGTCCTTATCTTGTCTGTATATGCAACATCACTACTACCTATGTAGCAGCAGAATTTCCTATTCCCTGCCTCAGTTAACTTCTGTTGCTAATAGACAGTAGCAAATGAATCTCCGGGATAAATCCTGCACCAACAGCCCCTCTCAGTAAAGCCCAGCAGGAGTTTTAGTTATCAAGGGACAGACTTTTCTGGCTCGGGCAGAGGCTCAAAAGGGGTTTTATAATGTAAAAGAAATACCTGTAGACTGTCACGTCACTGCAGATTTCAACTGAAAGAGCTCAGTCCAAATCTATTTGTTCATATCACTGAATGTGGCTTGATGACAGGCGAGCGTTATCCAGTTTGGATTTAATGTTTTGCTGCCTCGCTGGGAAAAAAAAAAAAAAAAATGCGGTAATTTCTCTTGTCACCACACTAATTCAGATATGCACATTGTACAGAAACGGATGTTTTTTAAATTGATGCCTAATTTTTACATTAATGTAATTTTTTAAAAATCCTCTTATCAAAGCTTTAGTTAAGGTAAATATGAGGAACTGTGGAACTAAATAATTGGTGCAACAAGCTGTTTTGATATTTATATTCTCAGGTGTCTTAAATTTTGAGCATTGGGGTTTCAATATTTCCTGTGCAACACCTAAGTACAAGCATGTTTTATTTCTTTTGTTATGCTGATTAATTTATTCCAAAAATGTATCATTTGTGTGGTTTAATTATTCTTTTCATAACTCATTTTGTGATATGGAACAGTACTAATATTAAATGGTTCCATTGTTTGCTTGACATGAAAATACCAGTGCTTTTTTAAGAATAAAAATCCTTAAGTTGATTGCTGTTAAGCTTTGTGTGTGTTTTTGCCTCTGCACTATATGTACATACAGGCGAACATTTTCAAAAAGTTGGCCTTAATAAGATGTGAACAGAAACAAGTTCATTTAATAAGTAAAAAGTGCTGCAGCTGGGTTAGGGTTAGGTTGTAATCCTAAACAAATGCCTTTGATAATGTGATGTCACCATTGGTGAAAAAGAAGTGACACCTTAACCAAGTAATGCATTTAATGCTGTTTTATTATTTTAATTGAGTGGCAGCAGGGCTGCATTATTTTCTCAAAGTCCTACCCCCAACATTTCAGGTTCAAACATTAGATTAGTGTACTGCTGCAACCATGACAAAATAGATGCGTTACCTTTCTTCTGTACATCTGATTTGTTTTAAGTCAGTTGAATTGTTTGAAAATTCATGCCACCAAAGCCCAATATCAACTGACTTAATTACTGCATTAAAGGAATAATTCGTGTTTTTTGAAGTAAGACTGTATGAGGTACTTATCCATAGTCAGTGTATTGCATACAGTAGATGGCAGTCAGCGAGATCCCTGTTTACAGAAACAACAGAGACTCCCACCCCAAAGCTTAGGAATACATTACTGTGGATGGGGGTTGACAGAAAAGCATATTTTAGCCTCTTTAAAAAATGCCTACCTCGAAAAAATAAAATAAAATAAATTTTAGTATAAGTAAGTTTTCTCAACAGCACAACTTCTGTATTCCTACACTGAATCCCAACTGCGTCATGCACTGTATTACATCGCTGGTCAGCTGTGTGAATCAGAAGCTGGCTGTTAAGTGATCCATCCGAAACAAAACTTAGCTTTTCTAAAGATGTCACATATTTGTGTTTTTCCAGGCTATTTGAAGAAAAAAGTAAAAACTGCTGTGGCCAGTTACACTGAATGTAAACATCAACACTTCACCTGCAAAGACTGAGACAACTCTGCATTAGCGGTGACCATATCTCTCAAAACAATTATATAAAACCACCACAGAGACACTGGGGAGCACTGCTGTACCCAACCATCAGGTAAATCCCACTAAATACCTACAAATAAATGAAACCACTCACCAAACAACCAGTGAAATGTCAAGTGCTGACATCCTCTGATTCAGAAAGATCCTGAGGTTGTGTTGTAACCAAGTCCAGGCAGCAGCAGCTCTGAGTCCACAATGAGTTTGTGCTTCCAGTGTTTCCACAGAAGTTTCTCATCTCTGTCTCTTTTACAGCCCGTTCAGTCTCCCTCCTCAAAGTTCTTCTTTATACTCCAGTTTGTTTACTTAGCCTATCCATTTGTGTTAGCAGTGAACGCCTTTTCGTTGTTGCTCTAATAGTCACTCAATTTTTTGCTGTTGTCTCTTCCTCAAACCATTGAGAGTCTAATCAGAACAGCTGAGCGGCGGAGTAATACAGCGCACAGCACCATTGGGATTCTGCGCAGGAATACAGAAGTTATACGGTTGAGAAATGTAGTGCCAACAGAAGGGGCTGTCTGAAGGTCAGGCAAAGCAGTGAAAATACTCTAAGTATACCGTTTACTTAGACTGATGTTGATTTTTTGAAGTAGGCCTTTTTTAAAGTGGCTAAGATATGTTTTGCTGTCAACCCTACTCCACAGCACTGCATTGCTGAGCTGCAGAGGTGGTAGTCCTGTTTCTGCAAACAGGGCACATGCTGACTGCTCATTGGTGGTAGGTGAGTTAGCAGTAGATGTACGCACTTCTGAGCGTTGATACGGTTGGTGGGTGTAGTTCAGTAGAAAGAAAATAGTTCCTACATGAAACTGCGAAACCGAGTAACTGAGTCATCATTTCTGTTAAGAGACATTGCTGTTGAGTTTTTCAAATGTAGTTTTTGGCGCTTTGAGCCCCACAAGCTGAGTGCCATTTAGTTCCATTATATTAGAGAGAAGGCAGACATATCTGTGGCCACTATCTCCAACACTCGACAACTCACACCAAAACAATCTAGATCAAAAAACAGCACTACTATAAGAGGAAATGTGATTTGGGGGTGAACTGTCCCTTTAATGCTGGGTCTTAGGTGGGTCATTTTGCTAAAATGTGGGTTTTATACTTCATTATTTCAGTTTTATGCATTTTTAAAACTAAACACAGAAAATCGGTTAATAAAACTGTACGTATTGCACAGAGAGGGGGAAGGAATAACTTTCAATTGGAGAGCAGTTGCTAATTTGTGCCTCAGGCCCTCCCTGAGGATGTTGAACCGACCATGACATGACCTTAGAGTTCATCTCTGTTTCCACTGGCAGAAAGAGGAGGCACGCCACCACGAGCAGAGTAAGGAGCGGCAGGTTGGAAGCCTACATCGTCAGTGTCACGCCGCTGTTTGGCTCTGTCTCTGTCCCAGTCTGTTTCCACGGCCTCGTCGTCCCAGATGGTGGAGGTCTCTGTGTCGCTGAAGTAGCCGGGCTCACCGGTGTAGTGTGTGGGGAACAGCAGCAAGGGCTCCACCGAAAACGCTCTCAGGTCTCTCTGCTCGAAATACTGCATGTACTCATCTCTGAAAGGACAGGGGAAAAAAGAAAAGCCTCTTACTACGATTCAAAGCCTAACATTTGAATATGAATACAGTGGGTGAGACTCACTTGGGGTGTTTGTTAAACATGATGGGTAGAAACTCATCAACAGGCAGCATTTTGTTCAGAGGATTTGCCTGCAGGAGCTTCTGGGCCCCATTCAGTGACAGGATGTAACCCAAGGTCCAGTAGGAGTAGCCTGGGTGCACAAGGTTACTGACTCCCTTCACCCATTGCTCTGGCTCCTTCACCTGCAGCCGCTTGCGGCCTACATAACTTTAAGAGAACGGAAAAGTGAGTGAATGTCTGTGGTGCTTCGAATCAAACTTTAGAGGCCTAATTTTTCAAGTATGCAAAGTGTTAAAGTGATGAGGAAAATCATTAAATTCTGATCTTTTAAAGTGCAGTTGTATGAGAGACTTATCCAGAGTCAGTGTATTACCTTACAGCAGATGTCAGCTGGCTGGCTATTATGGACATGGAAACTAAGTAATGTACTGGTGTGGATGGAGGCAGCAATTAAAAAAAAAATAGCTACCTAAAAAATCTATCATTTTTACATGTTTGCTATAGTTGGAATATTTCCACTGCTTTAGTTTTCCAATTGGGAACTTAAGCTGTTATATCACTCTCTTCAGAGCCAGAATCCATTGAGAAAAACAATGATTTAACATCCCTGAACACAGGAGCTGCTGGTCTACCGCTGTCCGTACTGGTTATTTAATCACACAATAACACAAACTAACTCATCGAGGCAGTGGCAGACCAGAAGCTCTTGTGTTTTATTATTAAAATAATTACCATTTTTGTCAATGGAGTCTAGTGAATTTGACAAGAGCACAGATGGGGAACTGAAGCCAGAGCCAGCTGTCTGAAAGGTAAAGCAGTAAAAATACTCTCAGCATAACATATATTTAAACTGTTACAGTTTTTTTTATGTGTGATTTTTTTCAGGAAGATAAAATTTGTTTTGCTGCTGCTTCTGTCCATAGCAGTGCATTGCTTAGCTACCATGTTGCATCTCTAAACTTGGTGTCTGCCAAACAACAGCTACCACATGTGATATACGTTCTATTGATAAGTACCCCATACAATCCCTCTTCAAAGAAACCGAACCATCACTTCAAGTCACTTACACCAGGTCCCATTCAAGTCCCACTCTCTGTACATTTTCCACGATAGTCATCAGTTTGCTGCAAAACCTCGGCTCAAATCTCACATCATCCTCCAGCACAAGCACTTGCTGCAGTTCCTGTTGCACCACCTAGGGGGAACCACATGACAGTAATTAACACTGAACAGTCAAAACCTCTTCATACTGTCTGACCCCATCATACTGCCTCATCAGCTTCACTGCTTTGAGGTATGACTTGTTTAAAATCTTCACAGAGTGAGGCTGCACCTGTTTCCAGATGTTGTAGTGGCTGAGGAAGCAGCCAATTTCTCCTCTTGTCAGCACGCGGTCTGAATATGGGTCTTTGTACCCGGGCAGCATGTCTATCCCCATGGCCTGCAGCTGAGACGAGTTCAGCGCTCTGAGGACAACACAAGGAAACATGATCTTCATAATTACAGTCAGCCATAAGACAAAAAGGTGCTGAAAGGTGAAGCATCGTTTTCACTGTTAGTTTTTGCAGCATTAATGCTGAATACACCCAATAATATTGTTCAGTTGTGATAATGATTCCTCAGCATGATCTTGTCCCAGTATTAAAAGTTTTAGAGCTTTCCACGGTAAACATGAATCGACATCTTGCACACGACGTCTCTCACATGTATTTAAACCCTTGAGCCCTGAGCAAATGTTTGCCAAAAAATCAGATAGAAGACAACAACTTAGCAGGAAATGCCCTGTAAATTGCAAGAAAGTAGTACTACTTTTTAAAAAGCTAAACATTACCAGAGAGCTATATTCTGGAGATACATTCTAATTATCACAATTACATGTTGAAAATTATTTTTAGAAAATTGTTCCGCTTTTCCAGTTTTTGGACAGTTTTTCAGGTAATTTCCCGGTTTGTTTGTTTCTCTACTTTCCTTTCCTTTTTTTTTTTTTTTTCAAATTTTCAGATGATGATCATATACTAATAACTTCCAAGTCATTTCTTTTGAAATTGCCCATTCCCCTCTTCCCATGTTTTCAAGCCAATTTCCCCAGGGTTTAATTTGGTCTCTCCAGACTGCATCTTTATAGATTCTGACAGATCTGTAGTCAGATCCCTGTTTCCCCATCCTCCCTGCTGCAACACAGTTTGATACTTTCCTTATCCCACTTCCAACTCTGAAGGTTATCTTGAAAATAATCTATAGACAAATTTCTCCTTTAAAAACAACATCATTAATAAATAGCATGAAATCCTCATGGGAGGAGGAACTGGATGAGAAAACATCTGATAAACTCTGGGAAGCGTGACTCAAAAGGATGCACTATTCGCCCGATATTCCCAACACTCTGCAACTCTCACCAAAACAGTCTGATAAATTGCACTAAAGGTAAAAGGGAAAATAAGTATTTTTGATTTTGGGGTGAACTGTCCCTTTAATATAATCCACTATTATGTAAATAATGTCTAAACATATCACCTTTTTACTTGTATTTGAATGCCTCTTCCACAACTGCATAAGGAGAACTGTTACTGTTTATCATACTTGCCGTCCACGGCTTCTATCAGTGTAGCGTTGATGCCGAGGATGGCCAAAGACCTCAACATCCTGTCCCGACGGTCTGAGCGGCGCTTCAGATTGATCAGAAAGATCTAGAGGCAGAGAAAAAAAAAGAGTGTTCATTCAAACAGCACTCCATTACTGACAGTATCTCTATAGCTGTTACTAATGTGTCTGTACCTCATCAAATCCCATCTTTCCTGGTTCTTTAGGGAAAGTGTGCACATACTGTGAAGGCTCCATGGTGTAGGCGACTGTAAAGTAAAGTTACACATTTCACATGAAGTGTAGTGAATTTGTCTTTTTTTTGGACCATCTGTTGGTTTCAAGAGAGTTTCTTTGATCAGTTCAACATCTGACTGATGTGAAATAGTCAAATAAGACGGGAAGAACAGGAAGTGAGAGGCAGTGGGCTTTAACAGAGGAGTGAGACATGTGTCAGGACTGTGAGAGCAAAAAGGACCAAAGTTGCTCACAGAGAAGCAAAGAAACAGCAAACTCTGAGGACAGAGCAACTGAAAATTCATCCTGCTGTTCAGTATTGTCAGTTATAAGTGTTAACAGCATAATAGCAAAATTAGGTGCTTACTGAGAGCCTCTGTCATTGTGTGGGTAAAACTCTCCTCCTCTTCCTCAAGTGTCTGGTCTTGTTTGAGGGGCACTGGTAAATATCCATAATGGTCCCTGTTGCACACATACATCTGAACACCTGCAGGGGAGCAGACAGGTCAGGTCTCAGTGCATTTTTAAAAAAAAATTGAATTTGACATTTAGTGACAGAAAGAGTTCACATTCAGTGGTTGGCATAATATATGGTATGACAAAAAAATCATGTTGTTACAAAGCGATATAACATAACTTAATAATGCTATTATTAAGAAGAGCAATAATAGTTATTTATCATTAGGCCTAAAAAAAGTTTATAATGCACATGTTCTATGGAGATGTTTTTATGGGCAAATTTATAATGTTACTACATTTTATACTGTATAGGAACTACTACTTTTGACTTCTGAGTTGTAAAGATAAAAGTGTACTTTAACCCTTTAAAACCTACATCGACATCAGTTTTCTTGTGCTGTGTTTAGATGCATTTCACAAGTAATTAACCCTTTAAACCCTGAGCAAATTTGGTTAGTTTTTTGGGGGGTTTTTTTGATGGGAAAAAAGTTGGCATCTTGGCAAGAAATGTCCTGCAAGCTGTAAGACAATAAAGAAAAATAAAAGAAAATTAAGAAAGATATTATTTTTTAAAAAGCTAAAAGCAAATTAACTACATTTATAATAATCATAATTGTATATTTAAAAGTATGTTACAGAATTTTATTTTTTCTTGAGCACTTTTGTCAGGTCATTTCCTTGTTTTTTTATTTGCTGTCCTTTTATTTTTGCTAATTTAAAAGTTAAAGAAAATTGTTGTTGATCCAGGTTTAAAAGGGTTAAGAAAGGAAAAAATGGGGGTGGTGGGGGTTTACTACCAGATAGGAACAAAACACACTAATGCCTGCCACAAAATGATTATCATCGACATCACAGTAAAATGGTCTTGTGAGTTGGACCTGAAATAAAAGAAAATACAATTTGACAAAGATCTGACCTGCTTGCCGTGACGAGAAAGCGAAAGCCATGATGTCATCTATATGGTAGGGGCACTGGGGGTGAGGAGGGTAGAAGGCCAACGCTTGGCTGGCTCTGCGCCTCACATCCAGCAGGTAAGTGGAGTGCACCATGGGTACTGAAAAGCAGCCCTGTCGCTTCCATTTACGGATGGGAATATACTCCGGTGTTCGCCTGTAGTAGCCCTGTGTGTAAATAGATCCAAAACCATCACTTTCCTGCAGTTTTAAGTTATTTTCTTGCACAAGAAATATATTTTGTGTTATGGTATCTTACCTGAGGAGTCACACCACACCAGAAGTTTGAATAAAGACTTTTTGATTCCAACATGGGAGCCACAAGTGTCAGATTCTCTGCTATCATGTCAGACAACACCTGGCGGTTTGTAAGCAAGTTGTCACTGTCCACAAACTGAGGGACAGAGAAGGAACATTAATAGATGACACAGCGGTGATTTGATCCACCAGATAATGTCACAGTATGACACTTAAACAGACAGTTCACCCCAAAGTCAAAAACACATTTTTTTTCCTCTTACCTGTAGTTCTGTCTGTTAATGTATTGTTTTGGCATGAGTTGCGGGAAGCTGGAGATGTTGGTCGTAGATATGTCTGTCCTGTCCCAAAGAATACATTTGAAAAACTCAACAGCAATGTCTCTTTCCAGAAACCATGACCTGGTTAGTAAAAATAATCCAGAAACCTTATTGTGAGCAGTTTTTATGTAGGAACTATTTTTTTTTAATTTCTCATGTACCACACCAACCAACAGTATCGCTGCACATAATGAAGTGTGCATTTATTCATGGACAAGAGGGTCATGTTCATAACAGAGTGAGATGTAAACATTAATGGCGTCCTCCTGAGTTGTAACATTAGCTAGCTCTGTGGTGCTAGGTGAGCTAGCAGTAGGTGCACGTTTCCTTTTGCGAGATGATACGGTTGGTGGGTGTAATTCGGTACAAATAAAATAGTTCCTACATAAAACTGTTTGCAGCAAGGTCTGTGGATTATTTTGAGTGACAGGATCATAATTTCTGGAAAGAGACATTGTTGTTGACTTTCAAATGTATGTTTTGGCGCTTTGAGCAACACAAGCTGATTGCCATCTAGTTCCATTATATTGGAAAGAAGTCAGAAATCTCTACAGCCGATATCTCCAACACTCTGCAGCTCACACCAAAACAATCTAGACTGACAAATAGCACTACAGGTAAGAGGAAAAATACGTATTTTTGAACTGTCCCTTTAGTTCTTTAAGCCTTGTTTTTTGCTGTCTCACCAGAATGTAATCAGTCCACAGTCGTCGGGCAGCTCTGAGTGCCGCCTGCTTTAATTTCATCACATGGGTGAACCGAGAGTCGGGCCAATGTTTGGGACCCTGCTCATCTGCGTAAGAGCTGACAGAAAGACGGAAATAATATTAATAATGTGAATCTTTTAGAATCAGAGGACATCAGGTTCACCACCACTCTGTTAAATCTATTAGATGGTGGATAATCAATGGAGTTGCTGCTTCAGAGACACATTTTTCTGTGGTGGTTATTCACCTCGGTTGCTCTGTGGGCCTCCACTCCACCGAGTGGTAAAGGTGTTGAACTCCTTTGAGCCACTCGTGAAGCATGGCCGTGCTATTGTCCACACTGTGGTCAGACGCTGCCCTGCAAGTCACAAAGAGCATATGTAAACACTGATAAACACTGACTTCATCTCTTTGTTTTTTTACTTTCTTTCTTTCTTTCTTTCCTCACTCGTCTGAGAATGACAAAAATTGATCAGTTTACACGTACTAACACTGTTTTGTCGTCTCTGCTCTCTCAATCAAATCAGATCCTTTTCAGTAACTCTTTCATTCTTGCAGAAAAAAAATCTACAAACCAAATTCTTAAATGTAAGAAATATGAGCACAGTTTTGAATCAAAAGAAATTAAATTTTACCAGATGGCAATGCGGTCCTTTGGATAGTCCAGTCTCTCAATGCATCCTAAGAAATATGGGAGGCTGTGCTGTGCATTGCGTGCAAGAATAGTGATCAGCACTGTGGGCCTCAGTATAGATGACTCCCGCTGGGCCAATTGAGGTAGATGATCAGCTGACAGCTCTTCTGTGCCACCTGTGTACAGGACGAGCTGTCCTGCTAAAATCACAAAATATAATCTGAATCCCACAAATCCAAGAGGCATATTTCCAACAGGGCACCTTGATGTTTCTGCAGCCTCAGACTGGAGCAAGTGAGGGAGGGAAGGAGACTCTCACACACAAGATAACACACACACACACACACACAGTGGAAGAGAGAGAAGAGAGAAGAGGAGGAGAAACTGAGAGGAGGCTACACAGATATTAGAAGTTATATCATCGGTATTAACTTTCAGAATTATTTAAAAGTATAAATATATAAACAATGTCTCATGTTTTTTTTTAATCCTTTTTTATATATGCTGTAACTGCTTTATTACTTTATGTCAAACCACAATTTAAATTTTTATATTTCATCTTTTTAATACTAATATTAATACTAAAAATAATAATGCATTTAAAACATAAACACTGTCTAATGTTTTAAATCCTTAGTTTACAATTGCTATAATTGCTTTTTTATTTGTCTGTCTACAAATTAGATTTTTAATTTCTTGTAGGTGTATTTAATGATGTTAATATTATTGATAACTGCTAACTAAATATTGTAAAACATAACAACAATGCATATTTTTTCAAATGTCTAACCACAATAGAGATTTCTATATTTTTATTTGTATTTTTTTATATTATTATTATTATTATTTTTAGCAGTAGTAGTAGTAGTAGTGATTGTAGTAGCAGTAGTAGTAATAGTAGAAGTAGAAGTTTGGAAGGTTACTTTGGAGATGTTATAAGTAACAGATTACTGATTACCTTGCTAAAAATGTAATGGGCAAAGTTACATAACTATTTCAATTACTTCATCAAAGTACTGTAACGTATTACCTTTGATTACCTTTCACCTAAAAATATCACATTTCTCTCAATAGATCTGCTGACCCCTGCTGGTCAAAAATATGGCAGAGCAAAAATATGTAAAGCATCAGAATGAATGTTTTATTCCACATATAAACCTTTTACTGCAAATATTGTTTATATGCAACTCCTTTGTAATAGCCAACACTTTGTTTAGTAACTGTAATTTAATTATTATTTTTTTCTCAGTAACTGTAACTGATCACAAATACATTTATTTTATAATTTAATTACTATAAATGGTTACATGTAACCAGTTACTCCACAATACTGATAGTTGTAGTGGTAGTAGTCATAGTAAACTGTATTGTGAAACATATGAACAATATGTAATTTGTGTTATTTTTGAAAGTTAATATACATGCATAGGCCTTAATATAAGTTTAAAAAAAGCATTCAAAAGATTTTACCTTCAAAGTTTTAGCAACAGTGTAGCGTGCTTTTTCTACCCTTCGTTCAGTCTGTAAGGCGGCTGCTGTCTCCGGTCTGATAGCTTTAGATGAAAACATGAGCGAGTAACATTTTCCACCCGGACGACTAATACTGTAGCACGCCGGCAAACCTGAAAACACGATTTACACATGTCGAGACAGCAGACCATGGTTGATCAAACAGTAGCTTCACTCAGCAGGTTCAGTCATTAAAATGTCGGAAGCGTCAGCCAAAACAGAGAAACCCGCACCTGCGAACTGGATGCTGCAGCACCCCGCGGTGAGTGTCCGAGGAGCTCCGTGCTGCGTTCACAGGTCTGCTGCGAGATCATGAAATAAACAGCGCCTCTGTCTTGTTTCAGTATCTGCAAATGAAGAGCCTGGGGGTTGAGGACAGTGCACAAATACACGCAGCTTTCCTCGTGTACATGGATCTCACTGAGGGTGAGTCTGACAAGATTTTTTAGGTTTTATAAAGGACCTATTACTCTTGCCATGCAGAGGCAGGGGGCGTCTGACACCTATTTATGAATTCATTCAACTACCCAGTTGTATTTTCTGTAAATGTCATTATGAAAATGACAGGGAAATTACTCCCACCATTATGAGTTAAATGCCTTAAAAGTTGTTTTTTTTTAACGAAATTTCTTTCTTTCCTTTTTTAAGTTTAATATATTAAAGGGCAAAATGTTTTTACATCACTGTCATGTTTTTATCAGAGCACACAATTCTGACTTGCACAGAAGTTACAAACTACATTAGCCTGTAATCCTTTAATTTGTGTTTGTCTGGCCAGCCAGAGAAAAAGATAAAAACATGTAAACAGGAAAAGGTGGATCAATATTCAGTGGTGACAGAAAAGTCATCTCGTCAACAAAAGTCCCACATCCCCGTAACGACTTACAGTTAGGCTCTCCCTCTGACCCTGTGTGTCCTGTCCTCCGCAGTGCGTCAGTGGAAAAAGGTGTCTTGTGTCAAGAGTCCTGAGCTGCAGGTGGTTTTGCTGGAGGGGAGAGAGAAGGAAGGAGCACCCATTCAGACCATTTTCCCTCTCCCTGTTCACCAACCTCTGAGCCACAAAAGGTAACGAGACACTGGAGAAGCTCCCAGATTTACTTTACTGCCAAAAGTTATCTTCCCAAACTTACAGCTTACGTCCTCTCTGTTGTGCAGCATCCGTCTCGTGCTGGACAGAGGCTTTCCCATGCTGCTGTGCGCTGTAGCTTCTGACTCCACGCTGGTCTACCAGAGGATGACTGATGGGTTGGTGACGCCGGACCCTCCTGTTGGACCCTTCCAGGATTTGGGACGCCGGCAGCACCGGAAGAGACGACAGAAGCACTGACCGGCTGGAATGAGAAGACACCTTGGTGTCGTTGGTGAAACGTAGAAGAGATGAACAGGCAGTTGTTTGGTCTGTCCATGTGAGCTGCTCCTAAAACAAAGATCATGGCAGAAGGTGCGAATGGACCGAACCACAGTCAGAGTGCTCCCAGGGAGAAACAACAAGCTACATCTAGCCAGTGAGACAGATGCACTGACAAGGTGCTCCTTCAGAGATGTGTTCACACAGCCATACACGTGACAGTACGTGGTCACATGTTTCTCAAAACGGGGGCTGATGAGATGGATCCACAAAATATTCTAGATAATTACTAATGCAGACTGACTGATGCTTGATATCTTAGGCTAATGCAGATATTGATATTTTAAAGTTTAATAAAAATGAACTGATTATCAAGACATATTTGTCATTATTATAAGGACATAAAAAATGTTTTTTATGCCAAATAGATATTAAGTATGTGTTCTAAATCCCGTTTTTTGCCCCTTTTATTTTGTTATATCATTAAAAGCAGAAATATCTCTGATTTCAAAAAGATCACTGACCCATGTGACGATTGGGAATCAGAGGTATTCACATGTAACGGCTGAACCAGACACCAGAAAAGTAAACCGTAAATAAAGCTAACTGGGAGAGTGTACATTAAATTAGCTCCTTTCAAAAGAGGCAACAAGGTGTGTTTAATGAATTCATGTGTTTGCAGGGATTTTAAATTTATTTTTATTTGCTAAAAATCTAGTGTGTAAGATTTAGGGGCATCTAGCGGGGAAGATTGCAGATTGCAACCAACTGAAATGTCTCATGTGTGACAAGTACGTAGGAGAACACTACAGCGATTGACTCAAAAGCACACACACACAAAAAAAAACATGAATGGCCCAATCTAGAGCCAGTGTTTGGTTTGTCCCTTTTTGGCTACTGTAGAAACAACATGGTGGACTCAGTGAAAGAGGACCGGCTCAGTATGCAGAGATAAACGGCTCATTTTAAAGTAACTATACCACAACAGTTCTTATTTACAAGTGAGTTTAAACTAATGCAATCATAGCTATGAATTATATTCAATTTCTGCCAATAGATGCCTGTGGAAGCTGAACGACAACTCTGCAGCACACAGGAAAATTTTCAGTTAGTTGCTGCCTGCAGCTTCACGACTAGATGCCAGTAAATCCCATACACTCGCCCTTTAACGACCAATAATAAAAAAAACTATATGCTCAAATTGTCTGATAATATCTGCCATGCCAGTGTATCAGTTTGGCTCTAATTCCTACGTGCATTGAGATTTCACTTAATGTTATCACCAAATTTAATTATTTTCACAAGCTCCAGTTCATAATGTTGATAAATGCAGTAATGGGGTATTAATTTGAATAATGCCAACTAGCTGAGCTGCAGGGAGTATTATTGTTGACAAAACGAGTCATCTGGCGCTTTGTTCTTTTGGCTTTTCTTTAAAGTGACACAACATTGTCAGATGAATGGATAAGTTACCGAAAACACTTTTTATTTTTCTAGAAAAACAAAAATTCAACATAGAAACTGAACACAACAACATAACACTGGTGAGCAAAATCAGACTTATGTGTGACGTAGCAGTGTCCACCCTGCAGGGTCAGCACGGGACGTATACTGAAACAGGGGACATGAGTAACCCTGCTGTGTGAGTGCATGAGTGTCTCTTTAATGGTGCAACAGTGTCTAAATGAGAGGAAGGACTCGACTACATGAGACAGAGATTACAACACTTCAACCCTGAGCCTTATTCAACATAAATACTCTACATCATCGCAGAAACAGACATGGACAGACAAACACACTGCACCGGCCAACATACTGTAGAAAAGAGGTTCATACTGTGTCTTGGAATGCAGGAAGTTTTCAAACTTGACTTTTTAGGGAGGCATTCAAGGACGAAATTTTCAAAATGATGCAGATAGAGAGGTTATTTTCACTTTGAGTCTCCATGAGAGCACTGGTTGCTTCTGCTGGAAATGTATATGTGCGACAGTTTGTTTCAAATGTCTACGGAAAGTCTCAGTGGTGGCCACGGTCCAGGACTTATATCCAGGGAGGGAAAGAAAAGCAGGTGTATCTTAAAATCCCAACATCTCTGTCATCTTGCAATGGCTTCATTAAGGAAGTAAAAGTTATAAACCATCTTTGAATTGTGGTCATTTCTCTCTTGGTTGATATATAAGCAGGAACTGAGGTTGTGTGCAGGAGAGCAAAAAGGTGCTTGATTCAAGTCAGTAATCCGTTTTTCTCAGGCGTGTACTTACAAGGGACAGTCCCCCCCCCCCACATGGTAACACATGATACGGTCCAGCTGTAGCACTGCGATCACAGTTCTTTCGTATCGGAGCTGTTGGATATACGACCACAGTGCTATGTCAGATCATCCTCCTCTGAGCAGTAGTCCCGGCCCTGTGAACCAAACACACAGATGTTAGTGCACGTTACATTTTTAGTCTCGTTTATTAAGATAAAATAATCCTTCATTAGTCCCACAGTGGGGAAATTTGCAGTGTTACAGCAGCTATGAGGTGCGGGATAAAAAAGAACAATATAATAGTCAAAAATAATTACAAATATTAAAAAAAATTGAATAATAAAAAACAAGGTGCCAAGTAAATAAGAAAACAAAGTGCAAAATAGTAACATAAAGTTACAAGGTGCCAACAACTCACAGTCTAGAAAAAAAGTATATATATCAAATATGTACAAACAATATATACACCAATTGCACATGGAGAATAATTGTACTTGTGGAAAAAAAATTAGTTATTAGTTAATTAGTATGAATTTCTTATTCCTAAGGCTTAGCCCAATGAATTAGTATCACAATATTTATAGTCTAAACAGTACATCATGCAATGGCAAATATATTTAAAATCCCCAGACGTTATTCAAATTATAATGAATGAAATCCACTGTGATGCTTTTTGTGATGCAAGTACACAGCTACATGTAGCTACATGCTAACGTCAGGGAAACATGTAAACTTGGTTGAAGTGATGTTAATTTATCCTGATTATGGATCATATTCCTGCTGGAACATGTTTGAATTGTTTTTAGAAGCTTTTATTGGTTATTTTTAACAGTAGAAAGTGCTGCTATTCTCCAATTAAGACGTTCTTGGGCTCTAATGATGTTGCAGAGATACCAAGATATGGAAGACCCGGAAACACTGAGCGATCAGTGCAGACTGGGCTTTTTCAAGAGGAGAGCTTAAAGATCCAGGCACTAAAATGAAGCGTTTCAGACAGAGGGTGAATACAGGTGTTGTAGCTTAGACAGTATGAAGAAACTTCAGTTTCTTTTAACATTATATCCTGTAAACATGTTCTATTAGAAACCCCAAAATACAATTATGAACCTGAAAAACTAGCACAATAGGTTCCCTTTAACCAAACAAAAATGCAGCTACAAGACATGTTGCATTTTAAATATCTTCTGTCTAAGACAGAAGACACAAACTGCAGACAGAAACAAAGCAGAGAGGATAAGGCTGGCGTTATTTCATATTCGACAAACCAAAAAAGAGTTTTTTTCTTTTGAAGATATAAAACAAAAAAATTACAAAAATATTTACATAAAAACAAGACTTAAAAATGTCTCTTATCAGCTGGCCACTGTTTGTTTTAGCAAAGATTACTAAAACAGGGGTAAATGGTGCATTTGCTGGGGGACTATTTTTAGCAGTGGATAAATACACATCCAGCTGGCGAGTATTTTGGGCAGGCTGTGCTCAGCATAATGAAAGAACATGTGTGGCTCATTGCTGTGTTAAAATAGTTTATATACAACAAGAGATCTTTGTGTCACATAGGAATGAGCTACATCAGGCTTTAGATACACGTAGAATACTTTTTAGTGGAAGAAATTCAATGTTATTTTCTTTTCATGGCATTTGTTGACAATGAGAAAAAGTATAGAATAATGCAAGACTGATACTCTGAAACACAGGATATCACTGAACTGCCCCTTTATGCCATGAAACAATCACGAGGCCCAGCTTAAAACCACTCAGTGAAACATGTTGTTTTCAACAACATAAATAACCACACTACTGAAAAGCACAGGACATGACAGATTAGGGCTTTTTTTTAGGTATCATCCTGTCATCTGCTGTGTCCTCACTCGCTACAGATTTGTTGCAGTGATAGGATTAACCTCCATTATGTCATTTAGAAGGAACTTTTTTGCTACAAAACACAGAAACAAATAGTAGCGCTTTTATAATGACAGATTGTTGTTTCTTACTTTTTCAATTTTCTCATCCAGCATCCTAAAGAATTCCTGCTGACTCTCTGAGGAGTGGATACTCCTGCGAAGGAAAACGGTACAACAGGTTACGGCTTGGCATTACGAAGGACATGACGAAAAGTTTAGATGATGTCTGACAAACACAATAGTACTGCACAACATATATACATGTAGTATAATAGATGTTAGTGCTATTGTAAACGCACAAATAGCATCATCAGTTAGTGACACTTACAGAATCTTTCCATTTCCATTTGACCCTGTTTCATCCATTTGTTGACCTTTACCGAGGAGAGCACTTTTCTCCTGCAGGACACACACACACACACACACACACACACACACACACACACACACACACACACACACACACACAGACAATGCATTATTAAGCATTGTATTATTCTCAGCCACAAAAAAATTGGTAGTGTACACTAACTAATGCAAACTCATAACTACAGATACATTACATTTGCATGTTATTATGTAGTGGAAATGTTGAAACTTTACAGTGAAACTTAACATTTCAGCAACACATGGAGAGATTCAGGAAAGAAAACCTTTTAGTTACAGTTAAGAAAAGATTGTGCTTTTGCTTTAAATACCCAGTTTGGGTGTCCCAGTCCTCGATAGACATGCAGCGATGTCTTTGTAAATAACAATCACTTTTCATGGTATTGTCCTACCAAGAAACACAGCAATGATTCAGTAAAATAAAACTGCATTTTCTGGCAATATCCCACCAGGAAATACAGAAATGTCTTGGTAAAAAAAAAACTACAGTTTTACAATCCACTTTCTCGTCACAAAACGCAGCAAAGATTCAGCAAAAGACAGCTGCTTTTCCCCACTGCAGAAGTAGAAACAGGCGCTACACAACACCCACATTTGATGCCCAAAAATTAGCTACAAACAGCAATGGCCTCAAAAATCACAACTTTTATTGTTGGTCTCTGACTTAGTCTGCAGGTCTGCAGGCATGCTGCCAAGGTGACATGTCTCATGACATGTTCCACCTCCAAATGACAGTCAGCTCACATACTTTTTGTACTTTGATATGATACGTATGAAACATGCAAATGTAATGTGTTTTTGGTTTTCAGAAACGTACAATGCCAACAACTGGGCTGAAAATTTTATAATAATGACAATTTAAATATAAGAAGAGTAATCACATGAGAGTTTATATAAACCAATTACACTCTTAAAATAAGTTATTAGAAAATGTTTACATAACACACTAGAGCTGGGCAATATCTTGATATTATATCAGTATTGTGAAATGAGTCTAGATATTGTCTCAGATTTCGGATATTGTAATATCTTAAGTGTTTTCTGTTCCTAGCTTTTTAGGCTGCATTAAAGTAAAGTGATGGGATTTTCTGAATCGAGCGTTACTCGGTCATTATATCGTCATACTGATGATTATTTTTCAAAAATCTCACTGTGTAAATATTTTGACCAACAGTCAACCCTATAATATCAGCGCAATATTTATATTTAGGTATTTGGTCAAACATATGATGATATTTAATTTAATCCATATCGCCCAGCCATAAAAAGATCCCACGCTACTTTACAACATCATAAACATTCGTCTTCTGTTATTATTTTGATTGAGAAATGGCATAAATTATTATTGTGGGTGTAAAGCTTTTGCAGAAATACTGACCACAGTTGAGATTTATGTTTTGTTTATATATTTTTTAACACTGTCTGCTAAAACACACAAAATTGTTTATACAGTCTGAACAAAGGGTTTGACATGCCAGAGTTGTGATTTCTTTGTCTATATATTGATATTAATTTGATTATATGTTTTGTTTTAATCTAAAAATGACTGTATTTTGACAATAAATGATAGCTGAAACCACAATTAACCCTCTAGTTTCTTTAACTTTCCCTCAGGAGCAAATATAAGCCTTTAAACTTGAAACAAAAAAAAGGATTTGACTTTTTTAGCACAATAATTATCAATTTCAACTGATATGTAAATTATATCGTGATAACATTTTAAGCCATATCGCCCAGCCCTAAAACAAATGTGTGATATTAATACAAATTCCAATATCTTTAAGCATTTTTGTGTTACTCTCATTCACCTTTTTCCATTAATTTGCAAATGTATGCAGCACTGAGCTCCAAAACCTGATCAAATGTTCCTGAATATGAAGGTTTTGTCATGATGTATTTGAATTACAAATTAAATATTTTTACAGATGGATAGAAGGCATCATAAAAACCAGCAAGTGTCCCGTTACAGACGTAAAACAGAATGCAAAGAGTGAAATAAAGCCACGCACTGTGCTGTCCTGGCCGTCCACTCCTCCCTCGTCTCCACTGATGTACTTGACTTTCTCCACTCCCTTCATCTTGTACTCATCTGTGACAGAGTGGGAGACAGACAGAGAGGCAGAGGGGAGCACATCTCCTCGTATTAATACACAGCAGCAGAGGACGACACACTCACAGCCGCCCCGATCAGCACAATCCTCCGGGTTAATAGTTCTCACAGTTCAGTACTTGGCAAAGTAATTATGTGCTTGAGTTCTCACGCTCTGGACTAAATCCTCTCTTAACAATGGTTGGCGAGCTGCGAACACATGAGCTGTCAGCCTGATTCTCTTCTTTTCTCTGCCTCTCCATCTTTTCTCCCACACATGCACAGCCCCCTCCTCTATCCCACTCCCACGCATGTAGAGAGGAGGAAATGAAAATACAGTTACACTGCATAGTAACGATGGCCTGATGGACTCACGCTGTCATAACACACCAGATTAAAGGGACAGGTCGGATTTTTTCAAGTGGGGTTGTGTGAAGTGCTTATCCATGGTTTATAATGTACAGTAGATGTCAATCTAATCTCTAATTAATTTAAATATATATATGTGTGTGTGTGTGTGTGTGTGTGTGTGTGTGTTTAGAGTGCCAAATTCACAGAATAACACAAATAAACCAAACCAGCAGCTGTTTTTTTTTAATCAAAGGTACACTTAACCTTTTGAAACCTGAGCAAATTGGCTTCAATTCTTTCAAAAGCACGGGAAGAAGATGGATGCAATTTAAAAATAAACAAGAAAATTACCTTGAGACAGCGCTAAAAAAATGAAAAAGAATCATTTAAAAAATATGTTTTTTTCTTTGCCATAATTTTAAATATATAATTATAAGATTTATAAATACAGTTCTCTGGAAATTTTCCCTGTTTTTTTTTTTTTTTTTTTTAATATCTAATAATCTCCCCCATTTTTCCAATTTCTTGTCATGGTGCTCAGTGCATTTTCCCCCATGTGTTTGAAAGAAATCAAACCAATTTTCTTAAGTTTCAGAAGTTTTAAATGCTTGTGAAAGGCGCCTGAACATAGAATGAGATCATTTATGTCGATCCAGGTGTTAAAGGGTTAAATTGATATTCATTCTCTAGGTGTCTAAAAAACATGTTTCTAGCCGCCTGCACAGCAGCATGTTGTTTAGCTTCCATGTCAGTACTCCAACGTCTGGTCTTTCCAACTGACATCGACTGTTGGTAATACACGGACTATAGATAAGTACCTCATACAACCCCACTTTAAAAAATCCATTCCTTTAATGCTGAGCATGTTATTGTTGAAGCTCGCAGTTTCACTTTATTATTTTTCTGTAGCAGCTTTGATAACTGAGACAATATTAGACATTTATCTTCGGTATAACTGTTTGACCATTTTGCAAATAATAAAGCACTAAAGCTTCTCTGATAGTTTACCGGTTATCAAGAGTTCAGAGGTTAATCCTGACACTTTAAATTGTTTTGAAAATCCAATTTAAGGGACCCCCCCCCCCAAAAAAACCCCACATAATTTTCCTCTTAACTGTAGTGCTGTTTATCAGTGATATTGTTTTGATGTGACCTGTCGAGTGCTGAAAGCATCAGCCGTAGAGACGTCTGCCTTCTCTCAAAACGCCAAAAAAATACATATGAAGAGAAAAGTGCTTTAAAGGGACAACTTTTCTCTCCCATTTGGCTTCCAGATCATACAAGAACTTGAAATGAAACCTGAGAAAACACACATTAGTGCAAAGCTGTTTGTTCTTCTTTTCTTTCTCAGAACAGAAATGTGCACTTTTTTGTACTTCTTTTACCTACAGTTTTGTTTGTTTTTTGTTTTTGTTTTTACATATATCACATATATACAGATTTTATATATAACTAATATACTTATAAGAAAGCTTAAACTATTCAAGCTGCTTAATCAACCAAAATCAACAGAAAATTAAACGGCAACAATTTTAATAATCATTTTTGGAAAACAAAGAGGGTTCCTCAGGCATTTTTCAAGCTAACGTGCTAAACAATTATTGGTTCCAGCTTCTCCAATGTCCGAATGTGTAACTTTTTTTCTTCTTAATAATAATAAAATGAATACATGAGGATTTTTGACTCTTGGACAGATAAAACAGGAAATTTGAAGACTGATCACTTTGGCTCCCAGAAATTGTGACATTTTTCATAATTTTCTAACATTTCATTGACCCAGTAATTAGCATAATATTACTGACACATTGATTGATAGTGAAATTAATTGTTAGTTGTACTGATAGACCAGCGTTGTTTTTTTTAATGATGGTCAAACCTTGTATAGTTTAAAAAAGACCTTTCATGTGCATTTGCCTTTAATATGCGTGGTTACTATCTGCAGTAAACAGACTGACCAGAGAGGAGGTCCCCGTTGCTGTAGGCTTTATTCTGGCCCTCCTCACCGTTGGGCACGGCAGACACCTGCTTGGCAGAGGTGCAGCCCATCTCCTCCTCCTCAGCTGCTCTCCTCCTCACCCCTGAGCATTACAGGCACACCTGAGGAGGTGACAAAGTATGGTTACATGGGGTGAGGTCAGATAATTTGGGACATCAGGTAATCCATAAATATTAGCAGCTAGTCACTGAATATGCCACTGAGATGTCGCTATAAATGTGCTTTACATGAAACAGCATTTTTTTTATTGGTCTGAGGCAACTACTGTGTGCAGGGCAAAATGTCAAATGTCCCAGAACTTGCAAGGAAAGCCATGTTGCATGCTGATTATCTGATTACATATATAAAGTGGCATAAAAAAAAGAAAACACTCAAGTAAAATACAAGTACTCCAAATTTGTACTTAAGTAGTTGAGTAAATGTACTTCTCTACATTCCACCACTGCAGACAGGCCTCTTGATTAGTATTTTGTCTCTGGGGAAATCATCTGAGGAGCATCTGTCTTTACTAGAGACATCCAGTGGAGAGTGTGGTCCCTGTAATTATCATTACCAGCAGACCTCTTCAAGAAAAGGAAGTAAACTGGTCTGAATTCCCCTCAACTCCAGCTTGGGAATCACTTATTTCTCATAATCAATTAGTCATGAAGTGCCCCACCCTAGGATTAAAACAGGCGAGTGATATATTCATGAAAGAAAAAAAACATAGATAAACGGTCTGGTGTTTGGGAATCACGCACACGCCGGTCTGGGAAAACACCAATCAGAAGGTGCGCGCGGCGGCGCCAGCTGCACCGCAACAATGAGGCCTTTCAGGCTGTCAGGATGCCACTGTGCCAAGCCGCCGGGTCGTTTCTATCACTGAATGGGGGTTTTCAGAGGATTAAACTGTGGCCGCGCATAAGTGCTCGCATCTCCATCGTTATATCGGCTTGTAAAACCCGCAGCAATATGGCTCACATAACGGCGTGCTGGACCAAATCACTCGGTTGTGTTTTGCATGGAAAATGAGCACCGATTCACGTTATATCGCACAGCTGAGTCCAGCTGCAGAGTCGCATCACTATCCTCCTCACTGTACATTTATATGAAAAAAAAAAAAAAAAAAGCTGCAGTCCATTACCGATGCATCGCTGGGTTACCTCATACCATTTTTGGCGAGCAAATAAGAAAGAGATGTGAGAGGAAATGCATTTCCTTTAAGCTGCAAAATCATCTCATTTCACAACATCAGGGAGAGGTGATAGCGATCGTGGTTCCTTAAACAAATAATAACAAAAGAAGGTGCGAAAAGAGCAGCCATAACACGATCACAACGAGAGCATTTCACATATACGGGGTCAAACAAACAATACATAGTAACATAAACGTGCAGTGAATTACCTCTGTGGTTTGTCCATGATGGTTCCTCTGGTTTTAGTTCAGAGAGGCTTCACTCCAGACGGAGGAGCCAGACAGACCGCATCATCTGCACCTCTCGGCTCAATACAGGCATCAGCAGTGGAGCTGCAGTCAGTCCGTCTGCCAGCTGTCTGCCGGAGCTCATGGCCCGCTGCCCTTTTAAAGTCATAAAAAAAGCCAAAATGAAGAAGCGAGTCAAACAACAGCTAATGCAAATCTAGAAAATATATATTTTTCTTTCAGAGATTACTATTTTTCACCACGCAAACCACAAGAAATCCTCTCCATTTTTAAATTTCTGGAAGCATGCTACCTTTCAATGCGATGGGAATTTGACTACGAAGTTTCAACGACGCTGAAGTTAGCTTCCGATTGGTATCTTCCGATTTAGCACTTAAGGGGAAAATTAAGGGAAAAGTGACTTACATTCTTTAATGACCCATCGGCTCTTTGCGCCTCATTTTGTGAATCTAAGCATGTTAGACGTTTGAAGTAAAACCTCAACGCTGTCTAAAACCCACTTTCAGTTTTGCAAAACCTTCATTTTATCTTTGAAAATGCAAAAAAATGGGAGATTTCACTGCTTTTTTCCCCACATCTCAACCACATTAAACCAGGTCCAGATCAAAAACCACTACACTTAAGACTTGTCACATCTGGACCTAATTATCCCAGGAAGGTCGAATATTATTTAGAACACAGTTTAAGATATGTGGAACCTTTATTTTATATGTGAAAATGCAAAAACAAAAAAGGGAACATATCACTGCTTTTTTCACATTTAGACTACATTAATCAAGAGGCGAAAAGAGTGAAAAAACCATGCTATGAAATTTGTAATATCTTTCTAATATTTATGAAAATACAAAAAGGGAAATTTCACTGCGATTTCAAATCTCAACCACACCGGACCTGGTCCATATCAAAAACCACCACACTTAGACATAGATAACATAACATTAGATTATTCCAGATATGCTAAATATTATATAAATCACATCTTTAGATTTGTGAAACATTTGTTATATATAAAAAGAAAAAAAGAGAGCGATTTAACAGTTTATTTTTATATGTAGATCACATTTGGCCAGGTCTCTCTCCAGAACCACATTACTTAAACGTGTCATATCTGGTCAGGATTGTCCCAGAGGTACTAAAAGTTAATAAAAACATGGTTTCAGTTTTGTGAAGCCTTTTCTCTTCATGTCGAAATGCAATGTGGTCTAAATGTGAAACACACAGTAAGATCATCCTTTTATACGTGTTTACAAAAAAATTTAAGTTTCATAGATCTAAAGTTTTTTTTTAAATGGTCTTTAGCCTCCCTAGGATAATCTCGTCTAGATTTGGCAAATTTGTGCCAAATTGGTTTTTGAGAGAGACCTGGTCAAATGAGGTCTACATGTGAAATAAGCAGTGAAATCTCTCTTTTAATACATTTTCGTGAATAAAATAAAGATTTCACAAATATGAAAGTGGGTTTCGGTGGTGAGGCACAGTGGGAGGCACATAAAGCCGAGGATAAGTCGTTAAAAAAAATCTAAAATACTTTCCCCTTAACTCTCCACTTAATTGCTGATTCGAAAGCTAACTTCAGCGTCGTGAAGTTTTTTTATCAGTTGCCACTCGGATCTAATTCAGCGGCGCACCAGGAACTTCCGCTCAGCGCGTTCCCTCTGCATCATCAAAGTTGACGGCAAAAAAAACATACAAAGTTTTTAAAGTTCACTGTCTCTGACAAAAACCGACAGCCGACGCCGCCGATTGCTGACCTCCACCAGTATGACCTCACTGACGATGATCGCTCGCGTGTCGGACGGACTGCCGCTGGCCGCGTCCATAGAGGAGGATGAGCAGGTATGAATGACGGCTAGCGTCACTGCAGCTGCGCACCAAAGCCCATTCAAAAAATGTCACATTTAACGACTGCTAGCTTATCCGCCAAGGTGTAGACCTCCGGGAAAAAAAAAACACAACAACAAGAATAAAGACTTAACTTTGATGCTTGGTAGAATATTAGGAAATTAACGAGTTAATCTACGAATCAGCGGTTTAGATGAATAAGAGTGTAACTTCAATTTTAAATGTTAACATCAGTTTGCAGTGACGCACGTAGCTAACGTTACATTTCTTGTTGTCCATCACTGTACACATTATTTTCCTGGAAATAAATGTGGGAATAAAAATACATTATTTAATGTGTATTGAGGTTTTACACTAAATTTTAGCTTGTTCAAACTATAAGCATGGTTTTCCATTAAAGGAACAGTGTGTAACTATTTGTTTTATTTTTTGTAGTTTGACTATTTATTATACCATGGAATTGGCTTGATTTCTTTTAAAAACATAAGAGGGTGACGAGCAGCTTAACAGGAAATTACCCCAGAATTAGCAAGAAATTAGTAAAAAGTTAAATATATATATATTAGAATATCAAATAATCCATCACAACTAATTTTCCGACCATTTCCTTGTCACCTTTTACTTTGTTTCTTGCGATTTCTTGCCAAGTTGCTCGTAATGTTTTTAACAGTAATAAGCTAATTTTCTCAGGTTTCCAGGGTTACGATGACTGTGAAAAGTGTCAGAATGCAGCACAAGGGAACTGACGTAGATCCGGTTATTAGGGGGTAAAAATATGCATTAATAATCTGCTGCAATAAAACTTTCCTCTTTAATTAAAAAAAAAATAAAAAAATAAGCCTTTAAGGTGAAGTGTTTAAGATTAAATGGGATTTAGTAGCATTTAAGTGACTAGCAGTGACAACTGCATGTCGAAACCAGATGCAACTGTTCATTGTTCAGGTTTTTACAGAAAGCTGAATTACTTAGTTTTGACTACAAACTGTGTCATTTTTCAGTCAGGAAGAGACCTTCAGCAGTACCAGAGCCAAGCCAAGCAGCTGTTTCGTAAACTGAATGCTCAAAGCCCTGAGCGCTGCACGCTGGAGGCTGGAGACATGAACTTCCAGTATGTTTCCACAAGCACCAGACACTTTAGCTCATTTAAAGTGTATTCTTAAAAGGAAATCCATGTTCCCTTTGTCATGTGGTACAGTTAGGGACTCCTTAAAGCTACATAAAGAATTTTTAAGAAGTTTGCTTTTTGTTTTGTTGATTAGTCCCTCTGTGCTGTTTGATTGTTGCATTGGCTAAATACCGACATTTATTGCAAATATGGTTATTTATGTTGAAGGGAGGGTGATTTATTTTCCCCCAGTCACCCAGGGACACACACACACACAAAGTCACACCCTAGCCACACTTTCCTCTGATAAATAAAGCACAGTTCCTTTGTTTAGATACATTTTTACCAGGCATTAAATTCATTGTAAATAACCACTGACTTGGACTGAAGTTGTATTTTTTGTTTTCAGCTATTTAATAGCACAGGGCATATGCTACCTGTTCCTCTGCGGGGCTTCATTTCCCAAAAAGATGGCTTTTGCATACCTCGAAGACCTCCACAGTGAGTTCTATGACCAGTATGGACGGAGAGTAGCCGTGGTAACGAGGCCGTACTCTTTCATCGAGTTTGGTAAGACCATTTGTGATCTGGTTCACCTTCTGCAGAAAAAAAGAAAATCCTCGCCTAAGCTTATGTTGTGCGTGCGTTTTTTCCCCAGACACATACATCCAGAAAACAAAGAAGTCGTACATTGACAGCAGGGCCAGGAGGAACTTAGGCAGTATTAACACCGAGCTACAGGACGTCCAGAGAATTATGGTGGCAAATATTGAGGAAGTCCTGCAAAGAGGAGAATCTCTCTCTGGTACGTACAGTATTAAAACACCAGCTCTGGCTCAGGGTGCAAAACAAAAGCGACAAAATATCAAGAGAATCTAAATCAATAATAACCTTGCTGTTACGACTGTCTTTGTGAAAATTTAATTAACTGTATGTGTCAAAGGTGTTCATTGGACAATTTTGTGGGCAGTTTGTTTTAGTCAGTGCGGTTTAACAACTCGATGTAACACACATTTATTGTTTTAGAGTCCAGCTCTCGTCATCTTGTTACTTTTATTCAGCTCTAGACACAAAAGCCAGCAACCTGTCCAGCCTGTCGAAGAAGTACCGCAGCGACGCCAAATACCTCAACACCCGCTCCACATACGCCAAGGTGGCCGCTGTGTCCGTGTTCTTCCTCACGCTCATCATCTATGTGCGTTTCTGGTGGCTCTGAATGACTCTCAGACAAGGACTCTGACATAAGGGAGAGGGTGAAGAAGCGTTTAAAGTGATCCTGTTACATTTCTGTTCTTCACCAGGGTGCCTTAAAGGGGAATATTTAGTTTTTTCCTATTGAAGGTCGAAATTCTCTCTGTGCTTACGTCATGTATACAGTATGAACTGAGCCGCTGCTCTGTGATGGGACTTCTTTGTATGGAAATGGTGAGTTTAAGTACCTTTGTTTACGGGAATATTAAGAGCAGGGTCTTAATAAATGAATTCTAACCTGGTTTGGGGGTTTCAGTCTCAGCATTAAGGAAACACTATGTATGAATACGCAGGTTTTGTGAAAAGTCTTAATACTGTGATAAAAGAATGTTTATTGTTCTCAAAGTTTACATTGTAACAAAGTCTTATTGAAAATATTAAATATTTATCAAATTGTAGTTTTTGTTTTGCAGTTGCATTTCTGACATGTTATGTTAAAGGTATAATACGCAGGATTTTCTGTAAACTATGTCTATGCCCCATCTTCAGGGTCTACGTCCTGACCACAGCAGCCGCAGGTTCGATTCCTCAGTCCTGTGCTTTATGTCATCCTCCCTCTCTCTCCCTTTAGCTTTCCTATTTCCAATAAAGGCAAAAGCCCTGCAAAAAATCATTAAAAAACTATGTATATGGGGCGACCTGTACCTCACCTGACTAAGGCCTCTGCAGCTGCACGAGTTCGATTCCTACCTGTGGCCCTTTGCTGTGTGTCATCCTCTCACCTTCTGATTTTGTCACAGCTTTCCTTTTACACTCATACAAAAACAATCCCCAACCAGAGGCTCAGAACCAAAGAGTGTACATAAAGATGGACAACACATCTCCACTTAGTCCCACTGTGCAAAAATGAAGCCAAAATATCTCAGAAGGAGCTTCTGCCATCTAAGAATTATGACCTCAAATGGAAACAGAGTCAGCGTTGTAGGAATCTCCGCAATATCGAGATCCTGCAAACACTCGTCCAACCAATCATGAACGACGGCAGTGAAGGGGAGCAAACCGACTGGCACACACAGCTGTCAATCATGACATTACGCCCCCTTTTTATTGCATCAAATAACTAATTAAAACCAAACTAATAAAAAAAAAAAAACAAGCACTCGTACAAACACCAGGCTGCCTAACATGACAAAACACATCTTTCGGTAAATTCACCTGACATGTTCATTGGGTTTTCAGTGTAACCCATGTCTGATTACATGGAGGGGTTAATGATCTACACTACAGCCAGCCACCAGGGAACAACCACGAAGTTTTGGCTTCACTTTTCGGGAACTTGCGTATCATCCATCTTTATAAATAGTCTGTTACCAGGACTTTATAAAAAAGTAGCCATGAAGTAGGTGGTAGTACAAACAGTAACCGAAAACTCCTGCACAGTATACCTTTAACTATGTTATCAGACATTAAAAGCCCCCGCTGATATCCGAACATGCAAACCAGCATTTCCACGCTCACATACAGACCGTGTTTAGCCAGCTAATGTTTACCCGAAGAATTTAAACAAGAACAAACAACGTCGGGGCACAGGAAATAGAATAGGACACAAACTCCGGAAGTTGTTCTGTGCATCCAGAGAGATGCCGGCAAGCGTTGGGAGTGCTGCTGAGGAGCGTGAGATATTGTCGGGCGGGAATGCAGTTTCAGATGAACCCAAATATTTTGGATGGTTAATCGTCAATAGATCATATTTTAGTTGGAATTTTTGACGAAATAGAAAGGGAGGTGCTCTATGAAGAGTGCAAAAGCCTGGAAATCAGTCCTTCCTGTCCTGGCTCAGATGAAACTTAAGTTAATGTTTTTTCGGGGAGGTGAAAGCACAAACTGTTGCCTCCTGGGTTGCAGAGTTATTCACGTCACAGTTACAAGAACAGATCTGCCTCTTTCCTCTCCTCCAGGGTGACACATGGATGTTCGACGACAGCATTACGCCGTCAGATCAAAGTCGTCCCTCTGCAAAAGAAACACAGCGGTCGTATAACATCAGCTTTATGCTTTAGTCCGGAAAAACGATCTGTGGTACTTGAGTCCGATTCAAACACAAGATGGTCATTTTCATTGAAACAAAGCGATTACAGCAGATATGTGATCACGGTCTGAAAACTCACCTCATCATTAAAATTCATGACATGCTGCTTGATCTTGGAAGAGTCCACCCAGGTGACAAAATCTTCCATATTTCTGAAAAAAAAGTCGCAGTAAGAGTGTCAATGGTCGTGCATATATGGACACGAATACCCTGTTTATTAGGTTTATCAGGGTAATATTTGGGATTTTATGCTTACACGAGCACAGAGAAATTGCTCTAATTATTTTCCCCTTGCACAACAGTTTTCCAGCTGGCATATTTGGGATTCTCATAAAAAGAATATTGTGTTTAAGTGCTCAAACCAGGGTTCATGCAGCTTAAGGAAAGTTAGATTTAAGACTTTCTTAACGCCATTCGAAATGCAGTTATAAACTAATTAATTAATTAAATTAAACGGCAGTTACTTTGGGTTAGAGACAATTGCCCAAATGTTTACCTTAACATCAAACATGATTTTTTTGGGTCAAGTTAAAAAGTTAGATGATCTGCATCAAAAACTGAACATTTTTTAAAAAACTTTCTAGAGTGCAAAACGTGGAAAACAACGAACATATTAAATTCTCATACAAGTTACCCTTCTTTAAAAAAGCTTGTTTGTTTGACGGGACGGTATAAATGTACGAGTGTTGGTGGTTCCTCTGTCTAAATCTGTGTGACATTAAATTTGGTAAATTATTTTAAACAAATACAATACCAATTTTGAGATTTTACAATGCGACATCAGAGAAAACAAAAATGAATCTTAATATCATACTTCCAATGTCTTTGCATTTTAAAACTTGAAAGATCGATTGAAGACATTTTGATACCAATTAAGGCCTTATTTATAGATTAATAAATTTAATGCCTTTTTAAGACTTTAAACACATAAATGGGATACTCCAAAAACCTGACCATAAATGGGTTGTAATTATTTAATCATTTGAGACAGTTTTTCACATAACTGATCATTTCCTTTTCTGCAGAAAAAAATTGTTTATGCGAACAATTATTTTCTGCATAAAGCCGTTCAAGAGAAATTCAGAGAAGATGATGCAAAAAATGGACACTGACCTTGTGACGAGAAATGCCGGGTCTGTGACGATTTCTGGGCCAACACGCACATCTGAGACTGAGTCAAGGTCAAATACCGCAAGAAAATTTCTACCCCTGGACGTACTGCAAACAAAACTTAACAATATCTCAAAGGAAATTCAAAACTAAAAACTTCACTCCCCCCCAAAAACAAACGTGTGCAGCCCCGCAGTAATGAGGGATACGTCCCTGTTCGATGAAGGTGATGGCTGTCCTCAGGTTCTGAGCCATACGGAGGTTCAGCATGATGCTGGGCAGCCTCCTCCTGCAGGAGTCACACAGATGAGCTGAATGACAGACACTAGTGATACATGATCACGTCCGAGGTCTCAATTCGAGAGTAACAGTTGAATTACCTGCAGAACGAAGAAGCTGTGACTTTCTCTGTGAGGGACAGATTCTGTTTGGTGGGCAAGAGACCGATACTGTACCTTATGTGAAGAAACAATAAAACGATCAGTGCGATGTTTTAAAAGATCAACAGAGTGTCCAGAGAATCATAAAAAAACACCATTGTGTGTCAGTGCAGGAGTCTGCATCATAAAGCCAGCTCAGCGTGGCTGTCTTTAGGCGACCTGGTTTCACTGAGCCGAACATTGGCGATCCAGGATAAGTCGGGATCATGAAGCTGGTTGTAAACTGGATCTTTTAACTTTGTATGTTAACGTGTCCAGATATATGAAATATTCTAGGAGATGGAAAGATAATACCTGACTGAGAATCTGGTTTAACCCTAAAAAGAACAATTCAATAAGGTGAAATGAATGTTAGCATGTTGAGCTAGCCAGGTTAACAGTGAGCCATCTCTGTCATCCAGGAAAACCCAACGTGAAGGGACAGTTCACACCAGAGTCAAAAACACATTTTATTTTCCTCTTATCTGTAGTGCTGTTTATCTGTCTAGATTGCTTTTGCGTGAGTTGCTGAGTGTTGAAGATATTGGCCGTAGAGACGCCTGCCTTCTCTCTGATATAAGGGAACTGGATGGCATTTGGCTTGCGGTGAGCAAAGCACCAAAAAAAACAAACAAACAAAAAACATTTCAAAAACTCAACAGTGATGTCTCTTTGCAGAAATCATGACCTGGTTACTCAAAGTAATCCACAGACCTTGCTGTGAGCAGTTTCATGTTGGAACTATTTTCTTTCAACCGAACTTCTACCGCCAAGCACCTCTGAGCTGGCTAACGTTACAGGAGGCCGTCTTATTGTTTACGTCTTACGCTGTCACGAGCAGCAGCCTCTCGTCCAGCGGTATATGCACACTCCCTTCTGTGCAGTGATACTGTTTGAGGGCGTAGTTCGGTAGAAAGAAAATAGATCGGACATGAAACTACTCACAACAAGGTCTGTGGATTATCTTGAGTTACAGGGTCATGATTTCTGGAAAGAGACATTGCTGTTGGGTTTTTCAAGATTATTTTTTGGCGCTTTGAGCACCACAAGCTGAGTGCCATCTAGCTCCATTATACTGGAGAGAAGGCAGACCTCTCTGTGGCTTATACTTAACACTTTGCAACTCACACCAAAACAATCTAAATTAATAAATAGCACCACAGGTAAGATGTAAAATATGCTTTTCTGATTTTTGGGGGGAACCATCACTTTAAGCCCAAAGGAGGGCGGATAATCCACTTCTCTCGCTCTGTGACACAGGTGTTGACAGAAAGTTATTTGACAGATGACTCCGTCAAAGCAAACAACTCACAGTTTTTCCAGCAGTCGATGTGTGCTCTGAGCCCTGAAGCCATCTTTCTCATCCAGGTCTCGGATTTTCTGAGCGAGATCTCTGATGTTACGACTCAGCTTGTTGTACCTGACACACAGGAGAAAGAGACACCATCACTATTACACTACTATAACAATGAATTTGGTTTTTAATGTCCATACTATGAAGTGGTCAGCTGCTACCCTTCAAAACAAGGACAATTTGAAAATACAATATTTAAAGGACTAGTTGACTCAAATTATAAATTAGAATAAAGGTTTAAAAATTCTGACACACGCAGTTCATAACGGTCTCTAGCTTTTCTAAGCTCTGATTCAAGTACTTGACAGTGTCATGTCGTGTTACATTAGCTATAATGTAAGACATTAAAAAAAAAAATTGTGTTTTGAGTTTAAACCTATTTCAGAGGTCAACTTTTGACTGAAATGAATGCTTCACCTCCCAAATGACCGTTTGAATATCAGTTGTTTAGCCCATGTCACGCTGAATACACGAAGAAGACGCTTTTCTCACATTCCTCCTCGGTGAACAAAGATCCAAAAAAAGGCAAAGATTTTTGATGAATTTATTGGGGAACAACAGCAAAACTAGAACAAAGCAACTGTTTACAAAATCTCACACAACTCATGCAGTATAATCCAGGTCACACTTATCCTGACGTATGCTCAGTACTTGCCAAACAAACAGCCCTTAAACTATCTAAACTCTATTCAATATCTGGATCCACTGACAAAAACATCTATTTTACCTCCCTAAACACAGGAGCTGCTGGTCTGCCACTACCCCCATCAGTCTGTTAGTTTGTGTTATTGTGTGACTTTGGTGTTTTAAAAAGGTTAGCGCAGATTCACCAAAGTCACACAATTACATAACTGATCAAAGCAGTTGTAGGCAAACAGCTCTTGTGTTCAGTGAATGGAGTCTGGCTTTGAAGAGAGAAAAGACAAGTTTCACTTACAGTTCAGCCCCCTTCAGAGTGGGCTGGCTGTCTGGGAAGTACTGAGCACAGAGCTGGAAAAACGAGACTTGCATTATACTGAACGAGTTGTGTGAGATTTTGTAAACAGATTTTTGACATAGTTTTGCTGTTGTGAAATACTCTGACTCCAGCTCATCGAGACTTTCCTCAGTTGCTGGATTTTATGTTCACCGAGGAGGCACGCGAGAGAAGTTTTCCTCATAAATTCAACGTGATAATAGGTGAGTCATTTCTGTCTTTATTTGGATCCCCATTAGCACCATTATAAGCCCTGGCTGTTCTTCCTGAGATGCACACATATACATTAAAACACACTTACAACAATACCACAGACACACACAACAGGCAAAACAACTCATCTTGTGGGTTTGACATTGAATATGGAAAAGAAACAAAATTGTCTTCCTTTTAACAAAAATTAGGCTAAACACAGAATCACATTTACAAAGACTTCATGGCAGACTTGACTTTGCTCTTCATACATACAATTATTAATAAACATGAATCAACATCTGACTGACCCTGAATCCTATTTAAACCATCCTGTACTTTCACCCATTTAATTAAATACGATATTAAATAAAGACCATATCTCATTATCCTCAAGGGGGGGATCTACTTTAACCCAGATATATATTCATGTCTTACAACATATGAATAATACTAACAAACACAGCTCTCTTGTAGTTGCTAAAAACTTTTGGAGGTAATATTTTAACAAAATTTAGAAACAATTAATTTGACATTAAAAAAAAAGCTCTTTTTTGCGGGTTTCAGTATGCCTTTAAAAGAGCGCTTCATTTCACTGTTCATTTTTGGGTTTGATGTTTTACTGACTGTATTGTGACTTGATCACAAATGGTCGTGTTGGCGGTATTTTGTTCCCTTACGCTCAAAATACGAACGTTTAGCCCGTTTTTAACGTAAGGTGGCTAAATTATCGCGGCAAACACTATAAAATAAACAAAACAGAAGAGTTAGGTTTACTGGCAGCAGCCAACACTGAACACAGACGCGGTTTGATGCTCACTTGGTGTAGTCCTCCCTCTTTTCGATGCGATATTTCCGCAACACTTTGACCTCGTGCAGGTTGTTGTCCACCTCCCAGTTGATGAAGTCCACCTTCTTCAACAACTTCTCTTCGTGGTGCTTTAATTTACGAACCATTTTTCCACCTTTCGCTGGCTGAACACAATATATTTACAAAACGGCTTCAACCCATGCAGCACGAAGAAGAAACGGGAAACACGTGCGTAGTTTTTCTTCTTCGGGGACCATTTAAAGTCGAGTGTGAAGTGAACGCGGGTTACAGCGCCACCCACCGCGAACAACGAAAACAAAAACGCTTTGTGCTCACAGTGGGGTTTTCTTTTTAAATTCATTAAAATATACATTTAGAAAATCATATGAGCTTCTTTCTTTTTTAGATTTTATTGAGAAAATGCGTCACACAAAATATGGTGGATATGACAACCAAAAGTAGACATTAATTTTATTACTTTTCATATAAATATGAAGAAAAATGTTCACCGTGAACAAAATAAAATAAAATAAAATAAAATAAAATAAAATAAAATAAAATAAAATAAAATAAAATAAAATAAAATAAAATAAAATAAAATAAAACAAAATAAAATAAAATAAAATAAAATAAAATGCACGTTACTTGTGGTAAATATCAACAAATAAAAAGGAGATATACATATACATGTAGACTATATATTCCTATATAGGCCTACATATGGGAAAAAGGAGGAAGGATAATGTTATGAATTTAGTCTTTAGAGCTTTTATGTGTTTTGCAGCATTGCCAGGGTTTCTGGTTTAATTTAGTAGGCCTATAAATAATTTGTTTTGAATTTGAATTTTAATATACTTAATTTTGACCATTTAAAAAAAATATTAAGATAATATAGATATGTAGGCCTACATGTAAAATAAACTAATAACCAAATAAATAACCAAAAGTGAACATAAAAGATTTTCAATAAGAAAAATAAATTTACATGTCATATCAAAAAAGGAGTAACAAGACATAAACTGCTTGTCTAGTCCTACCCCTGTTCTAATTTAATCGGTATAACCTAAATGTATTTATACCAACTTATTTTAGCCTACAACAAAAATGTATCGCTAAGACAAGTCATAAAAAAATTGATATTAAAGAGAACATATTAAGTCGTTTTTCAATTATTAATTAAGATGCCATACTGTTGGAATTAGACAATAAAAGGTTGGAAGTAGCAAGCCTACCCATCTAGATATTTAGATGTGATACTGAATGGCCTGCAGTCAGAAAACATGCTCACAACATCTATGAGGATGTTGTGAGCATGTTTTCTTAATTGTCTTAAATTCTGGCAAATTTGAGAGGAATGTGGTGAGAGGCTGGGTTGGTGAACAACAAAATTATCATTATTATCAATCATATCATACTATCATCAATATTTTTGGTTGGCTATAGGCTGAGATTTTTTAATTTTTCGTGTATATTTTTAATAGAAGTTCAAAAGTACTTCTGGTTTATATAGTTAAAAAGCGATCAGGCCATTTATAATAGGCCTAACTTATTTTCTCCAGCAGGAGTCACCAAACGTTTGGTGGTCAGTCTGCTACATGTGGATTTGTTCATTCAGTGTAGAGAGGGAGAGACTGCGTCCCGTCTGTGTACTCAAGATAACATTTTCCAACTCCAGCAGCTGTCAGAGAGCAGTCCATACTGTCTGCCATGTTTCACTATAAGAAGCGGTCGGATTAACTTTTAGAGCTGTATAATAAATGTATGGAGGAGCAGAAAGGAGAGGACCGTCCAGCGAGTGTCCGGACACTTTCATCCACGTCCTCAGCTGAGATCCAGTCCGACAGGTAACTGTGTGACTCTGTAAGTGCATGATGGGGAGTTTGAGAGGGGGGATCTGTGAGAGTCTACGGGGAAAAGTATGAAAAAGCTCGTTAACTTTCCCTGGCTGCAGATATTTCTGTTAAGCTATAGGTTTGATAGTCGGTTTCTCCTACTACCTCTTTTTCCGCTCAAGTCTGGGACCCCTTCAGGGACAGTGTAAGTAAATGTAACTTTATTGTCAGCAGCAGAAGTTAAATCAGGAGAGCCTTTAACCCTTTGAAACCTGGATCAGCATCACTTTTACGGGCAGATTGTATTGCTTTTTTTTTTCCATACACGAGGGATAAAATGTAACGATCAATTTTGCAAGAAGTGTTCCATAAAGCTAGTGAAAATGGCGAAAAAAATAATATTGGGACAGAGCACATATTTTAGACACTTTGCCAGGTCATTTCCTTGATTTTCTTTTTTTCTTTCTTTTTAACCTTATTCCCATGCCCCCCCTCAGTAATTTAAAATAAATTATTTTATTTTAATTCAATTTTTTTTTTGTCATTTCTTCTGAAGTTGTTCTTTGCCTTTCCCCCCATTTTTTTAAAGAAATAAATCCAATTTGCTCAGGTTTTCAATGGCTGAACTGGATATGAGGGCTGATTCATCCATTCACTCCTTCCCACTTGCTTCTCTCAACGGATCCACATCCTGATACTGTTGTGAGGTTCAATATTTGTTCAAGTGAACTCCCATTAAAACAAATGATTAAATGTCTCCCTTAATCAGCTCTGATTTCTCCACAGGTCTACGTCACTAGCTGTGGCCCCTCAGGTGAAAGACTTTTTAAACATCATTCATTCTTAGCAAATGCCCAAAATCGAAGCACTTAACTTTAGACCCTGGGTCTTCAAAAGGGGCTCTGTGACAACATTAATGATAATAGGCTACTGTATGGTTACTATCAGTTAGCTATAGAGAAAAACAGTTTTTGTACCAGGCTGTAAATGTGTATTTCTGATGTTAAGTTGGGCGTTTTCATATGGGGGTCTGTGGGGATAAACTGTCTATGAGCCAGCCTCAAGTGGCCACTGGATGAACTGCAGTCTTTGGTACTTAAGCATTGGATTCATTTCTCAGCCTTGGAGGTTGCTACTTGGCTTTTTCCTACGAGTCCTTGTGTGATCATGTGAGCTACTGTCAAAAGTGCAGAGAGTGAGGCTAATGCACCGAGCCATGTTACCATGGCTGCTGTGTAAGCAGCTACAGGCAAGAGCAAACTAGAGAAAAGCCAAAAATATTCAAAGAATTATCATAAATGCAACTCATATTTTATAGAGTAGGGGTTCCCTAGTGGGCCTCTGTTTGAGCTAAGTGGCTCTTGGCCTGAAAAACACTGAAGACCCCTGGTTTAGACCTACAATATCTTTGCAGCTTGACCTGTTTCTCTTATGTTACATTATCCTGCTTGCTGAATTATCAGACTGAGATCTTGTCTCAAATGTCCCAAAGGAGAAGCAGACCTTGTGGGACGCCCCCACCCTCAGCAGGGCTACAGGCACCGCTCTCTTTGACCTGAGACCACCACAAATATTTTATCTGTGATGCAGCTTCTGGAAAAGGAAGTGTACTCGTCTGTGAAGATGTTGTGACAGATGGAGTCTCATTTGCGATGACACTACATCAGACGGATGTTTGTGGCTTTGAGTTGTGTCTGTTTACTCATAGATCTACAGTTCAGTCAGTTTTATTCTGACGGGTTTACATGAAATACTCACCATAATTAGTTAGTAGGCGGCCAAATCTTCTGTGCCATCAAACTCTGATCAGACAGTGAAAAAAGGTTTATTTTCCAAAACTCAAAAAACGCAGTTAAACATAAATGAGGGAGCAAACACACATGGGTTGTGACTCTGACAGACACAAATACAATAACTGAACTGGAGTCAAATTAAACAATATCCATCTTGATAAGGATAAATAATGTTCTCAGTTAATCTGATCATGCACAGAAAGAACTAAAGAGAAAGAAACTTTACCAGCACTGCCATCCCATGCAATGATCAAATAAAAGAGTGAGAGAAAGGGTGTGCAGGGTTTAAAAAGGGAGTTAACAGGTGAGCTCAATCAGGATAATAAGGAGTAAACAAAGAGTGAAACGAACCAGACGGTGCTGAGGAAAGGGGAGGAAATGAAGTGTGGAAATAAAGAAAATAAGGACTCTTTGCCACACTTGTGGTGCAGGAGAAAATATTGGTTTCAGATAGGGCTGTACCAAATAGTTCAAAGCTTTATTCATAATGCTGACATGCAAATTCTGCTGCACAGTTATTTTTTTTCTTTCTTCACATTTTCTAAGTATGTGTAACCCTGGTATTTCTGCGCAGCTACAGTTGAAAATAATGCTACACTAGAATGAGCTACCCTGAATGTTTTCTCAGAAGCCCTGAATCCTTTAGGTTTTTACCTTCAACCTTGTGTCAGTAAAATAATAACATATGGCCATGTTGTTTATGCTTGTATGCTCTTTAAATCTTGTATAAATTAGTGAATGTTCTTCTGTTGCTACTAATATTGAGTTCAGAGTATGAAGACTGTTTGGTATTGTTGGGGATCCTTGATTTGCAGTTGAAGCAGCCTCAATTATTACTGCATCGATTCAAATGGAGCAGATTTTTCAGCTAAACATTCATTCCTTAGCTCGCAGTAGTCAGAAGTATTGATTTTGGGTTGTCCGACCATCCGTCCATCTGTCCGTGTGTCTCATTCTTATTGTGATATCTCAAGAATGCTTTGAGGGAATTTCTTCAAATTTGGCACAAACATTCGCCTGGACTAAACTGAGAACAGCAGAGATTTTGGTGTTTAAAAATCGAGCTCACTGTGATTTGCATGAGTCTAATTCTCGTAAACATGATATCTCCAGAATATCTTGAGCACTGGAACTGATAAGAAATTGGTGGTCAATGGTCAAGGTCACTTTGACGTTACAAAATATGTTTCTGGCCATCATTCAAGGATCAAACCGCTTTTTCTTGGCAACTATCTTCTTTTTACCAAATTATGTTCAGTTTTTTTGATATTCTATTACCACAAATGTTAGAAAAATAGTGCATACAGCTACTGTAGCCTCCTGTGTTTGGGCTGAGCCCCACATGTTCACAGCGTCCGGCTTGATCCTGACACAGAACCTGGTCTAACTAAGTTTGTGTGCAGTGTTTGATGGTGACAGGACTGTTCGAAGACAAGGGATAACTGTATTTAAGGGTCAGGGGTCAGTTGACTGAAATTAGTGTTGACAGCAATGCTTAGGGGGACTCATGGTGGATTATAAACTAATAGCTTGTAGGGGCAGATGGTGTATTATTACTGTGTTGTCTTGGCACTCCGTGTGTGATCTGTTGAAGTGTTTGAAGAAATACTCAGACAGTTTACTTAACTCAAAGTAGCAATGTAAAAGTACAGAAGTATTAGTGACTACAGCTGTAAAATAAATGAAGTGGAGCAAAACATAGAATATTTCCTCCTGAAATGTAGTGGAATAGAAGTGTAAAGTAGCAGAAAATAAAAATTCTCTAGTACATGTAAACTGTTTTTAAACACAATGATTGAGTAAATGTACTTTCTACCAGCTTGCTATGGTGAACAGCTTGAGCTGACGTGACCCGTTTTACTGATGCAGATAGCAGATTGTGTGATGTAGCATGTTTGCATCCTGACATCTACAAAATTATAAACTTAGGAATTTTTAAAATTGTATTACACCATCTAGACTCTATTACTGTTCATCTGCAGGTAAATTAATGCATCCAGTATCTCTGGAAACTTCGAAATCTCCACGAAACCTTGCAATAAAGGTCTTTTGGTTGTGAAGGATGAGACACACGAGAAGAATTCTGTTCATTAAGAGGTTAAACAGTCAGCGTTCTTGAAGCTGTCTGAAGTCGGTTTTGTGCAGATCTTTGCATTGCTTGCAACTAAAAAATGAAAGTCGTTAGTGTTCTAAAGATGTTCTTCGAGAGAGTGAGAGGAGAGCTTGTTGGGGAACACACTCACTTATTGACACACACTAACAGAGAAGGATTGTGCAGCCGGGCCCCGCTGCAAAGCAGAGCTGCTACATAAGGAGGTCAGTGTGTTGAACACACCACGCCTCTTGTGCTGTCAACTCTTCTTTGGGCTTCGTGGCTTGTCGTACATCCTGTTTACTAAAGCAGTATATATAGGCTTTCATAGTTGAAAATATGCAACTATTTTATGGCACGGCTCAGTGGACTTTGTCTCTCAACTTCACAGTAGTGAAAATAAATTTACAAATTCTCTTTTTTTTGTGAAATGTACTACTTTGTGTGCTTAAAATAAAACACTGACGTGCGTTAACTGTGGTGAGATAAAAACTGTATTGTTGTCAGTCAGGTCCGGGTACACAATTGTCTGAAGGTGGGAGTGATACAGAGGTGGTTGCGGTCGCAGGGCCTAGTTAATAACTAATGCAAACAATCCATCTGTGCCAATCGCACTGTTCAGTTTTACCTGTTTTGAAGGTCCCTCATTTCCTCCCCCGCTCAGAGGTGTGGTTTGCCTCTCATATTTTGCCTTCTGTACACAGGAATTTCTTTTAGATTTGGCTGCATTTGGATGAGGTGAGGAACAGGAAGTGGCTGCTCAGAGAACAGATGCCTCAGTAAGGATAAGTAAAGTAAAATAGTAAAGAATGTCCACGTCAAGCCTCCAGGACACCGTAGTTAAAAGACAATTAATAATTACCCAAACACTCGACAGTGTGCTTTATTGAGGGCTAATAGATGAGATACAAACAGTGTCAGTAAAAGTGATATCAGACATGTAGACTACTAAAGTCATGACATCTTATGGCATTGTAAGTGATTGTGCGCTCATTTTGGTTGTGGATGGGGGCAGCAGCGAAACATAATTAAGCCATGTAAAAAAAGACCTCCTAAAAAAATAAACTTAAGTTTATGTGTACATGACTTTTAGAATATTTTTAAAGCTTTGCCTTTGCCAGCAAACACACAAAAAAAAGCAGCTGGGAGGTTTTTATGTAGCGTAATAATGCAAAAACCTACGTCAGGTCTCATGGAACAACAGTTTTAGAAGAGTTTGGAAACTAACAAACAAACTTTGAATGTTTAGATTTGAATATATAAGGAACATGAATATTATTAGTCATGTGTGTTAGGGTTGGGGGTTTTTTGACAAGTTTTTCCAGAGGGATATTATATGCTGTAGAGCCCTCTGAGGCAAATTGTGATTTGTGATAATGGGCTTGATAAATCAAATTGAATTGAATTGAATTATTGAGCAGAGACAGGGAATGTAATATAACAGAAACAGTGAGCACTTTGTTTTTGCTGGTGGAGGACAGACTTGCACACTCAGTATAGAGAAGATGACAGCTGTTTTTAACGTTGAGATGACTGCTAAATACATGTTACCCACTGTCCCCATTAGTCTTATTTATGGTCTGATGTTTTATGTGCTCCAGGACTGCAGGCCGGTCACAGGGACGCACCACTCTGCCTCAGGCTGGACTTTCTGTTTTACTACCCTTTAACTACTGACCACAAGACACGAGATGTTTAGTCTCACCCTGGTTATACAAGTACAGTCGTGTAATACTTTCGTTGAGAGGCTTCATTAAAGAAAATCTTTTTTTTTTTTTTTTTTTAATTTAGTAGTAGTAGCAGTTTGCAGTCCATTAGTGCAGCTGGTAGGTTCACCAGGTGGTGAAGCAGCCTGTCAGGAGGCTCTCTGTGGTTCTCTGGTACAAGTTCCTGAGGATTTTGGGCCAAACTTCTTCAGGTGCCTGAAACTATTCAGACACTGTTGGACCTTTTTAACAAAAGACGGGGGCAGGTAGGCCATGTCAGGTCCTTGTCATGAATAGGGCCAAAGTGAAGGCCTTCTCAGGTCACAGAGAAGCAAAATAACTACAGAGAGACAAAATGACCTCGAAGAGAAAAGTATGATCTCAAAGAGAGACAAAGTGACTACAAAATAACAAAAAGTGACTTAAAAGAAACATCAATGACCAAAAAAGACACAAAACCACCTCAAAGACACTCAAAAACACAAAATAGCATAATGGCTCAAGGAGAAGCAAAAGCACTCCAAAGCCTGTGTCAAGCTTCTGTGCAGGAGAAATTTCGGGCCCTTTTGTACCCAGACTTATACCTGCAGGTATTTGAATTTGTCCATAGTCTCCTGCACTGGGCCATTGGTGGTGACTGAGGGGTGAGTGCCCCCCCTTTCTCCTAAACCACAATTACTTATTTGGACTTTTTGGGGACGTTCAGGCAAAAAGGTGGCACCAGTGTTCCTAAGCAGTGACTGACTGAATCTAATTTGAACTCACTCATTCAATCTGTCTCTGTTTCTTTCTGTCCATCCCAAAGACTTCTCGGTTGTCTGCTGACTTGGGCACAAAGTCCTCCGGAATGTCATTTGTGTCCTCGCCGCAGTCTTCCAGGCTGAAGTATCTGTCTCTGGGCGTGCTGGTGGTACAGACCACCTCGCTGGTGCTCACAATGCGCTACTCCCGTACCCTTAAGGAGGACGGCCCCCGCTACCTGGCCTCATCCGCCGTGGTGTCGGCTGAGGTGCTCAAGATCCTTGCCTGCACCCTCCTCGTCTTCAGGGAGAACAGTGAGTTGAAAGAGTGGGGAGGGTGATACAAGCCTTTTCTGATTTTTTCTCTTCTAAGTCTGTATACAGGTGTAGATTTTGCACTACAGGGTACAAGATTTTTAACTAGATGTCCCCAAATTCACAATTAATACCACAACAAGTACCTGTCTCTTCTCTTTGTCTCTTCCCCCCATGGGGGGTCTCTTGATTAAATCACCAACAACACACAATCTTTCTCTGCCAGATTTCAGTGTTCGGCTGCTGAAGGAGGAGATTGTGAACAAACCCGTGGAGACCATGAAGTTGGCCATTCCTGCAGGGATCTACACACTGCAGAACAATCTGCTCTATGTTGCCTTATCCAACCTGGACGCAGCCACCTATCAGGTAACATATGAATGTGCTGGTTCAAGTTCACTGTGTGAGTGTTTGAGTGTGTAAAATTAAACTGATTTCTGTTCTGTTATGTTGCTCTGTACTCATATTAAGTGTCTCAAAATTATCACATTATCGCACATTGTGAGAATTTGGTCATTATTGATCGTACATCGAACAGAGACGATAATTATTGTACATCTTGCGACACTGTAACCATCTCTTGACTGCAGCTTCAGAACAGACATGAGAGTGATATTGATCTTCTCATCTAACTCTCTGCAAGAAAGTGACCCTACAGTTTCCAAGTTAATTTTTTTTGTTTTAATATGTAATTCTTAAAGGTTCCTACAACTCCATTAGTTCTATTTGATGGCAGTTAAACTTCTCCAGTCCTGACACACTTTCATACCTGCCTTATAAGTCAGCGTTCAGGACATTCTAGTGCTGCAGATTTTAACAAAGGTGAAATAATAAGATAGTGTTTGATTATCATCAACTACACCTCCCATGAAGTGCTTGCTAAGATTGATGGGATGCATCCATTTTGTGTCTATTTCAAAATAAGGTGAGGCAATTCAGTAGTTGCCCATAAATCTTTGAGTTTGTTCAGGAAATCTCATATTTTAGATTTCTGGAAGAAAGAAACCCCCCATGAGAGGCACAAAGAACTAAAGATAAGTGGGCATGAGGACCAGTACTCTCTCTAGCAACTTTTCTGAGTTTGATGTTACTATGGTTAGTACTACTTTGCTTTCTTAAGCCTCATTCTCACTGCACAAAACGTGCTAAAATCTGGCTTTTTAATGCAATTAGAATGCATACGATCGGTATTCACACCTGGGTCAAATGACTCTGCAGTAAAGGGATAAAGTTTTTATCCCCTCTGGCTCTGATTGGCATTGATGGGAATGCAACATCCGGGTGAACGCAGTAATTTCAGATCCTTAACCACTGAGATGCAATGACGCGCTGTCACTAACTACTGTCTGTCTCCTCCTAAGCAGCACTAAAACACATACATCCACATACATCTGCACCAAGTTTCAAAGAGACTGAATAAGTAAGAGTTATAGAGAGAGAAGAAATCCCTGGAAAGTTTCCACAGATCTCTGTTTCTGCTGCTGTCCACTGTTTACCTGTTCTCCTGCCTGTCCGCGACATCACACAGACACACCAACAAAACAACCCACACAAACACACGCCAGCTAACAGAAAGGCTGACTCGTTTGATGTGGCAATGTTGTTCAGTGGCAATAGGAATGTAGTCTGTTGCCTTTATTTAGTTGGTTTACGAGTGTTTGGAAAAACCCACGTGCACACACTAATTTTGGTGGGAAAGGGGAATTAGTGGTGTGTTTGTGTTGTGCTCCATACAGGTCACGTACCAATTGAAGATCCTCACCACAGCGCTGTTTTCTGTCTCCATGCTGGGAAAAAGGTTGGGCTTCTACCAGTGGCTCTCCCTCCTCTTCCTCATGGCTGGAGTCACTCTAGTGCAGGTACCAACACACACTGAAGCTGCAAAGTGCCTGATGGTTTAAAAAAAAACAGCTGTTAGATAAATCTCATATGCAGATGTTTAGTCCTTTGTCTGTCCCTGTATGTGATGATCAGTGTCTTAACCTCCCCAGTGGCCCACAGAGTCTGAGGGTGACCCTGAGCAGAAGATCCTGACTGCAGGCTCCCAGTTTGTGGGGCTGATGGCTGTGCTGATGGCCTGTGTGTCCAGCGGCTTCGCTGGTGTTTACTTTGAGAAAATCCTCAAGGAGACTAAACAGAGTGTGTGGGTCCGTAACATACAGCTGGGTAAGTAACCATGGCCTCTGTTTGTTTGGAAAGATGAGACCATATGTCCTGAGTCCTGAGCCTGGTGTGTGTGTGTGTGTGTGTGTGTGTGCGCGCATGTGCATGCGTGCATATGTGTTTCGTGAAATTGATTTTGACGTGTGTCCACTAAGCTAACCCATACTCCTTTAGCACCTACATCAATTCAATTTCAACATGAAGTGATAAAATGTTTTTTCATTTTCCAAATGGTTTCTTAATTCTAGCTCTTTGCCGAGGCAAGACCAGTTTCCAAAATGTCATGCCCACAAAAAACATTTAACTGAAAAATTACAGCAGGTGAAAGGGATTTTTCACAACATGTCAACCTAAATGTTGGTGTTTTGATGGGTTATTATTATTGACCTGTTAAACTGGGATTGTACCCAATCACACAATGCCAACATCTATTAGGGCAATTGGGTTGATATTTTAAAAGTGAGCAGTGTTAAAGAGTTTACTCGACTCGGAGGGTGCTACTCAGAGTCGAGTCCTTGGTTCCTCTAGAGAGAGGTTCCCAAAGTCTGAAGAAAATCACCCTGGGTTAGGATTCATTGTTTTTGGAGCTTGACCTGTACTTGGGATTAAAAATCAGGATACCTCAGCCTAAACTGCTTTCATTTTCACAATTCTTTGTTAAACTGTCTCAATTTTATGGAGTTAAAAGGCTCAATTGTAAGAGTATCCTTTCAAATTACATGCAAAATGATAATAATGATGTCCATAAATCAGTATGTAGTCGATGGATCAGACTGACTCTTGTATAAGACTCCGTTTTGTTTTGAAAAGGAGAAATTCAGCCAGGTGAAATGTATCTCCTCCTGTTCTAATGACACAGAAGAAATATTATACCTTTGAATTTCAGTATGACAAAGAGCACTGTTTCACTGACACACCTACTACTGGCAGGCACACTCCACTGACCCGTTCATATCTTTATGGAGGTGCAGATGCACACAGAAGGAAATAAATGAAAAATGTTCTGAAAATTACATTATTTAGAAAAACAGTGAGTCACATTTACAGCATGGCTCTAATTATCTCCACCTGCAAGCCTCTATTGTCCGTTACTCTTTTGTTGTGCCTCTTTATTGCAGCAGTAGCTCAAATTATACACCCCATGTGATACTAAATACTGTATATATTGTTTGTGACATAAATATTGCAGACTCATACTGTTGTGTGAATTAATGATCATTTCAAAATGTTATTTCTATGTCATTGCATGTTTTCTTGTTGCTTGTTTTTTTTTTAAGTCTGGCCCTCCTCCCATAGATGCCACAGATAAGAATGGCAGTGTTACACAAGTGACCTTACTGTGCTTTTTTTAAGGGAATACTTCATTTACAAAATAATAACTCATATATCAATTTCTCGGCCCATGCTTCCTTGAATTGACCCCCTTTTTCTTTAATTCATCCAGAATGTTCACCATTTTTTAGATTCTTCGCTCATCGTGGAGCAATTCAAGAAAAATAGAGTTTTCATTATGAATTGAAGGTAACAGAGGGTGAGTCATTGATATACAAATAATTATTAAGTATTCCTTAAAGGCTGATTCAAGGAATGGGGATGCTGATTTTATTCATGCTGAAGTATGCAGTCGATTGTGCCAGCATTAGGTGTAGCAATGAAACTGGTTTTTCTGTGATAGTGAAACTCAAAGGCATAATTTTATGTTACTAGATTACAGGAAAAGAAACATTTTTTAAGTGGCTGATATTAAATGGCTTACAACTCAAGCTCTGAAGGCTCAAGTATTGCCCCAAAGAATGCAAAATATGGAAAACATAGAAAATGCCATTGTTAACTTTCTCCTAAAACCTGGAATTGTTTCTATGTTAATAACAATGTTCTCAGGTAAGGATATTTAAAAAGCATCTCCTATTATGTCTTGTTTGATATATTTGAAGTTCACAGTTGGTGAAAACAGCAATCAGATTTTCCCTTTGAGAGCATGGCCTTCGGGCACAGGCCCAACCCCCAAAACAATAACCCAAGAAACAAAATACATCAAAGACACACAAAATTACAAAAAAGACATAAAACAACACAAAAATACCTCAAAGAAACACAAATCAAGTACAAAGAGACACAATATGATCGAAAAAGACACCTCAAGGAAAAAACATATTGACCACAAAACAGCTAAAAAAGACATGCAAAGGAGCTACTATCAGAACAACTAAGAGACACAAAATGATTTCAAGCCCAACAAAATGACCAAAAAATACTTAAAGTAAAAACATATTTACCTTTAAAGACATACAGAATGACAAGACATGCAAAGGAACCACAGAGGAGGCAAATCACAAAAAGATGCTGACAACTACAAGATCTAAAACATCAGCAACAGAGAGTTTCTCGTTCCCTGGGGCCCACTGACTCATAATCCGCCCATGTTTGTGTTTGTGTCAGTTAATCAGTTCCTCTCTTCCTCTGATTTGACTGTTATGGTTTGCAGCATCATCACATATATTTGCAAAGACATCTGTGTTCAAAAAATGCTGAGACAGAACAACAAATGTTAGGTTTATGTTCTCACTTGCTAATGAGAGGTTTGTGTGAATGAATCTTTTTTTACGACTAGCAGAGCAGAAGGAAGAGGTTAAAAGGTTACACAGACTTTCTTTTGCTCTTTCTCACCCTTTCTCAAGCTCAGTAAGCATTATGAAAACTCACAAAGAAAGCAGTTGATGTGTGATTAGTGTGTTTGTTGAGAACATGACAGTATGTGTGTGTAGATTTTTCATGTGCATTCGTTTTTAACAATGTGATGCACAAAAATGTTTGAGCTGGAGGGCAGAGGAGGAGTTTATGGGCCTGGGACACCTGTCAGACATAAAAACAATAACATCTCTCCTTTACGAGTGTGCGTGTAAATCTTAAACATTTCACTTTGTTGAGCCTCTATGAAATCACTGGAACCTCAAATATGGTGACCTCTAGTGGCAAACAGGTGTAATGAAACAACTCTGGAGACTAAAATGTGGCTAAAGATTGTAACAACCTGTCTGAAACTGTAGCTAAGCCAATGGCTCCATCCCATCATGTTTGTTTTTGCCTTTAGGGTAAACAGATGAAAAGGGTAAAAGTTTTTTAGTTTGATTTCTTACATGAAGACAATTATTTTTTTGTATGACACGTTTTCTGAAATGACATGTCTAAATATGCAAATTGTTGTTATGGAATTAAATATGCACTAATTTATATACATTTTCAGAAGAGGAATGCAAACACTGGATAAAGCTGGGTTCAAAATTCTTGTTTCATTTTGTTGACATAATAGAGTCAAAGGTTTAGAGTCAAAGGTTTAGAGACAGAGAATTTTGTATTTGTATACTTTATCACTTTATCACTCCATCAGAGAAATAAGAAAGGATAAGAATAAGAAAATACTATCAATAGCCATTAGAAAACAGTGATTTTCAACACAAAATGTCATATAAATCAGGCTACTATGAATGATATATAAACAAACCCTTCTGTAAAAACTTCAGGATAAAAATAGGAATAAAATTGGAAAGTTTGGTGTTTTTATGTACTATTAAGGTGGATATTTCTGATTTAGAGTATGAGAAAAACTCATTTTGATGAAACATCCTTCAAATATATAGATTGTAAAATACCATAAATATTAACGGCACAGGTGAAAAGGTCAACATTTTGAACTTTTAGGTATCGCTATAAAAGCTACCCCCTGGTATATTACTGTTTTTTTTAATATTGCAATTTTTCTGAAATGTTTGAATATGCAAATATAGCATTATCTAACTAAATACATTTTCCCCCATATATTTCTAGAATAAATCTGAACTAAAAACACCTAAAAGTGTATTTTGCACTTTTATTTTCCACTAGTCTAAAAGGAGATAAATTATGGAAGCAAATAGCTCCTAATCTCAAAATTGGACAGTGTACCTGTAGTGTTTTTTTTTTTACCTGTACTGTCTTCTCTCCTTGTCTCCTCCAGGTTTGTTCGGCTTTGTGTTTGGCTTCATAGGGATGATGGTGTATGACGGCCAGAGGGTGAGACAGTTGGGAATATTTCAGGGCTACAACACCATCACGTACACAGTCGTTGTCTTGCAGGTGTGGTCATTATGTTTCTCTTCATTCTGTCAAATTGTCACTGAAATGCATTTGGTGTCCATGCTCATATACTTGTTCTTGTACAGATTCGTCTTTGTGTTTCATGTTTGAAACTGTCTGTCTGCAGGCTCTGGGCGGGTTGGTCGTAGCAGTAGTCATTAAATATGCAGACAACATCCTCAAAGGATTCGCCACCTCTCTGTCCATCATCGTGTCCACACTCATTTCATATTTCCTGTTGGAGGACTTCAACCCTACAAGGTAAACACACACATGCTCATACACACTCCTACAAGGCTTCATATATATATAAATATTTTTTCATAGCCATATTAGTGGTGTGGCTCTAAAGAAAGCAATCCACTCAGTCCACCACATTGGTCAAGACGGAAATATCTCATCAACTGTTCAATTAATTGCCATGAAATGTGTATGGACATTCATATTATCATGCTATGGTTAGCATTTTGTTCAATGTATAAAAAATAAATAAATAAAATTCACATCAAGATCAAAAACCTGTAGTGTTAGTTTTCAATCTAGATTGTTTTGGTGCACCACAAGCCAAGTGCCATTTCGCTCCATTGTACTGGAGAGAATGCAGACATCTCTACAGCCGAACATCTCACACCAAAGCTATCTAGATTGATAAATTGCAGCGGCGTGTGCAGACATTTATGATACTGGGGTGGCCCAAGTCTGGCACTGACTTATACAGGGGTGGCATGAAGTGCGAGCACTGCTGCAGGCACATGCGTCGGCATAGCTTTAATATTCCAGTTTTGTCTCCACTTCCCATACCTACTTTAAATACTAACATTGCAGTGTCTTACATTCTTGTTTAGAATTTAATTTCAAAGATAAATCGACCTACCAATCCCAACACGACAGAGTGACTCTACACAAATGTAACATAAAGCTCTGCTCCAAGGCTCCACTCCAAAACAAAACAGATCTTCTTCCTCTTCTGTGGCTTTTTGGCAGGCTACACACGACTCTGGCACATTACTGCCTCGCAGGTTTAAGACTGACTTGCACCTTTAAACAAAAATTCAGTTTATTCGTCAAGCAGTTCAAACTGAGTGGGCAGATAGCCTATAATAATGGAACTGCAACTGGGGTGTCCAGTCAGACTTTAGGGGTGGCCACTCCTTAGACACGCCCCTGATAAATAGCACTACAGGTAAGAGTAAAAATATGATTTTTTGATTTGGGATTGAACTGTACCCTCAAGGACAACATCACATAGCAAGAGCTGTAGACTCTAGTCTTGTTTACATGACATGAGCTGAGCAAACAATGTTTGTTTAATCAGTTCCATATTAATGCCTCTTTATTTTCTCTCTTTTGTGTCCTGTTCCCGCCTCAGTGTATTCTTCCTGGGGGCAGTGCTGGTTATTGCTGCCACATTTCTTTACAGCTACGAGCGCAAACCTGCCAGCAGCAGCGCCATCAAAGTGTAAAACTGATACCTCTGTGAAGTGTACTACCTGACAGAAGTGACGAGCGGTACACGACACAGACAAGAGCAGGACTCTGTGAACTGTGTTAGTGAGTTTGGCATGTGGAAATGCAGGAAATGTGATAAAAATCTGTTACAGCCAAACAACCACAGCTGGAGACGGTTCAGGTTGCACATGTCCCCGTCACTCTGGAAAAATGCTGCTTTGCACAAAAGATGAGGGTCAATAATATGAAACATTTTTGCTTTATATATGTATTTTTTAAAAGGGTTTTCTTATCAGATACTAACAGGAGTACAGTGACACTAACTTTCAATATCAACAAACATTGTTGCAGTAAAACTAACACACTATATGACAGAATGATCCCATGGGAACGTACTGTGAGGGATATTTACAGGGATCAGGCGGAGATTATAAAAAGCCTCATGGATATTTTATAGTTCTATATAATTTATATGTATTTATGTGTTACGGGATATGGGGTATGTTTACTAAACAGAACAGTATCAATGGTGCTGACAGTGCCCGCCTCAAAGAGAGGAAAATCCTCGCTGTAGCTTCCATCTAGTGGTGGAATGAGGTGCAAGCTTGCTGCAAAGAGGAGGGGTTACCTTTGGTCAAAGATGCTGAATTTTCTTTTTTTTTATATGAGATGAGATTTGATGGCATATGACTGTTTGACCTTGCTGCTCAGTCTGCGTATTTATATCGAAAGACTTCCTTCTACTGTTATTTAAAAGCAAAAATGAAAGTCTTTTTACAAGAACAAATGAATAAATTAAAGCATTTTGTGCTGAAACAACCAGCTCTGCCTTGATCTTTTTTCTTACTTCAAAGTGAAATGAATGGACACATCCGAGCTGCGAGTGTGTACGTGTGCACGCTCTCTCTCTCACACACACACTAATGCATGCACACAGGCACACCCATGAATATTTTGAACTGTCTTTTTTTCAGTTCCAGTTGCAGTGCACTCTGAAAAACCAAACCAGTCTCTATAGCAACAGATGGCTGGATGAGCTGCGGTGCCGCGACAAATGTAGACACACTGAATCAATATAACCTATTTTAACCTCTCTGAGTACATTTACAACAGCAGTTTTTATTCAACCCTGAAAAATAAAAAAACAGAGATCAAGGCAGGTGAACAGAAATACACATCTCTCATATTCTGCCAGTTTCTCTCTCTCTTTTTTGTTTACAGTCACAGATTATCTTTGCATAGTTGTGGACTCAAAGTGTATTTGGATGGAGATGGAGATAGTGTGTGTGCTGAGGGGGGACAGACAGGGGAGAAAACAAGCAAGCAGATTGGGAAGGTGAGGCGTGAACCTGGAGAGAAGCACAGATGGAGGATGAGTCATGTGACTCCTGTGAGGAGTGGCAGGCAGGGACTTGGACTGAACCCAGTACGAGCCCACTGGACAAACCATAGCCATGACACAGGAAACCTTCGTCCAGATTATCTGCAGAAGCCGACTGCAAAATAATGTGCATCAGTGAGAATCAACCTGCTTTTCCCAGGGCACTTGCAAAATGACAGGAGGCCAGCTGACCCTTTGAAACCTGGATGGACATCAGTTTTCTTGTGCTGCATTCAAACACCTTTCACAAGCATTTAAAAAAATTGGAAACCTGAGCAAATTGGTTTGATTTCAGCCCTAAACATGGTAAAAAATAAATACAAATTTTAAGAAAATAAAAGGTTAATCAGCAAGGTGACAAGAAAATTAGCTTAAAAACAGAGAAACAGAGAAAATTTCCAGAAAACTTTATTTATAATTATCACAATTAAATATTTAAAATTATGTTAGAATGGGAATAAATACTATTTTATTGGAATATTTATTTTAATTTTTAGCACTTTTCCCCAGGCAATTTACTTGTGTGCTTTTTACACGTTTTTTGGCTGGTTTTCAGAAAAAAATCTGAACAAAAAAAAACTTTTTTTTTAAGACCAATTTCTTGCTAATTTTTGGGTCATTTATTGTTAAGTTGCTAATGCCTCATTTCTGTTTAAAATTAAAACATAAATAAAAAATAAAGACATTTTTCTCAGTTCCAAAGGGTTGGTAAACATCAACTGTATTTATCATAGGGCTAGACAATATATTGATAATATGTCAATATAATGATGTGAGACTGGATATCGCCTTAGAATTTAAATATCATACTATTGTAAGGTGTTTTTTTCTGGTTTTAAAGGCAGCATTACAGTAAAGTGATGTAATTTTATGACTTTATCAGACTTTTAATGACTTATTAGTAGTATAGTAGTCATTATATTCAGATTAATAATGATTATTTATTGCAAAAAATAATTGCTTTAATATTTTATTACAACAAAACTGTTGTAATATCAATACTGAAGTTCACTGAACAATAATTTAAAAGCAACACTTGTGCTATTATTACCATTTTTTCACAGGTTTAAGTTAAAAATGAATGAAAATTAAGTTCTCGGGGAACAGCTCCGCTGGACATTTCTACAATCAGCATGCCAGTGACACACTCCATCAAAACTTGGGACATCTGTGGCATTGTGTTGTGTCATAAAACTCTACATTTTAGAGTGGCATTTTATTGTGACTATCCCAAGAGTGTAGTTATGATGTTGTTTCACCCTTTGAAACCTGGACCGACATCAGTGCTGCATTCAGATGCCTTTCACAAGCATTTAAACCCTTGAAACCTTTGAAAATTGGCTTGATTTGGAAAAAGGCAATCAGCAACTTGGCAAAAAATGCACAGCAAATTACAAAATTGATTTCTGTCCAAAACAAGGTTAAAAAAATTATCAGCAACTTGGCATGAATGTCCTGCAAATGTAAAGAAATGAGTAAAATGTGACAATTACAACAAAATTACAAACGTCTTTAAAAAGACGGGAGGATTATTTGAAAATTATCACGCAAAAATAGTGAAAAATGTCCCTAAAACTATATTTTCAATCATAATACTTTAATATTTAAACTGTTTTACAGAAAAATGTAACATAGATCAAATATAAATTTTCAGTACTTTTTAAGGTTACTTTCTTGTTTGTTTGAGGGTTTTTGTGGGGGTTTTTCTTCACTTTTTTGAATATTTTCAGGTAATTTTCTTGTAACTTTTTACACATTTTTTGGGTCATTTCTTGTTAAGTTGCTCATTGCTGTCTCACCATAAACCAATTTGCTCAGGTTTCAAAAGGTTAATCAGCATTTTGATACACCACAAGTCAGGTGGAGGGATTTTCTTGTAAAAGGAAAGGACATTTTTTTTCACAAATTTTTTTTAAGGGTTATTTTTTGGGGGGCTTTTTGCTTTTAAACAGCATATAATGTGAAAGGGGGAGAGAAAGGGGAAGGCCTACAGTAAAGGGAGACACAGCTTTTAAACATGGGGTGCCCGCTCTACCAGGTGTACTACTGGGCACCAAATTTGTGACCAAAAACTGAGAGACATATATCTGTTGAGAACATTAAAAAGTCTTAGACCTTTCTTTGAAATCTGAGAAAAATGGGAGCAAAAACCAAAGTGTTGCATTTAAGTTTTTGTTCAGTGTATTTGGTCAAAAATATCCTTACATTTTTTCTCCAAAACGTCCAGCCCTAATTTATCAGTATATATAATAACTGCATGCCTGTTTTCTACCTATTGACATGTGCTGTCCTCACTCATGTATGCCAAGAAGCAAATCCATTTGCAGCTCCGCACAAGTCAAGCGTATGCAGGGGCGTACTCTCTGGCGGCAATAAAAATACAAAATATTCCCAGTATGAATAAATTTATTTTCATTGTGTATTAGAAAATAGTGCCACCTGGCACCCTGTTGCGAGCCTGTTAGTTGAGAATCACTGATATACGCTGATGATATGATGAGAAATTGTAACATGACCTCATACAAACCAGTGTTAAATAATGGCACTAATTCAAATAAATACTTTTTCAAAATGCAGTCTGGTTTAATTCCACACCGAAGAAACTATCAAGAGTACATTTAGATTCCCTGATTGTAGGAAGATTTATGTAACTCGGTAGTGCAACACGGCCTGATTAGCGCCACATTGAATCTACCTCAGGTCTGAGTACAATTCGGCTCCATTCCAGCTACCGCCCTCTTGTTTCAGATTTGTTGTATGGCACTCTTCCAAGTCATTTATACTGCAGTTATTGAAAGCATAGCCGACATTATTTATTCAATGTGGTAACAGGTCCAGCTCCTTCCTCTGATAGCTTGTCACCCATCAGAATAAAATAACAGCTGCACGACGGAGTTGAAAATACGTTGGTGCATAAGTTTGGTGTGTTAGCAAAACTCCAGTGAAAACTACAGTAGATTTGTTCTTCCTCCAGACTTTTATGCAAAGTGGGTGCTCTTAATACAATCTGATTGATGCATGAGTTCATCTTAACCTAAAAAGATTCATATAATACTTTGTCTCTTGTAAATTCTCTGAATACATCCTTTAACTCTGGTACTGAGTGTGCTGAAGGCCTTTGTTGGCACTGACGAGGTTTGACCAGCCCACAGGTTTGTTTTTTTTTTGTTGTTTTTTTTGGCTGGCTTTTCAATCAAAATGTCTTCAGGTATCAAGTTATACAAAACAAATGCTATTCTGAAACTTTTTAAAGACAGTTTCTCTCTCACACTCTCATGCAATAAGATCTACATAAGGATGCAGGATGCAGTTCTCGTTGTGGTCTAATACCTCTGTGGTACGTCTAAAAACAGCGTTCCTTGTTTGCTAAAAAGCAGGCAGAACTCTTTAATGCAGTCCAAAACTTGTCGAGGGCCAAAAAAAAAGCCTCGATGCAATCCGGGCCCTTGACACTAGTTTATTGTAGACTTCCAATCTGACACCACGCTGTGTCAGATCCAAGATGTAATATCCACTCTGGCTCGTTATAATGGTCCACTTAAATCTTTCGGGAGTAAAGAGCCACTGGCATCTTGAGCACACAGAAACCATCAGTTCTCTCCTCTCTGATCGGCTTCAGGACTTCATCACCTCCATACCTCCTTTTCCTGCCAGAGGGAACAATTACACTTTCGTCTGTGCAACCATTTGACCCTCTTATTTTGGCGGTATCACCACGAGTGGCGCCCCTCTCCGTGGCCTCCACATTAGCACTTGGGCATCGTTGGCATTTGGCCTCCCCAGAGCATTGGGGGGAATGGGCTCCTGATAGTTGAGGATGTGTGGCTGCTCCTGGTAGGGACGGCCCACCAATGAGGCCCGAGAACCCAGAGGCATGTCAGGGTCCACTGCGATGTCCACCCGCATCCGCCACCGCACCGTCTGCAACACGATGCGCTCCTGGAAGAGGGTAATGTCAATGGAACAGGTCGCCCTAAAATCAAACATACCTATTTTGCCTCTTACCTATCGTGTTATTTATCAGGACTGTTTTGGTGCCAGTTTCCAAGTGTTGAAGAAATCAGCCAGTGTAATGGTACTAGATGGCACTCAGCTCAAGGTGACCAAAAAATACACTTAAAAAACTCAACAGCAATGTCTCTTTTCATAAATCATGACCCGCTTACTCAAGATAATCCACAGACCTCGTTGTGAGTAGTTTAATGTGGGAACTATTTTCTTTCTCCAACTGTATCACTGCACAGCAGGACGTGTGCATTGACTGCTAGCTCCTTTAGCACCACTGAGGGATAATGCGACAGTTCAGCCGAGGAAGACGCCATTAATATTTACATCTTGCTCTGTCACAAGCCTCTGGTACAGTTGACAGGTGTAGTTTGGTAGAAATAAAAATAGTTCCAACATGAAACATGAACAACAAGGTCTGTGGATTATCTTGAGTAACTGGGTCATGATTTCTGGAAAGAGACATTGCTGTTGAGTTTTTCAAATGTCTTCTAGCACCACAAGCCGACTGCCATCTAGCTCAATTATATTAGAGAGAAGGAAGACACCTCAATGATCGATATCTCCAACACTCTGCAACTCACACTAAAACGATCTAAAAAAATAGTGCTGCGGGTGAGAGGAAACATATGTTCACATGATTGTGGGGTAAACTGTCCCCTTAATATGGTCGATATTGTGTATATGCGTATTTTTGGTGCAGTCTTTTAAGTATATGAGGAGTGTTTTGTTAAAGCTTGAGTTGATTGTGAATTAGGTCCACTGCTGTTCATAGATAATGTGCATCCTTAGAAATGGTGTTTTACTTTATTTTTGGTTAAATGTAGTTTTATCTTAACCAACACAGAAGAAAGTTTTGCTAAAATACAGAATTTTAACGCCAGTTTTCAGTCCGCAGACATGTATGTTCTTAAGCTGCTATCAACATTTAGCCAACAGTGACAAAAACAAGCCCTCTATAGGAGCCTAAAACCCTCTTCCACAAAGACACGAATACACATTGATACACATTTTAAGTTAGACTGACTCCTGATGGGCCGTTGCAGGGGCTTTAATCTGAGAGTGGAAGGCGATGATGAGGTACTTTGTAACTTAACGCCAGAAAGGAAAAGTGCAGGGGGGATGTGATTACATCAGTCAGCCTGTGTGTGTAATGCTAGAGCAGTCTCTATAGATGTACAGCTGGTGTTTTTCATTTAAACTGGACAAAACATATATCTGTGACTGTGACAACACTGGAGACAGAACACAATGTTATTAAGATTTGACGCAAGAGGGAACAAACGGTTTCATCTCCAGCGTTATTGCTGTGTCCTACCTTGGTGACGGAGTTCATGGCCACCAGCCAGGTGATGAAGCTCTGGTCCCGGGTGATATGGGTCAACATGGGAGTGTTGCTGTTGCTGATGGGCACTGCCCAGGTCACGCTGGGGTAGAAGTTATCGTTCATGCTGACTGTCAGTCGGGACGGTTTGGACGTGGGTCCGGTCAGGGTGACTGTCTCTGTGGTGTTGCCGTACCAGGGGTAGCTGACGCCGTCTGAGTCGCTGATGGCCTTGACCCGACCTTCTCGCAGCTCTGGTAACTCCCAGCTGGACCTGCGGCAGTGGACAGAGGAGGACAGGGTAAGCGGGTGACAGGATTTTTTTTGTTTGTTTTTTTGGCAGTGGCGGGTGCAGAAGAGAGGTGTGCACATCCAAACACTGACACACTGAGCTCACACAGTGGCAGAGTTAGGGGTCTGCTCTACACTGTAAACTCACAAGCTGATCTTACTTTTATAAATCTGAGGATCAGATTGCCTTGATAAAGGTAAATAAATGCAACTTTTAATTTTAATTGATGTTTAGTTCATACGTAATTAAGCTTACGTAAATTTTGGTTTTATTTATTTAATTTTGCGAAGTTGTTGCAACTTAAAAGTGACGAGTGATTGAACTTGTTCAACTTAAGTTTTTGCGGAAATCAAGTCCGACTTAACTGAGCGTGTGTTTTGCAAGTAGGCTGATGCTTGATTGAGTACTGATATTTGTGATAAAACGGTATGGCATGCAATCCTATTGAAATCTTAAGTAAAGTCAAAGAGAGAGGTTTATTTTGAATATTTATATATATTTTAAAAGGCTTCAAAGTGGATTTGTTTTGATTGTTATTTGTTTGTCACATACAGACACTGGTCTTGCCTCAAGATGCTCAGAATGGCCAATTGTTAAACTGAAAATAATCATGCAAACTAATAATTCTTTGTTGTGCTTGCTTTATTTATCAAATTCATTCAGTTTCCTAAATACTAGTAAATACAACTCTTTAGTTACGTCAGACTATCTTCAAATTAAGTTGCTTCACTTAGAAAAGCAAGTTAATCTCACTATTTATTTTGAATTTAACTTAACGAAATGAAGTAAAATAAAACTTTTTTTTTTTTTAAATAAAACTATATATAACAAATAGATATAAAGTCAACATGGTGTAAAAATAGTTTACTCAGCTTTTTCAAGGCAATCAGTTTCCTAGATTTTTTTTTTTTTTTTTAAGGAAGATCAACTTGGCAAATTTTACAGTGTACACTTACATGCCAATATCCCCATAGGTGTTGTAGAACTCCATCTGGGTACAAGCCTGGATCCAGCCCACCACCCAGGTCTCATTGCGGGGCACTGGTGGCATCACTACCCCTGCTGAGGCCCTGAAGTAAGGCGTCTTGTATCGGAGCACAATCGGCGAGTTCTCCTCAATGATGGTGGGACACTGGTCAATAGAGGCTGACACCTCATACACCACAATGTTCTCCCGTCTGATGCGAGGCTTGCATGCGATGCTCTGAATACAGCCCATAGTGCAGGCGGCAAGCAAAATGAGCAAAACCAGAGAAGAAGGGAACAAATGATACCTGGCCAGTATGCACATCAGTCCCCTCCGGGGTCCACCCTTGCCTGAAGAGTAGATCTAATCTTTTAATTGCCCATCATCACTGATTGGTTGGGGAGGGAAAAAGGAGAGAAAATGATGGGGAGTATCACAGTCACCATTGATTAAAAATAAAAGCATCCAGCATGATATTTTCAGGATGAGGTGAGAGCGCAGTGGGGCCTGGGGGGGAAGTATCACAGATCTCCGCAGCCTCCTCCCCCCGGTCTGCCTGCTGACTGCCGCACTGCCCTTGGCGCTCGTCCCCAGAAACTGCAATCCGGCCTCCCCTGGGCTGCTGCTGCGTGTCCGCCGTGCGTCCGGAGGCTCCTCTGATCCCTGTCGAGTCCACACGTCCGGCTGCACGTCGGTGCCCCTTGATCCTGCTGCTCTGCTCCCGGCTCTGCGCTGTCATGTCAGGTGGAGACAGGGCAGCCAGGTGCGTCAGAGGAGGGGGGCTGGATGCCTTTTGTTTGCTTGGCTCTCCTGTCTTAGCCCTACATTCGCGCGGCGCCCTCAAAAGACAAAATCTGCCTCTTCATCACCTTGACCTACATGAAAAGAAGCTTCATCACATGAAAGAGAGTGTGTCTCACAAAATAACATCAACGATTTTAATGTTTTCCTCGCAATGTGCTTCCATTCTTGGGGATGCATGAATGGTGCATCATGAATGGAGGCAGCGAGGCAACAGAAACGTGCAGAAAACAGTGACTATACCCAGCCGCCCGAGCGCCTCTCGGTTTCATCGTTTTGTGTCTTCGAGCTGGTGAGCATCGCGGACCGGAGAGCATCCTTTCTCCAGCCGCCTTGTTTAGTTTGGAGGTGCTGATGCTAGAGGGAGGCAGGGGAGGGGCGTCACCCGACCTCTGCATTGAAAAAAATAACAAGTGCAAACGACGCTGAAGTTAGCTTCAGATCCGTTGCTTCCGCTTCAGCAGTTAAGGGGAGAGTTAAGGGAAAAGAGACTTATTGCCTAGCGACGCATCCTCGGTTTATGTACCTCTTACTGTCGTAAAAGCATGTTTGACATTTAAGGTAAAGCCCCGACGCTGTCTGAAACTCACTCTCACATTTGTAAACCAATATTCTATTTGAGAAATGCAAAATTGCTTTTTTCACTTGTTGTTTCAAACAGCAATAGAAAAGTAACAATTACTCACATCTGTGTGGGTGTACATGCCATGATCCAGCAATCTGGATTGTCACCTAAAAGAGAAAGAAAGAATCATTCTAAAAATAATGTTTTTAATGACTTATCAACAATGAAATGAACAGGACTTGCAGGCATGCAAAAAAAAAAAAAAGTCTACAATAACTGTAGTTAATCCAGGATGCTAACATGAACGGACACTCACTTAATGTTTAATTGTAACATTACCTCATTTAGCTGAGAGGTTACTACACGCAATCAATGACATTATTTGTGGTGTAACGTAAACAGAGTTAAATAAATTCAATTTAATCACCTACCTTTGAACAAACAGCACACAGACGTCTAACGTTAACCAACGAATTATTGCAGTTTTGCTATCTACAAATCACACGCTTCGACCTAAACTTTTACCTGTTAACATTAACTTCAGCTAATGCTTTTCCCCATTGACTTACATCGGTAAAGAGATGTCTGTAAATCAGTGGATTGTTTTTGTGAGCCTCAAACCCCCAAAAAACAACTCATTTCAGTATCTCGATTTAAAATATCCATTTTGAAAACATTTGGAAAGGCTTACAGAGCAGCAAGATGAATTTTTTTAGACTGCCATTCAAAATAGCGAAACGCTAAACTGGAAGTTAGTCAAGTTCACACGTGCACAAGCGGCCGTCATAAGTCTCTAGTGCACATGTATCACAGGCCTGTAGATTGGTGTATTTTATACCCATAAAAAGAGCTGTTTTTGCTTCATGCATCAATGAGCAGCTATCATAGGAAAGAACAGGGCTTCATGCCACCCCTGTATAGGTCAATGTCCCACTTGGGCCCTATGCTTGGGCCACCCTAGTCTAAACAGTCTGGACACGCCACTGGTTTGACCTGTCTAAGTACAATGAGTTTTGATCTTAGCCTGGTATAAAGTGGTCAGCATGTGAAAAATAAGCGGTGAAATCTTCCTTTTTTGCGTTTTCACAAATAGAATAAAGGTTTCACAAATGTAAAAGTGGGTTTCAGACAGTGTCGGGGCTTTACCTTAATTGTCTAACATGCTTTCACAACAGTAAGCGGCGCAAAAAAGCCGAGGATGGGTCGCTAACATGGACTGTATATAAGGATATACAGTATACTGTATATAAAGATATATACAGGCTATGGTCTGTCAGCAGTACAAGTTTATTTACCTTAATTCCAGTCTGAAGCTAACTTCAGCGCCGTCAAGTGCAGGTGGGCGGGTCCACAGGCCTGCGTCACTCGTATCTGAAACTCCATTGGTCGCCGGAGTCAACAGCGGAAGTGGTGTCGTTTGTCTCATCGACTCTCTTCCCCGTACAGTGACACGCATCCACCGGTCAGATCGCCTCATTATTTTCCGTCCCCACCCCATCTGTAGCTGTCGGTGCCGGTTTATGATCTGCCGTTTGTTCGGTAACTTGTGTCAGAGCGTGCCGAGCTTGTTGAACCGGGCGTCGCTGATGATGAAGCCGCAGGTTGTGTTCGTGCTGGGCGGGCCTGGCGCCGGCAAAGGGACCCAGTGCTCCAAAATCGTGGAGGTAGGAGAGATGGCGAGAGAAAGGACAATGAGAACTGCTGACTTTGACAGTCGGGAGCTTGCATGTCGTGAAGAGAATGGTATTTAGTGGATTTTAGCGCCACTGTAGCTTTTAATAGCGCATTTTTAATGAGTAATGTCTAAATTTAATTGACTTCCGGTTGTCCTCTAAAATGAACCGGTGTTAGCAGCTAGCTGGTTAGCCACACAGGGTATGTGCTCCTCTGCAGCTCTGTGTGGGCATACAGGAGCTATAAAGTACTATTTTAACATGTTTTAATCATTCAGAAATTCCCAGTATTCATTTCTGAGTACTTGAAACGTGAGAAAATTGGCTTGATTTCTTTCACAAACATGGGAAGAAGGCAATTAGCAATTTAACAAGACATGGCCCAAATGTTAGCGAGAAATTAATTAAAAAACAAAAAAAAAATTAAACAATGACCTGATTGAAAAGATTAAAAAGACAAATAAGAGAGTAAAAAGCTACAACAAACGTCTGGATGAACAGGATAGATTAATATCTGCTTATTAGCTTCACACAGTACACAAAGCCAGAAGGAGGAGATAACCTGTTGACATTTGCTCTGTGTTGAAACTTTACCATTGACTCATCTGTGCAGTTGAGGTTATGTAATTATCAGTGGAAGTCTAAAGTGGGCTTGGTCACACCACCATCAAGTTTGAACAAACAGAAATAGACGGTGATGTAGACACTCACCGGCTAAGGAACTTACTACGTGGACAACCCATACAGGTGAAAGGTACAATGAGGCAAACTCCTGCATATGTAATTCTCCTTAACTTGTACTGCAAGTTTAAGAAATTGCTTCACCTGTATTTTCTCAAGGCTGTTTCAGTGTTTCTTAAAGTTAGTTAATTTGTTTTCACATACACAAAAATACAAAGTCATACACAATCAATCGAAATGTGATGGAGAGATGTCCAAAGTTTACACTGTAGCATAGTTTTATCAATTTGTTAGTATTATTTGGATGCCAGACAGATTAATTAACACAATCCAACACTGCCATTTTTTTGTTTTGGAAAATATTAGTTTAAACTAGTTGTGGAGTTAACCTGAATAACACGCGACTGCCACTACAAAAACGTCATTTGAAAAACAGCATCATCTCATTTATCAGTTAAATTTGTATGAAACCTAAATACACTCAAATCGAACAATTAAACATATAATCAAAAATAAAATCTCACACACCAAATGCCTACTAATTCAAAAGAAGAGTCCACAACTGAAAATTAAATTACCTTTAAATAAATCAATAAACAGAGGACTCTGTGAGTTCGGGTATGGATGCAGTTAAGATCCTTTCAGTTCACTTAAGCGCGTGTGTGTGTGTGTGTGCGTGCGTGCGTGTGTGTGGAGGTGGGGTCTGAGGAGGAGCCCTTTAACTTAGGGCAGAAAGTGATATAAATTGCTTATGAGAGTAGACTTATCTCACGGCAAAGTAGTCCACCGGTGCCTCCAAACAGGTTTAAGATGTAGATGAGGAGTCGCTGCCTCCCACCTGCTCCAGGGATCAGCACACCTCCAGAGGCCTTTGTGTCCAGAGAGCTTACACCATCCAGTCCTACCTACTGCTGGCTTTACTTTTGACTTTATGTTTTTAAGGCAGAGATGACCATAACCATGACCGTAATGAGCCACTGTCACTCTGTACTCCTCCATGATGCTTTTGTGAGCTGAGTTTCCCCTTCACCACGGCTCACAGGTGTGAGTCATTATGTCCTCTCGCTCCCCACCCTCCTCTCCTGTCAGGTTTTAAAGGGCTCTTCTGCACTTTTCTGTCCTTTCCCTCTTCCTACTTCAGCACAGGTAATCCATAAATATAACACTGAGGTGATCAAATAAAATCTTCGGTCAGTAATCCAGAAGTATAACAATAGAGATTACAAAATCAAACCTTTAACAGGGTTTTTGGAGAACGACGCCTGGATTAAGAATCCCAGTTAAGTTATTTCCATGGCTTAGGGAAATTTAATGTTTGTAAGCATGAGCTGCTCTCTCTCAAAGCAAGAAACACGAGCAGTAAGTCTCAAACTTGTGGTGTTGTCAAGTATAAAGTCTGGAGCTTCTCTAAAGGCGACGAACAAGACCGATTTTATGGATGCACAGAATGGTTTTGTTTTTGGTTTTTTTTTACCCAAATGGGCTTCGTTTTATCATAGTGTTCGCAGTCATGAAACAGAAAATGTAAAAGTATACTCAGAACATTCCCCCGGGTGCTCTCAGTGTCATCTGTAACATCTTTCCAAACTCATTGTCCGTTGGAGCAGCTGTGGACATTATTCCCCAGGGACATCATAAATTTGAGTTTTGCCACATTAGTTTTTGGATTTGGAAGAGAATTGCTCATGTTTACTGATATTTCTGGACTGTCTTTGACCACAGAAATAACATGTATGAAGTTTGAAAATGGACATAGTTCCCCTAGTTAGTACACAAGGATAATTAAGGATCCTGTGATTGTCACTCATCTGCTAAATTGTTATTAGTAATAAAACAATCAGTCTAAAAACTGTGCAGGTCAAGAGAGCATGGCTGATGCTAAGTATAGGGAAATAGTCCAGTAATCTGGGTCTGACAAGAAGTTATTTTTATAATCCAAAAGTTTGAAAAACCCTGAGTCTACTTAAGGATGCTGCTTTGATGTTTTTTCTGAAACTCATGAAAGCTCATGAAGCTGCAGCTCTACTGGGGCCCACTGTTGATTCTTTTGATGTGTTTGACTGAGACTGAGCGTCAAATGAGAGAGACGTTATAACTACTGTTCACCGATGTTCCCGGGTGTTGGCTGCCGTGCTTCAAGTGCGGCGGTTACGCCTGAATGGCAGCAAAACATAGAGGCCCCTTTCATTCAGCACACAAGGACCAACTTCTTCCTGGTCTGAGAGTGAGAGGACCTGAGCCTGTGTGTAAAGGCCGGCTTCTCAAAATTTAGATTCTTAGTCTTAACAGACACCTGCACCTTGACCTTTGATGATTAGTTTTGTCGTGATTTGCTTTAAGATATCACTGTCATCACACAAGATCAGCTGATCGTGTTAAAAATCTATATTTTTTGTGTATCTCAGAATTACAGCTACACCCATTTGTCAGCTGGAGACCTGCTGAGGGAAGAGCGAGCAAGAGACAAGTCAGATGTCGGACAGCTCATCGCCAATTTCATCAAGGAAGGAAAAATTGTCCCTGTGGAGATCACCATTAACTTACTTTGCAAGGTACGCACCAAACACAGGCTGTAGATCTGCTTTGTGTTGCTGAGCAAGAAATCAGATTGTGACTGGAGTCAGACAGTTTTCTTAAGTACCTGTTTGCAACTTAACTCAACTTTGTTTTGGTAAACAAGACTCAAGAGAGAACTTTCTGTAAAGAGTAAAAATTCATCTTTAACTGTGGTCAGATATTTTACAGCCTTTGTATGTGATTCTGTCAGCGCTGAAGCAAGATATTATTATTAGTACTGATTACATTGATACACAAAGTCGTTTCTTCTTACACAAAACATTGAGTGAATGATTCAAAGACATCACTTTAGGATTTAAGGTAACCGAAGCGTAATGCATTCACTTGAAAACAAAAAAAATTTGCCCTGTTGTATTATACTGCACAAGTTGTGTGTGAGTGTGTAAACGGATTTGATGTAGTTTTGCTGCCATTAACTGCAGTGTCCAAATAATAAGTAAATCTTTTTTTCGTTATCCTCACAAGTTTAAGGTAACATCACATGACCAATTGATATACAAAGTGTCAAGTACTTCTTTAGTGGGAGTGAGGGTGGTACAGAAATGAGTGGTATAGTATTGTACAAAAGGTAACTGGTATTTTGTGATTGGCACTTAACTTTGACACAAAAGACTAAACAATGAATAACAAGAAACAATCAGTAGATGCAACTCTGTTGTTTTTTTGTTTTGTTTTTTTTTTACTACAGTTAAAGGGTGTCAGATCCAAGACCATCTCTGACATGGATCGGTGTTAATGTTTGAACATCTAGAAAGTATTTTCAGTGCAAAAACATCATTTCACTATTTTGATCAGTCGGTCTGTAATCAGGTTCTTTGTCAATTGAACTAACGATTATCTCAGTAAAATCGTATTAGGAGTAAAATATTTCTGCGTTTCTGTTTTCATAAGGCAATGGAAGAGACGATGCAGAAAGATGAGAAGAAGTTCCGCTTCCTCATAGACGGTTTCCCCCGCAATGAGGACAACCTTGAGGGGTGGAACAGAGTCATGGACGGCAAAGCAGATGTTAAATTTGTGCTTTTCTTTGACTGCAGCAACGAGGTGCGTCATGGAAACCACAAGGCTAAAACCCTTTCAGCTGTTTTTAGACGCACACAGAGAACTCAGCTGATATCCTCAGAAACATTTTACACTGAGCGCACAATCTCTGCCTTTTTGTCCGCAGGTTTGCATCGACAGGTGTTTAGAGAGAGGGAAGGTCAGCGGACGCACAGATGACAACAGAGAGAGCTTGGCGAAAAGGTACAGTCCTGCAACGTGAACAAAATACATCGCTGTAGACTTTAACAGCACTGAACCCCAGAAGTATGTGCTGCTTTAAAGGGGACTTATAATGCTCATTTTCAGGTTCACACTTGTATTTTGGGTTACTACTAGAACATGTTTACATGCTTTAATGGTAAAAAAAACACTATATTTTGCTCATACTGTCTGTGCCGGAACACCTGTATTCACCCACTGCAACGCTCTGTTGTAGTGTTTGTCTCTTTAATTCCCCCCTTCCAAAAAAAGCCAAATCTGCTCTGATTGCTCAGCATTTCTGAGTCTTCCACATCTCAGTGTCTCTGCGCCGTCATTGCAGACGGGGAATGACTGCAACCGAGAAGTGAGAACTTTCTACCATCAAAATTCACAGATAAAAGCTTTTACTCACAGGAATAACTTGTACATACCATCACCTCATTTGAAACTTTTGCCAGCTTCAATATGAACCTCCGACACCGTTAAATTACATATATATAACAGAAAATACAAAAAAGCATGATATGTTCCCTTTTACCACTAACTGATATCATGAACTTGTGTATTTTTAAAACAAAGTCCAAGTGTACCCGATCTCAATAGATTTGTCTGACCTATTTAGCGAACTGTTGGATACCTGCATACATGTTTTTGGCCTAATTTGTGTCTCCTTTGAGTCCCCTGTGTCATCTGACCCTGATAACCAGGCATATTTTTCTTGCAGAATCCAAACCTACCTGCTTTCTACACGACCAATCATTGACCTGTATGCAAAACAAGGCAAGGTGCGCACTATAGACGCCTCTCGCTCTGTGGATGAGGTGAGTAAATACCATCGGCTTTAGTAAACATCTATGAGTGCCACCCTTAGATTTTGTGGGGGTGGAGCCTGGGAGGAGGTGTGCTAAACCTGTTTATCAGGGCAAACGAGCTCTTATCGAGAGATGTGATGGGTTTGATTACAGTGGCCAATGATTTTGTTTCATTTGTTTTCATTGCAGTTTGTAGATTGCGATTGGAAGAATTTGCATTAAATTGCATCAAATTTGCTTAAATTTGTTTAAGGCAGGTCGAGATTGGCTCGATGTGACAGAAGGACGGACCAAAAATTACAAAACAAAAAAGAAAGGAGTTTATCTGATAACAGGATTCACCAGATTTGTCAAGTCCTGTTATCAAGTGGTTTGTTCCATTTGCCACTCAGAATTGTATATTGCTCATTGTTAATTTTTTTCTTCTTTTTTTATGGATAAAACAAATCACACAAACAGTAATTGCATTACATGGTAATGTTTGTATTTTTCAACTTGGACCCTATATTTTGCCACGTGTTTGTAAATAAATGATTAATGGAGATCATTTTTGACGTTGGTTCAGTTTTGAATCTGGCTGCAATGTTAACATTTGGGGCATTTGGGCAATGTTGATTTATGCCCACTAAAAGTGCTTGTTCTTCGCCATTGACAGGCTCAGATTATTATTCAGATTATACGTGTCTGACAACATTTTCGAAAGGACCCTAAAGAGATAGACCTTTCTGTTAAAGAGTAATATCGCTTCTGTTTAACCAGAAACGGCCCTGAAATCATTATCAGCAAAGCTACCAGACTCCATTTGAATAAACTGTCATTTTAACGTATTTAGAGCCAGCATATTTTCACATTTAACTGGGTGAATTGATGGTTTATTTTAACCAAAAATAAGTTAGTGATTGTTGAAACAACTGAAATAAGATCCAAAATCGTTTTTGTGGGTTTTATTTTGTTTCAGTTGACTTTGAATGAAATGTATTTTAAGATTAGAAAATTACAGTTATTTAAATGGAGTCTGGTGGGCTTGCCCTGAAGGATTAGGATTGCTCAATACTGGGCCAGTTTCCAAAATTGTTGTCTCCATTATTCATTAAGACACAAAACCACGGCAAACCAGAGTCGATGTTGAAAAATACCAAAGTTTCCTTTTAACAAATGATAAGGAAAATAATTCCACGTTGTAGCCCTAATTCAGACGACATCCTTCAATTGAGGATTGGCACAAAATCTGTCTGATAATCTGACTGCGGGTGCTGAAATTCAGTCTCTGTTTCCTGACGAGTCCAAGTTTGCACACCTTTTTTCTCTCTTTCAGGTGTTTGCTGATGTCAAAGCCATCCTAGACAAAGAAGACTGAGTTTCCCCAGCGGCCAACAACATTCACTTACCTTTTTAAGTTTTCTTTTTATCAACAGCGAGTACACTATATAAGTTTATATATGTCCAATCATTTGACTTTTTACTTTTGGTTCATTTGTTTTCCATTTCTTTTGTAAAATGCTGCACTGTTTGTTTGTAATTGTGTGAACAATGTAAGATATGAATGAGAAGTAGAGTTGCATAGCAGCTTCTTGTGATTAACTAGTTCATGCTCTGAGGAGCTCACCGCTCGTCTTTCATCATAGTATGAGGCCTTTGCATAGGAACACAACGTTTTGTTAACTTAGATAGACACTTGCTTGTCAATCAAAGACACGTCTAGTAGTGGAAATCAAAAATACAAAAACGTTAAATATCACTTAAGTCTTCAGATTATCATGTCTTCGGAAGCAGTCATAATGCTTCAGACTAAATAGTTTGACCTGATGACGATAGACCGAGATTGATTTATGACTGACAGGATAGTCAATAGCCTCTGAATAAAATGCATTAAACGTCTGTCTCGTGTTTAATGGACATCTCTACAGGGACACGACGAGTTATCAGGTGTGCTTCTGTGACCCATTTGTCCATTAGTATTTGACATTGTACCAAAATGCAATGTTCTTCATCACATTTATGACAGCTGGGACTAATCATAGAGAAAACATGAAGATATAAATGAACTTTTGTTGAATCTGTACTGTATCTGCTTGAAGGAGGGAGGGGATAAAACTGAAAAGCAAAAAACATGACTTTTTTCTTTTTTTTGCTCAATTAATCAAGAATATTTAGTCAATACTGTGTGAAGGTTACCCATTTATTACAGTATGTGCTTTGTAGTCATTTGTCTTTGCATATTTAACTTTATAATTTTAGTGTTGTAATTCAATTCTTTACTAGATTCGGATCAAGTTATTAAACTGCTGCTCAATATTTTATAAATTCAAAACCCCTTATGTGCCAACAGGTGGCGCTATACATCACTGTTTTCCCAGGGTTTCAGTTATATATATATATATATATATATAGATAGATAGATAGATAATTAATGGGTACATAGATAATTGTGTAATTTACTTCTACAAATCTACATATACTTGTATATCGACATTTCTGCTTTTATTTCAGTATTTATATGTATTTTCTAGTAAAGTTAAGTATTTATTTCAGCTTTAATTTTGAAATGTAAGTTATCTACTAAGAAGAAAATGTAATTCACAACATAATTCACTGTTAATGTTTTATTTATTCATGTAATTATTGACGAATAAGGCAATAAGACAATTTTGTCCTCCGTAGATTTGCGTGAATCGACTGGCAAACTAAAACATCTGTGCTCTTTTTTTTTTTTTTTAATCAGTGTAAGAGAATAAAATATGCTTCATTAAAGTGAACACTAGTGAGAGCCAGAGAGAAACAAGTGTACTTCACATATACTTAGAAAATGATACTATAAACACTTAAAGGCTCAGTTTCATCTCTGCTCAATTAATGGTCTTTCTTGAATTAATGAACACAAGTGCTTCATACTGTATTTGACCGACTTTACTAATACAGATTTTACAAATTCCTTAGTAATTAACTAACTGATGATCATAAAATTATTATTTTTTTTAAATTATGAATCCAAAAAAGGTTCATATGTGTCAGTAATATTTTGCTTAATGTATTAATGTAGTTACTGATAAATACCTTTTCCCTGCATACAAATATCTACTGCTGGCTCATTACGGTTCATACGAGTGAACACCAGGGAGAGCCAGAGACAAGCAAGTATTCAAATACAGCCAGTAAACCTTGCATAATATCTATAGGTGTAGATTTCAGGGGAAACACAGGCGTAAAAGAGAGAAAGACATTTTCACCATAAATCCACACAGAAAAGCCAAAAATAGGTGCACTAAAATAACCAGGTTGCAGAAAATTACGTGTTTTTCTGGCAGAGGACCCCCAAATCCCTCATCTTATCATATGTGGACCCCATGCCTTCCCAGTGTTCAAACAAAATCTACACCCTCACATTTACCTACAAAACTATAGGAATACCTAAAGGTTGAATTGCGTCTTTACTCAATTAACTTTCTTATTTAAAAATTATCTTGAAAATAATCTTGCTCACCCAGTATTTGGACTTAGACTGAGGTGCTGGAGCTGAGTCGTTATCCACAGTGGGGAAAAAAGTACATCCGCACACTCAAATCCATGCAAAAATCATGTTTGCTTTCGGTCAGAGGCCTTCTTCAAGGCATAACAGGTAACAAGAGGCAGCAGTAAAAGGAGCTGAGGAAACATCACTTGATTAGTCTTAATGCAGAACAGCCGTGTCAATCGCTGAGTCTTGAGTTGCAAGACATCAAGGGGATTGTAGTCTTTGGAAAAGTGACTACAAAATGAACACTAACATCGGAGACAAACACCGCGCACAGTTTAATTACAAATCTTACCATATTTACAACCGGATAAATAACAATAGAAGTAGATGTTATGTGGACATGAGGATTCAGCCATGGCAGAACATATGAGATCTATTAAAATGCATTCATTATAAAACACTCATGTCAAGATCCTTATTCAGAACCAGTGTCTGCGGTGTATTTAAAAATGACAAACACAACCATTGCAACAAGTGCTACATGATACATTTTTTTATTTTCATGTAATTTATATATATATTTCATATATATATATATAATCTGCTTTTTACAAAGACATTTTGCTTACATATTACTAATATTCCTGAGCATGTTTTTTTGTTTTTGTTTTTTAGCTTGGGGCCTGGTGTATCTGCACTTTAAGAGCTACACTCAACTTCCAAAACAACAGTACCAGACATGCATACACATGACAAGAGAGCAATGTACCAAATGTGAAATGCATCACAACAGCAGTCAATGACTACCGAGTCTTAGTCAATGTTATACCGCGTTAATAGTTAGTCTGAGAAGGTAGCAAATAGAGAGGTGTGAATGTAAGGCACTATTAATACACTGGTTGGTACGAGTGCACTATAATACATAATGGTTTGATAAAATACGGTCAACTGATCCGTCTGGGGATCACTGCAGCACCAAAATGTGATAGAATATAGCAAAGGAAAAAAAAAGAATATAAATAAAAAATAGCAAGTGCTGGGCATGGCGTCTAACAAACAATTTCAACATGTTATGAACATATTAAGTAGAAATATTTGAATGAATAGTATGAAAATATATGAATTACAGCATTATGAGTATGTGCAAAATACCAACAGGCTAGAAATGATTGAAAAAAAGAAAATATGTACATAGCATTTTTTTTTTAAATGAATGATAATCTGTACATATTACAATACGTACCACAAACTATGAAATGGCAAAATTACAAGCCCTTGGGTTATCGACAAACTTAATATATTCGTACTCTGCCAGCAGATGGCAATCTGAAAATATATATTATCTTATTTACAAACAATAACTGCATGAAAAATAACTGCATAAACTGACCACATCGCTGGGCTAATACATGCCAATATCCAAAGTAAACCTGTAACAGTGATTCTCAATCCGAGCGAGGAAGAGGACTGTCCTTCAATGATAACACTCTGTTAAGTGATCTGCGAAAAAGCGAAATGCTCAAATTCACATTCAAAATGTACATTCTGTTGTTAGACATTCACAACAAAAGCATAAACCTCTACAATCTTTGAAATACCAAAGAGCTTACATAAATGTGCATCATTTACAAATGCATAAAGGGCAATACAAAATAAAAATCTTTTGACAACATGGCGGCCGACGCTAAAGGAAAACAAGCGATACACAGCAGGCTCAGCAGGCGTTCACCAGGCCTGTGGGGATGTTGTTGGGCGTCCTGCGATACTGAGCCTTGGTGTTGGTAACGGCACCGTGCTTCTGCCGCAGATGAAGCCTCAGCTGACTCTTGTGTCTGAAGTGGAGGTCACATTTTTCACACTGAGGAAAAGAGGAAAAATAGTTTAGAATCATTTTTTTAAAAAGGGAATAGTTTAACTGCCCAACCCCAACTGCGACAGTAAATAGCTCTCCAGGATTACCACTCAGGATTTATGACTATTGACAGGCACATGGATCATGGGGGTGAAGGGATTATTCTCTATTTAGCCAGCAGACGCATTGGATAAGAAGAGGGGGACAGACTAGGAGGCTTACATGATAAGGCTTCTCTCCGGTATGAATACGCATGTGGCTCTTGAGTGTCTGAAGGTGGCGGAAGTGAGTTCCACAGATCTCACAAGGGTAAGGCTTCTCTCCTGTGTGGATTAACACGTGGGCGCGGAGATGGGCCACCTGGCGGCAAATTAAGACATATATTAAAACGCATAAACTTAAAGCTGCAGTCGGTAAGTTTTATCAAATAAAGTTTTTGTCATTTGTTCTTAAACTGTCACTTTATTCTGACAGTTGCACACTACACAGATGATTTGTGAAAAATCTGGTGGTGCCTCTTGTGGCATTTGCAAGAATTTGCCGACAACCAATCAGAGCTGAGGAGTCGCTATCTCAACTGTCAATCATATCAGTCATTGCTCAGTGGTATGCGGTTAAACTTTCACACTAGGTAGTGCTGATCAAATATGAATCGAGATTTTTTTGTTACTGCATTGACTATGTCTCACCTCATGTTTTCAGAAATGTATTTCAATGTACTGTTTAGCTGTAAAATGAGAACGTTTGTGACCCGGCTGCCACTTTAAAAACCAAGCACTACCTACTGGCTGGAGCAAACTTTCTCATTTTACAAATAAACAGTACACTAAAATATGTTTCTGCAAACATTTGAGGTGAGAGACAGTCAATGCAATAACACAATCTTGATTCATATTTGATCAACACTACCTAGTTTGAGAGTTTGACTGAAGTTACGAGCAGACATTCGAGACTCCTCTGATTGGTTGTTTTTGTTCAGTTGTGCTGGATTCTTGCACTACAAGGACGTAGAGGAACATGTTTTTTTTGTTTTTTTTAACAGATTATCTGTCTTACTGTCTACTGTCAGGATCTGGTGATAGTTTAAGTGAATGTGGCAAAAACTACAGCTTTAACATTTACATTTTACATTTGCAAAGTCTTCCTTTTTTTACTCACCTGGACAAATCTAGAGCCACATGTCTCACACTTGTATGGCTTTTCTCCAGAGTGGATGCGGGTATGGGTCTTGAGGTTGGCCGGCCGGTTGAACTGAGCGCCACAGATGTTGCAGCGGTAGGGCTTTGCGCCTGGAAGTTAGGATCAGCAGGTTGTGCAATGAACAATACAGCCACTTCCACTAAGCCAGCATGATGCTACTTTCAATTAATTATTAATCTTACCGGTGTGAACGGTCTTGTGGCTGGCCAGGTTGCCCTTGTAGCGGAAGGCGGCCTGGCAGCAGTCACACTTGTATGGCTTGTCACTGTGCACCTGGGCCATGTGTTCTTTCAGGGAATCTTCGTCTGTGAACTTTGAGTCACACCCGTTGCAGAAGTAGATATTGTTTTCTGTACAAAGAAGCAAAAAAGGCAATGTGAATTTAACACTTAAATTAAAAGCATAAGATATGAGCTAACTAAGGAAGTATGGCACTTGTTGAACCCACTTACCACAGCTGGAGGGGGAGTACTCTGAGTGTAGTTTGGTGGCGTCGTCTCGGATGTATGAATCAGGAGAAAGGTGACCCATCTCTATGCACTGAGGGCTGTCACAGCCACAGGAGGAACATCTGCGGTAGCTGCACACAGAAAGATGATCAGAGAGTTAAAATTAAATTAACCTCTTCTCTTAAATGTTCATTAAGTTCCAGTTTATGGTTCTTACAGTAAGTTGGAGTTTTACCTGATGCTGCTACAGGTGCTGCTGCTGCAGCTGTCAACACTCTGAGACATGAGAATTTCTTCTCTCTGCTCGCTGGCTCCCTCTTCTGCCTGCACCTCGCTGTGTCCATTTGTTGCACCACTCCTGCAGGGGCTCAGTGCGGGGGACATGGCTGTAGCTTCAGCGCTGCCTCCCTGAACCTCCTTTTCATTATCTTCAGGAGTTTGGTTCATTACGATCAACTTGTACTTCTTCCAGTTGCGGGCCTTGGCGTCGTTGGGGCAGTCCGAGGTCTGTCTGAGGCTCAGTGTGGCGTTTCTGCTGCTGTTGGACTCGGTGGGTGAGTTGGGCTGGCAGTCAGATCTGAGGGGGCTTTGAGGGCTGCAGATCACACCTTTGCTAAAACCTGGAGACAATCTCAGGCAGCTGGTTTGTGGATGCTGAATGCTGTCTTCCTCCATGGGAGAGACCGGCCTTTGAAGGCTCCCGTGGGCTCCTGCGGGTCGGATGATAGTGGTGGGGAAACTGGGGTGGGATGGCACAGGGTGGGAGATGATGGTGGTGGACTCATTGTGAGCCGTGCTGGCGCCGAGTACCTGTGAGCATCGGGACAAAGCCCCTCCTCTTGGAAGGTCGTTGACCTTATGGGAACCTTCCGGCTTCCCAGCAGGAACATGGAGGTCGCCATAGACGTGATAGGAGCCAGAGGTGTTGATGCCCCTGAAAACACTTGGGATGTAGCCCCTGCAATCCTGGAGGGAGGATGAGGTTGACATGTTGCTGTTTCTAACGTCTGGCTCTTTCTCATGAGCAGGCCTCAAAGCGGGGATCTCCTTAGCCAGGTGTGATGAGTTGTTCTGTCCGTCTTCAATCTGATGCCTGCACAAACATCAACAACAACTCAGATCCACTTCATTTTAACAAGAAATCAGAGCTTTTCTTGTCAAATTTTCTTTTTCCCTTTACCTGGACTTGATGAACCTGTGGCAGGTGTCAGCAACATGCTCCATCTGGAGGTAGATGGCTGTGTTCATGGTGGCCAGGACCAGACTGTCCTTAAGGTCCAGACAAGACGTGTACATGAAATCCAGCAGGATGGAGAAACCCTTAGGGTCCACTTTGGGGTCTAAGCTGATGGCACTGAGGTTTGCGTTCTTGGGGTCCATGAACACAGAATAAAAGAAGCCACTGTAAGAGAGCAAGAGAGGGGGTTACAGCGTTAAAACGTGCACAGATGACCCTGCAAATTAGGAATTTGGGATTAAGCATGAAGCCTTTGAAACCTGAGCAAATTGGTTTCTAAGCGACTTAACAAGAATTTTTTTTAAAAGAAAGAAAACAAATCTGCTTAGGTTTCAAAGGGTGAAATTAGAGGATGTGGCTATGTCAGGGGGTGATTCACCACACCAAAAATGATTAAATATGATCGCAGAAATAGAGGTCCTTCATAGGTACTAATGCTGCTGTCAGACCTCATGGTAGTGCATACCTGCAGGCCACCAAGATGGCCTTGTGAGCATGAAACTGCTGTCCGTCCACCTGTATGGTGACATCAGTCAGGATGTTCCTGCTGCGGAGGCGGTTGAAGTTGAGCAGGACATCGCCTGCATGGCGTGTAAATTGAATGCAGCCATCTGCAGTCGTGGCCATGCTGTCACAATCTGTACCAGGACAAAAGCAGTAAATAGTTTAATCTTTGTTGATCACTCTATAAGTGATCCACGGATAAATAAAGACACACAAGACAGGTGCGCATACTATGGGCTGGGTAGAAAAATAACGATGTATGACACCAATAGGCACACAACTCAACCTTTAAGAAAAATTTATAAATAATAATATTCGTGCAGTAAAAACTGCTGACTGACTTCATTAAATCTTCTGACAACATTAGAAATAAAGTTTATTTTGCAGCTTAAATGGGCTTAAAAATTGGTACATTCTGGTATCGGTACAGGAAATTACACGTTTGATGGTTAAAATGTTCTAGTGAGGGAACCCCCACCCCACCCGCACAGCTGTGGTTAATTTGAGGTTAGATCTAGGCGCTAAAACCATTAGCTGATTAGGAGAATGTCGTGTTTTAGCTTCAAGTACCCATTTTAAGAGGCAATTTCCCTGCAGAAAATGCAACAATGTCTCGGTGAAAGACATCCGCTTTAAATGGAAAAAAATATTAATCTGGCGGGGGACCCCAACCCCCTCTTTTAATGTGTCCTTCCTTAATATCGAAATTAAACCTACACCCAGTAGCATGTTTTGTTGTAAGTGTCCAAGGCATCAGCCCTGATGTTATATAATTAGCCACAAATCTAAATATATAGGCTACATAAAAACATTTTAAAACATACATGATAATAAGTATAAGTACTGGATCCAATAATCTTTCACTCTGATCATACTTGTACTTGAATAATATACTGAGTTACATGTCGCCAATTTTAACAAAAATACATACATAAAACTATTTTCGACCTCTTGTCAATACATTTAAAATGAAAGCACTTGTAAAGGGTTGTTTCACTCAATGCAAACAACTAGTAATAATTTAAACATTGTGATTCATAATTGAGATTTTAGACTTCATTATTCCCACACCAGGGAAATCCACAGAAAAGTTTAAAAAAATATATATCTCTATGGGTAAATAATGTTGCAGAGTGTATTAAAAACCACCAAAATGCACTTGTTTGTGGGAAGAAAAACAATCCTGGGCATGATCCCTGTGGACGCCCCTTTTGAACTCCAGGCTGGGCCCCTAATGTCCTCACATCTTGGGAACACCCCTGCCTACATCCTTGATTTCTGGTACATTATAGAAATCATCTTTAACTCCTTAACCATTCTATATTCAAAGTGAAGTCAACTCAAATTGTAAGAAATTATAATCAGTAACGTAAACATAAAATCCAAGATAATAAACACTCTACTTCTCTATCACAAGCCCCCGGGCCTCAGGGTTAATAATGAAAAACAAGCTCTGAAGTGTCGTGACAGTGTTTTTTCAAAGAGCGGCGCCATTGCAAAGAAAAAAAGTAAAAAGGGAGTTTCACTAAACGTTTTGAGCCTTAATTCTTATTGGGCATTAGTGACGGAATTATAACAAAGGATTAATTTTAACAAGTTATTATCAAATAATAGTGATATCTGCCAGCGGGTCAACAATTACATAACTTAGAAAAATCATATTTTTTTTTCGACAAAAAGACAAAACCGTTAAAACTATTTATTGCAAACATAATTCTTCATATTTGGCTTGTTATATTGAAATGCAGTGGGTATAATGCCCTGATGTGTGTGTGCTCTGTGCTGCAGTCTCACAGCGTGTTCACAGAGCACAGAGGAGTGCTGGCAGCCTGCAGCCTGTAGGTTGTAAACGTGTTTGACGTTGAGCACATTCCGTCCTGGCTGCTCAGATTAGGTTGCCAGTACACAGAGAGGTTTCCTGTTCCCCGATATAAGTACAGCTCATCTCATTTAACTCATTAACATTTACTCTCATTCCGCTCAACTAATCTCACTAGTGTTTTAAACCCTAAAATATTAGACTAAACTGAGACGGCATGATTTCTTAGGATCTATTTCCAAGGAGTGGTTAGTTGTTGTTGCTGCGTAACTTGGGCTAAGAGCCACCGAGCAGGCCAGCACAAGTCCGTTCAAGTTTAGAAACTGTGTTAAGCTGTCATGTCTGAGAACTGTCCTGGGGTTTAATTATGTATTTAAGAGGGTTTGCTCGATTTAAACTACTTGTATAGAGTCTTCGGCTCTGGGTTAGTGAAGTGAAAAGATTGTTCCTCGACATTAATGCGCAGAGAAAATGAGATGTGACAGAACCAGACTGGCTTGTCTTGTTGCGCCACTTTTGAAGCCTGACAAATGTTCGTTCAAATATACTTTAAACATGTAAAATAAATAACGTTGAGAAACATTTTTAAACTGCCGCTTTAGCTAAAGGTTAACCCAGCGAAACTGCTGCTTGTTTTCAGCCTAACAGCAGCTACTAAAGTACAACATTAAACCCGCACACAGCCTAAAAGTCGCACTTCCGTCTACAACAAAGTCAAACACAGTGCAGCTTTTCAAAGTCAGCTCTCAAAGTAAACATATTTAGTTCACTTTCCGCTAAAAGCAATCTCTAAACAGTCAAAATATTGAAAAGTTTCCAGCCCAGGAGCAGCCACACGAGCATCTGGTACTTCACTACACGTCTGACCTAATGCTGAGAAAATAGGAAGGAAAAAAAGTCACCTTGTAAAAGTTTCCTCGAAACTCTGTGCATCACCAGTTCTGAGAATCCAGTTCTAAGAAACACAGCAGCTCAATTCTCGGAATTTCAACAGAGGACCGTACCATTATCAGCGGGGCGGGGGAGCTGCTTCCCTCATCTGCCTCATTTTAACCCCCCGCCGCCCAAATTGTGCAATATAACATCTTGCTCCTCGTCAACACCTTTAGTTAATCATATTTGTGGAATTTGTACAAAACTCGCGCGATTCTAACATTCATTAGTTTGTTTCGTAGTAGCATGTTCTGCCTGCGTAGTGGAGGCGTCCAAGTGCAAGGTCAGCTGACTGAGTTATAAATACCGTGGGGAATATGAGAGCATGTTGTCCCTGTAAACTTGCCTGAGGTGCCACGAAGAGTTGAGAAAACTCTTATATTCTAATGATTTGAAATTTTATCTTCTCGCTTTAGTTTGTTTTTCTTTAACATCTCGCCACCTTTTTTTTTTGGCGTCATTACATTTTGCGTTCTGTGACTGGCCGTGGTTTAGCAGTGCTGATTTAACTCTATAGTTTCTGCTTTGGACTGGAGCCATGCTTCATCTGTTTAAATGGATTAAGGAACTGTTCCTTACTTGTGAGAAGGGAGAGGGTGATGCAAAATGGGGGAGGCACTTCAATTGATTTTTATGCACTGGGGACTGAGTTTTGTTTTTAAATTTGTCTCAGGGGAGGGACGTTGAACTTTATATGGTTGTATTTGTATTTATTTAAAATACCATAAGAGTGGGTTTGAAAAGCATTTTTTTCTCAATCTCCCAAATTACTCCATTTATTAAGGTCAGAAACTGTGAAATATGTTTTTGGTAAAGGGAGGGTCATACATTTTCCCTCAGTAACTCAAGGAGGCTCAAGAAAAACATTTTGTAGCTCCAGGAAGGGTCATGATATTAAAAAAAAAAACCTTCAGTCACACCTAAGCCATCCCCCCTACTCTGATATACAAAGCACAGTCTTTATCTTTAAGTACGATTTATATTTCTTTAGGGTGAACATTAGCTTGGCCTCTTGAGGTTTGTGATACTAAACTGATTTCACAGCATAGCTTGTGAGCAGCTTTTCTTGCATACATTGACTGATAGACATCCTATTTTTATTGTGACACGTAGTCTGCTGAAAGCAATGCGTGAGAGTGTGCGTAAAGTCCGCAACTCTCCAAAAGGCTCACTTGCACTCGTCTGTGTTCCCACCACTTCCTGTCTCGCCATCACAGCTGTATATTCTTCTGGGTAACACTAAGTCCTGAGTACTTACCCACACATGAGTCAACAGATAAGGAAGTAAGTGCTGTTTATTAAGAAGCTAACAAGAAGTTCTTAAATATCTCGAGATAATGCATGTAATGAATAAATAATTTAAATAAACAATGTAATGATAGAGATAAAGAACAGATTGCTATATTAATGGCACAGTGTGTCAAACCCAAATGCCATAAAAATGTTGGCATTGCACAATTCCTCACACCACTGCTGTGGTTCATCTGTAAGTTATGTCATGGAAACTCTACATTTCAGCCATGTGTATGTGTAGTTAGGTTTAGGCCCTAAAGCCACTTGTTTATCGAAAGAAAAAGATCTTGTTTTGGCTTTAAATTCCAGCTTTGGGGGACACACTCCTGCCTGGAAATGCAGCAATGTCTCATTAAGAAAGCAACTTTTTTCAAAACTGTCCTGGCAGGAAACAATGTCCCAGTAAAAACAACTGCTTTTCATGGCACTACCACCTGAGGAAAAACAGAGATTGGTTGATAAAAATGTCTAAGTTAGGTGGCTATAAGCAGCTTGAAAATCAGTGACAGGTCAGGGAAAAAACACCCAGGTTCAATGGCTAAAAGCTGCTAAAAAAAACTGATATGTTGCTAAAAAACACCCACGTTTAAAAAGTTGCCGGAAACGATGCGATGATTCCCTGAAAAAACAACAAATTCTGTTGTTTTTGTTCACAAACATTGATCTGCAGGTCATTCACCTGGATGGCCCACTATCCACCATCCACTCCACCTGCCGCTGACAAAGTCAGCTCTTGTACTGCGTCACTTTAAACGTGTAACACATATTTGTGGTTTGCAAAAACAGAGGATGACAACATTTTCTTCTGGCAACTTGGTGTCGTCTGATATGGAGCAGGTGGATCCAAATGCAGGTGACAAGAAGAAACTCAAAAATATCACTGTTTAATCTAAAGGAACAGCAACTGAACATCACAGACCACAACAAGAATCAAGCAGACTGAGCTGAAAACCAGGACTCCAATACAAACTAGACTGATGAGGAGATGAAGTGCAGCTGGATAAAAAGGGCAGAGAAGCTCAGGTGAATGAGGTGAAGAGGCAGAAGAACAGGCAGGGAGCTGAGCAGTATGGAAGGACTAATTAGGCTGATGTGGGATAAGACAAACAAATAAAGAGATATACTACAAAATAAATCAGGAAACAGCCAAATGGGCATTAGATGTCATTTAAATATCACAAGCTTTAGCCCTGGTACAGACTTGGATTTATCAGCTACATACAGCCCGGTTTTAAACCATATATTAGAATTATTAAATCACTATTAAAAGGAGATTAAAAGTACACATAAAACTTCTAAATAACAAAAATACTGCATATCGTATGTTTACATTATGATTTTTTTTTTGTCACATACACATATTCTGTTTACTTTTTTATCAAGGCTAAGACTGCATATCTACTAAAGTTTCCCTTTTTAACCTCTAATAACCGAAATCAAATCATCTAAAGACTAAATACATTTCAACGTCTTTAGACAAATAGACTTATAATAGACATTTATTACACGTCTTTTCAACAGTGAATTGCTCAGTGGGAGACTGACCATGATGAATACATGAAAAAAGGAAAAACACAAATAGAAAACTCTAAAACAAAGTCCAAATGACAACAGAGTGTTAGGAACAAACCAGGATCATGACACTGGGCTGGTAACAACACGCTCCTAAATATCTGACACAATAGCTGACACATATCAGTTGTTAGATGTTACTATTTTTGTGTAGTTCCTTAGCAACTATACGTTATTTGTGTGCCTTATTTTCAGTGTTACATTAGTCTGTTTTTTTTCATATAACCTCAGCTTTACTGCATAGTGTGTTAAACTGTATCTGGGAAGACAGTCGGCAAGCCTTTTCTTTAGCTAAGTTCATGTGACCACACTGTATTTGACATATTAGTAAGTATTTTCCTAAACTGTATATAACTCTTTTATATTCTGTAAATACTTTTATGTTGAATTATGGCACGTTATAAGCAAGCACATACAGCATGATGACTCTGCTATTTCATTTCCCTGATTCAGTCAAATGTAATGGCAAAAACCAAAAGGGTTTTCTGTGTTTTCCCCTTGTTTTTGAATATATAGAATAACCATCTGTTGGCACCAGCTTTCACTCTCACAGTGCAGAGCTGCAGCGAGGCTTTGCTAAACAAACACGAAGGCAGGTTACACAATTCAGTGGGAGGGAAAAACAGAACCACAGCAATTGAGAGCTTGTGACTGTGACTTTACTGAGGATGATGCTTATCACTGAAATAAAACATGTATACTTCACTTTTATTTGGCATGTATTTGGTCAGTGTTATTATATTTCAATAATCAACAGTGCGTGCATATTTTCAATGCTCATGCTGGCACCGCAAAGACATGTTTTGAACCATCATTAACCTAACCTCTAATAAGTCTCGATGACAGTTTGAATCCTACAAAGACCATCATCACGGGCAGAATTATAGTAAAACACAATGCTGTGTGACATGCAGCACATGTAACAGTAAAAAATGATGTGTTTATTGTTCACTGGAGTCTTATACTAATATTACATGTCTGCTGGGATTGTTGCCTACACAAAAAACACTGAAAAATAAGCATTTAGGAGAAAAACAGCAAAGTGTCCCATCATTAAGCATACTCTATATTTTGCAGAAATACAGAAAAACTCTCAGGCTGAATTTCTCTCTGTGAAATAAATGTGCAGTGCGGCTCAACAGGTCTAAATTACAGCTGTTCAGGTGGCTATGGCAACAAAGAGGTCTATTTCGAGTTAATGTTTTCACTCTAGATGTTTTTCCCCTGCGGTTATCTTTAGTGGCCCAAGTTTCTGTGGGTTGTTCATCTTCACATCCTTTGAAACAAGCGATACTTTCTGGTCTGAATGAGAAGAGACAAAACCTGTTCAGTCAGTAACAGAGAGCCTAGGCAGAAAACAAACGTCAGATTTCCTGCTTTAGTTGTTTATTTGCAGGCAAGAGGATGCATAGATTTGATCAGTCAGCCTTTCCCTTACTCGTATCGATGCAGCATCTTTAACTTCACATTAGGAGTTAGCTGCAGTGCAATGGCAGATAAGCCAGAGCAGATATAAAACACACCAACTGCTGCGTGCGGTAGATTTCTGTACATTTAAGAGTCTAATCAACATAATCACGCAAACATGGCTCTGCGCTGATTTGCAGACTAAATATCCTCTTTTTTTTTTGCAACGGTCTGATTCTTTATGCACCACAAAAAAAAAAGGTAGTCGATGATGTTGATAACAAAGACGTGTTAAAGGGTTAATATCGGAGCAAACAGGCTCTCCTGTGATTTATTATTGCACTATTGGCTTTCAACAAACACATTTTAAAAGAATGATCTAAATCAAAGCAATAAAGGCGGGGATATCCAGACTTTTAATCCTCTGAAACCTGAGCAAATTTGCTTGATTTCTTTCAAAAATGTGAAAATAACCTAAATATTTGCAAAAAAGTAAAAACATAAAAAAAAAAAATCCAAAAAGCATAACAAACAATAAAAATAAACTTTTTCAAAATTATAATAATTCTACTAAAATAATCTTAGATTCATAATTTTGATCATTTTAAAATTAGTTCTCTAGACCCCCCCCCTGAGTCAGACATCCAAATTCAGGGGGCGTTTCAATTGAAATTTGTGATGGGGAACTCTGAAATTCCAACTTCTCATTTATTTCAAAGGCCACACATTAAGTCTTTTATAAATCTGTTGACTAAGCGCCCACTCCCAAGTAACTGATGACAACACTATGATATCACCTGAGTCATTTTTTAGAGCGCTTCTCCAAAGACACAGTAGATATTTTACTACAGTTTTGACTGACTGAGTGAACTATGATGAGTAGACTGATATCAGTAGGGCTGGGTATCAGTACTCAATAGAGTAGATAAAGTATCTACCTAAATACCCCCATACTAAGTAGTATCAAAACTTCAAATATCTAAGCTCAATCCTTTTTTTTAACTCATATCTAAAAAATGAAATGACAATTTGTATGTGGCCCTCTACCGCAGAAGCTACAATCATACAGTCTGTGGTGTGATGAAGTTGAACACCACAAATTTTTCAAATTTAGCAGTAAAGTGTCCTGAGATATCACCAAAATATTCAAAAGTATTGTGGCATTTTATAAAATTGAATGCTTCCATTCACACGGCATCAAATGAAGTAAAACATGGTATTAATAGTTGTAATAGTAATAACATAGTAGCATCCTGGAGGGGGATGTTCCTTAATTGTTAGGTTTTGGTTTTTTTTCCTTCCTTCCCCCATTCTTCTTCTTCTTTAAGTACAAGGATGGGATTTAACCTTATATATAGTCCATTTTTGCCACTTTTGGTCAAAGTCAGTTTCTCTGATTTTCAAACAGAAAGTCATTTTTTCCATGGCATATAGTTCTTCAATGATATCCAGCCATTGTCTCAGCCCTGGGGGATCGCTTCTCCTCCAGATTCTCGTCAGGGCCTTTTTAGCGGCAATAGTCATTATTTTAAAGAGGTAGATGTCTCTCTTTTCAATTAGTTCAGCAGGGATAAGTCCCAGGTATATAGTCCGTGGATCCTTAGGCAGACTTACATTTGCAGGTAGCAGTGTTGGTGCTTGTGTTGGCATTTTGTAAATGATACCTGGCCATAGACATCAGTGAAACTGATGGATTGCCACTTTAAAAATATTAAAAAAGAAAACATGAAAATTGTAGAACAATCAAATAAAAGATGTTATTTGTTTTGTGATTTTGTGTGCCTGTGATACAAATATCAAACCAACCCTGCCCTTTTTTCATTTTCTGCAGGGCCCATCTGAAGAATGCATGTCATGAAAACAACACTGCATGGGACTTTTCCAGCCAACGCTGGAACAAATTTGTTGCCGTTCCTCTCTCCTCCTCAGCTGCTGAAAGAGGCTATGCTATGTGTTAACAAGCGCTCCCCAACCCCCTCTCATGAACTCCGCTGACCTGGGGCCTAGACGCAGACGGATATCAACGTGCCTGTCCCAAAACATGACCCAGGCACCTGGTTGCCTGACAGGGATCAAAGGTCACGTCAGTAAAATGTGACCCTGAAACTAGCTCAGTCTTTGCAGACACATGGCCTAAGTTGGAAAGAGGGAAGTATTGATTTCCTTTGAACCAAGTCATGCACTTGAATTTGGAGAGCAGAATGCATGAGAGAGAGAAAAAATTAAGATAATGAGACTGTTGTTTTACAAACCAGAAAAGTACCACAGCAAGGAAAAAGTGAAGCATGTTTGTGATCAAAATGTATAAGGCACATGAAAATACCTGACTACTTTATTTATAGCACAAAGTGTCATTTTCAGCAGCTGTTGATGAAGTATACACTGCACACAACCCATGAAACACTGAACATGGAAAGTCCATGTGTGCTAAACACAGTGAACTTTGAACTACTTTCATGCAGCTTGCATGGGACTTAGTGAGAAGTATATATTTAAACAGCTGGTGGTATGCAGTTTTTACATAATAACCAGTGAACTTCTGGTGACCTCTATGCATCGTATATACTGTGGTATTAAACAGCTTGTGTGTGTGTGTGTGTGTGTGTGTGTGTGTGTGTGTGTGTGTCTTTTCAGCACAGATAAATGCAAGAGATAATGTAAAGCGAGTGGGTCATTATTGTGAAATACAGGACACGGTCTTGTGTGTGTGTGTCCTGCCTCACCCCTTCACGGTTTATATTGCATTTATGACCCACTCTCTATAAATTATCCTGCTTATTAACCAGCTTTTTAACAAAAGAAATCATTTGATACAAAATATTACTTTAAAATTCATTTTATTGATTCAAAATGGATTTTATTGATTATATGATCAGAACTGCATTCAAGTCTGTTATTCATAGCAGCAGTCGACTGTTCAAAATGATCAGACTGTAAAAAGCCCTTATAGACCAATTACCATCAAGCAATGAAAAAAAAGTGTAATATTTTACGATAAGTTTAAATAACCTGTAGGCTTTTTACACTGCACTTGGCTGATTTATAGGCATGTGTCAGGTATTTATACTTGTACAATGGTGTGTCTGAGTCACTCTGCAATTACTCCTCTAAAACACTGTTTGGTTGTGGGATTTCTGTGAAATGCTGCAAAGTTTGATAGATTCAAAGCGCACCTAAAACACACATTAAATGTGTCTAGTAGGCTCCATTACAACTCACACAGTTCGCAGACAATTTCTTTTTCTTATACTAGACACGTTTTCTCAACAAATACAATATGCTAACATTATTAGCATAAGCCTATGGCAGTTTACATTGCATAAACTAGCCTTGTGGCAAGTGGACTTTCCAGTACTCTATGAAGCTGGGATAAATCAAGCACAAAACATAAAATGCTATGTTTTAGGGAACTTATTGTCGCCATAATTTATTGTTTATCTATAAGTCAGTAAAAGCTCTGTTTCCACAGAGGGAAATGTTTTCCAGCTTACAAAAATAAACAGGAGGTCTGTCTTGCTATGATGTAATGGCACAAGGTATGCATCCATGCATGGCCTGCAAAGTGGGTACATCTTCGATTTGATACAAAAGTATAAATCCCGCCTAAGAAAGTGTTAACACTGGCACAATCCTGACACCTTCCAAGTGGGCTAACCCTGACTCTAACTTAGGGATTGCCGGCCCTTCTCCAGAGCAGTGTCAGCCCCAAGTTAACTGGATTATTCCCTGAAAATGGACTTAGCATGTGTGAGACACAGTAGATGTATTTCTGTATTTATTTTCGCGGATAGTGGATTAACTGTTTAAGAGATTTTTCAAGTAAACATTGCCTTAATTGTAAATCTGTTTTTTTTTTTATAATAGATTGATCAGACAAAATAAACTATGTGAAAACATCAACTTTAGGAAATAATAACTGCCATTCAAACTACGTTCTAACATTTTATAAACCACAAAATTATTGATTAATCATGCAAATTATTTGCAGATTAAACAGTAATAAAAAATAATTGTTAGTTGCAACCTTAAGTCATTGAACAATTGTAAAGCTGATTACATTTTGGACCAAGAGTCCTATTTTGATTTGGTCATCATTAAAGTATGAATATGAGTTGACAGCACTCTGACATGCTTATATTTTTTGACTGATGCAACATTAACACGTGTCACATGAGTCACTCGATTTGTCAGTATGTCAGAACACATTCTATCTGCTCGTCTTCTGATGTGACGTGTTGGGGTCAACAACTGGTTTCATCAAAAGTACACTTTGCTCCTTCAACGTCAAACAGGAACCCTGCTCTTCATTACTTTCATATCTGTGGTTTCCACAGCGTGGCTCGACACCAGAGAAGGGGACGTGCTTTTGCTAAGTGTCATCTCGGGCCATCAAGTTTCCTCTCAGCAACTCTTGTGATATAAATGAGATAAACCCTGTGGTTTATTTTTTTTCTACATTGTACTGGTATGACTTTGTTGTTGTTACAGGTGCATTGAGAATTTTAGCATCATATGGAGTTCGGATCATTGTTGTTGCTTCAAGATCATAACAAAGCAAAACTTAATGTTACAATGTCAACAATATTACATCAAGCAAGTCAATTAACAATGACAAGTCATAATACCTTCATTTAAATTTCCACTTTCTTACGAGTTCCTGAGAGCTCAACAAGGTCAACTTCCTTGACAATGACCAGAATACAAATCACAATATTTGGATCATCTCATTGGTCTCAGGTTACTTGAGGATATGGACTCATGTCCTCGTGTTCCAACCACAAGTAAAATGCTCAAAAGGGGAAACATGAATGGTGGCTTTGTTGCATCTCAAAGAAAGCATCCTCAGTTGTTGGTGGCTAAATGGATTGTACATGCAGAGAAGAGGCCAGCTCTGAGAACGACTGATGGTGTCACTGTCTGGAGCTGCTCTGGACAACACACACTTCTGAGTCGGAGTTTATTAAAACTAAAGTCATAGACACACAAATGTGAGGCTCGTCTGACAGCAGCAGCCTAACAAGCTATAAATCTTCGTTATATTTACTTATTTTTAAACAGTTTTATCCTGAAGGAAGTATTTAGTTTACCTTGACTGTATTGATTGTGAGGCAACAAATGTGCAAAGTCAATATAAACACGTATTGCGACACTCAACTGCTCACTGCATTTTATCTGTGGAAAAGTACCAGGGGACGCCGTGTCACCATGGCGGATTCCCCTGTTGTTTTACAGCTAAGCCTCAGGGAGGGGGGTGAGGAGGGGGCAGGGCTGCACAGAAACGAGAGGTGTGCAGTGTGTGCGGTGTGTGTGGGTGTTAGAGTATGTTTGTGTGTGTATGCATGCATGTGAGAGAATGAGGGCAGTTACTGATGTGATTGTGGGTGCCTCTCTAGTGGTTTAGCTTTGGAAATTTACCTTCACAATAGAGCAGCTGGGAAAATTTGGACAAGGAAAATGAACGTGGAATGATGTCTTTCACCTCAACAACACTGTTGTCCCGGACAAGTTGACTTTGGAAATCTCTCCCACAAGACATTCGGAATATTGACACCTTTTCCACCTTCAAATCCCGTCTGAAAACACACCTTTTTCAAGCTGGCTTATTAGGTCTGATTTTATGGGGACACACACATCTTGATTTGCATTGAGGATTTCATTAGAATAATTTTATACCTAGTTTTTATGTCAAGTTATTATATTAACTTCTTACTGTTTATTAATGATTGTTTGCTTTTATGATCTATGGATGCATTGCTGCTTGTTTTTAATTATTTCTTGTAAAGTATCATTTAGTGCTTTGAAAGGCACCTATAAATAAAACATGTTATAATTTATTATTGTTATTTGTTGGAGGAAACAAATTAATTTGAGTGAAATTGACTCTAATAGGTTGGAAGTCACAATTTAACCCAAAATATACGTACTTCAAGTCTGCAGGAAAATCAACTTATTGCCCGACGGAGTTTCAATGACTACATTTTCCATTTGGACTCAGTGTCCTTTATTATTCATTTATAATTCAAGTATTGTATCAATTGTGTCTTGTTCTCTAATAAACATAGCACAGCACATTTATACACAGCCTAACAGCAATAAAACACACATTTGTTTGTGGTTGGCATATACATAGAAAACATTTGATCAATTTTCACCCAAAAAAATATATTTTTATAAATTTTGTCAAAGCATGCATCATCTGTTGAATAAAATTTTAAGTTTAAGTTTTAAGTTTTCTTATTTTCCATCACATAAAAAATGTTACAAGCCAGAAATACGTATTAAATGTGGCTGACATTTTTAATATTGAGGTATATACACGTAAAAATAGTCTCAATGAGTTAAATCCTCGGGCTTTAGACCTTTCTGAATACTCTGTTTCCATTTTTTCCTCTACTTTGGCTGCAAAATGAGATCTCAGATCAGTTTTGATCGATTTATTTATGTGGTCATTTCCTTCATCTGCTACTTTAAGTGTGTCTCTTACAGTCACATGTGGCTGCATTGAAACATCAAAACAACATGTTAACTTGAAGCTGATGTTGCGAATTCCACCTGATTTCAGATCATATTCCTGCTGGAACATGTCCAGTTCTGTTTAAAAGCTTTTATTGGTGATTTGAAACGGTAAAAAGTGCTGCTATTCTCTAGATGAAGAAATGACACCGCTAACGTCTGGGAAACATGCAATACTGGTTGCCAATGTTTTTATTTTTTTGGATCATATGTCAGGTTGTGTTTACAAGCTTTTTTTTGGTGATTTTTTTCAAAAGCGTTGCAATATTCTGTCACAGTCACTTCCCTGCTGCAAGTACAGTGCAGAGTCACTGAGATATAGAAAAACTGAAAATGCCGACCGATAAAAGCAGGCTTTTTTGGAAAGGGGGCTTAAAGAGACAGCCTCTGAACTGCTTGTTTCAGACAGAGGATGAATAGAGTTGCATAGATATGTATTTTTTTTAACATTAAAGCATGTAAACATGTATAACCCTGAAAATGAATAGATGATACACCTTGGGTACTCCGGGTACAGTTCATAAACTGGGCCAGACAGGAGGCACATTGTCAAAACCGGGTTCCTCTGCCTTCCAGGATGACTCCTGCTTCTGAAGGGTTCAGTTGAGGAGGAGCAGGTTTCAGGCAGATGACTCCATGAGAAACATCTTGACAGCATTCTCATCATCAACATGATAAAGACAGTGAGAGATGAGAAAAAAGAAACAAAAAGCATAGTAGTCGTGCACAACCGTTTACAAGATGGAGAAAGGTCTTCACACTGCAGCTCCCTCAAGTACAGTTTATTAGCACATCCACACGTGACATTTTGCGCTCTTCAGACTAGCGCTACATCTGAAGGAGAGCATTAGCTCGAAACGTCACTTGTAGACGTGCAAATAATTGTACTTAAGGGAGCTGTAGTTTGCAGACCTTCCTTCGTGTTGTTTGTAGAAGAGAGAAAAATATAATAAATATTGCCGGTTTGCATTTGCAAGTAGTACACCATTTCCCATGTGAACCATGATTTGTCTGTACAATGTGACGGGAATCACTGAGCGTTAACAGCTTAAAATGTAATATAAAATAAAGTTACTCACAGTAAAAAAGAGAGTAAAGACAAAATGGTGGAGCTTCTTTAACTTGAAGTCAACTGACGGTTTCAACAGCGGGGAGTTTTTGATGGTAGCTAACTGGGCTTGTCCAAATAGCTTAGGCAAAGGCAATTTTGGGCCGCTACTGTGAAAAATGATGAAGAGAACATATTGGTTGTTGTTGAGTGCTGCGGTGCTGGTACAGGCTCCAATTGTATGTATTTCAGTTTGTTTAAGTCAGTCTGTTAAAAGATATCACTGGAAACAATTCTTTCACTATAGTACAATTTACTACATTTGGTCATTCTATCAAACTCAGTATTTTTTGTAACATTTAAAGACATTTTTTTTTAACATTTACTCAAATTGTGCAGAATGTCCTAACAGGGCAACGAAACATGCACTGGGCAGCTCCAACAGGTGGATGTGGAAGTGTATAAAAATGGCATGTTGCTGACTAAAAAAATAAAACAAAATCTTAAATCTCATTGCAGAATTTCCAGTCATGAAATAGTTGTAATTTGATATTTCTTATGTTTAAAAATCCCCTTATTAATCTTCATAGAAGAGAGTTTGAATACAGTTTTAAGCAGAAACAAAAACCGTGCCAGCAGAAAATGTTTGTTTATGTGTGTGTGTGGGTGTGTGTGTGTGTTTGTGTTCTATACATGCCTTTCCCCTATACACTCCCCTTATCTGCTACATACTGTAGCAACAAGACTGTCAGCAGGCAACCAATCAATGCATATCATCTTGCTTCATTTGAAAAGATAACAATTTTACACATCTGAGTTTAACTTTATGATAAATATCTTCTACATTATTACTATTTTCTAGAATGTGTGTCTTCTGTCACTGCAGTCAGTTTTTCCCCTTTATTTTTTTCCCTCTCAATGTGCTGAAAAACCTGTTCGGTCTGTCCTCTTCTCCCCAGAGATACTGGTACAACACAACATAACTTGAAGTGGAAAGTTGTGTGAATGTTGTTGAAATATAAACAGTGGCTCGGGATGATGTTGGAAGGCAGTGTGTTGGTTTTTGTGCATACTTGCTCAACAATTTGTAAACAATACAGGAGAAACATTTATGTGGGTTGTGGAGGAAAAAAAATGATGAAAGTGGAAACCCAAGTCACACTGTGGAATTCTTGTGAATGAGGTCAAAATATAATTATATTATAATATAATATAAATATAAATATAAATGTAAAGGCCACCAGCTGATGTTTGATCTTATGTTCAATGTTAATAAAAATTCAAAATTGAATTTAGACAAGGGTATTGACAAAAAGCAATAGCAGACCAGTTTAGGGGGATGTATCGGCATAAATATAATTATGTTTGTTTTTTTGTTAAAGTATGAATTTTTAATTTCTTTTTTGTGTTTTTAATGGGTTTTTTTGTTTTGGTTTTTTTTTCTGATTTTGAGATACTTTTCTTGTACTTTTTACATATTTCTTGCAAATTTTAGGGTAATTTCTTCTCAAGCTGCTAATTGCCTTCTTACAATGTTTTTAAAGGAAATCAAGCTAATTTGCTCAGATTTCAAAAGGTTAAAGTATCCCTACCATATTTCTATTATACATTTTCTATTCTATATTTAAGTTATCGACTGCTGCAGTACTGCACTTTATCTTTGTTATTATTATTATTTATTCCTCTTAATATGCTTATTGTATGTTTACTGTTTGCACCAAAAAAACAAAACAAATACTTGGCAATAAATACTTTTCTGATTTCTGATTCTAATTCCTAATAAACTGTGAATGAGAACTGTTGTGTTTTTGTTACCTTAGAATGAGTTGCCATGTTGCATTGCCACAGTAGTCCAGAAAAGACAAACCACACACGGGCTCTTCATAGGGCCCTTCATGTGCTCAGGTCAGTCACCGTAGTCAGCGGCCCCTTTGTGTGAAAAGAGCGTTGGAAAAACACAAAAACATTTTTTTTATGTAAAAGTGCTTTATTGAATGTTTTTAGTGGTCTGATATTTTTAAAAATAAAAACTGCTTTATTGAATGTTTTTGTTAGTTTAAATCACTGGGTCCATTTGTTTCTGAGAAAAAGAGTCCTCTGCGAATAGTTTGGCTCATGACAAAAACTAAAGGAATTTCAGCTGGTTATAATCTGCAATCCTCACTACAAGATGCCTCTTCATCCCCCTAAATATTCCACACTTCCTTTAAACATGGTCCTGTATAGGAGATGGGCAAAAACACAAAGCCTAGTGTGAGATATTATATGAGATTTTATTATATCTTAAGTGTAAACAAGAATGCCTTTAATAATAATATATGATCCAGAATGAGCAATAACTAAACAAGGGCATTCAAAAACTCCCATGGCACTGAATGACATCCTCTAAGAACAAAAAAGTGAACAATAGTACTTCACCTAGAAGGATTGTACTGTCTCCTGCATAATACTGTTGTTTGAGATGTTTTGTTTTGTTTTTTTTTCAACTGTTGAGATGTTTTTATCACCCCTGTCCCCTAAACAGTTCACCATAGTGCATGAATGATTACACCCATTCAATTTTAATACCGCCCCCCACCCTCACCCCCACCCAAACACACATACACACACACACACACCCCGGGATTAGATATCATTTCACATCCAGTGTATCAAACGTGAGCTGACTCGAAGCAGCGAAAGGCCGAGTAGTTGCTGATGTTACCTCTGATGTTGGGAGATAAAGACAGCATAGAGTTAATATTATTAGTCTGGCCTCCAGCTGCAGCCATTGAGGGAACTGTCATATGACCAACTTGCTGATTTGCCGCTAATCCGGATGTGATGTGTGAATTAGATAACTCAGTGACCTCTGAAGAAGCCAGAGTTTCATCTCGTCCCATGCTAGTGAGTCAGTGAAAAATAGCTGATAATCTAAAAAGGAGTTGGCAGAAGGAAGATGCGACTGAAGATGCCAAAAGTCTGCAGGGAAAATCAGAGCAAGGAGTTCTGAGGACAAGCAAACACTGTTTCTAGATTTGCTGAGGTTATACAACACTTTTGTTTTTACTGTTTTTCAAAGACTTGAGTCACAGCAGGACAGGGGGCTATATTAAAGCTATTGGGGTGAATAAGGGAAAACATTGCAACACCGTTCCACAATATCTCAAAGTAATATAACACTGTTGTCATATTTAGTGTAACAGTATATATAGTTATATATAATTCAAAATATAGAACTGGTACATTTCATTTTAAATGAATAACTTAAGAATTTAAGATGGTGCACTCTGGTTTAAACCTTGATGGTCCAGTGCGTGAGATTAAGGGGGATTTATTGGCAGCTAGCAGTGAGGACTGCATTTCACAACCATCTGAAACATCTCAGGAGGTTTTTAGCTCAAACACAAAACAAATGGACCGGGGGATTTAAACCAGTAAAAACACTGAATAAAACAGTTTCAAGTCAAAGAAAATCATAGTTTTCTTGATGCTCTTGTCACGAAGGGGCTGCTTACTACCCCTGTGGGGTGACCGTGTCAAAAAACTTCTCCAGAGAGAAACATACTGGGTTTTCAAACTCAATGCAATGACTTTCCGAGGCCCGAATGAGAAAATTGATTTTAAACACTTTCTAATAAACTTATTTCTCACCATTGCATCTGTTTTCTTTTACCTTTTTCAATTAATTTACTATTTTTTCACTGGACGCATTATCCCTACTACCAAAATTACCAAGTCATATGACGTCAGATGTCATGTGACAACACAACAAGGAAATTTTCCTCTATTTATATCCCAGCACACGTGTGCAGGATCACAACACTGGGACAAAAGCCGCTGTGCTGATATGCATCAGCGTTTTTTCCTACTCTTCCCTCCTTATATTTTCTCTTCAGTACTAGAGTGGCTGTGATTGCTCCAACAGACCACTCCACCACGTCTTGGTAAGCTGGTTCTTTTTGGCTCCATTTTTTTCAAACATTTAGCCCACCACAGAGCACCTTGTTTTACCGCTATTATCTTAACACACTGAGCACGTCGGTCTCCATTCATTATTTTTTAATTCTGTCCCTGCTTATTGCCAGTGTTTGGTTTGTCGGTTCTGAGCTATTGTAGAAAAATGGAAGTGAACATGGCGATCTCTGTAGATGAGGATCCGCTCCCTATGTAGACTTAAGGTAGCAAAAATACAACAACTATTTTCAGATGATTATACACTAAAGAAAACTCACTTATTATAGCCATTAATATCTGTATACCTGAAGTGAAAGACGACACATTGGCATTCAAACACTACCAAACAACAAAAAGTTGTCTGGTAAAATGCAATTTTTTTAATCCAGAGAATGAATGCAACTCACTTGTTATTTTTTGACCATGCACTTAATCTTATTTTTATATTTTTGGAATTTTTATACAATTTTTTAATGACAATTTCATCCTTCTACCAGTTGGATGTGCCCAGAGAATCTCTAACGGAAGGCGCCCACGAGGCATCTAGATCAGATGCTCAAACCACCCAAACTACATCACTACTCACGCCGCACCAAACCACCTTTACATCTCACGCTCCTCCATAAACAAGACACCAAGACACTTAAAGGGCAGTAACTCTCCCCTAACCTAGAGGGGGACAATCCAACATTTTCCGGCAGAAACCATAGCCTCAGATTTGGAAGTACTGACTTTCATCCCTTCACACTTGACTGCAAACCACTAAAGTGCGTGCTGGAAGTAGCGGTCTGACAAAGCCAACAGAACCACATCATTTGCAAAGAGAAGGGATGTAATTCTGAGGTCCCCAAACAGGACTGCGCCTTGAGATTCTGTCCATGAATATCACAAACAGCGACCGTGACAGCTGCTGTTCAATAATGAGCAGCTCTCTAAAGAGGAAACCTTCTCTCTGTCCAAGAAATGTAGACAACTTTCCTTTCAGTTAAAAGAAAAATACTTCAACATCCCCATTTTCTGATCCCCCTGTAATAATTTTGGTATTGTGCCTTAAGTAAAGCCTTACACTCTGCATTCAAAAACATACACACAAGGTAATGTGCCATCTTTTGTTTTTCAAAAACATTAACCCTTTGAGCAAATCAGTGAAATTTCTTCCCAAAACATGGAAGGAAAGCAATGAAGGAAAGTAAAAAACAAAAACAAACAAGGACATTACCTGAAAAAAGTACTAAAAATTAAAAATGATATATTCTGTGACATATTTGGAATATATTATTCTAATGATCATAAATATATTCTCTGGACATTTTACCCATCTTGACAAATAGTTTTCTAATATTCCATTTTCTCACTCTCTCCTATTTAAAACATTCATTTTTCAGGCTGTTTTTGTCACCTTTTGACCAATTTCTTGAAATTCTCCATGTCTTTCTCCATTTCTGATAGAATTTATACTTATTTGCTCAAGTTTCAAAGGTAAAGCACTTGTAAAAGGCGTCTGACTGCTGCATAAGAAACAATATTGTAGATACAGGTTTCAAAGGTTTAAAGTATCACACAAATGATAAATGTAATAACTGTATTCACTAAGATCAGCTTCTTTCAAATGCTTATAAGAGGAGGAAACACTATCAAATGACATTGTAACCATAGAAATCGTTACCCACGTGCTTCCTCTGCACGATATCTGACATTTCCATTTTTAATATTTGATCTTGGTGACAACCTGTCCCCTCTTCCTGTCGTCACTGGAAACTGCTACCAGGTTCAGCTGCCTGCTGGTAACCATAAGAAAAGCATTCCATGCATGTTCATGCCACAGATCTGCCCTTGACCTTAAACGGAGATTTGCATCTGAAGCATGAACCACCACACATCACTGCATGCTATTACTATGCAAACTATCCGGTGACTTGTCACTGGATGTCTCTAGGAGATTCACCCTGCGGCATGCTAATGGTGAAGGGGTGCATCATCAAATTCTGTCTTTGTTAGTTACCCCTGTTTATGTCACCGTGTGACCTGAGCGACAGGCATAGATGTGATTCACTGAGCCCAGCTGGTGCAAAATGACCCATAGCTGTTGTGAATAGGTGAAATCATTTCTTCAAAAATACAAGCAAAGACATCCACAAGTTTTGACTATGAGTTTCTGCCTGCCAGTTTGCATCACCTGAGATAAGAGCTGGATTGTCAACAAACGAGACAGCATATTATCCTCTCAGTAAAGCATGTTTCGAATATGAGTTGTTTGGTTACCAACCTTTTTGGTCGCTCCAACAGCTTATGATTTATTACACGTTCTAAAAGAGAAACATCTGCCCTCAAAAAACAGGTGAGGGAACGATCAGAGCGCTATGTTCTGCAGTGGAGGTACTTAAAACCGGGTTAATGTATAACCCGCGTTAATGTCACACAGATGGCTATTTTAAATTTGTGCAGCTCACAAAATATATGAAATCCCCCAGCAATGGATGTCTGCCCCTTTCTGCGGGGTTGTGTGGGAGATACACGTGGCCCGTTTTTCTGTCTGACAGTTAAAATATATGTGCTGTTAGTTTCAGGAATGCTGGTGGAACATGGAAAAAAGGGAGTGTCACTCAGAGCAGATGGTATGCTTTTAATCATCCATATTGCTCTAAAGCTTTTGATGTTTTAGTACTTGGATTCTTCCTCGCACACCAAATGCCATTGTGTTTTCAACGTTCAACTTGTTTTGAAGAAATGAACTGCAGAGGAAACTGCGTGCAGCTAATACATATATTTGATTTATTCATAAAATATGGTTGCGATTTCTATACGTTTAACTGTATGTTATCCTTGTCTTCATGCACATTTTCTTTTGAGAACCAGCTGTAACATGTTAAATAAGTATGTGAATATAATTGTGATTTATTGCATTTGTCTCTGCAAAAACAGTTGGAGAATGGCCAAGTCGCCAGAGGAAAATGAGAACATTGCATGTTTCTGCAAACCACTGGTGTTGCATGTGTATGTTTCTGATGCATTATATCAAAGTTTCCAAAGTGACATAGTTCAGATTACATGTATATGAGCTGCTGAATGTGTCATTGTGAGGTGGAGGGGATGGTGGATGGTGTTTTTACCAAGACTTTGTCAACATTTCTAGCTGTGATTGTACCACCAAAAGGTATGTTAAGCCAAAACATGATGTTTTCCGTACCATAACCAAGTGACTTTTTTGCCTAAACTTAATGTTAACACCAGCACTGCAGTAATGTAAAGAACAAGGCACAATATCCAAGGTTGAAAAATGTTCCTTGAATGGACACTTGAGGCTGGCTCCAAAAACAGAGTTAATCTTTATACACCACCATGTTAAAAAGCCCAACTTTACAGCTGAAATAAACAAGATACAGCCTGGTATAAAAACAGCTTTGGCCTCTGTATCTAATTTCAACATTGATGGCAACTTTAATGGGGTGATTTTTCTTCTTTTTTTCTTTTTACATTTTATGAAAGGCTCAAAGTTATGCTTATTTAAGGGTGGGGCTGCTTGACTGATAGGTTGTCTGTGAGGCGTCGCAACACTGACTACTCTTCACTCCTCCACAGCTTCACCCTCTCATCCAAATATGATCACATTTGGCTCCAAATAACTAAGACGGCAAAGGCTGAAATTCTGAACTCGAGGATTCAAAACAGGAGTCCACAAACCAATGCGTGACATCGCAGTAGCTACGGCAATCTTTATACAGTCAAATGTAAAGAAACGTCAAGTGTCAATGTTGAATACACAATAACATACTTATATTACATATTCAGGATTTGCAGAAGCATACGGCACTTAGGCTATGGGGGAATATTTTTAATTAGATATTCTTATTTGCTTTCTTGCCTTGTCTGTCTCATGTCTAACAGTTAATAGAAAGCTACAGCCAACAGTTATTTAGCTTACCTTAGCATAAAGACAGGAAATGGAGTAACAGCTAACCCATCAAATGCTAACAATAAACGGACATTTTTACATTTTGGTTTTGAAATCAGATTAAAAAGAGACTTTATAGTCAGGTAGCTTTAGAGACGATGATATGGTCACCTTTGTACAGAACCCCTACTTTCAGTTTTTATGCTGATCCAAGATAGCCAGAACTGGCTGTAGTTTCATATTTAAAGAAAAACAATAGCTGTAACAATCTCCTCAGCTAAAAATTTATCTTTATAAAATATCTTTTCTTGTACTGTTTTGAGATCCCTTTTATAAGCATTTAAACTTTTGAACCCTAAGCAAATTGGCTTGATTTCTTTCGAAAACATGGGAAAAAAAATGCAGTGAGCAATTTGGCAAGAAATGTCCTGTAAAATGCATGATTTAGTAGATTTACAAAAGCTAGGGAAAAACTGTCCAGGAAACTATGTTTATAATTATCATAATTAGCATGCATATTTCAAATTATGTTACAGAATTATTCTTTTTTTAGCAGATTTTTTTGACCATTTCATTTTTTTTAATCTTTTTTTTTTTGTAGCTGTTGACAATTTTCTGGTCATTTTTTGTGAGTTTTTCAGTAATTAACTTACATTTCTACGCGCCTTCCGATGTTTTTGAAAAAAAATCAAGCCAATTTGCTTAGGTTCAACATGCCGTATTTCATTACTCATTAATTTTCAGTAAACTATCATCAGAGCTCCAGGCTTGGAGTTGTTATGCAGAGATGAGTCTGCTGTTTCTGAGAGCCAAAATAACAACTATGTCAGTAAGAGGAAAATCTAAATGAGCTCCACAGGATTCATGGAAATCTGAAAAGAGTGAAGCCATGGATAACAACGTAGCATTTTGAGGAATTGGATCCCGGTGACCAAAAACCTCAATGAAGCAAAACTTGACCAAAAAAATTCAACTTGTGCAGCATGTAGGCTGTGGTCCAACGTTGTGGTTTAGGAGGCACGGCCCATTAAGTTATTGTTTAGTCTGACATGCAATGCACTTGCAGTTGAAGTCAAATCCTTACAGATTGTGTTAGAAATCAATGAAAAATATTTATTGTTGCATCAATATTGTCTGGCAGGGAGGCAGCTTGAACTTATGTCCCCTGACTTTTTGTTCAGTTCACTGTGTCCCGGGTGGCTCCTGCGCAGTCTGACACAAACAATGAGTCAGTAACTGGAAGGTGCTATAGTTTTCACTTTTCCTGGTGGTAAGAATTTAATAAATTTTTAATCTATTAAGTTATCTGTCGCTGCTGCACACTCTCTTGATGCAGCAGATGTTTATGCTGCTCTAAACAAGCTTTTTATACAAGTGAAGCAACCCTTCATTCAGAGGCCCACATGTAGAGTGAATGATATGCTCTCTGTTTGCCTTGTGTGAACTATGGCTCACATTCCCACCACTCAAGGTCGGACTACACATTGAGATGGTAAATCCAGTTTGAGGAGTATGACCTGAAATATGATATAGCACTGTTTTGCCCTGAAGTGTTGAATGGAGGGTATTTTCTCTTTATTACAGAGATGTTGCTGGTGGTGAATATTATAGGTTTTATTTTGTAGGCTGTGCTGATTATGCATGTGTTTCTTGCCCATAAATAGTTTGGGGGAGTTTTAAGAAAGAGCCCAATCATGAGAGTGCATCCTCGTCACAAGCGTACCTTTCACACAAGGGTCAAAGGATAGAATTCCAGGTCATCGCTTTGGTTTCACAAGACTTGCCAAGGCACAACCACAAGTGTAACCTGAGCTGGAGGTAAACAACTGCTCCACACGGGAGCTACGGGGAGGTGTGAAAGAGGGTAGAGCCGTACATGAGACAAATCATCTGGGGTTATTTGGGTACCGGCCATGTCGCAGGAGAGCCTGCTGTCTCGGCTCTGCATTCGACACCTTCAGGTGACAGATTTCCAGGACTAGTCCTTGTCCTCTGCCTGGATCAGTTTGCTCCAAAGTGAAGTAACACGGACAAGAGACAAGAGGGAGGAAACATAATAACATCACACTTCTGCAAGAGACTGTGGCCCCTGGCTGTAATCCACACTGTTCACCGCTATCCACGAGTTGGAATGATGGCATCACGGAAACAAAACTATCTGTGTTAATCCATTGTTTCCTAACAGGAAATATACATTTTTTAAAAACTGATTTAAAATTATTATTTTTCTGCAGTATTCCATGAGTAAATGCAATATCACAAAATGGCTTCAGACTATCTTCGTCTGACTATCTTTTCAACAGTTATACATGCAACATATTGTCTGAATGTCTAGTGTAGACTACATGGTAACGGGTAAACACAAATCTTTATTTAAAGGTCCAGTTTTGGGGAATTAGGGACATCTATTGGTAGAAATTCTATATAATATAAAAGTATTCATACCTATGTTTTCATTCATTTATACTCTCCTGAAAGAATCGTGTTTTTATTTTTTTGGAATGAGCCATTTGCATTTACATATGGAGCGAGTCTACCATGTTGCTCTACAGATGCCCAGAACAGACAAATACAACACCGGCTCTAGGACCATTCACGTTTTGCATCGGCCACCATATTTCTCATACATGGTTGGCACACAGCAGAAGTTCAAGTTCTGCAACCTTACTGCTAGATGCCACTAAATCCTGCACTCTGGACTTTTAGGGATCCAATCTTGATCCATGTCTAAAAACTGACAACAATTAGCATAAGGAAATGGATGTAGGCGTTATACCGACTTTGAAGCCACAAGATTAGAAATAAGGCATTCACCATCTTGGATTTTTGGAGCCAAAAGTGACGATAATTGGACAAGAGGGTGGAGCTAATGTTAGCTGCTAGCTTCTCTGGTGCATTTACAGTTATGGTTAGCTATGATCATGCTAATGCTAATTTCGCTAGCAAAAATGGCTTAAACCCTCAAGTACTTGTTTAGGCAATTCAATTTTACAATTACGTTATGTACTGAAAACACGTATTGTTTTAGTCAAGATCGGTCTTTTAGAGGGTCTTGGTCTTGTCTCGGAATCAAACACATTTTGACTCGGTCTTGTCTCTGTCTCGGACATAGCAGACTCCGTATTTTTAATGGAGCCTCAAAAGTTACCGCTTGTCTGAGAAGAGTGAGAGCTGATGATCCTCGTTCAGGTCAAACAGTTCGCTCACAGTTCACAGCCTGCCACAGGAGATCCGGGTGGATTGAGAGATCACATTCCTCTGCCAGGACACGGGAGAGGATGGAAACCATCACGTATAGCCCTGCTTTGTTTGACGAATAGGTCGAAAACAAACTTTAATTATACTGGCATTTATTCTGGCTGTATGTGAAACTATCTCAGGGCTATATCACTACAAGAAAAATATTTCAGTACTTCTTGCTACTTCATGATGTGAAAAGATAAAGAGAGAGAGAAAGTATGAGGCAGGAAGGAGTAAAAAGAGACGTGAGGTGTCTGGGAATTTAGGAAAAATAAGCTTTTACAAGATCACCCCAAAGCCTTAAGTAAAAAATGAACTAAAAATGCAGATCGAATTTTTATCAGAGAAAAGATCTGCTAATTATTTTTCACAACAGAGATGGGTTCACACTGCCATTAGCAACACAACTTCGGTGTGAGATCGAAGACACTTTCATTTAAAAAAACACTAGACACATGACTTACTTGAACATCACAACTATGACAGAAAATGCCATTCACAGTAGTGTGAGAACACATTAAAGTCACTGCTGCAACACGTTTTAAGGTAATGCATTCTGGTAGATGGTGTGCTCCGTTAAATCCACACACCTCTTTGGCAACTTCCCTATTATTTGGGAAATTATTTCCTGTTTAGATAGTTCTCACTACTCACTACTCACACAATTGAGTGGTTTACCTGACTGTAAGCTGAAGCTCCTAATCTGCCTCTAGAGAGCAAATGAGAATAATATCAATTACTGCATAATAATATGCGACAACTGAGCAACTGCTACTTTCAACTCTTAAAGTCTTAAACTATTTGAGCAACACTCAGGTTTTTGATGCAGTCAAGCACATTACATGTTTTGTCAAACTCAGCTGTGTTTTTTTTATGGTTGAAATGACAACTGCTTTACACTTTCCTTTAAGCATAGTAACATCACTAAATGTAACATATTCACAGGTCATATCTGGCAGTTTGACAACAACACTGCACTCTGCCACAGATCTACTGTATTTTTGTTGCTGTCAAAACAGTTTCTTTCAGTTTGTCTCTATGGAAACTCCCAAGCCCTCCGATGTCACACTCTTACTGATTCATTTCAAGACAACTGACGTCACTGCTACAAGCCCACACTGTGTTGTTTTAAGTGGTAAGTTTACTCCTGGCAGCTTTATGTTTTTATGTTTATCTTCTCAGCAAGCCTACCTCTCTGTTGTGTTTACACAATGTTATTTTGGGAAATTTGACAAAATTTCAGTTTCATATTTATTAAAATTCTTCTATTTAAATGTTTAATTCTCCGGAAGAAGACTGGGTGGGTGTTTTTTTAGGCCTGCAAAGTCTCTGACTTTGACATTGATGTTTTCAGTTTGGATGCTGTTTCTTACCTCAGGGCGTGTCTAAAGCAAGCCTGGTCTCACAGGAGCCTCATTCCAGCAGCACATAAAACCCCGCTTACACCCGCTAACATCTCGCTATTCAATGTAATGAGAATGCATACAATCGGCATTCACACCCCGGTCAAATGACTCTGCAGTAGATATGGGTTTTTATCGCCTCCGGCTCTAATTGGCATTGATAGGAACACAACACCCGGGCGAATGCGGTAATTTCAGCTAATCAACAGTCGAGATGCAACGATGCGCCATCACTAATTACCCTCCATCTCCTCCTCAGCAGCGTTACAACACAGATCCAAATAAATCTGCACCGACTTTGAAAGAGAGACCGAATAAGTAAGAGATGTATGAAGGGAAGAAACCACTGAAAAGTTTTCAAAGACCTCCGTTTCTGCTGCTGTTGTCTAATATTCACCTGTTCTTCTGTCTGTCCATGACATTGCACAGATACACCATCAAAACAACACATACACGTCCACAACTGCTGACAGAAAGGCCAACTTGACAGTGGGAATGCAGTATTTAGTGGGTTTACCCATGATAGAAAAACCTGTTTGCAAGCCCTAATTTTGGTGGGAAAGCAGTAAAGGTGTCAAAAAAAAGAAAAAGGGCGGAGAATCTCAGGTGAAGGGAATAAATTGATGAGGCAGAGGAACAGCCAGGGAGCTGATTGGATGGTAAAAACTGAGCAGCAGGGAAGGGCTAATGAGGCTGATGCATAGCAGGTGTTTAGATGGGTAAATGAGGGAAAGGCAGCACAGGAACACTGCACAGGAAAAATTCAGTAAACCGAAACCCAAAAACCAAAAACACAATTATCTTAATAATAAGCCGACCAAGTGAAAGCAAAGACTGACTTACTAATAAAGGCAACTTAAATGAGTCTTACTTAGACCAGTGTTCCCAAAAATAAGGACACTGCCGACTGTGACACCTTGCATTTCATACATTTCAAAAGGTTGCCCAGACGTCAAAATATGACAAGTAGTGATGATATCATGTTGCTATAGCAGTGGCACAAGATGCCCCCCACCCCCATCACCATACCTCCACTACCGGTGCCCCCCAACATTACGAGGCTGTAGCACTGTTAATTCTATCCATGCAAAATAATTATTCAATACAAAATGACTTACTTGCTCTTGTTCAGTGCCGCTTTTAAACTAAAATCAACTGTATAAGGGCATGGGGCATTTCACAAGAGACCAAAAATCATGCCCTATGTTTTCAAAGCCAATTTTTAACGCTACATTTATTTATGATAGAAATTCCTGGTTTTCCATGCCCCCAACCACCATCCTGAAATCACCCCTGTTCCTACCAACAGACAGTGTGTGTTTCCCATCATCTTTCCCTAACCTTAGCCAAGTTTTTTTTACTCAGCAAACTATAAACCTGCAGTAATTCTTTTTTGGCGTCCTTGGTGCAGAATATGAACACATTATTCATATATTATCATCTCATAAAGTTGATGGCATAATTGTTAGCAAAGAGTTGCCCGTTTACACATCCCACAGACATGCATGTACCAACATTAGCATTCATCACTTTTAATCTCAGAAGGAAGCTAAGACGCTCTATAGTGTTGAGGGGAACTGCAGAGTTGGGTGATTTCCAGTCCAAATGACCCCTTTTTCTTTACATATGGTTATTTGACACATTGTTAACAATGGTGGAATGTAAGTACATTTACTCAAGTACTGTACTTAAGTATAAATCTGAGGTACTTGTACTTTACTTGAGTGTCATGAGTTTTCATGCTACTTTAAAACATAAGAGGGGTTTATAAAATATGTTTTATTTAAAAGTAAAGTAACAAACAGTTTATAGAGGTATGGCTGCAAAAGTTAGCTGATTAACCAATCAGTTAATTTAAAGAAAATTTTGTATTTTGTTTTTTTTTTTTAATATGAGTATTGGGGGGTGTTATTTTCTTTTTTAATATCTCTAGTATCTCTTGAGTTTGGGGGATTTTTTCCCTTCTTTTTAAATAAATAATTTTGGGATTTATTTATTTTTTATTATTTGCTGGTTCTCTCTTTTTAAATATTATTTTGAAGTTGTATTTTTTTTTTTTATAACTTTGAGTTTTGAATGTGTGTGTTTTTTCTTTGTTTTCTTGTTTTGAGTACTTACTTTAAATACTTTTTCCAGAGTATACTTACTTACTTTTACTTAAGTACCATTTTCAATTATTGTTAATATAAAGATATTAATTATGTGAGCTTGAAATGTAGAGGCTTCAGTTAAAAAAATGCTCATGAAATTTATTTTTGGAACAGTCATATGGGTATTTTGTGATTTAAGTGTGTGGACTTGTTCCTCTGAATGTGTACCAAATTAAAATAACAGTACAAGATCTTCTTGAGTATTTTGATGTGTCCTCAGTTGAAAATACAAAGCTATGCACTGCCTCCTTCCTTTCAATTATTAATATGCATAAATATCTTATCCTTCATTCTGTTCCCTAAAAGGTGAAATATCTAAATATTTTGGGGAACATTTCAGAGTTCTTACACCACACAGGCCCTCCCTCAAGATGAGTTATTGACCTGACTGCACAAACTATGAACACATGTGTTTCCACAGAGAAATCCAGACAGCATTTGGATGTAAGAGAAACTCAAAGTGTGGGAGTCGAGTCTCACTGACACCATCACATCTCAACAGGCTAGCAGATTTTCATTAATCTCCCCTCGAAGTGAGCTGTGGGCTTTGTATCCCCAAACGGCTGAGGGGTATCGCTTTACACAAGTTCCATCCCCAAGCAGTCAGTGTGTCATGATGTGTGTGTGTGGTCTCTTAATGCGATATCTCCACTGGCTCTGCAGAACCAGCATGACAGGCTGCAAGCACAGTGGCAACCACTTTGATTTTTCCATAGACGGATGAATCACTCTCGAATGAACACTTAGTGACCCGTGGCTTAAAGGCCAGGATTAGCCCTAGCAACCGACGCTCTCTGGGGTCCATAATCGATGCTGGGGGCTGAGCACCCTGCTGATTACCTGTGCTCTCTCCCCTGGTCGTCCTATCCAAGTCACAGCATGGAAGAAGCAAGCAGTAACCAACACAAATTTGGAGAAGCAGATGAGTTCACAGAGAAAACAACTGGCCATTAAATCACTCAACATTGTGGGAAATATGGTATAACACTTAGTTGTGTTCTTGCTGAGAGTACGATGAGAAGATCAAGACGCAGTGTCATGTCCGTATGCTAATAATGAAGTTACCACCAGCTGCTCGTTTGCTTAGTTTAGCATAAAGATGAAACTGGGAAAAACAAGAGAGTAGAGTAAATAGCAAAAGTGTGAAAATACCTTCTGCACATGAAAATGAGAAAGTCCAGCCCATAAAACTGCTGCAATTTGTTATTTTCACACCTGGATTTTTTAACAGATTAAACACACCAAATATATCATGGTGATTGCTGCTGGTTGGTGGAATACATTTTGATCAAACAGAATTTATTTCTGGGCCAGAAATTCAATCGCCAGAAAATATGCCTGCCTTGTATGTTTTTTGCAATAGATACATAACATTTGTGCGTTATGTGGCATATAGGTCGAAACTTTACATTTCGACAAAGCTATAGTCAACTTTTTATTAAAATGGTTATGGCTAAGAAAAAATCCTGTTTTGGCTCAAATCTGGTTTGGGGGACACAATCTCAGCAGTGATGTCCCAGTAAAAGAAAAAAATGCTTCTTATGGCATTTTAGCATTATAGGAGCAACAGGTCACTAAAGACAAAGTTTTGATACCTGTTTTTGTTTTTTTGTTGCTCTCAGGGTGAGCACGTGACATCAACCATCCCCTCCACCTCCCAATGACAGTCAGCTCATAGACTACATAAATTGACATGATGCATAAGAAACTTGGAAATGTGACGTACTTGTAGTTTGGAGAAACTTGCAATGCCAACATTTTCTTCTGGTGACCGGCAAAAGAGTTCTGATGTTGATACAAATTATACAAGATATGTCTGATGGGTCACTGTCTCTTGTGTCTCTCTCGATGTTCACAAAGCGTTCCACCAAATTAGAGCTTAGATGGGGCCCAAAAAATCAGCCCTGACCCTATATGAACCCGCACAGTTTCAGTCCAAACCTGACCCGTGCCTGACCCACAGTAGCCGTTTTGGGCCCGATGAAAAACCTGAATTTGTATTGTAAAAATACACCTATAATATATTACATTTTATATATTATAATAGAAATCATTTTAAAACATGTATTGCAAGCTTAGGGCTGGCGTGTTTACTTGCCCCACTTCTCTTTCTTGTCTTCCCTCTGTTAAGTCTGTCATCTCGTGCATGACAGTTTCGGTGAAGCAGCCAGTGCCCCTCAGTGCGTCTATTGCGATGGTGATGCAGCTTGCAGATGATGGTTATCACTCTCTGCTGCATGTTACGCAAATCTCTTACACTGCTGGGGAGGGAGAAGCAAAATCTGCCAACCAATTCACCTTGCAGCCCCCTATTCTCTTTTTCTTGTTTTCCGTCCCTCTCTCATTTGTGCTCCCTCTCTCACACGGTTTTCCACATGTTCCGTCGTTTTCCCTCTCTCCACCCTCTTTCTCTCTCTTTCCCTCTTGATGCAGTCCATTTAAGCTCCTGCCAAAGTGCCATTTAAGCATGAGACAGTCCACAACAGTCTCATAATAATAATAATAATAATAATAATAATAATAATAATAATAATAAGAAGAAGAAGAAGAAGAAGAAGAAGAAGAAGAAGAAGAAGAAGAAGAAGAAGAAGAAGAAGAAGAAGAAGAAGAAGAAGAAGAAGAAGAAGAAGAAGAAGAAGAAGAAGAAGAAGAAGAAGAAGAAGATAAATAAGCATTCATTTGGTGAGGCCCAATAAGGTTGGGGAGAGAATCAAAGCTCTACACTCAATAGGCTGCAGAGCTTTCATTAAGAGGAAAGGAAACTTGAAAGGAGTCACTGGTTTAGGCCCAACACATAAGTTAGGGGCATTTTGTATGTGAATGATTAATTCCTAACCTTGCATTGCTATCCCTAAAGCCCTATATAAAATAACTAGTTTTGGAAAAATATCAGGTTACAGAATCAATCTGTAAAAGCTATTTCTAACCCACATTCACGAGGCCTTATGGAAACCAGCACTGGGGAAGGATAAGATAGATTTGATTTTTTTTTGTGTCATGGACACAAAGTTCCAACCCTTGCAATTTTGTCAGACACCTTAAGTACAGTTGCAATGGTGACACAGATCGTTACAAAATCACATCTTAAACAAAATATTCTGCCTTCTTTTCAAAGCTTGGCATATACGATTCCCTTCCTGAGGCACAACTTAAGCCTTTTTGTAGTCAACCAGCCAAAAGACATAAACATAAATGCATCAAGAAAATCCTGAATGTCCTTGAAGAAATGACAGTAAAACAAAAACTAAACCTCTTTTTTTTTTTTATGAAGCTCTCATAAAAAGCTAGATCTGAATCGATGCGCCTCACTCCACATTTCTTTATTCGGTGGAATAAACCTCGGTTTTGTTTCTTTAACAAACAGTAGTTGTATTTAAAAAAGCCTTTCTTTTTTTTTTAAAGTTGAATAACTATGTCTTGAACTTCAAGCTCCACTATCTCTCAGCAAAAAGGGCTGGAAGCCCTTTTTCTCCTAATTTGAACAAAACTGTGTCAAATCCTTTGGCATAGATTTCCTAAACCCCTTCTGACCACCCTCAGTGGATTTGGCAGTTTTTTTTAATTAACTTATTTTTATTGGCTTTTCTTCCCTTCTCACATCATCTGTGTCATCTTGTGATGTGAGCAAATTCACATGTTGGAAAAGTTCAATGAAAAGATTTCAAACTAAAACAGTGGTGTCAATCTGCTCATCTGTCTTTCAGCAAAAAAAAGCATATAAGCAAAATGTTTCCTTTAGAAACAGAGACAGAGACATAAATAAGTGGATGACTCCCGAGGCACACAGAGGGCGGATGGAGTCAAATCAAAGGTGCATTTTGGCCAATTTCAGACTGAAATGACAGCAGCAGTGAGCTCACAGCTTCCTGTTGTCATCTTCCTGTAATTTTCTGTTTGTCCTCCGAGTGACACTCACATGTTACTCATAAATTGAATCAGATGGGAACACTGTGTACACACTGTGCATGGCTTGAATCTAGATGCTATGAGCTTCCCATGACTACTTTAGAAGTAATTGCAATTGATGATTTTGTCCATAGAGGTCCTTTAATTAGCAGCGGCCTTGTTAGGGCCAGCGTGTTCACGGGCGACATCAGTTTCTTTTCCAACGTATGACTCTATAGGAGGGATTGATTTGGACACATACTTAAGCTACACAACACATAAATGAAAGCTTTACAGTGTAATTGGTTCAATTTTCCATGGAATGTAGGCCGAATCACATTATGTTTGTTAGGTAACTTCCCTCTGAACATGACAGTTTGACCTATGCAGCGCTGGTGTGAGTATGGGGAAATTTCACTGTTGTGGTTTTTGTCATTGTGATTGTGATTTAGAAATGGCAAACTCAAATGTGAAAGGTCACTGATTATTTTACCTCCTCTCGGCCAGTCTCTCTACCACAAATGATGACTTTGACATTATCAAGCGGAATAAAAGTGCAATGGAAATGCATTATATTTTGTTTTACACATTGGTGGAAGAAATATTAGATCTTTTACAGTTATCATTATTATTTATTTTTATTTTATTTATTTATTTATTTAATTACAAGCAAAATTCCAAAATGTTCTTTAGTAATGGTTCAGCAAGTAAATGCAAAAATACACTAATGTGTAAAAGAGGGGGCTCAAAGCACCAGACACATACGTTGATTTGAAAAACTCTACAGCAATGTCTCTATCGACCAATCATGACCTGGTTACTCAAGATAATACACAGACCTTGCTGTCAGCAGTTTCATGTAGGAACTATTTTCTTTCTATCAAACTACACTTGCAAACTGCATCAGTGTGCAGAAGAAAGCGTGCATCTACTCATGGACGAGAGGCTTGTGCTCATGACAGGGCGAAATGTCGCACCAACAGCGTCCTCCTCAGCTGAGCTGTAACATTAGCTAGCGCATTGGTGTTTAGTGAGATAACAGTAAATGTACACTTCCTTGTAAGTTTAACAGCCTAAACATTATTGCAACTAATATTATTAAGATTATCTGGGTTAATTTGTAAAGATAAGAAGCAAATTATGATGACTGTTGTGAATTTGAACTGCACACAAACCTGAATACACAAAAATAAAACATTTTATGGTGTGAATTTAGAACTGTATGGCGTTACTTCAAGGCAGCAATCATTTTAACAATTTTCTATTTCTTAGTTATTGAAGAAAGCACATTGAATCTTGTGAATCCTCTTTTTTTCAAGATTGTAAAATGACAGAAAAAGACATTTTCCAACCATTTGTGTAGAGAGAGTTAGAGTGGTGAACCATGTGAGGAAGGCCCTAAAAAATTGGGTATGTTACTTAAAGGCAACATGAGGGTTAATATTGTGGCTGCATTATATTTTATATATCCATTATAGGAATTTACAATGTAATTAGTGCCTACAGCTGTCAGATAGACACAGTAGAGTAAAAATTAGCTAATGGGTATAAAGTCTAAATACTCAAAGTGTTTTGAGTCTTAAAGTTGTATTCCCACAGTCCTTGAGTAAATGTACTTACTTTTAATACTTATTTTTAAGGAGATTCTCTGGATATGCCACTTACGGAGACACAATAGTGGATGTTTATTGCTTTTCTCACATTTCCTTGGACAAACCTGGTCAAGGTACAATTACTTTATGATCCCACTGATGATGAACTATCACCCTCATCTTTTTCTTTCAAGAGCCCCGTCAATTACCAAAGCAGGATGACACTAGAAAATGCCAAAAGCAGAACAAAAGCATTTTACACTGTTGACAGTATCTATTAAAATATCAGCAAGCCGAAACCCAGTTCTCTGGCTGGACTGAATGGATTTGATTCAGACTCCCGAAACAAAGGAATCTTTTACATCAGGATTATTATGTAACACACAGATGCACTATCTCTTAAATGTGAGTGCCTCAGAGTGCATCAGCACTGCCCAGAGGGTCATGAAGGAGTGGGACGGAGGGCGGCCTGTGTACAGATGTTTGTCACATAGCAAAAAGTCACTACACACACTGCAAACTCTATTGGTGACCAGGCGAGTCCTTTAACCTTGGACAACCTTATCTGTCATTATTTTAGGGCTCGCAGGCCTTGTCCACACAGACACATGTATTCTTGTAAACAGGGTTTTCCCCTTCTTCATTCTTAGAAAAATTCCAGTCCAAACAGTGTTATCAACAAAATCTTTGTCCAAATGAAAACTGAAAACACAAATAAAGCGCTGTGAAGACCAAATTTACAGCCGGTGATATAACCCCGAGGCCACTCAAACAAGAGGATGAAGATGTAGGCCAAACAGAAACCTGAAAAAACCTTTTAAAAACATTTTTATTAGGCGGTTGGAAGAAGTCAATATGTTTCTGATTTTTGTTATCCCATTTTGGGTTTTTTGTTTGTTTGTTTTTGAGGGCTGGTGTCAAATTAATGGCACTTTAGTACTTATTAATTTATATAAACTACACTCAAACATGAATAACTGCATCCCAAATACCGTGCTAATGTCATCATATCTATCATATATGTGATATTTCCAGCGCGCAATCTCACTGTGGGCTTTTCTGTGTCAGCTGATAGTCGCAGCCTAAACAGGAATAATCACTAAACTAAATTAGCAAGTGTTTGAAATGTGTACCTATGTAAGTTAAATCGTAAATATTTTATGTGTGGTTTGGGTAAGAAAGTTCATTCTTAATAGAGAGAAGAATGATAATTTAACCAAACTCCATCAGTAATTACTATTATTAAATTACATCCTTAGTGATGCCAGGTATGTCCACCAGACCAAATAAATGAATTTCATGTGACTGGAAAAAGAAATGTCATTTTTCAAAATTTTCTCTACCACCATTCATATCACTCCTTACTCCCCCTGTTGGCCTGGTGGGGTGGAAACAGACACTCTTCCTCCAATACACACATTGCCCGACACTTTTCACAGAAAGCTTTGGGGTTTTGAACTTACTTAAAATCTCTGCCGTCTGTTCCTCGTATTTTCAGTGTCTCTTCCATCTCCCTCTGGAATTTTAGGAAACACCAACATGCTGAAAACTGCTCCTTATTGCTGACAGAAATGTGGTTGTTGAGGCAGCAAGAGTGAAATCACTGTAAAGTAAATGTATATTATTATCATTAGTTAATTTGAATTCATATTTATTATTAACCTTCAAACCTTTGAAACCTGAGCAAACTGACTTGATTTCTTTCTAAAACATGGGAAGAAGTTACAAGTCACGAGTTACAATAACATTACCGGAAATTTAGTACAAAGAAAGACAAAAGGTAAAAAAAAGAAAAGAAAAAAGGTTTAAAAAAGGTAACAAATAAAAAACATAGATAGATAGATAGACAGATAGATAGATAGACAGATAGATAAAACAGTTAATAATTATTATAAAAACATATTAAAAATAGTTTTCTGGACATTTTTCTTTTTATATTATTATCATTCGATCTCTCTCTCTCTCTCTTGTTCTTTTTTAAAAACTAATTTTCTAATTTTCTTCTCCTAATTCTTGCAATTTGTACAACATTTCTTGCCAAGTTGCGCAGTGTTTTTTTGGCCATGTTTTCAAAAGAAATCAAACCAATTTGCTCAGCTTTCAACAATTTAAATGCATATGAAAGGACGCATCACAAGACAATTGATGTCATTCCAGTTTGCAGACGGTTAAACTGTCCCACTTGAGATTCTTTGTTTACTGTTAAAAAAAGAAATTGAAATCTGTTGCTAAAATAAATGTCATTCCCGCACAGCTCCCATTCTCATTTAAGACTTAAACCCCATTGCTATACAACAACAACTGTGGAAGTAAGATGCATTTAGATGGACTTAATGATGCTGCATGGTGGCTTCATTTGGCTCTCTGACACTAATGGATGTAGCCAAGGTAACATCACTCATTGGTTTGGCATTTCAGCTGTTGCCATCTTTGATTCTGAAGCAAGATGTGATTTTATTTGAACAACAGAGTGGAGATAACTAGGGGTGTTAATCAGTACAGTATAGAAATCAGATACAGTATTATATTTAGCCTATTGTTCGGACAACAATACAACATTTGCCAATATATGAAAGTCTGCCACGATATAATTTTGATTCGATTCAGGGGCCTGCCATCAATATAAAACAATATCATCTGCCCATTTCATACAATCTGTTATGGAAGAGGCTGCCAGCCCTTTCTTTTTTATTTCAGCCAAAAAAAATAAAAACATCACATAAAAATGTGAATGATTGTAACAGGCTAAACGCAGGTAAATTTACTTTAAACTGACTTGTTTTCATTTTAATCCAAACCTTTTCCCTAAAAAGGTTGGGCTAACTGGCTGAAGGCCAAGTTCTCCAAACAGCCATAAAACATGAATTAACAGCATTTAACATAAATGTAAAATTTAGCTCAGTAACACTGCAGGGACGAAAGAGTCGCTCATTGATGGTCTCAGTGTTAGCTTAGTCGCTTTTACACAGCATACTTAAGTTTAGCGGCTAGCGTTTAGCTTAACAATTTCCATGAATTATTTAGTTTTTCTCACTCACCGCTGGTCTAAGTCACTGCATCTCCCGACAAGACAGCATGGTTGAATTTCAGACTACATGTTCGTTTTTTGCCAGCAGGACAGCGCGGAAACAGAGTACCTAAAGTTAATGTTGTTGTGTTGCTGCAACAAGCTAGCTGGTGAGCTGCTCAGCCAGCCGCGTGCCACCGTCATCGTTAATCCCATGACGTCATTGTTTACGTATGCCGCGTGCTCTGTCAATTTACCCTTATTTTCTTCGAAATCCAAAATATGTCCACACCGCTGAGTTATTCCAGAGTTAAATAGCGTTTCCCTCATCATGTTTTTCTGTGCCGCTTGCCATGGACCCTTTTCACAGAAGACATTTTGGCACAGAGTGGAACAACACAGCTGTGAATAATGAGCTGAATGATGGCTGAATTGTGTTTAGCTGCTCTGATTTTAGGATGCTGGTCTACTGTGGAGCGTGCTTGCTCACTGTCACTGTGACTGGATAACTTGAACAGGACAGAGCCAGCATTTGCTTTATTGCAGTGACAAGTGGCATGTCCAAAATGTACCCTGTAGGAAAGACCTGTCTGTTATCTGCCTTCTGCTGTTTGACGGCGACACAGAATTTCAAAATAAAGGCATATCCTAAAGATGTTAATATCAATCAATGTTTTCACTTTGCCTTGATCAAATTGCACCACTGATCACTAAATCAATACATCGATCCTCCCCTTCCAGCATGGTGCTTTCATCATGATCATAATTTATTGACATGTCAGAGAAATCAGTGGTACAGGATAAAAAATAAATAAATGCAATAGAAGAAACATGTAAAAGGGACACCACAAATAAGCTACCTAGAGCCTTTGGGAGGGGGGCCAAACAATAACAATAACATGTAACAAACAAAAAAAAACGAAAACAAAAGATGCATGTTAGTTACCCCATCTTACCCTAGGTATAGAGACCAAACTTTTTTTGTACCAGGTTGTAAAAATGTTTATGTCTGCTGTAAAGTTAAGGATTTAAAAGACGGGGTTCATCAGGAATTACTCTGTTTTGGAGCCAGTCTTAATATCAATATAATATTTTAAATCCACAAGTACAAATCCACAGCTCAGGATAATGAGAGCAGTAAAGTCAGCGTGTGTTTGGAACACATATCTTTTCTGGCTTTCCATGTCTCATGATCAGAACCATGTGTCCGCCACGTGGAGGGTTCGCTGTACTTGTGAAAGGCTCAAGGGGGAACATTTCACTGGCTTTCTGCGGACAAAGGATGGAGGCATGAGGTCATACTGACAAAAAGCTCCATATAAAAGTGTGTTGGAAACAATGTGACTTTGCCAATTTATGTTGGAGTTATATTTATTAAACAGATTCAATTAAAAGCAAAGCAAAATTTAAATTGTAACCAAAAAAATCAAGAACATAATCTGATAAATTAGAGGCAGGGATTTTTAATTAACATAGATGACATTTGTAAAACTTAATTTAATTTAATTGGAAACACTTTGTTGGTCCCTCAAGGGGCAATTCTGGACGAATGTGTCAGAAAGCAACAATACACCGATCAAAGTGTAAAAGGTAAAAAGTGCAGTAATGTTAGGAAGCCTACATTTTTATTGTTTTTTCATATTTAAAAAAAATGCAAAAAATAAATACCCATAGGACAAAATAGAAACATCATAGAGCAAGAAAATATTGTATGGTTTGTATGGTTACAAAAATTAGACAAAAATTAGACATTTAAACATTTGACATTGGTACATTTTATTTCTACTTTTATCATGTTTTGTTTTCAGAAAGTTTTAACTGTTTGCATTTTCAAAGATTTGAATCAAACTTTCCTTCAAAACCAAAACAGTTAAAAAATAAAGTTCATATTCACATACTTTGGGAGCCCTAAAGGGGAATCCAAGTGATGTCTTTTGTACATTTTAAGAGCCCTGTATACTGTAAATATATGAAAAGAACATGACTCCTTAGAGTCTTTTATTGGCTTACCTTGAACATGTTTCTTGAGGTAAGGTGTGGCATTGCTTAGAAAAACAGAGGTGAAGGGTCCTGAATTCAATTGGCTCCCGCTCCTCTTCAGATGGGAGGAGGCAGGGAGCCAGAGGAGCAGCGAAGCTTGGAGCTGTCTCTGTGTTTAAATCACTTCTGGCCACATCTTAGCCGTGTTGCTCTGGACTCCTGCCAGGGATCCAAATCTGCATCTGCCAGAGTGAAAGTGAAGAATTTGGAAATACTCGTTTTATCTTGCAGAAGTTGTGTGAGTGAAAATTTGTGTAAATGTTGGACTCTGATGGTGTAATAGAAAGGCACTGAGTTTGTTGTTGCTGAGCTGAGGGAAGCTGTGTCTGATCGTTTCATCTTCAGTGCAGACAGCAATGTTCTGCTGCTGCTCGAACAGTTTCAGTTTTTTATATTCATGTTGATGCTTTTTAGTCAAAGTTTTAAGACTGCATCTGAGTTTCTTCTTTGAGGTTTATTATATCAGATTGTTCTGTATTTTATCCGACTGTATTTTATCCTACGGACAGTTCAGATATTTTAAAGTGGGGTTGTATGAGATACTTATCCATATTCAGTGTGTTATATACAGTAGATGTCAGTCTGTACATCCCCAGTTTGGAGAAGCAGACAGAAGTACTGACCCAAAAACTAAGCAATGTATTGTTATGGATGGGTGGTTGTCCTGATGGGAAGAAGTTAACGGCTGCAGCTCCTCATCTATGCTCTCATCAAAGCCACCTTACTGTATGGAGAAAAACAGTCATTTTGGCTTGCTGAACACAGGATTAGTTAGTTTGTGTAACTGTTTGACTTTTGTATATCTAAACTAACCATTTTTAATGCCAAAATAACAAAACCAAACTATAATTGAGGCAGTGGCAGGTAGGTAAAATCACAGTTTTTCTCACTGGAGTCTGGCACTGAAAAGATGATATAATGGGGGAATTACTGTCAGACGATAAGGTAAAGCAGCAAAAAATGTTCTAAATAAACTATACACTTAAACTGATATCGAGCTTTTTTAAGTGGGACTTTTTTAGATTGGAAAGTACATGTAAGTGTACATTATATGTAGATGTCCGTGTCAGACTCCAGCCTGCTTCTCTAAACTGGGAGCGTGCCATCTGACATCTACCACTAATATACTGACTTTGGACAAGTACCTCATACGATTTCACTTCAAAAAATCCTAAGTATCCCTTTAACTAGTTAATAACTGTCGTGTAGCACCACCACGCTTCATCATAACCAGGGATTAAAATTTTAGCATAAAATAATGTCTCTTATCACTTCAAAGAAGCTGAATTTTAATCACATGTGAGCATCACACACACACACACATCTCTCCTTTCCCAATGCGGTGACGTTAAAAGCACTGCTCATGTTTACTCCTGACAAATATGGAGGAGGAGGAGGAGGCCCTGGTTCCCATGGAGATGCTCATCTGTTTTGTGCAGAAAGTGATCCAGGTGTTGGAGGAGGTCAGCAGAGTCTGAATAAGTGTGAATGAACTGTGAGCCACACTGCCAGGAGCTGCAATGAGAGTTGATTAAGGCGATGTGACGCTCACTCATGCATATTAATCAGTTCACACACACACACACACACACAGCTACACGCAACCACTGACACACGCATGAAAGATTTAGACTTCCTGCCATGCTGAATGAAAAATCTCTAAGTCAAGCTGATCTCATTAGTTAAGCTTCAAGGATCGTCGGGCCTGGGTGAATATATCCGTGTCCCTGTGTGCACTGTGTGCGAATCCTCTCAATCATTATTTTGTGCTTTTACTTTAATCAAGTACCCAATTTCAATAAAAAGCTTAACAATGTGAACAGGAGGCTGATCGAGACAATAAATGCACCAGCAAAGCCTTTAGCAGGAGGTCAGACTCATATCTAACAAAGTGCTGTGATAATCTTAACAAGTGAGTCAGCAGACGGGTTGTTTTCTTTCCGTCTGCAGTATTCAGTTTTAGGACCCCTGAGGTGAGACTCTGTAAATTACATCAGTGTGAGAGAGGCAGTTAGTATATTTAATATGACACAGACTGGTCAAAGGCCTCAAAGGAGCGAGCAATATATCTTAAATCAATATCATGAGATTGAATTTTTATTATTAATATATGTACATAATACAGCAAAGGTGCACTAAATCACATATCGACTAATCAAAGCGGTGGCCACTACAATAAACTGTCATTTAACCCTTTTAACCCTGGATTGACATGAGTTTTCTTGTGCTGCATTCACACACCTTTTACAAGCTATCTGACCCTTTGAAACTTGCACAGATTGGTTTGATTTTTTTCTTCAATAACATCGTGAAAAAAAGGCAATGACCAACTTTTCAAGAAATTTCCCACAAATTGCAAGAAATTCTTAAAATGTGTCAAGAAAAATACCTTATACCTTGTTTTTAAAAAGGGGAGGATTATTAGGAAAAAAATCTAACAATTAAGGAAAAATGCTCTGAAACTATATTCATAGTTATATTTCATATTTAAAGCTATATTACAGAAAAAAACACAATAAAATATATCAAATAAACACTTTTTCCAGCACTTTTAAGAGTCTTTTTCTTTTGTGCATATTTTAAGGTCATTTTTTTCTTGATTTTTTAAACTAATTTTTTGCTTGGTTTTAGGCCATGTCTTGTTTAGTTTCCTTTTGCCTTCTCTCCATGTTTTTGCAAGAAATCAAACCAATTGGCTTTTCAAAGGGTTATTCCCATCGAACACATATATGATGGCGATAAAGATATGATGGTCTCTGACAGTTTTACCAGGCAGCTCCTCTACTGTGTCCCAGCTTCTGAGTGCATGGTGGATCAATTGGTCAGGTTATTTTAAATGGGGATGTACTGTGGAGCTTCAACTGAAGGCTCTCTGGCCACACCAAGGCTCCCTGTGTTTTACTGACAGAGTTTAAAAATCAGGTCAGAGGGGACCTCTGCTGGTTGGCTACAGAAGAACCTCTGCTGTAATAAACAGCGGTGGAAAAAGTATTTAGATATTTTATTTCTGTGAAAGAACTCCAAGTAAAAGCCTTGCATTTAAAATGTTTCCTGGATAAAAGTACAGATGTGTTTTCAAAAAAATGTGCTTAAAAAATAAATAAGTATTTATTATGCAGACAGATGGCCCTGAGATATTTTTATGTAGATGTTACCAACAGAATGGAAGCAGCATTTTTACTGTTGCTTAAGTACATTTTAACTACATCATATACATGTGGATATTTTAATTTAATAATGTATCATGCATGTACAAACTCTTTTCATGTTTTTTCTATGCAAAATCTGAATCTACAAGATAACTTGTGATTAAAGCTGTCAAATAATTGCAGTGCAGTAAAAAGTAGAAAAAAATGAAAATATAAAGTAAAGATTAATAAGCTGAAAAATTTACCTTAGTAGTTTAAGTGAATCTATTATATTTCACCACCAAAGCTATATGAATATCATGATAATAAAGGGACCATTCAACCCAAAATTACATATTTTTCCTCTTACTTTTAGTGCTATTTATCAGTCTAGATAGGTGTGAGTTGCCAAGTACCAAAAAATACATTTGAAAAACTCAACAGAAATGTCTCTTTACAGTAATCATGACCCAGTTACTCAAAACAATCCAAAGACATTATTTTGAGCAGTTTCATATAAAAGATGTTTTCTTTCTACTGAGCTACACTCACAAAAAATGAAATAAAATAAAAAAGAATAAAATAAAGGAGCTGAATCTGCAATGTTTCTATTGCAGCCTCAACTAATGCATACATTTACAGCATGTTAGCATTCAAAGATACTTGATATGATTGTTTTTTCAGCTTTAGTACAGTGACGATGAGGATCAATTGTAGCAGCAGCATTAGTTTTTTGTTTGATTTCGTACACATTCATTGATTTGTCTGTGATGTCTGGCAAATGCACTCTGCTGATTGCAGCAGTTTGAGTAAGAGTTTGGTCCAGATCCAGATCCAATACTGGGCTGAAGAGGAGGGGAAGCCCTCAGGTTAAGTGCTACTCTGTTGATGCATTTCATCATTCTAAACATCCAGTTGTTTTACAAAGACCATAAAAGTGTCGTTCTGAATGGGTTTTATTGCAGCATATCCTCATATTTCATGGGCTATTTTGCTGAAATGCAAATCAAATATAAAATAGTGTTGGTGCCGTGGACTACCATGCAAACAAGATGTCAGTGTATTCTGCATGGAGCAGCTGTGCATAAAGTAACTTTGCTTTTATTTATTTAGGAATGTGCTGGCTGAGAACAAAGTGTGCATAAGATGAAAGATCAAATCTGAGAGCATGTTGTAGGTCACTATACTTTATTATGTGTAATGTAACTAATTAAATCAACTTAAGTACTGTAATATAATATTTATGTATAATTCCAAAGTGGGCCTTTCTGCATAATGGGTACTTTTTACATTTGGTACTTGGCTAAAAGCTTTGTACTTTTTCTTATTTTAGGACCTTAACTTGAAACAATACTTTTATACTGCTTCTTTTACTCAAGAAAAAGATTTGAATACTTTTTCCACCACTGCAGTTTGTTGTTACTTTTGCTATTTCTGCTGTGTACACTTCCCATAACAAGATTCACTTTCATTCATATTTGAAATGCTCTTACTCTTTTCTTAGTCTAACATGCAACAACAGAAGATTTTACACAAGCTAATTTCAAAATATTGGAGCAAGAGACAAGGCCCTTGAGGAAGCCCAATGGGTCAAACAGCACTCCAAAAATGACCCAAAGAAACCACATAAGACACCTTTAAAATAACAAAATTCATGGTATTATTGACAAATAATATGTATACAAGACCTTTAAAAATCCTGGCAGAGAGGCAGCAAGTCTAGTTTCAACAGCAGAGTCTCTCTCCTCTGCTGCTGGAACAGGAGCTCTTAATCAGCTCCTCCCCAGGACAGGTGCACCTCATTAAGCAATGCACACATGGGAGAAAACAGACGTCACAGAAACACGTGAAGCTGTAACAGCCATATAGAACTGTCATGAATAAAGTTACCCAAATTGTATTTGGGTATTTGTATTGTATCATTATTGAATTATTGTTTATTATTATTATTATTATTATTATTATTATTATTATTATTATTATTATTATTATTATTATTATTATTATTATTGTTGTTGTTGTTATTGTTATTGTTATTGTTTTTATTATTTTTATCATCATCATCGTCATCATTGTCATTATTATTATTTGGAAATATTTTGTTGTGGGTTCACATGTTCACATTCCTGTATTATTCTTTGTTGGTTTATATTAAGTGAAAGCATTGTGAAAGTGGAGTATTTATGTCTTTAATTATTACATTAACCATCTCAGAACTAACCCATTACTATATAATCTCATTATCTAATTCCCAACACTGGATTATGAGAGTTTTTGTATGTATACCTCTCAGTGAAGACATTACATTAAATCTATATTTTGCTGGTACTCTTCATGTCAGGCCTTGATCCAAAATGTGGTCCCTTTCGTCCTCTGGTGGCCAAACATGCTCACTTTTCATATATTCGGTTTGAAGTTTACAGCAAGATGCTTCATACATTGGACTTAGATTATTGTCAGATATTCAGCATTCCACACAATACAATAACAGTGGCAGCTTTTCTGTTATTTTTCTTGAGTATAACTGCTGGTGGGTTTTCCTTTTTTTAAGTAGTGTTATTATTATTTTAACTTTTTTTTCTTTGTTTTTTGTGTTAATTTTCATGTCCTTTTTTGTAACTTTTCAGTAGTTTCTTGCTGATTTGGGGTAATTTAGTTGCTCAATACTTTCTGACAATGTTTTCAAAAGAAATCAGGCCAATTTGCTCAGATTGTAAGGGTTAAGGATTACTAGAATTACCAGATGGTGGCGCCCTCTTCCGCAGAATCCCTGCACAATATAGGTTGGAGGTGGAACAATGGAGACAAATATTTTCATACAGATGAAACTGTCAAAATCATGTTGTGTTTGTGTGTGTGTGTGTGTGTGTGTGTGTGTTTGTGTGTGTGTGTGTGTGTGTGTGTGTGTGTGTGTGCTGGTGAGATGGAGAGGGTTTAATTCTCAATCATTCTTCCATATAGAGAATAACACAGTGTGAGTAAATGTGATTAATCTAAATGATTTGGAATCTTGTTTCCATGAACTCACTGTGAAGAGGCATGTTGGGACAGGAGCCGATGGTTTGAGGTATGCCTCTCAGGAGCCGCTCCCAAGCCTCTTTTCTCCTCATGTGTACTAGTTTTGTCTTCCCTGAGGCAACACATTTCTGCAGCAGGCACTGCTACGTTAGACAATTGAAAATCTCCTTTTAAAGAATGTTTTACAAATTATTTCAAGTTGAATTTTTTAAACTTTATTTTTTTTTCTTTTGTGCTGCCAATCTCATACGTATGAAACACTATAGATACATTTTATTTACAGATCCCCTCCTTTTTTAGAAGATGCTATCACACTGTTCCTTGGCTCATGCTTTAGGGGGGATGTGCTGTAATGCATCACTTTGGCAGGAACACACTCACATGCTTACAGACACTCCCATAGGACTACCTTAAAGACACAATTCACCCAAAAATAAAATATACATATTTTAGTCTCACCTATACAGTAGTGTTATTTATTGATCTAAATTAGAACTAGAAAAGAATTAGAAATAAGAACTAAATTGCACTCCTCTTGTGGTGCCCAAAGTGCCAAAAAATACATTTGAAAACATCAACATTGATGTCTCTTTCCAGGAATGATGAACCATTAACTTTTCTTTTTTCTACACACCAAGTTAAAGACACCATCTAGTTCTATTATATCAAGAGATATAATATCTCCAACATTCAACAAAAACAGTCTAGACTGATAAATAGTTTTACAGGTAAGAGGAAAAAGTTGAGTAGATATACTAGTACAAGTATTTACACTGATCCTTTCACCTGTCTAAAGCATAAAGTTGGCATTATTCTAGATTATTCTCTTCAACAAATTTCACAAAAAGACTAAAACTAACAACAATCATCCATTCCAACAAATACTGACTTTGTTGTCAAAGCTTTAAACTACTTATTATTTAGTATTTACTCCTTTTTGGTGTATTTGCTCAAAGCTACAGTGCCCTGCCGATTGAGGAAATCACTGAAGCTTTTCTTCAAAATGTGTCTATATATTTGTAACCTATTTTAAAGTTGGGAAGGAATGAGCAAGTTTGTGGTTCAGTGACACAGACAGGATTAGGCAAAGTACCAAGAGATACTAATACTTTGTTGGTTATGGGTTTATATGGGACTTGATTACAACAAGAGTAATATGGGATAATGCCAGCCTTCTGTTACACATCAGCATCATCGGAAAAAAACAAACAAACCTGAAGACAGGCGTTAAAAGCCTTCAATGAAGTAATAAGGATTTTATTTTACAGGATATGAAAAAATAACACAAAGCAAATAACACAAAACAGTCACACCCTCAGCAGATTTATACCAAATGGGTTAAAAGAAAAAATCTGAATGGCAAAAAATTCCCTCTAAAGATGAGATTCTTCTATCCTAGATGGAGTAATTGTCCTAGACGTAGTCCTTGTCGGGCCGGCCTGCAGAGCGGGACGGTGGGTAGCGTGGAGATTTCCCTGAGTCCTTGCTGGAGCAGTTGCAGCAGAGGAAGCTTCCTCCTATAATGATGAGACAGGCAGCTGCCCATCCAACAAACAGGGCACTTCCAAATTCAAACCTGTGAAAATTCACAAGTCAAAACTCATACTTATCTGGATGTTTGAAAAAGAAAGAAAAAGTTTAAATTACAAGTCTTCAAGCCTGAATACAACCTGATTATATTGTATTCTATTAGGTCTGTTTCACAGCAATACCATTAAGACATCACACGCTGTGGGTTTAGGCTGTCATTTACAGTTAATTACATGAATATTTCAGAATGTGCTTGAAAATTCAAAAAAAAAAAAAAAAAACACTTCAAGAATAAGAGTACTATCTCTACCACTGAATATGTCTAACTATTCTTTTAAGTGTGTAAGACTAAATAATTAATTGGACAGGCAGGAGAACAACAGCATAATAAAAGACAGTTCGTATGGCATATGTCTGTCCCGTGTCATTACGCAGTCACAGTGATACCTGATAATTAGTGTGAATTCCAGACTAAAGGGGGCAGAGAAGGTCGACCTCACCTGGAATTAGTGGGAGTGAATGGGTCGTAGAAGTCCTTGGCTATTCTGTTACCATACCAAGATGTTCCCACCAGAGCGAGCAGACCTGAAAAACCATTTTAAAACATTTTGTATTGTTGCATTATACAGCTAACAACATGCAGAACTGTGTCATCTGTCATGTATCGTCTTTATCAACCCAAAAATTCAATACGAGTCAAATTGTCAAAATCAAAACATACAACAGAGTGGTATAATATGCAGGCCAAATAATGTTTAGGCAGTTTGTTTGCTTGTGTGTATCTGAACTGAATGGACTCTGACCAGCGAAAATGAAGATAACTCCTCCAGCTAGAGCCACTTTGTCCTTCTGCTCCGTTTGATCTCTCATACAGGTGGTGCACCTCATGCCCACCACCTCCACCAAGATCGCAATGAAGCTCAGCAAGATGGAGGCCAGCATCAGCCCTCGTGTGCCCTGAACAATCCCTGGAGAAAAAGACAAAGGATCAAGAGATCTGAGCAGGTTGCATACAAATTCGTGGATTTCTAAAGTTTTATTTATTTATTTGGCTTTGATCTTTAACGTTACAGTTAAGTAGTTGAGTAGTTGAGTTTTGGTAGAACTGTGTTAAAATCTCACCAGGATCTTTTCCCCCCTGCGTCTTCCCTACATATGCTTCCTCTATGCTTTCCTTAAAATAAAACTTAGATAAAACCTCTAGAAATGTTGTGTTCAGTGTTCTTCTTCATGTTTACAACAGGGACAAAACAGGCGGGAGTGCAGATGGCATGAGCCACAGCCAGCTTAGGTGTGCTCTAAAATTACTATATTCTTATCTGATGAAGGTCTTATCAGCCTTTCATAAAGAAGACATTAAAAATCAGTTTACACAGAACATTTGCACTTAAAGTCCATCGCCATGAACAACTTATATTCCTTTTGAAAGAAAGATTGTGGAGCTTCTCTTTGATTAGCTGGTGCTGGTATTTGACCGACATGTCTCTGCATGCAAGAAGTCCTACACCTTTAGGGAGGTTTGAATGACCACAGAGACTTACACATTCCTGTTTTACAGCATAAAGGCCGACAAATCTTTAACTCCTGAAGTTGCGACATGTTGTAAATTCAAAATCCCAAATTCATAAGGTCTCTATTGGGGGAAAAAATCTAACATATTTTTGAAATGCACCATTCATTATCCAAATATCCATATCCCACACCCATAAAAACAAACTGATTTAGGACGCAATATACTGTAACTGGTAAATACTCATTATGTCTAACATGCTAGAATATATAATCTGATCAGTTGTAGGTCTTTGTAAAGGAATCTATAATGAAAACATGACTTGTAAAGCAACATTACCTGGTAGCTGGAGGAGTGAATCATACTTTTTACACTGAACCTGACCGGTGCTCTGCGATGCACAGGTCATCCACAGCCCCTCAAACAACGCCTGAGCTGTGATGATGTTGTCTCCTGCATAGGACGAAGCTTTCCATTCCACCATTACTGTGGATGCTATCGAGCCGATGAAGCCCACGAAGGCCAGCGTGAAGCCAAGCAGCTGAAGACCTGCATTGGCCATTGTTTGATAAATATTAGGATTGATGAAAGTGGAAAAGCTTGAAAAAAAAATCCCCCAAAGTTTCTTGATATAATTCCTTGAGGTTTTGGGAGGTGGATCTGATCCCAAACAGTGCTGTCAGTGTTGTGTTACCTGTGCATCCTCATGAATAGCCTGGAGTGAGGGGAGGATTCAGGAATGCCAGCACCTGAGACTGAGGTTAGAAGGAGCAGGATGACACCTAGTGGAGGTGATGGCCTCCTGCAAAGTTTAAAAATTGCTCCCCAACCTCCAATTAAACCTCCACGGAAAATGCACAGCTGTCAACAGAGTGCCTGTAGGTACACTAAAACACTGTGAGACAAGTTTTAACACCAAGTGTTCTCTATGAAATATATTATAATAAAAATGATGATGAAAAAATAACAATTGATATATTACAAAATGCAATATAATTAACACTGTTTTTACGCCAAGCATCCCAATGCCACTGAAACTGAAACTTTTAACATTATATACAACAAGTCACCAGCAACATTTTTTGTAAAGTCAAGTGAAAATTTAAATAAATAAATAAAAATAGCTCCCTGAGGTTTTTATCAAATTAAAAGTTCCTCCCACTTTCTTTGCCCTTTTCCAATTTTATTGGCAATCATTCAAATAAAACGTAGATACAGATAATTGGCAAAATGGCAAATATTGGCTCCAATAATCGTCCACGCCAATAATCTGTCAACCCCTTTACCTTAGCTTTCCTTTAGAGCAGTTTAGCTTATTTCAACATAACAAACCAAAATGAACCTTCCCTTTAAGTTAAAATGTAAACACCATATAGCATAAAAGGCTTCTAAATGAAATGATCAAACACCACACAGGAAATAGGATTAAAGAAGCATTCCATTATTATGCAGGAAAATGTAAAATAAAATAAATGTGAAGTTAGAAAAAAAATGGTGTAATGTACCCTTTAACTCAAATAAACATGCCTTTCACAAATGTAAATGCACTTCAGACACTTAAAGATGAAATGAACAACATCATCATGTTTTCACCTTGTTTTGCATACATGAAATGGCTTTTTGTCTGTTATAATCATTATCATCTCTCCTTTTTTATGCAGATGTTATTTGTTAGACATGGTAGTGGTTGTGATAGCTGTTTCTCGACATGAAAAACGAATGACTGGAAAGTGTGATGAAAGTACGTTTTTCCGGGCTCTATTTGTTTTGTTTTGGTAAATAGTGACTCATCTCTGACACATATGCTGAAACTAACATTTAAAAAACTCTACTGTACTCTACTCTACTGTTTTGTTGTTTAATATAGCAAAAACTAAAAGTCCGTTTTTTTCTGCTCTTAGAGATAATTTGCACTTTTTTTGTCGTAAGCAAATGAAAAAATGGCAGGAGCCAGCTGCTGACCAAAGGTTTTGTCTTGCCTAATTCAGACTTGTTGTCGTTTGCACTTTGTGTCAGCTGGCTTGTAGATCCACAAGGAGATTTGTTTCAACGCGCCAGATCGCTGTGACACAGAGGTATGTTGGTTTCATTTATTTGAATATAAAAATACTATCTCACCTACAAATACGCACATGCATTTCTGATCAACTTTGATTTACTGTTAGTTCATAGAGGCTCTCCTTGTGTTTTGACAGTGAAAAATGGACAAAGAATTGAGCCTGACTCTGCTCCTGCTGCTGCTTCTCTGTCACAAAGGCACCTCACTGCCACAAACCTCTTGTCCATACACGTGCCAGTGTTTCAATTCAGTCCAGATACTGTGTGCTGATGAACGGATGTCATCTTTACCCAGGAACTTGTCCAGGCAGGTCAAGGACTTAATAGTAATAAAGTCAGCCGTGGCCTACCTGTTCCCCAACACTTTAGAGGAGAGCCCCCAACTCACCAAGCTTGTCTTCCTGAGTAATGCACTGCGAAGTATTCACTCTCAATCTTTTCAGCATCTGACTGAGCTGCAGGAGTTGGAAATCAGTGGGAACCCCTGGTTGGAACATTTATTTTTGGGGACTTTTTCACAGCAGAGAAACTTGACCAAACTGCTGCTTAACTTCAACAGGTTGAAAACAGTTCTTCCTGGCATGTTTGACTCTCTTAAAGAGCTCGAAACTCTGCATATGAAGGGCAACCTCATATCGGATCTGCCTGAATTTCTTTTCCTGAACCTCCACAATCTGCGGGTCCTGGATTTGTCCATAAATAAGCTTGAAGATATAAAAAGGAAAACTTTCTCTGGTCTGGCACGACTAGAGATCCTGAAAATTAACAACAATCTCATCAGCAATCTTACTTCTGACTTGTTCCACAATATGTCTCAGCTGGTAGAGCTTCACCTCGAGGGGAATAAGATTTCGGAGCTTGCCAACGATATCTTCTTTGTTTTTACCAAACTGAAGGTGCTGAACCTGCGCAGAAACCTTCTTACAACCTTCAGTGATAAAGTTTTTGGATTCAGCGCCCCAAATTTAAAGGAGTTGAACCTTAAATGCAACAGATTGACTGAGCTGTCCTCTCTGAGCAGTTTGACGTCTCTTACCGACCTTATCGTGTCCTCTAACCAGCTCTCTGACCTCCGTGAGGACGTTTTTAGAAATGTTACAGCCCTGGAGAATCTGGACCTGTCTGAAAATCAGCTCACCCTGCTGCCTGAAGGGATCTTTCATGATCTAGTTAGCATCAAGGCGATCCACCTACACAAAAACAACCTGAGCAAGGTGGACGCCAAACTGTTTGAGGACCAGGTGCTCATACAGCAGCTCTACCTGTCGGACAACCAGCTGGAAAGTCTCCCATATGGCCTTTTTGAACCTTTTCTCATCCAGCACACAGTGAGGCTGCATGGGAATCCCTGGAAATGTGACTGCCACATGTGGTATCTGCACGACTGGGTGCTAAGAAACAGCCAAGAAGTGGAGATGCTTGACAGGATGCAATGCTCAAGTCCCAGCTTTTTGAGAAGACGGGCGATCATCTCCATCAACAAGGACCAGCTGGTGTGTGAGGTGTCTAAATATGATGTGCCTGATGTCGGCGGCTGTAGCCTACAAGCTTCCGGTGACACTGTGATCATGAATTGTAAAGTGGATAGATGCTCTCCACTGACAGTGAAGGTTCAATTTCAGGAGGATAACGGCAGAATGATCGAGCATTTTTTGCAAAAAGAGCCTGAATGTAGCAATGAGACGATGTTTGAGATCCCTGAAGAGTAGTTGTTCCTCTTAATCAGACTTTGTTCTCTGTGCAAATACGTCGTCATGCATTCAGTCTTTCTTCATAAAAAGAGTGACATAATATGTTTGGACTGTCACAGTCAATACTGTAAACAAACCTCCAACACAGCAGCTGATAACCAGCATACATGCTGCTGAATGATAAGAGGGGTGGGTGAACCTTTTTCTTGTAAAGTTCAAAGTTCAACCCACTACATTTAAATATGACTGCTAAAAGGAATTGTGATTAAAATGTTTATCATCAGCTAACATGTTGAATCTCTGCTACATGTTTCTGGCTCCCTTGTTTATGTACAATGTATTATCAAAACAATCATCAGGACAACAAGAACAGAGTATAGGAATGATGCAATATGTACTTTTTTCAGGTATATTATGTATTTTGTCCTTTTCAGCAAGTTTCGGAACAACTGCCAAAATATAAAATATCAATTAAAATGCATGATTTGCTTCTTCAGGCAATTTGTTTAATTTACAACATTTACGACACTCTGAAAATGAGGGAAGTAGTCTGTCGTTCTAAGGCTGTATTGTAGAAGTTACTTAGATCCATTACTTAAAGGTGCTGTATGTAACTCTGGAGAAAGATATTTGCTTGTTGACTCTAATTTCCAGGTTATCAAATATCACTGTCAGTATTAAATGACCTGGCAGTGACTCTCAGTCATCAGTTATTTTTCTCCAGAGTTATATACAGCACTTTTAAACAAAAAGCTTTCAGAACCAGATGTTGGCAAACTTTTCAAACGTGTTTATGTTGACAAAACTTGATATTTTTTACAAGACACTGGAAAATTTCCTGCCATGTTTGTTGCAACCAAACTCAGTATTTTTGAAAAAAAGGTGGGGATATTTCCAGCCAAGTTTGTTGCAACACAACAGGATATACTTTCATTTTCAGCTGTGTTTATGTTGACAAATCCAGGTATATTTTAACAAGACACTGGGACATATGCCTGGACATATTCCTGATATGTTTGTGGTGACCAAACTGGGATTTCAAGACGTCTGGACATTTCCTTCCTTTTTTTTCCCCGTTACAGGGGTTCTTATTCGGGAGTTTTTCCTTGGGTGATGTGAGGGTCTAAGGGCAGAGGGATGCCATACACTGTAAAGCCCTCTGAGGCAAACCATGTTTTGTGATAATGGGCTCTATAAATAAAATTGACTTGACTTGACATTTCCAGCGATACATCATATGAGCTCAACAACGCTTTTATATGTAAAATCGTGTCATTCATGTGTAGTGCAGTAAAATGTACAATATCTCCCTCTGGAGTAGAAGTATAAAGTAGTATAAAAAAGGAATACTAGTACCTCAAAACTGTACTTGTAGAGATTTTTAAGTAAATATTTTTAGGTACACTTCATCACTGCCTTGGCGCACATATATATTTATATTTTACACAGGACTGTAGTGGTGAACCATCCTGTCATCTAGGGATTTCAAAAGTTGATGGAGAGTAGCCAGTCCTGCTCTGATCACTCCACTGCTCCTGAACACTGGGAGGGATGATGAAGAGTGAAGGAGGAGGGCAGCCTGGACACAACAAGGCACACAGATGGCTACACCTTGAATACGGCACTCTAACCCGGGGTTAATAAGGGTCAAAGGCCGGGAGGTCGATTGGGTCCTCGGTCTGAGTTGAATGACATCACAATTCACATGACAAAAACAGTGGTGGCCATCTTACTTCCAAAGTTTGGAGGGATGGCATTTATTTGGAGGTAATCCTCACTTGAGAAAAACTATAGTATAAATAGGACATTCAGCATTTTCAAGTACAGGGTTGTAGCTAACCAGCAACAAGACGTGTGGAAGTCGTTAACTGCATATCATGATTCAGTGAAGGTGTCAGGGTTCATGGATAATTAAGAGCAGCTAAAAGAAGAAACTAATAGTGTCGCAGTCAAAACAAATGACACTCTCTTAGACAAAATACTGATAAAATTATTTAAAGCATTTGTGAGGTTGTCTGTTCCTGTAAAATACTGATTTTAAATTATTTGAGCCACTGCTATGTACTAATTATATTGTGACATGAGGTTTAAAGTAGTTTTTGAAGACCAGAACAACCAAGTTATTGTTTTTCGAATTTTTTAAAATTCTCAATACAGCCAAAATCACAACTGCAGAATTACACAACACAATGTAAGTTTGCATTTCACTCTCTCTGAACTTATAAAGTACATGCTGATTGCACATAGTAATGGCTATAAAGTAATGACACCATCTGCATTTAGACTGGTTCCCTATTTGCCTCGATTTCACTATGCAATTCTGTCTGCCATCCACTACAATCTCCCGGGAAAATGAAGGCTTGAATTATGGCACAAAGGAAGTGTGTTAACAACAGCGCAACTAAAGCGCTTTTGTTTTCTGCGGTAGCTATCCGCAGTTACCAAAGAGTGTCAAAGTTCTTTGCAGTTATGATTCCCAGCGTTGGATTTGACAGGCAGTAACTGTGGAAAACAAGTGCGTCTTGCGTTGTTGGTAGTTGCGAGATTCAGAGGAAAGCAGAAAGTGATCCAGCTGTCTTTGTGACAGTGATGCCAACAATAACACCAAATGGAAACACTGAGGGGGAATATTTGTTTTCACCTTAAAATTTAGCCAAAAGAAAAACTTTCGGGGCATTTATGATAAGAAAGCATTCAGGATATTCTGTATTAGCTAATATTCAATAAATGTTGAAAAACAAAGATTTATGTTTATGGCTGCACAGTTAACACACTTTTTTCTCTTTTTAGTTAAGATTATGGTTGATTTATTTAGTATATGTGGAGAATTTTGGCATCACCAGCAGAATGAAACTAAAGGTCTACTGGTTTGAGCGACGGCAACATATTTGTGAAGATGAAACCGGGGTCTAAATGCAGTCCTGAGGCACAGTGAAAAGCAGCTCTGAACCCCCACTGGTCAAATCCCATCTCTCTGTCCTGCTTAGCGCCGGACACCACGCTCTGCACAGCAGCTCTTCAGATGGGAGAGGAAAGAACCAGAGGGGTGGAGACATTATCTCGTGAGACACACAATGTCCAAAACAACACAAAACACTGGGGGGTTTCCCACAGAGTTTAGACTGGCCTGCAAAGAGGGAGGTGGCGAGGGCAGGGCAGTGTCCTCGGGACAAAGAGTAGAGGTCATCTCAGACTCAGTGCCCGGGGCGAGAATTCAAGAGGAGAGGTTTTGATCCGAAAATGTAAATTAATCTCAGATCAGGTTGCTGTTTATGCTGCATGTCATCAGCTTTATCATTAATAATATACTGTATTAACAACACAAGGCATATCTTTCAGTCTTGACAAAAATTACAGAAATTATTGGAACATATACTTTGATTATTATTCTTTTTTTTCAGCTTCATTTAAATGAGTTCAGTCAGTCGTGAAATGATAACCAGCACCAGTTGTTATAATGAGGGCAGGTGCCTATTAGATCCTCTCTCTCAGCCTTTGAGATTGTGATACACATCCTCCATGACACGATGACCTAAACATTTCAAGGACACAAATAGGCCATTTTGCACACTCAAAATGTGAGCCTTGCTTACAAACAAGGGTCAATATTTACCCCTCAGTGCACCCAGACCCCTGGGTGGAGGCTAAATTGGTGTTGGTGACCAAATTAAGAACAGCTGACCTGATGTGGGTGTTAAGTGGACGCAGATATGTCACCAGAATGGTAATCTTTTAGCATACTGGTACACTGGCTTTTGTCTTGTCCGTCCCTATTGGAGGATAACAAGAGGCTATAAGCTCCTTATCATCCCATTACAATTATGAAGCATGAATCAGGAACCATGGCCCTGTGGACCCTGCTCTTATACATCTATACTTGTTTTGTGTCCACCTCTACAGATAGAGTGCTTTTATTATGCATGCATGCAGCCCGTCATTGTATATTGAAGAGTCACAAACAAAACCCAGCAGCGTGTTGCTGCAAAACAATAGAAAAAAATGCCCCCAACACTCCAATATCCAGCAGCAGAAATAATTTCTGAAGAGGCTGTTGTTTCACAAAGGAACGACAAAACGTTGCCTGAGTGCACTCTACACATTATGGTTTAGTAAAAGCACAACTAAGCAGCATCACTTGTGTAAAAACAGTACCATCAGGTCCAGATTTGTCCCCAAAATCATCACCTGAGTTGTTGGATTTGGGCCCACATATTTTGCAGCTGTTTTCCAAAGGAAAGTGGTTGAAAATGTTCAAGACAAGAACAAACACCAGCCAAAGAGATTTCTATAACCTGGCAACATAAAAGGTGTTTTGGAGGTGCAGTGTGTAGGATTTGGGGTAACTATCACACACCCACACACACACACACACACACACACACACACACACACACACACATGCACGCACTGTGCTGTGATGTTACTGTTTCAGGTTTGTGCATGGGTTACAGTCTGTTGGAAACACCTGTAGTTTATACAGGATTTACACAGTAAGACAATGATCATAGGCTGCAGCCTGTGATCACAACCTGAATGACAACACTTGTAGATATCATCTGTCATACAATATTTACACAACAAATTTGCAACAATGCTTTCCTTGGCTAGCAGCAACAATATCAGTGCATTATAGCCTACAGTGTGTATTATCTGAGGAAATTAGGTTACACCATAATATGTGAATCATGTGAGAGAAAGCCTACCTTATGCAATGGTCTTCTTTCTGGCCTTTCTCCTTAAAAACTCCTCCACTGCATCATTAAAGTCAATGTCACTCTGCAGCAGGAGCATCTCCTCCCCTCTGGAGTCCAAGTAGGCACAGCTGCAGCTGGAGCAGCTACTTGACTCGCCCACAATCAGTCCACCATCATTAAACACAACACTTTTGTTTTTGCTCCCATTTTTTCACAGGTTTATGTTAAATATCTAAGATTGTTAATGCGCTCAAGATATATTTTCCTCAAACTCTGGTCACAAATTTGCTAACATCCATGTCAATGAGCACTCTTCTTTTGCAAGATAGTCCCTCCACCTGACAGGTGTGGCATATCAAGGTGCTGATTAAACAGTATCATCACTACACTTGTGTTTTGGGACGGTCACAGTGCCACTCTGAAATGTGCACTTTTATCACATAACTCAATGTCAGAGATGCTGCAAGTTGATGCTGATTGGATTCACCCCTGAATTCACACAAACAAATTTGGCGATGGCTAACTGCAGTGAAATGAGCAAATGAGCAACAGCTCTGGTGGACATTCCTGCACGCGCCCCCAGAACTTGTGTCATCTGTGGCATTGTGTTGTGTGATATAACTGCACATTTCAGGGCGGCCTTTTACAGTGAGCAGCCTCAGGCACAACTGGTTTAGCAATGACGCTGTTTAATCAACACCTTGATATGCCACACCTGTCAGGATTATCTTGGAAAGGAGAAGTGCTCACTAACACTCTGCAACCAAAGTTTAAAAGAAAGAAATCTACTGAGTGCATTAAAAAAAAAGCATCCTAAACTTAAACCTGTGAAAAGTGGAAGGAAAAACAAAACTGTTGTGTTTAAATTTTTGTTTGGTGTCTAAGCTGACTTTGTCATGAGGAGGTCGAGGGGATGGTGGATGGAGTGTCACCATGGCAAGATGCAGACCACTGAGACCAACAAATAAAAAAATAAACCATTTGTTTTTATACCTAGTCATTGCTGTTTCCAGAGGCATTTAGGCCTTAAATATGGGTGTTATTTAGCGAACCGTTGTTATAGTAGCAGTGATAGTGCTACATAAACAGTTGCTTTATTATGGTACAAAAAGCAATTGTTTTTAACCCCAAAATCACTTCTTTTTCAGTGGGGATTGTGCCCCCAAAACTGGGTATTTTAATCCAATATACAGTGGTGTGCAAAAGTCTGATGCTACATTTATCTTTGTTATTTCAGCAAGGTTATAATGATCAGACATATTTATTTTTCAATAGTCTCTTCACTAAAAATACAACCAAATTATATGGGAAATATGCATACAGTATTAGAAATGCAAATATTTCAGAATAAAACAACTTCAACAGGCTAAAGTTGCAAATATTTTGTGTGACCACAGTTTCCACTTCATTTCCAGTGTCTTCAACTCTCTCAGGCAGACAATATGAGATTTATGGTACTAAATTTCTGGTGTATTTACACCAGGTTGCATGCAAGACATGTCCAAAGCTCAATATTGTTTGTTCACGTTCCCTTTTGTTATGGTTGTACAATTCCATATTTCATACTAAATATTGACTTCAGTCTAAAGAAGCCATTCTGTTCTCACTTTTTTGGCGTTTTAATGCATTGCACAATTCCTCTGTATTCTCTGTTTGTATTTTAATAAAGAGACTGAGAAATAAATATATAAATATCCTCATCAGAACTTTTCTAAAACAACATCTGTGGTGTCCTGAGATTTTTGCACAGTGCTGTATGATGTTTACTAATCATAACAAAGTGTTTTTGTTCCGAAACATAATCATATATTAACCACATTATTGTTGAAATATAAAGTTCATTGTATCTGCTCCATAACATCATGCAATTATAACGTATCACTCATTTGCAGTAATGTAATGCCAACATGTTTTCTCTTGATTGTGTTGCTGTATTATGGGGTGCCTCACTTTTAAAGGACACCTGCAGTGAAACTGTATCTTGATGGTCTTCTTCATGGGCCTTCATGGGCAGAGAACCTCCACTCCCCCTCCCGACACTCAACACAACGTCCCCTTTGAAGATGCGATGACTTGTGATGTAGAACCAGACTTACTTGGTTTTAATGGTCCTACAAACATCACACTGTGTGGGTTCTTAGTAATAAATTTTCCACTTCCAGTGTTATCGTGTCACACTGATACTATATCCCCCTCCCGGAAGCTCCACTTCCTCCAGTATGTTTTTCCAAAAACAACCAGCTAAATCAAAAAGGGATGAATTGGAGTGAAGAGACAAAGAGCATTGTTCATTGACCATTGATATTGAATGCATAATGTATTCATTAGCCTTGATGTGAACCGCGGCGGACTACTTCGACCCCCATCAAGTACCATAACAACCTTAAGAACAATACTACACCAATTCAGCCACAGAGGCGGAGGCAGCGAGGGTTTCCGGTGAGCGTCAGGGGGGAGAAAATCTCTGCAAGCAGGGAACCTGTCACTGCTATCAATGTTTGTGAGGGGAGGCCATCAATCATGGAGCATGGCGAAGGGGCAGGCCCTGTGCTCCGTGTTTACTGCTCTCTGCTTTATGTTTGGGAAAATACTGCGTCAAACTGGGTTTTGATTGGGAAGAGAGAGGGGACAACAAAGACCAAAGATGGAGACCAACACCATTAAACAGAGCACATTTCTTCAAAAGTGGCCAACATCTAATGAAGCACGTCCATCCAAACCACTCCAGCTTCTCCATCACGTATAGGTGCAGACAGGAGCGCCCTATCAGCACTTCACAGCTCCTTTTCTGAAGAGCAGCCTGGCCTGAGGAGTTCTCAAAGAGCCTTTAAGACCAGGACCTTTGGGAGCGGGCAACAAAAAGACTTCTTTAGCACGGTGAAAGTGACAGCATGGTCCTCTCCCCCCTCCTGGCCATTAAACCTCTTCCTGGATAAACAAGGGGAAGGCCCTTTATGAAGATGGAGAGGGTCACAAAGAGAGGAGCCATTGAGCCACTGAGGGGCCCGTCTTTGTTTTTGTGTTCAGGGTCTTCTCAAAGGATACTCTGATAGGAGGGGGAGCTCTTAGTTTTGTCTTTTAGTCCTCTTTACTGCCAGTCTTCTCTCAGCTGTGCCAAAACAGAGATGTAAACTTAATTGACTGTATCATTTGCACAAAGCAACACGTTTTAATAACTTTTAGATGATTTGATTAACATTTACATTGATTTCTGTGTTGCAATGCAGAATTCAAAACTATTTTTTTAGCATTTGCTCCATAGTGCTTTTTTATGTTTGTTTTGTTTTGTTTGTATTTCTCTGTGACCTTAAAGGATCCGGAAAGGTTGATGAGTGTCAGGTGGCCTTCTAGGATCAGGGAACCGGAGTGCTGAAACTGCAGTTTTAAAATTTTAGTTAGGCGAGGTTAGGTGTGTTTTAGGTGGTTTTCTTGTCAGTGTATTTCATCTATGGGTCATCAAATGCGTAACAGCAAAAGTTTGTTTTTGGTTCATAGTGCTAGACCGACATGCACAAATTTGTGTGCAAGTTTTGTGCATGCTTACATATGTTTTTTATACACCTCATTTTGTTGTGCTGATGCACAGATGTTTATGTTTCCTACAAATCACGAAATAAGCAATATTTTTTAAAAAAGTGCTAAATTTCTTTCTGTTATGAACTAAAACCTTAAATTCCATGAATATCAGATTTGGGAACGGGTCATTGAGTGCGTATGTTTGCCTCTGGAGGTGCCACCGTTTGATGCTGTCAAAGGGAGGCCCTGTTTTCTGGTGATGGGCTGCCAGGTCCTGTTGATGGGTTGCCAGATTTAGGGCAACATGCTGTTGGAGCTACGTTGTCTTCGGAGTGTGAATGAGGGGCACCTGTGACCTCTGGCCACACTCTGCTTGTGGCCTGCTGTGTGAGCACCACGCTCGGGACACACGCTGGGACTGTCAGCTCTTCAACTGTCTACTAAATGGATAGCGATTGGACTGGCTCTGCAGGGCTGATGAACTATTGTGCAAACACACACACTTATATAATCAAATCAGATTTACAATCGTCATTTGTTATCTGTCCTCTGGTGGCAGATAATGCAAAAAAAAACACCTAATACACTTAATCCTTGAGTGACACCAGTTTCTTCTTATCTGCTCTTCATTTAGCCTGTCTTTTTTCTCTTCTTCTGTCTCTAGCTTCATGCCCTGATCTATTTCAGCACTATTTCCCATCGTGCAGGAGCACAGTCAAGCCTGCATGTGTCAGACCCTGCTCCACCCTCCTGCCAGCCTGGCAGCACGCCTCTTGGGTTCAACATGACCTCTCAGGTTCCATACCTCATTAGGAAGGTATTTACTCTGTGCCAGAGAGCATGTTTTCCCGCCACTGTAAAGTAGATGACCAGGCGTTAACAAGGCACACAGGCTGCAGGGTATATGTATAACTAAACTGTATAAGGGGTATTAATTAAAAAGACTTTCCAAAGGTTTGAGATGAAGTTAAAGTGTAATGTATAAAGCATTTTAAAAGGCACCACAGGCTCACATGCCTCTAAAAGAACCGACACCAGCATGAAAACCTGACAGGATTTTTGTAGGCAAAGAAATGATAAAGCCATTGCAGTTAATGTTATTGTGAACATCATAAAAACATTTTATTAATCTAAAAAAATACAGTGCTTTTCAAGAGCTTGTCAAGGACTTGTTTTTGCTGTATCAAAAACAGCAAAGCAAGCAAAGAGGCCAAGAATATCTCCTAATGTTCATAAAAAAACAAATGTGTGTAAACATCCCCCTCAAGCAAGTTTTAAAAACATTTACAAAATGTACAAAAATGTATTTTATTGTCCAGAAAAATCAGCTGAGCTGATTTCCTACCACGGTCTCCACACTGAGTCTGAGGTGACCTGAGGTGCAGCAGGTGACATGTGATGGCTGTTTTGTGCACCCAGAGGCATGAGGGCCGCGCTGGGAACAAGAAAAGCAAACTGTCCATCCGGCGTCGGCACCACCTGGAAGCCACCGTACAGCTTCATCGCTTCCGGAGAGGCGTGCATCGCTGAGACACTTTTGCAGGGCACCTGCGGAGCGGAGGCGGCTGGACTCTGTGTGGCAGTCTGTCCGAGTCCCAGCACCCCTGGGTGAGGTGTGTAGAAGTTCACAGCATTGATTTGGGTCACGCAGGCTGCCAGGTGGCTGAGGAGACGAGTCCTCACATCTGTGTTCACCCCTTCGCACGTGGACAGGAAACGGGTGACCTCTCCTACACACTCGCTGAACCCGGCTCTGTATTTACCCAGGACGGATGGATCTGTGTTCACAGCAGCTGGAGAGGAAAATACAAAATACATGGATTAATATAAAGATCAGCAGAACTATGGAGGAATAGATGGATTAAATGATCAATAGATAGATTGATAGATTGATGGAGTATGGGCTATATTGTAAAGAGAATATGAGAGCAAATTATAATATAATTATTGAGAAATGTAATTTAAATTCAATTTAAATAATAATAATAATAAAAATATTTAAGGCCTCCTGAAATCTAATTTTAACCCTGGTATGTATTATGATGCCAGATGGGGAAAAGAGTGTAGTGTCTTGTTTTGTTTTGTCACAAAATAGACCAAACAAACATCATCTAATGAAATTTTCAAGAAAACATTTTTTGGGGTACTTTTTGGGGTGTGTTGCCTGGAGGCAACACTGCACTATAATGTTAAGTAATGAAAAAAGAGAGTTTAAACAAGCCTCAAAAGGTTACACTGCATACCATTTGAAATGTAAAAACATTACAAAATAACTCTTTTCATAAGACTGTATGTCTGAATGTTACCTGCAGGCAACATTGTGTCATTTTGGAACAACCTATTGATATAAATGGGTCAAAGACTCTAAGCTTATCTTTTGTTTCAACATTAGGGGGGACACATACGAAAAAGGGGGTTTTGGGGTCCTTTGCCAGAAAATTTTGAGCATCACAAAGTTCATTTCAAGCATTCTGTGATATTTTTTTGCACAAACCTGTGCCTTTTCTGTATAAATTTATGGAATAAATGTCTTTAATTTAATCAAAATAAAAGTCACCTGCTACTTTCAAGTTTCTATTTGGGGGGAGGCAAACGCACATGTCGAAATACTGAGTGGGACATGTCCCCTGTGTCCCCCCTGAAATCTACACCTATGGTGGGCAATAAATCTCATAGACTGTTGGAACATGTTTACCATCTAAAGTTAGCCATCCGAGAATTAATGCACACACATCAACCTGTTCAGTCCAGAAAAGGTAGCTCCATACCAGTCATCTGAAGTCGCTGCAGGTTCCTGAGGTGCTTCACGGTCATCTCGAGGATGTCAGCTTTCTCCAGTTTGGAGTGTCTGGAGCTCTAAATGGACAAAAACAGACGATTTGTTTCAAATTTGCTCATTTGGTGGCTAATTTCATTCTGTTTGAGTAAAGATTCTTACATCTTTCTTGAGAGCGTCCAGGATGAGGGTCTTCAGCTGGCCCAGACTCTCATTGATGCGCGCGCGTCTCCGCTTTTCCATGATTGGTTTGGAGGACTTGAAATAGAAAAAAAAAAATGTTAATATGACAGTTTCGAAATGCAATAACTGTAGATAATATTAGCCAAACAAACACGTCAGATACCTTTCTGTTCTCCGTCAGAGTCCGGGGTTTTTCTGGTGTGCAGTCGCCACTGGCCGGTGTGGCAGCCACCGCGGATGGAGATGTTCTCTCTAAAGTACCAGCGGGCATCTTCGGGTTTTTAATTAAAAAATCCAAATAAAACTTTATAAAAACAGAAAAGTGCACAACAACAACAACAACAACAACAACAAAAAGTCAGTCCTGAGCGAAGTGAGTCCCGCCTTCTGCTGGCACACCACGGAGCAGTTTACCGATGACAAATGTCACAAGTGACTTCTGTCTCCTCGCCAAGCTGACGTCCACTCCACTCCTGTTTCCAGCGCATCGGGGTTTATTTATAGAGCTCGAGCCTGCACGCGAGCGGCTCGTGTGCGAGTTCCCCGAGTTTCATCGGTCCGTCCAATGAGCGCGCGGGACACGGTGCCGGAGAGGCGGCGGGCTCGTGCGACAAGGAGCTCCCATTGGCTACCTGTCAGGATGCTGAGACTGTTTTACAAAGCGGAGTTAGTCTGCAGATAAAGTGAGGAGAGCTGCGGCAGGTCAGCTGTGTTCATTTACCCAAGAGATCACCTGCTGCAGCTGAGAATGGCTGCTGGAAATATTAAAGTTCATTCATTTCACCTGTTGATGAATCCTTAACTGAAGCAAATATGCTTTCATATAGCCTACACTTGTTTTATTTTGCTTGAAAGGGAAGTTTTTTAAAAAATCTATCAATAAAATATTTTGCCACACAAAAATACAAATTGCTGGTTTTAGCTTCATATATAGGCTACAGAACGTGTTTTTTCCCAACTCATTATACAACTTTAAACTGATTTTATTATTATTATTATTATTATTATTATTATTATTATTATTATTATTATTATTATGGACTATTTTTTTTGTTCAGTATGATCAACATGGTCATTATTTCCTATAGTAAATTATTGTTTACTCATCAACTTGAAGTTAATCGATTGATTTTGGGCATGGTATCTCTGTACAATAAACTGACAAATTGAGGTATGTTAAAAAAGTTTTGTTTTTTATTTTAAATTAGGTTATGTAGGCCCTAACTTTTTCTTAAAAACTACTCAATACAGACATATTTTTAATATATTTGCAGCCCATCAGTTTCTTGTTGTTTTCAAATAAACCTAAAGCTACAGTGATCAGAGAAGCTGTTTCACATGTATTTTTAAAATAACTTTTATTCTGTTGATTAAAAGTTGATTAAGGATTTTTGAAAACTAACGCCGATGAGGTTATCCAAAGAGTAAAACTCTGATAGATGTGAGGTTAATAATATGGTTTAACACCCTGATAGTTTGGTTAAAGTGAAGACTGCTGTCTCTGCAACAGGATATATTTATTTTTCCCCCACAATATTTAAATTTATATTAATATTATTTAAAAATGTCTTAGAGAACTTATTCCAATTGTGCAGGTTCTTTATCTGTGTGTGTTCGTGTGTGTGTGTTTGTGTTTTTCGGGGGTCACCGAGTGTTTCAGACTTTGAGGTGAGGACCTGATCCTCTGACACACTCCAGGCCTGATGTGCAGTGAAGAAGAAAATCTCTGACACACTCAGCTGTCCTCTCGCTGTCATGAACTCTGACACCTCCTGTCTGTTATCACAGGCTGGCAACAGGAAATAAAGCTAAAGAGTTATTTCAAACCACCTGAAGACCATTAATAATTCAATTAATTTATATCTATGTATATATGAGAATTGTTTATGTCGAAAATATTAATGGTGACTACATTTGTTTAGTGAAACTCAGAACCTAAATTTGCTTGTAAAGTTTTTTCTTTTATAAGAAACGACTGACTTGAGTTATAGACTTTTATAAAAGCAATTTAATCCGCTATATTTTTCTAACAATAAAGTCACTGCTTTAGTTAAAACTTTTAGAATAGCCTATCATTAATTATGCTACAAAGACAGATTAACAGTGCATATTCTCTGGGATAGAGTTCAGCATTATATAGAGATTCTGATAGATAAGATGATTGTGTATTATTATTAAGACGTATATTATCATTCTTGTTTTCTTTATGTCTTAAGGTGACCATGGCACAGTTTCAACTCTGATTTAATGCTTTTTTTATTCCATTTTGTTACTGTAAAAAAAAAAGCCTCTGCATTTTTCACATTTCTGAGTTGCTATTGTATTGCATGACAGTGGTTGAGTGTACAGAATCATATGCAAATATTATTAAGAGCCCACTATTGTTAAATCCAAATAGTTTTTTTATGTTGTGTTATGTTGTTTTCCCGGTCTAAATTCAAAAATAAACCCTCTTTTAATGGCTTGTAAATGTATGTACTGAAAAGGCTTTTTATGGTTGTTAAATTCAAGGATTTGCTTTTTTCATCAACACCAAAATTTAGAAAATATTTTCCAAGGATACTGGATTTGTTGTGATAGAAGGAATGAAACTCTTAAAACGAGGCTGCTTTCTGTTCATTTGCGAAATTGTGGAATTTTTTAAAACAAACATTGAGGATGCATGCAGATAGTACGACTTTTCCTTGTTTTTATCTCTTATCCCCCGGTTTGTACATTTTAAAGCTTTTTATTCTGATTTGAAGACCATTGTTTAGCTGTTTACAGTACAGTATAAAATAAACTACAAAATAATAATTAGTTGTAGAAGTGTACTGAGTGAATGTAAAAAAACAGGACGTGTGCTACTTGTTTCACTGATATATTTATTGACAGACGTCTCTGTCTGGTCCAGGTTTATCAGTGGATGCCTCTATCCTCCCTGATAGACTTCAAACACTCTCTGTTAAGCTCCTAAATCCTCAGAGGTGAAATGACCCCAAAAGCCAGGTCAGTGTTTGTATACGCAGCTTCCTCTCTCTTCCTCTCTGTGTGTGAGTGAGACACTTTCAAGCACCACCAGCTTCTTGAGTCAATATCAAATTAAGTCAAATTCAGTCAAGTCAAACCTGCTGCTAAAATGGATCTAACCTGTTACATAACTAAATATGACATTAGTCAAGTTAAAGTTAAGTGACCATCAGTGTAGATATTTTCCCTTATTATAATAACTCATAACTGATCCTTAACTGAAAGAGTTACATTAGCGTTTCTTTGGACTAATGGAGACAACAAGTTTTGAAACTGTTCAAGGCGGCAGCAGCCGAAAGAGCACCAAAGAGGTTGCAGTTGAACCAATATGCATTTGAGCATTTCTCTAAAAGTGCTTGTTTTGTCACTGACAGGCTCAGGTTGTTGTTGTGTCTGACAACATTGTGGAAAGGTTAAAACTTTTTTGTCAGAGTTTTGTTGTTTAACCAAAAACAGCCCAGAAATGGTTATGGGCAAAGTCACCAGACTCCATTTGAATAAACAATCATTTTAGCGCGTGGAGAGCCAGCTTATTTTCACATGTGAGTGAAATAAGAACTTATTTAAATGAAACCAGAGTTGATGAAACAGTGAAAAAGACGAACCAAGAAAGTTTTTATTTATTTTTTTTATTTTTATTTTTTAAATCAAGCATGTTTGCTTTGGTGATGGGGATTTCTGAGCTGATTTTATGATTTAACAAAAAGGTCTGTCTCTGTAGGGATCCTTGTTGTCAGACACCTACAATAACAATCTGAGCCTGTCAGTGACAAAAACAAGCGCTTTTAGTGGGTGTAAATTGAGGGTGAATAACTGTCTTCATTAGTCACTTCTAAAAAAAAAAAAAAACACTGGAAATTAGAGGCCAGGTTGAAAAATACCAAAGTTATCCTTTAACGGGACATAAGGGCACTGGGTGTTGTTCTCATTGATAATAAAACATAAAGAAAGAGCATGAAGTGTTGCACTTGTTATCAAGGTTTTGTGTATAAACTCACAAGACAAAACAAAATAGCTCATTGCATTTTCCGAAGTTAAGACTTAAGCAGGAGAAGAGGAGGTAAAATGTAGTGGGAAAGTGATGCTGTTTTATCTGCGACCAAATGTTCTCCAGGGATCATAAAAAGTTAATCTTTTGACTCGATGTTTTAACAAGATGCTTCTTTGAAAAAGCCCGAGGTTCTGTTCACAGCAGATGAGAGGGTTTCTGGAGAAGAGGCCACGCAACAATAAATTACATCCCATCAGTCCTGTTTTCAGTGAGCCTTCTGCTCTGCCACAAACAACCCTTTATTGTACGCATGGCAATGTGGACATGAGGTTTATAGCGCAGCTCTGATCTGTATCAGTGTGGGAACCTGGGAATGGGAGGCTCTGCAGAGCGAAGGAAGGGTTAGAGAGCTATCAGGGTCCAGCTTGTGACTGATAACCACAAGTTGAGGAAAATATGGACTAAAAGATAAATTAAATCAATGATTTTGGGTCAACTAATAACTCTTGTTTGTTTTTTTAATCGCTATAAGGAACCAGGATCATATGAAAACAAAGAAATTTAGCAGGCAATGTTGACTTGCCGCACATCTACCTAACCAGAATGTGGTTTATTGCCAAGTAGGTTTTCAGAGAAATTTGTCTTGGTGCAAAAACATAGTACAAGAAAATGATATAAAGAACTAAAACAGAAGAAAACATTGATAAAATTATAGAAAAATACTATAAAATATCTTATATTAAATTGTAAGAACATTGCAGTTTGCAAGATAGATAGATAGATAGATAGATAGATAGATAGATAGATAGATAGACAGATAGATAGATAGATAGAACATAGTTGCATCAAACAGTATGACTACTGGCTCATCAGTCACTGCTGACATCAGCTCTCGGTGTCTGTAGTCGATTAAAAAAAAACGCAGCAGCGAAAGAGCTTCACAGGAATCAGTCAATATGTAAGGACTGCAAAGTGAATGCTGACTATTTCACAAAGGCTACAAATGCCTGTGCTGACATCATCACATGTCACATAGGGGTCCATGTGGACACTTGCGGACATGGGCAGATGATGTCATTTCCGTCAAGGGGACCAAAGTGCACCCTTGTGGACCTTTGCAGACATGAGGTAACTATGAATGGGCCTTAAGGTTTGCCATTGTGTGTTTACATCATTGCAATCAGCTGATGTTACTTTTACAAATATTAAAATCTCTCTCTAATCCAATACACAATCTACTCCACGCTCATGGAGCCACACCACCTTCCTTCCACATCGCAGACAGGAGTGCATCCTGAAATTAGCACCTTTTCACTCATACAGAATCAAGAACTATTATGAAATTGTGACCCGAAGAATCAAAATCAAATCAAATTGTAAGATACCAAAAGATTCACACCCTTACTCAAAGAGTGGATGCAATGAGAATCTCTGCACAGTCTTCACCTGGTCTGAAAGCTGCGGCCCCAGCTTTCTCCTCCACCCAACCGCTACCTCCATGTGGGCAGCAAAATGACCATCCTCATCATTAAATACTGCGAAGGTTTCTCTTTCAACTGCTGGTATGAAAACGTCTCAGGGCAGGAGGGGAGGGCACAGACAGAGGGGATCACTTCAACATCTCATCCAGCGCTCCGCTCGCTCTCCGTCCCTCCTTCGCCCTTTGAATTCCCCCTTAAAGAGGGAAGGGGGGCCCATCCATAGCAACTCCCAGCCCCCGGCTCTGCCCGCCTTTTGTCCCCCTCCCCAACAGCAGTTTCTGCTCCAGAAGCCTTAGACAAGGCCTCCATTAATTGCGGGCCTGTGTGGAATACACACGGGACAATGGGCCCAACAGAGTGTCCGGCCCCCAGACAAGGCTGGAAACAAGTGGTACAGGAATCCGGCAGAATAGACTCGTCCTGGCTGATGTCACTGAATACATTTACCTACCTCAGAGCGCATTCACTCTGCGCTTTGTTTTATTTGGACAAAAAAAAAGAAGGGGAAGGGGGAGGCAGTGGTATCAATGGAGAAGAGGAGCTGGAGGTGGGGGGGCTCGAGGATGGGAAATAACTGGTTGTCTTGGTGACGCGCTGAATCAAGAATATGGTCGAATTTAGCGGAGGCAGAGATGTAAAAAGGGTAGAGGGCATTAGATTAAACCCTGCGTGAGATAAGAGAAGGCTGAAAACAGAGGTTTAGTTTTTTTAGCGTATTCAGGCCTGTTTATACGGCAATAAAAAGCGGATAAAGGAGCGGGAGATTAGGAGACTCATCTGGGCTCATGTTTGTCAACAACAACCTGAGTAGTTTCAAGTCAGCTTATTCCAAGTCAGTACACCAGCAGAGAGGATGCTTAGCTATGGCAAGTGAAGCTGCGGAGGAAAAGGGGACCATAGCAACTGGTATTTCAGCATAACAACCTGCCATCTGTCACCTAACGTGGTGGGTTCTTTCTTAAAAAAAGCCAGCATTTAGATCTTCAACTTGGAGGCAAAGGCAATGAGACTGAAGTCTTATTGAACTCTGGGTCTCCCCCTTTGAAAAGGAAACCCAGTCATCGCCTTATCCCTCATCAAGTTGAAAAACGCTTTTAGAGATTCTAAGAGAGGCCTCACATTTAATTTTTAAAACCCAGACATGAAAGTGTTTCCAAACCACATTCAGCAGTGGAAAGTCTTTAAAGGACTAGTTAGCATGTAGATTATATGCATTTCAGTGCATTGTCAAAGTATCTAAGTGTATTTACATGTTAATATGTTCAGGGATACTATCGTCTTGAAAAGGTGTTGGGGGGGAGGTTGGTTAACTGTGTGTTTTCTCTCTGTGCACCATGGGAATGTGATTTCTTTGTGCCATCAAGGTTCAAACACATTCCTGTAAGGCCATGGATATTATGAGGATTGATCCCCTGCAGCAAAACAATCTATGAACCTGTTGATCCTGGCTTTAAAATGAGGCTGTTGCCCATAAATATACTGTAAAGTTAACTTAGCTGATGTTTCAAGGTCCAGTGTGTAGGACTTAGGGGGATATATGTGCAGAAATGTAAAATAACATAAAAAAGTATGTTTTCTTTAGTGTTTAATCACCTGAAAATAAGAATTGTGTTTTTCGGGAATGAGCTCTTTATATCTTCATAGGGAGCGGGTTCATGTCCCCGGAGCTCACCATGTTGCACTGCCATGTTTCTGCAGTAGCCTAAAACGGGCAGACCATCTCTGGCTCTTGATAGGGGCATTCATTTTTTCGACACTAAAGTTAAAACCCCTTTACCAAAAAATATTAAGTGTGTGTATGCTTGTTTCCTAAACACAGGAAAACCCACTTAAAATAGGTGAAAGACTCCTTTCCCATTGCCAGTAGACCGGAGCTGTGTACGCAGCTTTGCGGCCAATGAGCATGCCTTTCTGTGTATGTGATTTTTATTATTATTTTTTTTCTGGTTTGTCACCTTCAATGTCACAGATAGCCTAGAAAACAGGTTATTAAACAGTTAAGCCACGTGAAAATCTTACAGTGGTTACTCCTCTAACTTATTCAGTCTCTCACTCAAACGCAGTGCAGACTAAATTTTGAACGATGTTCTAATGAGGCTTGGACAGAGACTGATGGTATTTTGTGGCATCCTGTCATTATATCATGCTGGCAAAGCAGCTAACAATAGCACACCCACCCAGGTGGTGTATTTCCATCAATGCCAATTGGAGCTGGAGCAGATACCTGTTACAAGTGCAGAGTCAATTGATCCGGGAGTGGATGTAACCTTTCCAGTTAAAGAAAAAAGCTAAATGTTCACAAGTGTCAGTGGGTTTTTGTGTGCAGTGGGAAAGGGGCTTTAGAAGCTTCTCTGCTACACAAGCGTAAGCAAAACACAGATTTGGTTTTTTTTTAACGTGAAACGGCATATCTCAGTGTTTAAACCAGTTTAAATCACCGTGTCCCTTAGTTTACAAGAGGAGGAGACCTCCGCAGATAATTCTGGTGTCTAGTGCACAGGATTACAGTTTGCAACCTGTTGAAACTTCCACTGTATAAAGACAAACAGACCTCGTTGAAACAATGATTAAAGCATTACTGAGTAAAATAAAATCAGTGTTTTCCCAATGTTTGCGTCTCAGAGGGACTTAAGTTATCAGAAGAAAGGTGAGCACAGATTAGCAGGTGCTATGCTAACAGCCCGTCTGTGATGAGCTAAACGGCATCGGAGAAACTCTGATTTGTAACTTGAAACTGCTTCATTCAGTGTTTTTACTAGTTTAAATCACCTGGTCAGTTTGTTTCGGAGAGGGAGACACCTCCTGAACAATTAACACTGAGGTAATTCTAACTGGGCGTTCACTCTTGCCATACAGAGGAAGTTACAGCCTCACAGCTAGATGCAACTAAATCCGACTGCTTCTTTAAATGAGATCTTTTTCTCTCTGAAGGATAAAAGTAGAATTGGTTGTTTTATATCAGCACAGAGCCAAAAAAAAGCTCTGACAAGAGCCCCGCTGTTGCACTGCCATGTGGTGCTTCTCCTTATCCAAGCTTAGTCCATATCCATGAGTGTGTTTGCATTGGGATTTATGAATGTGAAGATGGCCCATTCTTGCCACTCAAGATGACTCACAAGACCAGCGTTTTGGCCACTTACGCTGTGAAAGCAGCCTGGGGGATGCCCTTTCAGCACTCGAGGACCTCTGGCTGAGTCCCCTTCACACGGGAGATCAGCCTCACTTGGGGAAAAAAAAGTCCCTGCTCCTTACAGGGGGAGCTGTCCTGAGGGATGGCGCGCTCCTTGTCCCAGGGCCTCCCTTCTTCACCTGCCGGCTTAGTGCTCATCACTTATGCACATAATCCCTGGTTAGTGCATGTGATCCACCAGCTCGGGCCCAGGCCCCTGGCCCCCGAGCCTCCCCTGCCCGCATGCTTGCTGGGTGGCTCCTGGGTGGCCATGGCAACTCTCATCTTCTCATGACAGTTAGGCTTCAGTCATGGCTCTAAGTCCCTCTTCAGTCTCTGTGCGTCTTTTTCTGTCCGCTGCTTTCTGTCTCCTAAAGCCCTCCTCTGTTTGTGTGTTGCTCTATCTATGGCTCTCTGTGTCTCTTTTCTCCCAGTGCGGCTGTTCCCATGCTTTGGCCCAGCTGAGCCTGAGAAACCGGCTATAACTCAGCAGCAGTGTGGCACCTTCAGGGGCCACAAAAGTGCATTTCTAGTGTCAATTTAAAGACAGGATTCTCCATCACTACAGATTGTGCACCAAATGAAGGCCTGACCTCATTTTTATTGTGCGTCTTATTTGCAAACTGAGATTTTAAGATACACTTGTGCACTTCTTTTCAGCACCAGGCCTCTGAGTGCAGATCGTCTTACCCCGACGCAACCCCGCAGCCTCAACCATTAGTTTGTTTAAAGTGCTGAATATCGCACAGGCCCTCGGGGGAGAGCAAGAACCCGGCAATGTTGTGTGGCCCCACGCTAACAAGTGTCACAGTGATCCGGGCCGGTCCTCCCCCTGTGTGAACGCCATGTGAGAGGCGGCTCCATCCATGCCCCTGCCACCTCTGCACAAGGCCCTCCATTGACTTCTAACCTGTTGAGGGACCACAGGAGACAAAGAGCGGCGGGGCGGGGCCCGTCCCTCCGACAAGCCTGTGAACAAACGTTAACACGGCTGCAACTGTCCACCCCCTGAATCACTGAATTTATTGACCAACCACAGAGCCCATTCAGGCCGGGAAGGACTGATAAAGGAAGGGGGACAGGGATGCCATGAAGGCCCGGGGAAGGAGCCCATGCTTAGGGGACAGGAGGGAGGAGAAGGGCTTTGTGACCGTCTGGTGGGTCACAGACCTTTTACCAGACGTGGGTGCCTTTGTGTCATCCGTAAAATGAGGCCAACCGTAAGCGAGCATCAGGTTGGCCTTGTGTCCTGACTATAAATCAAGACGAGGGCCTTAATAGTGTCCAACAACCTTCAGAGAAGATGCAGCAGGTTGACGTCTGCTTGTGGACTTAAAGAAGAATAAACTTAAAATGTGTGTGAACAGACACATTGAGAAAGCAACTGAAATGATAACTTTTGTGGTCAAAAGTGTGCAACAGTGGCGGTTACTCTCCAATTTATTCTACGCCGGCTGATCACCCTGCGGGAACTGTTGTGAGCAAAGAAACAGTAAACAAAGACTGTGTGCATAAGCCCAAATCTTGAAAGTACACGACTCAGACAAAAAAACGTATGGGTAAAAGAGAAAGGAGATGAAGTCCAAAATGTTTGAAATAGCACACGTCTGAGCGCAAGCTTGAGAAAATCTTTTTGGGCGAGTAGCTGGCTGTGAGGAAGAAAGGCTGTGTGTTTTAGCTTCTTTATGTCTCTCCACCACTCTCCATCTGTTGCTCTACCGATACAAAAGGAATACAGCGGAGAGTACACAAAAACCCATATTGCTTTGTGGAGAGGCAACACTATCCACCAAACTACATCGCAAACACGGATCCAAAAGCAAGACATCTCCCGGGCTCTGTACACATCGGTGTTTACTGAAAAGATGATCCGTGCAAGTCAGGGAGACACACATGAATTCATGATGCCTCCTCATCCTCATCATGAATATTCCCAAAAAGGCTCTTCCCTGATCTGTGGGAGATTCTTTTCTTTTTGGTACAAGCGAGGACCCCCTTCCCTTATTCACAGTCCCCCCTAAATCCACCCATTCACTGCCTGTAGGCCCTGATCTCCACATGAAATGATACCCCTCTTTCTCCTCCACTCTCGCGCCTTTAAGCGCCCATATGCCAGGCAGCGAGGAGGCTGGGAAAGCCCATAATTGATCAGTAAGTCTTGGCTGAAAAAGTGTGACCAGGGTCAGCCCCCCACGAAGCACGCAAGAGTGACTTAATACACAGATTTATTGGGAGATGTAATGGGAGTTCTGCAGAGCAAACACGGGAAAACACTGACACTTTTTACTCATACAAGTAACAACAAAAACTGTATTACAATGTAAAAAAATATATAAAAATGGTATTTTAAATTATATAAAAGAGAAATAAAGAGAAAACTAAGTCTTATATGTTTTCATATTTATTTCAATTTTGACCTTAACTAAAAAAAATATATTTATACAGTGGCTGTAAAGAGTTTAAAATGCTACATAAAAATCAACAGTTATAAAATTGTTACAGTAGCAGTTCTCTCATTGATTTGTTTTAGTTCAACTGTTTTAATTAATGAAACATCATCAGTAAATAGTACCATAGTGATGTCAAATGGGGTAATTATTTCTCACATTTTATTGAACACAGAAAGTCTTATTTTGAGAAAAAGACCAAAGATTTTATATATTCAAGGGACACAGAAATGGTTCATTCTGGTTCTCTTATTATCTAAGACACACCCTCTCTCCCTCTCACTCTCTCTCTCACACACACACACACACACACACACACACACACACACACACACACACACACACACACACACACACACACACACACACACACACACACACCAGGAATACAGATTTAAAACAGGGTCAGCGCAGGGGATTTCTGTGTCTCTCTCTTCCACAGGAAGAATTTCATCTGAAGCATCTCTACGACAGAAATGCAGCAGTTGAACATTTTCTGTCTTAGAAATTCAACAGTACCAGTTATGTTCATAAAACTGCAAAAAGACACAAGTCTCTCATGTTTCTTTGAATCCATTAACCTAATACTTTTTTACAGCTTTTAGATTTTAGCAGCAGCTAATTTTAGTGGAAAACTGTTTCTATTCACAGTGAAGCGGAAAGATTCCTCCAGTGCTTTTAGGCCTTAAACGGACCTGACTGATCAAACAGCAACTGAATATGTGTGATGTATCTGATCTGTCAGACTGAAAAAAAAATTCAAATAATGGGTCAGATAGCAAAAAGTGTTTACAACAATGGAACGACTCATCTGACATTCATATACATTTCTCATTGTCCAGTGTACATTAAAATACAATGTAATTAGTAAGTCATTCAATCATCTTAAAGGAATAGTTAGACATTTTGGGAAAACTGTTAATTTGTTGTCTTGGTAAGAGTTAGATGAGTAGATTGATACCTCTGTCATGTCAGTATAGTAAATATGAAGCTCCAGACAGGACCGGATAGCTTAGCTTAGCTTGGCATAAAGACTGGAAACAGGAAAAACAGCAAGCCTGGAGTGAGATTCACAGAGAACCAGCCAGTCCACGTAAAGAAAATTCAGAGATTTCTTTCAAAACACCTCATAAATGTTAGATATTACTTGTTGAAAACATGTAAAAAATACTAATTTCTATTTAGCACTTAAGTTTAGAATTAGACTGTTTAACTGTTTCATACCATTTCACTGTTTTTACCCTTTCTACTCGAAAAAACTGCAACGTGTCGTTTTCACACTTAGGCTTAAGTATGGTATAAACCAAATAAGATAACGTATTAAAGAGACAGAGCATCCAAAAATCAAAATTACATATTTTTCCTATTACCAAAATTACATACTTTTCCTATTACCTGTAGCGCTATTTATGAATCTAGACTGTTCTGGTGTGAGTTTTGAAGATATTGACCACAGAGACGTCTGCCTTCTCTCCAATATAGTAAAAAAAACTAGTTGGCATTTGGTTTATGGTGTTTAAAAAATACAGTTGAAAAATTCAACAGCACTGTCACACCTCCTCTGCATATCACAACACAGAAGGAAACGTGCATCTACTCATGGGCGAATATATATTAATGACGTCCTTCTTGGCTGAGCTGTAATGTTAGCTAGCTCAGTGGTGCTAGGTGAGCTAGCAGTAGATGCATGCTTCCTTCTGAGCGGTGATATGGTTGGTGGGTGTAGTTTAGTAGAAAGAAAATAGTTCCTATGTGAAACTGCTCACAACAAGGTCTGTGGATTATCTTGAGTAGCAGGTCATAATTTGTGATTTCCTTTTGAGTTTCTCAAATGTATTTTTTTGGCGATTTGAGTACAGTCAGACAAGAGCAAGGCTAGCTGTTTCCACCTTTTTTGGGTCTTTGTGTTAAGCTAAACCAGCCCGCAATTGCTGTGACTATCTTTATATTTAGCATACAGATATAACAGTAATGTTAATCTAGAAAATAAGCGTACTTTTATTTCTTAAAATGCTCAACTATTCCTTTAACGAAGACCTCTGGCTCAAGTTTCAGCAGTGTGACAAGACAGTACGACGAAAATCAGGTGCAGAGTGTTTGTCCATCCTGGTGAGGTGAATCAAAATGTATGGGTGAGAAACTCAGTGTCAGAGCCTCACCTTTATGACCTGGACTGGTCACTGGCATCCAGCAGGATCCACGTCGCACACACATCATCCAAGCATCCATCACATCTCTGGGCTCAACTCACGCCACGTCAACATGGAGGCTTGTTGGGGATTTGAGGTTTAGCCTGTGCAGTAGTTTGCTTGTTGGTCACGTTGGCGTCAGAGGGGGTCACAAATGTGGGATTGTGGATTGCTGGCGTAGGTGACAGTGGAGGGTCTGGGGGGCCAGTCCCCGTCATCCTGCAGCTCCAGCGCCAGGTGCATGTAGCGCACCCTTGGAGGCTTGTTTCTCCGACAGAACAACCAGGATAGGAAAGATGAGCCACAGCGGTCGTTGGCCTCCTGAGAATATGTTAAGCGTGAGCATCAGAAACGAGTCAGAGAAGAAGCAGCATTGATGTTTTCACATCATCTCTGCTGAATGCTTGAATGAGCCTCTTCAGGTAGTTTTGTGATCAAAGCACCTCATATATTTAGATTTTATTCACATTGCAAAATGAAGCTTATTTTTATTTGCAGGAAATATTGCAATTGGTTGGACATTTAACAGAAGTACTTAATCCTACAAATGTCCATTTGTTTATCAATTACTCACCCAGTGTTTTGCAGAAGAAAAAAAATTGTTTTTCAGGCATGCCTCCACAGAAAACAAAAAATCCAAAAATAAAGAAAATTCAAGTTGGAGGTAAAGAGGCCATGTTCAAAAAAAGTAAAATAATATCAAAACATCTACTTACAAACTCATAAAACTAAAACAGTATAATCAAATTCTCATTTTTTCAGTTGTATGCTCAGTACTTCCTAAACTCTTCATGACGGCTCTTTCCGAAGGAGAACTCAACTGAAAACTTATCAATGCTCTCTTAAGCCAGCCTCCATTGACCAAAACAGTCATTTTACCTCGCTGAACACAGGAGCTGCTGGTCTACTGCTGGCACAATCAGTAGGCTGTTTGTGACTTTGGTGTTTTAAAGGGTTAGTTTGAATTCATCAAAGTCACACAATAACACAAATAACCTACGTGATTGACCAGCAGCTCCTGTGTTCAACAAGGTAAAATTATACTTTTTGTAAGTTCAGTCTGGCTTTACAAAGAGCATAGGTGTCTTTCACTTTTAGTTCAGTTCTCTGTTGGTCTTTTTGGGAAATACTGAGCACAAGTCTGGATAAATGAGACTTTTTATATTATACTGCGCGAGTTGTTGAAGAGTCTTAAACAGGTGTTTTGATATGGCGTTGTTGTTGTTAAATGCAGATCAGATATTCCTTAAGAATTGTCTCTGTTTGGATTCTTTGTTCACAGCAGAGGAATGCAAAAAAGTCTCCTTCACTCATTAAATGTAACTTGGGGTGAGTATTTGATATACAAAATATCATTTTTTGGGTGAAGTATTCCTTTTAGTAAAAAGAGAAAAGTTTGAAGGGCCGATGATGTGGCCATTCAAAATAAATTCTGTTACATTCTTATTGTATTAATATCAAGAGCTTCGCTATAGTATTTTTATGTCAAATAAATTCTCAACACAAAGACCTCAATGAAATGTAGTAGAATAAAAGATTACTATTTAGTATATTAGTTCTATTAGATGTAGTCTCTATTAATCATTTATACAGCAGTCTAAACATGTAACAGGTCATCAGAGAAAAAAATGAAGCAAGACAATTAGTAAGTAAAGAATGTGAATAACTGCTTTCTATACAGTGAAATCAGAAGAGAGGCGAAAAGCTTCCTGACCTGAGGTGTGCCAGCAGACTGGGGCTCTGTGGGGCGATTTGCCCCCTGATTGCATCTGAAAACTAGCCTCCGCAAGATGATGTCAAGGATCAAAATCTACAGGAGATTTCAGTGTGAACTTGAGAAGAAGCTTGTCGTAAAGACAGCGTTACAGCCACAGAAACAGCACAGAGAAATACCTCAAAAGGAAATCATTCATTGATTTCATTCATTAGGCAGCGATGCACTACTGAGCACAGATTGAGCAGGAAAAAAAATCAATGCATGCAAATCACAGTTTTCTAATTAAAAAATAAAAGGAGATCAGTCACAGAGAGCTTGTAGGGTGCGATGTCTCTGAAGCATACCTCCAGCATGAAAGACACAGCCGCATTCACCATGACAATGATGACCAGTGTGACGCGCCAGTCATGGGGAACACACACGATCTGAGTGTAGGCAGAGCGGCAGGATGAGAGCACCCAATGCAACACAACACAAAAGCACACACACAGCATCATCGTCAAGTTCATGCAACTTCTCAGCCGCTGTTGCACCTTTACTCTGGATTATTTTCTAAAATGGATAATGCAACAACAACATACAAAAAGTGGCAAAAAATAAGTTTACCTCCAGTAAGCTGTCAATGGCAGGAACCGGATACAGCATGATGAAAAGTAGAAAAGTGTACAGACTGATGCAGGACAGCATGAAAGGCCCTGATGAAATAAAGCAACAGAAATTCATTGACAAATGGGTACTTTCAACTTGCAAGTACTTTAGACTGATTTTTGGCCAAATCATTTCTTCGTTATTCAATCACTGCAGTTAAAAATAAAGGTAAGTAGTATATATGTGGAATGTGGTTATTAGAGTGAGTTAGGATCATCTAGATTTTGCCAACATGTCAGCACAGGAATTAAGGAGGAAGACAAAATGAGCTTCAGTGGTTGGAAAAATTGGAAATCTTTCGCACAGAAGAGCTTGATTCATCTGACAAAAATGAATTATTAGATGACTGGATGAATTAAGTTTGATCAAATGTTTTTTAGAAATCATAAATTCAAATGTGAGGCTATTCAATGCCTTTCAAGGCCTAGTATTTACAATTACACAAAATTTAATTACAGACAGACATTACAAGACTTTTTAAGGACTTGCAGACACCCTGATGATGGGACTTGAAGTATATTTTGATGCCAATACTTCTACTTGAACATGATTTGAATGCAGTAGTTTTACTTGTAACGAAGTATTCTCACACTGTAATACTATTTTCACTCATGTAAAAGGTCTGAACACTTTTTTTCACCACTGTATATGGAAGATGATTAATTGTATGTATCTGATGTCACATTCATACTGAAGTGATGAAGAAGTAGATTTAGAAAAATAATGGATGCATTTAGGAGAAAGGAGTTATAACTGCTTGAACTGCTGAATTTAAAAATACAGTAAAAGACTAAAGGACTACATATATACTACATATAAATAATCGTTATCATTTAAAAAATTATCTTAAAAATTAAAATTTTAAATGCTTTTAAAAAAAAATTTGATAAGGTGTCAGGCCTATTTATACTTGTTCTGTGCTGAGAATAATATCTCTTTCCAAAGACGTCACTCTGACTCTTACAGTTTTTGTAGCTTGGTTGTCTGAAGGGCTTTCCTTTGGAGAAAACGATTGCAACAGCCAAATACTGGAAGGAGGAGACGTAGAAGAGGGTGGTGTTCTCGTAGTTTCTAATGTTTTTGGGGTCAGGGGGGCTTGTTACGTTCACATTGTGTCTGGAGTTGGAGATGTTACAGGCACTGCAGGAGAAGAGAGGAGAAGAGGAAGGTTTTACTCAGTACTGCTGTTTTATCACCTTTTTATCTACAGATCAGCTTACATGATGTAACATGTGTCACTGAGTCTAACCACAATTAACCACAGGCAGATACATCAATGAAAACAAAGCAGCGGAAAACGGAAAAGTTTTAAAAATGTTTTAACTAATAAGAAACATGGGATTGTTGTTGTCATTTTTTTGCCTTTACACAACTTTCTTGATTAGATTATGTGAACAAAGCCTGACGATCAGACTCATTGTCCATTCATTTCTCTCCATTATTAGTATCAAGTGATCATAATGTGTAACTGTTGTTTTATTTAGATTTTCTCACAGTTGTAAAGAGTGTTTGAAGTCAACAAACACCAAGCTGGAGAGCAGGCCAAGACAAACGACTCGAGTTATAAATGCTTGAATTACCGATTTTTTAAAATACAGTAAAAGACTAAAGGAATAACATTTATTTTTCTATCTAATATTCAATATTAATAATCATTATTATAAAAAAAATTGGTAACTTTAAAATCAAAACTTTTAATACTCTTTTTTTTTTTTTTATAATGTGCTGGCCAAATTATATCTCTTTCCAACAATAAAGCAGCATCTAAATATATTTACCAATCAGTGATTTACTGATTTGTAGTTTCGCAGGAGCTCATTTCCGACGAGTTACTCACTCTGACTGAGGTGTCCATGTCTCATACCAACTCTGCTGTCGTACTAAGAGGAAAGCCAGGACCTGGAAGACCAGGCAAGTGAGGATCTGGGTCAGAACCGAGCAGAGCAGTGGACCAGAGATCAGACTGGACGGCGGGCGGTGCCACACCAGCTCCTTCCACGCAGAGTTAAGACTCACTAAAGACAGGAGTTACTGTGAGTTAAAGGAAAACTTTACCCACAAAGTGAGTATTTGTATATAGATTACTCACCCTGTGTCATATTGAATTCATGAAGAAAACTCAAAATATTGAGATAATCCTTAATACAGTAAAACGGGTCCACATTAGACAACAGTAAAACTATGTCAAAACATCTGTTTACAAACTCTTATACAACTCCTGCAGTATAATCCACATCTCATTTATCCAGTTATGCTTAGTATTTTCCAAACACATGCATTTTCACAGAAACATTGTTTTTTAAAAACACATAAGCATACAAATAGCATACCTGGGCAACTGCATGTGTCAATTCTGCTCAGTGGAAAATAAAAAAAGAGTTTGTTCAAATGCAGCTGTGTTTTACACATGAAGGTTTTAGTAAAAATATGTTCTGAACCTACAACTGGAAAAATGAAACCTGGATTGTACTGCATGATTTGTGTGAGAATTTGTGACCTGATGTTTTGGTATTGTTTTGCTGTTTTTAACAGTGGAACCCCTTTTACTTCAGTTCATCATTAATTTTCTAAATTTTTAGATTCTTTGTTCACTGTGGCATGCAAGAAAAACTGTTTTCTTAACAAATTCAACCTAACATGGGGTGAGTAACTGCGACACAAATGATCATTTTATGGATGAAGTTCCTCAAATACTGTAAGTTATCATATTTGATTGCTTTTGTAAAACTCTGGTTTTCATGCTGCTCACTTGTGAAGGCGATGATGAGGATGATGGCGATGTCAATGAAGAGGAACTGAAAGTCTCCCAAATTACTGAGGATCTACAATATCAGAAAAGTTGAATATAAATATGCAGTCATATAGCAGAAGAGGAGTGGATCTGCAGTGTCTTAATATTTAAGACTCACTGACTTCAGCTCTCTGTATGTCATGTGGAAACCACACCTGTGTTTGTAACCTGGCAGCACTAACCATGCAAGCTAACAAATTTAAGACCTTCAATAAGAAAAACATCACATTTAAAACACCAAGAACATGAAAAAAAATGAATTATGTCTTTGGTGTTTTATTATGCTGCTGGAAACACTGCGCAATTCTCAAGGTGGAAATTTTTTTTTATCATACTAGAAATGTTTTCTTTTTCCTTTTAAAAAATGCTACCCCATTTTAGTCAAGGTAAATCAAATAATGCAATGTTATTTCTCACCAGGTGTTAAATAATCCAGAGCTGCACTGGCATCTCTAAAGTGTACGACTGAGAAACAGCAGCATGTTTACCGAGTAGAGCAGGGTGACACTGAGGTACTGGATGATGCTGTAGAGAGCCATGAACTTGAAAACGCAGAATGATGTTATGAGTGCAGCTCGGCCCTCCCTTTGGAATCAAAGAAAATAAGGGGCATTAAAAACCTTGACAGAAAACCTTTAAATGGATCAGGATCATTGTATCATTACACCCCTGGTGGTTACAGACAGAACTGATATAAAGACGTTTGAAAACGAGTTAAACAATTTGCAACAAATCTGAAATAAATGTTCTCTTCTGGATGACCTTCCATCAGATGAGGTGCTACCTGATGAGGTTGGGGACGCAGGAGATGTTGGGGGTGGAGGAGGTGAAGGGTGAAGCAACAGAAGCCTCCAGCTCAGACAGCGAGATCCCACTGTGAGCTCTCCTCAGAGCCTGAGACAGAGAGAGCTTACTTAGTATAAATCACTCTGAGGTACTATTAACTATTAACAACAAGAATATCACGTGTTATGCTTTTATGTGCTACATCTTTATTTGAGTAGTTTGACTTTTTTTTCTTTTTAACTTTTAAGCTTCATTTGAATTTTAAATCATTCACATACCGCAGAGCGTTTTTTCTCATGTCTGTTCATTCTGTTGGTGGTATTTCTTGGCAGCAGTAATATTATTAGTATTTAACTATTTGAAAAGGACATTGGCGGGTGCTTAGGATTGTTTCCAACTTATGTGATCTAGATATTTCCAATAATTTCAGAGCATTCTGGAGTCAAAAAGTCAAAAATATATTGAAAAACAGACAGATGTAATCATTTTCAAAGATTCATAATGTTCTGCTTTAATCCATATATGTTAAAGTTTGCCTCTCAAAAAAAAAAAACTTTTTCATTGTGTCAACAAACAAAGGGAGACACACATCTGTAGCAGTAATCTGACAGCACCATAAATTATATGTATTGATCAAATAATGTTGATTTAACAGAATTACTTCAAGTGACCAAACGGTTTGTCACAAGGGGCTAGTTAATGTTTTTTTTGTTTTTTTTTTTTACACATTTGAGCACTCTTCTAAAACTACTACTTCACCCTACAGTACAATCATGAAATACATGCTACATGGGTATTATTATAGCCGAACTTTTGCTGAATGCAAAAAAATCACGTGATTCAACTGAAGCTTAAATTAGTTCAAAATGACAACATCAGCGCATGCCAAAATAATCAAACTGTCAAGACTCGAGAAGGTTGATGACAAAAAGGCTAACTCATTAGTCCATGACCATTTATTTTAACGGTCATTGGATCATTATTTTATTTATTTATTTTTTTTAGGGTTATGATGTCATAAAATATAAGACATTCAAAGCCATACTGGAAAAACTCAGCGGAAGCTTCAAATGTTGTTTTTTTTAAACAACAAAAAAACATACGGTACAGCCCTATATTTTGAATACTACAGACTTTGAGGAATAAGGTTTTACATGCAGCACATTATTTATAATAAACTCATAGATATTACAACCAACAAATTCTACTTCTCAAAACTTTCACAAAATATTGCTGAATCGTTGGATAGCTGACTATTTTTCAACTGTATTTATGTAATTTTTAGTAAAGGATTTGAACACTTCCACAACTGTGTTACATTTACTTTATTTTGTCTGTATTTCTGAGAGCAAATCATACTCCAGCATGTTGTTATTTTTCTGCGTATTGATTTGTTATGACTTGTACATATTAAATAAAAAAAGTAATCCCTACTTACTCCACAGTCATTGGCACCATCGCCACACATCCCAACTGTGTAGCTGGAAGGAAAACAAAGTGGGAGACATCTATATAATCATATGATCTCCATCAGATGGAATATAAGCTCATCAACAGATTTAAACAAATAAGGGACTCACTCCATGCTCTGCAGGACTTCCACCAGCTGAGTCTTCTGGTCTGGAGCCATGCGGGCAAACACAGTGGCTCCCAGCACGAGCTGCAGTGCCCCCATGTGGAGATACACAAAATTACAGCATCTAAACAACATGATGCCAAAAAAACCTACATAGCTGTAAAGCTGATGCTAATCTGAACACGTGGACGTTTATGTGTGGAGAGGAGCCTGTACCTTATGGACGAGTTGAGGGAAGTGCTCAGTGATAACAGCGAAGGCTCTGCCACTCACAGCAAAGTGATAGCTCTGTTCCTGCTGAGTAACATGCTTGTCATGTAACCTGTCCTCCAAGTTTATCTCCACAGTCTGAGGGAGAGAAAATGAGACAATAATATCACTGGAACACCAGAAAACTACCAGATTATCTTGCATTACTTTTGGAAGATTTAATCAGACACATGTCTGTGCTCTTCTCTGACTTACACAAGCAGTAACTAAGTTATTAATGAATGTTTAACTGCTAATGACAAGCTCTACAATTATAAATGACACCAAGCATGTTTCAGTGGTGGTTTGATAAAACTCTGCAGTATTTATCCCTTTGCATTGACTTGTTTAGACATTTGAGCAATTCTTTTTCTACTTGGGGCATAAATTACTGTAAAGAGTTTCGTGAACATGCAGGTCTTGAACTTTTATAAAGCACAACAGCAGACTGGTTAAACAGGACTCGCAGCATCATCTTATTCAACCACAGGAACAAAAGAGAAGATAATTATGAAACTAAAATTAAATAACAGACAATGCTTTAAGTATGAATGCTGCTGCACAGAAGCTACAAATTCTAAAACATGGATGTTTTACCCATACACTACATAGACAGAAGTATTGGGCCAACTACACATTATACCTACAGGAGCTTAGTATGGAGTCAGCCCCCCCTTTGCAGCTATAACAGCTTCCACTCTTCTGGGAAAGCTTTCCACAAGATTTTGGAGTGTGTCTGTGCGAATTTTTGCCCATTCATCCAGAAGAGCATTTGTGAGGTCAGACACTGATTTTGGACAAGAGGGCCTGGCTCGCAATCTCCATTCTGGTTCATCCCAAAGGTGTGGAGGTCTGGGCTCTGTGCGGGGCCAGTCCAGTTCTTCCACACCAAACTCATCCAACCATGCCTTTATGGACCTTGCTTTGTGCGCTGCATCACAGTCATGCGGGAACAGAAAAGTGCTTTCCCCAAACTGTTCCCACAAAGTTGGAAGCAAAGAATTGTCCAAAATGTCCTGGTAAGCTGGAGCATTAAGGTTTCTCTTCACTGGAACTAAGGGGTCTCAGCCAGCCCCAGAACTGACCTGACCTGCAGCAAATGGCCAAAGCCAGAATTGAACCTGCTCTATTCACTGAGCCACCAGGCACCCCGAGTTCCTGAATTATTTCGGATGGGAATTATCCATTTTATCTAATCATTTTTTCAGAAAATGTATACAAGTTCACACACCTGAGTGCTCTTTAAAAAATTAAACGTGACTACTTTGAGGCTTTCTGTCTCACCTGATTGTCCTTGTCGGTCTGAGCAGGGTTTTCAGTGTAATGCCACTTGATACTGGCAGGGTGGGAATCCTTAGGAGGCGCAGCATCTGCAATAATGACCCTCTCATGTGCACGTACCATCCCACAATCTCGAGCCACCGACACCGCCGTCAACATGTTGTCACCTGACAGAAATAAAAGAGGAGGTAAAGACGATGTACTGACACTGACATGCATGATTTTATTCTTTATAGAGCACATCAGGCATCCCTGCAATGATGACTTAACATTGAAAAAAAACAGAATAAATGAATTAAGTCACAAAAATTATTTACCCGTGACCATCAAAGTGCGGATGTTTGCTTGATGTAATGCTCGTAAAACCCCGGCAGTCTCCTCTTTAATTTTGTTCTGCATGATGATCAAACCAAGGAACTCCATGTTGGTTTCTATCAGGTCCCTAAATGCAACAAATCAAGCATTTTACCACCTCTGACACCACTTATTTGTCGCATTAACATGGAAATGTTTTCCTTGTGCACTTCTACAAAAGTCAGTTATTTTCTACATTATCATAAAGATGATAAAATTGAATTTGTTGCATTTTTAGGTGGGTAAAATAGAATTGGTTGCTTTACCCATCCACAGTAGTTCATTGCTTAGCTTCCATGATTGTAATCCAGCCAGCTTCTCTAAACTGGAGGCGTGCTGACCTCCATCTACTGCAGATAATACACTGACTTTGGATAAATACCTCATACAACCCCACTTCAAAAGATCTTTACCTCTTTTATCTAGCAAGATGTCCGAATAGTTAATTAATTTGGGGCAAATCCCTGATTACAGTTAAACCCTTTCACTCAGATTGCTCCTTATCTTGAGGTTGTGTCATATTCTGATAGGTTGAGGCTACTGTTAATGGAAAACTGATCTTTTTATGCTTCCTTTATATGTGCTTGCAAAGTTATGCGTCCAGCAAACAGATTGCAGTTTGATTTTGAGATAACAGACACAGCGGCTCATGTTTAAGAGAACTGGAACATTTTCTGCTCTGCTGCGGCAGTACTGTAAATATTTGGGCATGATGTAATTTGATCTGTTTGTCCAGTTATCAGTGGAGTGAAGTCCTCCAGACATGAAAAATGGGAAGTACAGGCTGATTTTTAACTAAGTTACAGTGTTGTAAGATCTGTGTCAGTAGCTGCGTGTGCAGTGTTATCTGTGGAGGGACGGAGGGAGTACCTGCTGAGACTCAGGACTTTGTGCCAGGAGAGTTTGGACTCCAGCTGTCGATGTGCCAGGGCAATAACCCTGAAGCCCTGCCTGGTGTATGTCTCCAGAGTCTCTGTGAAGCTCTGTGGGACTGAAGAGAAGGACAGGGCAGTGTCAGTCTGGCCTATTGAGATGAGTGCAGTATTTGTTTATCATGCAGAGATATAAAGGCTGTCCCTAAAGACACTGAAAGGTTTTTTTGTCTGTTTTTTTTTAGGAGAAGTGTGTCAGACCTGTGTGCTGTTTGCAGAGGCTGGCCACAACCTCCGGTGCTCCTTTCAAGAAAGCGTTCATGTGTTTTTCTCCCAGCCTCCGGACCACCACACTCATCCTCTGCAGGGCCGAGGAGAAGGGGAACTGACGCACAATACCAATCTCACAGGACTGCGGAGCAAAAGACACACAGTGTATGCATGTAAAAAAGAAAAAACAGCAACTTTAAATCTGTTGTTATTTCACTTGAGGTTTAAAGGAATAGTTTGACATTCTGGAAAAAACTGATAGTCACTTTCTTGTTGGGTGTTGGATAAGAGGATCATTATCAGAGGTGGTTAGATTAACATAAAGGCTGGAATCAAGGGGAAACAGCCACCCCTGCTCTGTCGAAAACTAACAAAAATCTTCCAACTTGATATGACACATTCATTAGCAAGCTTCACAGCTGCTGGTAAGCAGATCTAATTACCTTTGTGCGGAGCCAGACTTACCTGTTTTCAGTCTTTATGCTAAGCTACGCTAAGCAAAGCCGCTGTAGCTTCATATTTAGTGTGTAGACCTGTGAGTGGTTTCAATCTTTCATCTCAATCTTGGCAATTAAGTGGATAAGCGTCAATGTTTCATACTATTCACTGTGAGAATTATGCCGTTTTCATGAAAAAGGACAACTTATTGATAATTCAGACAACTCCTGGGGAAAAAAAAGGATTTAAAAATATCTTAAATCTGAGATAAGGCACAGACTTAAAAATATATTTCTTTACAGCCATAAGCAAATATGCTGATCACAAAATAATGATACGGAGAATCACCGTACCGTGTTCTGAGTTAGTGGACTGTTGTGAATGGCCTCAGGGACGAAGTGCTTTGGAGGTCGCACAACTGTGGGCATTATGGGATTGTGTAGAGCAGTCTCTTCCTCTGTGGGCTCCTCTAGGATCTAAGTAAAAGTAAATTCATATAATATATTAATAACATGTAGAGCTTTTTAACTACATTAGTCTGACGTGACATAAAATACTATAGTCTCAGATTCCTCTTGAAAGGAAGAAGCATTTCCTGCTGTTCAAGCTGGAGTAACCATGGTACCAGACATAAACCATCTTAGCCAAGAGGAATTTGCTCTGCCAAAGCAACGATTGTGCTGCCGCATAATTCATGCACAGAACTGTATCCAAGCTAGTTGTGGTGCCACACTGGGTGTAAACGTTGAAAATCTTTGCTTACCCAGCCGGTTGCATTGAACATCTTGAGGTCTAAAGGGTCTCCGGAGAGCTCGCCCTCGATCTTGGTCAGCGAGTGGCAGGTAGCCATGCAGGCCACAAATACACTGGTCACCAGACTCTCTTTAGCTGCATCAGACTCAGGGGGAGAGAAGCTGTTAAAGAGAGGGAGGATAAAAGGGAAAAAAAATAACGACAATTATGATACTGTATTAGGAGGTTAATGCTGAAATACATTTAATGACATATAAAGTCTATGGAAGCCCTGAGAGGCAAGTGAGAGAAAAAATCTGGTGATTGTTTTATCTTCTGTGTTATTAACAAATGACAAAAAAGATTTTGCCAGGACACGCTTTCTAAATTCCTGCCTTTGTTGCTGTTGTTTTGTTTCGGTGAAAACAGGTGAAAAACTGTTTTGGCAGGATCATTTGGTTTTTAAGTGTTTGTTGTTGTAATACTCATGTTAGCCACAAGAAGCTGAAGTACATCCCAGAGTGGAGGTGCCACTCTTCTGTCACTCTTCTGGCAATCTGTAATGTTAACAGCTTTATATCTATTGCAGCTTTATTTATTGCTTTTTTTATTATTATTTTTTATTCCATGTCATTGTCGTCTTTTACGTTATTGTTGTTCTGTATAGTTTTTTTACCTTGCTACTCTGCATGCCCAAATAGCCCTTTGGGGATGAATAAAGTATTTTTGAGTTGTTCAGTCATAAACACAGAAGCAATTTAGATCAGACTTGGATGGATGGATCGCCAGATTTTTTTTTCTTACTTGCCTCTTACTGGCTTCTATAACTATCATTTTTCAGGAGAGATAAAATTCAAAACACCCTGATAAATGTTAAAAATAACTCCAGAGAAAAATAGGAGCGCTCTTTTGCTGTTTAAGTAAACAAAGTCATTGGATTTTGGTTAAGGCCTCTATAAATTTGTTTCTTTTCCAGTGTTCTAGGTACGTAGGTGTACTGAAAGCCAAAGTAGGCACATTTTCTTCTTTCAGATCCCTCAGATGTGTAAAGTTATGTACATCCTGGAAAAAAAAACAACCTGAGAAACCATTTATAGATAAAATAGCTAAACCGGAAGATATATTTTTGGCTAATCTAGCAAGTTAAATATAAAATATATACTAATACAATATTGCCATAAAGCAGTTCTGCTTAGTGATTTTCAAAACTTCCTACAAGGTCTGAACTAAACCTACGACTGCATAAACATAATGGCAAAATCTCTGAAAGTTGATAATATACCATCACAACCAAAAGTCTTGACTGGTGACTAACTTTGGCGTGCAAATAAATAATAATAATAATGATAATAATAATAGGTATGTTTATACTCTATAGCCCCAATTAAAAAAGAGTTTACAAAGTGCTTTGACAGACTACGCAAAAGCAGGATACAAAATCAGAGCAATATAACGATGGAAAACCACACAAAGGCAAGACTAAATTAATTATAAATAAATACAAATAAAAGGAATGCATGCAATAAAAAGACGATTGAAGCAATAAAAGGACTACAATAAAAACAGACAACATAAAATAATAAAGAGTCTATAAAAATGGTTATTAAGTGGTAAATTGGTAAAATCGCTGCTCCTCTGGCAGGCTGCTCTAAAGCCGAGGGTCCTCAGTGGCAAAAACACAATCACCTTTAGCTTTAAGGCTCGACTCTGGAATAGCTAGAAAGGTCCCACCTGACGATCTGAGGTAATATGTCAAAATACTGAAGAGAAAAAGTCCAGCTGGATTAATTAGACACAATTAAAGAGCACTATAACAATGCATGCTACAGTCACATCCCTCTGGACTTTTGATTCTCTTCTGTTTTTTGGTTACTCTCTGGAAACTGATGTGTTTGCAAACAACAACAAATCCAAGAGGATTACCTGCCATTTTCAGCTGGCTGAACACCCCACAGGTCCAGACCATCTTCAGTGAGAGTACCAGTCTGAAGAAAAACAAAACAAACCAACTCAGGCTGTATCAATCATCATCGTCACGCCTCGGAACAGGAAATCAATTCTAATACCCCAAATTTTCAGAGGAATAGAGGTGTATTCCGTCCTATTTTTAAATCATACAAAAAAATCACTCAATGAACTTTTTTTTCACATCTTTTCTTAATAAACACTAGTGGTCAAGCGAGTCAAGGACTGAGCTTTTCGTGCAACAAAATGCACACACATCCAAAAAAGTATGGAAATATAACTGAAAAATTAAAACAACTGAGCTTTTTAGAAGAAACCGTCCAAAAGAAAACATCTGGCTTTTATCCACAGAAATCCAATATGCAAAGACAAAAGTTTATAAACCAAACACTGATTTAGGGCTGCTACCAATCACTGTGAGTAAATTAAATCACTGCGGACATTCAGTTTAATGTCTTAGAAGAGAAATAAGCAAATAAATATTCATCCATTTTTTAAAGGTGACTCAAACGATTGCCAAAGTAGTTGCCAATTACTTTTCTATGTATCAACTCATCAATTAATTCCTTCAGCTCAACTTTTTTTGTCCTTTTTTGCACCAATAGGAACCATTCTCCATGCTCACTTGATGTGATATATTGGAAATAATTTATCAAGCAGTAAGACACTTTTGAGACATTTCAAAGTCAAAATAACTTTGCATAGTAATATTCTACATGATATATAGATATTATACATTAGGATGCTTCCCAAGTAAATCAATACCATGGCATTAACACATTTTAAAAGCATAATATTTTGAGTTGTGGCCAAATGGCATCACTGTGCAGCTGCAGCACTTCCTCAAAACATCATGACTCATTTTAATTTGTGGATATAATGGTTAGAAAACCAAGAAGCCGCTCTCCTTTTTATTCGAACCGGCATTGGCTTTGGATGCTTTATAACTAATTTTCATGCATTCTGAGGCAGGACTTTATTCCGTCCATGGCTTCTACAAATAACTGCTGATGAATACAGACCCTGAAGTACAAATTCCACTAAATAAACTGCATTTCCTGAAAAGAAAAACAAATTGCGAGAAATGTAAACTTCTGTTTTAACTACCTTGTCAAAGCAGACCACGTTCATTTGACCACACATGTTGATCCTCTGAGGACTGATGCAAAAGATGCCAACGCGCTTCAGACGACGCTGCGCGTACACAATACCAGCCGTCATGGCAGCGGGTAAGGCCGGAGGCACAGTGATGGTAATGATGTCCAGAGATTCAATTATGATGTATTTAACTGGAACCTGGATGAGATCAAGGAGAAACCCATCAGTAATTGACAAACACCAGAGATCATCGATTAAAAGAAGGATTTCTATCGGGTGACAGAATCCTAACATCTCTTTGAATAACAATATCCATAGGATATAAAACATGATACATGCAAATCTTCTCCTTTCCTGACCCAGAAGAAAAGATCACCTTGTTCATGATACTGAGGACTATGGTGTAGATGAAGCCGATCCCTGCCACCCCCACCAGACACAACAAGAAAAGGTAAGCATCTCGGTACAGCTTGAAGTCGGTAGGTTTCGGGTGGAGGATGGAACGCACAAGTTGGCCTTTCTCTGTACTGAAGCCTGTGGGAGCACAAGAGTATAAGCACTGTTTCATATTCTCATAATCACTTGTAGAAAATGAGCATGTACAACCCTGAGGGGCATCAGTCTGTATGCTGCGCCTCAATTATTAGACCAATTTTCATGCACCAAGGCTGAAGCCTGTTATTCCCACCATCACCTGTTCTGACAACAACCGCCTTCACCAGTTCTCCAGCGTAGAAGCGGGTCTGGATAACGCGTGTTCCACAGAACAGAGTGTGTCTTTTGTGCTCCTCTGTACTAAAGGTCCCGGCCGCATCCTCGCCTGAACTGGGCAGACTTATCTTGGTAACTGGCACGCTCTCTCCTGAAGATGGATGGAGATCAAACATTCAAACCGCACCTCAAACAAAACAAAACAACAACATTCTGAGCAGATGACAACGAGCTTGAGGAGAAGGAGAGACACATTTTTCATTGTGGCTTTTGTGGAGCTAGTTTCGTACATAAGTGTGTGTGGATGCGACGTCAGAGCCAGGAATGACGGGACTGTGACTTGAATAGCTTCACTCAAACAATGCCATCAAAAATTCCAGCACCTCTTCACTAAGACTATTCAGACTGAAGTTGCACCGCAAAAGATCAGACCTGTTTCTGATTAAGGACCTGATATAAATGTGACCCCAATCAGAATGAAAAAGATCAGATTCCTTGTGTTGTTCCGCTGTTATGAAAAAAAGAAAAAAGATCTAAGTCACATATGAGCAATAAAATCATGTTTGGGCCACTTTTTCCTGCAGTCTAAACATAGCCAAAGTTAATTGTATTGGATTATTATTTGTGATGAATATCCATTATTAGCAGCAGCAGTGAAAGTTTTAAGACACATTAATCAATAATACAATGTGGGCAGCCTATGATCTTGCAAAAAAGTAATAAATCACTTTTGTCATAATGTGTACAAGGCAATAAAAATTAAGACTGGTTCTCTTTTGTGTGTCTGACAAAATAGACTGACTCTGGCCTCAGCCCTTTGCTGCATGTCATCCCCTCTCTCTCTCGCTTTCACACTTGAGCTGTCCTATCCCAAATAAAGTCAAAAGCCAAAAAAAATCCCCATATAAAAACCTGATGATGAACCTGATGAACAACAATGTCAAGTGTAGGAGAATACAACCTGTCAACATGCTCTCATTTACGATGCAAGTCCCGCTGGTGAGCACAGCGTCACAGGGCATGATCATCCCATTCGCTGGAACAACGATGACATCACCGGGTACGAGCTCTGTTGACATGGCCTGTTCAATATCTAGAAACAACATTAAGAAGGAGAGATTAAAAAAGGGATGCTTCTGGAAATCAACCAAGTCATTAATGTATTCTGAGATAAAAACAGAAACACAAAATGTATGACACAATAAACACATTAAAACATCAACATCAGTCATTCCTGAATAATAATTTAAAGCCTTGTTTTCACTAGTAGCCAGAGAGTAAAACATGCCTTTATTTCCTCGGCACACTGAGACTCGGACCACGCTGTGAGCTGCTACCATATCATGCAGCATCACATATTGCTGGAATAAGAAAGACACTGTATCAAAAGAGGTAGGAAACATGCTGCTGCAAACACACAGTTACACGTACGAGTTGCTATAAGTAGACTTCTCTGGAAAGATCATTATAGATTATTGCATTGTGTTATCACGCTCACCTTTTTAATGGTATACAGTGAGGTAGCTATTGAAATCGCAGACATGAACACTATGGCTGTAGCATAATAGTAGTAGTCTTCAGCGCTCCACAGAACAACACTAAAGAGCTGGAAGATGTAGAAAGGATTCAAGACCTGACGGAGGAAAACAGAGAGACATGACAAAGATCAGCAGTGATGATGTTAGCGTGCTAATAAAAAGAGCCAGATGCGATGTTACTGAAAGAGCTCTAAACTCACTTCCTTTATGAGGAGCTTGAACAGAGACGGCACTCTTACAGCGATCTCATTCTCTCCGAAAAACAACCTCCTGATAAAACAAAAGGAATTTGGAGATATTTGTAACTTAAATATGATCATATGCCTGTGGGGGGAACCAAATGCCCTGATGCTTCCTCCAAGGTGAATATGAAAAACTGAAACTTTTGAAAAATGATTAGATGAGATGAAAGTACGGTCTGCAGGAAAACATGGAATAAGTGGTTGTACCTGTAGTCCTGCAGTGTTTTAGAAAGTCCTGAGCTGTGGTCAGAGTGGATGCTTGCACAGCTCACCTTCACATCCTCCAAGCCTCTAGAAAAGTCACACACTTTCATTTCTATGGTGCAGAGCAAGAGATATATATGCAAATGTTGCTAAATGTACCAACTACCTAATACCAGACCAGTTTATTTTAGAGATGCACGATAATATCTGCACGTCATCGCTTTAAAGGGCCCTATTCAAACAAGCTATAGCACACTGTCTAAAGTTCATGACACAAATGCCTTTAGGGCATGTCCATCTCCACTTATGCTATTTAAATGGTGCAGAATTTGAGCGCAAATGTGCCTGACCACACCTCATTTTATGACCACAGATTCACAAATGGGCTCAGGTACATTTGCTTTATAAACAACCAGGGCACTGGCTGAGTATTGACAACTGTGTCCGTCAGAATCAGCCAAAAGGAGTTGGAAAATACTGGCATAAGAGCAAAAAAATCTGATATCCTGCATTCCTATTTTATTTAGCAAGGAGATAAAGAACCATTTCCAAATGCAAGTACGTTGTGTTTTAGTGTGACACTTACTCATAAAATTCAAAGTTCTGTGTCACATCATTCCAGTAGTATTTGGTGCTGTGGTGGGTGAAGTAGTGGATCTAAAAGCAGGGAAACAGGCGGTCAGGTGTGGACAGTATAACAACTTCACAGACAAGACCAGCCAATCAGTGATCTAGAATCTAACCCTAAATGCATGTCTTTAAAACCTCTATGCGACAAATGATGAAAAAGGCAGTTTTCCACTGATGCACCTGAGCAAGCTGTCTATGGGCAAATTTCCCATGATTCTCCTCATGCGCGGCACTGATGCCGTTGTCTCCATTCGGCAGCTGAGCTGTGGACTGCAGATCCAGGCTGTCGAAAGGTTTCTTCCCCGGAGCCGACATAACATGCACTTTGGCTTTGAACCACTGCCTGAACTCATCCTGTTTAACAATGTAAAGAATTTAATTTCCCCCTTGGCTGAGACTACATCGAATTAATCATATGTAGTATCAGTACGAGTGCCAAGGAATGTAACATGTTTCAGGATGATTTATGATCTGCATCAGAGGAAACTCAAAAGTCTGTGAAAGAAGAAATAGATTCAAAGACAAATAAGGGTGCAGTAAATCTAATTTCTCTTTTGTTTGCTTTAGCTGGGGGACACAGAAATGTCCTCACTTACAAATGCTGAATTTACTGCGTCAAATAGATTTTTTCCAAGTATGAAAACTCCCTACGGGAGATAATCTGGATTACAAATAAAGCAAAATGAGTCAATTGTGGGGGAAAAAAAGAGAGCAAGTTCTGCTGTTTTCTTACTGTGGTCCTGATCAGCAGTGTGTGTGCGTCCCTCAGCGAGGTGTGTGTGCAGGTGCCCTTAACGCCCCACTCAGGCAGCCAGTAGAGCAGAAGCAGCAGGAGACCCCCGGAGCACACAGCACCCACACCCACCAGGATCATCTTCCACAGACAGGGCTGATAACCCCACACCTCCTGCACCGACACACACTGGTGTTAACGCACTGAAGGGTGGGGACAATATACCGCTCTGTGGCTTGTGAAATATCAAAGTAGGCCTTTTTTAATTAATAAAAAAATGAAAATGACAATTGTCAGCCCTATTAAAATAAGGCCAGTAATTTCAGGGTTTTTTTTTTCTATCAAACAAAACCCACTAGAAGTGTCCCTTAAAGGGACATTTCACCTCAAAATCAAAATGCATCTATATTAAATGCTGAAAACAATTACAATCTTACTATTTTTTTCAGTGTCGATACTGTAGTGTTTTACAGACATTTAAGAGGTAACATTCTACAAATCTCTAGTTATTTGTGTCCATTTCCCTCCACACGTCATAATGTCTGTATCCAACATACCAACTCAAAATCACACAACAAATTGTTCTTTTACACTATAAAAACTTTATAGTAGTGTAAATAGTGCATTTGACCGTGCATTGTTTGACACAATAGATTATATAATAAATGCAGCATTAAAATTATAATATTTACCATCTCATCCTCCAGACCCTGGTTTATAATCTTCCCTTCTCTTGTCTTCATTCTGTCAGAAGTGCAACGACTGCGAAGAAAAAGAAAAAAAGAGGGATCAGCTTTTACTTGCTACATTTCCAAAAGGTGCTCTATTAGCTGAAGCTTTCTTATCATATACATTTTCGACTCTGTCTGGTCAGCAGAGATGTTGCAACGTCAAACTCGGTCAATTCAGTTTTATGACTTTTGAAGCAAATAAAGTCGCAAACAAGGAAAGGAAGTCAGTGACTCAGTTACTTTCTATCATACAGACCATTATTCCTCACTGGAGATGAACAGAAGAGGAATGTGTTTGTATAGAGTTAACATGAAAACACTATCAGGGAGAATCCTTATCTACTTGTCAAATAATGAGCTGTCTTCAGGAGAGAAAGATCTCATCTACCTGCGCCATGATAGCCACATAAACAGGCATTGTTTAAAGCCTCTAGTGATAGTAAGAAAACAGCTACCTTCATTTTGGTTTTTCCATAATTGTTGACTGACGTTTTCCTGGAACATTAGCCGAGACTGAGACTGATGTACCACCTTATTTTGGCTTGATTGCATCGATTATATTCAGTGCATTCACATCTCATCTGTAAGAATCTAACTGAGCCCCACAACACAGGAACCTGTCAACTTACCAATATTTCTTTCAAAAACTTTATCGACACAGAGTGAAATGTAACCGTTAGTGTTGTGTTGTTAAGCGATGTCCCAGTGCAGGATACCGGCTGTAATGCATGGAAACCTTTGCACTATGCACACGTCTGTGCTCAAAAACAGTCACACCTTCACTAATGTTTGACTCTCGGTCTGAAGGACCTGACCTCTTAATAAGCACCATCATGCATGAGGTCTTTTTGTTGCAAATATTTGTGAACTTGCATCTTATTTTTGAAACTTAGTCCACAGAAAATGTATGACTTTAATATGTTTTAAAAGGAAATTTAACCCCTCAAAATAAAATTCTTTATTTTTCCTCTCACCTGTAGTGCTGTTTATCAATCTTGATTGTTTTGATGTGACTTGCAGAGTGTTGGAGATATTGGCCATAGAGATGTCCACATTCTCTCCAATATAATGGAACTAGATGGCACTTAGCTTGTGGAGCTCAAAGTGCCCAAAAAAAACCAAGTGTAAAACTCAAGAGCAATATGTCTTTCCAGAAATCATGACTCAGTTACTCAAGATAATAGTTTAATGTAGAAACTATTTTCTTGCTACTGAACTACACGCACCAACTGAATTACTGTGCAAAAGGAAGTCTGCCACTTTTCTTCTGCGTAGAGATATGATTGACTATGGCTGATATCTCCGACACTCTGTAAAGCAAAACAATCCAGACTGATGAACAGCACCACAGGTAAGATTTTTAAAGGGACAACCTGATTAAACGAAAACTTTTTCTTCCATCATACTAAAAGCAGCATGTCCATCATGACGGCTGGTGGTGCATCACGCAGCACTGGTGCTTCTCCGCAGCAGGTATTGGAAGACTCCAAACAGTGTAATTACTGCAGCAAAATAAAGAGAAACCCTGTCTGAAACACTGCTGTAGACTGAAAGCCAAACAGGACTTTGGATAAGATTTATTTTCCAAGCGGACAAAGACCCCAAACATAAAGCCAAAGCTACGCCGGCTGGCTTCAAAACAACTATGTTACAGTGCTGGTGCAGCCAAAGAAAGTCCCGATTTCAATCCAGTTCAGAAACTGTGGCAGGGTCCCCACTGCAAACCTAACACACTGAAGCTGTGATGCAGGGGAGGACACTGAACAAACCCTTATCCATGATGGATAATCCTGACAACACTCTCCACAACCTACAGGCATTTAAACAAAGTTTTGTATCTGAGTTTGTTATATTCCAGATTCTAATTTTCCACAGAAATGTTTTGTATTGTACATGTATATAAGTTCCAAATATCGGTTATCGGTCTCATAACGTACGAATAATTGGTATCGGCCCTTACAGTAAATACTGGTGCCAGCGATTCTGCAATCAATGCTTTAGATTTATTGCAGGCTACTCAGGGTTCAAAGTTCATTATTTATGTACAACACAGGATAGCACAGGGGGAGTTGTAGTGCCTTTACACAAAAGCAAAATAAAAATATGTGTTTTTGTTTATGTAAATTTAAATTAGAAATGTCATAACCTAAATGCCAAACAACCTGCTTAATTCAAAGATGTAAACCAGTATCTCTCGCGCGCGCTGTTGCTTGAGGAGCATCACGTTTTAAGAGCGGAAATGAAGAAACTTCAAGTTAGCCGTCTCCAAACAGAGTTAAAACAAACATTTGCACAGTTTCAACACTGGACCTCACAGCACCAAATAGCGAACGAGGAGCCATTTTCAGGCGAAGTTTGCACCGTTTGCTACGAAGTCATTTAACGGTCTCGCGAGTTGCTGTTAACTTGTGATGGAGCGCCTTTATTTTAACATCACAAAAGACGACAAATAATACAAATGCCGAGTAAATAAGCACCAGCTGGTGCGTATGAACAACTTACCGATGCCTCCTCTCTTCGCTGTCAATGCATGACGCGTTGTTTAGTCAGGTGAGTAACGCGTTGCATCAAAAGTCTGCTCGCGTGCCCCCTGCAGCCGTGCAACACCGATCTTAACATGTGTCTGAAGGCACGCGCCGACACAGCACAGGTCCACGCGGCGCTGGCACCGGACCGTCCCAAACCGGTCCATTCAGAAGGAAGTGGGGAAAACAGGATGTGAGGTCACTAGAGGACACCGTGTTTGGGCTGAATTTATGCAAAAAAAGTCGTAGGATTACAGAGACATGTGCAAGGAGCAGCGAAAAGTGCCAAATATCCCCAGTTTTACTTTTAACAGCATCAATAATGCAACAGGTATGAATTAGAGGCCCGTTGGGTGGAAAACATGGCATGTTTAGCTGTGGGACTGGTGTTATTTCAGGTCAGTGAAAGAGAAGAAATAGTAAGTTGGCTGAGATTTCAGCAAGTCCTGGGATAACCTTGTGGGTCTTCACAAAACAGATGTTACAACAGAAAACTCAAAAGAAACAGATGGAGTGGTTTTAAAAATAGTTTTATCTTCACATTAGGAATAAATCTGAAGTCACATTTTTATATTACAGAAGAAGCACATAATGTGTTAAGAAGTAAGGGTTCTTTTCTGTGTTTTTTGACAATAATTGTGAAGTCAACAGTTTAATGTACAAAATATGACATAACAAGGTGTCTCCTCTCAGACAATCAGGCGGGACAAGCAAACTGTACACATTTTCACACCCTTGAACATATCAAAATTAAAGTGTCCTCCACCTAAATGCGATCACATAGCGCGTTTTTACAAGAAAAACCCAATCTATGTTTTTTGTGGCGTTGGTCCCTAGCGGCTGTAGTAATTATCACAGGAGCAAAGGAGGAAGTCAGATAAAGTAGCCTAGTGCTTCATGACTTCGATTTCCCTGGATAGCAAAGGAATGACCCACCTTGCTTTGCCTCTGATTGGCTTATCTCAACATTTAGCCCTAACTCCAAACTATGCAATCTAGATACAGTGTTGTAAATGAAGCCCTGTTTATTCCTGTGCAAGTTACTCAGTGGTGCACAAGGCCAAAATGGTGAAATGAATAAAACGCAGGTGTAAAATTCTGTGGATCATCCAGGTAATCAAAATATACCCAATAGATCATATCTGATAGTGAAACAAGTCATTTCACGTGGTTGTAATGCAAAAAAAAAAACTTCCTGGCCGCCTGATAAAGAGCATGCTCCTCAGAAATACAGTTTAAAGTTTGAAGCAAAAGTACAACATTCAGGTCTGTCAGGCGATCTCATTAGGCACAAAAATAATGTTTTCCCGTGAACCTGAATTGGGAAAGAGATACAATGGATAAAGTTTTTTTAGCAACACAACCCCTGCAAAATGTTTCTTTTCACTAACAGGATTTAGTCCATTTGGTCTGATAACATACTTGAAGTTGGCTGATGGACCATCAGAAGTCTGTGGTGCGCTTGCTCTATGAGCCCAATGATGCAAACGATCCAAGTAATCATCGTATTTATTTTAACAAGGAAATGTAATATGTCAACATATGTCATGTGATGCATGTCCCATGAGATGCATTACGTTACCTTGGTAACCAACATACTTATTCTAAGTCAAACCATAAATGTTTCTTTTAAATCTAACCACATAGTTCTGGCGCAACTGCGACATGACTGTACCAGTCATACAAGCGTTTCTGTCATCCACCTGTATGTTTGCTCCTTCAGGACACGCTCCTGCGGGTCGTTTACAGGGGAATGAAATTAGATAATTTCGGGGAGGTGGAGGACTTTTTGTTTTTCAATTTTTTAACAGCATTCTCTGGTGGGACAGCTGCATGTCCTAAAACTGGAAAACAAAATCACAAGTTTTAGTTTTTTTGCATGGAGGATAAAAACCACTTCCTAAAACAAGCTGCCACAGAAAAATAAGGTCAAAAGCATTTACTAAAGCTGGATTAACCAATTTTATCGGCCACCTGTGGGCAGTGAAACAAAGCAGCAACACAGCACAGCGGAGGATCCCTTTTAGAGTTTTTAAAATTTAGCCTGAAAACTGGGAACGACCGCAACTTCATCATCAGGTCTCATCAGTATGTAAAGATTTGCAGGAGGAGATCAGGTGAGCCACATCTTTGTCCTCTTTGAAATCGGCTTTAAAAACATTTTCTAAGTACATCTTTCCATATTTTTTTGCTTTGTATGTTTAATCAATTACATTGTTTTATTAATATCATATTTTACTGTATACTTTTAGTTTATTCTTTCTTTCATATTCTTTTTATAGTGTTTTTATTTTATTGTAATGCTATTTATTGCTTTTGTTATTTTAAGCTTTTTTTATGGTTTCTTTCCCCTTTTTTGTTGTTATTTGGCGTGGTTGGGGGTTATTATAGGCACAGGAGTTTCTTTCGTTGTTGATTAGCAAGAAAAAGATGCTAAAACTGACGAGAGGAACAGCTGAGTTATTCATTTTGTGTGTTCATCAAAACAAGCGCCCCCTTTCACATTACTAATAGTCATTCAATCCATTGTTAATATTTTATTTAAAACACAATGATTAGAGCAGCCTGAATTTTTTTTTTTTTTTACTCCTTTTCAAAACTATTTGGGAAAATACAACTGCTGTGAGACTCCAATACACAAGTTAAACTCAAGTCTTACCTCCTCTTCTGCGTTTTTCTTTGTCTTTACGTCCACATGGTCTGCAGGGGGACCACGGGGTGGCTTGTGGGGGCGTCCTGGACGTATTCCGGTCTTAATTTTTGAATAGGTCACAGTCACTTTGCTGCCATCTATCTCGCAGTCCTCCATGGCTTCCATGGCGGATTTGCATGTGTCTTCACGCTCAAAGTCCACAAAACCGTACCTGAGAAAAAATGCAAGACGGTGTCAAGAAAACCTCCAGAAAAATGTAAAAACATTTAAATGCCCCTCTAAGCATGTTCAAAGTACGTAAAAATACTCTGCTAAGAGATTATATTTTGTTTAACATGGTTTCCCCACATAAAAAGAAAAAAAATTAAAAGCAACTCTGAGACGGTGCTGGAAGCACATCTATTCTATCTCTCTTATTGAGAAATTCTGGATCTGGCCTCCATCCTGCCCATTACTGCTTCTTGGGCTAAGTTTTGATTTTCTCTTTCTCCAGTGCTGCTTGGCCAAAGCTGATCAACGAAAGAGCAGCGCCCATCCAAATAGTAAGCATTAGCATCAGAGGAAACACGGCAGAGATTCAGCCAAACGTGTTTGAGCCTCAGACAGATTCACACTCAGATGAGTCTGTTGTGCAACAAATTCAGCGACTAGTAGACGTATCAGAATAGTTTTTGGAAGAAAGCATTACAAATATAGGCTCAGGACCTGTCCAATGAACCGAACTTTAACCTAACAACCCTAACTCTTCACATCTGTCTTCTTTTGGCTTCTTCTCCATCTCTCCTTTGTTAAGAGTTGAATGTGCTTTAGCATTTTGTCTCAATCATGCGCATGCATAAACATACACTTTCACACATCTCCACAAACACACATAGGTCCTTACACCCTCAGTACATTTAAAAAAACTGATTTATTTTATGTTTTTTGCCATTTGACGTTAGGTGTTGTAATTGTTCTTCAATGATCGGTCTACTTGTCCTTATTTTTTGATATTGTAGGATGCAATACTTGTTTCTGTAATCAATTTTGTCTCATCAGCCTCTCTGGGTTTTCTGTACCTCACTTGCACAATCTGCTACTATTTTGTTGTGGTTTTGTTTTTTATTTTTACTGTGAAAAATAAATAAATTTAACAAAATAAATAAGGAAGCTCCGGGGTCAATTTTACATCCCAAAACTTAACACTAACATGTTTGCTGTCAAAACTTTATCTATGCTAACGCTAACTCTGCTCCAGTCCAGTCCACTCAGCACTGGAGGTTTCAGGCTTCTTCACCAGCGCCGCTGCGTAGTCTGTTGCTCTGTCGATATGTTTCCATTTGGCTTTCACATTAGTAATAGAACTAATCTTATTTTTCTGGCGCACATTTGAATATCAGACTTTAGGGAAGTACTCAATATCGCTCCCTCAATAGAGGAATGTGAAAACAGCTCTCTAGTAACAAACTTCGCACAAACACAAGTCAGTATAGTCAAGGTCAGACATTTGAGAGACATAAACAAAAAAATGGAGGGGGGCTTTAAATTACAATTATGACAGTAAAAAGATAAGATTGGGCTGCCCACCTTTTTGAGACTCCTGTCTCTCTATCTACAGTGACTCTTGCTCGTAACGCCCCTTCAAAAGCTCTTTGAAGAGTCTCTGCAGTTGTCGTCTCAGCAAGGCCCATCACGATCAGTGTTTTTTTCAGGACTAATGAGGAGGAAGAAACAAAATAGCATCTTGACTCAAACTGATATAATTTGAGAAAAAATATGATGTTTTGCTTTCAGATATTAGGTGACAGGCAACACCTACATGAATAAAATGACATTAACTATCCCACATACCCTTTTCTGTTCCTGACTTCTCTTTCGTTTTGCTGAATTGTACTCCGATCAACTTTTTGTTGATCTTAACATTTTTGGACGACTCCAAGGCCTTTTCAGCATCTTCCACACTTCTAAATTCGACAAACGCAAACCTGCAAAGGATTACAGATATTCCATGAGAAAATGCAAACACTTTCCTTACAGTGAAAAAAAAAAGAACAGGCCACTGTACGTATGCGTACCCTCTTGTTTTGCCTTCGCTTTTAGGAACGTTGATATTACAAGCTTCCTGGAAGACCGTATTGAGTTGTTTTCTTTTCACATTGACAGGCAAATTGTGGACAAATAGGGTTTTACACGGAGGATCTGAAAGAAAGAAGTGAAATCTTTGGTTAGTCCTGTCTAGATTTAAAGGAGTACTTCACTCACACTCATCAGTTACTCATCATGTGTTACTTTGAATTTATAACGAAAACTAGTTTTCTTATTTTCTTTCTTGAATGCCCTCCAAGTGAATAAAGACTCCAAAAAAGATAAATATTCTTCATGACTTAAAAAGAGTAAAAGGGGTCTGCATTTAACAATAGCAAATATTAAAGTACTATATTAAAGTCTCATTTATCCAACATATGCTCAGTACTTCCCAAATATACATACAACAACAAAAAAACAAAATAAAACAATTCTGTCTACAAATAACGCGCCCTTGTCCAAATGATGCACGTGCCCTGACGCACTTCTCAGTCATATATGAGACTTTTTGAACTGAAGTGTTTTACATCGTAGCATTTTAGTGAAAATTCATGTGGCGTTTCTGAGCAAACGACTCAAAACATGAGACTTGGATTATACTGCAGGAGACGTGCGAGAGTTTGTAAACAGATGATTTGATATAAATTTGCTTTTGGTAAATGTGACTTATGACTTCCAATTCATCAAGGATTTTCTCAATTTCCAGATTTTTTGTTCACAGTGGAGGCATGCCAGAAAAATGAAGTTTTCTTCTGGAATTCAACAGACCATGGGGTGAGTAAAGGATATACAAATGTTCATTTTGTGGGTTAAATATTTTTAGAATTGACTGATGATCAGGTTAACCACTATAGTATTGTATCAGCTGTTGACAGTAAATTTCTAAATATACAGGGATTTACCTTTTTTGATGTCTTCGTTGTCCTTATTTCTAATGCGGTCCACAGTCAAAACCCGGCCGTGGATCTGGACTCCTTGTTTTCGTAACCACATTTTCTTTGCAATTGTTTTATTTTGAAACTCCACAAAAGCAATGCTGTTGAAAAACAAAGCTTATTCAGTACGGATTACAAATACTAAATAAATGCATAATTCTATTTCTAAATATTTGTCATTGGATGACTAAATATGATAATTGACGCGCGTTTTGCACACCATTGTATACTTAATACAAATGCATATAAAGTAAACCTCAAGGGAACAATTCACCCCAAAAATCATGACTATTGTTTTAATATGGGAGTGAACTGCCCCTCTAATGCAGGTTCTTTAAACTCTTACCCTCTCTCTGGGCCCTGAGTTCCACCAAGAAACCTGACGTCGATGGCCTTTCGGAAAACCCTGACAATGTCATTTTTTGTTGCCGCGTATGGGATGTTCTTCAGAAATAAACATCTGCCATCTTTGGCTTCTAAAAACAAGACATTCCTCAAGTTAGACATTCAATTTATATCAACTGCCTCAGACTTATATAAGCCGTTAACAAAGAAAAAAAACAAACTCAAAATCATATCAGCTTTAAAACTCTACAATGAATGCCCTCCTGTGGTTAAAACACACAAACACTACCCCTGAACTGGTTTCTGAAATGGTGATGTAACAGAGATTTTGAATTGTGTAAAAAAGTGCAAAAGATAAAACGGTCATATTTAGTTTAGTTACCCTTTCGCTCCTCTGCTGTAGGTTGGGCCTTGTCCTTACTTATGACCTTTGCTCTGGCGATCTTCATTGGCTTATCATGCAGCACTTCTCCATTAAACGTCAGGGCTTTGGTCATGTCCATCTCTGACGCCATATCGGCATATGCAAATTTTCTACAACAACAAAACATTACTTTTGAGTTGATTTAGTATTTAAAGTAGTAGCAGTAATCATTCTAACTTGATGAGACGATCGGTGTCAAATGCACCAACAGGGTTTCCTGCCGAAAGACATCTGACAATAAAACACTGACGTTTAAGAACATACTCACTTGGTCTTGTCTAATCTGATGTGCTTGAATAGGACACTGTTTGTCATGAGGTACTTTGCTAAGGAATCTTCAATCTGGCTACGGCTTTTGGACTTGTCCAGGTTGCCAATAAAAACACAAAAACCTGCAACAAAGTAAGAGAGTGAAATGTATGAGGGTACAAAAATTAGGCACCTTACAGATCAAAGCATTCAGCAGTCTGACTTATTTTGGGTTCATAACTTTGTTGATGAGCTTTATTCTCTTTGGTTGTGGGGTCACAGCAGCAGAGCTTGCCTTCTGTTTCCCTTTTACTGCAACCGAAGGAAAATATTAAAACTGTGTCACGAATTTTAAAAAATGAGTGCAAAAGGCAGACAGTGTGTAGGAAATCTCATCTCTGAAATGAGTCTCACAATTATCGGGTAAAAACTGCCTCACATGTTCAGGGAAATGTTATCGAAAGTATATAGTATTATTTTTATAAACAGTTAGACAATTCTGTATGTTGTTGATTAATTTTTAATTTTTAATAAGTTTTTATTATAGTTTTTTGGGGGGGTAAAAATCGGAGTGACTTCATGGTGTCCAAAGGCTGCAGTGTATGAAAGACTAATTTTCAAGACCAACATTCAAAACTTCATACCTTTATTGATGACCTTAGTTTTCTTTGATGGGGAGGTCTCAGCATTGGACTGTTCCTTCTGTTTCTTTTTTACTGCAACCGATAGAAAATGTTAGAAATACTTCATAAATTTCAAAAAAGTGAGTACAAATGGCAGATGGTGTATCAGATATCTCATTTCTCTCTCCTCACCTGTCATTAAGACTTTGTGCTGTTTCTCAAGGTATCATATATATTTCACCACATTGTTCTGTGCCTCTGAGATTAATGTCACACAGGTCAGGTAAACACTGACACACGTCACAGAAAATGTTTACAGTAGCACTGATAGTGAGGCAATGCTGTGTTTTTTTCAACTATTTTTGAGCACAGTTGATCAAAATTATTTGTAAGTTTGTTGACAAGCAGTTTAGATGAAGTTTTAACAATTCATAGAAGAAATAAAAGATTTTATTAGTTTTAAAGTTGTTTTTTTTTAGTAAAAATCAGAGTGAAGGACATCATGGTGTCCAAAGGTTGCAGTGTATGAAAGACTCATTTTCAGAGTGCAACACTGAAAGCTTCATACCGTCACTGATGAGCTTAGTTTTCTTCGGTGGGGAGGTCTCAACAGTAGAGCGTGCCTTCCGTTTCCTTTTTGCTGCAACCAACAGAAAATGTTAAAACTGAGACAAGTGAAATAAGTACAAATGGCAGACAGACAGTGTAGGAAATCTTGTCTCTCCTAACTACACATTTTTAGTGCGTTGCCATAGTGCCACAAGGAGGAAACACATCCTCAGTGAGTAGGACAGTGAAAGCACAAAGGACAGAAAGACAGAATTACCTGTAACAGCTGTTTTATCATTGACTGGTTACCATTAACTCTCAGAAGCATCCTTACCTGCTTTCTTTTTAACCATTTTCTGCTCGCCTCCATTGGCTTCCTTTTTAACATCCTCGCTCCCTCCCTCCTCACTCTTCTCCAGGGTTACAGTTACTGCAGCTGTATTTTCAGCGGCAGTGTCCATCCGAGACTCTAGAGAGGAAGCTCTGTTACCGTCATCGCTGAGAGTTTCAATAAGATACTTTTGTTTGGTGTCGTTATATTCGCAGTACCTCCAGATTCCTGCATGTCTTGCATCATGTTTGTCTCAGTGCTCTCCCTGAAAGCGTCCTCTGTGGAGCCCACAGCACCAGATGAGGAGATGATCTGTTCTTCTGCCAAAAACATATTTAGATTTTAAGACTGAAAACCAGTAACAACACTTTTTTGTAGCCTCCACTCAAGCTCAAAGTGTATTGTTTGTATTTCTCAACCTGAGCCATATTTTTCCAAGTTTTGTGTCTAAGTCTCTAATGGGAACAACTATTTTTGAAACTGGTCCAGCATTAACAATCCAGGCTGAAATGTAACCACTTAAAACTTTTGGCACTTTTTGGAAAAAAACACCAGTTTCCCTTTAAGGAGGCTGAGTTTCTCCTTAAAACGGAACAATTGTTTGCAACTTTTGGTTTTAACACACATATTTAAACAAAGACTAGCATAACACCTTCAACTTAAATGACAAGAAACGAAATTCATTAGGACCAAAAAAAGACAGTGGGAGTCATTCATTACATGATTAATACATGTTATGAGTATCTTTAAGATTCTAAACATGAAGAGTAGCAATACTCCTGCAGCACTGATGATGACAGCATTTAAGTGGACAAATCTTACTTTTCTGACGCAAATGACGCTTCTGATTCCTGTAAACATCCTTACCACTATCCATCATCTGATCACTTGCATTGGTTCTTTTTTCTGAATCATCAGCTTCTCCCTCCTCATTCTGCTTGTCCCAGGATACGGTCACAGTGGATGTATTTCTTTTTACTTCAATGACGGTCTCCATCTGAGAATCTAAAGACACATCTTTGTTACTGGCACAGCTCAGAATCTCAGTGAGACATCAGGTAGGATCTGTATGGTAAACCTTGTTCATCTTGGTCCTCCTTGGGAGCATCCTCCTCTGTTTCGACTATTTCTTTACTTGTAGGGACACTCTCAGTCTGTCCTTCTGAAACAATCATATAATGAATGATTTAATGTCAGTCATTACAAAGTCCAAACAGTCATGTTTAGTCCAAGTTTCTAGGTATTTTAAAGAAATGACTTGCCTGGTGTAGCGCTGTCCTCTTCCTCTAAAACTTCACTGTTGACAACTTTGCTTCGTCTTTTACGTCTCGTAGCCTGAAAGAAACACAAACTTTTGTCAAATTAAGACCCTGTGTGCTCTTGTGAGCAAGGCTGCATACAAAATATTTACAATACTGATCCAACTGTGGATTGTTTGGGTTTTTTTCGAAGATGCATCATTTACATCATCACTTAAAGTCACTGTGCATGCTCATAACCATTTCCTAGAGCCCAATGTGATGTCTTCCAATCACTTGTGTTGTCTAACAGTCAGAACCCCCAAAATATTCAAGTGATACTATTGTAGTAATACAGGAAGTGAATTTGTCATTTGAGAGGCTCAAACCAGTTAAAATCTGGTATCATCAATTTATAACTAACTGAAACTTTCAATTACTCATCAAAATTTAGTTTCAAGTTAACTTCTGCCACTCAACTTATCAATTACACGATCAATAATTGCAAAAGGAGAAAAGAAAAAAGGCAATTGTGTGCTAATAAGGACAAAAACATTACAAATTACAATCTAGATAAAGTAATAATAAAATATACACTCTACATACACGTTTTACACGTTTAACTTGTACAGATACTGCATGCTCATTATTCATAGCTGCACAGGATAACTACACACATGGTGTGTAGTATATTTACTGATAAGATATAGAAATATAACCTATACATGTCATTACACAGTAAGTGTTAAAATACTGCACAGTAGGACATTGCACAGTGTAAGTATAAAGGTTATAAATGACGATACGTAAATAAAAATATGATTATGAATAGCCTGAAACTAAAAGGGCCCAATTAAAAAAGAACTTAAGGGTTGTGCAGTTGTACATTAACCACGTGAAATGTCCTTTTAGGTAGAACACGTGTGCTTATCATCTGCTAACTGTTAGCTTGTTAACTTACACTTAATAAGACCAAAGTGCGGTTAGCGTGAATTAATCTGCTCAGTACACGTGGTTAACTTAAATGAAAGTAACATAATTCTTACGTCTGTCTTTCCCATGGTTTGTGTTTCAGTCCCACAAGATTATAATAAACTGCTAGTTGCAGCCGGCGGATACACGTTTTATTTAGCTAAAAACATCCACGTGACTGTTTCAAATTGCGCATGCGTGCTCTCCACTACGGGTGCCCAGTGGGATGTCACCTATATGCGATTCAGCGAAAAACAACTTTCGGACTCTCCCTATCACAGCCAGACGCCTCGGTATGTGGACTTCACTGATATGAGCACCTATTTGGTAAATATTGACTCGCAGTGAACAATTTAAGGGAGAAGACTCATATTTGGCAGTTTTTTTTAAACAACTGCTCAAATTTCTTTTTCTGACAGCTAGTTAGCTAAGTAGCCAGTTAGCTTAACTAGACCGGTTAGTTGGTCACCACCCACTTCAGCTCATGTCAGCTCCACCAGACTCAAGTGAACTATTTAGCGTATCAAACACGCAGATAACAACATTTCGATAATGTTTTTTCTTCATATTGCAATGCGTTAACTATAATTACATGCGTAATTAACTTCTGTGATACACATTTCATCAGCGCTTTTGATGTGAAGTTGTTATCACTTCCTAGCTAACGGCTGTTTTAATGTAGCACTTGACAATAAATGGTCTGAAACTGGGATCAACAGGTTGAACTGGAACTGGATGTTCCTGTGAATTCATGGTTCAAAGGTTGAGTTACAGCTTCAAGACGGCATTTCACCCGGTGCAGATAAGGTACTATCAGGTCACTTCATCCATTCAGACTATAAACAAGACGAGTATGAGCTGACTATGGGGGATGTGGGACTGATCTGAGGAGCAGTGGTAGTAGTGGGACAAACGTATCTACAATGGGGAGTCAGAGAAACGGCTTCAATAAGGAAAGCTTCATTTTGTCGGTGGACGTTGGGACGACATCGATCAGATGTCACGTCTATGACAAGGAGGCAACAATCCGAGGATCATGCACAACCAAGGTATTCATCTTACTCTTGCTTTCCTTTTTGGCTTCATATCTGTAAATCACACCAATAACAGAAGTTATTCTCTGTGTGCAACTTTATTACAAACTTACTTTGACTTTGTTAATACTTGCTCCAGGTTGTCCTCTTGTATCCAGAAGTAGGACATGTGGAAATGGACCCTGATGCACTATGGGAAGGGTTTATCACTGTGGTCAAGGGAGCTGTGCAAGGTACAGTTGCGTAATTTCCCGTTACTACATCTTAATACAGCTATACTAAGGAATTAGACAGGATGTGAATCATTCAATATAACAAGCACAGCTACTGACAAATGCATATCTGACAAAACATTTCTAACCCATTAACGTCCTTGTATTATATTTAGTATATTAAGTAAAAGCCCTATAGATATTTTTCTGTTAGAGATAGAAACATGACATTTTCTGTGTTAAGTGTCATACATGTCAAAATCAAAATTTTCAATTTGTGAAATTTATTATGCCTTAATTGATAGACAAAGTTGAAAGTCGAAAAAATCACAAAAATAACTAGCACTAATTTTATATGCTTAATATTATACATACACTGCAACAAATAACAAATTATTGAATTGAAGTATAAATTCAAGATGTTCTAAGTCCAATGTTATCAAGAACGTGATACAAGTCTTTATAGTTTTTGAGATACAGGGGATAGGGTTAGTCATTTTATCACTTTTCCTATAAACCCTGGTTGAAATAAAGGTTTACACGATAACATGTTCAAAAAAAAAATCATGCACTCAGAATAAATTATAAAATAGATTTTCCAATGTGTTGTTAGGGAGAAATTATGAGAAATGTGGTTCTATGACCATGGATTCCCATGTACTCCAATGGGGTTTACTAACCCATAAGAATCATGGGGAACTACTGACCTTTGTTTAAAAAAAAACATCCAAAAAAATAGGTTAGGAGTATCAGATCTTAATAATTTTCATACTCACATTGTCCAGACTCTTATAATAAAGATTTAAAAACAGAAATTATAATTCACTGTGACATTGTGCACGGTATAGAGGCTTTTTATATTGTATTTTTATGGGGTTTTAAATTGGAATAAAATATCTCTTTAGACTCTCAATCTTCCACCCTACTTAATATCACTCACTCACTCACTCTCTCTCACTCTCTCACACACACACACACACACACACAAAATGAAAACCAAAGGTTGTTGTCAAACAACTTTGGTCTTTGAAATGCAGCTGCCGGTGCAGCATTAACTGTTAACATGTTAATCAGCTCACAAACAGAATCTTTTTTGAAAATTTGTTATATCTACAGTATCTTTAGTAGCACTATTCTGCATGGGCCTCTCAAAGACTGACTGAGGCCAACAGAGCTGGAACAAACCTGATATGTTTACTGCATCTGCAGTGGCATTTCAAAGACCAAAGCGGTCTGTCAACAAGCGTCTGACTTTGGATTTCATTCTTTTTTTTGTGTGTGTGTGTGTGTGTGTGTGTGAGAGAGAGAGAGAGAGAGATATTAAATAGGGGTGGAAGATTGAGAGTCTACGCAGATATTTTAATACATTATAAAATGCCTCTATACCATGCACAATGTCAACTTGGAGCAAGAAAAATCAATGAATTATAATTTTTCTTTTTAAATGTGTATTATAAGAGTCTGGACAATGTGTGTATGAAAAATTATTAAGATCTGATACTCCTAACCTATTGTTTTGGGAGTGTTTTAATTGAAAATCAGAAAACGAGAAACCCCTTGTGACCAGATGCTAAAAAAAAATATGCTAAAAAAAACGGGCGCTGTCGCTTCATACTTTGACCAATTTGAGAAATTCCAACTTATATGGTCTTAAGTCAGTTAGTACTTTAAATGCCGTGAAGGAAATTTTGGACTTCCACTAAGGACATTAATGGGTTAATACTGCAATTCATGTGAAAATGCTCTTTTAGTTTTTTTCTCAAAGAGAAAAGTGACAGTTTAAACAGACGTTGAGATGCCAGTTCTTTAGCCACATCTGTGGCCACTGTTCAGTTCAATCCAAAAAGCAACACTGCAGTAAATAACAGCACATAGGCACATCATGCTCGTATGTTATTACAATTCTGTCAAAAATGTATTGATATTTGTCAGGGACGGTTTCAAGGCTTTATCCTGCGCTGTTGTTTTATTTGAAAATGTTATATTGACATTTGAAAGGCAGTTTTCTCCAAAATACATTAGAAATATTTGGCATCCTGGTACAGAAAAGATCATTTCATGCATGCAAATTTGAAAGGTTAGCTTGTGTAAGCGACTATATCTCCATTAAAGTCAGTGAAACTCTGTCCTTGTTTTGTTAAGAAAACTATTAAACCCCGAACACTGCATTGATTTATAATGGACATTTGTCTCTGTCTTCAAAGACCATACAATAATCCCTATTTTAGGACTGCAATTTAAGATTATCTTCATTATCGATCAATCTACAGATAATTTTTTTAATTCATTGATTATTTGTTTGATTTAAAACAGGCCATAAAATGATGGAAAATGTCAATCAGTGTTTCCCAAAGTCCAGGATGATATTAAGTTTACTGTCATAAAGGGGTAAGGAAATTAGAAAATAATAACATTTAAGAAGCTAGATCAGAGTATTTGATTTTTTTTAAAAAATCAAAAATTGTTCAAACAGATTAAAAGATTATCAAAATATTTGACAGTTAATTTAATTGTTTAGAAACTAATAAATTGTTGCAGCTCCATCCTACATGGGAGTCCCTGTTTCAGCAATCTATTCCTGTTTCTTACCATTACCATTTTAATGTGTGTGCATGTGCTGCCGGCTCATTATATAGATGCAGGGGTACAAATGCGTCAGATAGATGCTCTGGGCATCTCCACTCAACGAAGCACCTTCACAACATGGAACAGGTAAAATTATTATCAAATTATTTCCAGAAAGAGACCATGTGACTTGTTGGAAAACTTAAAGAGAACTGCTGTAGCAAAGCTGTTTAACTGGCCCTCATATACTGATTATCCATTGTGGCTCCATCCTGTTTTTTTACTCCCTCTTTTTTACTTTTGACAGGAAAACTGGAGTTCCTTTTCATAACTTTATCAGCTGGCAGGATCAGAGGTCTGCAGATCTGGTGAAGTCCTGGAACAGATCATGTACAATGAAAGTGAGTCTATAACTGGATTTCTGCCCATCATACATGTCTAATACATTTGGTGGTTTAACTGTAAATTTGGTAGTTTTAAACATGAACCCCACTTTTTCACGTTTTTGTGTCTAAGTGACGAATGGGAACAATAGTTTTTGACACTGGTCCAGTATTGAGGGAGAGAACTGCAGCAGTGGCACAGGCTGCAATGTAACCACTTAGGCCATGTTTGTACCATCAATTTACATCAACTAAAACTGCTTGTTTTCACTACTGAAAAGCTCAGATTGTTATTGTAAGTTTCTGACAACATTGTTGATCCCTACAGAGATAGATCCTTTCTTTTTAACCAAAAACAACACTGAAATCATCATTTCCAAAATGATTGTTTATTTAAATGGAGTTTGGTGGATTTGGCGATGGCAATTTTGGGACTGTTCTGGTAAAAAATAATCTTACTTCTCAGTTAAAAAGATCTATCTCTGTAGGGATCAGTTTAAGGGAATAATATGTCAAAAACTTGAAATAATAATCTGAGCCTTTCAATGGCAAAAGCAAGCACAACAGTGGAGGTAAACTGATGATCCACAAATGCCCTGAGTGGTATCACTGTTCAGCTGCTACCGTCTGCAGCACTTTCGGACTGCACTGGACCAGTTTCAAATATTGCTGCCTCCATTAGTCACATAGACATAAAAACATGGGGGAAATATGGTGGAAAAATACCAAACGTACCCTTAAATAGACGAAAGATGAAATACTTGAACTTCTAAATAACTTGGTAAAAAAACTAATTGTTAGACAGTGAACAACTGTGGCATCAGTGCTGAATATCATGCCATTTCATACACTATGTCTGTGGTTGTTTTTTGACAACTTCAGGCAATCCATGGCATGATGAAGTTGCTCTACTTCCTGACCAGGCAGAAGCGGTCACTTGCAGCAAGTCTTATTGTCTTCTCCACTCAACATGTCACCTTCCGCCTCGTTTGGGCCATGACACACTACAAGCAGGTGTGTGTGCGTGTGTATAGACAGACTATTAAGCTTGAACTCCAACCTAGAGCAGGCCTCCCAGGCTGTGACTACATTTACAAAGAGATAGCTCAAAGCATACCATTGCAGCCAAGTGGGATAGGCTGTATTAAATCATCAACACAACCTCCACTTGCTTGCCTCCTTTTTTTTTGCTTTATCACCTTTCCTCATTCCTTCAGGTTCATCAAGCAGTAGCTGAAGATGACTGCTGCTTCGGAACAATAGACACCTGGCTCCTGTTCAAACTCACAAAAGGTGTGTGTGGTATTTGTGATGTAAAGCTCAAATGATTACCATCTCTCTCTCTGTATCTTTTGAGAACATTACATCAATATGCAACTTGTCCAGCGGACTGTATTTTGCACTGTCTGACTGTCTAACAGGAAACATCTGGACTCAGAATGGTCTTTGTGTTTCCAATCCTGTTGCATCACTGATTGGCTGAAATGTTTCAGTTTACTTTTGTGGGAGAGGAGGAGGTGGGAGAATGACTGGGAGCACATACAAGTGTTTTGTTTTGTTTTTGTTTTTTTACATTCTTGTGATTCCTATTATTTGTGTCATTGAACTTGTTTTAGGGCAGGTCCACGCCACAGACTACTCTAATGCCAGTTCAACAGGGATTTTCGACTCCTATCAGGTATGCGGTGTGTTGTGTTTATTTACTGTTTATATCTGTGTTTTGGTCTCTGTGTTGTTTTTTTCTTATCACTGTAAGGTGCCTTTTTTCACAGATGTGCTGGAGCGGGTTTCTCTGCTCTCTTGTCTCTCTGCCTCTGTCTATTTTCCCCAAAGTAGAAAATACAGGGTGAGTCAACCATTTCCTTTGAATTCTATGTAACACTTGAATCATGTGTTAACCAGTGACAGTCTTTTAAAGAACCCCCCCCCACCTCCCCCCAATGGTTATTTATATAACAATTACTCATACCCTGTTACACTGAATTTGGGAAGTTAATATTTTTTTCTTGGATGCCTCAGCAAAGAAACCAAAGAGGGCAACCTTTCTTGATGAAATGGTGTCCTTGTTTAGTAAAACCTAATCAAAACAGCAGTTTACAAACTCTTAGACAATTGTACAGTAAAATCATAGTCTTATTTATTTAGTTGTACTCTCAGTATTTCCCAAACATCAATTTTTGCTAAAAAAAAAACTTAAACACTTTCACATAAACAGCGCAGGTGCACTACTCATCTGTGCACGTTTATGCATGAGTGTTTTCAGTATCAAAGTTTCTTAAAAAAAAATGCATGTGTTTGGGAATTCCTGAGCGTACAACTGGATATATGAGAGTTAGATTATACTGCATCAGATGTGTGAGAGTTTATAAATGGATGTTTTGATGTACATTTTCTGTTGTTGAATAAGGACATCTATGACTTATATTCTTGAAGAATTTTCTTGTTTCTTCATTTTTTGATTCCTTGTTCGCCATGAAGGCATGCAGGAAAACAAAAGTTTTCTTCACAAATTCAATGCAACATTGGGTGAATAATTGATGGTGAAATTATCATTTCTGGAGTGAAGTATACTTTTAATATTAAAGCATTACATACTTCCTCAGGCCTCTTAAACTAAATGATTCCTCAGCTGAGCTGTTCACAACAATACATATTGCTCTGTATTTAGGGGTCACAAGCACAAAAAAGATAGGAGTCATCTCATAGGAGAATAAAAACTCATATTTCAATCACATATGAAACATCAGTCTGAAGAGTTGCTTTTAAAGCTGCTTTGAAATTGTCTAAATGGTGGTGTATTTATTTGCAGAGACTTTTTTCTGCCTGCATTTTCTTATTTTTTTTAATTCATGGGCATCGTGCAGAGGTGAGGTCCGGACTACAGAGAGGTAGCGAACAGCTGCCAGACTATAAGCAGCACATATCCAAAAAGAAGCCTCAAAATCACAAACACAATGCCAAAAAAAACACAAACACAGCGAGGTGATACGCCAAACGAGAGCATATCTGGGGTTGGCTTTGCTGGCGAGCATTTCAAATAGTTGCTGACAATCCTGCATAGTGTTAACATGTGAAAATCTATACATTTGCTGAATATTAACTCTCATGAAGACATTCAGTAACTTTGTATTAGATATGTTATTTGTGATCATTACAATTATATAGCCTTTGTGGATAAAGAGTGTGAGATGATGCATTCTCATTGATTTCTCCCCCATGATGCACCAGTCATGACTTTGGCTCCACAGACCCGTCAATCTTTGGAGTGTCCATTCCCATCATGTCAGTGGTAAGTTGTCAAGCTCTGTGGCATCACAGACTCTCTTATTTGTGCATTTATTATTAAAAACACTGATTGCAACCTTTATGCCACTGTGTCCACATTGATGTCACCATGAGTCACGTTATGTTAGACGAAGGAAAGCAAGCAAGATTATGTAGCAAGTCATCAGAAAGGAATGTGTGTCAGGAGGATAAGTAGCAGAAAGTAGAGCTCTGGGGGCCAGATGCATCAACAATGTGTACGCACAAAAACAAGTGTACTTCTTTTCCCGCACATAAAGTGGTATTTAAAAATAAGGAATGTGCGGGGAGAATGTGTCCACCTCAGGTGTACTTTAGACCAGGCGCTTCAGCTGATAGATGTGGGTGATATGATAATTAGCTAGATAACAGTGTTTTTAGACTATTTAACAATTTTACTGATTGTGTTTTCATTTTTGCAGTCTGCACTGCGTTCTGTAAAATGTCAATCAAAGGCACATTTTAGGCACGGGCGGTATCGCAGTACTCCAGTATACCAGATTATTTACAGATCCTGACAGTGTGATTTTAAATGCTGCATTTCCATATTTAAAAGCACATACTTAACTCACTTCATGAAGCCATGCAGCCACAGCGTTGTCAACAACGTAGTCCACAAATACAACAGAGGTCAAGCAGCCTGACCTCGTGGCCTCTGTCAGGCCTGCTACTGATCTGACCATGACTAAGCGTCTTCTGTGACCTTTACTGACCAAGACTGAGGGTTTCATGATGACCAAAATCCCCTCACGCTCTGTCCCTCTGCCATAGATGGCAGATCAGCAGGCAGCTATGTTTGGAGAGTGCTGCTTTGACGTGGGTGATGTCAAGATCACCATGGGAACTGGTACCTTCATGGACATCAACACCGGGAGCCAACCGCATACATCTGTAGCGGGTAAGGCAAAATGCGCATGCATTAAGATTATTCCCTCCAGATGTGTCCATACAAGCCCGAATTTTCTTCTCTTTAGGTCTGTATCCTCTGGTGGGCTGGAAGATTGGCTCAGAGGTGGTGTACCTGGCCGAGGGTAACGCAGCGGACACGGGCACTGCCATCAAATGGGCACAGGAGCTAGGTGAGCAATGAGTAGCAGAAATTAGCTCTGATGGTTACTTCTTTTTAAGTATGAAGTATTCCTTTGGTAAGGTCATCTTCTCTACATTGAATGTCGACTGACGGATTCATAGGGTGTTTTAGAAACCAGTGTGTGTGTTTGTGTGTGTGTTGTTGCAGAGCTCTTCTCTGATGTCCAGGAGACCAGCGCCATGGCTTACAGTGTCAGTGACTCAGACGGAGTGTGTTTTGTTCCTTCCTTCAGTGGCTTGCAGGTAGATGTGTACTATGTGCATGTCAGTGTATCTGTGTCAAAGAAAAATCTCTTTACTTTTATATACACAACCGCATTCATCCAAAGATAAACAATACCCGTATTTACTCTAGCACATTTCATTTTTAACCAATACAGGCATGGATTTACTTTTTATTTTCTCTGTGTAACATGGTTCTGTGTCTCTTTTTTTCTCTGCCCTCCATTGTGAACTGGCCTTTGTAAGTTTGTCCTGAGTGTTAATCGTATGTTTTTTTTGCATGTGATTACAAAGTAGAACGTTTTCTAATGGATGTAAAACAGCATAGCTGCACTTTTGCTGTCCAGAGGCTGTTTTTTTTGTGCCAGGTTTGTTTTTCACTTGTAGACATTTGACACACGTGTATTTATTTATCCAAAGGCTCCTCTGAATGATCCCAAAGCCTGCGCCTCCCTCATGGGCCTCAAACCTTCTACAACTAAAAGTCATCTGGTCCGTGCCATTCTGGAGTCTGTCGCCTTCAGGTGAGTCATTTACAGTGGTTGTTCTGTTCGACCTTCTTCACCATTCATTCCCATTCTTTTTAATGAAGCAACAACCTTAAGGGACGGAAAATGAAGCCAAGCTGTGCCAGTTCCTCAGATGGCCTCTTGAGTCTGGCACTAAGAGCGAGTCAGTCCTCATAGACCCCCGAGTTAGAATGCTTAACTTCAAATCAGAAATGAACATGTCTACAGCCTATTCAAAAAACGTTTTCGGTCTGTCCATGACAACTGTGCTGGGGTGAATTTTTGTAAGTCAGCCTTGTTTTTTAGGCTTGAAGTCTGATGAAAATTAGGGGCATAGATGCTTTCAATGGCATGTGGGTGCCATTCATTGGCAAGTTGCTACCACAGCAACTGTGTTGGTTAGGTAATATAATAATGAAGTGACCCCAGTTTTACAGAGTAAGGGCCTAGCTACACCAAATCTATCTATCTACACTTGGATTACACTTACAGAGGGACTTAAAACTGTCTGAGCTGATCACTATGGGGGAATTTAATGCACTTTTAAAAGGTTGAGAAAATAGCACTATTGGTCAATGTGACTGCTGCTCCAATTATCACTGAAATTTTAATGATTGCACTTTTCACATTTTAACTGGAGATTGTGCTCGCTCTTTGTATTGTGTGATAGTTGTATTTGTCGGTCTGTATTTATTATTGTAACCTTGTTTTGGCCAGGTCACTCTTGGAAAATAGATTTTAAATCAAATGCCAATTAGCATGTTGAATCAGCATGAAAAAAGCCAAAGGAGCCAACAATGCAGGACACACAGCCGCAATTAGGGTCTTAAGCTGTAGCTGCTGCAATTTCAGTGTGTTTTCAGTTCATGAAAATTAACTAACATTTCGATCACCAAAAGCATTATTCAGCATTTACTTGGACTAAAACACCCTCTTAGGTATAAAATGTTCAGTTTTTCCAATCACCACATTTTGTTTTTTATGATTTTAAGTCTGTTTTTTTACAAGCATTCCCATCATCACAGTTAACCAAAGACTACACTGCACTGTGCTAACCTAACTAGCAGCCTCCACCCTCTCCACAAAACATTTCTGGCTCCAAAAATCCAAGAAGGCGGCAGTCAAAAAGCTAAACTCAAGGCTTCAAAACAGGATTCTACAAACCCAATGAGTGACGTCGAGGTGACTACGTCCATTGTTTTTATATAGTCTATGATTCTAACTGAATGTCACTTGTCTTATTCTTTGCAGAAACAAGCAGCTCTATGAGACGATGCTGAAAGAAACTGACATTCCCATCACAAAGATCAGGTGCAGTTTTCCTCATCCACTACAGAGTGTCTCATTGTATGTTAGTTTGCTGCACGCATGAAAAAGAGTCAACGTAAGCATCTAGCCCTCGTAGTCGTCCCCCATACCTTTGATATCCCAGCTTACAGTGCAGTATCTGATTTGTAGAATTTTGGATTTCAGCCAGCTCACTGGGCGTAACAGAGTGGACTCTTGTGTACCCTGCTTCCACTAATGCAGTTCAGCTCTTATTGGCAATGCATTATGGCTCTATATCTCTCTGACACTGTTACAGTAAAGTGAGTTGCAGTGTAATTGAGTGTACTATCTTTCTTTCCGTTTCAGGGTGGATGGCGGTGTTTCCGCCAACAACTTCGTCATGCAACTGACTGCAGACCTGTTTGGCAGAAAGGTCTCCAGACCCCAGCAGTGCGAAATGTCGTGTTTAGGGGCGGCTTTTGTCGCAGGACTTGGAGTGGGTACGAAGACGCTCACACACGATGTGTACATTACGCTATATGCTTTACAAATGTGCAACATTTGCATTTTTGTAGTTCATTTAGGTTATTTCAGCCAGCCGCGTGAAGCTGTGATGCTGCTCGGCACAAAGAAGAGAAGCAGCTCTGTCAGGCAGTTAGAGACAGATGCTTCAATGTTACTCTCACTTTTCTTTGTTTTTCTCTAAAAATATCATAACATTTGGTCCTGATATTGAGTTACATTTGAAAAGTCATGATCAAAAGTCCTATTTTTATTCCTGGCACTGACAGAAGAAGCACACTGAAATGCTGTTCTTTGTTATGTAACCTGTTTTCCATTGAATTATTCACATTATGTAATTAGATTGTTATACATTAGTCAGTGTTTGATCAAATCAAGCGCAGAAGATTAATTTGTTCTTGTTGTTTTATAACAGGCCAGAAGCAGGTGGTGCTGATGACTGAATGTTAATGTGAATCATGTGTTTGAGACTCATTGGTTCTTAGTGGACCAGGAGCCAATAGTGATGGGTGATGTGTAAAAAAAAAAAAATCTGCACCACTTTCAGCCATTGATTAACAGTGTGTTTGCGGACATTTGTATCACTCAAAGTGCCACATTCAGGATTTATAGGCCCTCTTATGTTATACACAGGTCATTTGTAAGAATCAATCAATGTTTATGTTGCTTACCCTCTGTCCTCCACTGTCACCGCAGGCTTCTGGAGAACCAAGGAGGAGCTAAAGAAGCTGCAGCGCACCGACGAGGCCTTCTTGCCCAAAGGAGTACCGCAGGGCAATGCATGCAGCCCGAGTCGGGATTACATCCCTGTCGTCCAGAGCTGGGAGAGAGCACTCCGGCGCTCCATGAATTGGTACAAGCCGGATTGACACCGAATGCGCACACAGGGGGATCCAGGGTCTGTCCAAATGGGAAGATTAAGACATGAGTTTTAAGTCCCATATAAAAAGAAATAGTTCTTTGTACAAAATATCTGTTATTAAGACATAACAACCATCAGCTGTGTCTCTAAACTAGTGTAAGGGTTAATTTTAAGTGATGCAAAAACTTTGGTGATGGATTAGATGTAATTTCTGTATTTTTCAACCTGGACCCTATTGTCTCACATTTTTGTGTCTAAGTATCTAATAGATAATTCTTTTTTAAGTTGGTTCAGTGTTGAGTCAAACAGGCTGCAGCGTAACCAACCATCCACTAAGTGTTTGTTTTTGCCACTGACAGACTCAGATTATTATTCTAGGTGTCTGACAACATTATAGGAAGGATCCCTACAAAGATAGACAAGAGCAAAATCCTTTTTGTTTTTTTTTTTTAATCCAGCCCTGAAATCACCATCGCCAAACCCACCAGTCTCCATTTAAAAAAACAGTAATTTCAGCATATATAGAGTCTGGTAGGTTTGAAAATAGCAATTTTGGGGCTGTTTTTGATTAAATAAAATGGATCTTACTCTGAGACAACATAATGTAAAGGATCCCTGAAGAGACAGACCTTTACTGGTTGGACACTTAATAATAACTTCAGCCTGTTAGTGGCAAAAATAAGCACTTTCAGTGGAAATGAACTGACGATGCAGACATGTCCAATGTGATTACAGCCTGTTTTGTGGCTTCGGGCTGCAGTGCTCTCGCTCAGTACTGGGTAACTTTAAAGGACCATTGTTCGTATTAGTCATTAGACAAAAAAGTGAGAAAATAAAGCCCAGGTTCAAATATACAGCTGGTACTAGGTATTTTTAGGGGAAAAAGCAGCATTTTAAGTATACGGAAAAAGGAAACACTGCTGGGGGTCACATTCTCTGACGTAATGGTACAGCATTAACTGACTATGGTTAAGAGTAGGATTGTGGCAAAGGTCCATGACAGGTCTGATTCAGGCCATTGTGCCATCAGCCTCCTTCAGCCTTGAGGTGCCGTTCACATACAGAAGTTACTGCACCTTTTACTTGATTTCTTCACATCATAGAAACCTTGTGCTTTATTCATTCAGCATCTCAAGCCTCTGGTGCCTCTTCATGTTACAGTTTTTTCCAGGTGGATAATATTTGTACTTCTTCCCACACGGGGGCGCTAATGACTGGCTTTGCAGCTTTTTAATGTATGAACCGCTATAGCAACCACATGTCACAAAATAATGGGGTTTGAACTCACTGATACCAGATTCACACATGATCCTCTGTGAGGAAAACGAACAGCACTTAACCCTTCTGTTATTGAGGCCTTGAGATTTAAAGAGCTCTAGATAGTAAAAAGAATTTCAAGATGTTTTAAAATCATGTTAGCCACTGAACAAACACAGTTTAGTATTTAGCTTTTTGACCAACTGTTTTTTTTTCTTCACGTGACAGTATTTTCTTGTCATTTCAAATAAAATCTACATTTTATAAGGATAAATTCCATCTGCACGCTTTACACATTACTTAAACCTAAATTCTATTTTTAAATAAAATGATGTTAAATGTGACTGGAACAAAAAGTGAATTACAGATGCTTTGCTCTGTGTCACAGAATCCTACTGAATTTTAGTATTTTAGCTCCTAGTTGTAAGAAATGCTTCTAATGCAACTTAAATCTCCATTGTTTATAAATTAGAAAGAAATGATTGTTAGAGTTGACTGCGGCCCTGTTTACACTTGGTATTAACATGCGTTAATGGATCACAAGCAGACAGCTCACCAAATGTGTCCTCAGTGCATCTTGAGATCCGATTGTTCAGACAACACTCAGAAGTGGTCTAGGTCGCATATGGTCACATTCTTTCAGCAGTTTGTATGCTCTTATGTCCTGGGTCACATTGATGGACCGCCTTCTCAGCTTACGCTTTTGCGTATTGATCCCCCTCCAGTAGACGCAGTGCTTAATATCCATAGTAATGTTAATAATAACAAACTTAATTTATCTAGCGCTTCTCTAAGCACAGTTTAAAAAGTGCTTCACAATAATAATTAACACTTGGAGAATGCAACAAACAAAAAATGTCAACAAAGTAAATCATAAAATAGAACAAGGCCAAAACTTAAATATCAAGAGATAATATACGAGAATTAAAATGATTCATGAGCTAGTCCTGTCGACCATTCCCTCTCCTCCAAACAAACGGTCAGTTCAAAGTCTTCCCGTTTAGCAGCAGCTTTTAAACACTCCCAATAAACTCACAGTGGTGCAAAAACAGCTCGACTCTGTCTTTAAACCTGTTAATAACTGTGCAAAGGTAACAGCTGTGTGATGCTAACAGTGCAGGCGGACTCTCACCCATGAGGGTATAGCAAGACAAACCTGCCACGTTAAAAACAACAACACATTTGCTCTTTGCGAAGGAAAATTCTGCATGCACTTATTGGCATATAGAGCAGGAAGAAAGATCTGAATACAAGTGATCACTCGAGACGCATAGGGAGATGCATTTTAATGCAAACTGTGAAGAGACAGACTTAGAGCTGCCCACTTGTGATCTGATCACAGGAGATGTATGTTTATACCTGGTGTAAATTGGTTCTAACAGAGAGAGATTTGTGGAGATTTGAACGGTTAGCTTTCCTGTAAAAGCTGTAAAAAATCTCAAATTTTGCCCTTGAAACAAGTTGATGGGAGATACGAATAATCTCCAAACTTGCCTGAAACTGAATTAGGGTACATATAATTATGTATTTAGGTGCTTTTCCTTTTCCATGTTTTGTATTGTCAGCATCATTTCAGTTAATGTTCACTGTTGAATTGTTCCATGGGGGACAGACATGTTGATGTCAAATGATAATGTTTTGTTTTTTACTGTCCTGATGAACTCTGATGATATGTGTTATGATAAAAAAGGCAAACAAATTACCAAGAAAATTCAAACTGTGAATCTTATTCTAAATATATTCTTCTTGCGGGGTATTATTGCTAAATGTTCATGTAGTTTCAATGGTGAAATTTCTTTTTCTTTTAAATGTTTGTTATGCAGAATGACACTATGCATAATGCACAAAATGAACCTCAGTTCAGAGTGACATTCCCCTCAGTTCTTGAATGGCAGTTGTCATCCCAATCTGCTGGGAAACAACTAGTTGTGTGATCATACATTTTGCTACCAAATTGCATAAAGAGCTGGTATTAAAAGCGTAAATAACAAGCAGTCGCTTGTGGTGATTTGAGTGTCTCTTGCTTACAGTGGGTGTCACCGACACAGTGCATGAACAGATGCTGCCTAAAGGGTTTTATCTCCACATGGACTCAGAGGAAATGCCGTTGTCTTGTCCCCGGGGAATGATCAGAAACACAGGCTGTTGGATGAGTGTCGGGATTGTTTCCCATTGATGTGACCAACCTCTCTGTGAGGGTTGCTATGGTAGCTTGCGGATGGAGTGACTGAGAACAAACGGGGTGTGTTTTCCTGCTCATGGTTCTGGTATGGTGAAGGGGGTGCTAATTGAGTGCACGGAAAGGGGCTTTTCTCAAACAATGGGAGGATTGTGTGCTTGTCCCCCCTTAGAGGAAGAGCAGAAGTTTGGTGGGCATCACACATCCATACCGCAAAGCTCTGGCGCATCAAGCTTCCTGCACCCAAATGCTTCCCGGAGTCAAGCCGTCAATCTCAGCTTTCTCACTCCAACATGGGCAATTTTTTTTTTTTGCTAGTGGGCTTGGCTTGCAGTGGGGTGCCTTCACAGAGAAAAATGTGCTAGAGTGAGTGAGACAGACAGGACTAGCCCATGAATCAGTGTTGCCGGCTCTCACACTAATCAGTAAAATGGTTGTGTGTGTGTGTGCGTGTCCTGGTATTGTGGCGCATTGTATGAGTTGTGGTGGACCCTGCCTTGCAACAAATTCATTCTGACAGCAGGAACTGGATGCAATGCGACCACTACTCCAGTCCCCCTCCCCCATACGAGCTGAACCCTGCATCAAGGGTCATTATATAACGCCCTCCTCTCTTTCCTCACTCTCAGTGACACACTGAGATTGTTCACTGGAGTGTCGGGGGTTGGAAGTTAATCTCTTGTCCTTTTTTTCTGACAGTGTCTCAGCCTCTCCCCCTGCTGCCTAAACTCCTTCTCTTTCAGTTCAGTTAATTTCCGCACGATATGAATGTGCGCAGACCAACAAGGCAAAGACTGTATTGCTATGACTGTAAAACAATGCCGGGATGAGATGGCATCCTTGCCTTGCTCACCAGAAAAATTTAAAAAAAAATGTTCTGTTAACTGTGACACATCTGTTTACAATCATGCACTCTATGTACTCTCTCACTCTCATGGGCACGCACACACATTCTAGTTTCAGTCGTGCTCAATTGCCATAGCAACAAGGATTGGCAAATGCTCCAAATATCTATGCTCAACCAGTCAGTCACAAATAGCATCCTCAAGGGCTTCAAATGTGCTGATCCCTGCCATTTATGCACTTAGCTATAAACATATATGTGCATTAAACCACAGCTTTCTGTACGCTGATCAGCATCCATTGCTGTCAGAATACACTGTAGCCTGCAGGATTGGTTATTGGTTTGGTGACTCAAAGCACATGACTGGTACGCAGACGAGCTGCAGTGAAGCTATAATAAACCAGGATATTTAATATAATGTGATACCACTAAAATAAAGCGTTGGTTTTGTTTTGTATCACCTGAAAATTCTGAGCATCAAACACTTAAATGTTAAGTGTGTACGATTCAGGAGGTTATATTGGCAGAAATGGAATACAAATACAACACAATAAATGTGTTTTCTTCAGTGTATAATCACCTGAAAATAAGAATTGTTGTGTTATCTTTACCTTTGAGTGAGACATTTATGTCTACATACAAATGTGTCCTCGTCCATGGAGACCGCCATGTTGTATTGCTGTTTCTACAGTAGCCCAAAATGGACAAACCAAACACTGACACCAGATGGGGCCATTCAAGCAGCCCCCTAAATCTACAACAATGCAATTAATGCGAAAAATACCTTCACCAGATCTATTGACTGTTCACGCCAATTTTTTTGCATTTTTCATGCGTTTGCAGAGGGATCCCACAGCTTGCGGACACCTGTCATAAAATACAGCTCCCAGCCTGTTAATAAACACATCGGCAATTATAACCCAACTGATGATACGAAATATACATTTACGCTCTATTTATAATTTGTGCGCGTAACTGTGCGTCTCTTGTGCGTCTCTCCGTCATTAGCCAATGCACATCCATCTGGTCGCACTGCATCAGCTGCCACGACGGGGCATGTGTGGACGTCACTGATTTTTTTTTTTTTTCTTCTCTTTCCTCACCTTCCCCTTCTCGTTTTTTTTTTTTTTGTTCCAGCAGAGCATCGCTCTCCTTCGGCTCTCCCTCTCTCTCTACACCGCCCACTCCACTCACCGCCGCCTCGCCGGCTTCTTCGCCTCATTACATCGCCCGCTGCCCTTTTTTTTAAAAGGTAGAAGACACCGCGCATTTTCTGGGGACCACATTTGAAGAAAATAAAGATTATCACCATGGCGAGCACCGAAGATAAACCAGCCAACAAGGAGAACACGTCCAGCTGGAAGGACTCCTTCTACAACCCGCGGACCGGGGAGGTGCTGGGTCGCACGGCCAGCAGCTGGGGTAAGGATCCCCGTTATACAGCAGGCAATTAGGAGATGTGCTTTGCCATTCTTTCATCCAATCTGGCGTCTTCATCTTCTCATTTTCAAAGCGTTGTAAGATTTTAATACATAGCATATGTGTGTGTGTGTGTGTGTGTGTGCATGGGTGAATTAAAATGACTACCATAAAGATATGGATTAGCAGAGGAGGCCTACATGAAGGTGTAAAGGAGAAGCCTGAACTGATAGGCTCACCATGAGGAGTGATGCTATCAAAGGTGCTCTTTGCTGCATTGGCAGAAATAACCAATCAGCTGATGATCAATTGTGTATATATATATATATTTTTTTTTTTTTTGCATTAACAGGATTATCAGGATTCCCAGTGCAGACCCCAGATGTTAGACCCCCCCCCTCATTACCTAATCACATCTGAGGAATGTGCCACAGCATTCCTGAGCTGTATCTATAGCTGATCAGGCCATACATTTTATGTAATGATTCCCCAGTTATTTCCAGAGTGAGGTAGTAACACAGCACCCTCCCTCCAGCAGCCGGCTCCTATAGGCTAGCGCGGGCTGTCAGGCTGCCTGGGCCCCTGTGCTGCTGTGCAGTGGGATGCTCCATTGCAGTTGCATGGCCGCCCACATTAGCATGCCTGTCAAGGTCAAATGGGATTCCCTCTCTCCTTTTTCTCTCCCTTTCACGCACTAGCCAGGTGCATTGTGGGATACTGTTGGAGAGGAATGAGAGGAAGGGGGGGATGTACAGCAGGAAGCTGAGGGGTCCATCCTTTTTTTTTTGTTAACTTAGAGGGCATCCGTGCTGTGCAGGCTGGATGGTGGTAAACCATTTTGAGTCAGATGTTTCCATAAACTCCTTTTCTTCCCTCTGCATTGTGTATGAATGAGATGCTCTCAGCAAAGCAGCGTCATCCCTAAATCCTGCGTGATTTGAAGGGTCTGCAGTGGATAAAAATGGCCTCAGATCTGTCAGAAGCACGTTTCCCTCTTGGTTCCAAAATGGTTTCTCTCAAAAGAAATTGCACACTACAAATGATAGTTTCCCCGAGCCTGCACATAAGGAAAATCAGAAGCCGTTTGTCCGAGCTCGTGCGTGGTTAAAGCACGTTGTTAATTATACATGACCCCTCTTTCCCTCATTATCTTTTCTATTTCTGTTCCTCTGACTTCCTCCAGCCCTCATCCTGCTGTTCTACCTGGTTTTCTACTGTTTCTTGGCCGGTATGTTCGCCCTGACCATGTGGGTGCTGCTGCTCACTCTGGACGACTACGTGCCCAAGTACCGAGACCGCGTCCCTTATCCAGGTTGGTGACTCTCAACAGCTCAGTGGAGGAACGCTGCTTTCAGCTACTGTAGCTGGCAGCATTTGTCTTCGGGCATTCATTATTCATACTTGCACCAATGAGATGCTGTCACAATAATGTGCAACATTACAGCTGCTTTTTGCATCGATCTATTTTGAAGTTTTCTTCCTGTGTGTTATCAGCAGTGGAGCTTGTTTCAGAGAAGGCTCTCTGTCCGGCTGTAACTGGAGACGAACCCCGATAATGGCTGTGCATTAGTATCTCCTGTTGGGGATCGTTCACTCTGTTTACTTTGTTGCAGGGTTGGTGATTCGTCCAAATACAATGGATATAACATTCAACAAATCTGAGCCGCTCAAGTATGCGGGCTATGTCAAACACCTGGAGACCTTCCTGCAAAGTAAGTGCAATCTTCACGAGAAATGAATATTAAAACGTGCTTGCTTTAATAAAACAAATTCAATCTCCTGGATCTCTTTCCCATCATTCATTTCATGACCATGACTGTATCACTCCTCTCTCTCAGGATATAATGATACAGAGCAGGAGAAGAACGAGGACTGCACCAAAGGAGAGTATTACGAGCAGGGCGACGACGTCTTGACAAAGAAAGCTTGCCGCTTCAATAGGAATATGCTGAGTTTCTGCTCCGGCCTCTCTGACACCAACTTTGGATATTCTGAGGGAAAACCCTGCGTGCTGCTGAAAATGAACAGGGTAACACCCACTTTCACTCACCTTATTATCACTGAAAATTTAAAAATAAATAATCGCTTTACTCCTTTTCAATTTTGCAATCTTTTCATCTGTCATTCAACATTGTCTTCCTTCCCACGGCTTCTAATCTCCATTCGTTTACTGGCTCGCTGACAGTCCTAAAATAAACGATTAATTTGATTAATTTCTAATTTTGGTTGCGCACATGCAGCGGTCTAAACCTCTCCTGTTTCCCTCACCTCCTAGATCATTGGCTTAAAGCCTCGTGGGGATCCCTACATCAACTGCACAGTAAAAGTAAACATTTTTCTCCTAAATCTTCTCTACTGTATATGTTTGTATGTGTATTTGTGTTTTGTTTTCTTTCATAAAAAAAAGAAGCCATGATGACCATAACAGTGTCAATGTTTTCTTTCTGTTGATCTTTCATTTTTGTTCCTTCTTTTTGTTTGTTTTGTGTCCAATTTCTTTCTGCATGCTGTCACTGACGGCTTTAGGGTAAGATAATATGTAAATTCTCAGGATAAGGCCAGTAACACATTTATATTATGTAACGAGTCATTACGCAGGTGCCTCTAAACTCATCCTAGTGCCATTTTCAAGTCATTTTAATCTAATAGGCGCAATTTTCAGCCACAAATGTCCTCTCGCAGATTAACGCAGAGCACATCCTGTCACTTAAATCTCTTCACTAACAAACAGAGGGCCATTGCTTTTCCTTTTTTTCAAGTCCTGTCTCATGTGATCTTGGAAAAATGTCTCATTTGCTATTAATATAACATGATAAGCATTTTATTTCATGTTAAATTTACAATGACTAACACATGTTTTTCTATTTAGAGAGACAACCCAATTCCAATACAGTATTTCCCCAGTGAGGGGCGCATTGATAAGATGTATTTCCCCTACTACGGCAAGAAAGCCCATGTAAGTATTCATCCCCGGTCACATCGCAGCCCACTCGCCACCAATGTTGGTATTGTTGGTTTCTGTAAACCACGAATATGTTACATTTGTACATTTCATTCATATCATATTAACGTTACTAGTGAAGCATAAAATATATGCTTTCTTTGTTATCTGATTGCAAAGAAATGGTGAATAGCCACTGTTTTTCCAGCTGCATTTTTAGCCACCTGTCGCAGTTCTTTAAGAGGCGTCTGAGGCACAACGTGTCTGCTTAGCTGCACGCCACTGTTCAAGATTAACAAGCAACAAAGCCGTTGTTTTTCAGTGAGTCATCACACTGTCCTCAGTGGCTTTTAAGGCACCAATTATGGATGTTTTGTAGTGACCCGTCACTGTTTTATTCCAGCAGATATTTTAGCAGTCAGTCGCAGTTCTTAAAGAGGCATTTCAGGCACAACGCCAAGACACAGACCACTTTCTAAGACTAAATCAACAAAAGCGTTTTGTTTGTTTTTTGGTGGGTTTTTTTGGTGAGTCATTGCTGCAATTCCAGCAGCTTTTTAGTCGCAAGATGCCTGCTAAGCTGCAGACCTTTGCAAACCACTTTTCAAGATTGGAATTCAATAAAAGCTGTGGTTTTTTTTGGTTTTTCTTAGCTTTTTTTGGCGAATCATTGCAGCTCTTCCAGCAGACACTGAATCTGTTTTGTAGCAATACATCGCTGTTTTTCTAGTTGCTTTTTGAGCAACCGGTCATTGTTTTTCCATTGGCTTTTTGACAATCCGTTGCGTCTTTTTAGGTACAACATGCCTGCCAAGCTGCAGACAATTTCGGACCAATGTTTGAGACAAACAATAAAAAAAGCGATTGTTTTTTAGCCATTCATTGCAGCATTGCCAGCGGCTTTTTAGGCACCAAATGTAGGTGTTTTGTAGCAACCAATCTTTATTCTTCCAGCGGCTGTTCAGGCCCGAGATGCCTGCCAAGCTGCAGACCGCTGTTTGAGACCAACATCAGGATTGCCAGGATTGTGCCCAGCTGGGGTATCTTAAGCCAAAATATGATCTTTTCCTAAACGTAAATGCAAATTTAAAGTATCTGTGATTTGCAGAAAGCTAAAAAGTCAACACTTCTAGTGGTGATTGGGCTGCACTTTGAGTCTGCTCAGAACGGTGACGCGTTATTGACAGCCGGCTGTCTCTTTCCTGCTGCAGGAGACTTATGTGCAGCCCCTTGTGGCTGTGAAGCTACTGCTCAGCAAGGAGGACTACAACAAGGAGCTCCCAGTGGAGTGCAGAGTAGATGGCTCCGACCTTCGCAACAATGACGACAGGGATAAGTTCCTGGGCCGCGTCACCTTCAGGGTCAAGGTGATCGAGTAAAGGAGAAGACAGTCGGTAAAAAGGAAACCAGACGCAGAGGTTGCCCACGTTTGCTAAGGATTTATATGTAAAAAAAAAAAATTTAAAAAGGAAGGAAGTGTCAAATACGTCACAAAGACAGGATATTGGGGATGTGGCCAAACAGTTTGATGCAGATATGAAAGCCAGTTATAGATACTGAATGTTGCTTTGCTGACATTTCTGACCCTTCTTTCCTTCCTGATCTCGTCAAAGATCAAAAACGCAGGCTCTGCCCATGACCCCGTCCATCCTTTCATTCACCTGTTGCACTGCTCATTCTTCACTCAGTTTATTATTATTATTTTTTTTTTTTTAGTTTTGATGTGATTAGATGATTTATAGCCATTGCAACCAAGCCATGTGGAGCTGTTGTGTAATTGCTGACTTTTTTTAAAGATGTTTTTTAGATCTTTCTGCTGTCAGGAAGAGAGTGTTGTTCTCATCTTTCCAAACTGTATGAACGACTGTATAATCGCTGGTGTTGAGAGGATTTTTATCTTGCTGTGTAGTATAACTGAGAAAGTAGAACATTTCCAGACACATCTCCAGAGTATTTCACATTATCACATCACAGAGACTTCATAGGAACGTACCTTGATAATCAAGTATAGCCACTGTATCCCTGTATATGAAATGCCGATTCCCTTTCTACATATAAATACATTGTGATCCTTACCATATTTAGGGAATTATAGATAGATCTTTGTGTTGTGGTCTGCGTAGCCACAACCCAGTCTTGTGCTGTCTGTCTGTATGTCTGTCTGCATGTCTGTCTGTCCGTCTGTCTGTCTGCCCGTCTTCCTGTTTACTCACCTCTCACTGCAATAGCCAACAAGTGGGTGAGCCCTCCAGGACTAGGGAAGTTGTCTCGCTCCACCTTGCAGGGGTGCTGCGTAGAGATGGTGGCTGAGGCAACACACACACACACAAACAAGAAGGAACAGTGTAAAAAAAATAAAAAAGTAAAAAAATTAGCTTTTAAGGCAGAGAGGCGCTAGGAAAGCGTCACAAAAATAAAGACTTCACTGTAACTATGTACTGTATATCTTTACGTGATCTGTATATCTATCTGGGTCTCAAAGATTGTTTGTTAGTTTTCTCTCTTCTTCAGCCTGTCGATCTGATTGTCTGCCAATCTATTACTCTTCAATGTATATATATATACACTATCGACCATATTTACTTAATTCACACTGTATTTTTGTCACACAACACAATGTCTGTGCACTGTAAAGAAATAATTTAAGCAAAGATTTACAGGAAATTATCTTATTCAAAGCTATGTTTACACAGTCTTAAAAGGAACCCACATTTGAAAGACCAACTTGTAACATCTCTTCAGGGTGCCTTAAGACCTGATGAAATAATTGTGGAATAAAAGTGATTTTGAAAAAAAAAAAGATTTCCTCCTGTGTATTTCTTTTAATCAATTCTTAATGATACTTTTTGTCAATGGAGGAAGATTTCAGTTCCTTTATTTAAAGGGACAGTTCACCCCAGTGCCACAAGGCGGCATTTACTGTTGAGTTTATAAAACTGGCATACATTTGAGTTTGTTTTTATGCTGCTGCGGTGGCAATAGCTGAAGCTGGAGGCATTTTGCTCTTGGGTAGTCCGTCCACCTTTATATGGTCAATTCTGATTAGACTTTGGTGGTCAGATCAAGGTGATCTCATTAAACATGTTTTTGGCCATAACTCAAGAATTTTACACATAATTTCCTTTAAATAATGTCTCATAGGACATAATGATGACTTTGGACAACATACTATAGTATGACTTAATGTGCTTTATTGGATGGCAAGCTATAGTATAATTTTCTATGCTGTTTTGGACGACATACTATAGTAGTAACATACTATACTATGCCATTTTTAACAACATACTAAACTATTGCTTTTTCATGATGTTTATGACAACATACTATAGTATGACATTTTGTGCTATTTTGGATGACATGCTGTAATATGACTTGCTTATGACACTCAACTATGTTTTTTATGCTATTCTGAAGACATATTATATTTGACTTTTTAATGATATTTTGGGCCACATACTATAGTATGATTTTTTTACGCTATTTTTGACAACATACTATAATATTCCTCTTTTATGCAATTTTGGACGACATAAAATAGTATGACTTTACGAAGCTAATTTTGACAACATACTTTAGCGTGACAATTTAATGCTTTTTAATTTAGTAGGACTTTTTTATGCTATTTTGAAGGACATTCTGTACTATGACTTTTATGATATTTTGGGCGACATACTATACTTTAACTTTTTTAATGCTATTTTGTTTAATATACCAAACCAATTTTTTATGGTGTTATATAGGACATACTTTACTATGACTTTTTTTATACTATTTTTGGATGACAAGCTATAGTATGACTTTTTGTGCTATTTTGGATGACATTCTATAGTGTGACTTTTTGATATGTTTAAAGACATACTAGAAAATAAATATTTATACTATTTTTACAGACATGCTATCATATGACTTTTGTATGCTATTTTGGACAACATACTATACTATGACTTTTTGTGCTATTTTAATGGCATACTCAGAAAATCAGTTTTTTTATGCTATTTTTGACGACATAAAAAAGTATGGTTTTTTGCTATTTTGGACGACATACTATAAGATTTTTTTAAAAAATTTTTTTTACTTTTTTGGTCTTTTTTTGACCACATTGTATAGTATGACTTTTTTATGCTAAATTGGATGACATGACTTTTTTATGCTGTTTTGGACATACTTTGAACACCACCTATAGTATGACTTTTTTGTGATATTTTGGACAACTTACCATAGTATGACTTTTTTATACCATTTTGAAAGAGATATTATCTTTGACTTCTTTTTAAATGATATTTTGAATGTCATACTAATATGAGGGTGTAGAGAACAGCAAAAGTTCTTCTATAGCTGCTCACAGGCCACCATCGCTCCCAGTTAGAGACTGGGTGAAATCAAACTAAGGCAGTTAGGGTGGGGCACCGGGCCCCAAAATCACCAAATCCGCCGCCGATGAAAAAAAGGAGAGCAGCAGGATGAGAAATTGAGCGATGCATCGTCATATTTATAAAGAAGTCCCTCTAAACCAAAGTCTGAGTGCTGCCTCCACGTGACCCAGTGTAACTACACACGAGCTAAGCGCGTGCGTGTAAGGGCGAAGCCCTGCGCGAGCGGAGGAAAAATGAAAGCGAGGCAGCGCGTGGCAGCCCCCCTGCCTGGCCTCGATGGTTTAAATAGTTAGTTAACACTGTCAAGACTAAAACAGATGTAAAAGATACCTTGTGGGGTTGGTAAACTCCTTGCCTATCAGCAAACGAGTCTCCGCCATCCGCCTCCGTGTCCGGCTGGTCCTCCACGTTAGTAGCCTATCACGCTCAACAAATACTTCCTTCTCGCCGCCACATTCTGGCACTTTGCCAGAGAGGCGAGTGTAAAAAAGCCGAATTTGAGGATATATTGTTCCGTATTTCAAGCCCCCTGTTGTCCTTTTCTCTTTTCGCCCTCCCTTTTGCTGCTCCGCCGTTTCTTGTCCAGTTTCGGTCTTGGCGCTATCCAGTTCTCACGGTCACCTGACTCATCGTCATCATCACAGGCACAGCAACAAAGCAATCAGAAAACCTTTGTTATTATTAAATAAAGTAACTACGTGAAATTATCTATATTTCAACGCGGATACTATCAGAAAGTTTTGTATTTATCTGATTAAAAATGAAAAATATTAAAAAGGTAAGGGCTGGATGCTACAGTTGGTGGGGTTTGGCGGCCCCCTACAGGTCGGAGGCCGCCGCGCACCGGCCCAATTGGCCTTGTGTTTTATCTGTGCTTGATTCTCTTACTTTTTCTGTATTTTTATGCCTCTGCACTGGCAATAGACAATGTCATGGCTAACCTTGGATGCCCACTTTGAGACAGTGCTGACTGTATAGATCTCTGTCCTGCTGGGGCGAAATTGTGTGTGAAGCATCCACGTTTTGACAGATAAAAGTGTAATATGTAAGAGCAACTGTACTGGTGCTGAGGGGTATTCAAATGCATAGCAGTAGGCTAATTCTAGTTACTTCATTAACTGTTTAAATAATGAATTATCACAATGGGATAATCTGAAAACTGAAAACATTACAAAGTCCAAGGAGACTGATATGCTGTAGATCGAATGTCTGACTTGAGGACTGTTCTTTTTTAGAGGCCAATGATTGCATCTGTTTGTTTTTTAACATTATCCTGTAAATTACAACACAACAAAAAAGACATTCTGAAAATCTTCCACAAGGCTGCTGACGCCAAGTTTCCTGAGGGAACTGAAGGCCCAAAGAAAAGGTGAAAATTAAATCAGTCAAGATTGTTTTGGTCAGAGTTGCTGAGTGTTGGAGATATCAGCCGTAGAGATGTCTGCCCTCTCTCCGGTATAATAGAACTAGATTGCACTTGGCTTGTGGTGCTCGAAGCACCAAAACAATTCATTTGAAAAACTCAACAGTAGTGTCTCTTTCCAGAAATCATGCCCCGGTTGCTCTAGATATTCCACAGACCTTGTTGTGAGCAGTCTCATGTAGGAACTATTTTCTCTCTGTCCAGACACATGCGCAAACTGCATCAATGTACGAAAGGAAGCACACATGACACAAATATGTTTTTTTTCCATTGGCACCCTTGGCTGTGCTACTTTGCCTTCACATGATCAGTTAAGACATGCCAAGCCAAGCCGCACCACGCCCAGCAAGGACCATCTCTTGAGTAGGGCCAAAGACGTGCCTGACCACCTGACAATACATAGCAGTGATGTCTCGCTGACCAAGACCAACCTCCCTTCTCCCCTCAAACAGGTGTGTGTTGTGACGCTTGTGAAAGTAAAATGAAGAATAAACAAATATGGTTATCATTCTCATGAGAAAGCAATTTATCGTGAAACAATTAGATTTATCCGTTTTCAATGTTGAGACTTTTCCTGCTGAATGGAGTTTAGTATGAGCGGGCCTTTTATGATGCACAGCACTATGATTTGTAACTGCCCTTCAGGAAGTGGGGGCCTCAGACTCAGCTAGGGATCCCTAAAACTTAAATTAAAACAGATGTTCTGACACGACGACCATAACATTGTAGGATGTGCATGGCTTTTGGGGAATGGAGGAAAGTTGTTAACAAAAAACATAAAACTTCCATGGATCAAAAAATTATAACAAGACCCATAATTGAACATGTTTTCAGTTCAAGGTGTGCTGTCAACAAATTTACGGATTGTGTCTTTTGAAAATGCTTTTTTTCGCTGCAGGGGATTTCTTCACTGCAATACTGTGAGTGGCTACTGGGAAAATTTGCCTGTGAGGTAGACCTGCTCTTCTGGGGGCCTGGGCCTTTGAAGCACGGTCACTCAATCACATTCTCATCATCATTTGTAGCACAAATCTGCAGCCACAGGAGGGAGCAAGAAACAGCAGAGACGAAGCAGCAGAACAAGCTGTCAGTGGGAGTTTGGCTCCAACATGGTGCTGCCACAAGGAGAGAAATGAGGTTAGTGAGTTTTTTTACATTTCCCTCGTCTTAATCTTGTGGTTTTTCTGACCACACGAATCGATGTCGACAATCCACGTAATTAATCTTGCCACTGGCTTGCACAATATCAGGTGACAGCCACTGGGAAATTAGTGGATATGTTGAGATGTACTTTGTCCTTTTAACCTTAAGCTTAAGTGGAAACTACATGCCTGCAAGTCTATTTTTAATTATTTTGATGTTTACTGAAACAAAGACTACGGCCTCATCATGGTGTGAATGTTTTTTTTTACCTGTGACCGTACCCTCAGAGACAGCATTAGCTGTAGAGGTCAGATAATATGAGGTCAGTATCAAAAAGAAGTCTGATCACACCTGTCTGCTCTGATTTCACAGTACCTCCATCGATCCAGCTCCCACAGCGCCCCGAGGCAGCAGCAGCCGCTCTGTCCTTCACTGTCAACAGCAGTCGGTGCTCGATGCCTGCTACAAGTGAGATAATCTCTCGGGGTTTAGCTGCAGCACGAATCCACCTTAGTGTCTCCTGAACTCTCTGTCTGTCCTTGAGTCGGAAGGCTGTAAACAAGTACTGACAAAGAGATCTTTTTTCTTGGAAGTACAGTCAAAGAAAATAAATTGGGGGATGTACTACATGTTGGAACTACTCAGAACTTAATAGTCTTGAAAGATGTCTTAAAGTATATCTGTTTTTTAATGTATTTAAATATATTCCACTATTATTTTTGCAAGGATTTGCTCACTAGAGAAACATCACTTGGCTCACTTTTCCCTTTTCAGCACTCACGTCAATAAGCTGACTCTTAGATTATCTTCATTTAAATTCATACAGCCTTCTTTTTCCCAAAAAAAAAAACATTTCTCAGGTCAGCACTGCAGCTCCTCTTTCTGCTCAGACCCGTCAGTTGGCAGAAACACTGAGATGCTTCGGTACCTGAGGGGATTTGAAGCTGATTTAAGCAAAGAAGGCGCAAGGATAACACTGGTTATCGCCTTATCAGCTAAGAGTTGAACTTGCCAATTTGCGGCCGCCTGGAGCACAGCCTGGCTGTAGTCAGCATCTTGAAAGGGATTAATGCAGCTGATATTTTTAGGTTTTACTCCAGAGCCCTCAGCAGCACTTTCTCCGTGGTTATATATAGCACAGAGAACAGGCAGTAACATAGCACCATTTGGTACATGTCCTTCTAAGCCTCAAGGCTACAACAAACATATTGAGACAAACACATTTCAAAAGACATATTTTAATTCATTCAAATGATTCAAGATTCAAAGAAATGTCTGCTTTACATATGATATTTCTATAGTAACAGTTTCTTTCATGTTATATTTACAGTACATTTCTCATATATATGTATTTATATCTTATTGACATTAACGTAAAAACTCAACTCTGCCCAAAAACTGGAAATTTAAAAACTTAATTACCCTGAGACAAGTAAACAAGAATAACAAAGATTTTCTTTGGAACTAAACCAAGTCTCTATACTCAGCTTTAACAACAGTGTTTTGCGTGATTCACACTCATCTCAAACTAAGAGAAGAGCCCTGACGAGTCACAGTGTTTCAGGGCCATGGACGGGGCAACCTGCACATTGGTGTTACAGGAATTTATTGTCCAGCTCCTCCAGTTTTTTCCTCAGTCATATGCAGCGATTTACTTCCTGCACTCATCTTTCTCCCAGCATCCCAGGACTAAACAGTCTCCATTACTCACAAAGTTGAGCCTCATAGCACCAACAGTAGAGGGACTCAGTGAATATGTTTATTATCATTTTCTTTAAAATAAATCCTAAATTTTAGATGAATTACATCTTTGCCTTTTTCTCTCTGTGCATAGATATAGATATATTTCTTTATATACAATACATACAATTGCTTTTTATAGTTTTTATAAAACTAGAGTGTCGGGTAGAGGGGAAAACCACCTGAATGTAAATGCAGTGATCATCCTTAATTATGAGGTTTAGGATCACAACATATAATATCAAACACTACAACTATCTCTGCCACACGTGCTTAAAAAAGCACTTTTTACTGTGTGACTGTATGACAGCATCAATACAGGGCATACGGGGGAGGGAGAGTGCTATGAAATGCTGTAACTTTTACACATACCACTAAAAGATATCTCTGTGTGTTCCAATTTGGTTAAAGCTTTACGTTGAATGCAGCAGCTTTGCTTCAGGGGGTAAATCTACTGCAAACACTGTTACAGTTTCTTTATTAAGTAATTTAGTATTTATGGCACAAAGGCCTTTAATTTACTAATCCAACTAGTATCCTTTATGAAAAGGTTGTAAAAATTACTCCTAGCTGTGGTTGCAAGTCTACAACATCAGATATTTGCAAGAGAAGCTGTGATACAGAGAGATGATGCTCAAAATTCATCATCACATCCTCCATATTTTCTCAAACTCGCCTCATAAGCTGTGCATCTCTAAATCTTAACCATCCTCAAAAGAAAAGAGATCTTTCTCAACAAAGACACCTTCACTCGCCTCTTTCTTGATTCATCTTTTATATCAAAGTTGCATCTGACTGAAACAAATCATGGAGTGTTATTACTGGTGTAGCATATCTTACATGTGGCCTCTCACAGTATTCTGCATGTGCCAGACTTCTTCTCATCATCAGGATCTCCACCGCCTTCTTTCCTGTTGGGATCATTAAGCTCATCAAACAGTCCAGTGTCAATCATCTCGTGCTGCCACTGAATGGGCACGGCACCTGTGCTAAACTCCTTGAAGAATTTATTGTCATTGGCATCAAACACAATGCCCTTGATCTCAGAGAACTCTGCAATGTCACCAGTGTCCTTGGCGTAGACGACATTGGGCTTGGGCACCCATGGAGGGTCCACCAGCCCAGCCTCCAGACGGGGGAAGTTGATGGTCTTGAACCACTCATGCTTCCTGGGATCCTCCATGTTGTTCCTGATGAGGACGCAAAAAATATACCTTTAAAATTACAATGGTAATGAAACAGAAGCAAAGTGGCTGCAAAGGTTCATGCAACATTTTGGTTAACGTTGAAGTTTTCTCAGCCATTTCATTCCATGCACACTTGTTATTCCAATCTCAGTTTCCTAATATTTTTTGCACCAGACTGCCAGTCCATATCTACCTACTGAATTTAAACTTTTGAATCAAAAATTATATGTGGAACTGATTTCAGATGTCATCTTGAAAAATATACTATAGCATGTAGCTTAAAACAGTAGAAGAACCCCTTACTTCATGCCCAGGCGCTCCTCTATCTTCTTCTTGAGAAACTGCTGGATGATGTCCTTGGTAGGAGCATCAAAGCACCTGTGCTCCCACTTGGGTTCCTCATTGAGAATGCGGCGCTGCACCTCCTCCTTCTCCACCTTCTCCTTCTTGCTCTCTGGCCCTTTGAAAGGTGTGTAACCAGCTACCATCTCGTAGATACTGCAGCCCAAGGCCCACCAGTCCACTGAAGTCCTGTATGGAGTTTTGGACAGGAGCTCAGGGGCCATGTATGCTCCGGTACCAGCCTGGAGGAGAGAGACAAGGGAAGGTAAGGGTAAATATGAGGGGTTTTTTTACTTGTTATAAAGCACAGTGTGTTTTATTTCAGATCTTTTGAGTTCTGTAGATGGAAGCAATGCATATACAGATTGTGACAGTGACATGCAATACAAATCATTCCTGAAAGGACTGAGAGAGACAGATGTCTTGTGGAAGGATAGACTTGTAAAAAAAAACCCACTTAAAACTGGAGACAAAACCATCATACGTTTCCACTGTTAAAGTGTTACATACAACATTAACTGGGGTCACTAAAAGCTTTAATCTATTTTTCTCTTTATGTCTTTTACTCCATGTCACTTTAATTTTTCCCTCTCTTGCTTATTCTCTCCCCTGCTCCCCGCCCTCCCTCCCTCCCTCTATGACCTCACCTGCAGCCCTAATCCTAATGCTAAGCCTACTACCTGTCAAGAGTCATGTGTGTCTACACACTGACAGAGTTGTCCAGCCTCTTATATAAAGGCTGGCCATTTCTGAATACTACAGCCACCAGCGGAAATACGTAAGATCCAGACAGCACATAGCCATGCCTCTAATGTATAATTAATGCACAGACACCACAAACTGGCATTAAACCAAGAGCTTGCCCTTTATTACTGTAAGCAAGACCTGAGGAAACCCTGCTGCGAATACCTTTGTTGGTATAATGAGGACCGGAGACATCAGTTAACTTTTTTTTCTTATTGCATAACAGATTGTGATCACTACACACACATGATTCTTGAACATCTGTCCTTTACTTTAATGTGTGACAAGACTCGAGCCCTCTAACTGATCAGTGAAGGCATGTTACTACAACTCCATTAACAGAACTTCAACAGGTTTGCATGCAAAACTTTTATATGTTCTTACTTCCAGGTAACCTGGCATGCAAATCTTTAGATTGTTATTGTTTTCAACTTTTCCTAGTGGCTTTTTTGTAACAATGTTCTGTTTATCTGAACTGCTAAAAAAAAAAAAAAAAAAACCTGCATGCTCCGGGCAGTCAAAAGGGGTAAAACTCTTCCATGTATGATCCATACAGAATTATCACCAGAATTAATCTGATCTCATTTTTAGGGGTCATATCTCTTTTTTTCAGCCCAGTGAAAGACAACTTGTTGCAAACTGACATGTCTAAACATATACAGCATAGGTTTTTTACCTGGATCTGTCAATCTAATCAGGGACAGACTTGTGTAATGCCCACTAAGAAGATTAGAGGACCAAGCCAACCCAGTCACTTTGGCTGGCTGAGGAGCATCAGAGTACTGGATAATGAGCTTACTAGACTTTCATGGAGCTGAGAGCTTACTCTTTGCTATCGCAAGTAAGTCCTGTAAAAACCCTGTGCAAAATTCTTCATCTTTTTTCAAGTCATCCTTAGGTGAGTGCAGGTGAGGTGTGATGTACTGAAGGTGTTATGAGACAACAATGGAAGGAAAAATATTTTTGAAAAATAATGTTGTGTACAAATGATCATTCTTAGCTTGTTCTATCAGTATTTTTATTAGCTTTTGCACCTATTCTATTTTCCATCTATATGATATCTTTTTGTCAGAGCCTGACTGATTTTTAAGGCTTGGTGATTTATCTGACAGGTCATTATGGTGTTCTGACAACTTCTTCTTTTGCATATTTCCAGTTGATCCTCAGTTAGATGCAATAACTCCTCTGTGCAGTCAAGGAGGTGTGTCATCAAACTCTACTCGGTGATGAAATTATATCTGAGTTATTCTTTCTCAAGACAAGAAGAAAACTTACAGGCTAAAGGCACAGCTGACCCTTTAAGATAACCTTCACACAATTAACTTAATCTCTGCAACCGAGTTGCCAAGGGAAACCCTCTTACATTTATTGACTGCTACTTTAACAAGAGCTGGACCTCCAAGGTCTCTAACAGAGCCCCTCCACAAAATGGTGGCCTATAAATGGCCAGGCTATAATCTGACTACTAAAGGATCAAATGAGTTATGTAATGGATTCAGAGACTCATTGCACAGATCTTTAAACAATCCGGTAATCCCTGTCCGGATTTAAAGTGAAAACCCCACCAAGATAGATAGTCTGTCCAAGCCTGAGTTCAGTTTTTAGCTCCAACCTCATCCTAAAATAAGTGAACACAGACTGGGAGATGTAGCTTACCCAGCAACCAGTGATCCAGTGGTGTAAGTATATGAGGTCTTAGTTGGTTCAACCATGTAGATGATAACTTAATTAAATATTTGTTGATTTAAAGATCAGATAATAGAATCAGGAGAGAGTCATTCCCTGACCTTTGCTGTGTGCAACTTTAAAGACTTTCAGTACTAGATGAAATAGTCCTTTAGAGTAGACATCTTTCACCATGATGTAAAATCTTATTATGAGTCCCATTATCATCGCTGACATAATCTCGCCAGGTCCTCTCATGCTAACAGCAACCTTATGGCTTTGAGAGTGCATCTTGATGTGCACTTCTTTATATTGTAACCTAATGAGCCTTTTCGACAAGAACATCACTGTTGTTTGACATCTACTCACCATCTGGGTGACGGTCTTCTCTGGTGCAAGCTCTATGGCCAGACCCAAATCTGAAAGTCGGCACTGGCCTTGACTATCCAGCAACACGTTCTCCGGCTTCATATCACGGTAAACAATATCCATCTCATGCAGATGCAGGATGCCAGTGGTGATCTGCGCTGTGTAGTGGATGACACGCTTCATCTCAATGCCCTTGTCCGCACCCTTGCCATCGTAGCCCATGTTGTAAATGTGGTACTTGAGGTCCCCTCCGTTCATCAGGGTCATGACAAGGCACAAGTGGGTGTCTGTGTCATAAGCGTAGCCCAAGTTGACCAAAAACAGGCTATTGACCTTCTCCAAAATCTTCTTCTCCAACAGGGCCATCTTCTCACCGCCCTTTTTCTTCAGACGCTTCTTACACAACTTCTTGCAGGCATACATTTGCCCTGTGTTCTTCACCTGAACAGCACACACCTGGAAGAAGAAAGATCATCTGTTAAAAAGCAGAACTTTTGTTTTTTTTCCTAATGTCTGCCCAGTTCTCCTTTGATTAATCAGAATCCATATTTCAAGTGGTACTAAGATTGGTGTACTGGTATCAGGTTGACAGGCAGCACAAACTGATCAGAGGACTAAAATCTGACTGCTGCTTGTCCTAGGTTTAAAATAAATAATTATGACCAATAATTTAAATAATCAATCAATGCCATCAAATATTTCATGATTTATTATCGATATTATCACAAATATTGTCCCATAACACTGATATAGAATCATAGGTGTGACTACCCTTCAACGAAGCTTGACCCTCACCAGTTGTATCACCCTGTTTGAAACCTGTCTCATCTTTAACTTAACTTTTACTTATTACATTAAACTTCTTAAATTCTTTTAAAAATGTATTTTAAAATTTAATTTTGCTCCCTTTGTTCCTTCATATCATTTTTAAATTATAATACCTTGTATTTGTTTTATATATTGTATTGTTGTATTTTAGTGATTTGTATTATGATTTTGCACAAAAGGTGCTGTATGATTCATTCTCTCTAGACAAATGATCAGGTTTATCCGCTGCACTTTACTGCTTAGTGAGTTACTGTACTAATGTGAAAAACAGTATTTTACAATCAGCAGATTTACCAAGCCTTCACTGTAGTTTTAATTAAGGACATACTGTTAAGAATATTACTATAATCATTTTTAGGTGTTGAATCTACACTCAACACTTCCATAATAGCATTCATTTTAAAGAACTAAACTCAGAAAAGAGGTTCCTCAAGGCTCTGTTTTGGGTCCATTGTATGTGCTATTACTGCACAGCAATGTGCTTCTGATGTTCATTCAACATCTTTCAATCTCAAATTTTTTAAATGATTACGAAAGAACTTGTTTACACAGTTCACACAATTACGGCTAGTTCTTATATTTACGTAGCAGGTGGTGTATTAAAACAGAAAACCTTTTTGCTCTAGTGTCACTCTCATATCTAAACTGAAAGAGATTTTGATCTCAATAAGACTGGAGGAGCTTCTATTAATCTTGACTGTAGCACTGTAGTGCTAGTTCTTTCAATGCAAGACCACAACTTCCTGCATTGTGGCTTTGTATTTGTTACTTTATGAACCATTAGCTGTGATTTTCAAATTTCAAGAGGTATGCCTTCAGGTCACAACTTCATGATCACGTTCAGACAAAGTAAATCCCTATGATTATGTAAGGTATGATCTCTTCCCCTACAATATTCTTTCATATGTTCCACAGCAAATAAACGTCTTAGGTTTCATGAGAATGAAACAATACTGACACTGCACCATGATAATCTACTGTAGCACCATCATTACAATTCCAAAGATGTTGAATATGTATTATCTAAATATTCTTTTTTCATTTTTTTGCATGTATCATATGGAATAGAAGGAACACACATATTTTTTTAAATTAATGCCATCAAGGGGCCTATGAGAGTCCTGCAACTAAAACTACTTTTAAAAGATAAACACAAGTTTCAACAGACTTTCATAAAATTATATGTAAATGTATTTGCATGCTTACCTCTCCAAAGCCTCCTTTGCCAAGAGTTCTGAATTCATAGAAGTATTTATCAGAGATGGGCTGTTTTTCATACTCTTTCCACTGGAGGAATTTATCGAAGAATGGGCTGGCCTGGTAATCTGTGAGGGGTTTGTCTTTAAGATATTCTCTCACACCATCTTGGACTTTGCCTTTCATCACCTCGTCAAAGTTGGCATCCGTCACAGACTTGCATTTTTCAGCCGCATCCCCAGTAAGAAAGGACAGGAAGCTCTTGGAGTCGGACTTGCAATACGTTTTCATGATGTTTTGGCGTGCCTTGTCTTTTGCCGCACCTTCAGCCAGATCCCAGTCATAGAGGTCATCCAGGAAGTCAGCAGCAACCTTATACTCGGGATTATTTACAAGGTATTGACGGAAAAACTTTTTGCCAATAGGCTGCTTTTCACAAAGCGATGCATAGTCCTTGTCAACAGAAGCTCGTACTGCAGCGCATTGCTCCGGCTTGGGGAGAGACAAGCTGCGACGGCGCTTTTTCATCTCCTTGTCATCACCGCCCTGGGCTTTTAGGTAGGCCGTGTTGGCCACCAGGTTATCCAGTCCCCCCATGTCACACATCTTGGCGCCTGTATGTGGTCTGTCCCCCCTAAGTGACTGGGTTCTTCAGTGGCTCCCCACGGATACCCTCAGCGTCTTTCAGAATGTCTTCTTCTGTGTGAGAGTGCAATTCGCTCCAAAGCCAGCGCGCAAATGAGCTCCTTCACCCAGCCTACCTGCAAACCTAAGACACACTGACACACCCAGTAATTACTAATTTAGAATTAAATACCAGGGAGGGATTTTGGCTTAAGGATCTTTCTGTGGACTATTCAAGGATGCTGTGCACGGAAAGGGAATCGTAAGCGGGCTCTGTCCTAAGAGGCTTTGTAGCCCTCTATATTTGTTCATGGTGTTCTTCTGCAGTCTCTAACAGTGGTCCAATGGGTTCTTTGGCTGTGAATGTAATGGCGAGGCACAGTAGAAGACTCAAAAGAACGCAAACAATGTTCTGAAAACAGTTAGGCACCTCCAACAACTGTCAGTAGGTTTTAAAGGTTCCTCTCATGAACGTACTGAGAAAGTGGACTAACGCCGTACTGTTTGGTTGTGCATTTACATGTGAGACTGCAACAAATAGATAATACATTGTATTTGGAGCCTGGTGTATATATTCAGCAAGGCAGTCAATATAGTAAACCATGCATCTACAATATGGCATCCTCTTCATGTCTTTCCTCCTCCAGTCTCATTAGAGCAGGTCCTTTAGCTAGCTTACTCCTAATCTGTCTGCTCTTTCATTCTCATTATTCATACTCATTCATCACTGACCACCACCTCACAATAACTAGAGTGAAGACACGTATGGATTGGTATTAAAATTCAGTATGCACATTAAAGCAGATGTGTTTTTTGGTGTGTGGAAGTAATGTCAAAAGTTAATGAATTATTATTACATTTGAGAAAATGTATACAGACCAAATTATTGAATTTAATGAGCTTTTTTCCTATCTCCCTGCTCCTTTGTATTATGTAGCTTCAGATTTTAGCTTACATTTAGTGTAAAATGTGTTGAAAGCGTATGTGTGAAGAGATTATAAATAATGAAATGAGTAACATTAGTTGCTCAGTGGGAAGCAGTAAGTGACATTATAGATGCCAGATGCGGTGTTCAGTGAGTAATGGTTGCCTTTATTATTAAGTATTCTTATTCTGTTAGCCAAATGCTGTCTTCAAATGAGGTTGTGTCGACTGTGTTCAGAGAAGAATCTATATAAATACCCCCCTCTTGAGATATTCAGAACTTTGTGAGTGGAAATTCTCCTAAAGTTACAAGTTAACGAGTGGTAAAGTGTTTGCATTGCACATTGGTTATTAACATCAAGAGTCAACACAGACTAAGAGGGTCAGACCAATGTGGCACCAGAGCTTCTTTCTACAAGTTGGTTTATAAAAAGCCTGAGGAGCACGACCTCAATCCTGTGACAGAACTGAGGTTAAACTGAGGACCAGTGATACACCTAATACTTAACAGTGATACTTTACTACACTCAGGAGAGGGAAGCCAAAAGATTTCAGGCATTCTTCTGATTGAGCTAAAATACACATTAGCTGTCTACATCAATCTGTTGTCTCATCTTTCTACAAGTCTGGTATTTGACTGCATAAATATATACATATACTGCATTGTGCTGTATATTCTATATGTATCAGGTTCATATTTGCACTTGGCTATTGTAGATTTTTATGCAAACCGGACAGATGGCCTTATTTTTTACACATGCAGTATGATGAACTGAGACTTTCCTTCCTTTGTTTCTGTTGGCAGTAACCCTATGCTACAGCTATGGTGATGTAGGCTAATTCAGTACAATAAAGCTTGGATAATATTAGCTAATCCTTTCACAAATGGTCTCAAGCTGTCAGTGCCCTGCACAAGATCAAGGGCTTTGCTTGCTCCATGCTCAGTACCAGGAAGACACCTACACAGAGCAACCACCGTGGAAGTGGATACATGTTTTGGGAAATAAAAACAATCAGTAATCAATGAAATTAGGTCATAATGCCCTCAATGAATTGTAGATATTGGTTCAATTTATCCCAAGAGGAACAAAAAATAGTGACCAAAATTTTATAGAAAAAAGGCACCTTGCCAGTTAAGGCGACTTGCCATATTAAATATGTCAGATGTCAGTCATGTTGTAAATAGATCATAGTGTGAGTAAAGCACTTAAGCCTCCTGAGTGGATCAAAAGAGGTTAAAGGCTTCATCTTTTACCAGGTCAGGGAAAGCAAAGAATGCTACGACAAGAGCTCACACGTCACTCTGTGGGTTTCCCATTTACTTGAGGGAGGATCTCTGCTGAGCTGTGTAAGTGTCATTGAGAGCTCATCACTAATTCATGAATTCATTCAAGAAATGTGCTTGGCACTGGCCTTAAACAAACTGTGGTTAAAAGAGATATGGGATTAAGTGATGCACTGGCAAAAACAGACACCAATAGAATAATTTAGAAATTGAGCAGACTAACATGAGAGGATTTTCTAAGCCTTCTTTACTCTGTTTTAGATGTTTGAACTTTCTGGTTCCTGGTTTGCTCTTCCAGCAGCCTGCTCCTCTAACCTTGGGAGGATTAGCCTGGCCTGAAGAGGGAGTAAAGGTTAAGATGAGCAGAGCATACTCATCCTATCTCCCACATGGTTTACGAACTTTACGTGGTCTGGCTCCATCCTATTAGGCCTCTCTCAAGCTTTCCAGAAAAAGAGCAATGGGAATTCAATAGAAGAAGGCGGTAATATGATAAACAGGGATTTTTTTTTTTTTAGGAGTGCTTACTACTTATTTAGTGCATAGAACCAACTATAAAACACAATTACAGTCTGGTGTTGTACCCAAACATCTACAATGTGCTTAAAGGTTTCTGTTCTCTCTCAGCAGGCATCAATAGGGGTATGTTGACGTCACTCTAACCTTTTGTATCCCGAGCAAATTGGCATTTTTCTTTCTTTCTTTCTAAGACATAGAAAGAAAAACTAAAGTCATTTTGACATCATTTTGAATATATAATTATAATCATTATAAATTTAGATTTTCCCAAGCTTTTTTGTTTTCCCTAGACATTTTTCCCTCACTTAAAAAAAAAACTTTATAAATTGACTAATTTCTTGCAATTTGTGGAAAATTACTTACAAAGTTGCTCACTCCTTTTTTTCACGTTTTTTTTGAAAGAAATCGCACTAATTGGCTCAAGGCTTTAAGATTTAAAAACTAGTGAAAGGTGTTTGAAAGCAGCACAAGACAAGCAATATCTAGGTTTCAAAGGGTTAAATGAGGGTTACCGATATCTTACTATGCAGAAGCAATACATTTACCTCAAGCCATAATCACCAGGACTGAAATATGAAGCCAATGCAGAGGTGCCAAATACTACAGTTTTTTCCTGGCCACTTGAGTCTGGCTCCAAAAGCAAGTAAATCTTCAAAGACCTCCATGTTTAAACGCCCAACTTTATAGCAGAGATGACCATGTTTACAGCCTGGTACAAAGACGGTTTTGTTCTCTGTAGCTACATTCCCCCGTTTATGACAACTGCACAGTCACTCTCGGCCCCAAAAACTCCAAGATGGTGATGACCAAAATGCCAAACTTGAAGTTTCAAGATGGGAGTCCACAAACCAATCGGTGACATCATGATGAGTATGTCTATTGTCTTTATACAGTCTATGATTGTCCTACAGGTATGCCATTTAAATATATAAATGATGATGCTGCATAAATATTGCCTGAGAGTGGAGCTGACCAAGTTAACTGTCCCAGCTGAGCCAGGCATGCCAAATACTGAGCCAAAACAGAATGTGGGACCTCTGCCTTGTTGTCTCGTTCATGCAGTGTGAAGGGTATTGACTCAGGCTCAGACTCAGGCCTAAATGCAAAGCATAATTTGAGTTTGGGGATAGTCTTTCTGCAGTTGTAAAGGGGGAGACGCAGCAGCCAAGTGTGGATTTACTTGACAGATAAAAAGGTCTCCTGTGTGTGACTGTTTATTATCGAGAGAGCGACTAAATAACTGCAGTCCTCCCATTAGAGCAAAGCAGGTCAGATGCTGAGGCTGGCTTGACCTGGTGGCTTCACAGTGTCACTGGAAGACTTCAACCCTGATTCTGCAAAGGACTGGAACAGCTAGAGGGGTGTGACTGGAGTGACTGACCTCTCTGATGTGACACTGGATGGTAAATGAGTCAAAGGTCAGTGACAGACTTTGTATCTCATTTATCAGATCCGAGGTCATATGCTCTGGACTATCAGGGAAATGCGGTCCCCTGCAGATTACCATCTGACAGTGAGATGGATCAGACAGCAGGTGAGACTTCCACAAAAGAAGGACCTAAGCATGTGGTAAAGAATACCTGATTTAGAGGGCCCTGTCCATGATGATTTCAACAATGTCAAAAAAAAGGCAAAGGTTTGTTGTTGTTGTGTCAGGCGGGATCTCGTTCAAAATTTACATTGTGCAAAGTCTCTCCAAGCTCGGCAGTGAGGTAGGTCAAAAAAGTCAGCTACTGGAGTAGTTGCGGATTTGAAAGCTTGATTTTGGAAAGAGTCAGTGAAAGATGACTTCTAGGTGGCCTTCTCTAAAATTACTTAAAAAAAATAGCAGTGAACTGCTCCCCTACTATTGTTCAGAGGTAGTAGAAGCACTCTGAGCAACCCTAATCTTTACAGACATGCTCTTTGGACACAGGGCAGCACTGAAGGACTTCTGAGAGTCACCAACACAGACTACCCACAATAAGACTTAGTGGTGAAATGTCCTTGTAAGGAGATACAGTGCATGCCAGTAGCACAGGTGGCTGCTATTCACATCTGGCTAATCCCTGCTCCAACGGTCTCAAGCTCTGCCCAGCACCACCTCAGTTTGAGTTACAAGTCCCATCTGATCTTGGGAAAACTTTCAGAGTCCAGTTTTGGTGATGTCTTTAATCTATGCTTTTCTGGCATTTCAGACAATTAATTCCACTTTGAGACTTTGTTTTGGTTTTCAATCTAAAAAATAAAATAAAATCAAGTACAGAAAAATAACAAAATAATAATAAAAAATAAACCTTCCTGTTATTTGCAAGATTTGTAGAAATTGAAAGCATAGCAACATAAAGGAAAACAGACGCAGGAGGTAAGAGAGAAAGACACTGATGATGTGAATATGAGCTCAGCACAGGATGGACTGCCAGCATTAGCAGCTTGTGCCCCCTAGGGGACTCTCTGAATCCACATCATGATGTGATTGTAACTGACTCAATAACACAACTGCAAATAAAATTTACAGCTGTATGTCTGTTTATTTTCACAATGCAATATTTCTTTTTTTCCAGCCTTAAGACACCTTTGTAGAAAATTGTTTATTGCAACTTCATATTGTCTTAAACAATAAAAAACTTAAAGGTGTAGGTTTTTTGTGTCTCAAAGTGCTACTCTTCTATATTGAAGGCAGCTAGATAAGGGAACTTGGGTACCTGGTAAGGTTGATACTGCTGCGTAGCGGGCACTGGCTGATGGGAGAACGTCTCCTGGCTTGGCTGAGGACACACTGCAATCTCACAGAGGCTGAGAGAGCTCCTCCTTATTAAGGATACAACACTGACCTGGTTAGCAGATGGAAAGCTGTATGAGTAAAAGAGTCACACTGAATAATAACAAAACAAAATCCTGACTATATACAAGGGAATTAGTAAGGAACAAATGTGGAATAAACTGATAATCAATAAATGGCCAAAGTTATTTGAGAAGACCACAAGTCAGTGACCCAGTATTTAACCAACCAGTTAAGTAAAATTGATTTATTACTAGAATGCATTATCACATAAATACTTAACCATTACTTACCATGTTTGCGTCTCCTCGTCTAAAGTTACCTCGCATCATAAAGTGGTGAGTAGTTACTGACTCAGAATTAGTCCATGAATGACACACCACAGACTGCAAAACTGCATGTTGTATATTAAATCTGTATTAAATTGTCAACTTACAATACTGAATAACATGTATGAACAATTAGTATGATCTACAATGTCCTGTTGTATTTTATATGTATGCTAAGTCAGAAAGGTCATGGCACAATGGACACACTGATGAAAAAGTCCCCAGGCATTTTAGGATTGAGGACTGACACCTTAATAATCACATCAGACAAACCTAGAAAAAAGATGTTTGACAAATAAAATGTAACATTCTTCAAATAATTAATACACAGCTCCTTGCAGGCTAAGGACTGTGTAAAAACTGCATATCAATACAGCATTAGGATTGAAATACAGGACTTCCAAGATAATTGACAAAAGGATTAACTCATTGTCTTATCTGGCACTGCACGGCAGTCTCCTCTACTGCTGGCCAGTGCATTGCTCTGCACCGGTGTTGCCATCGCACAGGTTTTTATGTCGTCAAACAGTTGGCAAAGCGCAGGCACGCTGGAATCAGAGCCAGCCTCTGGTTCAGGGTTAGAGTCATGGTCAACATTACAGCAAGAGCTGGTGTCAAAGCCAGTACCAGGATCAATGCCAAGGCTTGGATCGAGGATAATGCCAGTGTGAGATTCGTCCTCAGAACCGGATATCTGGTCTGTCTCTGAGCTTTCATCAGGTGATCCTTCTGCCATTACACCTGGTTCAGTGACCTCTCCTTCTTGTTGCTCCTCGGTCTTCAGCCTCCTGCGGCTGATCAACTTCTGCAGCTGCAGCTTGCTAGTGAAGAAGATGCTGCGCCAGCCGACCTCAAGCGCCAGAGATGCCACCTCAGCCGACACTGTGCTGCAGTGCCGCCGCACTGCCTGCTCCCAAAACTCCTCTGACCCACATAGCTGAGGAGCAGAAGTGATTCGTTCAGGAATATTACAGTAAACATAAGAGCTGTTATTTTTTTGCAGCGTCTATCCTCGTGTGTCTATGGAACTCACCTGCCTGAACCTGTGTGATGTTCGTCCAAGCTGACCAACATCCTCTAGTTCTAGATAATTTATTATCCGTAGAAGTAAGGAGTCAGACAGGCGGTCCAAATAATCATAGTGGCCTTGGCACAAAGCCTTGGTGTACTGCAAAATTCGATGACCGAAAACCATACTGACTTCACCTGGGAAGAAGCCCATTATTTTACTTGACATCCATATTAAACATTCAATTTGTTCTCACATACAATATTTACAAGACAGAATATGTCAGTGATAAACACCTATTGAATTGTATAATTATTTTCTATGCAGGTGCCTTGATGAAGCGTACCTATCCACAAGCAACGGGCAGCAAGTATTCAAAATATTTAATGTATTTGAGCAAAACTGACAAAACACTTGTCTTCTTTTACTTTACTTTGTAAAATAGACAAGAACCTGTGAACATTACTGACATAAAGTCACTATGAGGCACCACCAATAGTTAACAGCTTTGTTTGAGGGCACTCAAAAGCAGTTTTGTGAGTGTTCCCTGTTTCATTTACCCCTACCAAACAGCTTTGAGAAGCCACAAAAACACACAATTTACAGATCACAGTAGTAGACCCTTTTCACCTTTTTCAAGATATTTTGGCGTATCATACCAGGGAAAGCAACTTTGAAAACAAATGTATTCTATTTAGGTGAGCTAGTTCAAGGATCAAGCATGATGGCTGGCAGCATGCATGATGTGTTTAGCTCTAAACATAGTCCTAAACATGAAGTCCTTACTCTGCAGCCAAGTGTCACCCAAGAAGTCCTGGTGAGGCTCCTTCAGTTCTCCAGGCTTGGAGTATCTGTCAACAAATCTGGGAGATATCTTCCACCATCTCCATATCACCTGGAAAAAGGCCAATGAAAGGAACACTGGTGTTATATATTTTAACAAAAAGTCGTGAAGAAACACCTTTATTTTTTCAATGCTTTTTTGTTTGTCCCTCAACATCATAGCACAGTTATTTACATATAATAAAGAAAAACGTTATTATGGAACAGTCTAGTGCAGTGCAGACATCCTATAAGTTACAGTATGAAATCATTTTGGAGCTGTTAAGTCCTAACTAGCAGCAAAACAGTAAAGCTACAGCTAACGCAACACTGATTTAGCTAGACTAACATTACGTGTAAGTTTAGCCCTCTGTACATTTTTTCCTGATAGTTTTAATTGTTCTTTTGGTGTACTTACTACGGTTATTTTATTCTGAGTGTTGTTGAACGTTATTTTCTGAAGTAAAAGAGCAACTACAAAACAAGTTAACTAACTCGCAGCAAATACAAATTCACATAAACGTATGTGGTTTTAGCAGGTTTAGCTAACGACCGTTAATTAACGTTAGGAAATTTAAGCTAGCAACGCCGAGAGAAACGTTAAACCGCCACCTGCTTATTAGACAGCAAAAACACCTGTAACAATAGTAGTCAAAGCTCAAAAACAACTGTGCTTACTTCTGAATTGGTGATAGCAAAATAATAAAAATTCTTATTGGGTGCAGGACCGTTTCCAGATATCTCAAACAACGGGTCCGGTAGAAGAGACGCCATGACAAAGTTTCTGTGTTGCCATGGCAACGGTGCTTTTTCAGCTAACCCTTTCAAACGCTTTAAACCCGGATCTACATTGGTTTTGTTTAACTGCGTTCAGGCGCCTTTTGCAAGATTTATACCTTTGAGAAGGATTTCTTTCAAAAACACAGAAAAAGGGAAAATCCTGCAAATTGCAAATAAAGTATGATAAAAATAATAAAAAATAAAAAGGTGACACGTAAACTACATTTATAATTATTATAAATATATATATATTCAAATAAATATTACAGAAAATAGAAAATATTACAATTATCACTTATTTTTATTACTTTCATTGCATTTCAGCACTTTTACATGTCATTTTCTGTTTTTGCTGTTTTCTTTTTTTTTCTCTTTTTGTGCCAATTTCTTTATTTTTTGCTAGTACATTTTTTTGTAATTTTCTTGCAACTTTTTAGAAATTTCTTACAAATTTTGGGTCATTTCTTGCTAAATTTCTCATTGCCTTCTTTCCATGTTTGTGAAAGAAATAAAGCCAATTTGCTCTGGTTCTGAAGTATTAAGAGAGGACAGTTGGAGATACAAGAAGCTAATGTCACATGAGAAGTGTGTTAGTATGTATTTTGCTTGTTTTAACCAAATGGTAATTACATAAAGAAGGCTCTATGTATCAACGGTGAATGGGGGAATGGTTCCAAATTATTATAATGGATATAACTTACACCTACAACATTGTCACAATCAGGGCTGTGATCACCTTTTCAACACTGGGAGTCCATTTCCCATGCACACCCTCTGTGACCCAACCCTGAAGGGAAACACCTTTTAGCTGTGAATTTTTAAAATATTTTTTTAATTCATAACCTTCACAAAGGTAGGATTAACTGCATAGCTGTTGCATTAGTCTCTATTGGTTTTAGTTGAGTGTACCTAATGAACTGCCAGTTTAATGTACTTAGTCATCTCTCCACTGGAGTAATTGAGAGATAGTTACACAGTCAAAATTGTAGTTAAAAATCTTTTAATTTATTTATACATATATTTATATATGTACACAGTTACTTACCTATTCTTGTAAAGACAAGAAACACATTGTCAAATTCATTGTTAGTCATTGGTGGCACAATTGAGAAACTAGTTCTCCAAAGTCCCAGGCTGAACCAGTAATGTAATAATCCCAAAATAATCTGTTTTTTCCCTTGCCTTAATTCAAAGCAAACTGAAGGGAGATCAATATTAACTCCTGACCCTGTTCTTCACTCCACAGGCTTTTAAATCAGAAGGCAAAGAAGACGACAGATATCAGGGCAGTGTAGTGAATACAACACAACTAACATTTTATAAATATTTTTGTTTCATAATGTACTTTTTGTTGTCCAAGCAGGGTGTGGTAAACCTGTCATTCCCTGTCAGGAGGACAAGTCATCCGCAACCATGTGAATAACCACTTCACTTTGTCTGAGGAAACCCAATTTGGGTCACACCTACAACCCTGAAGCACTCTTAACAGTCTTTCCTTTTGTCTTACTCATAAAATACAGTGAATATCTGAAAGCAGAAGAGGGTAATTAGAGTATATTTAACAAGTTTACCAATATTTATAGATTAAGTAGGTCAATGGGACATAGATACACTCATCTAAAAGCCTGCACTTTTCATCTCTTTCTTACATTTGTGCTCTAGTAGACGTGTCTGTCCATTTTGATGGGTGGCTAAAACATTCGCTGACCTCCTGTTCAAGGAGCTGCCCTTCGTCTCCACGCAAAATCAAACCCCTACTCTTTATTTTCATAATTCACATATATTGGCGATACTAATAAAAAGATGACTAACAGTTCAGGATCACTGCTGTGTCCTTTCCACCTGCTTGGGATGTTGCTCTGATTTAAAAAGATGTGGGTGTGGTTGCTTGGGGGTTATAGGCAACTTGTAAGTTAATAAAGGACATTTGCACATTAGTGCCCAAATAGTCGCAATTATGCTAAAGTAACAAAAAGAAATCCCTTTTAAGAATGAAATACCTGCATCATCATGGTTGCTTCAAACCACACATCATGGATTTGGATGGAAGCCTGTTAATAAACTTAAAGTCTATACCTTTACCTATGTAGATAGTTTGTAGTGGGAGTTTTTTCCCACAAGGTATGTGTATACTCACCTTTGTTAACTCACTCCTTGTTATACATAACATGTACTTAATTGTGATTACAAGTGATGATATGCACAGAGCTTACAGTCATAAACAAAAAATAAAAAGCATATAATGTATATAGTCCAAACAGTATATTTTCCCCCATAACAGTCCCTTAGTCTTCAATATAGTCCTTGGTACTCCATAGTGTTGTAAACTTCTTCATGAAAAAACAGAACGAAAAAGAGTCATTTAAAAAAAAATGTACTGCCACTAATTGCATGATGAAGGGGTGCGTTGAATATGTGCTGCATGCTGCCCTCCGGTGGCAAGGACTAGGAGTTGTGCTACAGGAAAGGGTTGGTTGAACCACCTGAAGGGAATGACCCGGCTGGGGCTCCAGCCTGAAACAAGACAGAGACAGTCAGAATTAAGAAACCAACAGAAAACAGTCTGAGATAATGAACCCTTCAAATCAAATGTGATCAATAACAATGGTTTCAGATAAACCACTTGGTATAATAATTTCTTTGAAGGGACAGTTTACCCCCCAAAATCAAAAATATATATTTTTCCTTCTAGCTGTGGTGCTATTTGTAAATCTAGATTGTTTTGGTGTGAGTTGCAGAGTGTTGGAGATATCGGCTGTAGAGATGTCTGCTTCTTTACAATATAATGGAACTAGATGTCTCTCGGCTTGTGGTGCTCGATGTGCCAAAAATAAATTTGAAAATCTCTGCAGCAATGTCTCCTGAAATTATGATCCGGCTACTCAAGATAATCCACAAACCTTATTCTTAGCAGTTTGATGTAGGAATTATTTTCTTCCTACCCACTAACTACACCCACCAACTGCATCGCTGTGCAGAAGAAAGCGTGCATCTGCTCATGGACAAGATGCTTGTGCTCGTTACATGTAAACATTAACGGGGTCCTCCTCAGCTGAGCTGTAATTTTACTCGATGAGCGAGGAGTAGATGCACCCATCCTTCTGCACGTTGATATGGTTGGCAGCCATAGTTCAGTAGAGAAAAGAGTCCCCAATTGAAACTGCTCACAACAAGGTCTTTTGATTATTCTTGAGTAACTAGGTCATGATTTTTGGTAAAACACGTTGCTGCTGAGTTTTTCATATGTGTGTTTTGGCGTTTTGAGCATGACAAGCTTACTGCCATCTAGTTTCATTTTACTGTAGAGAGGTAAGACATCTCTACAGCCCATATCTCCAATACTCTGCAACTCACATCAAAATAGACTGATAAATAGCACTATAGGTAAGAGGACAAATATGTATTATTAATTTGGGGGTTAACTGTCCTCACCTTCTTTAACTCACAAAACTGGGGAAAACAAAAGACAACGCATGCTCACCATGAATGGGTTACTGGACATGCCAGGGCCAGCCATGGGCTGCCCAAAGGGCGTCATGGAGGGCTTGTTCTGACCGTAGACTGGGAAAGCAGGGCCTGGCGGGATACAGGGATTTACAACAGGTTGAGTCCGCTCTCTCCAGCAGTTAAGCAATGTGTAATAATAATATTTCATTGCAACTGTTATATCAACAAGCCATAAAGAGCAGGCTGTAAAGAGTCAAAGATAAACAGAGTTTAACACTGAACTACATTATGAGTTAATTTTTAAAAGCTCTAAGGGACTTGGACTATAAAAAGGAGAAAAAAAAATCAACAAGAGAGCCAAGCCCAGCGTGTCAGATTGCATTCAGGCATGAACAGAGCCTTATGAGTGATGTCAGATTTGTTGATTGTGTTTCTGGTCCAGAATTTTGTACGGAGCAGAACCCCAAAGCTTTGTACCCTAAATGCAACCTTCTATCACTGTGCAATAGCTGCCACAGACAAGTCACACTTAAATTTGCTGCAGCAATACTTAAACATAATTACCAATGCAGATGATGATAAAGAAAAAACATAAAATGAATGCAGAGTAAAATGCTGCATGTGACCTGAATCCCTGACAGGTACTCCACAGGTGGACCAGGGTGAGAGGACAGAGGGATGTGGGAGGCCACTAACCATTAGACTGAGGGTGGTAGGCCCCAGGTTGAGAGTAAGGGATGGGAGCCTGGCCAGGGAATTGCTGCTGGAAGTTTCCGCTGAAACTGGTCGGGAGGCAGTAGGAAGACGCATTCCCAAAGCCGGCGGGCATGCTCATAGAGCCAGTGCCAAACGAGGCTACGAGACACACACAGCATGTGTGTACACGAATGCACACGCACACCCACAACACACACAAGGAGGAGAAAATTCTAGATACTTTGGCAAATCACAAAGCTACTTGGCAATGTAACTGGGTTACATCAAAGTAACGCAAACATCTAAGTAGAAAATGTGTCTTATTGAATACGCTACACTTTAAATGCACGCACACACACGCACACACCTGCAGCTGGAGCTCTCCCATTGGTCTGGAAAGGGTTGGTGGCCATCTCCGGGGCAACTGCTGCAGCAACGAAGGGATTTGTAGATGGGACAGCTAGATGAAATGTAGGAGGAAGATGCAAAATGAGTCTTTAAGCTATATGAGAAAGTTCACAGCGCTGGAAATGTATTTTCGTTCCGTATGAATCACTGTGGTAGTAATCACTATTAGCACCTCCAAAGCCAGGCTGCATGCTGGGTAACACAGGTGGATTTTGGGCTGGCGATGAACCAAGCACTGGTCCAAATAAGTTCCTGTGAAGAAATGCTTCGATTAAATGTTTCTGAATCCGTTAGGCTCATGCAGTACGTACACATGACAGGCACTGATTAATCTTTACAACCGATTAACTGATACCGTGAACATTTTGCTGGTTTTTCTTAAAAAAAGCTGTTTAGCTGTAAAAAAAAAAGAAAAGTCCATCCATCCCTCCAGGATTTTGCAGGCTTTTTTGAGATTATTGCAGCCTAAAATGTCTGATGAATGAATTAATTTATGGCAGCTTTTTCTAAAAAATCATGTTGCAATGGTTTTAGGTGTTTTTGAAATGAAATTTGGGGATTTTTGTCAGTTGACCACATGTTTCAGCCATTCTCCAGCTGTGTTTTGCAATAGAGCAATTACTGGCTTTGAGTTCCGATATAATGTTGCACACGGTGTAAAATAGTTTACCCTACCTTCTGTGCACAAGAGCAAAAAACTGCCTTACATGGGCTTTAGCAATAATTTTTGTCTGCAAATGTAAGACATTTGTGTCACACATGTCTTCATCATTACAACCAAAACTAAGGAAATAAGTTTGGTAATATTTTGCTGGGGAATGCTATGATTGGTGAAACTCATGGTAAGGTACTACAATACGTCAGATTTGTGGAAAAGTTGGCAGAAATTGCACGGTTGTGCAGAATTCACAGGGCTTGTTTGAACTTGAATTAACTGTTGCAATTGCAACACTGCAACATCCTGGAGGGGCTGTCTTATACACTACTGAGTGGAATATGTGGACTGGTATTGAAGACTTTGGTTTGGATTTAAGACTGTGCATTTTCCTAGTGTATAAGTAACAACAAACACTGCACAATGAATTAATCACATTTATGTAGAATTTTTCCAGACCATCCATATGTGCAGAGGCACCCTTTACAAGAAATTAACGGTTTCTGGTGAATATTTATTAGCAGTGCTATTACAATATTATTCTGTGTGTGTGTGTGTGTGTGTGTGTGTGTGTGTGTGTGTGTGTGTGTGTGTGTGTGTGTGTGTGTGTGTGTGTGTGTGTGTGTGTGTGTGTGTTTGTCTCTCTCTCTCTCACCCTGGCACATTGCTGCCTGAAGAGACGGAGGAGCTGAGTTCGTTGTCTAACTCAGCCAAAGCAGCATAGCGATCCTCTCTGTTGCTTCCCGTCTGGGACTGGGAGGGGACGGCACTCGACATTGATGGGATTGGCACACCTCCCCCTTTGGACAAATTTTGGGAGAAAAAATCATACTCAAAGATCAAGTGTTGCATGCATACGCATAATCAAATAATAAAGAGACAAAGAAATAAGTAAATGATTGAGGGAAAAGCATGGTATTTTGTAACAGGTTTAGGGCAAATTGTCCACTGGGTGTCTCCCTATGCAGCTTTTCTGAGATATCTTTGTCAAATTAATTTAAATTGAAAGGATGTTTTGTGTGTTTCCAACAACTTGGCATGTGTGATGTTCTCACTGCCCTGAGCATTAGTTTAAAAACCTTTAGAGTCTTATCTGAGAGACGGAGGGCTTGCTCAGTGGACACTGCAGGTAAGAAATGAATGAGATGAGGGTGAGTGCGTGGACAGGGTGGAGGAAAGGAGGGTGAGGAGGGGGGTACCTGATGAAAAGGACTTTGAGGGGGGTGACGTGCTCAGATGGGATGGAATTGCGGTGTTTCCAAATGCCTCAAAGTTGGCAAAGTTGGTATCTGAATTACCCTGAGGTGCTGCAGCCACACACAAGGAAAAATAAACATTTAACAGGAATGAATGTGGAAATAAAAACAATGGCAAGGCAATGCATGGGGTGATGGCAAACCAAAGCTGTATTGTGTGTCCAAGTGAAATGTTGGACCCTTTTGTTCCTTTCACAGAAAGCTGTCTTACCCGACTGGCTTGGAAAATGTGCAAAGTTGGCAAAGTTGGTAGAGCTGGAAGTTTGAGTGGGCGGCGCAGCGAAGATGTCTCCCCCCAGGTCAGAGAGCAAGTCAAACTTCTTCTCCTGAGCAGCGCTGTGAGCCTGGGAGCGACCTAGCCCTGGAGACTGGGCAGCAGCCAGAAAAAGCAAGTTAAAACTTTTCTCCAACCATATTCCAAAAGACATAACAGATGCATATCTAATGTGCAAACAGAGGCACGGTGCACATTTCTGTTACCTGGCGCAGTGGGGTCTTGTTAAGCTGAAGGGTCTTGAGAGGTTGGACTTCTGGGGTACTACCCGTGCTGCTGGCTGAGGAGCCGGACACAGAGGCCTGGACACTTGCTACTGCCCTGGCCTGGTCTGGAGGAACATACCTAGCCATCCAGGAGTGAACACCAACGCAAATGTAGATCAATTAATTTATTATTTTTTTTAAAGGTAGCAGCTATGCGAGTACAACAAACTGATAATTATGTATTTGATTGAGCTGACTGGAATGAAGGTAAGTATTTAAATTAAATGGGACCATCCTTCATGAGGCACTGTTTAAAGCTGTACTCTTTTCACTAACAATGCAGCAAAAAGAGGAAAATGACACATAGACATAGAAAGTCCTAGAGAATGATATATGCTATCAAACTAAAACTAAAACAGAGGCAGCACTTAACTCTCAGCACTCTTTTCCTTTGCATCATGGCAGACAGTAACAAGCCAGATTACTTTCAGGGCAGCATTAGGCTTCGGGTTAGCCAACAGAAAAACGTCATCCCTGGGGCACTCTTTTATTTAAAGCTCTATGCACCAAAGTAAAGAACATCGTTTTATTTAAAGGTACACTATGCCAACATTGACCGTTACTGTGAGCAAACAATATCAGCTACCAACGTGAAAGGTCACTTAGTATTTTGCTTCATTATATTTACAATCTTTTAGTGCTGTGTCCTTTATTTTCGTCACTTCCTCTTGGATGCATACTGCTTACGAACCAGATGGGATGGTTGCTACCTTTTTTTAAAGTGCTGACCTCACCTGAATACAGTGCCCACCCATGATTGTCCCAAACACAATAGAATAAGAAAAAAATAAAATACAAGCAGAGGGTAGAGTCTCTGCAGATTCATACATTGCCACATATTTCTAGTGAGTCATAATGATGATTGAGGCTACATCCATACTAATATGCAACGTTTATGCCTAACTTTCGCACTACTTCAGCATTTTACAACCCCTAAAACAGAGATAATGAAAATGCTGCTGACCATGTTTTAGTTTGAAAATTCCAGGGTTACATTTTTGTTTAGACAGGCAAAAATGGAGACTTTTGGAAATGATGATGCACACGCCCATGTTCGCTTCCTCATTGGTATTTCAAGTCAAAACAGGTCAAGCCAAATCATTAGAACTTAGCCTTTATACATTTTGTAGTTTCATCCTTCTGTGTGGGTACTTCTTCCTATTGCCATGGCTTTGATGATGAAAACGCTCTGGTAATGCTCTTATATGTGGACAGGGTACATGCATGATCAAGTGCAGTAATGGAATTTAAAATTTCCTTAAGTACTGTACTTAGGTAAAAAACTGAGGTATTTGTACTTTACTTGTGTTTTTTCTTTTCTTATCACTTAATACTTTCACTCTACCACATTTCAGAGAGAAATATTGGAGTTTTTACTTCACTACATTTATCTGAATGCTTTAGTTACTTTGCAGATAAAGATTTTTGCATAAAAAACATGAGTTTATAAAATATGATGTTTTGGTATAAATTAAATTACCAAACAGTTTGTACAAATAAAGCTACAATGCTTAGTTGATTTATCAGTTGATTGACTGAAATTAATTGCCAACTATTTTGATAAACATTTAAGTCTTCTTCGATTTTTTAAATATTGATTTAGAGTATTGTGGGTGTTTTTTTCTTTTTAAATAAATTTGAGTTTTGTGGGAGTTTTCCCCTTTTCTTAATAATTGAGTTTTTTTTTTTTTGTTTTGTTTTGTTTTTTCTTGTTTTTGCTGTGTTGCTTTTAAATTGTTTTTAGATCATTTTAAGTGGTTAGATTATCTGCACTGGGTACTTTTACTTTTAATACTTTAAGTACTTTTTTTCCTGAAAATACTTACTTCTACTTGGGTAAAATTTTCAATGCAGGGATTTTACTTGTAATAGAGTATTTTTACAGTGTGATACTTTGACTTCAGTAAATGATCTGAGTATGCGTTTACAGGCGTTGATATGGACAGACATTAATTCTGAATCAGTGCTTAAACACTTGTGCATAAGGAGAAAGGAGCTTTAAAATGAAAACATAGTGTGGATGTAGCCTCAGAGGGATTACTGTTTTATGAGTCTATAAATTGTTCTTTGGGAAAATCCTGCATGGTATACTTCTAACCCAGTTATACAATGTGCATTGAAGGGTAAAGAACTAAAATAGCTTAGCCATGAATGTTGGTTTGTGTTCTTTTAACAACAGCTTTTACTCTTGCCAAAACAATCAAACAATATCAAAAGTTAATGTTACCATCTTTTCTTTTCGTATTTTTCCTGAAGGAACTCTTTTACTTTCTGTGGTTCTCGGAAATCTGGAACAACTAATGTCCTGTCGTCATAGAGGCCCAACCAGATGTGTTTACAGACCTACAGGGGGGGCAGAGGAATGAGGAGAGTGGGAGGTAAGGAGGGGATTGGGGTGGGGGTGGTGGTTAAGCCAGGAGAGAGGTGAGAGAGAGTAAAGGGAAGGGGGAGGGGATGACGAGAAATGGGAGAAAAATGGGGGAGAAAGGAATGCCAGTAAAGTTGACTAAGCAGGGTTCAGAAAAATGCCAAGATGCTTCTGAATCATACAGAATGACAATAAAAATTCAATTCAACAAAGTGAAATATGGTGCAGTCCATTGCTGTATATTGTACACGTTACCTCATTGCTGTGTTTCTGTAGGAACTCAATTTCCTGATGTGTAAATGTGGTCATAGAGATGGACTTCACTCTGTGTGGGGGGTTCAGTCCTCGCCTGCGGGTGGAGGAGGTATGTTGGCATAAGAACAAGAGAAGCAGGGTGCAACCCAATATTGTTCATGTGACACGAGATGAGCAAACAAAAACAACAGATACATTTGATGTATTTTCTTTACACATGAGTACTTTGGACGTTTGGGACATGTAAACTAAGTGCATGTATAAAACACAAATACACTTAATTTCCTTGTTTTTAAACATAAAATCCCAGTGAAAGTAATCACAATTTTTTCATGAATCCACAGAAAAAAATAATTGAGTATTAACATACATGCAAAAAAACATGCTGTGTTCTAAAAAAAAAAGCTAATTGAATAAGTATTTGCAGTTTGTGACAATAAAATTCACACCATAACAGCAGCCAGCTGCTTTAAGACGTCACACAGTGAACCAAATTGAAAACGCCTGTGTGTAATCAAGGTGTGACAAGTGACATTAGGTTAAAGACACATTAATTAGCTGGAAGGTGCAGGAATTAGTTGGTCAGGTTTCTGGCCAAAAGCTAAATCATGAAGACAAATGACCTTAATAAACAAACCTGTGCCACTGTTACCGAATCATTGCATGCTTATATGGCAAAAAAATCATGTTTGTGTTAATGGGGTCTTTGTGCACAGATTCTCAACACTGATAAGTAAAAAAACAAAACAACAAACACTTGAGAGTACAGTTGGATCAACTATAAAGTCATTTTTTGATGGCTGTAAATTTGATTAGAGGAGGCGGTTCTCAACATATGAGGGTTTGTGCAAAGCAAAACCAGCATGAAAAGGCAACAAGAGGCCTAAGACAACTCCGGATGAGCTTTTATTGCAAAAATGGGAAGCACGGTGTAGTCAACAAGTGTTGCTTCACCGGTTGTGGCTTTAGGGCAGGTTGGCAAATATAAAGCCGCTGCTGACAAATTAAAAAAACACACACGATATCTCTGGGCTAGTGTTTGACATAAGGGACTTAACGTTTATGGTCTGATGAGACCAAAACACATCCAAGCATCACCACTATGAATCTCGTGATGGCAGAATGATGCTCTGGGGAAGCTTCTGCAGGTCATGGAAGGCTTGTGGGGTTTGAGGATAATATGATGTCACACATTCAAGACAAATCCTGGAGAAAAACAATGTGATCTACAACAAGTATGACTGGAAATAAGGGCTGGGCGATATGGCCCTAAAATAATATCTCGATATTTCAGGGTATTTTTGACAATATGAAAAAAAAACATTGAAAAATATTCTACTATTCATTTCAATAACTAAATTATTGTGATTATTAGTGTGATTATTTGATTATTTATTAGTGTTTTATATGACAACATAAATCTTAGTTTGCCTACAAATATTAAGTAAAAACTAAACAAATTATCTCTACTTTCTTCCATCTGTGAACAACAGCAGAAACTCAGATACTGTATAAAACATAATATATATGTTCTACAGTAGCCCAGAGTAGAAAAACAAAATACTTGCTCTTGATAGGGCCATTCATGGCGGCCACCGTAGTTCTCCTACATACTCGGTACACGGGAGAAGTTTTAGTTCGTACTGCTTGATGCCACTAAATCCTGCACAGTAGACCTTTAAGACTATTATATGACTTTTTTTTACAAATTTGAATTTAAACAATTTAAGACTTATTTAAAGGGGAACACCACTTAAATTAGGAATTCCATTACAAATTTACACGGAAAATTTAAGCAATATTTGTGGGCATGAGTTACTCTCTCTCTCTCAAAGCCAGAAATCAGAGAAGTCAGTCTCCAACTTGTGATGTTGACTCATCAAATGTAAAGCTTCTCCATAGACAATCAACGGGAACCTAATTTTGTGGACCCCACAGTTTCCTTTTTTAAATACTTCAATAAGTTGAAGTCGTGAAACCCAAAATATAACCATATACTCCGAACATTCCTCTGGATGCTCTCAGCGTCATCTGTAAAATCTTTTCCAATGTATTGTCTATGGAGCGGCTCCAGACTATAAAGTCTATGACATCACAAATTTGAGTTTTAGCTTTTTATTTTTTGGATGTGGGAGAATGTTGTTCATGTTTACTAATATTTTAGACTGTCTTTTACCATAGGAATAACGTGTATGAATATTAATCAGATTCACATTCATACTTTATTGTCTTCTATGTGGGACAGTTTTCACTGTCTGTACAAATAAACACTCAGGACAGGTAATACACAGAGTGTACAAAGACAAAAACATCACAGGGAACATAAAACAAGTCTGGCTCAAAAGTCTCCCCAAAGCAGAATTTCTTGCACAGTGGTTGTCTGTGTCTGTGGCACGAGGGGAGGAGGACGGGCGTAGTTCCCTTTTAAAGACCTGCAGACACACTAAATACTGTCCATGCATTCAACAGTTTAAGTTATTTCCCCAGTGTCACTTTTCCCAACAGATGTAATACTCTGTGCAGTATAATAATTAGGGATGTCCTGATTGGATCAGAAGGATCAGTATTGGGCCCAGTTAACCCTTTTTTGACTGATTGGAATCAGTTATTTTGAGCATGTGTCACTCTTGATCCTTTGTTTATGTCCAACGTCACACGATTTGGTTTTATTGTAACGTTGCTACTTCAATAAGTAGAAACTCTTCAACTTAAGCTAGTGTACAACTTTAAATGGAATTGAATTTTTTGTTGTTCATTGTTAGTGAACTTCTTTTACTATAATGCTGAAATAAACAGAATCGTGAATGATTTTTATTTGCTCTGACTGGAAATGTTAATGTTGAGCTATTATACTACTTTGAAGCAGAAATGTGATTGTATTACCCATTTATAGAGCTCTGTATTTTTATTAAAATGCAACAGAAAGTGGATTTGATGGCAATTTCTGGAGACATATTTTAGTTTGTTTACTTTATTTTGTTGAAAAGAACAAATGCTATACTAAGTGAAATTGTGAGCAATATCTAAAGATGTATTTTATTTTGTTTACTGTGTTACCTTATCAAAAACCCATAAGGGACTATAAGGATGAAGACATTTTTTCTTGTAATGCATTGCAAAGCTATTAAAACTAAAGTGCTATAGTGTGCATTGTGCAGCTGTATCGTCCAGGTAAATACAAGTATCCGATCAGGAGATACCCAATATCAAATGACTAGGATCGTGATCAAAGGCAAGAAACATTATCGGGAGATTGGTACTGAATGCTATGCATGCATTCAAAAGTAAAATATTGTTATTTCTCCAAGTTCACTTTTCCTAATAGATGTGTTACTTCATAAAGTATGATAACAGATCTGGCAAGTGGGCACAGAGTCATACAAATATAAATACCACACAACACACCACTAATTTTATCAGTGTCAGTTTAGCTAAAATGTTGATTGGGTCATATTATGTCATATTACAGAATACAACACACAAACAACTGGCTTTCAATTTAAAGGCAAACACTCCACATACAGCCGCACTGCAACACCCTCCCTGACAAGAAAAACATTTAACAATCAGAAAGTTAGGCAAACATGTTTGCCTCTATAGCAACTAAATGGGAGTGGATAGTTTAGATATTGCATAATTAAGTTACATTGCCTAAATCCTGGTTATGATTTCATAACATTTAGACTTTCCATGGAAAAAGATATTTCATCAGACAGCAGCTAATGACGACCCACTGCCCCACTTCTTCTTTCAATTACTTCCCAAGCTGGGAGAGCCACCCTGCTCTGGCTTATCTGGAGGTGTGTGCGTGTGCGTGTGTGTGTGTGTGTGTGTGTGTGTGTGTGTGTGTGTGTGCATGCCTGTCAGAGGTCCAGCTAAAGTTCAACCAGAGGAGGCTCCTGTGTGACGTGTTTTAAAACAAGGTGGTCAAATATTTGACTGTTAGGTATATGTGAACCATTAGGCGTGTTAACCTTCACAACATTAAGTCACAGAGACCACCACACACACACTAGAGTGAAGTCAGGTAATGTGAGACATCAGGTAAAATGGGAAAAATTAAGTTTTACATCTTGAGCTTTTTAGATATTAGCAGCCAGCCACCAAACATGTTCTAGAATTATTGGTACATGTGTTTTACACGAAACAAACAATTTTATTGGTCTGATATAACTAGTATGGAAAGAGCAAAAAGTCAAAAATCTCACAGTCTCAGAACTTGGAGGAAAGCCATGTGGCATATTGATTATCTCATTTTGGTAAAAGGAGTAGGGCATAACAACAAAAATGACTGTAGTGTGTTGTGTATTAACTGCTTGACTTATGATCAACGTATTTTCTGTGTATTGCCTGAGTGTGTACTTAAAGCATTCAGGTAAAATAGGACAAAAAAATTATGCTAAATTTGGACATTTTTCTACATAGAAAAGAGCATGTGTTTAGGCTACCAGGTGCCATGAAATTATGAGTGATGCTAGCCATAACTGTTACACACACATGCATGTCCATTGTAGGCTATAAGGTACCAAGGATATAGGCAGCAAAAGAATAAGTATGGAAAAAAAATTAGACAATCTTTTTTAAGAAATAGCCACAGGTTACACTCTGATTTAATGACTCATTGGCTGAAGTATAAATGGATTTCACTATGTTAAAAAAAACCCCAAAAACCTACGATTTTCCCATTTTACCTTACCATCTGTGCCATTTCAATTGAACATTTCATTGGAATGAGGTTGGGGTTCTCAATGTGTTTTAAAGTCCAAAGTTTATAAATCATTTTACTTAACGTATTTTCATAAAAATATAGCAGAGAACCATAAGTTATACGTGTAACACTTAAGGTTGACTTTTTACACTCCCACATATAACATAATGTGTGAAAATGTGGGGAAATACATATAAAACAAAATTTAAAAAAAAATCCAATACTGATCATCCTTGGAAAAAAAAGAGCCATAAGAGTTGCAAACAAAATCACTTACATAGTACCAAAAAACCCACTCGTTATCATATTACAGGCACTCAAATTTGAAGATCTGAACGATTTCAACACTGTTTAAGTCATGAACAGAGCCAAATATCAACTGCTACCTAATAGTATCCAAAAGCTGTTTCAAATGAAATTAAGTTGACTTGATTTGAGAGGAATTTGTATGTTCAAGATACAGTTAGTGATGACTAACGCAAAATATAACGTCAGGTTGATTATCCGTCGACTCTCTGATGAAAACGGTTACGTTTGTTTTTTTGAGCCAAATAATTTGTTTTTTGTACTATGACTTAACAAATACTCACTTTCTCCCACTCCTTTTGACAAGACATACCTAAGTTGTTCACTGAATATGTTCGAAGGGCATTCTGGTATTGTTTTTCTTCCTTCGACTATATTTTATTCTCCTTTTTTATTTGGCATGGACGAAAAAAATCTCTAAACGAACTAACTTTTCGGGTGGTTTTCTCGGTAATCTACTGGAAAGTGTCCCAACTTACCTGACTTCACCCTACATGTATCCCCGCTTGTTATCACGCAGAAGTAAAGCTGTAAACAAACCAAACTGCTATTAGCACGCGGCCCAACCCAACGGCCAACGGCAGAACCGACGTTACCTGTCCTGACTTTAACGCTAGCTAACGAGCTAACGGTACCGCCGCTGTGGACCGGACAACCTTATGACCGACAGCGGTGCTTTGTCCTCGCCTGGTGGACGCTTTAGACAACAAAAATGACAATTTGACACAAAAGGAGACTCACAAGATGCCGGAGCAGGTGGTACAGACGAAGGAGCCCACTGTCATGTTGACATAGGTCGGGCCGCGCTGGTCGCAGTCGAAGCATTTCCTATTCGCGGGCAGGCTAGTCATTTCCCGGAGCATCTTCAGATGAGTCTCCTCTTGCTTTCGCTTCGCGCTCGTCGCCATGGCCGAAAACAGCAGGCTGGTATCACCGGGGAGGAAGTTTGGACAGGGGACCCGGGACAGGACGGGTGTCTTCAGGGTAGACTTGTCGCGTGCGACGGTGGCAGCCGGGGAGACACCTTTCTATGGTCTAGCGGAGACTGGGCGACTGACAAACTGCTTCTTCTACCCGGAGAAAGTGCGAGACAGAGCGGCCTCACAACCACATGCGCCATCTGTTGGCTTGGAAGGATGCCTTTTGTTTTCATTAAAAGTAACACAATCATTCAGTAATATTTCAGGAAAAAAATGGTGCTATGAAAACACTACTCTTGTACTGTTTGCAGTGACCCAATCACACTTTTTTATAAGACCAACACACAAATAAATAACTTTTTTTTTATTTAAAAAAAAAGGCCAACAGCATTACATATTAAATTAAAATACAAAACATACTGTATTTACAAGTATTTCTTTTTTAAAAAAAACAAAAAACAAAAACTTTTCTTTATATGGATTTCACTATCTCTTTTAGACATGACACCACTTTAGTTTAAAATTCTAGTCTTTGGTCCCTGTCTTGGCACCCTTCACACAACAGGTGCTCATTGAATATCTAGTGATGAGACATCCCCTGTCTCCAGCTTTGGCGTGGGGGAAGGCCTCCCTGACACTGATCACACTGTTCTCTTTCATAGCAGTCCATCGCCTGCTCTGCTCTTCTTGGTAGCTTTGCAGGAAACTGCTGGAAAAACTGCTCAGTGAACTGCATTGTTGCGGTCACTGCTGTTCAGACAAGATCAGATTATTGTATTGTCAGTGGGAGTAGCGCTCCCATGCAGAGACAAAAGACTTGAAGTCAGTGTCTTGTGAGAAGCCTGTTTTGGCTTCTTCTAAATTCGGCAGTGACTAGAAGGCACTTGGAAAAATGCAGTCTTCTTCCAATGCAAAGTCATGATCTAATATGCAAAGCTGCTGCCTCTGAAACTATTGAGGATTTTTAGTTTGTAGTGTTACAGAAGGAAAATCAAAATACACAGAATAAAATTTACTCACTGACATTGATTTTGAAGACGCTACACTTTCTCATTGGAACAGGCATGACGAGCTTGAAATTCAAGATTGGGATCACAGATTCATCTTCTAATTATTTTTTCATAATTATTTGAGGTATCTGGACAGGCAGGTGGTGTTGAAAGAGTTGAAAACAACTTCCAACTTGGATGGTGGAGGCAGACGGCGGGAGGCAGCAGCAGCGTTATTTTGACTTTGGCTTCTTCTTGTTGCTGCTTAAAGAGTCTGCAGCTTCCACAGACTGCAGGAAGAAAGAGAGAAGTGTTCAGACAAATCACATCACATTTCATAACTGACTGCTTGACTGAAGCAAAGATCACGATTAATCCAAACATTTCAAAGGTAGTTTTAAATATTCTTTAAAGGAATACTTGGAGCCCCAAATTAGTGTTTTTGTATATCAATTACTCACTTACTTACATTTTGTGATTACATTTCTTTTTCTGTCATGCCTCCAGTGAACAAAGAATACAAAGATGGAGAAAATTCCTGAATAAAAGTAAAAGGGGTTCACATTTAACAACAGCAAAACATCTGTTAACAAACTTTCACACAACTCATGCAGTCCTCTTTAAGTCTTACTCATCAGGTCGTACACTCGATACTTCAAAAACACACAGCACTTTCCGAAAAAGAGCTGAACTATAAGTAAAACTTATCTGTGCTCTTTTCAAAGCCAGACTTCACTGACAACAGTCATTTTACATAGCTAAAAAGGAAGTTGGCCTACCACTAACCCAGAAAGTTTATTTTTGTTATTGTGTGACCTTGATGTTTTAAAGGGTTACTCCGGATTCACCAAAATCACGACTGATCGAGGCAGCAGTAGACCTGCAGTGTTCAGCGAGGTAAAATTACTGCTTTTGTTAATGGAATCTGGCTTTGAAGAGAACATAGATACGTTTCAGTTTTCGTTCAGTTTGAAAAATGGTACAGTTTTAGCAAAAATGCATGTGTTTGGGAAGTATTGAGCATATGACTGAATAAGTGAGACTTTGATTATTTCATGTGAGTTGTGTGAGAGGTTGTATTTTCTCCCTTACCGAATATTTTGGTCACCAGAGTCGAGAGAAAAAGTTTTCTTCGGGAATGCATCGTACCACAGAATGAGTAACTGATATACAAACAGTGATTTGGGGGTGACGTTTTCCTTTGAGTTGATTTTATCATAGCTTTCTTCAAATGAATGAACTGCTGAGTCATGTTTAAAAATGACCTAAATGAGGAATGATATTTTTCTGTAGATAACTGTCACGTTATGCTAACCTGCTTTCTCTTTCTGGTGACTCTAAAGAAGTCCTCCATACGAGTCTGCCTGCAATGTCCTGCTGCCCTCTCCTTTTCCCTCTCCTCCCTCCGACCTTCCCGCATCTGCCGGAACTTCTCCATTCGGCGACGGATTCTGTCCTCCCTAAAAACATATTACCATGTATACATTCATACCTGTCTTTAACAGAGACAGGGAGCATGTGAATAAAAGCTGGGCTGAGGCAAAAAAGCACATACTTAACATATTTGACGTGACAGAGGAACCGAACCAGGGCTTCTTCGTCTGGCTCCTTCCAGGTGAGTTCAGGATCTGATGTCTGTGGTGCATTCAAGAATATCGTCCGTGCTTCTTTGTACTTCCAGAATTGCGGCACAGGGTGCGTCTGAAGGGCAGCAGATACCACTGTCTTATCAGATCTTACAAGCAATGTGCTTCATGCAAAACATAGACCACTGGTTGTACATCTAGTACCACTCTGTTGACGTGCAGAACCACATTTTCAATCGTGCGGTGCTGCTGGATCAACGTCAGAGCTCTCTTAGGACCCAAACCGGCTATCTTGTCGCAGTAGTCGCAGCCCAGCAAAATACACAGGTCAACAAACTGGTGGAAGAAAATTGCAAAAGAAGGAAAGTTTGAGGACTTATTTATAGTATTTTTTGAAAGATGCACTACAATTTATAATATTCTACATTTTCACAGACTTCTTTTTAGTTTCAGTCTCACCTCTTTGTGACTAATTTGGAGTTTCTCCAACAGCTTTGGCAAAGAATATTCAGTGACTTCACTGTAAAGAGGAAGCCAAAGAGATTAGATCATTAGATTAGTTTCAAAACCTTCCAGTTTCTCATACAGTTAACGTCATGGATTGGATTTTTGAAGAAAAAAAGTGACATGAAAGAATTACTGTTGGTGGTGTGGATGCATGAACATGATTTGAGATCAGGTCATTGGAGATCAGCCAGCCAGTAGCTTGTCAGACAGAAATTAGCAGCAGCAGACAGATTTCAAGCAACAGCACAACACGAAATAAAGATGAAACAATCGAAAACATCTTTAGTGTATTTCCAGTGTTTGACCTCACTACATGGTACGAAAGGAAACATAGAGGCTCCCTTGTAAAGGAATTTCCTCATACAATGGACTGCATGCAGCTCATTTTTGTCTCAATGAAATATAAAGCATCTTGTTAAAGGGACAGTTCACCCCAACATCAAAAACACCTACATAAAAAAACATGTTTTTCAAACTGAATTTTTTGGCACTTGAGCACTACAGACCAAGTGAAGTGGCATCTAGTTCTTTTACACTGGAGAGAAGGCAGATATCTCTACAGCCGATATCTCCAACACTCTGCAACTCACCCCAAAACAATCTGGAGTGATAAATAGCTCTACACGTAAGAGGAAAATGTGTATTTTTTGATGATTTGGGTGTGAGCTGTCTCTTTAAACCCACCTTAAAAAAAAGATATAATAAATGCACTGCTTTTCTCTAAAGTCTTAGACATCAGAGGTTCTGAAGAGTACTTAAATGCACCGGCCCCAGAAAACTATAGAAGAAGAAAATGCATCAAAAATGCATCCAAGCATAAAAACCATGCCGGGCAAATGCATTGAACAAAGTAAATATCTAATGGTATACTATGGAGCATGAATATTAATTAAAACAAATGGATTAAAACATAAGAAAACTCCAGTACAACCCTTTCAGCAAAACATAGATTGCACACTTGTCACCTGTCCCTCTTGGCGTTCAGCTGGCGAATGAGAGTAGTGGCTCCAAACGGCAGAGTGTCCATGTCCTCTGATGCCACAGCGTCCGCAGTGCCTGCTTTCACCAGCTGGGCGCACAGAGCCTCAGCATCTCCTGTAGCCTGGAGCCCCAGAAAGAGAGGGAAATATATATGAATGAAGTGAATGTTCAATAATATGAATAGAAAACAAAGAAACACTCAAAGTCTCCAAATAAAATGTATGATCAAAGTTGAGATGGAGGTCAGACCATTATGTATGTGCATATGTATGTATGTATGTATGTATGTGTGCATATGTGATATGTGTATATACTTTCTTATTTATTTATTTTCTCCCTTTTCTCCCTCAATTAGTTGTGACTGAATTATGTTTATATGCATTGACTTGTACATAGCACACCATTATTTTTATCTGTTTGTTTCCCCGAATATATAGGTATATGCATCATTTACTCCATGTACAGTTTATCTATTTTCACTTATTTTGATTTATTCAAAGTCAATATTTGAATGAATTCCAATGTATATAATGTATATGTGGCTGCATAACTGAATGGATGAGCTATGTAAATCTAATTTCATATAAAATGTTATGGCACTTTCATATAAATTGTTACCTGCAAATTGAATAAAAAAAAAAACAGAAAACACAATATAAACTTGGTTACATAATGTTTAGCAGGTCATACCTGGATGACGGGTACACCAAGAAGCTTCAGGAGCTGGACACAATCTTGGGTCTGGAGGGATGCTACATGGAGAACAAATGAGTCAAGATTCACATGAGAAGATTTAATATTCAAATAATATTCTCAGTGTATATTTCTCTAAAAATGACGAATTCTATAACTTCAAAACCTGTCCTTGTGGTTATCAGTCTGTGCAGACGTACCTGTGCCTGTGCGGTTGGTGGACCTCCAACCTGCTGCCTCAGCTCGCTTCTCCAGCTGCAGGAAAAACAGGAGCTTGAGGTGGGAGTCACCTGTATCACACTACAGGTGTTACCTGTGTCTATTGTATCACACTACCGCGGTTATGAGCACAGTGGGGAAGCATTCAGATTAGTTTCTCTCTGACCTGTGATTGTCATACACACACCAGCAGGATGTCTTCAGTGTCAAGTTGAATCAAAAGATATACAAGTGTCACTTACAACAGCTGTTTTTTCACCTGGAGGCTTCCCGTCAAACACAAAGACAGGCTTTATGTCATGCTCCAAGAGGGTGAGCGTGCGGAAGAAGAGACCTGTCAGGGGGCTACGGAGAAGATATACAAGACATTTAACACAAACACACCAGCCACAGGGTAGAAAACCCCATGAATTGTCAAACAAAATCTTTTAATTGCTGCTGAGACTGTGGCAGAGGGGCTCATGCAAATGAGATGTTAAAGATATTAGAAACACTATAATTCAGTCCAATACATCACACACTATGAACACCCTCAAAAAGCACACATTAAGTCACACATTAACAACTTTAGGCAAAGTTATTGCAGGGCTATTACACCAGCCTGCCTTGCATCTTTCAGGTGTTAGTAAATTTCTGGGCATTCAATGAACTGGGATGGAAATGGGGAATTAATATATGTCATTTATTAGTAGAAAAAAATGGAAGTACATGTGAAAAACTGTTGTTCCACTTCGGCAAGACAGAATGGCTTATTAAGGTCATTAAGGAGCTCACCTTAGGGTAGGCGTCGCTGCACGGAACTGGTTCACAACAATAGACGTATCCAGTGCGATGACTTTTCCTGTGGGGTGTAACACAGCACCAGCATCATCAGTATCATATACTACAATTTCCATGCGCTGGAAAATAATTGGCTTTTCTTTCATATCCACTTTTTCCCTAAGGTCAAATTTTACTGATTATATGTATTCAAATACAGTACTTAAAGTTGCTCCTATAAAGTACTGGTTAGGCCTGTGCGATATGCAAAAAAAAAAAAAAAAAAAATATATATATATATATATATATGTGTGTGTGTGTGTGTGTGTGTGTACGATTGGAGTCTATACCAAACAAGCACATTCACTTACATCTGGAATATGATTTGTAGGGCGAGGCATCTCTGTAGCACCACAATCTTTTATTTATAATGAATGACATGTTATGACTCATTATATCTTCGTCACAAAATTTCAGCTGCCGCCATTTAGATATTGCACTTGGCCATGTTGCAATTTCAATAATATTTCAATTAACTGTGCAGCCCTAGCACTGTTACTTCTTTGTTACACATTCATTCCACTATATTTTAGAGGGAAATATTCATGTGTAAGTGTCTGTCCATGACATGAATAATATGCAAATAATGCCACTGTGCTTGATTTACATAGCAGCAGTTTGATAGTCAGTGGAGATTACCTGTACTGAAGGTATTGAAAAGAGCTTGAATTACCATCAAATGTTTTATAAGCAGTATTAGTTAGACCAGTTAACATACGCTGTAATCAAATACTCTTAACAGGTTATTGTGAAAAAACAATCAGCAAGTACTTTTGTTTAGTGTCAGTACTTATGCAGTGGTGGTATTCATATCCATTACTTGAATAAAAATAGTAATATAACAAGGTGAGGAACTAAGCAAACACTTAAAACAAATTGGTCCCTTCTTAAACAAAATGCAAGGCTTTGCCTTCTAAAACTGGCACAGGGATTTGGGTTTCAAAGGGTATTTAAAATAAACATAAAACCATTGAGATTTGTATGTCCCTTCCCTGAGGAAGAATAAAAAACACAAGTCCCTCACCAGCCCCCCCCCCATATGACTATACGCAGTCATATCAAAGCCTTAATCATGAATAAATATTAACGTTAATATTTATTCATGATTTTAATATGTAGACTGTCATGTTTCAGTAAATTAACGTAAGTGTTACTTTTTAGTTTATTTGTCTTTAAGTGTTAGTAACAGTTGTAACGTTAACATTACAGCGAGCTAAGCTACCTAGTCGTCAGGTGACTGTATGCTAACGTTAGCTTTTAGCAATCGCCATTTGTTATGAAAAATATTAAAAATTTAAATGCTAGAAGAAATACACAGATGCAAGATGAGGTATGTTACCCGAGTAGTCACTGATATCCTTGAGGGAAATGGCACCTGGAGCACCGAGGCGGATCAAATCCGCCAGTTTGGTGATCCCCATTGTGTTTTAAAGCACCACCGCTCCTCTGTTTACTTCCGGTCAAAGACCATAAAAAAATGTTAAGGTCGAGTTTGATCCAAATTAGCGTTGACAGCCGTCTGTAGAGGATCTTTAGAAGTACAGGAGGACATGAGTTTTACCTAAATGACATCTCTCTAAAACGATGCCCAGTTAAAATTCCTGAAACTTCTTCCTGGTGTTGCATACCTGCTAATGGAGCAGTAGAGGTCAGCATTGCACAGAAACAGCCTCAAAGAAATCAACATCCATCATTTATTACAGCAAAAATATTAACAAACAATGAATGTATTCATATATTACAAAGAAATTAAAACATTTAACTTAAATCTCCAGCTTTAAGTAATAAGTTCAGTGCTTAACAGAAAAAAAATGTTACTGCAACGTTTGTTGATGCTTTGTATTATATGTAATAAATACACCTCCATGAGATACATTTCATTCTTTAAAAATAATGACATCAATATTTTATATACATAGCCATCTATTACACATGACCATACAGACAGTAGCTCTAAGTTTTTTATCACACAGCATGAAGAATAAAACCACGTAGTCCATGCTTTTAGTCTTGTGTGGAAAAACATGAGAGGTCAAATTCTCTGGAAAAACAAGCTTCAACTGTAGAAACAGCATGGGAGAACATTATCACTGCACAGATAATACCCTTGGTACCCTACCCTTGTTATTGTTGACACTTCATCCAGCTCATAACATAATCTATTGGCATGTGTCTGCCAAAGATAAAAAAAAAAACAACTTTAAGTACAAACTACAACATTTACAACAATATTCTATTCAAGCAGTGTATACAAATGTTTTGGGTAATGCTCAAACAGAAACAAAGGGCATTCAGGGTAAATGTTATGGCATCTCTAGATTTAGTAATCTCACATTGACACTTTAAGAATGGTAGTTTTTGACAAAACTGATGAACCTCACTGTCAAACAGACACATCAGTTTTGAGGCTTGGTCCTGTAACTGAATCTCCAGCTCTGGGCTTTGTTCCCAAAACATGTATCGCATATTAATTAAGTAAATCCTTGTTTCCTCTCAAATCATTCACCCTCTAATGCTAAAAAGTCACAATAGTTGTTTTTTTCACAGTAGTTGTTTTTTTTACTCTCACAGGGATGAATAATGTTAAGCATTAGTGTAAAATCTGTTGTTTGGGTGCAAAGGATCTATCAAGCCTTAAAGGTGCAATCAGAAATATTTTCCAAAGTAATATATCAGAAAAGGTTGGCAATTTTTGCTGATTGATGCTGGTTTATATATTCCATTTTATTTGTATCGTGTTCAGTTTCTTCTAAACATAACTGTGCATCAGTGCAGTATTTGAGAGGTGGAGAAAGCCTAAAACTTCTTCCCAACATACGAGCAAGCAAGCACACTCTGCCAGATGCAGCCCAAAAAGTTGTCCAAATATACTGTAAGCGACAATAACATTTAGAGAGCATATTGAGACCCGATGGAGCTGAAGAAACAGCCTGCTGTTGCTCTGAAAGTAGGTTGAGGGTGTGTGTAGCTTTGCAAAACTTTAGCCAGGATGACATTTTTTTTCAAGTAAGCGACTCGTCGTTTAGCCAGTTCACCGGTGCACGGAGCACTTTTATCTGAAACAATCTGATGTTCGCTCTATCACATTGCGTCGGGAAGAGGTGAGTATCAGAAGTATCGGAACAGAAACTTTGTTTGCCACAAATCTTATTTTCTGCGATGATCCAAAATCCAGTGAAAAATCCCATAGGCTTTACGTTGATGGAAACATAGGGACACTAACTTCTGGGTCGGCCTACAAACAAAATGTTATTTCTGCAGCACTCTATTCAGAGTTGACATTATGTTTGTTGCACAGCAGCCAAGGTTGTAGCTCGTTTTAACCAAATGAGGTAAGTACCGTTTGTTGTTACTGCAAAATAGCAAACCTCGGCTCACCACTTCAAAGCAGTCGCTAACATTTTGCAAACATTGTCACTGTGCTTTGTCTTGCTAGTTGTTTGCCAGTTTACACTGGAGAGAAACATACAGATGAATCTGAGTGTAAAATATTCTGACTTTAGCTTTACCTCTGGTTCTAGTGGTGTTGAACCCCCCAGAAACAGTCAGATGTGAATGTCTGAATAACAGCCCATGTAAATTTTGGCAACATTGGGTGGATGTAACAAACATTAGTTTTGTAAACTTTGATTATGCCCCAAGTCTCATCTTGAAATTTGTAAGTGAAATCTTGACATAAAGTTTGCTGTAGATTCACAGGATTGTGATGGAGGACATTTGCCAATGTTGTTGTCGTTTCCTGTGGTTGCTTTTAGGCGAAGTAAAGGCTCTTATTGTATTTTAATAGTTGCACCTTTAACATGGACTTGCTTTGGCTTCCGGTGTTTTGGGAGACTCCTGTCCAATCTTAGCGACGGAACCAGATCCAGGTGTTGATAAGCCAGAATGCCACTGTGGCAGAATACAGGATCACCTCTCGCTTGGACCGTTCTTTGTTTTCTTCCTCCAGGAGCTGCAGACGCCGGTTCAACTTCACAATCTGGGTGGACACAATTTTTTTTTACACTTTAAAAAGGTGAAAACAGCAGTAGATTGCTTCTGTGTCAGACTCCTGACTGCTTCTCCAAACTGGAGGTGTGCCATCAAACATCTACTGTAGATAATAACTTAACTGCAAATAAATATCTCAGGCAACCACACTTCAAAAATCTGAACTATCCCTTTAAGTGACTGTATCAAAATAATCAATAGATATTAAGAATTTAATCTATTAAAGTCCGTCTTTCAAGAGATTTTCCTGACATTTGGAGTTTTTAAATGACGACATATCAAACAAACTTACACACAACTACATTCGCAAGATTTAAACAATACTGTTAATTTTAACGAACATTTTGACATGTTTTTTAGTGGCCTATGATGTGGTTAGTCCTTGTATTTGTTTACAGCCGAGTATCTAAAAATGCCAGTTGCATCTTATCACCGGCTGTGTGCTGCTCTGACAGCATCCTCTGTAAACAGACTGATACATCAGCCTGCTGTGTCAGCATGCCTTCAGCTGCACCCTTACAACTGTAAACTGTAAATCTAAAAATAGGAAAAAAAATACTAACAACAGGCCTAATATGCACACCAGAGCAGCTGAGAAGCATACGAATCACTTATCCGTGACACATGCTTTACCATTTAGTCCCGTGAGACATATTACTGTACCTGTCGTCGTAGTGACGAGGCGTCCACCAAGCCAGACTCATCAGGGTTTATATCCAGGGCCAAGTCCAAGTGTGTCCTGTGGAGATTAATATATCTCCATTTAGAATAATAATAACAGCAACATAATTATAATTAGTCCTGCTCAGTGACTTTCTGCATGGCTACTGAAAAGGAACTTTTTCCAAAACACATTCCAATAAAACAGTGTCTCCGTCTTACTTTATATAATCTTTCTCGACTGTTAACGTATTTGCACTGGTTTTCACCTCTTATATTACCACAGTATTACACCATTTGAAAATAAAAATAAACGGTGTTTTTGGCTCACGTAGATCAGAGGAGGAATGTTGTTAGTCGAGGCTTTGAAACAACATCAATTAATATTTTTCACTTTCATTGGCTGTAATCATTGGCTTCTTACTCTAATTTTATCAATTTTATTGGCAAATTGTTCAACTGGTCTTTATTATTTTATGTTAGTTTATTTTATTCTTACTTTTTTATGATTTTGATGATTTAATTGTTACTGCTCAGGTGATAATTTTAATTATCCTAATTTTTATTCCTACTTCTTCGCATACATTATTTATGTGTTTGTTTTAACTTTGTTTACTTATGTCTAATGTTGTATCTTTAGATTATCCACAAAGTGTTTGTGGCCCCAGCTTCCATGCTAGCTCACACACTGGACAGCACATTGTGCTTCCATCTGAAATGAAATGTGCTATAAAAATAAACTTTTGCTTGCTAATGGCCTCATAAGGTTACTTCACTAGTGTTAAATCTCGACACATCTCAAATTAGATCACCATTTTTATGTGCAATTCTTTACTAACTTTTAATCTTTTTTTCACATCAGCTGCTTTCTCGCTTACTCGATAAACTCCATAACTAACTCATTTCCTCATCTGAGGGGCTCTATCAAAGGTTACGGTTCTGTGGCAAGAGTTCATTTCCTAATTTCAGAAATTTCTAAGAAATTCACCACCATTTCTTTGTTCTGAGAAACTCTGTAAGTGGAGTGACTTCTGAGAACTACAGGAACAAAAGAAAAAGACATAACCTGCGGTGGCTTTCGTCCAGCACTTCAAGGACCTGCTGGTATGCCCGGCGTGTTGTTGACTGGATGTAAGACAGGAACCCCGCAGCTGTGAACAGGTTGATGTTTGCATCCTCAGGAGAACAGAGGGGGGGACACAACCGGACTGGGGGGGCACAAGGGGAAGGGGTTACACTGGCAGAGAGGCGAGTGGAGAGAAACAGTAAAGAAATAAGATATTTTTTAAACAAAGACTGAAGTAAGAACAGCAGATAACACATTTAGAATAAAAAGGCAGCAGCAGTGAAGCAGTGTTGCAATAAATATGTCAACTGTGGATGTGTGCTTACCTAATATCAACTCTGGAAAGCTGACTGCTGTGGCGTATGTTCTCACTCGCACTGCGTTCCCTTCGAGACCGACCATGGTAGTGGGCCTAAGAATGATACGAAGATTTTAAATTGTGCAAGGCTTACATGAAAAGTAAAAAGATGACAATAAGTCTGGTGTAAAATCGACAAAACATGATTTCAGATTTTAGAAAATTTCCACCGTTCATTTTTTTCCCCCACCAGATAACTTCCAAATCATCTGCTTCAGTTTTAAAGGCTTACACCTGTCTTTGCCTAATCTAATTATTACCCAAAATGTATTTTCATCTGTAATATTGGGCTTGCTCAAGATGAGCCAGGCATGTTCAGGATCCATTACGGGCAATCGCAGCACAATGCAAGCTGCTTAGCTCTCTGTCCAACTTGATCCTGACTTGCTCTTTTGTCATGCACACCAGGGCAACAATAACCCAATGAGTTGGGGGCCGACGTAGTTTTGAGAGCCAGGCATCACAGTTGCTCTCCACCTACTTCGATATCCAGTGCATGATGGGAAATGCCTGGCGTTCGCCTGATCAAAGAGCTGATTGGCTCTTAACTTTGACCACAAACACCACGTTTTGTTGAAAATCCTGATTTTCTGCATAATTGTAATATTTAACACTAGATAGTAGGCTATTACTCATATGTTGTCCAATGTAGGTTTAATCTGTAAACAAATATATCTTGTGTGGTTGAGGATAATACCAATACATGGTCTGCAAACTACAGCTAGCCTACAGATGGATCTAGCAGAGTGTAAATATTTCAGTAGCTTCCTGTATTTTCTTTGAATGCTGTTGTAAACTGTCTGACTTTACTGCAGTTTTTTTCTCAGTCCCTTGCTGCTGCCGCCTGAACTCGTCTACTTTTCCAGCAGGGCAGAGCTCATCTCGAACAAGCCTATTTTCATCAATAAACTAACAGCTAATGATTGAAATTGCAAAAGTATTATTGTGGATGTACACAAAGAAAAGTTTAGTAAATTAAGATAATTTATTGTAATGAAAATTTTAAAAAAGGACACAGGATGAAAGCCTTGATTCGACTGTTACCGCCTGGCTGGGATTGCTCTGTGAAGTTTGTTCAGTTTCCAGGGAATCCAGTGGCTGTTCTGTGAGGGTGAGGACACGCGGTGGGGCCTTCATGTTCAGAAGGTCCACAGGAGGAACGGACTGAATCAGGTCCAAGTCTCGGGGACGAGAAAACTGAGCATCCCCATCATCACCTGTGAAGGAAGTGGGACATTAATGTATACAGTGTGTTGACGTTTGTGCAATTTCAGCTTTCTATGAACCATTTTGTGTATGTGCAGGATATTTGCAGCCATGTATCCTGTCTGCTGCCCTCACCTGCTACGATGATCCTCTCTGGCACCTGCATCAGGGTTGCGTGAATAGGCAGGGGTTCCTGAAGTGTCAGAGATCCAGTTTGGTTCCCTGAAGCCACCTTGAGGGTCTCCGGGATTCGCATGCGCTGGCTGATGCCTTCTGTGTACTCCAACTCATAATGGATGCGGTTCATCTCAGCCACCTCTGCAGAGGGGGAGGTGAAGGTTGGCCCACTCATCCAGCCTGTAGACACATCAAATGAAAGGAAATGGAAAAACAATTACAATGCACAACAGATAAAAGACTGCCGTGCACGTTAGACTGTGAACATTTAGGCTACACTTCAGATAACACAGATACAGGTGTGAAGCACATCATAGGTGTGATTATAGGCCTGAATGGTTGTCTGCCTCTATGAGCTTGTTTACATCTGGTATCAGCATGTTTTCAGTTATCAAAACGCAAGTGGACAGCAGAGTCACATCACCGTTCATACCTGAGCCTATCATGTGACTCCAGTAACTGCCCTGTGTGCAGTTATTACACCCACACTTTTGCTAGCTGCTCTGTAACATGTTTGCAACTCATGTTAGCAATTGTGTCAGTGCAGCTAGCGATATCGCTATAAGCAGAAATCAGAACATCTTCTTCCACAGGACAAAACGAGGGATGGTCATGCAACACTATCCAACTTGACATAAACTGTGCAAGTAACAGAGCATAAGCACGTTGTCACTAAATCAACTACCATGTCCTGCATGTAAAGATAGACAGGTTTTCCATTGACAGCTGTGACAGCAAATCTGAGCAAATCACTCAGTGGGACTGGTGACCATTTACATTTAGTGCTATCCAGTTGTGATCAGATCATCCAAAACGCATGTTCATGCCCCCCCAGTATCAGCTAGGATAGGCTCCAGTCCTCCCGCGACCCTTAACCTCAAAGTCTGTGTGTTTTGCACATGTAGGACAAGTGGTGGGGCCTTTGTATATCTGTGCCCAGGGACCCATCATGGTGGCACATGTTCAGTAAAGACATCCAAGCTCATAACAGTATGTATGTAATTGCACTGGATGCTTGTCAGTAGTCGGTCTGCAATGTCATCCTAGTTTTGCAATTATAGTTGAAAGCAATGTCATTATACCTAATTTAAAATTACAAATATAATGAAATTAGTCCTTACGAGGAATATTACCAAAAATATGTCTAGGGTGTGAAACGGCATGTCCCGCAGAGGAACCCACCGATAGGATGGAGGGTAGGGGGGGTACCAGCCAAAGCTAACAAATAATAAATTAAACATTTCACGTTGTGTTGCATTGAATTACATAACACTGACATGAGGTGTAGCTGTTGTTGAAACATGGCTTCAATGTCACTGAAAGAAAATCCACAAAAGACGCCATGTCTAGCATGAAGCTAATATATAGCTAATGTTACTGGTATGTTTAGCATTAGCTAATGTCATCTTTATCAAAACATGTTAGCTAGGCAGTGCGTTACAACCGCCGGCTTTCCGCAGTAACAGGCTGGCTAACCGCAAATATCTATGATTTCACTTGACTTCAGCGTCCATGACTACTTACCGTTTTGGTTTTAGCGCCGGGGTTTAAATGTCATGTGTCAAAATGCTGTATGTCGTGTATATTCACTGCATCAACCGGGACGGACGACGGGTGCAACCGAAAGACACACCGCTTCAAGCTGGTGTGTGTGAGGAGTCGCTGAATAAACACCCCGTACGTCCGCCGGGGCGGGGCCTATGAGCTTACGGGGCCAGTACAACCGAGCCGCGGCAGCAGGCAGCACCAGGTTAGAAAACGAGCGCACACAATTATCACACTCAAAGTAGTTGGTTCACATATGTTTATGTAATTGGCCTAATTAATTATTTAGATTTGATTGTCATTAAAACAGAAATCTATTAGTATATCCCCCCCCCCCACACACACACACACATACACACATCATTCTGAAAGGTCAGTTTTTTTCAAACCAACATGGCTCAGTTCAAAAATGTGTTTCAAAATGAAACTCCTCATCTCTCCTCTGATCCTCTGACATGATTTTGACATCGTGTTATTTGAAAACACTACACTACAAACAGAGAGAGAAGTCTCATCTGTCACTGGATTTAAATTATTGCCTCTGACTGCACTGAATGCAGAAAAATAAAAAAGTGTCCATGTCCTAACCTCTGTTATTTAAGGAGTGTATAAAAATAAGAAAGGCCTTTTACAGAGAAATGTGTAGCTTTGTGTCGTACATTTCATATATATATATATATATATATATATATATATATATATATATATAAACAATATATGGTGACACATGACTGTACCTATACCTAGGTACCTATATGCCTGTAGTCTACAGCATCTACATGCACGTTAATAACTCAAAAGAGCTTAGAAATACAACTCCCACAATTCCCCCTTCTTCAAACCCACTACGCATGCGTCCTCCGGCTGGGCCATTATTTTGTCCTCCTCAAGCTTCAAATGAACAACAGGCTAAGCGTTCCTTGAAATGAATTAAATATTAATAGACGGAAGGAGAGTTTTATCTTTTTGTTTATCACCGCCGACTTAAATGGCGTCCCTCGGTCAGTAGCTCGTTGTGTCGCCGGGCTCTTCAGTCCTCCGTTGGACTCGGAGGCCGAAAACAGAGAGCGGAGTGACAGCCCCGTTAAAGCCAGCAGATTGGGTGTTTATCTAGTTGGCTAGCCACCTAGCTAGCTTCCTAGACAGCTAGGAGGGGAGGAAAAAAGCCCGAAAGGACCATTTGATCACCTCGGAAAGAGAGAGCTGTGGCCGTCCCTGTCCTTTCCAACCGGCAGAGGGGATGGCACACCTTCGAGACATGCAAAACCAGGTACAGAAATCATCTTTTCACCACCAACTGTCACCTCCCCTCCTCTTGCTCAAGGCGAGGCGAACCCCCATGACTGTTTCCATGAATAGGTGGGTGGGGGTCTTAGCCATTAACACAACGTGATCAAATCTATATACACACATTTAAATTCTGTTATATTTCATGTCCTTGCTAATGTCAGTATCAGGTGAAACAATGAAAAAAATGACAAAAACATGTAATCAGAAACATGACATTACATGACACTTTTCAGTAATATTGTCAAAGCCTCCATTCTTTTAGACAAGCAGTTGTCACATATTGTAGATACTAAAATATTTGAATTTCAGTGACTTCATAAAGTGCCTCCTTCTCAAGTTATCATTCATTTCCTGCTGTTAGGAAGAGAGACAACCAGTGAACTTTCAAGCCTCTTGTATTACAGCACAGTGAAAAAGTCTTCGGCCACCAAAGATTTGTACTTTTAGCAAAGTTCTAATGAGGATATTTATGTATTTATTTCTCTGTGTCTTTATTAAGATACAAAGAATACAGAGAACATGTACATTATCACACTAAAAAATCCAGAATAAAATGGCTTCTTCAGACTAAAGTCAGTATTTAGTGTGAAACATGGAATCGTACAACCGGAACAAAAGGGAATGTGACAACCAGTATTGAGCTTTGGACATGTCTTTAATGCGACTTGGTGTAAATATACCAGAAGTTTAATATGGTAAATGTCATATTGTCTGCCCAATAGAGTTCAGGACATGTTAAGTGGAAAGACAGGTCACACTAAATACTTACAACTTTAGCCTTTTGAAGTTTTGTATTAATGACAAAGTTTAAGATGGCCTAAGACTTATGCACAGTACTGTGGATACTATAATATTTGAATCTTGATGACTTCTTAAAATGCCTCCTACACAAATCATCACTAATTTCCTGCTGTTATGAATGCTGTTATGTTACGAGAGACAACCACTGAACTTTCAAGCTCCTTGAATTACACACTGGCACAAAGTTCAATCTAGAGTCCAGGTAATTACGTGGGCCGTGACTGAATAGATATGTATCAGCACAGATAAGAAAGGTTAATCATCTTCTTTTCCATTCGAGCAGTGCACGAGAATATTTCATATGCCAACAGATAGATGCAACTTCTCCTGTCACGTCTAATTAGCCTTTTTTAAAAGAGCATCCATGTGTGAAACAAGTCGTTTGCTCTTGTGCTGTTCAAGTGCTTGGCAAGGGATACACACACATCATGACATACACTCGATAATTTAGTGCTTTTTTTGCTGTCACTGGACCAGAATACCCGGTTGGACCCGGAGGAGTACTTCACCAAGCAGGAGCGTATTGGGAAGGGGTCCTTCGGAGAGGTCTACAAAGGTATCAACAACCGCACAAAGGAGGTGGTGGCGATTAAAATTATAGATCTGGAGGAGGCGGAGGACGAGATTGAAGACATTCAGCAGGAGATCACAGTGCTGAGCCAGTGTGATAGCCCTTTTGTTACCAAGTATTTTGGATCATACCTGAAGGTGAGATGATGACGCAGATCATGAAGTCGTACATACACTTTATTTACAGTTATCAACATGAGTGCTCAGAGACATAAACACCAATGCCATACAGGAACATGAAAAGCATGACTTTTTAAGAGCTCGGCTGCGCGAAAACAATGTTACATTGTACGTTTCTTTGAACCATGGCTATGTTAAATTTGTATGTTTTATATGTACCATGTCAACGTATCTTAAGTACCATAGTTTAGTTCTGGTTACATGTATATGAGCTGATTTTGTCAGTGGGAGGTGGAAAGGATGGTCGATGGCGGACACCTACGTGAGACAGCTGCCAAGCTGCAGAGCACAGTTCAAGACTAGACGTTGGCAATATATATATATATATATTTTTTTTCAGCAAGATATTGGTAGTATTTCTAGTAGGGACTATGCCACCAAATCAATGTTTTTTTTCAGCAAGACTTCAGGGGCATCTTCAGCCCCAATTGTGCCACCAAAACTGTTTGGTTTTTTTGTTTTGTTTTTTGAGAAATCGGCAGCATATCCAGCAGTGATCGAGCCACTGAAACGGTTTTTTTAGCTACTCATTAGTAACATTTCCAGTGGCAACTGAGCCACCAAAACTGATTTTTTTAGTTAGACATCTTTGTCATTTCCAGACGTGATTGTGCCACCAAACTGTTGTGTTTTTAAGCAATACATCAGCAGCATTTCCAGCAGCTATTGAACCTCTAAAACTTTCTTTTACCAAAACATCTGCCACAATTCCAGCAGTGGTTGAGCCATCAAAACTGTTTTTTAGGGAGATATTTCGGCATTTCCAGTGACAATAGAGCCACTAAAACTGGGTGTCTTTTAGCAGCGTTTCAAGCGGTGACTGTGACACCAAAACCGAGAATTTTTTTTTTTTTAGAATTTTTTCTAACCATAACCAACTGATTTTTGTGCCTACACATCACAACATGTTAACCAGTTTTCAACATATCTGCTACATAATAACGTATAAATATTACATATCTATGAATTACAGAAACGTTTAATTACAACATTTATTCTTGTTTAGGTTGCTTTTAAATCTTAAACTTTAAACATCTTATATCAAGTGTTTTCTGTCCTCTCAGGGGACCAAGCTGTGGATTATCATGGAGTATTTAGGTGGAGGATCTGCTCTGGATCTGGTAAGAAGATTTATATTTTTATACAGCTTACAAAGTTTTACACAAATCTTAAGAAGTGGCACTTGAGGAACTAAACTTGACTCGTTTCTAGCTCTCTCTCCCAACCTACACCTTTTTCTGATTAATGTGTTCCTCCTCCTAGCTCCGTCCAGGGCCTCTTGAAGAGACTTACATTGCTACTATACTGAGGGAAATACTGAAGGGGCTGGAGTATCTGCACTCTGAAAGGAAGATCCACAGAGACATCAAAGGTAGACATCATGCAGTGAAGAATAAAAACCCTCGTTATTATTTAGCATCTTATAAATATAATTTTTATATCATTCTTCTGTGTTGGTCTGGTGCAATGCCAGATATTGTGCTATAACTCAGAGCTAATTTACAGCAGTATGGTGTACTGATTAGAGAATCTATTTACTGCTTTGATGAGGGAGCTGTCAGATAACAACATGTATATCCAGTCTTAACCAGATGCTGGACAGAAAAAAGTCTACACACTGAAATATGTCACCAATTTGTGTAAATGTATTAACGCCATCTGTTAAATCTCACAACATACTGTAGGTGTAAAATTTTATCCGTGCATGGAGCTAATTTTGCTCCTTTGCAGCTGATGTTGTGCTCATGTGCTCTTACATATTTGGGAATTAATTGGAGAATCACAAAAATAGCCAACGGCAGTGAATCAGGATGCAATGCAACCACTTTTGGCAATATGAGCCCTCAGTTTACATCCATAAAAAAGTGTTTGTTTTTACCACTGACAGGCTCAGGTTGTTATTCTAATTGTCTGACAACATTCGAGATAGACTTTGTTGTTTAAGAGTAAGATTTTTTTCTTTAACCAGAAACCTTGAATCACTATTACCAAACCCACCAGACTTTACTTAGATAATCATTAATTTCTTCATTGTTAAACACGTCGACAGGAACAAAATAAAACTCACAAAAAACATTGTGGTTCATCTTTCCAACATTCTAACAATCACAAGCCCTGATTTGATTTAAATAAACTCTCATTTCACTCAGTTAAATGTGAAAATATACTGACACTATGCATGCTAAAACTATAATTTATTTAAATAAACAATCTGAGCCTGTCAGTGACAAAAACAGGTCTTTGTGGTGGAAGTGCATTGATGGTGCATAAATGGGTGATTATGTTGCAGCTGTTTTTACCACTGCTGGCTGCAGCCCTCTCGCTCAGTGTTGTTCCCATTAGTCACTTAGATACAAAAACATATAAAAAAAAAACAAAAACTAACAAGTCAATATTTTAGAGATTACTCACTCTTTGTATTTTGACTGTCTTTCTTCCTCGGTCTCTTTCTCCCAGCTGCCAACGTGCTCTTGTCGGAGCAGGGCGACGTGAAGCTGGCAGATTTTGGGGTGGCGGGACAGCTGACAGATACCCAGATTAAGAGGAACACATTTGTCGGTACACCTTTCTGGATGGCTCCAGAGGTTATCAAACAGTCCGCCTACGACTTCAAGGTGAGGCCAGAGTCTGTGGAGCGGACAAGAGACACTGTGTGTTACTGCTTTGAGTCAACACTCTCTTTAGGTTTGTTTTACTTTTACTCCATGGAAGTCCATTTTCACCAGTGTGATGAAAAAAGAAATCCTGCTGGTTATAATGATGACAAACCTTTTCAAAATAAGGTGTTAGTGTCTCAGAATAATGAGAAACTCAAAATATTGATGTAGTTTAGCTTCTCATCATTGTAATATAATGTAATGACTTAATGTAGTTATTATTATGAGATACTAAACCATTATTTAGCGATGCTAAGCCTGAGGTATTATTTGGAGATACTAAGTAATTGTTTTGAGATAATAACCAATTACTTTAGATAAGTAATAATAAGTAATTTTTAAATACACATTACTAATATTCAGATAGTAATTCATTATTTTGAGATAGTAATTCAATACTTTGAGAACATTTTTCATTGCAAAGACTTAAAGGGGTTTTTTTCATCACACAGGCAGAAACTGGCTTGCAGACACTTGTGTTTTGTAATTGATTGAGGCCCTGATAAATAGACACTGCATGAATAAATTCAGCTCAGGAAGAACTACTTGATCCACATCATTTTAGGAAAGGGACTAGATTTTAACCCCTTGCAGATTTACCAGTGTCTGTATGAGAAGTTATCTCAGCTCACTAACTCTCATCACTCTCCCCTTCAGGCTGATATTTGGTCCCTGGGAATCACTGCCATTGAGCTGGCTAAAGGGGAACCTCCGAACTCTGACCTCCATCCCATGAGGGTCCTTTTCCTCATCCCGAAAAACACTCCACCCACACTTGAGGGACCCTACAGCAAGCCCTTCAAAGAGTTTGTGGAGGCTTGTCTAAATAAAGACCCTCGTTTTGTGAGTAAAACACCTGCAGCATCCATCAGCACTGAAGCAGAACTCAAATAGGATCAGACATGCTTGTTTGTGGTTAAATAAGATCAGAAATTTGGAAAAGAATTCCAAAGTGTCAGACTTTGATCATTTATCCTGAAAAATATGTTTTGATTGGATTAGCATGCCTTGTCCGTAAGAGGAATTATGATTTGTGCTGTGCTTTCTCAAACATTCAAAACCAATCCAAATCACATTCTTGTTTTGCACCAAAAATATGTTAATCTTAGTAATTTAATGGTGAGACGTACTCATTATTGAAGCGTCTTTCAGCATGTGTCAGCTAGATAACTGATCCCAGCTGATCCAGCTTCAGTCACTGAATGTTTATCTTGTTTTCTGCTTTTCTAACGTGTCTGCACAGAGGCCAACAGCCAAAGAGCTCCTAAAGCACAAGTTCATCACACGCTACACCAAGAAGACGGCCTATCTGACAGAGCTGATTGACCGCTACCGCCGCTGGAAGTCAGAGGGGCACGGGGAGGAATCCAGCTCTGACGACTCAGATATGTGAGCATGACAGGGGTGTAACAGTACGAAAAAAGTGATGGTTCGGTTCATACTCAGGTTTAGGGGTCACAGTTCGACACAGCAGTTTGGTACACATGAATAAACCATTAGAGCCCCAGGGGAACACAAATTCATACGCTTAGATTCTGCTATTTTCAAAGGATTTAGTTGAAACCACGTTGTTAAGTTACTGACATGTTAGAGAATTTCATAATGAACATGGTTTATCGACTAGAAGTTACCCACCAAGTTGTATCAGTAAAAATGTTTTATGTGTTGCCTACTTTAAAATTCCCATTTCGTCACGAATAAAAGACTTAGTGTGTGGGCATGCCTTCTCCTATTTCTGCTAATAGGAAACAGCTACACACACACACACACACACAGTTATAACACTTAAATTGTCCTCAATATATAAACATTTTCCCAAATCTCTCACATTTTTTAAATCTCTCTTTCTATCCTCTAAATTCTGTTTCCCATTTTTTTTCTTTCCATCCCTCCTTCAGGGATGCTGATGGTGATGTGGACACATGTCCCATGTGGACCTTCCCGACAGTCAGACCCAACTCTATGAACAAGTTACAGAAGGGCTACACACACACAGATTCAGAGGTAAGATGCACCCAGCACACAGACTCAAATCTTATGTTTTTGTTTGTTTGTTTTTTCCTGACACTGTTTTAACTCTTTCCAGTCAGGAGATTCGGTGAAAAGGCAACCCAAGTCACAATGCTTGTCTGCTTTGGTAACACCCATCTTCAGAGAGGTAGGCCGAACTGTTGGGGAATGGGGATTATATATATTGAGCACAGCACAAGAGCACACTTTAAACTAGTGTAGTTAACCCTGTCTAAAAAAAGTGGCTTTTTGAAACTCATCTTAATTTGGAACATATTTTTTGGTTACACAACAAACAACAGTTTTTTCTATTTGATATTTTTCTACCACAAGTTGAAGGAGAAGCGGAGGGCGAGCGGCGGTGGCGTAGGAGCCATTGAGGAGCTGGAAAACGCCTTCAACCTGGCCGAGGAGTCCTGTCCGGGCATCTCCGATCGCCTTGTCACACACATGATGGAGAGAGTGTGCAGGTGAGACGCTGACCCAGTATCACAACTATCCAGTGCAATGTTCATTATGCAGCAGAAAACATTCATTTATGAATCAACTGATTTTACGTCGTCTTTCCAGGTTTTCTTTAAATGGTAACACCACCCCGTCTTCGCGGTGAAACCCCAGCTGGATGTAACTTGATCCTGCTCCCTTTTTTGTCTCCCAGACCCACCCAACGCCTCAGATAAGGACCACAGAGACCCCTCCTCCTCCTCACCTCCACCCCTCATATCTTTGCACCCTTCCCAGTCCTGTCCCCCAAGAGATCTTTTAATTAGTTATAATTAAATATTTTTACAGTTTTTCTTTAAGAGCGGAGAGTATTTAAAACAAAAAAGCCATGACATTTAGAGCGTTGTGTATACCTGTTAGATTGAGAAGAAAAAAACTATAATAAAGTCTATGGAAAATGTCTCATCGTTTTGTTTGGTGTTACTGTTTGATTATCAGACATTTAATCTGTTCAGTGCGTTACAGCTCAGTGTGAGGCTGCACATTATACTGTAAAATCAGTGTTCCTGCAAATCTTTAAAAAAGTATTAAAAGGCCTTGAATTCTTTCATCTAAAAATGAGGCCTTAATTAGTATGAAAATGTCTTAAATAAATCTTTCAAAGGTCTGAAATACCAAGATGTGGGGAGTGGGGATTTCTGAATTTTCTTGACATTGCATTGTTAAATACTAAAATAATTGGTCACATTGTTTTTGAAAAAAAATACTGAATGCCTCTCACAGTAACTAAACATCTAGATTGTTTAGGTGTGTGTTGGTGTTCCTTCTGCGCAGTGATTGGGTTGGCGGATGCAGTTGACTGTAAAGAAAATAGTTCCTACATAAAACTGTTCACAATGTCTGTGGATTATCTTGAGTAACAGGGTCATGACTTCTAAAATGAGAAATTGCTGTTGAGTTTTCAACATTTTTTTGTTTTTTTGCCCTTTTGAGCACCACAAGCCAAGTTCTATTATATCTTAGAGAAGGCAGGCATCTCTACGGCCGATATCTCCAACACACAGCCACTTACAACAAAACAGTCTAAAATTACTACAGGTAACAGGAAACTACAGGTAAGAGGAAAATATGTGTTTTTGCTTTTGGGGTGAGCCGCCCTTTAAATGTATTTCCTTTATTAATTGTTGGATTATAACGGTATTACCATTTTCGTGTTCTCTTCTTTAACAACCACAAAAAAGCTTGTAAGCATGAGGTTTCGGGTAATTAACCTTCCTACACACACTGTACTCTAATTACTGAGGCCCTGTTGGCGAGGACAGGGTCATTTTGTCACAGGCAATTAATCTCACTGAAACAAGCAGTGAGGAGACGCTTCATGCTGTGACTCAGCATGTTGTAACTGGACAAGATATATCCATAAAAAAAAAAAAGGCTCCAGCCACATTAGAGATTAATAAAGTTTAATAAAACTTTTATTACAATATATGCATCAAGAACAATATTTGGTGCTTTAATATTGGATAAAAACAGCACAAAGAGGAATGTCAAGAACTCACATCTTGGCTGGTGAGGGAAACGTTGGCTACGCTGACCTCATCGGGTCACTATTAACCTCCGTGGTCATGGAAACCACAAAGTACTCAGCAGTTGGGACCGGTATAAGTTATTACCTCTTAAATCTCACTGCATCAATGAAAACACAAAACAGTTAACGCTCCCTGGCACATGACTTCACTTTACACAGGAATTACTTCTAGTTGATTGAAAGCACCAAAGACAGGCATCACACCTGATCTGCATGTCCTTCATCTGTCAGGTCTACAGGAAGACTGTAAGAGGTCACGGGTCACAGTTTTCTATTCATATCAAACTTAAAAGGAGCTTAATGACACTTGAATGTTGTTGTACTTAAAGACACTGATCTGAGAATTGCACCAATGGATACGATTTGGACAGTAGAGGGATGAAGCTGATCCCAGCACAGCACTAAAGGGAAAATTCACCTGAAAATTTGACCAGACGGGGTCGAGAGTTGCATGCAGATGATAATATGATCAACACTGGACTTTTCAATGGACAGCTTGTGCGGTCACTTCTAAACCAGCGAAAAACATGTTTTCTCTTGACACAATGAATATTGAGATTATGGCATAACAATGGCGCAAAAAGCTACTTCTGCTACTAGTTTCCACCTCAGTCTCTCTCACTCTTCCAATGAAGCTCTTTCACAGAGCGAAGGTTAGCACGTGCTTTGAGAAATGATTTAGAACTAAAAGCACTTCATACAAGCAGCAGTACTTTGGTTTTCTAAATAGCAAAAAAAAAAAAAACATGATAAGGGAACAAAAAATGGCAAAAGTAACAGTCTGTATCAAAGATATATGCCACCATTTTTTTAAAGATGGGTCACGTGACTTCATTTGAGTAACTGGCAAAATAAAAGAAAAAAGAAAAAGAACCGTGAGAAAATATATAAACATAATACTGTTTGAATATACTAGACTGTATGTATAAAAAAAAGAAATGACTCCATATCCCATGTTGGATTGGAATAAAAATAGTGGCAAGCAGTACGGGTCAAAAACCAGACACCCTTTACACGTTCTCTCAAGTCAAGCTCGAGCACGGGCTCAAATACCTGCAGAGGAGAAAAAAAAAAAAAAAGGTTACGAAAATTAAGCCCGGACACACAGAGGACCAAAATCACAGATAACGCAGTTTCATTTAGGAGTCTAATTTACAAAAGCTGGAAATTAGGTGTCTCATTTGTTGCGGTGTGAGCAGTGTGTCTGCATTAGAGTGAGTGTTGAGTGTATCTGTGGGTCTTTCTCATACCACATCATTTTCACGCATGGGGGCTGTCTCCCTCGCCGTCTCCCTGCTTCTGCATCTGGGCCTGCATCTTGGCAATCATCTCCTGCATTCGTCTCAACTGCGCGACACAGAACGTCAACACGTTAAACAGGGAGACAACAACCCCACCTTCCAGTGGTGCAGTTTAACTAAGCACATTTTTCATTTTTCATGGCACCTTATACTTTTCTCCACCACATTTCAGAAGAAAATATGGTGCTTTCTACTTCACTACATTTATCTGAACGCTTTTGTTAATGTACAGATTAAGATTTCTGCATAAAAACAACAGTTTAAAGAATATGATGTTTTGTTATAAATTAGATTACAGTTTATTTAAGTGTAGCTGTAATGATTAGTTGATTTATTTTGGTAGACATCTGAGTCTTGAATATACTTACTTACTTTTACTAAACTTTCAATATGCGACATTAACTTGCAACAGAGTATTTTTACAGTGTGGTATTTGTACATTTACTTAATAAAGGATGTGAAGAGTTCTTCTACCACTGCGCACTTCAAACAAACCACAATTCCTTAAACATCTGGATTTTACGTGTCTCACTAATGTCTGTCAGTTGTTCGTTGTCTAGAAACGACTGGGACAACTGCAAGAGAAACCACCTGTGAACCTGAATCCTTTACCAGTTTAACACAGGTATTATGAGATCAAAACAGAAAACAGAAAGAATTATTCTTATCGTTTAAAGGAAAAGTTCACCCACAAAATGATAACGTTAAATAAATAAAAAAATAAATAACAAGGAGCAGTGGCTGAAATCTCTCACCTCAGCCTCCTTTTCCTGGAGGATCATGTCCTTGTCCATTTCCTCCGGCTCCGGTCCCTTTCTGCAGCAACACAACTAGTTACTTTTGAAGTTAAATGCAACAGTCGACCTCTGATATTTCTGCAGCATGTATGCCAATTAACAAATAATCATTGATTAAAAAGCACAATCGGATGTTAGGAATGCAAAATCACCATGTGATTATTTATATATAGCTTTTTAACATCTGAGTCAGCAGAGATGTTTGTGTCTGTGTGCACGCCTGAGAGTGCACACTGAACCATTATAAGTAGCACGAGGCAAACATGACAAAAGCCACACTGAGAAGGTGAAGAAGGGGTCAGTGGGTTAGCTTTTCTTTGCAGAAGAGAAAAGTGGGCAGCTACGACAAATAACTACGAAGAGATGAAAGCAGGAAGATTCAAGAGAGAAGCAGCAAGTGCGAGAGTGAGAGTGAGGGGAACAGCGTTACCTCCCCCAAATGAACCAAAAAAAAACAGCAGTACCTCCAACAGTCCACTCATGGGATTGGACAAGTCAAGACCAGACCGCCATCATTGGACAGATGGCGAGGCAATGTGAAAGCTACTGCCTTATCCCGGGCTGGCATTGGAGGAAAGTCTAAAAGAATCTTTTGGGTCTACATTGAGGGTTAAATGATGATATGTCCACACTATGTTAAATGACACACACAGTAATCCTGCTTATGACCTCTAAAGATACTCAGACTACACATGCCATTTAGCTACCAACTAACCATGAAAAACCACAACCCACTACGGCCCGCAGCTTTAAATTTACTCCTGCTTGGGGACCACGGCCTAACTGATGTAGAGGACATGCAAAATGATGAGTTAGAGCTACAGAATGACACCAGTTCAACAATATGCTACTGTATAAACAACACAAGATTAACTGGAAGAATGTGATCCATTACACATGAATTAATCTTGTCACTCAGCTTCCATATACACAGCTCCGATTGTTTCCGCTGGGTTTTTATTACTGGAACATCTGTGGTGTCTGTTGTGCACATGTGACTGACTGACTGTGACATTTCTGTGTTGTACTAATTATATACGTCTTATCAGAAGCTGTTTGAGGTGGGGGGGAGGTGCAGAAAAGCAGGCTGACAGACAAGTACGTACGCAGGAGACAGAGGCAGAACGTAACCATGGGAGGACAACCTGCCACCCCGTTTGAGGCGGTCCGAGCGGAAGTTCTCGTAGTGGAGGTCCTGGGTCACTTCCTGTAGATCCTGCATGTGAGTGCTGTGGAGTTGTGAGAAAGTCAACAGCCAATGAATACCCTTTGCACTGTCATTTTGAAAAAAAAAAAATCTGTTCTTTTAGTCCTGGGCAGAGGCAGTCTGGTGATGGAGTGCAGCATTACATGAGAAATGTCTTTATTCAGTGTTGTCAGTATCTACCTCTCTCCTTTACTGCCTTGGCTACATGTTTTCTTGTAAGCTACTCCTAAAAAAAAAAAAAAGCTATTGGCAGGGGCTTATTTGGGAGGTGGTCCAATAGTCAAAAAAATTACTTCCTGAACAATTTTCCTTGACCTCAATGGAAAACGTCTTGAGGTCAGAGACAGATGTGAGGGAGAATTTATGAGGACCAGGAAAAAAGGAACAGCAGCAGCTCGGTCCTGTGGGACCAGGCTTGGGAACCGGGGGTTGTTAGTTAAAGTCTCTCCATTTAATGCATGTCCTGTTTGTGCATTTATGTGTATTGCAGACCTGTGTGTATGTAACACGAATAACAAAAGAGTGACAAAATTGAATTCCCCCTCTGGAATCAATCATTTGTGTCTTTGTCTTCTGAAAACTTACAGTGGTGAGTGTTAATGACGTGGGTCTGAAGGTTAACAACGTAAGGCTCATCTTACAGCCTTTTTATACAAGGTATTAATATGTGTTTTAATGATCCAAACACCAATGGACAGCTGAGACACATTCCTGTTCATACCTCTATCTATTATGTGTCTCTAGCTGACCATTTGTGTTCAGGTTTCATTACTGTCTACATGTTACTGCTAACATGAACCTAGTCATGAATAGCATTTTTTTGTGTCACCAAAACAACCACCACGTCCTACATTGCTGACGCAGTCCTTAGTCGAGGACGCATCAGGACGTATTAGCGGTTACACTTCAAAAGATATGAAGTCAAACGCGTCCCAGACCACCTCCTGAAATGGTCTGAGTGATCAGATCATAATGCGTCTGAAAACTTTGGCACATTGAGTACGGTTGTTTACACTCTTCCTCCTGTCAACATGCATCCAAATTAGTACGACTGTATTAAAAGAACTGTTTAATTTATACGTGATAGACATATTTGTTTTCATGAACGGCCAAATGGTGCGCTGTTGCTAAAAGTTGCTGCAGTGAGGAAGTGCGGGATAGCATTATCTCCTTTCCTTTGATAAATGATGGTCCAATGTATCCTGTGCTAAAGGACGTAAGACAGGAAGCATTGGAGCTCTCTTCCTTAGCGTTAAGAGAATTTGACCAGGTCTTATCATAGCTGCCCACGAAACACTTCCAGGTCATTTCACTCAGTTAGTAAGCTTCCTAGACAAAAAATAGCCATGCTTTTATTATGTTTAAAGGCATCCCGCCAAACTAACAATCTCCATAAGCTAGCTATGGTTTCTTCCTGCAGCATTTGTAGGAAAACTGATATATAACTTTACAAAACTATACAAAGTTTGGTAGCTCAGTAGCTTTTAATATGACCTGACAACCTTATCACTAACATTTTAAGGAAAAAAGAAAAGCAGAGGGATAAAGCCTCTTCTACCACTCACATCAGCATAATCCGCAGCTTGAGGAAATCGTTGTGTTCTGGATTCTCCACCTCCACCACTCCCCAGGGGTACAGGCGGCCCCTCACCTTCTTCCCTTTGGCCTCAATCTGCTGGTTGGATCCCACCACAGCGAAAGGGATGCTGGCCTAGAAAAGAGGAGTAGTGTAATTGGTTCATAAATAATTACAACACTTTAAACCAATGTTAGTAGAGGATACAAAGCTGCCTTCTTTTACTCTTCTGCTACGCTGCTGTGGTTAAAAAAATACACCGACTCAAGTTTGGTATTAAGGAAGCAATATTCATTTAGGGATGAAAAGTTTTGAAAGAGAGGAGAGTTTACCTTGAGGATTCTTGTCTGCTCTTTGAAGTCCTCATCCTCATCTGACTCAGCATCAGGAAGGTGGTAAATCTTGATACCGTGTTCATCAATCTCATCCAGAATCTTTTCCGAAAAGACAAAACACGGGTTTATTATCACCCTTTTATTACCAGTTATGTAGTGGTACATTCTGTAAATGACATCCTTGTTTTGCCCTTCTCACTACTCTGCCTTGACTCTTTCTGTCTCACTGTTATTTATCTGCCTTTTGGTTTTAGACATTGTTTCTTTGGGTACAAACAGTGTTTTCATACACTGGATGGCCACAGCAGTGATAATGAGCACATGATAGCTGCCGTTTATTTCAGGAACTTGAAAAGATCCAAAACAATGGGTGACTGTGTTGTCCTCACCCTGCGCTTGAGCCTCTCCCTCTCTCTGAGGGTGAGCGTGTCTGCCTTGGCGATGACAGGAACCACGTTGACCTTATTGTGAATGGCCTTCATAAACTGAACATCCAGGGGTTTCAGGCTGACAGGACAGGAAACAGACAGGCACCAGTTCAAAGAGAGACAACAGAATTCAAAAAAGTACTGATGAAAATCAGACAGTGAAGAGGGCATAATAAATATGGTTGTTAAAATAGAAAGAAACTTCTGTGCAAATTTGGCTAACTGAAAAGCCATGTAAGCAGGGATTTGACTATGTTTTTTTTTTTTTTACCGCGGGTAAATAAGCATAGTATCACTGCAGTTAGGTGATTTACTGCCCCTGAAAATTACACTTAGTTTTTCATTTGGACTTTACAGTACCCCCACCCACACTTGGTGCTATATTCACAGAGTATTATGCACATATGCATAATAAATATGTCGGTATAATTCTCTGGTTTATCAGTTCAGTGTGTGTTGAATGTGAATTTGCAGGTCCGCGTGTTATAGAAGACTGGTGTATGAAATGTATCCTCACTGAGCTGCATTTATTTAAACTATGACGGTCACTTCTCTTGCCAGGGTTCGGTCTCATTCCCTCTCCTCTCCTAGCAGTTCTCATACTCATACAACTGAAGTTACATCCACAGTATAACGCCAGGGAGAACACTGCGCGTTTTTACAACTTTAGTGTAAGAGTATGTGATGTTTATTACAACTTTCAGCTATCATCACAGCCCTGTCTGTAAGTGTTTAGGTATGTATTGCAGAACTCACCCGTGGCCAAGCGGAGAGATGAAATAGAAGCAGCAGTGAACTCTATTGTCAACAATGTGTCTCCGATTGAGACCGCTCTCGTCATGGAGGTAGCGCTCAAACTGGTCATCAATGTAGCTGATGATGGTGCTGAAACTGGATTAGAAAAATATACTTCATATTAAAGATATAGTATGTATCACAGTATTATGCAAAAACTAATTAATACCAGTACCATATCCACTAAATACTAGAATCATTAGCCCAGATGAATAAATTCTTAAAATATTAGAGCAAACATTTTTGACTGTGTCTCATCACTGTTTAGGATCACACTGGGTAATTTAAATTTAAAATCACCTCATCTCCTCATCAACATACAACCTAAAAATATTTCATACCAGTCTTGGCTGTTGATGGCGTCTCCATATCCTGGTGTGTCCACCACAGTGAGACGGAGCTTCACTCCTCGCTCCTCAATTTCTACCGTCGACGCCTCAATCTGAACCGTCCTTTCTATCTTTTCTGTTAGACGGAGAAAAAAAATCCAGGAACTCATAACAGCAAGTAAAGATTGGGTCAGTCTACGATTATGTGCTTTTAATACATAGGTTTCACAAAATGCTTTATAAATAAGGGTCATAAAGTGCATTTGTTTGACCTGCTGCTCCAGGGATGACTCTCTCAGGGTAAAGGTCGGTGAGGAACAGGCTGTTGATTAAGGTGGATTTCCCAAGTCCAGATTCACCTTTAGACAACAGAGAAAAATTGAATAATCTGTCAACATCAGTATGAGAAGAAAAGAAACATTACATTAATATAACAAAACTGCCAAAAAATGACTAAAGCACTGTCAGGCTCATGTTGGTGCAAACCTCTTTTAATACAGAGCTCAGTTTTGATGAGTAGAACAAAGGCGATCCTCACTGTGCTGCAGGAAACAAGACATCAGCCTGTGACGCACAGGAGGCCGTGCACCACACGGAAATACATGACACTAAATCTGACTTCAGCATTAATCTTTCCCAGAACAGTGTCAGGTGGCTGATTAAACAACCCTAGAGCCTCGGAAAGAGTGGAAGTGTTTATAATCAGTCAGCAGCACTCAGGTGAACACTCGTCAACCACTGGATAGTTTCACTCTCACAAACACTTGCAGCAAGAACTAAGAACCTGAATTTCCTCTTCTTGCTCGACTTACTGGATTAAAGAAATTGTACACTAAATACTCGTAAAAGTGGTGTTATTTGAATGTCTCTGCTAATATCGTCTGATTATGTAGGAACTAACAATATATATTGAACAAAATCTTGATTGGCTGTCCCTGAGACTGACTCTATACCACCAATATGTGCAGAGCTACTGTGCACACAAGACAGTTGGATGGACAATCAAACATCCACAGTTTGAGTGATGAAGTTTAAAAATAAAAGCTGATGGCCCGATTCCAAGACTGGGATTAATCCTTGTGCCGGACTAAAAATATATTTCCTCAGATTTTTTGCAGACTCACGGAGCACTGTTTGAGTCGAACAGACCATATGTCTCATTTCTGTCTGAGAAATCCATAAAACGACAGTATACCGTACTACCTTACAACATAAAACTACAGCAGCAGTTTAGCTTAAAGCTACAGCTTTTATATAAGTAACTTTTTGTCACATTTGCTAAAACTGTCACTACAACCACACAGTGGTACAATCATCTGTGAAAAAAAGATCATATTCCTGTTTCCCCTGGTGCTTCTAATAGCATTTTTTAGAATCTATGTCAGTGCACATCAAACAACTAATCAGATCGGAGCAGTCTCTAATGCAGCTCTAAATTATGTCAATCACGACTCATGCACTGCGGTCCAACTGTCAAACTAGGCAGCACTGATCAAATATTAAATTTCTCACCTCAAATGTTTTCAGAAACATATTTTAGTGTACTGTTTAGCTGTTAAATGAGAACGTTTACACCAGCCAGTGGACGGTGCTTGGTTTCAGCTCAATTGTTTTCTAAATGGCAGCCAGGTCACAAACTTTCTCATTCTACAGCTAAACAGTACACTAAAATATGTTTCTGAAAACATTTCAGGTAAGAAATAGGCAGTGCAGTAAAAGAATGTTCAGGACTCATATTTGGTCAGCACTGCCTAGTTTGACAGTCTGACCACAGTTCATGGGCAGTGATTGACATGATTGACATCCGCGTTCAGAGTCTCCTGGGTCCTGATTGGTTGTTGTCTTTTACGTGCTGTGGATTCCTGCACATGCAATGAGAAGCTAAGACACAGATCTATGTCATGTAATGCTGTGCAGATGTATTGACAGTTTCAACATATGAGACAAAAATCTAATTTTATAAAAGTTATCTGGTACAGCTTTGAGCAACAGCAGTGTGGGAAATTTAAGAAACTATATGTAACAGACATATGAAGCTCTTTCCTCATGTCTCACAGTCACAGAGTTACAGATGCTGAGACGTAAACAACCTAAAGCTTGTGTGCTTTACCCAGGAATGCTGCTACGGTGGTTCCCACCAAAGCCATGACAAAAGATTTGTAGAAGTCTTTACTACGTTTTAATCTGGCAACTTCCCAGAAAGTCTAGCATGGAAAATTTTAATCAACACAAACATTAAATACACTACAGTCTCAGGTGCATTTGGAGGAGTTACTTTCGAGAAAAAAAGTTCAAGTGTTTTAGTACAAGAATAGAAAGTGATGCATCCTGAGAAGAAAAAAAAATATAGTAAGTATACTATTTCTATCTGTGGGGGAGAACTGCGACTATCTACAAGTACTGCACAGGAAAACACTGATTTATTTAAGAACCAGAGTCACACAGAAGGTTAAATAAGCACTCAATGAGTATTCTTGCAGCAGAGGGACCAGCAGGCCTCATCCACTGTGTGAATCAATCCCTCGAGGCCCGCTGGCTGCATTCCTCTCTGGTTTATTTTAAAGCAAAAGGATGAGCAGCGTTCAGGGGAGCTTCTACCCTCCCCCCTTACCAACAAGCAGGGAGGCTCACACAGTCACAGTGCTCACATCAAGAGTTTACGCTGACACCAGCTGAGCAACTACACTGACGTGACATCTGCCTTTTTGTACAGACCAAAAGCATTCATGCATATTAGATGACACCTATGCATTACTAAAGAGAAAACACTGTGCTTACTCTCAGCATACAAACAAAAGAAACTAAGCAAATCGACAAAACATTTTGCAGGCTGACTGCCAAGATCCTATCATAAGTTTATCACAAAACAAATTCACAAGTAAAAAAATAAATAAAACACATTCCTCGAATGTTCGTCTTTACTCTAACTATCTAGCATGAAGCTTGTTATCACTGAGATACACTATAATTTCCAAATTAATAAAACCTGTGTTGCATGATGACAACATGAGAAAAGGCCTGGAAAAAAGAGACGACACACTCACCTACCACCATCAATGTAAACTCAAATCCCTTTTTTACGGACTTGCGATGAACCTGATTAGGCAGGTTGGCAAATCCAACGTACCCTGGGGTCTCAGGGTTGTTGAACTGGCCCTGCTGTAGAAAAAAAAGTAAAAACAGGAGTGTCATTATTTTTAAGAAAACCTTGTTTGGTGACATTAAAATTCAGGATGAAAGAACACAGCTTTACACATAAGTATTACTTCAGTTGAAACAAGTTCTTGTTGCAAAACAGGTTTAAGTTTAACATGGTTTGACTATTATTGTAGAAATAACATGACAGCCAGTTATTAGTGCTAGAGTAGAAACCACCGAGGAGACATCTGTTCATGAACAGCCAGGATATTTACGGTGAGTCCTCTGTCGTCTGTTTGCAAAAAAAACGTCCACCCATCATTCCACTGTTTACGGCCCTTTTCTACAAATAGTGCGTCCCATGAAAAGTAGGCCAACTGTGACAATCCACACAATGGCAATGTCAAATCGAATACAAAAGGGTACAATTTCTTTATTTAGTTTGCTCATTTTGGCCACACAATCTTGCAAGATTTATGAACCCTCCCTTCCCCGTGCTTTCAGCAAAGGTCATGACTGATAAGCCTGATAAGCAGTGTGTTCTGGCTCTGCCTTTGGGCCTTTCAACCCACATACAGCTATATCAGTGAGTCACAAGGATGGCGGGCAGCACACAGAGCATATGTCTGAGTGACCTAACCGACATCCAGAGGTTAATATCTGTGTTTTTAACAGCAACACAGAGCAGAAAATTAATGTGCGAAAAAGCACGGAGGCACAAAATGTTCCACTGAAACGACACATGAGAATGCTCAGTTAAAAAAGGTCTGGGCTCAATGTTTGTATCCTAAGATTTTAAGGGCATATTACACACAAAGCTTACTTTCTTTTCACTATTACTGCTTCACCATTAATCGAGAAGGACAGTCACTGAAGCAGAAGTAGCATACTGCGAACAGCAGCGGTACAAATGTATTATCTGGTTTCTGTTTGCCGAGACTCACCTTCATTTTGTCGGCCTGAGACATTTTTTCTCCTTGTTACACCTGAAAGAAAAGACGAAAAGCTGCATTACATACTGAGAAAGTTACTAAAGCACCCTGAGGATACTCAAATTTTGCTATAATTCTTGTGGTATCTATGGACCTTTTCTGAAATGAACCTTATTCATTAAGGCGCACACTTACAGGCCTGACTATGAGAGTGTGTGAGAGACAGGAAGTCTGGTTTGTGCTGAGAGGCTTGTGAGAGTGCTGTGTCTCACCACAAAAAAAAATGCTTTTCCTGCTATGATAGCTGCATTACAGCTGCATCCCACTATAAAGCTATTATTTGAGGATTAAGCCATGCTGATGCTATTAATCCCAAATGGCATCATATGTTTACAGCCTGAGAGCTGGTTGTGGTGTTGTGGTTAAGTCAGTGTGTTATATTCAAACACTCATATCACAGTAAAGAGAAAAACATAACTGCAAAAGAGGATTTTGCTATTAAAACTGCACATGCCAACACATCACTACAAGCAATCTTCTTGCATTCATTAAATGTTTCTTAATAGTAGGAGTCTACCGATATTGGTTTTGTCAGGGCCGATTATTAGTAGTTAATAAGACTGACTAAACCAATACAATTTAAAATAAAAATTTAAATTCCTTGTCAATATTTGGAATTTCGAATATAAAAATCCCCAACACAAAACTTTGTTTAAATTCTTTTGCCTTTAGAAAATGTTTAATCCAAACTGAAATGTTCAACATAATATACAGCAATCATTAAAATAAAATACAGCTACAAATAGTAGTCAACATGCCAAACATTGGCTCCATTTATCGGCAGGGCCGATAATCTGTTGACCCAGAACTACAAACAACCTTTGTCGTATTTCTAATGGTTTCTTATAAGAGCTTTAATGTAACAATGAAAACAAGTATAATTAAGAAATCTCTTTATGTACAAACTGAAGTCCAGTTACCTACAACTTTAACTACTAGATATCTTATAATATGTAGAATGGGTGTCACCAAAAATAATTAACGAGGCACTGCATTGATGGATAAGTAATTGAGAGATCATTAAGAAAATAATTCTTCAATATTTTTTTCCCTCAACTTGCTTTTCGGTCTTGCTCTTCAGTCTAGCTCCTTACACGAAAATCTTGGTTCTCGTAGCTCCTAGAGTCAATAATCTGAAATGGTCTAAAACACACCCATAGCACTTAGTATTAGGATGGAATAAAATGCATATTTTTGACAGCACATGAGCCGAATATATGTGTCCAGGGTAGTTTAAAAGCTAGTTTGAGATAATGTAAAATGCGATGTCTACTTGATTCAACAGAGAAATACGTAACTTTCACTAAAACGTACATCCGAGCCCATTTCCTTAAATTTAACGTTAGCTATTTAGCTACCGTTATTACAATGGGAATTAGCTGCTTAATTAGCAGCGGCTATGATAACGGTAACACGAACAACCCAGTGGGTGTGACTGATACCAACATTTGCCTTTGAAAACAAGCTATTCAGTGATTCTTCTTCTTCTTGTAGACGAGTCCAGATCAAAGTTATTTACCGAGCTAACAGCCATCGCTAGCTGTTCAGTGAAGCGGTACAAAGACAAGCTTAGCGTAACGTTAAAACTAACGTTAGCCGAGTAGCTTCTCCCGCAGGATGTTAACTTTAGCTAATGTTAGCGTCGCAGGTTTAACCCTACGATGCCGCCAGCACTGACTCAAATTAGTGATAAATAAGTAATGAATTAGAGAAATAAGCAGTGTTACCTCAGTGTGGCCGCAGAGAGTGTTATAGTGCAGATGGAGGTACAGAGAGACCAGCCGACGATGAAGACTAGACTTGGCGGACACCTCAAATTCTTCAGATTCCGCTGCAGCTGCTTCCTTTAGCACACAGACCACAATGCACTGGGCGAGAGGAGAGCAGCAGGCCAACACTGCACAGCAACATCTCCATACACCATGGAAATTTCTTACATTTTAATACCTTTAAAGAAAAATTTGATGTTCAATGTTCTTATAGAGAATTCAGCAGAATATGCAAAGCAATACCTCTTGCTTTAATACATTTAATACAAAACACACTCTCTCAATCAAGAATACAAGCGGTCATACCAGAGTTAAAAATTGACCAATTGCATATTAGTGATAGAAAATGTAACAACCATTTTATTAGAAAAGCTTTCAAGTGTAAATTTTTTCATGATTATACTAAAACTGCAAAAATTAGAATAAACAACGTTTTGTGTAGCACAGATAAATACTTCAAATATTTAAAATGGCCAATTCCACCAAAAGTAAAAGAAGTACAATATAAAATTATTAATAGTTATTACCCTGCAGCAGAAACTCTTAAAAAAAGATTTGGATTTGAGGTCGAAGCCTGCGTTTTCTGTCTGGAGGAACCTGAAACTATTGAACATCTCTTCTATTCATGTAGAGTCACGAGACAATTTTGGCAGAACCTGCATACTTGGTCAAGTTCTACAATAGAGAACATCACACCTTTTGATATGAATCAAATCCTAATATACAAAAATGACACCGCTAAAGAAATATCTGACACGATCAATATTATCATGATTATGGGAAAATATCATATACATACATGTAAATGGAAAAATCAAAGACCTTCACTAATATCTTTTAAAAATGAACTAAAAACCTTATTTTCCTCTCTAGTAGTTTTAGCAGAAAAATATGGACCAATACAAGAACTTTGCAACAACCTGTCACAACTGTTAATGCCTTAACTGACTGTAATGGAAATGTCTTCATGTGTTAAAGTGTCCTTAAGCAGCACTTTCATATGTTTGAACTGTGAATGAAATGGGAAGGACTGTCTCGTGGCAAAAGATGGACTGCCTGCATTATTTAGTTATTTAGTTTATTATCTATTTTATGTTATTTTCTAATATGTCATGGTTAATATATATAATTTTATTTGCCTTGCACTTGTTTATGTTTCTATAAGAAGACATAGCGGAGATTCTTACTGGAATTTGTAATTATTGTCAAGTTCAATAAAGTTGGGGGAAAAAAAACCAAAAAAAACATCTCCATACACTGACACTCAGCATGCTTACACTCCGTATTTACAACAAACTGCAGCGATTATAAGCTCTTTATATATATATTTTATATATTTATTATTAGTATATATATAATCCTTAATATCATCATCAAGCACTGTGTCTGTGTCTGGGTGATAAAAATAAGAAACATTAGGGTGCGACTGATAGTGGGTTTTTTTTTTTTGGAATTTGAAGTTTTATTGATTTTGTCAGAAATAATCATTATACAAACAGGAGAAACAAAAACAACCTAAAATAAATAAAAACAGGCAGGTAGCCAAACAGACATTGACACAGTAGTGCTCATTATTTCATTATAACTTGGTGGGCATTAGCACATGACAATAATGGCATAATATTGTATTACACCCTCATGTTCTTGCCAAGGTCAAGTCCCATATATATCGACTAAGGCTGTCCCATTGTTCCTTCACCATGTCATTTTTGCAGCTCAGTCTTCCCAGCATCTTTTCACATGCAACTATTTCCATCATTTGTTCCTTCCACATTTTCAGTGTGGGAGTTTGAGGTTCTTTCCAGCATCTAAGAATCATCCGGGTACAGGTAGTTAAGCCAGTTATTAATACTCTAAATGCAGATTTACTTAACTGTGACACCACTGTTCTGTCCCCAAGAAGACACAACCTTGGTGATGTGGGCAGATCAAATTTTAACCAGTTACTCATAAATTCCAGAACATTTCTCCATAAGGGAAACACCATGGGGCATTCCCAAAATGCATGTATGTATGTACCATGTTCTGCTTTACATTTCCAACATAAACTGTCTTTAATTAGACCCATTTTATTGAGTCTTGTTGGGGTGTAATAATATCTATGAAGTATTTTGTATTGGATAAATTTGCCTCTGGCTTCTCTGATGTTTTCTCCGCTGCTGGAAAGAATTCCATCCCATGTTTCTGATAGTGGTTTTTAGGGCCAAAACCTATACTGATTAAATGTTGTTAATGAGACCGATAATCGATATTTGGATATGCATTTACACACAAAAACATTTTCTGTCAATGTTTAGAACCAAATTCAACACAAAACTTTGTTTAAATGCAAATGTTTAATCGAAGCTGAAACTTTCATCATCAAATACAGAAAGTTCCCAGCAATCTTTTTTAGAGTCAAGTGAAAATTTAAATAAATAATGAGAAAATAAGCATAGCTCCCTGAGGGTTTACAAAGTAAAAGTTCCTCCCATGCTGACACTTGCTTTGCACTTTTTGAATTTGGAATTTTTTATTAATGCATTTTATCTGCAATCATTAAAATAATATGCCGATACAGATCATCAGCAAAATGCCCAATATTGGCCCCAATAATCAGTCAGGCCAATATTCTGTCAAACCCTAGAATACATGTAATGGTATCAAACTGTAGATGGTGAGAATTGCCAGAGCCCAGAAAATATTATTATGGGTATCCTGAAATATTCATGTAGCCAACATTATCTATACAGCCCTATAAATGTGAGAAATGCCAGAAATCTAGGCATCTCTTTATCTTTTTTTTTTGTTATTAATGTTTAATTGTTGTTTTTTACTTTGGTTTATATTGTATTGTTATTATTACTGTTTTGTCATACTTGTATATTTTTTGTGCTCATTGTCTCAGACTGTGAACGGCAAGATGGGAGTTAAATGCAGAGCTAGTGAATGCCTCGTGAGAAATGGGAGCATCTTGAAGGATTGTTATCCTTTTGAAAAAAAACAACAACAACAGTCTCTGAAACTAGATCGCCAGCTTTAGCAACTGAACTACTGGGCACCCCTGATTAACTTTTTAGTATTGCAGACATGTTAACTAATTTCCGAGTTTTGGGACTGGGGCGCACTATTCTCATGATTGTTGTTGATGCTTAGTCCACATTTGTTTGCTTGTGTGTTTGAAAAATTGAGTTACCTGGAATAGAAAGGTAAATAAGACTGTGTCCTCCTAAATTTCTATCACAAAGTCATTAACACTATTCACAAGTTTCAGTACAGGTCCTGTGCATGGTTGGCAAGATACCAAAAACATATTGTGTCACTTTAAGAAAAGCACAGGTGATAATGATTAAATTAACCATGGCAGAATTCCATTTAACTGTTTCAATTTCAGGCCCCTCAAATTGTGAATGCTGTCTGTTTTACTGTCAGGGACACAGCAGAGCCATCATTAATATTATTTATGGCACCTGTGCTTTTTCTACTATGAGAAGTTAAAATGACCTTTAATTGCCTGATGACAATTATGCAGTTAACACTGTAGTCTTTAATTAAACAAAAAAACATAGCCCATATTTCACTAATAACCCAGAGGGTTTAGTTTGGTACATACAGTCCTGAAGTTGTTAGCATGTTCATATGTTGCTGTCTTAAAATGGGTGATGATGATGATGATGATGATGATGATGATAAAAAATAAAAAAATAAAATAAATTAATCAATTGACAATAATAATAATATTGACGAATATTGCAGTCCCATCCATTTATTTATTCATTTATTTTTTTAAATCAATTGTTACCTCAGTAGGTTACGAATTTGCAGTGGAAATAGTTGGCCAAAGGAGGGCGCCACCGCTCCCTTCTGAATCGGGATAGTAACTAGCAAGTGTAATGTCTTTCACCACTGCTTTTAATATAATAACTATTTTAAAAATTATCATTGTGGGGCTGAACAAAGATAGAATAACCTGCTGACAGCCGAAAGAGTTTGTGTTAACTTCAAGTAAGTACAACTCCTTTGTGTTTTTATCATTAATTCTAAACATGTTAAATTGTGTTAGCTACTGATTTGAACGTGCTATGGTATTCAACGTACGATACGATAAAATAGCTGCCGTATATGTACAAAAACAACAGGTATGCTTGTTTACTTAAGTTGATATAGCAAGCTGTTATTTAAAAAAATGTATGTTTGCCAGTTTAAGCTCATTTGAAAGCTGTCAGTAACTTTTTTTTTCCTGTGCAGAGTAACCGTTAGCTAGCTAACATCTCACTATGCTCACTTGTTACCAGGCAGGATAGCTTGCTATGTAGCTACTGTTGATGCCTAGCTAGCAGTAATGCCTTTCCTTGCGGGTAATGGCGGCAAATGCCGTACAGTTTTAAAGAAAACTTTTAGAAGCAGCGGCAATGTTTCGAGCACTTAGATGTGCAAATTATATAAATTGTGCTTTTCCCGCTTAGTAGCGTGGCTCGTTGGTCTAGGGGTATGATTCTCGCTTTGGGTGCGAGAGGTCCCGGGTTCAAATCCCGGACGAGCCCATTGTTTTCCCCCTTACTTCTGACATAGTTTTTTCCCACATTTTTTGCGTACGTTTACACGTGTTTTGTTGGACAAATAGAGTTACTTAGAGTGACCGCTAAACTGAGCATAGTTATACTGGTTTCTTATGGACCTTGGCAGTACAATTTATTGATGGATGGACTTAATTGTCCCAGTAGGACATTTACCTTGGACACACCGGGACAAGCACCATCTCTTCTATTTCTTCCTTTTTGTGTGTTGAGGATAAGATGGTGTTTGTCGCACCACTGTACAAAGTTATGAAAGGCAGACTTATATCTCACCAGTACTACACTTAATGTTTTTTGTGCACAATTTGCATTTTTTTGTTTTTTTTTTCTAGTTAGATCTCCCACCTTTTCATACAAAACATATTTTACTGGGTGGATTTCTTTTTAAAACATATGGAAATGGGACGACAATCAACTTGACAAGAGATGGCCCAGTGATTATCAAGAAATTAGTAAAAAGTTGCAAGACATTTACCTGAAAATAAGCAGGTAAATGTAAAGTAAAAAAAAAACAAAAAAAAACCAAGAAAAACGTCTACAAGAAAATGACCTCAAAAAGTTAAAAAAAAAAAAAAAAATTTCCTGTAACATATTTTTTTTTACTATAAAATGAAGAGAATTATAGACATAGTTTTCTGGGCATTTTCCCTTGTTTTTGATCATATCAACCCCCCACCCCCTCACCCCTCCCACACACACACACACACACACACACATTTACTAATTTCATTTACCTTTTGCAGTTTTCAAGACATTTCTTCTTCGTGTTTTGTCCTGTTTTTTGGAAATAATCAACCCAATTTTCCCAAGTTTCAGAGGTACAAATGCCAGTTCAGCAAAAGAAAACTAATGTTGAACCAGGTTAATTATAGATTACTGCATAGACTGTGCATATACAGTAGTCCTATGTGGTTTATCCAAATACATAATGTTAGCAGTTAAGATACAGGATGGATAAAGAAAAGTAGCGTATGCAACAAAGTTTTGTGGCATCTTTCAGTTCCTCTCAAACCCCCCCCCCCCCAAAAAAAAAAAAAACATGCTTACAAATGAACACAGTCATATGATATGGGTCGACATCACCTGATATGGGTCGACATCACCTGCCTTTACTTATTCTGTGCACAGTCTTACTCCAGTGGTGCAGGAGGAGCATCAGACTGCAGATATGCTCACTTAATGCCTTTCTGTCTTCACCCAGTTGGGGCTTATCTGAGCTTGCTGTTGTGACAGCATCTCTGCTCCCCTCCCTCCAGTCGGGCTCAGGACAGCAGCTGCTCTGCGCTTAACACGAGTCCAGGAGATATCTCGGTAAATACCAGTCTCTTTCCCTTTCTGTTACAGCAAGCATATCATCGCCACAGGGGCTACACTATTTCCATTATTTCCATAAGCCTCTTAGTGGCGCCATGCTCTGTCATTTGCAGAGAGGCCTCGTACTATGAAGTGTGTGAGTTTATATATAAGTGCCTCTTTCCTGTACCCGCCCTGTTATATGGCAAAGGGTTTCTGTTCTGCTCTGAATGAGAATGGGAGTTGCTGATAATTCAGTTTTTAAATGGATACTGTAATCCCATTCCTTAGGGAAAAAAGCAATAGATAAAGGTAAAGGACCATACCAGTGTTTAGCATGTTTTTTCACATGTTGTGTTATTTCCACTTTTTCTGCAGCCACATGTTTCATTTCCTAAGCTTCATTATAAAATCAAATGCAAAATGCAAACAAAATACTCTTCTTTGATTTTTATTATTTTTTGTATATTTTATTTTTGTTCGATTTACGTTATCATTTTGGGCTTATGCAGTCCACCACAGTTCTGCACAGCAAATATGTAAACCCCCGTGCGTATAAATGGACTGTAGCTAATAGTTTAATAAAAAGGAAAAAAAGGAAAGAAAAAGAAAAATGGCAGAAAATGAATTCATTCGAAAATCTTTTACGTGAAAATACGCTGCTTTGATGTGCTCCACCTCGACCAAATACAACAGTAAAGAGTTGCACATTTTTAGTTACAAGAAAATGATGTAAAATTTATGAAAAAAGGGACAAGAATGAAAGGTAATTAAAAACAAACAAGGCAAAAAAAAAGTTTTAAAAAAGTGAATATAGAATAGTTAACAATAATTACAATAATAATATGTGGATTTCTGGTCATTTTATTATTGTGATTTAATTATTACCAACATAATTATCTTTCTTTCTCTCCCTCTCGGGCTCTCCCTTTAGCTCTTAAAACTTATTTTCAGATCATTTTTCTGTCATCTTTTCCTAATTTCTTGAAATTTGTGGAACATCTTTTGCCAAGTTGCTCATTGCCTTTTTAGCCGTGTTTTCAAAAGAAATCAAACCAATTTGCTTAGATTTCCAAGGTTTAGGTGTATGTGAAAGGTATCTGAATGCAGCACAAGGAAACTGATGTTGCTCCAGGTTTCAAAGGGTTAAAGAACATTGTCTTGACACTTGCATACTTTTACTGGACTACCTTTTTCAATGCACTTTAACATGTAATGTGTAATGTAATGTATTTTTTACAGTGTGGTATTTGTACTTTTACCTAAAGTAAAGTATTGGAACATTTCTTCCCTAAGTGATCAGTGATGAGAGTAATACTACTTTTCATATTGTTAACTCATGTTTAAATAAGACTTGCTTAAGAAGATTTGGGCTGAAAAAATCATTAAAACTAAAATATATAACAAGCCAGTGAGATATCGTTCCAATAATTTATTATTATACGGTTGCATTGTTTAAAAGGCAAAACAGAGGATTTACACCAAACAAATTGATTCCCCACTTTAATTACTCTAATGTTAAAATTGTCCTCTTTATACCTGAAGGTATTATTGGATTTTTTTTACCCAGTATCTCACTGAATCACATCAAATCACTTCCCCACAGTGATCAGACAAAGAGCTGAGTATCCCTGCCTCCTAATTATTAGCTTCAGGTTGCGTCCTTTAATTAGATAATTAATCTGAATCTTTAACTACAACCTTTGTGGTGGTTTTGTGTATCTATGTAGTCATTTTGTGTCTTTTTGAGATCATTTTGTGTTATATTGAGGTAACGTTGTGTCTCTTTGAGGTAAGTTTGTGTCTTTTTTTAGTCGTTCTGTCTCCCTTAGTAGTCATTCTATGTCTCCTTGCAGTTGGTTTCTGTCTCTTTGTAGTAATTTTGTATTCATTTTTAGTTGCTTTGTGTCTCCTTGGAATTGTTTTGTGTCTTCTTGTGGTTGTTGTGTTTCTCTTTGTGGTTGTTTGCCCATTTTTGTGTCTCTTTGAGTTCATTTTGAGTCTCTTCCAAGTCAATATGTGTTCATTTGATTGACATTTTGCAGTTGAAGGCAGTCTCTCAAATACCTACTTACAAGTGTATTGTCTCCTGAGGTCGGTACAGTAATATGCTCATGTGTATAGATCACTTTCAGTCCAAATGTTAGTCATGACTCCAAAGACATTTCAGTCTCTTCGCACAAACATTTTTACATTTTTTAAAATACGTTATAGCCATAATCAGAAAAAAACCCTCTAGCTCCTGGTTGAGGTCCCCCCCCTTCCTCCATCACCACACCATCATCACCCCCGTAACCAGTCTGTCATTTAAAGTAAGCAGCCGCCTGCTTAGCCGGCACCTTTCACTTTCCTAGCAGGACTTAATTTACTGCAGGACATTTTAAATCTCCTCCCTCTGTGGCTCTGAGTCGCTGACAAATGCCTGGTTGCAAATGTATCTCATTGACTGCTGACTCGGTTGTATTACAAGCCGGCTGATAGGGGCTGCCACAGTAATGTGGCCCTCAGGTTTATCCTCAGATGTTGGAGGAAGTGTATTAATTTAGTTTAGATGGGGCCTTATGAAAAGTGTACTGGCAGGCAGAGACGCGTAGATCTCTCTCCCTCTCTCAACCTCTTGGGATTGAAGCTATCTACCACAGAGCCAAAGCATATTCCACCATCAATGTGTCAGGGGGAAAGCTATTAAAACCGCTTTACTTTTCCTAAGTGTCATGAGAATAAGCACAAGATTTAGTGAAATCCCCCCCAGAGCACTGAAAATCTGGGGGATTTTCCCCCTGAAATATTTCCTAATGGGCTGCTCAGAAGTGTCAAAAACTCTTGTTAGACTTCAATGTAGTTTTTGGATTTCAGTGTATTTATTTGAAGCTGAAATGACAAAATTCAAAGTACATATGAGTGTGTCTGAACTTTCTCTAATAAAAGGAAAACCCATTCACCAGTTCACTAGTATATAATAATAATAGTACAAAATGATAATTCCAATTTACACTCCATTTAGGTTTTTATCTAGGTTTTTTTTAAAAGAATCATTTCCTTCAAATGACACCTTTTTATAAAATAAGTGTGTATTTAAAAAATCATGCTGGGGTAAAGCTTAACGAACTGATAAGGTGAACCAAACAGGATTTAGACCTGGGCAGTGAAAAAACACAAAACAAACAAATACTTACAATGATATAGCACTGAAACTTACAATCATTTCAAAGTACATTAATCTGTCGGTTATTTTTTCAATTAATCTATTAATTGTTTGGTAAATAAAATGTCAGAAAACAGTAAAATCCTGTGGTGGAAAATACTTTCAGGTATAAAATACAAAATGTAATAGGTTAATTTTCACTTGATGGACTAATGACCAGGACAGAGTAAAAAATGTCCAGCCGACACAGTTGCCAGAATAATATTTGCATTATACTTTTCTGCAAACCACGGATATGTAACATTTATACAGTATTATGTAATGTATATGTTGAAATGTTATGTTTATTGATGTTTCAGCAGCATTGTGGTCTCTGTGGTTATGTTTAGGTGCAAAACCACTTGGCTATGGTAAGGAAAAGATCGTGTTTTGTCTTAAAATACTTGGTGACACAATCTTAAAAACAACAGTTTTTGTTGTTTGTTTTATCTTCAACAGTGGTCTGCAGCTTGGCAGCCATGCCGTCTGTCACGCTACTCATAGCCCCCTCCACTTCCTAATGACAAAGTCAGCTCTTATACATGAAATCAGAGCTATGTTACCTTATAAACACTGATTTAATGTGTAGGACAAATGCAACATATCTGTGGTTTGCTGAAATGTACAATGCCAACATTTTAACCTGGCGACTGAGCTGGTTCTTTTTTTATACTTTTGGAGGCCAATGTGAAGCAGAGCCTTTTATTCAGGTCTTTTTTAACAACAAAAGATGTTATGCATATATTATATATCAAGAATGTAATCTACTCTAAAAGTATGGACTCTTATGAGGAGCTGCCATTAAACCCAGTATTCCCTGAGTCAGATAATGCAGCAGCATCAGGGCACGACTCACGCGCACTTCAGCTATTCAAACAAAGAAAGGAAATAAATTTCACAAGATAAAAGACATGCAAACAGCTCGGCCAGTATTTATTCAGTTAATCAATACAGTAAATTATTAAGAAACCTCAGCACTTTTTCTCTCCAGCGTGGCGTCGACTCGATAGAATCTTTTCTTGTCAGACGCTGGCACACTCCCCTGGCCAGAGCGCCCGGCCTGCCTCTCTGTGTCCTCTTTCATTTCCTTTTCACCCTCAGGTCTTTCTGTACCTGTCAATTTCTTTCTACAGTGTGACTCTTTAATCCACCTGAGTGCATGGAGGACAGTTTTGACATAAGAAGAAAAGATAGACTCCTAAGGAGAGGACCAGTATCTTTAGAGCCCGGGGGATAACCGGATTACGACAGCCATTTTGTGCTGCTGGCAGTTTTACTTATTACCCTTTTTTTTTCTCCCTCTCATCTCTCCAGAGTTGAAATGCTGCCCTTTCTTAGAAGTCACACCAAACACTGACTAGTACACAAAAACACATACTCTCTGTGGTTTTTTTTTCCCCAAACTGAAGCGACTGAAAGCTTTGAGCTGAATAAAAGTGAATCTTTACAGATGATAGTAACAGTTCTACACAAACATATTTATCCATACTGCCCTTCAGGTGCTCTCATTTGCTGTTCTCGGACTTTTTCTCTCACTGGTAAAAACTCTCTACAGCGTGGACTCTCTACACTGTGGAAGTAATCATTGTCTCTGTGTGGCGGTGGGTGCCTCCTGTGTGTAAAGGCCTGAACCTACAGCACAGTAGATAACAGCACAGCCATGAGGAGACAGATCAGCTGTCTGACCCCTGCTGCCAATCACTTTATCCCTCCAGCCCGGCTGCTCCGAGGAAACCCGGAGAAAAACCCTCTCTGAAAACGTCTTATCATCTCCACCACTGATGCGGTGTGCACCACTGGATCTTTTATGTCCATTTATTTTGCCTTTGAAGAGGCCCGCGGAGCCTTTGATTGTGGGAGGTAAATGAAATAAAGGCCTCCTCCTCGCTGGTACCCTGATATCTAAGTTTATCGTCACTACCAAGACCTAAACCCAGAGCTTCAACTAACTGCCGCAGGTCTGTCTACGGAAAAACACATCATGCTTCTGTCATGGTAATAATCCTTTTTGCAGAAGCCATTTTGGGTGCCTTTGAGACGGCCTGGAAGCTTCCACTTAGACACCCAGAAAGACGTATTGAATTCATCCTTGTAAAATGAGCTTCCTGGGTATGTTCTCCATACAGTAATCCCCCTGTTGTTACCTATAAGCTCCTGCATCTATTTCTGAACAGCAGTGTACACATACTGTACAGAATTCACAGTTCAAGTGATAGCTCACCCCAAAATCAAAAATACCCATTTTTCCTTTTACCTGTAGCGTTATTTATCAGTCTCGTTCGTTTCGGTGTTACTTCCCGAGTGTTGAGATATCGGCTGTAGAGATGTCTGCCTTCTCTCAAGTATAATGAAACTAGATAGCACTCACCCACAAAATGCGTTTAAATTTAACGTCTCTTTCCAGGAATCATGACCCGGTTACTCGAGATAATCCACAGACCTTGTTGTGAGCAGATTCACGGCAACTATTTTCTCTCTAGCAAACTACATCCTTTGTGGTGGTTTTGTGTCTCTTTGTTCTCACTGTGTGTCTTTTTGAAGCCATTTTGTGTCATATTGAGATAACTTTGTGTCTCTTTGAGGTGAGTTTGAGTCTTTTTGTCATTCTGTTTCCCTTAGTGGTCCTTTTGTTTTGCCCATTTTTGTTTTTATTTTGTCTTTTGCAATTCCTTTGCAACTTTTTGTGGTGTTTTTTTGTCTCCTTGTGCTTATTTTGAGTCTCTTCCAGGTCCGTATGTGCTGATTTGAGTGACATTTAGCAGGTGAAGGCCAGTGGGCCCCTGATAATTTAGGCCCCTTGGCCTGTGCCCGGTAGGCCTGTTCAGTATTATATCGATGGAAATAGACATTGCTGTTGATATTTTCGAATAAATATATTTGGCACTTTGAGCACCAAAGTGCCATCTAGTTCTCCATTATATTGGAGAAAAGGCAGACATCTCTACAGCCGACATCTCCCACACTCTGCACCACGCACCAAAACAATCTAGACTGATAAATAACACAACAGGCAAAAGGAAAAATATGGATTTTAAAATTGGAGGTGAACTGTCTCTGTAAGTTAAAGCTCAGACTTTTCTCTATCAATGTCATTTCAATAACAGAGGAGATGGCTGTGTATATTTGGTCAGATAAGGTATAGTAATTATGAGAACTGTAACAACCAGTGAAGTCACTCAGGGCCAGTGAATCATGGTTGTGATTAATATTGATTTTGTAGCGTATGGAGGAGGAGAGGTGAGCCACTTGTACACATATTGATATATAAAAAACCTGCATGGCATCATTGGAAAGAATTTAAATGAGTGGTTGTGTAATTTTTGTGGCCAGTTTTAAGGAAAAATAAGAGTATGAATAGGGAGTGATTTTCAACAAAGATCGAGGCAAATTTGGAGTAAAGGTTACATTAACTAATTTCATTTAATTTTGTATATTGTAGGGCCATATGTGGGGTTGTCACGCTTGAGACTGAGGACCCAAAAACAGACAGACAAATGGATGCTAGGGAAAAAAGTTATCTATTACAATAGTAAAAATATACAGGAGAATGATGGACAGGATGACTGGCTGAGGGGTGGGGTGATCGATGTTTTTGTAAATTTTCTTCAGCTGGAGGTGTGGACAGGCTGGGTGGCAGGGAATCCTGGCAGAGATCACAAAATAGGTCTTAGCAAAAAAAAAAGGAAGCGGCAAAAAATGTAAAAGGATCTGAAACAGAGTGACTGTGGAGCTGGCTCTCTTGTAGGTTGCAGGCTTGATTGCAGTCAGGTGTGCAGATTGATGAGTGCCACCAGGTCAGTCAAGTGAAGGAGTGCAGACAAGTGGTGAGGGGAGAACACACACCAAACACACACAAAGTGACGGGAAAAATTCAACAAAAATCACACTCGCACAGACACACAGGAGTCACATATAGGGCTGGTTGTGTGCTCATATTTTGAGTGGAATCTGGCAAGTCTGGTGGGGTTACATTGTGTCATTAACAGAAAAGTTCTTAGTCTGATTTTGCAACTGTTGTACCAATTTTTGACCAGGAATGAGCTTTTTCAGGTAGCTTGCAGTCGTAGAGTGCCTTGAAGCAACTTTTAGCTTTGACTTTACTGTTTGAATATGAATCAGTTACACTAAAAATTTCCTTGGAAGTGTCCCGCAAAGAACTACCTGCTAATAATTGTGAAATAGTTATTTTATTTTAGTGTTGTTTTCAGAACTTTCGTCTTGAAATAACTGCTCCATCCCAATGACAAAATTCAACATGAAAAATCAAAGTAATAAAGTTTATAGACTTTCTTTTAGCTAGTGTTAGAGGTGTTTGGGGAACGATGACTTATGACCTTCAGCCCAGTTAACAGAAAGAAAATGTTGGCATTATATGTTTCTGCAAACCAAGAATATGTTACATTCGCACGTTTCATGCATTTCATATAAATGTTTCTAAAGTGATGTAATACATGAGCTGACTTTGTCATCAGGAGGTGGAGGGGATGGTGGATGGAGTGTCATCTGCAAAGCTGCAGACCGCTGTTCGAAACCAACAAACAACAAAACCAGTAGGGTTTGGAACATTCTCATTATCTTTTCAGCAGCTTGTTTTGCAGAAATATGCAATGCCACAATTTTCCTGGTAATTAAGTTGTTTGACACCACAATCTCGGCAGGAAAAGCAGCGATGTGTTGGTGAAAAAACAACCACTTTTTTGTGGCAATGCAAACTGCAACAGGTTGCTACAAAACACCCATGTTTTAAAAAAACTGCTGGAAACACTTCAATGTCTCACTAAACCACATCTGGTTTTGTTGTTTTGTCTTGAACAGTAGTGGTCTAAAAAGTCAGCTTATATGTTATGTCACCTTAGAAACTTTGATATGATTCGTGAAAATCTAACATGTTAGTGGTTTTCAGAAACCATACAATGCCAACATTTTCCTCTGGCAACCGGGCTGCCCTGTTTGTATTTAAGCCAAAACATGACATATTCTTAACCATGACCAAGCATTTCTTACGCCTAAACCTAACCACAGGGTAATCACAGCGCTGTTGAAATGTAACAGCTTTGTAATAACATGCAAATGTGTCGTATCCATGGTTTGGAGAAAGGTGCAATGCCAACATTTTTCCTGGTGATTGTGTTGACTTTAGTCATTATAAAATTCTGGCTGAACCCCTGAACACCTTTTAAAACCTGGATCGACATCTGCTGTCTTGTGCTGCGGTTAGACGACTTTCGAAAGCATTTAAATCTAACCTTAAACCTTAAAAGAGAGAGAGAGAATTATTAGAAAATGATCAAGTAACTAGTGAAAAATATCAAGAAAATAAAATTCCCAATTATCATAATTTTATATTTCAAATTAGGTTACAGGAAAAAAACTATTTAGAATTTCCTGTTTTTGTTCTTTTATCTTTTTTGATCATTTCAGTTAATTTTCTTATAACTTTTTACTAATTTCTTGAAAATTCTTGGGTCCTTTCTTTTCAAGTTGCTCGTTGACTTTTTTAGTGTTTTTGAAAGACATTAAGCCAATTTGCTCAAGTTTTTAAGGGGTTAATGAGATGGTTTGAAACAATTTTGTAAAGTATACAACATTTTCATCTGAGATCTTCTGGAAAAGATATTCGACACAGCAAATGAGCCACCGGCAAAATAACGTCAGTATTTATATACACAGCTTTTACAAAAGCATATTATGTGTAGTTTTCTGCATGTGTTACTGTATGCAGCAGACTGGTCTCCTGCCTGCTTTGCCACTTGGCTCTGTAGACATTTGGAGAGACTTCAGTGTTGGAGAGGGAGGATGAGGGAGTCCCTCAGAAATGTTGTACAGTCACTTTTTGTGAAGGGATTACAGTGCTCTCTCTCATTCCCATTGGCTTGGTCCGCCGTGACAGTAGTGTGGTGATGAGCGGTTGACATGCCCAGCATCATCCATAACAAGCGTCCAACTTGGTCCTGTGTGACTCCCATTCATGCGCCCAGGCTTTGCGCTTTATGTACTTTTCCGTTCCACTTTGTGCAAATGCTTCAGTCAATTTGGAGTTACAGTTTCTAGTGTTTTTTTTTCTTTTTATCAAAGAGACAGATTTTGTTTTCTTAGCTAACCACTTTTCCTTTTACGCACGAGATGCGCTTCATGGAGAGGTGACTTCATTTAAAGTAGGATCGGCGTGTTTTTGATTAATTAATGTGCCAGTTTCTGAGATGGCAAAACCTTTAGATCACATCAAAAGACCCATGAATGCGTTCATGGTGTGGTCCAGAGGCCAGAGGAGAAAAATGGCCCAGGAAAACCCAAAGATGCACAACTCTGAAATCAGCAAGAGACTCGGCGCGGAGTGGAAGCTGCTCTCCGACGCCGAGAAACGTCCGTACATCGACGAGGCCAAGAGGCTGCGGGCTCAGCACATGAAGGAGCACCCGGACTACAAGTACAGACCCCGGCGCAAGCCCAAGAGTCTCCTGAAGAGGGACCGGTTCGTTTTCCCGCTGCCGTCTTTACTCGGGGAGGCAGCGGAGCATTTGAAGGGATTTTCCATGGACTCCTTTCTGGTCCCTGGCGATAAAGCCAGAGCTCTCCTTGCTCCCGTCTCCTCCTCCTCCTCCTCGTCCTTTTCGCTGCTGGAGCCGGTGGCGCAGTTCAGCACCGGAGCTGTCCAGCGCATGGCTGAGATCCCGCACGGTCTGGCCGCCGGCGCTCTGCCCTACAGCGCGCACACGTTTGGGTACCAGACTGGAGGGATGGGGGGTCTGGCTTGCCACGGACAGCACACCCACACCCACCCGTCACCCTCCGGCCCGGGGTACGTGGTGCCGTGTAACTGTAGCGCCTGGTCTGCTGCCAGTTTACAGCCTCAGGTAGCCTATATCCTGTTCCCGGGAGGGATGACAAAGAGCAGCGTGGACTCGTACTCTTCAGCCAGCTCCAGTGTGTGACACACCGGAGACACATCGCGCGGTCATAACGGGAAAAAGTTTGCGCACAGGACCTCCCCGTGAAATATGATACAAGAAAAGAAAAAACTGGGCAACAATTCATGTTTTCATCCTATAAATACCACAACACAACGGCACAGTATAGGATATATTTCCGCAGGTTTTAAATACATTTAAAAATGCAATACATTTGTGTTTATCTGCCACTGAGCATCAAAAACACAAGTCCATTTATCTCTCGTTACTCCATGTATGCAGTGTGAATAAGGGTGTAATCTGAAGATGCTACCTGGCTACTCTTTTGACTAAAACGTAAGCTTGAAATAAAATGCACGAGGCTCCCACGTGACTTCTCCAAATAATTGATCAAAATCAACAGACTTGACTTCTGTGTTCACATTACTGCCCTTTTAAAAATCTGACAAGTTGATTTTACTTCAAAAAAGTGAGTATAATGTTAAGTAAGTGAATATAACTATTTGTCTTAATATGTTTACTTTATATCTAATTGTTAAATGTACTTGTTTTTTGTTGTATTTACTTAATTTTGTGAAGTTGTGCAACTTAAAAATGACAAGTTTAATCTTTCTAAGTTTTATCAACTTTAGTAAACCAGGTATATTGTGCTATATAGCTGTATTCAGCTGGTTGCAAATTAGTGAATCATATTTGTATTTTCTTAAACATGTTTACAAAACAGAACTTGCAGATTTCCTAACTTCATTATTGGCAAAATCCTCAGCTTAAATCAGACTAATTTGGTTTACCGAAGTTGCTAAAACTTACAAATAACAAGGTAATTTCACTTGTATTTTTTTAAGTTGCAACAGCTTCACAAAATTAAGTTAATACAGATACATTTTGAGTAAACTGAACTATTAGATATAAAGTAAACATAAATTGAGATCAATAGTTATATTTACTTTCCTGTTTCAAGGAAATTGGTTTCCAAGATCTGTTTTAAGTAAGATTAGCTTGTGCAGTGCAGTCAGGTAATCATAAAGCTCCTGTGGATAAAGGAAGGCACAGAAACTCTACAAGAGTGTGTGTTTTGGGGTTTGTTTTTTTCACATGTTTATTTACAAAGGACCAAAATGCTTTTAGTCAAATTTCTAACTTTTAATTCATAATTCTTACATGTGGACATTTTGTCCCCTAGTGTATCTGTCTAATTATGTAGGCATGTTTTTGTTTTTTTTTTTCATTTTTAAGTGAAAATAATAAATGTTTCTATTAAGTATTTTCTAATAATTGGATTTTTATTTTTATTCTTTTCATTATTTTGGAGTCTGTTGTTTTCAGAGAAAAAAGTGTACAGAATGTATTAACTATTCTCTAAACAGCTACATCAGATCTGAATAATAAGTCAGTTGCTACCCAGTGAACAAAGCTGGTATGAAGCTGAATCATTTTATTGATATTGTAGTTCGGTGTGATCCACATCACTACCATATGTCCTGCAATTTTTTAAACATCTACTGAAAGTTGGTTTTAGATGTTCTTTTATGCCACACTTAATAATAATAACCAGGGTAAGTATGTTTCATGTTCCTGACCACCTGAGCACTCTTATTTAAACAAGGCGACTGATAAGGTGTACAGCAAATGCTGAGAGAAAAACCCGACTGATATTAATAGAATGGAAAACCAGAAGTCCATCAAACTGACACGCATAACAAAATCAAAAAGTCCCACCATGCTCGGTGACTACTGCATGAGTTTCGTTGTGTGTCGTGTGTTTGTGAGAGCTAGGCTCGCGATAAGAGAAGAATAGAAACTTCTCTCCTCCCCAGTTGTTATCAAAGTGATAAGGTGATAAGTTGAATCATGGAAATCGTATGAGGTACTGTTTGTTTCAAAGTAAGAGGGAATGAGTCCTCACACTGAAACCACTGAATGTCCAGTATGACGACTCATTATAATGGTCCTGTATCTGTGATGTAGAATTATTAAGTAGGAAAGAACCTCAGAGGTATATTTGGGTTATGGTCAGAGGGTACTTTGGTTATTTTGCCTTATTAAATAATGGAAATTCAACAAATGTCATTGGCTGGATATGAATCCATGATCTGGTTACGTGGTCGGCATCTTAAAATCTTGGTCACCAGGATGCCCCAGTCAGAGGGTTTTCACTGAGCTGCCCAGGAAAGGTAAAGGTTATGAAGATGAAATGCCACATCGAAAGTTTTCATCGTGCTGAAGCATTTTCGAACATGGTTTCTCTTGTCATTTTAAAGGAACATTTTTCCCACAAAATGACCATTTCTAGATAAACTACACACTGCGTGTTACATTTTGTTTATAATTTGTTTAGAAAACTTTATTTTTCTTGGCATGCCTCTGCTGAACAGGATCCTAAAAAGCAAACATTCTTCATGAATTGAAGTAATCAGGGTCCACATTTAACAAACAGTGAAACAACAGTAAAACATTTGTTCACAAATTCTCACTCAGTCTGTCCAGTCGAATGCTCAGTGCTTCCCAAAAACATGCATTTTTGCTAAAAACCTGGGTATTAAAAACACTGCATGTGAGTGGTGCACCCTCAGTGTGCTCCAGGCGCGCTGCTTGTCTGTGGATGAAACTGTTTGTACTGATATGTTTTGAATGGTCACTCAACATTTTAGTGAAGATAGATGTGTCTGGGAAGTACTGAGTATATGACTGGACAAATGAGACTTGGATTGTACTGCACGTTTTGTAAATGGATGTTTTGATATGGTTTTAGTGTTGTTAAAAACAGACAGGGTTTACTCCAATTCATGATGAAGGTCAATGTCATGTTGGGTGAGTAAGAGGCAAACAAGTGTTCATTTTGCGGGTGAAGTATTCCTTTGAAGACACACCTGAGCCCTGATGTCACCTTAAAATCTGTGGATATCAGAATTGAGATTTCGTACGTGTTAAGTGTGTTATTTTCTTCTGTGTGTCTTAATTCCTCTCTAACAGTCCATTGTGGTGATTCTGACTGAGTGGCGCTCTCAGCTCTGCCTCATCTCTGTGTATTCAAATGTTTGTCTTTCTGCAAGGCTGCATCATGATTTAGAGTGTGAGGCTGTTGGCATGGCAAATTACTGCATAATTTACTCACTGTCTGCGGAGTCACTGATTCATTTTCCCGTATTTACATTGAAACAATTCGTTCTTATTTAGGTGCCAGGTGCGCCTATCACCTCTGTGTCCACACCTCTCTGCACATGGCAGCCCAACCCATGCTGCTGTATCACCTACTGGGCGAAACCCAACCGCCTCCGCCCAACGCTACTATCACTACAAGGTGCCACTTTGCCCATTTTCATTCTCTGCCAGCGCACCACAAACACAGCTGCTCACCTTTGGCACCTTTACTTAAATATTTCACATATGCAGCTTAACTTCAAGTATTAGGCTCTTTACCAATTTATGCTGGGCACAAACCATCCCGCGCAAACCTCCCAGTATATTTCCTAACTTCTGAAGGAGAAAAAAAACGATGGCGCCTTCAGTTCTGCAGAATGGTGGATTCATTTTGGGGGTGATCGGTGCAGCAGCCCTCATCGCAGCGACTGCCATGAACAAATGGAGTGTCAAGGACAGGCAGGGGGACGTGGTGACATCTGTTTACACCTACAAGGGTCTGTGGCAGGACTGTGAGACCACTTCATCAGGATTCACAGAGTGTCGTCCGCTCTATGGCCTCCTCGGCTTCTCAGGTTGGACAAAACTTTCCATTGATGTTTTAATAATTAAACAAAAACTGTGTGTAGAGTCCGTCGTTTTCACTAGCGAAGTCACAGGTTTATGAGTTTTTCTTTTAAGCAGTAATTAGAACAGTATGGGCCTCTCCCATTTCTGCTCTCAAAGGTAACAAAACAGTCCAGTACCGGGTTGAGGAGGAAGTTCACTCACTACCTGTCAGGATCCAAGAGGCCTGCTTAGTTCTTCTCAAATGACAAGGCAGGAGGTTTTTATAGGATGATTCGGTTGCATGGGGTGAATGATGAAGTAGTGTGTAGGGAACATAGAAAGCCAACTATTCTCTCTCTGTGTCTATTTTGCACCTCATAAATAATAATGTTAAACAAAAAAGGATGATGAGAAAAGCAGCCAGTGCCTGTTTTTCACATCTGACAGAATTGTAAATTCTCAAATTAAGATACAAGAATATTTTAAAAGTAAAGAAACAGTAGATAAGATTATGGGTTCCTGCACATAGAAATATATAGTTTATTAAATTATTATTGTTACTTTAAAGCCACTTTAAGGCTATCTGAAGTTAAAATAATTCTAAAGGGAAAACAAAAGAGATTGAAAAACTGATTAGATGCACAAGAAAGAAATCTATTATATTTGGTGAAATATTTATTATTTAGTGTGAAATATTTCCCTCAGTTTTTGCTGTGCTCATATTAACTCATGTTCCAGTGGCGAGTCCACTCTTATCAGTATTTGTATTAGCACCAGTGCATTCTGGTCACCATAATGGACAGCCAGGCAGAGAGTCAACACCGTTATCAGAAGCAGAACAAACAGCATGCAAAGGGCAAGTTCCTGCAGCACACCTACTGTAGGGGAATACAGGTGGCATTATCCGACTAAATACATTTGTTAACATCATTTTCTCTGGAGGATTATGACGATTTAGGTCCCGGAGCATCAGGTCTAAAGGCAAAAGATAATAACAAATACATGATTTAAGTCATTTGTGATGCAGATTGTTATGTACTGTAGAGCATCTTGGTAGAATAAGACACATAAAACATGACACTCAAAGGAATATATCTGAGCGTGTCTTTTCTGTCCACTAGGCACCTTCCAAGCAGTGCGAGCCCTGATGATAGTGGGTGTGGTGCTGGCTGTTCTTGGGGCGTTCATATCAATTTTCTCCCTGACCTGCCTCACCATGAACAGTATGGCAGAAACCACCAAGGCCAAGATGAGCCTCGCTGCTGGCATCATGTTCATCATCTCTGGTATGGTAAAAGACAACAGAAACATGAGTTTTTTGGTTGTTTATTTCTAACTTTCAAATCTTGACTGGATTTGGACTTAGACTGAGGTGCTGGGGCTGAGTTGGGGAAAAAAAAGCACATCCGCACACTCAAATCCATGCGAAAATCATGTTTACTTTGCAAGCTTTCGGTCAGAGGCCTTCTTCAAGGCATAACAGGTAACAAGAGCAGCAGTAAAAGGAGCTGAGGAAACATCACTTGATAAGTCTTAATGCAGAACAGCTGTGCCAATCACTGAGTCTCGAGTAGTAAGACATCAAGGGGATTGTAGTCTTTGGAAAAGTGACTACAAAATGAACACTGTCAATACAGAGACAGTCAAACGCCAAGTGCAGCATATATACAAAATGTAATGCAAATAGATGCCATGTAGACAACAGGCATTAGCCATTATATAACATGAAACACGTAAAATCAATTAGACTTTATCTTTTACTTTGACATCACTGATTCTTAAAACGACAGTTCACCCGAAATAAAAATACATTTTTTTCTCTTACCTGTTGTGCTATTTCAATCTAAATTGTTTTGGTGTGAGTTATTTAGTGTTGGAGATATCAGCCATCGAGATGTCTGCCTTCTCTACAGTATAATGGAACTACATGGCTCTTTGATTGTGGAGCTCAAAGCATCAAAAAAATACATTTGAAATCTCAGCAGCGATGTGTCTTTCCAGAAATCATGACCCGGTTACTCAAGATAATCCACAGGCCTTGTTGCAAATAGTTTTATGTAGGAACTATTTTCTTTCTACTGAACCCTAACCGGCATTCGTATCACCACGCAGAGCACGCATCCTTCTTCCACCCAGGTGGCAGTTGTAGTTCCGTAGAAAGAAAGTAGTCCCTATATGAAACTGCTCACACAAGGTCTGTGGATTATCTTGAGTAACCGCGTCATGATTTCTGGAAAGAGACATTGCTGTTGAGTTTTTCAAATGTGTTTTTTTTAATTCAAGATTTTGGGGTGACCTGTCCCTTTAAGGAGTGGCATAAATTAATAGATTCTCTATGAAGTAAATAAATCACGGAGATCCTGTCTATATCTTTCTCTCAGGTGTGTGCGGCATTGCAGGAGCTTCTATCTACGCCAACCAGATTGTGGCCAGTTTCAGGATGTCCATCTACCCAAACTATGGAGGAGGATTTGGAGACAACATGCAGGGAGGGATGGGTGGAGGGATGGGTGGAGGGATGGGAGGAGGGATGGGAGGAATTCCTAGGTAAGACATAAAGATGATATTTTTGTGTTTTTATATTATTTGTGTGCTGGACCTACTTTATGTGTTGTTTGTCTCCACAGATACACATTTGGCCCTGCACTGTTTGTGGCCTGGATAGGAGGGGGCGTCCTGCTCATCGGTGGCATCCTGAAGTCACTGGCTTTCAAAGAAATGGTGAAAGATGAAAAACCACAGTGAGTCCCCTTACAGTTTTATAGTGATAGCAAATGATCTATCAGTCTGAATAACTGACATTTTAACTGACATTCAGCTCATCCACTGATGTGTGAATTTGTTTTGGACTTAAATATTGTGCTATTTTTTACCACCAACAATTTACAACAAAACTTTTTCACATGATTTGACAGAACATACACCATCACAGTAGAAATACCTTTAAGCCTTATGTCTCTTCTTGCTTTTCAGATACCCGGGGGTTGCCTACAAACCTCAGGGCCGCACTAAATCCGACCTAAGTGAGCACCATTCAGATGGTGGCAAAAGAGGTTATGTGTAACTTCATCACACAGCACACACTGACAAGTCCTGTGCTTTTAGCTATTCACATGCAGCATGCTTTTTGGGTTGTTTTTTTCTTTATTATTCAGTTGCATCGTATACGCATCAAATACTACGTCTTCACTATCTGATAATGGGAGTCAATAGTTGTGGTTTTTAGTTTTCATACACACATCTCCGTGGCTACAAGATATTTGTAAATGCTGTATTTCATTGAAGCCTTTTTTACTTGAGTTTTGTTGAATCATTTTGTTTTTATGTTAATAAAACACTGATTTGTGAAATATTTGGATTAAAGGATTTGGATTATGATTATTAATCCTCTTAAAGTACAAAGTCTGTATTAGATTATATGCATAGCTGATTATTGACATCTACTGTACATACCCTTTATGTAACCAGGTTAATCCCCATTGAGAACTTGTTTTCAAGAGAAACCGACGTATATAAATCAATTTAGCATCATTTAAAATGTACAGTATCCATCATGGTATATACAATAATATGATTAAAAAGAGATGAATGAAATGCAGCCTCAGTCTCTCCCAAGTGGCTTTGAAGCCATCATGTAAAGCGATGTCAATTAAATATGAGGTGACACACGGCTGCATCATCAGCTGTAAGGTCTCGTCACCAAAGACGTCTGCAGAGGATACACTGGTACATCCGCTCGTAGTCCCTCTGAAAAACCTCTTCTCAAGATGCATTTTAGGAAAGAAGACATCCTTGAAGATGGTGCACTGAGACTGATTTCTAAGGGTGCATTTCATCATGCTGCTCTGTCGTCTTGATTCCTTCACACATTTCCTTTCCTCATGTCTTCGTCCAAAGTGTTTGGGTTCCCAAAGTCTTAGACTAAGTGAGAAATCCAAAGTTCAAAAGTGTCTGTTTAAAATGAAGTCAGCTACTCATGACACAGCTGTGTCACCTGTCGAACTGAATGGTACAAATGTCCACCGAGCCCCTAATTTAAGAAAAACTTTTAAGTAGTCAGATGCTTTTTTTCCATTGACATTTTTTTATGTGTTGCATCTCACTATGTAACTGTGCTGTGTTATATTATCTGTGGATCCATAGTAAGCACTGTGAGAAGAAACTATGTATATGAAGAATATCATGATGAAAAGCTCACAGGCAGGAGAAAGGAGGACACAAGGAGGAATAAAATAGAGAAATAAGAGGAGCACAGGGTGTCCACCTGTTGCAGCACTGAGCTGCAATGCTGTTTCAGACCAGTAGATGTCAACGTACTGATGCATGTAGTTTTAAATCCATCTGAGATCATATACTACAGTGACAAAGATGATTGTGTCATTAGACACTTCTATTTTACATTAGACAAAAAAAATGCTATTGACAGAAATACCATCAGAGAATTTGTTTATTGTTGCATATTTAAACCATCATCTCAGTCGCTCAAAAACAAGCATCCAACATAAATCCAGTTTCTCTTCAAAACAGAAGAAGCCAAAGAACACAAATTTACATCAGACGTCACATCCTAGCACTGGTTTACTGTGAAGTCTTCACTAGTGTGTCCTCCCGCAAAGACATCTGCATCTGGAGAGAAACTGGGATTCACTCTTACTACAAATCCCCGTCAGTCACAATGTTGAGTGTTATAAAAAAATAATCATACAAGAATATCAGACAGACAAAAGGGGAATGTAAACTCCCACAGGTAGACAACAAAACAGTTCATGATGTGCATTATTGTTTTTCAAACTTAATGGATCCACTTTGAGCCACGATTAATCTGTAATGTTGATCATTATCATTATGTCTTTTCATACTCTCAGATACATTATTTGGTAAAATCCAGAAGAAATTGGTTTTCAGATACAAAAACAGTCATATAGTGATTTAACAACCATGTATCAAGGCCAAGTTGGGTACAAATTAGTAAATAACTAAAAGAATCTATTCACCCAAATGATTAAAAAAAAGAAAATCCTTAGTAGCTGCTAGTAGTCTGTAGCCATGCAGACAGTTCTTGTTTAATTTGCTCATGTTTAAAAGATCTTCAAGCTGTATCTTTAGATTTCTGCAGCAGCCTAAATACAAAGGAGGTATTTTTGCTTGAGGTGCTGAAAACACTGTTTTTTTTATTTACTGCTTCAAATATTCCCACAAAAAGCATCAAAATTTTCATTGGGACTATTTCTTCAGTAGAAGGTATTAGCAATGAAAACTATTGACACTGACTAGGTTTACATGCATACTGATATTCCACTATTATTCTGAATATGGCAATAATCACAGACGCTGTTTGGATTTTTTAAATAAGGCCTTAAGACAAGTGGGACATGCCGGTATTATTCGAATTTAAGAGCATTCTTTGGACATGTATTCAGTGCATTCAGAATATACATCTAAACTGGGGTTTTTAATCCCATTTTGTGACACATTGCCTCTTGCATGTTTGCACTCAGCTCTGTGCATTGTACACAAACAAACAGTGTGCAGGGTTGTGGGATACAGACGCATAGCTTAAAGGAAAGCTTAAATTTCTGGTCGGAAGCAGAAAAATACCTACTTTTAAACATAAATATTTGGCTTTCAACAGTTTTTGGATATGCACAAATATCACAACCCTGACTTTTTCAAGTAGGTGGTTGAAGGAATAAAAGAGGGAGGTTGTTTTCACATTGAAGGAAAACTTTGAAACGTTTGCATCATGATAATGTACTGATCTTTGCATCAAAAAAGCTGAATTGTGCAAGCAGCACAGCCGTTCCACTTTTCTTTATTTTTGATGTGATAAACATCAAGTTGGCTAACGTAAACTGTAGTATGCAGGGCAGCATGTAAACGATATCAGTGGAATATTCATTTTCATTAGTCAAATAAACAGCTTAGTGGGAATACTGTCTTTTTTTGGAATAAGGGCAAAAAAAATGAATATTTTGTGCAATTTATGTAAACATAATCATTGTGTTAATCTATAGTGGCCTGGCCATTTCTAGAAAGCAAAGTTTCTGTTGAATGTTTTAAATTTAGTAATGTAAGTGCTGTGAGTGCCACAAACAAAACTCCATTTACCTGAAGGTGGACGCAGAAATCTCAGGCGCATAAAACAGAAAATATCTGCAAGCCTGCAAACGACCAGAGGTATCGGAATTTGGGTGAACAAACCCTTCAACTAAGGACTAAGACAAAAACATACACGAGTCTATATCCGATCTAATTTCTCGCTCAGGAACTCCTCCACGCTGTCTGTGTTCCACTTGAGGATGCTGAGTTCTTCAGCAATGTTCCCGTTATCGTCCAAAAGCTTTAGTACAGGATCTGAGCCTCTCACGTACTGCAGTGTGGGAGGGGGTGAGTGGGAACGAGAGAAAAAGAGGAGGGGTGTTAGAGAGACAGGTTTGCCCTCAAAGATATTCAGAGAAATGTTTTTGAGTCATCTGATTGACATAATCTGATTTCTCTTTGAAATTCTTTTTGAAGCTTATTGCGTCTAATTATGCGATTACACCAGTCACCGTGATGGCGCTCAGTTCATCATCCTTACCTTGATCTGAAGACCCTTGAACATCTTCGGCTTTTCGCTCCTGACAAAAGCTGAGGAGATAAAACACCAGTGAGACAAATGTCGGGTAATGAATCAGTCAATTAGCCTTTCTATTTTAGTACCGAGGTCTGTAATTAGTGACAACTGCAAAGCCTCCCGGGAATGCAGCGTTAACAGCAGCGGAGACAGTTGCAAACACAGGATGACTACAGCTGAAGTAAACAGACGACAGCCATATGGTGCAGACAGGGCTCCAGACGTCTACCCCCACGCTGAGGCGAGCCGCGGTACCTCCATCAGCGTAACCTGACACTGAATTAACCAAATGTTACTGTGAGCGGAGATGGGAGGTCGACTCCCAAAACACATAGGATAAAAAAAAAACTTCAAACGTTTGTTTGAAAATCTGCCCTAAGGCATTTCAGACCACCTACTGCAAAAAGTGATTTCAAGAGGATACATTTCACACATTGATTGGGACACAAAGTCACACAAAGCACAAGCTCAGCTGCGGGAAGGAGCCGTTACTGTCAAAAAACAAGGTAATAATAAATATCTGAGTATGGCTGGGCGATATGGCCTATAAATAATATCACGACAATTTAGGCTAGACCACAATACACATCTTAATGTTTTGAAATCTCCTCAAAAATACTGCAGTAGTTCACTACTAAATACACCGATGTTACAATTAAGAATTGTTACAATCAAATGAAAATAAGTATAATAATTAAATTAAAGCATTATTACAATAAAGTTTAAGAACTGCTATAAAAAAACGTAACTAACGTACTATTTCGATAAAGTCAAAGTAAAGTTATGATAAAGTTAAATAAGGTATTGTTATAATGAAATAAATCAAAGAAGAACCACTAGTGCTTTTATTTTGAAGCCCCTGGCTTGTCTCAGATGTTTTTTGGGGGGAATTTGACACTTACAGTCAACAGTTGGCGGTTAGCAATTAACAAAAAGTTACAGCTGCTCTGTTACACAGGAGGAGTTATTCGCTGTGAGTTCATATATGAATAATAATTGCAAGTCTCACTTGTGCTTCATGATCAACTAAACGGTCCTGCAGATACAAAAACGCACACCTACATCTGGTTTCATCGATATATCGCCGACCACTACATCAGTGTATAAAACTCACCTTGGACTTGAGGGAACCGCCCCAGTTTTCATCCACACACCTCGAGGATGGCCCCGGCATAGAGCTGTGTGCAGAGAGACACGATGTCAGGCAGTTCATCCATGACGAGTTTCTCCCCCCACACATCAATGCCCGCACACAGAGACAGAGCGAGCCGCGGCCCTGCTGGTGGTGCGACGCCTGGCCTGGAGGAGTAATTTGATTCAGGCAGACCGATTCATAAACGTGTCCAGGCGACTCCTTGGGGGTCATTAAACTGTGAGGCTGTGCATATGGAGCAGGGCTGATGGATGACGGTTTGTGCAGGGCTCACTTGTAATCAAACCTCCAGCACCAATATACAATAAGTTAGAGAAAATTGGAGTGTCACAGCAGTATTTCAGGACCGTGCTCTGTTCGCCGTCTCAGGAAGGAGAGTGGTAAATGGCCTGGTTGGCTGGTTCACGCAGCAAATTCGATTACGCATGCAAAGCTAAGATGCGCTCCTCATCCTCCCTTCGCCTTTCTTTCTGTAAACAATCCAGCACTGCTGAAATTAAATTTCTGTGCTTTTCATTTTACCACACATGGCAGATCACAGACAAGTCACGACTCTGTTGAGAGCAGGGAAGCAGGAGACAAATGATAAGCAGCTCTAACCGGACTCATTAGGGCATTTTTGGATGCTGCCACCCTCTATCAGTGACTTCATAACCAAAAGCAAACATGAAATGTGTTATTTCTAAAATTCTCCATCCACATATTCTCTTCATCTTACCTCTACTTACTCAAACAACCTTGAAGGCAGAGTGAAACTATATTCACTACAGCCTGAAAAAATTAAAACATGGTGATATTTATAAAAGAATTGGATATGACTTAAGATTGAGAAAAGAAAAAAAACAGATCCTGGTCAAAATCAATCATGTTTGGCCCTCTCTGTGGGTTCCTGTTATCATCGAAAAGCTTGTGATATCCTACAAAGGATATTTAAAACCAAAGTGAAGACGTTCAGTGCCAAAACATGATGATTTTCTCTCTTTCTTAATTGGGGATTATTCTGGATCATTCAACCCAAATTCTTCAAAAAGACCACATAATTATTCTGTAAGCCTCCTAACTCATAAAAAACAATTTTGCTGTGAGTCAAGATTAAAGGATAAAGCTGGTGATGTTATTTATTTTCTTATTGACAACATGAAAACACCCAAACTAACAATGTGTTAGGCTGTCCCTTAATACTTTCTGAATTTGGCATGTTGACAGCCCTTAGCTGCAGTCACACTGGTTCCTTCTAAAAACACAAACCTTTAGATCACAGATGGAGAGCTCCATTTCTTAAGCAGGGCTGAATAAGCCCGGCACTGTGGCCTTCAGCAAACGTTGCTCAAACAGAAAGAAACAGCACTTTTGTTGGGGACTATTTTCATCCACGGAGTTGTTGTGCTAGGCTCCACAGGCAAAACTTGTAAGTACGACCAGTTCACAGCTTGTTCCGTTCACAGGATTTACTCACTATTATAAATATAGAGAATTGCCAAATTTATCACGCAAGGCCTAAAAGGGCCTGAAATTAGGTCTCTTCACGTTTTTGTCATCTGTGCTGGCCTGACAGACTCTCAGGGAGGTTTTCCTGCTCTACAGAGACATACTGTATGGCACCCGGGGGAGCTGAGGTGTGCGATGCAGGAGGTGCTCTGCAGAGAAGCACACATTTGAAAATGAGTAACTGAAATGCCCTCCGTGCGCAGTGAATCTTACTAATCGACAAGGCAGCGCTATAAGCCATTTCTCAGAGGGTTTAATGACACAGCACTGATGTCAATTGCGAGACTGAAAGAATTCTTAAGGCAGATAATTGTTGCCGTCTGAGGAGAAAATGTGCTTAGTGACACTGTCGTTTCTACTGGTACCCTCGCTGCGGCTGGAGACAGCCGATTGCTCTTCTAAGTGACATTTTCACTCAAATCGTGAGGAAGCAGAGGACTAATCTTTCCTTTAAGTGTCTGTCTGAGAGAGAGTTATCATCAAGAGGTGTAATGAGGTGTGCACTACACTTTCCCAAGGTGCTGTTGCTAGGATACCACGCACGCTCTGGGGCTTTGCTTAATCAAAGAAGAATTACATTGTTTTTCCACCATCACTTGACTCAGTGTTTATCCGTCAGAGCCCAGCAGGGACTCCTTTTGAATTTGCTGTAATCGCCAGAGCAATGAGCGCACAGTAACACCTCCTCGCTGTTACTGCGAAACTTGATATATCGACCCCGTGGGGAGTGTCAGGCTGAGGTTAAGGAGCCTCGTCTCCAAACATCAGAGCGAAGGACCGAGACAGACAGCCACTGACAGGGTTTGTGTGTGGCAGCTCAGATCTGATGCACAGCTGCAAACAGTGTCAACAGAGCCAGTGACAGGGAGGCTAAAACTAGGTTGTTCAAATGCTGGAGGTTGTGATCCTGCCAATAAACGTGACACGTGCTGACACAGACGTCCTCTGAGTGCTACTACTATACACTCTGAGGTCTGTCGTCTGTGAAGCTCAATAAACGACTAGAGACTGCAAACAGATCAGCTCAAGACCCCATAATCAATACGCTATCACGCGTCATCACATTTGTCAAGTCTCAGTCATGCTGCACAAAATAACAACAAGCGCTTTTCATTTGATCATTTTACTGCATGCACATTTGTTAACCTGGTTTCTGGTTTACACTCTCTCCATCCTCTATGAAACTGCTTGTATAGGGTCTTTGTAACGCCCTCCTCTCTGTGACTGAATCTAGACAGGCAATTACTTTCTGTTTGACCGCTCCCTGGAGCTCTGTTGTTCCCCTTTACCTTGCGCCCTTCCATCTGGGCCTCCTGCTGGCAGCACTGCCGGCAATCGGGCTGGAGCTTGGTGAGGCTGAACTCCCCGAGCAGGTCACAGGAGCTGCACAGCAGGTTGCTGGAGAAGCCCAGCTCCCTGCACGCCTCAGACGACAGATCGGCACCGTATGCCGACAGCTGGAGAGAGGAAGGAGGAGATGAGAGTCACACCGAGAGGAAAAAATAAAAGGCAAAGTTTTAATAAAGCGCTTGCTTCTCATATGCAGATGTGTCAGAATTTAAGAAAAACATTGTGTTACTGATAAGAAAGCCTGAAATTATGGATATTTGTGATCAAAAATTGCAATCAAATCCTGAAACAAACACAGATGACATCTAAGTGTCTTGCATGTGGTGGCGTGAATAATTATCTTAAGAGGTGCCAGCTCATGTTGCGTCCTGGACACTACCGAGGTGCCCTTGAGGATGGCACTGTCAAATAATAACAGAAAAAAAGTGAATTTCCTTTTTGAGAGGCTAATAATGTGATGTTTGGTTCTTTCATGAATAAACTCAGCAAGTCTTTGACCTTTTCCCTTAATGATAACTGAAGCGATTCATCAAATACGGACATAGGACTCAATTAACTTTCGTTAATTTATTTGTTCTCTGTTCATTTCAGCACAGTTCCTGGTTACAGGAGATTTAATAATCTGGTAGGAATGTGGGTAAACAAGCAGGCTTATTAACAGGATATTTCAGTCAAAAAGGTGTGTTCATCTTTGCTGCTTGGGAAGTAAAAGTGCAGTTAAAATGTACAGGTGACACAGTCAATAACAGAGCTGATGTTGCTCTGTACTATGTTTCATGATTTTCTCCCTGACAGCCAATTATGGTGACTCAAAATGTGGATTTTTAATGTGAAATGTTGCGTTTTCATAAATGTTTTTATCATACACGTTTTCCAAAATGCTGTTTTGTTTTTGTGTCTCCAAAGATGTTGTTTGTGAAATGTTGTGTTTTGTGAGGTGGTGTTGTGTTTTAACCCTCGGTGCCACCGCAGGTCAAAGACTGTCAGGTGGATTTTACTGAATCTGCTTCGGCTTTCGGGAATCAGGAAATCAGCGTCGTTTCATTACCTCATACATCCTCATATTTAGCTGTGACTGCGCAGGAATCATTTTAGCACCCTGAGGTATAAACCCTTTCCTTACAAATACGGTTTTCCAGTAACTTGAGCTCCAAATAAACCAGCTTCAGGCGTTTAGGACCCAATTTTCTGAGCAGGGAACAGATTCTCAGGGGGACAAATGCGTTCACAACACCGGATATCCTGGTTTACCGTAACCTTTCTCTTCTAAAAACGCCATCGGCCTTTTCTTCTAAGACACACGCTGTGCTTTCTGAACATTTAAATCAGTCGGCTATTAAACAGACTTAGAGGATAATTCACTTCCCATCAGGGCTCACGGGATTTGGGGATAAGCCACGTCATTTTGAGGCTCCGGGTTTAGCAGGATGCGGCTCACAAAACCGATCGTGACACCTCACAGCTTCGCCGACCGTTTATTTTCACCGTAAAGCACTACTGCAACCTGCGACATCAACATATTTTCAGTGTTAATAAAACTCACCGTCTGTAAAAGCGAAAGAAGCCACAGGAGATACACCTCTCCCGACATTTTGGAGGCTGCTTTGTTAGCGAGAACTACTCTCAGGACCCCTTTAGTAACGGAGGGGGTGTCCTGTCGCGCCTGACCGTTAAAGCGAATAACTGATCATTTCTCTTTTTAAAATCTTTCGACGGACACTGATACAACGTGCATTTTGTAAGTTATCTAAAAACGTTAACGAATATTTAAACAATTCATCGTGATTTTAATGTATGTTTAGTTTCTTGAGTTGTGGCATATTACAAAGTCGACTCAAAATGTCTTCTTCGCCTCCGCTGCTCTAACGGTTGAAAAATAACTGCGCCATCTTCCGTCCAAGTTTAGAGACGTTTGTGAAAATGGTCCAATCCGGTGTGAACAGACAGTGATTTTCGACGAATAGAAAGCCGCAGACGGCTGGTGGACTGTTCATACATCCAATGACCTGAGTGGTAGTAACAGTGTGTCCGTGGTGCGACGGTGGACACACAGTGGATGGGACAGGACAGCGCTACATGGGGGACAGCGGCTGGTACCACCGCTCCTACACCCCGGAGAGACCTATAGGGCTTTACGACGCTCAGCCGCTGGAGACTGACTTAATGAAATAAACCGAGCCGAGCATGAACACACCGCATTTGAGGTAACCAGAGGATTTGAACAGTGGGACACACACACACACACACACAGACAGACAGAGGGAGAGAGGGCCACGCTGAGACACTCTTTGTAATCACCGTCGTCGCTGTGTGTTGTGTTTTCAGCGTCTCCTCCTCTGAGCATGGACTGACCAAATCCCTCTCTGGATGATTTGATGGGGCTGCTCAGAGTCATGATGCCGCCCAAGTTGCAGCTTCTGGCGCTGCTGGCGTTCGCAGTGGCCATGTTCTTCCTGGAGAACCAGATCCAGAAGCTGGAGGAGTCCCGGGGGAAGCTCGGTAAGTTTAACGGGCTGCAGCCCGATCACATCCGGTCACAACACTCCAGGGGCTGGGTGTGAGGTCTCTTTCTCTCTGTCTTGGGTCACTGTAGATCTGTGCATTGTGCATTTGGGCCAGTGTGCTGAGAGAGCAGCCCTTCATCGCGTTCAGATGATGGCACACAGTCATGAAATCCTAAATGATCTGCTGATCTTTGCATGCACATTTCGAGTATTTTTCTGAATTTACTGCCTACAGATAGTGTCTACCTCTGATCCTTATCTGTGCAATGCAGTGTGATTTTGAGGAGGTGCTGCTAATTTCAGCCTGTTGCCCTGTGGCAGTGAGTGAGAGTGTGTTTGGATACTCTAGACAGTTATTTTTTTGGATGCAATGCAATGTCAGAAAACACTTGTAATCGGCCATCAGGGTTTCATAATGCCCAAGATGATATCTTTGTCTTGGTTTTGTGTAACCAGCAGCAGATTCTTACATTTGAGAAGCTGGAACTGAAGCATTTTTGTCATTTCTGCTTGAAAATAATGCAGTCGATTAACTGATTTGCAGAATAGTTGACTACGTGGTCCTTTTTTGACATTAGAACTTCACATGCATTCAAGGGTTTGTGTGAATTATTTGTGAGTGTTTGTATGAATCTATTGCCCACAGATAGTGTCTAACTCTGATATTCATCTGTGGAGTGCAGTGTGAGATTGAGGAGGTGCTGTTAATTTCAGCCTGTTGCCCCGTGACAGTGAGGGAGAGCGTGTTTCGATACTTCAGAGCCGGAGCTAAATTGATTTCATGATTAGTTAATCTGAAAATTATTTTTCTGGATGCAATGAAATGTAAGAAAACACTTGTAATTGCCCATCACGGTTTCCTAAAGCCAAAAATGATGTTTGTTTTGTGCACAGTCGTATGTTTGAGAAGCTGGATCTGAAGCATTTTTGTCATTTCTGACCCGTAAAGGAATGAAAACAGAAAAGTTAGTTTTGGTTGAACAAGTTTTTATTCTATTATTAAAGACTTTAAGTCATTTTGAAATTAAAATATATATAATGAGTAACCCCTTTTGAAAACAACTAAAATAAGGGTGAAATTCTCCATTCAGTTACTTTTTTTTTCAATATCTTAGATAAGCAAATGTACACAGTATGATAATAGTCAACTTTCATATCACAGTATACCTTAAAACTGGTATATCGCTGCAACCCTATAAGTAACCAACAGCTCATTTGGAAATACAGGATGTGTAACATTGGAGCTGTGGGTTGTGGAGTCATACTGAAATCTGAGGTGGTCAGTGATGAATACACAGCACATTGCAGGGCTCTCAGAACTAACAGGAATCCTCTTTTAGCTCAGAGCAAGTTTAAGTGATATTCTGCATGCATGGGGACGCCGCCACCCTGCTGCAAATCCTCTCCTGCCCCTTTCCCAAACTCTTTCCTCTGATTGAAACGTGGCCGGCGCTGCGTTCAAAATCTCATTGCGAGCTCCCATCAGGGGCTCACTCCCAATAAAGATCTGGGACATTGCAGGATTATCTCTCTGGTGCCTCCACTGTGGGGATTTTTTTTAAGGAACAGCAGAGCGGTGCAGACAATCTTAGGGTGCAGCCTGCGTACCTCAGGGGTTCAAACACCACCCTCTTGTATTTATTTGGTGAGAGTAGGAGCCTGGCACCAAAGAGAGGCAGTTTTCACGGCAGACATTTTAACACAGGAAAAGCACAGGTGTGATCAATAATGTTAAAAATGGCTGCAGTGAATTCCTTTTAGGTGAGGCACTTCCAGAGTCCTTGTGTTGTGCGTGCTGGCTCATTCAAACGGCTTACAGGGACGCTTAATGGAACAGAGACATAGTCAGTTTTATTAGTACCACCTGTGCTATGACAAGTGCCTGCTGTGAAAGGCTTATTACATTTTAACTATAGCTTATTTTCAATGCCCCCCTCAGACACACACACACACACACACACACACACACACACACACACACACACACACACACAGGTGTTAATCTGGATGACGAGACCTCTGCTCAGGGTGACGTTGGGTTATTCTACGCTGGGAGATACAAAGTCAGCAAAGTTTATGTATTTATAAAAGTGATAAAGGTGCAACAAAGCTAACAGGAGAGTCGGGGAGCTGTCAGCCAAGCACAGTCTGTACAGACTCACACTTTTATAAGAAGAGGTCTAATTAGCCAAAATAAGTGAAAACGCCTGTCGTGTGAATCATGACTGTAGAGGCTTCAGGGCTGCCTGCAACTGATGATTGTTGTCATTATTGATTAATACGGTCGGCTTTTTTTAAGTCAGAGCTGTCGTGGGCGAAGCTAATCATTTAGAGTTGTTGCAATCATTAGTTGATTAATTGAAAAAGCAATCGACCGAGAATTAACCCGCAATTATTTTGATCATTGATAAAATTGTTTAACTTTATTTTCAAGCAATTTGTCCACTGTTTCATTTTTTTTACCATAGCAAATGTGATTAAAAAACAAAATACAGGTAACTGTTGAACAGGAAGCTGGATGACTTCACCATGGCCTCTTGGAAATGACACCTATCGTTTGACTATTTCCTGATGTTTTGTTGACCCGATGATTCATCGAGAAAATAATCGGCAGTTTATTCATGGCATGGCATGAATCATCTCTTCTCTTTTGAGATTGTTTATTATGCATGGCGCTTGTTTAAATAAAGACATGAAAAAAAGATAGATGATGCTGCTGATGATCAGAATTGTTAAGTAAATTTTCTGTCAGTCGAATGGACTGATATTTTCAGCCCTAAATACTTTTACTGGATAAAAGATTTAACAGAGTGATCTGCTATCAGGTTAGTTGGTGATTCATTGTATGCTGATTGACTACTAGTGTTTTAACTATTACTTTTATTTTTTATTTTCTAAATTGATCGTTAAGTCAGTAAAATGTCAGAAAATGGTGAAAAATGCCATGTGTAATTTACCAGAGCCCTCTTTTAATGGTATATTTTATTCAACCAGCAGTCCAAAAAAACAGTTATTCAGTCAACTAATCGTTGCAGCTCTAGACTAATCGAGTAATAACTAACAACATTTTCAGGCCTGAGATAAGTGATGTCCTGTTACTTTTACTGGGATTACATCTGACATCATTATTCAGTTCATTAGTGAGTCAGCTGGGAGAAAATTAATCTGCAACAATTTTGATAATCAAATAATGGTTTTAGTCATTTTTCAAGCAAAAATGTAAACAAGTCACACGTCTAGCTTTCAAATGTGAATATTTGCTGCTTTTCTTTGTTTGGCATGTTTGTCCCGCAGGTTAGTGTGTAAACAGACTCGGTCAGATGACTCAAAGATGAGGCTGTGTTGGGAAGTTTTCCTTTCCAAGTTATGTATAAAATAGTCAAAGGAATATTTAACCTCTAAATGATCATTTGTATATCAGTACCTCACCCCATGTTATGTTAATTCAGGAAGACAACTTTTGTTTTTCTTGCACACCTCCATGGTGAATAAAGAATCCAAAAATGGTGTACTATATAAAAATAAAGTGTTTTCAGTATTAATGAGTGTTTTCGCAGAAATGCATGTGTTTAGGAAGCTCTGAGCATACATCTGGATAAAGGAGACTTGGATTTTATGGCACAAGTTATGTGAGTTTGTAAACTAATACTGTGTTCTAGTTTTTCTGTTGTCACATTCAATCCCCAATCACTGAAAGTCTTCAAGAATTTTCTTTGTTTTTGGACTCTTCGTGAGAGAAAAACCCACATTTAAATTCAGTATAATACAGGGTGAGTAATTGATATGCAAATAGCCATTTAGGGGTGTGAGGTATTCCTCAAACAGTCTTCTTAATCGAGTAAAGTATCCCTCTGAGTTTTCACATGTTAGCGCAATCAGGTGTCCTGGTGGTATAGATGGCTATATTGGCCTGTGACATGGCTTACTGCTGCTGTTAAGGGCTATATGTTACACCCAGCAAAAACGCAAACTCTCCTGGGCTGCACAGACACACACACACACACACAGAGAACTACACGCACTCCCCCGATGCTGAAACAGAACCTGAGAGGCCTTTCCCCCGACTGGCCACCGCCACGAGAATCTGTTGACTCGGCAAAAAGCGCTGTGATGGATGACTGGACTGAGCAGACGTCTGTATACTGGAGCTCTGAATTATGTGCTGCATAGCCAAATAGTTGTGACTGAGACTTTCACAGGCACGATGCTGACAGACAGCCACAGGGCCAGTCACATTACCAGGTACGCCTGCTGCAGGTCCATCTGTGTAACAATAAGGACAGGTGGTGTCCAAAACCAAATCACATCTCACTGAATGACTCTTGTGTTCTAAAAACAGAAGAGGCTTGATGTGTCACCTTCTTGCATTGCGTTTTTACATGTTCGCAGTTAACTTTATGCGGGTTGAAATGACCGGCGCCCTCTCTTCACAGCGTGGGATCCTATTGCCTGACATGCAGGTTGAATCATTTCCCCCATTAGACACTCCCCGCAGGGTAGACAAGCTGTGATTTGCTTCCAAGCTAATCGTCGTCCCAAGGTTTCCCCGAGAAGTCTCCTGCATTACAATCATGCCGCGATGCAGCTGTGTGTCCTGCTGTGGGCCCAATCCATTATCCTGCCGGTGTTTCTCTCCGGCTGCTCACCAGCACTGCTGCTGGCTGGGTCGACAGAAACGCACACTAACTGTGCTGGGACGGATGGATGGGAATAATAAAGTTTCTTTAATAGAGAGCCACGAGCAGGGATTCAGGGCCACTTTGCCTGTCAGGGTTGCCATTCAGCGCCGCACAGTTCAGGCGGTTTCAGACGCTCACTCCAAAGAATTTCATGTTATTATTCTGAAGCCTGAGACTGACATTCCTCTATAATGTTTCATTGACGTCAAACAGGAGACAAATGCCAGAGTTTGGTTCTACTGTGATTAGATCTTATCAGTCGGTGGAAAATTAGATTAATCAGTCCGTACTTTTTTTACCGCAACTACAAGGTCAGAGGGATGTTGTGGCTTTTTTAAAATAACAGAAAAGTATTATCACGTCAAGGTAAAAGTAAAAATGTCTTGTTGAATAATTACTACCTGCCAAAAAGTTGAGTGCTTTTATGCAGGGGATCATGTGACAGGTCGGTTGCCTCAATAAAATGTTGGCTGTGTTCATTTCTGCAAACCACGGATAGCTACATCATATTTCTATGTTTCATACGCATCATATCAACATTTATAAAGTGACGCCGATCACATGTATATGAGCTGAGTGTTTTGTCTCGACGATGAGGGGATGGTGAATGGTGTGAGACCAGGGCAAGATGGCTGCCAAGCAGTATATCAATGTTCAAGACCAGCCTCGTCATTGTGGCAAAACTGGGCATCTTTAAAGAGATGTTTGGATATTTCCACGTGTTCTTGGCACCCAAACGGGGTGTTTTTAATAAGATGCCTGGACATATCCAGCTGTGTTTTTGGCACGAAAAGCAGGTAATATTAGTGAGAAATCGGGGCATTTCCAGCCAGGATTTTTGTTGCCCAAACAGGCTACTTTTTTAACAAAAGTTTTGGGACATTTCCAACCATGTTTTCTTTGACAAAACAGGTATTTTTAATGATGCGTTGGGACATTTCCATTCATGTTTGTGGTGACAAAAGCAGGATTTTTTAACATGAGTTTGGAACATTTGAAGACATGTTTGATGCGACAAACCAGGTATTTTTAACGAAACTTTGGGGCATTTTTAGTTGTGTTTGTGATGTCACAACCGTATATTTTAAGCCAAAGCATGATGTTTTCATAAGCCTTACCAAGTGTTTTTTGTGCCTAAACCTAACCACGTGTTAACCAGTGTTATCGTAACATAAAATTGAAAAGTGGAACATGAACTTTCAACATATCCAAGAGCGACATATTAATCATACAAACTTAATAAACAGTATTTGTGGTTTCGCAGAAACATCCAATGCCAACTTTTATTCTGGCGGTTGTGTTGCATGTGGACATCTGCATGACTGTTCTTGTGAATGTAGTCAAATAATGTGATATCCTCTCTCAGTTGTTTGTATTTTCAGATTAATTTAGCTGTGTTGTTTCTTAAGTACAAAGCTGGCACGTCTTATCAATTAAAATTCAAGACTTGAGGACACAATAAGCTCAGTAAAACCAAGAACAGAAAACCAGTGGGGTGTATTGTGGGTAATATTTTGATAACAGCGCCATCAATTTCAGTAGGGGTCCCGAAACAACATTTTGTTTTTTTATTATTCCCGCATTTTCTGGCTGAAAGCATGTTCATCATGCAGTTGAGTGCATCATTATTTGTGTAACATCTGTCTCTGCTACCTGCTTTTATAGATTCAAGCCATGCTCAACTTATTTCCTCAGGGAGATTATTCATAAACACAGAGAAAACCTTAGTTTTCATTCTAGGAATCCCAGCTTTTGAGCAGGTTTTCTGCTCTTTTTTGATGCTTCAAAAATCAGTTGAGAACAAAGCTTGTAGCCATAGGTGGCAGGTTAATTGTAGAGGGCATGTATGGTATGTTAGGAGCTGCGTAAATAGAAATGTTGCTTATAAAACCGTCACCTCATGGCCTGTGTAACAGTAGCAAACAACCTCTTCACCTCTGTGCCCTGCGTGCCGTGTGAGGGCCGTGTGTCAGCCAGCGGGAGAGATATTCAGAGACTTTCCCCCCCTTAGCATCATCGCCTTTTATCTGCTGGCCGTTACTCAGCCTGATTAAAGGAATTCAATTTCCATCTGTTGCGTGGTGATATTTAGTTCCAGACACAAGCGGCTCTGTGATGAGCTCTGAGAGAGAAGAGAGATGCTGTTGAATGCAGAAGAAGGAAGGAGATGCATGCCTTCATTGTCAAAGTGTTTGCAAAGCTGACGCAAGACTTTTAAGCATTCATTTGTCGCCGCAGCCCGTTGCTCCCGGGCTCGGGTTTGAATTTGACTTTGATTGTCATGCCAGGCACTCGTAGCCTCGAGCCCACCCTCGTGCTCTGCCGCCGAGGGACCCGGGGATCTGGTAAGGAATTTGTTCTTGAAAGGACATTGGTCAGGCATTGCTGATTTGTCCTCATGGGCATGGACTTTGATTGGACAACTTTTTACCTCCGAGCTGCTCTGCTGCTGCCCGGACGCACATCAGTCATCCTGTCGCCGATAAGACTTCGAGCTGCTGTTTGAAATCTGACTTTATTGATGATCCAAGCATCTACCTGCCTCCTTTCACTCCCACACATTTGTCAAGTGTGTGTCAACTGACTCTCTCAAAGATCTGCGACACCAAACGGTGGCTTCCTTTTTGAAGCTAATTGGTGTCACGTTAGTAGCACTCAGCTAGAGCCTCATGTCTTCTCTGCAGCTGCAAACCTCCTAAATGTGTAACCTTCTTCATTTCTTCCTCTAGTTGTTCCGTTATTCTTCCCGTGGACATGGCACTCAGATTCGCTTTGAACTCTCCCTGACACCCCACATCTCTGTTTTTAGCTTCCCTGAGGGTTATAAAGGGTGTATGAGTCATTTGCGTTCACTCTGCACGTTGGCATCTGCTACCATAAGCAGCCGGTAGCGTCTATCACCTGGACCTGCCTGCTCAGTCACTCTCTGAAACATGCCATTTGAGCGGCTAATGGAGGGGAGCCCACAGCGGAGATGGGCGTAGGTGTCGGGGATGGATCTGTTGTGGGAGTAAGGGAGGCTGAGTGCTAATGGTCATACTGGGCTCTCGCTGTATTGTTAGAAGCAGGCTTTGATTGGGGCAGAAAATTTATGGCCCCTGGCACGCACATTGTCTGACAGGGGATGTGTTCCCCTGCAAAGTGGCGCGCACAGCAGCAACCGGAGCCAGCACGGCGATCGCTAGCAGGATGACAGACAGGCTAAACGGGGCGTTATGGACGGTTTCACACCCTGGATGTAATTGGAGGCCGGTCTAGAAGAACACCCCGCTCCAACACCCACCCATCACTCCCCTCAGCTGGCCTCTCACCAATACCCCCCCCCCACACACACACACACACACACACTTCTTCGCACAGACACACTTTCTCCCCCTCGCTGTCCTGTCTGTCTTCATTTCTTCCTGTGTCACTGTGGGGCTGAGGTGTCAGCTCACTCAACTCGAAGAAATGACCTTCAAATATCATGCAGCACCAAAACCCTTCGTGCCAGAGTAGATCGACTGAACTCGAGGGAGCAAGTGGAGCTCTGACCGATGGCTGATGAGCAGTGGTGGACGAAGTACACAACTCTATTACTTGTGTCAACGATACTCTTACATATATGTGATACAAATACAAGGGAACGTTGCTGAGTCAAATTATTACAAGAGTTAAAGTACTTGCTTTTAAAAATACTATAGTCAAAGTACTTTTTCTTTTAATTTTTGTATATTGTCACAGTACAGTTACAAAACATAATGGCTTTAAAACAACCCTCTGAATGCACCAACTTGCTTGTGGAACCAAGTGAACAAATCATAATATGTAGCCTATAGGTTAATTCAACTTCTTTTTTCGCTCATCATTTTGTTGTATTTAATCTCAATAGATTTGAAATTTCAAGTTGAAACAATCATTAACAACAACAGGACTCACTGCAGAATCTAAACAACTATCTGCTCTAATTGAACCAAAACATGTTGACTGTTTTCTCGACAGTACATTCATCATTTCAGCTTCTCCACAGTATTGCCAGAAATGTGAAACAGCTTGACCTCTGCTATTCACCGGTTTTACCAATAAGCTGCCTAATCAGAGTAGCACATGCACAAGGTAGAGGTACAGGACTGCCACTTTGACATTCAGACCACACACAGAACTGCATGGTCATAATTTATGGACTTTTGCATTTTAGAAAAAAAAATTATCCACTGACTTCAAAGCAAACAAGTCAAAGTAATGTTGTCAAAAAAGAAATTTGAATTAAGTACAGATACGCAAAAACCGTACCCAAGCTTAGTACTTAAATAAATGTACTTCATTACTGTCCACCACCGCTGATGAGTTATTATTTAGTTGATGTTATAAATCAGACACAGGTCAGCAAACAGTCCTGCAGAGATGCTCAGAGTGAACATTGATCCTAAGTGTTGTGCTGGTGTTCCTTCAGAAATAATCTGTTTTTCATTCACCGCACTCTATTTTAATGATGATAAAAGCTACAAGATCAAATTTAGACCCAATGTGGCTCACGCCTGCCATACCTAGTAAAACCTCGTCGGTTTAGGATGGATAATGGACCCTGTGGTTGTGAACACGTGACGGCAGGTGTCAGTTTCCTCTCACTGCAGACTGTTTCTTTTTCTCTCTTCAGCTCCTCTCCTGACAGGAGAAACGGCGAGCGGCTAATAAACCTCTCTCGTGATAATAACTTATAATGACAGTACTCTCATCCAGCTCCTTTTGGATCAATGCTTGTAAACAACTTCTTTATTTGCGTGCTGAGTCGCCTTTGTGATATTCAAATCCCCACTGTGTTTTACTAACCCCATTGGATGAACGCCTGAAAGGAGAATATCCGCTGCTGGCCTCGGAAATAAGGTGCTATCAAAGGAGGAGGAAGCGAGGAGGGTGGAGAGAGGAGGGGGGAGAAATGAAAGAGATGATTTAATTTTCATTGCAACACAGAAATATTTAAAGCCTTGGCTTGTGAAAATCATAAGCCCCGTACAAAAAAAAAAGAAAAAAAAGAGGAACGAAGAAAGCACGCCTGCAGCATTTTTACAACCAATTTCGTCAGAGCACGGAGGGATAAGGAGGAAGGAAGGTGGTCGAGCAGTGCTGCCCTTCTTCTTCCTCAGCCCCTGGTTCAACTTTGCACCTATTAGTTTTACAGTTGGTTTTAAGCTGCCTTTATCTTGTTTTCCTGATTCACCAGGAGTCCTGAGGGACCATTGTAGTGCTACTACACCGTTTCCCCGCCTCGCCAGACTTCTCCTGCTCTCCTCTACCTGTTTGTTCCTCCTGTTCTGTCTTTCTTTCTGTGTCTTTTCTCTCGTCTCTTTGCATGTGTCTCTCCTCACTGTGTCTGAATAGTGTGAGCAGCGTTGCCAAACAGCCTGAAATCCAACTTGAAGTTCATTAGACAGAATACAAATAAGAACACAGCAAACATCTCTGTTATGTGTGTGTGAGCAAGACCTTATTAATGAAATATCTGGGTCGCTGAATATTCAGCTCGTTCACTCCGTCCGTCCCCTGCTGAGCGAGGATCAGTAGATTTATGTGCGTCTACATCTCTGTCTCGTTCTCTGTGGTGTTCATATTTTTTCTTTCAGTAACGCTGCAGACAAGGTTTGATTGATTAACTGTTTTTTTATTAGACTGGTGTCTGTATCTATCCTGCCCTGCCTCTCACTAATATAAACGGAGCACCAATCCAATACACTGGATTAGTATTGCTGCTGATTCTGACCTTATTAAACAGATTGGGTATCAGTCAGACATGATTTATTGAACTATAAATACTGCCTCTTTGTCACTGTTGTTCTAAAATGTAAATAGAGTTTTATAAACCTTCCAGAACAACATAATTAAAATTTGCGCATGCATCAAAATAATGTTCCTGTTCTAATGTCTTTTCTCATTAAGGTTGCAACTAACAATTATTTTCATCATTGATTATTCCCCCAATTACTTTGGGGATGAATCCATTCATCTTTTAGCCCATTAGGTGTTAGAAAATAGTGAAAATACCTTCCACAGCTTTCAAGAGCTCACGGTAATGTCTTCTCATTGATTGTTTATTCAATTTACAGGGACTGAGTGATTTATATTTACATACATTCATATTAACCTAATGAGACTGTTCTCTATGTGGCTAAGACTACAACATATTTTAATAAAGTTTAATATAATTCAAATTGACCCCACATCCCCACCCCCTCACTAGCATTTCCAATTTATATTACTTACAACCAGATTGCTTTCCATTTTCCTCAGAGCCTAGCAACTACCAACAACACAGGACGTATGTTACTTCAGTTGTTTCATCATAACTGCAAAGAACTTGCACTGTTACTCTTAGGTAACTGGGGATAGCTACTGATAGCTTCAAAAGCACTTCCCGCTCCCTGGTTACGCAATGGCTGACATATTTCCTTTGTGCCATAGATCGAATCTTTGTTTTCCCATGGGATCATTCCCACTGGCAGACATGATTGCATAGTGGAAGTGGGGCTTATAGGGAACCAATCAAAATGCTGGTGGTGTCATTATCCTGTAGCCATTACTTTATCCAATCAACATTTGCTTCATAATGATAAGTTGAAAGCAAAAAAAATGTCTAACTCCAGTTTAATAGTGATGCAATCACTTTGCTTTGATTAATGTTGTAGCATTTTATTAGAACAATAAAGGTGGGCATTCTCACCTGTAAATCAGATTTATTTTTTACTAAAGACAAAAAAATTTTTAAAAAAACCTTCACCATTCACAGGTAAGTCATCCTCCAGGTGGCCTTTATTACCAAAACCTGCCACCTACATTATCCAGAATGCAACTAGACAAGTAACAGTTATTTTTTGTGTTACGCTAGTAGTGGCTAAAAATGTGGGCTTGAACTCTTTGCCACAAGCAGAGATGAGGAGTGGGCTACAGAGTTATGATAGCTTGCTTCTTTCTTATTCCATAGCCCCAGATTTGATTCATTTTCAGACTTGTAGGGCCCTCTTTAAACGATCTATAGGGCATGGTCTAAAGTGCAAGGTGCAAGTGCATTTAAGGTGTGTCCAACTTCACTTTTGCTAATTAAATGGTGCAAGGGGCAGAGGGGTTGTATTTAAGTTCATTAATTGCAGCAAAACTAAAAACTGTTATTATAAATTTGACAGAGGAAACAGAATTTTAGGTTCTGGGAAAAAAAACATGTATTTAAGCACCTCTTTGTAAAAGCTCACAGTGTCTCGCTTAGTGGGGACTGGAATCGGACAGCAACTCTGCAGCTCTGCTCTGCTCTCTGCTATGTTCACTTTTTACAGATTTTCCTTTATATTTTCCTCATTAATGAAGTATTATGTCACCCATCTGCACTTCCCTGTGTGTTTAACAGAGTGTATGTTCCTTTTGAACCTGTGCATGTAGGAGCGTCTTTCTATCTGAATAATACGCCCTTTGAAAAGCAGGAAAATACTGCTCCATTCTGACATTAGACCAGGTTTTTGTTGGGTTATGGTGCAGTCGCTTTTGCTGTCTCAAAATACAAAGATGCCATCAATGCCCCTGACCACACCTCATTTTAAGATCTCCACACCCATCGGTGCACAGATGGGCTCAAGTACATTTTTTCTACACACACAACGTGGGCGCTGGCCGTGAAAATGACAACTGTGTCATTCTGAAACTGGCAGTGACAGTTGCGCTGTTCTGCGTGCACCGCTTTGAGCCGGGTGTAAGATAGGACCTTTAGTCTTCAGCCCCAACTGACACTGACTCAAGTTTCTTCCCCCAGGAGCTGCAAGGATTTATACAACTGTTTATATATGCAGTAGTACTCCGTAAGTCCTTCAAACAGACTTTAATATGAGAAAATTTGTGGAGTCCCCTTTTAAAATTGCTTTGAGTATGACCTCAGTAAATTTTACAGTATCAAAGGTTTTTTTTTTTTTTTTTTAGAGCTTGTCTCATCATCATAGTGGTTGGACGTTAAATGGATTGTAGTGCGTACATCGAACTAAAACTTAAAGACAGAAATACGATTATTTTGGGTTAGGGGGATCATTTAAGCACCACCTTTCAGAAGTGACATGTATTTACAGCCTCATAGTCACATCAGAATCGTATCAGTGTCTAAAGAGTAAGAGCGGTGCCTGCTCATCCTGCCAGAGAGATCCTCTGATGGCGAACATGGTCCAACATCCTCACTGGTTGGATGTCCTGCAGACGCTAAATATAATGAGATAAAATAAGAGAAGCAGCAAACTAAGAGATGAAAGGCGCAAAGATAAGCCTGCAGAGATGCAGTGATAACAAGTTGAACTGGTGTTGTCGCAGAGATGTTCTGTGTAACGCTGTAGCACGTTTCTGTGTGGGACGGATTCTCTGCGGTGTTCACCTGTCCCTCCCACTCATCATTAAAACTATGAATAGCTGTCGTCTGCTCTGTCTTAATAGAGTGTGGAGTTCTCCCCGGACTCCCATACATGCATTATTAATTATCTGTTGCAGGGCCGAAAGAGGGAGAGGGAAAGGGAACATCAGATATCTGGGTTGTAGCTTGCAACCAGATCTGCGCTGTTATGCAAACATTGTTTGTTGTTATATTAGGATATAAGGGCTTACAGCAAAACTGTGTTTCACTGTGGATCTATATGCATTCAGCTGCTAATTTGTGCAAGTTTCTCGCACTTAACGCTCTCACGGATTTGATGTGGTGTTTGTGAGGCTGTGAACATTTAGTGGTGACAGAGACATTCCTGCGGTGGTTTCTTTACCTCTAACAAATGCGTTTGATGGCTCTTCTCTTGACAAGAGTTGCCCAGATATTTTCTCCTTCCTTTGAAGCGCAAATGTCTCTGAAAATGTTGGCTAATTCCCACTGCTTAGTCATTGACAATCTGTGCCAAGATGAGATCTGTTCCAATCAATCGCCCCCCCCCCTCTTCCCTTCACAACCTGTCAGACCCGCCTTTACTTAACAAGGCAGGGGAATGATGGGATCTGCCATCTGTGTAAATTGCTCCATAATCTCATCTGACTGGCTGTTTCTGATGAAGCAGACAGAACGCGGCCCCCTTTACTCTTTCTGTTTTCCCAGACATTATTGGCTCACCTGTCAGACAGCACTACCGGCTTCGATCGCACAAAAGACATATTAGGGTGAAAAAGTGGCAGGTTGAACCATGACGATTATGATCTCCATTTATTCTGAATTGTTATCATTAGTGTAGGGACATGGCTTGCATTTAGAATAGAAATTGTAAGAGAGCCACATCTGGCTGGATCTTATTTAGTGTACCCTTGAGTTTAGTCAGAGCAGCTTGTTTGTCATCTGTAGTTCATGAACTCAACAGAGCAAAAAACACCCTATGCTCAGCTGCTACACTTTAAGCAGTGTTGTAGTTAAGACCACCAAAACTGAGACCAAGTCATGACTAAGACCAGAGTGTGTCAAAACCAAGTCTAGCAGGCTGCTCTCATGCTCTGCTCATACGTATACCAACAAAAAGTAATGTACCGCAATTTGTAAATAGCGTACGTAGTCAAGAGCCAGTAATTCATCAATACCCTACATAATCAGGACAGAAGTAAAGAGGGAAGTAATATAAAGACTGAAAGTTTGTAAGGAGGAGAGCTGAGTGTGGTTGAGGGGTCAAACAAGCGCAGGACTTTCCCCAGGTAATCCGATGATCATTTTCGCTACGAAGCCAGGTGAGCTTTGAGTTATTTAAAGGTACGTTGTCACTCTGTTTCTTACTAAACCTAACCTACCTAACTTTACATACGTTTTTAAGCATGTAACATAATGACACCCAACAGTGTTTCTTTTCCTGAACCTAAATTATGTAACTGTACTTGCTTAAGCCTAACCGACATAACTTAACTTGCCTAAACCTAAATAAGGTAACTTTGCTTGCCTAAACCTAACCTAGGCTCAGTATGTAACTTAACATCAAGCACATGACGTGATGACCCCCAACCATGTTTCTTCTCCTGAACCTTACCTATATAACGTCACTTGCCCACATAACTTTACATTAAGTATGCAATGTGATGACGTCTTCTCCTAAACATAACTTTACTTGCCTAAACCTAACCTACAGAGCTTTACTTGCTGAGAAATACATTACTTAACTTCACACTAAGAATGTAACTTAACATCAAGTATGTGATGTGATGACACTATATGTTGGGCGCTTATTCATTGCATATTATGCGAACCAATATATGAAGATATGTCAAGTCAAAACCAAAACCAGACCAGTGCGATTGTCACACACACTTACACACATCCACATTCCCAATAATCGCCCTGAGAAAACAAATAAAGTTTCATCTTTATTTAGTTCTTTTATTGTGACTTTACAGTAAATTTGTTTATGTAATTGTACTTATATTGTACCATGAGAAATTTCTTGATAAAATAATCAAAAAGGCATTAAAGAGGTGCTTACTGTTAGGAAACAAATACAAACCAAAAGGAGCTGAAATCACCTTAACTATACGGGGTTCCCACAGTCATGGAAAACCTGGAAAAGTCATGAAATTTTACAGTCACATGTTCCAGGCCTGGAAAAGTCGTGGAATTGGTGAAAATCACTGAAACTTTTGGAAAAGTCATGAAATTTATGATGAAATTGTTACAGTAGTTTTTAGTTTTTTTATTCTTTTTGTCTGTGAAAATTAGTGGGAACCCCGACCATCTTTAATCAACGCTTATTTCTTGCACAGGCAATTTAGTGATATCCTCACAATTGTGGTCATGACTGGTCTTGAATCAAAATCCCGATTTCCTGAAACTGAGACAAGACAGAGTAAAAATGAAACTTTTGGAGTCTGTAGAGTCCAAAAAAGGTCATATATGAACATCTTCCCCTTCAATGACACTCAATGGAGTGATTATGGTCTCAAGACCCATACCCCAAACCACTTAACCACTTTAAACTGTCTGAACAGTGTTGTCAGTGAGAGCCGACAAGGCCGAGGTTTGTCTCTTCGCTCTGCATGAGGAATGCCTTGTCGACTTTCTCGAACAAAAACGCTCTTGTTTTCAACATACTACTTAATCAGTTCGGAAAAAAGCCATTTCCAGGCTTTATGAGGAGTGTTTGCACTAAGTCGAACTCCAGGGCCCGGCAGCAGCACTTCTCTGGAGGATGGAGAGGCGCCATCGTGCACCTGCTGTTGTTGGTGGAAATCCGGCTCACGACCTTAACAGCACGCTGCCCGCCCACACCTCCCACTGTATTTTCCTCACCTCTCCTGCTCTCCTCTGTGCCCTCTAGTAAAGGCACAACTACCGTGAAAGTCATAACAATGAAAAACTCCTCAGCCTGTATTTATGGAGCCTCACAAGGCATCCGTGCCAAGTCCAGGGCAGGAAATATCACGTCACTGTGAAACTTGTTATTTACGAGAATCTGCAATGTAGCCAGACATTTTATTTCACTACTTCACCTCAGCGGGTGCATCTGTTGATTTGAATTTCAAAAGTGGAACCTTTCTGTCACTTATATTGCAGTCTGACTTTAATACATTGTTCAGCGCCGTTTCTAGCATTCACAATGAGACTTTCCTCCGTTTATGATAAACTGAGAGGACAGCAATTCCCCAGATCCTCCCATTGACAAACTGGTTTTATATGTTTCTGTGATTTGCTGTTTGTCTTGGAGTGCCTTCATTTAGTGACTTCAGGGGCCAGAGACGTCCCAGTTTTGCTGGGACGTCTCTTTGATCAATTGAAAATTTTGTCAGAAAATTTTCTGAAGCTGCAACTAATGAGTATTTTCATTACTGATGAATATATTACTTTTTTTAAAAGATGAATTAATACATACATTTAAAAAACAGAAAAGAAAATAGGTATTACTATTCTGGGAAACCTAAGGTGACATCTACAAACATCTTGTTTTGTGCAACCATCAGTCCAAAACTCAAACTTTGTTTTAGTTTAACATAGCGCCAGACAATCAAGTGATGAAAATCATTACCTTGATATAATTTTCCTTGATAGAAATGTAACAAATGTTCAATATAATTACATTATCTTTACCATTCAGTCATGGGAGGACAATTACTGCCACAAGAAGTTGATGTTGCAGTCTTAAATTTTGAGGAAAATACATTTCTGAATAGGAATCTATATCAGTAGATACTTCAAGTTAAGTATTTGAATCTGTTTCAAGAGAGAAAAATTAGAATTGGTGCAACTTTTGTTTATGTAGGTCTTTCATGATGCATTTTAAAGAATAAAGTTTACATAAAGAGATCAGAAGGTGCTATTCCATCATCAGGGCGCTGACTCTAATAAAGATTGACGACATATTTAGCGCTCCGCTAACTTGAATGGGGACAAAATTATTTATTCTTGAAGCTCTTCTCGACTTTCCCAATTTTATCGGACTGAATGGATCAAATCCAGATTGTGAAACACTTCATTGGAGTTGTGACACTCAAAAAATATATTCCCTGACTCATAGAGGGCTCTTTCTCAATGTAAGTTTTTGTGGAAAAGTATTTCTGGGCTTGTGACGGACTCATAAGTTGTAGTTACATGGTTTGGCCACTCTGTAAAATTGTCTTGATTATGACTATTTGATGCTTCAAAAAGCGGGTTTGACATCATGAGTGCCGTGTGTCCCAGTACGTTTGCTTGTAATCAGTGGGGCTGTTTATGATTGGTCCAAAAGCAGGAATTTGACATCGCAGAAATCGCTACAGTGCAGATTGATGAAGATGACAGCGGCTGCCTCCCGGATATTTTTACCCCATTTTTGTTGAGCATTCTCCATTTTTATATACAGGCATCAGTTTCTATGTTCAAATAATGACCTGCTGTGCACAGTCTGCCGTGTGCATGCTATTTAAAGTAAACTTGGAGGTGACAGGATAAATACATGATGCACAGAGGTGTCAATGGGGTCCAAACAGCGAACTTTTACCCTGGGCCTTCTAAAGAGTTAATCCTGCTCTGCCACTGTGTTACAGAGATCAAATTGTTTAAGCACATTTTTGTCAGTCTCCATGTTACTCAGACCTGGTCCTTGTTTCCCTTGTGTCTGCGTCTTCTTTCTTCTCCCTCCTACCCCCCCACATCTCCCCTCTTCCCCAGCTGTATTTCAGAGGACAGAGCAGACTCAATGAGACCTTTCATGGAGTGTCAATGTCATACTTGTATGTCAAAGCCAGTGGGGAAAAAATGCCTCAGCTTAGCAATTTACTTGTTTTTTGTTTTTTTTTTAAGCCGCAACTAAACAATTGCATTCAAATGTGTCTCAGTCTCATTTATCTCTAAAGAAATCCGTGAAATACTGCATGTAGCATATAAGCATTGGTGTTTAGTTTAAAGGAAGTTTATGCTTCCTCATGCGTGGTTGTGTCTCTGTTCCTGCTCTCATACTGAGCTTGTTTTAAATATCCGAAGGCGTTTTGAACGTACCGAACACCTTCACAATCACTTAATGAAAGCACTCGTTTATCCGTCTCCTTTTTCCCCATCCTCTGTAGCTGCCAGCAGCGCTGAAAAAGCTGCACAACAGATTCCTCTCACAGCATGTTTCATATTCCTTGTCATCACTTAACAATGGTTATGCAGGTTCTGCTCTGTTAAGTCAGGCCTGAATCTCTTCATCAGTCTGATTTTTATTTCCTCTGATAATCCACTCTCTGCTAAATGGATCCCAAGACTGAATTAGAATAATTAGAAAATTCCTAAGTGCACGGTTTAGACAAATGTTCCCGAGTGCTGCAGTGGTGACATAACAGTCCCCCCTAAACCTGGCACCGCAAAAACAGCAGCGTGCATCCAAGTCTATATAGAGAGAAGAGGGAGAAACAGCAGCAGCAGACTAACTCGATTTTTATACAGCAGCAACCTAGATCTCCTCCCTGTCATCCTTCATTGATTTTGCAATCCAGCGGCATCCGAGCAGAACCATACAAGCCGTACACCTCAGTCTGCTGCTGATAGCCAATCTCTATTACCCACCTAGCCCAAGGCTTCGGTTCGAAGGGCTAACCCTCTCAGGGGAAGCAGACGGAAGGAGAGAGCTCCGACTGGCGGATCGGAGCGATGATAGATTTATGTGGCGCTTGGAGAAAGGATCATCTTCTCTCCCCCACTTTTATTATCCCATCAGATCTGACGTGATAGCAATAATACATGAAGAGCTGTCACATTTTGCAGATCTGGTGGCGAGTATGAATGATGATTTCAAATGCTTGCGTCTAATCAGCCGCGAAATTGCTTCAGTAAATATGTTCGACTAGCAGCGCTCTGTCTTCCTCCTGTCTCTTACTTTGAATGAAACTCAGAGTAATAGGCTTGTAGTTGTCACAATGTTTAAGACCCGTGTTGGCTTCACGGTTCATAATTAGCTTTTAATGCACAGAGAGGGCTTGAGGGGAGGAAACTGACGGAAATGTGGAATGAAAGGAGGCCTGCTGTGTGGCCATAGTAATTCAAGCTTTTGTTCTCTAATTAAATGACCTCAGAAGGGAGTGCTAAGCTTAAGTTTGTGTGTGTGTGGCGCCCTCTGATATGGAGGTCTGTGCCAAGTGTATTCAGCCTCGCAATGAATAGGGCGTCGACTACAAAGCCCAAGAAGCCCTCTCTGTGCCCGCTTTGCCTCCTTGTTGGTTGTTGGAAATTTGCCACAAAACACCATGTCTTTAACAAGTGGTTTCTGGGCCCCTTTGCATAGTTCAGGACGTTGTAGTTGGGGGACACAGTAGCCCTCGGCTTTTCTCATTCCCCCCTACCTCATCTGAAAAACTCTGAGACGCTGCCAGCCTTCCTTGCTAGCTTGAGCTAAATTTGTGTGTTTACGCCACAGTAAAGCACAAAAAAAAAAAAAAGCTTTGGCCCTGAAGAAATCGACAGTTCAAAATATGGACAGAAACAGAAACGTTTCTTTTTCATTTATGTACCCTGCACAGTTTGTCACTAGAGATTCAAAAGTACAGCAGGAAAGCTAGATTAACTATGTCACTAATACAGAAGCCAATCATTGTCTTAGTTTTTGCGGTGTGTCCCGCACTGCCTGCGCTTGTCGCACTTGTCGGCCCTCATCAGCGTTTTTTTGGGTTTTTTTTTGCCAATTCAGCATATTGAATCAATGTCTGAGACAAGAAGCACATGTGAGGGAAGCAAACAAATGTCTAAAGTAAAGAGAGTGTGAGATCAAAACAAACTTGTTTTTTTAAGATAGAATATGTTTATAGCCATTGAGCTCTTTGGCAGAGACGCTTCATAATTGTGTTTTTTTTGTTTGCTTGTGCACTGTAGAAATCATTTGTCAGTTCAACATCAGGTTGTGTTGCTATTGTGCAAACTGGCTAACAGCATCTTGAATCTGGCCTGTTCGACCTCTGTTTTCCCCTTTTTGAATGGTGATTACAGACGACTGCTGCTTTTTTTTTTTTTTTTGATAGTTCAGTGTGGAAACAAACCTTAACACATCTCCAGCAAAGAAGCCTAAAACCTCCAGTGCAAAGTTTTTGGATGTAAACTGCCTGATGCCAAGACACTATCACATTGTACCAGATATTGTTGTATGTTTCACAACCACTAACGTGTCAGTCACTGCATTTTACAAGCTAACAAACAACACAGAAAATAGAAGATGCTAACTCTTTTACATAATTTCACATAATTGCTTCTAAAGCTAAAGAGTTTAAAGTGTCAAGTAACTTAATTTAAACATTTTCTCTGTCTTGTAATGGAACTTTAGCCATGTACTTAGCTTTTGTCTCATATGTTTATCTTCCTGTGAGATATCTTGCTCTGAGTTTACAGCCGGCACAATGTAGATGGATAGAATCAGATTTGTGGTGCTCACAGCTTTAAAACAACACATTTCAAAATACTCAACTGCAAGATCTCTTTTAGACACAATGTCCCTCTTAGTTCTGATAATCCACAGACCTCACTGTCAACAGATTTCACTGAGTATTTCTACAATAGAAAGTAGTTCCAGTGAAAACTGTTGACAGTGAGGTCTGTGGATTATCCAGAGTAACAGGGACAATGTCTCTAAAGAAACACACTGCTGTTGGTTTATTTTTTTTATGTTTTATGTGTTGCTCAGAGCAGTGGAAAAATGTCAAATCAAAGTCTTCTCAACTCCCATATCTCAAAACCTGAGCAAACCATTAGAGCCAAGTAAGAAAGTACCGTATCATGTTTGTTTTTTACCATTTAAAGCCCCTGAAATTTCTGTTTCAAATCTAGAGTCTTAGAAAACATAACCCATGAATAATAGTAAATAAGCACCAATAAAAAATATTAAACCTGCATTAACAGATTTTAACAGGGCACCACTTAGCGCTCTACATCAAAACTCTAACACATTTAAAGTTGATAAGGCTCAGGTATTAGCAAATAGATTCCTGTTTACTCATTCAGCCGATACAGAGACATATTAACTTTAATTCTGAAGTTTTTTTTTCCGACCACCTGCTGAGTGTGAGTCCACAGTCACTTTCTTTTAGCTCTGTTTTTGGTCTCTACCAAATAGGGCTCAAATGTAACTGTGTTCTCGGTGTGTTTTTGCTTTTAGACTTGTCAACTAGTCTAACATTACAGGAAAATTAGGTCGTTAGGTACATCCCTAATAGGTATCACGTGGGAGTGGTTTGATAAAATTTTATTGACAGTGGTCTGGCAACACAAGCAACCCTACAACTGGTCATCACATGTAGATTTAAATGTTGCTCAGCCTGACTGGTGCATGGAGGTAAATCACATCAACCTTTTCCAACTGTAACCAGTGAGAACAGCACGCTTAAAAACGTACACATAACGTGAACTTATCACAGCTGTTCAAATTTTGGTTCAGTAAGACCTTATCACTCATAAGAAGAAGCTATTTGAGAAAATATGTTTTCAGGGCCTTTAAGACTGTGAAGCAGACACCTGGTGCTCCACGTCAGACCAAAGGAACCCAATATTTATGACTTGCATTGTCACAGGTTGCGCTCCATTTCTATTTTTTGTCAGTGCCTCCCTTTACTGTACACCACCACAAAAATAATCCTAAAAAGACATTTGAGCCCAAGCGATAAAGTTCCAACATAGCAACTGTTATTGCTGTTGTTGTTGGCTAATGCATGCTTTGGAAGGACGCGTGAATGAATGTCTCTATTACAGTTGTCCTGCATACTGACAGCTTTCGGCCATTACGGCCACCTGGCACGTCTCCACACCATCGGCCCCAGAGCAGCAGTTGTGAGCGTGCGGAAGCAGCGCGGCTCCGTGCGTAACCAGATCCAGCTTTGATGAGTGGAACATTAACAGCTGCTCAGGAGGAGGGTGTAAGAGAGGGGGCAGTGAGAGTATTTCTGTGTGTGTGTGTGTGTGTGTGTGTGTGTGTGTGTGTGTGTGTGTGTGTGTGTGTGTGTGTGTGTGTGTGTGTGTGTGTGTGTGTGTTATTGTGTGCATGCCCACGTGTGTTTGCACAGATGAAGGAGAGGGCGGTGAAATCACAGTTGACATCTTAATTGGCCACCGGTGCCAGATGCCAGCCTCTTAAGATGGCCAGGCGGGTCCAGGCTGTAACAGTGTCTCAGCAGCCAGGCAGGGCTTTAGGCAGGGCTTTAGGATCCCGCTGGCTCCACTCAGTGCTCCCACGGGTATTAGGTGCTTCAGTGTTGTGTTGCCTCCCCTCCTCACACACACTCACATAAACACCCTTCTTCTTCTCGTTCCACCCGTCCTGCGGAGCACTCTGAGGCATTGTCAACGCCAGTCAATCTGAGGCGAATTCAGACGAAGAAAAGCCCAAGAGCAACAAAAGCCTTGGGCTTCTTTGTGTTGAACCCATTCACACCGAGGCACTGAGGTCTGGCTTTTCTGCCGCTTCATGCAGTGTTCGGATTGAGATCCCTCCGCCCTCCTCATTTATAGTGTATTGATGTCCTGTAAACGTCCAGTTAGCTATCAAATAACTGTAGCCTTAGCATCTAATGAGTGACATCTAACCCCTCAGCCTGGCACCTCTGGCTCTTTACCCTTTCACCCTTTCACGATGCTTTCCCCAGAAGAAGAGAAAAGTAGGTTGGAGAAATCAATTCACTCCAACTTGAGTCTGTCTGAAGCACATAGAGATGTACTTGGCCCTAAGACGGTACATTTATTTTATCTAAAACAGGAGCACACAGACACTTCACTCTGCGGTTAAATCAGGAGAGTGAAAGTAAAGGTAGGGGACTGATATTAAAGCGGAATCTGATTAGCGAACAAGAGAGGTGGTAGTGCAGCGTGAAATAGGCCGCTCACAGAATGATTAACTAATATTCCTGTTTGACATTAGTCTTGATCCTCGGTGTGAAGCAGAAGGAGTTTTTAGTTATCTGCTCTTCAAAAGATGTTCGAATGAAATCCATTTTTAATGAAGTTACAGTTCCTCTGACAAGCACGGTGTAATATTTTTAAGGTGTAGCTCATGTTAAGCAGGTTTACATTTAATTCTGGATTTGTAGCAGAGATGCCAAATATGGATCAGCTGGGTGCTATCGAGCATAGTTATGAGAGATGTCAAACATTGACCCATGTATAAACAAAGATCCAGAGGTGTGTGGGAGTTAGAGATGGTGGTGGTTTTGTGTGTGACACCCACGAGTTGAAGTCCTTGTATTTTCCTTCTTGCTGCCTGTCTGCACTGTGCTGTATTTACAAGTATGTGATATTTTCTGGCGCTTGTTAAAGAGAGGTTTTTTATTAATTTATTCTGCTCCACAAAGAGGTCAGAGGTTAGGTTCAGCTTTGGAGCAGAATTACAGGATGTGGTTGGAGTTTGTGCAACCCAATTGCCAGAATAAATGTTGGCATTGTATCTTTCTGCAAATCACAGATATGTTGCATTTGTACATTAATATATAGGAAAAACAGCAACAGTTCTTTAAAAACACCTATGTTTGGTTCCAGCTGGAAACACAGCAACAGTGCACCAAAACCTAACAGTGTTTGGCGGCACTAACACCTAACTGGAAAATGCAGCGACCACTAGACTAGCTGAAAAACGCCTATGTTTAGTTTCACCATCGTAGCAGAAACACAGCAACATGCAGCTGGAAATGTAATGATGACTCACTAAAACAGCACCCTGTTCATTGGTACACAAACTGCTGGAAACGCAGCAACGACTTGCTTAATAACACCCATGTTCAGTTTCACAAACACAGCTTGAAACACAGCAACAGCACGCTAAAAAACACCAATGTTCGGCTGCACAATCGTAGCTGGAAATGTAACAATGACTCCCTAATAAACACCCTGTCCAGTGACACAAACACAGCTGGATGAGTCGCTTAAAAACAAAAAGTGTTGACACATGTTGGTCTCAAACAATAGTCTGCAGCCTGGCAGACGTTTCGTATAGGTGTCATGCCATCCGGCGTCCACTCCGCCTCAAGATGACTAAGACAGCTCATATACATGTAATCAGAACTACATTACCTCAGAAACAGAAAAGAACAATCCCGACAGTATCTTTTGGCGAATAGGCTGTGTTTGTGACAATTTATGCACATTTTTCCTATTCTGCAGTATTAAAGTCGAACTCACCTTTATCCACTTCCTGTCGTCCCTCTAAAGAACGAGCCATCGCCAGACACGAGGTACGAGAAATCGAGCAGCGGCACACCCAAGACGGCCTGCGGGAGCGGGACTCATCGTCATTATCGCCATCTGAGAGCGAAGACGACATTGTCATCATCTACAACCGCGTGCCCAAGACAGCCAGCACTTCCTTCACCAATATCGCCTACGACCTGTGTGGGAAGAACCACTACCACGTCCTGCACATCAACACCACCAAGAACAACCCGGTCATGTCCATACAGGACCAGGTCAGCGCTGCGCAGGCTGCTTTAAATTTCCCTTTCATTTGTAACGTGGAGGCCTGTTTTATTGATAATCTCACATTAATGTGATAAAGTGTGTGTTAAAAAGAGCACTTCATCCACTGTAATAATAATCACGATTTGGTTCAGGTGCGGTTTGTAAAGAATGTGACTGAGTGGAGGGAAATGAAGCCAGCTTTCTACCACGGACACGTCTCCTTCCTGGATTTCACCAAGTAAATGCATTTTCTTGCAATACAATGATAACACTACATAAAAACAGTTAATTCCCCTTGCTGTGGCTTTGTGCAGGTGACTCCACCTTGTGGTCATTCACAGCTTTTCACTCACACAGTGTAGTCTAAAGATCTGAATGGAGCACAAAGTAACATTACTGATCCCCTGCATGTTTCAACAAAAAAAGCACATTATTGAAGTTTTAAATCAGCAAACTGTCTCTGTTTTAAAAAAATATTGTACATAGTTAAAGGGCCCCATTGAGAGCCTCAACCCAACTCACTGTCTTGTCTCTCAGGTTTGGGGTGAAGAGGAAGCCCATCTACATAAACGTGATCCGGGACCCCATCGAAAGGCTGGTGTCCTATTATTACTTTCTGCGTTTCGGTGATGACTACCGGCCCGGCTTGAGACGCAGGAAACAAGGAGACAAGAAGGTTAAAATCCATTAACACTCTCATTTTTTGTTTAAAGGATAGGTTCCATTTCTTTCAGGCCTGTCTTCAAAGAACAGTCAGGTACCAATATGAACACTGAAACAGGTTTTACTTGCTATAATCATTCAATAATAATCAAGTGATGGAGAGAAAAGTCTACAGTTCCAGTTTTGTGCATGTGTTTAAAAGTTAATCTGAAGTTAATATGAGACTTTTACAGTTTCAGTTTGTGAAACTGCAGTGGGAATCTTCCCAGCATTATATATATTTAGACAGACAGTCTAAAATCCAAGGTTATTTGACCAATTTGATGCGTGCTTTCTTTTCTTCATGTGTTGTTTGTGTTTCAGACGTTTGATGAATGTGTATCAGCTGGCGGCTCAGACTGTGCCCCTGAGAAGCTCTGGCTCCAGATTCCCTTTTTCTGTGGTCACTACTCTGAATGCTGGTAAGTGTTGAAACAATGAGTCAGAATTTAAATCTTAAGGTATGCTTGTATTTTTTGATGCTATTTTGAAATGACTGGAAGAAATCTTTATAGAGCTCATTTTTAGCTTTGTTTTCACTCTCCTGTTTGTTATTAAGGCTGGTTATGATCTCTATTTTTTTACGATCAACAAAGAGAGCAAAGACCAAATCCCACATTGAATTGATCCCTAACAAGTATTGCCTGTGTAGCCACAGCTTGGTTAACATTTTCCTCTTTGCCACAGAGCTACATTGTGATCCAAAAACTGAAAATACATCAGGGAACCACATGGGCGCTGGAGTTTACTGTAGTCAGTCCTGCATACAGCATTCTGGTGCTTTTTTACTCACAAGAGCACCAAATGTGTTTTAATCCACAGCTGAAAACATTCCCCATCAAATGTACTGTTTACCTCTGTTTTAGTTATGTCTTAAAAGACCACAGTGTCCAGGTGTTTACGGAAAATATTTAGCCTTTTTTAAATTGAAACATATGATATTTTTGTAAGTTCAACATCTTAAAGGGATATTTTAACTCAAGATCAAAAGGAAAACACACTGTCCCTCTTACCTGTAGTGCTATTTATCAGTTTGAATTGTTTTGGTGTGAGTTGCAGAGTGTTGCAGATATCGGCTGTAGAGACGTTATATTCTCTTAGATATGATGTAACTAGGTGGCACTAGCGCCAAAATAATCGTTTGAAAAACTCAGCAGCAACGTCTATTTCCAGAAATCATGACCCCATTACTCAAGATAATTCAAGACATTGTTGTGAGCAGTTTCATGTGGGAACTATTTTCTTCCTACCATGCTACACCTGTCAACACTGCACAGACTGGAGCGTGCATCTACTGCTAGCTCACCTAGCACCACTGAGCTAGCTGACGTTACCGCTCAGCTCATGCACAATTAACGTTTACATCTCACGCTGTCACAAGCACCAACATCTCATCCATGATCAGATGAACTTTACCTTCTGTGCAGTGATGCAGATTTCAGACGTAGTTTGGTAGAAAAAAAACGTTCCTACAAGAATCTAAATTATCTTGAGTAACCAGGTCATGATTTCTGAAAAGAGACATTGCTATTGTATTTTTTTAGCGCTTTGAGCACAAAAAGCCGAGTGCCATCTAGTTCCATTATACTGGAGAGAAAGCAGACATCTCTACGACTAGTATCTCCAACACTCGACTTCTCACACCAAAACAATCTCGACTAAAAGTAGCACTACAGGTAAGAGGAAAAATATGCATTTTTAATTTAGGGGTGAAGTGTCCCTTCAAGAATGAGTGCTAAAACGGTTTAGTATAACAGAGAGAATGTGGAGAGAAAGACTAACAGGTTGTTAGTTTTGGTCTCTCCAAATGGAGTTATTAAAAATAACAGATGCATTGAACATCCCCATCCTCATCCTTGTGTCACCTGAGGCAGCTCAGAGAGTTCAGGGAGGACACTGTCCTTCAGAACATCAGTTTTGTTTCATAATGCACCACATTAAACCTCATAGTCCTTTTCTATCTCTTCTGCTCCACTCAGCTTCTCAAGGTCTCTGATAGCTCTCTCAGCCTTGATCTGTTCTCTCTACATGATGATCTGTATCAATCTCTCTCTCTGCCCTCACTTATCCCTCTTACCCTCCTTAATCTCTCCTTTACTCTGCCCTCCATCTTTTAACCACCTATCCTCCTGAAGCAGGGCACCGACTGAAGGTCTAAGATTGAGCTCGCTATGGTGCACTAGCAGCATGTTAAAGTAGTGGAAAGCACCTTGGAAACATTTAATAAATACTGAAGACAAAAAGGTGAATTGCTGCCAGTCCTCTAATGTTCTGTTTAAAGAGGCTTTGCCAAAAGATATTTTATAGGTTTAAACAATCTACTTCCTCCTTTATTATTTAATTTCCTGAACATGACAACGCCTGCCACTGGCTTTCTTTTTTTTATCCTTCCCTTCCTGCCTTTCTCACCCTCTCTGGACTCTGTTCACGGCTCACTCAATCTATTTTCCCGTCTCTTGTCTTTGTACCTTTCGGCTCATTCTCCTCCTCCCACGCATTTCTGTCCTTTGCAGATGTTGTGATCGTTTTGCATCCAGCAGAACCGCCACTATTTCATCAGAATACAAAGAAATGTAACCGCTTACAATGATCTCTGTGCAGGAACGTGGGCAGCCAGTGGGCTCTGGAGCAGGCCAAATACAACCTGGTGAATGAATACATGCTGGTCGGAGTAACAGAGGAGCTGGAGGACTTTGTCATGATGCTGGAGGCGGCGTTGCCACGTTTCTTCAAAGGAGCCACTGAGCTGTACAAAACAGGTGCCTTGTCTGCTAAATAGTCAGAAACCATTTGCTTTTCATTTGCATATTTTCATTTCGCTCACCAGTATGGCAATATACTAAAAAACGGCTTAATGGCTCGCAGACATTGCAATGCTAAAGTGTGCTGCGGCTGCATATTAGCAGACTGAATTGCTCCTCTGAGGATTGAATTGTGATCAATATACAGTCCTGCCTCTCACTGATGTAGTTACAGATTAGTTACAACGAGTGCAGCCAGAATGAATAATGGAGAGAGTGGAAGAATTAAATCTGACAGTGATATAGATCTGCTATGACTCAAGTATGACGTTCATCAGTTTTAGCAGCAGATACGCCCAAGTACTCAAGTTAATCAGGTATCTGTTTAATGAATTAAAATTCAGAGTCTCTGTGCCAGAAGACACGCAGTCTCTTTCCCAAACAAAACCTACACAAAAAATAGACTTTTACATTCTGTCCCATGTTTTCCTGAAGCGTGGCTAACTTGAATTTTGCTAAATTAATTATAGATATATAATACATCAGACATGACTGAAAGCTGTGCCATCTTTCCACAATAATCATTCAGGCATGTTGGGAAATACACTTCCTCGCTTTCTTGTGGAGAGTTAGATAAAAAGGTTGATACCAATCTGAGGTCATTATGCTTCATACAAAGCTACAGCAAATTAGCTTAGCTTAGCACAAGACTGGAAATGGGGGATGTTTTTACTCTTACTGTAAGGATCGAACAAATGTTTAAGTTATACTATGTAGTATTGTCAATTACTGTTTGTAAACACACTCACCGGCAGATGTGAAATTAAAAGCCACCTCAGATTTATTCTTGTATTTTGTATATTTTTATATTTTTATATATTTTTTTTTTTGTCGGTGCTGTGTCTCTTGGATGCCTGCTGCTAATGGTCTCGCTCCTGGTCACTACCTTTTTATAAACCTGAGCGCTGTGCCCACAAAAATCTCCAACACACGATACTTTGCTGATTGTTGGGAAGACGGGGTGAAGAATATGAAAGTGGGTCAGGAGGAGTGGGTTAGGCGGGTATTAGTGCAGGTGGTTACATGGTTGCCGTGTGGTCCTGCTCCTGAAATTCTGAAACCTTCAGTTAGTATCAGATAAACATCATTATTAGAATGATTTAATGTTCAGGGCTCCAGTCAGGAGAGGTGCACAAGTGTGCATGCATGGACCATGCATGCCACCTGTTGCAGCTGTGCCTCCTGTTTTCTTTACTGTCATAAATGTACATTAATATGTGTAGTAATTCAAATGCTGCAATACTAATTATCAGACTTTCCGCGGATCCTTAAAAAGTCTTAAAAAGCATTGAATTAATTAACCTTAAAGTAAGGCGTGGTATTAAAATGTCTTGTATCTATCTTTCACTGGACCAAAAATGAATGTTTTATTATACATTAAACATTTGGGCAAAATTGTTCTTACTTTATGTAAACAATGTCGGTTCTTTTATTTTCCTTCTTTTTTCAGTTTAAGTTACTGTAAAATTGGACTTAAAAATCATCCTGAGTGGCATTAAAAACAATTTTTAAAGCGTATTAAATTTAATTTGCCTTAAGCTGTAGGAACCCGAATTATATAATCATTACTAATACTAGTCATGCTTATATATATAACACATGTAGTATGATGCACATGTTTGTACATATTTCTTATCCATCCATCCATCTTGTACTGATAATTGTGCTAATGAAGTTTCGAAATCCAGTAACAAAGACAAAAACATACTTTAACCCCTTCACCAAATAATCCCACTATAAAATAAAATAGTAGTATTTCCTACATTAACATTGAACATCATAGATCATGTGTATATTTATGTTGAATCACTTAGCTCATGTACCCGCACCTCTTTAATCCTCCACTCCTTTTATCACAGGGAAGAAATCCCACCTGAGGAAGACCAGCGAGAAGAAGCCGCCCACAAAGGAGTCGATCGCCAAGCTGCAGCAGTCAGCCATCTGGAAGATGGAGAACGAGTTCTACGAGTTTGCACTGGAGCAGTTCCAGTTTGTCAGGGCACATGCTGTCAGAGAAAAGGACGGAGAGCTCTACCTGCTGGCACAGAACTTCTTCTATGAGAAAATCTACCCCAAAAACTAAAGAGGCTCATGTCTGTGGAAGAGGACACTCGGCACAGGCTCAGACGTGCAGTGTGAGATGAGGAGGAGGAGGAGGAGGGGGAGGAGGAGGAGGAGGAGGGGGAGGAGGAGGGGGAGAGTGAGACTAACAGACCACAGGTGACTGTGCGGCTGCTTTGTACGTGTGATTGAGAACATAACATTGAGCTGCAGAACAATCTGGTGACAGCTCTGTACAACACGTCTGTGCTGGCCAACTGGACAAGAAGCTCATGTTTCGTCAGTAGCTTGTGTTCCCAGCGGCCTCCGCTCCCCTTCACTTCCATGTCAAAGGTCGTCTGTGCACAGGACCTCTGCAGAAACGTGTCCTTGAGACAGCTTGTCCAACAAGCAGTAACAACATGACTCCTGATTGGCTTCGCTGATCTCCGATCCAGGAAAAAAAACAAAAACATTTTCATCGGCTCTGTACTGTTTGGTTGTGTTTGATTGTATTTTAAACTCTTTACTATGGTTTTTCTTTTGTATGTAAAGACAGTGGCATTCTCCATGGTGACATGACATCCCCATGCCTCACCACTATTACTAACTTAAAGACATTTTAAGTGTAAGAAACTGACTACTGTGCTGTATTATTGGACTCAAAGGAGAGCTTTTGAGGTTTTTATGAAATAAAAATCCTGTGACCATGGACTATTAACTGGGACAAGTGCGTACATTTTATACTGTACTTGATGTGTTTTGTTGGATGTAAATGTGCAGCTTTGCCCAGAGGCTTTTCCTCTGTGATGAAGGAGCACATATTACTAAAGTGTGTAAAAGCACCTAGGTGGGGATGCTGCTGCTGCTGCTGTAAATATTTACTACTTTTTCAGTGCAACTCATTCACAGATAGATTTGCTAAAGTATACAATTAACCCATTTATACTGTTAACCTTTCAAAGTCACAGTCTGTGCATTTTATCCGTTTGTACATTTCTTCCAGCTCTTTCATTTCACTTTTTAGTCTGCATTTTATTTTTTGTCTTTTTTCATGTAAGTTAAACATAACTGATCACTAATATTTTAGTCTGGAATATGCTGACATTTTTGGGAATTGTGTTCACTTGCTCGTTCCCCAGGAGTTAAATCAGGAGATCAATAATTCTCTAATATCATTCTCTTAGAAATAAGGCTGCAGCCAGCCGCAGGTTAGCTTAGTTTAGCATAAAGATTGTCACTGTCCCATACCCCCCCCCACACCTTAAAGGACTGTTCATCACCAAATCAAAAATGCATATTTCCCGTCTTACCTGTAGTGTTTTTATCAATCTAGATTGTTTTGGTGTTAGTTGCAGAGTGTTGGAGATATCCGACTTCTCTCCAGTATAATGGAACCAAATGGCACTCAGATGGCTTCTTCTAGATGGCAAACCCCCTCCAGAAATCATGACCCAGTTACTCAATTAATCCACAGACCTTGTTATGAGCAGTTAGATGTAGGAACTATTTTGTTTCTCCCAAATTGCACCCACCAGCTGTATTACAGTGCAGAAGGAAACATGCATCTATGGAGGAAGGCACTAATGTTTACATCTCGTGCTGTCACAATATGAGCCCTCTCGTCCATGAGTAGATGCACGCTTCCTACTGCGAGGTGTGGGTGGGTGTAGTTCGGTAGAAAGAAAATAGTTCCTTCATGAAACTGCTCATAACAGGGTCTGTGGATTATCTTCAGTAACTGGGTCATGATCTCTGTAAAGAGACATTACTGTTGAGTTTTTTGAATGTATTTTTTTGGCGCTTTGAGCACCACAAGCCAAGCGAAGTTCCATTATATTGGAGAGAAGGAAGACATCTCAACGGCCGATATCTCCAACCCTCTGCAACTCACACCAAAACATGCCTTTATTTTGTGGTGAACTGTCCCTTTAATACCACATATTTGTTTTTTTCACATTAGTTTTTGTACAGATTACAAGGTATTTAACCTATTAATTAGAGACTATTGTCTTAACCTGCAGCATTATGTGTAATAAACTGATGACGGAGTGGCAAGAAAAATTCCCCAAAATGTTGAACTATTCCCTTAACTCTCTGCTGTTTTCTTTTCAGTTCTCCACATAAAAGCTGGTAATAACTTTGCTAAACTGCTTGTGTAGTTGTCATCTCTTGTTTCATTGAAGGTTGCATTTATTGCGGTCTTAATGGCTTTTTATTGGCCGATTAAAGTTCTTGTTTCCCCTTCATAAATTGCTAACTAACAGTTGGAAAAGTTTAAAGCGACATAATGTCACTCCCCCTCAAACTAATTCATCTGGATGAGCTGCACAGACTTTTTGTACTGGTTGTACTGCCACATCACAGTTCTTGAGGTACTCTGATACACAGATAAATAGGTACTCATTCTGTTCTGAGGACGTGCTGTAGTTTGCCACTCAGTTTTTGTGTGCCTTCTCTGCACCCGGCTCTCCTTGTATCGCAGCTTTTGTCAGATGGAACATAAAGACAACATGGCTGTTTTCATCTTTTGATTGCCAAAAGAAATACACAGAACATTTTTTTAAAAACTGCCAGAGATGCATGCGTGTTCCTTTCTATAATATAAATGTTTGTTCGTTCATCATCGTCAGGTACAACAGAGCAGGGAGTGGTAAAGACAGATAAAGCTGCTGCTGTGAGAATTAAAGCGGGATTATTTCAGAGCTGGAATCCTGCAGAGGGAGATAAAGAGCTGCCAGGTCTGCTGCTGCCTCCACTGAGTGAGTGCTTATCCATTTTAACATCCTTTCCATCTCCTCTAAGAGTTTTTTTTTTTTTCAACATTTGATATGGTGATTGCAGTGAGTTAAAAATATGTTGGCTCTTTTACAATTTATTATAAAAGCACAGAAGGTTGTCATGCCAATCTGAATGTATATATTCAACATTTTCTCTCGCTGTGGAGGTCATTATCTCGCTGCTGAAATCAGTAAATCGAGAGCATTGAAGTAGGAGCATGATTATGTGAGGTGAGAGGAGTCACCAGGAGCCAGAGAAAGTTTATATGACCCAGTGCTGCCACTCAGTGTTACTCATCCCTGCTCTCAGATAATCCCTGGACAGTCATCAACTATTGGACTCATCCCCATTAATCTCAGATCATTTTCCAGTTACAGCTTCCTGGTTTTGGCCCTCTGACCCAGATAAACATGAAGGGTGTTTCCCCCTTTTACTTTGGCGCCTCAGCTAACACTGACAAGAAACATTTAACATTAAGACTATGCATTAAAGGGATAGTTCACCCCAAAATTGAAAATGTATATTTTTCCTCTTACTTGTATTGCTGTTCATTAATCTGGATTGTTTTGGTGTGAGTTGCTGAGTGCTGGAGATATCAGCCGAAGAGATGTCTGCCTTCTCTTCAATATAACTGAGCTAGGTGGCACACGGCTTGTGACGCTAAAAGCACCAAAAATACATTTGAAAAACTCAGCAGCATTTCTGCTTTTCAGAAATCATGACACGATCGCTCAAGATAATCCATAGACCTTGTTGTGAGCAGTTTCATGTAGGAACTATTTTCTTTGTACCAAACCGTATCACTGCACGGAAGGAAGTGTGCATCTACTCATGGTCGAGAGGCTCATGCTCATGGCAAGGTGAGATGTAAACATTAATGGCGTCCTCCTCTGCTGAGCTGTAACATTAAGGCCCAACTAGTGGCGAGGAAGGCTAACAGCACATTAACAACACAACTGGATGTTAAAAAACCAAAATTATATTTACTGCCTGCCAGAAAACAATAACACAAATAGTGACAAACCATTTCTGCTGAAGAGCTCAATGGCTAAAAAATACTCTGATATAAATATAGTTATATTTTATAACACTCTCTTTGGGTAATTTTCTTTTTTTAGGTTAATTTTTCTGTAACTTTTTAATCATTTCTTGTTAGTTTGGGGCTTTTTCTTGTTGAGTTGCTCATTGCCTTCTTCCCAGGTTTTTGAAAGAGATCCATCCAATTTGCTTAGGTTTCAATGGGTTAACTGAAGTAAAATTTTGAATGCAGAACTTTTATTTTTAAGAGTATTTTTTTACACTGTGGTATTGTTTTCTTTACGTGCACAAAAGATCTGAATACTTCTTCCAACTCTCTTGAAATCACATCTTACAAAGTTTGTGACCCTATTTAAAATACTAATAATATTACTTAATTATAAAAAAAATATTTAAATACTGCAGAAGCAGAACCATTTTTTGATAACACCTATCATAATATATTATGTAATAAAGTATGATCAAAACATGTGAGACTTATGGCTGAAATTCCTCAACAGCTCACAGAATTTGTTCAAACATTATATTTTTAAAACAGTTCTTAGGATTTCTCAATTGTTTTACAACCTTGTGCGGCAATGCCTAACATCAGACTGCTCAATAAAACTTAGTCATCATCCCATTAATCAGAGCACAAATCACTGTGTTTATAACGGGTAATAATAACACACCCACAGATCAGTATGTTCATTCAGCTGTGAAAACAGAGCTGGAGTAACAGCTGGAGAAAGATGAAACAACACAGTATGTTTCTGACAAAGGCAGATATTATTTAACTCACAAACAACACATCATCCCCAATCTTCCCTCACACACCAACACTGCAGCCATTAACTTTACATATTGCTGATGCTGATCAATTACAAGAAAGACAAAACCATCAAGTCCCATCCCCAGTCAACCTCTGGAGAGTGTCACCGTGGAGGGACTCTGACCGGAGAACATAATTCATACGTCTACCCGACAAGGCCTCTGCGGCGTTTTTATTATGTGGACAATACTCAGTTTATGAGTGAGGATGCAGCGTTGTTGTCCACACCAATAAATATTTGAGACACCACGCCGTAAGCACAGACAGAGCCCAGTCTCTGAGACATATGGCTTGTGATGACTGTGTCCCTGAAGGTTATGTAATGCAGCAGTACGTCTTCTCACTGAGGTGTGACATGTCATGCACCGGCCCCAGTGGAGAAGAGTTTAGTGTTTGTCCTCCTGTGGTTTCTTCACAGCAGCTCCTCCTCATCTATCTGGCTCGGCAACTCAAAAGTAAACTGTCACTGTGACAGTACTTTGTTTGTACCGCAGCTCTGGTTGTCAGCAGGTTTACACAGCATCTGCATGATCCTTTGATGATCAATGTTAAACAGGTGACTGTCGTCCTGAGGTGCAGCCTTCTACAAAGCAACTATGCGCACTTACAATTACGCACATACAGTATACGATATTGGAGTCAGTACTTCTATTTTATGCTTTTTTCTACTGTTTACCCTATTCCAGTTTCTTGACATTTGGTTAATCGTTATTTTGCAAATTAAGATTGTTGTTATAGAATAAATTTACCAGCAATGTAGTTAAAGTTATATCAACCCTCACCAGCTACATGCTGCCTTTGTGTTAATGCATTAAAAACAGTGATAAAATAATGTAATAATCATTAACATATGGCATTTTGGGAGGAACCGTTCTGAGCATTTTATGCCGGAGAGACCTAAATCAAGTAAATTATGCCAATAATATATACTTATACAAGAGCAGTAGCAGAAAAAAAAGAAAAAAATATGAGTTCTTCCTCCATCACTGCTGGAGCAATTCAACAAATACTTTGATACTGTCTTTGAATTTTGCTGCTATAATATTTAAAATATGTTATATTGAGTCAAAGAAGATTATACAAGCAGTATATTTTGTGTCAATGCTCATTTCCTTCTACATAAAAAAAGTATAATAAGATGATATTCATGTAAATTCACTAATATAAAACAGGTTGTACTTCTAGTGTTGTAGTTTGAGGTTGAAACATTATCAAAAAACAAGAAAATTATATATATCATTTTAGATCAATAATACATTTAAAATTAAGCAGGGATAAAGGACCACATGGACTATAAGAGGCCAATAATGACTGATTTATAATTAAAATATTATATGTTCATTCGGAGCTGAAATGCTTTCTATGTACTCTATGTTCATCTAATTTTTGTTGTTGTCGTTTTTAAACTGTATTTAAATGACCTTTTATACTGAACTGTTTTATGTCCATCCTTTCTATCTTCAGGGGGAGCTTGCAAAATAAAAAAAAACATAAAATAAATCTAAAAATAGGGGCATGACACAGATTAGATAGTCTAAGAACAGTGATTCACCACCTTTAAATCTGCCACATACCTCTGTACCTACCACCTTAGTAAAATTCAGGGGTCAACTGATTTTCGGTCTGTCCGAATATTAGGGCTGAAATTTGGCATTTTGTATGGGCGTTTTATTTTACAATTTCTGATCAAATTAATCAATGCAAAGAAAGTGTCAGCATGGGAGGAACTTTCACTTTGTAAAACCTCAGGGAGCCATTTTTATTTATTCATTTTTATTCAAATTTTCACTTGACTTTATAAAAAAGGTTGCTGGGAACTTGCTGTATATGAAAGTTTTACTTAAACATTTGCTAAAGGAATTTAAACAAAGCTTTGTGTTGGAGTTTATTTATTCAAGTGTTGACAGAAAGATTTTCATTTTTTTGTAAATACATATCGGTTCCAAATATTGGTTATGGGTGTCATGAACTACTAATAATCTGTATCAGCCCTAAAAAAAAACTCAATATCGGTCGACTCCTCGCAAAATTTTAGCAGGACTTTCACTTTTCACAGGTTTTACTACTTTCACTAAAAAAAAGGCTCTCAATACTCCTTCCTCTACTGAAAAAACTTCTCCATCTACAACAAAGGGTTTCCTTCATCTGCACATTAATTTGAACATACTTTAACCTCTATTTGACTTGAGAGTCGTGTTTTTCCGCGTTTGTGTTTACTGGGGGATGATTTTAGGCTATTAGCATGAGGTAAGGGCCAGTCTGTATGAAGTTTTTGGGTCACGTGTGTGCTAACTGTCCGGGCGGAGAGCAGCAGCCCCTGTGCAGCAGCGGCAGCAGTGCAGCAGCTCCTCTGGGCGGACGCTTCCACTCTAACCACCGCCTCTTTCTCCAACTGCACTGGGACAGATTTATGCTCCAGCTTTTTTCATTTATGAGCTCCAGTCCACCCTCCTGGACCCCTCTAGGACACTGTGACCGCGTCAATGAAGCGTAAAGACGGCATGGGAAGCCCCGTGTACCCGAGATGACCGAGGATTTGGTCCCAATAATCGCTTCTTTTCGTCGCCAGAGAGGGAAACTTAAAACAAGGCTTGTTTTTGGAGCTGCCCTCCTCTCTCCCCGTAGGATTTGATTCAAAGGCGAAAACCAAGATGGCCGCCGATTCCGTGCAGGTAGGAAAAGTTGACAACTGTTGCGAAAAGTGCGCAAACTTTCTCTACGCGTTGAATTATGAGTTAGCGAACACTTTTATTTTGTTAAAAACCGAGTCGCTGTGAGTCGGTGGTGTTGTATCTAAAGTTAAAGGCCTTTGTTAGATCCCAAAGGGTTGTCTGGGAATTATCCATGGATTGAGGCCTGGGAAACAATTATCCAAAGTTACTTTTCCTGAAGTTTTAAACTGTTGGTTTCCTGTTGTGCAAATTAATGTTACGGCTGTTTTTTTTTTTTGTAGAAAGTGTTGCTAGTGTTGCTGTAGTTTAAGTCAACTAAAGGTAGTTAAAGTAACAGCTTTGGAGCCTGACGTTAGCCTGCGTTACTTTGGAGAAATAAACAGTGTGCGCCGTGTATTCATATGTTACCGGTAACGCCATATTTTTCAGCTCTAAAATGCTTTTCCATGATATAAATACAGTTAAAAAAGTCCCATCTTTTGCGTTTGTCCACGGTTTGACTTGAAGTTTTTTTCAAACACAAACCGGATGAGCTTAAAACACCAGCCGCGTAAAATAAGTGAGAAAATGTCTATTCTAACACGCAAATGCGCATATTTGTATGTTAAAAAAAGACATGTAAGTATTGCAGTCATGCCTCATTATTGCCTATGAACAGTCATGACTCACTGATTAATGTGGTTTCAGTTGAGTGACGTCAGACCTGAAATAAGTCTTTCTGTCAAAAACATTGTCCAACAACCCGTCCACAGCTTTATCTGATCACCTTTAAAGTGCAGCCAAGTATTTAGCTTTTTAGCAACATCCTCCAAAAACTGTTCATGTCAAAGCTAGGACTAGTCTGATTACTCACACACTGTTATTAATCTTTATCGGGAGTACTGGAGGGACAATGGTTACAACAGATAACAAAGTTGTGTGGGAGAAATATTAGTTTGAATGTCTCGTATTAATTTGATTCGCCAGGGCTGATGCAGACTGAGGCAACAGGTGGTGACCTGCTGTCATATTAGTGATGCCTTTGCTGAACCAGTTTTATCATAAAATGACCTGTTAACATAGGGCTGGGCAATATATTAATATTATTTAGATATCGCGATATGAGACTAGATATCAGGGGTGGGTGAAAAATTGAGACAGCTGAGTATTACAATACTTTTGCTTGTATTGCTACATGGATTGATTTTTTTAAATTATATACATTTTTAATATTACAAATACAAATTAATCTTTTTGTAGCGTAGTCCACTTAATACAGTTTTCCGGAATTAAATTATTGAAGTGAGATGAACAGAATGAAAATTTCATATTAGATAAAACAGATTTTGAGAAATGCTTCTTTGGGGGTACAATTTTCAGTTTAAAAAAGGTAATAAGTCGTAATTTATTGCAATGCATGATAAGATAAGATCATCCTTTATTCGTTCCACAGTCGGGAAATTCACTTTGTTACAGCAGCTATGAGGTACAGTATAAGCAGCAAAAGAACAATACAATAGGAAAAAATAAATTCAAATATTAAAATGTTGGACAATAAAAAAAATGGTCAGCATATCGTAACGTTCACATTAATATTGTATCATGATAATATCGTATTGTTGGGCCCTAAGTGATTCCTTCCCCTGCTTGGTATCATCTTAGATGTTGGATATTGTAACTTTTGTCTTCTCCTAATTTACATTAAATTTAAGTCATTTTCTGATCTTACCAGACAAGGGGTGCAGCAGTATACTGTGGTTTGGAAATTGACTTTTTTGTACCATGTTCATTTGCCTATACAGGGCATTTAAAAAAAAAGACTTTTTACACACACTTACATAAAAAACAGTTTCAACCTTAAGTTGAAATTTATTGAACTTTTTTTAAAAATTCCTTTAAGAGTCATTGTAACTAATGATGATGATAGTAATTGTGTAATACCGCGTACAGTGAACCATGAGATTTTTGGAGACGATTATCATATTTTGGACATATTTTGCAACCCTATAACAAACTGTTCTAGCCTTTCTATTATTTGCCTTTACCTACTTAGGCATTATATCCACATTACTAATGATAATTTATTTAAAAAATCTCATTGTACCAATATTTTGTGAAAGCACCAATAGTAAACTCTACAATACTGTTACAATATTGATATCAAGGTATTTGGTCAATATTAATATTCTATAGTGATACTCTATTTCCTCCATATCCTCCAGCTCTATGTTGATATTTATTTTAATCACTTAGCACAGGTTTTTGCCCAGATGCTCTATCGATGACATGCATGGATGACCCAGTAGAACAGTATTTTCCACCATGAGGTTATAAAATTTAAATTGTCAGACCAGCCAACATTAAATTGAGTCTGAAAACACCAAAATGGTGGCAAAACAGCTGTAGACTAGACCACCGGAGTATGAGGGCATAAATGGATAAAGATGTCTTTTATTTGGACTCTCATTACAGTGTTGGTAAAGTTTATAAGTAAACCAATTATTAAACCAGGCTGGGTGATGTGAAGTTAAACCAATTTACCATCAAAGCAATTAAATAAAAGTTGACATCACACTACGCATTGCAAAGCTCTCGACACATGTAACCTGTAATATATGATTAAAAGTCAATGGATAATGATAAAAATATATTGCTCAGCCCTAATTACAGTAATCCTCCAACAACGTTATACTTTATATATCTTAATATCCAGTAAACCAAAAGGAAATCAAAGTTCCAGGCACACCAGGACACTCAGGCTGACAGTTATTTTATTCCTAGTTTAAATCTAATAAAGGAGCAAAACACACATCTCAAATGTTGCTACATTAGATTCTCTCTGTGCTTGATTGCCATCAAGTGTGTCTTTTAAATAATCACGTGCTGATTAGAAAATAAGTAAACAGGTGCACTACAGTACATCAACAATAAATGTAAACAACAACAACAACTATAATTCTACTGTGCAAAATGTGTTTCAACATAAATTATGTTTCATAAGATGATGAGGTACAGTGTGTTAGATTACAACAAGAGATGAGTAGATGCAGACCACATCTCTGTAAGTTATAAATACAAAATACAGATAGAGATTAGATTAGGTAAATTAAAATATGTCAGTCTTAATAAGGGAAGGGATGGAAAGGTGTCCTTTTTTAATATCCGTTTAGGTGCAAAAAGGCAAATGTATTTTCTAAATCTCTTTTAAAGGACAGATACAAACGGAAAGACAATTCACTGAATAGACTAATATTACACTTAGCATTTATGGTATGAACTAATGTGCAACATTTGTCCTCAGATGGGCTTCTTTAAAGTGAAAAACAAGATATATGTGCCGTTAACGCCCATCCATTTGGACTCGGTGGAAGTGGAAAGTTAAACTGACCGGGCAAAATAATTGAAGACAAACCTGGCTCTGTGGTCGGACTGTTAGGATTAAGTTTGTTGTCAATGACGAATAATAAATAACAATAACACATGCCCAGCCCTATGTTATATACTGTAGTGTATTTTGCACATTATGACTTAAGAAATACCATCTGGAAGTCATGTATTTATATTTAGCTCAGAGCCAGCTAAACTTTAACATATATCTCCATGGTTTATACGAGTGGACCCAGATCAGCTCTGCAGAGCAACAGGTGCTTCAGTGCAGCGTATCGCTCGTTCTCCTGTGTGACATTGCAGCGTCAGTCTTGTGGACACACAATAAATCCGCTGTCTCCCCAGCTTAGAAATGGCCGTTAACATTGACCTGTAGTGCGTGACATTAGCTACATTTTGACTTGACATGGGATATGTGTAAGGCTCGTGCGAAGGCTGCGTTTGTAGGATCTGCATTTATTAGCCTGCGTTGCTATTTCTGGTTGCAGCAGAGCACCAGGCTGTGGCCAACGCTCTGCAGCCAGCTGTGGGGGTAAGACGGCCCGGTGTCAGGTTGTAGGTTGAGATAGGCCTCTTGTACAAATGGCAAGGGCTTGGCTTTTTAAGCATGGGGCTGGATAGTGGCCTCAACTTTTCCATTGTCCTATTGTGTGAATGGAGCGCTTGTTTTTGGACTTGGAGCTTTCAGGCTTTAAGAGCAAGTTAACCTGCTTACACTTGAGGCTCAGACCTAATGTTTGCTTTTACCTCACAGTTTCCTTTCATGTCTTTGGAGCTCATTGGGCTCTTTAACAAGTTCAGCATGTGTATGTAACAGTTACCTTACCTTTATAAAGATAATATCAACAAAAATCCCTATTTAATCTAATACATTTATCAGCTAATAATTTTTGTAGTATTAAACAAAATGTAGCTAAAATGTTTTGGATACAGTCTTTTCATCTGTTGTGAGCCTTAAACATTTCACAGAGCAGCGAGCAGAGCCACACTGACAAGAACAAGTTCCCTCCATCCATCACAGACTGTATGCATTGTGCTATGAGTGGAAACATTTGCTTACAATTCCTGCTTCACTCGTCTTTGAACCTAATAGGTCTCGAGTTCTCGGCGTGGCGTCACTCCCCTGACAAGGCAATACGTTTGAGCAGCAAAGAATGATAAGGGCCATACAGGTAAAAGAGCAACTCGAGGAAGTGTCGCAGAGAAACAAGACGTGAAAGTAATCCTGCAAATGAACTCCTGCCCTCTTTCTTTGGATGTAGCTTCTCCGTTTGATCTCAAATTAAAATGCAGACCTTGTGGGTCTGTGAGCTGATTTATATCCACCTTATCTGATCGGCCTTTCATGGATTTCCTTGCATTGTTGCGCGGTAAATAGGCCCTTTAGGGTGTCCTCACGCTGTCCTCATACCGCATTGGGCAAACACAGCTACAGTGCAAACAAGTTTTGCTGAGCAGTGAGCTGAAGAAGAGTGCTGCTTTTTTCCCCCCGCACACGATTCTTCCACTTCCAGGAGTTGTGACCTCCATTTTACCTATGAGTCATCAAGAAGCCTCTGGACCAGGATATGTGCAAACTATAGTTTCCTCTGGAGTGAGCACCTATAGAGGAGGGTGGGTGGTTTCACAAGAGCCCGGCGAGAGTACATTTGAGCACATGGAAATCCCTTATTGTTCCGAACATGATTCTTTTCCCAACATAAATCTATAAGTCAGAAGCAGAGCAGCATTTAGCCCAGGTAACTCTTTAGCTGAGGCTGCCAGATCTGACATAGCTTGTCTTGCAATGATCAATTATTTTAGTCTAGGGCCCGACCGATTTCGTAAGCCTGCTGACAAACAAACAAAGAAACTGAATCGAAAGCATAACCTCCTCGGTGAAAGTAAAGGTAATACAGCCTCTGTGGTGTTTTACTGGCTCGTGTCTTTCAGTGATCACCTCTCAGTATTAACTGATGAGTTTTTGTGATTTAAATAAAACTTTGTTTTCCTCATAGATAAAATCAGACTTGGACACCACTCTTGTTCTGAACCCTCTCCAGTTGTCGGGGTGTCCTTTCACAACTTTCTCCTCCACCAAACAAGTTGCTTTCCAGAGGGGAGGCCACAATGGACAGCCAGTGTTGTGTTTTTAACTTGGGTTAATTTTAGACACAGTCCTCTCCGTGGAGTGAGATTAGGTCCCATTCTGGGCTGCTCTGACCTCACAGAGTTAGAAGCTAAGAGGGATTTGGCTGTCGCTGCTCAGACGGTTTATCTTCCCTGTTGATGTCAATGGTCTGTGTGAGAAAGAGAGAGCTGCAGAAAATCGGATACGAGTGGAGTGAATGAGTTGGCTTTGGACGGAGCATCTGCCGGCTATTGTGAAGCCTAACCTCTGTGGCGGAGGATATCGTCTCTGCTGACAGAACTTCAGTGGAATGATAGTTAGTGCGTGTCGGCAGAACATGCGAGGACGGGTTGGTTCAACTGATCTAGAGATGGAGCTGGCTGAAAGCGATGAAGTTCAGGTGAAGCTGTTTTGTTGACTTGATGCAACTTTTTTTGCAACCACATCTCAGGCAGTTGTGATTTTAACAGCAGCCCACTAAACTGAAGCTAATCGCATTACGCCTAAATGTGATTGTTTGGTTTGGCTGCTTTATTTTTATAATGAAGTTGTTATGAGTGCAACAGGACGCAGATTTCGTGGTATTTACAGATTATTGCTGAATGGTATAAGTTAATATCCACACACTTAAATTCTGGCATGGTTTCAGACGGCAGCAGCTCACCTTTACATTTCACATCTTGAGTTGTTATTTTGAGTTGCACACAAAGATTGATGTGAGTGAGTGCACTTTTACACCGATGATTCTTCCAAAGCTTCAAATGTCACAGATATTGAGTAGCAGTGATCGTGTTTAACTAATTGAGCAATTATTAGTGCCAAAGTGATGAAAGGTTTTATATTTCAGTATGTAGTTTGGCCTGTTTGAGCTACGAGAGGCTGAATTGTCGTGGTTTCATAGTTGTAGTCACGTAACACAGTTAAAAGTTTATATTGTGCAACAGCAAATTTAAAATTAGAAGACATTTTTGAACCATAGAATTGTTGAGCTGCGTAATTAAATAGAAAACAATCCGATAAGAGCAGCAACTGGTGATTATTTTCACTGATGAATAATCTGTCTATTATTTTCGCTGAATTGATTAGTTGTTTGGTTTATAAAATGGTTAATAAATGTCAGTTGGTGTTTCCCAAAGTTCAAGATGATGTCCTCAAATGTCTTGTTCCAGAAAATATTCACATTTACAACAAAACCTCACATCAATTAATCGCTTATCAAATTAGTCGGTGATTATTTTGATAGTTGACAATAATTCAGTTAATCACAGCAGCTGTAAAACTGATTATACTCAGTCCCTAGATAATCACAGATGTATTCTGTGATCAACTAGTGTAACGTAACCAGTGCACCACTGTGTTCATGATGAACTTAAAAGCTGAAGCCATTCAGGAAGTGACCGCTAATCCCTCTTTAGTTAAGGTAACAGCTTTAAGGATGCAGATAAATGGTGCCTGACGGCAGCGGTGAAAACACCACGTACAGACAGACTGCAGCTCAAGTTCAAAACACACCAGGACACTGGGATGACTTCAGAGTTCTCAGGTTAGGCTTCCTGTGTTGAAGCTCATGTTTGTCCAAAGATATTGACAGTGCGTTTAAATCAATATTACGTCATTCATTTGAAATATGTTCACTGTAGAACTTGTAAATAGGAAATTACTATTGACCATGATCTGATATTCTTGATCGGATAACAGTTTCATTTAAATTTTGGTGGTAATTATGAAAAACTAAGTGACTGCTGGGATGAAACTATATCTGAAGCTCCTCCTCCTCTTTTCTGCTGAGGCCTCCCAATATGATATTATCATGATGCTTAGGTCGTGATATAAAATTATTGCAATTTTAAATGTTTTGCAAAATATTGTGAGTATTCTGAAAACTTTAGCAACATCCATTTGTATTTAATAAGATAAAGTTTTCAGTCTGTTCATAGTTTGATCATTTTATTGCAGCAAAATGTATGTAGTGGACTGAAAATTTATTGGGTCACCCAAAATGTAAGTGTTATTTGCAGTATTATTGATGTTTATAATTAAAGAAAATACTTGGCTGTTTTTATTTGATTGCCTCCATTGAATGAAAATGAAACTGTAATAATCGGGCCTGTTTTCTATAGATTTACATTCCTTAATAATACTATTTTTAGTGAGTTGTTGTCATGTTTTATAGAATAGTGCATAATGTTCTTAATGCATGGTGCTAAGTGCCACACATTTCAGGGACATTTATAAAAGGATCGGTTATTTGAAAATGTCATTAATGATTCAAATGACTCACAATATATGCAATATTTTTTCAGACAATACTGAATTTTGTAGATTAAATTGTACTCAATTTTGACTATTTGTAAAGGTATCGTTACTTTTAGAGAGTCAGACTAGTCTAATTTTAAACTTCATGTAAGCATTAGGGAAATTAGCGCTATTCATGACAGTGATAAATAATATATGTACATATAATGTTTTATGGCGCAGTAACTTCAGCTGTTTTAAACCAAGGCAAGTCAGTGCTGCTTTCTGTGTATATGGACAAGTTCACTTGGTTAAAAGCTGCTCAGATAAGGCCGATCTACTTGTTGACTGAGTCACTGACCTCTGTATCCTTTCCTCCTCTTTCTCTGTTATTCTGTTTTCCTCCTCCTCCTTCTCCTCCCTTGCTGACCTCCTCTAAATTACATTCCACATCATGCTCTTTTCTCCTCTTTCCTCCTCCTCCTCCTCTGCTGTCCTCCTTCAGGGGGATGCCAGGAGCCAGCAGGTGGCGGAACGACTGGGTCTGGGACACAACCTGGACCTGTCCGACACCATGGTTCAACAGAAGCTGGACGAGATCAAGGAGCAGATACGCCGCGAGATCCGCAAGGAGCTGAAAATCAAAGCCGGTGCCGAGAACCTGCGAAAGGTAAAATCACAGAATATGTTGTTGCCTCTCTCTCAAGGGCTTACTCTGCCGATTTAAAAGGGGCAGTTTATTCATCCCAAAATCAAAAATAAATATTTTGTTCATGAGCAGATGTGAACATTAATGGTGTCCTTCTCAGCTGACCAGTAACGTTAGCAAGCTCAGTGGTGCGAGGTGGGTCAGCAGTCATTGCGCGCTTCCTTCGGTGTGGTGATATGGTTGGCAGGTTTCGTTTACAAAGAAAATAGTTGTTTTATGAAACTGTTCCCAACAAGGGCAGTGGATTGTCTCAAGTGACCACGTAATGATTCACAAGCATAACAGATAAGAGGAAAAATATGTATTTTTGATTTGGGGTGAACGGTCCCTTTAAATGTATGTCCATAAAAGGACAACTGAAGGCATTTTACAATTGTTTTTGATGTGTTCCCCATAATTGGTAAACTGACATTCATGATTAAAATTGAATAAGTTTTCCCTGTTTTGCTATTAGATAAATTAAGTCCCCTCCACTCTCCTCTCCTCAGGTCACCACTGACAAGAAGAGCCTGGCTTTTGTTGACAACATGCTTAAAAAATCTAATAAGAAGGTTGAGGAGCTTCACCAGGAGCTACAGGAGCTCAACGCCCACATCGTGGTCAAAGACCCCGAGGAACTGCTAGGTAACAACAGACACACTGCAGACGCACCACAGACACACCACAGACACAGACACACCACAGACACACCACAGACACACCACAGACACACCACAGACACACCACAGACACACCACAGATACACCACAGACACACCACAGACACACCACAGATACACCACAGACACACCACAGACACACCACAGACACACCACAGACACAGACACACCACAGACACACCACAGACACAGACACACCACAGACACAGACACACTACAGACACGCCACAGACACAGACACACCACAGACACAGACACACCACAGACACACCACAGACACAGACACACCACAGACACAGACACACCACAGACACAGACACACCACAGACACAGACACACCACAGACACACCACAGACACACCACAGACACACCACAGACACAGACACACCACAGACACACCACAGACACAGACACACCACAGACACAGACACACCACAGACACACCACAGACACACCACAGACACACTACAGACACAGACACACCACAGACACACCACAGATACAGACACACCACAGACACACCACAGACACACCACAGACACAGACACACCACAGACACACCACAGACACACCACAGACACACCACAGACACAGACGCACCACAGACGCACCACAGACACACCACAGACACACCACAGACACACCACAGACACACCACAGACACAGACGCACCACAGACGCACCACAGACGCACCACAGACGCACCACAGACACACCACAGACACACCACAGACACACCACAGACACACCACAGACACACACCACAGACACACCACAGTCAAAGTAGCGCCACAGGATTAAGTAAACATTAACCAAGTAGTAAAGACTGTTGGCAAAAGCTAACGCTCTGTACTAATATATCATCATTGTTGTTGTTGTTGTTGTTGTTGTGTTCTTTTACATCAACTCCAGATTCTTTTTACATAACCATTAAATCATGGTATTAGTTTCATATTGCTCAATTAAAGCTTAAATACAGATTTCTTTCTTTTCTAACTCTTAATAGTTATATACCTATACCATAAATGCAAACACTATTCACAAATTCACATATACACATTCATTAAATCATTAAGTTGAAATCAATAATTGTCTTTCTAACTCAGCAGCCGGTCATTTCACTATTATCTGTTTAGGATTGGCTGAGGTCGTTAGCAACTGCCTTTTTTAAGATGCATAAAAGCTTCAAAGTTAACATGTGGGGTATTTACTGAAAAATTTTATGTTGTAGACCAAAACATGAAAGTATTCTAAGCATGTGTATACCACAGACCTTATTTCAGGCCCCTAACCAATAGCTCATTCAAATAAGCCGCCACCTTGGAGACGAGGGAACCAGGAGTGCTGAAGTGCTCACTAATTTCCTGGTTTTAGGACTCGGTCCTCGAACACTCTGTTGGCGCTGGGGTGAGGGACGATGCTTTTGTTGAGGTCTGGTTAGAGTTAGGCATAAAAAGCACTTGGTTTGGGGTAGATAATTATTTGGGTTGAAATAAAGAACATGAGTTTGTGGGAGTTTTCATTATTCTGAATTCCCCATCTAGACATGGCCGTTACTGTGTCACAGCTGTCTTCTTTTTGTAAGGAGAGATTCCCTCTGAGCTTTAAGTTTATCTGGGATTTCGCTCAGGTATAAAGTCACAAAGCAGCAACTTCTCTCCCAAATATTATCATTATCTTTTTATCATCCTGTCCAAGATACTGGTTTACTGCAAATGCAACGTACCGCTGAGCTGTGTCAGAGTTGTGTCAGAACAACAGCTATATGAACACACAGAGCACATTGAGTGTTTGGAGGTGACTCACTCTCCAGAGGCTGACATTGTTACATTCCACATTCCACCGACAGTTACAATGAGCCGTCGATTGTTCCCCTCCGAGGCTGTTGAAAGCCCGCTCCTGTGCATTTGTCGACAACAATGGAATTTGGAGAGTTATCCACAGCAGCAGTGTTCAGTATAGTTTTTTTTTTTTTTTTTTACAGTTGTTGCCTAATACAGCAATCGTTGGTGGCAAGGGTCAATTCAGGAAGAGAAGAAATCGTATTTGTCTGAATGTTAACATCACCTCCCCCTCGGTTCAGTTGACATTAGGGTGTAGATGAGGAGGGGGAGGGAGGAGAGGTTGTCTTGGTAAATCATTATCTTAAATGGGAGCAAATTTTAGCCTAACTCGGTGACTCTCAGTCTGATGAACGAGGGCTTTCTTTTTAAGTGACGCGATGCAAGGGGAATGTAGCTGGCTATCGCAAAATGATGGAGAGGGACGGAGGTCAGCTCAGCTGCACGGTTGTGAGACAACTTGTTGAAATACATTTAGCACTCAAATCCGCAAGAGACAGCACTTGTTGCCTGAATTCGCAGGAAGGAGTTGCTCTGCCTCTGCGAGCAGCCAGAATGTGTTTTTGTTCCAGGAGAAAGTTTAGGGGGCTCTGGTTATTCTCCGCCACTCAGCTGAGGCCAGAAATGGGCCGACTCGCTCTCAGGCGGTGTCTGCGAGCAGCAGCACTGACGCTGGGTCACCAGTCAGGTCCCCGTGTCACATATGATCTCATTCATAAAGAGACTTGCCCCACGATCAGCACTTTGCTCCCTGAATACAAGACCAGAATGTTTCCCTTCCAGTCATCATATCACGTCTCAAGTGACAAACGAGCCACGCCAGCTCTATGTCCAGCCCTCCAAGTCATGACGCAATTGTTTACAGAGCATTGTTAGCGTGTCCCTCGTTGCCTCCTCATTAGATACAGATGGGGTTAATCTGAGGGAGGGTTCCCCTTGTCAGCTGTCCAGCAGTGACTTCAGCCCTGCAGCTATTCAGTAGCTCGGTATCTTGTCTTCCGGCCCAGCGTGGGCTGAACCGCACCGAGGAGGGGGTGGGGGGGTCGTTGAATTCTTGGCTCGATGTGACCTTGACCAAACCACATCCCCCCACGCAGAGGAAAGCCCCAAACGGAGACTGGATGACACACGAACGCAGTAGTTTTGCACGTGTGTTTCTCAGCGTGTCTTTGTCATTTTCAACTTCTTGTGACTACGACACAACACGCTCTTATTATGCAATGAGGATTTTATGAATGCTAAAGTCAGTTTTGCCCCAAGCCCCTGTTAATTTCTCACCCTGCTTCACAGGCTTTTCCAGGATCAGGTCTGTGGATCTGATGAGAATCTACTCATCAGATCCACAGACCTGATCCTCCACAGATCCTCTCACGCTGACGTTTACTAGGCCTGTCACGATGATCATTTTTTTGTGCTATATTATCTCCGAATTAATTGCAATAAACTATATTATTGTCATTTTAAAACCATTTTCTGCCAGTTATCTAATGCTAATATATCTTAGTTTTGCAAATACATAATAGACTTGACGTTTCATGCATAAAATATTCAGTTTTTCTGCCCTTGTTCTGAAAAAGAAATATTCCTACTCAGCTGTTTACTTGGTTAATGAAAATGACTATTTCACTAATATTCCAGTTTACATGCAGCCATACACACTCTGATTAACATGCCCCAGCATGTTGTTTATTACCTCAAAACGATAAGTGCGATAAGTGGAACAGCTGGAGCAGCTTGTGCCATTTTCCTTCTTTGCGCCAAAATAGAATTGCAAGCTGCAAGTTTTCCACTGGTGGACTTGTTAGACCATGCAAACACAGCCCCCCTCTTTCATTTCTTCAGCCCCTCATGAGAAGGTCAGCATTGCCATATGCATCTCTACCCCTGCCTCTCAAACTGTTGGTTTGTGCACAGTGCATCCATGACATCACGCAGAGCTGAAAGTGAACGTGAAAGAGGCTGTGTGTCTCAGACTACGGTAGAATCACCAACTGAGACGCATAATCTGAATGCACTGTATACATGTCTGAAGAATGCTCCTAAACAGAAGATGCTACATTTGGAATAGGGCCTAAATCAGGAATATTTACATTACCCGTATCAAATTCAGAATATTGTGATATTCAGAAAAATACTGGATATCAGTGTGCATTTAGAAGTAGTCTGTGTCTGTGTCTGTGTCTGTGTCTGTGTGTGTGTGTGTGTGTGTGCATGTGTGTGTGCGCGCATGCGTGCCTGTCTGTATAAAGAGGGCTGCCCTGTATAGACTAACATCCTCCCCTCCTGCACAGAAACCTCTGCAGTGATGCTCTCTCAGCTCATTAAGGGTCATTAGATGAATCATTTAGACTTTCAGCTCAAAGAGTCACATGCTTCCTTTTTCGCCCATGTCCTGCAGGTGTTCAAAAGAATCTTTAGACAGTGTTTTTATGAAACATTCAGAGTGAATGAATCACGGACCCGCCTGCTGGTTATTGTTATCTGTCTTTGGCAACGTCTTCCAGAATAACTGATTTTCCTCACCGCTGTTATTTCAGGTAACACCAGCCAGGCTCACTCAGATGAACTCAAGAGACCTTTAGGAAAATCAGTTTTTTGGATGTTTGTCTTTGAGTATTTATGTCATGGGAATTTCAAAATCTAAAAGACAAGATTTAGCTAAAAAGTTAATCAATTAAGTTAGTTGTTTTGGGGACAACAAATCACGACAAAATCAAGTGCCCAAAAGCAACAAGTAAACATACCAGCCAGAGGACAAGTTAGCAAGTACACAAGCATAAACACACAGGATAGATAACATTAACAGGTATAAACTTAACAAATTAAATAATTAATTTGAAGAAAAAGAAGGAGAACAAGAAGTAGTTGAAGGGGGGAAGAAGGGAAGGGTAGAAAAAAAACATTGTGGTTCAAGTCCACTTCCACTAGATTTCCAGTCAAGACAGCCATCTCTATTATGTGAAGGGCATCCTGAATCAAAGTCAGATTCCCACTCTGATCAGTTAGGTGTCAACCAAAGAGAGAATAAATCAGTTAAACACAATAACAAAGAAAAAATGAACACAAACACATAGATTAAAAAAAGAAATTAAAGAGATGCACATTAACTTGTGATGCAATTTGCTTGCACAGAAAGACATTAAGATTTCATTGTAGTGCTTCACAGGCACCAACTGCTGGGTACCAAACAAAACTATATACAGTACATGAAAAAACAACTGGGAGGAATGTCAATATTTACATTCTGCACAGGTTTGTGGCTCCTCGTTTCTTAGTGTACTCTTTGGGTCCTTTCTAAGAGGAGTTTCTTTATGACACCACAGACACTGAAACTGAACTTGCATTTCAAGTCAGGAGAAGTCAGGCAGGTTTTTTGCCCACCTCACCTGTGTGTGAGAATGTCTGTCTCTGTGCTGCAGCGATCAGCCTGAGGAGGGGTTTTCTCAACGCCTTTCAAGTTCAGACATGACCAAAAAAACACCGCAAAACGGTGAGCTCATCGGCCAGAACTGTGGTCCTAATCTGGGGGAAGAGAAGACGCTTGTTTTCACTTTGTGTGTTTGCGGGATGTAAGTGTGAGAAACTCAAAAGATTAAATGGACATCGGCTCAGTAGCTCTGTGTTTTCGAGCTGCTTTGAAGGTCTGGACACAAAAATATCTATGTTTAACAAAAGAAAGGTTTGGTGTGTACATTGTTGGGGGTATATCATTGTTATAACTGTTACACCAAATTTGCATATGCAGCAATGTCACTATAGTATTGGTAGCTGTCTGCAAGTTCACACTTGTTTTTGTTTTTCTCTGTGTCTGTGTGCGTGTGTGTGAGTGTGTGCACGCGCCTTTCAGTTTCTCAGAATAGAGACGGCCGCAGGGTTTCCCTCTGCTTTTAAACTTTGAACAGGCTTTAGCAGAGAGCCAATGAGATAACAGCAAATCCATTTGAATTAGTTGTAATTATCTCTGTGTTGTAGTTCCTGAATACTAAAATTATGATAAGGTTGTCAGTGTGGCCAAAACTGTCATTCAGTTGTTCCTTCTAAAAAAGAAAAAACACAGAGGTTTGAACCTTTTCAGTATTAATTTTTGCGCATTATATCCATGAGAGGGCAAGGCTTTGTATAGGTATTTTTATTTTAACATCAACATGTATTTGGAAAGGCCTACATTCCAACACATTACAAAATAAACTATAATATCTTACACCCTAAAACTTTGGTTGGCACTGGAGTGAGAGCTGAGAACATGTGGTCTCTCAGAGTGAGAACAATGACTGAGTTGTAAATGATATGGTATTTAATACTCCCATTTTTATACAGTTAGCTCAACATTCATGCTGGTTTACATTTATAATTTACATTCAGTGCAGTAGCCCAGGCCCACACAGCAACTGGTGAGGAAGCAACGGTCTGGTTATTGTTTGATACTGGTACCAATTGTGCACCTGCAACATACTAAAACAAATCTTCAAAACTTTGGTGAACTGTGGTGAATTGGAGCTTTTAAATGCACCAAAAAAAATGGTCGAAACATAATCTGGAATCAAAAATGCCAGTATAAAACAAGACAACTGCATAAAATAAGGTCAAAATGGGGTCCACTGCCACGTTGCTGATGCATGTCATAGTACACATATGTGCAACATAGAACTGAATATAATAGATGGCTCCATTTTTCTTGATAATCCGACCCAGCTATTTGAGTCAGTGTTAAATCTGTGCGTCCCCTAATTCTAATGTTGTTGTCTTGTGTTGTTCTTTGTGAGTCAGTTTGAGTCTTACATACCTCATCATATGATAAACAGCAGACCTTTCTGGATACATTATATGACATCTGAAGTTTCTACCTGATGAGTTTTTGTAAGCAAAGTTAAAGGTCATTCTACTGTGCTTCAGGACTGTTGAGCTAACTTCAAAATGGCTGGCAGCCAAACATAGCACATGCACGCTGAGTTACTATTTACAGCCAGTGTATATTTATGACAAACTTAAGTAATGCATGCAGAGTCATATATCTGCAGTTGTTTCCAAGCTGCGATGAGGTGCTAACATGTACTTTTTTTTTGTCTTTACCCAGAATACCCTATGACCCCAGACACCCCCAACAGTGAGGCAAGGACCTGCACCAGCAGCAGCCGCCTGGCCGCCCTGAAAAGACAGAATGACATTGAGCTCAAGGTCAAACAGGGCGCCGAGAACATGATCCTGATGTACTCCAACGGGCCCTCCAAGGTGAGAATCAGCAGGAGAAGGGGAGGGTTCACCAGACATTCAGGTTCGAGCTGGTTCTTGTCTGGCTGTCAAATCTGTTAAAGCAGACACTTAAAATGTGCTTTATGTTAAAAGATCTATATGCGACATTCAGTGTGTTAATATAGCAGCAGATTTGTCTGTAAAGATGAAGGGGTGTAATGGCGTCCTGAGCACAGACTGAAGTCGTGCTCACTCTGTGTGCTGTATGTTTCTCTGTTTGCTGCTGTGGTAAACATTTCAGTGGCATGTGCATGTTAGTCAGAGTCCCTGCTCGTGTGTCCCACTGGCTAGCTAATGCTTGCCATTGTGCACTGCCCTCATATGATGGTTACCGCTGTGTTTCCCAAACTGGGGGTCCAGACCTCCAGGTTGGAAACCAGAGTTTTGGATTATCTGGTTGGAGTGTTGTCTGGTTTGCAAACTGTCTCAGGCCCTGTTTAAACCTGGTATTAACGTGCGTCTTGGTCGTGGACAGCGTTAATATAAGAGTAAACAGCCACCAAGACGCATTGTGATACAGTTACTCAAACTGCTTGTTGAGGTGGTCTGAGATGGATTTGACCCTGTTTTTCTGGTAATGTAAACCCCAATGCATCCAGATGTGTCCCAGACAAGGACTACTTCATCAGTGTAGGACAATGTTTGGAGACAGCATGCTAACTTATATCATATAGCTATATAATATATATAATTTACCCATTTTACATCGAGTAGGAAACATAACACAACACACACAACCGTTAACATGACTTGCAAGTGTCCTTACAGAGCAGCTAGCAAAAGTGTGGACATGATGAGTGTGCGTAGGGCAATTACGAAATCTGAACACAAGTGGTCAGCTGGAGAGGCATGGTGGACACAGGTGTGAACGGCGATATGTCTCAGCTGTCCACTTGTGTGCGGATCACTGAAACACATGTCAGGTCTAAATAGGATCTAAGTGTCTCTGTTTTGTGTTCCTGGATCTGAGCTATTACTTACAATGTAATCCTTACTGATTGTGGCCCAAATTAGTACTGGGCAATATGTAGAAAATCAAACATTTGAATATTTTTGACCACATACCTCCATTGATATTGTGACAATACTGTAGGGTTGACGATTTGGCGCTTTTACTAAAAGATTTGCTACTCCTTAAATCTTTGATAAATAATTACCTGTAAGGTGGATATACTGACTAAGGGCTCGTTAAGGCCCGACGTTATATACGGAGACAGACAGAGCCTTCTTTCTGCTCTTCATTTTGTCTTGAAACGTGCATGTTGTCTGAAAGCTTACACATAAGGATGAAACAGGGCAGTACCACAGCTGTCCACATCATTGCCTCCATTGAGAGGCCCATTATTATGACTTCCTTCACTGTCACCTTGTTTGTTGTTGTGTGTAATGTTTGGCTCTACCCTCACATGCCATCTGTTGGCTTTATTTATTGCATCATTATGGACACAAACAGTTATGAGAGCAGTGACTTTACATCGGACATATCTATTTTCATACGTAAAGGGAATCTAAATGAGCCACAAGTGAGTAAAGGCAAATGATGGAACTGTTTGGTAAGTTAAAAAAAAATTACATCACTTTATTGTATTGCAGCATTTAAAACTAAGAAAAGTCGCTTATCTATTGTCATTTCACTGTGTCAATCTATATTGCCCAGCCCAAGCCAAAACTACAAAAATAGGATTCAAGTGCTATGATACCATTATGATATTTCAAATGGTCTTTTAGGAGTTCAAGAGGAGTAACAGAATCAGCCGCACACTCATCGTTTTTAGTTGCCATCATCAAGTTGTAAAAGGTTTTCAGACTCATTATCACCATTTATTTTTGAAAGGTAACACAAGAGTCTTTTTACAAAAACACCATGTTCATAATCACATGGAAACTGGAGTTAACAGGTTCATTCCCAGTTTTGAAACCAGTCTGCAGGTGGTAGAATGACGAGACCTGTTGGGTTTGCTTTTACAGCTTCACAGTAGGGGAGGAGGAAACATGAGAAGGCGCTGACACACACTGTGTATCATCTGCACCGCTGTTTGTTCACAAAGCTCTTTGTGGCTCAGAGTGAGGAAAACTATAATTTAGATGGGAGGTGTGTGCAAGTTAGCACACCTGATAACAGAAGGAGCACTGAGACCCACTCGTGCTCACCTCGGCTCTTGTGTCCCTTAGTAGTAATTGAAGCCACTTTGTAGTAGACGGTTTAATGTAGTGTAGGGTTTCGGTTGTGAGGCTCTACTTTGTTAGTGATGTAATTCTGCTCCTCATCATAATAGTCGTCTGTGGGTATATCAGGTGTTATTTAACGTGGCATGGATTGATTACATTTCTCATGCTTGAGAATCCTTTTACAAAAATAGTTTCATATTTTTGGAGATACACTTGTTTGATTTCTTTGTGAGATGAGAAGCTTGATATGTTTGTGCAGTAAATATGAGGCTAAAGATTGCAGCTGGTTTGTTGAGCTCAGCATAAATATTGTTAACAGAGGGTAACAGCTAGCCCGGCCTTGTCCAAATTTAACAAAATCTGAATCATGCTTTGAAAAACTGGGCAAGGGATTTTCTGTTAAGTTTATTTGCACATGCATTTGTATAAAAAAAAAAGGGATTTAATATTTAGAATATTTATATTAATAATTTATTTTTATATATTTAATTTAAAGATTTATAAAATTTTGAACGTTGTGCAGGAGAGATTTGGAAGCCAAATGTGACTTATTAGGATACTGCCTCTATCAAATAACAATATTAATACAGTTTTTTTAAAGATTGAAAAATTCATCCTAGTTTAAAACTAAGCAGCAATGCAAAATTAATAGAAATTGTAGAATTAAAAAAAAACAACTTTGTAATGTTACAATGAATTCTACAAAGTATTATAAATCTTTGCAAGTCAGTAATTTCTTTGAATTTGTGTTGATATGAGACAGGTTTAGAAAGATTGCAAGACAATATCAATATTACATTTTGAGAAATTTTATGTCTAACTTTGTTTAAAGTGGTAACCTTCTAATTCCAGTCATTTCCAGGTGGTATTATTGTTAGCTCCACTGTTGCAAAAACAGCTGGATCGCTTTCCATTTTCCTCAGAGGAGAAAGTAACTGCAATGAACTTACACTGAATCTATTTGGTAACTGGGAATAGCTACAGAAAGCTACTGGGAAAACATAAGCGCTATCCTCTTCCTGTTTTGTTTGCAAAATAGTTGATGCAGTTCCTCTGTGCTTTAAATCGAGCCCTCACTTTCCCGCGGAGATAGTACCTGGTGGCAGACAGAATTTCATAATGAAAGTGATGCCACGAGGGAACAAATCTAAACACTGATGCCATTATTTAACAGCCATTACGTTGTGCAGTCAACATTTCCTTTATAATCATAAGCTGAAACAAAAACTTGTCCACCTGAATATCATTTCAAATTTTTGCACAATATGTGTCCTTGAGTTTTACTCAATGACATGAAAGTTCATTGAATTTTGAGTTTGGTTTGAAAAAGAGAGACATCGGCAGAGTGTTGGTGTGTAACTGTAGTACAGTAAAGGACTGAAAACTGCCACATGCTCCGTCCTGTCTGACCACGGGAAGTTGCTTACAAAACACAGTGACCTGCCTCGGTCAGACAGACGGACAGACAGACGGAGGCACCTTCCAGTTGGAAATAGTCCTGTCCTGATGTAAGAGAGGAAATGCCTGCTGGACAGAGGTCTTTCCTGCGTGCGGCGCCATCAACAACCAGGATTTAAACTTCTGAGGAATTCCGGGTGGAGTCTGCTTACTCCACTCTGTGTGTGTGTGTGTGTGTGTGTGTGTGTGTGTGTGAGTGTGAGTGTGTGTGTGTGTGTGTGTGTGTGTGTGTGTGTGTGTGTGTGTGTGTGTGTGTGTGTGTGTGTGAGTGAGGAGGTCAGCAACTACAACACACAATGAGATTCCACTTCTTTTTTGATGAATAAGATTTTCCATGTGGTCACTCGTTCTTTGGCTCCAATTAAGGGCATGAACTGAAGTGTTTGTGTTACACGCTCACAACAACCAAACACAATGAGTGACGAAGGGATGTTGTGCCATTAGGGTCATCTGTGAAGTCCAGTTATTTTACAAAGAACACAAAACATTATTCAAAGCTTTGGATTTAAACAGGAGTGTCTATCAAAGTGTGTTAATGAATGGCGATATTTCCCATCAACAGGGATTGTTTCATTTCTAATTTTGTTCACAGGATCGTAAGTTGCTAGCGACTGCCCAACAGATGCTTCAGGACAGCAAGACGAAGATAGAGTTCATCAGGATGCAGATCCTCAAGGCCAGCCAGGCCAGCGAGCTGAGCTTCGAGAGCAACGATGTGATGGGTGAGCCTTCGCTGTGAGAATTAGCCTTGGATAATGCCTCTATGAGTGCACACAAGGTCTTATGGACAATTACTGCTAAATTAAAGAAATGTGTCCTTCCTCTTCCTCTAGACAAGCCCATCATCAGTCCGTTGGACCTTCGGGTTGAGGAGCTGTGTCACCACGCCAAGATCGAGTCCGCTGTGGCAGAGGGAGCCAAGAATGTCATGAAACTGCTGGGCTCGGGAAAAGTCACAGAAAAGAGAGCACATTCAGAGGTAGGTGTTTGTGTTTGCCTGTGTGTTTCAGTTAATGTCCATGTAAAATTCACATCCTCTGCCCAGGGTTCCCACGGTCATGGAAAACCTGGAAAAGTCATGGAATGTGCAAAAATCATTGAACATTTCGGAAAAGTCATGGGATTTCACAATCTCATTCTCCAAGCCTGAAAATGTCATTGAATTACTTAAGATCATCGAAAGTTTTGTAAAAAGTTATGGAATTTCAGGGCGTCCACATGCTCACCTGGTAGAGCGGGCTCCCCATGTACAGTGGCTACGTCCTCACTGCAGCGGCCACAGGTTCAACTCCAACCTGCGGCCCTTTGCTGCATGTCATCCCCCCTCTCTCCCCTTTTTAATGCTCAACCTGTCTTATAATTAGGGTAAAAAAAGACAAGAAAAAAAGTTATGAATTTTCACAATCACATTTTCCAAACCTGGAGTAGTCATGGAATTAGTAAAAAAACACTAAAAGTTTTGGAAAATCCATGACATTTCACAATCACATTTTCCAGGCCTGAAAAAGTCATGTAACTTTGTTGTATGTAATGAAATTGTTACAGTTATCTTCCATGGATAACCTTCAATGTAACATAACTGCAGATTTATTTTCTGAAGCTGTTGACATAACGCAGCTCTAAGATGCATCCACGTGTGACGTTTTGTTCACTGTCACGTATGTTTCTTTATTTTCTTCCTGCCTTTCGACTCCCCCTTCATTTATGCCAGCTAGCTGAAATTATGTTTAAATTGAGTTTAAAGCAGATAGGTTGGAAAAGGGCTTGGTAAGTAGGATAAGACAGGGTGTTGAAAAGTCATGGAAAAGTTTTGAAGTTTTGTCCACAATGTACCCAATGGTGATTTTAAACCAGCAGGAAAAGGACTGTCGTCACGAGAAACAGTATCGCAGGCTTTTAAAGTAAAACAGATCATGTAAATCTCTTTTCCATCCTTCTCATTTCCACCTCCGCTTTTTTCCTTTCCTTCCTTCCTTTCCTTTCTTCCCAACCTCCTTTGCTTCTCCTGTACTTCCTTCCCTCCTTCCTCTCTCCAGGCCCAAGCACGTTTTAACGAGTCCAGTCAAAAGCTTGACCTCCTGCGATATTCCTTGGAGCAACGCCTCAGTGAGTTGCCCAAAAACCACCCCCGCAGCAGCAGCATCGTGGAAGAGCTGTCCCTGCTGTCCTCACCGGTCCTCAGTCCCAGATCCAGCATCATCTCCACACAGACCCAGTACAGCACCGTGACTAAGCCCGCTGCACTCACAGGTAACAAAAAACACACCGACTACATCTACATGCACAATAATATTCCACGATGACAGTATTCTGAATTTGATTTGGGTCATGTAAACAGCATTGTGTTTGGGTGTTCTGGATTAGGCCTTTTTCCAAATGTAGCATTTTCTGATTAAGCTGTGGAATATGCTTATATTATTCAGGTTTTGGAGCATTCTTTGGGTTTTTACTGCAGTTTTCGAGACTTTGCCTCTTGCCTGTTTACAGTTGGCTGTACACAAACCAGCTGGTCAATAGTTTGTAAGGCAGAGGTAGACATGCATGCCCAAAAGAAAAGCTCACACGCCTACTCCTAAACACTTTGGAAAATTTGAATATAAAGACGGATTGTGTGATAAATGGATGTGTATAATCCCGCCTCACTTCCAGGCACGTTAGACGTCAGGCTCATGGGCTGTCAGGACCTTCTGGAAAATGTCCCGGGTCGTTCCAAAGCTGCATCTGTCCCACTGCCCGGCTGGAGCCCCAGCGAGACGCGCTCATCCTTCATCAGCCGAGCGAACCGAAACCGCAGTGTGAGCTCGCGGAACCTGACGAAGAGCGATGAGCTTTCCAGTGAGTAGATCTGACTTAGTACACTGTCTGCGAATCAGTAAATACTAAACAGTAGTGCATGATAAATGAATCACAACTGGACCAAAGGAAAGACCTCGTCTGTAATTGCAGTCACAGTTGTTGCGTCAGTAAAAAATCAGACGCTAATAAAAAAAACTTGCGTGTTTCCTCAGATGAAATCAGTGCGGTGTTGAAGCTGGACAACACAGTAGTTGGCCAAACAAGCTGGAAGCCGGTCAGCAACCAGGCCTGGGACCAGAAGTTTACATTGGAGCTCGACAGGGTAACACACACACACACACACACACACACACACACACACACACACACACACACACACACACACACACACACACGAAAAACATGTCTGCCCTTGACCTACATCTGTGCTGTTGACTCAGTGTTGTGTTTGGGCAACACAGTCAGTGTATTTCACATCTGTTTGGTGTGTGTGTGTGTGTGTGTGTGTGTGTGTGTGTGTTTGTGTGTGTGTGTGTGTGTGTGTGTGTGTGTGTGTGTGTTTGGTTCTGTCATGTAGTCCCGTGAGCTGGAGATCTCGGTGTACTGGCGTGACTGGCGATCGCTCTGTGCTGTCAAGTTCTTGCGGCTGGAGGACTTCCTGGACAACCAGCGTCATGGGATGTGTCTTTACCTCGAGCCACAGGGGATGCTGTTTGCTGAGGTGCACACACGCATGCACACAAACAGACACACACACACACATACACCCAGTGTTACTGACCTCCAGTGGTGACAGTTGAGCGGTAACATTGAAGCAGCTCCTGGTAACGGCAATGGACAGAAAAAATACAAAAGCGAGTTTGAATACCAACAGAAATGTCTTTTGATAGTTTTGTTTGAACACATCTGTCGAGAGAATTTCTAAGCAGAGGGCTACAATGCAATTATAACACAACTAATAATGTATCTTGATGCATCAAAATTCTTGACTTCTATACATGAGTTATTTTTGCTCACTACCAGTGTTTACATGCACCAGCTTTTAAGCCCGGGAGTGCCGGTCAGATTTTATTCATCTGCGGTTGCTCGTGCTTAGCCATTCTCACCAAAACTAAAGAAGTAGCCTTTTTTGTGTCCATAATGTGTCACCAGTCTTCCAAAATTGTGACAGCCGATCATAACGTCAAGAATTGGGTTTAAATTATGGACTACTGACTTTTCTGCATCAAGACATGACGTTTTGAGACGATAATGATGAATCTAAGACAGATTTGTATTCAAACCCTTACTTTTAATGTTTTGGACGCGTCTTCTGCCTTGCATACAGTTTTATCAGCTGTTTTCTTTGTTGTCTAAATGTTCATTTCTCTTGTTCAGGTAACATTTTTCAATCCTGTCATTGAGAGACGACCAAAGCTTCAAAGACAAAAGAAGATTTTCTCAAAGCAGCAAGGTGAGTCAGCATTCAGACTGGCATCATAGAATTGTACATTTGCTGAAACAGGCTTGTATCAAATTATGTTAATTTTCTGGTTCTTGGATTCATTAAATACATCAATAATCTTTCCTGAAGGTGGAAGAAAAAAGAGAGGGATTATCTCATAAAATTCACGTGTTCCTTGTTTTTGTCCTCTTTCTGTTCCTCATTTTCCTCTCCAAACGTCGTTACCTCTTTGCCCTTCTTCTTCTCCTCTTCTTGTGTCTCGCTCTCCTCTTTGTTATCAGGTAAAACCTTCCTGCGAGCCCCTCAGATGAACATCAACATCGCCACCTGGGGCCGCTTGGTGAGAAGAGCCATACCGACCGTCAGCACCAACTCCTTCAGCCCGCAGGCGGCTGAGACGGGGCCCAGCAGCCTGCCTGGTTCACCCACACCCTGCAGGTACTCACACACTCATACAGAGATGGACTGAGGATATTCAAGAGTAAACTAAATCTAAAACTTCATTGGACGTGGTGTTAAAAACAGCCTCTGCTCATACACAGTGACCCACTGGTGACCAAGCTTGACTTTGACAAAGAGCCCACTCCAGGACCCAAACACTACCCAGTACCTGACGACAGCCGGGAGCCGCTGGTGCAGGATAAGATGCCTGACAAGGAGGAAGTACAGGTACAGTGATCTGATCTATGAATTACTGGTATTGTTGACTTATATGAGAGTCATTCAGAAAGTCAGTTCAATGTGAGCGGAAGCTAAACAACACAAACATTTTCTGTCCCCCACATGGCTCAAAAACTTCGAATAAGTCACATCAGTTTATTTGTATAGCACAGTTTTAAAAACAACCAGTGGCTTACCAAAATGCTTTACACGGTAAAAGAAACTGACAAGTGGGCTTTTAGCATGATTTTCAAAACATTTGATGATGGCGGCTGATCGAACATGTAGAGATGCAGTTCCAAGAGTTGGGCCTGGTCACAGAAAAAGCACGGCCGCCTTCACACCTTGAACGACTATCATGGGTGGAAATCAGCAGCTTATCAGATGTCCTTTTCTAGGAGGACAGCAAGGATGTAAAAAGTCACTGAGATACACTGCAGCTAGCTAATCACAGCTTTAAAAACAGATGTGGCCACATTTTGCACCAGCTGAAGAAGTTCTCTGATGCCACAATAAAGTGGATTAAATTATATAAGGCGAGAAGAAATAAAAACAGTATTGTCTCAGTAACTTGTAGATGTCAAGACTAAATGTCAGCATTCATTTATTCCTGAAATTTAAAAATCAGGGTCATGTGTAGCGCAGGGTTAAATAAGACCTTTCCCATGTATTGACATATGTTCACCTCAATGTGTTTGTCAGCGGTGATTATCTGTAGGGTTAACAGTAACCAAAGATGGACTGGGACACACTGCATGCATGAGCAGCACATGACGGCTTCCTCACTGAGCTGCTCACTCTGTGTTTACACTGACGTTGTTGCAGCGCTGCTGCAGAGCTGCCTGCTGTTACCACTACTATTTTTTCACAAATAAAAGTCAATCCTTTATTTATTTATGGAGCCTTGTAGACACTATATTGCCAGCAACAGTAAAATAAAAGTTGTAAGTAAGGTTAAATACTATAGATATTTATGTATTTCTTCAGGTCTGTGGTAGTTATAGAGATTGAAACTATAGTGAAAGGAGGCTTAATGTAAATATGGATATCAAAAGACCATTTTTGCTTTTTGCTAAAAACGTGGGCGTCACGCAATAAAAATCGGTGAGCCTTCTATTCTCTGGATGTGCTGCGGCAGCGCTGTGCTGCTCATGCGGGCAGTGTGGCCCTGGTGTTAATCCAGTGGTAGTCACAGAAGCTAGAAAACTGAATTGATTAAAAACAGTCTCTCCGTTATTGTGTCCTGCAGATCAGTCAAGCAGATCTTAACAAAGCACGTTTGTGAAATTTATGAAGACACAACAAATAAACTGTAATTATCCAGAAACAAATAATTGCCGAAAGCTCAATCCTGATCATTTCTAGTTGGATAAATATCAACAATTTCCCTATTTTACTTATGGTCTTCACTTTTCTTATCCTCCTCCTCTTTGTTGCCTCTCTGCAGGACGCTCTCGCCTCCTTTGACTTCCTGAACAAGAGGAACAGCATGGTGGTGAAGCCCGACCTGGACCGAGTGGTGGAGCAGGAGATGCAGCATCCAGACCTGGAGCTCATTGCCCTCCAGAAAGACACAGAGATAAGGTAACAGAGCCAGGCGCCTGTTCTTTTTTTCCCTTGTTTTTTTTTGTTACTTAGTTACTGGCTGCTGTTATGCTGCTCCAAGTAGAGTCCTTATTTGAGGAGAGAAGAAAGCATTTATTTCTGTTCAGTGTTGTTCTGTTAATTATTCCCAAACTGTGAGGATGAGCAACCTACAACAATACAGCAAAGAAAGATTTTAAAAACCCGTATTTGGCTGGCAGCTGGCCAAAGTTATTGTTGTTAAATATCTTGACATCTTTTCAAGGTCTGTTCAGTCTTATTTTTTCTGACATGTGAGTGTTCAGTGGAGCTGAAGTATATCTTGGGTGTAAACACTGCCCCCTGGCTTTGAATCTTTAGTTCTGCAACATTAGAGTTACGACCCGCAAGCATTTGTGATGCATACGAACCACCAGCTTTATGCCGGTCTCTCAGTATTTCACTCAGTGGATACTCATGGAGACACAATTATTTTTCTAGGGAAGAAGAGCAGTTCCACTTCAGCCTCCAAGACTTCAAATGTGTGGCAGTCCTCGGACGTGGTCACTTTGGAAAGGTATGTTTAATTTGATCATCCAGCTTATGATTATTTAAAATTTTCAGTGAATCAGTATGTTTATTTCCTTGATTTTTTTGTTTTTTTAGGTCAGAAAGTAATAAAAAAAATGCTCATTATATTTTTCCCAGTAATTTTCCCACAAAAAGTTTGACCCTCACATGTGATGAATGGCATCAGGTCCTCACATTTCAGAATTTGGATTTGATAAATGTTTGTCTTTTTCACCTTAAATATTACATATTCATTCTTTGTAAGTTGATTTATTGATTAATCGACTAAACGTTTCAGGTTAATTTCAACAGACCAAATCAGGCAGAAAGCTGAGTTTTAGTTCCTTTAAAGGCCAGATGACACAGTTTTTCAAGAATCTAGCTTCAATTTTTGTTATGCATAAAACAGGATAGTCAGGGGGAAATAATCAGGGTGTCTGCTTGTCCTCAAAAGTCTCAAAATGTCTTGGATTTAATTTTTTTATTTGAATTTTTGAGGTCTTAATTGTCACATTTTTTTTTCTCTTTGCATCTATATTTCAGTTTTTCTCGTTGTCAAAATGAGTTCAGCTCTTCTGTGTTAAAGTCCACATTTATAATGTTACAAATGTTAAAACACTGAAACTAATACTCTGTTTAACTTTAGACTTGCACAAACCTGTTGGCAAAACTTAGATTAACTTAACTCACTCTAATTAGCGTACTACTACATTGTTAAGTAGGTGCACAATATGAGCGTGTATGTGATAAAAAGGGGTAAAAAGCCATTTTTTTTCATTTGATCTCAACTTGTAAGTGTCCCTCTCCTCTGCTTCCCCTCTTCAGGTGTTGTTAGCAGAATATAAAAGCACGGGGGAAATGTTTGCTATCAAAGCACTGAAGAAGGGAGACATTGTGGCTCGTGACGAGGTGGACAGGTAAACACCCAAAGTTTATGCTCAGACTGGTGACTCTGCCAAAAAATACCGCAAGACTGCTGATGGAAATGGATCGAACATTTAGTTTGTTATAAAAGTGGTCCTCCTCTCTTTGACAGTCTGATGTGTGAGAAGAGGATTTTCGAAACGGTGAACAGCGTCCGCCACCCGTTCCTGGTCAACCTGTTTGCGTGTTTCCAGACGCAGGAGCATGTTTGTTTTGTCATGGAGTACGCAGCAGGAGGCGACCTGATGATGCACATCCACGCCGACGTTTTCTCCGAGCCCCGGGCCGTGTGAGTGTCTAAATGTCAAAACCTGACCATACGTTCTCAGCCAGTGAACTGTAGTCGATCAGGGTCATGTGTCTTGTTTGATTCACGCCTTCATCATCGGTGGGCTGTGGCGTTCATTTATGCTGTAAACTCCATCAAAGGAAAACGTCACCTGCAGAATGATCATTTGTATGTCACTCACCACTGAGCAGACTGAATTCAGAAAGAAAATGTTTTTTAAAACATGCCTCCTCGGTGAACAAAGAATACAACAAATAAAACTTGTCATAGGGTACCCCTCTATCGAAACATCCATTTACAAACTCTCACAGCTCATGCAGTATAAACCAAGTCCCATTTATCCAAACTTATGCTCAGTACTTCCCAAACAGTCTTTTTTGACCGGGAACTGAACTAAAGTGAAACTCATCTGTGATCTCATCAAAGCCAGACCCCGCTGACAAAAACTGTGATCTGTACCTCGCTGAACACAGGAGCTGCTGCTCTAACGCTGCCTCAATCAGTTAGTTCATTTGTGTTATTGTGTGACTTTGGTAAATCCAAACTAAGCCTTTAAAACACCAAAGTCACACAATAAAACTAACTAACTGATCGAGGTAGCGTTAGAGCAGCAGCTCCTGTGTTCAGCGAGGTAAAAATCAGGTTTTTTTTAAGGTAGTCTGGCTCTGAAGAGAGCAGTGGGTTCTCCTCCCTGTCAGAAAAGGCCTATTTGGGAAGTACTGAGCGTACGACTGAATTAATGACACTTGGATTATACTGCATGAGTTGTGTGAGAGTTTTGAACGGATGTTTTGATATAGTATTGCTGTTTTTAAATGTTTTAAATTCATCAGGAATTTTCTGCAGATTTGGATTTTTATTTCATCGTGGACAAGGAAAAACAACTTCTTCACAGATAATATAACGGGGTCAGATAGGTATTCTTTGAAAGCTTTATTTTCTGCTTGCATTTAGCAGCACAGAGATAATTTCCATGTCAGAATAAATTACTTTCAATCCTCTCTACCCCCTTCAGTGAGACTCAAGTTGTGTAATAAAATGGGTGTTTTGTTCCCTTGCAGATTTTATGCAGCCTGTGTCGTGTTGGGTTTGCAGTTCTTACATGACCATAAGATTGTGTACAGGTAAGCATTTTGATTCATATGAAGTCATTTGACTCCAACCTTCATCTCTCAGGAACACGGCGTCTTATAAACTCTTTTAATTCACAGAGATTTGAAGCTGGATAACCTGCTCCTGGACACAGAGGGCTATGTGAAGATTGCCGACTTTGGGCTTTGCAAAGAAGGTAAATTTGAGAACCACACGATTCTAAAGGCTTTACACATCGAGATTAAACAAAAAAACTGCAAGAGATCAATATAATGCAGCTTGAAAATTAAAATGGAATATTTTCAACATTATCAGTGATGGATTAAAAGGGACATAATAATAGTTTTCGGAGGATTGGTCCTTTATTAAACATTATCTGCTTTGCCTTCAGGAATGGGTTTCAGGGATCGCACCAGCACGTTTTGCGGCACGCCAGAGTTTCTAGCCCCTGAGGTTTTGACTGAAACGTCGTACACTCGTGCTGTGGACTGGTGGGGGCTCGGCGTCCTCATCTTTGAGATGCTGGTTGGGGAGGTGAGTGCGTGTTGTTCAGTAAAGATTCAGTAGCGTTGGGTACATTTTGTCAGTGATTCACATTCAGATGCCGCTGTCACGTCTCCAACTTTTTCATCTTGGCACGTCTCTTTTCAGTCACCCTTCCCCGGCGACGATGAGGAGGAGGTGTTTGACAGCATCGTCAACGACGAAGTCCGCTACCCACGGTTCCTCTCGACAGAGGCCATCTCCATCATGAGGAGGGTGCGTAAAGATAGACTGAGAAGGAAGGGATCAGTCTTAATGTGAACAGATTTAGAACAGCTGAATAATCACCACAGTGCAAAGTGTGCTTGTGTTTCTCTCCCGACAAATCCTCACTTTGACGAGGATGAGACGATTTCATTCAGTAAATGACCAGAGTGTGTCCTCATGGTGCATCAGCTTCATATTTCAGGGTTTCTCGTGTGCAGAGAATTATGAGACGGCAACGTCCAGCCCTCAACAAAACCCACGTCCTCATGAAAACCTCACGTTTTCTGCCATCTGTAACAACAACTCCAGCATTACGCAGACGTGTTGGTGCTGTGCTGTGTGACGCTCACTAAACTGCCTAAGAGAAAGAAATGTTTTGGGGGTTTTTTTAGTAAAAATGAATGTGTTTGGAAAGTACTGAGCATTCATCTTGAGAAACGCGACTTGGATTATACTGTACAAGTTGTGTAAGAGTTTTTTAACTGTTTTGTACAGTTTTGTTGTTGTGAAACGTGGACCCCAATCAATACATCAATAAATTCGCCTTTTTCCATGGAGACATGCGAGAAATTTCCAATGACATATGCCATGTAACACGGATTTTGTTGATGAAGTACTTCTTTAACCTAGTCATGTAATATTTAGTACTTAAGAGTACTTAAAGAACAAATATTACCGGGACAGATGAACATTTAATATCCATTATTTTAATCATATCTTTGTTTTCTTGTAAAAAGTGTTACCATGAGCCAGTTGAGGGCATGAAACATGCCAGTAAAAACCCTGTAATTTCTATATTTTCTGCTTCTCTTTGTGTTTAGCTTTTGAGGAGGAGTCCAGAACGGCGACTGGGAGCGGGAGAAAGGGACGCAGAGGAGGTCAAGAAACATCTATTCTTCAGGGTGAGAAACAAAAACAGAATTTGCACAACTGTTTTGTAATGAATAACTAAAAACCCCACTAATGCGACCCTCTCTGTTTGTCGGCAGAACATGGATTGGAACGGACTGTTGGCTAAGAAGGTGAAGCCGCCGTTCGTGCCGACGATTCAGGGTGCCAACGACGTCAGCAATTTCGACGATGAATTTACCTCAGAGGCTCCGATCTTAACCCCGCCCAGGGAACCCCGAGCGCTGAACTCCGACGAGCAGAACATGTTCTCTGACTTTGATTACATCGCTGACTGGTGTTAGCTTCACCTGACGCCCCGTCTACACACACACACACACACACACACACACACACACACACACACAGACACACACACACACACACACACTGTGAACCAACACAGCAATGACTGTAGCTCACATCATTTTAAAACTTTCCTCTTCCTTGCCCAAAACATTGAGGAGCAACGAATGCGGCTCCCTGAGCCTTCGGGCAAAACTCTGTGCCATTGAGAAGAAAAAAGTCCGAAAGCCTCCTGAGGATCCCCAGTTATTTTTTAATCCACATGAAGAACTTTTTTTTTTTTTTTAAGATAAAGAAAACAAACAAAACTCTGTTGTTGGAGAGTGAAGAGGAGGGATGCTTCATCCTCCCGCTCACGTTGTCGTCGTGTCCATTGTCTGACCACTGAGAATGTTTTCATATGAACTCTGAGAAGAGGGCAACATCACAATCATGTTATCCAGTGTCACTGTCTTCAGTTTATTGATCTGTACAGATTATATTCAGTCGTATATTTTATTGTTGTGCTTTTTCTTTCTTTATTTGCGAAGCCCCTGCCACAGCCTAAGGACATTTTATCTCACTGTTAACGTTGACATTTCTGCCGGCTGTCCAGTGAGTTTGAAGTGCTCAAAGTGTCCTCACTGAGCTGTCCACTACAACAAACATCTTGACTACTAACTGCTGCTTCTTGACTTGAAGTCAAAGTCTTCACACTACAGTTCTGTTTGTCTTAGGGGTCTGGTCTTTGTCCGCAACCTGTTTTCATGGGATAATTTATCCTAAAGTCAGAAACATATTTTTCCTCATTCCACCATGTTTTGGTGCAGAGTGTTGAGGATATCAGCCGTAGAGATGTTCGCCTTCTCTCCAAAATAATGGAACTAGATGTCACTCGGCTTGTGGCGCTCAAAGCACAAAAAAATACATTTGAAAAACTCAACAGGAATGTCTCTTTCCAGAATTCGTGACTAGCTCATTTAGCACCACTGAGCTAGCTGACGTTTCTGCTCAGCTGCAAAAGACACAATAAATGTTTACATCTCACGCCGTCAGGAGCAGTCATGAGTAGAAGCTGCTTCTTTCTGCGCATTGTTACGGTTGGCGGGTGTAGGGTCAGTAGAAAGAAAATAGTTCCTACATGAAACTGCTCACAACAAGGTCTGTGGATTATCTCAAGTTACCAGGTCCTGATTTCTGGAAAAGAGACATTGTATTTTTTTGGCGCTTTGAGCAGCACAAGCTGAGTGCCATCTAGTGTCTCCAGATGATATCTTCAGCTCTCTGCACCTCACACCAAAACAATCGAAATTGATAAATTGCCCTTCAGGTAAGAGGAAAAATGTGTATTTTTGATTTTGGTGTGAATTGTCACCTCAAGTTTTTTCGGTCTTTGCTTCCATGTCTGCAAACAAAAACCCTCATAATAATAATAATAATAGCAATACTCTTTAGTATAAAACAGCAGTCCATCCAGTGTTAAATTAACCACCATAACTAGTTTTATATGAACATGAGCTGATGATTAAAAATACATTTTGGCCACAAGAAGTAATTTTTTTTTTTTTTCTGATGCCTTCTAGTGGCTCTGTAGCTTGAGGTTGACATTCAGCTGAACTCAGTCCTAAAAATCAAAGTGCTGCTTGGTATTGCAGTATCTTTTGGAGCAATAAAATCTGATTTTTTTTAATGAAAAATTGCTGAGTTCAATTGGATTCCAGTTGTTTGTTTTTTTCCTCATTGAGTGGCTACTTGAGAACCTGATAGCATTTCCTTGTTACCTCAGTCAAAGTGAAAACACTAAAGTGAGTCGCACAGTCAAAAGCTACTAAAACCAAATTCATCCTGTCCCTCTTGAAGCAGCAGAGAAACAAATTCCTCAATGGTTAAAAAAAAAAAAAAAAAAAAGATATAATAAAAGATAATCTGATTGATGGGCTGACAGCTAAAGTGAAGATGTGTTGTGCAGCGATCCTTCAAAAGTGCTGAGCGTTTTTTTGGGGTGGGTGGGTGGAGAACATGCGAAACTCAGTAACTCTAGATTGTTGTCAAAATGTTTCCCACGCTGCTCTGCGATCAGTCCGGCACAGTGGAACCAGCTGATGACTTTCTGTCAGTTTGCATGTCACACACGGACTCAAATGTTGGAGACTTGTTGATATGAATCACTACAGGGGAGGGCAGGGTATATTATATATACATACTGTATGTACACAATTAAGCTGAAAGCACTAATTTTATCAATAGTTTTTAATTATCTACATTTCTTAATGATGGAAATAGATTGTACAAAGTTTTTTTTTGTTGGTTTTTTTTATTCTTTGCTTGTGCATGTTGTCGCCAGAACAGATGGAAACTTTATGGATGGTACACCAATGCTCAAGTCTCACAGCTGTTAACTGTTCACCCCGGTGTAAAAAGAAAAGGCATTTCTGCAGCTGTTTGTCGCCCATCATGATGCACAAATTAAACATTTGTAATAGTGGCTGTGCTTTTATTTGTACCTTTTCTTCACTGTGGAATCTTTTAAGGAGGTCTTGTATTCAAAGGTCCAGTGTGGAGGATTTGAGGGCATCTTTTGACAGAAATGTTATATAATATTCATAACTAACTTGCTGAAAAAACAACTTAACATAGTCAAGCTGGTGTGGAATTAGTGAAAATCATGGAAAGTTCTGGAAAGGTCATGGAGTTTTGTGTGTAATATTATTTTTACAGTAATCTTCTGTGGCTAACCTTCCCCAAAATGTAACAAAACTGCAAATTTAATTTCTGTAGCCATGGACATGAGGTAATATGCGTCAGTGTGTAGTTTTTTTTTTTTACCATCACATATGAAGGAGACATTTTTGTTTATCAAAACAAAAGATAACTGAGCCCAACACGTTTTGAACTATGCCTTAGTTTCTGTACATGGTTAGGTGAGAAGTATATATTTTTTATCTTTGTGCTCTTATTTTGAAGCCCTCCGGACGGGGGATAATTAGGACAGTGTCCCAGGTGTCTTCAGTCAGTCCACTCGGGAAAACGCCAGCACACGGGTTTTAAACCGCTTTTGTTTGTTTAAAGTATTTTTTGTTGTTACTCGTAATATTTTTGGACCGCCATCACAAGTATCATCGGACTGGACCGTGAAAATCAACCTGCAACGATCAACGTTTAAACGCGGTAAATGACGCAGCGACACTCACCTGTTCACTGTTTCACGTGGGAGCACGAGGGAATCCCTGTATATTAGGGCTCCCACACATTTTCATGGACACCATTTCAAAACTTTTCCATGACTTTTCAATGACCTTTTTTTTCTTGCGGCACTTGCGTAAGATTCAAACTCACCGTCGGAAGTTAGAAAATCCAACGATAATTTCTGGTTATAATAAATTGCGTCATTTTGTGCTTTCCAAAATAAATAGTAATAATAATAATACCACCCCCACGTTCTTAGTCTTCTATAAAATTCGCCTAAAAATAAAGAAAAATAAATCACCAAAAATAAAGAAGAAAAAAATACTTAAAAAAAAACAAAACAAAAAAAAAAACATGCCATTCCAATTAGTTTTCTTTATGGAAAAAAAAGTTGGGTTTTTTTTTTTAAAGTTTTGTAAAGAAATATTAATCACCCGCGGGTTTAGAAGTCATGTTTTCTTCAAAAAACGGTGGCAAAATAACTACAAAATACAGACATTTAAAGCTGTATGCTCCTCCCATGAAGTCAAAAGTGCTTAAAAAATGATTTGACATGACTAGTGCGCAGACAAGGTACAAGGTACATTTATTGACATTTTTCTTAAACGTGGTTTAAGAAGAAATGAAATTAAAGTTGACCCTAAATCGTGCTGCATCTTTTGCAGTCGGAGTTGAGTCTCACAGCCTGGACAGGAAAGCTGCTCTGTAGTTTGGTGCTTCTGCAGCAGATACTTCTGCATCTTTTTTTTTATCCTTTTTGCTCTGTGCAGACGCCTCACTTCACCAAGGTCACTGATGCTCTGCAGATGGGAACCAGTGATGTTATGGGCAGTTTTAATCACCCGCTGTAGGGCCTTCCTGTCCGGGCCGTGCACGGACCATGCCAGTTTGTGATGTTTCCAGTCAGTATGTGTTTCCAAATGATGTAGCAGGATCAAAGGACAAATCTTAATTTAATTTTGAAACTATGTTTTAAAAAATGACTCATGAATCTACCTTGTACCTTAAGTGCTCACAAAGAGGCTGTGGAGTTTCCGTTCTTTTAAAGTACACGAGCAGAATAGTAAAACAGCTTTTATATCAACAAACGTTTACTGTTATTCAGACCATGAGCCGATTACCATGCTTTAGTGAAAATCTTTTATTTTCTTGTTTAAATTACTTAGAACAGTTCAAACAAACTAACAAAATAGAACCAGGTCATTTTTCTACAAAAACAAAGTTTTATGTATACAGTATGAAACCGGCCTAAAATTGCAAGCATCAATTACATTTTCCCACTTGGACATATATACATGATACAGTATATACAAGCAAATGAAATACTGTAAGTACAGTCTGCAAGCCGTTTATTTAAGCACTGGAATGTGTCCGTTATATTCCTGTGAGGGCGCCTCGACGACGGCTCCGAGTCTTAGGAGGGACAAGAGAAATCTTCCAAATCCAACACAAATATGATTTTTTTTAAAAAAAGGAGAACACAGTCCTGTAAGTACAGCAGAAAACATCGTCACTGTGTTGGGATTGCGTCCTCACAGTTGGGGCAGTTTGTCGACCGGTGTGTCGAATTTGAAGTCTGGAGGGAAGAGTTCTGCAGCACGTGGGTAGATGAGTCGGTACGACTGTCTGATCGTAACGTCTGCGACGCCGGCGATATCCCCGATTTCTGTGGAGGCATCGGTGACATGTTTCAACTCATGAATCTGAAAGCTACTGCATCCTCAAAACTTCTCTGTCGTTTAAAAGTGCAAACAAAGTGTGAAATAAAATGACAGATTTTTTAAATCAATTTAGAGAAAGTTTGAGCTGAAAATCATTATATCTGAAGCTAGAGGGACACAACCATCCTGGTCATTAGTATTGCCGTCTGTCAGCTTTAAGCATTTCTCTTAAATAGTGGCGTAAAAAAGTCCACAGTTCGGTTCAGACCTCCATTTTTTCTGTTTTTTTAATCTATTTATTTATTTATTTTTTAATTAGTTGAATGAGAAAAAATGAGGATAAAGTTTTCTGGGTTTTAACAAATCAGCTACAATAACACTAAAGAACACTGAGGGAGATGAAGTTTATAATTAAATGAACTAAATCAAGAGGTCTGAACGTTGGTAAACACTGTTAGAAATCAACAATCTCAAACATTTCATAAACTTACTACACAGGCTAACTTCGTACCCCTCTTTTGCTTTATCCTGGACCTGCGCGCTGCTCTACTCTGCTGTCTGTACGTTGTGCCTCTCAGCCCTGACCATCAGACCCCCCCCCGCACACACACAGAGAGAGAGACACACACACACACACACACAATAAAACTGACAAATTAAAGCTTCAATAGCTTAACATTGGTTTAACCGTCTATATACTGGACATGTTCTCAGTGAATACACGGCGAGTTTGTTGTTCAGTCAAGTTTAACTGTCCACGGTCTGCGTTCCAATCTGGTTTTGTGTAGATTTTTTAACAGGTCAGAAAGTCCAGAATGACGACCTCTGAAGTACATGAGGATCTATACTGTGGTCTGAGTAAAAGCAGGATTCTGTAGACTGTGCCCCTTTATAGACTGAGACCTTTACAGCGGCCCAGGTTCAAGTCCGACCTGCAGCCCTTTGCTGTTTGTCACCCCCCCTCCCCCCTTTTCTGTCTCTCTTAAACTATACTATCCGTAAGGAGATAATTCGGACTCCTATCTTTGCAAAAGGGTTCTGTGAGCTCGGCCGACAACAAATATCTCCCATTGCTAAGTCGTTACTAAGGTTCGTCCTATTTCCTGGAGTAGTGAAGGTGTCCATTGCATGAGAACTTTTTTGGTTCTCAAGAAATGCACTGTGATCTTATAACTGTGGAAAATAACTGTCATTGAGATACAGCCTCATCACTCACCTTTTTGGGTCTTCTTCTCGGCCGAGGCCTGGGAGGCCATGTAGATGGCTGCAGCAGCCACTGAGATGGGGCTCCTGCCGGGCACCAGGTCGAGCTCCACGGCCTTCCTGGCGATGAAGGTGGCCGCCATCTGCACCTGTTTGGGTAAACCGAGGTTTGAGCAGAAGCGGGACATGAAGTCTCCGGTGGTGATGAGGTCCACGCTGGTCTCCAGCGCCTTCAGGATCAGCTTGAAGCACCTGCCGATCTCCTTCTTGGAGATCCGCGAGACAGCGCAAATCTCTGTGGAGGGAGGGAGAGGGCGAAACTCGTTTAGACGTCGAAGAAATTCTCCGCTTTTTTTCTTTCTTTGGTGAATCTCTTTTGTGACTTTGAGGACTCGGTCTATATGTTGAGCCAGAGGTCGCCCTGTCGTGAAATGTTTTTACCGGCCAGACAAAACAGCATCGGGGAGGCAAGAGGATAAATAATCCGCAAACTATAACTTCCTCTCCTAACACGAGATGGTGAAAACATTTTAGCCACCGTAGGTGATTTTGTACCAACAATTATTCCTAAAGAGCAGTCGCAACTTCAATAATACGGCAGATAGCTCAAAATTTTACAATAAAATAAACCGTTTCCTCTGACCTTTAAATGTTCGTGGCACGCCTTCCTGTCTGCAGGCGATGTAGAGACAGGCCGAAGCGATGGCATCGTTGGCTCGCCCCTTCAGGCTCTTCTGTTCATAAACCTGCTTGAATAAATTGTTTGTTCTGTCCTGCAGAGCAAAAACATTAATTTACAGAAAACAATTAATTTGCATCCTCTCAATAAAGGTCTTAACATCAATCTTCCCAAGACGTAAGACCTAAGATATAAGACACTTTATTACTGCAGATGTACAACGAAACTGTTCCGAAATTCAACCAAGTTTCAGGGTTTTGTTCCGAGAGTAGGGATTAAATGGTTTTTGTCTTTATAAATCCAAAATAAACGTTTTTTGTAAAAGTTTGACATCTATAAAAAATAGATTAAATAAATAGTAAGAGAACAAAACTGCAGTTTTTAGACGCCTTTTACACAAAAACACGCGTATGAAGGCGTCCTCAGCCCACACGTGTGTAAACTTCAGCAGAACTGCAGCCTGCACTTTAGTTTCCTCCTCAATGATAAACCACAGAATTACATCAAGTTCACTTCCAGTTTCTTTTGCTCCCTTTCTAACTGTGTTTTTGCCTTCAAATGCATGATTTTCTTTTCTCTCTGTGTGTGAGAGCGTTTAGTATGATGCAGGTATTACAGCTTGTTTTGGCTTTTTTTGTTTCACTGCTTGTTTCACACCTAATAGGATAATATTTCGAAAAAGTACATTACACAATCATATTTAAAAAAAAACAAACTTACTATGATGTTCCTTGGCAGGTTGATGCGATCTGCCATGGTGCTGATTTCTTTAAAGGCGTTGAGCATGGCCCGGTCAGAGCTGCTCATGGTTCGCCGGTTCTGATACTTCGAGTTACCAAACTCATCAAAACTAGCAGCGCCAGTTCCCTGTGGAGGAAACGGTGGGCGTTAACCAGGAAATCTCACTGTAGTCTTAGTCCAAGACATACCATAGTCATTTTTCAGGACTTGGTTTACTGTGATTGCGGCAGACGTTCACAGACAGCGTCACTGATGTCTCTTACATCGCCACTTTGGTGACTAGAGAAAGCTACAAGGGCACTTCCATTTGCCGTAAATGGAGCCTTCGTTTTCCAGGGAGATTGCAACCATCGGCCTTAACAACTGCACAGTAAAAGCCAAATTTATGGGGAACCAGTCTGAACGCCAAATGTGTCATTATTCCATAGTTTTTACACTGTGCAATCAACGTTTATTTCATAATGATTAGTTAAAGCAAAAACTTCTATTTCGTCTATCTCCACTTTAATCTCAATGATTAAAATGCTGAAATAATTATCAAAACTGTAAATGCCATTAATGTTTCAGCATACCATCCGAACATGAAATAATCAAAAAATATTCAAACTTTCCAACAATTATCATTAACATTTGAAAACAACTGTGATTTTAACAGAACGCAGGAAACAAGGTTCATTTTTAACACGACCGTCTCTCACCTTGCCGATCATGGTGGTTAGGTCGCCGCCGTTCAGCAGCGGGTTCTGGGCGTCTCCCACTCTGGAAGGATCTTTGAGGGCTTTCTCGTTGGAAAACGTTCTCCACTCTGAGCCCACATCAATTACACGGTCACCTGAGGAGAGGAAAATGCATGAGATGCGTACGAAATTAAACCTAGAAATAGCTCAAGATCTTTTTCTTTGACGTCATTCCAAAAAGCCCGACTTGGTATATTTGCTGTAGGAATTTAAAATATATCGTACTTCAGTGTAGAGTTAAAGTGTTTCTGATGGAGCGCCGCCTGTTTTAATCTTTGACATTGATGAGATGGTTTTTAGCCGCGGCAGCAACAAAAGAAATCATGTTTCAAATGCAAAATGCATCCAGATTTAGGCCTAGCCCACATATATCCGCATGTTCCCGGAAAAAAACAAAAATAAATAAGTGTCCACATGGGGCACCCCGTGTACAGAGGCCACATCCTCGCCACCGCGGGTTTGAGTCCGGCCTCAGCCCTTTGCTGCATGTCGTCCCCTCTCCCTCCCTGTTTCACACTTAAGCTGTCCTGTCATAAAATCATCTTTAAAAAAAAAAACAAAGAAAAACGTCCACACAAGAAATTTAAAAAACATCTGAGTCCAAATAAAAACACAAAAACACAACTGAAGCGCTATCATAGCACGCCAAACCAACAGATGACTATGTAACCCAATCACACAAAGAGGAATAAGAGGAAGGGTCGACCAATCAGAGGCCTAACAATAACCCCTCATTATTACATTATGTACATTTTAAAAAATACCCATATATGTGGGGACTACTCATTAATACAATCTTGCGCATCGACGGCTGCACCTTTTTTTCAGAAACAGGTTTTTTTCTTCCCTCCCTGACAGAAACAAGATTGGTGAACTGTAGTGAGTCAAACAGTGAGTCAGTCTCAGAAATGGGACACAGCACTTTGATACATGTGACAGATTTTATTCAGCATTGTGTGAGTCACCTAAAAATACAAACAACTTGTGCACACAAATTATGTGTCTCCACTTTGTTCTCCTCCCTCTGGAATAATTAACCTGAAGATGGTTCCATATCAGCACAACTCCCTCATGCAAACATGTCTTCCGGCGTCTAAAACTCAAATATTGTAAATAATATCGTCTCATTATCTCCGCGCGCTTTCTTCAGCTCGTCCACAGCCCACTTTAAGTTTTACTACGATAATATAATCTGAATCTTGCACAAACGTCTTTCCTTCCCTCTCTTGTTTTTCATTACTTATCATTGTGTGCTGTGAGTCAGAAACAAGACATGATCTGAACAAATGTTCAGTCATTCACGTACATCAAATCTGAGATGTACAAAAGATAAACGGTGTGACAAAGGAAGGGTATATAGTTAGTTATCATGACTGTCTGTTCTTGGAGCTGCACAGCGGGGTGGAGGATTAGATTTCTGATATTTTAATCCTGTTAGACTTTTTTATACCATCCATTCATTCATCTCCTCAGAGGGCAGCCACAGCTATGGGAGCAGGAACAGAGGGCACTTTAGCTCGCAGCAGACAGCGGCTGGCGTCTCTCGTCTCTCACCTGACCTGGTCTCCGCTCAGCGGGCTCGTTAGAGGAGAACTGTGTGTTCCCTGCGGCTTTGTCCTACAGTCTGCATCACATGTTGAAAGATTTTTTTTCCTCGTACGCTTTGCCTGTGCTTTTCATGACTGTATGCACCTTGGTGATAAATGAAAACACCAGACCAGGCTGAGATATAACTGTTAAACATTTATTCTAATACTTCACTGATGTTATTCTTTTCCAGAATTTTAACCACATCACCACTGAGATGTGAAATCTAATCAAAAAAAGCAAAGTGCACTTTTTTTTGACCTGGCAGAGTACAACATAAACTAAGGAGGCGTGGCAATGCTGCTAGATCCTGAAGATGAATATCTGTTGGCAGGTTAGATGGCATTACTGATAAATTAAATAATTGCAGGTAGCTTTCCCACATTGGAGACTGTGTCCTTGTGTAGCCTGTCAACTCAGCTGATGTTCACATGAAAATTTTAAACGCGCTGCCCTCAAACCAAAGCAAACAGGTTCAGGAAGACACGTGCTGAGAGAGTTTAGCATCTGCTGAATATCTGACTGTGACAGAGGTCTACTGAGTGGAGTAAATAAAAAGAAAAAAAAACAGGAAAGTAAAATGCAACAGAAGCATGTGTTGTTACACTAAAAGCTCTATTATTCACAAGTGCACATGATGTTGTAGTGCGTATACTGACCTACTACAAGGCCGCATTCAGGGCAAATCATGTCCCCTGCTCTGTAGTCCTCCACCAGGATGGCATCAGGGTGGTTGGGACACTGAACTCTGGGAAGGGTCAGACCATCTCCACTAAAAAAGCAGAATAGCAGTTAAGAGATCAAACAGCTCTAAAGGCAAGAAAAAGGCAGTAAAGGGAGGAAATGGAAGACAGACGCAAACAAAGGGTGGGGTAGAGAGAGAGAGAGGTCACGACACAAAACACACTTTACAGTCTCATCTACAAGAGCTGGAAAACAAATTGAATATTCAAACTGCAAGTGTGTGGCTTGTTAAAGATCACTCACGAGAGGAAACAGCAAATGAAAACCAAAAGAGCTCAGATCATTTCAATACCTAATACAGCAGTTATATATAAATATTTCACTTTCACTTTTACTTTCCCCCTTTTGTTGCTGAGAAGAAATAATTTGTCCGAGAAGGCTGAAGGCACAAAAATGGCTGCTGCTGGATCGGGGAAATTTAAAAATGTGCATCAAGTGATTAAGAAAAACAAAATCAGAGGCCAGTAGGGGTCATCATATCAATCCATGATTAACTGCCAACAGCTAATAGACAACATCAAACAACCTGAAGGCAAAGCACAAAAAGTAGATGAAAAGATAACTGCCATAGTTAGGACTGCAACTAACAATCATAATCACTATTGATCAAACCAAAATACAAGAAAATACGTTTAAAAAGGGATAGAAAGAGAGAAAGAAAGGTTTAAACTTTACTTGTGACAGCGTCTGAAAGCAGCATAAGGAAAGTTATGTATTTCCAGATTTCAAAGGGTTAATCTTTCCATTATCTTCTCCATCTATTGTTTAGCATTTTAAAAGTAAAAAACCGTGGGGAAAAGGGTTCTCCGATATTAAAGTCACATGTTCACAATACCCAAGATATTAAATTGTATAGATCAACATCACATGAAACTCAGAGACTATTTGAGGGTTTTTTTTTTCACACACAAAAGAAAAAAAGTGATCAAAAATAGTTGATGATTAATGATCTGCCGATGGATCTACGGATGGACTAACTGATCGTTTCAGATATATATATATAATATGATAATAACAACATGTACACGTTGACTCCTGAATTACATCCAACAACCGAAACGTCACGATGATGTGGCGAAAGCAAAACAGATGATCTAATGTACATTAAATCAGGGTCACGCGATCATTAATATGCATTTCCACTTTTCCCTTTCTTCAAATTTACACACTGAAAAAACGGAGCACTTCCCCTGATTGTGGTTGTGAGAGAAAAAAACACCGAAGAGGAACGAGAAGCAATGTTTTTGGCGCAGATCATCATTTCGTCCTGACACAGTATACAAAGCTTGTCTCGGGTTTGCTCGCTGAGGCTGTCCACGATGGCTTTATTTGGGCGCAATAACGGACCGTAATGTGTTTACAAACGACACGAACCCAACGCTGCTCACTCCGCGGAGACTCTACGTTTCTAGCACAAGTTTCAGCTTCAAACTACGCTAGCCCTGGATAATTTCGTTAACCACAGAAGACCCCAAGGGGCGACAAAACAAGTCTGCAACGCGAATAACACGATAACCGACCGAGGCTATTGAGTACGAGCACAATGTAACGGTGAACAGTGACTTCTGGCAACATCTAACCAGCAAGCTAGCTAAGTAGCAGTTACCGAGCACAATACATCCGTACAAAGGTACGAGGCAGGGCGTGATGTTATTTTGAGGATCACAGGCGTCTCTCATCATGTCCAACTCGACATGTTTTACAGAGGGACAATCTGAGAGCCACATATGAAGAAGAAAGAGGTGCTATATTTAGTTAAAGTTGCTACGCACCGGCTCGTCGACGCCATGTCGCTCCTCACTCCGCCCGTTTGTCAAAGAAATAATTGCCCGCAGTACCTCTATTTATAACTTTTTGCGATCACGTGCTCCGTGGTGTACGGTGAGCCACAAGGCTCAAACCAACCGGAATATTTTACCGCTTTTACAACATTTTGTTAATAAAGTAACACTGACAAATTAATGCAGACGTCTGTGGATATACCATCAAGTGTACAATCTGGTCATGTTCGAAATTAGACTCTTTCAACCTTGACAACAGGATCTGTTGTTGGAATGTTTTTGTTTTTTTTCATTAGCTGAATTTTTTGTTGATGCAATAATTAATTTTTTTTGCTAATGCTGTAGCTGATTTTTTTTTAAATTTTTTTTTGTAAATGCAATAGCAGATTATTTGTTGATGCTGGAGTTGAAGTTCCATCAGTGCTGTGGCTGATTTTTTGTTAATGCTAAAAATGAATTCCTGTTAATGTCGTAGCTGATTTCTTGTTTATGTTGCAGCTGAATTTGTGTTAATGCTGTAGCTGACTTATGCAGTAGCCTCCTTTTATAGTTTCCTTGGTAACCGATAGGAAGTAAACAGGGACCAAGGGAACAGAACAGCAATGAAAGGCTCTAAAATTAATAGATTATTTTAAAATCCTTTCTATGCAATGTGCCTACAAATCACCAAAATCAGGCTACATCCCAAAACTGCAAAAGACAAACAATCAAAGCAACAGCAGGCTACAATACAAATTTACATACAGTACCAATGAGATGACATAAAATACCTCACAAGCTGATCTGACTGAAACTCTCTGGGTTGCTAACGATTAATTAGGACTGATTAATAGGAGGTGAATTAACAGGACATTGTTTATTCTTTCCCTATATTTAGCACTAAATCACACTGTTATTTACGGGAGAGTTCCTTGAAAATGATTCAAGGAATTAATCAGCAATCAAACAGGTACAAACTTTATATTTCCCCTGAATGTAAGATTAACTGTTGGTGTGGCTGCCCCACATGGAAACAAGGAAACCCGTAATTAACATAACAATAAAACTGAGATAAATAATATCAGTTTTTATGACAAAGTTATATAAATGACTAGTTAAAACTTCAGTACAGCAATGATGAATCTCTTAACTGTACTGATTTATCCTAAGATGCCCAGTGAAAAAAAGGTCTGTCTTCTTGTTATTTAACAGTGCCAGCCTGTGTCTCTGACTCTGTACCAATCTGTGACCGCTCCTCTGCATCATACTTCGCAGGCCTCTGAGGGAAACAACACAGTGCCACAAAGACTCACTTGATTTGGTGAGATTTTCTTTTAACAGAATAAGAAATCTACATCTGTCTACAAATGAAATATCTGTTGTATAAATGCAAAATACTTACTAGTTGTTTGAAGTAGTCAACATAGATTTATTTATAGCACTTAAGTTATCACAAAACTTATTTCGAGTTGACTATAAATTATTGTAATGTAAATGTAACGCATTGTAATCACCTCAGCAGTATCTGGGAAGAACGGCAGTGTGCATCAAGACAACAGCAGGTGGAGCTAAATCGAAAGAGTGTGTCAGATGGATCAGCAGCTACACTCATCAAAGCCTTACATCTATCTGTATTATTATTAGTTAAAAATGTGGAGCTCCAGGCAACATTTTAGACCCATCTCTGTTTTTAAAAAAGGGCAATTTTCCTATAGCACTATTTACTTGCACAACTCTAATCCCAATACACCAGAACACATACTTCCTTGTCACAAAGCTAAAGGCACACTCTTTCACTGCTTGTGGGGATGTAATGTGGCCAAAGGTTTTTGAAGGCAGGTTCTTGGCATAGTTAGTCAGATAACAAAACAAAAAAAAAATCAAACTTGCTGGCCAAGGCTATGCATCTTATCCAAGAGGAGTGACTGTGTGCTAATAGATTTGTTTCTCTCACATGCTAAAAGACCAACAGCTATAGGATGGAGAGATGTGAACAAAGTTTAAAGCAATATGTACAATACTGACATTTTAGGAAGGGAAAGATGGCAGCTTTTTTAAAATATCAGGGAGAGCTTCATGGACTTTTTGAAACAAAATGTTGATGAAGACCAATAAAACCAAAGATGGGAGTGGGGTTGAGGCAACTGGAAATAAGAATATAAAGTTTCGCAGCCCTTGTAATCTTCAGGATTTCTGTACGTTGTAATTACTGTAACATCTGTTTTTCACCTCTATTTAATTAAGGCCTGAGCACCAACAGTGCGAGGACCCTATTGAAACTGAAGAAATTCTTCTTTTTTTTAAAATTTTGAACAAGTAAGACCCATTTTTTAGGGCCTTAACATACTTAAAAAGTCATTAAATTTTGCACAGACATCAGGACTGGCGAAAAATTTGATATTTTACCATCAAAAAATGGCACAGGAGCGCCACCCAACAGACTTCAACGAAGGAGCCCCTCCGGCCCTTTTCATGTACACATACAAAAATTTGGTGGTGTATGGAGCATCACAAAACAAAGAAAAAAGTCAGTGGCAGCCAATACTCCTCATATTTTATATGAATATTTTTATGGAAAAAAATGCATTTTTGATCAGTAGCTTCCAGGATTTGACTAAATGACTCAAAATCAGTGCTGGATCATATTACTACACTGGTTGGTTAAGAAACAGCTCTTTTTATTGCATTTGGATACTGTGAATTAGGTTTTTGCACATTATTGGCAGACATTTCTAGTTTTCTTCTCTGGCTTTTTCAAATGCTTTACTGTCCATTGTCACACACTGGACATGGAACCACCTTTCACAGTTAAATATGAGGAGTATTAAAAATGCAATAAAAAGAGGTGTGTTGCGACCAGCCAGGGTAGTAATGTGACCCAGCACTGATTTTGATTCTCTTGGTCACATGACCTGGAAACTGTCAAAATATTGAAAATAAGGATGACCTTGTGTCAAAGTAATTTGTTGATGGTCCCTGAGTGAAAACCCTGCGTTGCAGAGGAGAGCTCGCGTCCTGTACTGCCAACAGCCGTTTAAAGCAACGCTGCTGGATCGGGAGCGAATGTCTGTCGAAAATCCAACCTACAACTAACTTCACTGCTGTAATTATTTTTAAACATATTTCATGCAAAGTAGCTTTTTGTTGTTGTTGTTTTTTATATCACAGCCTGGAATATGTCAGTGATTTGCAGAAACATTTATTGTGACAGTACACCTCATGGAAACAGCATGTATTTTCTCCATGTGCAAAAAAAGGCGTCATTAAGTGGAAAATAGTAAAACAGACAAATTTCAAATTTGTTTGCTGAGAAAAAATACTCGAAACACACAATATTTATACATTTATATTTTTTATATCTTAATACATTGTATTGTCGGGTAAGGAACAGTTTTATATTGTACACACTTTATTTATACACTTTATACACACTGCACACATATATTGTAATTAAAATATTCATATATTTGCGCTAATTGTCTATTACTGTATTTCTTTTTTTTTACACCTAACATACTCAGCATATTATGCATACTTTATTTTGTAAATATTTACATATTGTACCAACTGGATACTACTGTATTTTTATTTTTACATTTATATTTTTACATTTTTACATTCTTGTGCTTGTACATATTTCTTCTTGCTATTGTTCTCTATGCTGGTATCAGAGTGACTGTAACAAACCATAATTTCCCCCCTGGGGATCAGTAAAGTATTTCTGATTCAGAATATGTGATGGAGGTAGGATTTTTTTTTTTTTCATTTAACAATTTAAAACACCTGTTATTGTCAAATGACATCAAGTTACTGAAACAGCAAATATCTTCAGGACTTTTTTGATATTTCTAAAAGTTATCAAAAGTCTGCGCAAAACTACCATTTTTCTGTGGATTTGCATTGAGTGCCAATGTTTTGGTGTAGATCGGAAAAATATTATAGCCTTACTGTACATGCTCAAAAGTTTAAAGATAAAAGCTATTTCCACAGCCTGTTGACCATCACTTTGATATCAAACATTCTTCACAATATGAACACAATACTGGTAAAAAACAAAGAAAGTCTAATGTGTGAATACAAGAGTCGTGGATGTTGATAAAGCATGATGTGTCCTATTAACTGAGCAGGAGAAATTGTTGAACAATTTACAGTTTCTGCAGTTTCTTGGGAGTTGATGACAAATTTAGTGATATTTTTCTGAAAGAAAATTGACTGACAAACAAAAAGCATAAAATTCATGTTAGAATTACAAGACTACCTTTAAATCAAACTTATGACCGAGCTCCAAATTCTTCATGTAAAACTCCTTGAGCGCACTGCCCTCTTTTGTTTACGTAAACACATGGCCACCAGTTGTTTAGATACTTGTTTACTGAAGTTATAATAAAATTTTATTAACAGTAAAAGTTCAGGGTGTCAGTCGCTGTTCTCTGGTAGTTGTAGCACCTTACCTTCTCAACAAGTGAGTTCTCAGAGCCGGGGAGGCTGAGCGGGAGGTTTTCCAGAAGCGTATCAGCATCAATTCCCAGTACGAGCAGGAGGGGAAAGGAAGGTGTGAGATAGAGTCTCTTACCTCACACACACACACACACACACACACACACACACACACACACACACACATTCAAACAGAGAGAGAAAGAGAGAGAGTCATAGAGAGACAATGGGAGTGCGCTCTTACTCCATTGTTAAACTACTGAAGGACATTGTGACAGAGAGCGTTGCAGAGTAGAGGACGGTTGTGCAATCAGAGCTTTTTCATGGTAAGCAACATTGAAATACATACTGTTATCTTAAAAAACAATGGCCTCATCTTCCTGCAAATGAACAAGATGACCTAAGGTTCCAGGCTACAGGAGGAGAGGACTACGAACATGCCGACTTTATTGTATTTAGCAATTTTTCAGAACCTCTCAGTTGCATTATATTTAGGCAGCAACAAGAAACACATTTAGGGACTTATTGTGATCATCAGGGAAAAAGGAGAAATATACTGTCATTTTTTCCTGTGCATGTTGCTGTGAGTAAGCCTGCAGCAGCGCTGTAAGTGGCAGATCACATCACACACACACACACACACACACACACACACACACACACACACACACACACACACACACACAAATACACACACACACCTGCTAAAGGGACTTAGCTCATCTCCAGCCTTAGCTCTACATGGAGGAAACACTAATTCACTGCTGTGCAGTGTTGCCCTTTCTCAGAGAGATGCGGCTGCATCAGTCGGTGTCCAGAAAGTACCCCCGACGTGCATGAAGTTGCGAGGGCCCGTTCATCGCTGCTTGTGGCTTTAATTATGTTTGTTTTGTTTTGGTTCAGTTTGGTTTTTGGCCTGCCTTTTCATTTTATTGTATACCATTTACTGCCAACACTATTTTATCTATATGTCATATCTGTTAATGAATAATTGAAAAATAAAAATAAAAATATTGTTGAAAAATAAATAAACAAATTATTAAATAAATTGCAAACAAAAACATAGTCTTCATTCCAGGCTTTTCGAGCATCCCTCTACCCATTGGGTCCCTATAGGCGATCAGCCCCCTTCTCACCCAGTGATACGCCCCTGATCACAGGTACACCAAACAAAATGAGAGCATGTCTGCTGGTATCAGAGCAGTATAAAAGGTGACGTGTTCTGAGCCTCTTTCTTTGTCTCAACACATACAGATACACACTGTACTAACTACCTCAGTGCCTCGGCAGCAGTTTATTAATTTTCCAACATCATATCACACCACATCATCACCCTTTATTACTCTTACTGTATGTCAAGTAATAACAAAGGATCCACGCAAACGCAAACAGCCATGTGAGCACGTCTGGAGGAGTGTGTGTAATTTGACACAGGCACACACACTCTTTCTTGTCTAACCTTTGTTGACTACATTCATAACCCTCAATGCTTAACAATGACTTTTTGTACCGCACTGTGTGTGTGAGGGTGAGAAAACTCTTATCTGGCATACAGGAAATTAATTATCAGGTTTGAAACATGTTTGTTTGGGTTTGTTGTTGGTTTGTGGTTTTGGTCTAAAATGAAATGACTATGTTATTATTTTTTTTGCTACTTCCACACACAGACCTCACATGTGTATATTTGGTGTGCGTCTAGGTAATGTTTGTGAGTGTGATACTGTGTATTCTTTACAAATCAGAGAGGGAGGTTCACGCTGAATTATTTATATCTCATTGAGCCGATTCTCAACTCACTGAACTGGTTGCCAGGGGTATCTGGAGTCCCCAGCTGTTGTCCCCGTCACCCCCACAGACAGGAAACCTCACAGTGTCCAACCACACTGCTACCAAGTGAGACAGCAACCTATTACAGCATCTTTATACCTTTGTCCTTCCCCTCACAGCACTAACCACCACAGTCAGAGAAACACCTTAAGGTTAGGAATCAAAATCAGTGCCATTAGCAGTATAATGTTCAAATTAATATCAGATAGATACTTTGTTGATCCTTACAGGAAATTTGTTTATATGGGAGATACATTCACAATCAAACACAATGACAGGAGACATCTAAATAACTCAGCACAAAAGCTAAAATAAACTACTGAAAAAAAATCAGACTTGTAAGGTATTAAAAACTATATAGCCTATATAGATAGATAGATAAATAGATGGTAATTTTATTAATCCCAAAGAGAAATTAAGGTTTCCGGCAGCTCAGTACCTTGTTGTACAAACATAAAAACAGTAGAGAAAAAAATGCTGAAAAAGGTGTAAAACATAAAAAGGATATAAAAGATTATACATGAAAAAACAAGAATAAATGAGCCACTGTATGGGTATTTAAGTGCAAAATAAAAACCATGTGGTGTTTGTGATAAAATAAATTAATGATAAATACAGTACTGTTTAAAATGCACAGTACGTGCAACCTAAATTAACAGATTAAAGTACAAACAGAGCCCCTGTACTAGTTAAATAAATAAATAAGTCTGTTTTGTGCATCATGTGCATGAAGACTGTAATATATATTTGTGTGTGTGTGTGTGTGTGTGTGTGTGTGTAAACATATGTAATCTAAAATACAGATAAAAAATACATAGTATGTAATGCGCAATGTGGCTTATCTAAAAACAGTATTTAAAATATATACATATATAAAGTATATACAAAAGCATTTCTAAAAATATAAAATAAAAAAATGTAATATGCACCTGTATATACGGTATATATATATATATATATATATATATATATATATATATATATGTACTCACATCTACACAATATACAGAATTATGCTGTAGATATATGGGTATCACTACAGTTCAACTGCATCTGCATTTATCTCATAGAAAAACTTTATTTCAATAATGTCTTGGCCATAAATTATGGAGGGAATCCCTGAATTCACGTGATCCAAGTCCAAGTTTAGTGAGTTTACATCCAGTAATCCACCACTTCTCTCATTCACTGTGCCAACTCTGTCTTTGTTTGGGCTTCATAAAGGGAGCCACTTTAAACTCAGCTATCATAAGACTGCGTCACTCAACTCTGAGCAAACACACGCTCCTATTGCACAAAAAAACATTTCTGAACAGTAAAGAACACAACCAAAAATGATCACTGTAATCACCCTGCACATGTTCATGTATGCTCATACACCACCTCCACTTCTGATCTTGTAACCGGCAGACTATTGCACTACACGCCCCGGTGGCTGCTTTTCTTTCTTTCTTTTTTTTCTTCCTCTCAAAGTACAAGGGTAGCGTGAGTGAGAACAGAGTGCCAGCAGCCAGCAGCCCAGGACCGGTTGAAACCTGTATGGGTTGCAACTGAGGAGACACTTCCTCCACCCAGTGCATCATCAACCAAATCCAGAAAGAGCTGGAAATTATGCACGACTTCAGCACCCAGGGTCCTATTGACTGTTGAGTTTGTCAATACAATTAGACATCTAGATATCTAGATAGATATATTGGTAGATAGATAATAAACAGTGTTAATTTAAGTTTATTTGAACTCTGAAAAACCCCAGGCAGCTTGTCAAACATGTGGCGTTCGCATGAAAAGCACACGTGAGAGGTCTCAATTAGTCAGCTAAAGTCATTTCAACACCATGAAGCACTTTGTGGTGTCTGGTACTGAAACAAAGAGGGGGAAGCTGGTGCTGCATTCAAGGCACGCTGGGAAAACTGCACACAAGAGAGCTCAGTTTTTAGTTTGTAGGCCTTTGGTCCTCAAGTTAATACACACTTAGTGAATTTATTATAGGCCAGGCATTATAATTCTGAAACTGAGTGCTTGTTTTTTCATGAGGGAACCAGGGCGATGCATTGACCTACAAAAAATGTCATCCCTGTAGCACTCTGCTGCAATAAGAAAAGGACAACCAACCCCATGGTGTGTGACCACCAACCTAAAAATGAGGATGGTTGGAACAACAGCACAAGATGTATCTAACAAATATCTTGCCAACAACAGAAGCTTAAGGAAAGTTAGGTCTCCCATTGCTGCTTGACATGCTAAGCGTCTTTTACACATTAAAGGGAATCTATTAAGGATACAGTTTTTGAGGGATTCAAGTGAAAGTAAAAGTGTGACAACTGACCCCATTCTCCCCTACTATCATCACGTAACTTTGTTCTCAATGCAAAACTTTGAGGAAATCCGAGCATCTTAACAACTACTTTAGTGGTCTCAAATGTCTGGTAATGATGATATTTCCCTATTATTAAAGTCTATGATATTTGCCCACGTAAAAAACAATGTTGTAGCTACTGTTCCCCTCCAAGCAAGATTTTATCTTCTGGGCAGACACCTCACAGTCCAGCTGTAAAGCAACGCATGTTTATTTATAAAGCACATTTCAGCCACAAGGTAATTTTAAAGTGAATAACACAAAACATCAAAAGACACCAACACATTATGTAAAAGAAACACATTTGTAATGGATATTTAAATGCAATAAAAAAAAACGTAATGAAAATGCTCAAAATAAAAAAAATACTAAAACAGGTATAAAATTCAAAAATAAAACTTACAGTGCAGCACAAGAAATTAATAAATAATTATTTAGTAAAAGTCAGTGGCCAAGAAAGCCCTTGATTTAAAAGAACTGGGAGTTGAGGCACATTGAAGAAACACATTGGTAAAGAATATTTAAGTGAAATTAAAAACTTAGAAAAAAAGGTAGAGAATCAAAAATAAAAACAAGCTAAAAAATACTAAAATAGGTATAAAATTCACAAATAAAAAGTTTCAGTGCAGCATAATACATTCATAAATATTTAATAGAATAACAGGCAGTGGCAAACAGAAAGTCCTTGATTTAATAAATCAAAATAAAAAAAAACAAAACTGGGAGTTGCAGCAGACCTGCAGTTTTCCAAACAAGATGTGCATAAAAACTAAACGCTGCTTCCCCGTGTTAAGTCCTGATTCAAGGGACACAAGGCAGACGTGTCCCGTAATGCCACTTTTTCCCCACATGACTTGAAGGCAGCATGTGATAAACTAGCAGGCGGTGTCCTCGGGAGGTTGCCGTCATGTCATCCTCCAATGAGAAGCGCGCATAACACCCACAGCAGCGGTCTGTGCGGCTCCATATTGGATCTGCCTGGTCTTAGAAATACATTGAACTGGTGGAGGTCTGTCTGCGCATATTGTCCAACACACGGCCAGGCTGCCGGCTCCACTCCCCGGCGCTCAGGTATGAGGGGTGTAGCCGAGCAAACCAGCCAACACATGTTCCCCCGAGCTTTGTTTCACTCACCGGCGTCAATCCCGCAGCTTTTAACGGGGCTGAGAAATTAGGTTAGAGGCGCACCTGAGGACCGGAGCGAAAAGTGGCATGCAGGCTGAGGAAGAAATAATTGGATTGAGATAACGCCGCGCAGGCAGTAAGTATATTTCCCTTTACTTTGTTTTAAATGTGTACTTTACTAACTTTTGTATATATAATCAATAACCTGACTGATATTGTTCCCGCGCGGTCGAGCAGATAATGGTTATCCAGATAAGAAACTGGTTACCTGGTGTGAATGTTTAACACATGCTCAATTTCACATGTTGAGAAAAGTCACCTGACCCCGCACACACAAACAGATAACTTACTGCGCAAGAAATCCTCACGTGAGGAAAAGAGTCCAAACGTTTCATCATCCAGCCAACCACAGACATGTATTATTTCCTCTTGAGATGGAAATAAGACATGTCCATGAAAAATGTTTTCCACATGCCCAGTCTGCGACCTATTTTCCTTTTTTCCGGAGCTCATGTTTAGCCTCAGACCTAACTTAGTTTATACTAAATTATCTGGCAGCCATCTTTGAACTTATGATTTATTAAAATACACTCGGAATGCAGCACAGTGGCTACTATCACTCACTGAGGTTAGTTTTTATAGTCTGTGTGTGTTCAGGGCTGCAGCAGCAAGGGAGGGGGACTGTTCACCAACGTGCCCCTGCTGCCAGGGCCCCCCTGTGGCACAGGGTCCAACCCTTTACTTGGGGCCCCAGGCACTTGGCTTAAATTTTCTCCCATAGCCTGTTTGGATGTTTTTCCTCCTCTAGGTTTAAAGAGACTGTGTGTTGGGGGGTCATTATAAGCCCCTATTGTGGTCACTGTTGTGGTACATAAACATAACTTGCACTGCTGCATTCTCCAGATAGGTCACCCATCATTAATTTAATTATTTACACCCACAACATGTCACAATGTCTCCTGTAGGGAAAAAAAAGAATCCTACAGCACTGTGAGAATAAAACATCATGACACCAGGGGTGGTTTTTTTTTCAGCTGATAATTATGTCCCAGGTAAGACTTTCCCAACATGTGTTTTATCGAATAAGTTTTCAGTCTACTCATGTCGCTTAGCCATTTTTACTGTAGTATCTAGTGGACTGCAAAAGTGATTGATTTTATTATTCTAGTAGGCTACCAAAAGTTTTGTTTGTATTTGTAATATTCAGAATTTATATATATTATGACAAAAATAGATAGTTTAGCCATATGATATTGTTACACGAGCATATCGCGATACTATGCTGAATGATTTTTTCCTCCACCTCTAGCCAAAACCAGTAATACCCCTTTTCCACCATAAATAGTGCATTTATGCAGGTTTTTAAAGGTTTTTCTCTTATCATTGCCCTTCATTGCATATTGTTGTCAAAAGGGCTGAAATTAGAGCATCCACTCGGGTGGCATGTTTCCATCACTGCTGATGGAAGCTGATAAATACACATGACTGCTGCAGAGTCATTTGACCTGAATCTGAGTGCTGATTGGAACCTTTCCTATTAAATAAAAAAAGGCAGATGTTAGCAGGAGTTGGGTTTTTTTATGCAGTGGGAAAGGTTTGTTTTTTTTAAACCACTGTGGAGCCCCTATCAATTTTGGCACGGTTGCGGTAAACAAACATCACTGTCACTGCTGCATAACATGCCACTGAATTTCTCCTGAGAAAAAAAAACATTAATTAAATTCTAAAGCACCATGAAAAATCACCAACATGACACCAGCTGGTGTCACGCCAGGTTGCTCGCACATGGAGAGAAGACAGGACTTTCAAGTTCCTTAAAACAAGAACTTAACATGGTATAACCGCGGTAGCCCCACCCTAAAGTGGGACGTCTTGTTCTAACTGTGCAGACTATAGCGCAGAGACTATACAGAGGCTGTATTATTTAGATCTGTGCTGATATTTGAGGAAAAAAAATCAACGATCTGTTTTTTTTTTCTTCAAGCACAACATTTTTTTAAAAAAGGATCTGGTTATTTGATCAAAAATATGACTGGGTGTAACTAGAGATGAAACAATATGAAATTTTGACATCATGATTATAGTGACTAAATATATCACAGTTATCAGTGCTGTTGCAGTGAAATGTGTTGAAAATGTTAAAAAAGTAGGGATACACACATTGAAATAATTTCAGCAAGTTTTATTTAATATTGGTGCGTCTTCAGGACCCTGTCCCTGAAATGTTTGCTCGAGTTGTCTGTGTCACTGTCGATGAGTACGAGGCTGAAAAATCTCTAGAGCAATGTCACTGCCCTCTGCTGTTGATGCAAAGTAAACTAATGTTGCAGACATGAGAGTGGTAAACAAAAATGGTTTCAGTGGTTATTAAAATTAAGACAGTAATACTCTCTTTTGGGAATTTTATTATGAAACTTGCAAGTGTTTCGTCCCTGGGGAGTGACTGAGTGTGTGATGAAGATACAGTTTCTAAATCATCTCAGACATATATTTGGTATTTTTGTACTGCAACTCTGTACACGTGCTGATTCCAGAGAATTGTTATAAACTTACATCAGTGATAATATCAGTCCGATGATTTATCAGTCAGGCTCAAGTCTAGTAAAGACTCACTGAAACATTTGCACCACAACTTTAAAATTCAACTCATCTGAACTGTCAAGCAAAGTTGCTTTGACTTTGTTGTCAAATGGGAAATCTGTAAATGCATTTGCAGTAAAGCAATCGCGTTGCTAGACCTTTGTGACATGGTCATTCATGCCAGAGATTTGCATGATTATTGTGCAGGAGCAATATGCTCATGCATGTTTTTTACTTGTTTGGAGGCTGACAGATCTCAGTGATGAAACTTAAAGGTTCAGTGTGTAGGATTTAGGTAATATATTGGCACAAATGGAATGTAATATAATAACTGTTTTCTTTACCGTATAATCACCCCAAAATAAGAATTGTTGTGTTTTTAGAATAAGCCATTTACATCTACATAGGGAGTAGGTCCTTGTTTATGTAAATCACCATGTTGCACCGCCATGTTTCTACAGAAGCCCAAAACGGACAAACAAAACACTGACTCTAGATAGGGCCATTTGCCTTTTTTGTGTCGGCCACTGTAGTTTGCACCCAAACTACAACAAGCCAAACAGCATTGGAGTTACACTGATGTGTAAGGTGAAACTGCGTTATTTAGTGTTTTTAAGTAATTTTGTCTGTATGTTTTGGAGAGAAAGAGACTTTTGCGGATAATCCGACTCCTGGTAAAACCTCTTGAACAATGAACACTGAAGTATTTTTAACAGGGAGAGGATTTAGCCGGTTGCTTTCTGCAGTTCATTGTTAGATGCCACCGAATCCCCCCAAATCTTCACCATTATCTTTAAATAAATAAAGTTCTTTGTAGCTCTGAGAAAAGATCACGTTGTCAAAATATATTACAGCTGCGACACAGACAACCTATAAGCCATATCCAATCTGTTGCTGCTGGCTTTTGAAGATAACAGCAACTGTAAGTGCCTCCTATAACATGTACGGGTGACACCCTCAAACTAGAGACCAATATCTGCATATTATATTTTGACAAATGTTATCAAAACTGAATTTTAATTCATGCTCTAAATTGTATCATAATGTGGAGAAAAGTTGAAGCCTCTAAAAAAAGCTATTTAAAATAAACATAAATAAATATAAACATGGGTTATTGTTTTTTCATATTATTACATGTGAGCCAAACACACAAATAATCTGATACATAAACAATAATAGTAACATTCTTACTTCACGTATAATGTCAAATATATATTTTCCTCCGTGAAATGCTCCAGTTCTTTCTCACTAGCAAAATATTTTTCCTTCCTGGAGTGCAGTTCAGCAGGATTTAAGATATCTATAACCAGTGCGTAGTGCAGTATGAAATATTAAAACTGTGTCACAGAACTATTGCTCTTCAGCGCCGGTCCCAGGGCTGAAAGAAACAACACATTATCAAGATGGACAGATAATCGTTTATTTATTTCTAGATTCTACATTCATCTTTTTAGAATGTCTTTCAGTTGTGTTTGTTTGAATTAGAAGCAGGAAACAGGATGAAAGATGATACAAACAAATGCCAAATGCCGACTAAATAAGAAAACAGTGATTCATTAAATGGAGCACGTGTGCAAAACGTCATAGTGAGTCATAACAGTTGGTAATGCCGACTTCAAAGCGCTCTGCACTGTTCCAGTAACTGCATGTCATAATAAGTCTTGATTTAGCACAACCCCGGCTCTGAGTTTAAACATCATGAAAATGTTACTGAATGAAACGAGACTGCAAAGTGACAGGAAGTGAGAGTTCAGCACACTGAGATACAATGAAGGAACTCTGAGCAGCACCGTCACAGTTACACATTCACACCTTCTACAGCTGCAGGGTTCAATGTGTTACTGTAATGCTCCACTTTTGGCAACCTGCTGGATATGACCCGAGAGACTCAAAAAGTAACTTCAGTATTTTTCAGCTTGGACCCTATTTTCCCATGTTTCTCAGTTTGAGTGGATAATGAACGCAACTGTTTTTATGATCGGTCTGGTATTGAGAGAGACTGCTGTACTGAAGCAACGATTTTTTGCCACTGATAGGGTGTGATTGTTATTAAAGGTTTCTGACAGACTTTTACACCCTTTTGTTAAAGAGTAATATCCTTTTTGTTTAACTGGAAACGGCCCAAAAGTAGCAATGGCCAAACCCACCAGACTCCGTTAAAAGATATAACACTCACAAAAACCATCTTAGTTCATCTTTCCACTGTTTTTAACAGTCACCTATGGTTCAGCTCTGGTTTGGTTGATATAAACCCTTAATTCACCCATTTAGATGTGAAAATACGCTGGCTCTATACACACTTAAATTACTGTTTATTCACGTGGGGTCTGGTGGGTTTGGGGATGTTTCTTGTTAAGCAAAAATGATCTTTCTGTTTAATAAAAAGGTCTATTTCTGTTGGGATCCTTTCTATGATGATGTCAGACACTTACTATAACAATCTGAATATGTCAATGGCAAGAACATAACTTTTAGTGGATATAAAGTGACAATGCAAACATGTGCCACCAATTATAAAAAATGTTTTCATTAGTCACTTAGTCGCACACAAAAGCAATGGAAAATAGGGTCAAGCTATAAAAATACCAAAGTTGTCCTGCAAACTTCCAGGTGTAGGTTTGTGCTCTAGAAATGCTATTTTTGAATTCTCATTTGTTTGCTTCCTGAAATTACATAAGGTGAAAGGGTACCGTGCTAAAAGCAGTTATAAAAAATCTAAACTGAGAATGTAGGGCAAAATTTATCAATATTATTACTCTCTGTTTGAGAGAACGTTAACTGAAAAACATGAAGAAACAGTGGGCTGAAGTGGGGCATAAAGATGATTAAAAAAAAAACAAAAAAACGATAACTGTCCATCACATTTTTGTAGGTTATGTGTTTTATCTGAGCCACAGAAAACATTCAAAATCTGATTCTTTACAAGGACAGAAAACAGCGAAAAACAGCTGTGGATCACATGAAAATGTTTCAGATCTTTGCTCAAAAATGATTTGTTTATCCAGTGCAATTTGCATATTTGCATATATATTTATATTTTTTAAATTTCACTGCGGGCCCTTAGGTGTTAGTTTGGCCACCTTTGGTCTGAAGTCTTGAAATGTTGGGCAAATACCGAACACTGCAACATTAAACATACTTGTAGCGTCTGAGATAGTAATTTTCATTCATTCATTCATTCATTCATACTACATTAAGGGCATATTTTGGGCACATGGAAGTACTTTTTAATTACTTTTTAACTAAAATATAATGAAATGTAGAGAAAAAAACAGTAGTCCAATGTGCCCAAAGAGTAAATATTGAATTAGACGGTTTGACTGATTTTGAACATTTTTGTAGGTGTGTGCTTAGGCAATCCCAGAGAGCACATCCACCAAAGGAAATGAAAATTCTCCGTTGCGGGCATAAATGGGTTAACTGTCTCTCCTCTGTTTGTTTCAGTGATGTTCACACTCACAGAGGTTGCATCCTTGAATGACATCCAGCCAACGTACCGCATCCTAAAGCCATGGTGGGACGTCTTCATGGACTACCTGGGGCTGGTCATGCTCATGCTGGCCATATTCGCCATGACCATGCAGATCACAAAAGACCAGGTGGCTTGCCTTCCGTGTCTGGAGGAGGCGGAGGAGGCCGCAGGAGCTAAGCCTAACTCGTTCACGCAGCAGAGTGGACAGAAACCGGCAGCCACCGGAGCTCCCGTGGCAAACACCATCCCCCTTATCACAAAGGACTTACCGGACGAAGCTGTACGTGAGATTCACGTCACACACCAACACACGGCTGTGGTGGAGGAGAAATATGTCAATCAACCTCAACCAACCGGCGTCAGGACCAACCTGGACTATCAACAATATATCTTCATCAACCAAATATGTTACCACGTTGCCTTGCCCTGGTATTCCAAGTATTTTCCTTACCTCACCCTCATCCACACCCTCGTTCTCATGGTCAGTAGCAACTTCTGGTTCAAATACCCCAAAACAAGCTCAAAGATCGAGCATTTTGTCTCCATTCTTGGTAGATGTTTTGAGTCTCCCTGGACTACAAAGGCTTTGTCTGAAACAGCTTGTGAGGACTCTGAGGAGAACAAGCAGCGGCTGACCGGCACCTCCTCGGCACCAAAGCAGGTGTCTTTAGAGGGGAAGGATGATGGCACAAACGTCAACTCATCCACACCCATGCTGGGGGTGAAGTTCTCAGCAGATAAGCCCATCGCAGAGGTCCCAAGCAGTATGACGATCCTGGACAAAAAAGACGGGGAGCAGGCCAAAGCCTTGTTTGAGAAAGTTAGAAAATTCAGAGCTCATGTGGAGGACAGTGATTTCATCTACAAGCTTTATGTAGCACAGACCGTTGTCAAAACTTTCAAGTTTATTTTGATTTTATCCTACACCTCAACCTTTTTGGCTAAAATAAATTTTACGCATGATTGTGAACCTGATATTAAACAGCTGACAGGGTACAAGAAGTTCTTCTGCACGCACAACATGGCTTTCATGCTCAATAAGCTGCTCATCAGCTACATGGCTCTGATTTTGATCTACGGGATGGCCTGCTTGTACTCTCTCTTCTGGGTGTTTCGACGACCTTTGAAAGAGTACTCGTTCGAGAAGGTCCGGGAAGAGAGCAGCTTCAGTGACATTCCTGATGTCAAGAATGACTTTGCATTCCTCTTACACATGGTTGACCAGTATGACCAACTCTATTCCAAACGCTTCGGTGTCTTCTTGTCCGAGGTCAGTGAAAACAAGCTTAGGGAGATCAGCCTCAATCACGAGTGGACCTTTGAAAAACTGAGGCAGCTTGTGACCCGTAACGCACAGGACCAGCAGGAGCTGCACCTTTTCATGCTCTCTGGTCTCCCGAATGCAGTGTTTGACCTCACGGACTTGGAAGTGCTGAAACTGGAGCTGATTCCCGAGGTGAGGTTCTCGGCAAAGGTCTCCCAAATGACCAGCCTGCTGGAGCTGCATCTCTGCCACTGTCCCGCCAAAGTAGAGCAGACGGGGTTCGCTTTCCTCCGCGACCACCTGCGCTGCCTTCATGTCAAATTCACTGATGTCGCTGAGATCCCAGCGTGGGTCTATCTGCTGAGGAGCTTGAGGGAGCTTAACCTCATCGGCAACTTGAGCTCAGAGAACAACAAAATGATCGGCCTAGAGTCCATGCGAGATCTGAGGCATTTAAAGACGTTATGCTTGAAGAGCAACCTCACAAAAATGCCCACAAACATCACAGAGCTGTCACCGCATCTGATTAAACTAGTGGTGCACAACGATGGTACAAAACTGCTGGTACTAAACAGTCTGAAAAAAATGACTAATCTGATTGAGCTGGAGCTGCACACCTGCGAGCTGGAGAGGATCCCCCACGCTATTTTCAGCTTGACCAACTTACAGGAACTTGACCTGAAGTCTAACAACATCCGCACCATTGAGGAGATCATCAGCTTCCAGCACCTCAAGAGGCTAACATGCCTGAAACTGTGGCACAACAAAATTATCACCATCCCATCCTCCATTGGCCAGGTCAAGTCTCTGGAGGCTCTCCACCTCTCTCACAACAAACTGGAGTCCCTGCCTCCCGCCTTGTTCACACTACCTAAACTGCGGCACCTGGACGTGGGCCACAACAACATCACGGTGCTCCCTCCAGATGTCGGTCTCCTCCACAATCTCCAGCACTTGGCCATCAACTCTAACAAGCTAGAGGTGCTGCCCAAGCCCCTGTTTAGATGCACCAAGCTCAAGGTACTGTGTCTGGGGAACAACGCGCTCACCGTGCTGCCGGAGACTGTGGGTCAGCTGGTCCAGCTCACGCAGTTGGAACTGAGAGGAAACTGTCTGGACAGACTGCCCGTCCAGCTGGGAAACTGCCGCCTGCTGCGCAAAAGTGGCCTGGTTGTGGAGGACCATCTCTTTGATGCACTGCCTGTGGAAGTGAAGGAGAACATCAGCCGAGAGACGGTGTCCTTTACGAGTGGCTTATAGCACAAAAACCACTGTGCATGGTTCATGACAAGCCTGCATAACGGATGTAAGAGTAGACTGTTTATTATTGTATTACTCCTAAAAATGAATGAATGCATTTTCTTGATTATTTTAATGAGTTGTCTTTAGTTGCTTATGTATTAAAACTGGTACAGATTTCTTGTTGCTGATTATCTAACGAATTCAGCCACTTTTTAGCATTTTCATAGCTTTGAGTAATAATAACACATTAGAAATTTAGCCTCTCTATGTAATACCCGATAGACCAAAACTGTTTGTTCCAATGACACAGTGTGTAGATTTATCATTATTGTTTAGGTACTCAGGTATAACTGTAACCATGGGGAACAATCTTTTTGCCTTAACTGCTGCTATTTTTTTACAGTGAGGGCTTTCACAAACAAAAGGCCAAAAATGAATATTTCATGTTTTCTTGTCAGTGTTTCATACAGACACTATTCACAGAGCAATTTCTAAATGTTATGAGGACACGATGCAACCACTTTTTTCTTAGTAGTTTTTTAACCTTTATTTTCCTTGATGTCTTGTAGCCAACAGAATGAGTTTAGAGTTGTAAAACTCAGGTGGAGACGAAGCACCAGAAATGAACTTTTATCTTTCTGTTGTAGAGATTGTATACTGAGGCCTATAGAAATTCCTTTGCACATTGAAAACTTAAATGAGCTGTATGCGATATTCAGAATATTAAAGGTATAGTTCAGATTTTTAAAGTGGGGTTGTATAGAAGTACACATCGAAAGTCTATTAGATATTAAATACAGTAGGTGTTAGTTGGTGTGCCCCTAGTTTGGATTAGCAGGCAGGAGTGCCTCATGGAAACAGAGGCAGCAGCAAAAGGTATCTTAGTCACATATAAACCCGCAAAAAAAAAAAAAGTTTAAGTATACCCTATATTTTCACTGCTTTACCTTTCCATCAGACAGGCGGTTCCAGACAATTTGACTCTCATCAAAGCCACAAGACTCTGGTTTACGCTGCTTTGATCCATTTTTGTTCTAGTGTGTGATTTTGGTGACTCTGAACTAAGCCCTTTAAAGCAAAGTCACACAACAACACAAACAAACTGCTTGAGGCAGTGCTAGACCAGCAGACTGTGCTCAGCGATGTTAAATCACTGTTTTTCTCAGCAGAGTCTGGCTTTGAAGAGAGTGATTAAATGGCTTTATTTTCCCATCAGAAATCATTGTCTTATGTCAACTATAGTGTACTGTTAAACTGATGTTGTTGGGGTTTTTTTTAAGGTAGAGATTTTTTTTGGTGGCTAAAATATGTGTTGCTGCTGCCCCCTAAGCAATGTACAGCAGTACATTGCTTAGCTTCAGTGTCGGCACTCCTGAACACTTCTCCAAATTGGGGATGTGCTGACCGCCATCTACTGTATGTTTCACACTGACTGTTAATAAATAAGTCATGCAACAGAACTATCGCTTTAGTATAGCAACATACTACTATTTGCTGAGGTAAGGTGGAGTAATAGTGTCCTGAGCAGAGAATGAAACCACGCCCCTCGTTTGTGTTGTGATCTAAGCTTTTCTGTTTATTGTTGTGGTATACGTTTCGGTGGTGCATGCATGTGACTCGCTGTAAGTGTGTCCCACTGGCTAGCTAATTATTGCCGCTTTGCATTGCACTTGTACGAAGATTACAGCTGATAACTGCTACAGCGTTGGTTTCCACCGAGGTTAACAGCGTTTGCTCTATCTAAACTGTTGCTGTTGTTAGCACTGTTTATTGTGTTAACATTGTTAGCTGTTAGCCGTCGCCTCAGCCACATCTATGATGAGAACCATGTGCAGACAGTCTCGCCCCAGAGTCTGGATCACAGATATACTCTGAATGTCGCACACAGCTCCTTTAATGATTTAAAGATCGGTGAATGTCCTTTGTGATAACATGTTCCAAGACCAACGTGAGCTGATAAAAGGGAACTCTGTTGACTATCTTTTTTTAATCATGCTTTGAAATTTGAAATGTGTAATAAAACCGGTCACACGTAGGACTGATTATTTAACATGTCAGAATCATGTAATGACGACAAACATGTCTGCCTTCGTTCTTCTCAATGTATTTCTGTGTAGGCCTACATGTATAGTGTGTGTTCTTCAGAGCTGCTGTACCACCTTTGTGATCCTATGCTCAAAGTTCACAGATTTATGGCACAATAAACAAGATTTTAGATGAATGTCTAATCATTATTCATCTGCTTCAGGCATTATTCACTGAACACTTTACTGCAGGCAGAAAAGAAAGTGAATGAATCGGGTTCATTCTTTTATTTTGACTCGTCATAGCAGGAACTATGTAGTGGAACTAATAACATTAATGAAGCTTTTGTCTCGGCAATTAAAAAGCAGAAAATAAACATCTCATTAGTTAAAGATGTTTTTGATAGGTCAAATGTAATAGCCACAGTTTTACTCCAAACAGATAAGTTCATTTGTTTCCTGTCTACAAATTAAGAGTTTTTGCTTATGTCTCCTTACGCAGTTTGTACATCTTTGATTCCTTTCCTTGCCTCCTCTCCTTACGTCTCAGGAGAGAGGAGTCGAGGCAACAGGTGTTTTTTGGAAGGAGACATTTGTAACATCGGAAGTCATGAACACGAAGTTGTGAACTCGGAGCTCTCTGAAAATTTCCACTTGCAAAGTCACGAATACCACATCAGGGGGGCGTCCATATGGTCACTTCTAGTGAACAGATTAAGCACGACCCCATCTGAACACAGCATATGAGAAAAAACCCATATTTTGTCCCTTGGATAAAACAAAAATAAGTTTCTTTGTTTCCTGGCTACAAAATAAGAGTTTTTTCATTCAAATTTTTATTAATTTTAACAATATCTAAATATGCTGACCTTTAGACTTTATAGGAAAATGCAAATTATAAAGATCTAAAGTGATCCACAGTCAGAAAGGGAAACAATACAAATAAAATCAAACCAAATTAGACAAACTTAACCAGAAAACAACATCATAAAAAAAGTTTTTGTTCATGTCCCCCCAGGGCAGTGGTATTCAATTTATGGCCCACAGGCAAGGTGCCAGGTGGCCCCTGACCATTTTTCAATTTACAATAAAAATAAATGGAGTTTAAATGTAAATAGTGTTGCACATTGCATAAAAAAGAGCTTGTTTATTTTATTTTTTTAAAGTGTTAGGGATGGATCCCCTGAATCCTCTGACAGAGGTCCAGGCTAAACCCCGAAAATCCTCAAACTCCCTTATGTACACCTGACCTGTGTGGGGCCTCTGCAACTAGATCTGCCTCTTGGCAAAAATGAGTGAGGACACCTATTGTCAAAATGTCTAAAACAGGGAATTCATTCATTCTATATGCTGATAAATATTATTTAAGAGGTTTAAATGGACCCTGGTTTCCTGTCCTTTTCCAAAATTGGCTCTCAGATAAAGCAAATTGAGTGTCCTTGCATTAGGGGCTCCATACAAAGGCCCTTGGGCAAAGGATAACTTGTCCAGTAAATCAAGAGACAGACAGTAGACAAAGTTACATTGACCTCAATGATTCACCATGAATAAGATTAATCCGACCTGCCAGTTTTACAGCGATGCATTCAAAAGTTGCAGAAACTCAAATCAGTCGACGTGATGTGTTTCCAGTTCACTGATAGTTTGAACTGTAGTCTTGTCTCATGTCTTCTGTTTCATGAGGCTTAACTTACATAATCTATAATCTTTTTCACCTGGTGTTTAATGTTAATATGGCAAAGATGTGTTCATTCATCCATATGATCCTACAGAAGATTTGTCTGCAGAAATTATATAATTTCCATCAGAGCAGCCAGCTCTCCAGTACGTCTACTTGGAACCTGATAATTGTCTGCAAACCAGTAACATTGCTTGCGTGAGCCAGTGAGGAGCAAACAAAAGGTCCACTGTTCCTGTGTCCATGTTGTGGAGGTCATAGAGGTCATGTGTGTTGTGTATGTATGTAGCCATCTGTTCAGCAGTCTAACGAATGGCCTTGCGGTAATTCTCTGAATAAGGGCACTTATCTGTGAATTCACATCATAATGTACCTCTCTTTGAGATATCCTGCTCTGCTTTTAAAGGCATCAGCAAGTTCTGCTGCTCGTTCTGTGAGGCTCATTTACTTTGTTTAGATGCAGTCCTCTGCAGATCATCTTTGTATTCAATTTTAGTTTAAAAGGGTTTTTTTTGTACAAAATTCAACATACAAATTAATTCTTTCCAAATTGTGAAGTCACTATAAACACCACTTTAACTGGCATGTACATTTATATTATGTGTCAGCAAAACTGGGATTTTTAAAAAAAAAAACTTTTATGTTATCCAAGGCCAGATTAATCCACATGGAGGGGAGTCAAGACAGAGCTGCTAGCCCCTACTGACCCCTGATTGTGTTAATTTCGTCAACCACAAATGTCACAGGTAGACGAAGCAAGTAATGATGCAGGTACACTTCAGGCCCTGATCATTCATATGATATTCTACTTTAGTGGTACATACTTCATTAGCATTTGCAATAAAAAAGTTTAACAAACCAACAGACAGACAGAACCTGGGGCCTTTAGGGCTTCCTTCAGGAACCTGGGATACCTCAGACTTGTATGTGTCAACTGGTATTAATTAGTAAATTAGTTTATAAGAATACAAACCACTAAGAGTCATCATGCCTTATCACCTAAAGTTGAGGCACCATGTCTTTAGAGGGAACCTGTGTCAAAAACATAGTTTCAAGAACTTCTTTTTTTTAGTTTTTTGCATACATGTATTGTTACAGAAGCCCAATATAGTCATTCAAGGCAAAAATCTGCTCTGTTTTTCAGTTTTTTCAGTTTTTATCTTCAGTTAGTTGTGATGTTCAGTATAGAAAAACTATACATAATGCACAAAGAGAGAGAAATAGGGACTGAAGGGGCCCAGCAGCTTTTTTTTGCTCTGCTGGCAGGTTAATCTGACCCTCCCTGTAGTATGTAGTTACTTATTTTGCTCTTACACTTCAATTACTAATGACAAAGACAGAAAGAACTTGAACAAATCAATTTGGTGATGCACCTGACACTGTTAGTTGAAAAGAACAGAAGTGGATCCATCATGTGTCGCTGTGTGCTGCCATCTGTCGGCACGTGTAAGTATCTGTTAAACAGCCGGTTGCAGGCATTGACTGTATTCAGTGTATGGTTGTGGGTGAGCTGGCTTCACTGTGGAGTCAGCAGTGTCTGAAGAGAATTAAAGAAGTGAAAGTAACTTAAATTCAGAGCAGAACAGAAACTGCTCTGCGAATGGAGAGAAACAACAAAATGGTGGCAGTATAAGAAGAAGCAGAGCTGATCAGAATATCTACACGGAAAGGAAAGGAGTTTTGGCATAGTTATAGTTTGGCTGTTAAAAAGGGTTAATTTGGTGCTAGATGCTGCTGGGAGGTTCTTGAAAACTGTGGACAGATCTGGAGATGCTCTAGATTACACAGTAAGGGAGGGATTTGCGCCAACTCAGACAACTAGGTCTCTGTTATAAAGTAGATATGGTAAACATACTGAACAAAACTTCAAATGCAACACTTTGTTTTTGCTCCCATTTTTCATAGATTTAAGTGAAAGATCTAAGACTTTTTCATGAGCTCATTAGGTATATTTATTTCAAATTTTGTTGGCAAATTTTGTTAAAATTTATGTTAGCACTTCTTTTCCAAGAGAATCAATCCAACTGACAGGTGTGCCATATCAAGATGCTGATTAAACAGCATCACACAGGTGTGCCTTGAGATAGTCACAATCAAAGGCCAATCCAAAAACGTGCAGTTTGCATTATTGTGCACCATTTTGACTATGTAATGATAATGCTTTTTAATCAGCATCTTGATGTGCCACACCTGTCAGCTGGATGGATCATCTTGGTAAAGGTAAAGTGCTCATTCTCATGGATTTGAACAATTTTACAACCAAAATTTGAAAGAAATGTATTTTAAAAAAGGTATTAGATTTTGTATCTTAACCCTTTGACACCTAGAGCAACATCACTTTTCTTGTGGTGCTTTCAGATGCCTTTCACAAGTATGCGGCCCTTTGAACCCTCAACAAGTTGGTGTGATTTCTTTCTTAAACATGGGGAAAAAAAGGCAATGATCAACTTGTGTAGAAACGTTCCGCATATTGCATTAAATTGGTACATTTAGAAAACATTTTTTTGAAGCGAAGGAAAAATTGTCATAGGAAAGAGCTAAAAAAAAATGATATAATAGGCATATTTACATTTTTTAAATTATATTCCAAAATCATTAGATTTTTTTCTTAAAAAAAACCAAAACAATTTTCAGGTAATTTTCTTGTATGTTTTACTAATGTCTTTATATTTTTTGGTTTCTTTCTTTGTTGCTCATTGCCTTCTCACGGTTTGGAAATGAATCAAGCCAATTTGCTAAGGTTTGAAGGGTTAATCAGCACCTTGACAGGAAAAGGAAAGGGAGGAAAGCAGGAAAGAAAGCAAGAAAGAGGGTTAATTAGTGTTTATGTGTAGGCATGAGCAGAAAGAATTAATAACATTAAATCAGACTCATCCTGCAAACTCTACATAAAATGTTACTAAACCCCAGGAATCCAAACATTATTTGTTTTCATTTCCTTATATTTGTTTTTCCTCTAATTATTTATTTATTTTATGTTTATTATTGTTGTTCCTTTTTTTTTCACTTTCAGCCAATATTCAATCCAATGTCATTGCTTTGTTGCATTTGTATGTGGTTATATGTATGCGCTAAAAGGTGAATAACGGGTTTTTAAAAAAAGCATCTTGATATGCCGCCTGTCAGGTGTATCTTGGAAAAGGAAAAGTGCTCACTAGCACGGACTTGAACAATTGTGCACCCCAAACTTTGAGAGAAATCCATCTATTCAGTGCATGAAAAGTCTTAGAGTTTGAATTTAAACCTGTAAAAAAACGGGAGCAAAAGCAAAAGTGTTGCATTTAAATATTTGTTTTTAGTATAGTGTGCACTGTGAAACTGTACAAACACATAGGTGGCAGTAATGAAACGCACATGGATGCCAACTGCAATGAAACTCAACAGAAGAAAAAGGATTAGCTTCATCTCTCACACATGCTAACAACTTTCCTCTGCAAAGCAACAAAATGAAGCGTCAGCATCATGCTTCGTTCAACGCCACTTTTACAACACCAAGAGCAGCTGCTCCACTTTACCAACAACAACAACAACAACAACAACAACAGACAGGAAGGTAAGTGTGCTTCAGACTTGTATAATTTAAGTGTGACAGATTCAGGTTAACAGCGTCGAGCAAAGTGCTTTTGTGGTTAGTTTAAGGCATTGTGTTTTTGTTGACTTGATACTGAGGGTGCATGTCGTTACACCAGCAGCTACCTCAAACATTATTAGCACTGAGCTGTCCTGTGTGTAGCTAGCTATGCAGCTAAAGCTAAAAGCACAACATGCCATGTTTGTTTGTCCAGCTGTTTTCTTCATACGAGCGTTGATAAAACACTATATTCCCACGTTCACGTTAAATAGCCTTTATCGTTGTCTTGTATGCATGTGTGTTTAGGTCGACTGACATTGTATTTTCAGGTCCGATACCGATTATTAGTAGTAAATGAGCTCATATATTTGGAACCGATTTGCATTTACAATAAGAATGAAAATATTTCTATCAATATTTAGAATTTGGAAAATATCAAACGCCAACACAAACCTTTGTTTAAATGCCTTAAGCAAATGTTTAACCAAATTGAAATTTTCAACATCATATACAGCAAGTTTTTCAGGCAACTTTTCTATAAAGTCAAGCGAAAGAAACAATAAATAAAAATAGCTCCCTGAGGCTTTACAGAGGTCAAATTCCTCACATGCTGACACTTTCTGTGCACTTTTTAATAAATTTATTTCCGATCATTAGAATAAATTGTGCCAAATATCAGCCTAGATAATTGGCCAGGCCAATAATCTGTAAACCCCCAATGTATATTGTATTGTATGTGTGTTGTATTATATGTATGTTGTATTTATTGACTTTGTAACAATGCACAAATGTGTAATTGGTTCTTTCTGTCTCCTGTGATAAACAGAATCCCCCAGGACTTCAGAGAAACTATGATACACCTCCCAGTAAAGCCAGCAGTCAAGCCCATTATCAGGACACCAGATGTGGCTCCTGAGACACAAAAAAAACAGAAACCTAAAGGTAACTAATGTGGACACTGATGCACACTTACATATAGGCACATCACATTAACATCACATAAGGCCATATCTGTAGATTTTCATGTGTAAGCCTAAAATTACTTAAAGCAACAGTGTGTATGATTTAGTGGCGTCTAGTGGTGAGGATTACTGCAACCAGCTTAAACTTCCTGTTAGGATTTGTTCATTGTTAATGCTGCATGTTCATTGTTCAGGAGGTTTTTCCCAGTAGCAGTGGTGGGTGAAGTACCTGAAATCCATACTTAAGTAAAAGAACAGATTTCTTACCAGAAAACGAATTTGGTTGGAGTTAAAGTCTCCTACCAGAATATTATTTTAGTAAAAGTCTTAAAGAATCTAATGTTTACTGTACTTTAGTAAGTAATCAAAAGTAAAGCACAATACGGTGGCTGAAGTGAAAGCTCTGGAGTAAGCATTTGATTTTTTCCGTTCTGTGCTATTGAGAAACATGGTGATGCAACAAAGCGGACTTTGTCGACAAGGACCTGCTCCGTATGTAGATATAAATGTCTTATTCAGAGGTGACATAAACACAACAGTTCCTTTTTTTCAGGTGGTTATACACTGCCAATATATCCCCCTAAATCCTACACACTGGACCTTTAACATCACAACTAACTATTCCAAAACTGTTACAGGATATTTGATTCATTTCTGTATGATATGAGCATCTTTTTGCACACAATTTATCACAACAATCTTTTGTTTTCACATTTTGGGGCATTGTGTAAGAGTTAGCCTACTAGTAGATAGATGATGATAAATGAGGGGAGCGATGAGGAGTAAAATACAACAAAGGTCCCCAGCTGTCCTCAGCTGCTGCACCTTAACCCCGAGGCCACTGCGTTACCCCAGTCCGTATTATCTTTTGTCAAAGTGACATTGTTGTTAAAAGATAAAACCGTGCAGCTTATGAAATCAGTCTGCACTAAAACTGCATCAGCATTTAACAACGATTTAACGATGTAAGTGGGGAAAGTTTCATGACTCTGCTGATCAATTTTGATCCCACACAGAAATCAGCGGAAACCTGTCTCTTCTTGACACTGGGTGGTTTTTTTTCAAGTCATAATTATGAATGTGTTCATTCTTGTCCTGGTACTAAAAATCCACAGAAATGAACCAAACCAAACTTGCTTCAGTTCATTGTTAGTTAGCTGTAGGTACAGATTACATATCTGAATTCCATTCACTCTGTTAAAATCTGTGTCCTTATTGTTTGTACCCTTTGTATTACACAGCAAAATCCTCAGCTGGTAAATGGAAGTCTTCGTTCAAACCATTAGGAGACGAAGATGACTCTCCGGAAACAAGCGCTGGCAGTTCAGAAAGGTAAGCCAGTCAGTGTGTTGACAAAGGGTGAGATCTCCTGTAGTCACAATCCAAAGTCCCACATTTTATCCTTGACCTTTGTCTTGTGTTGACTTTAAATGTTGAAATGTGGGCTGTCTTAAGGTGATCTTGTCAAGTATTATTTAAGGTGGCCCCATCTAGGTGAAAGTACAGATAGTAGATGCAGTGCCTGATGTGCACAGCCTCATTACAGAAATTGTTTTTTTCCTTTTCCCAACAGTTCATGTGGGTTGTTTGCATATTTGTCTATACTGTGTGTGTGTGTGTGTGTGTGTGTGTGTGTGTGTGTGTGTGTGTGTGTGAGAGAGAGAGAGAGAGAGAGAGAGAGAGAGAGAGAGAGAGAGAGAGAGAGAGAGAGAGAGAGAGAGAGAGAGAGAGAGAGAGAGAGAGAGAGAGAACAGTCAGTACTTAAAGGGATAGTTTGGATCTTTTGAGGAGGGGTTATATGATGCTCTCTTCAAAGCCAGACTCCATTGACAAAACAGTAATTTTCTCTTGCTGAATACAGGAGCTTCTGGTCTACTGCTGCCTTGATCAGTTTGTGTGTTTGTGGCATTGTGTGGTGTTGGAGTTCAAAGGGTTAGTTCGGACTCACCAAAGTCATCCATTAATGCAAGGAAATTAACTGATGGAGGAAAGAGTTCATCAGCAGCTCCTGTGTTCTGTGAAGTAAAATTAACATTTATATTTCTATATATATATCTTAATGGAGTCTGGTGGCTTAAAAGAGAGCATAGATACATTTCAGCTCCCTTCCCCATCGGAGAGGGTTTTCTGACAGCATGTAAAGCAGTGAAACTATTCAAAATCTTTTTAAGGGAGAGTTTTTTTAAGTAGCTAAAATATTGCTGCTGCCTTCGTCCACAACAGCACATTGCGTCACATCTGTGGCGATACTCTTGCTTGCTTCTTCAAACTGGGGGTGTATTGACTGACATCCACTGTAGATGAAATACTGTGAGTTATTACCTCATTTAACACCACGTCAAAGAATCCAAACTATCCCTTTAATGATATTTTGTCCCAACAGATTATCTATTTAATATTAAAAACATATCCCTCCTTTTTTCCCTCAGGCCTGAGATTTATGATCCTTACGATCCCATCTCGTCAGACTCTGAGGAGGAGGTGCTACGGTCCAGAGACCACATCCAGTCCCCGGCCAAATACAATAAGAGCCCGGGACGTGAGGCTTTGTCTCCAGGTAGAGGCTCAAATAAAAAACGATGCTGGGGCCAAAGCTACTCTGAGTCACTGACCCAACCCCTCGACAGGCGTGACTTGTCTGAAACCAGACCTGCCGAGAGTCGAGGTCTCAGTCCAGGTCATAGACTGCCCGAACGACAGGCTTATAGCCCCAACACTGAATCACTTGACCGATCAGTTCTGGACCACAGGGTCCGTAGCCCTGACAGGCACGTTCAAGGCTCCTCCACCAAACTGTTTCCTGCATCTTACGGGGGACAGAGAACCAACGGGGAGGAGAGGATCGTCCCTGAACACTGGAGAGAGGTTTGACTGAAAAATTTGATTTCTAAATTAAATATTCATGCTTTTTGTTCTGTGGTTATTTTCAGTCATGAGTTGTAAACTTAAACAGGATTCATGGTCTGTTTGTTGTTCTTTGTTATTCATTTGCAGTAATGACATTGTGATACTCGATACCAATAAGAGCCCATTCTCTCCTCTGCAGATGGCCACCACTGTTAGGTTATCCCCCCCAAGGCGGGATTATCAACGTCACTCTGAATATGTGGGAACAGGTGAACTGGTGTTATGTCCCACCATTACAAATTAAATGTAGGAGAAATAAATCTAGGAGAAACATGATTGCATGAATTAAGTTAATTTTAGTATTTTGTTGAAACCCAAGAATTTTATATTTTTATTGTTTTTTCTATTGTTTTTTGGGACAGTTTGTTTTTAGGGTTGTTTTTGCTGACAGTGAGGATGTTTTAGTGTTTATTATCACTTAAAAAAATAATTAATTTGCATCTAAGTAATGCTCTTTTATTCTGCTCTGCATGAAAATATATAGCAAAATTTCAATAAAGCTGAATTGAATCATGTTTGAGTAAACAAAGCAGAGGACTTTTGCCATGTCTAAATGTATTTCTTATGTGAACATAATGACAATAATATAATAATAATAATAATAAAACTGTGTAAAACACTCTACAGAACGGGACCAGATCCCAGCTTCCACAGAGGGTTCAAAAAACAAGAGCATGGATAGAGTAACGAACAGGTAAGAGCCAACTCATATGTGCAGTTTTCACATCATACTCATAGGCCATAGCAAAAGTTTGGCTAAAAATGTGTCAGATTAATTTATGCCACACATGTAGAGCTTCAACCAAGCTAGAAAGATGGCGCACTTTACTGCTTGTTTGGACTGAACAAAAGCCGGAGCAAAGAAACTGTCAGTCCCACAGAGTCTAGCCTGGTGTGCAGCATCAGCTGTTGTTGTAGTTGAAGATACTAAGTCCTGAGATAATCAGGTTCAATTGCTAGTGTATTGTCAAGAAGAAGAAACCCACATAACAGTTGTGGTCATTGTTATGCAATTCGCAAGTACGTCTCAAGTGCCAAAAAAAAGTCATAATGTGCTCTTCACCAACGGTAAAGCCACGTAAACAACAGAGTAATAATATATGAAATTTTTAAAAATCATTAATGCTTTTGTTTTTTTTTTTAATTTTATTTAGTGTGTTGGAAGCCACTGCATCTATGTCTGTAATTTTCAACCCACACATGGTGCACACTCTTACTAATTTTTTGTTGACCCCCACACAGTTTTTGTACATGAACAAAATTGTCTTTGGTGTCATTTTCTCCAACTGGTGCTCAGTAAACTAATATTAGGATTTAACAGTTCTGTCTTGCAAAATGAATGGATGCTGTCGGATTGGTTTAAACAAAGTGGATGATCTGGGGAATGAAGTGTCGACTTGCTGTGAATTGAAAGTGTTAATGATAGCTGATACAGGAAATGAAGGGAAATTAACTCATGTGGCACACTGACTCTGTTATTAGCTGTCACCTGCTAATATACTAATCTGATTGCCCAAAATAAAATAAACTCCACAGGTAAAATGGTTGAATAAAATAATACAAAAAATGTCTAAAGGATTCTTAAACGAAAGCCTGACTGAGTAAGAAGGTTTTGCATTTAAAAATGAACATCTTGATATTTCTCTCTTAGGGACCCCATCATCTGTGACCTTTGTGACGTAGAGTTAGCCAACGGTCGGGAGCTGGAGGATCACTTGGAGAGCAAGAGTCACTGGGACACCCTGGAGCACATTCAGCAGCACAGGGATTATGATGATGTGGCTATAGCCTTCCTACAGGTCGGATAATACGCAGCATCAGTAAAAATTGCACATCCCATTGACAATTTCTGATCTGTGCAGCAGCGTTCTACGTGTAACCAACGGATTCTTGTTTGAAGCATAAATGACAGAAACAGAAACAAATGTTGGTGCATTAGTGTGTCTGAATGGTGATAGTTTTTAATTTATTTTTTTATGTCAATAGGAGGTCATGCTGCATAAAAGCCATCAGTGCAGCAGAGCTATAGAGGACAGTGCAATTGAAGGTAAATAACTTAGGGTGCATCCCAAGTCTCTTAAAATAACAGTGTGTAAGATTAGGCATCTTGTGATGAAGATTGAAGATTTGATTTGATTTTTCGAATTAGAATTTCTTCAGTGTTAGGAGGTTTGTACCAGGAGCTGAATCATCCACAAAGGTCTCGTCCTTTCCAAAACAAACTGGATACGTGAAAACACATCGAATAAATCTGTTTTAAAAATCAGTGTTTCTTCTACACCGCTGGTCATGGAGGAGCTGCAAACTATGGTGGCAACTGCAAAAAATGCAAATAACCCTATTTAAGGTAGGGTTATTCTTTCACTTTTTCTTCCCTCACTTCTCAGAGCAGAAATAAGAGCTTTGAGATGGCCTTTATGTTGGTGCACCAGAACGACACCATGTTCAAGCGATGAAATGCCAATTAAGATACTTGGGAAGCACCTTTTGTCAAAAACAACGAAAGTCATGCATTGTAACTGTATCTTTTAATCCAGACAAACAAGTCCTAAATACAGTTTGATCTTTGTTTCGTCAGCTCTGCAGGAAAATGACCACATGACAAAGATCGAAATGTTCCACTGTGCGGCTTGCAGTGTTTTTGTGCCCACGTCTGCATCTTCAGTGCAGACACACATTACTTCTCAGGAACACCTCTCCAACACAAAGGTAACAAAAAACTGCATACCATGAATCTGTTCCCTTTTTTTCAGATCCGTTATTTATCATTTGTAAATTCACCATTTGCCTCAGAAGGGATGAGTTGCAAGGGATGATGAATATGTGATTTCCTGCAGGAGTTTCAGGTACGGCAGAGACGTTCTTGCCTTGACAAAGCAGAAACCATAATGAAGGTGCTGAAACCTCAGTTTGAACACTTCCTGAAGGTATTTTGCAAGAGTGAACATTTCAAATGTATTCATACACAACTGAAGAACAGTGCCCAGAAAATATAGGGAGGAACCTTTTTTTTTTTTTGATAAATATCCACTTAAATTAAGAATTTGCACATTCATACTTATCTGGCAGCCTCAGTTTAGTAGTTAATTCTCTTTCATAATAGTTCATGAATGACATAATTTTTGCCCTGAAGTTAACAGAATTTATTACAATTCCATATTTTTTCATGGCACCTGAACTTGTTACTTTTGAATATAATATAGTTTTATTTTGTTTCTGGACAAGGATACACTTTGTTCAACATGCCTCAGCTAATATTTATGACATCATCTGAGATCTAAATTTGGTATAATGTCAGCACAGATTATTAATTTGAAAGAACAAAATCAGAAGTATGACATTCAGTTGACACAACTTAAAGAAACTAAGTAAAATAATTATCAGTTGGCTGTTTACTAATGCAAACAAGAAGCTAGTCAAAATGTTGGAGAAGGGTTTGTAACCTGTGGCCAGTCACATGCAGCATTAACAGATCAGATGCAGAATACTTCTTTTATTTCACCCAAGTAAAAGATGTATTGCAGTGTGCACAAATGTGATATAAAAGTTGTGGAAAATTATACAATAATGAAATGCTATAAGTAATTGGCTTTAAAAAGATCAAATCTATAATGATGCTCCTTCAGTCATCGTTTCAGCACAAATAGTTGTATGTGGGTGGGAGTCTAATAGTTAAAGATGCATATTTTCCCTTTGACCTGTTGTGCTATATATCAATCTAGACTGTTTTGATGAAAGTTGCCTAGTGCCAAACACATCACTGTGCAGAAGGAAGCTTACATCTACTCATGGATATGAGAGGGTGGTGCTCGTGACAGTGCGAGGTGTAAACGTTATTGGCATCCTCATTGGCTCAGCTGTAACATTACCTTGGTCAGTGGTGCTTGGTGAGCTAGGAGTAGATGCACGCTTCCTGCAGTGAGGTGATACTGTTGGCTGATGTGGTTTGGTAGAAATAAATTAGTTCCTTCATATTTTGGCACTTACCAGCTGCCATTCTAGTTACATTGCACTCGAGAGAAGACAGGCATCTCTACTGCCAATATCTCAAGCACTCAGCACCAAAACAATTGAGACAAATAGAGCTACAGGTAAGAGGAAAAAATATGTAATTTAGATTTTGGGTTGAACTGTCCCTTTAAGTAAGGCATTTGTTTTCAGTGGTACACTATAATCAGCAAACTAGTGTACTTATAGTACCCTAAAAGGCTACTAGTAATTAAAATTGAATGCACTTGTACATCATCAAGCTCTGCAAATTCAGCTATCAGATGTTTGACAGCTGTTTCTTTTCTTTCAGGGTGGCACTCCGTTTGAATGAAGGCGTGAAATTCTCAAATACTGTTTACACCCGGAGGCTGTTTGCCTATGTGAGGAACTATGGACTTAAGCTTAACTCACACATAAATGCTGTGGCACCACTAATGTACAGTATAGTGCCAAGACAGCACTCTGTTTGTGTCGCTCAGGATTTGTTTGCGTAAACAGAAACATCTTGAATCAAGGTTTGTTCGCACGCTATGGATCTCCTTGTGTAGTTGTTCACACATGGTTTGTCATTTCACATTTTGGTAATGTTAATGTTGGCTTAAGTAGCACCTTAAGATAAAGTTTGTAATTTTATACATGAGCAGATTCTGTATTTTTATAATTTGTGTGGGGGGAAAAAAGATTGAAAAAGTCAACGTGTTTCTTGTTTTTTTTATTTAGAACAACACAAATGTTTTAAGCATTGTATCTGTGTGATATAGTACATTTAAAATTAAATTATTTCAAAACAGTATATTTAAACATTAAATATAGGTGACATGTATGAAAGGCATTGTCAGCACTGGCTGTGCCTGTTCGGTCTTTTTTTTCTTAACCACCTTCAGTTTAAATTTTGTATTTGTATTAGAAACAATGCAGTTACTGAAATACTATAAAACACTTTCTATGCATAACAAGTCTGCAGACATTTTTCATTTGTTCTTGTATCGTCGCTCACTTTACCACACGATCCCTGGAACTGTTTATCGTGAGTTTGTAGGTGCCGACATTTTCAGTAGAAATTTTCATCTCACTCTGTGGCCTGAAAACAGACTGTGGGCTTGGATTTTAACATGTTGCAATACAAAAGAAACATAATTCTATGCATCTTTTAAGTGTGAATATCGATACAGAAGAGAGGTGCTCCCAAACTGTTGACAAAAACGGACTCAAACCATGAGAAATCTGAGGTAAAAGTTGTCTTCATTAGAAATGGATTCCACACTACATTACTGCATAAAACAAGAAAACAGTCTGTCCATTTGGAATTTTATTTCCAAAAAATGGACCATGTAAAAACAGAAAAAAGGTAACAATATCCAAAATAATTCATTTTTCCATCTTACCACTGTCTAAGCATGTAAAATATCTCCATCATTGAGCATCATTGTACTTTTGGCCAGTATTTAATCGACAAAAGAAAAAGTGAAAGAACATCAAATGTACATACACATACAGTCTAGTGAAATCTAAAAAGGTCCCCATTGGCTTCATGAGGCAGCATGTGTGGCTGTCAGAGAGCTGTCTTGGTCAGTCTTGAGGGTCAGGCGGTCTGTGGGCAGCGAGGTGACCTCTACCATGCCTAGCCCAGTGTGAGGGACACTAGTGTTCATAATGTGTCTCTGTAAATGTTTAATCCAGTCCTCCTGGACCGACAAGGGACCCTGGAAGACGAGGTCACAGAACCTGTAAAAAAAAAAAATACAATAAAATATAAGATTGACGATCTCCCAGGAAAAAAAAAAAAAGACTCAATTTACAGCACAAAGGAAGTGTGTCAACCACTGTGCCAACAAAATAGGGTTTGTACCAAACAAAGATTTTGTATTACACAGTAAGTAGGCTGGGACATCTCTGCAGCACTGCAATACTTAATGTAGAAATACATTTTTACACATTTTGCCTGTAACAAATACTTTGTCTCCTGCATCTTGGATATTGCACTAGTGCACTATATGATTTTAATGAAATCCCAATTGGATTGTTCAGCCCTAAAACAAAACAGGAGGAGGATGGTGCTTTGGTTATCCCTGGTAGATCTTTGTAGCTATCCCCAGTTACCAAAGAATATCAATTTCTTTGCTGTTACTAAACTCTTCACTGCAAAAGAAAAAGAGCCCAGTTGCTAGGCTCTGAGGGAAACTGAAAGCGATAGTTATTTTTGCCACAAAAGTGCCTTAATATGTGAAACTCTGGGTTTCAATAAAATGTAAATGGGTGAGTTATTAAAAAATTGACCCCCTGTATAGTTGTCATGAATGCTGAAATTAGCTATGGAGATCAAACTGCTGTAATGTTGGACATTTTAACACAGGGTCTATGAGGACTGACTTCCTCAAGAGGCTGCTTGATTAACTGCAGTTTGTTTTTATTGTCCACTTGCTATAACGGTCTTTGCAACCAATTTTTTTAGATGACCTCTGCTGTGTTGCTCCCTTTTTTGAGGTTTAGTTTTCCCTGTATTGGTTCAGCTGTTATGTCACAATGCAAGATCATCACATTGCTTGTTTGTGACATCTAATTCCACCCTCAGTTTCACCATCTCTGGAGTACATCCATGACAATAGGTCTCTCAGTCAGAGAGGCAGTTTTTGTTTCATAAATAAAAGAAAATGGTTGGCAACAGAAACAAATAGACCACATCAAACATTTGACAGTGGTCCAAATCTGGTTGCCCTGGGCAACAATCACTGTTGAAGTCTTTTGGTCTGCTGGTGCATTATTATCCACCATTTAAAAAGAGTTAAGTATAAGCGAAATGAGAGCATTACCTGCAGGTGAGTCTATACATTTCCTCTGGAGTTTGTGGTAAGGGCAGTGTCTTCTTCTTTGGGCCAGGCCTTGAGCGTTGCCTCCTTCCTACTTTACAGTCAAATGCTGAAAGACAGAATTTACATTATTAACTTACATTATTACAGCACAGCCTTATTGATGTAATATTTCAAAATGGATGCAACATCTATGATAACCATTGAAATGTTAGGATGTTCTTGAATGACATTTAGACAGTTGTAAATTGTTAAGTAAATGTGTCGTTTTGAATATCCGGATATTATTAGCTCTCACTTATTCATACTCATGTTTTGGCCTGATGCTCTGATCTCCTCGTGTAGCTAAGACACAAGGCCCAAGATATAAATGTGATGATCTGTGCCTGCAGGAAAAGTAGGCCCCGCAGGCTCGGATGCACCCACCGAGCTCCAAAATTAAAATCTTTGCAATATCTCAATTGCTGACGCCCTTCTAGATCCTTGGACCTTAGGGAAGACACAAATAACCACTGGTGCACTAATTATAACTACGATTCAGGCGTCACAACCTCTTCTGGTGTCTAGCCCCACAGACAGTTTTGAATTTTTCTGCTGAAGTTTTGAGGTATCAGTCTGAGATTTCTACTCCCAAAACTTTACAGTGATAAGGCTATTTGGGTACAATTGAGAAGCCAGAATAACCTTCGGTATATGTGATAAAAGCAGCAGTTTTTGTTCAGGAAACAGGTGAGTTATATAAAACTTCACCCCCATACAGTTGTCATGAATGTTAAAAGTAGCTTTAGAGACTGAACCCGTTTTTGTACCAGGCTGGAAACATGTTTATTTCTGCTGTCAAGGTGGGCATTTTAACACGGACATCTGTGAAGATTTACTCTGTTTTGGAGCCAGCCTCTAGTGGCCATTCAATGAAATGTGGTTTCTGGCACTCCCAGGTTTGCTTTATTTCTCAGCCTTGTAGTCTGGTGGTTGTATTTTACACAAAGGCATGCTGAGATCAAAGAATCAGATTAATCAACTGTTGAGGTAATTTGCATTCAATAACATGTTCAACTGCCCTCGTACAGTGTGGCCACCACCGAGTGTCACTTGGCATAGAGGTTGATTGCTCACGGTGGTAGAAGTCTGGCTGGTTTTTGTAGATAAGAGTCATTGTCAGTTTTGTGTCCTCCTTGTATGGTGAGTTTTAAGATGGGAGTGGAGATTTGATTTCTAATCTTCAGTCCCGACTTGTTTATTGAACTCCTAACAAATGACTTGGTTAATGTTCTCAGTTGGTCGCACCAGCACATGATTTGGTCACACCATATTTGTTGTTAATATCACTTTTAATATATATATATTTTTTTATATGTGATGATAGAAAAAAATAACTGCTGCCTCTTTCTGTCTGCAGTCAGTCAGCAATCTATGGCCGGCCTCAATGTCCCACCCACATTGATTATGATGAAGAATTGGTCATCAACACTCACATGGATATTTCATTTCTGCCTTCAACTTTAAATGTTTCTAGTAATGACACTTACTGGTTCCCTCGAGTAAGGCAGTCCTTTTTCGTTTTGCATATGCCCGTAGGTGATTGGACAAGCTAACTCCACTGTGGAACGTTGCATTGCAATGGACACACACCTTCCTGTTGAATTCACCTTTCTCTGTAAAAAGACAAAAAATACGAATACAATGAAAACATAAATATAGTTCCGCTTTATTGTGAATGGTATTGAACTGTGGGACTAATAAGTCCTTTATTCCCATGTGACAAGTTTATAATTTATAAAGGTCTCGCAGTGTAGGAATAAGAAATGTATTAAAACATGTTTTCTCTTTGTTCTGTCTTACAAACTCTGTATTGATCATTTCTGATATTCTGCTATTAAGGTTATGAAAAAATGACAGAAATAATGACAGTGTTCTGCATTATTATGTGCAACATGCTCATCAGTTTGGCAACATAATCAGAAGTTGCCTTGGCAATGTCATTCTGCCTTTATGCTGATGACACCTCACTTTAACAACACAAAATCTGGTGATCAGTATCCAGATTTCTGCTTCAAAACCGCTGCTATAAATGCTAATGTAAACAGGAGAGTTTTAGAATATATATGCATTTTGTTTAGCACTCACTAAAGGCAAGCACTGAGGCAAGGCATTTTTAGAGGATGACCGTCTTGTTAAATGTATAGGGGACGTCATACATACACTTGCCTTTTCTTTGTTTTTACTTTGAAGAAATTAATAACCCAGTCTCCTATGTGTCAGTCTGACAAAACCATAATAATAGAGCCAGAACAAGGTATTGGTGAGCAGGCATTGGCTCACAGATAAATTTAATGAGCACTAATGTTGGAATATAGAAAACAGAAAATTGAAGTATACAAAAGTTGAGAAGTACTGCACATTTTTTGTATACTATTGATTTTTGAGATTCTATAAAAATAACTCATTTGTAGTAAGCTGCTAATACATTTATTATAGCAGAGATATGTTTTTTACAAAAAAAAAACTATCAATTTGATGGTACATATTGATTTTAAATGTTTGAAGCCATTTCGATAAAACAGTACCAGCTGCGCTTTCTCCCTCTCTTTTTTATTGTTAATGTTAACTACAGTCATTGTGCTGTACTCTGCTGCTAACCAAGAAAAGAAAAGTTGTGGTCATGTAATAGTCTTTATATTATCTTTTACAATAAAAATAAATTGAATGCCCTAAATGTTAGTTTCCCTGTCGTATTGAAAATGGTATTGAATATCTATATTTTTCAGAGTACTGCATTAAAGTTAGAAAGTCAAGTATCACGACAATCCTCTAACTTACCGATTACAACAATGAAGAAGTCACTTACCGCACTTTGGCAGTGAAGATGCAACTCTTGATCCCGAACTGTGCTCAATGTTTGAAGAAACTGCTAACATGTTTCTCGACATCTGAGAGGAACCCTTTAGTCTGCCATCTTCCTGACACTTCCTCTTCTTCAGAATTCCTATCAAGGCAGTCGAGCCCGAGAGTGAACTTTTAACATCCAACTTAGTCTCTAGTTGCCTTTTTTCAGAATCCATTTCCACCAAAGAAAAGGTGGACATCAATGGTCTGGCAGCAGTGCAAACGCTTTGAATTGAATTATTCTTAGCAATTCCAATGGGCGACGGAGTGAAGCGATCAGCACTGGACAGCTTTGGTGAAGCACCATATTGGAAATGGTTCCTTCTCTTTCCCAGAATTTGAAGTGCCCGCTGGAACTCCTTTTTGTCGCGCATCAGCTCACGAAGTAAAAACAGTGGGGATTTGTTCTTTGTTGAAAAGCTTTTGCCCAGCTTTTTGAGGTGGCCTCGTATGTGGTTGGACTGCCCAGTCCTGTTATCAAATGAGTCCCCACATAATGGACAGGAGTGAATGCTCTTCACAGTCTCAGTTTCTGACTCCATCTGCAACGCTGGAAAAAAAAAGAAAGCAAAATCAGAAACAAAAACGTTGTACACCAAAAGTACAATTGATACATTTTAACCTTGTAACATCTAAGTACGTTTATAGGAAAATCACTATTTGAAACAGGTGTATTACCACTGGCCTTAGTCGTAGGAATACTGAATTCATCAAAATAATTGCTGAAATCTGTGACGTTGTTAGATGTCTAAAATGAGGTCCAATGGGGCAATATAAGCCTCTTTCACCCATAATCTGCAAACCCGTAATTATCTAGATGTTACCATTAGAAGATGCATCTGAGAACTGAAATGTCTGAATCAGTTGGATTGGACATTAAACAGACCTAACCCTGGCAGCTCCCTGGTACAAAGTCTGTGTAATGTCCATTTAGGCCTACGTGTGAATAGAGTTGGTAATTGTCCGCAGAATTCAAAGCAAGCAAGTGGGCGTGTTAATGTACGTTTCTATCGCGCAGATCGCACAAAACCAAAAGAAAATCAACATCACAGGGTGAAAAAGAAGGGTCATTTACACAAAGATGGCAACTTAAATGTCCAACTGGAGAGATGACAAGATTTGAAAACTTCTATCAGTAAGGGTAAAGCCAAAAGTGTCAAACAAGTTCAAGGAATGGCAGGAGATCCTGTTGTTTATGACCAAATTACAAACTGATGCCATGACCATTGTGAAATCTGTATTATGTGCCCCCTCCTGCACCTTCTACCCAAGCGCCACCCCTCATCTAAACCAAACAAAATATTTCCAGTAGGCAAAAATGCTTCTGACACGGACCATCTCCTGTTATATGGTACATGTGTAAAAAGACAGCTCCAGACATTATCCAGAGTTCACATGTGAGAACAGCTATATAAATGTACAAGTTGTAAACAAGCTGAGCTTTCCCAGAATAAGTATTATTTTATTTGAAGGTAGAACTGAAAATGAGTGCATCAATAATGTTTCTAATAATCCTTTTATTTCATGGAAAAGCCAAAGTGTGCACAAAAGTTGACGTAATACCTTACTGTTAGCTTTTGTCCTTTTATCTACAAACAAAATAAAACCCCACAGATCTGGAGATAGTGTACAACCTGTATGATTGTCTAACTCCCCTTTATTTGTTTCACCAGTGAAACTAATTTTAGAGATGATTCCACATTAAATGTCTTAGCAATTGTTATTAAGCTTAATGCTCAATAATAAGCTGCCACTTGTGGCTAGAATAAAAAAAATAAGCTAGGCTGTAATAAAGGAGAGATTTTATTCAAAAGAAGAGCATGCAATAAGGATGCATTTACCTTTTTTCAATCTCCGGAGTGCTGACATCTTCCTTCGAATTCGTGGCCTCCTGTCTTGAGAAGCCACCTGTTCAGGAGAAACTACATGGCGTGCATTGTAGCTCAGTCCAACCCTATGAAGATGCCCTCGGACATGATTGGACAATCCAACACCAGACTCAAAGACTGCAGGACAGTATGGACAGTTCTTGTGCTCCGAGTCCAACTCTGACAAATCCTCTGTGAAGTCTTCCCTCAATGGTATTTGGTGGGAGTCAAAGGTTTCTTGAGAGACTTCTGTTTCTATGCATTCTTCTTTGATTTCAAGGCTGGTCTGCTCTTCCTCTTCAGTCTTTATTTTCTCAAACAGCCTTTTAGACGCCTGCAGAGCACCCCTCATAGACATTCGTCTGCTATAGGTATAAATGATGTTTTGTTTTTCTTTCTTGATACCATTGTCAAAGGGGTTGGTGTTGTCATCTGTGTCCTTAAATTGGAAAATGTCTTTTTCGTCATTGTCTGACACCTTTTCTTCTTCTTGGTTTATTTTCTTGGGACTTGGCAGAGGTTTTGCTAAGATGAAGCATGAGTCCTGGTCTGAGGTGTTGCGATATGGGGTGGACATCTTCCTTTTAGATGGTGACTTTTTCACTGTTGACTGCTCTCCTTCGGCTGCAGTGGATGGTACCCTATGGCCATTTGGGGAAAAAGCTGAATCCTCAACCTTGACAGTCAGTGTGCCTGGCAACTGATCTGAGCTATCGTTGTCCCCTTCGGAATCCTGAAGGGATGTGCCATAATTATTGCTTTCCTTCCTCTGTTCTGAAGTTTTCTTTCCATGTCTTTGTCGGGACAGGAGAACATTAATGGACTTGTCGAGCTTTGATTCCGTTAGTTGAGACTTGAGACCTCTCTTAATCTTGCTATTTTTGAATAAGTCTGTAATGTCATTGGACTCATTTGGTGAACAAGCTCCCTTAGGAGAGATCTGATTTTTTATAGATATTTTTGACGTAAACTCTGCATCTTCTACAGGACTTTTACTAGTTGGCATGTGCTGCTCCTTAGATGGTTGTGCATTTTTCTCACTACGCTGTGCAGCCTCGTATTCCTCATAAGTTTGTTGATGGCGTCGCATCAGGTGATTCTTGAAAACGTTTTTGCTAAAAACTCTATAAGAACAAATGCTACAGGAGTAGCTTTCAATGTCATCATTCTGGATTTGCTTTCTGACCGTAATAACAGTATGCTGCATAATGTCGTGTCTCCTAAGATCATTCTCGCTCAGAGACCTGAAGCTACATTTGTCACATCTGAACTTTCTCTTGTCCTTCTCGTGTGTTTTCGCATGTTGAACAAACGTGTTTGGGCAGTGTGTTACAAATGGGCACTGAGGGCAGAAAAGCTTCTTTCTAACCTCTTTCTTCTCGTCTTTCATGCCTTTGATCTCTTCAGTGAGTCTTGCTGTCTTCTCCTGATGGATGGACATGTGTTCAATAAGAGAACCACTTTGCCTGAAGGACTGTCCGCATTCTCGACATATAAAGGGCTTTGGTGAAATATTCGAAGATTCAAGATGAGATTTCATATGACGATGCAAGTGATGCTCTTTCTTGAAAATAAGCTTACATTTCGAGCAAGGGTAGCATGATGGCTTCTCCTCTGAATGAGAATTTATGGTGAGCCTCCCCTTCAATGGTGAAAGCCCATGACCCAGACTGTTCTCATGAGAATTCCTTGCAGGTGCATTGTAAAGAATTTCCTTGATGGTCTTTACAGTTCCATTGGGATACATGGAAACTTTGCCTGTTGGTGACGACTGTAACTGGGAGAATTTCGTTGACCTTCTGACTTTTCTGACAGGAATGGAGTCTACTTGGTCCTCAGCATCAGACAGTTCCTCAGATGACTTGTGGCTCAGATCAGGGTAAAGGTCTTCTGAGGGATCAACCATGACAACCATATCCATTTTCCGTTTCCTTCGCCTTTGGCTGTTGGCAGGAGCGACTTCATCCTTAGGCTCCTCACCTGGGGAATCACTGTGGTTGTCCCACAGAAACTGCATAAACTCTTTGTGAGGGTCCCAATGAAGGTCACTGGCACTACTAAAATTATCTAATGAGTTCTCAGGTGAGTCTTCATCAAAACCCCAAATTCCTGCAGTGTCAATTTCCTGTACAGTTTTAAGTGGGGTGATGCTCTTTGCCTCCTCTTTCTCTGCAGAGATACTGTTGAGTTCATGGGCTTGTGTAGCCTGATTCGAAGAGGGTCCATTTCCAAGGCCATCTGGAGACAACATATCTGTGTTTGAGAGAACATCAAGGACACTGTTTTCTTTCAGAGAAGGCTTGCCGAAAGACTCGGTGCCAGAGGCTGATTCTTGTGCCATTCTCACTGGCTCTTGCAGGAGCGTGAGGGCATTGATCTCAGGATCTGCATCTTTGTCATCTTCATCAACACCTGTGAGACATGACATTTTGGCTGCCATCACCTGAAAAAAGAAAAGTAAAGCCTTCTTAAATATACCTCAACCATTACTACAAAATCTACAGTAACCACTGTAGCATCCCAAAGGCAATCACTTTAGACAAAGGCCTGTCTGTCCCAAATGTATGGTGTAAGTGGGCATTCTGACCAAACATTTCAGGTCACATAAGAAGATCTTAACGTAGCCTTAAAGAATAACATTTCGGACACTCCTCAAGCTTTCCACTGTGACCACCATTAGGCCAAAATGCTGAGCACAGAAGATATCTGAGAATCTAATGGATAGAATTCAGCCTCCTAAGGACACACCCACAGGAAATGTGCTGGGCTTTGAAACCAATTTTCATAGTGGTGAAACAAAGAAATTACATCTATCACGTGATGTCTTGTAGCCCAAATATACCTTTTCGTATAGACTTGCATGGCAAAAGAGACATCTGTAAATCAGTAGATACATTTTCAACACATTTTGAAAACTTGTGGAATGACTCATTTCAACATCAGAAAATGATCTTTTAAGTCTGATAAAATTTGTGAAGCCTAGAAGAGCAGGATGATAGAATCATTTCGTTCCCATTCAAGTTAGCAGAGTACTAAACGGAAAGTAAGCGCTTGGCTGGTAAAAGCCCTTGTGCACCTGCTCCACGGGCCACACAGTGGGGAAGTATGTGTGGATCATGCAGTAAATTTTACATGTGGAAGTTTAAGTTTTTTGGCCTTAAGTGCCACTGAGCGACTTTCATAGGAATGAAAGGCCCTACCTTCGATGCTGTATCCAGTTCTCTTTACTCATTTACATCAACATGGGGGTATGTACCGAGGGTAGTGCTAATAGAAAGTTTAGCATAACCGTTAGGACAAGCTTGAAATTTTAAGCCACACTTTTGGTAAAAAGTACTTCTGATACTTTATGGTAGATGTTACACGGGTGCAAGAACTGATTCAAAGTTCAGCTTAGCACTGAACCGCTTGATTGTCGAAAAACCAACATAACATTAGATGGCTAGGCCATACATTTTGTCAACGTGTTATATATTAATTATACTGTTGCTCATATCTAGAGTTATCATGTTTGCATTTTAGTATAGTGGTACTGAAAGCAGCAGATTTCTGGGCATTTATTCAACTTGCTCCACATTATCTTTCATTATCTTTCGATTTGATCCAATTTAGGGGCCTTATTGATGTGAGAGGACAACAGTAAATATTTTCATTGTCTTTGTCTTGATTACTTACTATTATCTGCCCGGCTAGGTTGCTAGCACTGTTTGAATGTTTAGGGAAGGAGGTGCCCGTGGATAGAAATAATGACAAAGAGGTGCTATGGAAATTTACAAATGAAGGCGTATCTAAAAGATGACGATATGAATAAATGTTTTTTCTTTGCATTGATAATATTGGATCTTTGTTTATTGCATAAATATATCAATGAAGACCGATGTATCATTACACCCTGAGCACTACATTAACACTGAGGAACAAATCTGGATTTCGTCGAATATCATCCAAACTGTTTGATCCATATAATCACATGAAACTGGGTTGTAATGAGCATTGGAACCACTAGAAGCTGCTTGTGTTGCTTAAAAGTGTAGTCACATATAAAAGACCAATACAGGTGACACAATTAAACAGACATTTAATCTGCAACAATGAAACTAATCATTAAATTCAACTCACAATGCAAATGAACTCCTTCTTTGACTCTGAAAGATGTAGCGAGATTTAAGGACACATTTTAATTTAATTTTAAATCTAAAAAGATTAATAGATTAAGATTAATAATGATTAATAGATCTACCTTTTACCTTGCACCTTGTAAATGTTTGCAATTGATAGCGCTTGCTTATTAGAATGTGCTTGTTCTGTGTAAAAAGTTAACAGTTCAATTACTTACAATGCTACCAGAGTTAGCTTTCTGACTCAAACAGCACTTACTGACCTAAAAATAAATATACCTAAACATAATATAGGCTTGACACTTTGCTCAGATGATTAATTGTAGCCATTTATAACCCCACAAGGTCGTGAGAGGTCTTGGATTTGAAGGGCAATAAAAGTGTAATACCAAGTGAATGCCTTTGAGGCAGAGAGAGGTGTCTCTAACATTTACACAACAGCACCGAAACTGCAAAGAGATGGACCTCGTAAATGGCTTTTGATGAGCGGTTGTGGATTTTCTATAGAGCTAAAACTTTCAGCACAGTAGTTCAGTTATATGCCAACACACTGTAGTTCGGATATGTTTCAAAAGGTACCTTGATACAGAGCAAATCGGATTATTTCTGATGTGTTCTGTATGGGTGTCGTTGCATTTCTTTGGCGTTTATATCACGCTGTGTTGTTGGATGCTGCTTGCTGGAGCTGCAGACCATTCCATTAAGGCTGTTCCATACCAAAACCTATTCCTCAGGCTAAACTACAGCTAATGACAATCGTCCCTCGCTACTCACTTCACAGACATCGATAACATGATGAAAAACATACATACGTTACCTCCGAGCAGTGCGGATGGAGACAGGGCACAATTTAAACGCTGCATTGAATAATTTCTTACTTTCGTCTTCCATCTATTTCACAGTCGCCATTTTCCGTGGTGGTCTGGTGTGGGACAGATCATTTCTTTTGTACGGTTAACCGTAACTACAATTCGCTCTAAAGAAACAAAACAAAAACATGCTCCGATGATAACGCCTAATTCTGTGCCTATTTAATAGAGCAGCTATGGTTAAAAAGTTACGCAAGTTCTTGTCTCGTTTAATTTCGTCTTGTAACATTACGAGTCGGCGCCATTTCCCCCCGAAAGATTTGTAATGGTTCAGTCCAGATAGGAGGCATAAAAAACCCGAGTTAATGACCATCTCCTTTGAGTAGCAGATTTTTTTTTTAGGTTGATGGCGGTTAACCGCCGTTTTAATTGATAAAATAAATTGAAAGTTCATTTACTATTTGGTTTATTTTTTAAAAAACACATTTAGTTTTTCTATGCAAACTTGTCATTGACGCACAGACAAGAATTGTATGCCAACACAGGAGAGATGTTACCACTATCCCCCCATGGTTGTCTTCTCACGGGTCTTTGTTGCTGTCGTAGCCGGTGATTAACCGGTTCAGTTACTCACAGCCTCCTGAATTTTAAACAAAAAACACAGTGTTTGAGCACAGACTCAATAGAGAATTAAATTTATTCCTCAATAAATATATGGCCTACTCAAAATTTGATAAGAGCATTTATCTACAAACATTATTTTTAAATTTTACAACATTTTCCGTTGTGGCCAGTGAGTGGCGTAGTCTCGCGCGATCATGCTAATGAGGCGTAAATTAAAATATCAAAGGCTAGTGGGGTCAAGGGTTAAGCTTGTGCTTGATAGCCAGTTTTAATATTCCTGGAGTGAGTGTATTCATTATCACAGGTGAGTACACAGGCATAAATTAGAGAAAGATAACATGGCCCAAATCATTGTTGAAGCTATAATAGGCAACTATGCAGCCATCTGATAGCCGTGAGTTAAAATGTTGAATGTTGCTAGCTAGATGTATACTAGCTAACTCTTTAGTTTAAGCTAGCTAAACCCAGTTTCCTCAACTGTTTCAGCCCAAAAATGTAATCATATATTTTAGCATTTTATTGTGAGATGCTTGCCCACATCACTAATACAGTTTCATACATCTTTGTTTTGCAGGTGGACTACTTATAGAGCATTCAATTCTGTTGTATCTATAAGTGGTTAAAAGCTAAAGCTAACTATACATCAGCATGAATACTGCTAACTGCTATGAAAGCCACATTTACAGTTTTTTTGTGTCCAAAAATGTAATGTAGTTATGATTTTCAGGTGCTTTGAGTACATACACAACTTGACTGAAATGTAACTTTACTAACTGGAGGCTAGATTTGTCACAAGAGAAAAATAAAAACATGGTAAACCATGTTGTCACAGATCAAAACATTTTTTTTCAAAATATAAAACCCCAAACTTGCAGCAACAATAGCATTTTACTCTCATTTAACCTCTAAATCACCGGTCTTCAACAGGGGTCTTGCAGAGTTACTGCACGGGGGGTGTGTGTGTGAGGGGGCACCAAATTATTGTTTAATAATTTTTGAAAGAAAAAAGATAACAATAACGATATGCCCCAAATTAAAATCTGCATAAAAATGTGCATTAACACAAATTCAACATGAAATTGACAAAGATAAATTGGCCTATTTATAAAACAAAAACAAATAATAATTGGCTTACTGTTACTCATGAATCCTTGTCAAATAAAAGAAGTACAAATATATACATCTATCAATAGTTATTATTTTAATAGGGGTCCCTGCTCCATCTGTCTTTCAGCTGAGGGGTCCTTAGCCTGAAAAACCCTAAAGACCCCAGCTTTTAGTATATTTAAGCCACAGATGTTATAATGTAAATACATAGCTTTATATACATTTATTATTTAGTTTTTGCATCCTACATATCTCTGATCTGTTTTTCTTTTTTAAGCCAGATGACCCCAGACAAGATCCATAGTGTTTGATTGAGCACCAAAAATCTGATGAGATGTTGGACTCAGATGACTGCACCTTGTCCCTGGACAATCTCTTTTTTGAGAGACCCATTGTCCAAAAAGTGTGAGTACAAAGACGTGGCCCATATCATTCCTCTCTCTTCTCCCTCTCAAAGCTGAATTTATGGGTTTTTCTCTGGATTGTAATTGACAGAAAGCCACTGCATCAGGAGGTCAGCCCATGGCAACTGGAAGTGCCTCCATCTTTTTCTCAGGTTCCAGCCACTCAGGATATGCAGAAGGAGGCCGAGTCTCTCTCTACACTATACAGTATGTTGTGCTCTGGATTAGGGTGAATTCCTTTTCACTTGACTTGAGTAAACTGCTCAGTATCTGGCCTTTTGAAGCTCTACTAAATTTAACTGTGTGACTCACTGACACGATAGCTTGAATAGGCTTGAAAGCTTTCCCAATTTTCCTTGGCTTGCATAAACAAACGGGGATGTGGGTCTTATGATATATTCTCATAAACACTAACTGGAATGGTAAATTTCTTGCTGTGAATTTTAAATCAACAAGCAAAATGGTCCAGCTTAAGTCATACGGAGTCACACTCAAAATTACAGCTACAAACAACTTTGTTTGATAAAACTTTCCTCTACTCCTCAATAATACAGGTTTTTCTCAGAGACGCAAGACGTTCCTGCCTTCTTTAAAAGGATCAGCTGGCCTTCAGGTTTTACCATCAAAAATCGACAGTCCTTACAATTACAACAATGACAAGATAGAGCTTGAGGAAACTCAGGGTGGCCGCAGCAGCACTAGTGAATGTGATGGCCTTTGGGGAGTTGAAGGGTTCGGGGATTACTTTTATGGTGCTGGCCAGAGTGGCAGAGCTGGAGATGAAACCCTGCAGGCCTCTGGTCATGCGGCCATCAGCAGGAGGTGTTTGTCTCTGGACGACAGCAAAAGCCCACCTCTACGGAGAAGGCAAGTGCTGGCTATTTGTCAGAAAGATGACACTTGCTTGATTGTGAATTAACGAGTGTGTGTGTTCAGACAGTCTGCCTCTGGTACATATTTTGAAAGATGAGAAGAAATCTTCACCGGGGGGCATTAACAGGTTTCTGATTTCAAAGTGTTAAACTGACAGAGATTGATATGTTGGACTGCAGGCCGTAAAAAGCAGGTCAACATGGATTTCTCTCCTTGGAGGCGGATGTAGAATATCATTTTTAAAAAATGCTTAAAATAGCAGGATTAATGTTATTCAGTTCTCTCTCTATATATATATACAGCAATGTTTTTTTTGCTGTCCAAAAATATAATGTAGTTCTGAATCACCCTTTAATCCCTCAAATTGTTGGAATCCATGAAATGCTGCTTAGTTAAGATGAAACTGCAGTATATCTTGAAAAGGACTACTGGGCAGTTCAGAGGAACTTAAAAGATGTCAAACCATCCCCCACAGATTGGGTCTTACAATAGTTTGTTCCCTCTTTTATTCTACTTTCCTCTTCTATCAATTCTTTATTCCCTCTGTATCCTCCCCTCCCTCCCACAACAGCTTGTTCAAGGTTCAGGTGTTGAACAGCGGAGGTGACACGTCAAACACAGATGACCTCAGAAGCAGCGACAGCAGCAGCCAGACAGCATCCAGACCTCAAACTTTTCTCAGTCCGGTTTCCATGGCGACAGTGCCTCCTCCTCTTCAGCCGCCACGGGCGACAGTTAGCCAGGCAGCTCCTCCTTTTTCCCCCAAGCCCCCCCTCCCATCCCCTCCTCTGGGCTCATCTGCAGCAAGTGGCCAATCCCCGCAGCAGGCGGCACATGCTGAGATGCAGGATAAGGGCACAAAGAGAGCCTTCGTTCCGCCCATGACGCCTCAGCCGCTTCGCATACAAGGTGCTGCACTGCACTGACACAATCACAGACAGGCACTGTTCCCATAAGATATGACTGGTTTACCAAATAACACTCCAATAGCCTCTGTAACGTGGTGCAGCTAATGAGCATGCCCATGTCTCGCCATGGCAGCAGCTGCCACTTTGTGTTTGGGTGTGATGAGGTGAAATGAGGTGAGCTCCCCTCATTGACCATTGCATTGTAATGCAACATGCTGGTCACTAGGTGGTGGATTGTAAAACAGTCAAAGCAGCAGACAGTAACGGAAGAGACCTTTGTAACCACATAGAGATTACGGTCATTTCTGTAGTTTGTTTACAGTAACTACAACATAATCCCTTCATTTTATACCTTACAAAATGTGAAACAGTTCATACATAATCATAACATCAAGGTGGAGTGAGTGGAATTAGTGAGACTGAGAATGAGCCTATGTTGTGTTTTCATTGTGCACTTTTTAGGGTCCTCTGGGTCTGGAGTTTTGCGACCAGTTTCTGAGATACGTATCCTTTTTTGTTGTTGTGCAAGTCAGCACAATTTGACAGTATTTGAGCTGTGCTAGAATGCCTGGAATGCAATAACACAAGTAATGCAGTTAGATTTCCTGAACCACGCTAACACAGCAGCAAAGTTCAGATCCGTCTTCAGCGACTTCCCCTTTTTTAACTACGTTCAGTCCAAAGCACTGGATGATGTAAGCACTCTTTGAAAGCCTTTATAAACAGAATGCTGAAGATAATGGATAACATGAGCATTTTTTTTGTTATATCTGTTGGATGTGACATGTGACTGTCTCTCCGAGAGTGCATTTATGTTTGGGATTGTTCACAGGTTCTTTACACAGGTAAAAACTATGTGGCATGTGCTCCCACTGGATCTGGTAAAACAGTGCTGTTTGAGCTGGCCATCATTCGTCTGTTAATGGAAACCTCAGAGCCGTGGAGAGATGTCAAAGCTGTCTACAGTGAGCATAATATTAAATATAAATACACAAATAAAGCTCCAGTTTGTGTAGATTTGCTCTATAGTAATTATTTCACAAAATATATTGCATTTAATCTATAAAGTTGTACTTTCCAGTCTCAATATCAGAGGAGATTATTCCTACCCAGAAGAACTCCCAAAGATGTTATATTTTCTAAACTTTTAAAAAGACAGTTCTTAAAATCAAAACTACATACATTTCCTCATATTTGTAGTGCTATTTATCAATCCAGAGATTTCTGCCTTCCCTCTGACATGATGGAACTAGAACTAGAACTAAAAATAAAGAAAAATGATATTTGGAAAAACTCAACAGCAATGACTCTTTACAGAAATCATGACTCTGTTATTCACAATAATCCACAGACCTTGTTGTAAGCAGTTTATTCCAGGAACTATTTCCTTTCTACTGAACTACACCCACCAACTATCAGTTGCATGTAATCATGCATGAGAGACTCAAACCGTGACAGTGTCAGATGTGTTAATTGAGTCCTCCTCACTTGAGCTATAACATCAGCGGAAAAATATGCATTTTTGATTTTGGGGTGGACTGTCCCTTCAAGACTTAAAAAATGAACATACACTCATTGAAAACATAAAATTCAGATCTGGCATTACTTTAGTAAATACACTTTGTCAATGTGAACAAAGCTTGTGCTGTATCAAAATTCGTGCAGGAGGAAGAAATCCTATAACCAATGAAATACAGCTTAAACAAAGTCAGTGAAGAGCAATAATGGTTCAAAGTAGTACGCCTGACTGGACCGGATCTTTGAACATTTTTCTTCTTACTTGCCTTGTGTACCTTTGCCTTGTGTTTTGATTTTTCATTCAGTTATAGATTTAGGGTGTTTCTCTGGTACAATGAACTGTCTTGTAAAAAGATTCACTGTTTGTTCTTGCCAGTGGCCCCCATCAAAGCTCTCTGCAGTCAGTGCTTTGAGAGCTGGAAGAAAAAGTTTGGTCCTCTGGGGCTGAGCTGTAAGGAGCTGACGGGTGACACAGAGATTGATGACTTCTTTGAGATTCAGGACTCCCACATCATCCTGACCACGCCTGTGTGTGACACAATGCTGCATCTCAATTAAACAAATGCAGCTAAAAATGAAGGGAGACGAAAGATAAGAATCAAAAGTGAATTTGCAGTTTGAAGTTTCACTCGAATACGTAATGTTGTATTTAACTTTTTTACAGGAAAAGTGGGACAGCATGACAAGAAAATGGAAGAACAACTGTCTGTTGCAGCTTGTCAGGCTCTTCCTCATTGATGAGGTCAGATATTTTGTTCACAGGCCCATTTTACAGCATTTGTAGTGTCTCATAATCTCATAAAAAAGATGTATTGTCTACAGTGTATTTTATTTTATCCAGAATGCATGATTGCACATCATTAGCCTCTGCCCTCAGCACTTTATTTCACTTGAGGTCAGCCATTAAAAATTTATAGTACATGTTTTTCTTGGCCTATGTGTTATGAGAGTGCATATAACTGGTTTATCTGGTTCTTCCAGACCGAGATCCACCTTTTCATTAGAGATAAAAGTACGGCTGCCTGTCGTCATATTTAATGACATTATTAAACTAAAAAAAAGGAAAAATCCTTCATTTGCAAATTAATTGGATCAAATAAGTAAGCCATTTTTAAAAAAAAATAAATCAACTTTTTAAAATGAATATAACATGTCAGTTTCATCAGCAAAGATACCGTCCAGTTAATACAGGTGCCTTGCCTCCCTTTGTGTGCGTCAGCTAGCAGGAGAGCAAACTATGTTTTACTGCAGTGAAAATGTTGTTTAAAGGCTAAATGCCAAAAATATGGATTTATACTGAGTATTTCATTAGGTAAAAATGTTGTGAATGTTGAAAATTATTACTTTTTTTCCCAATAATTTTGACTTTGGGACTTCACAACATTCAGGAGTTATTGGAAATGGTAAGCTCAAACAAATCTTAAACAATCCTACCCAGCCACCACTGGCATCTAATTCCATTCTTTTCTATTATTCTCTATTATACTGGTAATATTGGTGTAGCCTAAGATGTTTCTAAAACCAACTGTAAGGTGACAGTTGCACATTTTGTTCCTCCAGGTCCATGTGGTGAAGGATGCGACCCGTGGTGCCACGTTGGAGGTTGTGGTGAGCAGGATGAAGGCCGTACATGCCTACAGAACGGCACAGAATCCTGACACGGGCCTCTCTATGAGGTTTGTGGCTGTCTCAGCCACCATACCCAACATTTCTGACGTAAGTGGCTGAGAGAGAAAGTCAGTGATCTTTCAGAATGATACATTCAGAGATAAATCAGGTAATGGGAGTTATTTTGTAATAAAAATGCTGTGCAGGCATTATTGGTAGCTGTTTAGAAACAGAATTGCCAGTGAAAGTGAAAGCCAACTCTAGACTGGCGTTTTGCCTCGCTGTATTTCCTTTTTTCTGCACTGTGTCAGTGATATTTGTCGCTTCCTCTTGGATGTGTGCTGCAGTCTGGCACCTGGCCGCTACCTTTTTCTGTAAAGTCCTGACCTGAGTGCTGTACCCAGGAATGTTCCTATCACAGCAAAATAAGAAGAAAATAAGAAAATCCAGGCAGCATGCAGAGTCTCTGCAGATAAATACACAGCCACACACTTCTAGTGGCTCATGATTAAGAAGGATTACTTTTGTATGAGTCTAGAATTTTTTTTAAGTAAAATCCTGCATGATTCATTTTTAATTAAGAAAAAAAGTATAAAAATAGCTTATAAATTAAAAAAGGCACTTCACTGACTCACTGCCCTGTAATGTGTCTCTCGTGTTAATGAGTAATAGGATTGTTTTGTCTGCTGTGTTTTTAGATAGCAGACTGGCTGTCTAATGAGAGCGGTCCAGCCACATATCTTGACATGGATGAGAGCCACCGTCCAGTGAAGCTGAGGAAGGTGGTGCTGGGATTCCCTTGCAACCCGAACCAAACACAGTTCAAATTTGACCTGTCGCTCAACTACAAGATGGCCAACATCATACAAACGTACTCTGACCATAAGCCTGCACTAGTGGTGGGTGGGAAAATTGGATCAAACTTTGTTTTTTTTTTCTGACTTTGTGTTTGTGTTCCTCCTTAATTTTATCATGTCAATAAACAAGATGTACAGTAATAGTTTATGAGGATAGTGAGATTTCTTCGTCTAATAATAATAATGAAATTCTGTAGTTTTGCTCTACAAGGAAAGGAGTCCAGCAGTCAGCTGCAGTTTTGGCCAAGGATGCTCGGTTTATCATGAGCATTGAGCACAAGCAAAGGTGCATCTATTACACATTCTCAAATATGCAACAGTTTTTTGAAAAACTGTATGTTCAGTTTAGTTAATTTCATTGAAAGCTTGATTTTTCTTGACTTTTTGTTTCTTTGTAATCTTTTTAGGTTGATGAAATATGCAAACTCTATTCTGGATTCAAAACTAAGAGGTGAGTCCCCTTTTGAAGCCTAAATGTCAAGACCCACCAGATACAGACCCAGTAAGGAGGTATATGCTCATATGATTGCGACTTGAATTGTAAACGGTATAAAATTATTTGGTGTTATTCTTTTGGTCCAGAGCTGGTGATGTTAGGAGTCGGTTACCACCATGCAGGAGTTGACATGTCTGATAGGAAGCTGATAGAAGAGGCCTTCACTGTTGGAGACCTGCCTGTCCTCTGTGAGACTTTTTACTATCAGAGTTTTATCCAGTGCTGTAAATGGAAAAGTGACTACATAATTGTGCAACAGGATCCTGTGTTTTCATTTTCTTTGTAACACCACAGACATAAACAGGAAAAACGAGCAGTGCAGGTTGCAACAACTGAGTCATTTCACCTGTATCATGTTGAATCACCTGTAAATGCCTGAAAGTCAAATGGCAGTCCTTGTGACATTATTTGACCTATATTAATGTGTTTGTATGCAAATAGTTATATACAGTATTTTTCTAATAGTTGTGTCGCGATACAACGGCACTGAGAATAACCGTGATAATTAAAATGAAATATTGATATCATGATATCAATAATATATACTACACGTGCGGTAATATGGTGTAAATAATCCAGTGACTGTTAGGTAACCTCTGGTTCTTCTCAGTCTTGCTTTATCTCATCCTCCAACGCCATTTGATGACCTATTCCACTATGCTCTTTTTATTCTCCTTTGTATGATATGCACCAATTGTATAATTCTTAGTATAAATAAGTAACAAATCCGACTGTGAAACCTTTATCTTTCTGAATAACTACACAATCAAGACCAAAAATGGCATTTTCATATTCACAAATTCAACACATCTTTGTTACATCATTGCTGTTTCCACATCTTCCACATCAGCTTAAAGTTCATAAAAACACCAGGTCATATGCACAACCACCAGAGGAGCACGTGAATGCACAACTGGCCTTAGCTGGTGGAGATCTCAAGTCTGTATTAACCAGTCCTCGCAGGTACATTCAGTTCTGTTTCTGCACTATGTAACCACACATTAGGGATTCTTGAACACTCAGACACTTGACCTGGTACTGGACACTAAGAAGAGTCATTTAAAAAGATTTGCTTGTCCATTTTTGCCCATCACTAGTACAGTTTCAAAATAGGCTTTTACTGTATTTCATGGACAGTAATTGTTTGCCTGTGGTCTGTTTTCTTAATATCATAGTTACCACCAGGACTCTGGCCATGGGGGTGAACCTGCCAGCTCATCTGGTGGTAATCAAATCTACCATGCAGTATGTGTCAGGCTCCTGTGAGGAGTACAGCGAGGCAGACTTGCTGCAGATGATAGGCCGAGCTGGGAGACCACAAGTAATTGCAGAATTGCAGTGAAACACTTTATGATTATTTTTCTTGCTGTACCTCTCTTGGTGCAACATCACAAAGGAAGGAACAGATTTATGCATGTTTTCGCTGGCACTGTATAACATTTCTCTACATTGATGTTTGAAAGTGTACCATTAACTTGGAAGCTGTTATAGCAAAAACATTTGTTTGAATACATGAAATGGAGTAAGAAAGATAGAAAGAGTTAGTTGTAGTATGATGCACAAATTAAATACCAACTTTTGTTTCTTCTTACTCTAGTTTGACACGTCAGCGACTGCAGTGATCATGACCAAGATCCAAACCAAAGACAAGTACATGACGCTCATGAATGGGGTGGAAATTATTGAAAGCAGGTATTACAGCTCGGTTACTGTCTCTCTGTTTTCCTCTGACTCTTGCTCTCTCACAGGAGAGACATTGTACAGTAGTACATAAGGTAACTGTATACTTCCCTTCTCCAGCTTACACAGTCACCTGATGGAGCACCTGAATGCTGAGATTGTTCTCCAAACCATCAGTGATGTCAACATGGCTCTGGACTGGATACGCTCCACCCTGCTCTACATCAGAGCCCTCAAGAACCCCACATACTACGGTTAGAGCTCAAAAACACAAACACACAGAGCATGATCTGTATCAGTGCTCAGACTCTTTGTCATGACTGTGTGTTAAATGACTCAGTGTAGTGTGCCTCAACTCCAATTTCAGGTTTCTCTGCTGACTTAGACAGATATGGAATTGAGGCAAAACTGCAAGGTGGGCCACAACTGTTTTTATACCTTTTGAAGTCACTAAATAAGTGTGTTGCAATTAGGGAAATACTCAATTAAGGGGAAGTGGGGCTGTATGAGGTATTTATCCATAGTCATTGATGTCAGTCCACAAGGGCTGGGGGAAATGGGGTGGAAATTATATTGCAATATTTTTAGTCTATATTTTGATGCGCAATATAAAGTATATCTCCTCAAAAGCATTTAATTAATGCCAGAGCTGGGAGACAGGATCGAACATTACTTTTACTTTTCTTAAAAACTTAAGTAGAACTGTCTGACAAGTTAGGGAAAGTATCTATTTTTTTGTAAAGCAACCTTTAAAATCAGGAAAAAAAATACCATTTATTCCACAATATAATATCTTTATATTACTGAGTCCTACACTCTGCATGCCCCCAGTTTTGAAAACAAGGCAGCAGTACAGACGCAGAAGCTGAGCATTGTACTGTGGACGGGGCAGCAACAAAATGTATTTTAGCCACATAAAAAAGCCCACCTAAAAATCGGCATCAGTTTATGTTGACACTATACTGAGAATATTTTCACCGCTTTTCACCCATTCTGATGGGGAACTGAAGCCTTTATATCCATCTGTGCACTTCTGAAATCTACCAGACATTGCAGAACACGGGAGCTGCTGGTCTACCTCTACCTTGACTGGATTGTTTGCTTGTGTTATTGTGTGACTTTTGTGAATCCAAACTAACTCTTTAAACCACCAAAGTCACACAACATCCTAAAGAAACTAACTGATCAAAGAAGCTGTAGACCAGCAGCTCCCATGTTGTGCAGGTAAAATGACTATTTTTGTCAAAGGAGTTTGACAGCGGTGAAGAGAGTCATGTAACAGCATCAGTTTCCTGCAAGAAAGGGCTGTCTGAGGGCAGACACTTAAACTGATATTGTTTCTTTTATGTGAGCTCTTTTTAAGGGGCTAAAATACATTTTGCTGCTGCACCCAACCATAAAGTATATTGCTTAGCTTCAGAGATGCTGACGACATCTACTGTAGGTAATACACTGACTATTGACAACCCCGCTTAATAAATCTGAACAAACCATCTAGTATATTAAAATAATTAACTGAAGCAATTTGAAATCTAAGCTATGCTGTTAGGTACCCTTTTGCACATTACTTACACTCTTGTAGTTCAAGGTGATTGCTGCTTCCTCTCTCACAGAACTGTGTCTGAAGAACCTCAACTCTCTGTCCTCCATTGGTCTGATCGACATGGATGAGGACATCAACATCAAACCAACAGGTAGAGAGGAAATTAATTTAAATGGCTAGCAAAATGTTCAGTGTGCTTGTTTGATGACATCTGCACCTTTATCCAAAAACTTCTTTTGTCACCTGAGCCTTAAAGTTTGTTTTTGTCACCCGCAGAGGGCGGCAGGTTGATGGCTAGGTACTGTGTTGCCTTTGACACCATGAAACAGTTCAGCAAAGTGGCTGGCACTGAGAACCTGTTTGACCTGGTAGGTTTCCTGATAAAACTGCATGACAAAGTATTTGATTGAAATGCAGATATGGTGACATAAAGGGACCTTTTGAAACAATCTACAGCACATGGTTTAAAGTTCATTATTCAAGTGCATTTAGAGCGTGTCTTTATAGCAACTCCAGTTTTACTAGTTAAATGGCGCATAATCTGGGGCCAAAGTAAGGTGGAAGGGACAAAGGAGTTATTTTAGTCAATGAAATAATAATAGGTGTGTTCTGGGTGTAACATAAACTCAAACAATCAGAGTGTCATCTGCCATTCTCTTTAAAATTACCTGGCATATTGCTAATTACATGGAAAATTCGCCTCATTGCAGAAGCGAGTGGTTGTCTGCTGGGAGTAATGCTGTAAAAGCAGAAATGTCACAGCAGCAAATATTGTGGGTCATTTAACAGCAAAACAAAAAAAATGTAGCTATAAATTTGACGGATGAGACAGAACTAAACTTTTGGCTTCTGAAATATCAGTGATGTTATGCTGCTCCTTGTGTGTAAATGTGCACAGCGTCTGTCATAGTGGAGAGTTGGACAGCAGCTCTGCAGCTCTGCCCTGCTCTGCTCTCTGCCATGTTTACATTTTAGAGAATGTGATTAATATTTTCTTCATTAATGATGTATTATTTCAGCCAACAGCAGCCCTTTCTGCCCACATCTGTGTGTATAAAAAACAACGTGCACACACTGTGAGCCCCTTTATGTAGGCGCATCCTACTATCTGAATAATGTGCTCTTTAAAAAGTAGGAAAATACTGCACCATTCTGACTCTATACCAGGTTTTTGTTGGTCAGCAGCATAATCGCTTCCTGCTGCCTCACAACAGCAATACAGCAACAAAGCTACTGAGGGCACAGATGGGATCAATTCCCTTAAGTACTTTCACAGCACTGGCCATGAAAATGACAGTTACATCAATCCGTAAGTCGTGATTTAAGCTGTATTGTTCGCCACTTTGTGTCAGGTGCAAGATAGGACACTTTGTGTTGTTAGGCTGTTTGCTGCAAAAGAAAGTGTTTTTAATTATCACAGTAAAAAAATATGTCTTCAACTTCAACTGAGATCAAAAGTGACTATATATGTACAGATTGAGTTGGTGTCGAAGAGCAAAGAGTTCAGTGACATTCAGTTGAGGATGAATGAGAAGAGACACCTGAACACCTTCAACAGGGACAAGAACAGGATCACCATCAGGTCAGACACATTTATAGGACTGACAATTGCATATACTGTATCATACTTCCTGCTTTCAAATGCATAATGGTGGATGTAGACACAATCCGATATAAATAAGATGTTTCTGTAATTTTTCCAGGTTTCCCATTGATGGAAAGATCAGAACCAGTGAGATGAAAGTAAACTGGTAGGTTTACTGTTTGTATTTTCTCTGTGGAAAAGCAGAATTGCAAAAAAAGGAACTGTGTATTATGAATTTTATCACAGAATGTGTGTTATGGATTTCTTATCAACTGTCCTCTAAAGAAATGTGTTTACTGTCAGTGGTGGAATATAAAGTATATTTACTCAAGTCCTATACTTAGGTACCAATTTGATTCACGTGTACTTTACTTGGGTCTGCTCTTTGCATGCCCCTTTATATATTTGCTCCAGTACATTACAGAGATTAACATTATACTTTTACTTTATTACATATCTCTAAAAGCTTTAGTTACTAGTTACTTGACTAATTGAGATTTTTGTATAAAAAAGCACACAAAAAGTTGATAGAATATGATGTTTGTTATAAATTCAACTATCTAACCAATAATACCAGTACGGCTAAGAAAAATTAGCTGATGAATCAATTAGATGATTAAAGAAAATTAGCTGCAATTATTTTTGATAAATATTTAAGTTGTTTTCCAATTTATTATTTAAATTTTTGAGTTTTTTTGAGTGTTTTTTTTAATTTTTACTTTTAATACATTTCCCTGGTTAAACTTACTTTTAGTTAAGTAATATTTTCAATGTAGGACTTCCATTTGTAGTGAGCGTAGAAGTGTAGAAGTATTTTTTACAGTGTTGTATAAGTACTTTTACTTGAGTAAACGATCTGAATACTTCTGTTTATTTCCTTGTCTGTAGCTTGATTCAGGCTTATTTGGGTTCCATCTCAATTCAAGACTTTGGACTGTCACAGGACACAGCAAAGATCTTCAGGATCGGGATACGTGTCAGCAAATGTATGTTGAGTAAATCAGGGATAAGAAATACACTAAGTGATCTCTGTTTAATGTATTTTGTAACTTTGATATTTTCCTCCTAATCAGGCCTTTCAGAGTTTCTGAGTCACCAATCCAAGATGGGTTTCTCTGCTCTGCTCAACTCTCTGATCCTGGCGAAGTGCTTCAGAGCCAAGCTTTGGGAAAACTCACCCTATGTTTCCAGACAGCTGGAGAAGATAGGTGTATACACAGAGCTTATTGTAGCATAAAAATGTAGCTCGGAAATTAGGAAAAATCTTAATGTTAGGTACCACATAATAATCAATAAAACAAACATCCTCTCTATGAGATGTACATGCAGTTTCAAACTAAATGTCAACATTTGTTAATAATGTGTGTGTGTTTGTGGGTGGGTGGGTGTGGGTTTCTTTTCAGGCCAGACCCTGTCTACTGCCATGGTGAATGCTGGACTCACCACGTTCAGCAAAATAGAGCAAACCCACGCCAGGGAGGTCGAGCTGGTCAGTCTTCATAATAAATAAAAGGGAAACACAGCATTCGATTTAACTGTGATCACCAAATGTCATTGCTTTTGTTAAAGGGACAGTTCACTCCAAACTCAAAAATTCATATTCTTCCTCTTAATTGTAGTGTTATTTATCAATCTAGTTTCGGTGTGAGTTGCTGAGTCATGGAGATGTTAGCCTTGTTTTGAGCAGTTTTGTGCAGTGTGCATCTACTGCTAGCTCATGTAGCACCATTGAACTAGCTCACATCACAGCTCAGCCCAGGAGGACAACATTGATGTTTACATCCCTTGCTGTCATGAACACTGGCTACTCAGCCATGAGTGGATGCATTCGTCCTTCTGTGCTGTTATACTGTTGGTGGGTGTAGTTAGGTAACAAGAAAAAAGTTCTTACATGAAACTGCTCACAACAAGGTCTGTGGATTATCTTAAGTCAATGTATATTTTGGCACTTGGAGCACCACAAGCCTAGTGCCATTGATCTCCATTATATTGGAGAGAAGGAAGACGTCTCTATGGCCGATATCTCCAACACTCTACAACTTACAGCAAAACAATTTAGATCGATAAACAGCACCACACGTAACAGGAAAATATGTACTTTTGATTTTTGGGTTATACTGACCTTTTTATCACTGTCAAAAAAATCAAGTTAACATCGTTCATTTTTGCAACAACAGAAATCATATTCAAATCATATTTCTAACTTTATTCTAACTTTTTTTCATTTTATTCAGATTCTTAACAGACATCCACCATTCGGAAACCAAATCAGAGAATCTGTCATACATCTTCCGAAGTATGAAGTTACTTTGGAGCAGGTAAAAGATTTTGCTGTTTTATCATCAAAAACACAAACGTGTTAATTTATGTCTTATAATAGAGTTTTCACTTTTTTTTAGAATTTGAAACTATCATTGTGGTTTCGTTTGACAGCTCTCTTACTCTGAGTGAAGTTGTATCTGAGTGAAGTTGTATCTGTATTTTGCAGCTTCCGAGGTATAGCTGCGCTACAGCGGAGATTGTGGTGAAGGTGAACCTTAAAAACCAAGCACAGCTGCTGTTCAGGAGAACAGCTCCGGACCACCACTATGTCTCTCTGATTATTGGGAACTCTGACAACACCGTGGTCTTCCTACAGAAACTGACGTGAGAAAAACCAGAAACAGTCGCCAGTCTCCCAACAATTTTCTGTTGTCTTCACTCTTCCACTTAATCTCCCTTCTTCTATAATTCTGTCACTCAATCTGAACACAGACCTTCACTGTTATATACAATAAGACAGAACCTAAATAATGTATAGTATATTGATTTCAGCAGGCATCCTCTTGTTTATGTTCCAGGGACTCGGTGCTGTTGAAGTGTGGTAGCTGGTCGAAGAAGATTGAAGTGGCAAAGGCCTCAAAAGGCGAGGAAATCGTTGTCAACCTCATCAGCTCACAATACGGTAAACCATGGATATACCTTTGCAGTTAGCACAGAAATATATCCACATCAGAGTTATTATAGTTTTTGTATTTTTCATTTGTTCATATTTTTATTTTTGTTTTTAATTTTGTTATGTTTAGGTTGGTTTCCAGAGTCTGTTTGCTTGTTTCAGATTGTTTTTATAATTTTAAAATGTTTGTATGTAACACCTATATTATACAAATGCACGTCCTAAATATTTAAAGGGATCAATGCAGCACTGTTGTTGAGCTAAGACATCTCTTAGCTCGCAGTTTAATTGTGTCAAGCTAATTGAGGCAATTATTCAATTTATATATATATATATATATATATATATATATATATATATATATATATATATATATATATATATATATATATATATATATATATAATAAAACTGAATATTGTAATAAATCTTACATTTTTTCTGTATGAAAAGCTAGTTCTGACCAAAATGTTTACACATTGGCCTTTTCCTCTCCTGTAGTGGGCCTGGACATCCAACAGAAATTCAGCGTCTACTACTCTGGAGCCAGGAGGTTTGGAACTGATATCCCATACAACATGCCATATGATCCTACTAGGCAGAGACCGCAGCAGTCTGCACTGAGCCCACAGTCTGCAGCTCAAGCTGCAACTCAGAGAGAAAATGTCACGACCACTACAGACCAAGGCACTACACTGTTGCTTTTTATTTTGTTTACAATGAAATATAAAATTGTATATATCGATATCATATTTTTTGAAAGGCAGGTTGATATTTGAAATGTTTTTTTAATCTATTCAAATGTTACAACTTCATAATCAGATTCAGGTAATAAAAGACAGTGCAACCACTTCTGTAAGAATAAGGATCTCTGTGGCCACGACTGCTGTGAGTACAATCACTACAGTACAATCATCTGTCTTTGAGAACCTGTGTATTATTGTGGCTCATAAGATTATCGAGGTCCTCTCTTTGCCCTCAAGGTAAAGTAGGTGTAACTGTGGCACGGAAGAGGTCAGCAAATCAAGAATCCAGTTTCTCTTCCTACTTGAAAGACCTGAGGAGCAGGTGTAACACACTCGCCGAGACTCCTGTCAAACGACTCAAGGTAAGGATGAAAATGCTGATTTTTTGAGTCTCTGCAAGCCTGCATGTATACTCTTAAAGAAATATTTCAGCCCCCACACGACACGTTTTACATTGAATTTGTGAAGAAACATTTATGCTCTCTTCAAAGCCAGATGCCTTTGACAAAAACCAACCACTTTAATTTGGAGGCATGCAAAAAAAGAGCTACTTTACGAATTTAACATAAATTGGATAGTATTTTTTATACTTATATTTTATGAGTGGATTAAAAGAGCATTTTTCTGTGTTACAGATCTTAATAAGTCTGTGTTTGTTGTTGTGCTTTATTTTCTCAGATGAAAATTATTGAGGAGTCTGCGTCTGTCAACATGCAGGAGTTTGCTTACAAAACCAAAGAGAGGCTACCTGCTGGTTCCTGGCATTCAAAGTTATACTGACATTTTACATTTACTTTGATTCATAAGTATAAATATAAAAATATGTTCCTAAACAACTGCTGCAAATGAGATCCTGCAAAAAGTGTGACAATAAAATGGAATTAGAGTCAATGTAAATTTGAAGGTCAATTGCTGAATTATATTCATGTCCTCATTTATTTGATGAAGGTATGGAGGAAGTCACTATGAAGCGTCAATTAGACCTCATGCAGAGACTGTGGATCTGACAGGAGAAGACTGTGTTCACCTGCCAGACATAGTTCATCTGGATGCCGACAATGGTAAACCAGTTAAAGACTCTCAGCTCAACACATTCCCCAACATTGCAGGTTTTAACAATTGCATGATCTGTGACTGTATTTTCTGTGTTGTACTCAGATTATGATGACTTTGTGGAGGACATGCACATGATGATGGAAGAGCCGGTCCAAACACCTGCTGCGTCTCATGCTCACCATCAAAGTATTGTTAAACACCTCAAACTCAGTATGAGACAGGCCATATTGGTGGTTCTGCATGTTTCAGCCCATAAATTACAAATTTAATACACTTTACAGACTGCCAGTTAGTTAGTTAGTTTGTAGGAAAAAAATCTGTAAAGGTATGAATACAGTGAATATATACACAATGAACAGTATTAACGGATTATGAATACTTTAGATATATACAGTACTAAAGTAACAGTGCAGATAAGTATAAGAAATAGTACAACAAGTGTAAGTGCAAATCATGCAATTAAACAACATTAAATAGAATAACAATAGGAGGCAACAATAATCAGGAATGTATAATATACACATTGGTTTATATAAATACTCTATAGGTCATTATGTACAGTGTGTGCAGTACAGATATTTGGGTTGGTTTTTCTCTGGCCACAGACTTTTAATTTGAGGAGCAGAGCATCCGTGAATTTACCAACAAAGAGAGAAACAATGTGATATTGACACAAAACAACAATCTGTGCCTGAAAGAAATACAAAAAACATCAATAATCTGAAGGAATATATCAAAAAAAAATATTCATTACTTAAAGTATCGAAAAAGTTGTAAAAGTATAACCCTGAAAAGGAGGAGTAATAATAATATGACTTCAATTTCATATACTAAATTTAATGGCAATTTGTTTGTAGACATAATTCAAGTTGAGGGACCGTGTGTGTGTGAGACATAAAATATGTCACTGCAGGGCATAAAGGAGGTGTGCTCACTGTATGCTCCACATAAATAGTTAATATCTTTTTTTCCTAATTAAGGCTATGTTTCCATTTACAATCTTGTTGATCAAAACATTGCCTAAATAAAAGAAGAAGAGTATATATATAAAAATATATATACTTCAAGTACACAAAACTTAATACACCCCACTGATTTGAGGGAGTAAGAATTGCAACTTTATATGTAGCAAAAGGCAGATAAAGCAAAATGAATTAAGCTTGTTTAAGAAAGTGAAAAAAAATCATTGAGATAGTTATTGATATTTCAATATTATTTGACCAAGAGTATTGTCCATGTGAGGCATGTTCCCGCTCACGTTTGTAGTTAAATGGATTAAAACATGCAAAGAAACCAGTTATAGTAGTTAAAAATTCTCATGGAGATACTTTTTTTTTGTCAGATTGAAAGCAACAACACCCACATTACATGTGATGGTGTATTCATCCTTTTTATTAAATTCATCTGTGTTTAGGTTCCTCGGTGTGGATTAACCGAGGAATGGGTGTTGCTGTGAGTCAGAACCATAAACCGTTTCTAAATCAGATCAATACAACCAACTCAGCTCAGTCAAAGACGTCTGCTGCGGTGTCAAACCAGGGCGCTTCATCCTCACACATACCAACCGTCAGCTTTGACCTTGGAAATGAATGGGACGACTTTGATGACGAGAACTTGGTGAATGCCAGCGAGACATCGGTGACCTCATGCTCAACTGATGTTAGACCTCAAGTTCAGCAGTCTGTTGACTGCAGCCTGCCAGGTGGAGAAAAGAGTGAGTTACATTAAATTTAGGAGATAAAGGAGGAAGATACTTTTTAATTTTGTCAGCTTTTCATACATCTTGTTAAGACGTCATTCTAAGACACATATGGTCATGCTTTTATCATTTTTGCACACCTCACATTGATACAATTTTATTTTTATTTTATTTATTATTTTTTAATGTTTTTTTTAACCTTATTGAGCAGAAGAACATTATACATACATTATATTTTGTGTCAATTTGAATTTCCATTTATATGAAAGAATAAAATTTAATTTATGCATATTTACAGATTTAAAACAAATTATATATATTTGAGCTTTATCAAAAATAAGCTAATCTAAAAGAAAAAAGAAAATAATGAAATCAAAGAAATTAAAAGAAAAATAAACAGAAAATGACAAAGATCAAATAAATGTTTATACAATAAATAAAAGAGACATACTGTAAATTTAATTATAAGAATAGCGTCATAACTCAGATCATGTTGTAATTTGGATTATGTAATGCTTTGTTTTTAGGCTTCACTGCTACATCTGCACCAATGTTAATCTGTCACTCACAAATCAAACCCTGTATCACCACGGCCAGAACACCACTCAGGTAGGCCAGATTATTATGCTCAAATTATCTCCTATTAAACTGTGATTGTTTGTGTTAAAATATTTAAAGTCTCCTCTCAGAAAATACAGTCTTTCACTGAGGTTTTAAAATGTACTTCACACAGTAAAAACATTTGTAAAATGTTTGTGTTTTAGGTCGATTTCACCAACTCTGAGTCCTGGAATCAGAGCAGCAGGACCGTCAGTGGTCGCAGTCAAACCACAGAACAGAATCACACTCGACTGGAATAAAAAGGTCTTACATGATGTGAGTCTGTATCGTTATATAGGCCTCCTTATTTTAAACTGTTTAAATAAAGTCATGGAAACGGGATAAAATATTATGGAGAGTTAGGAGAAATTTTAGAAATGTATTGGTAATAATATGTGGAAACCCTGGCTTTATTTGCTTCTAAAATGTAGAAAAGTACACGTATAATGTATCATAAAATGGAAATACTCACGTACAAATACCTCAAAATTCTACTCAAGTACTGTACCTGAGTAAATGCACTTAGTTCCTTTCCACCATTGCCATAAGTGTTGCTCTTTTGCTGATGGGATTTTCTTACTGTGGACTGGAATATTCTATTTATTAATACCAAAATGGTTACAGACTCTTGGGTTAACTTTAATCAAAGGTGCCTGTGAACATCTTATTCTGTCGAACATCTTGGTGGTGTATGGTCAGTGGCAGATGTAACACTTGCCTCCCTTCCTCCTGTTGCAGAAACAAAGCATATTCAGAGAGGAGATCGCAGTCAGAACTCCAGAAAATCTCCCAAAGCAGACTGAGACCCATGTGGCCCCTCTTACCAGACGGTTTGATTTCTTCTCATCAATGAGCGTCCCATCCAACATCAGCTCATCTTTCAACAGAAGGTACCGGAAAATACAACTCAATACGATCGGCTTTCCTCAGTACATAATGAAAACAGTCTTATATTAAATGAACTTTGAGAAAGTATACTTTCTTCATGATTCCCCTCTTTTATTATATTTATATTTTCTTTATATTTAGCACCAACTGCAAAGAAGAGGAAGCTTTCCTTGGGATATTTGATGGTATATTTTAGAAATAGTCTATCAATGACATAAATATGTTAATTTCTCAAAGTGTCTTCTTTATGTTTATGTTAATATTTTGTTAACTGGTGAGCTTTACATGCATAGTTGTTGACTGTTTTAAAGTCATGGTGTTACATTTTCATGTTGTAAATGAAACAAATTGATGCTAATGTTACAATTGTTACTAATCTAATTTATTTATCTATTTAATAAAGTATGTGTTTACTGGATGATGCAGTGCAGTCTTTGGGGAGTAAATCAGCTTGTAGTTTAATTAGAGGCTTTGTGATGGTTGTCAGATATGTTAGCGGTGTAAATTAGGGCAATTTAATTAGTAATTAAATTAACTAATTTTTAAAAAAATTTTTTTATTGATGAATCTGCCCATTGTGTTCTCAATTAACTTTTACTAACGTTTTGTTGATAAAATGACAGAAAGTAGTGTAACATCTCTGTAATTTCCCAGAGCCCAAAATTAGATCTTCAGATGATGTTTTATCAGACCAGCAGTCTAAAAACCAAATCTTTTCAGGTTATTGTAAACTTAAACAAATATTCAAATTTCAAAATAGTTGCCAATTGATTTTCTGTTGGTCTACTGATTGATAGATGACTGGTCTTTAAAGCTATAGTGTAAATAGATAAGAGGTGTACCCTTTGTTTGACTGAAAAATCTTCATCCTTTGATGGGGCACTTTAAGATATTTCAGGTAAATCATTGGAGGCCATGCAATCAGCTTTATATATTTAATCTGGTGACTATTTTATTTACATTCTGTCAAACAAATGAGGATCTAAGGAGCACATTTTTATAAAAGTTTGGGTCCACACTGCAGTGTGTGTGTGTGTGAACCACTGAAATCAGTCCTGGCTTTTGTTTCATCTACAGCCGCCTCTTCTATCGCGTGGTTTGCGCTGACGTACCGCGAGATGTCAGTGACGTCACTTTTAGCGCGGAGTTTGTTGTTGGCGGAAAAGCTTCAAAGTCTGAACAGCAAACTCTTTTAATCCGCCGCAGACTGAGTGATATTTATTTATATACGCGTTCACCGATGGTGTGTTAGCTCATTTATTTATGGTATTTTCATGAAATGTACATTTGAAGAACTACTGCACTTAACGACCAACTAAAGCGGTGAGTTTCGTTTTGTTTTACTCAACAAGCTGCGGTTAGCTAGCTTGACAGACTGTAGCTAACAGTAGTATGCTAGTTTTGTTGTAATGAGACAGACAAACAGCGTTTAGACTAAACTCAAATGTACACATTTCCTGCTCCTCTGCCAATAATCTGTCCCTTGTCACGTGAGTACAGCTCACAATTAACTGTCAAACTAATCATTACTTTCCTCTGTTAATATGACAGTGACTAACGATTTGGTAACGTGTAAGGATATAATGAAAATGCTGGAGTTACAGCGTCTGAAGTTAATTTCTGTCTCTGTCCCAGATGGAGGTGTCTGCTGTCTGCACTGAAGGCATCAGCACAGATGGATGTAACGATATAATGAAGTCTGACAGAGGTCACAGGAGAGGCAAAGTCTCAAGTAAGTTGGACACTTTGACTTAACAACAACACAACCGAGTACAGAAGCACCTTCATATTGGGCAAGTTTATTTACATAGCATCATTCAGACACAAAGGGATTCAAAGTGCTTTACAGTGGCATAGAAATACATTAAACACCATATATCAAGAAAACATTACAACTGCATTCAAAATACATTGACGAGATAAAGTTGTTACTGGAAAGCCACAGTGAATAAACGTGTTTTAATTCCTGGTTTAAAGGAGTTAACAGCTTTAGCAGACCTCAGGTAAGAGGTGCGGAGCACAGCAAATGAAAGCTGCCTCACCTTGTTTGGTGTTGATCCTGGGAATGCTGAGTTAACCGGTCTTGATGCTTCATATCATACAATTATATCAGAAACATATGTCGGCCTGGGACAATTTAGTGATTTATAGACAAGTAAAATGATTTTAAATTGTAAGCTTTTAACACAGAGGAGGCTAGAGAAGTGAAGTGATGTGCTCCACTTTCTTGGTGTTAGGAACGACTCTGGCAGCAGCATTGTGGATAAACTGCAGCTGTGTGATTGATTTTTTTAATCAAAGCTGTGAGGACACTGTTGCAATAGTCTAATTTGCTGAAAACAAACACATGAACAAGTTTTTCTGTTTCTTGTTTAGATAGAAATCCTGTCATTTTGGCTATAAGCATGTTGTCAAGGGGTGATGTTAGGTTGAAGAAGCAATTTTTGCAGGTCCCTGGTGTTATACTCACTGTCACAATTTGATTTTGCTTTTTTGATTTAGGTGTATGTTACATTGGGAATATAACAAAATAGACGGTCTAAAATGAAAGCTTGCATGCCTGTACATTTGTCACTCTTGAGCCTTTCATTGCACAACAACCTGTGGTACATATTTCCTGAGTTATGAGAAAGTATGGTATATGATTCAAAAAGCGTGTTGTGCATCTGACAGCCTTTTTTTTCTGTTTTCTTTCAGGGGATGTGGAAATAGACATCGAAATCCTTTACAAAGCTGTCCCTCAGCTGGCCAAGGTTTTCCGCATCATAGACAAAATTGGAGAAGGTACATACTCCACCTTCAGAGTTTACAACAATACACTATTCCCTTAAAAGAAACTCTAGTTCAAAATAAATACAGTGGGCTCTTTGACCTCATTGGATTTATTGGAGCAGAAGAGGTGATGTGTTCATGAAGTGTGTTTTTGTGTGTGTGTGTGTGTGTGTGTGTGTGTGTGTGTGTGTGTGTGTGTGTGTGTGTGTGCACCAGGTACGTTCAGCTCGGTGTATCTGGGCGAGGCTCAGATGCGGGATGGGAGGAGAGAGATGTTTGCCCTGAAGCACCTCATCCCAACCAGCCATCCTACACGCATCGCTGCTGAGCTTCAGTGTCTCACTGTGGCTGGGTGAGTCTAACACTGCTGTGTGTTCATAAAGGGATGATATATATCAGATAATGACATTCAGGTCATTTATGTAGGATATGTGCTGCTTTACATAATTAATGTACTTTAAATTGTTGTCTATCCACATCTCTATAATCTAATTAAGATAAAGTTTTCAGTCCGTTTATCTTACTTCAGTCATTGTTATCGCAGTAAAATGAATCTAGTGGACTGAAAAGGCTATTGATTTTATTCTTAGGCTGTCAAATGTTTAATTTGTACTTTGTACTAAAAAAAAAGGTACATGGGGTCCTTGTATCGACACAGTATTATACCACGCAAAACTATCTTGATATTATGCTTTATCAGTTTCTCCAACACCCCTACGGGGAGGTGCAGTCATTTCAGTGTTTGCCCTACGCAACATTAATAATTACAGCCCTAACTACCTGTGGTTTTACAGAGACACTTGCCTGTTGAAACATTTTTTTAAGTTCCCATATTATGGTCATTTTAAGGTTCATACTTGTATTTTGTGTTTTTACTTGCATGCTTCAATGTTCAAGAAACACTTTATTTTTTCTAATACTGTCTAAATATACCTCACAATAGACAGTTCCCTTTCATTCTCAGTGCATAGCTGCATCCCTAATGTCCATGTATTTAATTTCAATATCAGCCGCGACAACAACATGACGCAAATAATTTGCATCAATGATTTTCAATAATCAAGTTATTCGAGGAGTCGACAGTCATGCAACAAATTGAAACGAGGTCTGTCGTTTCACTGCGCCATTTTTAAAATTTTACTCTTTTTTTTGCAGAGGCAGTGAGAATGTGATGGGGGTGACGTATTGTTTCAGGAAGGAGGACCACGTGGTGATAGTCATGCCCTATAAGGAGCATCAAGCTATTGTGGTATGTGTATTGTCACATAGTTAGTTACTGTTAAGTATGTGGCTACAGCTTGTCAGTGACGTACTGATTTTTGCCGTTTGTAATGTGATAAACATAAATCATTTAGTAGGTTTCTTGGTGGAGCTCTTGTTTTTGCTGTAATGTCGTTTAAAACTTCTAATCCAACCAAAATGTGTTCATCAGGACATTATTGGCTCACTTAGCTTCGAAGAGGTCCGTCTGTACATCTATCACCTGCTGAAGGCCCTGAGACACATCCACCAGTTTGGTATCATTCACAGAGACATCAAACCAAACAATTTCCTCTACAACAGAAACAACAAAACGTGAGTCATCACATTTCTCTGTAATAAGCGCAGCCTCTCAGTTGGCATTTTATGAGTTAACACTTCACTGTGTTATTTGGCTGCAGATGGAGTTTCTGGGATCAGTTTTTCTTTTCAGCGTCAGCGGGAAAAGAAAGTATTGATTAATTTCAGTTGTTTAAAATGTGTGTGTAGGTATGCGCTGGTGGACTTTGGCCTGGCTCAGGGGACAGCGGACACCCAGATTGAGCTGCTGAAGGTGGTGAGGCAGAGGACATCACAAAAAGGTGGTGGGTCCACAGGGAAACAAGACACCACACAGCGGAACAAAGCACCACCTAGACTCCCTTCCAAAACCACCACAGCGTCAACCTCGCTGCCTCCACCTCCGCTGCAGCCCACAACCATGCCACCTTCCTCCTCCTCTTCCTCCACCACCACATCCTCCTCAGCCTCTCGGAAAGCCTTGGTTAAAAAATCACGTTCTGTCACAACCACCGTCACAACCGCCACCTCTCGCACAAAGCACACAAAGGTGTCTGCACTCTTACCTTTACTGGTGTGGTACTGGTGTCTTTTCTTTATCCAGTGAGAGCAGAATTGTAGCCAAGTGTAAAATGGTTTATTTGGGTGTCAGTCACCTTAATTCGGGTTAAGAATGTCCTCTATGGATGTGTTAAAGTGTCTGTGTTTATCTGTGCATCTGTTTGCCATCCTCTCTTTGCCCTCATGTGCTGGTTTTAGCTTAATTGCATTTTTGTTTTCTCTAGGATTTAACAGGACAACGCAAAGTGCCACGGCCGGTGTTTGGAGAGAGAAGCCTGAACAGCTGCACAGCTGCTCCATCCACCACAAAACAAGCTGCCTTCAAGACCGAGGTAAGAAAGGTGGAAGGTAAAGTTTTTAAAGAATAAAAGGCTTCTCGTTTTACTTGAAACCACTGAAAGGACAACAGGGTTCCTACAGATCCTAAAAAGTCATAAAGGGCATTAAATTTATTAATCTAAAAAAAACTTAATTGGTGTTAAAATGTTTTAAATCAATATTTTGAAAATCTTAAAAATGCTAAGATGTGAAATAGGATTTTAACAGATTAAGGCTATCCATAAAAGGCTCGGTGTCAAATTCAGTGTGATTGGCATCAAAGCAGTGAAATTCCACACGAGTGAGAAACAAAAAAAATGGTAAGAAAATTTGCTAACAAACAGCAGATATGTCTGCTAGGGGACAAAAAAGTAATGTTTTTTGTCACAATAAATGTAATGGATGTCAATTCATGTTCTTCTTTCTTTCTTTCTTTCTTTCTTTCTTTCTTTCTTGTCTTCATTTTTGGTTATTGTAAAACTGGTTTTAAATTCCACTCTAGATGGCATTTAAAAAGTCTTAAATCCAGTTTGCCTTAAGCTGTAGGAGTCCACCACAAAGGTTTTTATACCTGTTGGCAAAGTACTTTTTCATTTGCTTTTTGGAATCATTGTATTTTTTCTTCATAAAAAATCTTTTTTCTTTTTTTTTCCAGCTGGTAAAGCCCAGCAAAACAGAGGACCCAGCCAGCCGAAGGTACTCAGCAGCCAGCCAGGGCCCGCTGCCTGTCAGGACCCAGAACAGCAGCCAGAAACCTCAGAGGACTGTACAGCAGGGCCTCACCTGTAACTGCTACATGACTGACCGGGTCTGCAACATCTGCATGTCCAGGTAACTGAAGAGAGAGAAAAAACAGTCATGAAAAGCCAATTTTACACACAATATGTAAAATAACAATTCCTCATCATAAATGTGAACCTAAAGAGATTTGAAAACAACCCATCCATTTAATTTCATTTTTAAAATTCTCTTTTATTCTCACTGATTTGTGTGTTGCTTTTTTTTTTGTCAATAAAGGAAGCAGCAGGTGGCTCCCAGGGCAGGAACCCCGGGTTTCAGAGCACCAGAAGTCCTCACAAAGTGTCCCAACCAAGGAACAGGTTGGTATCTCAAACCATGAATACTGTAAATCGTTAACAGCCACAGTAATATAAGGACAGCTGTGCAGAAGCTTACCAAACCTGAACGCTTGTTACCCGCTCTAATTCTTGCTAATGTCACACCCTGGCGTGTTACTCTCCTGTACCGCAGCCATAGACGTGTGGTCAGCTGGTGTGATCCTGCTCTCACTGCTCAGTGGTCGTTACCCGTTCTTCAAAGCCAGCGATGACCTGATCGCCCTCACTCAGATCATGACCATACGAGGCTCCAGAGAGACCATCCAGGCTGCCAAAGCATTTGGTGCGTACTGATATTTAAAACTGATTTCTCTGGTTTTGTTTAGATACATTTGATGTCTAGTTGTAGTTAGGGAGCGTGCTGAGGGCGGAGTCAGCAAAAGGGAAAACAGCCTGTAAAAGCTGAGAAAGCAGCTTTTAAACTTGCATAAGAGACTATTAAATTTAACAAAAACATGATTGATTAAACTTCCGTAAAATCAATACCCTGCAACTGACAACGCTATGATGTAAAAGACCAGCATGTTTGATTGAATTCCATGCATGTTTTCGAGAGTACAGCAGTTATTACATTATCACGCATGGATTTGCAGTCTCAATAATTACAGGTCTTTGAAGGCTCACGACTTTTAACCAGTGCCTCAACAATCTAACACTGTGTGGATAAAGAGCAAGATCCTTTTTGTTTGACCAGAAACAAACTCGAATTCACCATCGCGAAAACTCACCAGACTCTATTTAAATAAACAGTAATCTTAGGATGGATGAAGTCAGCATATTTTCACATCTAACTGGGTGAACTGAAGACTGATTTGAACCCAACCAGAGTTGGGGATTGTTGGAGCAGTATAGAGACAAATCAAGACAGTTTCTGTGAATTTTTTTGAAGTGTTAAGTGTGTTTCACGATAATAAATTACTTTTTATTTAAATGGATCTTACTCTTTGACAAAAAGTTTTATCTCTGTAGGATCCTTTCCATAATGTCAGACACTTAAAATAACAATTTGAGTCTGTCAGTGGCAAAAATGAGCACTTTCCGTGGACGTAAAATGATGGTGTGAACATTCGCTAAGTCTTGACATTGCAGCCTGTTTCACCGCTGCTCTCGCTCAATACAGGACAAATTTAAAAAAAATGTTTTTCCCATTAGTCATTTAGACCCAAACACTTTGTAACTCTGGATTTTATTTATTTTTATTTGACTTGCAGAAATGCTCATAGCAACTCTTCAGCATTGTAGCCAATGCTTTGTTTTTCCGCTTTGAGTACAAAGATGTGACGTTTTGTGGGCATTCCCATAAATACCGACGGTATCTATTGGTATCAATTCAGCAGCACCACGTACAGATAATGAGCCTGTTTTCGGGTTGAACTTGCTTCAGGTAAGGCAGTGGTGTGCAGCCGGGAGCTGCCTCGGCAGGACCTCAGGACGCTATGTGAGACTCTGAGAGGACGGAGACCACCACCAGACGATGAAGTCACACCGCTTCCCGAAGCTAACAAAGACTCCACCGCCACCAATCATCACAAGATCCAAGATGACACGCCCACACATCGTCCCACTGAAGGATCATTCGAGCAACACAAACATGAAGCAGGTGAAACTCCTTCATCTACTTTCCCAAACCACCAGGAACATTCAGGGAACGCAGGAACCGCTCGCCTCGCCAAACAGAGCTCAGACACAGACTGCAAGGTGGAGGAAGACAAGCGGGGCTGGGACAGAGTTCCCGATGAGGCCTACAAGCTGCTGGACCGCCTGCTGGATCTGAACCCTGCCACCAGGATCACAGCTGCTCAGGCCCTGCAGCACCCGCTGTTCAAAGACCTGTGAAACTGCACAGACAGTGGACCAGCAGTCTCTCAACACACACAATTTCAGCATGATACAGAGTCTAACAGGTGTTATCATTAAAGGTATACTACGCAGAAACTGTTAGTTGCTGTTTGTAAACAGTATTGCCAGTGAAAGTGAAAGACAATGCCAGATTTGCTCTTTCTGGAATGAGTTTTGTCCACTTGGCGTTAATGCTGCATACCATTTACGTCTGAAGTCGGAGCTGGGAGTGACGTCATACCCGAGCTGATCGCAGTCCAACACAACAAGTTGGAAAACCCAGATCTTGTTAGCAATATCAGTTTATAACAGCGCATAAGGTGGTATTTCATGCACACAAACACCACAGCATGTCCACAGATAGGAGTTGGACAGCACTGTGTGTGCGACTGTTTCAGTGAGACACAAATAAGACAGAAGTGCTCATAAACGGTGTATCAATACAACTTTTACTGCTGTTGATGTGCAGTAGCCATGTTGGATTATTAGGTTGAGGTTCCTCAAACTGTCAGTTTTGGAGATCTGCCTTTCCAGTTGAAATTTCTAACTTGGAAACTTGGAAAATTCAAACGTCACAGTAAAAAATGGAAAGCACCACGAGCCACACCATATCAGCGTTTTTTTCGGTGGTGTTTCACTGATTTTTTTTGTGGCTTTCTCTCAGATGCCTGCTGTTTATTGTCTGGCATGAGGTCGCTACCTTTTTAATAAAGTCCTGACCTCACCTGCACACTGTGCCAAGGAACGTCTTGAACATACTAACATAATAAAAGAATAAGAAAATAAAGGAAGAGCGAAGAGTCTTTGCAGATAAACATACTGTAACACACTTACACACACTTGTAGTGTTAGTTTTTTGGTTGTTCTTAGGAAAATCCTGCATAGTATACCTTTGATATTTATCTTACAAATTGTACCCAGCAGCATATTGAGTGTTACCTTATGACAAATAATTGCTGATCTTTAATGCAGAATGGAGAGAATTTTACATCCCTGTGTGGAAAGCAACTATTCTCTCTCAGCTTTCTCTCCCATCGACACCTGCTAAATACTACATAGATCTTAAAATTAGTATCCATTCATGACAGGCTTGACTTGCTGGTTCACAGGTCGTCAGTTAATGGCAGCTATGACTAAGACGCTTTGAGAAGAAGTGTTTTAAAGGGCTCTAGATGTGCACTGTTAGCTATAACCAAGACGGGGTGAGTGTTGACTTGAGGCCGACTGTCGGCTTTTGTGTCAATGTTGGACAGTTTTACAGTTGAAGGTACCTGACCTCCTGTCTGTGAAGACATGGAATCAGCTACATACTGTCAGATTATATTGGTTGACGCTCAGTACTTTTTACTTCAGAGTCCAAAAGAGAAAAATACAAAACGTAAGGAGTCTTACTTTAGGCTTGAGTGGTGCCCTGGGTCAGTTCTTTAAGAAGGGAAAAAGTCAGTCTTCTCAGGAGGGAATGGTCTGTATGATGTTTGCTGTTGTCACCGCTGCCATAAAAGCATATTAGAGCTGTACGAAGGGACTATTTCTAAAGTATAGAAGAGCTCTTAATATTAAGCTGCATATGAATTTGATCTGTATTTTATGAATTTGAGTGCTGTGTGAGAATGTTTCAGTTTCAGTTGTGTTTATTTATAACACTGAAAAATGTCAACTCTGCCTCAGTATTATTTGTATTTTCTAATAAAAGGGGAGAAATAAAGCAAGTGGCTGTCTAACGTCTTGCATATATGGAGCACATAGAGCAGTGATACTCAGCTTACGGCATTAAGTATAAATAAGGTGCCAGAGTGCATAAAACTGCATCAAAATAGAGCTTCTTTATCATTAAAAGTGCCAGTGGAAGAACCCTGCACACCTTAACAGAGGTCCTAACAAAGCCCCTAATGCCCTTTAATCCTGAAAACGTCCTAAATTCCGTAAATCTTATGACTGCCTAAAAATTCTAGAAAACTAAAGTCCCCTAAACTAAAATCCGAAAAATGTGCCAAAGTCTTATAAATGCCCTAAAATCCTAGAAACGTCCAAAAATAGGGATGTTCTTAGGTCATAGGAATGTCCTAAAATCCAAGAAATGTCCATTACTCCTAGAAAAAAAACTAGAAATGTCCTAAAATTCCAAAATGTTCTCAAATTCTATAAATGTCCTGAAATACTAGAAATGTCCCAATGTCATAGAAATGTCCCAATGTCATAGAAATGTCCTAAAATCCTGAATATATCCTAAAATCCAAGAAATTTCCTTAACTCCAAGAAATGTCCTTAAGTTATTTAAATATCCTAAAATCCCCAAAATGTTGCCAAGTCCTATGAATGTCCTAAAATACTTGAAATGTCCTACAAACCCAGAAATGTCCTTAAATCCTAGCAGCCATGTATGGGGCTGCTGGCCTCCTGTTATTCTGCAAAAGTGGCCACCAGACAAAGCAAGTTTAATGTCCCTGTTATCGTGTACTGAGAGTAAAAATAACCGTATTATACATCATTATCATAACCTGGGTGTGAATTTCATACATTTTTTAATAATGCAGTTCAGTTTCCAGCTCTGCCAGTTAAACAGCACAGCAGTAAAATGCATTTGGTCTTAAACATTTTCCAGGCATTTAATGTCATATTTCTGCATTTTGAGCAATGATTTGCAATTTACTTTAGCTTTCAGCATTCACACACATTTTCTGCAGGAAGTATGTTTTGTGGTTAGTTTTAGCATTCTAAGTGTTCACTTCTCTGGAGGCACATTTCAGATGGCGTATATATAATTTACCAAATTACAACTTTATTGTTTAAAATGTCAGACTTTATGTAACAAACAGTACAGCACTTAAACTAGTGCAAGAGTTTGAACTCTTATTCTCTTATGAACATTTATTACAGAAGTGATACAAACTTTCCAGCCATTATTTGGATGTTTTATAATTACTGTATGCAACATTTTGAAGTACCCAGCAGACCTGCTGTAAACAACCTGAAGTAAAAAAAACAAACAAAAAACACAAGTTGTGCATGATTTGTTAAATGTATGAAATAATGTATCCACAACTGATGCTGCTTTCTTTCTTTAACAAACAGTTGAAGGTTTTTTTTGATGACGAGGACCTCTGGTGGTAAAACTCGTTGGCTAACATTTCTCCTTCGCCTCGGTGAGTTCCTCTATTCGCACCAACACACTCTCGATCATGTCAAACGTGTGCAGGGCGGAGTGCAGAGCCTGAGAGGACACATTAAATTCGGTCAGATCATCACCGCTCTTTGTTGACGCTGTGTCAAAATTGCCATATGACCATAAAAGTAACTGACCTGAATCTGTGACTCTGGTGTCATGTTCGGCAGCTTCTCGCTGCCAACGGACACAGAAAGCAAAGACTCCTCTGTGGAAAACACACATTCATGGATTGTTTTATTCTTTTATGGACGTTTCACAGGCTTCTGTAGGAACGCTTTTATTCCGAGAACGTTTTCTATATTTGCAAAAATGTTTGTGAGTAATTTGAGAAAGTTGGAACTGAGATAGACATGCGTGTGTGGGACTGACCTTTGGCTCTGCCCCTCTTGGTCTCCATGGTGTCGTGGAGCTCCCTCTCGTAGTGCGCTCTTGACATGTTCACTCCAACACGTAGCGGCTTCAGGAACGAATCTTCTATTTTGTACAGCTCTGTCCAGATCCCTGTCTGCAACATCAAACAAAAACATGACGGGTGTAAGTGCTGTTCTTTCACCTGAGCTCGTGGCAGGATTCCCTGGTATTGATCAGCACTCACCTGGTTCTCTGTCACTTTGTCTCTGATGACGAGGTAACGCAGCAGGTTGAGAGACTCCATAATTCTGTTAAAAAACACACACAAAAGAGCTTGGAAACAGTACTTCAACAAAACAATCTAGACTCAAGGTTCACTAAATTACTTTTTCTGAATCAGATCATGGAAAACACTAAAAAAGCTAGTAAGTGGACCTTGAGTTAGGATAATTTATTAAAAGACAGAAAAAAGGAATTTATAATCCTTCATGTGATTAACTACTTTTAATACTTTTTTTCAATTATTGTTATACAACAGCATATTAGGGCCATTGTAGGTTAAAACAACAACAAACAAAAGAAAAAAGCTGGGGTAAGGAAATATTTTCAAAAATCCTCAGAATTTTCAAATTAAACTCCTTACGTTTTCAAAAAAAAAAAAAAAAAGTATTTTGTCTGATATAAAGTCATACAATTGCAAGAAAAAGCTCAATGTTTTGCCGGGATTCCCTGTTTACTGGTGGCATCTGTGGTGTGAAAAGGTTGATCCAACCTTGCAGAGTGAAGTGATGTGGTTCCTTTCCAAAAACAAAAAACACAGCTATCAGAATTTACTGTATTTGACTCGTAAATTTGTGACTTTGAACTGAAACAATTTCAGGGTTTTTTATATGCAAATTTGTGAGCTTTTTCTAGTAAATTTACCACTTTAATCTCAGAGAAAATCCTATTTCTTTATAACATTTTTACTTCTTTTGGTTTTGTGACAAATTATTAGCATCCTCCCTTGCTGCTTCTTACCCTAATGCATGCTGGGATTGCTTCCAGACCCCTTAGCTTGATAAGGAGCGTAGTAAATAGATGGATGGGGTGTTATATGTGTGTGTGTATGTGCGTACTGACCTGTCCAGGTACTGCAGGAGGTCGGTCTCTGGGCCGTCTGGCAGACTGAGAACTTTACGCAGTAAAGGCAGCAGGTGAGTTCCCTCAAACCAGGTGTTGCTGTTACCTGGCTATAAACCAACAGACAGACTTTTACTGTATCAGAGATTTGTAATTACAATCTGCGCGATGCACATACACTAAATTATCTCGTAAGTCACAGCAACAAAACTTGTGAAAACTGAAACAGAGCAAACATCCACTAAGATATTTAAGATGCCGTCTCACCCGCAGGGCAACGTCTATCTGATTCTTGATATTTTTGATGATGTAGCCTTCGACTCCTGAGTGATTACTGGTTTTCAGCATGTACCTGAAACAAGACGAGCAGTAAAAGTCAATACGTTGCATTTTGGAGCAGAAAGATATTTTCTGAGGAAAGGTGGAACTTACTGGAAAAAATTGTATTTGGCTTCAGTGTCAAATTTGTCGATACTCAGCTGCAACACTTTCAGCCCTCTGGTTCTCTATAGACAACAAGGCAAATACAGATAATATCTAGTTTTAAAAGCTTTTATCTGGAGAATAACAGATGCAAATGAAATGTAAAGTAATTTCGAAGCTGCAAAAAATGCAAATGTCGAAAAAAAAATTATTCTTTTTCTATGGCATTATAATTACACCTAGATAAATGCACATGTTCAACTTAAAATAAACTTATGAAATAATTATGTTTTTCTATTTATTATTTTTTGTTATATTTGAATAATGCTACTGTGTATTTAATTTGCTCAATTTGCAATCTGTACATTAATTTTGTATGTGTTGCATCCTGTGACTTAAATCTGTAATCTCTCTGGACGTGATAAATAACTTTGAAATAATGAAAAAATGATCTCCTTATGTGAAGACCTACCAGATCATGCCTTGAACATATCGTCATGACTTTCACCAAGTTCTGAAAACAAACGGTAGAATCGATGACTCAGCAGCGTCAGTGAAGCTTCACACTGTGAGAATCACAGCAGAGTAAAAGCTGCCGTTTGTATAAATAACTGTGCTGACCTGAGGGACGGTGAGGAAGGTTCTGATCTCCAGCAGATCTGCAGGCAGACTGCCCTCCTCCAGCCGCACCAGACTCTTCTCATACAACTCCTGTGTGACAGCAAACACAGTAGATTTACAAAAGCTCTAAAATTCACATGTTTATTTTATTAGACAACTGAAAGTCTTGTACTGTAGGTCACAATGAATCTTTATTTGTCTTTTTTCCCTTTGTGAGCACAATATAAAACTCCAGGATGTTGGAAAAAAAACCTTATATCTTTAATTCAGTACTTCAGTTTGACTCACCAGTCCTTTCTGAATCCTGGCCTCCTCGGTTCTGTCAATCAAATATAATTTAAAGGTTAAATTCTGTGTTTTTAACCCTGGACCGTGTCTTCCTATGTTTTCATGTCTAAGTGACAAACTGAAATAACAATTTTGGAAGTTGGTCCAGTATTGAGTGAGAGCAGCGGTGAAACAGGCTCCAATATAAACACTTAGGGAATGTTCACAAAACGTAAATTACATTTGTCATGAATTAAGAATAAATAATTTGTCTGTCATTGATTTTATGTATATTTATCAATTACACAATGTGGTTTCGTGGGCCAATATGCCATGTTAAATGTATCTAAGTAAAATGCTCTTGCTTACTTTTTTTATATCTAAAAGTTTGAATTTTAATAATTTCAACCAAAATCAATGGCATATACTAGATATTTTTAAGTATCAGCGGCTCTATTTGAATGATAAACTACCAAACAAACGCAGTGTTAAACTGCGCCATTATACGTGTTGTTTCTTTATGTTGTTTAATGAAATCCAACTGATGTCAACACTGTCAACAATACGACAGAGAAGATAAAATCGCTTAACGTATTCACCTGGACAGGAGAAGGGAAATGTGCTCCATATTACAGCGAAGACAGAACACAGGACTGTAAACAGAGAGAGAGAGACGGGAGGATTAACATTTAAATTATCATTATTATTTTAATACGTGTCAAAACAGTATAAATCATCCAGCGCTAATATCTAGCCACGTTTAAAGGAACTCACACAATATCTCAGTGTCCCAGAGCCTTTATGACAGTAGACATTTAACTATCTTACCTGAAAACACTGGGGAAAGTACCAGCGGCCAGGTGATGGACGAACACCAGGTGAGCCAGGCTGGCCAAAGACTCTTTAGGATAACGCACCTCCTCCTCCAGAAAGCCTGGGACCTGTTTTTTCTTCAACAGAGGCTGGTGCACCAGACTGGGGATGGACTCTCTGATAGCACAGAGGGTGTTCTGTACAAAACACAGAAACACACTCACCATCAGCAGAATATCCGACCAAATGTGAGTCCAGCCTCTGCTGATGTTCAGTGAAAAACTGAGTTTCACTTATAAATTCCTGTAGAGAGAGTCCAATCTGCAGGACTAATCACAACACAGAAAGACCCACACCTTTCTGTATTCCCCCATGGTGCCATGTTATGGAAGTAATATGTACAGTAGGTGAGTTTTTTTTTGTTTTCTGAGGACGACAAATGCATCACTTCCCAAACATTCATATATTTGTGGCAGCCTGCAACAATCTGCTGCCATATATTGATTTTATATTTCTGGAGCTGAACCATTGGAATGTGTATATAAATATATATATTTGGTTGCACAACACTCCGGAGGTACAGAGCGTACTCTGGGCACAGACGGAGCAGCAGAACACCAGATGCACTGAGAGTGAAACTTAGCCAACATCGCGCTGGGTCTTAAAGTCTACAGCAGCTGCTCCTCTAATCCACCAATCTAATAAAAAAAAAAAAAACAGCATGTGACTTGCACAATTATCTTTTTAATTGACAAACGCGTGTCATTAGTGGCTCTATTCAAACAGGATCAAAAAATGATTTGTCTCTCGCCATAAACTATTGTACAAATCTGTTAAAAAATAAGGAGCCATGGAAGTCCACTGAAAGGGCAGGAATTTTTCTTCACTATTTACACTAAAAGTTACAGAATATTTGATGAATAATTTGAGGTACCAAAATCTCTGTGGCAAAGTTCCTGAGGGGAGACACAGGTAGAGTGTCTGGGTCTTTGAGTTGTAGCTCCAGTAGAGGGTGACTCAGAGTCTTCATACAGCTGCAGAACAGAAAAACACAAAGAGACAATGTTGGCATCACTACTGATGTTCACACAGATATTTTATAGTCTGAGTGGTGAATTTCTCACTCACAACTTTAGCAGTTCTGTCCGCAGCTCGTCCTCTTTCTCCCGGGCCTGCTCACCCGACATCTTGTTCGTGCTCTCATGTTGTGCCACACCGTTCAGGAGGTTTTCTTTGGCCTCGTGGACGAAAGGTCTGACAAAGTCAATTAGATCTGTGCAGCAGCGACAAAGTGAAAAGACGTCATCCTCCTCTTGCTCCTTGGTGAGAGGTAGAGGCAGTTTGGCCACCTGGTCCAGCACAGAGGAGAGGGTCATGCCCAGTGACGACGCCTTTCTGCTGCCCAGACACAGCAGCACTGAGAGGAGGTGAAATGGCACTATTTGAGTTGAAATCTGATGTAAAAATATTAAAGTAAATATTCAAAGAAATGCTCTTTACCTTTCTGTAGAGGGTTCATCAGCAGATGGAGGCTCTCCGCTATCGTGTCGGGGTCGTCCTGCTCCAGCTGCTCCAACAAGCCAATCAGCAGCTCTTTGGGTCTGCAGGTCTGGAAAACAAAAAAAAAGGAGCAACGTCATCCTAATTCTAAAGACACTAAACATCTACACACTGCTAGATTTTTCAGTGGATCATATCAAATTATAATTGAAGTTTTATCTCATATATTTCAATCTTGTGATTTGGTTAACTGTCAAGCAAACCTTTAGCAGGTGGTTGAAAATGGCAAGGCACTGAGAAAGCTTCTCATCTTCTTTCTTCAGCAGAACCTGGATAAGGGGAGGCAGCAGATTCCAACCCATACATCTCACTATGTCCTGCAGAGAGAGGGAAGAGGATGTGTTCATGCAAAAGTACAATGTGCAAAAGGCTTATGAACAAGTCTACTTGCTGAAACAATGGTGAGCTGTGAGTACCTGGTTCTTTTCATCCAGGATGATACTGAGGACCTGTGCGCTGTTTCCCTCCTCGATGCAGGTCCGCCCAGAAATTGTAAATACATCATGATCCTCGGTGGTGTAAGCGTCATCAGGGAGGGCTTGCTGTGACAGAGAGATGAATGACAGAATTTAAAAAAAAGAAAATAGAGACTTTTTATGGCAGCGTTTTGATGGCGAAATCTTTCTAAAGGCAAAAATGCCTGTTTACAGCCTCTCAACTTGATAATTATTATGCTGCTTTAAATAAATACTTTACCAACAAAATGACCATCTGTCTAACGTCATTTCATCCTATGTTACATTAAAATTCATGAAGAAAACTTTGTTTTTCTCACATGACCCATGGAGAATAAAGGACTCAATACTGGAGAAAATCTTACTGGTAAAATTACTTTCACATAAACATTCTTAGGCATGAAAAACAAACGTGTAACTAATATTTTCATATATTTATGGTTCATCAAGAAATATATAGCAAGTCATTATTTAACTGAAGATATTCAAGGTTTCTTAATATGATGTAGCATGAATAGTAGCAACACAGAGCCTTGTAAAAATGTCTCTTTCACTTATGACTGAACTGTTTTTCTCCTAAATGATGGCGAAGACTGAGGGCAGTGCTGTGTGTAAAAGTGCTGCTAAAACAAAGCTGCATGAATCTAGTAAAGAGGCAACACCATTGCTCATGATATAAATACATTCAGATTTCTTGAACAAATTAAATTAATTAATTGCACTGAATAACAATATGTCTGGGAAGAACCAGGAAGACAAGGATGTGTGTAAGAGGGTTGGTGTAAAAGGACTCACACATCTCTGGACCACATCACTGAACTGCTCCAGAGCCATCCCTGCTGTCTATAGGTCAGCGCTTATCTTCACACAGCAGTCCTCCAAAATAATAATAATAATAATAATAATAAACACCATTATTATTTGATTATAAAGTAACTCCTAGCTCAAGTTAAAATACGATCTCCACTAGTTACTGCTGTAACCACAACAGTTTTCCTGGGATAATGTATTTGCAATACTGCAGTGAATAAAACAAAAGCAAAAACACATGACACAAAACATCTGACATCCATACAAAAGAGAAAGAAAAGGGATCCACAGCTGTATACGAATCATAATTTTGGGCATCTTGGTTATTTTGCAGTTAAAGTCAGATGATAAACCCTTTGTCTGTGTGAGCAGTAAAAATGGACAGTTTGCTGATATATAAAGAGAGTAAAGCCAAATGAATGCTAGTGTGAATTAGCTTAACCGTTTGACTGAAAATAAACCTTCTCTTGTGCTATCCTAAAACTCAAAACACAGTCAAAATCGGCACACATTTTTTCCCAAAAATAAAAGATATAAAAGCACAATATTAACAGTAAATACCCACTTCAGTTAACTACATGATGTCCCAAAAAAAGCCCGGTGTGAAAACTACCACGCTAGCGCTGACCGACGAGAGGCGCTGCTGTTTGTCCGTTTGGGCTTGCCGTAGACTGAAATACGTCACAGGTCAGAGTTGAAACTGTACAGAGAGCCAACATGGAGGCCGAAGAGAGGGGAAGGAGCGGAGTCTCCGGTAAAATCTCTAAAAAAGGTTAGTTTTCGTGAAAAACATGGTCTCTTTTGTCAGTATCAGGCTTTCTGAATATTTCAACGGTCTAACAGACGTCAGAAAAGAGTTCAAACATGTTGTACGCGCGTAACGTTACTTTGAGAAGTTGCGTATTAACCGGTTCAGCACAGTGACATTTAATTTTTTTGCAACATTTAACAGTCCTGTTAGCATTTTCTTTTTGGCATTATATTTCAGGGCATAAATTTAAAATATTTATTAAGTTAGTTATTTATTAGTTCATTTTTCAGGGACAATGCAACAAACTTTGTTTACAGATGTATTACATGTACGATTTCCAGCCAAGGCTAATTGCGACACCTGTGTCTGTTTTTTTGTTTGTCGAAAAAGGTCATGTTTTTGTGGATTTAAAAAAATAAAAAATAAAAAACTGAGAGAGATAACGACAAATAAAAAAGAAATAAAAACAAACAAACAGGTAGGTAAATTAAAAGGCACTGACAGACAGTGACACAAAAAGGCAGCTTTTAGTCGCAGTAATGTGACTGACATTAATGCAACATGTCACTCACAAGAGTGCTATACCACATCATCAGTGTCTTTATATGGTCAGAGATTTTTCCAATGAAACTGTCCCTTTGTCCCTTAACCATGTCATTTTCCCCTTTCAGTGATACCAACGTTTTCTCATTTGCAAAAGTTTCCATCATTTGAACTCTCCACATATTCAGTATAGGAGCTTGAGGCTACTTCAAACACATCAGAATCATCCTGGCTCAGGTTATTAGGCCAGTTTTTAATATTCTTAATACAAATTTATTTAAATTTTGTGCTATAGTTTTGTCACCAAAGACATATAGTCTTGGTGAATTGGGCAGTTCATGTTCCCAATGCTGGTCCCTCAAAAGTCTTAAAATGTCTTAAATTCAGTTTTATAAATACTGGGCTTTTAACGTAGTTGAAATTGTCTCAAATTTGGATTTGTGAGGTCTTGATTGCCACAACCATTGTATCTCATTCATCTTTTCATATCTTTTAGTCAAAGTGAGTCATGCTCTACTATATGAAGGTTCACATTTCTAATGTTAAAAATCTTTAAACCTACCACTGACCGCCAGTGTCAATGAGGGCTGGCAGGTTAGGGGTGTGGAAAACAATTATTTCAGACTAAGTATTGGTAGTATTGGTTAGTTGTATACCCCGAGTTAATCTTTTTTTGCATTTTAATCACGTTGTTTGTGTGGCAGGTGGGAAACGCGTCAAAGCACTGACTGCTGAAGAAGAAGCAAGAAGGTGTGAATGGGCGTCTTTTCACTGGATGCTAGAGTTGTATCGCTGCTAATGTTCCACTAATGTACCGTTTCATACAGTAAAACCCAACAAACAATTGATTTAAGAACATTCCTCATACCCAACTTTAATTATTACAAAAATAACGCTTATCATCGGGTAAGAACACCATCTTCTAATATGTGTCTGTTTATCTTTTGTCAGGCGGGAGGTGGTGAAGGAGAAGTTAAGGGAGAAGTTGGAGCTGGAGAGAAGAGCCCTGAAGATCGTGGAGCGACTCCTGGAGGACAGTGTGGCTGAAGACTTCCTCGTTGACTGCGTATGTATCACTTTTGTAGTAAATCCTCAGCTGAGACCCCACCCCTAAATTGTATAAAAAAACAAGACACCAGCAAGACATGACACAAACTTCATTTTATTTTATTTTTATTTTTTATTTTTATTTTTTCCACTAGCATGATTATGCTATCCATTTTACAAGCATTATCTCATTTGAGATGAATCCTTTGCTCTCACTGTTATTTTGTGTCAGTTGATGTTACGCAGAATTTATATAGTTTGTTGTATTGTGAGCCCCTTTTTCTGATGTCATTGCATTTGTAACTTTCCCCTATTCCTCTGTAACTGGTCTGCTTAGGCTTATACTGGTCTCCTATCCATGTTTCCTGGATTCATGCCATAAGGAACTAACCCATTTGTTTTGGATGGACTGAGACTAATATGGACTTTATTTAATTCTTGTTGGCCTGTTAGTTTTGTCTCTGATGCTCTCCTTCCTGTCTCGGGAGTAATGTAAAAGTGACCCTTTATGTAAGATCTGACTGTTGATATTGAGTTTTACTTTATTACCCTTGGTGACCTGACTGCTCTGTCCTGTTTTAAGTGTATTTGTGTTCTTTAAGAAAAAAAAAAAAACAAAACAAAACCTGAACCTAAAAAATAAAGCATTAAAAAAACAAAGACAAGCTTGGTATTGTTCATGGATTGAAGTCTTGAAGAGTCATGTCCACCTGGTTCTGTGTTACTGCTCCCTGTCATCACCCTGCTCCTATTACTTTTCTATCACTGCCCAGCCGCTCTGATGTTGATCCTGTCACATTCACTTACAATGCATTTCTGTCCCCACTAATTAGCCTTTTCCCGACTGTGACAGTGATTTTGTCCAAAGAACATCAGTCAGCCTACAAGTAATTTCCCCTGTCAATTACAAATATGTAAGGTTTTGGCTCACTCAGAGGCAGGAATGCATTTGGAGACACATATTTATTCCGTTATTCTGAAGGCCATGAAATATCACATTTTCTATGTTTTAGTTCACCAACCTTTTGAATACTATGGAAACAAATTTGCTGAGCATCTTATTTTCTCCTCTTGTTGTCTCCTTTTTTTCACAGGCAAAGTTCATCACTCCTGCTAATTACAAAGACACGGTAGAGGAGAGGTCCATTGCTAAACTGTGTGGTTATCCCATATGTTCAAATAAACTTGTCAAGGTAAGAGCCTTTTATATCAGACTTTACAGGCCCATGCAAGTAATAGATGTCTTTTTGTCTCTTGTTGTATGTTTCTAATCTGACTTGGTGCTACTGTTTATTTTATAGATCCCAACGCAACAGTTTAAAATTTGTACTAAGACCAATAAGGTGTACGACATCACAGAGCGCAAGGTAAGTACTGCTATGTGTGTATTTGAATATTTTAGTTTTAAAGAAACAATCAAAATGAAGATATTTTTTTTATGTCTCTGTCTTGTGAATAGTGTTTTTGTAGTAACTTCTGCTACAAAGCCTCCAAAGAGTTTGAGCTACAAATATCCAAAACACCTCTTTGGCTGCGGCAGCATGAGAGGTATGTTTGCTGTTTATGTTTCAATCACAACATGAACTGATTGTTAAATAGTATAATTTTGACATACTAAGACTGTGTGCTTATTTTCCTTCCCACTGACAGTCCTCAAGAAATTAAACTGATGAAGAAAGGAGATGGGTATGTATTGCTTTGTGCAAATTTTGATGACTTACGCATAAGATAGCTTTTTATAAAGCAGATTCAACTAACCAATGGATACATCTCGCCTATTACTTTATGGCTGGAGATTTTAACAGAATTAGTGACTATATTTGGGACAAAAATGACTTTAAAGTGGGATGAACTCCTTTTTGGGCATCTACAAATGTGAAAACAAAATACTTGTTTGGAATACTAAGTGTAGCTGCTAGAGAAGCAGTTATAAAGAAATGGCTGAGGCCAGACGCTACATCTCTATAAAAACTTTGTAATGGAAAGAATTATCTTCTCAATGAGGCTTCGAGAAATTAAACTTGAGGAAATTTGGAAGAAGAAGAAAATGTGTTTTGCCTAGAAATTATTTAAAAAATAATTATAATAAAACAGATAAATAAATATAAAGTTTAAAATGCCACATTTTATGTTTTTGTGTTTTTTAATTACATTATAAAAAGATGAGAAGATGGATGTACTGAACTATTAGTGGTGTCACAATACTTGAATTTCTAATTTCATTACAATACCTTGAAAAATATCAATATTCAATATTATTTTCGATATCTTGGGGAAAAAAATGACATAGAGGACATGAATTTAAAACGTCAACAAGGCTGTAACATGACAGGGACTCTCTTGGTAAGTAGCAGAGATCAGCAGAATGACTGCAGTAAACGGTACAGCTGCTAACAGAGCATTGATATTGTGGAAAATGAGCATTAAAACTGTTTCAAAGAATCTGTGTGTAGATAAATCCATACTTTTGACTACACTACTTAGTAAAGATGACTGTGAGCTACAGCTGTTAAGAGATACCAAATATACAGGAAAAAAGTGTCAAAAATAGATGCATCTTTTTTAAATGTTAAATGTTTTGAATATTATACAGATTTCATATTTGATAGACTAATTTAATGTAATCTCTGCATGTCCAGTGGGAGTTCTGGTGAGGAGGTGATGCTATCAGAGAGGCGTCTCCAAGAGGAGGACATCGAGAATCCTGCTCAACCCGAGGACCCCCACAGCTCTCAGCAGGGTCCTGCTGCAGCAGACCTCAGCCACAGTGAAGGCAGTGACACCGAACAGGAGCAGGACTTTGTCTCCAGCGTGGTTTCCCAGCGGCAGGGACCCAGGGTGCACTGGGCTGACCAGCCTAAATGTACAGATGAAGACGAGACAGGTGAGCGAGGGAAGACGGAGAGGCAAAAGAAACAGAGAAGAGAGGGAAGTAAAGAGGAGATTAAGGGTCAGAGTCAGGGCGCAGAGAGGGAGGGAGAAGGTGGCAACAGACAGGAGTCACTTTCATTTCAAACAAAAGCTGAAAAACGGCTGCACTCATTAACCACAGACAGAACCAATGGAGAGCAGGTGCTCGAGGAGAGAGGCCTGCCTCACAAACCCTGTGTGGACGAGGCTGCAGCTCAGCTGAATTTGTGCAGTCTATCTGAGACAGTTGGTCAGGCTGCTCCCCCGCCTGTTGACTCAACAGCTGCACAGGCAGAACACACAAATCTACTCACTTCTCCACCATGTCAAGACTTAAACAGCTCAACAGAAAACAAACATCTCCCCTCTACACCCCTGATAAACATGAATCAGGATGACAAGGACACGACATTGACCAGCCAGCCAGGTCTCAACATCACCCATGTGGGTATGAGCAAGAGAGGGGCGTCTGGGCTACGAGATCTACTCAAGAGCCACACAACTGGAGGCAAACCCAACTCCATCCGGCTGAATCTCCTCGAGTGCCTGAGAAGAACGTTGAAGGAGTGGAGCACAGACGAGACTCTGAGGTTTCTGTACGGCGCTCACCACTCACTAGGCTCGCCTTACGCTGAAGAAGAAAAAGAAGTAGAGGAGGAAGAGGAGCTGGATGAAGACGACCTTGAGGATGGGGTGACTGATGAGGATGCAGAGGGGGTCGATGCTGCAGTGCAGAAGAGGCCTTCTGCTGCAGCTCCGCACTACGAGACGCTGCGGCAGGAGACCGAGCAGCTGGAGCTGAGAGTCAAAGAGTTTTATAAGGGGACCTGGATTCTACCTGAGGAGGAAGTGGAGCCGCATGGAAACAAGGTGAGTGAGAAGGAAGGAGGGAGGAAAGAGAGAGGAGAGTTGTGAATAAAGGGCTATGTTGTAAGAGTCAGTGTTTAAACAGGTGTTATTGGGAAAGGAGTAAGTGTGTTTATGCACTGAGGTGTGCCCACACATCGTTTGTTCCCCCAGCAGGTGACAGTCCAGGACCAGAGCACGAAGGACCCAGCTCTGCCACTCGTCGACTCTCATGCTCAGCACCTCATCCAAAAACGGATCACAGTGGAGAAGCTCACCAGCTGGTGTGTGTTTGCTTGTATCTGTGTGTCTAAATGTGTATGTTTGTCTCTTTCAGCTGTGTGCATTTATTAACAAGTGTGGGCAAACTGTTATCAAGCTGCTGGACTTAAATTCACATACTCAGTATTTATTATATCTTTCAGAACCCTTCAAGCTGCCCTTAAACGGAAACGTCTCTATTTCCCAACCTGGACGCTATTTTCCCGGGTTTTGTTTCTAAGTGACGATTGGAGACAGCAGTTTTTTAAATTAGTGCCATTATTGAGAGAGACCGCAGTGGCTTAACCAGCTGCAGTGTAACCACTCGAGGCATTTGTGGGCCGTCAATTTACATACACTAAAAGTGCTTGCTTTTGCCACTAACAGGCTCAGATTTGTCTGACAACATAATGGAAAGGACCCTACAGAGAAATGAAACATTTGTCTGTACCTTTTCCTGATCCTCACCGGTATGTTTGTTGTGACTAAGTCTTGCTGTGAAATCTCAGAAGAGGTGATTTGTTGCAGGAAAAACAACGGTGGAGTAAGAGTTGGAGAAAGGAGTGCCAACAATGTGGAAATGTCCACAAGACTGCACAATGAGACTTCTCCTTGAGCCAGACGTGGTCCCAGTAACAAACAGACCAGCAAAAAACAAATACAAATATTTCATTTCTCTGTGGAGATCCTTTCCATAATGTTGTCAGACACATTAAATAACAATCTGAGCCTCTCAGTGGGAAAAACAAGCACTTGTAGTGGATGTAAATTGATGATGCAAACATGCCCTGAAGGTTTACATTTTGTCCTGTTTCCCCTCTGTGGCTGCAGCCCTCTCTCTCAATACCTGATCAGTTTCAAAAACTGTTGTTCCCGGTTGTCACTGAGACACAAACAGCAACATGAAAAAATGAAAAATAACAACATTTCACTTTTGAATAGCACACATTTATTGAGAGTAAATATTAGTTTTATTTTTTAGTTTAATTTGTCTTTGTCTCTCGTATTTTTGTCTCTGTGTTGTGTTGCAGTCTCAGAAACATTGTCGGCCCTCTGTGTCTCACCATGAGCGACGTCTCCACTGACCTGAACGACCTGGTTCGGACATTCAGGTCAGTGCGTCACACACAAACACACACTCCTCTCTGGAGGTCTGCTTACACAGTTACACACGCTGTCTTTAGTCTAGTTACATTAGCATGCTGAGGAGGCACAAAATGTGTCATAAAATTGGCTTTTGAACTGTAATTTTTTTACATCTTAAGACAAAAAAAACCCCCTGTGTTTTCAGGGCATCAGCACATTTAAAGGTACAGTACCAAGACAATATTCTGCAGTGCAACAGAGTGACTGTATGCTGCTTCACTGCTGCTGCATTTCTGCTGCCGAGACATCTGTTAGGTCAGTTTTGGATGTATTCCAACTTTATAAAAACAATTTGTAAGGTTCATTTCAGCATCAGAACTGTTGTGCTTTCTGGAGTTATTTGGGGATTGTGTCTTGTTCTAATATATTTTAGGCCTTGTTCATAGCTCAAGTGGTAATAATGATGATGTTAGTATCAAAATCTTGCCTCCTGAAACACATACATCATTTAGATGTGAATATTGCTTCAGGAAGAGTATTGTTTTTTCTTGGTGTAGAGCCAGAGAAATCTAATCTGTCGTCCAGCGTGATCTGTAAACGCTCTGCTAGCAGAAACCGAAACATCCATCTCCCCGAGGTCACTGTAATATGCTAAGAGAAGTTAGAGCATTAAACTTATAATTAAGGATTTTATTTAAATTCCACGACATTGTGGAAAGATTTGATAAAGAACTCCGGCGCCTCCTACAGGTAGGAATCAAACATGACAACATGAGTTTTTATAAACCCTCTGCAGACATTTTACAGGCTGTCTTAGCAGTACAAGCACAGGTGAAGATAATGACATTAATTATGTCTATTTTCTGTTTCGGTGCTTTGAATGTGCCATAAAAAAAGCACAGGTGTTAAAATTCACATTCTTGATACCTGTGCTTTTCTATCCATGACAAGTCAAAATGTCTACTGTGAAAGAGACTTATTTTTTCACCACATTCATCACCTTTGTTTTCTGAGATGTTATTGCATGTGTATTTCTTGAATGATGAGTCTTAGCATGATATTTTTGTGATATATCAACACAGACATACTCAACATGTGGCTTTTTGCTGCAGTATTTTCTTGTGTCATCTTGACGTTTTTAACCGTGTCAACGCAATGGCCCAATCTGCTTGAGATAAATTGTCACTGTGTTAAAGGGATAGTTTGTGCTAAGCAAGTTACTGCTGTGGACGGCCACCTAGCCACCTAAAAAACAAAGAACCACCTAAAAAAGTCTGTCATGTTAAAGGTGTTGAATGTAACTCTGGAGAAAGGTAGTTGATTGTTGAGACTCGTTCGCCAGTCATCAAACAGTGACACTTTGGGATGGTAGTCAGATCGAACGACCAACTCAAAGCGTCACACCGAAATGTCTTGAATGAAAAACACATACCTCCAGTAAAGTTGGTGTTTTGGTTGGTGGCAATATGCAACCTGAAGAGCTACGGTTTCAATCTACCATAAAATGGAAAGAAGATGAAGCAACTGTGCACAATAAAAGCAGGAAGTGTTATATATTTATGTAGAAAAGGCACAAATTGGTGCAAAGAATTTCTCAAAAATGCGACAAAGTGTGTATATAACACACTTTGTTGCATTTTTGTAAAAAAAATATATGAATTCTGTATGGGTGGGCCAAGGTCTTTAATTTTGTATGTAATTGCATTTTATTGTGTCAATTGTTACATAATAGAAGTTCAATATGTTTTTTTACTTGCCCAGTAGTAGTCAGTGTAGCGGTTTATTTAAAAATCTTTCAAACTTGTACAAGGATTGCACATTTCCTGCCATAGAGGTACTTTGAGTTCTCATTGGCTGGTTAGGATGTTTTTAACAGCAGTGCTTTAAATCACTGTGCAGTGAGAAACACCTCTGCAGTCCTGCTTCCAGGAATTCTCCTTTCTGCTGTCAGTGGCACCGCTGACAAGAGGCTCAAACCAAAGAATATACACAGCGCTGTCGGAGAAACATACATCACTGCACTATTGCAGGCAGTGTTTGTGGTGGTCGGTCCGGCCTTGTGCACATTTTGTTTTCCTTGTTACTTATCACCAGAATCAGTCGATTTTGACACTTGCCTCTCCTGAAGGTTGCTGCTGGAGTGTTCAGATATTTTCTGTTGTTGACTTGATCTGCAACTCATAGACAAATGCCCTTACATTAGATAAATTTTTTAAAAAAATGATGACTGACCTGTTGCTCACTTCGTTTATTCCTTCACACTACAGGTTTACCAACACAAACATCAACCATAAAACTCCCGAGTGGACCCTCATTGCTGTCGTGCTTCTTCATCTGTAAGTTTATAGTGTGTGTTTGTGTGTGTGAAAGTGTCAATGCACCATGACAGCTGGGAGTGTCTTATTCTGTACTGCAACTACTGTAGAGGACTGGAGTGGGAGAGAATGATAAAATTATGACAAGGAAATCAAAGGTCGTTACCCACGATTTAGAACAGGTCACCAACCTTGAAACCACTGTACTTCACTGCCTCAGTGTGTGCAGCTGTTTGTGTGTGAGACGAGAGCAAAGTGTGTTTTTTTATATCATGTAAGCTAAACTTTAGTAAAGCTGAAATAAACAGCGAAGTTCAATATAATATATATTCGTACAATTTTAAAGAAGTAAGACATGAGTGGCAGAAAGAAAATACACATATATGTGTTGGAACTAAAACTGACATTATATTGGTGTCATGCTTTAATAAAAAAAGGGGGGTTGTATGATGTGTGAGTATCTCACTTTCTCGAGCTGCAAAGCAGAATGCAAAGATTTAATTGGCCGAGCAGCATAATGTGAGATGATCAATGCATGCAATTAGTGCTTGAGTTTCTGCAGCCCTTATCTATGCTCTCTTCAAGTCACCAGACTCCAATGACAGTAACAGTAATTTTACCTCATAGATCAGGTGATCAGGTTGCTGGTCTCCCCCTGCCTAATACACTGACTATCGAAATGTAATTCATGCAACCCCACTTCAGACAATCTGAACTATCCCTTTAAACAGACTGATGCTTAAATCAAAGCAACACAAGAGCTTCTGCTACAGCTAACTTTACTAACTGGATTGTTAGGACTTGGATTGTTTTTCAGCTTTAAAGCTTCATGGTACTTGTGACAAAACTGTAAATGGTGTGTCATTATTTTAAGCGTATGCCATATGTCGTGTGTGTGTGTGTCTGTGTGTGTGTGTGTGTGTGTGTGTGTGTGTTTGGCTGGTAGTTCATGGACAGTTCCGTGCTGCTCCCGCCTAAGTACACACAGACACCTCATGGTCTTATCTCCACCTGATTGCCCCTCTCCAGATCCGTGATGCACACACAGAAAGCACACACAAGCAGCCCTGTACACGCTCAAGTTAAACACACAACACACACAGTTCCTCTGTATACACTCAAGCAAAACGAGCACTTTGAATTGCCCTGACTGGGAAAACTTTCACCTGATGCCCGGCTGAATCTGATTTATGACTCCCTCAGTCTCCCCAGGCCAGTTTGCATCAGTATCATAACTTACATTGTGAGCTCTCTCAAACTTAACAAAAGAATAAAGTAAGTGTCGAGCAGCTTGACAGGCAGAAGGTAACACAAATCTTTTACTCTTGAAGCACGGGAGCCTCATGACTGCAAACTCTTTCCTGGACCCTATTTTTCCTTTTTTTTGTGTAAGTGACTAATGGGAACTACAATTTTTAAAAATTTGTCTGGCTTTGAGCAAGACCTCTGCAGCCAGTAGTCACAACACCAGCTGCAATGTAATCACTCGAGGCAAGTTTGCATTGTCAATTTTTCCATTCTCATTTGTTTTTTTGTCACTGACACGCTCAGATTTTTGTTTTACATTTTGTTTTAGATTTGTGTCTTACAACATTATGAAAATGATCCCCACAGTGATAGACATTTTTGTTTTAGAGCAAGATCCTTTCAATTTAACCAGATATAGCCCCGAAATAGCTATCACCAAAATCACCAGATTCCATTTAAATAAACTGTAATTTTAGCACGTGTATTTTCTCATCCGACTGGGTGAATTAAGTGTTCAACCAAGTCAGAGTTGGTCATTTTTGTAACCGTATAGAGACTTGGCTTTTGCATGTTTTATTTTGTTTCTGTCGACTTTGATTGAAGGTTGTTTTGTGATGATAAAATTACTGTTATTTAATGGATTATGGTGGAAAATAATAATAAATTATGTTGTCAAAGTCTCTGAAAATCTCCCAAAAGTAGAGTAGCCAGAGTAGAATAGATTTTACACAATTATCCTACACGTGTGCTCAGTAACCTCTGGGTCACAATAAAACTTCTTTTTTTAATCTGTGACGGGAAAATTAGACAGAATTGTTATCTCTGCGCTGTGGCTTTGACCTGATTTTAGGTGTCCTGTGATTTTGACAGATGATGTTGACGGATAGATGCTGAAAACACTGATTTTATCTGATGACCCACTTCATAACCTGTATTTATTACATGTTAAGATAATGTGAGTGATTGCATGACAGGCCATGATGGCTTATCATCGTTACAGTTGGCTTTTATTTGATCCATCTTTGATCCCTGGCCCTTGCAGAAACATTTCTTCTCTTTGTCACCTGTCCCGCTGCTACTCTATGATTTCATTAGTTACCATTTAACTTCAAGCTTCTCCATCCTTCCTTTCCTCCACCATGAATAATTTGGTGTGCTGCTTTATCTCTCTGCTGCATGGCAGCTGCGGAGCTTGTCTGGCCTCTTTTGTTCAGGCCAGCTGAATAATGGATGCCCCCTCTGCAACACTAGACCCTGGGGTGAACCGGAGATTAACCAGCAGTGCACCTCCACACAGGTAGACAGGACAGGTAGGGGGGGAGGGGGAGAGGAGGGGAGGGGCTGGGGTTAGAGAGGTGACGGAGATCAGGTGGAAGGTTGCAAACTGTGGATTTAAAGCTGGAGGTAAACACTCTTTACATCAGGGTGTTGGCCTGTGCTCATCTTATAGACCAAGACACAGTTTCTGTACAAATGTGAAATTTAAAGTTACCTCGGCCATAACGGCACTCAGATGTCAGTTTATTAGGTATACCTAGCTAATGCAATCTGATACTACAATCCTGTGTAGCTAGCCTTATGTTGTGTGTGAGGCATTTTAAATGTTAATCTTAGCTCTGGGAGGCTAAAAGTTGCAGACTGATTAATTGATGGGTGGATGTAATGATATTATTGGTTGAAATTGGTTGGCACTAGCTTACGTAAGCAAATGCATTTTTTTAAAATTTCATCTCAACTTTTACATTTCAGCTGTCACAAGCATGAGCCTCTTGTTCATGAGTAGATGCACTCTTCCCGCTCCCATTGTGATTATGTTGGCCAGTGTAGTTTGGTAGAAAGAAAATAGTTCCTTCATGAAACTGCTCATAGCAAATTCTGTGGATTATCTTGTGTAACTCATCATGATTTCTAAAAAAAAAAGAAAAAAAGAAAAAAAAGAGAGACTTTACTATACTGGTGCTTTGAGCACCACAAGTCGAGTGCCATCTAGTTTCAGTATATTGGAGCGAAAGCATTTCTACAGCCGATATCTCCAACACTCGGCAACTCACGCCAAAACCATTTGTAAAAATGTATTTTTGATTTTTGGGTTGAACTGTCCCTTTAAGTCTCACAACCAGGATACTAACATGCATGTAAACACACTCATGTAAGCAGCGAGCAGAGGTTTGTTCTGGACAACTCTGCTGAGCACCTCAAATCTGGTGCATGGCCTGATTTTTAAAAAAGGTGTGATCTGTGTTTGACTCATGAGTTATCTATATATGTATCATGAAACCTGCTTTCTTTTAGAACGACAGCAGCTGCTCAGAACTCCATACCTTATGGCTTGGAGGATCTGAACTTATGGCTTAAACAGGAACATTTCAGGAGCTTGATAATAAATGTACAAACATAAAGTGTGTGGTATTTTATAGGAATCTGTAATAACAGTAGCCTGAGGTCAGTGTGTGTGTATGTGATTGTGTATAATTTTGTGTTTCAGGTTGGCAGAGGTGTCTCTGGTGGTGCGAGAAGCCCTGGAGACACGAGCGTCAGCAGAGTATTTGAACACACTGATGGAGGAGCTCGGTCTACAGGAGCAGGACCTTCTAAACTTAGTGCGGCTGTTTAAAACCCCAACACACAAACACTTAGACAGACCCTGACATAGGAATAGTTAATATACATTCATTAAATCTGTGGGTATCTGGCATTTTCTATATTTGTTTTCCCACAAATAAAGTTGACTATAATATGTTTTGAAGCAAAATCTCATGTCCTTTCTAATGTCTGTGTTTACTCCTCATGCAGGATACAGGAGGGAGTCTGCAGCAGTGATGGAGTGTAAACAAAGTACATTTATCCAAGTACTATACTTAGGTACAAAAGTGAGGTACTTCCTTCTCATGACACTTCCTGCTTCTATTCCACTACAGTTTTGAGGGAAATGTTGTACTTTTTACTTCCCTACAACCATTTACAATTACTTAAAGTTTTAGTTAATTTACAAATTAATATTTTTGCACAGAACATCAAGGACTTAATAAAACAATATGATTTGTCATAAATTAAAGGAAGCATCAGTACAATCAAGATACTCATCAAGCTGACAAGATTAATTGATTTATTAAGAGAGAAAATGAATTGGCAATTATTTTGGGTAACACCTCATTTGGTCAGTTTAATTACAAATAGTTTATAGTGTTTATAACTTATTACGAACTTTAGTCAAAATTCAACAATTGAGTTGTCTTGTTTTGTTTGTGGATGTTTATCTATAGAGTATATGTGACATTTCACGTGTTGCATAGGGTGAGTATATAGTTCAACAAAATTTTTCTGAGAATATGCAATAAATTGTCACATATACTCTAAAAAATATACAGACAAGCAACAAAGTTGAACTGTTGAATCTCAGCTAACTGGCTATTAAAGTGTTAAGTAGTCTATGAACAAAGTTGACCATTGAAAAAAAAAAGTCACCCTATCTTGGTAATATTTTTACTCAGTTAGGGTTAGGGTTAGAGAACATTTAATGGTTCCAGCCTCTCAAATTTGAAGATATTCTTTCCTTTCAGTAATCGTAATTTATCTGTAATAATTTTGAGGTTTGTTATATTGGTTGGACAAAGCAGTCATTTTAAAGGTGTCACTTTGAGCTCTGTCTTTAAGTTTTTCCTTTTTTTTTTGTTTTTTTTTGAGGCATTTCTCACTATTTTCTGAATTTCTACAAACTAAAACAACCAATAGATAAATAGACAAAAAACAGTAAAGTCTGTCTTGTACATGGATGCATGAGTAATAATAATCTAATGATACAATGTATAATTAACACTTACCTTGAGTATTTTTTACTTTTATTGCTTTAAGTACATTTTTCAGATTATATTTTGGTATTTACTTGAGTAAATTGACATTGATATCATCTTCACCGCTGGCCTGCAGGTTGTTTTTGTGTGGCAGCATTGCTGTGCACTTTATTTACACAATCTGTGGTGAGATATGCGCAAATCAGATCCTTGAAATTTTAGAGCCGAGGATGTTTAAATAAATCACACCCAGCTTTTCCCAGTGAAAACGCCATGTGGATACGCTGCTTGTTGCCGAGCTGGAGGAGCTTCAGCTGCAATAAAATTGAAGCTATTTCTACAGACTTCCTTCACATGGAGCTTTATGGCACCATAATGTCATTTGTTATATGGGTAAGTTATCAATGCGTGTGTCTGAAAATGTTTGGTTTTGACCAGGTGGCGCGCGCAACAAAACGTTTTTTCCTTTTTAGTAGTGGAGATATAACTTTAACCCTGTCATGCAGATTGGGGACGTGATTGATAGCCTGCATGGCTGAACACTGCTTCTCGTTTTTCACAACGTACCTGCAATCAGTGAACAAAGGAAACTTTTTATTGTATTAAATGTGGCATCGTGGATATAAACTAAAAATCTAAATTATGTTTTCTTATCATTTCAAAAACTGATATTCAAACTAGAAAGACTGAAATCAAGTTAATGTTTAATCTCTGGCTACAAATTGACCATATGAAAAAGTATTTCTAGAATTTCATTTGAAAATGTTAATTCATTTCAGAAATGTTTTTTTTTTTTTTTTTAAATTCAGCTTTGGAAACCAGCGTTTAAAGTCTAAATAATGTAAAAACACACTCGATAAATAAACTTTTATTTCCATAAAATCAACCAGAATATCTCGGACTAAATAATTAACTGCATTCAACAGAAGTGGGTCAATGCAACAAATACAAACACAGAATAAAATAAAACTCGACCGTATAAATAGAGTAGATTATTAAAAGTGCTCATTTAAGTCCGTGTTGCGTCTCCTTGTGTCTCCTCAGGTCCACTTTCCTCTGGAAACCTTTCCCGCACAGGTCGCAGCCGAAAGGTTTGAAGCCTGTGTGTTTCCTGCTGTGCGTGATGAGGTTGGAGCTCTGACTGAAGGCCTTCCCGCACACCTGACACTTGTGCGGCTTCTCACCTGCAGCAGCAACGAGATCACACCGTTAGGACAAGTCAGCGTGGAGCCATTTTTACGCACGGTGAGACAACAAGACGTGGCTCTGGTGTATTAATCGATGATTATCAGTTTGTGCAGTGTCTCACCTGTGTGGATGAAAGTGTGTTTTTTCATGTCTGACTTTTGGTGGAACCTCTTCCCGCAGTACTGGCACGGATAAGGCCGCGTATCCGAGTGGATGAGCAGGTGCGTGGACAGTGTGGAGGAGCGTTTGAAACTTTTGCCGCAGATTTTACAGCTGAAGCTTCTCTCCTGTAAAACAAATAAAAATTCAGCGTGGAAGGCCTCAAAATATTATGGAACTGCAGAAATATATTAAAATTGGCATAAAAACGTGGCCTTTGCGTTTATAAAGCTATTTATTCAACAATCTATGAGGCCTACCTGCGAGTGAACCGCTCTGTGCTGATCCAGGCTCACTGCGTGCCCGAAGGTTTTCCCACAGATCCCGCACTCAAACGGCCGCGTCCCGCTGTGCGATCGCCGCACATGAACCTCCAACCCGTGAGGCGTGGAGAACACCTTTGGATAAATAGACCAGTTAACATTATTATTTTTTTTTATGTCGACATCAAACCCAAAATTGGGAAATACATACTGACACATTATCAGTCACACATTTTATATCTGTAATGACATTTAATTTAACTTAAACATAAGAGTATGAACGTGTATAACATGTCAAAATAATCTGTAACATTTTAGCAAACTCACACAATTTTTTTTTAAAAAATGAGTTTTTTGCTTTGGTCATGTAACGCCTGCGTAAAAACTTTGGTAAACGCACCTTGCAACATTTAATACACTTATAGGATCCATTTGACTCCATGTTCGAGCAGATGAAGTCATTTTCAGACTTGATTTCTGCACCGCGGGGCTTCTGCTTTACATCCACGAACAGTTCGTCACCATCGCGCATCCTGCACATCTGGTGGGCCGCTGAAGAAAAGTCCTGATAACATCCGGCCACCGGGCCTCTCTGTGCGTAAAGAGGCTCGGCGCCGCTGTCCTCTGCACCGTAAATGCTGACGGGTGAGTGAGGCTCCCCGTGGCCCTGGAGATGACGATGATACGGCCCCTGGACCAAATGCCTCAGCTCAGAGCCGGAGTACGCCGTCCAGGAGTAAGGGAAGAGCGGGATGTTGAAGTGATGGCCTTCCTCTGCTGCTGGAGTGGAGCACTTCTCTGAATCTGGAAGGTAATTTGGATTTAACGTTAGTGGATTTTGTTACAGATGAGAGCGATCTGCAGCTCATGGTGTGGCGTGGCGTGCCTAAAAGTAACTTTATAGAAAACATTTAAGAACAGGAACCCTTAAGTCCCAGCATTAAAATGTTACACCTTATATGAATAGATTTCGTGTGCAAAAAGCACAATCACTGATGACTGACAAGATGTTTATTAAATGAAATCAATGAAAGATTAAAAAGTAGGCCTATCAATGGACATTATAGCTCAACTCTGAATGTTTTGACTCCAGATTAGTGACATGTCTTTGTTCTCCCTAAAAATAATCAACCCTATAACACCAGTATATTAAGTGTTAACAGTGCTATTAATGTTCAAAATACTTTACCCACATATAAAGCTGATTTGTATGGCAACCGCTGAAAACTAAAAAAAATGTGAATGTATAAAGCTCACTGGTCTAATGACAATTGCATCCTAACAGGCCTGACAATAACAAACTTCGCAGTATCTGTTCATACTCCTCTGACACTTCAAAATAGCTGCAGAAATAGTCAGGACGAAAACACACCTGGTGAGGACGAGGGAGACGGTGGGCGCCAGAAATCACAGTCGGAGTTTCGGTCACACACGCTGCCTCCGCAGCTCAGCGGGGAGCTGGAGGACAGCGACCCCGGGGACAGCAGCCTGGACCCGGGGGACAGCCTGTCAGCGCCGGCGCTCACATTCTCCTGCGCCTCAAACTCCGCATGAGATTTGGTTTCTAATGACAGAAGAGGCGAGCATTGAACTGACTGAACTTGTATCTTTATGTAGATATAAGAAAGTTTTTAAAACTTTATGAGTGACTAATCGCTCTTACTGGCAACTATTCTCGTGCGTAATTACGCACAAATGAACTTACCTGCGCACACATGAGCCAGAATAGTGTCCAGTCTACCGCAGTCATCGTCCAGGTACCGGGGCTGGTGGTAGCTGTGGGCCCGTTTACTCTTCACCAGGAAAGACCTCGGCATGTTTTAATCTCCTTCACTCGGTGCTGCTCAGCTCTGAAATCCACTTCAGTCCTCTCCTCTCTACGCCGCTCTGACTTTATCTCTGGACAGATTGGGACACTATTGGTTGACAGGCCAGACAGCGTTGGGATTTTTGGCAGGCTATTACGCATGCGCAGGGAGGAGGTATCGTTTACCAGGTGTCGTGGGGCAGGTGGCCAAAAGCGGGACCACCTTCCCCCTCGAAGGATCCCGGCAGATATGTGATTGGAGAGGACGTATTGTGTGTCCTTAATGGTAGCCTATGGCTGTTAATGTGACGGAGGCGGAATCACATAAGAAGTTTGCTGGGACGTTGTATAATAAGATTTACGCTTAGACGAAATCTTTATTATGGGAATTGATTGTGATATTAGTATTTTTTAAAAAAACCTAAAATTATTTTTGAAATTATATTTGTCAAAAAGATAGCGAGTTTTTTTTTCTTTTTATCAATTTCTTACTGGTGTCCACAACATCGCATGAAATTAAAACCGAGATTGAATTTGTACGTTGCCCACACGATCTCAGTGCCAGACATTCACATTACACGCTTAAACTCTAAATTAGTTACAAACAATGCCATAAAAGTGGTCATTTGGAGTCTCATCAAGCCAAACGATTCAAACTCACATCAGTAACGATATAATTTGTGATGATATAAAGTGTAGATCCATGTGGGCAGAGCAGACAGTGGTGGATAATGACCTATTTGTTTGACTGGTTGTAAAGTGATCCTGTTAATGAGACGCGCACGGCCGCTCTGCACAACAGCCTGCTGGTGGGGAGCCCAAGTATCCCTTTACAGTTACACTGCTTCAGCTTACCCGCACTGACTCCAGCCTTATTGTTTTACATCATTAAAACCCCCTCCCGACCCAAACTACGGACCAATTAGGCTGTCCACTGAAAGAAAAGCAGGGTAGGATGCACAGGTGCCATGTGGAACATTAAAAATAAGGTAAAGTAAAGTGTTCAGTTAAAATCTGCCAAATCATAGCGAAGATTTGGGCTATGTTCAAGGTCGTACCAAAGCAAAGCGCTATCGATTTTCCTCCGATGTGGGAACAGAGTTTGTTTGATGCAGCTGCTGCAAGTTTAAAGACCTGCAAGCAAAGCGCAGATAGCTGAGGCATAAAGCAGAAACACATGGCCCATACTCACACTGCAGGTACTATATCCCAGCTCTCAGGACAGTCCTGAACTCTTGCCACATTCAGTCTGTGTGTCACTTACAAGCTGCAGAGAGACACCACAAAACCTTCTGCTTCTCACACTGAGACACACACACACACTCTCTCTCTCTTTAACCCCTCCTTCTCTGAGAAATTAATTTTCATGTTAGTAAGCCCTGGCAGTCAAACAAAAACACTGATTGACATCAACATAAATTCATCAGCGCTATAATCTTTGGACATTTGCATTTTACAAAAATGATTCCGTCTCTTTTTAGAATTTACTTCCGATATTACAGACCTCACAGCTCACACTTAAAGTCTGATTTTAAAGAAATGACTCTTTCTTTGTGACATTGTAAAAAAAAGTTAAATTCATGCCACTTTAGACCACTTTTTATGCCTGTGATTGGCATTTTTCCTCCTCTACCAGGCCAGATGTTTCATTAAAAAGACACATTTTGTGTGTGTTTTACTTGCTAAAAAGGGGCCAAAATGGGAAATCAGGTTATAAAATTTGATGATGCTGGAAAGTCTAAGATCAAATTCTCACCTCTCTCCCCACTAATGAGCAGCAGTCGTTGACTTTTCACACAGTATGAGCAAAAACAAAATGTCAGGCATCAGTTTTCATGTTCTATTAGGGACTGCTCATTATTTATTAGAGATGAGGGGGTGGTGCAAAACAGGGGAGGCACTTCAAAAAAAATTTTCACACCGAAAAGAGAGTTAAGTTTTTTGATCTGGCTTTGGAGAGGGACATTCGACTTTAAGTAGTCATATTTTTTATTTATTAGAAATTCCCTCAGAGCCCCAAAACCAGCAAGTGGGTTTGAAAGACATATTTTCTTTAAAAAAAATAAGCAGAAGGAGTGACATGCATTTTCCCTCAGTCACTCAGGGAGGTTCAAGGGAAAACATTTGTAGCTTCAGGGAGGGTCATAAAAAAGACAAAGTCACACCTCAGTCACCCCACTACTCTGATAAATAAAGTGCAGTCCCTAACAGGATATCAGACTTGAGCAAAAGAAATCTTAAAGTTGATGTCTGATGATTTCTACAACATGCGGCAAACGGCAGAACGGACAGTGAACAAATGAACATTTTCTCTAGATTGTGGTTCATCTCATGAAACCAGATATGCAAATACATGCTTTCAGTTAAAATATTACAAACAACCCCTGTTTTAAATTAAAGCTGCAGACTGACATTCTGATTATTCTTGTCAGATAAAGTGAGAGAGACACAGTTGAAGTGACAGAGTTAAAAGTCACACACTGACTCAGAACAGGAAACCAAGTGCAGAGTCGAGAAGACGCTATCAGTGTTGCCACAAACTCTTGTCTCTTTCTAACCCTCACCCTACTACCTCTTCCCCTGCGGGCCTTGATTCTTGCTCTTTTAGTCTTACAGCAAGTATGTGATTGAAATAGAAGCCCAATCGCAGTGATCGTAGCCATGGGGAAGGAGGAGGCGGAGGAGGGGTTTCTTGTATTTTTGCTTTGCTTTTCGTAACAGAGCTTGTCTACCTTGTAAAAGGTGCTGATCACAGTCATTGGGTTAAATAAAAACTTGTGCTGGTGAGCCATGAGGTTATTTTCTAAACCTCGGGCCCTTTCGACTATGGCGAGGACAGACAGAGACTGTGGGGACTCCTCGTAGTTTTAAATATACCTGAGGCTGCAGCTCTCATACCACATGTATGTGAATGTTGACAAGAGGAGCAGAGTGCACTGCCGCTTGTTAAAATGTTGTCTTGATTTTGACGCAGTGTGGTCTTACTAAAATGGAAGTAGTCTCCAGCTGTCTGCCTGTCTATCTGTGTGTCCCTAGATTTTCTTGGCAACCATTTATCCAATTGACTTGGCAGATTTATTGCGGAGGATCCAAGGAAGTGCAGTTTCAAGTGCGAGCTCCTGTGATTTATCGGCATATTTAATAATTGTGCATTAGTTTAGTCCAATGAGAGGGGAACCTGCCCCGTGACCTCTTACACCCCTGAGCGGCATGCTCAGTACAGCTCGCTCTCCGTTGCTTGCTACAGAACATTCAAGAACAGATGAGGAAAGAAAGATCGGAGATGTTACATTGTAGCAAACTCAAACATGTTACACGCATCAGTGATGTAACTTTCGTAGAGAATGTTTTTGTTCCCAAAATAGCTTTGATTTCACTGAAGCAATGAAATGTTCATGTGAGCTTTTATACTCGAGCCATGCGTGTGCCTTGGCATTGTTAGTGAATTCTACTAAATAATGGCAGGTTTATTGCTCGGGACCCAGTGTCAGGTTGTTTGGACAAACAGATCTCGAGAAAGGTCCAAGTAGCAAAACCAGCCCCGCCGTCAGAAAAAGATGTTAGCATTGTATGTTTCTGCAAGCCAGGGATACGTTAAACTTAAAAATCTCAAATTTTCCATATCAGGGTTTCTATATTTACACAGTATATGAGCTGACTGGGATGGTGGATGGAGTGGCAGCTGTTCAAGCTGCAAACTACTGTTCAAGACCAACAAACTACACAGCAATTTTAGCAATTCATTGCTTTCTTTCTAGCTAGGATAGTGTCAAAAAAAAGCACTATCCTAGGCACTGTGTCTCTGTAAAAAAAAAAAAAACAACTGTTTTGTACCAAAACCGCGTACCAGCGAGCGAAACAACCAACTAAACCATGATTTTTTCCTAAGCGGTTGTGCCTAAACACAACCGCAAATTAACCACGGCGTTAAAACAGAAACAGAAACGTTATGTTTTATCATACCATTACATGATAACATACAAATGTAACCTATTCTTGCTTTACAGTTGCATATAACATTGCGGACAACATTCTCTCTGAGATTGGATAGCAACAAGTACTGGAGGCCAAGCAATCAGCCCATTTCAAACAGGCATGTTTGAAACATCAAACATCACATCAAACAGGCATGTTTGAAATGGGCACTGCCGTTGTTCACTTTAATTAAAGACAATGTAAAATCCGCCAAACAGTGACCGCTGTGGCTGTGTGTGACAGTTAGGGGACGCTGATGCAAACTACAGCTGGGGAATGTATGGATATTATATCAATATGGTGATATGACACTAGATATCGTCTTAGAATATGGATTTTATTAAGTGTTGTCTTCCTGGTTTTAAAGGCTGCATCACAGTTAAGTGAGGTCATTTTCTGAAAATCATCAAGTCAGTTAACTGGCTCATTACGTCTGTTACATAGCAATATCAAGCTAAAGTTTACTGACGTAAGCTAACAGCGGTCTCCATAAGCTAACTGGTCATACCAGACTAAATAAGGCTGAGTGTACTCAATTTAGCAAAGGCGCACTTCAGTTGTCATGTCATTTAATTTGTATCAGACAGAAAGTATTATTGTGTCTCTCAAAACACACACAGTCTCACTTTAATCAGGGTTCTGACAAGTGAAAACAGATTTTTTTTTTTCTTTCAGACAGAAATAGCGACTAGTGTGTTAAAAGTTATTCAGTTGACCTTTCTGCCGGTTTATGCTTGCAGCAATTCAGACAAGGGAATCATTTCAATCTGTGATCTCTTTAGTCGTACACAAAACACAAAAAGTCGATTTTTCTCAGTGTTCTGCGTGCCATGGATTCATGCCATAATAGCTTATTGCGGCTAAACTGACTTTCCCTGGTTTATGTCTCTGTTTGGTCCCAGGCTCTCAGTCTGAGCGTACACCTCTGCACTTCCACTCCTCAGTGGCATCTCAGTGAAAACCACATCATGCTATCTCATCCCCTCACAGGTTCCTTTGGCTCAAGAACTCTAACCACATTGTAACAACCCCCTCCCTCCCTGTTTTAAACCATCTCCGTCCCTTTCTCTCCAGCTGCAATCTGATTTTACTCCTTTTCCTCAGTTTAACTGCATGCGGCCTGCTTCCCTGCCAGCGGCCGTCCGCACCACACTGACCTCTCGGCTGGCCCCAACTGCAGCCACCAGATAGGGACCGAGTGTGAACACAATGAATGATTTACTGGACGCTGCTGACCGCAAGACAGTTCTTCTTTCACACAGGAGGTCCACAAACGTCTTGTTTTTCCCGCCTATGCTCTCACTTTTAAATCTTGTCGTCCTGCAACAGTAGCACTTCACTTGTCAGGATAATTATTCTGATTTGACTAACGTATGATCCTTGGTCCAGGGTCAGCATGGCTACAATTTCTAAGTAATTTTTGAAAGTATGATAGAAATGGAAGAAACACTGAAGAGAAACTCTCGCGTTACACTAAACAGATGTTTGGATTTATGCTGTAAACACTCCACAAATCACCTCCTCTCATCCATCACTGTGATCAGCAGCTCCCGTTGTTTTCAACCAGCCCGTTTCTGGTTGTAAATTTTTCTCTCAAATACTTAGAATCTCATTGGGGGGATGTTGGTGTGTGGATGTGAAGAACCCTGCTCGGTGCTTCCTGGTCATTGTGTCTCATGCATGTCTGTGGGGGTGCAGCGACCGTTCGAAGGGTCAGAGTTCAAGAGGCAATCCGAATTAAGCCTGCAGTTCATGTGTATGTCTGTACATTTGTTTATTTTCTACAGCACTTGTTTTTAATAACTTTTTATAGCTTTTGCACAGCTTTTAATCTTATTTTTCTCAAGTGTTTCTTTTAGCTGATGCTCTCAAGTCTGCGGTCTGTCTCTTGTAGATATTTTCACACACAAAACGCCCCTCTGTTCAAACCGGTTTGGGTGGAGTAAAAAGGCTGGGCTTTCACACAGTAACTTCGTCACTGCACCATCTCTGCATGTTCCTAAAATGTTTTGTCTGGTGTTAAAGTTATCAGAACTCAGTTAAGTTTCAGCAGAACTGATTTGGCGTTTGCTCAGAGTGTGTGTCACAGTTTGTCATCCAGGACACAGAACTTAAACTGTACTTCACATCCATATTATTCGAACACTGAAAAATATGTGGCAGGTTAATAAGATGCATTGCAGATGTAATATACCTGTTTCTTTTTACTGTGGTAGACTTGTAGGGAAAAATACTGACTTTTACAATGTCTCTGCATGAACACAAATGTAATCAGTGGTGAGAAAAAGAAGCAGGAAAGACAACAGTGTGTTGCTTGTTAACAACGCGCAGTTTTCTTATCTGTGGTGTGTCTGTTAGCACATTTGATCATGTGTGACTTTCTGCAAGTCATTTCTAGTCCGCTGTAACCTCAAAGTCATCTTCTTTCAATACTATTTTGTGACTTTTAGGTTGAAAACATTAATCAGCAGCACATAAAAGTTAAAACTGGTGAATCTACTGGTTGGTATCAGTATGAAGTTCAGAGAGCAAAATATCAAAATGTTGAATGGGAGCACAAAATTAGCTTGAAATCACCATGTAAAATGGATAAGTGCACTACCAGTACTACCCCTCTGTCCGCCCACCACACCCTCCGCCCCCGGTGTGAACCCAAATTAACTGCTGACCGCTGCTGCAGACGGATGACTGGACAGTTGCAGCTCTTCATTGTGAAATCAGTTCTGCAGAAACAGAGCTTGAGTGGCTGCGAGAAAGATGTCCACAAGAGTGACTTTGACTTTTCTTATCTAACGCTGAGAACATCTGCACAGAGAGTGACTGTGAAGGATATTATCTTTCTCTGCTTGAACGGAAAAGCAGAAGATCCTGGTTCCTTTTTTCAGCAGTTGTCGACAGAGCTTACAGATAGACTCACATTGAATAACTGGTTCATCATTTGGGACAGTTTTCAGGATTTTTTATTCCCATACAAAAAAATATCTCAAATGGACAGTTGACAATTTCATGTAACAGATTTAAGCCTACTGAACAATATTTTAACTTCTGATTTCCTCACTGTCATCCTGAAAATATTCACTATCTTTAAAATCAGAGGTGGCATGTCACTAATTTATTCAAATAGCCCATACTTTTATAAATTCCTCTTTAAATAATTTTGGGAAATACACTTATTCGCCTATTGAAAATTAGATGAAAAGACTGATCCCGCTCTCATGTCTGTGCAGTAAATATTTAGCCATGTCCAGCAACCAATTAGGCCATGTCCACACGGAGACCGAACTGATCTATTTCTTTTTCGTTTTGAAAAGGTTTTCTGTAAACACAGAATTGTCTCAAGAAATGTGTGTCCACACAAAACCACTGAAAAAGCTGTAGTATATATGCCAGGCCTGTAAATGGTGCTGCCACAGAAATACACCAAAAACAGAGAATAAAACATGGAGCATGCGCGTAAACATTGTGCTATGTAAACAAACACACGAAGAAGAAGATGGCGGAGAATATGAATCAAGCTAGAAAGAAGACATTTGTGTGGACCAGAAGATTTTGCTGTAAAAGCTATATCATGCTCAGTAGCTTCTGCAGCATGAACGAAATACTGTAATCTGCTATTGTTGTTGTTGTTGTTGTTGTTGTTGTTGTTGTTGTTGTTGTTGTCGTTGTTGGCGGGGTTAGCGCATGCAGGTTAAGAGAGAGGTGGGGATATGGCGTCATCGGTTCAGGAAAGATGCATATGGTTTGTAAATGCAGAAATGCAAGGGTGGCTTCTTCAGATTTAGGCATCTGACCAAAAATCCATCAAAAAAAACCCACTGACTTTTAGACAAGGGAATTTGGAGTGCTAAAATGCTGACCCTTTTCCATTTCAGAAGTAACTAAACTCCCCGCTTTTCGCTTGAGTGCCTCCTTGCTGGAATATGAAAAAAAGTTTCAGGGCTTGGAGGGGGGCTAAGACACAACTAGCAAGCCAGTCATGCCACCTCTCAATCCACAGCACCTCCCTGCACACGCACAAAGTAGTTGGTTGGTGAAAGGGTTTTGACACGGCAGGGACACGGTTAGTGGTAAAAGCAGGCTCCTACTACCAGAATCAGCCAATAGCAAAATTCAATTGCAATAGCCAGTTTTAACCTTTAGAGGGCAGTCACTATGCATATTTATAACACAAAATATAAAATTTTAATACTTTGTACTCAGATGTCAAGACTTGGACCTGAATCAATCAACAACACTACTAAATGCCCATATATATATATATATATATTGGTTTTCAACTGAAAAAAGTGGTTCAGGGATTTAGTAACTGTTGAAGTGGAACTCATGTTTTCATGTTTACAACTAAGAAGTCGTGTACAAGAAGTTGTGAAACTGAAGGGTGTTCATATGGTCACTTCTTCAGAAAAGAGGGTAATCACAATCATCATTCATCATTCCTGGAGCATTTTATTGGTCTGATAGTGCACATTTTTTTTAATAAAGAAAAAAAGACATCTTTCCTGCAGTGAAATACACCTCTAAAAAGCTGGTATCACAGAAATTTGACTTTTTTTTCTTTAAAATGTACTAAACCTGAACACTTCATTATCATATCATAGTTGGTGACTAATTTATTAGTTGATAACTAATTGATTAATCATTGCAGCTCTAATGATATCTAATGATATCATTGCAGCTCTAATGATAAATATGAAGCTCCAGCTATAAGCTGGTTAGCGAAGTTTAGTCACTCTGACTTGTGTAGCACAAAACCTTCCATAATGCCACAACTTGATGTTTTTACATTTTGGTAAAAATTAAACAAACATGATATAAAGTGATAATTAGAGGAGCTGTTTTTCTGTTTCCAGGCTTTATGCTAAGCTAACATAACCATGTCCTGCTTATTTAGCTCACAAATGTGCGAGCCCACTGCTCACATCCATTTCTCATCCATTTTTTGATCAAATAAGCATTATTCCAAAAACTTCCAGTATTTTTAAAAGGACTTCAGTACTGAAATAACTCCAGCTATTTACTACTACAAAATTACTACTACAAATGAACAAGGCCGGACATCCAGTTGCTTTGATTTTGTTTTTATGTATCTCATGGTGTTAGGTGTTCAGTAACTTGAAAGTCTCTCAGTCTGTTCCTCATATTTAGACTCTTATCTGTGTGGATACACTCCTGTCCATGTCCATGAAAACTGGGACCTGGGGAGTCATGAATGATGACCCTTTGAATAACACGGCCAGCATGACACTCACCACTCCTATTAATCACAGCAGAGTTCAAGACATGGATTATAGGAAACACCAGCCTCATGTTTGGAAATAGGTGGATCCATGGTGTAAGAGTCATTTCACTTTTACTGCTTTGGTTACTCATGTCACTCTTAGTAACTGCTGCTGAATGTTGGCTCAGGTGGGATGTGCCGTCTTTGACGAGTCACGCTGATGGATCATGGCCAGATTGTGCTGTATTGTACTGAGATGTGTAACTGACTGTGGAAGTTAAAGTTTCTGTTGTCAGTGTCGTACCATTTTATACATATTATTGTCTTTACACATTCAAATGTAACCTTTGACATGATTGTGAATGTTGAGCATATTGCTGAACCAGCAAGAACCAGTTCAAGTTATTGCAGACTTGTAAAAAAGAGATTTCCTCACTCTAACCTGTATGCAGCATTTCACTTTTCTGTTTCACATGGATGTGAGTGTGCAGAAATCTTTCCTACAAGTTGGGACTTATTCCAGTACCTTGCTAAGACTAAGCTGGATGGAGCGATAGTCGTTCTGCATCATCACAGAGGTTATGAAAGTGTAATGAGACTTTTACAACGTAGTGGTTTCATGTGGTATGAATGTTGGTGCTGCTGTTGCAAAGACAACTGAATCGCTTGCCATTTTACTTTGGTAACTAGCTACGGGTTAAAACAAAAAAGCTGTCCTTTCTTTGTTTTACTTGCCTTATGTTTGACAAACATAATGCTTATTTTTTCCTGGGAGATCGCACCAGAAGTGGTAACATCCTGGACTTTAGTGCAGAGGTGGGAACTGTAGTTCAGGCAGTAATCTAGCTCAGGAGCTGATTCAGAGGTCAAATATTGTGACCTTCAGAAAAGTCATTATTTATTCATTTCCAGCCCAAATGATTACTGTTAACTTGAATTCACAACAGCGATGGATGATACATCAACTGACCTGTCCTTAATCGATCACGTCTGGTCATCTGATAGCAAATAGGCCATCACCATCACCATCACTGTGCACGTTAGGAGACACGTTTGAAATGAGAGAGAGCTCTTCATTAAACCATTTATTGTAATTGTAGGGACTTTTTTTTTGAGTTCCTGCAGTGGCTTCCAATTTGTCATGCATTTAATCTTAATTCTTATGTTAAAAACTCTTCATGTATTTATGAACTTGCCTCAAACCAATGAATCAATATGATGCAAATGGTGGAAGAGCTATGGTTGTGATACTTTAATAAGTCATGCATTTTTTAATCATTTGATTTTGATTGTTTATTACTTTTACCTCCATCTTTTGTAGGATTATTTAAATATTTTATCTCTTGTTAAATTATGTTTGTTTTTTTTTTGTTTTGTAGCACTTTGAGCTAAATTTCTTGTATGAAAAGTGTTAAATGGGAACAGTTTATCAACATTGTAATCATTATTTAGTCTAACTAATAACAACTGGCTCAAATAATTCCATACTCTGGATGTCTATTTCTGTAGGTGTAATGAAAAACAAAAATCCTGCAAATAATTGTTAAAAGGTTTCTTGAAATACCTACATTATATCAAAAATACAGAGAAGCTTTGCAAAAATAATGAGTTTGTATCTTAAAGTAATGAGAAAATCCCTGACAATTAGGACTTTCTCATCATATGAAATAATAACTTAGTAAGTCAATGAGTCAGTATTTCAAAACAATGAGTCAGTATCCCAACATCATGGGAAACTTTGTGAAAATATTGACTAAAATCTACTTATCTCAGATAATGAAAATATTCATCAAAATAATTACTTAGTATTTCAAAACTCAGGAAAAGCGTAATCAAAATAACAACTTAGGCTAATATCTAAAAGTAATAGAAAACTTTACCAAGTCTTTTGAGAAAGTTTCTCATGTACACCAGCGACTCTGGCAGTAATGGACTTCCATAACAGCGCACTCATGCCTAAGCTTTTAGTAAGTTATTTAAGTACTTTTATATGACATTATCAACACCTGGAAGCTTTAAGTTATCATTTCAAAAAAGTTTCTTTGTTATCTTTTCCCATCACACTGGTGGAAATGGTATTCCATAGCAGTCAGCTCTAGAAATAACACAAATGCTCTTTAGCCCCTGAAACCTAGATTGATATCAGTTTTCTTTTGCAGTGTCAAGCTGCCTTTACAAACTATTTACCCATTGAAACATAAGCAAACTGGTTTAATTTCTTTCAAAAACATTAAGAAAAAGGCAATGAGCAAATCTGCAAGAAATGTCCCGCAAATTGCAAGGAATTAGTAAAAGGTGACAATTTTCTTGTTTGTTATTGTTTTAACTTTTATTTATTTATTTAGATAATTTCAGGTAATGTTCTTGTTACCTTTTTAATAAAAAAAAACCCAAACAACTAATTTCAAGCTAGTTTTTGGGCCATTTCTTCAAAACTGTGTTACAGGGGAAAAAAATTAATACATATATTTAAAAACAGGACAAAAAGAGGGTTTTTTTGGGGGGGGGGGGTCATTTTCTTGTTTGTTGTTTTTCCACTTTTCTTTTTTTTAAGCATATTTCAGGTAATTACCTCTTATTATTATTATTATTATTATTATTATTATTATTATTATTATTATTATTATTTATTTTATCATCATTTTATCATCATTTTTAAAAAAAAACCAACTAATTTCCTGCTAATTTTTGGGCCATGTCTTGTTAAGTTGCTTCTATACCCATGTTTTGTTAAAAAAGTCAAACCAATTTGCTCAAATTTTTAAGGGTTAAGGACAACAGCCATGTTCTCCATCGGGCGTTTCCTGAACTAGTCCCAAACAATTTTGTTCGGCAGTTGCACCATTTTATTAAATCACATATTAATATGGTTTTATTCTGCCTTTCAGTCGTTAACAAAGACAAACACTAAATCAGTGCTGCAGAAGTGGCACGAGGTCCTGCGGAGTCTCTGCTGCCCCCTGTCGGCTCCTGTAGTTTGTCCTCCGGGCTGCGGGGGGCGCTGCTGCTCACGAGACATCCGGCTGACGAAAAGTTGCAAAGTCAACCTTCCGCTGTCCGGAGACACGTCCGAGTCCGGGAGGAAGAGGAGCTAAATCTCTGCAAAATGGTGAGTGAAGTATTAAGATATACACTCAGGGCGCTCGGCGTGGGTGCGTAGAGATGTGTTTGATGGTTATAACGTGTTTCCAGCGGTTTGACGGCCAGATGTTGGTGGATGTTTGCGGCTGTTGAGCCGGTGAGCTGCTGGGCTCCAGCGTGGCGCCTCCATGGCTGACGAAACCTCAGTTGACCCACTCCATTCAGCGCTCACACCAAGCTTTTAACAGCTTATTTATGTACTTGTATGTGGCAATGTCAACACCGTGAAGCTGCAAACAGATGGCGTGTTTTTTTAGCGCGTTTTTACACTTTTTTTCCCGGTTTTAGTTAGCATGCTAATATGTTGACTCTGCTTTCTCCTGTCAGGGTTTCGTCAAAGTGGTGAAGAACAAGGCGTACTTTAAGAGATATGAGGTCAAATTCAGGAGAAGAAGAGGTGAGATCATATTTTTTTTCCACACCAGCTTCACAGCCTTGATTGTGTGCATGCATTATACATCTGTACCTCATTTAAATGTATTACAACAATGCTTTAATAAACATTGACCCTTTATCTCCACAGAGGGTAAAACTGACTTTTATGCCCGCAAGCGCCTGGTGGTGCAGGACAAGAACAAGTACAACACACCCAAGTACCGAATGATCGTCAGGTTGTCCAACAGGGACATCTGCTGTCAGGTGGGTGGTTTGGAGGGAAACGCATATTGCCACATTTTTAGAACAACCTGACTCAACCTTTCTCTGTCCTTCTTGTCCAGATCGCCTACGCCAAGATCGAAGGAGACCAGATCGTGTGTGCTGCTTACTCTCACGAGCTGCCCAAATATGGCATCACCGTAGGCCTTACGAACTACGCTGCGGCCTACTGCACAGGGCTGCTGCTGGCTCGCCGGGTAAGAGCTCAGAAAGTTGCAGATGTCAGCACATGCGTAGGACAGGGAGAGTTGTGCTGACACAGTAGTTTCACAGGTCAGATTTATTGTATCATGTGTGAGTGATCGTTGCTGGAAGAGATTTGTCAAATGTTTACTCCCATCCTGTTTTTCGTCATCTTCCGCTCAGCTGCTTCACAAGTTCGGCATGGACCAGGTGTACGAGGGCCAGGTGGAGGTGACGGGAGAGGAGTTCAACGTCGAGAGCGTTGACGGACAGCCGGGCGCCTTCACCTGTTACCTGGATGCTGGTTTGACCAGAACCACCACAGGGAACAAGGTCTTTGGAGCACTGAAGGGGGCGGTTGACGGAGGGTTGGCCATTCCTCACAGGTCAGTATGATAACGGTAGCACCCAGTGATTACTCACTCTGCAGTGTTTCATTTAAAGCTAGTTTTTTTTTCTTTTTTGCAACCCCACCTCAAAGTGCTTTCAAAGTGCACTGACGGGAATGGAAACAAAAATGTGACCTTGAATTGTACTTCTAAATTATGTCTGATGTGTCTCACAGAAGTTTTTTTTTCTCAATCTTCCTCTTACAATGTTTCCCAAAGTACCCAGTTATTCTGCCACATGCTGCTGCGCCAAAGTCCGTTCCAAAATGTAATACTCAAAAGTTTCTTTAAAAATGTAACACATGGCCTACTCTTCCCAAAATTACAAGTCATTCATAACAGTCACTCTTGGCATCAGCATAAATTAGATTCACTACACAGCACGTTAAAAAAAAGACACTTTAAAGCTGCTTTCTTCTGTTATTTCCTTCGTCTCAATCAGTGATGAAGAACATCAGAAGCAAATACCAGGAGTTGAGTTTTCATTAACACGGTTAACAGTGAGTGAAAACGGGTGCGCAGTAGCTCGCCTAGTAGAGCGGGCATCCCATGTACAAAGGATATTGTGTTGCAGCTGTCAAAATAAAAGCTAAAAGGCCTAAAAAAATCATCACTAAGAGAGATAAAAACTGAGTGAAAAACAGCATCACTGATCTGTTTCTGACCAAATGTTATCTGACGTAAAAACTCAACACACACACACACACACACACACACACGGCGTGTTAGTCACTACCAAACCTCTTTGTAATCTGCATTTTGCCAATGTGAGAACCCAACGACCATCCGTCTGACCGGAGATCCACTGTAGCAAGTGGGCATCTGTAATTTCCTCGTCCACGCACCGGTCATTTCAGGTCGTTTAATTAACCCATACTTTCATATGAAGGTAACGGACGCGCGACTGTCCTGTCTCTGTGCGGCTGCAGCATGAGTTTAGGGGAAACGTTGGCTTGCGTAGAGCCAATCTTTATTTTTGTGTGGCGGGTTGGTGACGAGTTTCCAGTCAGCCAAACTGGTGAAGTCTGTGGTTTTTCTCTGCTTCTTGATGATGTTACAAAGCACGCTGAGCAAAATGTAGTTGGTCCTTCATTTGCATTAGCTGATGTTTACTGTCCTTTTCAAGACGGGGCTGAGAGAAGCGAGATCAACCAAAAGAAACACCCGCCATTTTGTTACAGCTGGGTAGATGGATGAACATTGTTCCGAGAAAACGTTTTTTTTTTTTTTAAAACATACATTTAAAAAAAAGGTGCAGAACCTTGTTCATTATCCGAGAGCTGTGAGTTTTTGTAAATGCAGAATATTCTGACTCGCCTGAACCTGTCGTTTTCCTCTGCTCTTCCCCGTTTTAGTCTAAAACGGTTCCCCGGTTACGACACAGAGAGCAAAGAGTTCAACGCAGAGGTGCATCGGAAACACATCATGGGCATGAACGTGGCCGACTACATGTCTTACCTGATGGAGGAGGATGAGGAGGCCTACAAGAAACAGTTCTCTCGCTTCATCAAGAATGGAATAACGCCAGACACAGTAAGATGAACGCTCGTCACCCGTGAATACGGGCCGCACACGACACGTTCAGATCGCAGCAACGCACCCGTCTCTGACCATGTTACACATGCAGCCTCATCAGCCAGTCTGCCTGCCAGATTCGTTTTGTGTCAACTTCTCTTAATTATGATACATATCCTCTTTTCTAACGTAATGAAGTAGCTTGACAAAAAAAAATCTCAAAACACCGAATAACTTTGTTCTTCAGTGGAAATTGTTACAATCAGCATTTATCTCTGCGATAAATGACTGCTGTCTTATCCCTTTTTTTAGTTTTCATTTAAAAAAACAACAAAAAAACTTGCATATAAAAGAATTTTATTGTGAAAAGTGTTAAGTGTGAGAGAAGTGTGATAGGAGGTGATGAAAAGACATTTGCACAGAGATCCCGCTATACGACGCAGAAGAGCCGTGAAGGGCCTGATGTTTAACAAAACACCGTCTGTGTGACGTAATAAATGCGTCCGCAGCATTGTCTCAGTAACAGTGGCATAACACGTCTATAATCAGTCATGATCAATCACTTACTGTCCCCGTTACATGGCGGTTCATCTCGTCCTCTGCTCGGAGGTTAGGGAGTTACCTCCCCAATTTGTGGACATTTTTCTGCCACTCTTTGTGCGGTCCACGGTCCCATCCTGCTGATTGTCCGATTTACACAGACATTTGTTCGGCTCCTACCTCTGCTGCCGGCTTAAAGGCGAAACAACTCTGTCGTAAAAAAAAAACCGGCAGCGTGGAACAACGGCACAGCAGTCCTGCCTGAAGAGTAAGTGTCAAAAAGGCTATGAATTATTATTATTTTTATTTTATTTTTCAAAGAAAACTGCATTAGGATAATATGAAAGCACTATGCATTCACGTGAGAAAAAAATGCCTTGAGATTATTTATTTGTGTCAAATTAAGTTTTAAAAAAAATCAGATTGTTTTCACGTGAATGCACTATGCTTTTGTAGATGCTCATATGGGTTGTAGATGGGTTACATGGAGTCACTTGTAGTCAGGACACCTCAAAATTTAAGCTTAAGCAAGCTTAACTGATATGAAGAGAGGTGATCTCATAGTCACGTGAAGTTCAGCCCAACCAATACGTTTACGGCCGACTGAGATCAGCTCAGTGCACATGTATCACTATCAGAGTACAGTTTGCTTAGTAAGTAACATTATGTGTGTGAGGTGATTTAAACAGTGTCTGTTGCATATTTTGTCCACCAGAGAGCAGTCACATGTTTACTTTGAAACTGTCTAATGTTGCTCAGTACATCTCTTTCTCTCAATTTCTCAAAAAGTTTAAGGGAGTCGGACTACAAATGTGTCTTTTTTTTTTTTTTTTTATGTTAAAACAAATAGACGAAATGTTACTGAAGGAACTTTTCATGTATCAGTATGTACAAGACAACAGCAACAGTCTACCTGTGAACCCACCGCGCCGTCCACAAAACCACCGTGAAGCCGAGCGCCCAAACATCACGTCTCCGCCGCGTCTGCATCATTAGCTGCACATTTACATGAGCTTTACAGTGACTAGTTTGAGTGATTCGCCTGCTGTGTTTGCTGGTTCTTCTCTGCTTCTTGATGATGTTACAAAGCACGCTGAGCAAAATGTAGTTGGTCCTTCATTTGCATTAGCTGATGTTTACTGTCCTTTTCAAGACGGGGCTGAGAGAAGCGAGGCGAATCACCAGGCACAGAGCGAAAGGCCCTAGATGTGCTGGTGCGTCAACATTTATCATTGTTGTTCTTTTCAGGTCCAAGAAATGTACAAAAACGCACACGCTGCCATCAGAGCGAACCCTGTCCACGAAAAGAAACCCACAAAAGACGTCAAGAAGAAGAGGTGGGTTCTTATTTTTACAACTATTGATTTTTCTTTCTCTGCGGCACTAGTGATGCTGTAACACGAGACAAAGCCGAAAGGTCATTTTTCTGTTTCTTGTAGCTACATTTTGACAACATGACACTTAAAAACCGCAGAGCAGTTCATGGAAACCCTGGGAAAATAACCATTTAACGCAAGCTCCCTGTCCAAGTATTGAAGAGCTGTACTGGGAAGCTCCCAGTGCTTCCCTTGGTTGTACTGAATGTTAATGGAGCTGTTGTTGTGTCTCTTTCCGGGCAGGTGGAATCGCGCCAAGTTATCTCTGGCACAGAGAAAAGACCGCGTCGCCCAGAAAAAGGCCAGCTTCTTACGAGCGCAAGAACAAGAAGCAGGCGACGGTTAGGGGCTCTGCTGCGAAAACACCACACACATCACAGACAAATAAATTTATTGCAAACACAAACTGTTGTCTCTCTGTCAATATTTTTTTTAGAGTTTGAGTGGTTGTGTGTACTTTTTAAACATTCAGTCCTTGTTTGCCTCTGAGTGTTTAGTTTACACCCATGACTAATATTTACAGTGATAACCTTTAATCCACCTGAATGACTCAATAATTGCACACATTGTGATGTAGTACGGAGGCCCTGAAAGCCCCGAAAGGTTATTAATTTTTTATTTTTTATCTTGTGCGCTAAAGATAAAAAAAAAAACATTAAAAATTTTTTAAAAAGGGGGGGGGGTTAGTGAGGGCAAGCTTTGCTGTTCAAATTACAACTGAATTCAGAAATATGGGTGTTTTAAATGCCATTAAAATGGTAGAAATCCATTCAGCTAAGACGTATAACATCGGTGGTCTATAAACCGTAGGTGTGTGACTAACACAGTGACTCAGGGAAACATCAACTGAACATTTCACCAAGGGGAAAACATTGCTGAAAACATTAGGAGGCTGAATCCAAATGTGCGGACTTGCAGATTATCTTAAATCTTGGTGCTGGCTCACAGAATAGCTTGTTGCCCCACATTCTTTTAATCAGATCCGAATCAGCAGTGCACCTTATACATGGAATAATCTGCAACACCTTCACCCCGGCCTCTGCCGCATTGATGGCTGTTCAGCCCTCATTCTTGAGATCTTAAATTGATCGTAAATGTATTTAACTACACATTGTTTGTTATCCAATATTTTGACTTTTAGCTGTTACATGTCATTGTTTTGTACTTAATGCATATTTATCCATTCTAACTTATTTTAGGGTTTTCTTATTGTTTTTTGCTGTCTTTATTGATGCTTGGCATCTTTGAAAATTTACTTAAGTGATTTCTCTTGGAGGTTTCAAATGAAAAATTATAGGCAAAGAAAAATGGCTTAAAAAACGCCAATAGATCTTAAAATGTCAGTAATAATCAATTTATTTAGTCGTAGTTCTGCCATAATTTAGACACTTTTTTGTAGTTGAATGTGTACAGCCAAAGTGTCAGAGTCCCCCTGGCCTTCACCTGCAAAAGGTCACTCAAATGATCATGTCCTGAGCAGGACGAGACTCAAAGCGACCACATAGAGATGCAAAGGAACTGCAAAAATAACTACAAAAAGATGCAATATAACCAGAGGGAGACACAAAGGAAAAAGGATACAAAATGACTCCAAAGAGACACAAAGAACCAAGAATAAACGAAATGTGAGAGAAAGACAAACAACAAAGAAGATACAAAATAACCTTAAAGAGAGACTAAATAACTACAGGGAGACAAACCCGCACTGTGAGAGTGTCGCAGCGGGGCCTTTTGCATGTCTGTGCCCAGGGTACCGTTTGAAAGGCCTCCGTTAAGAGTCAGATTGGGAGGATATTTGGCTACAGTAGGACCCAGGGAACATAGATAAGATCCAGTTTTAGGGGTTTCATAAAAATAAAATGTGATAAGCTGTTCTCCTTTCCACGGCAGCTGCGTGTATCTCAAGTTCTTAGAGATGTAAATAAATTCATAGTTAATTGTCTTCACAAGATAAAAAAAAATACTTTCTGGACTTCGGGGGAGTAGTGTCGTGTAAAACAGACCCACAAATATATGACAACTTACAGTGAAGTGGTATGTAGTTTAATTGTGCAAAAATCATGCTGGTCTCTTCAATAAGTAAACTTCATTTCTTTTTCTTTTTTTTCTTTTTTTTTTTTAACATTTTTGAAATTCAAACAGCAGCATTGACCACAAGCTTGACATGCTTTACAGGTCACGTCTGTTCTGTGATGCATTTAAAGTGGTTAAACAAGTCACTCGGTCACAGCAACTTCACAACAGCAATGTCTGGATGGGATCATGGAAAATACTCTTTATACAGCATTCAGATGAGACCATGAGATTCGATAAACATCTCCACCTTCGCTGGTGGTAAACATTCATGAATGATTTCAGCATGACCTCTATGGCACTGAGACATGAACTCAAAATAACCATGTGATACAGCACACCACCACGAATGCTCTTTTAAGTGAGATAACATTCACAAATTAAATACATTACTTCTCTTCGTGTCGTTGATGCAGCATTGGTGATGTCACTAGCGTTAAAGGTGGAAAATGTACAGCAGAGTGAAGTACACTGGAATACTAACAGACAAAATACCATCATGATGTCCGCTTTGAAGCTAATGAACTGCATCATTTCATCACGCAGATAAGTCACAGTTAAAATCCTTAAAAAGCTTCAATGTTCCCCGGTATAGAGTCTCAATTCTAAATAGAGTCATTTGTTAAATTTCTCCACCAATTTATTCATGTTTTTCCTTTAATTTGTCACTAATCTGTACTTTTAAATGTGCGATATTCTACATTTTATCGTATCAATAACAGTACACCCCTGAGAAGACGCAAACCAACAACTGACTCATCTTTCTGTGTCGCCAAAACCAAAAATAGTTTATTTCTAAATGACAAGTTTCTTCGATATGATGAATTAGGCGACGGTAGTTTACTTTGAGTTGATAGCATATTCACTGTCCTGTTGCTGTAAATATTAGGGCTGGGCATCGGTAACTTGAACAAATCGATCAAAATATATCTGTACCAAGTCATACTAAAAGTGTTTCAATGGATGAGTTCATTTTATCTTTTTTGTACCCAGATCCAGAGAGAAAAAGTACTCTTTTTATGATTTTGTTCACAGCCAGCCACCTCATACATTCTTTGATTTAAAACAAAATCTGACTGGCCAACGACCAAAGCAACTACACCCCATACAGTCTGTAGCGTGGTCAAGTTAGTGTGGTTAAGGGTGCGGTGTATTTTGAATGTGGCTATGCTACATGCTTGAGTTGTCTGGTGAGATTTTATGCAAATGAATGCTGCCATTTACATGATAGGAATTGTATAAAGTCCTGTATTGGTATCTTTACCACTTTAAGGGTACTAGTGTTGTTTTTGGTTCTAAGTTTTGTCTGCAACCATTAGCTATATAGCTCTCTCTGTTGATTGGTTCAACCATCCTTTAGTGGCATCAGTTTTTACCCTAAGAGGCTGAAATTTGGCTTTAGGGTCAAGTATGTGTGCTTGCATGTTTGTGTAAAAGTGTGTTTGTGGTCATGCCATTTGTCTTGGAGGGGGGCAGTGGGAGTGGCCTATGACAAAAAGGTACATAACTTCCAAATTGATTCACAGACTTCCACAAAATTTTGTGGAAAGATTTGTCATGGGCCAGAAACAGCTGCTTAACAATCACAGATTGACAGATGTATGTACACACAAACACACACACACACACACACACACACACACACACACACCATTATGCCACATCCTCCTTCATAACTCATAAACCGGTTCTCATAGGGAAACTCATTTGGACAAGTGTTTGTGAGGTTGCGTGTGAATGCATGAAAGGGTGGATGCATTCAAGTATGTAGTTGCAGCTATTGCAAATGCACACTTGTTAAAATAATACCCAGTCCTCATAAATACTCACTAGTGCACCAAATAGAAGTCTGCAGCATTTACCTCTATTTGAGTAACCTTCACTAAAAATTACATTGAACTGTTTTTAAAGATTTATGATTTCAGTAGGCATCAGTGGTTTAGTGGCTGAGTGCAACAAACAGCACAGTACAAATTGGGAAGTACTGAGAGATGAACTAACACACTGTTGGTTTTGGTCTTTTCACAGGATTTGCTTGAAATAATAATCTAGAATATCGCCAGCCTTCATCTTTAACGATACACTCCCTGATTGTGTTACGGTGCTTCGTAGCAACTTCAACATAACAAAATTAAGGAGGCTTTCATAAAATTATCTCATATTGTAACACTTTCAACTGGAGCTATGTACAACACTCACTCTGATCTTCCTAAACATGTTAGCTCATAAATATCTGCAGGATTTTGTGGCAAAAACAGCAATTTGGTCTCTCAGCTCTCGAGACAAACAACAGTAAAATCTGTTAACGAGTCTGTTTTTCCAGCAGTGCCCCTGAAACATTCTTCCGTGGTGAACAATACAATACAATGTGGCTGCGTGGACTGTTTTGAGTGTGACTGATGGCAGCATGCAATCATTCAGTTTGTTTTAGTCCTGTATTCCAAACTACGCAGGCGTTTTTTTTCAGCCCACAAACCTCTGAAACAGCGATAGAGGAGGTAGAGTCTCCATGAGTCTGATCATTCATAAAGTGTTAAAAGTTGATAAAATCTACTTCATTTAATTTGCTATTCCTAAATCACAGCATCGTTAACACTAAGCTCTGTGTGAGGAGCTGACTGCCGAGATTCCAGGAGGTCGTCCTGTCCTCGTCACGAGTCCTTAGTGTGTGAGATCTGTCTCCACAGCAGAGCTTTCAGGTTGTTGAGAATAAGCGAGTGCTCCATGTTCATCTGTCCAGCGTTGCCCTTGAGAGCCATGCAGGCGTACAGCTGCCTCTCGAGCTCCTCTCTCAGTCCTGAAGGCGCCCCACGCAGGAGGTAGTCCTTTAGCGTGCTGCATGCCTTTGCCAAGTTTGGCTGAGCTGGCTCCTCCCTGCACCGTTTCTCCGACACGTCACATGACGTCTGGCAGTCAACACCGTACACACAGTCAGCGTCCGTCTCGCACTTCAGCCCCCGCATGGCGCGTCTAAATTCCTCCTCAGGAACCACCGCTCGGGTGTTAGTAAGACGGAGCTCATGGCGGTCGGTGTAACCAAAGTGCGCTGCTGCGAGGTCGCAGATCAGAAAGCTGCCGTAGGTGCCGTGGAAAATGTCCTCCACTAGTTCCAGGAGGCCCATGGAGATCTTGGCTTTGCGAGGCCATGAGGGCGTGAACCACTGGTCCATAGTGCGCTGCACGCCACTGGGCACCCAGGATACCAGCGGCCAGGGTAGAGACAAGCCATACAGGGGCCCGTAGGCGACTCGCTCTGTCATGTACAGGTCCCCGCAGTAGCCAAGAAGGCGAGGAGTGTGTCCACGGTCTTGGAGCAGCAGGCCCAGCAGTACCTGAAAAACAGAAAGCAGGAATCTCACCAAAAAGCTTGAGTCGAGTAATTTTGTGTTTGCAGACACATTTTTTTTAATGCTAAAGCAGTTTTGACCAAAGATTTGCAATGAGACGAGCTGACACTTGCAACTTCTTGCAATGCACCGGTCTGCAACGTTCTGAAATCGTTTACAACAACGTGACCAGCCAAGACGGTGTATCGTCTCCATACAAAAGACTCTGTACACTGTGCTAACTTTGGCTTTTCAGGTGCAAGTAACCTTGTGTTTTTTTGGAGTATACGTGTGTGTGTGACATGCGCACATACAGCCAGCAGCAGTGACCCACCGTCTGACACAACACACCATTGAGACGGATCTGATAAACGTGTCAACAGCTGCAGGAAAGTAATGAGACCAGCTCAGGGATGGAGGGCTGTTGTCAGAGAATGCCAGAATGCTTACATGCCGTCTGCTGACGGTTTGTAAGTGACTTGGCCGTCTGACTTCTCTGCAAGCTGATTGGCTGTTGAAACAGTTGACGTGCCTTATGTTCTAAAACCAGCCACTGAAGACTTGACAAGCTGAGTTGTGGGCGATGCCATCATACGGCTTGAGTTGAACGGAGATGGGACAGTTCACGCCTCTGCAACTTTTTGTTTTGTCTCTTCGCTAATCTTTGGTCTGAACTGGGCTTTAAGGAATACTTCCCCACAATATGACCATTTGTAACTCAGTTAGTCATGTTACCTTGAATTTGTAGAAAAAAAAAACCCGCCTCAATGGAAAACGGTGAACATACTGAATTATTGATTGACTGGGGTCCACATTAATCAACTTTCAAACTAAATCAAAACATCCATTTTACAAGCTCTCACACAACAGTATAATCAGTATCGCAGTATAATCCAAGTCTCATTTATCAACATATTTTGTCCCACTGATGACAGAAGCTTATGTTCCTAATCATCAGTGGCTTGTTTTTGTACCTCATCCATCTGCAGGAGGGCCCATGTAGAGCGTGCTTCTGGCAGTGATACCCGTCCATCTTTGTTGCCATCGGCGACAGAGAGGATCTGGCTGACGAGGCTGGCGAGGTTAGCCTGCTCTCCAAGCTTGGACTGATGGAAAGAGAGGAACAGAGACTTAGGGCTTTAATCGATTTTCTATTCTGTGCCTCCTTGACTCCTCCGTCCTCCTGCCTGTGACCCAGAGGCAAATTTTCTTTTCTTCAGATAACGAAGGCATAACCAGCCTTACTCTGCCTCTGACTGGCTATTACTCACTGCCTTCATTCATCGGGTTGGTTAAGTGTAAGAATGTCGAGGTAAGCCAACCAGAGGCAGAGTAATGCAAAGCAGAGTGGGTCATGTCTTCACCATCCTAAGAAAAATTATTTTGTGCCCCAAAAATTAATCTCAGAGTGTCATCTTAAGGGATGCTTCAGTTACTAAAATGAGAGGAGAAAGGAGGCGCGCTAGAGATTCCCTGATTTTGAAGCCAGTTCTTTGTAGTGGCCATACAGTTGTACTGCAATGTCTGGGGTCCGTCACGTAATGCCCTGCGGCATAAAGGACTTTCCCCACTGATTTACTTCGCTAAAGAGACATCTGTAAATCAGTAGATACATTTTTTGAGCGTCACAAGGCCCTACTATCAGGATCTGAGCCATTCAGTCCAATTACTTTTGGGAACTCCAGAAGAGCTGAATGATGAAATCATTTTATCCCTATTCAAGCTAACCTTCAAACTGGGAGTTAGCTGTTGGGCAGGTAGAAGTTAGCCGCTCGACTGCCGTAGGTTTACAGTCTCTATGGAGTGCACCGTGCAGATGTAGAGCCGATAATCCCCAGATCATCTGGGTAATTTTATATGAAGCAGTTGAACCATTTTGGGTTCATGTGCCACTGAGTAACTGTCATGGGAATGAACAGGGCCCCACGTTCAACGCTGTATCCAGGTCTCTCAATACATCAATGTGTGCCACACATCATATTTAATGTGCGCTGCTTTAAAATGCCTGCGTCCAAGTACGAATCTGTCATTATGTTAAGTGCCTTTCGCCTTGATTCCTCTCTCCTTGTGTCTCTTCCTTCACTCCTACTCTCACATCTCAGGTAGGAGAGATTAAGGTGTGAGGAGAGGAGGCGAGAAAAGGACTTGAGGATGTACAAACTGAAATGAGGAAAGCCTTTAGAAAGCGTTGTTTCAGGTTCAATCTGTAATGCCACAGACTAAAATATTTGGTTCTAAATTAACCTGAAGTCCTTACCTTGAGGTGATTAAAGACCATCTCTCTGAACTTCTCCACTGAAGTGCCTCTGGTGGGTTTGTCAAACACAGGGGCTTCTCTCCGTGGCTCCGGCTCCTCGCCCAGCTCGTAGTGCACGACCTCCCCCAGCTTACAGCGGATGATCCCATCGTGGTCTCCCCAGCTTCCTGTGTACACCTGGCAAACAGAATGTCCAAAAAACTGTGAAAATTCTGAACATTGCAAGCAGTAGACTCACAACTCTTATCAGAAATGTGTTTCCTACCTGGTTATTTGGCAACGTTGACAGACACCTGCTCATATAGAGTGTGTCTTTGTCACACAGACTGCTGCAGGCAGAGCCATCAATGATGCCCTTCCTGTATTTATCACACTTGGAGGAAGAGAGAAAATGCAGTAGATGGATTTAACCTTTAACTTCTTTATTATAATATTAGATAATGTCTGACATGTCTGCATCTCTGACATTCAGAGAGTGGGGATATTATTTTTCTAGATCTAACATGTTTAGTTGTCACAAGGAATTATTTCATGAAGTTGACTTGTGCAGTTTGATTTAACCTTAGGCTAGATGTTCCTCATGCTGTGTTAATTGCGAAATAAAAGTCCATTACATAAAATCTTACAAAATAACAGGATCCAAACAAACAAAGCCATTACTCACAATGGCGTTCTTGCACTCGTGTCCTCTGCACAGCTCAGTGTAGGCGGAGTATTGCACGTAGAGCACCCAGCTCCCCACCAGCACAGTCAGCCATGTGAGGAACAGGTACTTCACCCGCACAAAGGAGATCCGAGCCTGTGGAGCGCGAGCAAACACAGAAACTCTAAGATCAATCTACAGCCTGAAAACATACCTGCGTTAGAGTCAATAACAGACTGTGCAATCGTTAAAATGTCCACATCAATTTTCAGTGTCTGTTAAGCTCCACACTGAGGTGTACAGGCTGTATTAACATGTTATACAGGCACAGAGCGCAGAAAGGGTTGTTGATTCAAGCTAGACATTTGCACTCCTGATCACATAATAGGTCACCATGGTGACAGCATCAGGGTGTCCTATAACACGCCACTGGCTGACTGATTAGTCGCCATGTGCAACAATAGCTGGAATATGGTTTTGAGGTGCAGATCCAGTTGTTCTAGCGTCACGTGACACTCTGGCTATGGCTCGTAAAGAAAGAAAAATTGAATTACTGCCTGTGTCACAGGACGCACAAATCACATGTCCCACAATGCTGCTTTGGACAGAGCTGTTGTTGTTTCTGGGACATTGTGCAAGTTCCTGTAGTCAGTGACTTATTTGCCACAGTGATGAAGCGGGGAAATGCGGTAAAGTTAAAACAGAATCTTCACTTAAACGAAAATATTTAAATTTGCAGAACAAGATCTAAAGGCAACACAAATGAAAAAGAACAGAACAAGGTAAAACCCCACCAGAGCTGCATTCAATGATTTAATCTGCTCTCTTTAATATACTTTTATAAGAATTTAAAAGGTAAATTTGGTACTTTTCAATCTGGACCCTATTTTCCCATTTTTTGTGCCCTCAGTGACTAATGAGAAATGATTTTTAAAACTGGTGCAGTATTGAGCAAGAGCACTGTAGCTGGCAGCGGTAACCACTCGAGGCATGTTTGCACCATCAATGTGTGTCCACTAAAAGTGCTTGTTTTTGTCACCTACAGGCTCACATTATTATTCTAAGTGTCTGACAAGAATCACTACAGAGAGATAGCATTGCCAAACACACCAGACTCCATATAAATAAACAGTAATTTTATCTCACTTCAAGAGTCAACAGAAACACAATAAAACTCACAAAAACCATCTCAAAAACTGTTTGTCTTTCCACTGTTCTTACCATCTCCAACTGTTGTTTGCTGAAATAAACCCTCAATTCACCCAGTTATATGTGAAAATATGCTGGCTCTATGGGCACTCAAATTACTATGTATTAACAGTTAGTCTGGTTTAATAAAAAGGATCTTACTCCTTGAAAAAAAGTTTTATCTCTGTAGGGATCCTTATGTTGTCAGGCACTTTGAATAATAATCTGGGCCTGTCAGTGGCAAAAACAAACAAGTTTAGTGGAAGTAAATGTAAGTTACAGTGGTTACATTGAAGCCTGTTTCCTTGCCTCCTGTCTGCAGTGATCTCAAAATACTAGAAAAATGAAATAAATTGCTGTTCCCGTTAGTCACTTAGACACAGTAATGTGACGAAAATAGGGCCCAGGTTGAAAAATACAACACTCACCCTTTAACTGGCATTTACAGTCCTATTGAGGTAATCAAAGCCATGAAATTGCTGAATCTGGTTTTGAACAACAGTTGAAGTTAACATACTTCAAATGTGACTATTTTGATTAAACTCACAATTTAGCTGATTGGATTGACAAACCAAATGATCATTTTATCAGTAAGTGACTACTGCAATGCAAGCAGGTTAAAAAACGAAGAAAAGAAAGTTGTTGGAAAGCTTGCTGGAGCAGTGAAAAAAAATTTAGGTCAGACCTCCTCTGTCAGCCACAGTATGTGACTAACTAAAACAAAACTGCAGTGAGTTTTCCTCCAAGGACTCTAACAGCACTTGGGAGGATAAAGTGATTTTGATTCTCACTCTGATCACATGGCAGGAACAGCTTATGTTGTGTATATTTTGGCAGCGTGCTGGTCCTCGCGATTCAGCTCCAGCACAGTTTCCAAATCCCAACAAAATATGCACCCAGTGAGGCATAGACAGAGTAAACGACTTTTTTAATTTAGTTATTTTAAATCTTTGATGTGCTGTGATTACTGCACTTGGTTAAAAGCTGTGATTTGGACAGATGATGAGATTTTTCTGATTTGTGTCCATACAAACTGCAGCAGAGTGTCAGATCCACATTCACACACACACACACACACACACACACACACACACACACACAGATGGTCTGGTATCGTAAATTCTTTTAAGATTAAGGCATATGACTTTTTTGTGGGGTTTGAACTTGATGAAAAACCTAATGAGGTCTGGGGCTTTTGTAACAGCTTTTGTTCACTCAAAATATGCAACACATCCCCACAGTGAGCTACAGACTTCAAAGAGAAGCGCAAGGAGGATACAGGAAAACCAGAATCTTCCTGCCTGCCGTTCCCTTTGGTGCATTTTCATCAAATTGTCCACTGGCAGCAGCAGGCTGTAAGAGTTTTAATAGCAGTTTTGTGTTTTAGACCTGTCTCCTCAGCTGAACTGCACTGTTTTTTTAAATGCTCCGGGAGGAGATGAACAAACAGATAGTGGGCCTCCTGAGAGGGAGCAGAGTTATCAGGGGAGTACAAATCAGCTACACACCATTATCAGATGTGATTTCTTTTGGTATGCATGTGGGTGGTGTATGTAGAAAATGCATGGCACACACAGACAATGTTGTGGGATAAAAGTCATGTGTGCGCCATGTCTGTGCAAACACGTGATAAAGCCTCTGAGAAGAAGTGAAACTTGATCAACGGAGAGCGGTATACTTCCCTGACTCCCTGTGGTCTTTCACATTGTCTCCTGTTCCTTGAAACCTGATATGAAGTGTTTGTCTCAGCTGAGATAACATTAGATAACTTATTTGATTCTACACAGGGGACTCAAGTGCCAAAACAGCAGCTGAATACAATGCAAAGTACAAAGTGTGATATAGAGGTACTATATACAATGCACTGTAGTAAATGCACTGTAAAACTGTTCACCATTCTACACCACTGAGCTGACGGCTTGCAGCTCATGGTGCTAACTCCATAAACAGTTCTAACAACAGCAACAGTGCTGACAGAGCTAAAATTAGCCCTTTTTACACAAAGATTGTGCTTAACGACCACTACTAACTCCCTTCTTTACGGCACCTTTGCATTTTTACACAGAATCAAATAATGGTAGCATTATGCTGCTCCAGTGTGTGATTTAAGACAGCATGCTGTTATTGCGGAAGTAAAAGAGGTGTGAAAGGCATGGCGTTTCACACAACAGCGGCAGCCTTCAGCGTGAAATATAACACACGTCGGCAGCGATCTGTAAACAGTAACAGCGGCATAACATGTCAATAACAATAATGTGTGGACCTTGTTGTTTCCCTACTTTGCAGATGTTTATGGCTGCTATTTTTCTTCTTTGTGTTGGCTGCTAGTTGCTTTTTAAATCTCCTGTCCTGCCCATGGTCACATCCTGCAAGCTGTGCCTTTTACACAGACCTCAATTCGGCACTGTTACTATCTCTGCTGCCGGCTCAACTCTGTCCCCCCATTCCATGATTGTAATCTTTTAAACAGAAAGGCGAGGCGGAATAACGGCACAATATTCCTGCCTTTAACAGGCAGTGTAAAAGGAGCTATTATAACCAGGGGTGAAAGTGGAGGGACCAGAGGGTGGGCGCTATGCTTCCATGATGATACAGTCCCAGTATCAGTGGTAACTGCTATATCAGAACAGTGCAGTGCAGCAGTGATTAGCTTACCAGGGGGATTCACACACACAGGAACTTACATGCCCTAACATATATGTGTGGCAAGATTGTCTATCACAGCGTCAGAGAAGCTCAGATTACAACACACACAGAGGCAGCGTGACTTCATTCTCTGCTCAGGAGGATCCCAAAACTCCACTATATCTTTACATAGCAAATAGTGGTCGGAATTTTGCATCCAATTCCTTAAACTTAATAATAAATTAATACAAATATTGCACTTGAAAAAGTCTGGAATGAAGTAAAATACAAAAACCTATTCCCCATGAATTAAAAGGTGAAAAGATGCAAAATGTAACAGCAAAGGTGGCAGCTGATAATATATCATATTTGCACTATTCATCTCATTTGCACAATCATTCACTGCATAACTGAAATGCTGCTCACTGCTCACTTCCCATTTATACTTGAAGTTGTTTCTCTATACTTGAAGGTGGTGCCTGTATAATTTTAAACATACCTTCCTTAACAGTAATTGTATTACTTTTATTGGGTACTTACCTACTTTTCATACTCCTTTTTTCTATTTGTGTACTTGCATGTTTACACCGTGGTTCTGGGAAAACATACAGCAGAATTGACAATAAAGTTGACTCTGACTTGAATACTGGTGATAAAGAGAGCTGGTTATGGGCAGTGCAGACAGGAAGACTGTTATAGTTAAATGTGAAAAATCCACATAGTTCAAAACCCGCCTTGCAAACTATAGGGTTACCAGCTGTCAACAGTTAGATTCAGTTACGGAGCGTTAACCCTCATCAAGTATTGACTTCATGACTATAGTCCGGCCACTGCAGCAGGGACAGAAGACCTGCAGTATCACATCTTCATATACTGTAGATGCAGTAGAGCTGTCCTCATGGTTTTATAAAGGGATTGTGAGGTGTTGCTCGCGATGAACAGATTGACCATGATCCTTTTCTCTCCTGTGAAGTCTGAGGAGTTCTGTGAACTCCTCAGAGCTTTTCCTGTCTGCAATCCGGGGGTCACTGCCGCAGCAGACCAGAGCATAGAACATGTTTGACGCATCCCAGACTGAAAAAAATGTCCTTACAGACTCATTGCTAGTATGAAAGTCCCAACATGGGGCAAAGGTTAGAACACTAAAAGGGACAGTTCACCCGGAAATCAAAAATACATATTTTCCTCTTGCCTGCGCCTGCATCTACTCACGAATGAGAGGCTCGTGACAGCGTGAGATGTAAACATTAATGACGTTCTCCTTGGCTTTGCTGTAATGTTAGCTAGCTCAAAGGTGCTAGGTGAGGTAGCAGTAGATGCACGCTTCCTTCTGCATGGTGATAAGGTCAGTGGGTGTAGTTCAGTAGGAACAAAATAGTTCCTACATTGAACTGCTTACAACAATGTCTTTGGATTATATTGAGTAACCAAGTCACGATTTTTGGAAAGAGACATTGCTGTTGAGTTTTTCAATTGAGTTGTTTTGGCACTTTGAGCACCACAAGCAGAGAGGCATCTAGTTCCATTTTATTGGAGAAAAGGCAGACAGCTCTACAGCTGATGTCCCGAACAATCTGCAACTCACACCAAAACAAACTAGACTGATAAATAGCACAATAGGTAAGAGTAAAAATATGTAATTTTGATGCGAGGGTCAACTCCCCCTTTAATATCTGCAATGTCGGTATCAAAGAGAGCCAACAGGAAAAGACCGAAATTCACAAAATTCTAAACTGGCTTTCATGTGGCTTTTTGAACTTCAAAAACGCTTTGAAATACAAAAGCCAATGATCCCACTTTAGTCAGAGGTTTTCTACAGTGGTTATGAGGCTGCATGATTTTGTCCAGTACAGTAGTTGTGTGAAATGTGTGTGTGTGTGTGTGTGTGTTTGCTACTAAGTCTTATGAAGAAAACTTAGTAGCACTAAAACCTGGAACAAATCTAGAACATGGACTGATAAAGGGGAAAGAAACGTTCTGGGTTTGACTATGCAAAGTGATCCAGATAACCCTGTAGACTTGCTTCTTGGAACCTAGATGCAAACTAGACACCATGTCTTGTAACAGACCTGGATACCCTACCTCCACCAAAACATTTTGGTGTGTCTCCGTAAAACCACCAGGTCCTCTACCAAGACTTCTTTTAGATTTGTTATCAGCCAGAGTTGGCATTACGTTGGTGTGTTACCTTCTACCTAAATTTAAAAGAACTAATTGATTTGGATGTAAGGTCAGGAGGCTGCAAAATGCACTTGCTAAAATATACAAACGCTGACTGTACTTTTCCAAAGCTGTCCATCTCCTACATCGAACTCTGTACCAAAACAGGAACAGAGGCAACCCTAACAGACTGCACAATATTGTAAACAAACCTTGCAAAAGAATCCACTTTGCAACGTATGCAACGTAATGGTAAAACATTATTTTAAAAAATGTCACCCTATCACTGTAGAGGGTATTACAGTTATTATCACTGTCAGTTGCAATGACCCTTAATGGTGCAGTGTGTGTAGGATTAAAGGGCATGTAATAGGGTAATAGGGAATAGGGTAATGTAATATTCATATCTATGCTTTTGTTTTGGTCCTCTCTCATGGAGTTGTCTCCACAACAGCCCACAACAGACAAACCAAACACTGGTTCTAGATAGGACCATTTGCATTTTTGCGTTGACTACCTTGAAAAAAGGTTCAAGACTATTTGTTTTTGCGGAACATATGCTTTACCGTGATTGAAACTTGAAACCTTTTTTTTTTATGTGAAAGTTTATGTAAAAAGTCTGATGGCAGTTGATGGGGAAAGGAGATGTGCAGGTAAGATTCTCCGTTTGGGTGCATTTTAAACTAATATAATATATAAGCAAATGTATGGGGCAGCTGTGACTCAGGAGGTAGAGCAGGTCGTCCTCTAATAAGAGGGTTGGCGGTTTGATCCCTGGCTCCTCCAGTCAACATGTTGAAGTATTCTTTGGCAAGAAACAAAACATCTAATTGCCCCCAATGGCTGTTCCAAGTGTATGAATGCTTAAAAAACACAGGTGGCACATTGTATGTGAATGAATGTGTAGTGTGAAAGTGCTTGGTCATAAATTGACCATAAATACACTATATACTATATTCAGGTCCATAGTCGTCAGTTTTCATATGATGGTATACTGTAAAACCAGCTGCAACCCAACTGCTATTTTAGGGAATTATTTTAACAAGGAGGTCTACAGGATGAAATGAAGCCTAATTGTGGCTGATCTTGTTAAATAATAAGCCCATGAGGCCACAGGAAACACTGGCTGGTGTCATTAAATGTTGTCTGAAGCCAGATTAAATCAGCTCCACCATCATGTTTCATCTCCTGAACTCTACTAGAGTCAACGGACTGTAGTCCATCCCCAAAGTTTTGATAAGCAGACTGTACTGTTGTAATGTAGCAATATGTTTACCCTTCCCTAGAGCAAGTATAACCCTGTATTCTCTTCCTCTGTCATAAGCTCCTTACTGTACTGGGAGTCGCTGCTGGCGGCAAGCCACTGGTACCCAAATGAGAAGCTTCAACCTTATTATCCAACCAAAGGGATTACTGCTGCCCTGGCACTGGTAAGGATGATGAAACAACAGCGAGTTGTGAGTGAAAGTCTAGGCATGTTTTCAGTCAAATGTGAGGAGAAAAAAGTAAAAATGAAGTGGGATGAAATGCAGAGATCCCTCCCCGGCCTGGCTAATAAATCCTTGCACGGATTACTAATTTCTTCTCATGTTGTAGCCACTCCCAGCGGTAGGGATAGCTAATGGTTAATTCAGGAGTATTGTGGCTGACATGGACTCACTGCATCACTTGTAATATTTTTATGTGATAAAAGTACAAAAAAAATCTGAAATGTGACAGGTTGGCACACAAAGCATAGCTCGTGAATCTATGGCACCTGGTAGTCTAAAAACATGCTGATTTCACTGTTGAAAAATGTCCCATTTTATCTGTTTTTTTGTCCCACTTTACCTGAATGCATCAAGTACTTACTCAAAACCCCTTCTTATAAAAAGTAGAGTGTATTGTGAAAATATTTAAATATTTATTTAACATCCTAAAACCACGTTCTGTTATTATACCCTTACTACTCTTATTACCAATTTAAAAAATCAACATGCCTTCAAAGTCCTGGGACCAGGACTGGTGCAGCCATACAAGCTATGTCACACCATTAAAATGATTGTTTCATGTAAACCACATTTGTAATAACAATGCTGTAACATGTTTGGTGACTAGCTCTAAATGTAAAGCCTTATTTGTTTCATTTTACCTGATGCCCTATATTACCTGACTTCACCCTATGAAACAGCCAATGATACCCATCAGGGCAGCTCAACGAGGCACTGCCAGCTGTCAGTCTAGTGTGACACCACGACGACCCCATTACACACAGGTTCACACTCAATTTAAACACATCCCGGCGATAATCAGCTTTACAGAGCTCTTATAGATCAATGGTATTACCTGGAAGTAGAAAGACTTTTTCACCCAGGCCCGTGGAAACAGACCCTTCGCCATCACAGAAATAGATCATCTCAATACGAGGACCTGGCTGTGGGAGATCATCCAAAACACACGAGAGAGCGTCTTCCACATGAACCGACTCTTCTGGTTTACAGAGCGGGCAGAAACCACTCTGTGTTTCCAGATGTGAGCCCCACTGTGATCCACGGCCCCGGGCTGCCGTTTTGTCTTGTCCGTGTGAATATTGCACTTTGCCTCTGCTCTTTGCAGCAGCTGCTGATTTTCAAGCAAAGCAACAACATACCTCAAGCTGGGGAAAAAAACGTAGGATCGCGGCGCAGGCGCAACGTGTTCGTCTGCGAACAAAATGTTTTTAAGTTGTCAACCAAACTGACGAGCTATTTGTCAACGTGGATCCACTGGTGCGTTGATATCTATGACTCATAATGAGTATTGTGTATTTGCATTGCTAAACTCTGAAACCTTGGCCGGGTCAAGTTTGCAGGCACCAGTAAAACAAACTTCCGCTACGTCTTTCACAATAAAAGCCTCGTTGCAGCCATCTATTCACATTCAACAATAGATTTATTCTTTAATTGTCATTTTATCTGTGGTGCTCTCTGCTGCTAGGATGAACGGTGCAGGACATGAGTGAGGCCAGGGGGGAGGCACTCAGCTAAGCTTGAAATATGATTTGAATTTGTATGAATACTTTTATTTATTCATTCATTTAGCCTATTTATCTTATAGTGCACATGTGAGAAACTTTTCATATGTGTAGTAGAAAAAAGCCCAGGGTGAAGGGGCAGGTTAATGTTAAGAAGCATTAAAAAAATGCAGGTGTATTTTCTCTTTCATTATTTCTCTGTATCTGCTACTGTCGCTGTTATAATAGTAGGGCTGTATTATATGATGCATACATGTATTATTTATTTGTTAAGAGAATATCAAATATGTATTTAATTTGTTATTATGCCTAATTTTGTTGCTGTTGTTATTTTACATGTCACCTGTTTTTCATTGCCCTGATATTTATGTCTTGCTATATTGACAGCAGTTATTGTTTGATGTAAACCTCCAAGTTGTGTAGAAAATAGATGAGAACAATTGGTCCAAAAAAAAGCCTTTATGTAGCCATGTCCAAAGTCCGTCCATCCCAATTTTCAACAGTCTTCGGCTTGTTGTTCAAAATATACTACATGTATAAAGCCTCACATGATTGGTTAAAAAATCAGGATCATTTTGCACATTTTCCGTTCATCTCAGAATAGCAGGACTATCAAACAGTTTGTAGACATGCACCAAGTGGGAAATATGAAGGCAGAATTAATGTGTTTTCATGAACAGACAACAAACAAGCATCCTGTAACTGCAGCAGACATGTCCTGCTAGACATGGCCACAGCGAAGACGGGGTGTAAGAAAATATCGATATATACTTGAGTGTCACAGTTTTATCTTTTGTGATACTGTGTTTTTTGAGAATCAATAGCCTACAGAATTTATTTTTAATTAATATTTTTATGTGTTGTGTTAAAACCCCAACTGCTAGAAAGATTGCTGTAATCTGTCCTCAGTCATATAACTCTGCCGTTCCAACCTAACAACATGTCCTTAGTCTGTTACAAGGCTGTGATAAATACAGATACTTATGTTCTGATTGCATTAAAAACATTACCTTTTTCTACTAATTTTTTATGCATGTGATGAAGTGGTCTTTTTGGCAGTTTTCCCTAAGATAACAGAAAAAAAATCTGTTAGCATTTCAGCATTCTCAGTTCCCTCGTCTCATAGTCAGTGGGCTTTTTGAATGGGTTTTTGGTTAGAGGTCTGAAATAAGGTTAGTGATTAACACAAGCTTATGAACATGCTTTGTTCTACGACATAAAATATGTCTGAAGCTTTTATGTGTCTTTAAAAAGACAGTTGCAAACAAATGGCTGAATAAGACTGCAGAAGACGAACATGGCTTTACAGCCTTTTTTTTTTTTTAATTGCAAGACAAAAGACAGAACACAGACAAAACTAATAAACACCAACATGAAATAAGAACAGTAAAAACAGGTCAGTTAACAAAATTTCCACAAGGGAAGAGGATGCTGATTTGATGTTAGTGTATGTGGTGTGTATGTATGTAAGCATGTGCCTTTAATCTAATAAATTACTAAATACATAACTAAAAAGAAAGAAAGAAAAAACCCTTAATGAACAACTAATAACAACTTTACAGCTTTGTAACAATGGCGACATGACCACAGTGTGGTTTGTTTTAGTCAATAGCTTTAAACTTCTGGCGGTTGTATTTAGGCCTCAAAAACCCTAAGGTGGTGTTCATTTGTTAAGATTATCTTCATGAACAAAATGTCTTAGTTTCATTAATGTTTGTTCACCACAGAGCTTATTTTCTGCAACAATCCAAAGTCAAATGGAAAAATCTCCCATGCTTTTTGACAAGGGAACCAGGGTGATGTTAGTTTCCAGTAAGCCTACAGAAAAACGTCATCCCTGGGGCACTCCACTTCCGGTCAAAACATCCAAAATAATACTAATTTCTAAAAAATACCTGTCAGCACTGCACAATGTTGGTTGTAGCGCCGGCGAGTGGCCACGAGGTTACAAACACAGCCTAATTTAAATTTTGAACGTTTGTTCAATCTGCTAATGTTAAATCTGCAATAATATCTGACCGTTATTTTATAATACTGTTTGTATTTACAGATGAAGTTTCGCAGAACACATGCAATAATCCACGAAAAAGTACATCTTATTCTTCTTTAAGGGGCGGATATGTTGTGTTTGGTAAATGCCCTGCCTACATTTTCAAATGTTTGAAAAAAAAGGTGAACGTAGCAGTCAGCAGCAGTCGTTTAAACGCTTCCCATAATGCACTCCCCGATCATCAGCGGGAAACCAAAATGGCGAATGTGTTGGGGGAAAATGAACCGTTTGTTATCTTCTGAAGAAGGCACGAGCCCCGCAAGTTTCCGCGATATACTTTGAAATAAAAACACCGGCGGAAGAAGAAGGACGACAGCGGCCATTCCTATTTAGTTTTTTTTACTGTACGAGTCGTTTGTAGAAGCGGAGGTGACCGAATGAGGTATTGTTGTCATGTTTTCCTCCTGTCGGGGGTGTGGGTCCGACGGTCAGCGACCTCTCCGGGTTACCGCTTTGCATGCGGATTATTCATGCGAACAATCACGCGTGGGGGCTAGCTTTTTCATACACATGATATTACAACATAACGTTATCTCAAATTGTCCCTTTATACTCGCAAGTTGCTCATATTGACCATGTTCTCCCAGTATCCGAACAAAGGGAATCTCGGACTGACGGACTGTGGCTAAAGGGAAATAGAAATAAGAAATCCACAACCCCTTAAACAACTTATTGAATATTGTTTTGCAGGCAAATATGAAAATTAAGTCATTAATATGTATATTCACAACTGAAAAAAATGTCACTGACATTCAATTATTAGTTTATATGTAGCTATGTGTTAAATTTTTATAGCAACCTTTGCGTGTGTGTTAGTTTTTGTCGGTGGTCAGGCTATTTATTACTTTATTTATTACTTGGCATTTCCCTGCAGCCGTTTTACTGACCGCATGTTTGGGATTAATTACCAATTAGCACTAATTATGAGAATAATCACATGTTGTTTGTATGCACTGAAGGGGAAATGGCATGCGTTTTATTTTGAGTCATTGTTTTTCTGCAACCACACGTATCATGTATTTTCCAATGCACATGCAACAATATTTAACTTGAAATTCACAGTTATATCGGCACATTATTCCTATTATTTGTTACAAAGCAAATTCACCGGTGATCCAAACTATTATGCCGATAGTAGCATTATTTTTAAGCAAAAGATGTATCATTATGAAGAGACAAAGGACAGATGATGTGGTATGCTGCTCAGATTTTAAAGATCCTTGAGGCAAAGTTGTGATGTGCGATAGAAATGAAATTGACTCAAATTATATGTAAAGATTACCTCATCTTGTACTGGCATTTTTACCCTAACTCTCAATGGAATTATTTCTCTGCATTGCTGCATCTATGCTTGCATACATAAATATTAGTGACATAAAGCACACTGTCAGCAACACATAGACAATAACAACTGAAAATAGTGGGTGATGCCTCTATTCCTATTCTTTCAGAGACTCCGGGGTTGTGGATCACCTGTCTGTCCATCACAGAGCTCTCCCACAGCGGCAGCAGCAGGCTGTGTCCTTGTCCCCCACAAGCCTCTCTGCTAGGGGAGAGTATGGAGAGGACAGCATGTCTGACAGGTTCACAGAGGGACAGGACGTCTTGGCCCGGTGGTCAGATGGCTTGTTCTACTTGGGGACAATCACGAAGGTTAGTGTGAGGGAAAAACCCCCACTGATGCTAAAATGAGTTTCCTATCACAGTACACCAGATACTCAAAACACCGGAAACAGTGCAGTGGAAAAGCACCCTAGTAAAGGCTTCAGATGTATAAATTTGACAGTTTTGAAACTTTTTTGGCCACAGTTTTTTATAAAACCTCTGCTGTTACAGATAGATGATGCTTTGCAGTTTTGATAAAAGGAAATATAGAGTCTACCTGGCAAAAGTCTCTAAAGTAGGCAGATGTGACCTGAACTATTTTATCTCATGTCTTACAGGACTAGTCTAAAGATGTGAGATGCCTGAGAGGATGTTAAGGTTTTTGAGAACAGTGTGGTGTTTAGGGAGACAAATCTTTTTGTTTTCCTCCTCTAGATAGATCGAGACAAGCAGCGATGCTTTGTGGTTTTTGAGGATCGGTCCAAGTCTTGGGTTCTGTGGAAGGATATCCAGACAGGTAAGTTCCCTCAACTTCAAGATGTGCATGTTTATGAAATACTTGGATCTTACGATTGAATAAAAATGAACTCCAAGACAATTTGCAAGTAATCTAAAAAACATAAATGCTATTTAATGCCTGACAGCATCTGCAGTCTAGATTCAGTACAGTTTAATTGTGATTTTGCTGAAATTTTAAGAATAGTATTGTGCTGTTCACACCCGTGTCTGCTTTCCTCTGCGTTACTTATCTCCCTGCTCTTGCTGCTGGCAGTTAACTGTCCACAGTGTCTGGCATCAGTACAGTACAAGTGCGCTCCCTGCATGTGAAGATGAGCATAGGGGAGGTACACAGAGAGGACAGAGTCTATTCACCCTCAAACCAGTCAGTTAAAATGCAGATATGACACAGATTTGCTTTATAAGAAATCATAAAATGATTTATGATTGATTAAAAAGTGTAACATATTTGACAAATATCCACCATTTGAATGTGTATTTCTTTTTCAATCTTAACTGATTTTAAAGTGGACTGATACACATTTTGTCACACAGTTTTATGAATACAGTGTTAGTGCTGATTAAAAAGTTGACGACTGTTAAAAGCCTTGTTTTCTGCTGACCTCCAGTGGCTGAAGTTCGCACTCTGCTGCAGTGATGTAGACATGTACTGTTAGACTCAGATTATTGTTCTGTCTGACACCATTATGGAAAGGATCCCTACAGATATAGATCATTTTGTTAAATAGTAATATCATTTTTGTTAAACCAGAAACAGCCCCAAAGTCACTATTGTAAGACCTACCAGATAGATTTAAATAAACAGTAATTTCACCATTGTGAAACACACTTAATCCCAAGTCGACCGAAACAAACGGAAACTCAAAAAAATGTTAGTTTGTCTTTCCACTGTTCCAACAATCACCAACTCTGGTTTTTTGTTAAAATAAATTGTTAATTCACCTAGTTAGAATTGGAAAATATGCTGCCATGTGCATGCTAAAAGAACTGTTTATTTAATTGGAGTTTGGCTGGTTTGTTTTTGGTTAAAAAAATCTTACTTCTTTAATCTCAGCCTGTCCGTGGTAAAAAAAAACAAACAAACATGCTTTTAGTAGATGTAAATTAAAAGTGTTAACATGCCCCAAGTAGTTAAATTTCAGCCTGTTTCACTGTTGCTGGCTGCAGCGCTCTCACTCGGTACAAGACCAGTTTCAAAAACTATTGTCTCCATTAGATACTTTGACAACATGCAAACATGGATGAAAAGGCTCCACTTTGGAAAATATTGTAGTTTGCCTTTATAACACCACTTGTGATGGTCTTATCACCTTTACTCTATCACAATTTTCCCTTTGTCCATTTCAGGGGATGAAGATGATGACGAGGATGATGACGATGACATTGTGTGCTCTATATGCCAGGATGAAACTTCAGATGAACCCAATGAAATTGTCATTTGTGACAAGTGTGGACAAGGTACTGCTCATTGATTCTAGTGCTCTCATACCCATCAAGAAACTAAACAGTAAGGGCAGTTGTCTTATGTTATCCTTTTTCCCCCTTTTTTTAACAGCCAAAGTCTTTTTAATAAAATAAAATTTCTTTATTCATCTACCCATTGAACTGTAATCTCTGGTCATCAAGGGCATTCATGCATCTTCAAACAGTGATCCAGTGGAAGGCAGCTGCATGTAAATGTGTTCATTGTCTTATAGGCTACCATCAGCTGTGCCACTCTCCCATCATAGATGCCTCGGTCATTGACTCAGATGACAAGTGGCTGTGCTCAGAGTGTGAGCTCACTTCTATACCTAAGGTACACTTTTTGTTTGAGTATAAATACATGAAACCTTAAATGTATGACTTGTTGGATTAGATGAGTGGGTATTTACGTGATGGATGTTTTGTGAGACTTAATCTTTTCTGCTTAAACCTGAAAGTAAATTGGAGATAAGAGATTCTGTCGTGCTAAGATAATCCATGGAGTAAATACTGTATATGTACATAGTTTTGTGACGGGGTAAACATGTTTTTTGTCAATGTGGTTTACAGAGGGGCGGTGCACACATTAGGGGATCGTCTGCCAAAGGCTTTCTGCAGCAGCAGCAGCAGCAGCAGCAGCACATGGAGCTGCACCTGTCCTTCCCATACGCTCTGGAAGAACTGGTTTGGGATCAAGGCCATAAGACTAACATCCAGCAGTGCTACTGCTACTGTGGAGGTCCAGGAGAGTGAGTACATACTTACATACACATTACATACTTTAGAGGACAGAATTGAGAATGTGGATTAACTTTTTCCCACATGCCCCGTTGTAACCACAGTACTCTCTCTCTCTCTCTCTTTTGTCAAAGTTGGTACCTGAAGATGCTGCAGTGTAACGGGTGTCAGCAGTGGTTTCATGAGGCGTGTCTCCATTGCTTACAGATGCCCATGCTCTACGGAGATAGGTGCATATACCGTTCTGTATATGTGTCATACTTGTATTTTTATACCATGGCTGGGGAGAAGACTTCTGATTGCCTGGCAGGGGTCAGGTAGAATTACCTGGACACTTCAGGCCCTTATCAGACAGCGGGTTCATCACACTTCACTTTTTAAAGTCTGATCAGACAGAACGCTCTTGTAGCTTGCTATGTCTTTTTATTATTTATTTAAAAAAAATAAAAAGTTTTGCAAGGCAACCACCAAATTACCTGTGCTTAGTGTAACCATTATTTTGCCGAGAAGTAAACTCACAGATCTGTACCTTAAAATCTGCAGTAAAAATGGACAGGCAAAGCGCCCTTTTAGCTCTAATTTGGGGTGAAAGGTTGTTCCCAAATAGTATGTTGCTTACATTGAAATGGATATCTCTTTGGGCACACAAGACCCCGAGGAAGAGGAGAGGGGCGTCCCACCAGAAGGTCAAATTTTCTTGATTGGATAGGTGAAAAAACGGCAACGATGTCAGGTGCTTTTCCACTCTGAGTTCAAGTTTTTCAAATCAGGGCGATCCTGCAAAAACATGAATCGCATAGAGCGGACAAACACAAGGCACTCAGCAACGGAAAAACAACAAGCAAGATTTTTCACACTGCTTGAAAACCATTACAAAAACCTGCAGCAGGCTGCTGAAGAGCACTCTGGTAGGGGCCTTTAGCATCCAGTCAACACATTAACCACCATTTAAGATTAATGTATATAAGTATAAGAAACTGCAGCTAATGGTAGCAACAGCACTTTAACTTCTTGCTACAATCCAAGTTCTTACTAGTGAAAAAAACTTAATTAAATGATTGCACACAACCTTAAAAAAATAAATGGTTTGGATAAAAAAAAAAAAAAAACTGTTCACTCAGCTGTCCTACCAAAGAAAATGAATAAAATGCTTGGTGTGGTGGCGTTCTTCACCTCCACTTTGTGTTTGTGGTCACCAAATCCTTTTGCAATGTAAACCTGACGCTCTTTTGTGTTTGTGTAACTTTAGGTTTTATCTGTTTATTTGTTCCGTTTGCCATGGTGGACCAGAGTACCTCAGCAGACTGCCTCTCAGATGGTAAGTGAATCTTAAGATGCATGTTCAGCTTCAATCCAGACAGCCTTCCTTCAGAACAGTACACATTATTATGTGATTAAATAAGCAAGGGTGTGATTGCCTTTCTTCCCAAGTGCTAGATACCTATCATTAAGTTCCAGTGTTATGATATGTCTGAATTTTCCAACAGTCAGCGCCACTTTCAGGGGATCAAATGGTGATTGCTGGTATATTCACTAACTCTGGTTTAGTTGAAAATCATTGAGAGAGATGTATAAATATGTTGTCTTTATAACGTTTTTCCCTCACTGAGCCGGCTTTCACTTGTTCTTCTCATTGAATAATACCCGGCAATGTAGTGTTTTTTACACTTTAGCTGTCCCATCCCTTTGCTTATTTTCCATGACATTCTTTTGGAACCAGGCCAAGTAAAGAAAGTACAACTTTTGCTCAAATATTTCAGGGAGGATGTCGCACATCTGAGTCTGTACAACTTGAGTGTGATCCACAAAAAGAAATACTTTGACTCCGAGATGGACCTGATGACTTATATCAATGATAACTGGGATCTGCTGCAGCTGGGGGAGGTAAAGGCACCTTTTAACAAGTTGCATGTGAATGTTCAGTAACTGTAGTTTGTAACACACCAGAGGCCAATTCTGGATGGGAACACACACACACACGCACACACACACACACACACACACACACACACACACACACACACACACACACACACACACACACACACACACACAGTATTTGTATTTATTTTTGTAGCATAATATCTAATCTAAAAACAAAGATTGTATATTTTTGATTTGGCACTGGACAAGGACTAAACATTAAGTGTCTATAATATGTAGTTGCTTAATTCACTAATACATAGCTGGTCCCAGAGGGTTAATTATTTTTAAATGATCCCTGTTTGCCAAATCAGCTTTTGAAACCATGTTGTGTTGATACTGTGAAATATTTACCTTATGTACTTTTTTGCACCCTGTCTTTCCTGCTTGGCGACCTGCTCTCCCTCATGTCTTCAGCTCGCCAACACTCCCAGATCACAGCGATATGAAAGTGTTCTGGAGGCATTAAACAACAACAGCAGCATGTAAGTTATTTCTTTACTGGTTAATGCCATGACCCCCAGTCTTTTTCTGAACTCCAATCTGTCCCAGTTTTTTAAAAAACTCTTTTTAATGTGTTTCTACCTGCCATTACCTGCCCTCCTTCTCTCTTTCAGGTTTATGTCGGGGAAGGAGGTTAAGAAAAAGAAGCACTTGTTTGGGTTGAGGATCCGTTTCCCTCCTGCTCCCCCCAACTCTGATGAGCCAACCAGCAGGGGGATGGAGAGGGCTTCACATGAAATCACCATCAAGGGATGCAAGTCCACCAAGGGGCTATCTGGGATGAGGTAAGGCGTCGTGAAACCTACATTTGAACTCATGAAGTTAGATGTTTTGAGATTTCTCAGCGGGACACCAAAATGAATCACCATGCAGATTTCGGTACCTCATTTTGGTGCCAAATTGTGTGCTTGGTGAGTGTTTTGTTGTTGTGAGTATAGCAGAGAGTATAAAAATAAATGTAGCACTGCAACTTGTGAACAGTTTAGGCACTTTGTCAGTGAATCAATGCTACATCTCCTCACAACCCAAGACAAGCTCCCTTGTCACCTGCTGATCAAAGAGCACGTAAGAGGGTTAGCTCCAAAGTTAGTGAGCCAAGTTATCCTCCCTTAAGGTGGACTGTTATGGTGGACCAGCTATTCTCATTGACGATCTCAGGTGCTCATAAACAGATAATGAAGAAATGTCTGGCTGCTAAATCTTTTCTAAGTTAGGGAGGAGTAGAGTACATCAATAGAGAAGCAAAGGGAGATGAAAGATGTCATCCAAGAGGTAGCTAGAGTGTAGTGGCAGGTCCACAGCTTTGAGAAACACAAGGTGAGTGCCATCGAGATTTAGAAAAAGCAGACATCTCTACAGCCGATATCTCCAACACCAAAACAATCTAGACTGATAAAAAGTGCTCCAGGTAAGATGAAAATATGATTTTTGGGTGAACTGTCTCTTTAAGAGTGATAGTGTTATTAATGAACAACTGTCATAACTTGTGAAACTGTTGTTGTTGTTGTTATTGTTGCTCCAGAGCGTGCAGTACTTTAACTAATGGCACAGAGAAGAAGAAGAAAAAAAAGAGGAAGCAAGGAGCACGTTCTCTGGCTAAACCACAACGCAGTGAACTCTTGCCCCAGGTGTGTGTGCGCATGCATTTGAATGTATGTGTTAGTGGGCGTGAGCTGGGTGTGTACATAGAGAGGGGAGGGCATTGTTGCATTTCTCTATAGGTCTGAGCTCACACAAAATCTGTAACTTTTTCAGGGGATATTGAGAAACTGTTAAATTAAAAGGAAACCCACTGAAATGTGATGTATATGTTTTTGTCTTTGACAGGAAGTAAGAAAGTCTCTACCACTAGAGCCCCACACGTTGGATCACTTAACCTCTATCAAGTAAGTGAGCGACTGTGGTGCAGAATTATTATGACTGCTCTAATGTGTAATTGTTAGGGCTGCAACCAACAACTTTTTTTTATTTTCAAATAAACTGATTGACCAATTGATTCAGCTCTATGTACACGAACTGTAACTTAGTTTCAACAGCATTTTTCTTTATTTGTGTATAATTTTTATAACCTTTTGTCTCTTCTCTGCAACACCAGGAGTGAGAGGTCTCTGTTGTCTTCAAGAACCTCAGATGTGGAGTCCACAGGAGCTCTGAGCACCACTGAAACTACCTCAACTAGCATTTCAAGACAGTCCAGGTATGCCTGCTATGCAACTGCAACATTTACTCGTTTCTCACTTTGACATCTATGGCTGTATGTGGGGAAATGTCGTTTGGTTGGCCTGCTTTTGTGGTCCTCATTGATATATCTCAACAGCTTTTGGATGGATTGCAATGAAAATGTATACAGACACACATGGTTCCTAGACGACATATCCCATATCCCCATACCCCTTTCCTTTTCCTCTAGCACCATGATGAGATTGTCATGGATTAACATAAATTTGATTTAAACATTCACGTTGCAAGCAATTCATCCGGACTACCCTGATGTTTCCACACATTTATTCATTTGTGGTGGGCTGCCACGGATAGATTTTTTCATTTTCAGAGGTGGACCGTTCATTAGGAAGCACTGTTGAAATATATATGTACTGTTCAGAGTGCAGAGACAGAGCAGCAGAAATTCAGGTGCATTGAAAGTGAATTTAATCGTTCATTCTGCTGGGTCTAACAGTTTGCTTTGACTCACAAACAGCAGCTCCTCTCATCCATTGATCTGACCTGATCAGCTGTGAATGGATTGACAAATTATAAACCCCACGATTGACTATTGCTGAAGAAAAAAAGAGCTCACAGAGAGCTCCGCCTTCGCTGCAGTCACAGACCTGCAAAAACCTCTGAAATTTGAGAGGGGGCACAGAATGATACAAAGGGACACACAGGCATTTAAAAGAAAAAAAGGAAGTTTGCCCCACCATCCTGGACTGCAGTGGCAGCAGGTGTTTTTAAAAAAGGCTTTGCTTTTTTCGTGAACACTCATGCATGTAGGCAGTTCTCAGGTCAGTTGCCACATGGCGTTGTGAATACAGCTTCAGTTTTGATTTTGTAATTCCCCTCTGTATACTTTTGTTTTTGTTATTGCCCTCAGAATTAAAATCAGTTTATTGACTTCCTCTTTTCCTATCAAACCCCCTACAGCCTCTGTAGCTCCAGCAAGATGCACACCACAGCCTGCACCATGCCTGTTTCCGCTCCACCCTTAAAAAGGAAACGTGGGCGGCCGCGAAGGGCCCTGCAGCCCCCCAACCCAGAGATCCCCCCTCCTAGTCACGCAGACCCAAACCCCTCAGCTACGGAGATGCTGAGCCCACTCCCGGGGCTTCACTCCACAGACATAGTTCACGGCATGGACCCCAACAGCCAGCTCTCCCACCTCAAGAGCTCCATCAGCAGCTATTTCGGAGCAGCAGGGCGGCTGGCTTGTGGGGAAAAGTATAAAGTCCTGGCACGACGGGTCACCCTTGATGGCAAGGTGCAGTACCTGGTGGAATGGGAAGGAGTCACTGCCTCGTAGACCTGACATCATCACTTTTAACTTTTAACCAGCGCCTGCAAAAGGTTAATGGCTGTGCTGAGGACATGTGTGTACACAGCCTGTATTCAGAGCATTAATTCATATATGCCTTTGTTTAGTTTAGACAGGAGCAAGTTTTGCCTGCTAAGCTCACTGCAAAGCCTACCGGTTCAGTGCACATTCAAACATGTCTTTCCCTCATTTCCTTTAAGATTAATTGATTAAGATGAGGCATTGTCATCATGCCATAACATATTTGTGTTTTTCTGCCTTCATTATTTTCTTTGAATGTTTACAGCAAACCCCATTTATTCAGGGGCAAATAACTGATCATTGAACTGAACCTGTAGGCTTTCAGTGAATCATTATTATACTTATTTTTTAATCCAGTGATATGCTTTTCATTTCCAGATGAGTTAACTTTGCGACCTACGTTTTTTTGACAGAATGTATTTGGTTGGCACTGAACCATATATTTTGCAGAATAAGAGAAAAAGGGGATGTTTTGTTCAAAGATTTTTCATTAATTTCACTACTGCAATCATGCAATCAACAATTCATGTTTGGTTAACATTTATATTCTTACTAATCAGGTTTTGAAAAGTCTATCCCCTCCTTTTCTAGTCCCAGCTATGAGTACCTCTTGTTGTCTTGGGCAGACATATCCTTCATTTGTGTTTTGTAAAGAGGAACTCAAAACAAAAGAGATTTGCTGCTGCAAATGTTTTATTTTATATAGAATTATACTACGTTTATTATTAACTTTTCCACTTGTACTTTCTCGTATGCCTTTTTTGTCAGGCGTTTTCTTCTTTTTGTAAATTATGGATTGCACATATCAAATTATATGTTAGGTCGTCATCTCATTCTGAATAGACAATTTGAACTTTTCAGCTCCTAAAAGGCAGCATTTTCATCTGTGATGATGTTCTTTAAATCTCTTTCTTTATTGATCATAGCTCCCAGTTTAAATACAAACGAGATTATGAAAAAATAATATCCCCAAAGTTGAAAAGAAAAAATGGTGTATAAATGATAAATATTCAGGAACCCAAGAGGACTATAAGTAAATTGTGTCCATTCAAAAAAAAAAGAAAACCCTATACAAATTTTGTTTTCATAGTAAAGATTTGCAATAAGCTCCACCGCCTTAGTCTAAGTGCATAACCTTTAAAATATTTTGATTTGAAATTGATTAAAATGACTGTTAAATGTTGACTGAAATCTTAAAGGACCTATTTAGATTTTACTTTGTCTACTCGTTATTGAAATAAAGTGCTGCATAAGATGAATGTCGTTTACCCAGTTTCCACACATAGAATTCATACGTTTTTTGCTTTTTTTTTGTTTTGCCTATGCAAGTTAGTCCTCTACAAACGTGTTGTTTAGCCATATTTGGACCATGCGGCTTAACAAAATGGAGTTTCAGCATTATCTTTAAAATTATTGTGATAATTTGACTCAGTCATTTATTTTTTGTGAGAGGGGTGCAAAAATGCACTTGGATTTTGCTTTTACAGTCAAGTTCACCTTGTCTACACACTCAGGATATGCCCAATAACTTCACTGTATTGCCTAGACCCACATTTGCAGCGTGACAGCAGGTTTAAGTTATTTGCTCAGTGTTGTTGGTCAGTATTTTTATATCAGGTCCTCCATTTGTCACATTACTTTGGACCATCTGTATGTATGTATGTATGTTAGCTTTTTTCTTTCTATGAGCAAAATAACTTGTAGTCCATTTTACTGCTACACTTGTTTAAACTGAGTAAGAAAACAATCACTGGAAAACTAATATGCTGTAATTCATTGCATGAGGTAAATATTCAGTTCTCTTTTTTGAGATGTTTGTATTTTTTGTTAAAAAAAGACAGAGCTTTTTGACATTGATACCTCTTCATTATAGGGATGTAGTCAGTGCATTTGAAGCTTCTCTCCTCAGTTAAACCAGTGTTCCAGCCATCATGTTGCTACCACTGGCTTCCAGCAGGCTTCAGTAGCCAAAGAACATACATGTAACGTCTGCTTTGTCTCTTGAGATTCCTCTTATTACATTTTTATACATCATTATATAGGTTGACGTGTTACTTCTGAACCTGTTTAGTCAAAGGATAAATAAAAGCTGATATTTTGAACTGTTGTATTGCATAATAAATGTTTATTTGCTCTTTATTTGCCTCTTTAACCAAAGCTACAGTTGTGTAGTGATGGACAAAAATGAACGAACTAATCTTTTTGAATGGCACTTTTGGTTTTCTTTTTTAATGTCAGGTCACTTGCGTAACCAGAAAAAATCTGGTTGTGCAGTAAAAAGAGGAAAATGCAGGCAGAGGTTAGAGTCTAAAGTATTAAAAATAAACTGCCACACTCTTCTAGCAGGTCAAAGGTGATCCCTTATGGGGATTATTGTAGCATGTGTCTATATATATATATATATATATATATATATATATATATATATATATATATATATATGCGTGTGTGTGTGTGTTTTGCAGGAAAATCCTGCATAGTATATCTTTAAGTTGTAGTGTGGAAACAACAAACGCTATCAAAAAAGATGTGCTGTAGTTAATTGATCAGAGCATTTAGACAACACTTTGATAATGAAGTGCAAAGTAATGGATCAAATCCAGCTCATTTGTCAGATTATTCCGACACCACATGAATAAGGTAACCGAGGGATGCTGCGGATGGGATACTGAATCAATTCATAAAAATTAATAGTTTATTTTAATTATTCCTACCTAGTAAATGATTGTATTGTTTGGAGAGAAGATTTTGAGGCAGGCAATACTGACTGTCGAATAGATGGTAACAGAGTGTCAGAGAAAGGTGACACAATATTTTGCAAAAAGTATCAAAACTCGAAAGATTCGATACATTTACATGTATCGACTCAAATGAACCGATCCTTTGAAAACACCCATCACTAATAGTTGTACATGTGACAGTTCCAGTGCACGCGCCAGTGTTCGCGGCCACTGCCATTGACAACCGTCTCCACCAATCACTGCGCACGCATCTCCAGCTCATCCAATCACAGAACTCGTTGTTAGGATGTAGGCGGTGACTAAAAATACAAATTATTCCGGCTACCCTGCTTCTATGGCCTCAACACATCTACGTTGTGGCGTTTTATTTAACTAGAAATTTCAAATACGCATTTTTTTTATGCTGTCATAACACCAGGACGAACAGCTGTAATATTTAATTCAAAACGTAAGGCTAAACGTTATCTCTCCGGGTCGTTTGTCCGGCCTTTTACTAGAACGATAACTTTAACTAGCTAAGTTAGCCACCTGTTGATACAGCGAGCATCTTTGTTGACATTCGGCGTAGCTAGGCTAGCTGCTAATTTACCATGCTTTTACTGTAAACACAGGTGTTTTCATGCTGTGTTGACGAGCTAGCTGCTTTACTTCTCAAACATGCCCGAGCAGCTAACAGCAAGCCAGGGCAAGTTGATGGTCAACTTAAGTTAATACGCAACGTCACTTGACATTAATCGGATGTTTGACGACAAGAGTTTAACTGAAGATGTGGTCAATTTGACGAATCTGCTTCGACTGACGGAGCTCAGTCTTGGGAGAGTGGAACAGAGACTGAGGTGAGCTGACTGCCTGACACGAACTCACAGTCACACAGCTGATAGCAACAACACCACTTCAAGTACTTCAGAGAGGAGTGAACCTGCACCAGGAATACTAGAAATGTCCTAAAATCATTGAAATGTCCTAAAATCCTAGAAACGTCCTAAATCCTAGAAATGTCCTGTTATCTGTGAATCTTAAGATGTAAAGTCTTGGAAATGTTCTAACATTCTGGTAAAGTCCAAAAATCTGAGAAACGTCCTAAAATCTTTGAAACATGTATGGGGCTGCTGCGACTGGCCTCTGGACCCCTGTCGTTTTGCAAAGATGCCCCCCAAGCAAAGCAAGTTGAATGTCCCAGGGTATTTCTCAGACATTATTGAAAGTTTAGCATATTTCTAGATTTTTAGGATGATTCTAGAATTTTGGGACATTTCTAGGATTTTAGGACATTAAGGCTTTAGCTAGGACCTGTGTTGGGAGTGCAGGGGATCCTCCACTGTTTAATGGAAACCAAGTTCTACTTTGATGCTTTTTTATGCACTCTGGCACCTTATACTAAAAATACAAGAACAATTCCCACTGTGAATAATTTCATTTTTATTGTGAATTAGAAAATGATTGGGGGGCCACTCGGTACCCTATTGTGTGCCACATTTTGCCCATGGGCCATAAGTTGTATCACTGACCTACAGCCACCAGTTGAGGATACCACAAAGAGTCTGAGTGAAGCTTTATTTCTTCCTCCCTTTGCTGATTTTTCTATGTGCACCATCTACAGTCAGTCAGAAGGACATGATGACAGAAATGAGTGTGAGCAGAGGAGTCCTGATTGCCTGACCTTACAGGACCAGCAGACACCTGATGATCCTCCATCCCGGTCGGGCTGTGTTTGCCAGGAGAGGCCTCTCAGTGGGACGGCTGAGAGACGTGCTGTTGCTGGCAGTGTCAGCCCACCTTCCTCCAACTCTAAGGTAAGAAGAACAATATTTGTGAAACAAAAACAGCCACCCACATATACAGGTGCATCTAAAAAAATTTGAATATCTTGAAAAAGTTCATTTTTCTTCGTAATTTAATTAAAAAAAAACTTTCATTTATTGTATAATCAAATTGAAATATTTTAAGCCATGTTGTAATTTTGATGATTATGGATTATGTAGCTGCATGAAAATCAGTATCTCAAATTCTAACAATATTTCCTAGGATAAAATTGAAAAAAAGGATTTACAGTACAGAAATGTCCACCTTCTGAAAAGTATGTTCATCTATATAATCAATACTTAGTTGGGGCTCCTTTACTACAAATTACTGCTGAGGTGTTATTAAAGCCCAGGTTGCTTTGATAGCAGTCTTCAGCGCATCTGTATTTTTGGGTCGGGTGTGAATGACACAGGTTTTGGTGTGGGAGTGGGTGAGCAGACAGGAAGCTCAGTTTTGGGTGGAGGATTGGAGTATTTTGGTGGATTTGCAGGAGGGAGATGGTGAGTGTTTCTGGGACTGAGAAGGAAAAGGAGGGAGTGAAGACTGGCAATGTTTTTAAAATGAAGAAACGCTTTGTAATCTAGTTAATGTGGCATAGGGGGAGGGAGGATTTTTTTTTTTGGCTGGATTTTTTTTGAGAATTTGGGGCTGATGATAAGGGTGTGTCACTGTTGAGCTTTGGAAGTTATCTTGCATCCAGGATTTATATCCATGAGGCAATATGGAAAGGGTCAAGTGAGCAGTTAAAGTTTTGGATTTGGTCACGATGTAGAGCTGGGTAATGGAGGCCATGTTGGCGTATGATGGGACCCCTGACATATTCTCTTCTTGGATGTGTTAAGTGTATAAATGGGTCAACGAGGAGCTCAGTTGGTTAAGCAGACGCCCCATATGCTGAGGCTACTTCCTCATCACTGCTGTGGGTTTGATTCCGACCTCGGCCCTTTGCTACATGTCATCCCCTTTCTCACATAAACTGTCCTATCAAATAAAGGCAAAAAAAACCCCCAGAAAAAATAATCTTTAAATAAAGTGTACAAAACTGGACTTCCGGTGACGCCATGTTCGAAGTCGCAGCATAACAGTTGAGCTCCGTCCGTACAAATAATTTAACCCTAACAAAAGAACTAAAAACTTGGCAGAATCGCGGAACTCAGGATGACATCGTCTACTAGACACAAAGGTACAAGTAAGCAGGAGCTGCAGAAGGATAAAAGTGATAATTTGAAGCAGCTAACAATTCAAGCATCCAGTGGTGCACTTGAAGCTAACACACAGGGCCAAGAATCCAAAATATTAGCTGAGCTAGAGAAGCTAAGGAAAAAAAATCTGAAGGTCATTCCCAAACCAGGTTGTCGCTGACAAAGCTGGAAAAACTCCATGCAAGAACTGAAAGGTGAAATGACAAACTTGAGAAACGAACCACGGAGACGGAGGGTCAGATGTAGCAATGCGGAAGACGCAGCGAGGAGACATGAGAGAGCGCTCCGGTACTTGTTGCTCAGGGAAATGGATTTAACGGCTAGGTGTGAAGATCTGCAGAACAGATCAAGAAGGAATAACCTGAGAATTTACGGAGTACCTGAAGGAAGTGAAGGAGGAGATGTTAAAATCTTCGTGAAGGAACTGATTCAGTCGGCTCTTCAGCCGGCGCCCGAGGGGAATATACAAATAGAGAGAGCCCACCGGTCCTTGGCAGCCAAACCGAAGAATCCCTCTGCCAGTCCAAGGTCCATAATTGTTAAATTTGTGGATTACTCAGTGAAGGAAGCTATTCTGAGACAAGCATGGGGCCAAAGGCAGATTTTCTATAAGACAGGTCAAATTTACTTCGATCATGATTACTCCCCGGAGCTTCAAAAAAAGAGAGCGCTAGTACGGGATGTAATCAAACAACTAAAGCAGAAAAACATCAGAGCCAAGTGTATCTACCCGGCACGGCTAAAGACGGTCACAGAGACTGGTGAGAAGACCTACCCGACGCTTACAGAAGCCTTCCCGATGCTACAGGAGCTCGGCATCCAGGTCAGGGTGGATGAGCGAGAACAGGTGGAAAGAGAGCTGGCGAGCTACAGATGGAGCGCCGCGGGAGGGAGGAGAGAGCCAGCGGTGCTATCCAGGTCAGATGTTAAAGCCCTCCTCGGTGGAGCGGAGTGACAATAGAGTACGCCAAGTTTTTTTTTCTTTTTCTTTTTATAGAGTGCAAAACGATTAAAGTTAGGAAGGAAAAAAACAAGTTTTGTGTTGATGGACGGAACTTAGACTAAACTTAAAAGTTGCAAGCACTGCCTGCATATGGAGCTGCAGCGATCGTCCCACGAACCAGACGATAGCAGCCCCGACACTGTGTGTGAATCCCACAGAGGAGTAGTCACCACCCTCTGCCCAGATTACATCAGGGACTGGTTCTTTTTCAGGCTTGAAAAGGTAACAGGGAAAAATCGAAAATCCCAGTTGGGAACATGGGAGTTTACTGTTCTGTATTTGTTCTATGTTTTCTATATTGTTAAGCTGACCTTGAGACTAGTTTTGGGCCATTGTCATTTCACTGCATACCTGTTTTTATCTGACTTTATGTATATGTGGATAACAACGAGATGGGAGCACATCAACAAATACAAAACACTTCTTTATGGATAGTCTAAACTTTGTCAGTTACAATGTTAAAGGTATAAATAATCCAATTAAGAGGAAAAAAATATTCAGCCAACTTAAAAAAATGCACTGTTCAATAGCAATGATCCAGGAGAGCCATTTGTCAGAAAAAGAACATTTAAAACTGAAAAGGGAATGGGTGGACCAAGTCTATAGCTCCTCATTTAAAAATGGGAAGAAAAGAGGGGTTGTCATCCTTATAAATAAATCAGTCTACTTTAACCATGAAAAAACAATAGTTGACAGGGAAGGCAGATATGTGATGGTTACAGGGACAGCTGGAGGTACGAAAATTACAATGCTTAATCTTTACGCCCCAAATGAAGATTGTCCAAAGTTTTTTAAGACAGTGGCATCCCTTTTGGCAGATAAAGCAGAGGGAACTCTACTGATAGGGGGAGATTTCAACTGCATTCTGAAACACAATCTAGATAGACTTCCACAAGGAACGCACTCTATATCAAAGAAATCGGCTGCTCTCCTTGCAATGATGGATGCTCTAGGCCTGGTGGATGTCTGGCGAACCTGCACCCTAGGAGAAATTCTTCACCTTCATGTCTCAGGTGCATGGCAGTTACTCCAGACTGGATATGTTTTTAATATCAGGAGTAGACATGTACAGGACTCGTGAATGTAATATAGAGCCAATAACAATATCTGACCATGCACCTGTTACATTAAGGATTGAGATTGGAACAAGTAAACATTTTAAATACTGGAGACTCAATGTATCATTGTTAAACGATGAAGTTATTCGACAAGAAATGTGTAAAGAGCTGGCAGATTATTTTGCATTTAACGATAATGATATGGTTTCCTCTATACTTTGGGAGGGAGCAAAAGCTGTGATGAGGGGTAAAATTATTGCTATCTCTTCTAGGGTTAAAAAGCAAAGGCTAGCTCAACAGAGGGAATTGGAGAAGGAAATAAAGAGACTAGAAACAGAACACCAACAAACAAAAAAACAGGAAACATTGGCTTCATTAAAAGAGACTAGACAGAAATTAGATGACCTGTTAACTTATAAAGCTGAGGGGGCACTGCGATTTACAAACAGAAAGTACTACGAACTAGGCAATAGAGCAAGCCGACTTCTGGCCCTTTCAGCTAATGAAGGCTCAGTCCAATAGAGCAGCAATACGTGAAGATAAATGTCCAACCACTAATCAGATGTTAGCATGACCAAAAGATATCTCCGAAGCATTTTGCTTCATATTACCAAAAGCTATATGAAAAGGAGGATCTGCCTGATAAAAAGGAAAAAATCGACTCCTTTTTTAATTCAGTCAATCTGACTAAATTAACAGTAGATGAAGCAGATGCGATAACATGCCCCATTAAAGAAGAGGAAATTAGAGAAACTATTCTCAAACTTAAAAACAACAAATCTCCAGGGCGATGGTTTCCTGGAGAATATTATAAAACTTTAATAAACTGAACTTACCCCAGTTTTATGTAGAGTGTACAATCACTTAATGTGGAGAGGGATGCCCCAGGGTCATGGTCAGATGCAATTATTAGTGTCATTTATAAAGAAAACAAAGATCCGACCCTATGCTCGTCTTACCGCCCAATCAGCCTCCTCTGTGTGGATTTCAAAATCTTGACTGCCATAATAGCAAAAAGAATACAAAAGTATATCGAAAAACTTGTAAAATCAGATCAGACTGGGTTTATTCATAATCGACAGGGAACAGACAACGTGAGGAGAGCCCTGAACCTTCAATTAATAGCAGCTAAAAGGAATACCCCATCAATGCTTCTCAGCCTTGATGCTGAGAAGGCGTTCGATAGGGTCGATTGGACCTTTTTAGAACAAACTCTCAGATATATGGGCTTTTAATGATTAGCTTGTTAACTGGATAAAAACTTTTATAAAAGCCCAGGTCCAGAGTTAGGTAAATGGGTATTGTTCCAAATTTTCCCTCTGGGACGTGGTACCCGCCAGGGAGATGCTTTGTCACCTTCCTTGTTTTAACAGCATTGAACCACTGGCTGAACTAATTAGATCAACCAACTCATACAAGGAATACCAGATGAAGGAAACGAGCAGCATAAATTGGCTCTTCGCAGATGATATATTAATATTTTTAGAAAACCCTGCTACCTCCGTCCCTGCTCTCCTACACAGTCTTAGTGAATATAGTATAGTGTCAGGTTACAAGATTAACACAAACAAATCAGAAGCTATGATGGTATCCGGGAGTTGGCCTCCCCAGTTAAATGATTGGGTCACCTTTAAAAGGCCTAAACAGGGCTTCAAATACCTCGGTATTGTACTTACCCCTAAAATCACACAATTGTTTTCTTCTAATTATGATAAACTACTTAAAGAAATCAAAAATGATCTGGAGAGATGGGATGTGCTCCCCCTGTCACTGTTTGGCAGAATAGAGACGGTCAGAATGAATATTTTACCTAGGCTATTATTTTTGTTTCAGTCCATACCTGTCCTAGTACCTCAATCCACATTTAAGTTACTAAATAAAATGATATCAAAATTCATCTGGCAAAACAAAAGACCAAGAATACGGTTGAAAATACTGATGTCGACCAAAGAGAAGGGAGGTTTGGGATTACCCAATCTAAAACTTTACTACTGGGCAGCCCAGTTACGGGCTGTGGCAGCATGGGTTGTCAAGGACTCAAAGTCAGGATGGGTCGCTATTGAACAAAACTCCTTACCGGGGGTACCACTATCGAATCTCCCATTTCTTAGTCAGCAGTCTCAAAAAAAAATTAAAATCAATAATATATGGATCAAACACACACTAAAGGTTTGGAATTTGGTACAGAATCGATTAAAAGGGACCCTGGTTATATCTCGAGCAATGCCCATAGTGGGGAATATAGAATTTCTACCATCTATATATGATAAAGCCTATAAAAGATGGGCGGAAAGAGGCTTAATCACAATAAACCAACTAATCGACAGACATTTGTTCAAATCCTTTTCACAACTACAAGAGGAGTTTTCACTACCACCCAGTGATTTATACAGGTACTTACAAATCCGACACTATGTTACAAAAAATACAAACTGGGAAGATATTAAAAAAGAACCCACAAATATAGAAATGCATTTTATACATCTGTCTGAGCAACCTACTTTGCCCAAAAAACAAATATCCCATATATATAAAAAATTAATGATAGATTTATCTGAAAACACACTACACATTAAACAGCAATGGGAATTGGAGCTAAATACGGTAGTGGAGGATGAAACGTGGGAAAATATGTGTACAGCATGTCACAAAGGTTAAAGTCAGCTTTGGAAAGAGTTTGACTGGAAGGTTAAAATTAGGTTCTTTAGGACGCCACTAGTAACCTCGATATTTAAAAACAACTCTGGCAACAAATGTTGGAGGAACTGTGGCATGGTTGGCGACCATACACACACATTCTGGGACTGCCCAAAAATACAGACATTTTGGAAAAACATCAAAGAAGAGCTGGAGAAAATTTTGGAAGTGGATTTACCCCTGGAACCTGTGTTTTTTTTGCTGGATGTACTACCTGACCACTTGTATACTGCAGACCAATGTTATCTATTGCATGTTTTGTTGATGATTGCAAGAAAAATGATTACTATTAACTGGCTGAACCCTAACCCTCCTACCATTACTCAATGGTTACAAAAAGTCAAACATGTATACATAATGGAACATATGACCGCTCAGTTACAACTAAAAGTAAGGATTTTTAAAAGGAGGTGGAGACCAGTCACTGACTATCTGAGTTAGGAATTTTGTATTAGTAAGGGAAATGTTTCTATTTATTATTTTTATTATTTTATTTTCAACTAGTCGTTTGTCTCATCACTATTCGATTTTGTATATGGTATATATGTGTGTATATATATGTATACATATTTCAATATGGGTAGCCCAGTCTCAAGGCTGTTGTTGTTGTTTTTGTTTTTGACTTGTTGTCTGTTAATTGCTTGTTATTGATGGCTGGCAATAAAGTTCAAAAAAAAAAAAAAGTGTACAAAACTGGCAATTGTTTCCTCTACTGAAAACATTGGTGGGTAGATGAATTTAACCACTTCTGTAGGTTGTCAGAGTGTGTTGACGTACAACAGGGTAATTACACAGTGGCAACAGTCCAAGCAGGGATCCTGTTAAAGTTGGTTTTGAATGATGTATATTTTATGAGACAATGTCTTTAAACTGAGTCTGTATCACATAACCAAAAGGTAAACACACACACCTCTCTTCCACATGTGTTCTCCCTTCCTGTTCAGTCTGCCACAATCAAGGCCAGGTCAGAAAAGATGGACTCTTTTTCTGCAAGGATGAATAGAGGTTGTGTGCGTCAGGAGAACGCCTGTCTGACCGTGCAGGATGAGCAGCTCATCAGTGACTTCGATGCTTTGCAGTGTGAATTATTGACCTCCAAGTCACAGGTATGACGAGCATCCCTACACAGATGATTTGTGTGAATAAATGTGAGATACGACAAAATATACTTTATTTTCCTTGGAGAAGGATTTTGCCTAGACAATCGTGCTACATCCAGCTGAAAATTCACTTGAAACAATACAGAGTCAATATGTTAGCTGTACAGACATAATGACTTACATACAGCGAAAATAAAAACAATTAATATAAAGTTCTGCACGTCTTGAAAAAGTTAATCATATATGGGCATTGAAGAAATTAAAGGGAAGTCATAAAAACTGTAAGCCATAATGCATAATCCATAAACAAAGTGCAATAGTGAATGAATAAAAATTACCTGCTTTCTTGTTGAGAAGTATGATAGACGTAGATGAAAAGTTTGTAGCGGCTGCTTTTACATTTACTGGCTCTGTGTGAGTGTGACACAGTCCTTCATAACTTGTGTTCAAAGTTGCTGTAATCTTTAAATTGTATTATCTTGTGCTTCATGTGTAACGTAAAGCTACAACCATAAAATAATGAGAAAGATCTGTGATATAAATGAACAGAAACTAGTGGAAACATAATGCTGTATGTGTTTTCTTTTTTAAGGTCCGCCTCAGAGGCCCCAGGGTTGGGGTTAAAAACAGTGTGGCAGTCATGAGTGAGCAGATTCGACAGCTTCAAGCAGAGCTGGAGACTCAAGCTGCAGAACTAAAGTAACCCCATGACCACACCATAGACGATTGTAGATGTTGCCAATTATATAATTGTAATGTGGCCATTGAATGCCTATTTATATACACTGGATACGGAATTGGTATTTATATTATGTACATGCTTAGGGTTAAAGTCAGTCATTCATAATACTATAATCTTCTTCTACAGGCCCTTTAATGCTATGCAAATACTACTATTTAGTCATGCGTAATTGTTGCTTTCATAATTTGCTTCTTTACCTTTACTTTTTTCTTTTAACTGTCAAACTAACCTCCTAGTTGAACATTGCATTAATATCCTAACATCCTGTATTTGTGTGCGTTTCCCAGGGCAGCAAAGCTGAGGGCCGAGTGTAGCCAGGACGCAGCAGCTCACAGTAACATTTTGGTGGCGACTCTCACAGAGGAGCTCAGCACGCTCAGAGAGGAGCTGGACAACAAGACGATGCTGGGCAAACGGTGAAGCTTTTATTTTGGGCTCCACACACAGTTTCATTAGAGCATATTTCATAGTTTGTTATAGGTCTTTTAACATTTTAGGTAACAGCATGAACACCTTATGAAATTAATCTGCTGTCTTTTGTCTCATAATTACATTTGGTACATGTGATATTTAAATACTTTAATTTGAACCAAATGAAGGCATTAACCCTGGCCTATTTTGAAACATAAGCAGATATTTCATGTCTAATATACCTTCACAACATGATGGCGTTATTGTGTTAGTATTTATGTTCTACCTCATCCCTTACAGGGCCGAGCAACAAAGAAACCAAGCACTTCAAAATGCAGAGAAACTCCAGGAAGCCTTCAAAGATTATAAGAATACAATTTCCATTAAACTTAAGAAGGTAAATTTAATTAATTTGAGTAATTTCATTATTTAAGCATGTAATAACTCAGTCTTAATAGCATGTTAATGCTAAACGTTGTTTTTTTTGTTAATTTTGTTTTTAAGGTGATGGAAAATGAGAGCAACCTAAAAGAGAGTCTTATTGAGTGTGACAGAGCGAAAGAGGAGTTGGGAATGAAGTGCACCATGCTGGAAAGAGGAAAGAGAGAACAGAGCCAGATAATTAGGTGTGTGAGATTGATCTTCTAATTTCATTGCTTCTGTACATTTTTCTTAAAGATAGACTATTGAGCATTTTCCTACAAAACAATGTATACACTCATACAGAAGTAATCCCCCTACAATCATCCCTTGTGACCCAAAAGAAGTGTGCAGTGATATATTTTTCTGCAGAGACTATTTCTTATTATTTGTTTGGGATGCTTCTGGGCTCAGTTTGCAGGGGAGCCTGGGACTTTATAAAAAGACAGCTCCAATATTGTGGACACAACGCAGGAAAAAATGAAAATATAGTGAAGCTAAATGCCAAGGGGACAAAGTTTGTTCCAAAACAAGAGTAAATCTGGGGCTGGCTTTCACTTTAACTTTTGCTGGTGATGTTTACAGAGTGACCAACCTGTGAACTATACCTTTAATATTTCTATGTAAAATTGGAGGACTTTTCAGAAGAAATTGCTTTGATTTGCTGCTTAACATGTTTTATCCCTGATCATTCCCCTCGTCCGCCTCCCAGCCAGCTGAAGGAGGAGGTGATACAGGTCAAGTCTGTGGCTGATGGCCTGCAGACTCAGCTGGAGGAGGCCGCACGAAAGGCGTCACATCTTGAACGGCAGCTTATGGAGCAAGGTGCAGAGCTCAGGGAGCTGGTTTCTCTGCGAAAGGAGCTGGAAGACCTGCAGACTGTGAGCCAGAGCCAGGAGCAGAGGGTGGCCCAGAGCCACAGAGAGGCTCAGCAGAGCCAGGCGGAGCTGGCCAGTCTGGAGGCCATACTGGCCCTGCTGCATCTACGAGAGGTAGGGAGCAACATACACACACAATCACATCGTTGTTTTTGCTCTCATGTCACATGAATTTTTTAAGTCCCCCACAGTGTTTTTGACATAATGGTTTGTTACATGATCAGCTGATTTGTTTTCCCAAACCAGATTTTGCTACCACAGTTACTGCCCAAAAAAAGCTTCCATATTTATCACTGATCTTGCACAGGGGATGATTGTTTACTGTTGTCATATGGTGTATTTAATTTTCAGGGTGCTGTTGGGACACTGTGCGTCAGACCCTGTGTGTTTCCCCCAGGAACAGCACAGCTACTGAAGCCAAAACCAGGTACACCTACAAACCTCAGCTGTACTTTATTACATTCTGGTATCTATGCCTTTTAACAGAGATGTAAATGTTTAGTTCAGTAGATTTAGGAGATTTGAGGACTCTACCTCTAAATTTAGATTGAAATAAAGGCCCCTATATAAACAATCAATAACAGATGGTCTAAAACGTATGGCTCAAGTGCGTGTAATTTCCTGGCCCTTAATTAATCATAGGTGTGTTTTAGGCATCACATCAGAATGTCCCCCTGGTTTTCTACTGTGAGTAATGCTGTAAGAGCAGTGATGTTGTTGCAAAAAATATTGTGGGACATTTAATAAACATAACTAAACTTTTGGCTTCTGAAATAATCTATGACATTATGCTGGTGCTCGTGTGGAAATGTGCACAGTGTTTTTATTAATGTGGAGTCAAACAGCAGCTTTGCATTTTACAGTATGTGATTAATATTTTCCCCATTAAAGATGCATTATTTCCCTTACCTTCAACCCATCCTTGTGTCCTTTTGTGTGTAACAAGCAGAGTGTATGCGTGTTGTACACCCACTTATGAACAATGCACTCTTACAATAGCAGGAAAATACTGCGTCATTCGGACTTTACACCAGGTTTTCGTTGTTTAATGGTGCAATAAATTGCTGCCTTGAAATAGCAATATGCCAACAATGTGTCTGACCACACCTCATTTAGAACCTACACACCCATGGTTGCACAGATGGGTGAAAAAGTACATTTGCTTTTTACACAACGTGGGCATGAGCCAAGAAAATGATAACTGTGTCAGCCTGAAACTAACAACGACTGTTTTGTTGCTTGGTTTGCTGCTTTGCAAAACATGTAAGATGGGCCTAATTTTTAGATTATTGGAACTTAATAAAATTAGAAATAGAGACTCAGTGCTGATCTTTTTTGTGTTTGAGCTGAAAGAAAGAAATGATGAGATGATGGCAATTTACTTACTTGTTTAGCAAATTATAATAGGGGCAATAAGTACATATTTTCTCTTAATATAGGTTATAAAAAGTTTGAAGCATTCCTGTCCTTCCTTTCCCTGTCGCTCATCTTTGCAGGTGAAGGCTACCAGCAGCTTCTACGAGTGCTTCAGTCGCTGGAAGCTGAGCGGAGTAAGCAGAACAGCCTGGTGGAGCGGCTTCAGGAGCGTCTGAGCAGGGCCCAGGAGGAGATCTCCTCCCTGCAGAGCTCCATGGCCCAGAGAGCCTCCCACTACCAGAGCCTCCACACAGAGCTGCTGGACAAAGTCAGCCAAGCCACTGACACAGAGAAAGAGGTCATTTTCCTGATCCGTCATCACCTTTCATCATTTCTTTCTTTCTTTCTTTTTTTTAACTTTTGCACAAAACCTGATATCCTGCTTCAGGTAGATTAACATTCCTTCTTTTTACTTAACTGTCTTGATGTGATGGTCATGATATGTTGTTTTCATGTATTTCAAAACAACATTTTCAGCTATCAAAAGTGGGGGTATGGTATAGTCTTTTAAAACGTTATCATATATTTGATCAAGCTTGAGAATCATTGGTTCTTACATTGTTTTATTCCTGTTTCACTTCAGTTGAAAAGAAAAAGTGCACGTGTGTCTTCACTGGAGAAACAGTTACAGGAGAAAACCTCGGCTTACAGTCAGGCTGCACTGACCAACACTGAGCTGGAGAATCAGCTACTGGTACAACACATGCTTTTTTTTATCTATGGGTTATAATTTGAACATGCTCCCTCTAAATCCACCCTTTACCTTCCTTACTGAATCTTCTTATTTTACTTTTTTTCTCATTACAGGAGAAAACCAGTACTCTTCAGCATTACCAGTCACTGATGACCAAAAAGCAAAGAGAGTACCAGCAGTCCTTGGAAAAGTGTAAAAAATCTCACTCTCAACAATTCACGGAGCAACAGCACAGAATAGAAATGGTGATCTACAGCGACATCTTTGTCTCGCCCGCTTTCTCTCTTCAGAACCTCCACAGTGCAATTCTGCCACACAACCTTGTTATTGCTCAGTTCGTTTCAACCAACCAGTGTCTTTAACACATGTCAAGTGTGATTTAAGCTCATCTGCACCTAGAAACACTGTCTGAGCAGTTTTATGTAGGAACTACTTATATTTTTTTAATTTTTGTATTTTTAACCCATTGTAGCACAAGGCAGTCTTATATTGTACACACTTAACACACTCAGCACATTATCTATATTATAATGTAAATATTCACAGGTTAGCGCTCACTCTCTATTACTGTATTTCTTACATTTATATTTTTACACCCTTACATACTCAGAATACTATACATAATATGTTTTATATATATATATATATAATATTTAAATACTGTGCTAATTGTTTACTCTTACTGTATTTTTATTTTATATTTTAATATACTTGTGCTGGTACTTATTTCTACTTGCGATAATTCTCTATTCTGGCATCAGAGCGACTGTAATGAACCACAGTTTCCCCTGGTGATCAATAAAGTATTTATGATTTTGACTCTGATTTAAAACAGAAAAAGTGACATTACCTGCAATAAATAACAGTATTTTCTCTCGTTTGCAGTTGCAGCTGTCGCTGAAGGAGGCTCAGTCTCGGGTGTTGGAGCTGGAGCAGGAGCTGAGCTCCCTCCAGAAGGAGCGAGATGAAGCTCAGGAAGCAGCTCTTCAGCTGCAGAGCTCTGTGGACCAACTCATAGAGGTCAGGACACTTCTTACAGTATGTAGGACTATGTTGTTCTACACTCACTGGTTAAAGCATGGGCAGACTTAAAGGGACAGTTCACCCCAAAGTCAAAAATACATAATGTATCTTACCTGTAGTACTATTAATCAATCTAGATTTTTTTTAGTGTGTGTTGCAGAGTGTTGGAGAACTAGAACTAGATGGGACTCAGCTTGTTGTGCTCAAAGCACAAAAAAAAAAAACCAATTGTTAAACTCAACAACAAATTTCCAGAAATCATGACTTGGTTACTCAAGATAATCCACAGACTTTGTTGTGAGCATTTCCATGTAGCAAAAGATTGTAGGGACATGATTGCTGGAAAGAGACATTGCTGTTGAGTTTTTCAAATGCATTTTTTGGTGTTTTGAACACCACAAGCTGAGCACCATCTAGATCCATTATGTTGGAGAGAAGGCAGACATCTCTATGGCTGATATTTTCAACACTCTGCAACTCATGCTAAAACAATCTATATGGATGAACAGCTGAGGGGAAACATACATATTTTTGATTTTGGGGTGAGCTGTCCCTTTAAGTTAAAGACACAGAAACTCCAATTTAACCCCACGTGTTTACTTACTATACATATTTTTTATGTACTTACAGCAGAGGCAGACTGAAGTTAGACACAATGAGGAGTTGCTGCAGAGTTTCAAAGAGCAGGCCGCTCAATCTGCCACCAAGGTTTGTACAAAGACCTGATCACCACAGACAAACACAAATAACATAAAGTTAAGTGTACAAAAACATTTTTTAGAAATCATAAATTCAAACAAGTGTGGATTATCTGTTTGTACTTCAGGTGAGTGAACTGCAGTCGTCTCTGTCAGCATGCAGAGAGGAGCTGAACTTATACCTGCAGCAGATGGAGAAGGAAAGGAAAAACTATGAGAGTGATCTGCAGATGAACAAAGACAAGGTGTAGTGCTACAAACAACAAGACAGTCTTTGAGATTCTTTTCTACAGTTTATGCAGAAACCTCATCCTCAGGCTCATCCTCTCCCCTGTTCCTCCCTGTTCAGGTGTCCTCCCTGCAGGAGAAGCTCCACAATGCCACCCTGGCCTGTCAGAGCTCCAGCAAGGAGAACGTGCAGTTGCAGCTTTCTCTCCAGCAGCAGCAGATCATGCTGACCGAGAGCACCGCCCACATCTCTGAACTGGAAGGGAGTCAGAGCCAGCTGCAGAAGCAGGTTAGAGAGAAACTGTTAAAAACTTCATCAGATAGCAGGAAAATGTACATCTGAAAATCTATTCAACGCCAAATAATTGAATATTTTTGAGTTTCCTGTAATATTTAGTGAAACCAACAGGAATCCATTAGTTTGTCATGAAAACCTTCACAATATGAGCAACTTAAGTGGATAAAAACAAATCAAGACATCACACTCCAACTCTTTTCCAATGAGCTTAATTTGCAAATGGAAAGACAAAAATACAAAAATGTTTTCTGTCAGATGACAAGTTGACATGGTTTTTTAATGACATTCAACAATAAATCTAATTGTAATGTAAATACATATAACATGTGTTGTTAGTAAGTACATTTTTGCCCCCCCTCAGTGGTTGGTCTGATTAGTTAATGGTAATTGTACTATTTATGAATTTATTTAGGAAGATGCACCATGTAGGACTTATTATATGAGCTTGAGACTCCTCTACATATAAGTTCTTAATTTGGTAGGAAGTTTTGCCGAGTCTCCAGCTTTCTTTGGCAGCAGAGCGAGCACAGTGTGTCCTCTCCAGGCAGCAGCAGGTCTCATGGCGTCTGTTTTTGCCAAAGTTTTTCTGAGTTTTGGCTCAGTCACAATGCACACATAATTAATTTTCACTTTGTTAGCTTCAGGACAAACTTTGTTAAAGGTCTTCTCTTGGCATTGGACCATCTTACCAGTGCCAGTCAGATTTACTGGGTACTATGTGGCAATAGAGACTTTTTAAAAAATATTTTAAGAATTCCTTGATTTTGATAAGATGATACTTGCTCTCGGGCTGTTGCTGGAACTACAGCCGGTATTTCCACATTTTTTATGTGGAAATACAGGCCACAACAAGAACAAAGAGTATAGAAGTAAATCCAGAGACGTCTCCCCCTCTCCTTCTCTATCTCTATCTCTATCTCTATCTCTATCTCTATCTCTATCTCAACTCTCTTGACTGAATATTTATGTATACAAAGATTATGTTACTATATAACCTTTTTCTCGCCTAAAATGTCTTTAGGAATGTTTTTTTTTTTTTTTTTAAATAGTTCTTTTTCGTGATTGTTAACAGCTGCCCACCATATTGGTTGCTGTGTCAAAACAGACAGTGTCTTTTATTGGTCTGGTGTGGTGCGGTGCATTGTGGTAGTTGTAGTTTTTCTAACTCCTGACCAAAAGTGACTGCTACAGCCCTTTTTTGCTCTGTTTTCTCTGGTCATGTAGTACCAATTTCAAAAGTATTTACATCTCTCTGTTGCATAGACAGCCTTGTTTTTATAAAAATACCCTCTCTCCAGTAGTGAAACACTTCTTTAATGTAGCATTTCAGCTTCAGTATACACCATTTCCATGTTTTATTTTGCCAAGAATTGTCTCACAAAAGGCTCAAGCAGTTTGATATTAGCAAGGACTGATACACTTTCATTGAATCTTGCATCAGCAAACAGAATGGCATATAGGGCAGAGGTAAATAGAAATGTAGCAGCAATCTAACAGATATGCAAACTTACTGATACACCCCGCACATGTCACAAAGTTATGGTAAGTCTGTCATGCTTGAGGGAAATGGCAGTTTGAGTGCGTGGTTTCCTTTTAAGTTCAGCACATTTTGCAGCTGGTTGTACTTTCTGTCCTTCACAACAATTAGAGTACAACAGTCTCCATTCAGCGAGCAGCGCCTTACAGGGGCTGTAACATGGCTCCTCTCTGCACATGACGGTGTGATCTGAGTTACAGACCGGAGATCAGATTATGTGCAGGCAGAGATGGTGAAATTGTTATAGTTTTGAGTGGTAGGGCAGTTTGACGCTGCAAGACAATTTTCTTTATTAGAAATTATTGGCCAGGGTTTCGTTCAGTGTTTTCCTCCGTGATTTCTCCAGCTTCATAACGTAGAACAGAAAAATATACATGAAATGGATGTTCTTTTTGTTTTTATTTATGAGGGAAATACGCTAGATGCTCATATTGTGTCTGTCTCAGAGTTATTGTAGGAGTAATACTGTAGTTAACTAAACTAAAAAACTAAAACAAAATATGAAAAAAACATTTTAGCAAACTGAAATAAAAAATAAGACTTTACAAAAAACAAAAAACTAACCAAAATGATATTTTGTAATTAAAAGAAACTTACTAATAAAAATAGAAAAATATACAGGAAATGTCTTAAGTTTTAATCTTTGTCAATTTGGTTAAATTTGTCAACACAACAAGCAGGAGGAGGTGTTGGTGCATATGTTTGTTGAGACTGGGCTGTCTACATGACTGTTAGTCTGTTACCTTTACAAATTGTTATGTTTGTATTGTAACACCTATTCTAAACTTCTTAAATCTTGCCTCTGACAAATACTCCCCATATTGTGCTAAAAAAATAAATAAAATAAACACTGAATCTGATCAAATTCAGTTCAATTCATTATATACAAAAAAAAATTAAAAACTAATGAAGAATACAAAGCTTAGATAACCGTTGTCCATTCTCAGGTGTCAGGTCTGGAGCAGCAGCTGGAACGGGAGAGAGCCTCTCTGCAGAGCGAGGTAAGGAACAGAGAGCAGGACGCTGAGGAGAAAGACAAGGAGCTGCAGGAGATGAACAAGCAGAACACACAACTGTCCGAGTCTGTCAGGTAAGAACACCTGTGCACTCGCAGTCGATTCTCAGGAGCAAAGGAATCTCAGTCTCAGTTCAGATGAGTCTTTTCAATCAGAGTAAAATTAAAATTTGCATCAGCAACATAATTTTTATCACCATTTTAACACATTAACCGTGTCACCAGTACTGTATCGTGTCATCTCGTCTCATCACCACACATTTGGCCCAACTCAACTGGGATTGCAAGACACCATTATTTTCACACATCCTCCACTTACACAACATACAGAGCATGAAGAAAAGAAAAAGAAACACAGACAAAAGAATGAATTTGATGTTCACAAGGAGCTAACAGATATTTACAGATTATATCTTTTCTCTATGCGAATCAAATAATTAACAATGCTAACCGTAAAAACAAAAGCATATTAGTATAGTCAGTAACTCTCCATACTGACATAGATTTCAACTGGCCTTTATACTACAACAGCAGAATTGAAGTTATGATTTTTGGTTTCTGTGTTACACCCCAAAATGTTCATTGGCTCCATTGGAGCATTCCTATGAAATCTTTCTGGGGTTTTCATTGGTCAATTCATGCATGTGCATCGTCACATTTAAATGTCAAAGTTTGTTTGTATCAGACTTCACTAAGGAAGTGATTACAATATTGTACTTTTAGTCACTTCAAGATCCAGTACTTTATTCCTGTTTTAAACAATGGGAATAGTCTTAAGTGAGTCCACTTAATCCAAAAACTAAGCAAAGAAACCTCCCGGCCTCATATAACCACCATAAAAAAACAATCATCAAACAACAAAACTTATAAAATAACAGAGCTACACAAATCTGCCAAAGACTATCAGCAAGAAGCACTTTTTACCCGATATTTCCTGAGTGTTGGGTTTGATAAGTTACAGAATTTCAATTTTCCCTGAAACATTAAGTAATAATAAAAATAAAAACAGAAAATATAAATAGTCTCCAGACACCATAATCATATTCTTGGTTAATTAATAATACATCTATAGAAAATCTATAGATAGCCTATGCAAACAAGTAATAGCATAAATAATATAAATACATTCTGTTACTCTGAACAGGACACTGTATAAATACAGAATGCAGGTTATTGTTCATCTGTTGGTGTTTGTTAAACAGAGAGAAAATATGCCACTTCTCCACTGATAACTGTGTGCCTTTATAGTATTAGCAAAATGTACATGTGACATAAACTCCATCGAACATCTACAGCTGTTATTAATGCCGAATGACGGTTGATCCCGCTGTGATCTTGATGACAGATGACAAGTTGAAATGTGTTTTTTAATGATAGCATTAACTGTATTCAGACTGTAAACACATATAACTGCTATGGTCAGTAATATTAGTCAGTCAGTTAACTGTTCTATGTGATTCGTTAGTAATATAAGAAGATATTTTAAAGCAGATATTTTGAAATTACATTGGGTCTCACTTTAGTAGTTTTGATTGTTATCCAATATTTTTCCCCAAATTTTAAGTAATCGGGGTTATTTCCCAGCTGTCAATATTGCAGCTATTAAATGTTTGTATGGGGCTTTTATTAGTGACTATTTTCTTGCATAAGATTTTTCTTGACCTGCAGCAAAGACAATCAAACGCTTCAACAGTCTGCAAGATAGTCTTATGATCACACCACATCCCATGTGTCTGAAGGCATGAAGCTCTCCCTCCCCGCCCTTCTGACACATGAATATGTGTATATAAATGGGGATCCTAGTTGTTTGAGACTGGGAGATAGAAGCCTGTATTTCATTCTGCAGGGCTGCTTTTTAGTTTTATTTTTGTGATATTTTTGATTCTTAATTTATCTGGATCCCAGGCAGCCACTACTTAGGCAGCAGTTACTCTCCACACCAGTTTGAAGACTCCAATGCAAAGGCATGTTGGTGGTTGAAGCATGAAATCAAACGGCATGTTTGCCTTGCTCAGCTAAGCTACTGTTTACAGTTCTGGAGGAATTTCCTTCTCTTTAAGTCAGCGATGGGAGCCCTGCTCACATTGAGGTGAGGAAATGGACATGTTGCATGCCTCCTGCTGCAGTATCAATCTAAAGTGTACACTGCAACGTGTCTTCCCTTTATTGCAGGACGTTCTCTAAAAACAGATGGTTCATTAACACTTTCATTTTTGTAAAGATTTTTTTAGGCTCTTGCCTGTATTGTTCATAGGACAGCTTCAGTGTGAAAGGGAGAGAGAGAGCGAGGATGTCATGCAGCAAAGAGCCGCAGGTTGGAGTTGGATCAGCAGCTGCTGCGGCGAGGACAGAGCCTTTGTACATGGGACGCCTGCTCTACCGGGTGAGCGACTGGGTGCCCTGTTCTGATTATTGTTGTGTGTGTTTTTCTCTTTGTGCTCCCTGCAGCCATCTGAGTTCAGAGATGACAAAGTATCGAGGGGAGCTGGTGTCCAAAGATTCTGAGCTGCAGCGTCTCAGGAGGGATGTCACTGTCAAGACTTCTCTGATCAGCCGCATGGAGGAAAGCCTGCAACACACGAGGAGCCAGCTCGACACCAAGAATGACACAGGTATGTTGCACTTTCAGTGTAGTGTAGTAGATTTTTTGTTTTATTTAATTTTTTTGCAGATAAGAGGCAGTTAAAACCAGAAATACATGTCTGGTTTAAAAAACAGTCAAACTAACTTTTTTTTTTCCTTTTCCTTCTCGCCCCTCTCAGTCATTGATCTGGAGGAGAAGCTCCATCGCTGTGAGGCCGACAGACTCAATTGTGTCCAGCGGGTTCAGATGCTGGAGGGGCAGCTTCAGTCAGTGCGGGGAGAGTTAGCTGAAACTCTGGAGAAACTGCGGGACCTCAGAGATGTTCTACAGAGAACTCAAACCATTGCTGATGAGCGGCAAGCTTCGGTGGAAAAACTGACTGTCCAACTTAGGTGAGGTCACGCCCTTATGTGAAACTCTCCTTCTGCACACAGGGACAAGGGACGACCCCCAGATGGAGAGGACATCCACGTGGTGTTGCTCAGACAAGATCCTCCACTGGATCGGGCTTGTCTGTGTTTGAAATAATGTCCACATTGTAGTATCACAAAACACTGGCAGACACTCACACACATCATGGAGCTTGTTTCCGTCTTGGTGTCCCTCTTCAAATCTCACACATTTTTGTTTACTGAAGAAATCCTTTTCTGTTGAATAGTATGAATTTCTGATTATTATTTTTAAGTTATATTATTTATGTCCAAAGTGGAACTGTAATATATCATGTAATTTACTGTGATGGATTTACGCATATGCTCTGGTGTGTGATGTGAGTTTTCTATTTAAACATAGCACTGACAGATAAAAACTGTGAATCACTTCTGCTGTGTAACACACTGTGTGCAGCTACTGTACATCAACCACTCAACTGAAAGTACACTCGACTGAACCTTTTTGTTGTGTAAAAGGGAAAAAAACAAGTTTTAGTTCAGTTTTAATCTAACTCCATCAGTTCGTTTAAGACTTTCTCTGGTTTTAATGTTTTTCAGAGAAAATTGAGCTCAGGCATTAACAGGGACGTGCCGATACTTGCTACAAAAAACAGCCTTTAAAGAAGAACAGTACAGTTTTAATGATCTCGGTTACAGTCAGGAGCCTCTTTACACACAAAACCCCTGAAATAAGTTCAAGTACATTCCCAGTCATGTTGTACGTACTCAACAATACAGAAGCCCTCAGAGGCAAATACGAAAAAAAGAATTTGGTCCTCCATTTTCTAAGTCTGATCTAAACTGGTTTTCTCTTGTGTTTATGACTTAGGAACAGGTGAAAAAAAGATTTGCCAGGCTCATTTTTGTAATTTACTTTTTTTTTCATCTGTGAAAACAGGTGAAAAGAAAAATTAGGAGATTCATTCAATTTGTTGTCAGGATCATTTTTTGGTGTGTTGTTAATAAAACTAATTTTGGCCACAATAGGCTGAAGTGTACCATTACCCCAAGTTCCACATGTTTTCTTCCTGGTGAATTTTAGTTTCTGCATGCACTCTAAACACAAGGTACATAAACTGTGTACGCAAGTTATGTAACTTTAAAGACATGAAAATAATGTTACACAACTTGCTGACACAATACATACACCTACTGTTTACAGTGCATGAGGAAATTAAAACTCACCTGTAAGAGAACATGAAATCCTTTAAGTCCTATATAGGATGTGGGGTAGAGGTGCTTGTCAGCCTCTTGTGGCAGAAATTAGTATTACAATAACAAAAACTGAAAATACTCCTGACAAAAATAAATAAATAAATAAATAAAAAGAAAATATGAAAATTACTAGCCCATACTTTTTTCATCTGTTTATTTTATTTTTTATTTATCTATTTTTAAAACTAATATTTATTTTTATTTAACCAGAAAGTTCCCATTAAGATATAATTCATCTTTTACCAGGGAATCAGGGTCAAGATAGGCATCAAAATTAAAAATTTCCAATAAAAGTACAAAAATGGGGATGGCTAACATCACAAAAAACAATCACAACATCAGACACAAAACTTATAGGACTCGGGGGATAAGAAGAATCTTGAAAAATGATGACGCTTGTTCAAAGCAAGGACAGTGTTTTGTCAAAAAACTTTTACAGATAAAAAAAAAAAGACAAAGCACCAAGGAAGATTATCCTCACATCACCATTTTTTCAAAGTTCTTAAGTCATAAAAGAGGAGACAACAGTTTCGATAAGACAGAGAAAATGGATCAAAATATTTTTTTATTCTCAATTGCCTCTCAGTGCTTTTGTACGAACCAAAATTCAACCTCAAAATATTTAACAATAAACAGCAGAAAGTCACTCAGTGTATCTACTGTTCAGAGGATACTTCCTGTTACAGTGTGTGTATTTTTTAAGGAACTGTTCAATGAAAGTGTGCGTGCGTGTGTCTGCGTGCGTGTGTCTGCGTGCGTGCGTGTGTCTGCGTGCGTGCGTGTGTGTGTGTGTGTGTGTGTGTGTGTGTGTGTGTGTGTGTGTGTGTGTGTGTGTGTGTGTGTGTGTGTGTGTGTGTGTGTGTGTGTGGCTTCACAGTGACACCCAGAGGGAATTAGAGGACAGAACTCATGAGGTCTTAGACATGGACAATGCACTGAAGGAGAGACAGGGGGAGCTCCAACAGAGAGCACAGCTGGTATAGTACACACACACACACACACACACACACACACACGCATTTTTCAGTATATATGTTTGACTGCTATTTCTCTAGTCATCCTTTCTTTTTTCTTCTTTGTGTGTGTGTGTGTGTGTGTGTGTGTGTGTGTGTGTGTGTGTGTGTGTGTGTTTTGATGTCTTTCCCCTGGCTGTCTCTGTCGTCCTCAGCTGGGTCAGCTGGAAGTGGCCATCAGGGAGCACAAGCAGGAGATGGAGAGGAAGGTGGCGTCTCTGCAGCAGAGCCTGGAGGCCCGAGAGAGAGAGCTGAGAGACACACAGAGGGAGCTCATGGACCGAAACATGAAGGTCAGGAGCACACACAGGATAAGTGGCCAAAACATGTGTAAACATGTTTTGTTGACTCGCCCATCGTCATTGTTGCCAGATTGGAAATTGTTAAACTGTTGTACCAGTGGCTCAAAATTATTGTATTTTGAGGAAAATTATCGTACGCCAGTCACAATCACGAACAAACAAGAATTAAAATGACTTTTTGACACATCTACAAATCTGCCCATACCCACTGCCTTAGAGAGAAGCTATTTCTCAGTCTACACAGCTCCGCCCACAGCTGATGTCAGGTTTTTTTTACAGCAGGTGGCCAGTGTTTATGAAACAAATGACACTGTGTGCTTGACAAACATGACCCAAACGTGACAAGTCATCACGTTCAGGTCACGTTCATGCCGTCATGGCTTACACCAAACGCGATTGGCTGTAAGGAGATCAAGTGAGAAGTGATGCATAAACACAGATGTAGGAGCTAGAAAATTTGTTAAAATGAGACGTGTAATCTAAACTAAGTGGTTATTGTAAGTGCCTCAATGGTCAGTTTTGGAATTATTGGTGGTACATGGTACAGAGGGCAAAAATATTGTATAGATGCGATAATTATTGTACATCTGGCAACACTGCCCATCATGCACATTTGAATAGAAAACTTTTTTCTTTTCTTCTCATTCGTTCTCATTGAATGTAAAGTGCAAAAACACAAACTCTAATCATAAAAGCTATTGCACAATGCATGCATATATGAAACGAAAAAAATGTTAGAGTTCTCTGACTGAACAAATCTTCATCTTTTGACGGGATTAATTCTTCATTTAGCTTGTATTGTATAGGTAATCCACCGCAGTGAATACAGTCCCTGGTTACCGTCAGCTGTAATTTGAGATCTGAGGAGCATACAAAATAAAATGTTAATCAGACACTTTTGGCGACACAGTTAATCTCTGACCACACAATGGTGGAATAAATATTTGCACACCTTATCTTTGCATTTATTTTTTGTTTTAACTCCTTAAAACTATAAATATATAATTTTGTGTCACAAAACTATTTAATTATTACTGTTTAAATGTGTGTGTGTGTGTGTTTGGCATTAGGAGTCCCAGGAGCTCGAACAGCAGCTGCGTGTCAGTCAACAGAAGCTTCACACTTTACTGCAGGAGCTAGAAGAAACTCAACATCACTGCGAGGCTTTGACCGGAGAGCTGGACGCCACCAAGCTGCAGATTAAAGAGAAGGTAAAGTCACAGCACAATGTAGTGATATTTACTTTTTGGTGTTCAGGGTTAATTTTGCCCCGTACATGTGGTGTGCCACTACTACCAGTAATTTGTCCTTGGTGTGTGTGTGTTTGCAGGAGGTCCGGCTGTGCGGTGTGGAGGAGGAGCTGGCTCTGAAGGAGGCGCGCTGGCTACAGTCGGAGGCCGAGCTGCAGAGCATGGTCACCTCTTTAGAGCAGGAGCTGGAGCTGGAGAGGGAGCAGCACGGCAAGGAGGTACATTAGCTACTGAGGCTTTAAGACTGGTGTCGTCTTCCTCCATTCAATGCTTTAAATCAGTCTGTCAAAATAGAGACAACTCAGCAAAGTTTCAGGTGAGACAAGTCTAGACTAGATTTTTTTGGACCACTGTAAGCCTTACATCCAATTTATGATTTTTGTGATAAGATCTGACACTGCAGCACTGTATTGTAATCACAAGAATGTGGTGCAACTTGTTCTGCAGAATTCCTGTCAATGCCTCATGTGTCAGTTTGCTTCCTGCTTGTCTTTCCATTCACATGATGATGAACATCTTGTGGGTTTTGGTTGGGGATTTATCAGCCCTTCTGGTCATCACTGGCGTTCCCTTTTCATATCGGTTTTCTTCCTTTTTTTTTCTTTAAATGTCAGTAAGACCGTGTGAGTTCCTTATTTCTTCCAATTTCAGTTTCTATTTAATGATCTAATCTCTCTCACACATAGGTTGATAACATCTAAAAGCTTAATTTAAGTATTTTTCAGCCTGGACCCTAGTCTCCCACGGTTTTGTGCCTTAAGCTAAGTTTACACCACTCAACTTTCAAAGTCGTCAGACCACTGTACTGTTCACAGTACAAAACCAGCTGTCTTGTAATTGGGAGTCTTAAAGTCGAGGTTTTCAAACGATATGAGTGATGGTGACCGGTGAGTGACACACTACAAGATCTTTTAGCAGACGAAATCTTGATAAGTATGTCATGTGATGCACGGCCTGATCCACAACTGAGAGTCGGGGTAGTGTTTACGGGAAAATAGAAAAGTCAAAATGTGACAAAGCATTCGTGAGTTATTCAGCCAAAAACTTATAGACACATTGCATGCAATAGTCTACCTTCCACCACCTGTTACCCTCTCCCTGTCACATTCACTTCCGTGGAGCAGCAGTTGTCTCTGTCCTCAACCAGTGCCTTGTGCTCTTACTGTCTGTAGCTCACTGAAATAGTCCCTGACAGGTACAGATATGTAGCCTGCTTGATATCTAAGGAGCATTTGCATTGCAAATACTGCTTGAACGCCAATTTGCAAGCGCAGAGCCAACGCTGATTTGCCTCTGATCTGGGGATTTTGTCAGGGAGCTAAAAAAAAAATGTGGTGAAGCAGAAAATCAGAGTTTTAATCATATAGTGTGAACTAAGCATAAGTGAGTAATGGGAATAGCAATTGTGAGATTGGTTTAGTATTTAGCAAGATGGCCTCAGACGCAAAATGTTAATGTACATCCACTAAAAGTGCTTCTTTTTGCCACTGACAGGCTCTCATTGTTATTGTAAATGTCTGATGACATTATGTAAATCCCTAAAAAACTACAACTTTTTGTCAAAGACTTATCCCCAAAATCACGTTCAAACCCACAAGGCTCTATATAAATAAAAGTAATTTTAGCGTGTAACTAGGCATCATGTTTTCACATTTAACTTGGCAAGTTGAGGATTTATTTCAACCAAACCAGAGTTGGAGATTGTTTGAACGGTGGAGAGAGGAAACAAGACAGTTTTGTTAGTTTTATTTTGTTGTTTTCGACTTTAAATGAAGTGTGTTTTGTGATATTAAAATTACATATTATTATTTATTACTTAAATGGAGTCTGAAGGTTCTGGCGATAAGGATTTCGGGGCTGTTTCTAGTTAAACAAAAGGATCTTACTCTTTAACAAAAACGTCTGTCTCTGTAGGAATCCCCCCCATAATGTCGTCAGACACTTAGAATAATAATCTAAACCTGTCAGTGGCAAAAGGCACTTTTAGGGGACATAAATGTGAATGTGTGCTCATGCCCTAAATGGTAACATGGCAGCCTGTTTCGCAGTGCTCTTAAAACTGGACCATTTTTAAGAATTGTTGTTTCCATCAGTCACTCGGACACAAAAATATAGGAAAATAGGTTGAAAAAAATCAAAGTTTCCCTTTAATTCCTGCTGATAATTTTGATGGTGCTATTTGGTAACTTCTTTGTCCTTCTTTGAACTTTAGGATCATCAAAAGGAGATTAATCGTATTATTAACACAGCTGCATATCAGCTTATCAAAAACCAACTGGTCTTATCTGTCTGTTTTCCCTCCTTTCCCCAGCTGGAGTCCCTGCAGCAGACTCGAGGCCAGCTCCTCAAAGTCTCTGAGCAGATCTCCTGCACCATGCGCTCCCCCCAGGAGCAGCTCACCGCTAAACTTCAGCAGAGCCAGAACCAACTTGAGGAAGCCAAAACCCAGCTGGACCAAACTAAGACAGAGTTGGATCACACGCGGAACCAAGTGAGTCACCTCCAAACACAGAGAGACCAGAGTCAGACGCAGCTCCTTCAGAGTAAATCACAGCTGGAGCAGAGCAGGATTCTGTATGAGCAGACAAGAGCCCAGAACTGTCACCTCCATGCCCAGCTCGAGCAACTCAGCAACCAGTTAAATCAAGCCAGAGTCCAGGCCGCCCAGCTCCAGACTCAGCTGCAGGCCTCAGAGAAGTCCATGGAGACCTCCAACGAATCCCTGCTCATCAAGGTAGAGTTCTTTGGGAGTGTGAGTGTAATGAGAGTTGCATCATGGAAACTGTGCAAAAGCCCCTTTGCACATTTCCAGATGAGTGGTGCAAATGTTTGACAGTGCACAGACACAAGCACTGCTGGAACCAGCTTCACAGCAGCAGCCCTTTTTACACCGAGATCACACTACAGGGACACTATGAAGTCCCTTCTTTAAGCCGCTTTTGTATTTTTACACAAAACCAAACAACACCGGCATCATGCTGCTCCAGTGTGTGATTTTACACTGCATGCCAGCATTGCGGGATCAAAATAGGCGTGACCAGCGTGATGTTTTACACAACAGCATATGAAATATTCACCTTGGACTAATCATTTCTTTTTATTTCTGTATTTCTATTTTATACTTTATATTATATTTTACACATATTTATAGTTTTCAAATATTCACATACCAGTGCTCATTGTTTTGATTCTATTTTATTTTATATTTTACATATTTACATACTTAGTACTGGTACTTACTTTTAATGTCTATAATTATCTATAATTGGCTTCAGAACGACTGCAACAAACCACAATGTCCCGCAAGAATCAATAAAGTATTCCTGATTCTAAAAGTGAGCTCTTGTGCTCCTGCAGGAGTCTGAGGTGACCCGTCTCCAAGCCAGGATCTCCAGCCTGGAGCGAGCTGCTGGCCGTCGGCATCTGTACAATCACACACCGTCCCTCCCCGCTCTGCACACAGAGAACTCCTCCTCCCCTCCTCCCTCGCCCAAAAAGCTCCAACTCCCCTCTTCTGAACACGCTCACTCGACTCGCCTCCTCTCCCCAACACACAGACAAACGTGCTCATCACCTCCCGCTCACACATACCTTCAGCCAAACTCAGCTTCTCGTCTGTCTAACCAAACTGAGAGCCGACAAACATGCGACTGGCTGCAGAGCAGCATTGACTCCTCTCTAGATCTCCCTCTGAGTCTGAGAGCCACACTGAGGGAGGCTTTGAACAAGCATCCATGCGAGTCCTCCGCCTCCTTCTCCTCTTTCCCGGACACAGTGGACCACGGCTGGCAGGGCCTCAGCGCCACCGAGGCCTCAGTGACCTCTGACCTCTCCTTCAACCCCCTCACATACATGATGGACAAGCAAGATGACAGTAACCTGAACATGGAAGCTACCACCATGCAGGGGGGACAAGAGGAGCAGGCGAGTGAGTCAAGGAGGGAGTCTGTTTGCACTCTGGTGGGTGAGGAGGAGGAGGAGGAGGAGGAGGAGGAGGTGGATATGAGTTCACTCACAGGGATGCTGAGGTTTGTTAATCAGACGTTGGCCATGCAGGAAGACCCCTCTTTATGGAGCTCCACAGGGCTGTCACAGGCCGGCCTCACTCTCCAGGTAACAGCCGCACCCTGTCTGTCTGATGTATACAGTTATTAATTAGTTACTCAATAAGTCAATTGATAAGAGCTTAAGTAACCACTTTGATAAGTGTTAGTTAGAGTAATTTTAAGAGAAACATAATTTTGTATCAGCTTCTCCAGTGTAGCACCAGAATTTTAAACTTCAGTAGAATACTAGTTTAAAAAATCAGTACTCAGTTCCTCTTTCAATACCATAGCAAAAACAAAAAAAACCCTAGGCACATAAAAGAGGATATATATTTTTCGTTTTTCCAAAAATTAACAACCTGCACACAGTGCTAGTTGAGAAAAAGAGACTGAATACACTAAATAAACTTCTCACGACAATGTCTGTGGATTATCTTGAGCAACCGTGTCATGATTTCTGGAAAGAGACAGAGACACCATCACTCATAGTAAGAAGCTGATTGGGGAAACAGGTTTTTAGGTTCTTTAGTGTAGATTTGTAGCATTGGTGTGTCACTGACGCATGTTTTCTTTTCCCTTTCAGGGGGAAGTCAAGGACACGTGATGCTGTGTTGCCAAGGAGACGTCAGAGAGGAGAGAAGCTGTTTATATTAATGTCATCCCTGTGTCAGTGTACATTTAATACACATTCATTAACACCTCTCATATAATCTGTCCCATTGTAGTGTTATTGAAATCAAACTGCGCGGAGTAGATAAATGATGACCACTACTGTCCAGTCTGTAAGTGATTTACTGTTTTGTTTCAAACAGTATAACTGTAGCATTTCATGTTTTATCTTTCCCTAGCTGATATTTATATATTTTTACACAATTTTAAATAAGCTAAGTGAATAAAATATGTTTTTTTTTATTTGTCTACCACTGTGACTTATATTTCTCAGGAGAAATGTAATGCCGTGTTTTCATTAACATCTGTTCAGATGTTCCCATGCTGTCTGTGACTGTGGGGTCATGTTACCAGAACAACTGGCAGCTTCCTGTCCAGGAGAAGGATTTTTGGCTCAGGGCCGTGGAAGGAGTCATGCTGGATCTAATACAGACTCAAGCTGGTGAAATTGGATTTGGCACTCTCACACGGGTTTATATAACATCAGACATGTTTGGGCTCTGGAGAGTTTTAGGACGAGCTTTACTCTTCTAGTCTCCTTTACTCAGGTCTTGGTATGACTCTTTGTATGAGTTAACAAAGCTTTATTCTTCTTTTATTTAAAAAGCAGCTTATTATATGTGCAACTATTTCCTATTGCTGACTCTGCTTCTTTGTCAGCACAAAACCCAACAGGTCAGGGGGCCCGTAAGGCTGGAGTCTAATAACATTTCTCTTTGTAAAGCCAAAAAGCTTAGTGAAATGTTGCTCATATCATGTTTGTTGCTCTGGCTCTTGATCTGGTCCTGTAGAGGAATATTTTAACATCGTGGGACAGAATGTTGTGTGTTTGCTTTCTTGCTGAGAGTTAGCTGTGAGAGTGGTATTGCTCAGTTTGATAACATAGGTTTCATGAAAGCTACAGCTACACTTTTTACTGTGAAAAGTCCATTTTCCAAGCCTAACTGGACATGTTCCAGCAGGGTTACAGCACAAAATGAGGGAGAAATTTACAACTTTGGCAAATAACATTACATGTTTGCATGTAACTACAATTGGCAGTGCATTTGCAGCAGGCGATGAATGTAACGCAGTATAGTGGCCTTTTCTACAGTGAAAAATCATCAGTAATTTTTTCTAAACCAAAATCTCCACAACCTGACATGTTCCAGCAGGAATATAATCCGATACTGGGGAGAAATTAACATTATCTGCACCAAGATTACAAGTTTTTCCCAACATAAGTTAATTACATGTAGCAGTGTACCTGAAGCCAAGAAATAACTGTAAAAAAAATCATTTAAAAAAATGCTCAACTAAAATCTTTAACAGCGGACAGCAGAAATTGTATGCAAAATTGGGTCTAAATCCAAAAGCTCGGCAACCAAAATTACATGTTATTACAGGAATAACTGTAAAAGTCACTAATAAGAGTCTCTAAACCAAAATCTTATAAGACATGTTTTAGCAAGATTATGATGCAAAATCAGGGAGAAATTAAGAACATATGCAACCAAATGCACATATTTCCTTGATGTTAGCATGTAGCTACATGTAGCAACATACTTGCTATCGAGGAAAGGCTGTAACAGAGAAAAGTGGCACTTTGTACTGTGGCAAATCACCAGTAAAAGCTCCTAAACTAAAATCTTCACAACTGGACATGCTGCGGCAGGATAATGATCGAAAACTGGGGAGAAATACACAACATCAACAACCAGTTACATGTTTTCCTAATGTTAACATGAAGGTTCATTGGCCACGTTTAAAATGTACAAAGTCCATTTATTAGTCAGTTTTTAAAGTATAATAGGTCCCCTTTAACTCGGTATAAATACAGGAAGCAGGAAAATGGCTACCACTGCTCCGTCAAACTAACAAAAGCGATTAGCTGGTTGCCTGACAACCTCCCTTTTCTTTACTCTTCAACCTCGCTGCTAAGTAGCAGAGCATAGGGCTTTGTGTATCTGTGCTCAGGAGGAGCCCCTCGTCCTAAAATCAGTCTATGCTCTCTCAGGATTAGAGCCTACAACAACACGAGGATCATTCATAGCAAAATATCAAAAATGATGGTAACTTATTGCAGCCTTGAGCTCTAATCACTTGTTGCAGGTCATATAGTGTTTGGTTTGGCAGATGGGCCATCAGCAGACCGCTTAGATGCTATAAATGACACCGTGAATGATTTCCTGCTCACGTAAGAGAGGGGCTGTTCATATTTACATTTCCTCACCATGGGCCTCAATTACTATTTTCTCTTTGTGTTTGTGTGCGATAGAAAGTTTATGTGTGTGTGTGTTGCTGCTGGAGACAGCAATCATTTCTGTCTGCAAACCAACCTGTCTGTCCAACATGTGGCAGGGGTTGCATGTCTGAAATGAACTCTTTCATGCATTAACAGATCACCCCGAGCCTCGGTGAGTGGTCAGGCCTTATTATTTAAATGTACTTTGTATATTTTCAGTATGGTCTGTCTTTCTGCTCTCATTTTTCCTTTGCAGAATGTGTACACGTTAAAATTTTGTACTTAGAGGATGTGGTTTGCTCAATGGTGTATTGCGTGTCAAGTAGCCGTGCTTTAGTTCCTCCATGAAACTTCCTTAGTACAACTTGCCACCACAACTGTCTGCAGTGTATAGACATGTTTTTGTGCAAAAAAAAAAAGCAGTTCTTAATTTCTGTAAATGAGATCATCAGTGTATTTAACCCCTTTCCCTCTGACTTTTACTTAAAAAAAACAAAAACTAAATGGTTGAGGGGGCTTCCTATTTGATACAAACTGGTATACAAATATCTTTAAAATAAGAATACAACAGACACAAATTTGTGAATCTAGTCTTATTCAAGTCCAATTCATGTGAGTTGAGTCCACACCTCTGCATTTTATGTTTATTGGTTTGTGTTTTGTGCAAAAGTAACGTTAGCCACAATATTGTCCTCAGAAAATGTTCCATTGTTGATAATAGTCAGGGATTCAGTGAACAAAGTGGCTTTCTTGGTCTGCCTCTGTGCTGTCCCACAACGTACCCTGACTGCTCTCCCAGTGCTAAATTGGTAAAAATGAATAGAAAAGGTTTTGCAAGTGACCCCACAAAAAACAATGAGATTTTGTTCTTGCACTAATTCTTTTTAATGCATTATACAAACAAGATATCCGTTGATTAGTGAGGTTTAGAGGTACTGGTAGGCTAGCTGTTTCCCCCTGTTTCTAGTCTTTGTGCTAAGCTTCACTAACTGGCCGTAGCTTCAGCAGATCTGAGAGTGATATCAGTTGTTTTCTCATCTTGTCATCTAACTTTCTAACAGAAAGCAAATATGTCCCAAAAACAGAACTATTTCTTAAAGAAAAATGAAGACTGCATGACTTTTATTTGTAAGGGAATACTTTTAAATTGTGATATTGCTACTTTTAAACAAACAACTCCGTCAGTTGATTTAGCAGACGTTTCATGTGAGTGTGGAGAAGCTGACTGCATTTTTTGCATCAAACAGAGCACTTAGAGCAGTTGCTGTTCTTGAAACTCGAGCCAGGCGTGTGTGCCGCAGGGGTTACTTCCAGGAGATGTTAACCACACTGGTGCAGACACACAGCGCTGTGGAGGTTCTGGTACACGAGTTAACCAAAGCTGGCAGTGCGTGGGCTGAAGCGCTTATTGAGTATCACACACGGGGGATGTAGTACTGTACCATAAAGTAATAATGGTACGATTAAAGGAACAAGATCCTTGTTTGCTCAGAGTAGCATCAGGATGTTGGCTCTGTGGGCTGTTCTGCTTCACTGCGTTAATGCAACAGAGCAGAGTCACATCAGGTTCAGGGATGATAGACTCTGATCCTCTTTTTTTCCCTGTGATTTGGTGCTCACCAGATCATCATGCTCAATCTACTGCAGTATTTCCTACAAAATGTGTTCTGTTTTGAATAGATATTTAAGTTGGGGTTGGCAGTTTTCTGTAAAAGTCACAAAAAAATAAAAGCTTGCAGAAATTTGAAAATACACCCTCCTCCTCCTCCTGCAGCTCTCCCTTCTCTGTCCTAAGCCCCTCCCACCAAATGGCCAGAAAGTTGCCAAGCTGGCACGTTGCTCTCTCTTCATTGTTAATACAAGGTGTTTAATGTGCTTATAGTGAGTGAATTTGACTCTCAGAAATGTAAGTCCTGGAATACCTTGAAAATCAGAATTTTTTCAGTTTGGTCTGTGAAAAAGTACTTGAATGTAATTGAGAGGAGAACAGAATGATAAATTATTTTAGATAAATGTTTTATTCTTTTTTGTCCTTTTGTGAGTTGCATGTGTGAATATTTTAAACAGTTATCAATTATTACTTAATTTTAGGGCCTGGTAGCACGTTTGCTCCATTTACAAATTTGCACAATTCTTGCAATAAATGGTTGTGGTAAAAACAACTTCTTCCTTGAAAAAAAAAAAACAGTGCTTAAAAAAGTACTTGAAAGTCCTTGACTTTGACTTGACCTTGTCTGTACGAAGCCCTTCTCTGTCTCTCCGTTTATGCGACCACACGTGAGACAAAAATTAACTAGCTGACCATCCCGAAGTCTCTCAGCCTCACAACCCGTCGCTAAAGACGACTTCACTGGAGCGTCAGGGGCTGCGGTTCGTGTTGCTTCAGCTGCTGACTGAATTCTGTGCCTGTAAATCCCTGTGAGAGGACACACGGTGACACAAGACCCTTTAGCTACATTAAAAAAACTTGAATTCATAAACTTGAATAAGCTGCAACTGTGAACCTATGACTTCAGGTAGCAGAGGTTATCAGGTGAATCAGGTTTTCACAATCTGAAGGGACATTCTCCTGTATCTGCATTTGTAGAACAGCCGATGAGGAACCCCTTATTTCTGAAATGACCTGCGATTGGCCAAAGTTTACTGTCATAAGATTTTCCAAATCCTTAAAACAGAGCCAAGAGGAGGTGCAACAGTCCAGTTTTCTCTCACCACTTAAATTACAATATGCTCAAAGGTTAATTTGGGATTTTTGTTCAGTGACACTGAAATAACACTGCCTACCCCAGCTGTAATGTTTAACTGCCTCAGGTGTTTTAATCTTGGGGGTCAGGGTGGTGGACAATACAGGTTATCTGTGTCCACGCCACTGACACCTACCTCCGTAGCATTTAAATGCCTTTATGGACCAGTAACCAAGGAGCTGTGCAGGCCTTATCTCACTGCCCACACACCCAGGAGGACTAATGATCATTTTGACATGAACTTCCTGTAAAAAAATCTTTGCTGTGCTTGTCTTTTAAATATCAGCACAGTAAGAATAAGATTTTATGAAACTCCATAATTTTCATGGACTTGATGGGTTTGGAGGGTCAGTGTTGTTTCACATGGACACGGTTTGACTCAACATGATAGAAAACAACCATTAGTGGACGACATTGATGAAAGGTCACCGCTATCTCCCCCCACAGGAGTCCTCGATCACTGACGTGCAGTTCCCTGGTTTTGACCTTTCCCTCATTAAACTGAACCTTTATACATAGAGGGTGGGAGTGGGTATCCTAGTTACCGTTTTTATGACAACCCAAGGTTAGAGACTTTTGTGCAGGTTTGGTTCGATCGACACTCAGTGGTTAGTGACGCCCCGCACGTTCTTTGCTCTGTGTCATGTTTGTTGACCCTCCGTGTCCAACCCAGTAACCATGTCTTTACTTTAGACACTTTCTATTCCAAGTGTCAAGATAACGGTAAGGGTGGACGAACCTGCTCGAGCCACATTTCTGTCTCACAGAGAGAGCTAAGTGCAGAGGGCTGGGTCTCCATACCTGAACCTTGACAACTATGAACATTTATTTTCCCATTTTAGACCCTTTAAAACAGAGTTATTAACATGTTTTGCCAGATTGCAAAGCAGGATAGTCCAAAGACAATAACACAAAAAACCCATAGTAAGACCAAGCAAAAGCAAAACAAAACATGTAAGATCAAAACAAAACAAAATTCAAAAAACATAGTAGAAAGAATACAAATCATAATGAAAGATAAAATGTAAAAATAAGAACAATGGAAACAATTAAAAGTCAATAAAGATTAATCCAAAAAAAGATTAAAGGAATAAAAACTAAAAAAGCTATTTACTTTCTTGCTGAGAGTTAAATGAGAAAATCGATACCACCATTACATCCAAGAGTGGTATTCATCTTCTTGTCTAACTGTTGGGATAAAATTGGATAAGTTTTTCCGAAGATGATTCCTGGATATTCCTGGTCCACATAAACAAAGGTATTTTTATGTGTTTTGGCCTTTTGGCTACACAAAATACGGGTGTTTCTAATCTTGCTAACAGGACTTTAAACATGTTTAGACATACACGCACAGTTACTTTACACAATATTGAGGAACATATTCTGTAACAATAATGGGTGTAGCTACCGTGATATCACTCACTGGTTTGCAGACTCCCATTTTGAAGCCTTGAGTTTGGCATTTCGGCAGTCATCATCTTGTTTTTTTTTTTGGAGCCAGAGGTGACCATAGTTGGGCAAGCGTCTGGAGCTGTGGGCAGGATCTGACTTTAAAACAGAGGATACTATTGGGAGACAGCCTGTCAATCAAATCGGCCCGCCCTTAATAATGCATAACTTTAAGCCTTAATGTTATGTAAATGGGATATAAAAAGATTTACTCCCGTTCAGTTGACATGAATGTTAAAATTTACTATAGAGACCAAAACCATTTTTGTACCAAGCTTTAACATGTTTGTTTCTAATGTGAAGTCGGCATTTTGTCATGGGTGTCTGTGTTGATTTCTGCAGCCAGCCTCAATTGGCCATTCAAGACACTGCAGTTTTTGGCATTTCTGTGTTCGTTTCAGTTTTTAGCCCCGGAGGTTGTTGCCTAGTCAGTCATAACTCAGTCAGTTTTATTATGAAGGGCGCTGCTCCGGATAGCTTCCTGAAATTGTTTTTTTCCAGGCTTCTGACTGGCCAACTTCTTCTTCTTCTTTACATGGTGTAGGGTTTGGGTTATATTGCCAGCTGCTGGTTTGTCATGCTCTTAACAGCACTTAACAGCACGTGTTAGTTTTAAACATAACGGGTGATAACAGAGACTTTTCAAAATGAAGGGGCAGGCATGCACATTTGCACACTGTTGTGTCTCATCAGATGTGTCAAGTTAAGACATTATAGCTAAGTCATTTTGTGATTTTCATTGCCACCTTAGTAAAAGTACCATCTCTATGTCAGTCTAAGAAAGCTTGGTCTTACTTGCTTGGTCTTATCGCCATCTCTGTAGTATTATCTGTAACCAGCAACTACTGCGAAGTTGAACAATCTGCTTCCTGTTTTTATCTGCATGCACAAGCCCAGTGTATGTTAATAGTCATCTAATATGCATTTTTTTAAGCATGTTAGTATGGATGGCGATTATTTCTAAAATGGTGTTAAAATGTTGTGATGCACGTAGATTATTGTTCATTTAAAATGTAAAGCTATTAGTGTGGATGTGCCCTGAGTTTTTGAAAAGTACACAAACACATTTGGCTGCAGCAGAAAAAATGTAAATGCAACATAGTATTTTTAGCTTTACTTGGCATCCTAATAATTCAGTGCAAAGTGCTGAACATTTCTGCTTCATTTGCCTCAGTGAACCAGCATCACCTCTCACAGCGTATAAGCTTCTGACTATAAGAGTCTAATCCATTTTGGGTTGGTTGTATTGTCACTGAGGATGTGCATCAGTCAGCTGTCAGGGAGTGGAACAATGGAGCTCCGGCAGGCAGCCGTTCGGCCTGCATGTCACATCCTGTTTGATGATAAGACTGACACGACCCCCAGTCTGGCACCAGTTGTTGTCACGCTCTGCACAGATGAACAGAATGATGGTGTCCATACTTGTGAAAGAATAGCAACAGAATTAGGTCTGTTTCATGAGAAACAAACATATTTACATGCAGAAATAAATGGAGGACTAAAACAACTCTCTTTGAAGGCTCAACAATGAGCTTACAAAACTGTATTACTCTCAGAGGATAGAAACCAGAAAGACATATGTTTCCTCTTTGATCCCTTAAGGTCCTTCAGTCAAATCTTATTTGAATGCTTTTGTTACTATGAGATGTGCACAAATCAACACAAACACCAGACAAATGAGGAAATGTCACATGTTTGTGGTTGTAAGGTGTGATCACATGATAGCCAGCTGTTGGTACCATCTATATCTAATGAATCGCAAACAAACTGGAACCTGTTCTGATGAATTATGTACAAACTGGTTGTACATACAGATTAATGATAAATTTAGGTAATTTTTTTGTTTTGCAAAACTGTCAAAATGAAATGACATGAGAAAACTGTTGATCATCTTAACCCACTTCCTGTTAAAACTGAAATGTGCAGACGCTTTGATCAGCATCATCAGTGACATGTTGTCACTACACCAAAACAGAAAAGAGGAGCTATTTAAATGTCCAACTGACCGAAGACATTTTGAATTCAAGTGAAGTGTGGTCTTAAGTTTTGAATAATCTGTGAACAAAGATGGCCCTGTTTAGCTGGAAAAGTCCCATTCAGATGATTCAATAAAAAGGTCCAGTGTGTGGGATTTAGGGGCATCAATTGGCAGAAAGGGTATATATAACTCATAACTATGTTTACATTAGTTAATAATGTTCCAAAAATAAGAATCATTGTGTTTTCATGACTTTAAACTGCTGCATTTTGTTTGTGTCTCTGCCAAAAAGTTGCACTTGAATACACTGCAAAGACTACAATTGACGGCCAGCTAGCACGCACGTTCTGCGCCTGCATGAGAGGAGATAACTTTTCATATCAGTAGATGGCCGAAGTCTGTATTCATCATTCTAAAAGGGAAACTGTGAAACTGACAGGATGGATTAGCACTAGCACAGTAACAATGCGACCTGACGTTGAAGAAGCAAATTATATTTGCCATGCACTAGCAAACAATAACACAAAAACACAAACCATTTCTGCTGAAGAGCCTGATGGCAAAAAAATAATCTTACCTAATACAAAAAAGTTTGTTTGCACTCTTACTTCCTCTGGACATTAGCCGTTTGTTTACTTTTCACACTTCCGTTTCTCTTCTTGTGCCAACTGCTGAGCAGAGTGATTTTATTCACCAACAGGCTCTGCCGTCTGAGACGCTTATTTAACATGCTGAATCGGCTGAAAAGGCATAGCCAAAGAGGCCCGATAAGGCCCAACATTGACCAAAGGCTAACCATCGGCTTGGTGTGTCAGGGCCTTCAGAATGAGTGGTTTACATCTACATAGAGATCAGGTCTTCTTCCACAGAGTTTGCTGTTTTGTTTGTATAGTAGCCCAAAATGGACAAATTAAACACTGAAAATTCACCACCTTTAAGCAGGAGGCAGAAAATAACCTTATCACAGCCTGACTGAGGATTGCCCCTTTTCCTCTGGGCAGCTTCCTCCGTCTGACTCAGACTCATTCTGGGTCTGGGTCTGCAGCTGTCTATACTTAGAGAGCAGCGTGAAAGCAAGGAGCGCTCACTCTGCAGCTAAATCTGGAGAAGCTTCCCTAAAAGTACACTGCACACTGACAAAAAAAAAAGAGGCGACTGCTTGATTTTAAGAATGTCAGTTGACTGACGGGTCTCCGATTGTTGATTCTAACCTCTGACTCCAGAGGGCAGCCCCATATACTGTAACATACAACTCACTGCAAAACTCACTGCCTGGAAAAATGTGAACATAGGCTCTTCTGGGCTGCATGTTTTAAATTGTTTGATTAATTTAATCTGATTTAAGAATAACTGTATGGAATGGTCATTCTTCTTACTGATAGTCTTGTTTGCTTATGCAGGTCATATAAAGGCATCTGTATCAAACTGAGAGTATTTCGTGGCCAGTTAAAAACCCTTTATAGCTTTAACCACCAGCTGTGGCATTAAGTCTGTGGCTTTAAGCTCCTGCCTTTATATGGATTTGTATCTGCAGGATGTGTACACATTGTCTTCCTTTAAAATATATGCATAAACAGACATGTTTATCATCACCTTAGAGGTGATGAGTCTATCCTAATAAACACTGTCTGCAGCTAGGGAAGCCGCACAGTAGGTATGACCTGTGGGAGCATGTCTTCAGAGGGTTGAGTGGGGATTTACTGTGTTTAATGAGCTTCGCAGCAGGTTCTTTGCAGAGTGGTGTCAAAGAGCTGAGATGTAAATATGTGTTTGGTCTGTGGGTGATAAGACACTGCTCGTCAAAGTCAATATTTAGCATCCTGTCTCAGTGCTGTTTGTGGTGTCTAATGTCTGCAGAAATCCGCCTTTAAAATTGCCATTCATCAAAACTTCTATGTAGCTATTGTGCCAGTCTCTCCTGAATTTCCCCTCCTGTAGCTGACTCAATCCTGTTGGCTCCACATTCCAGGAAATTAAAGGGAGGCACATTTTCCCCGCTGTTATTTTTTTTTAGTCACTTTTTCTTTGAGCTAAAGACAAACAGGCACTCTGTTGATTCAAGTGTTGCTTCATGAAGAAAATATATGACTTCATGGACTTTGCCCCTCCCTATCTGAACACTTTGTAATCTGCACAGTAAATAAAAGAGCGAGTCAAGTTCGCACAGCTCTCAGAGAGGAAACTTTAGAAATTCAAAGTGTGTTCCTGAATGATGACAACACAGTTTAAACGCATCTTTGAGGAAATCCTCTCTAAGCGCACTCAGACTGACAGAAGCATCTTTATCATTGCTGCTCCTGTCGACCAATCATTGCCCTCTCTCCTCCTCCTCCTCCTCCTCCTCAGACAGACCCACGCACAGCCTGAGCACTCCCTCCTCCTCCTCTTTACTACACATTAAACCATAAAGACTCCCCACTCCGCTCACTCCCACATCTACAGCCTCCATCAGCACTCTGCTCCTCTCTCCTGTGTGATTCATCCTGCAAACTGTGAGTTCACTCCTTCAGTCGACATGAATGCACCTTTTGTTGCTCTGTGGACTTTTGATTTATCCGACATGCCTTTTAAACCATGCAGAATTTATTTCTCTTTGCTGAAAGTCTCGCGTTATTAACCGATCGTTGATGCTGTTTTATTTCTTTTTTGCACGTACGTGGCCAGCTCAGTTTACAGTTGTAAAGTTTGGAAGTGATTTTCCAGATGTGGAAAGTCTCTGTTCATGTCGCTCCACTGAGTCACAGCAGCACAGCGAAAGCTGCGCGAAAACAGAAAACAAAGCGTCTCCGTTTATTATGGAAACAGCTGCGTTGCTTATTATTGAGAAATACTTTGTTATTGTGTTTTATTATTTAGAGAGTGATGCGGAGAGTGAAAACGGGCGATAGAAGTGCAGGAAATGGTGGTCTGGGTATTATGTAATACTGGGAAAAAAAGAAGGAAAAAAAGAAAAATGGAGTCATGCAAAGTGTAAATTAATAGCCTCTGAATGGATGATACGTGCTTCTGTTTTATTTATTTTTCAAAAATGCATTTCTCCTGTTATATAAATAATTCAAACATCCCATCAGCCTCACCCCCAGTCTGACCAGTCAGCATAAACAGCAGTATGATGAAGTCACTATAGGGCTGGGCAGCCATGTATTGATAATATATCAATATGGTGATATGAGACTTGATATTGTCTAAGATTTTGGATGTCTTAGTATTTTAAGTGTTGTCTTTTACAGCTTTTAACGGTTGCATTGCAGTAAAGTGATGTCGTTTTCTGAATGTACCAGACTGTTATTGCTGTTTTATCGTTTGCCTTTACTCACTCTCATCATGTGAACACTTTATAAAAGCAGCACAACAATATCAAGATATTTGATCAAAAATATCAGGATATTTGATTTTCTCCAAATTTCTACAGCTCTACTTCAGTCTTTGCTCTTCTCAATGGACAGCAGACACATCTGCAGTGTCATGATCAGTATTATGTCACACCAGTGTTATTAATGGTGCATTAGCAGACTTCCATGCATCTGATGTGATCTGAAGGCGTGTCCATGGAGCAGCATTTATTGATCAGCCCCTTACAGGAAGTCTGCTGCTTGTTTTCTCTGAAACCTGAGCTACCCATCATTAAACACACAGCTGAACAAACTCCACAGTAATGCTACTGCTTCAGGTGGTGTTGATGATGATATGGTTGTTTGGATTGTTTGTGGTTGGTGTAATATTATAATATAACTTTAAATAATTTGCCATGCACTGTGAGCAGGTGCAGGGTGTAGTTAGTTAGAGTGCAGTGTGTGGATCACAGGGTCAAATAAGCCTTGACAGAAGTGAGGAAGTGGACGTTGTGTCATTACGGTGGACGTCAGCTCACTGCAGGCAGCAATAATCCTGCTGCCGCAGCGACTTGTAATCTGGCTCTTGTGTAATCAGGGGAAATCTGCATAATCTCTTACTCTCATCATGATCTGAAGTTTATATCTAAATGCCTTTGACTCCAAGTGCCAGATTCTGAGATACTGAAGAATTTAAAGGGACAGCTCACCTCCAAAGCATAAATATATATATTTCCATTATATTTGAGAGAAGGTAGACATCTCTACAGCTGATATCTCCAGCACTCTACAACTCACGCCAAAACAATAGATTGATAAATAACACTTCAGTTAAGAGGAAAAATATGCATTTTTGATTTTGGTGAAAAATGATAAACTATTCCTTTAACCAGGCCCTTTAGTGAGTTCAGAACATTAATTTATTGAAGCCGTCTGCAGTAAAAAGCAATAATAAAACAATAGAATTAAGCTGTGTTTCACTTCATAAAATCATAAGATATGGGAGTTAAGGTCATGCCGGTGGTACTGTGTTGATATCTGGGTGTGTAGTGTTATCTCTCTATATTGGCAGTATGGTCCAGATTAAACATTGACTGATAATAGTTTTAAGTTCCTGTATCAGTATGCTCCTTGTTTTAAAACATACTTCAGACAGTGTTAAAAGCTTTTTCTCTCTCTGACACTTGTGATTAATTATACCAGACTTTGACATGAGCATGATCCAAAAGGTTAGGGGCCAAAGTAACATGAAAAATCACATATCTCTAAACTTCGCATGAAAACAGCCTCGCTTTAGGCTTTGTGGTAGTACATTTTTGTGAATACTCAGTTTGTTTTACTGTGCAAGAAGTAGAAGAGTTTTCCCAAATGCATTAAAAGAGCATTGAATCTTTTAGATTATGTGAAGCTTAATAAGGAGAAGAGTGATTTTTTACCTGTGAGATTCAAATGTCAGATGGAATTCATGTAAGAAAATCACTTTGACTAATGCATTTTAAAATAAATGTACTGATGTAACAGCAGCAGCAATACCTGACTAACTGCAAGTCTAAGAACTAGTCTTACTGGTTCAGTCTATACACTGAGAGCCCAAATATGGTGAGAAACCCTTATCAACAACACATAAAGTACAGTGCATAGCCACTGTGGGTTTGTCTTTCACAGCTGTAATCCACAGCTCTATAGATACAGTTCAGGAAATAATGCTGATGCCTAAAAAAAAACGTCCTCACAACTAGCTGGTACGTTCTTTTCACTGTTTTCTGCATTGCACTGTCTTTCTCTGTATCCTTGGGTTGGGTCGGGATTTACAGGATTTGCAACAAAGTTTTGCAAGGGAAAAATATTGAAATCACCCTTTCTTTTCTCCATCTCCCTTTGGCCTCTTGAATCTCATATTTACTCTCTTCCCCCTGCTGTCTCTCTCTTTCCCTTTCTCTCAGAGCCATCATGGTTTCCCATAAGGAGTTTGTGGGTGCAGGAAAGCAGCCGGGGTTGCAGGTGTGGCGAATTGAGAATTTGGACTTGAAGCCGGTTCCTAAGGCTCTGCATGGCAGCTTCTACAGTGGGGACGCCTACCTGCTGCTCTTCACCACCTCAGCTCCTTCATACAACATACACATGTGGCTGGGTAAGACATGCACAAATGTTGTGCATCCAACAGGGCAACATGTTAATAATACCATTTTTAGCTACTTAGAATTACAAATATTTCAAATTTTACCCGAACCATCTTCTGCTAATTGAAATCTTCCTCTTTTCTTTCTTTGTAAAAGGGACATTTTCAAAACAGGAACAGCGTTGCACTGTATTTTTGAGAAATGATAATTACTGCAACATGTTCCCTAAATGCTATCGCTTGTTTGTCTTTTCTGTTATTTTGTAAGTTTTATTGTTTGACAATTATGATTTTATGGTTTCACCACTTCTCTGAGTGATTATATGATGTCATGAGGTTTCTGCTTAGCTTCTGTTTCATGTGAATCAAATTCCTATTGTTTAAAAGGCCAGAAATTATTGGATCTTGAAGTAAGTTAAAGTAAAATATTGCAATTGACTTCCTCTGTGAAGTTAGTTCCAAACTAAAGTTAAAACTACTTAAAAAGGAAACTAACTCCAAAGCAGATATGCATACACATTCATGGCTCAAGGCTAAACAACTATGAATTTGAGACAGGCAAATATATTAACAATCACAAATCCACAAGAACTGTGACCATGTTCTTGCATGCATTGACCAGTAGTGCCCCCAGAAATGTTTCAATGGCCCTATGCTGCAATTAGGGTGTCACACACCAAAACCAAAATCCATGACTGATTTCAAACAGGTTGTCCAGACAATGATCTTTAATTTGAAGGAGTAAAGGGGCAAAATATTTACTGGGAACAAGCCCTTTTCAGTTTAGGGAAAACTTTTGGGTCCCTGTAGAGCCCATTTTCATTTCGATATCCTGAGGTGAGAACTCAAGAAACCCCTTTAAAAAATGGGCATGCCAATTTCTCCTAAGGCAAAACATTTGCCTAACTTTTCAGTGTTATGATGTTTTAAGTGTCTAGTTTCACAAAATACCGGTTTGCACCATCTCTCAGGGCCCTTACACACCAAGCAGCTGGTTGGTTATTGGTTAATGTCAAGCTGTCGGTGTGCGTCCCTTGTGGCAGTAACGCATACATTCACGCATTTGACCTCATTGGTAAATTTCAGTGTCCCAGGCTGCCAAAAGGTGGGGAAATTATTTGTGGATGCACCAACAGAGCGACCTATACATCTAAAAAAACTTTATGAGACAAATAGAGCATTTGAAGCATCTTCATGTTGTTGCTTCACTATAGTTGTGGTTTTGAAGTGACTATAGATCAGATTAGGCATCTGATCTCAGAGCTAAAACATCCTCTGCTGAATGAGTTGGAAATTTCTTCTCTACGAGTCATACCAGTTTGTGAAATTCCTCTCAGCCACACAGCTCCCCCTCTGCAGTCTGCTCTCATACGCTCAGTTCAGCCTATGAAGAGCGAACAATGACAGTCAGCTTAAAACGTAAATTGAATGCACGTTTTCCCAGGCTCTGTAAATGCTCAGTTACATAACAATAACAAAACCACTGTAGGCCTGTAACTTACGTCTGGAATACCCCTGGAGGCCACAAGAGACCAGTTCATGCAAGTTTGCAGTGTTTCCTGCCAGTTTTCCTCTGGTGCCAGCATACAGTCTGTCCTTTTACTTCTCGGCTGCTATTGCAACTGCCTGGGAGAGGTTAAAGTAGAAAAAACATGAGAACATAATTAATCCCTCTGTCTGGTATCGATGTTAGTCATGTTGAACCATGGAAGAGTTTATCCGTGTTGTGTGCCATCTGACAGTAATAGCAGGATACAGCGTGGCTCTGCTGCAGATGTGGTTTTTGTGATTCAAAGACTTTGGTCCTGACTCAGAGGCCACATAAGGTCACTAAAGAAACTACAGTGCTGCACTTTGCTCTGTTAATGTAAAGTAACTGAATGTTTTTGTGGGACACTCAGTCCCTAACTCCTTGTGTGATGCAATCAGAGTGTGAAAAGAACCTGGAAAAATACCACAAATGTCTCTTTCCCTGCAGGAGCGGAGTGTTCCCAGGATGAGAGCGGAGCAGCGGCCATCTTTGCCACACAGCTGGATGACTTCCTGGGTGGTGGGCCGGTTCAGTACAGGGAGGTGCAGAACTGCGAATCCAAAACCTTTCTGGGGTATTTCAAGTCAGGAATCAAGTACCAGGTGAGCTTCCCTGTTCAGGTGGTGTTGCTATCTAAGTGAAAATACTCTAAAGGAATGATTCCCAACCTGGAGGTCAGGTAATCATTATACTTGCTAAACATCAGCATGCAGCTGAACCCTTTGAAGTGTAAGGAAATTGGTTTGATTTCTTCCAAAAATATGGGGAAAAGGCAATGAGCAACTAAATAAGACATGGCCCAAAAATTTGCAGGAAATGAACAAAAAGTTACAAGAAAACTACTGAAAATAAGTAAGTAAAAAAACAAAACAGCAGTACATTGCTCAGCTTTTGTGCTGGTAGATTTGGTTCATCAAAGACACTAGTAAAGCAACACAGCAGAAACTTCAGATAGGTTGGACTACTTTGTTAAACTGAGTATCTTTAAACATTACTGTTAAGGCTGAGAATGTCAAAAGAAATAACCAAGTGGGTCAATTTCACATTTTCTCTGCAAATTAAATCAATTGCCAGTTATCTACCTGGTAGTAATTGTCGTTGTTGGAGCAATCTCACGTTGATTCAGCCTATTGTGTTGCCAGTCTGCAGTTCCAAAACACGTGCTTTAAAATAAAAATAGTGCAATGAAGAGGTTATAGTAAATTTCTTACAACCTAAAAAGTGGAAGTCATGACAACAAAAAAGTGACAAATGGAGCAACAGTCCACCTCAGGACTCTGTTTGACCTAAATATGTCCGCAGGGTTTAATGATTGTCAGCATCCCGTGAACTTTGTCAGACAATGAAGCTAATGAGTCTGAGGTTCAGAGGTAACACAACATTCCCCTCCCGCTTTGCCAGGGTGTGTCTGCACGACTGACTGACTGACTGTCACCGAGGCAACCGCCCTGTTCAAAGGAGGACATTTTAAAAGACAAGCAAGACCACTTTTTAACCAGCCATCTGTTTCTTATTGCCATGAAAACCATCCAAACCTCCTTCTGGCTATAGTTGGATGTAATTAGCTCAAACTCTTGTTTACCGCTCATGCAGCGTTTGAGGGTGGAAACTCTGCTCTGCACATGTGCAGAAAGTCCACTAACACACACAGTCACACAGTGTTCTTCAGAAAAAGAGGGCGAGAGACAAAACTAAACCTCATTATCTCTTCATAGTTTTGGTAAATTCACTGTTAGGAAACAATCCCACCATTAGAATAAACAGAGCCAGCATTGTTGCCATGGAAAATTTTACTGCCTCTCTGTTGAGAAAGATGAACAGCATGAATGTGGTTTCCATTTTGAGGCCTCAATTGCCACTCCTCCAGATACTCACAAGACTCTGTGCCTTTGTTGGGAAGTGCTTAGCCCTCGACAGACATTTTAAAACAAGGACATCCCTCTATGTATTTGTCCCTATGTAGAGACAGGGGCTGAGCTCAGCTTTAGTTTCTAAATGTTTGAAAGTGCATCAAATATCAGCGTATCAAAGCAGTCTTGTTGCTTTTTCTCCAGCAGAAAGTGTACCTGTTGCTCATTACAATCATCTGCATGCCTTGTAAATACCTGTTTTGTTTACTGGCTTCATCAAGGACGGCACATTACGAGACAATCCCGCCTCCAAGGTAGACCACTGTTGCACAGAACAGACATGATGCTCCTTTCCAGAGGCAGACATCATGTTTGTTTTTTTTGTCCCCATTTGATAAGGTTTATGGCTTTATAAGCTGTGATTTATAGCACATGTTAATCTCATTATCTGGCAAAGCACAATTTACATTATATCATCCTTTGAAGTTTTTACAGCGTAATGTTAAACTCATATCCCTCTCACTGTGCAGCGAATGTTGAGCGTGTCATGAATTCCTGCGTGTCCTCACATCCTGCCTCAGACCTCTTACTTGTGCATTTGTGAGTGTTTACTTGTAATGTGTAAAATGTGTCTTCCCTTCCTGTGCTCATGTACACATTACAGATGAAGCAGAGGGTATAGAAAAGTTTTTCCTTTATGTAATTCTTCATGTATTATTTTTTGTCTCAGCGAGGGGGCGTGGCCTCAGGTTTCCAGCATGTGGTGACCAATGACATGAACGTGAAGCGCCTGCTACATATCAAGGGTCGCAGGGCTATCAGGGCGACAGAGGTGGACATGTCCTGGTCCAGCTTCAACAAGGGAGACTGCTTCATTGTTGACCTTGGCAAGGTGAGCTGGGTTTGCTGGGTGAAACCATATACTGTATACATTACCAATACAGTACTTAATGTGTCTGTCATATTAGAAATGACATAGCTCATGAATTATACCCTCATATATCTGCACTGTAATGAATTTGTTCACCCTGACAGTTTAAACTTAGTGTACGCATCCTTCTGCACAGTGATATGGTTGGTAGGTGTAGTTTGGTAGAAATAAAATAGATCCTACATGAAGTCGTTAGAACAAGCCGTGTCAAATATCTTGATTAACTGCATCATGGTATCTGGAAATAGACATTGCTGTTTACTTCTTCAGATGTATTTTTTTTTGGCACTTTGAGCACCACAAGCCGAGTGCCATCTAGTTCCATTATATTGGAGAGAAGGAAGACATCCCTAGGGCTTATATTAAACTACCATTTATGGCCAGCATTGTTTCAGCAGTGGCCATTCAATGTATTTACATCATGTAATCATCGCTTTTGTATAGCAGTTGTCGTTGTTAGTGGCAGAGTCCGCCATTGCTGAATTTTTATTGCCTATCAAAGCATGACGGATTCACAGGAAATGACCAGCATATTATTTATGCTGGTGAAAATGTAAACCCAATACTAATTTACTGATACTTATTAACCAGATCACAGTTGTTCATGACATGATGCAAAGAGCACAAATAATAAGTCTATCCTCTGTTAAAACAAATAAAGTTTGTTTGCACTGTAAACAGATACAACAGTTGCTCTGTAAAAATGTGCTGTTTTTTGCTGCCCCTAGAAACCTGTAGTATTAAACTGTACCTGGTGTTACCATGAGTAATATGCATTTCCTGTCTTTCCCTCTGCTGCAGGACATCTATCAGTGGTGTGGCAGTGAGTGTAACCGCTTTGAGAGGCTGAAGGCCTCTGAGGTCAGCATCGACATCAGAGATAATGAGAGAAATGGCAGAGCCAGAGTGCACATGGTGGAGGAGGGGGAAGAGCCAGCAGCAGTCACTGATGTAAAACACAACTTCTCATACACACACACACACACACACACACACACACACACACACACACACACACACACACACACACACACACACACATTCCTCATTTTCTGTCCTTCTTCCGGTTGAATCTCAGCCACACACTGAAGTTCTCAGCCCAAAGGTGATCAATCGTGAGCCGTAGCTATAAGTGTTATTGATGCATTTCACGGCCAATGATTAGTCAGCGTGGGAACGAGTGGACACAATGCAGTCTTTTGTAACATGCTGCTCATTTGCCAACTTTGTGCCAAGGCGGCATTGTAAACACTTCCTTTATAACCAGAGAGGAGGGTAAACTCCAGAGAGGCCTAATGAGAAAGAGAGAGGAGGGGTGAGGTCTACACGAATATAGTTTAAACAATGAAGATCATTTTTAGTCTGAGAAAATTTATAGAATGTCATCTACAAAACACATCACTTTCAAGGCTGTATTGTCTTTACTTGTGTGTAAAAGCACTGTTGCAACTTGAAGCATTAGTGATAATTACGACAACGTGAGAACAATGATTCATTCCTCTGGTTGTGAAGGCTCTGGGGTCCAAAGGCGACATTGCCCCCGCTTCTGGGGATGACGACAAGGCAGACATCTCCAACAAGAAGAAGGCTGCCCTCTACATGGTGAGTGATGTAAGTGACAATCAGTTGAGTCCAACTGAATTTATATTTAAACACTATGTGTGATTTTTATTTCTGTGTTGGAAATAAGATTTTAACTCAGACTGCAAAGGGATGTTTTAAATGTAGCCTGATAACTGTCAGATATAATTTTGCTGCAGTTTTGTGGTACTGATTTCAATTAACACAAAAAAACCCACAAAACTTTAGTATCACAGCTTATTAATATGCAAAGATACTTGCATATTTGAATTACCAATCACTGAATGCAACTTTTCAAAATAAGACTATAATTGTAAATAAATACGCAATTAGTCCATATAAGTCTGCAGTGTTACATTTTACATTTACAACATAGGACCCTAAAAATATGTATTTCTGAAACAATAAGGTTTGATATTGTAACAAATGAAGATGTGTTGAGATGTTTTGAGGTTATTGAAAAACAATTAATGTAATACTTCACCCCCCCGTACTCATCCTGTGTTACATAGAGTTCATAAAGAAAACTTTGTTTTTCTTGCTTGCCTCCATTTTGAACCAAGAATCAAAACCCGAGAAAATTTTTGTTGAAGTCATAGTGGTTCACGCTGAACAAAAGAAGAACTACTTAAAAACATCTCTTTGCAAACTCTCACAAAACTCATATAGTATTATCCAAGTCTAATTCTATTTCTAAGTCATTGCTCATTTCTTCACAAACACATGCTTTTTTGCAAAAAACTTTTTGCGTGCATTTGTACTCTGCGGGTGCATTCCATTAAGCAGAATTCAAGTCCAGGCAAGCTACTGTACTTGCCCGAGTTTGAGACAGTTTATGCACATTTTTTTTCAGTAGTGAGGCTTTAGTGAAAATGCAGCTGTTTTGCAAGTACTGAGTTAGTGTGCTAGCGTATAATGAGACTTGGATCATACTGCATGAGTTTGTGAACTGATGTATTGATTTGGTTTTGCTGTTGTTGAACATGGACCCCTTTTACTCAAGTTCATCAACAATTTTCTCAGTTGTTGGATTCTTAGTTCACTGTGGAGGCATGTGAGAAAAACTCAGTTTTCCTCGTGAATTCAACATAATATGCTGTGACTAATTGATATATAGTTCATTTTGTATGGGAAGTTTTGCTTTAGCTGTGCACTTTGAGAACAGTGCTGGTAGCTGATGCTGTCCCTTTGCTTATTAGATCTCTGATGCCTCCGGCTCTATGAAGGTGTCATCTGTGGCTTCGTCCAGTCCATTCAAACAGGCCATGTTGTCTCCTGACGATTGCTTCATCCTGGATAACGGGATGGACCGCATCATCTTTGTTTGGAAAGGTGCCAAACAGAATTATAGACTCAATAACACAGAAGAAAATGAGCTTCCCTGGATGTGCCCACCCACTGTTTTTTTTTTCCTTGCTGAAAATTTTAATATGCTAGTTGAAAAACCTGTATTCACTAGTTAATTTATGAAATAGATTTTCTCTCAAAGCAGAGTTAGGGAAGGTCAAATTACACAGTCTTGTTGAGAGTTATGACCTCCTCATCATGTCATGTCTTATCTGACTCCAACCAGGTCCCAAGGCCAACATGGCGGAGCGTAAAGCAGCCATGTCAGCAGGTCAGGAGTTCATCAAAGAAAAGGGATACTCCTGTAAGACACAGGTAAAACTGAAATGAGCATAACCACCCAAACAAATATGAATCTGGCAGAAAAGCTGCATCTTGTTTTTTTTACATATGAGTGGAGTTTTTCACCTGCTGTGAAAATTTTTAAAGTATATTCACAAATGAAATGCCATGCCAAAGATGTAGGTCATGAAAATACCTCCTTTTCTTACAGATCCAGGTAATTCCTGCTGGAGCTGAAACAACCATCTTTAAGCAGTTCTTCTGTGACTGGAAGGACAAAGACGAGACCACAGGCCCCAGTAAGGCCTACACCATTGGCAGCATAGCCAAAGTGGAGCAGGTGCCCTTCGATGCATCCACCCTGCACTCCAACAAGGCCATGGCAGCTCAGCATGGCATGGTGGATGATGGCAAGGGCAAGGTCCAGGTACGACTGTGCTCTAAATGTTTATTTATATTTAAAAAAGACCAAGGTAAAACAGTGTCATGGAAAAAAACAGCTTGTGTTCTGGTTTTCAGATTTGGCGTGTCGAGGATGGCAAGGTGCCTGTAGACCCAGCCTCCTACGGTCACTTCTACGGCGGAGACTGTTACCTCATCCTGTACAGCTACAGACTGGGAGGCAGGGAGCAACACATCATCTACACCTGGTAGGTGAAAAGGAGATCCATGCCAAAATGGTGGAACCAGACTCTGTAACGATTTGGGGCTAAGCCCAAATGAGATTTTTTTTCTCCATTTGCGGCAGCTATGTACACTAGTTTTCAAGCCATTTGAGATGCCTTCAGATTCATTCATCATTTGGTGAAAACATGATTGTTGCTAAGGGGAAAAAAAATCATACCGTAGAGCCTGCATCCTATTTTGTCTCTAATTGTCCTCTAACTGTCTTCATTATTCTGAAACCAAAACACAACAAATATTGAGAATGATTAATTTTCACTCCTGCCTCCTAAAAAGAAGCAAAAATTGTCTAATGTTGCATCGGATAGGAATTTGGAGTCAATGGCATAACTAATCTTGAAATCCCTCCTTCTCTATACTATGCTGATACATTATGTCTGTATAAAAGAAGTGGACGTGGCCTCTGGGTCTGAAAAGTGAAGCCAATGCAGAAGTGCCTTAAATCTGCATTTTTTTCTAACAGATAGAGGAGGGTGACTCCACCGGTTGCAAAAAGAAGTTTGACTGTATAGAAGTTAACGAGAACTAGACCCTCACTTTATTTATTACTTCTGGTGAATTTTTTCCAATGAGTTTATGGTCTCAATTAAGGACGGGCGTTTCTATGTAACTTCCCTATTTGAGTACTCACGTTTAATTATCATTGAGTACTCAAGTCTTCATTACAGCACGTCATTTATTTTGTAGATCATAGTCCCATTTAAAGCAAAAGAGACGATAAAGCAGAGGATGCTCTGACATGTCTGCCTTGTGATTGTCGCTTATACAGTGGTGTCCACGGGTTCTCAGTTAGATCCACTGCTTTTTCCTCAATAGCTCCACCCTCTTATCCAAGTATGGTCACTTCTGCATCCAAAAAAACAAGATGGGGATGGTAAAAATGCCAAACTCGAGGTTTTAAAATGGTTGTACAAAACAATGGATGCCGTTACAGTTGCCGTGGATGCCGTGACTAAGTCGTCTTCTTTTATGGTCTGTGTGCTGTAGTGGAGTTCTCAGACTAATATTTAAATCAATGCCATATTTGCAAATCAAGGATCCCCAGCAATGCCAAAAAATGTGTTTGTCAATATGAATTGAATATTAAGCCAACAGAAACAAATTTATATGAGATTTCTGTATGGAATAGCATAGTAACATAAAACACATGGGCATGTGTTATTATACAAAGACATAAAGTTGAAGGTATTTTTTAAAAAGTGACAGTGATTTGGGGCTTTTGAAAAAACATGCTGGTCTGAAACTCCAGAAGTCACCTCCTCTGCTCCTCTTCTGCACGTATGTTAAATATAATTTATGTAATACAGTATGAATAGCAAGCTGTAGTCAAGTTGAACACACAGTACCCGACCACACCCAGTCTTAGACAACACGCAACCACACACACACACACACACACACACACACACACACACACACACACACACACACACCAGTAATGATTTCGATTCCAAGAAAGTCATGCAGCCTCTGTGTGTGTGTGTGCGTGCGTGTGTGTGTGTGTGTGTGTGTGTTTCTGTATCAGGCAGGGGCTGAAGTGCACACAGGATGAGTTGGCAACTTCGGCGTTCCTCACAGTGCAGCTTGATGACTCAATGGGAGGATCCCCGGTTCAGGTTAGACCTCAACCCACTACTGACGCACTGCTCACCTCTACATCACATGTCACTACAAGTCCAGATTCTGCACAGTGTCAAATAATATTTGACAAAATAGGCACCACACTGGCACACTCTGCATGGCAAGAGGATTCAGGAAGTTAAGTAAGAAGTTGCAACAAAGGTGTCAAAATTGAGAACTAACCAGAAACTTTTACAATAACGTTGAATGTTCAGCTTCTTATTAGCTCATTTATCTTTGTACAAGGTTATTTTATGGGTACTTTAAATTATGACTTTAATAGAGATAGAAGAGCATAATGTGTGGCTAATTAACGACAGCAGCACTGTGTAAAAACAAACATTTAGTGCTGATTAGGGTTCATCTCCTTAAATCTATTAATCCATTAATTGCAGAGGATTAAGTCAGCTAACCAAGAAAAAAAGTTAATAAATTCTTTCTTCTACAATGAAAAAAAACTGACCTTAGACAACCAGCAGAGGGCAGTGTTACTGTAAAGTTCATTTTGACACCACTCTATTGCAACTACTGCACTACTGTTCTGTATATACCACATACCACGATTGGACATGACATTCAAACAAGATACAAGGCAAGTTACAAAAATGTAGTGCAGAAATGAAAAGTATGCATACAAGTATTCCTACCCTTTAAAATCTAATAAAATTTGCCTGATTTCTTACAAGAACATAAGAAAAGGCAACTGAGCAACTTTACAAGCAATTGGCCAAAAAATTAGCATGAAAGTTATAACACAAAAAAAACCCCAAAACAAACAACAACAACAACAACAAATAAGGAAATGACCTGAAAAACTAAATAGATAAATACAAATATTATGATAATAATCATAAGCTTTCAGGCTTTCTGGACATTTTTTCCTAGCTTTTTTGGTTATTTCCTACTAATTTTCTCTCTGTCTCTCTGTTTGTTCAGGTTATTTTTATGGTCACTTTTTATTTGATTTTTTTTTTTTTTACATTTGCAGAGCTTTTCTTGCAAAGTGACTAGTTGCCTTTTTACCACATTTTAAAATGAAATCAAACTAGTTTGTTTGGGTTTCATGTGTTTTAAATGCTTGTATTGTATTGAACGCAACACAATGAAACTTATGTTGATCCAGGTTTTAAAGGTTTAAATAAATGTAAACAAATGTAAACAGTCCCTTGAGGATATTTATCTAGCAATCAACAGTTAAATCAACATTTAGACTTCCTACATCCAAAAATTCAAAATGTATTGAATGCATTTAATAACAGTCAACCAAAATGTAGTATATGCACAATTTGTTGTTAAAGAGCTAAACATATTGACATGGTTCTTAAAACCCTCATACAGGCTGCCTGTAAGTTTGACATACAAACTTAAATAGTACAAGATATGCTGACAAACAATATGGTAACCCCAAAAATCAGGATTTAGTTCAAATACTAACTCAATTATTCCATGATTTACAACTAGATATTTTTTCTTAATTTTATTATTATTATTATTTATTCAATGATTCAATTTGCTATCACGTATAGGCAAAGCTAAAATAGTCACCAAGCTTCATGGTGATTTTTTTTTCATGACCTCATCCACAGGTGAGAGTGACTCAGGGTCAGGAGCCTCCTCACCTGATGAGCCTGTTCCAGGGCAAACCCATGATCATCCACAGCGGAGGAACATCACGCAAAGGCGGACAGACGCAGGCCAGCAGCAAGCGCCTTTTCCACATCCGTCAGAGCTCCTCCCACGCTACCCGGGCTGTGGAGGTGAGCTGTCCGTCATCACATGGCCTTGTGTTGTTGTCACATCCTCGAGTTCCACCTCTTACCTGTCTGCGTGTTTTCCAGGTCGAGGCCTCTGCTTCCAGTCTGAACACCAACGATGTGTTTGTGCTGAAAACCCCGGATGCATTGTTTGTGTGGCGGGGCGTGGGTGCCAGTGATGAGGAGATGGAGGCTGCCAAACATGTGGTGGGTTTCTTGGGTGGCAGTCCCAGCCAGGTGTCAGAGGGCAAGGAGCCAGGTGAGTGTCATCTTAGGACCAATAGACTCTCTGTAGTATAGAAAGGACAAATTATTTTGTGATAATTAATACTTATCCCCAGAGGTGGGACCAAGTCATTGGGTACATTTACATGCACAAAATATTTCCCTATTATTCTGAATATTACAATATTCCAAAATTTGATACAGGTCATTTAAACATCATATTCTGTTTAAATAAGCCAAAGTAGGTCTTATTCTGAATGAAGCATTTGACGTGTGGCATCTGCCACATTATTCAAGTGCATTCTTTGGACATGCATACAGTGCATTCAGAATATGCGTTTCAATTATGAGTTCGCCATCGATATTTTAACATGATAAATGACCTGTAAGGGCCCATTAATCAGAGTGCATACAGCTGCATGTTAACAGGAATATTAGAAGATTTTTAATCTTCATTAGACATGTAAACAGCTAATTAAGAATATTATCTTTTTCAAAATAAGGGGAAAAAACTGAAATTTTTGTTCACGTAAATGCAGTCATTGTTTTTCCCAAGTAAGTCTCAAGTTTTTGCACTCAGGTCAGCCAAGTCCTAAGTGAAGACTGGCAAGTCCCAAGTCCAAAACAAGTCATTATGTGCTCTTCACCAATTGTAATGCCATTTTAACATCAGAGTAATGTATTACATTTACAGAAATCCTGAATGCTTTTTTAAAATTGGTATTTATTTGTTCAAACATTTCATATATTGCAATTTGGGTTTTCCTGACCACAAACTATTTTTTTGGCGTGAACAAAATTATCTTAATTTTTTCCAGCTGGTGCTCAGTAACGCAATGTTAGTTCTTCATGGTTCTCCCATGCAAGTTTGAGCTTGGGGGGAAGGTATCAAGTACTTAAGTCTAACGGCTCAAGTCCAAGTGAAGTCATAAATTATTGGTGTTAATAAAGTCCAAGTCTAGTTGCAAGTCTGTTTTGATTTTGTCAAATTGATATTAAAGTCCTCAATTTGTGACTCGAGTCTGACTTGAGTTCAAGTCATGAGTCAAGTCCTTACCTCTGCTTGCTTACCCTCCATGAAAAGAAACTGGGGGATTGGCCAGGATGCTTTTTACTTCACTCATATGCCAAATATATAAGGGGATATTGTTACCAACGCTGCTCTGATTTTGACAGTTATGTAGGGAGGATGCATTATTGCTCAGTGTAAACATTATTCTCATTAGCTTGTTAGCAGTGCAGTCATTGAAACCAAAAGTTGTATACACATCAGTTTTACTTGTTTTACTTGATCTAAGTCAGTGTTCTAATTTTGACATAACTTTTGAGGATTAAAAGAAGTGTTTTGTTGTTTAAAAAGAATCACTGATTTTCCCAATGAAAGTACAAGACTTTAAATGCAAAAAAAATTGTACAAAGTCATGTCTAATTGCTACATGCTACATGTTGCTGTGCAGATTTAGCTTTCCAACAACTTATTGGCTCAATGACTGATTGTCCTGATAATACTTAACTTCTGTATTTCTGGTCTGGTTTTGATTAAACTTGAAAAGATGATGCATCTTGTCACTAATTTGCTTGAAGAGTGGCAGCATCAGTCTTTGAGGACGTGATTCACTCAATTCACTTCCTGATCAAACAAACAAAAGCACTAAATATGGGACAAACTACTTGGATCTGATGGATGATGTGTTTTCGTCCCTCACAGCTAATTTCTGGACTGCTCTTGGTGGAAAGAAGGATTACCAGACCTCCAAGAGTCTGCAGAACATGATCAAGCCCCCACGTCTGTTTGGCTGCTCAAACAAAACTGGAAGACTTATAGTAAGTCACAGTGATATAAGAGCACAATTATTTTGAGGCTTATGCTATATGCTACAGCTGTGGAAGATTTGATTTGGTTTACCCTATCGGTGCAGTAAATATAGTGTAATATAAAATAATCTGCACACAGTGAGTCTAAATTTTCCTCTGCTCTGTCTATCAGGTTGAAGAAGTACCAGGAGACTTCACCCAGTCAGACCTGGCCACAGATGATGTCATGCTCCTGGATACCTCGGACCAGGTAAAAAGAGCTCCCTGTTATTGTCATTAGAGCTTGTAGAAACATTTTTATGTGTAAAATGTGCTTATGCAATTCATAGACTCCACAGACTACATAGAGGCATATATACTCTTAAAACTCTGCATAGCTGGAGACAATTTGAGTGACAATGCGTTTCTCTTCCCTGTAGATCTTCCTTTGGGTTGGCAACGAGGCTAATGCAGAGGAAAGGAAAGGAGCTCCCAAAATAGGTCAGTTGCATGAAAACAAAAGAAAGAAACACACAGATCATTCTATCAGTCTACCAGACAGCACTATAGAGTCATAGCTGCTGGACTGTATATTAAAGTATTTTCCAGTATTTTTCAAAATTTGATGAGAAAGTACCCATTGTACATTTTCAAAAACAATCATGAATGTTCTGATTCAGGTTGCTTCAGTGGGCATCTTTATTCAAATATATTTTTATTAATCTGATAAAGTCTTTCAAGGCAGTTGTGACCCGAGTTTCTTTCTTGCTGGGCATATTTTTCCAGGTGCCCATGTTAAGTTTTGAAACTTTTGAAACAATGTTAAAGGAATACTTCACCTGCAAAATGATCGATTATATCATTTATTCACTCTTCTTGCATTACTGTCATATGAAGAATATAAAAATTGAGAAATTCTCGATGAATTGGAGTTAAAGTGTTTAGGGACAGCAAAACTTTATCAAAACATCTGTTTACAAACTCACACAACTGGTGCAGTATAATCCACATTTATCCAGTCGTATGCTCAATACTTTGCAAACACATGCATCTTTGCTAAAACTTATCAAAAGCTATTTAAAACATTTCTGCATACAAATACTGCACATGGGCAAGCGTGTGTGTTGAAATCTGTTTGTGTACTTTATTGAGCAGAGTTCAAATGGGTGTGCATGCCAAGGTGCACTACCCATCTGTGCATGAGACTGTTTATGGGGAAGTGTTTTAAATAGTAAGATTTTAGTGAAAATGCATGTGTTTGGAAAGTACTAAGTATATGACTGGATAAATGAGACTTTGATTATACTGCACAAGTTATGATGTTTTTATTTAGTTTTGCTATTGTTAAGCACGGACCCCCTTTTACTCTAATTATTCAAGAATTGTCACATTTTTGGGGCTCTTTATTGGAGGCATTAGATAAAAGCAAAATTTTCTTCACAATTTCAGTATAACATGGAGAGTAATTGATGTATGACTGATCATTTTGTGGGTGAAGTATTCTTTTACCCATGTGTACTTAAATACATAATACTCTATAAATGTGGAAATTCTAAAAAAGCATAATATTGGGCCTTTATGGCCTACTGTTCATACAGGCATGACTATATATCTGTGACTGCTATGATACATCCATCTACGACATCTTAAAGCTGCACTAATCAACATTTTATAATGATGAATAATGAAAAATGAAACGTGATAATTTTGCTCATAGTGACAAACTTACAGAATAGGTCATCTAACAGCTCTTTTGAGCTTTTTAGCCTTTATGAGCTCATTGTTTTGGTTTTCATGCCTGCAACTTTATTGTTATCATTGTAATTGCTCTCATCAACCCACTTTTAGTTGCATTTGTTTTTAGCACACACGCTCTTTAAAACTCACTCTGTGCTTGTAACACCAGCATGAAGCAGCAGACAGACACAGTTAACAGCTAGCTGGGTAGCATAGTGAAGCATTTAGCAGCTAAAGAGACAGATATTTTTCTCAGGAGTTGGTGGAGACCAAAAACAGAGCTAAAAGGAGAGTGAATGTTGGACTTGCATTTTCAAGGTGTTGCTTTCATTGTGGTGATATTGAAATGTTTTGTTTAAACACAAAGTGGGCCAAAAAATTAATGCAGATTTAAATTTTCTTTATTCAAAGTATGTTGTCTGCAAAGGTATGCTGTTAGATTTGTACGTATTCTCACTATCTGCCTCCGTGTCTGTCTTCTTATCAATCTCTCCCTCTGTCTACATCTTGTCATGCAGCAAAAGAGTATGTGGACTCAGACCCCTCTGGTCGCAGAGGACTGCCCATCACCACCATCAAACAGGGAGCAGAGCCTCCAACTTTCACTGGCTGGTTCCAGGCCTGGGATCCCAAAATGTGGGATATAGATCCATTGGACAGAATCCGTGCCCGTTTTGGAAAATAAAACTAAAGGCTTTTTTTTTATCCAGTCTGATACCTTATCTGTCCAGCACCTTCTATGCCATTTTGTTTATCTTAACTCCAATCCCCAAGTGCCAAAACCAATGTTATCACTGTTATCAGGTTGAATGGCTGCCTCTATGCCTTGGTCACGGTGCAGAGCACCGCACTTTACAATCAGGAATGCACCAGTCAAAGTACTTACTGTAGCAACATTATCTTTAATTAATAGAAACGGTTTAATGATCTGTTGCATCCAACAGCTTGTCGCCTTCATGTCTTTATCTAAGCCCCTGAAATGAAAAAAAAGGAAAGGAAGCCATTTTAGACAGCTAGAGATCTCCTCTGTTTCTCTCTGCTCTCTTTCACTTCAGAAGACACCATCATTCTTTCCTTTATGTCTTCACAGTCTTTCTTTTCATAATGAGATAGTGTATCAGAAAAGGTTTACTTTATTACTACGCGATGTTTGTTGTGTTTTATTGTTGGTACTGGAATGCTGAACACATACTCAAAGTTGCATGCATCATTTTGTTTTTTATCATATTCTGTGCTTGTGAATTTAAAAGGCGTACAACAGTTTGTACGTGTGTCTGCTGTCTTTATTACTTGACCCTGAAATCCTTGCATGGATGGCTTTTAAATAAAACTCCCAGTGTTTAAAACCTGTTTTCTATTTGAATATTTCCAAAGCTTTTGAGTACAGGAATCGGGTTAATCCTAAATATGCACATTCTGCACATCCAGCATTTATAATTTGAAATGTATAGAAACTGTCAGAAGGTTTATCAGCCAGCGCTCACTGAGTTTCTTGGTCCTCTCTCGGGAAGAGAGTATGGGATCTTGTTGCAGCTCGCAGCATCTGTCTAAGAACGAGGAAGACATGAAAGCTTAGTTCACAGCTGTGCCGTCTTTCAGGATACACAGACACACTGGTTTCTTCAAAATGAAACAGCAGCCAGCATTAAGACCTGGAAATTTCTATATCCTGCCAATATACTGTGAATAGAGACATTGAGCAATTGCAGTCTAAATGCTGTGTATGTACAATACAAATTTAGTGGAAATCCCATCAACCCAACTCACAGAGTGCCCTAGAAATGAATCCTAAAACTGTCACTTTAGTGTGACATCAGCTTACAGGAAGACATCATCCCTGGAGCACTCTATATAGGCCTACAGAATATGTTTTTTTCTTTTGCAGCCATTATGTTTCTCTCAAACGATGTACAGATGTTTAGGCATTTAAAATCTCAAATAGCTTGAAAAATAGTGCACATAGCTGCTGTAATGGGAAAAAAAAATCTCCTGGGGGAATATGCATCCACTCCCTGCTAGGTTTGGGCTGAGCCCAAAAGTTTACAGCATCTTTCTCCGCCCCTGCCCATTTGATTGATGAGTGCTGCATTCAGGTGCTCCTCGGATGGTCCCAATTCCCATTTAGGCAGAATGTTCTTCCAACTTTGGTGCATTCATGAGCTTCTAGTCATAATGTGGAAACAACACTGACTATACAAAGAAGCTGTGTTGTGTTTTATTGCTTTAGAGCTTTTAAACAACACATTGATGACAGTTTGAAGTATTTTGTCCCAGACTTGTTGCCGCACCATAAACCTACAACCTACAAAATTACTAAAATATTGCTTTACCTGACTAATGCCAGTAAATAGGCCTTAATGTAGGTTACTTAATGTGGACAGCAACTATGATGTAACCAAATACTATATTAGAAATCACCTGTGGGCAAGAAAATCAACATGCAATATGCCCATGTGAATTAATTAATAAAGTCTGTTACGATTAACTGAACATTTGCGCTACTTTCATTCACCATGTGTCTGCAGTTCAACCTGACAACTTTATGAGCTGTTGTTCCGACTTGAAGGGGTGTTCCCAAGAATTTTCCTAGCTGGGAACTAATTTTTCTGATTATTCGGACATCACTTGAATGCAGAGGAAGATCATGTGATGTGATAGAAGGCTCCAGAGCAATTATGCTTTTTTATGAACCTCGTGGTGGGGCTATCAGAAGAAAAAGCTTTATCCTTTTTTATAAGTCATCTGGTAGATCTTTTCACATAAGGAAGGAAAAATATGTTTGTTTTTTGTATTTTCTAATTTTCTAAATATCTATTAACATCCCCATGTGCTAATGATGCCTTGCTGAACACACTAAATCCAGTTTGACACACAGTATACTATCCTTTACCAGTCCTAATAGTAACCTCTTACTTACAAGACACAACACTCTTCCCTACTTGTCAATTTATCCCTAATTATTCAATATAATATTCATGTAAGGGCCCCAAATCCTATTTTCCAAAGAAAAATAAGATTAAATATCAGCTCCAAGGACCCACTCTGGTGAATATGTTGTTTCCACTGGGATTTGAAATTCCCAACTGGAAAACAACACAACAGATCTCACTTATAGCAAATAGCAGAAACATATAATGTCACATCAAAAATAGATGTTTGAAGAACAATGTGTTGGCACTAAACATGATATCGGACCTCCAAAAGCTTCCTTTAAATAGCCCTGCAGGCTGTAACGCACAACAGGGGCGCTATGACAGCCATTCAATGACACGGTAACCTGCATTACCAGCCTCTATTGCAATGCGGTGGCGCTCCACACATCTTTCGCCGGTCTGGTGTTGGCTGTTCGGGCATAAAGCTGAGAGCTATTCGGTCATGTGATTCCTGCTTTTTTTTTTCCTCCTTCGAAGTTGAAAGGCAGGAGCAGAGCAGTGGAGGGGGCCCAGCTTGCCTTCCTACTGGCCGTGGATGCACCGTTTTCGTCCTTTTTCCACCACATTAGTGTTTGTTTTTCGCTCGACGTGATATTCTTCACTCCAGCCTTTCCTTCACAATGGCGGGGGCTATTATTGAAAATATGAGCACCAAAAAGTTGGTGATAGTGGGTGTTATTCTGCTTTTGTTCCAGGCGTTTGCCTTCATGGTCGGCGGTTTAATTGGTAAGTTTTCCTCCTTACTTTTTTTTTTTTTATCAGCAAACGTTTGTCTTTGTGCGCGCGTGCCTGTTGGAATTTAAATCTTAACGTCTCTAAACGGTTAAAGCACAAACTTTGGAGTTGTTCGTTAAATGTCTCCGCGCCGGCGTTAAAAAAAAACGTTTCCACAAGAAAGAAAACACGGTAGGCGCTAACTTTTCGCTTTATTTGACCGTGTGGTGCTAAAACAATGCGGTACTTTTGACACCGAAGCGAAGTGCACCTCTTAAATCACTGCTTTGTATCAAGGTGTTTGCTGCCTGCGTGCCACAGCCGTTGGCTTCATGCTTTTAGCTAAAAATAATGCATGTTTGTGGGTGAATTTCTCATTTATAACGCAGGAATGCTCCTCAACACACGGAAGCTTTTGTGTTTTTGACTTCTTTGATCCAAACTCGACACTTCTTCCCCCTTTTTTCCCTCCTCATACTTCCCTTTTCTTCCCCCTCCTCACCCCCACCTCTCATATAATGTCTGTCTGCTGTGTGGGCCCCCAGGCAGCATCTCTACCTTCCTTTCACCCCCCCTCCACCCCCCTGTGTGAAGTCTATCCTTCTCCCCAAATCCCTATCGCCTGGCAGGCAAAGCATTCATGTTTCTTCCTCTTCCCCCTACGTACATTTGCATTGAGAGACAGTGGTGCACAAAAACACACAAGTGCACACAGCTGTCAAAGTTGCATTTTGCCTTGAGGACTGTATTGGAGTTGCTGTCGAGTTTCTTCAAATCCACCCACTCACACATGCATAACAGCCACGCGCACATACACGCGCACACACTCACACACACACACACACACGCAAATGAAATTGGGTCCATCTAAAGCACTGTGCAAAAGTCTTAGATCACCATACATGTGTTGTTTTAGCAAAGTTTTAATGAAGATATTTTGATATGTATTTTTTTTTGTCTCGTTATTAAGATACTAAGGACACAATGCATCAAAACACCAAAAAAGGCAGAACAAAATGGCTTCTTCAGACTGAAGTCAATATTTAATGTGAAACATGGAATCGTACAACCATAACAAAAGGTAGCTCGAACAGCCTTTAATGTCTTTAATGCAACCTGGTGTAAATACACCAGAAGTTCAATATTGTAAATCTCATATTGTCTGCCCAATAGAGCTCAAGACATGTGGAAAAGGAGGTCACACTAAATACTTACAACTTTAGCCTGTTGAAGTTTTTTTTCTGAAATATTTGCGTTTTTCATACTGTATTCATATTGCCTGTATGTCCCGATTTTATTTTTGTAAAGAAACACGTAAAATCATTATTACATTGCTAAAATAACAAAGTTTAAAATGGTCTAAGAATTTTGCATAGTACTGTGTCTCAACAGGAGAAGAGTCCCCTAAAACACCAGTCAGCCTGTCTCCGTGTCCCCTGCACTCCTTCTCACTCACTATGTGGCTGGTGATAAATTAGCTTGTTCGGTTCGTTCCTGGCTGAGATGGTTTTAATGAAGCCAGATTCCTTTGTGTTTGCTCGGTGGCCGGGGGCGGCAGGGGTAATTGAGTAGAAAGGGGTTTTTCTCCCCTTGTTTCCCGACAAACCCGGGAACACGGCATGGGGTCAGCAGGCTGAGGGGACAGCCATTATTCTGGACACACTGCAGTGGAGACTGGAGGAGCCAGTGTGCTGCTGGACTCGCAGGGTCACCAGATAATTGAAGGCCAAGGGGTGCCAGCCAGATAACTGGGTTTAATTCAGTCTGGTGTGTCTTCTTTGTCGCTATGTGTGCTTTTTATTTTATTTTTACACAGCTGTTAACACACTTACCCAGTTGAAGGTTCCTTGAAGATAGCCTCGGCTGAGTTTTATGAGTGTGTAGAATGTCTCTTTGCCAAAGGGTGTGTAAACTGTTTGTGGTGTCCACCCTTCAGCTCTCTGTTACAAGAGAACAGATATGATTAGATGTTCAGATAAGTAACAGGCACAAACCATTCTCATCCATACCTCATTTTTAGTGTTTGTATACTTTTACAGTCATCTTGCAGTTAGGAGTTTGAGTTTATTTTGAGTTACTTGTGCTCAGTTAACAACTGAATAAATGCAGAATTTATAATAAAATATGTAATTATATATATATATATATATATATATATATATATATATATATATATATATATATATATATATATATATATATATATATGTATATATATATATATATATATCCATAAATTACATTTATATCATAACAAAAATATAAAATCATATATCAAAAACTGCATAGCTAAGTAAACACATTCACATTCACAGCATTATACAGCCAAAACCTTAATTATTACCAAACTAATGTTAGTGCACTTTTGGGAACCAGGAAATACTGAAATATCCTCTTACTCCTCACAAGTTGGTGCTTGCAAGAAGCACCTTGACAGTAATTACAGCTTTGAGCTTTCTTAGTCATGTCACTTATCTTTTTCCTGAGCTGAATCTGAAAAGTCTGGGCTTTCATGTTCACCCCCATGAGTTAGTACTTCCAACAAGCACCCACTAGAGTAATTACAGCTTATTGAGTGTTCCTAAATTCGTCACAAATGGCTCGGCACATTCAGGATTGGAGTGTTTCTCCTGTACTTTCTTGGAGATTTTCTGTAACAAATTAGAAGCATCTGTGCATTTATCTTCACTCTGCTTTTGTTGGAATCAGGGCTGGTTGGCTTACACAGTTTTCGTACGGGCATTTCAGAGTTGTTTTGCCTGTATGGTTGTAGGGTCACTGTCCTGTTGACACATAAATCATCATACAAATCATAGGACTTTTGCAGAACAAATTGCCTGCAAGTCAGACATCACAAGTTAAGTTTTCCTCAGACCAAAAAATCTTTTGTCCTGGTTCGGAGTTTTTACTTAATTCCCAGGTACCTGTTTGTTTTGGTTTACTATTCAAAATTAAATGCTGCACTAACTCCTGTAGCAAGATTTCCCATCTTGACTGTGAGGTTTTCGGTATTCAAGATTCAATTTTATTGTCATTTCACTGCATATTTGCATGGATCTCATTGTCCACTCTATTGGAGGACTATTTGGGTTGCTGTGATTGCTGATTTGAGTAAGCTTCAAAATGCTACCAGCGGCTTTTAAATCCCCTGCTACTTGGTCGCACACTATACATGTCATCAAAAACATCACACCCGTCCCATCCTGCTGGCTCACAGTTTTTACACAGATGTTGATTGGGCTCTGTTACTACCTCCACTGCTGGCTTAAAGGTGGAGCAACTCTGTCTCTCCATTCTGTGTTTGTACCTTTTTACAGAGAATAGTGAGGCAGAATAACTGGGAGACATTTCTGCCTTGAAAAGGCTTTTGATGATTGTGGTTCCAACACACAGTTTATGGTATTTAAATTAAAATTAATGTGCCTAACACAATTTGGAGAGTAAGGCACCACCACCATCATTAATTTGTCAAAAAATGTAACAAATATAACAGAGTGAAAGATGTGACTGTTTGGATTATTGTAATTGTCAGGTCCAAACCTTACTGGGTTGTAACACCACACAATTTAAAGGAGATCAAGTCGCGTGAATACTCTTTGAAGGTAGTGTTTTTTTTTATTTTGGTGATGTCACCTTCGCAACATGATATTAAAAAAAAAAAAAAAAACAACTTCCATTTAGGCTTTTACTTACTTACACCTCAACTCTTAAACCTCTGATGTCGCTCACACCAGACCTCCAGTTTTATCAATTGGAGAGTTTTTGTGTCTGCATCATAATGACAGATCTTTTCCCAAGCACTGCTAAGATTCTGTGCATAGAGACTACAAACACCAGTCTCATCAAGCTCATGAATCTCAATGCGTAAACAGTGTAATCGGTGCCTGAGAGCTTTCTGGAATTTTCTCTCCCCATCACTTCAGAGAGAGAGAAAGAGAGCCTTGCTCCCAGGCATTTTCTAAACAGTGTTAAAAGTAATTGCCAAAGTGTTTGGACTGGATTTGGCTCAAACCCAGACTGTTGACTGTTCTTAATGGTTGCTAAGATATTAATATTGTCCATGCACAGTTTAATCCAGAGTGCTCGAGCTTTATTTATTGATTTTTACTCAAACTTTACGTGTGATTTATTAGTTTGAGGGGAAATCTGGCTTTGCAGGACCTTGAAACACTTTGCTGCAGTATTTCAATATGACAAAGAGTCTAATATCTCTCCCACTTTATATTTGTCTCACCAGCTCCCAGCCCCACCACAGCGGTCCACTACTTGGCCGTCAAGTGTGTGGACACAATCAAGCATCGGCAGGATTCAAAATGGTTCATGCCTTGGGGTCATGACCAATGTGAAAAGATCCGGACCTTTGATGAGGCCATGGCCAAGAAGATAGAGGCGAACAACATTGTATTTGCTGTCCACATTCCTCTGCATAACAAGGAGATGAGCCCCTGGTTCCAGTTTATGCTGGTGATCCTTCAGTTTGACATTGCCTTTAAGATGTACAACCAGATAGGTGAGAACTAAGGCTTTCTTTTGGGTAAAAAAAGACAACACAGCTCATATTTCTTCCTCAGGCCCTTGTTTTGCACGTGCTAAATTTTTTTCAGTGTCTGATTTCGTTCTGTTTTTTCCCACGTTTCAATATTTTATCTCTATTATTTCTTAATTTTGCACTTTGAAGGCAAATATTTGCGGAGGCTCAATGTGACCAAGCTAGCCTCTGAAATATTCAAATCTATTGTCACTTCTAATCACTCGCATCATAAATTCAAGTGCAGAGCTATTCCAACTTTACCAGTAATACGCCTTGTTACGTTTCTCACATTACCTTCCCTGTAGGACTCAGTGGCAGGATGTTATCATGTGTTCCTATATCAGTCTATTATGGTGAACACTTTAGGAACCCACAGAGATGTGTCTTCTCAGTAGATTGTATTTCTGTTAGACTGAAAGGCAGCAAACAATGATGGATGCCCTGCTGTTTGTTCTCTATAGACCCTTGGGTGTTTTGTAGACTAGCTTGTCAGACACCCTCAAGACAAGTACAAAGAGAGGAGAAAGATAACCTTGACCTGTTTCTTGTTGGCTGCCTCTCAGTATTATTAATTGTATTATTAACCAAATTAATTACATACTTAAGAAAGGAGATTATCTCAGTTCAGGGAATTTTACAATTGACATTTATGCATTTATGTGTTTTTCAACCTTCATAGCTACATCCAGGTTGTCTATAGATCGCTCTGTTGATTGACAAAAAATTCCCTTCCCTTTGACAGCTACAGTTTTCATCCTAGGAAACTGAAATTTGGCAAGTAGAGTGTCTCTCTTTATGTGTGTGAAGGTATGTTTTTGCATTTAATGTGAGTGGGCTTTGGCAAAAAGGCACATAGCTGCCTTGCACAAGATTTTGAGGAAAGATTGGTCATAAGTTCAATGTTAATGTTTTTTTCTGTTTTTTTTTACTTGCCCAGTTCAGCAAGTGAGTCAGAAAACTACTTGCCCAAAGTCAGAAGGCTGAAGTTAATTATCATGAAAAATGACTGCCTTGCTTATCTGCCTGGCTGAGAAACATGGGAGTTTTACAGTCATCCTCTTCTGCCACCCAACTTAACTCCTGATTCCAGCATAATTGAAAAGCTGGCTTGAACTTGATCTCATAAACTTTGTCTTTACCCTCCACCATTTTCTTGCGAGTACCCAATTGATGTTGCACATGCTCCACAAAAAATGTTTAATTCTTATTTTTTTTCATGCTAAATTTACTAGCCCAACGTGGCATTTTATTACCCCATGCAATCCTTTTTGTCGAGTCCTGTGAGCCAAATGATGGCTGTTATTGCCAACTGGCAATAAAGGGGCAATACGTGGATGCATGTGTGTTGTGGCCACAGCTATGACAAACAGTTTCTGCAGTGATTGGAACAATCTCATTTAATTCATACACCTCCGTTGATAAATTGTGTGAGACCCACTTCAGAGTGGCGTTACTACATTTGTTGCTAATTGTTGGCATCTTTGTTTTGGGGGGTCAGACAGTGGTATAAACTGGTGCACCTGCTTTGGCTTTGGCTACTTTGGTCCCCACCTTCCTACAATTTTAACAGCCTTTAAGTAATTGACATTAAAGCATTGAGCATTAAATAAAAGTCAAGCTTCAAATCTTACATAAGGTTTTTCTTTAACCTCTTGAACCAGAGAGCCTTATTTAATGTATAGTCAAATATCTTGTTTCTGTTGTCATGAGAGGAGCCACCAGCATTTTTACTGTTAACTATTTTGCTTCTCCACAGTGTCAAACAACACTGTTGTGAAATGTATCGCAGTGTATAGACAGACCTTTAGCATTAGCTCAGTGCTTAAACGAAAGGAAAAGGGAGAGGAGGAGGGAGATAACTACTATCTGTAAGGAGACAGGGTTTGGTATCCTGGTAGGGTGCTTGGGATCCTGAAAGAAGGGATTAGAGAGGATGATGAGTCTGGATCACCTGGAGAGCCTGGGAAAGAAGTTTTGACATTTAACCACATCCTTCGCTTCATGGCTTAAATGCATAGCGATGCATGTTAATGCCAACTTGAGCTTTATAATAACTTCTAATGTAGAGTGTTATGTCTACATTGACAAAAGCCTGGAAACTTTGATTCATTCACCTTTGGCCAATAAAAAAATCAGCAGAAATAGATGGAATTGTAATCATTTGGAGAACAAAATGTTTAGAAGTTTTGTGGTGTACTTTTATAATACCCAGCCTTTCTGGTCTGGCTTATCTAAACAGTCATGTTGTAATGGTGACCGAGTCATCAGCATCATTTGCTTGCTCACATTCTTGGCCTCAGCGGAAATGTGTTAGGGGGCTGTGGGTTGTTTACTGCTTGGCTGCCAGACAGAGGAGTCAGTGAATCACCCTGTACCACAAGACAGGTCCTTCTGCCAGATGCTACAGACTCATTTTGATCTTTCTGAGCTACGTGAGGTTCTGTGAGAACAAGTGGATGCCAGGGGAGCTGAGTATTGTTGCATTTAGTACAAAAACCAGCTAGTGTTACAGCAGCTGGATATCAACTTTTAAATGGAAGATTTATAGATCGTTTTGAACCTATTGATCTTTGCTTCTTCTACATTTTCCTGGGAAAAGGTGTGCTAGGAAAGAGCCTGCTAAAATGTACAAACTAGCTTGTTTAAAGTCACAGGTGGTTGTAATATAAGAATATAAGTAAAAAGCTAATTGCTTGATGCAAGATACATATCAGGTAATGCATGACCTTGAATTTTGCAGAACTACTTCCTCTGCTTTCTCCATTCTGTCCTCCAGCAGTGTTGCGTCTGACGATAGCTTTTATGCTCAAATTTGACTGCTCTCATTTATGTCTGAAATGCACATTAGATCCAACAGTACACTGATGAGCCTTTTAAAAGCAACTTTTAACATCCATATGTAGCAAACAGATTAAAGAAATATCTGTTACTACACTTGATCTGAGTCTATGAAATGTAATCCTGTCTTCTCTTGCTCTTTTATTAAAGAGCATTTTTGCCAAATAGCAAAACTTAATTGTCTTAGGTAAAACTTGCAGTCTTTGCAGAGTCTTGCATGGGTCTGACTTTCAAGACTCCCTCCTGAAAAGGAAATGTGATGTGCAGAACTGTGCACCCCCAGTCACCTGCACTTATGACTAATTTTTGCTTAGGTATCACAAGCAATGTGATTTAGGAAATACATTTTAAATAAATATTTTTGCTTAATCTCATAATATTGAACGGCACATCTCCACAGTTAACCTGCCTGATTGAAGTGGCTTTTGTATTCCAGCTGGCACAGAAGACTGCTGACAAACAAAGTCAGCAATCAGAATTAAAACATAGTGTGTTTGTTATAATTCTCATCTTATTTTCATATATTTATCATTCAACACCTGCGATCTAAGCTGAACCCAAAAATAAAATTTAGAAAAAATACCAGCCTCCGATCACTATTTTTGCAGGTCATTGCACCCAATAATATTTAGAACTTTAATCCATTAAATCTGTTAATGACAAAACCTAAATAGATTGAATAGGATTCAAATTTCTTGAACTGAGTAGGTACTGGATTCAGTTTTTTAAAAAATTGCTTATAAATGCCAAAAACAGCGGCGCCAGGTCTTCTATAATTAACAAATAGCGTCAGCTCGTCTGTCTCAGTCCTGACCAGACCGCTGTCTGTGCCAAAGGTAGGCGGGTTCTACTCTGCAGCTCTAATGACAAATGAACACAAGGCCATCTCTTCGTTGACTACCTTATCTGTGTAACAATGTGCATCTCAGAGAAGAGGTTCGCCCTTATTAACCACTCCACCCACCTGCCCCACTCCACCCGGCACCAAGCACCCCCTGGCCAGGGTCCAGCAATAACACAGCTGTTGAGGAGGCTTAGTCTCCGTGGCGATTGCGGCTGGACTGGAGTGGAATGTTTGCATGAAGCGAGCTGACATTCGAGGGCGTCTGTCTCGACCAATGGCAGAGAGGAGGGCATTACAGAGACAGTCGGCTGCCAGTTCTCATCTGGCTCCCTCTCCCCCTTCCTCTACTTTTTTTCTCCTCACAGCACAGGCCACTGAGTTTCTTTCTCTTCATTCCAGCTTGTTTCATAACGGCACAAGAGGCACTCTGGAGGGCTGGAGGAGAGAACACTTGGCTTTGTAATGTGATCTAAAGATGCAGTTTTAATAGCTTGGCTTTGGTTGTTTTTGTTGGATTCACTGGGCTGGGCTGTTGGAGACCAGCTCAAGGTCTTGTTGAAGTTTATGTCAAGTAGGAAGTAACCTAGATTTTGGGCCACCGTGGAGACTGAGTCACTGAATATGTTTACATGCTGAGAAATCATCCTGTCAATCTCACTGTTTAGACTCATTCCACGTGACAGGACCACATATTAACACTCAGATGATTTGATCATACCAACCAAGTCTGGTTGAAAATACAGCCCTCTAAAATGAGAACATCACAGCAGTTAGAACTGCAGCCACAGAACTTCTCAGTGATTTAAATGAATTAAACTTCCATCCTCATTTTCTTTACAACTGTACCACTGACAAGGTATCTGGAAATGAGCAGTACTTTTTTCAGATGATAGTGGAGAATGTCTTTATGTCAGTGCTAACAGTGCTGTCACTTTGCTGGTCTCCTAGTTAAAAGGCTGTGGCTGTCTGTCATCAGGACTTAATTTTATCCCTTCAATGGGATAATAACAGCCAGCAGAGTTGTGCAGTGGGGGGTGTAACAGGCATTGAAAAACAGATGAACATGAATGTCTTATTCAGTGTATTTTTTTGCATTTCGGATGGCCCCCAATATCTTCTGCAAGACACAGTGAAGTTTGTTGGATGTAATGATTTTGTGCAAATTGCACATTGATGTGGTGGTATTTATAATACAAATCAGCCTACTCAAAAGTCTTTTAACAAAAAAATGCTTAAAAATATTTGTACTGATCTAAGAGTGAATTGATCCTGTGCTAATCCTTTTCAGAGGAGGGAGCGATGGCCACCATTGACGTGGGCCTGGCCTACAGGGACGACACATTCAGTGAGTGGACAGAAATGGCTCACTCCTTCGAACAGAGGAAGCTCTCCTGCAACTTCACTACTACCAAGGTTTGTAAATGACACACTGTGCCTCATCATTATGCATCTTGAGAATACCAAAACAACTTATTACAGATATTTATGTTATAGTAATACGTGGTATTTCTTAGTTGCCCGTGAGTGTCCTATAAAGTTATCTTGAATTTCAGTTTCCACAAAGGAAAATACTGTTGAGATAATGATGATAAATAAGAGAAACTGGGATGGTTTAATTAAAATCTAAGAAAGTGGAGTGTTTTTGTCATAACTGCTTTTAGCTCTAAAACTCTTTTTATCTTCAAAAACTGGGGGCCAGAAATACATCTTAGGGGGATTAACTCCACCATGTTCAGTGCTAACTGTAATTACTCTTTGTTGCTGCCCTCATTGTTGGCTAATTAACCCCATTTTTGTGCAGGGTTACCGCTGATTATTAAAAAGTCTTAAAAGGCATTCATTTCATTAATCTAAAAATATGGCCTTAGTTGGTATTAAAATGTGCTAAATGAGTATTTCAAGTCTTAAAAATGCTAAGACATGGTAGGTAGATTTTTAAAAAAATCGTTTTTTCTTTCTTTTGTTGTTGTTGTGATGCCTCATCTCAAAATCTTAAATATATTACACTGAATACTTGGGCAAATTAGTGACAAATCCTGGATAATGGATACTCATTTCTTTTTCTTTTTTCTTTATTATTTTTTTATATCAATTTTGGTAATTGTGAAATTGGTCCTAGATTTAATTCTGAGTAGCACTAAAGAATAAAAAGTCTTAATATCCCTCGTGCCTTTTGCTATAGGAAGCTTGTCTATAGGAGCTGGTAACAACCTAACTTAAGGGCACTTTGGCAATTTTTTATTACTGCTGCAGAATTACACCTAGTGTTCAGATGTTAGTACTCTATTCTCTTTGTGCAGACATTTTTTGCAAAGCCTGACTGATACTATAAAATTGTAAAGTATCCATTATCTTTAGATGAATGTGTTTCAAACCAGACACTGTGTGTTTTTACAGACCTTTGAGAATGAGGGACGTTACTATGAGTGTGACCTGCTGCCCTTCATGGAGGTCGGCAGTGTTGCCCACAAGTACTATCTTCTCAACATCCGCCTGCCTGTGAATGAAAAGAAGAAGATCAATGTTGGGATCGGAGAAATCAAAGACATTCGCCTTGTTGTAAGTTGGCATTTGATTGGGACTTGTATATATGAAGCTTTTTGATTAATGCTGATTAATGCTATTGAGGGACAACACAAATAGTTGACAGTGATTATCTCTCCTTCAAGAGCATCCACCAGAATGGAGGCTTCACCAAGGTTTGGTTCGCCATGAAGACGTTCCTCACACCCAGTATCCTCATCATCATGATCTGGTACTGGAGACGGATCACCCTCATGAGCAGACCTCCTGTGCTGCTGGAGAAGTAAGGCACACCCTCAGTGCTGTCCTGTGTTCACCATTGTGTTGCTGGCACCATATTTATTATTGTTAGAGAGTTATTCCATTTGGTGTCATAATTCCAGCTAAAACCATCATTTCAAGATGGGTAACGACTGCAGTTAAGAACTTGGTTTCAAATCAGTGATGTGAAATGCTCTGTTTAAAGGAACACAGCTAGGCTTGTCACAATAGTTATGTTATGGACTTATCGCACAAAATATATTCATGACCTCAACCATTTTGCTGACCGAGATAGTTCCTGTAGTGTCCGCATGCATATTTGTTTACAAAAGAATGCCTATCATTTTAGCCAACATGATGCCAGAAAAAACAGTAGGGTTTTTGCAATTGATATAAGACATTACACAGTGATTTTCCCTTTTTCCCCCTCCTCCAGCCCCGCCTATATGCGTGAGTGCAAAAAAGTAATTAAATAAAAAACACTTAAAAAGTGTAGTTAACAGGTAGCCTGCAGCTTCACTTCTGTAGTGTAAGATGCACAGTCCTGATAGTCATTAGCTTGCCAACACATGGCATCGCGCCCAAAAAATCCATTATTTGTTGTTTTACCCTCCAACAACTTCATCCTCTGCTCCCTAAATCCACCAGCAAACAACCTGCCTCTCAGGCCATCTACCCCCGCAAGCACACTGGCTGTGGTGTTCAGGCACTTCACTAAGCTTTTATATTATTTGCAAGAGCCATGACTTGGCTTTGTTTTTGTTTGGAAAATTTGGAGGAAGTCTCAAATTAAATAACTTTGGGCTACCCCTTAAAAATATAGTATAATTTTATAATTACTTGTATATTTAAAAAACAACATCAGTTGAATACTTTTTCATACTCTAATTCCAATGTCTGAATATTCTTAAGAATTAAAACTTTTTTGCTGTTTGAAAGTATTTATCATCGTACTATTATGTTGTCATTGTATCAGTGGCATAAATGGTCGCAAAAACAATCAGTCAATCGTCACATGGATTTTATACAAGGTCCAACTCTAGTGAGATGTGATCCTATCAGCTCCTTTAACTTCTGCACCATAATTTATTCCCTCTTGCTTCTTCTTACGTTGATGTCTGTTGCTTTATAATTGTCCATGTTTTCGAACACAGCCAGGACCTACAGCAATGGTTTCATTTTGCACCCCAGAGGCTCTGCTTCAGAACCTCTGCTGGGTGAAGGCATATATTAACTATGGATGAAATGTGCAAGTGGGGCATGCTAACTCTGCAATGAAGGTCACCTAGATCAGAAGGTGCTGTTCATCAATGGTCAGAGGGGGATGTTATCCATAACCTTTAGCAGGTCACACTCAGTGTTGTAATTGCATGTTAAATTTTCATTGAAGTGGTGTTATCAAGCAAATCTGTGAGAATAGAGATATAGGCCACTTAGTTACTGACTTTAAAACATAAGAGGACCTTCATCTTGCCATATTTCCTCTGAAAAAGTATATATATGTTGGGGGGAAATAAGATTTGAAACATTGGATATTTGTGTTCATTCCTTAACCAAACCCCATGAAGGTTAGAGCAGCAAATACAGGTATTTCTGCCTGAAGCAGATGGTTTGAATGCCATGCTTCGGAAAGTTGAGGCTCTGCTCATAGCCCAGTGTTTGTCTAACCCCCTGCCGTGCTGGGAAGACAGATCAGTAAGAGGCAGCGTTCTGCGCCACAGGAAGTGCCTGGCGAAGCGTGAAACACGTTACAAAATCTGCAAGCTAGCACTCAACCGACACATGCTGCATACACACATTCAGGACATACACACCAGCTCACTGAGACGCCACAAGCACACAGACACACGCAGTCAACATCTCTCTCTCCTTCCCTCTGTATTTTCCGGCTCAAGGCTCTTATTCCCAAATGACCAGCAGGCTCTCAGGAAGTGCGACTTGTACCCTATTTGTGGACAGTGGATGATTTTTTCATGCTGTAAAAGCTGTACCAGAGTCTCCTTTCATGCTAGTCCACAGAGGTGTCAGAATGGAACACCTCAGACTTTCCTCTAAACTAAGAGGACCGATGTGAGGGGGAACTCTCACTGTGGAAAAATGGTCCAGGATGGTATAATTCATGGTTAAACTCTGGTATTACTTCAACATCCATTCACTGCATTTTGTGACATTAGAAACTTTTCCTAAAATTGTAATCTGAAAAATGCTCTGGGTTTAAAGGCAGAGATACAACAGACATTGTGACTTGTCACAGAGTGAAAAAAGCACAGATGGGATTAAAAACATTAACTATGGCTCTGCTGGGTTAAATGTGACAGTGAGTTAGCATACACAATAGCAGAGCCCAGGAACTGGCTCACCCAAATGGAACGCAGATGTCATTGTTATTAGCAACACCTGTGCTGTTTCTGCTATCACATGACAAAATGTCCTATGTAAAGGGTATATTTAAAGAAGTATTTACTGGTTGTAGGGCGTTTTTTTTTTGTTTTTTTTTCTTCCTTAAAACTGGGCTGTCTATGCATTAGAAATACCCAAATATTACATGACCAGAGAAAAGAGAGGAAAACGGCTGTGGTATTTACTTTTGCTCAAGAGTTAGAAAACCTACAACTACCAGAATGCACTGCGCTGCACCAGACCAATAAATGCTCCCACTGGTAGGTGAGGTAATGCGTGTTGCCCATCCCAAAATCAAAATGACCTTTCAACGTTACAAACAGTCTCATTTTATAGGTACACTAATAATGTTTCTTAAAACATTTTAGGTATAGGAAAGGAAAGGCAGTAACACAATCTTGGTTTATATTTGATCAGCACTGCTTAGTTTTCTCATTTTTATTTCTCATTATTATTTTTCAAATACAGGAAACAGTATGTTGACCACTTCCTGTTAAGAAATCCTTGTTTTGTAGGAGAGAGAGAGAGATACAGAGAGAGATACAGAGAGATACAAAAATGAGAAAGTTCAATGTAAATAACTTTTGTTTTGTGTCGTCCTCTAAATTTGAGCTGAGAGATGAGTAGGGAGATGTGGGCTCTGGTGAGATGGAGGAAAGTTTTCAGTTAAACTACTCGCATTGGTGTGATTAAGAGCTGGTTGAAAAACAGCAAAGTATTCCTTTAAGACCTCTACCACGGGTTTTCATGCCATACCCTTTGTCTTATTCCACACACATTCACACAGATAGATATCAGCTCCAGCTCTCCTGTCTGTGTTGGTGGTGCTCAGGACACATTCCCTGCATACCAGTCAAATGTGGTTCCACTCAGTTTGCTCTGTAGAACATCGCTGACATGCTGTCTGGAGTGGAATTGCTTAGAACCTGTGTCACATTACTGCTCTTAGTGTATGCGGAAAAAACTTTCGGACCCACATATTTTCAGGTTACCTTTTATCTTTTACCTTTTACCACCCCCCCCCCCCCCACACACACACACACAGACACACAGACAGACAGACAGACAGACAGACACACAGACACACACACAGACAGACACACAGACACACACAGACACAGACTTCATTCTGTTTTGCCCTCATAACTATCTATCTATGATCATCCTTTCATCTCCTGGCTGCGTGCAGGGACCTGCTGCAGATGATTCAAGATGATTTATACTGTCTGGGCTGTTTCTTAATTCATTCCCCCTTATTTCCTTATTTCTCTCTACATGTCTGAATTTCAAGGTTAGGGGAGGCTGGCTGTAATAGTGAGAACATTTGGAAAGGTAGTAAAGTATGTAGAATTGATACGTCAGTGGGGACATGCCGTACTTGTACTTGAATGGATAATCTAATCAATAATGTCCCAAGATCTAATGAGCCTGCTTGGGCAGACGAGGATGTAGCCCTGCTCTAAAACATTGATTGTGTCAGAGTAGAAAATGTGGTCTAGATTCATGTGGAAACCCTGTCAATTAAAGTGACCCTACATTTGATCTGCCAGCACTGTTCAGCACTACACTTGTTTTATTGCAAAGATAAGTTTCATAGGTGGTTTGCGTCATCTATTTTTCTTTCTGAACACACCAGCATGATTGCTAATGCTACAAGAAGTATTCTACTAGAGATATGTATTTAGATTATAACAAACCTATTATTAAGCATTGATAGATATATTTTAAATGCAAATGTGTGGACGGCAATTATGATGCCACAAACTCGTCAAAAATTGTATAATCCTTCTACCCTCATCTGTTGGTAATGATGGTTAAATATTATGGTTTTAAGACTGTTTTTGCTCCCTCAGGGTAATCCTTGCTCTGGGCATCTCAATGACATTCATCAACATCCCAGTGGAGTGGTTCTCCATCGGCTTTAACTGGACCTGGATGCTGCTTTTTGGAGACATCAGGCAGGGCATCTTCTACTCCATGTTGCTCTCCTTTTGGATCATCTTCTGCGGGGAGCATCTCATGGTACTGTACACGGCGCCATTTAACTTAATCATTGACATGTTTTTCTTATTAAAAACAAAAATACTTTCAGATAAAAATGAGAAAAGTGCTTTCTTGAAGGAATGCTTCAGCACTTGTACGTCCTTTCCTCTTCCTTAGCCCACGTTAAGATAAACTGTGAAGCATTACCAGCTTGTTGAAGAAGGCTTTTGAGGATATTTTTTTCTCATCTTGAAGCCTTAAAACCTTCATGAGTTGGGTGGATTGGCATACAGTATACAAAGTTAGTGTCCTACCTAACAACCACCACTTTATAACCTTCAAAAAAAACACTGTGTAACATAAAAATTAGGGTAATGGTAGGTGTATTTGCAAATACACTTAAAGGAGCTCCATATGACAATCGGAGCAAATTTATTCAGAAGTTGTCTGCACATGAGCAGCTTATAGTGCAAACAGAGTTAAAATTGTTTACCAAGGAGGGAAACTGGGGGTAGGCACTACTCTTCCACGGTGACACCTTCTCGATATCAAAGCAACGGCAATGTAAGTGCAGTACAAGAGAGGTGGTGATTAACTAGCCACTAGGATACTCACACAAGACTCACATGTACTAACATGCACGTGCATATTACAGCGTGACTGTATTCTCTGCGCAGGATGCCATTACTCCACTGTATCTTCACAAAGCAAATGGTGGTTTGCTGTTATATAATGATCTGAATGTTGTGTAGGGCTCCTTTTACACTGTATTACTTGAATCTGTTAATCTTTAAATCAGCCTATGAAATGATAACCAGTGCCTTTAAAAGATGCATAATATAATTGCATAATACCTAGTATTTTATCACATGGTGTTCGTTATTGATTGTCTACAAACAAAATTGCACATTTTCTGGTTTAAATAACAAATATTTCCATATTTAGTTGATGTTAAAACTTGTCAATTTTAAACAAGTTAGGTGTTTTGTGGAAAAATGTCTTCTGTCACTGTCATTTTTATCCAGGAAAGTTTTTTTTGCAGAGTTGGTTCTGGAGAAGTGACGATGTGTGAGAGTATTGCAGGTCATCAAATTCTTCCCAGAGCGTGACCTGCATCACACAAAACATTTGTAGGTCACTTACGTCTGTCATCTTGCCTGTAGCTGGGCAGTAATGGAGATGGTCAGACATTTTTCATGCTTAAATAAACACATCACCCACAAAATGACCATTTGTACATCAGTCACAGTTGAGTTAAATTTGTGATCAATCTCATGCCTCCACTGTAAACCAACGATAGAAAATTTAGAAAATTCCTGACAAAAAAGCTTAACACGTTCAACAACAACAAAACTAAATGAAAACATTTGTTTAACAAACTCTTAGAGTTGATATAACACACGAGGTCCCCATGGATCCTTAAAGTCTTAAAAGGCATTGAATTAATTAATGTAAAAATAAGGCCTTAATTGATGTTAAAATGTCGTAAATAAATCTTTCAAAAGTCTTTAAAAATGCTCAGACATGGGAAATGTGATTTTATGAATTTATTATTTGGGTCTGTCATGCCATTATTTTCTCCCAGATAATCGTGAATCTAGTACATCCTATCTTTACATTTGTTTTGTCCTTTTCTCTCAGGACCAGACTGAGAGAAACCGTTTCTCAGTCTACTGGAAACAGGTTGGACCGATAGTGTTTGGCTCCTTCTGCCTCTTTATCTTTGACATGTGTGAGAGGTAAGGCCGCTCTGTACTACTTTGAACGAGACACCTATTTTACAAAAGTGTTAAATGTCATTATGCAACACATTAAAATTCTGCTGAATTTTTTATTTCTATTTTTGTACTTAATTTCCACATGCTGTGCATATTCAATGCTTTTTGTAATGAAATGTTATGACACACTTGTTTTTTTTCGTTTTGTGCCACCAGAGGGGTCCAGCTGACAAACCCCTTCTACAGCATCTGGGCGTCTGATGTAGGAACTGAGCTCGCTGTATCCTTCTTAAACTGTGTTTGACAGCAGTATCAGGAATAGAGCTCCTGCAAACAGCCTGTCTGACAGGTGTGATGCCGATGAGAAACCCTTAAGAGTGTAAATAGCCAAATCCTGTTTTTCAGTTTAGTCTCAGTTCAGTCTCTGAACAAAAGTATGTCTTTACTAAACGATGCCAAGGTGTCATGACTTGATGCCCTGCTTCTGGGTTTTGCAGTACATCTAGAAGTTCCCTCACTTGGCTTTAGCATGAACTGGAAACTGATCTCAAGATGAGCAAGATGAGAAATAATTTAGTAATGCCATATGTGAAAAAATTGCCCAGGGTCTCAAGATAATTTATGAGTGTGTGACTGAGCAGTGCAAGATTCATCAACACACCTCTTCAGAAACAGCTGCCACAGACCCTGCTTTTTGTCAGTCTTTTCTCCCCTTTTTCCTTCTTCTTCTTCTGAGTCCATCTGGGGATGTCAACGGTTAACCACCGAAAATATTTTTGACCGGTTACACATGTAGGTGTATACATTAATTTTCAAAGATGGATAACAAATTCTCTGAAATGGATACGGTTGCACTGGAGCCCTTGTTGGAACAGTACAACAGCTAATGTCAGCTTCTGGGCAAAAAAGTCTTTGGTATTCAGTGCTCCAGAGATATATTCAGCAATGTTATGTTGTATACGACACTATTGACCCCAGAGTTAACTTGTATAGTGTCCAGGGTGTCAGATTTTCTCGTCAGTCCTCTTTAACACTTGGGGGTGACAGACTCGTGCATACAGTTTAGCTGGAAAACCTGTGCATCAGTGACACAGTATGCAGTTTACTTTAGGATAACGTTACAAAAGACCTCACATTTATTTTTCATTTCTGACTGCATGAGGCATTCTGCTTCCTCAAACACAAAGTTTACTTGATTTGGGCAGTCACTGAAGTGATAGTTCGGGTTTTTCGAAGTGGGGCTGTATGAGATATTTATGTATTGTCACTGTATTACATACAGTGGCTGGCAGTCTGTGTGCTCCCAGTGTGCAGAAACAAATGGAGCATGCACCCCATAATTCAGCATCACCATGCTGTATAGAGGGGTTGATATCAAAATGTGTTTTAGCCACTTTTAAAAAAAAGCCCAGCCAAAAAATACAATATGAGTCTAAGTGTTTTCAACTTGAAGTTTTCTTTCTGTCGAATTGCGTAACAGCACTTTCTGACCCAAACAGCTGTCCAGTGGCTGATGAGAAATGTAGTGCCAAAGAATATATAATATAATATATATATATTTTTTGGGAAGGCCTTTTTTTAAAGTGGCTGAAATACATTTGATAGCAACCCCTGTGGGGTGTGCACCGACTACCATCTACTGCATGTAATACATTGACTATACACTGGTATCTCATACAGCCCCACTTCAAAAATGCTGAAATATCACTTTAATGTCAAGCACTGGTACCACTTGTGTTTCATGTCATTTTGCGCTTTTTTTTTGTTACCTTGAAAATTAATGGTCAATAACTGATTATTGGGTGTTGGGCTGCTGAAAGCAAAATGAACTGCAACTGACATCCCTAGTCTCGTCAAACGGAAAAAAAGGTAGTGTTCCTGAGTCTCAGCAGTATGTTGAAGACTGTCATTAGTTTGCAATGTAATGCTACATTCTGGAGCATATAAAGTTAAAATTGCATACCAGTACACAAAGCATAAAGTCTGCTCGATTTACAATGATGAGTGAATATTTGTGGAAAAAGAACTGGAATAACTGCATCTTTCCCATATATCCATTGTATTCACCACTACACTTTTTAAGGAGATTGTTGTTTGGTTATTTCCTTGACTGGTGTTACCTCAGATGGCATTCATTATTGTGGCAGGGATCTGTGCCTGCCTCTACTTCCTCTTCCTTTGCTTCATGGTTTTTCAAGTCTTCCGCAACATCAGTGGTAAGAGGACGTCCCTGCCCGCCATGTCCAAGGCCAGACGGCTGCACTATGAGGTGCGTGTTTTTATCTGGCAAGCAAGTGTTTTCAGCTGGCAAACTTGTGCATTTCTAACACTTCATTATCATTAAAAACCCTGAAAACAAAACAAAAAAACATTTGTTCATGACAGTAAAAAAAAGATTTCTCTGTTAAACAGAGTTTTGGTTTTTGTGTTTGTGGTCCTCAAGCTTTTCATCCTCCACAGTTGACTTCATGTTGAAAGCATAACTCAACCCCTTTATCGCCCTTTAGGGTCTGATTTTCAGGTTTAAGTTCCTCATGCTGGTCACTCTGACCTGTGCTGCTATGACTGTCATCTTCTTCATCATCAGTCAGGTAAGTGCCACTGTAATGAAAGAAATGCTGTCCACAGTTTGGAAGACTATTTAGGTGACATTTGAGACATTTCTTCTTATTTCACAGTGACTATGAAAGCTGTTTTGCTGCTGTCCCAACACCTACAAGGCTCCATCCTAGTAACAGTAACACAAAAAGTGTCTTTTGTCTGTGTACAGGTGAATGAGGGCCACTGGCACTGGGGAGAGCACACAGTGCAGGTTAACAGTGCCTTCTTCACGGGCATCTATGGCATGTGGAACCTGTATGTCTTTGCCATCATGTTCCTCTACGCACCATCTCACAAACGTTATGGAGACGAGCAGTCAAGTGGTCAGTGCATCACTGGTAACCTAACATTTCTACTCACTTTATAAATAAGTGACATGGAGAGAGTATCAGTAATAAATGCTCTGTACTGCTTTACAGTAGTGCAGTATAGTATACTATAGTATACGTAACATTCAGCAATGTAGCAGTTAAATGTTGGATATTAGATCAACAAAGAATGTATTAAACTACATATTACAATACATTGTTTATTTATTTCTTAGTTGTGCTTTCACATATAATTTACATTTGCATTAAAATGTTTTAAATTTAGTTGTTCGGAAAGGTCTGTTAACACTCATTGCAAATTCAGTCCAGATTAACCCTTTTGTTTGTTTCTCACATTACATGGGGACAGTTCACCCCAAAATCAAAAATACATATTTGTCCTCTTACCTGTATTGCCATTTATTAATCTAGACTGTTTTGGTGTGAGTTACTGAATGTTGGGGAATTATTGGCTGTTGAGGTGTCTGCCTTCTCTCCAGTATAATTGAACTAGATGGCTTTCAGCTTGTGGGGCTCAAAGTGCCCAGAAAAAAAAAAACATTTTAAAAACTCTAGCAATGTCTCTTTCCAGAAATCACAACCAAGTTACCCGAGAAAATCCACAGACCTTGTTGTGAGCAGTTTCATGTAGGACCCATGTTCTTGCTACAAAACTACACCCGGCAACCTACTGAGCAGAAGGAATGCAGAGGGGCTTTGACCACCACAAGCCAAGTGCCATCTAGCTCCATTATTCTGGAGAAAAAGCAGACATCTCTATGGTTGATATCTTCAGCACTTGACAACTCGCAGCAAAACAATCTCGGCTGATGAATGGCACTACAGGTGTAAGGAAACACCAGTTTTTCATTTTGGGGTGAACTGTCTATTTAGGTTTTGACATCTTGGAAAATGTACAAATGCAGTAGGGTCAATAGTGCTATTATTGAAAAATAATTTAATAATTATTATTATTAGTTTGCTATGAAGTGTTACACAAACAAACCTGAGCCATAATTTCATTGTATTGAAGTTATCAGTTGAATTAGCGTCTCAGTAGCTCACTTCATTCTGATGGGGAAGAAGTGTCGGCCCACTGATGTAAAGCTGCCTATTCATCTGAAGTTTGTTTTTGGAGGAGGAGGGGGGGTTGGTGATTCAGAGGGACCCAGATTCCCAGGGGAAAGAAGGGTCTCTTTGGCCCGAGAGGGTGATTCTAATGGACACCAGGCTTCCTTCCAGATAGAGAGGAAGGCAACAGTGAAGAGGGGTGGGGGTGGGTTTTAGAGCAGGGAAGTAATGAAAACCATCCATCCATCTCCTGACGTCAGTGACGTGGGGAAAGAAAAAGAGAGTTTGAAGTTCTGGAAGTTTTCCCTGAAGTGCGTCAACCTATCACATGGGAGGGGCGCCTCTCTCCAAGTTTCAGTCTCTGTGTTGATTTACTTAATCAGCTCTCAAGTTTCACTTCTGTTTCAGAGAAGCTGAAAGAATTTAGGAAATTCTGCTAAACCAACTTGTTATGCAACAGATTATTGCCTCCAGTAATACATGGGAATTCTCTCAATGAGAATTCAAAATATGTGCTGTTTAAATGTTTTGTGTTTATGTTATGTTATTGGGGATTTAGGCGTTGATGATCTGTCATCTTTATGTGTGCAGGAGATACTGGGCCAAACAGTGGAGAGGACATCCAGCTGACTACTACCATCACCCACGTTGATGGCCCCACTGAGATCTACAAGATGACTGGCAAAGAGGCCCAGGAGTAGATATCCCACTGTTAGACTCCCCTCTACTACCTACTGCTCCAACCACCCCCTCCCCTGTATATGTAACCAAACAGGCTTTCTCTTTACATCTTAAAACAGCATCATAAGTCCACTGCATGTAACCTAAAGCCGCGTTTCCACCAAACACTTTCGGTATAGTACCCTTAGACCCGTACTTAATCTGAACAGACATGCATCTAACCTCAAGATCTGTTAAGCTTTTCCACCACAGACGGTACTGAATTAGATTTTTGGTTTTTGATACTCACTGCTCCATTCAGCTGTCGCTGTATTTCTTTTGCACCAGCGATACAGAGGACGTCTGCATCTTCTGAATCGCAAGTGGTAACCTTTTGGACTGAAAAATGAAGCCAGTATGGAAGTATGAAAAACTGCGGTTCCTCTAATGGCCACTTCAGGCTGGCTGCAAAAGGGAGTGCTTCCTCAAAGACCCCTATGTTAAAATGTCCACCTTTTATAGCAGAAATAATCATCTTTTAGTGGGTCATAAAATGACAAAGCAGCGTTCTGAGTAAGTTGTTCTAATTTACGGAAACATTGTGCAATAATCCAATTCACACCTTTTCTCCTGTCTCATTAGTGCTGCTGTGCTCAGGTTTTCTGATTTTGTTTTGACCTAGAAAATCTGTTATGGTCCGACATTTGCATTTCTCAGGTCATAATGTCCTGTTAAAATCTTTCCTCTGCAAGTACGTAGACCTAACACAGTGTTCTTACAACAACAAGCACCTCTCTGTCCACACTGACTGCGTTAAACATGAACCTTTGTAACATCATGTTGACAAACAAATGTATCTGTCAGCTGTGCGCTCATGTAAACAAACCAGTAGGTTATCAGCTGTGCACTCAAGATCACAGGCTTAAGAGGGTACCTTCTAAAGATGGATGTCCAGCTGTCTTTCTGTTCTTTCTACTTTTTAAAACAGAAAAGCGTTTTCATTGCGATATTTACTGGAAATATAGTCAACACAAAGCGGAATATTTCAGCTCTGGTTTGCAGGTTTGCAGTTTGGGTTCAGGTCATTGATTAATGCGCATGTGTACAGGTCGGACAAGTTAACTTTGCTCTCATAGCTGGCCGGGTTTGGTCGGGTTTTAAAAAACCCTGATCCATGCATCCCTAACTGTTTCAGTATCTTGAGCTAATTTTCCCATTCATGACAACTGTGCGGGGTTTGAATTTTTATAAAAACGTACCTTTTTATTTTATTAGGGCCCAAAGTTCTACATTTTTAAGAGCGGGGATGCTTAAGTGACGGGCTGTCTGTGAGGAGTCACCATAGTCTGTGAGTCAGATCCACCCTTCTCTCCAACCTCTCACCCAAATATGGCCACTTCTGGCTTCCGACAAAAACCACAAGATGGCGATGGCCCAAATGCCGAATTCGAGGCTTCAAAATGGCTGTTCAAAAACCAGTGGTTGACATCATGGTGGCTGAAATGTTTACAGTCGCTGTTGCAATTGATTGGATATTTAAAAATAGTGGGTTTGTTCATTGAGTCCTTGTTGAGCAAGAATGATGATCATTTGTTGCCCAGTCAACAGATTGCTGTGTTTATGGTTCCAACTTCTAACATTGGATCAGTGTGCTGGATACTTCAACAGAGGGATGACTAAAAAATGTTACAGAATGGAGCAGTTCTATTGATACCGCATAAATAATTGTACTAATGTGTAACAAACTGAAGTGAACCGAACTGCTTGGTGGAAACGAGGCTTATCAGTCCCAAAGTTCTTGTCCTCCAGCAACAAACCCTCAGCTGTATGACTTGTTACGTGCCACCCTGTTTCCAAATTGTATCTCTAAAGGCTGAATATTATCAACACTCCTATCAGTCCTTTTCATTTCACTGTGGAATTTTTTCTTTTATACTTTATGTAAACTATGTTGTGTGTGTAAATGTTGCACAACACTTTTGACGCCAAAAAAAGAGATTTGAGTATAAAGAAAACCATTTCTTGGTCGTCAGAAGTTGCATTTGGCAGCCGTCTCACTCCTGTTTTTGAAGAGCAGTGTGTTTAAACGGAATCATTTGTAAAGACCGGAGCTTTTGGCAAAAATGGACAGCAAGATTTTGCGGATATATTTTAGCTGCTCAGTTTGATTTTCTGCTTAATTAGCTGTTGTATTCTAAGTCAAGACCTTCGTCATAAATACATATTCTTCCATAGAGTAGATCATGTTTAGTACTGCTGTCAACTTTTCAAGTGGAGATTTTTTTTGTTTTAATATCATGGGGGAAATGTACAGACCACATAGCCACTTTGGGAAACGCATACTGTATGTTCATTATGTTACAATGTAGATATCTATTTTTTATAAAGTGCTCATTTTCAACTTCACAAAATATATGCATCGAGCTCTATCAATGTTTTTGAAGTTGACTGTAGCCTATTATACATGGTTCTTAGTTTGTTTTTGCTTTTTATGCTAATTTAAATAAAAAACTTTTACTTAATACCTTTGTGTATTGTCATAGTGTGTGCTCTGAATGATTGGTCTTTAGATACAAGTTCTCATTTTCAGTTTTTTCTTTTTTTGTTTTTGTAAGTAATTTAAATAGAAAATTAAACCAGGAAAAGGGACTGTGCCTCAGTATCTCTCAAAGGAATTCAGTGTGTGTTTATGGTGAGGATAACTTGGAGTCCTTCATATAAACAGAATGTGATAATTAGAAAATGTTGAACTCTCATTAATGATTTTGGTACAATAAACTGATCGAAAAGCCTTGGCTAGCAGGCTTTTTGAAATAGACTGACATTTACTGTAAGTGAGAACGTGCAGAACATGTATTGATGTAGGGGGAGTGCGCCTCTGCATGGCTCAATGCAGAACAACAAACCTGCTCATCAGTAAAGCTAGCCAAAGAGAGGGCGTGTGAGACAGGAAGTGGTTCCAGTGTCCAATAGTTGTTTACCCACAACAAAATTCCATTACTTTTCCAAAACTTTCAATGATGTTTTACTAATTTCATGACTTCTCCAGGTCCGGGAATGAGATTGTGTAATTCCATGACTATTCCAGGTTTTCCATGAACATGAGAACCCTGCATTTAATAGGCTATAATAAAATTCAGCTTCATACTTAAATACAGTAAGTATCAGATGTTTTAAGACTTTTACTCAAGTAGTCTAATATTCTAATAGGCAACTTTAACTTCTACCAAGGTCATTTTCTGGTAAGAAATCTGGCATTTTACTCAAGTACGGCTTGTAGCTTTTTCATCCAACAATGCACTCCATTTAACCCTTTGATACCTGAGCAAATGGGTTTGATTTTTTTCAAAACCATGGGGAGAAGGCAACAAGTAACTAAACAAGACATGGTCCAAAACTTACCAAGAAATTAGTCAAAAAGTTGAAAAGATTCACTGAAAATAGAAAAACAAACAAATAAACAAAACAAACAACCAAGAAAATGACCTACAAACTGCTTAAAATGAAAAATATTTATTTTGATGTATTTTATTATATTTTTTTTCTGAAACATAAATGTAAATTAACATATTTATGAATACGTTTTCTGGACCTTTTCCCTTATATTCCTGGATTTGCCAATCCTCCCCTCTTTTTTGAAACTATTACCTACTACAGGTAATTTTCTTGTCACATATTACTAATTTCTCGTAATTTGTGGGACACGTCTTACCACTGGTCACTGCCTGTTTTCGCAAGAAATCAAATCAATTAGCTCAGGTTTCAAAGAGTCAAATAGCTTATAAAACGCGTCTGAACGTAGCAAAAAAAAAAACTTATGACAGGTTTCAACGGGTTAACTACAAGCACCTCCGAATTACTAACCACCACAGCTTGTTTTCACTTTCAGCTTTCATTTGAATTTTATTTTGAAAATCCCATACGGAAGTAGTATATTACCGGTAGCTAGCTTGCCGCTGGTGAACATCCGCCAGTGTTTCGGTTGTTCCGCCTCTCTCCTCCGACTAAAATCGGCTGTTGTCGTCGCTGAGCGTCCGAGCGGTGGAGGAAAAGGAAAGGAGAGGGGGGAGACTGGTCGTACTCGGGAGGAAGAAAGTAAACGAAATTAAACATTAACACGAACCGTCAGCGGAAAGTGAGCGCGGCAGGGATCGTTAGCTTTGAAGTCGGCGGTGAGGTCCGTGTAGAGCTGGTTCTCCTCCTCAGTCTGTGGTGTAAACACGTTAGTGTAGTTGTGACATTGCTGCCGTGAGCGACACAGCAGAGGGAAAGGTCTCCTCCCAGTCTGTTGACGGATACAGTTTGGCTTCAGTGAAGGAGACACGGCGAGACCTGACTGTACATTACCCCGGCCAGGTAAGATGTGTCGATAAACTGCCACAATAAGAGCGGACATAATGTCGCTTTTACCTGAAGCAACAGTTGGTCTCAATCTGCTCCACTACCAGACATATTTACTGTCACTGCTGCCAGCTTTCACAGTCTTCATCCGTTTATGCAACACTTAGGTGGCACCACAGCGAAATGTGTTTCATTTTCATTATCTGTGACTCTGATTAGCACACATTCATGTCAGCCTCAGTGCTTCATGAATGCAGCATTCAACAGGTGATAGCTTGAGGTTTACACAGCAGCACAGTGCTGTCTGGGCCTTCTGCCCTGATTATTCCCCACAGGCCCCACCTACTGTGTTTGCCACATAATGACTTATTTTGGAAAGCAAAAATAGAATATTCCAGAACAGAAAAGCACTTATATGTATCTAAAACAGTCACTTCCTGCACATTAGTTGATTATGCAATAGGTAATCGCTTGCAACATTGTAGTCCAACATGAACCAATTAGATCAGTGGCTCTCATCTGGTCCAGAAAAAAAAGGCTTTTATTTTTTCTTTAAAATTTTGGGTAACTTTTAAAAAACTTTAGTAGGATTTTAGTCTTTAAAGTCTTTTGTGTGATTTTTTTTTTTTAATTTAACATTTTTCTTTATCTATAGAATTGTTTGGAATTTATTTTCTATGAAAGTTTTTTTGTTGTTGTTGCAATATATAAAAACAACATGCCTTCCAAACCTGCAGCCCTGCCAAAATAAAAATCGCCAGAGTGACACCATTTATCATAGCTAGAAACTGTCAAAACAGAAATCATTGTTTGATTTTCAGTGATGCCTGAACATCTAATGTTGGATGAACCCTTCATGCATTTTCCCCGAGTCACTCAGGGAGGCTCAAGGAGAAATATTTGTAGCTTTGAAGAGCTACAGCCACACCCCTCCTCTGATAAATAAGGAACAGCCCCTTAGGCCTATTCTTATTTTTTAAAAATAAATTAATATACACACATCAAACTAAAAGCTCACTGGAAGTTCACTGTACTTCAAAATAAAGTGTGTTTTTCACAAACTTGAGGTCCTTTCACAATGTGCCTGCGACCCACCTTTGGACAGTGATCCATCAGTTGGGAACCAGTGAATTAGATTATGAACCTGGTGTGATGGTTGAAGTGGGAGGCCGCACACAGGGAAGGAGCTGAGATGTTTACATGGAGCATCAACAGCTCTGTTGATGTCCCCCCTGGCCATTAGGAGGACAGAATACAGACCGGCCATTGATAAGGCCAACTCATTAGTACCCCATTCACCGCCATCAAGGCCTTCTCTCAACACCCATCAACATGAGTGGGTCGCACCGCACACTGGAAGCTGAGGATCACACACTAACTGCCTGGTGACAGGGGTTTGGTTTTAGTGTGACAGGCATTCAGCTTTATTATGAAGGAGTGAACAACCATAGAACAGACACTAGTCAAGAGGAAGTGCCTCGAAATTCAGCAGAACAGACATGAACACGTGTATAAAAAATATCCATCCTCTTTTCTCATGAAGGCACCTACTAGTACTCACTGTGTTGCCTTTATCTGAGGCATAAACCTGTGTCAGTGTGCTCATGATGACCTACATTCACTAGCAGGAATATGCTGTTGTTTTATTAGAAATGAAGATGATGATGTCCATGAACAGCTGCCTTGTCTGATGCTGTCAGGTCTGGTCATGAGCCTGTCTGGTGCAGTCTCCTCAGAACAAACACTAACCCCCTGTTTTGGCAAAATCTGTAGATTCACAAGATTTTTCTCATTTCCTTCCCTCGTTTGAATGAACAAAAGAGCACAGTTTGTCAAATAATACTCACTGAGATGTGTGTTTAGTGTGGCAATGTAATGTAATGTGATCTTTGTCATGAAAGAGTTTTTAAACTCTCTCTCTACCAGCTTTGGTTGAAGGGCTGTAGTTGGAGTTGTGTGAGGTTAGCCCGGATCGCTGGCAGGATTTCACGTGACGTGTGATGCATGTAAATTGATTAGTAACAGGAGGAGGGGGCTAGATGGAAACAATGTTTTGTTTAAAGGGACAGTTCATCCCAAAATCAAAAAAACATATTTTTCCATTTACCTGTAGTGCTATTTATTAATATAGATTGTATGGAGTGAGTTGTCAAGTGTTGGAGATTTCTATCATAGAGATGTCTGGCTTCTCTCCAGTGTGCTAGAACTAGATGGCACTCATGGTGCTTGAAGTAAACGTTTCTTTTAATTTTAAATGCGTGTGCGTCCCTTTGTCTCATTCTGTGTCCTCTCACTAAATTCGTAGGTTTTTGTGGGTCAGTGAATGCAGTGCAAGTGAAACTCTTAAATGTATTTTTTAGCAGCAGTTTGTGGGGTTTGAGTCGTGGATAATTGAAAATCTGCGACTAACCAGATCCGAACGATGGATGAGAGGAACAGCTGCGCGAGTGAAAGCAAACTTTTAGACCCAGCAGAATGAACAGGTTAAATTCCACGTTCTGTCTGCTTGCCGTTCTGCTGCTCCATCTGTGCCCAGAGTACACTCTGCGCTCTGAGAGTGTGGTGCAATAACTGAGTGGTATATTTTCAACAGCGCTCCTAATGAATGTTCCAGGTCCAAAAATAAGAAAAACTATCTATGGCAGCAGATGTTTTAATTGTTGTGGGCCACCACAAAGAAAATAAATGTGTAGAAAACCTTGCCCTGAGGGCAGGATGAGTCTCAAACATTGTACCTGGATATACAGAGAGACAGAAGACATGGATTTTGATGATAAAATACACAGATGACGATTTTTGACATGTATTTGTCATAAGACAAGAGATACATGGGTTAATAACACAGATACATGATTAAAACTGGGAAAATGTATTTTTTTGTTTCATTTAATGGGGACTTAAATAGGGTCCTTCTTGGCTGAGCTATAAAGTTAGGTAGCTCAGTGGTGCTAGGTGAGCTAGCAGTAGATGCAAGCTTCCTTCTGCGCAGTGATTCAGTTTTGTCGGATTTAGCTCGGTTGAAAGAAAATAGTTTGTACATGAAACTGTTTACAACAAGGTCTGTAGATTATTTTGAGTAACTGAGTCATGATTTCTGGAGAGAGACATTCCTGTTGAGTTTTTCAAATGTCTTTTTTGGTGCTTTGAGCACCACAAGCTGAGTGCCACCTAGTTCCATTATATTGGAAAGAAGGCAGACATCTCTACAGCCGATACCTCCAACACTCAGCAACTCACTTCAAAACAATCTAGATTGGTAAGTAGCACTACAAGTAAAAGGAAAATTCTGCATTTTTGATTTTTTGAGGTAAACTGTCCCTTTAATCTAAGGATTCGATTTTTTCAAAGTGTTAGGGGACTCCCTGTACAGTTTGACATTTAGTGGAGGATGGTTTCGAACTCCTTCTTGTGTCTCCATACGAGTTTAACTTGTGAAACAATGGACGATCTGTTGGGATCATGTGGGAAGTGCTACACGCAGCCGTAACCAATGCTGTAATACCTTATCGGCTATCAGGCTGCTCTGGAAGCAGCGTTCATCTCCTCTGACACAGAATGCTGCTGGACTCGATCAGCAGCTCTGTTGGCGACTTCTTGACAAACAGCCAGTTTGGTGCAGGAGAGAGACACAGCGGTGGCCACAGTCAGCTAGGATCTGTTTCCTCATAGTGCTGCCTGTGGATTCCCCGCAGCTCTTTCATTGTACACAGTTTGCTGAAGTAGGAGTTGGTGTGTGTACATGCCTGTGTGTTCTTGCTTTTGTGTCTTTTGACTGAACTTACTCTACTTCCTTTCCGGGCAGAGTGATTCACCAATTTTCTCAACATGTTAACACACACACACACACACACACACACACACACACACACACACACACACAGAAGTAAAGTTTCATATGTTCAAAAGTATATATTTCTACCTCTTCAAAAAGTATATTCATAAAATTTCTGCTCTCTGTTTCGGACACTTTCGGTAATATTGTAACTACACACTCAGTGAAACACTGAGTCATGTATAATGCTGGTGGGTGTTGTTTTTATCTGTTGTTTATCTGTCAGGGTACACAATTAGCTGATTAATCACATATGTTGATTAAGAGCTATCTTTGTAGTCATTTATAAAGCACTTATCCAAACATTAACTGGTTTCATGGTTAAATGACTTTTTGTCATATATGATAATGAACTAAATATCTCAGCAGTGTTAATTGGATAAAACAAGATATTTCATTATTAACATTTTCAAAACTGAAAATATTAGTTAAATAATTAATAATTACACACTGTCGCCCATTCGATAATTGACATTTTTAGTAACTTTAAAAGTGAAAATGCCAAATATTCTCAGTTTGCATTTTTGTGAATATTTTCTGTTATTTTCTGATATTTTCACTTTTGTCATACATACCAAACTGAGCGTTTTTGAGTTTTGGACTGTTGGTTGGTCAAAAGAAGACATTTGACCTTAGTCTCCTTGATAGAATTTTCTTTTATAGTAGGGTTGGGATATATACTGTATATTGTATGGTAAGATATTTTATGCACACTTTGGTATGTGACAGTAGGGTTCGGCAAATACAGTGAGATGATAGATTTTTAATCCATCAGAGATTATTCTGTCACAGTGGTAAATATCTCTTTGACAGCTCAGGTTGTATAGGGTTATTGTTAGCAACGACACACTAATATAATATATTTGGTTTTGCAGAAACGTACTGAATGCCAAAATTTTTTTTCTGGCGATTGATTGAATTAATCACCAGCTAATTTGATAATCTACCAATCTGTTTGAGTAATGTTGTAAGTAGAAAAAGTAAAATATTCTCAGATTCCAGCTATTTAAATGTAATTTTATTCTAGTTTCTTCACTCATATGATAGCAGACTGATTATCTTCGGGTTGTGGAGAAAACAAGACAGTTGGGGACATTTTTTCACCATTTCTATGGACCAAACTAATCAATAAATCTGCAATATAATGAACAGAGTAATCAACAATAAAAAATAATGCAGTAGTTAGTTAGTTAGTTGCAGCTCTCGTCATCAGTAATCCATCATGGCAGTATTGGATTTTTATAATAAGATTTTTGCACAAGGTCTTTAATTTTGCTGAGCAAACCAAAAACAGACATTATTATTATTATTATTTTTATTTTAATTTTTTTTATTATCGATAGACATAACTACACACCTCTGTACTGAAGATGTGTTGGAGTGTGTGTTTGTGGTGTGTGTGTTGGTGCATGCTCTGCATTGTGTTTGCTGGTAGTCACAAGGCCTAGCCTACAGCGGTTTGCTTGAATTCCACCCTACCCAGGAGCAGATGTACTGAGAGGAGTGGTGGTGGTGACATTGTGGATACACAGTCACACCCATTTGTTGGTTTGGCAGCAGAATTACTTGCTTTCATGAAATACCAAGCGTTACGGGATCCTCTTTTATAGGCTTTAAAATAGACCAGCTCAGCAACATATCCACTCTGAAACAGTAACATTCTCCAAGATATTGTTTTAGTTTTTGTCTGTTCTAATTTGCGTATAAATTACAAACTGTAAGGGATGGAAAGGATAGATGGTAGATTTTCACTGCTGGTTTCAGGAAATAAGGCGCTGTGCTTGTGTACTAATCAGATTGACATCAAACTCAGATGTACACATTTGCTTAGCCAAGCAGGAAGTGTTGTCATAGCAACCATCTCAGATAGGTGAGAAAGGTAGTGTAACAGACCTGATTTCCACTCATTTCTGTAAATGGGACATGAGTCTTTGATTGTGATTCATCGCCATGGCTCTCTGTCTCTCTGCGCGCCCCTTTCGACCTTTGCACTGAAGATTTTGTAGTTATATTTGTCAGTCTGAGCGCAGGAGATACTTGAGAGACTGAAAGGTAGAATAGGCGTCTCCGCTTGAACAAGGAGCACTTTAATCCACCATGGAATGCTTTATTACCACAACTTCCTGCTCACAGCTAGAGTTCACCTTAAAGGTCCTGTGCCATTCAGTTGTCACGGGTCTATTTAATTCAGTGTACTGTGTACTGATCAGTGTCATGATACTGGAATTTCTAGCTTTGAATACCTTTAAAAATACCGATATTCAAATACCACAGGGAAAGTTGACATTAACAACTTTTCTAAAAAGATAAATATAACAAGGCTTTTACATGATAACAACGAGTGCCTTTTGGTTAGTAGCACAGAACAGCAGAATAACTGGTGTATCAATACTGCGAAAATAAGTACTGACACGGTTTCAAATATTCAGAAACAACATGTATTGATGAATTCATTTTTTCGACAACACTTGTGAATTGGGATAGAAATCATCAAATAAATTTAGTTGGTTAAAGGTTTGTGTGAGATGTGTGAGGTTTTTAGTGCAATCCTCACAAGCAAACAACAAGGGCTGCTGCAGCAATTACTTTATTACTTTTTAGTGGATTATCAGTTATTCATTCTTTTTTACATTAGCTAAAATGTACATTAAAATTATCAATATTATTACAAAGGTATGTAAGAAAGAAAAGCAGCAAATCCTCACATTTTAACTGAAAGCAATACATTTTTTTTTTCACATTTTTGTGTTATTAATGACCTAAATGGTTATTGACTTATTAAACAATTGTTTCAGATCAAGAAACAGCAACACTCTGACTGACACCAGGTCCTTTTTTATTACGGATACACCAATAATGATACTGATTTTGGATATCAGGCTGATACTGTCTCAAACTGCTACATTTGGTATTGGTGACATGGTGCTGATCTATTTAATTCAATTCTATGTTTAAATCTGAACACAGTGATAAACTGTTTTATATTCACATTCATTCAGTTGTATTGTTTTGTGCCTTAAATTTGATTCATGTTTATTACAACTGCAATAATTATTCGATTAATCAATTAGTTGATCAAAAGTAAAACTAATTCTCAACTATTTTGATAAATAATGAATCATTTCATTCATTTTTCAAGCTGCTTCTCTTTGTAATGTATGATAGTAACTGAAGAGTCTTTAGGTTTTGGACTGTTGGTTGGACAAAAAAAGCAATTTGAAGACGTCACTTTGGGCACTGTTACGTTGTAATTAATATTTTTCAAATTTCAGTGACATTTCATAGACAAAATAATAAAACAATGAATTGTAAAAATATTCGGCAGATTAATCTATAATGAAAAAAATTGTTAGTTTCAGCTCCACTGTTCTAGTTTTGACCAATTTGTTATTGATTCAAGCTGATGTATTTGTTTCTCACATTCTTTTTTACAAAGTTAAGCAATGCTGAAATCTGATTTTGCCTTACACATAAAAGAATGATCTGAGTCATTACCACACAGTGAAGCATACAGCGAATTAATTAAACACTGGTACTGGATTGGTGCATGTCATCAGTATGCAGAGTGAAGACTTTCCAGTTCAGATTCTGCAAATTATCATGATTTATTTCTATATATGTATATACAGTATGGTTCAGGAAATACAGTGAGACGATAGATTTTTAAACCATCACAGATTATTCCAAATTGTCACAGTGGTAAATATCTCTTGTATCTCTCATATCTCTAAGTGTCTCTGTCTAATTAAACGCTGGTATTGGATTGGTGCGTGTCATCGACATGCAGAGTGGAGACTTTCCAGTTTAAATTCTACAAATTATCATGATTTATTTTTTAATAAATCAAAAGGTAAAACAACAAAGACTTTTTTCAGTGTCATCTAAGGTGCGTTTACTGGCTTTTAGGGAAAAAAAAGGTATTTGAGTAATAACTCATGACAGCATACAGTATGTTGTAAGTTGCCATTGCATACAGTACCAAGCGTTGGGGGCCTGTGAGAGCATGTTATGAGCTAACACAGAAATCAAAATTACCAAACACGCTTTTGGAGGAGTCATTTTGGATGTATCCACTGACTGGATGAAATTAGCCTATGGAGTTTCAGTACATGACTTATACTGCATGCATCTTAATGTGCACGGACTATGGTGGGAATGAGCAACAACGCCATCTAGAGGCTGTCTGTTTTGTTTCGTTTTTTCTGATGAAGTTCTTTTAAATAGATTTCCATTAAAGAGTTTTTTTTTTCTCAGCTGTGGCGCAATATTGAACTGCATTTAAGCATTATACATTACTATTAATAAATCTTAGATGTTTTAAAAAAAAATTAGACTACGACTATCGAACAATCCCATTGCATGTTATGATCTGTTTTGTAATACTGCATTAAGTAACTAAATAGAAGTGTAGAAGTGTTTTCACGAAATATAGCCTATATGATCTCATATGTATATTAAGAAAAAAGAGGTGTTAAAGCACCCATTGCATTGCAAATTAATACCTTAAAACCCGCTTCATGATTACAAACACAAAGTGATATTTCTTGACTTTTTTGGAGGCCTCAGTATGCGTTTGTTCATCCTCAAATCTGATTGGACAGAGAGCAGGAAGCAGATAAGATAGGTGTGTTTAGAGTGTAAACTGTGTCCAAGGTTGAAGTTCCTTGTAGATACTGATCTGAGGTCAGATCTGCAGCTGTCCCTTAAACTGTCGAGGTTAGTAAATGAGCTGTAAGTTTCATGAAGAACTTACAGGCAGGAAGCATGGAGTGTTGGATGCAGATGTGTTTGTAAATTAGCCTGATAGATAATATAATATAACATGATATTTCAAACAAATGTAAACAAAATGTTTTCTCTACCAACACAATCCAAACCAAAAGACTGAACCATTCACCATAAGTAATGTATGTAAACAGTAGAACTGCGGCATATTTAAAAATGTTCTGACGTTGAATACATTCAATAGTGCTGTTGACCCTTTGTAAACCTACATTTCACTATGAATTTCTTGTTACACGATGGTGCAGTGACACATCAAGTGTCCCAGGTTTGAGCCCATTATCCAGCTGCGGTTCTTCTGTGTGGAGTTTGTTCTCCCCATGTTAGCACGAGCTTACTCTGCGTTCTGCTTTCTCCACAATGCAAAGATATTAAGATTAGGTTAATTGTGACTCCTAATTACCTGAGGTTTGAAATGTGACTTTGAATAATTGTTCGTCTCCGTGGGTCAGCACTGTGATGGCCTGGCGGGTGCACCCTGCCTTTCGCCAAATGTCAGCTGGGATCAGCTTCAGCGACCCTGAATAGGATAAGCAGTTACAAATAGTGAATGGATGAATTGAGTCTAAAAAATAATTACTTGTAGCCCAATTTCCAACTTTAAACTCATACTTTTCAGTCATCAATATGAAAATACTCCCATTGCAGTCTTTCAAATTGGCTTGATATTAAAAAAAAATTCACCTCTCAAATGATTTTAATATGTCAATAACTCACCCCGTGTTACGTAGAATATGGGAACAAAGCATGCATCTGCTAAAATCTTCAAACACTGTTTTAAGCGAAAATGCACATGGCAGGCAAGTACGGAACATAAAACTGGAAAAATGAAACTTGGATCATACTGCACAAGTTGTATGAGAGCTTGTAAACTGATGTTTTGATACAGTTTTGTTGTTAAATGCAGACCCTTTACTTAAATTTATGAAGAATTTTCTCAGTTTTTGGATTCTTTATTGGATGCATGCAAGAAAAACAAAAAACTTTTCTTAACAAATTCTGTGTAACACGGGGTGAGTAAATGATAAATAATAATTTGGGGGCAGAAGTATTCCTATAATGAACTTTTTCAGAACTCTAACAGAAAATATGTTTCAGTCCAGCTTCAGCTGTGCTTCTGTTTCTGTTAGTGGTGGCAGTGACAAATGGAACAATGAAGTGAAAATGAGTGAGAAGAGGGAGAAAACGTTATTTATAGATCAGTGGTTACAATAGGAAAGTCTATCTTTAGGCCCATTGTCAACTTCAACCTGCCACATGCAGGGGAGCCTCTCTGTCGTCCATCTGCTGTTTACTTTGTGACACTAAGACAGGAAGGGAAACCTGCTGCAAACTAACAAGACAGGATTTAAAGAAAAGATATGTTTTTCTCTGTTTAAAGCCATTTTCTTAAAGACAAAAACACCAACACTCCTAAGAGTGATCAGCAGCATGAGGGAATGTGGTGGTAATGTCACAGGGGTGGATGATGTTTGGCGGTGTCATAACACCCAGCAGCTATCTGCAGGAACAAATGAGCAGTGTGTCTCTCACAGAATATCAGGCCTTGAAGCACATTCTGTGGGTTCTGCTTTGAGAGGTCTGTGTGTGTGTGTGTGTGTGCGCGTGTGTGTGTGTGTGTGTGTGTGTGTGTGTGTGTGTGTGTGTGTGTGCGTTTACATAATTTAAAGTCAGCCCCTCAAGTAGTAGAGAGGAAGTGGTGCTCTGTGTGATTTTCAATATATTCAGCATGAAAACTTTATTAGTTTTTTACATGTATGATAATAGTGAGCTGTTTTAAAGTATAAGTAGATGAAAACAACACACTAAATATTGCTATAGCATCATAATATTTGGCATGATCATAGAATAGCATGATAATTTTCATTAAGAAATCTGCAGTACTGCCTTTTTGCCACAAGGTGGTGCACTGATTGCATCCTGCCTGACTACAGTTGCACCTTCAAAAAGGCAAAAAAGTTTCTCTCTCTCTCTCTCTTACACACACACACACACACACACACACACACACACACACACAAACATCATCTGTCACTTTGGTACTATCAGGTGGCCCAAATGTAATCATTTATCAAACTTACTCTGTCATTTCTGTTGATTCTCATGAGAGAGTGTGAGTTTGTAAAAGGGCCTTTTCCTGGAGAAAGAGTGTGTTGTTTGTGTTGCACCTGTGTCATGAGTCAGTTATTTGTCCTGTCAGTCAGCTCAGAAAGTGTGTGTACTCCTTTGTACATCATGTTACTCTCTCGATTGTTTGCTGAAAGGACTCCATAGTAACCAACAGAAGCTGAGTGTCATAACATGTGTCCGGCAGGTGAGGTTCACTGTGTAGATGTTTGCTGGTGACCTACCTTGTTTTTTGTCCAACTTCATTGATATGCAGACTTTAAAAACAAGTGCTTTACAAAGACAAGGAATTAAGATACAGTCAGGCAAGACCCCAGCGCAGAAATAAAGCTGATAACAATTACATCATTTCTGAACATGAGCAAATCCTAGGCATCAGGGGTGTAGCGATCCATCGATCTTATATGAGCAACAATGATGTAACATCGATGCAAAGTGTAAACATCAATTCATATCAGCCTCTTTCAGGTCCACCCTTATTTTGAATTTCTCTGTCACTGTCACACAGCGTCCTGCAGATGATGGCGAGCAGCCAAGAGATAATGAGGATGGACGTATTACAGTGAAGTCTGGATACAGCCATGGGGGCGGGGCCTCGTTCATTTCTATGAGAGCTGCTCAGTGGCACAGAAAGCAGAAAAAGCGCTTTTCATATTTGCTAAAAAGTTTGATTTTTTATTTTATTTTTTTACCAAAGGTTATTTTAACAATCATGGAAGCTATTGTAAACACAATCTTCAGTATGATTCTAGCTAAAAATATGTTGACAGCAGATGATTGAATAAAAAAATATTAACAGACCAAATCCTTCATATTTTGAAAATTATCAATTCTTTTCTCAAAATTATCATTTTATATTTCCAAAAGTTAATTCTGTGACACAATGCGTGCTGTATGGTACTAGTTCCCAAACAGGTGGGGCTGAACCCCACTAGGGGTCGCCAAAGCTGTACAAGGGAGTTTTAGAGCCTTCTTTATTCAAAGGGTCACTGTAAGAAAACTTAAATAACAAACAAACAAACAAACAAAAAAAATCATATGATACAAATACTAAACACAAAATTAAATGAGTGATTGTTGATTGATTGACAGTATTGAGTATTGTATAAGACAGTCAGGGTATTGTATAAAAGGTTCCTAAATATATCAGAAAAACTTGTCTCTGCTCCAAATTCCCTTAAATGGCTCATTTTACTCAAACTTTTTGCAGGTATTGCTTTCACTGTTTGGGTTAATTGTACAGTTTATTAGAGGCTCTGTACTGTAATTGTTATGCATCGACTGTAATATGGGGTATCCATAAAATGTGTCTCTTACTCTTACTTACTAAATGATAGAAAAGGGCTCCCTTTAGGGAACCACTGCTGTATGGAAACTTTTCTCCATGCATGCATTTCAGAATAATGGAAACCTAATGTCTAGAGGCTTTGCACTTGTGCAAAGTTTTTAAAGCACTTTTCTGTGGATTTGTAGCACTCTTATGTAAAGCCAATCCTTGCGTCTGGTTTAACTTGACAAAGAGCTTTGAAGTCTTCCCACTCACAGGAAGACACACCTTTCGTTAGGACACAGACTGTCCTCACTTATGTTATTTCCTCTGACATACAGCTCAGGGCATTTCATAAGACCATTGCCCAAATATGGGCATATCCTGTCAAAGGGGCAGAAAGCGTCCAACCGGTATAAACACGCTTCCTGTCAGACAGGTAAGGAAGAAGAGGAGTAGATATGACCTCCTTTGTGTTAAACATGTGTGTCATGAATATGCAAATTTCAGCAGTGTTATTTCAGCAGCATGTGCTTTTAAACTGGAGGTTAGTTTAAACTCACTGCAGCACGATGCATGCATTTCATGTTAAAGGCTCTAATTACAAATGAATCATTCATAACACTTGTAGTGGAAGAAAATTCAGCTGTGTGTGTGTGTGAGTGTGTGTGAGCAGGGTGGAGAAACAGTGTCACTTTGATGGATTCCTTCATTTCTTTAGCGCTCTTTATGAGTCTATGGGGAAATTTGCTGGCATCCCAAACAAAGGCCAGTGTGTGTTCTTCCTCACTGAGGCCCAGTTGGGACTCTGAAAAAAGAGCTTGACACCTGTGGCAAAGGGGCTTGCATCCACAAGTGTGTGTGAGGAGAGTCTGCACCCCCAAAGTCTTTGGGCCCCAAAGTTTTTGTATGATGCCACACTGTGTGTCTGTGTTTCAAACTAGCAGAAACAGGTGTCCAAGAGATGCACAATCGCCGCCTGTCTCCTCATCCACAGTCACAAGAATCAGGTGCCTAATTCACACTGTGTCAAACTGAATCAGGTTTAAAGAGCTCCAGAGCTTTGTTTGATTGTGATTTATAGAGTCATTTACTGTGTTCTGGTCTCACATTTTGTCCAGGAATGGTTATCGCACAGTGGCTCCTTGTGCAATTACCTTTCTGGACTGTAACAAACAGGCAATGTTCCCTCTGCACAGGCTTGTTACTGGAAAAGTAGACACTTATCTGATTGTGTGGAACATTTATTTTCTCATCAGGAGCAATCAACCTCAGTATCTGCAACTGAAATGTTTCACATTGACTCCATTATGGAACAAACAAACAAAAAAAGATTAAATCTCTTGTCTACACCATAGACTGCATGAGATAATGGACATAGCCACTGCTACGTCACCCATTGGTTTGTCGACTGCTGTTTTGAAGCCTGAGTTTTGTATTTTTGCTGTTGCCATCCTGGATTTTTTGAGCCAAAAATGACTGTTTACAGATAAATATGGAAAAGTGTACTTACAGGAAAAACTGAACATCAAACTCCTTAGAAGGTCCTAGAGGATGCAACCAAACACTGAAAAAGACTTTTTAGATTACCAAAATGTTAAAATGAAATTTAATTGCTACAGCTACACCTATACTCTGTGAATCAGGGGTTGCGCCATTGTTATACTGCCCAACCAATGCTGTCGCTGTGGTAGTGACCTGTCAACAGACGGCACCCACCTGTCATTTCAGACAGTCACGCCCTTAATGGTGCATACCTTTTAAGGCTTAATTACATTTGAACAAGTACGTTACATGCAAATTCACCCCCCTACAGCCGTCATGAATGTTGAAACTATCTTGTGATCAAAACTGTTTTTTGTACCAGAATGTTAATATTTTATACAGTAAACTTTTGGAGCCAACCTCAAACTTGATTTAAACTCCTAATCAGTCCCTTTTAAGAACAAACAAACAAAGAAAGCTACTTGTCTGAATCAGGCAGGTGGACCCAGTGACCTCAGAGCCGACCTGCTGAGAAATGCATAGAGCATGAAGGGAGAGGAAGTAAAGGAAGACGAAGGGAGGATGAGGAGGAGGCAAACATCATTTTTGAAGGGATTCATGGTGGTCTGCAGAGGAAGTGGCCTCAGTGTGACCCACAGAGTGAGCCTCTTCCTCCTCCTGACATGTCTTTGAAACCGTTAGATGAACGGAGTCGCCGTGGTCAGAGGGTGGAGCAGCCATTCATGTGGTTTCTGATTAATAGTATCTCAGACCCCTTTGTGTGTGTTGTGTGTGTGTGTATTGGTGCAGGTTTGTAAGTCAATCTGGCTGTGTGTAAGTCAATTCATCTGTCTGACAGTCTGTCTGCCTTACTGTATTTTAGCTAATAATTCAAACTTTCATGGCTTGCTGTCTTAATTGTCTTGCTTTGATTTGATTAGGTTAGACTAGACTTTTTTCAAACGATATAAAATGGGTTACAGGAATTTACCTCTTTTCTTTCTCTGCCTCTTTAACTTTGCAGATGTTTGAAAAACAAACTAAAAGTACTTCGGACTTTCAGTGGTGTGATTGGTATTCACATTGGATGCCCAATTATGCAACGTCTTGAGCAAGTTATGGTTTTTTTTTTTGGGGGGGGGGGGATTTTTTTGCAGTGATGACATTCTTTCATTTGACCTTTTATGCATTTCCCCTCTTAAAGGGGCATTACACCAATGTTTCAAGATCAGTAATGTGAGCATGTGAAAACAGTTGTGTTGTGTCATCTTTGACTTTCCCAGGGAACTTGCCAGGGATTGAATAGAGATTTATTTATCAGGTTTATTTAGACTTATCCATTTGTCCATCAGTTGGTCCACAACATAGGTCTGGTCTTTTGCACAGATATTTGTGGTCCTCAGATAATAAAGCCAAATGATTCTGGCAGTACCCTGACCTTTCCTGAGGTAGATTCAAAATAGTTATAATCAAAATAATGTCAATAATTAAAACAATAAGCAAGGGTCTTAATTCTGGTCAGCAACATGTCAAACCCTTTGTACAGATGGATTAAAACAATATGATAGTGTTTTAGCTGACAATGTAAAAACAAATAAATAGACTTAAGAACAATCTCAACTGCAGTCAGTAAGTACTGTCTGTACAAAATTCATTCATTAATTCAGTCAATTCATTTTTCAACAGAAATTGTTGAAGAAAATTTACCGTGACACACTGTTGTTTTATTACCCCGTCTTGACTGAACAGGTCAATTTTGGTGCAGACATTTATAATTAACTGGAGCTGTGGGGTGTGAAAGAAGTTGGCATTTAGAAGGCAGAAATTACCTAATGAAAAGATTCTTGTTGCAGTAGCATTATGGGAAATGTAGGATCCAGTCTGGATATTTCAGCCACTGCTGCTTCAATTTGGACCGTTATTGTTTTAATCTATCTCTTGTGAGTTTCCAAACTATAAGGCAGTCTAATACTTATTTGGTGGAGAACTCTACTAAACAGATCCTGTATGGGTAATAGCAAATATGAATTTATCAATGCATTAGTTAATTTTTTTCTTTAAACATCATGGCACAAGATTTATGCTTTCAGTCTTCTGTTTCAAGTCTCTTTCTCTCTGTTCTTGGCCTTTTGTTCTGACCTCGACGCTCTTCCCGCTCATCACTGACTGAGGCCTTCAGCTCTATCATAAAGTGATCATAAAATCAGTCACCTGGCCTTGGAAAAAGTAGCACAGTAAATGCTTGTAGAGTTTATTGTGAGAATGGAATCATTAACTGATAACTGATGCTAATCAGTTTTGAAATGATTATTAGCTCTAGGAAGACTCATTTCACCTGTGTGCGTCAATACTAAAAATAAAGTCATGAATGTGCATTTGTCACAGTGTCTGTTGCGTTTCTCTGACTGTAACTTGAGGAATTAGGCATAAGCGCTATACACCTTCTTCTAGACAATATCCATCACCTTGTTCCTGTTTTTGAGTGTGTTTCCGTGCACGCGGTACTCCTCATGCAGCTTGCCTCGAGCTGTCACGTGCAGTAATCTCATGCCTGTCATTCCTGTTCTTGTTTGTTCAGAAGTGTCCTTTCTTTTTGTGCAGATAATGTGAATCATTGGGTCCTGAACCAAACGCAGTTGTCAGTGCTATAGATAAAAACACTATGTGAGAGCATGTGACATGATGATGATCTCTCCCAAAGTAATCACACGCATCCTGTAGGCCTCAGGTGTTTCAAAAGCAGCTTCTTTTTAGCATTGTTTGACCCGTTCAAAATATGAGGAAAGTAACAAATTCTCACATTTGAGAGGCTGTTTACTACCAACCAGTTTGCCTCTGTCTGTTGTTCTAAATAGTCTTAGAAGGTTTATGACCCCTAAACTATTTTAACTAAGGTGATTCGGGTTCAGCGTTCTCATATCTTGCCCTCTGTTCTTTTTGTTATCGTATTTCATCACGGAGATGACACAGATGTAAGGGAAACTGCTCAGACTCAGGAAAGAAAACGATACCTACACAATTCCAGCCTGCCTGTTGAACTCTGACCTGGAAGGACAAAGGTCAGCAGTTTGTGGACAAATAAATTTCACCGTTCTAGTGTCACACTAGAGTAAGCTAGAAAGCCTCTCAGATATCCACTGATTTAATGAGGCGGCGGCAAAACACTGACTAATGTCTCGTGCAACAGGAGGAGTGAGTGCTCTGAAATGTGGATGCAGGTGCCGACTTGCCGTGTCTTCCTGTCCCAGATTCCTGTTTCAATTATGATTCATTTGCATTATCAGTGAGAGCCATTGTTGCATTGCCAAATATCTGACACACTGTTATAACAACATAGTACCTAAATAAAAATGATGAAAACTATACAATACCCCAAAGATAACAAAGTTAAAATAACACTCACTGCACAAGCAAAGGAAAAAAATGTGTATATGAATGCAAGTTGTCAACTACTATATTCTTTTCAGGGTCTCTTACTGATACTGATTATTATTGATTAAGGGTACCCATAACTGATATTTGAAACTGTTAAAAAAAAAGAAAATATACTATCAAAATTTACAATAGAAACTCCAAAGCCTGCCTTTCGCATATGTTTAATTGAATTCTTCAAAAGCGAACATGCACACCCACACATTTAAGCACACTGACTTACATGTTTCATTCTACATACAAGTTTTTATAAGGCTGTCATGATGTCTGTTCTCTTGTTGAATCAATGACATCTTCAAGTGGGTTTTCAAATGTTCCTGCACAAAGCAAGCAAATATATTTAATTCACCATCATATGTGATAAAGACAAGCAGTAAATATCCACATTTGAGAAAAATTTCTGCTTTTTTTGTTGCTTTTTGTTTATCTTATAATCCATTAAAAATCTTGATTCAGCTGTTTTGTACACTTATGAGCATATGTTTAAAGCTGGATTTATACTTGCAGGAAGGGGTTAACAGCAGTCACAGGTACCTTTTGATTTGTAAGTCAGTGTAGGATTTTCATTCTTTCTTGGCATTAAATAGATGCATAATGAGTGGCTGTACTGAGCTTTTAATATGTACGTCACAGTAACTGTTAAAAATCTTTCCTTATCCTGGGCAGGAGGAATGGCTGCAGTCTCCAGGTTTATGTCCTGGTTAGCAGTGGAGATTGCTTTTCTTAAATTGTAGTGCTGAAAAGGAAAGGATTATTACTGCGACTTTTTACAATATGCTTCATGTTGTGTTCATTCTCAACAGTCCCCACTGGCATCTGAAACTTGTAGGTGAAACACAAGCTGACCAGTTACAGTTCTTGTGGTTTCCACATGGTGTCTCTGTAGCTGCTGCAGACACGTCAGCTGTGCTGAGATGTATTCAGATGTGTTGGAAGAGGCACAAGTCAGCTTTGACAGCAGCTACACGTAGGCTCAAAAAGATATGCTGTCATTCTGTAATGCAGATCTGTAAATCCATATAAAGGGCTTTCTGGTGCCATAAGAAGGGCTGTTCCTGATATTCTAAAGAAAGTCTCACACTGCGTTATAGTTCCTCCAAAAAAAGCCATACAGTACATGCAGGAATGTCTTTCTTAATGGTATAGAAAGCTCTGCATGCTCTCTCTCTCTCTGATGGAGGACATAATGGAGCCTGCATTTTTCCACCCCTATTCCCTTTGTATTTTTATTATTTAGTATTTTTCTTTATATTGTCTTTTACCTCATTTTAGCCCTGTAGTGCAAGCCTCCAGCAAAACTATCACAGGATTTAATCCAGGGCTGCACAATATGCAAAAAAATCACATTACAATATGACTGAGGATTTTTTGTTTTACTGAAAGAAACTTAAAAGCTCTGTTCTACACCAAACAAGCATGTAATCTCACGGGTGTGGAGTATAATTGGTAGGCATGGGAATCTCTGTAGCACCGCAATGCTTCCTTAATAATGTCCTAATGCATTTTGCCTTCATCAAAAGTTGCAGCTCCAGCAATGATAGTATTGCACTCAGCCACATTGCGATTTTGAAAGTATTTCAATCAATATCACACCCCGATTTTAATCTGTTGATACCATGGAATATCATTAAGCATATTCAATAGGCAAATATTGCTACCATCTTTCATTAACTTGACATTATTGCCAGAGTTGAAACAACAACGTGACTTGAAATATCATAAGATACACATGCAAATATCCACTCACATGGACTTTGCACCTTCATACACACTATCTTTTCTCGCACATGCACACATTACCATTTATGTCACCCTCTGACTAATCCCATTTCCTCTTTTCTTGAAAAATAAACTCTCTTTTACAACCTTTACGCTGTTTTCTAATTTGCTGTGTGACGTCCATGCCACTGTCACTTATTCCATCCATGCAGGTTGTTGTTTAACCCTTCCTGCTTCAGCTCCCGTGAGGAGGAGGGGCCAAACAGCAACACTACACAGACCTTTGGCCTTCTCTTTTCCACCTTTCGCTGTAGTAGTGACATGCAGTCGAACCAGCTCAGGGGTGGAGGCTGGAAAGACTGAATACGTTTGTTTATTGTTCCATATAGGCAGGGCAGTGTTGGGTGAGAGATGGAGATCTATTGTGTAGTATCTCCCTGCCTTCGTCATGAATAGTAGCTTTCAGAGGGAAGAGGGACTGAGGGTGAAAGGCAAAGTACTCACAATAGCTTTAAGTTTTATGGCGTTCCTGTCGCCAGCAGCAGATTTTTGGCATGCGACCAAATGCAACGTACACACAGCTGCACAGCTTGCTTTCCCCAGATCTTGGCCTCACACACACAAACTCTTATCTCTGTCTCAGTCGCAATCACACGTCTTTTTCACAGCCTTCTCTGCCCCACCATTCATTCCTTCCCTGCATCCATTTCCAGCAAACTCCACTCAGCTTGCACTAAGCTTTCTTTTGTGCATTTTATTTGACAACAATGCTGTTTGTTTTCTGAGGGCAGAGCAGAGAGACGGTGCCCGGCAGACTCCCTGCCTAGGTCGCTTGTGTCTCCTGCGTGTCACCCTCTGTGCGTCTGCAGTGACGTCTGAAGGGCATTATCTGCCAAAGGCCTCTGTTTGTTTTGGGCAACTCTGGGCCTGATAATGGCCCATTACTGGGGAACTGGAGTCTCACAGGCACCTCAGTGGAAACTGTAGGGACCTTCCTAATCTGGACAACACCAAGCTGTCAGTTTAGTAACACTTAGCTGCTGTCAGAGTAATTTTTAGCTGAAACCAGCTCCACAGTAGCCAGAAACAACACAGAGTTGTTGGCTATTTTTAGTGCATACTCCAGTTGCTAATGATATCACTCAGACGCTGGCTGCGCTTTGTGTCTGTTTTTGTGCTGCACCCAGGCGTTTGGCATGTGGTGCATAAAGACAGGAGTTGAGTCTGAATACTTGTCTAACATCAACAAGTATTCAGACTTTTATACAATCGGCTCATTAACTACGTACCTTCCTGTGGAAAGAATGCAAGGAGCCGAGTTAACGGTTAAATCAATAGAAAGGAGAAACATACGCCAACCGTTGTTGTCACCCTTTGTTCTCTGTTTCATTCTTTCTTTGTGCATTTTGCAGTCTCTCCGTCACAATGCACTGTAGAAGTGTGAATGAGTCCCTTGTGGTGTTCTGCATTTTTAGCTTATGTCTTCACTACCTGCACTACACTGTTGACTGATTTGAATTCCCATCCTAATATTGCCTCTGTTATGAACAATTGCAATTTTCTGTCTCTCTGAGAACTATAAAACTCAAACGTTTTGTAACTTTTCTTTAATGAGAAATTCAGTCGTAGGTTCAAAATAAAACATCAACTATATAATTAATTTTACATTTCCTCCAAATTGCACCAGGTTACAGGGCCTTTCCTCACTATCACTCAAACAAATCTCGAATAAAAAACGACTGTGCTGCTGTGTGTGCGACCTTAACCATCATGCGGTGCATGCATGGGTGGATTATGAGACAGCGGGCTCATGGGCAAACAAACGTAGACAAAGCCCTACCACCTGTCCTTCATAGGAGCAAGACACATAAACTTTGTTGTGGTTTTCCTCTTTTGTGGTTTTGTGTCTTTTTGTGGTGTTTTTGCATCTCTTCCTGCTCAGTGCATGAGTGACATTTTGCATGTAAATATCACTGGCAAAGAATTGGCTATATCTGAGATTTATTGGCCAATCACCGGTCAACGCTGCTCAAGCCATTCGCCAGCCGATTGATTGGTGCACAGCTAGATTAATTTTGGAAGAAATTTAAGCCTTATGAGAGGCTCAATTGGAAGTAAGGGGAAAGAGATGAAAATTTTAAGCACAAGGTCACATGCTGAACTTGAATGGAAGATATGTCACACACAAACAAACAAACACACACACACACACCTGCTGCAGGTATCCATTAGACCTTAACTTGACTGCACTACACTTACACTACATCCCCCATAACATTAAAACCACACTGCACCCACATTTAGGATCACACAACCGATAATTTGCCATCTCAACAGTCGGCTAACAGGATGGCTGACAGCGCTAGCTTAAAATGTCTTACTCAGCAGTTCAGGAGCCATATTTCACCACCCAGTTCACTGGTGTGTAGAGCGAGGTGAACTAAAGTCAAGGACATCATTTTGGCCGTGGTTTTGATGGCGTGAAAAACGCCCATAATTTCTCTGCAAAAGCAAACTAATTATTATCTTGGGAAAAGCATAAAAGGACAAGCGTCAAGTTTTATTTTTTTTTATGTGCCATGAATCTCTGCTGCACCATTACTCTGCAAGTCTAAATTAGGCAACATTAGTCAAGTAGATGAGTGCGTGCATTGTGCTCTGTGTGTAGAGTGTAACCTAATTACAGGTTGCCCGGCTAGGGGTTGTTATATTTCACCATGTGAATTCTGGCTTCTGCTTAATCCTCACATACCAGAGTGTTACTTGCCCCCTGTGTTATCACTGTTATCTGTCATTATGTCAGGCAGCCAGCGTCCCTGACACACATGCTGCTCCCTTTCACCAACAGCCACTGTCTGTGCCGTGTTCATACAATTCTGTTCTGAGTATCATCATGTTTAAGAACACTGATTAGCTTACTTGGCTTTTTTATAGATGTGCTTACCTTATCTGACTTGACATGCAGCAATCTTTTTAATGCTTTCGAATCGAGTTCATAATAAACTGGGTTGACTTGTAATTCCCGCCGCATAACTTGTTGGCCATCTAGTCTGCGCTTGAAACAAGGAATCATTCATACTTTATTTGGACAGGAATGAGCCTCAAGTAATTGCGGATGAATTCAGGATTTGGAAACCTTGCAGAAATGAGTCCAGTCTAGTCTTCTGTCTAGACACTGTGTGACTGTGTTACAGTATGTGAGATTGTTGTTTTTATCCTGTCAAGCCACAGAAGTTACAGGATTGTGCCAGATTCTGAGAACTTACTGTGTGCTGCCTTTAAGTTTAACTGAAATGTTTTCATGGTGATACAGAAATGCACGCACGCACAGAAACACACACACTTGTGTTATTTGAAGGGCCACATGTTTAATCTAGACAACTTTCCATTAACCTTTGCACAGTCCTGCAGTTTTTCTTGGAAACCTCTGCTTACACAGGAATAATGGGGGCCCTTCAGCCAATCATAATCAGGCTGTGTTGCAGACCGGTGTAAAGGACACTGAATTTCCCAGTATTCCCTTTGTACTGGGTATGCAGCCAGCGGCCTGGGCGGGGTCCTGTCAGCTTCACTTATCTTGGCGTCCATACCTGCAGCTCTGGGGTGGTGCTGCAGCTCTTCTTTTTTTGTCTTCTCTCAGATGTATGTCCTTCATCTGTGCTTACATTAATCTAAAACATTACTCACATTTACTACTTTTCAGCCTTTTTCATCTCACTATTGATCAGTATGAGGATTTTCTTTTTTATGAATTGATTAGTCATTTGGTGAAAATAGTAAATGGACTGCATTTATATAGTGGTTTCTAGTCTCGGGACATCTCAAAGTGCTTTGCAACACTAACACGATCTACCCATTCACACACACATTCATACACTGGTGATGAGGCTACCATGTAAGGTGCCTCCTGCTCATCAGATAAACAATTACACAGACTTACAAGAGAAATTTGAAGTACAGTATCTTTTCAAAGGAAGCTTCAACATGTAGACTGTAGGGGCCAGTGATCAAACCCCTGACCTTCAAATGCCGTGTTTTGTCCAACCAACAGTCCAGAACAGAAGAAAGATATCCAGAGAAAAGCAGAATTTTTTTTTTTAAAGCTGTAGCCAGCAAATATTCTGCATTTTTGTTTTATTCAAAAACTCAAAATTATTATTTCATTTTTTAAATTTTCAGTTGTCTTAAACTGCACTCAGACTGAAAATCTCACCTGCAGTTCTCACTGAAGAACAGACAACGCATGTTGATGCATCTCCCCAAATACTTTTGTATTCTATTTTAGCCCTCTGCTTTTGTTTCTCTCACAGCAAAGCATTTTGACATTTAAAGAAAGTTATTGCACCACGCCAGGCTTTTGTCTTTGTCTTTTTTCTACATCTGCTTCCCCATGAGATTTCCTGTGGCGAAGCATTCATGCTTCATGCATGATAATCTTGATAATATTGTGCAGTATCATGCACCATTATTTTCAAATATCAAAGTGTCTGCATATTTGAGATTAGAGAGAAAAGTCTTGATTTTTTTTTCCAGATGTGCATGATACAACCTGATTTCGAAATCATGCATCATGCTCTTAAGGGCGAACAAACTATAGTCTAAGCCTAGTTTAAGGGCATTCTCATGCAAGGTAAAATGTATCTGTTGCGTGCCCAGGTATTATTGCTCCCACTCCCCATGCCACTCAGCTTTCACATCAGAAATGTCACTCCGTACCTGGAGTACACTTGCGTTATCATCTATGTGACATTTCTTCTTGCTACAGAAAAGGTGGGCCAGTCACAAGATCCTAAGCTCATACATGTTGACCTTTACATTATTTTAGAGTCAAAGTCAAGAATGAACCTGTCTCTTACCCTCCTACTTAATTAACCTGTGGCTGTGAAGTTCAGAGGAAGAGATCGGTCCATGTGGCACAGATATGCAGATTTCTGAGTGGACTTGCAGAATTGAGAAAGCATTTGTAGCTCTACTTGGAACCTGCTACTCGCCGTTAAAAGCCTTCAAGTGGACCCAACGTGATGTGCCCTGGTATGATGCACAGTGTCTATACTAATCAAACAAACTAGATTTTGGGATCAAGTGTGTTTGGATCTGGGCCTGGGTTACTGATGTGAGAGCCTTCCAATTGTGTAATGATACGTTTCCGCAGCCCCACTTAAAACTGTGTGTGACCTGCGATGCCCTAACTTCAGGGTCCTCCTGTCTCTCTGGTTTCTGTTTATCCTGGTAAACAAAATCATTGATATATTTTCTGTGTCAACTGCATGACAGTGGCTGCCAAAGAGACCAGGACAGCCACTGTCATTTCAACTCCTTTTTTTCTGGTGGGAAAGTGGGGATGTCACTATGGTGGTTCTCACAGTATGAACAAGTGCCCACACCGTCTCCTCCCTGCCTCACCCTCTCTCTGTCACAGACCGACACACTCAGCAGCCACAGCTTCTCCCTCTGGCTCATAAACACAATCCCACTGTACTCAGCAGGCAGCAGGACTGATGACTTGAGTATATTTGAGTTTGATAAGGACAGTAACCAATATAGAACAACCCAGTGTTCATATTGAGGCAGGTGGGGAGTGCACAGTAGCACTGATTTGATCTGCCTGGCAACCAGCTGTAGTGCGGGATAATATTTTAGGTGTAGTGGAAGACGTTTTTTTATTCAGTGGGAAAAGTGCTGACTGGCAGCAGGGAGTATGAGAAAGCTACTTTTAGCTTGCAGACTGGGAAACTCATGCTCGCAGAGAGAGAGAGAGTGCAGGGGGAGGGGTATACACGACAGAAATGACAGAGCTGTGTGTGTGTGCGGGTACACAAGTGAGAGCAACCAATATACTGGCTTGTGGCTGAGGCCCAAGTCTTTGAACTCCTCTTTTGTTCAAAGCAGCAGACATCTGTCTAGACTCCGAATATCGCCTTTCCACAAGTCACTGTTCTTCAGCTCTCAGCTGGTGTATAAAGTCAGACAAATGCAGGAGGCGGGAGACGTTTCAGGGATTTTTAACATGTTCTACATAAGTGTTACTGGCAAAAAACTTTAATTTGGAATTTAGGAGATCAGAAAGTTAAGTTCTTGAGCATAATCTGTTATTTTTGCAGTATGTGCAAGAGGACCAGCCTTGTTTCAGTCACCCTTGCCTGCAGCCATGTTAGTAGCTTAGTGTTGGGGAGTAAATAATTACATGTAACTGCAATGTTAAATTACAAAATAAATGTAATTGTTATCAGTTACAGTTACTGAGAAAAATATGTAATTAAATAACAGCTACTAATCAGAATCTTAGTGATTACAAATGTAATGAACCTATGGGGTTCCATAGGAAATCTGAAAAATCTTTTCAGTAAAAAGTTTATATATGTAAAAAAAACAATTATTCTGTTGCTTTACATCTTTTTGCTGTACAGGAATGCCTTCTTTGGGCACATTTTTGGACAACGCAGGTCATCAAAGCCATTTAGACTAATTTTAGCGCAACAGTTATGCACATGTGTTTTTAGGTCTTTTTAGCTTTATTACCCTGTTTAAAACATTTGTTAGCAAAGTAATAAAAAACGAATGAAATGTAATAAGTTATATTACTCGGATTAAGGAATTAAAATACCTAAGTAACTTATTACATTTTAACAGGGTAACTAGATATATGTAACCTATTACATTTCAAAAGTAACCCTCCCAACACTGTCTATGAGGCTGTACTTTGAGATAGCAGTTGGGCTTTGAGCTGACGTTCTCACAATGAGAACAAGCAGATGTTAAGTAAATACAAAGTTTATCATGTTCACCATCTAAGTTTAGTTTGTGTTTTAGCTTGCAAGGCATGCATGTTCCCATGACTTGTTTTTGAGATTTGGGAAGCGTATACACCAGTGGTTACCCATAAAGCCCTCCTCTGTGTGGGTCTGCAGAGACATTTAAAGGGGCAGTTCACCACAAAATCAAAAATACATATTTTTTCCCCGGTTTCATTTATCAAGATTATTTTGGTGTGAGCTGACAAGTGTTGGAGGCTGTAGAGATGTCTGCCTTTTCTTAAACATAATGGAACTAGATAGGACTGGGCTGCTCACAACAAGGTCTGTGGATTATCTTGAGTAACTGGGTCATGATTTCTAGAAAGAAATGGTGTTGAATTTTTCTTTTATTTTTGGCTCTTTCAGCACCACAACCCAAATGACACCTAGTTCCATGATACTGCAGAGAAGGCAGATATCTCTATGGGTAATATCTCCAACACCCTGCAACCCACACCAAAATAACCTAGAATGATGAATAGCACTACGGATGAGACTAAAAATATGTACTTTTGATTTTTGGGTGACCTGTCCCTTTATATACATAGAAGCTTAATTCCAGCCTGTCTATGTAAGTTTTCCCAAAACCTGTCCAAGCTATTGAAGTTAATGAAGCTCACAGCCAAATACTCCCCAATGCCTATTATTATTTTCATCTTAAAACTGAACTACAGGTGCTAGCTGTGTTTTCATAATCATACAAGCCACAAAAGAGGGTAGAAAATGACGCACTTGTTATTTTTAGGCGAACTAAATGGAAGGCTTTGGATGTGATCTTTGCCTACCTCTCGACACCTTATGTCAAGTCTTAAGTGCAGCCGGCAGTACTTAAGCCCTAAAGCAGTTTATTTCCAGCGGTGTTACTTTATTACAAAAGCTACTCCAGTCTAAAAAGCCTCAGATACTCTCTGAAGGGACCACACATAGTGTACAGTTGACAAGACTGACTCTTCTTTTAGACTTTAATAGGTGCTGTTTGTATTCGTCAGCAGCAAATCTAAGAGTTTTCTTTGGGTCCTAGCTGCAGTGTAACACACACAGTTTTTCATCTCTGAGTGTTGGTGTTATTGGCACTGAGTCATAATGGCTCCCTGTTCTTGGCACTTTGAACACTGTGTTAATGAATCGCATGTGTGCGGGTGGATTTGTGTGTGTAAGGTATAGAAGACGGGGTGGGGGGTGTGCTGCTCTGTGCTGTTGGTGGTCCTGACTGTTCTGTGTGTGTGTGTGTGTGTGTGTGTGTGTGTGTGTGTGCGTGTTGTAATAGGGTGGGCTGTGTAGGGGTGGTCTTTTTCTGATCTTTGGAGGTAATTTTTTTGCAAGGCTCCTAGGCTATATGTACATTGTGGTGCTTAATGCCACACACTCAAGCACACACATATCAGTGCCCTCCCATAGAGTTACAGTCAGACCAGTGCTGCTGGTAGTAGCTGGCATCACTTCAGGGGCTGCACAGTTTGACTGAGGTGACTCAGTCGGGAGGCTTTGCCTGTAAGAATCACCTCTGAGTGCTGATGGGATTTAAGTGCCTTTTCCTGATTTGCCTGCCTGGCCTGCCTCCTTCTGCTCTGTTTGCTGGTTGAACTAATATTTTGGCACTTAGAGCAGGGGTCTTTTTCAGGTCAGGGCCTCTTTAGCTCAAAGAGAGATGGAGCAGGGACCCCTTACTACATACTGTATATTGTATAAAACTGAGTTGCATTTGAAATAATTCTCTGAATACTTTCAACTCTTCCCTTGTTTGTGCCTGCCTGTAGTTGTTTAGTAGGGGTGTGAATCTTTCACTATCTCACGATTCGGTTCGATTTTGATTCTTGGGGTCACGATTCGATTCAGAATTGATTCTCGATTCAAAACGATTTCCGATTCAAATTCAATTCCCAATTCAAAATATAGGAGGTGTAATTTCAGGATCTATTCCAGTCTGTTTTGCCAGTGGCTTATTATGTTACAAAGCAAAGTGTGTATGAAATTATGGAGGTTTTATTTGTACAAGCCTTTTTGTTGTAGAAAACATTTCTCCCAAGTGTTGGGAATCAGAAAGTGAAAAAATAAATCCCATTATCTGTGCCATTCTGCAAAGCAGCTCCTATCTGTGATGCTGCAGAGGGCCACATCACGCTCCTGACATTTCAGAGAGGGGCCTGCTTCTCCCGCCTGCTCTGCCTGCAGTGAACACAGAGTTTACATCCATATGAAGCCCTGCTGCTTGTTAGACTGTCTCCTGATTTACCCTTGTCTCATTATTATTATTATTATTATTATTATTATTATTATTATCATCATCATCATCATCATCATCATCATCATCATCATCATCAGTATTATTATTATTATTATCGGGGCTACAAGAGTTTATTGTAATGCACGAGGCGCTGCCAATAACACAGAGCGATAGATACAGCAGGATTAGGCCAATCACAGTGCAGTTTGCTCCTGATGACGTTTGACATACGTAAGCGGATACAAAGTGTCGAGTCATCTTCCGATTGGTGGACAAGAAACAAACCTCTGACCTCTCTCCAAAGGAACCATGGGAAACCAATATGGCGTTTAGCATCGATGCTAATGTACTTTTATCATAGATATATGGATAAAAGATGAACGGAAGACACCCAATATCAGATCTATCATTATGGATTTATTGAACAAGGTCCCGTAAAAACACCCGGATTCCCAGGCTGGATACCGAGGCTTCTAAAAGAGCTACGATGCGTCTGAGTCATCCCTTTGAGCCGCACAGCCGGCAGCTTTCACTGGCGAAAACAAGTAAGGCGGTCCGACAGACGGATCTCTTCTAAATGATACAATTTTTAGAGGGTTAAGATTGATGTTTAGGATTTTTGAATCGATTTTGAATCGGTAAAAACGACAATCGAGATTCTTATGTTAATCTATTTTCCCCACACCCCTATAGACAGTAGCGGTTGTAGCATGGTGGCTAGGTGTGTTAGCTGCATGTTTTGCACTTGTCACTGATGGTTTCTGAGGTGGAGGTTGTATCTGAGTCTTTTGTTATAAAAGTTACAGAACAGTTTATTGTGGCTCCAAAGAATGTCCATACACTTGGAATAATAATACAGCCAACTGGCCAGTATATTTCAATAATATGTTAACGTTTTCTACCTAGCTCACCTAGCCATTATGGATAAGTGCCACACAGAAATTTAGCATTAGCTAGCTCCTGTGACTGCACAGAGATTCACGAGTAACAATCAGCTGATCATTAATGTTGTGTACTGTAGATTAAGTGTCTTTTTTTCGCCTCCATGCCGGCAATATCAGAGGGCTGAGGCGTTAAGTTTTCGGTTCCTCCGTCCGTCCTTCCAGCAGCCCATTGTCATGAACATCTGAAGAACACCTCTGCCATTAGGGAGCATGTAACAGTCAGTGCATATGCCCATCCATTTCTCTTTAAAAATATTTTTATGCCCTCTTGCCAGCAACAGCAACAACACTCAAGAATTCAAATGTTAAAATTTCACACAAATTTCTCATAGGATATAATAATAGAGTTGTGTTTTTTTTAATATATCCAAGATGTCAAAGATCAGCTGTGACATAATTTTTGCTCGAGGTAGAGGTCAGCTAATTTCACATTTTAGGTCCTTGATGCATTTGTTGTTTGTATCTTGTTACTATGACTGTCTGTGTTTTCAAGCTTCTTGTAACTAATTGCCTATAGTGGGTAGTGGAGGTGTAACTCGTTCGCACCCGTCATGGGAGTCTCATTTTGATGTTGTAGTGGTTCCTCATGAGTCTACAGTAGCTATAGAAGAGCATCTGCTGTGTTCGAGTCTCCTCAGTGAACCCAGCAGCTCACATTTATTCTCAGCTGATGAAGGTGTGATTACCCTGCTCTGGTTTTGTTTGCAGCCCTGTTCTGTTTCCAAGAATTGATTGCTGTTTTCACGGTCCACTGAAAATAAAAGTGTTAAATTCAAGTCATAGATTATTAGCTTCGAGGTTTCCGCAGGGATGGTTTTCGAGAAGGGGGAGTCCTCCAATTCACTGCAGCCCTGCCGTGTCAAGGCTGTTTGCTTTTCTCACGTTATCTCCTTTTTCATTGTAGTACTTGATCAGCAGCTTCTGTATTGTGTTTGCATATTTCACAATTTATAAACTATGCAATCCGGTTTGCTTGGTTGCGCCAGGAAGTCCTAGTTCTCACCTGGCAGCAGTAAATTATCTGCTCAGAACCGTTTTGAAGAGGAGCACAAAAAGGCAGGTTGACTAACATGTTCTCCAGCAAGTTATACTGATTTACAGTCATCTAAGAAAGTCAGTGGCTGCACTACGTCATATAAAACCTCACTGGTGTTTGTCAGAGGATCAAAAAACGCATTGTTCCAATTTAAAGACTCATATATAGAAACAAATGCCCTCTTTTCCACATCTTCACCTGTAGCGCCTCGCCTCTATGACTAAGCTGAGAGTGTTTTTTTAGGGATGATTATTTTCTTTGCATTGTACAGCACGACCCTTTCATGTCTGACTTTCATGTTATCAATAACCTTTTCACTCTTTGAGTCATCTCTGGTATTGTTTCCTTTTCAGTGATTACTTATCTGTAGTTGAAAATAAAACTCTCTAATCAGGCACTCCCTAACAGAGGATGGATGGAGGATTTTCTTTCCCTTCCTGTTTCCTTTTTTGTCTTTATTCCTCCCTTTCTCTTTGTTCATACGCTGCAGCATCAGAGGCTGTCTGGAGGAACTACATCCTGCAGACAGTTTTGAACAACATACACATACAGTCAAATGTTGTGGTTTGCTATAAAAAGTTGGCTGTAAAAAAAGAATTCAGGCTACTTTCAACTGCTGTCCTCACTACTTCTTCCCTTATTATATCTTTATTTCCAGTTACTGTGACCAGGGCTGATTACACAACTGTACACTTGTAACATTATGGAAATAATGTTACATGAAAAAAACATGCCCAGGCATTTAACAACAGCACTTTCTTCCATCTGCATATTGTATAATGTTCTCTGGGCATGTTTTTTTCATTTAAGTTAAAAAAAAAAAAAAGAAGAAATCTTGACTCTGCACAAGCTTTTCTTGTGAATTTCACAAGAAACTTCTGAGAAACTGTACTCAAAGCTTCCTGTTCCCTACTGAGAACTTTTTTTTGTAAAAGCGAGGCGTGCCACATCTGTGTGTTGCAAATATGTGTGTTTTTATGAGAAGCGCAGACAAATGGCAATAAAAGGAAGTGAGAGCGCAGGGGAGAGACACTGGAGCCAGAGCTCCCACACGGCCTGCAGGATGTGTCCAGACTTGTTCTCATCCAGTCTGTAAATGATTAGCAGGAACTCGAATCACTACTCAAACCCCACTGCTGCGCTCCAACGCTTCACTCCCAGACACCAGCCCCTCACACACTCACACTTCGACACTTCGAGATCTTTACGTTGCTGTAGGCCTTTGTTCAAATGTAGATGTCCTGAAACATCAGCTTCTGATAAATAGTTGTAGTTTAGCACCTATCAGGCGAGCTCACATTTCAGACTGTGTCCATTGAAACAACGCAGCATTATTGTGCCATGTCTGCCACAAACACTGCTTTTAAAAGAGACTCTTATTTTGTGGGTGAAGTATTCCTTTAAAAGTTTTGTGTTTGCATAGAAACTAAAAACATAATAATTTGCATATGCATGAGTGTGCCTCAGCTTTGTGTGTACTTGTTGATGTAAAAACAGTGTTACTGATGTCATTTTTGGGAACAACCGTGCAAAGGAGGGGGAAGTGTAGAGGAGGAGGAAGTACAGAGCAGTCGTTGATGCTGTTATATCAACAGCTGTATGTTTTACAACACACTTGCCTGCAGTGAATATAGTTAAATCATTTACTGCTATATATTAACTCAACACTCCTCCCTGCACAGACTGCGTTCGTGGCCTGTGCTCATTTCTTTTCTGCTTAATCACTGTTGATTTTATCTGATTCACAGGGTGGTTTTTGCACATGGCAGGTGTTATCATCACAACCAAGTTCTTTCTGTAATCTGAAACGTGGGTTTTCCCTGCGGTAATGACGGTGTTGAAGTGCATTCTTCACAATTTATTTAAATGTTTTAATAACCTGAAAATATGTTAAAAGGTGCAGGAACTGTAAAATACAAAAAAACCCAAAGCTTAAGCATCATTCTTAATCTTTGCTTCACACTTAAACTCTACTGTATGTCAACGTCTCACTTCCGTTGGCATTATTCAAGCTTTTTTTGTTTTCTGTCTTTGCAGTGTTGTATTGCCCAGGATGTCTTCGAAGGCTCACAGTTCCAATAACATCGCCCATGCCCGACGGACGGTGCAGCAGCTGAGAATAGAGGCGAGCATTGAGAGGATAAAGGTACAGAAAAGCACTCCACAGTAAACCACTTTAAATGAATTTTCAAGTCATGGAATCAGGTTAAAACATTAAAAGTTTTGGAAAAGTCCTGTAATTTTGTTGTGTGTAATGAAATAGTTACAGTAATCTTCTGTGGATAACCTTCCATGTAATGTAACTAGGGCTGGGCGATATGGCTTTGAACCGATACCATGATATTTTAAGACTATGTCGGGATACATGATATATATCTCAATATTTTTAAATGCCCTTTAAACAAATGTTAACTGCCAAACACACCAGACTCCATGTAAATATACAGCAATTTAACATATATAGAGCCAGCATATTTTCTATCTGAATTGTCAAATTCATTTTTTTTTTCCAACCACAACAAGAGTCGATAATTGTTGACACTAAGATAGCTTTTGTGAGGTTTTGTTTCAGGAGACTTTGAATGAAGTTTTTTTTTTCCCATGATAAATTGCTGTTTATTGAAATAGAGTCTGGTGGGTTTGAAAATTAAAAATTTGGGCTGTTTCTGGTTAAAAAAGGATCTTATTTTTTAACAAAAAGGTCTATCACTGAGATAGTTTTATCAGACACAGTCTGAGCCTGTTAGTCGCAAAAAGGAGTACTTTTAGTGTACTCACATTGATGATGTGCTATTGCCCATTAATGTTATTGCAGTTTTATTACGCTGCTGCCGGCTAAAGGGTCTCACTCAATACTTGACCAACTTTAAAAATTGTCTCCATGTGGATTTAAAAAAACAAACAAACATGAAAATGTGGTCCAATCTGAAAAATACCCAAATTATCCTTAAAAAGTTGCTTCTTACTGCTTTGTAACTGGAGTCCATTGTCTCCGTAGGTATCCAAGGCCTCTGCAGACCTTATGAACTACTGCAATGAACATGCCAAAAACGACCCTCTCCTAATGGGCATTCCCGCCTCAGACAATCCCTTTAAGGACAAAAAACCCTGCACTATATTGTAGTGGATGCCACTTAGCCTTTGGGGTTTTTTTTTTTTTTTTTTTGCTTATTAGTGTTGCTGTATTCTTTTTGTTGGGAGGAGTGAGGGGTGGACTGTGATCGTAACATTACCATGTGTTCACCTGTTCTGTTAACAAGTCAACAATTCAACCAGGATTTTCTCAATAAAACGTAATGAGCGAAGAAGGCCCCACCAGTGCCACTGTTCAGTCTGAGCTCGGACCACTAACAAGACTTTGGCTGCATGAGTTGCATCAGGAAAATCATGTTGCTTAAATACAAATCAACAGCACATATTGTTTTCTGAATATGTAACAGCACTGGAATGCTTTTTCCTACTGTATGTAAACAGTCTCATCTCTATTTGGCAGACAAAGATCATAACTGTCGAGCTGGTTTCCCTTAATTCATACAGCCAAAGTCTCCCTCCAGCTCTTTAAAAGCATATTATTTCTAAGATTGGTAATGATGGCTCCTGTCATGAAGCGTCAGACTTCCCACCAGTATTTTTGTGCAGTTTAGATCACTGCACTCAGTGTTCGGGGTTTATATTGAGCTTCTACTCAAATGTTAACATGATGTATCTTTGATTGGGGACAGCAGCGTCACAATATTTGGTATAAAATTAAGTTACTCAAAGTATTTTGCTACCTGGCTCTCACTGGTCCATCACAAACCACATGCTGTTTAACGCATCCTTTTCCTGTCTCGCATTTGCATTATGATTGCAACCCAAACACCAGAATAAATGTTGGCATTTTATGTTTCTGCAAACCATGGATATATTATGATTGTATGTTTCATAAGTAGTAGATACGTTAAAACTTAACGTTTCCATTCTGTGTTGTGACAACGCTGTGGTTAAAAAGGTACCAAAAAGCACTTGTTTAGGGTTAGCAGTACATGTTTGGGCTTATAGTACTGAGTTTTGTTGCTACAAACATGGCTGGAAATGTCCCAAATTCTTGTTAGAGCACACTCAGATTTGTGTCTACAGTAATGGCAGGAAATGTCCATATGTGCGGCTAACAAAAGACCCAGATTGGTCGCTAAAAAAAAACAAAAGCAGGAAAAGTCATGACCTCTGGTTAAAAAATGTCTGGTTTTGTGCTACAAACATGGCTGTAAATGCCCCGACCTCTTAATAAAAAACACCAGTTCTTTTTGCTTCTACCATGGCTGGAAATGTCCCTATTAATTCCTACTAAAAACATCCAGTTTTGTTGCCACAAACACAGCTAGAAATGTCCCGACCTGTTGTTGAAAAAAATAACCGCTTTTGTTGCTACTAACACGGCTGGAAATGTCTGAACCTTTCGTTAAAAAATACTGAGTTTTATAGCTGCAAACATGGAAGTAACAGTCCCAAACAGTTGTTAAAAAAAACCGCTTTTGTTGCTAGAAACAAGGCTGAACATGTCCTAAACTCATTAAAACATACTAGCTTTTGTTTGTATGAACGAATGAGGTCTGCTACTGCCTGCTGTTTGGTTGGGTTTGGGTGAGGCTTGGCAGTCGTCTGGTTTAGATGTCAGTTCATCCTCCTCCTGTTGGAAAAGCTCAGCTCATATATGTATAATCTAAACAAAATCCCCAATAATCCCTAATAAAATACATATGAAACATACAAATGTAATGTATTGTACAATTCCAATATTTAATTCTGGTGTCTGGGCCGATGATTACCGTGATACAGTGTTGTCTTTAGCTGATTTAATGAGCCATCATCTGGAGATAAATTCCACATAAACATCTTTGATCCAAAACCATCTATGCTCTGATTCAAGCCATTGGGATAATATGACCATGCTGCTGTGATGCTTTTGGAAATTTGACAGCTGTACATGTAAAATACAGAATGAATGAAAATGCTTTATCACACTTTTTTTTTTTTTTCTTGACATTGTGTGAAGGGCAACACTGTGTAATGAAGTCCCTGGGACCAAACCAAACCAATGATACTGCATTTAAAAAGATCTAAATATGCATCTGGATGAGTCTATCTGTAGCCATTCCTTCTGAAAAACTTTCTGTGGTACGATATTTTTAGGACGCTGACAACACGAAGCACGTCAGCAAGGGTAACGCAACACTGTGAGCCACACCTACCTGCTCATCACAAGTGTTTTAGTCGCGCGAATGTGCACATCATTGTCTGAAAGTGTTTATGGCACACGTGTTGGAGGTGCAGGTGCAAATGGTAGTGTGCATTGATGATAAAACCACTCTCTCAAGATTGCTCTCAAATTTTTCATGTTTTTTCAGTTTAAACTATTACATTTGTGTCGGTGGGGATCTTCAGTCTTTTGTCTAACATGTCCTTCATGCTGTGATTCTCTGGGGGAACATATCCGCTATGATAAATGTAACAAAAAACAGAATAGATAGCGTAAATTAAGAATTTCTTACACTCTAAAGCCTTACATGTTTGCCTTGTATCATGAAGAATGCTCTAACTGGGAGTTCTTTCTTGAAAAAAAAAAAAAGATGTTTCTATCAAATGTTTTTATCTGTGGAATGATAGTTATTTGTAACAATATTGTGCCATCTGTCTCTGTCAACATGTCACTAGCAAAACATGTTAAATTGTGTTTCACTCACCTGGTGCTCCGCTTTTCAGCAGTTGTTTTTTGGTATTGTTGCCTTCTCCAAAGGGTACTTTCAGGTCTTCAAATCAGCAAGATCTGGTGTTATTATCCAGTTGTATTTTTTATGATTGTCTCTAACAGTCTTCTTTACTTGCAATAAATCATTGCTGTATGCCTCTTAAGGTAAAGTTCAGATTACCACTGCCATGTCATGATTTCTGTCTCTGCAACTCTGTAACGGCCTTATTGTACCCTTGATACGTTAATTTAACTGTCAAAATCTGCATTTTGATAAATGTCTTTATTAATATACCAACCTTTGTATGGAGACTTACTTACCGAAGATTAATAAAGTGAAGCATTCCTACAGTACGATACTGTACTAATATTTCAATAAAGATGTGTTGTGCTGCACAGTCAGAAGAGTTAAACTTGTGATGATCAGTGTTACCTTTCATACATTCCCAAATTGAAGGTGTTTACAGGGACATTAAAAGGGACACTAAAAATCAAAACTGAGTATTTATCCTCTTACCTGTAGAGCTATATAATCAATCTAGGTTGTTTTGTGTGAGCTGCTGAGAGTAGGCGATATCAGCGGTACAGATGTATGCCCTCTCTGCAGTATAATGGAACTAGATGACCTTTTTGATAATGTACTATGACTTTTTAAGGATTTTTTTAAAACCATGAAACAAGAAACATTATCCTGTCACATGCGACATATGCTACAAGTTTTTGGGAAATCACTATGACATTATACCGTGACTTTTTGTACTGATTTGGTTTTTTTTACAACATACTACTCTATGATTTTTTTTTTACGTACTGTGCTATGACAATTTTTGGATATACAGTAGTTTCTCAAAGCAGGATGGGATTAAGAGCCACAGAGCGGTAGTCATTAAGACTAGACACAGCAGGCTTTTTAGGTACAGGGACAATGATGGCTGTCTTGAGGCAGGAGGGAACAGTCTCTTGTGAGAGTGGGATGTTAAAAAACCTTCAAAGATGTTAAAAAAACTTTCAAGTCTCAAACCTCCCTCTGTTGTTGAAATATCATTTGGAAATCCAAGCCCTCTACTTGTCAGTTAGACATCATAGTATAGCATAATATAGTCATCCAAAATATATAAAAAAAAGAAATAAATATAAAGTCATAATATAGTATGTCGTCAAAAATCTGACCAAAACATCAAAATGTAGCATGTGGTCAAAAATCCAACCATAGTATAGTGTTGCGTCCGGTCCGGTTGTGTGTGCATAATTGCACAAAGTGTTGTTGTTGTTGTTGTGTTTGTTGTGTTTGTTGTTGTTGTTGTTGTGTTTGTTGTTGTTGTGTTTGTCGTTGTTGTGTTTGTTGTTGTGTTTGTTGCTGCAGCGGCTGTGTGCCCTCCCCCTGCGCTCCCTCCGCCCTGCTGCCTGTGCACCTGTAGCCGATTCCCTGCTTGGAGAGGGCAGGTAAGATGCTTAGTGTGATGCACGGCAGCTGGGTTCTTGGGGTTCTCTCTGTTTTGTTCTTTCTCTGTTTCCCCCCGACATGTTGAGATTGCTGGATTTTGTTATTTGAGTTTGGGTTGGAGGTTTCCGGTAGTTCATTTTTCGGTTTTGATTAACCTCAGTAAGATTCCCTGTTCTATTTTCTAAGCGCTGAGTCTGACGGCCCTCCGTGGGCTGGCTCAGGGGCTTTCCACCTTTTTGTTTCTTTCGTCCAGGACCTCCATCCCTCTTTAGTTTGTTCTGTTGATTGTTTGTTCTCATTTGTTTTCCTTTACAGAGAGCCACTGGGAAGTTTTTTTTTTTTTTAAAAAAACCATTGGTTGACAGTATGAAGTTTTTTGTGTTTTTGCACTTTTACAACTGTCACTGGCGTCCTTCGTATGTTGCGGCCTCTGTTGAGCCTGTTAGTTTTTAGAGACAGTAACATAAATTGAGGCTCGTCTGGGAGTTTTTTTCTTTGAGCGTCCATTGTGGTTTTGTGCTGTTGTTTCGGCACGGTTGTTAGTGTTGCAAACTGTGTCATGGTAATTTTTTACATTTTGGTGTGCTTTGTTCTTTCTGCGCACGTGTTGGACACCACTGATTGGCCCGTTTTTTCCCCCTGTACTGCCTGCCTCCTCTGCTGCTGTGTTTTTTTCTTTATTGCCCTCAGCGTTATTGTTTGTTTCTATATGTTCCGTCCTGACGGGTTTGTTGCACAACCGACCCTCGAAAAATTCCATCGCTGCATGAAGGAGCATCCTATCCTTCTACACACCAGTCTTCTTCACCTACTATGTCTCATTTTCAGTCTCATTTATTTGATGTTAGGAAATGCCTCCATTTGTTCCCACCATTCAAGGAAAAAGACGTTGAGTAGGCTACTTTACTTTGTTTGAGCATGTTGCGAATTCACTACAGTGGCCTAGACTGTGTGTCTAAAGCTCAGGGTGCTTCTTCTTGCGCATCCCTGTCGTCTGAGTTTAGCCTGGATTATGACTACCTTAAATCTGCAGTGTTGAGGGCATATGAGCTGGTGCCCGAGGCATATAGCCAAAACTTCCATCGCTTTAAGAAAGCCAGATGTGTGCTGAATTTGATTGTGAGAAAGAAGCCTTTTTTGATTTTTGGTGTCAATCTGGAAATGTGAAGGATTTTGACAAGTTTCGTGACTTAATGTTCTTAGAGGAGTTTAAAAATTGTCGTTAACTCTGATGCTTTGTTGCATGGTTTTGGCATGCAGTATGTGGTGGTGCCTTTGCAGTTAGTGAGGGGTTTCCAGTTGATTGGGTGTCCTTTATGGTGGGTACAGATTTAGCTGGGGGCAAGGTGCTACTTAATCCTGAAGTGACTGCTGTTTCCCTGTCTGAGCACCTGGTTGAGTTGGAGCAGAAGTATCCAGGTGTGTTTTCTGTCGTCAGGCAATTAGCAAGCTGCTAATTGTTGAGCAAAAACGTGGTCAGTCATTGGCTCCTTTTTTTGATGTGGTTGTTTCGGGCATGACGTCAGGGGGCAGTCCACTGGTTATTTTCTGAGGGATGGGGCGTTTGTGCATAAATGGATGCCGCCACATGTTTCCGCACAGGATGATTGTGGTGTTGTGACACAAACTGTGGTTCCACAAGCATACAGACCCGAGATCCTGAAGTTGGAACATGACAAACCCCTTGCTGGCCAAGTAGGGGTTAATAAAACTTACGATCGTGTCCTCCGGTGTCTTTTTTGGCAGGGATGGAGGGCGACGTGCTTCAGCACTGTAAAACATGCCACGTCTGCCCAGTCTCTTGCAAACCAAATCAGACCATTCCTCCCTATCCGCTCTATCCCATTCCTGTGGTTGGTGAGCTGTTTGACCGTGTACTTGTGGACTGTGTTGGTCCTCTTCCCTGTACAAAAACCGGTAATCAATTTCTTTTGACGATTACGTTCTCTGCCACGAGATTTTCAGAGGCCATTTCCAGAAGCCATTACCATGTGCGAAATCACTGCTTCTGTAGTTGTTAAGGCACTTGTGAAGTTTTGTCCTCGTTTGAGCTGCCCAAAGTAATACAATCAGACCAGGGATCAAATTTCATGTCACGGATGTTTGCCCAACAACTCAGTATCTCTCACTGCTGTTTAAGTGCATATCACCTGGAGAGTCAAGGAGTGATTGAGCACTTCCACCAGACTTTAAAGTCCATTTTCTTTGCGTACTGCCTTGACTCCACCAAAGATTGGGACAAGGGGGTCCATCTTTTCCTGTTTGCTGTTCATGAGGTGGTTAAGGAGTCTCTGGGCTTTAGTCTGGTAGAGCTCAGATTTGGTCGATTATGTGTGTAATTTTCTTTTTAAGCTTCATGGCACCTGTGAGTTTGCTAAGCAAAACATGTCTGTTGCCCAAGAAAAAATTTTAAACCTTAGCATAAGCAAAAAGGCCAAAAACACCATAATGTAGCATGTCGAAAAAATGGCCAAAAGGCAATAGTATAGTATGCTGAAAAATGTCAAATTTTGACATGTCATGAAAATGGCTGAAAATGACATATTATACCTTGCAGAGACGCGTCAAAGTATATAAAGTCAAAATAAAGGCCAAAAACGCCAAAAATATCATCATTTAGCATGTTGAACAAATGGCCAAAAAGGCAATAGAATATGTCCCAAAAACAGCTGAATTCACCTCAAAACAGCATAAAATATTGGGCCAAGACACAAAATAGCAACGAATGTTCAAAAAACAGTCAAAAACACCAAAAAAATGCATGTTGAAAAAATGACAAAAAAGGCAAGGCTATAGTAAGGCAAAAATGTCAAAATATGACATGTCCCAAAAACAGTTGAAAACACCTCAAATTAGCTTAAAATAGCCTGCTGAGACACGCCATAGCATAGAATGTTGCAAAAACGGACAAAAACACCCAAATAATGCATGTTGAAAAAATGACAAAAAAGGCAAGGCTATAGTAAGGCAAAAATGTCAAAATATGACATGTCCCAAAAACAGTTGAAAACACCTCAAATTAGCTTAAAATAGCCTGCTGGGAAACGCCATAGCATAGAATGTTGCAAAAACGGACAAAAACACCAAAAAAATGCATGTTGAAAAAATGACAAAAAAGGCAAGGCTATAGTAAGGCAAAAATGTCAAAATATGACATGTCCCAAAAACAGTTGAAAACACCTCAAAGTAGCATAAAATAGCCTGCTGAGACACGCCATAGCATAGAATCTTGCAAAAACTGACAAAAACACTAAAAATATGCATGTTGAAAAAATGACAAAAAAGGCAAGGCTATAGTAAGGCAAAAATGTCAAAATATGACATGTCCCAAAAACAGTTGAAAACACCTCAAAGTAGCATAAAATAGCCTGCTGAGACACGCCATAGCATAGAATCTTGCAAAAACTGACAAAAACACTAAAAATATGCATGTTGAAAAAAATGACAAAAAAGGCAAGGCTATAGTAAGGCAAAAATGTCAAAATATGACATGTCCCAAAAACAGTTGAAAACACCTCAAAGTAGCATAAAATAGCCTGCTGAGACACGCCATAGCATAGAATCTTGCAAAAACAGACAAAAACACCGAAATAATGCATGTTGAAAAAAATGACAAAAAAGGCAAGGCTATAGTAAGGCAAAATGTCAAAATATGACATGTCCCAAAAACAGTTGAAAACACCTCAAAACAGCATAAAATAGCCTATTCAGAACTGCTATAGCATAGAATCTTGCAAAAACGGACAAAAACACCCAAATAATGCATGTTGAAACAATGACGAAAAAAGGCAAGGCTATAGTAAGGCAAAAATGTCAAAATATGACATGTCCCAAAAACAGTTGAAATCACCTCAAAACAGGTTAAAATAGCCTGCTGAGACACGCTTTAGCATAGAATGTTGCAAAAACGGACAAAAACATCGAAAAAATGCATGTTGTAAAAAAATGACAAAAAAGGCAAGGCTATAGTAAGGCAAAAATGTCAAAATATGACATGTCCCAAAAACAGTTGAAAACACCTCAAAACAGCTTAAAATAGCCTGCTGAGACACGCCATAGCATAGAATGTTGCAAAAACGGACAAAAACACCCAAAAAATGCATGTTGAAAAAATGACAAAAAAGGCAAGGCTATAGTAAGGCAAAAATGTCAAAATGTGACATGTCCCAAAAACAGTTGAAATCACCTCACAACAGCTTTAAATAGCCTGCTGAGACACGCCATAGCATAGAATGTTGCAAAAACGGACAAAAACACCCAAAAAATGCATGTTGAAAAAATGACAAAAAAGGCAAGGCTATAGTAAGGCAAAAATGTCAAAATATGACATGTCCCAAAAACAGTTGAAAACACCTCAAAACAGCATAAAATAGCCTGCTGAGACACGCCATAGCATAGAATGTTGCATAAACAGACAAAAACAACCAAAAAATGCATGTTGAAAAAATGACAAAAAAGGCAAGGCTATAGTAAGGCAAAAATGTCAAAATATGACATGTCCCAAAAACAGTTGAAAACACCTCAAAACAGCTTAAAATAGCCTGCTGAGACACGCCATAGCATAGAATGTTGCAAAACGGACAAAAACACCCAAAAAATGCATGTTGAAAAAATGACAAAAAAGGCAAGGCTATAGTAAGGCAAAAATGTCAAAATATGACATGTCCCAAAAACAGTTGAAAACACCTCAAAACAGCTTAAAATAGCCTGCTGAGACACGCCATAGCATAGAATGTTGCAAAAACGGACAAAAACACCAAAAAAATGCATGTTGAAAAAATGACAAAAAAGGCAAGGCTATAGTAAGGCAAAAATGTCAAAATATGACATGTCCCAAAAACAGTTGAAAACACCTCAAAGTAGCATAAAATAGCCTGCTGAGACACGCCATAGCATAGAATCTTGCAAAAACTGACAAAAACACTAAAAATATGCATGTTGAAAAAATGACAAAAAAGGCAAGGCTATAGTAAGGCAAAAATGTCAAAATATGACATGTCCCAAAAACAGTTGAAAACACCTCAAAACAGCATAAAATAGCCTGCTGAGACACGCCATAGCATAGAATCTTGCAAAACAGACAAAAACACTAAAAATATGCATGTTGAAAAAATGACAAAAAAGGCAAGGCTATAGTAAAGGCAAAATGTCAAAATATGACATGTCCCAAAAACAGTTGAAAACACCTCAAAGTAGCATAAAATAGCCTGCTGAGACACGCCATAGCATAGAATCTTGCAAAAACAGACAAAAACACCGAAATAATGCATGTTGAAAAAAATGACAAAAAAGGCAAGGCTATAGTAAGGCAAAAATGTCAAAATATGACATGTCCCAAAAACAGTTGAAAACACCTCAAAACAGCTTAAAATAGCCTGCTGAGACACGCCATAGCATAGAATCTTGCAAAAACTGACAAAAACACCCAAATAATGCATGTTGAAAAAATGAGAAAAAAGGCAAGGCTATAGTAAGGCAAAAATGTCAAAATATGACATGTCCCAAAAACAGTTGAAAACACCTCAAAACAGCATAAAATAGCCTATTCAGAACTGCTATAGCATAGAATCTTGCAAAAACGGACAAAAACACCCAAATAATGCATGTTGAAACAATGACGAAAAAAGGCAAGGCTATAGTAAGGCAAAAATGTCAAAATATGACATGTCCCAAAAAACAGTTGAAATCACCTCAAAACAGGTTAAAATAGCCTGCTGAGACACGCCATAGCATAGAATGTTGCAAAACGGACAAAAACATCGAAAAAATGCATGTTGAAAAATGACAAAAAGGCAAGGCTATAGTAAGGCAAAAATGTCAAAATATGACATGTCCCAAAAACAGTTGAAAACACCTCAAAACAGCTTAAAATAGCCTGCTGAGACACGCCATAGCATAGAATGTTTCAAAACGGACAAAAACACCCAAAAATGCATGTTGAAAAATGACAAAAAAGGCAAGGCTATAGTAAGGCAAAAATGTCAAAATATGACATGTCCCAAAAACAGTTGAAAACACCTCAAAACAGCTTTAAATAGCCTGCTGAGACACGCCATAGCATAGAATGTTGCAAAAACGGACAAAAACACCCAAAAAATGCATGTTGAAAAAATGACAAAAAAGGCAAGGCTATAGTAAGGCAAAAATGTCAAAATATGACATGTCCCAAAAACAGTTGAAAACACCTCAAAACAGCTTAAAATAGCCTGCTGAGACACGCCATAGCATAGAATGTTGCAAAACGGACAAAAACACCCAAAAATGCATGTTGAAAAATGACAAAAAAGGCAAGGCTATAGTAAGGCAAAAATGTCAAAATGTGACATGTCCCAAAAACAGTTGAAAACACCTCAAAACAGCTTTAAATAGCCTGCTGAGACACGCCATAGCATAGAATGTTGCAAAAACGGACAAAAACACCCAAAAAATGCATGTTGAAAAAATGACAAAAAAGGCAAGGCTATAGTAAGGCAAAAATGTCAAAATGTGACATGTCCCAAAAACAGTTGAAAACACCTCAAAACAGCTTAAAATAGCCTGCTGAGACACGCCATAGCATAGAATGTTGCAAAAACGGACAAAACACCCAAAAATGCATGTTGAAAAAATGACAAAAAAGGCAAGGCTATAGTAAGGCAAAAATGTCAAAATATGACATGTCCCAAAAACAGTTGAAAACACCTCAAAACAGCTTTAAATAGCCTGCTGAGACACGCCATAGCATAGAATGTTGCATAAACAGACAAAAACAACCAAAAAATGCATGTTGAAAAAATGACAAAAAAGGCAAGGCTATAGTAAGGCAAAAATGTCAAAATATGACATGTCCCAAAAACAGTTGAAAACACCTCAAAACAGCTTAAAATAGTCTGCTGAGACACGCCATAGAGTAGAATGTTGCAAAAACGGACAAAACACCCAAAAATGCATGTTGTAAAAAAATGACAAAAAAGGCAAGGCTATAGTAAGGCAAAAATGTCAAAATATGACATGTCCCAAAAACAGTTGAAAACACCTCAAAACCGCTTAAAATAGCCTGCTGAGACACGCCTTAGCATAGAATCTTGCAAAAACTGACAAAAACACCCAAATAATGCATGTTGAAAAAATGACGAAAAAAGGCAAGGCTATAGTAAGGCAAAAATGTCAAAATATGACATGTCCCAAAAACAGTTGAAAACACCTCAAAACAGCATAAAATAGCCTGCTGAGACACGCCATAGCATAGAATGTTGCAAAAATGGACAACAACACCCAAAAAATGCATGTTGAAAAAATGACAAAAAAGGCAAGGCTATAGTAAGGCAAAAATGTCAAAATATGACATGTCCCAAAAACAGTTGAAAACACCTCAAAACAGCTTAAAATAGCCTGCTAGGAAACGCCATAGCATAGAATGTTGCATAAACAGACAAAAACAACCAAAAATGCATGTTGAAAAATTGTCAAAAAGGCAAGGCCATAGTATGGCTACAAATCTCAAAAAATGAAATGTCCCCAAAACAGCTGAAAACACCTCAAAACAGCATAAAATAGTGACACGCCATAGCATAGAATGTTGCAAAAATGGACAAAAACCACATAGAAATGTATGTTGAAAAATTGACGAAAAAGGCAAGGCTATAGTAAGGCAAAAATGTCAAAATATGACATGTCCCAAAAACAGTTGAAAACACCTCAAAACAGCATAAAATAGCCTGCTAGGAAACGCCATAGCATAGAATGTTGCATAAACAGACAAAAACAACCAAAAAATGCATGTTGAAAAAATGACAAAAAAGGCAAGGCTATAGTAAGGCAAAAATGTCAAAATATGACATGTCCCAAAAACAGTTGAAAACACCTCAAAACAGCTTAAAATAGCCTGCTGAGACACGCCATAGCATAGAATGTTGCAAAAACGGACAAAAACACCCAAAAAATGCATGTTGAAAAAATGACAAAAAAGGCAAGGCTATAGTAAGGCAAAAATGTCAAAATATGACATGTCCCAAAAACAGTTGAAAACACCTCAAAACAGCTTAAAATAGCCTGCTGAGACACGCCATAGCATAGAATCTTGAAAAAACGGACAAAAACACCCAAATAATGCATGTTGAAACAATGACGAAAAAAGGCAAGGCTATAGTAAGGCAAAAATGTCAAAATGTGACATGTCCCAAAAACAGTTGAAAACACCTCAAAACAGCTTAAAATAGCCTGCTGAGACACGCCATAGCATAGAATGTTGCAAAAATGGACAAAAACACCCAAAAAATGCATGTTGAAAAATGACAAAAAAGGCAAGGCTATAGTAAGGCAAAAATGTCAAAATATGACATGTCCCAAAAACAGTTGAAATCACCTCAAAACAGCTTAAAATAGTCTGCTGAGAAACGCCATAGCATAGAATGTTGCATAAACAGACAAAAACAACCAAAAATGCATGTTGAAAAAATGACAAAAAGGCAAGGCTATAGTAAGGCAAAAATGTCAAAATATGACATGTCCCAAAAACAGTTGAAAACACCTCAAAACAGCTTAAAATAGCCTGCTAGGAAACGCCATAGCATAGAATGTTGCATAAACAGACAAAAACACCCAAAAAATGCATGTTGAAAAAATGACAAAAAAGGCAAGGCTATAGTAAGGCAAAAACGTCAAAAAATGACATGTCCCAAAAACTGTTGAAAACACCTCAAAACAGGTTAAAATAGCCTGCTGAGACACGCCATAGCATAGAATGTTGCAAAAACGGACAAAAACACCCAAAAAATGCATGTTGAAAAAATGACAAAAAAGGCAAGGCTATAGTAAGGCAAAAATGTCAAAATATGACATGTCCCAAAAACAGTTGAAAACACCTCAAAACAGCATAAAATAGCCTGCTAGGAAACGCCATAGCATAGAATGTTGCATAAACAGACAAAAACAACCAAAAAATGCATGTTGAAAAAATGACAAAAAGGCAAGGCTATAGTAAGGCAAAAATGTCAAAATATGACATGTCCCAAAAACAGTTGAAAACACCTCAAAACAGCTTAAAATAGCCTGCTGAGACACGCCATAGCATAGAATGTTGCAAAAACGGACAAAAACACCCAAAAAATGCATGTTGAAAAAATGACAAAAAAGGCAAGGCTATAGTAAGGCAAAAATGTCAAAATATGACATGTCCCAAAAACAGTTGAAAACACCTCAAAACAGCTTAAAATAGCCTGCTGAGACACGCCATAGCATAGAATGTTGCAAAAACGGACAAAAACACCCAAAAAATGCATGTTGAAAAAATGACAAAAAAGGCAAGGCTATAGTAAGGCAAAAATGTCAAAATATGACATGTCCCAAAAACAGTTGAAAACACCTCAAAACAGCATAAAATAGCCTGCTAGGAAACGCCATAGCATAGAATGTTGCATAAACAGACAAAAACAACCAAAAAATGCATGTTGAAAAAAATGACAAAAAAGGCAAGGCTATAGTAAGGCAAAAATGTCAAAATATGACATGTCCCAAAAACAGTTGAAAACACCTCAAAACAGCTTAAAATAGCCTGCTGAGACACGCCATAGCATAGAATGTTGCATAAACAGACAAAAACACCCAAAAAATGCATGTTGAAAAAAATGACAAAAAAGGCAAGGCTATAGTAAGGCAAAAATGTCAAAATATGACATGTCCCAAAAACAGTTGAAAACACCTCAAAACCGCTTAAAATAGCCTGCTGAGACACGCCATAGCATAGAATGTTGCAAAAATGGACAAAAACACCCAAAAAATGCATGTTGAAAAAATGACAAAAAAGGCAAGGCTATAGTAAGGCAAAAATGTCAAAATATGACATGTCCCAAAAACAGTTGAAAACACCTCAAAACAGCTTTAAATAGCCTGCTGAGACACGCCATAGCATAGAATGTTGCATAAACAGACAAAAACAACCAAAAAATGCATGTTGAAAAAATGACAAAAAAGGCAAGGCTATAGTAAGGCAAAAATGTCAAAATATGACATGTCCCAAAAACAGTTGAAAACACCTCAAAACAGCTTAAAATAGCCTGCTGAGACACGCCATAGCATAGAATGTTGCAAAAACGGACAAAAACACCCAAAAAATGCATGTTGAAAAAAATGACAAAAAAGGCAAGGCTATAGTAAGGCAAAAATGTCAAAATATGACATGTCCCAAAAACAGTTGAAAACACCTCAAAACCGCTTAAAATAGCCTGCTGAGACACGCCATAGCATAGAATCTTGCAAAAACAGACAAAAACACCGAAATAATGCATGTTGAAAAAATGACAAAAAAAGGCAAGGCTATAGTAAGGCAAAAATGTCAAAATATGACATGTCCCAAAAACAGTTGAAAACACCTCAAAACAGCATAAAATAGCCTGCTGAGACACGCCATAGCATAGAATGTTGCAAAAATGGACAAAAACACCCAAAAAATGCATGTTGAAAAAATGACAAAAAAGGCAAGGCTATAGTAAGGCAAAAATGTCAAAATATGACATGTCCCAAAAACAGTTGAAAACACCTCAAAACAGCTTAAAATAGCCTGCTAGGAAACGCCATAGCATAGAATGTTGCATAAACAGACAAAAACACCCAAAAAATGCATGTTGAAAAAATGACAAAAAAGGCAAGGCTATAGTAAGGCAAAAATGTCAAAATATGACATGTCCCAAAAACAGTTGAAAACACCTCAAAACAGCAGAAAATAGCCTGCTGAGACACGCCATAGCATAGAATGTTGCAAAAATGGACAAAAACACCCAAAAAATGCATGTTGAAAAAATGACAAAAAAGGCAAGGCTATAGTAAGGCAAAAATGTCAAAATATGACATGTCCCAAAAACAGTTGAAAACACCTCAAAACAGCATAAAATAGCCTGCTAGGAAAGCATACATAGCATAGAATGTTGCATAAACAGACAAAAACAACCAAAAAATGCATGTTGAAAAAATGACAAAAAAGGCAAGGCTATAGTAAGGCAAAAATGTCAAAATATGACATGTCCCAAAAACAGTTGAAAACACCTCAAAACAGCTTAAAATAGCCTGCTGAGACACGCCATAGCATAGAATGTTGCAAAAACGGACAAAAACACCCAAAAATGCATGTTGAAAAAATGACAAAAAAGGCAAGGCTATAGTAAGGCAAAAATGTCAAAATATGACATGTCCCAAAAACAGTTGAAAACACCTCAAAACCGCTTAAAATAGCCTGCTGAGACACGCCTTAGCATAGAATCTTGCAAAAACTGACAAAAACACCCAAATAATGCATGTTGAAACAATGACGAAAAAAGGCAAGGCTATAGTAAGGCAAAAATGTCAAAATGTGACATGTCCCAAAAACAGTTGAAAACACCTCAAAACAGCTTAAAATAGCCTGCTGAGACACGCCATAGCATAGAATGTTGCAAAAACGGACAAAAACACCCAAAAAATGCATGTTGAAAAAATGACAAAAAAGGCAAGGCTATAGTAAGGCAAAAATGTCAAAATATGACATGTCCCAAAAACAGTTGAAAACACCTCAAAACAGCTTAAAATAGCCTGCTAGGAAACGCCATAGCATAGAATGTTGCATAAACAGACAAAAACAACCAAAAAATGCATGTTGAAAAAATGACAAAAAAGGCAAGGCTATAGTAAGGCAAAAATGTCAAAATATGACATGTCCCAAAAACAGTTGAAAACACCTCAAAACAGCTTAAAATAGCCTGCTAGGAAACGCCATAGCATAGAATGTTGCATAAACAGACAAAAACAACCAAAAAATGCATGTTGAAAAAATGACAAAAAAGGCAAGGCTATAGTAAGGCAAAAATGTCAAAATATGACATGTCCCAAAAACAGTTGAAAACACCTCAAAACAGCAGAAAATAGCCTATTCAGAACTGCCATAGCATAGAATGTTGCAAAAATGGACAAAAACACCCAAAAAATGCATGTTGAAAAAATGACAAAAAAGGCAAGGCTATAGTAAGGCAAAAATGTCAAAATATGACATGTCCCAAAAACAGTTGAAAACACCTCAAAACAGCATAAAATAGCCTGCTAGGAAACGCCATAGCATAGAATGTTGCATAAACAGACAAAAACAACCAAAAAATGCATGTTGAAAAAATGACAAAAAAGGCAAGGCTATAGTAAGGCAAAAATGTCAAAATATGACATGTCCCAAAAACAGTTGAAAACACCTCAAAACAGCATAAAATAGCCTGCTGAGACACGCCATAGCATAGAATGTTGCATAAACAGACAAAAACAACCAAAAAATGCATGTTGAAAAAATGACAAAAAAGGCAAGGCTATAGTAAGGCCAAAAATGTCAAAATATGACATGTCCCAAAAACAGTTGAAAACACCTCAAAACAGCTTAAAATAGCCTGCTGAGACACGCCATAGCATAGAATGTTGCAAAAACAGACAAAAACACCCAAAAAATGCATGTTGAAAAAATGACAAAAAAGGCAAGGCTATAGTAAGGCAAAAATGTCAAAATATGACATGTCCCAAAAACAGTTGAAAACACCTCAAAACCGCTTAAAATAGCCTGCTGAGACACGCCATAGCATAGAATCTTGCAAAAACTGACAAAAACACCCAAATAATGCATGTTGAAACAATGACGAAAAAAGGCAAGGCTATAGTAAGGCAAAAATGTCAAAATATGACATGTCCCAAAAACAGTTGAAAACACCTCAAAACAGCTTAAAATAGCCTGCTGAGACACGCCATAGCATAGAATGTTGCAAAAACGGACAAAAACACCCAAAAAATGCATGTTGAAAAAATGACAAAAAAGGCAAGGCTATAGTAAGGCAAAAATGTCAAAATATGACATGTCCCAAAAACAGTTGAAAACACCTCAAAACAGCTTAAAATAGCCTGCTAGGAAACGCCATAGCATAGAATGTTGCATAAACAGACAAAAACACCCAAAAAATGCATGTTGAAAAAATGACAAAAAAGGCAAGGCTATAGTAAGGCAAAAATGTCAAAATATGACATGTCCCAAAAACAGTTGAAAACACCTCAAAACAGCTTAAAATAGCCTGCTGAGACACGCCATAGCATAGAATGTTGCAAAATGGACAAAAACACCCAAAAAATGCATGTTGAAAAATGACAAAAAAGGCAAGGCTATAGTAAGGCAAAAATGTCAAAATATGACATGTCCCAAAAACAGTTGAAAACACCTCAAAACAGCTTAAAATAGCCTGCTAGGAAACGCCATAGCATAGAATGTTGCATAAACAGACAAAAACACCCAAAAAATGCATGTTGAAAAAATGACAAAAAAGGCAAGGCTATAGTAAAGGCAAAATGTCAAAATATGACATGTCCCAAAAACAGTTGAAAACACCTCAAAACAGCAGAAAATAGCCTATTCAGAACTGCCATAGCATAGAATGTTGCAAAAATGGACAAAAACACCCAAAAAATGCATGTTGAAAAAATGACAAAAAAGGCAAGGCTATAGTAAGGCAAAAATGTCAAAATATGACATGTCCCAAAAACAGTTGAAAACACCTCAAAACAGCTTAAAATAGCCTGCTAGGAAACGCCATAGCATAGAATGTTGCATAAACTGACAAAAACAACCAAAAAATGCATGTTGAAAAAATGACAAAAAGGCAAGGCTATAGTAAGGCAAAATGTCAAAATATGACATGTCCCAAAAACAGTTGAAAACACCTCAAAACAGCTTAAAATAGCCTGCTGAGACACGCCATAGCATAGAATGTTGCAAAATGGTCAAAAACACCATAATTATGCATGTTGAAAAAATGACAAAAAAGGCAAGGCTATAGTAAGGCAAAATTGTCAAAATATGACATGTCCCAAAAACAGTTCAGAATACCTCTAAACAGCATAAAATAGCCTGCTAGGAAACGCCATAGCATAGAATGTTGCATAAACAGACAAAAACAACCAAAAAATGCATGTTGAAAAAATGACAAAAAAGGCAAGGCTATAGTAAGGCAAAAATGTCAAAATATGACATGTCCCAAAAACAGTTGAAAACACCTCAAAACAGCTTAAAATAGCCTGCTGAGACACGCCATAGCATAGAATGTTGCAAAATGGACAAAAACACCCAAAAATGCATGTTGAAAAATGACAAAAAGGCAAGGCTATAGTAAGGCAAAATGTCAAAATATGACATGTCCCAAAAACAGTTGAAAACACCTCAAAACAGCTTAAAATAGCCTGCTGAGAAACGCCATAGCATAGAATGTTGCATAAACAGACAAAAACAACCAAAAATGCATGTTGAAAAAATGACAAAAAGGCAAGGCTATAGTAAGGCAAAAATGTCAAAATATGACATGTCCCAAAAACAGTTGAAAACACCTCAAAACAGCTTAAAATAGCCTGCTGAGACACGCCATAGCATAGAATGTTGCAAAACGGACAAAAACACCCAAAAAATGCATGTTGAAAAATGACACAAAAGGCAAGGCTATAGTAAGGCAAAATGTCAAAATATGACATGTCCCAAAAACAGTTGAAAACACCTCAAAACCGCTTAAAATAGCCTGCTGAGACACGCCATAGCATAGAATGTTGCAAAAATGGACAAAAACACCCAAAAAATGCATGTTGAAAAAATGACAAAAAAGGCAAGGCTATAGTAAGGCAAAAATGTCAAAATATGACATGTCCCAAAAACAGTTGAAAACACCTCAAAACAGCATAAAATAGCCTGCTGAGACACGCCATAGCATAGAATGTTGCATAAACAGACAAAAACAACCAAAAATGCATGTTGAAAAAATGACCAAAAAGGCAAGGCTATAGTAAGGCAAAAACGTCAAAAAATGACATGTCCCAAAAACTGTTGAAAACACCCCAAAACAGGTTAAAATAGCCTGCTGAGACACGCCATAGCATAGAATGTTGCAAAACGGACAAAAACACCCAAAAAATGCATGTTGAAAAATGACAAAAAAGGCAAGGCTATAGTAAGGCAAAAATGTCAAAATATGACATGTCCCAAAAACAGTTGAAAACACCTCAAAACAGCTTAAAATAGCCTGCTGAGACACGCCATAGCATAGAATGTTGCAAAATGGACAAAAACACCCAAAAAATGCATGTTGAAACAAAGACGAAAAACGGCAAGGCTATAGTAAGGCAAAAATGTCAAAATATGACATGTCCCAAAAACAGTTGAAAACACCTCAAAACAGCTTAAAATAGCCTGCTAGGAAACGCCATAGCATAGAATGTTGCATAAACAGACAAAAACAACCAAAAAATGCATGTTGAAAAAATGACAAAAAAGGCAAGGCTATAGTAAGGCAAAAATGTCAAAATATGACATGTCCCAAAAACAGTTGAAAACACCTCAAAACAGCATAAAATAGCCTGCTGAGACACGCCATAGCATAGAATGTTGCATAAACAGACAAAAACAACCAAAAATGCATGTTGAAAAAATGACAAAAAGGCAAGGCTATAGTAAGGCAAAATGTCAAAATATGACATGTCCCAAAAACAGTTGAAAACACCTCAAAACAGCTTAAAATAGCCTGCTGAGACACGCCATAGCATAGAATGTTGCAAAATGGACAAAAACACCCAAAAATGCATGTTGAAAAAATGACAAAAAAGGCAAGGCTATAGTAAGGCAAAATGTCAAAATATGACATGTCCCAAAAACAGTTGAAAACACCTCAAAACAGCTTAAAATAGCCTGCTGAGAAACGCCATAGCATAGAATGTTGCATAAACAGACAAAAACACCGAAAGAATGCATGTTGAAAAAATGACAAAAAAAGGCAAGGCTATAGTAAGGCAAAAATGTCAAAATATGACATGTCCCAAAAACAGTTGAAAACACCTCAAAACAGCTTAAAATAGCCTGCTGAGACACGCCATAGCATAGAATGTTGCAAAAACGGACAAAAACACCCAAAAAATGCATGTTGAAACAATGACGAAAAAAGGCAAGGCTATAGTAAGGCAAAAATGTCAAAATCTGACATGTCCCAAAAACAGTTGAAAACACCTCAAAACCGCTTAAAATAGCCTGCTGAGACACGCCATAGCATAGAATGTTGCAAAAATGGACAAAAACACCCAAAAAATGCATGTTGAAAAATGACAAAAAGGCAAGGCTATAGTAAGGCAAAAATGTCAAAATATGACATGTCCCAAAAACAGTTGAAAACACCTCAAAACAGCATAAAATAGCCTGCTGAGACACGCCATAGCATAGAATGTTGCATAAACAGACAAAAACAACCAAAAAATGCATGTTGAAAAATGACAAAAAGGCAAGGCTATAGTAAGGCAAAATGTCAAAATATGACATGTCCCAAAACAGTTGAAAACACCTCAAAACAGCTTAAAATAGCCTGCTGAGACACGCCATAGCATAGAATGTTGCAAAATGGACAAAAACACCCAAAAATGCATGTTGAAAAAATGACAAAAAGGCAAGGCTATAGTAAAGGCAAAAATGTCAAAATATGACATGTCCCAAAAACAGTTGAAAACACCTCAAAACAGCTTAAAATAGCCTGCTGAGACACGCCATAGCATAGAATGTTGCAAAAACAGACAAAAACAACCAAAAATGCATGTTGAAAAATGACAAAAAGGCAAGGCTATAGTAAAGGCAAAAATGTCAAAATATGACATGTCCCAAAAACAGTTGAAAACACCTCAAAGCAGCTTAAAATAGCCTGCTGAGACACGCCATAGCATAGAATGTTGCAAAAACAGACAAAAACACCCAAAAAATGCATGTTGAAAAAATGACAAAAAAGGCAAGGCTATAGTAAGGCAAAAATGTCAAAATATGACATGTCCCAAAAACAGTTGAAAACACCTCAAAACCGCTTAAAATAGCCTGCTGAGACACGCCATAGCATAGAATGTTGCAAAAATGGACAAAAACACCCAAAAAATGCATGTTGAAAAAATGACAAAAAAGGCAAGGCTATAGTAAGGCAAAAATGTCAAAATATGACATGTCCCAAAAACAGTTGAAAACACCTCAAAACAGCATAAAATAGCCTGCTGAGACACGCCATAGCATAGAATGTTGCATAAACAGACAAAAACAACCAAAAAATGCATGTTGAAAAAATGACAAAAAAGGCAAGGCTATAGTAAGGCAAAAATGTCAAAATATGACATGTCCCAAAAACAGTTGAAAACACCTCAAAACAGCTTAAAATAGCCTGCTGAGACACGCCATAGCATAGAATGTTGCAAAAACGGACAAAAACACCCAAAAAATGCATGTTGAAAAAATGACAAAAAAGGCAAGGCTATAGTAAGGCAAAAATGTCAAAATATGACATGTCCCAAAAACAGTTGAAAACACCTCAAAACAGCTTAAAATAGCCTGCTGAGACACGCCATAGCATAGAATGTTGCAAAAACAGACAAAAACACCCAAAAAATGCATGTTGAAAAAATGACAAAAAAGGCAAGGCTATAGTAAGGCAAAAATGTCAAAATATGACATGTCCCAAAAACAGTTGAAAACACCTCAAAACAGCTTAAAATAGCCTGCTGAGACACGCCATAGCATAGAATCTTGCAAAAACTGACAAAAACACCCAAATAATGCATGTTGAAACAATGACGAAAAAAGGCAAGGCTATAGTAAGGCAAAATGTCAAAATATGACATGTCCCAAAAACAGTTGAAAACACCTCAAAACCGCTTAAAATAGCCTGCTGAGACACGCCATAGCATAGAATGTTGCAAAAACGGACAAAAACACCCAAATAATGCATGTTGAAACAATGACGAAAAAAGGCAAGGCTATAGTAAGGCAAAAATGTCAAAATATGACATGTCCCAAAAACAGTTGAAAACACCTCAAAACAGCTTAAAATAGCCTGCTGAGACACGCCATAGCATAGAATCTTGCAAAAACGGACAAAAACACCCAAATAATGCATGTTGAAAAAATGACAAAAAAGGCAAGGCTATAGTAAGGCAAAAATGTCAAAATATGACATGTCCCAAAAACAGTTGAAAACACCTCAAAACAGCTTAAAATAGCCTGCTGAGACACGCCATAGCATAGAATGTTGCAAAAATGGACAAAAACACCCAAAAAATGCATGTTGAAAAAATGACAAAAAAGGCAAGGCTATAGTAAGGCAAAAATGTCAAAATATGACATGTCCCAAAAACAGTTGAAAACACCTCAAAACAGCTTAAAATAGCCTGCTGAGACACGCCATAGCATAGAATGTTGCATAAACAGACAAAAACACCCAAAAAATGCATGTTGAAAAAATGACAAAAAAGGCAAGGCTATAGTAAGGCAAAAATGTCAAAATATGACATGTCCCAAAAACAGTTGAAAACACCTCAAAACAGCTTAAAATAGCCTGCTGAGACACGCCATAGCATAGAATGTTGCAAAAACGGACAAAAACACCCAAAAAATGCATGTTGAAAAAATGACAAAAAAGGCAAGGCTATAGTAAGGCAAAAATGTCAAAATATGACATGTCCCAAAAACAGTTGAAAACACCTCAAAACAGCTTAAAATAGCCTGCTAGGAAACGCCATAGCATAGAATGTTGCATAAACAGACAAAAACAACCAAAAAATGCATGTTGAAAAAATGACAAAAAAGGCAAGGCTATAGTAAGGCAAAAATGTCAAAATATGACATGTCCCAAAAACAGTTGAAAACACCTCAAAACAGCTTAAAATAGCCTGCTGAGACACGCCATAGCATAGAATGTTGCAAAAACAGACAAAAAAACCGAAATAATGCATGTTGAAAAATCGACAAAAAAAGGCAAGGCTATAGTAAGGCAAAAATGTCAAAATATGACATGTCCCAAAAACAGTTGAAAACACCTCAAAACAGCTTAAAATAGCCTGCTGAGACACGCCATAGCATAGAATCTTGCAAAAACTGACAAAAACACCCAAATAATGCATGTTGAAACAATGACGAAAAAAGGCAAGGCTATAGTAAGGCAAAAATGTCAAAATATGACATGTCCCAAAAACAGTTGAAAACACCTCAAAACAGCTTAATATAGCCTGCTGAGACATGCCATAGCATAGAATCTTGCAAAAACAGACAAAAACACCGAAATAATGCATGTTGAAAAAAATGACAAAAAAGGCAAGGCTATAGTAAGGCAAAAATGTCAAAATATGACATGTCCCAAAAACAGTTGAAAACACCTCAAAACCGCTTAAAATAGCCTGCTGAGACACGCCATAGCATAGAATCTTGCAAAAACTGACAAAAACACCCAAATAATGCATGTTGAAACAATGACGAAAAAAGGCAAGGCTATAGTAAGGCAAAAATGTCAAAATATGACATGTCCCAAAAACAGTTGAAAACACCTCAAAACAGCTTAATATAGCCTGCTGAGACATGCCATAGCATAGAATCTTGCAAAAACAGACAAAAACACCGAAATAATGCATGTTGAAAAAATGACAAAAAAAGGCAAGGCTATAGTAAGGCAAAAATGTCAAAATATGACATGTCCCAAAAACAGTTGAAAACACCTCAAAACAGCATAAAATAGCCTATTCAGAACTGCCATAGCATAGAATCTTGCAAAAACGGACAAAAACACCCAAATAATGCATGTTGAAAAAATGACAAAAAAGGCAAGGCTATAGTAAGGCAAAAATGTCAAAATATGACATGTCCCAAAAACAGTTGAAAACACCTCAAAACAGCATAAAATAGCCTGCTGAGACACGCCATAGCATAGAATGTTGCAAAATGGACAAAAACACCCAAATAATGAATGTTGAAAAAATGACAAAAAAGGCAAGGCTATAGTAAGGCAAAAATGTCAAAATATGACATGTCCCAAAAACAGTTGAAAACACCTCAAAACAGCTTAAAATAGCCTGCTGAGACACGCCATAGCATAGAATCTTGCAAAAACTGACAAAAACACCCAAATAATGCATGTTGAAACAATGACGAAAAAAGGCAAGGCTATAGTAAGGCAAAAATGTCAAAATATGACATGTCCCAAAAACAGTTGAAAACACCTCAAAACCGCTTAAAATAGCCTGCTGAGACACGCCATAGCATAGAATCTTGCAAAAACTGACAAAAACACCCAAATAATGCATGTTGAAACAATGACGAAAAAAGGCAAGGCTATAGTAAGGCAAAAATGTCAAAATATGACATGTCCCAAAAACAGTTGAAAACACCTCAAAACAGCTTAAAATAGCCTGCTGAGACACGCCATAGCATAGAATCTTGCAAAAACTGACAAAAACACCCAAATAATGCATGTTGAAACAATGACGAAAAAAGGCAAGGCTATAGTAAGGCAAAAATGTCAAAATATGACATGTCCCAAGAACAGTTGAAAACACCTCAAAACAGCTTAAAATAGCCTGCTGAGACACGCCATAGCATAGAATCTTGCAAAACTGACAAAAACACCAAATAATGCATGTTGAAAAAATGACAAAAAAAGCAAGGCAAAAATGTCAAAATATGACATGTCCCAAAAACAGTTGAAAACACCTCAAAACAGCTTAAAATAGCCTGCTGAGACACGCCATAGCATAGAATGTTGCAAAAACGGACAAAAACACCCAAATAATGCATGTTGAAAAAATGACAAAAAAGGCAAGGCTATAGTAAGGCAAAAATGTCAAAATATGACATGTCCCAAAAACAGTTGAAAACACCTCAAAACAGCTTAAAATAGCCTGCTAGGAAACGCCATAGCATAGAATGTTGCATAAACAGACAAAAACAACCAAAAAATGCATGTTGAAAAAATGACAAAAAAGGCAAGGCTATAGTAAGGCAAAAATGTCAAAATATGACATGTCCCAAAAACAGTTGAAAACACCTCAAAACCGCTTAAAATAGCCTGCTGAGACACGCCATAGCATAGAATCTTGCAAAAACTGACAAAAACACCCAAATAATGCATGTTGAAACAATGACGAAAAAAGGCAAGGCTATATTAAGGCAAAAATGTCAAAATATAACATGTCCCAAAAACAGTTGAAAACACCACAAAACAGCATAAAATAGCCTGCTGAGACACTGCCATAGCATAGAATCTTGCAAAACGGACAAAACACCCAAATAATGCATGTTGAAAAAATGACAAAAAAGGCAAGGCTATAGTAAGGCAAAAATGTCAAAATATGACATGTCCCAAAAACAGTTGAAAACACCTCAAAACAGCTTAAAATAGCCTGCTGAGACACGCCATAGCATAGAATGTTGCAAAAACGGACAAAAACACCCAAATAATGCATGTTGAAAAAATGACAAAAAAGGCAAGGCTATAGTAAGGCAAAAATGTCAAAATATGACATGTCCCAAAAACAGTTGAAAACACCTCAAAACAGCTTAAAATAGCCTGCTAGGAAACGCCATAGCATAGAATGTTGCATAAACAGACAAAAACACCCAAAAAATGCATGTTGAAAAAATGACAAAAAAGGCAAGGCTATAGTAAGGCAAAAATGTCAAAATATGACATGTCCCAAAAACAGTTGAAAACACCTCAAAACCGCTTAAAATAGCCTGCTGAGACACGCCTTAGCATAGAATCTTGCAAAAATGGACAAAAACACCCAAAAAATGCATGTTGAAAAAATGACAAAAAAGGCAAGGCTATAGTAAGGCAAAAATGTCAAAATATGACATGTCCCAAAAACAGTTGAAAACACCTCAAAACCGCTTAAAATAGCCTGCTGAGACACGCCATAGCATAGAATGTTGCAAAAACGGACAAAAACACCCAAAAAATGCATGTTGAAACAATGACAAAAAAGGCAAGGCTATAGTAAGGCAAAAATGTCAAAATATGACATGTCCCAAAAACAGTTGAAAACACCTCAAAACAGCTTAAAATAGCCTGCTAGGAAACGCCATGGCATAGAATGTTGCATAAACAGACAAAAACAACCAAAAAATGCATGTTGAAAAAATGACAAAAAAGGCAAGGCTATAGTAAGGCAAAAATGTCAAAATATGACATGTCCCAAAAACAGTTGAAAACACCTCAAAACAGCTTAAAATAGCCTGCTGAGACACGCCATAGCATAGAATGTTTCAAAAACGGACAAAAACACCCAAAAAATGCATGTTGAAAAAATGACAAAAAAGGCAAGGCAAAAATGTCAAAATATGACATGTCCCAAAAACAGTTGAAAACACCTCAAAACAGCTTAAAATAGCCTGCTGAGACACGCCATAGCATAGAATGTTGCAAAAACGGACAAAAACACCCAAATAATGCATGTTGAAACAATGACGAAAAAAGGCAAGGCTATAGTAAGGCAAAAATGTCAAAATATGACATGTCCCAAAAACAGTTGAAAACACCTCAAAACCGCTTAAAATAGCCTGCTGAGACACGCCATAGCATAGAATCTTGCAACAACTGAGAAAAACACCCAAAAAATGCATGTTGAAACAATGACGAAAAAAGGCAAGGCTATAGTAAGGCAAAAATGTCAAAATATGACATGTCCCAAAAACAGTTGAAAACACCTCAAAACAGCTTAAAATAGCTTATTCAGAACTGCCATAGCACAGAATCTTGCAAAAACGGACAACAACACCAAAATAATGCATGTTGAAAAACATGACAAAAAAGGCAAGGCACATATTTCAAAATATGACATGTCCCAAAAACAGTTGAAAACACCTCAAAGCAGCATAAAATAGCTTGTTGAGACATGTCATATCATAGAATGTTGCAAAAAACGGAGAAAAACACCAAAATAATGCATGTTGAAAAAGTGATGAAAAAGGGCAAGGCTATAGTAAGGCAAAAATGTCAAAATATGGCATGTCCCAAAAACAGTTGAAAACACCTCAAAACAGCATAAAATAGCCTGCTGAGACACGCCATAGCACAGAATATTCCAATAATGGGGAAAAACATCTCAATAATACATGTGGAAAAATGACGGTAAAGGAAAAGGAACGAAAAAAATTCAAATTTTGACATGATGACATGATTTGTCATAAAAAATGTTGAAAACGACATATTTTTGCCTGTAGATACGCTCATCTCATACAACTTTGAAATAGAGGCCAAAAAATGTCCAAAACATCATAATTTAGCATGTTAAAAAATAGATATAGTATGTCGAAAAATGTTAAATTTTAAAGTCATAAAAATGGATAAATAAACACATTATAGCTTGTAGAGATGTGTCATAGTATATAATGTGGAAACACAAGCCAAAATCATCATAATTTAGCATGTTAAAAAAATGGTAAGGTATGTTGAAAAATCACATAGTATATAGTATGTGGTCTAAAATGTAACTAAAACGTCATACTACAGCAATCAATAAATAAATAAATCACATTTTTATATCCACATAGTATGACGTTTTATGACTTTTTTAGATATACTCTACTAAAGTATTTTTTAAATTAATTCCATGACAAACTATGCCATTATTTCTTTTGACATTTTAATGACATTCTTTTCGTCCTTTAAAAACAGTTGTTTAGGGATCAATAAAATAAACATCAACAAACATGCCAAACAGAGAAAGGTGCTGAAACAGTCAAACTAAGAGCCAAGAACAAAATGTGTAGACAAAAGGTCAACAAAATTACAGAACTAAAAGGAATAAAAGTGATAGGGCCAGTAGATCTCTGGAACTGAATTAATCAGTTGAAGAAAAATAAAGAATAAAAGCAATAGAAGACAAAAATAATATAAGAAGTAGTGTAAGAAGACAACATCACACTGGAGGGGATAAAACGAAGATAAGAAGATAAAGACAGATACATAACAAATAAATGAGCAAGTAAATACATTTAAAACAAAACAAAACAAAACAAAACAAAAGTTAAGAATAGGAACATCATAAAGATAAGGAATGGATAAGAAGGGTATGAGAAAATAAAAGTGGACCTAAAATAAAACCTTGCGGTACACCACAGACAATACGAGAGGTGGAGGATGTGTGGTTACCTATGGTGACCGCAACGGTTCTGGCTAATTGTATCAACTACCAACCTTAAATCTAAAAGGATTAAAATAGCTCTCTCTCCTCTGTCAGCAGCTAAAAGAAGGCCATTTGTTTCTCTGACAAGGGTGGTTTCTATACTATGGTGAGCTCTAAAACCTGACTGAAATTTCTCAAAGATGTCATTTTGATTCACTTAATTCATTTTAGAAATTGGTCTAAAATTACTAAGAACAGAAGGGTTAAGATTTGGGTTCTTTATAAGAGGCTTGACCACAGCATGTTTAAAAGCAGATGGAAAATGACCACTTAAAAGTAAACTGTTAATAATTAATGAAATACTGGGCCCAACCATGTCAAAAACTTCTTTGAGAAATTTAGATGGCATGGAGTCAAGGCTGCAGGTAGCTGGATTCATATAAGTTAAAATATTTGATAAAATCAGCACTGGGGTGACAGAATCTAAAATTTTAAACAAAAACTCTGGGGTTGAAGCAAAATCAGTTAGAATAAAAGAATGCCGATGCTTCTTTAACTGCTTTTTGATCATTTTTCATGTCATCTCTCAAAATGTCATAAAATACACAGAAACCAGTTTTTTTCCATTTTGTCATTTTGTAATTTTGTCTGCAGTCCCTTTTGAATTTTTCTGTCATTTAGCTAGGGCTGCGGTGTTCAAATAATTTCTGACTTTATATGGGGCAACAGAATCCAGGGTAGTTGTACAGTACAGTTGTGATTAAAAATGAAGAATAACTTTTCTGTGTTAAAATTTGGATTAACAGCTGTTAAAGAAGCAGTGATAAAAAGCTTGGAAGATCTACTAGCAGACGTAGAGTTATAAATGTGTTGACAGACCAGCGTACTGTTAATAACAGGTAAAAGTGATAAAACCACACTAAATAAAACAAGCTTATGATATGACACACAGATATCCTTAGTTTAAAAGCTGTAGGGGCTGAGACCATGGTGTAAAACCAAATCAAGGATGTGACCTTTTGAATGAGTGGGAACTTGAATTAAGTGTGTGAGGTTAAAAGACTCCAAGATGTCCATAAAATCAGTGCTCAAAGTCATAGATGGACAATAGAAATGAAATAAAATCACCTAAAATACACCTAAAATAATAATGTTGTCATACTTGGATATGAAATATGATAAAAAGCCAGCAAATTCTTGGAAAACACTGTTTGGCTTGGGTGGTCTATAGATAATTCAAATTAAAACTGGGGCTTATAGTGAACAGTAAAGTAGATATTCAAAAGATAAAAATACATCATGTACAGTAGATATACATTTAAAATCTTTATTTTTTTATTTTTATGAATTACAGCAACCCCCCTCCCCTGCCTGACAGTCTGGATTGATGCAGATGAAAAAAGTCGGGGGGAGAGGGTGTTACCTCTATGAGTGGACTTTGATCTCCCGGAGCTCGCCAAGTTTCTGTTAAAATTAAAAAGTCCAAATTAATACAACAGATAAAATCACGACATAAAAAAGATTTGTTGTTGAAAGATCTAATATTTCAAAGGCCAAAACTGACTGGGGTGCACATAGGACTGGAGGGGACCAGGCGTTGAAGGGGATTGTGAATGAGGTTTTTGTGACTGGCTGCAGGGGGTGTGACAATGGACATACTGTTTGTCTATGAGAGGTGATGATGGTAGTTATAGGATGAATATCAGTTGGGTGATTAGAGGCATGTCTGGGGGAAGAACCTGGAGAGCTGGACAGAGGACAGATGAGATTGGAAGGGGGAGCTAGCGGGTGTGGTTTTGGTAGGTTGTGGAGTCCTTGGGGGTATAGAGGAAGATGAATTGTCCCAATGTGCACAATTACATGGGCTATGGAGGAAGGGAGTGAGCGCGCAGCCCCGGGAGTTTATCCAGGATCACCGGGACTCTGGCTCCAGGGAAGCAGTATGTGTCAGAATTGAAAAACCTGGTGTACCTGATTATGGAATCGCCCACAATTAATGTGGTTGGAGAAAAGAGGGGACGAGGACATGGTGGTTGTGGGCTGTGATGACGGTCAGGATCCCCAATCTGTGCCGGTCCGGGATGAGGCAGACCTCCGGAGCGCCGGAGCACGCTGTTCTTCAGAATCTTCCAGCGTGCTGAGGAGGCTTATGGCTGCCGGATCCCAAACCGCGGTGTCCGGTTGGACTGCCCGGCGGCCATCTCCACAAAACTCGACAGCAGTGATTCTCTGTGCCTCATTTCGTCTGACAGCCGTCGGATATGCCTGGAACAGACACATGCGTGAGCAATGTGTGATGACAACCTCACCGAATTGCAGAGTTTTCACATTAGCAGCCTTGTTGCTACAAGGCCTCTGCAGGGCTGCCTGCTGATGAGTACTGTTTTTCCACAATTATGACAACATATTCCACTTATTTATGAATTGTGCAAACTCCTTAAGTGTCAACAACATTGTCCTGCAAATTTTTCACAATAAAATGCCTTGTGTTAACAATTGATGGGATTCTGTTGTCAGAGGATTTATTTTTAAAGGGAAACAGTAAAATTTGAACAAAACTGATATACTTGTCTTTCTTATCTCTAAAGACATTAAAACTGTAGTAAAAGGTGGCATAGAGTCAATATGATTATCAAAACAGCAATTTCACGGTCTGTTTCTGCTGACAACCATGCATGGCACGGAGAAAAAAGCAGCGAGTCACCCTGTCTCTAGATGTACCGTCGCTGGCAATCAGTGGATCCATGCCAGTAGTGCCGCTCTGGCAGGCAGCGTGTTCCAGGTGTCGGCTAGCTAACTGTAGCTCTCAGCCAAGGAGAACACTATCGATGCTTACATCTCACGCTGTCATGAGTATGAGACTCCTGTCTAAGATCAGATGCACAGTTATATGGTTTATGGGTGTAGTGTATCGGGTGTATCAGTCACAATAAAATAGTTCCTACATGAAACTGCCCACAACAAGTTCCGTGGATTATATTGATAGTGTCTGGAAAGAGACATTTTTCTTGAATATTTCAAATGTATTTGTTTGGCACTTTGACATCTTTATGGCCGATATCTCCGACACGTGGCAACTCACAACAAAACAACCTAGATTGATAAACAGCACTACAGGTAAAAGAAAAAAATAAATATTAATAATTTAGGGGTAAACTGTCCCCTAATATAGAAACCTGATATGGGTCTTTTTATTGTTCAGATGGAGCCTGGCCAGAGGGATCCACCCACAGTGTATCTGGAGCCATTTCCTCTCATTAGTCTTTTATTTATATCTCACTTGGGATGGGAGAGACCCCAGGCTTCTTACCACGGCAGTCAGAAACCAGAGAACACAAGACAGCTAAATATAGAAAGTACCAAACCCTGATTTCCGCTCTTGGAGAGTGTAGTGACTATTTTGGGAAAATGCCTGCTTAGCCAGAGACTGTTTTCGTTCTCTGTTGGTGGCCACTCGTGTCTCTTTGACCTTGTTTCTGGCCAGCTGGTGTATAAACAGTTTGTTTCCATTTCTCCTGCTCACTATGAGAAGATCACACAGGAATAATGCTCATTGCCATCTATTGTAACAACTGCAGGACTCCTGAATTGGATATGACAGCTCTCACACTAAAACAGACAACTGATGAATTAAAATTCTCACCTATTATTCATTGTTAGGACCTGGCTTTCCTCCGGTCGTTTTCTCACAGATTGAGCTGTTTTCCTTGAAAATGTCACTGCAGGAAAGCCAGGTGCATTAGCATTGTGTAGACTAAAGAATAAAGAATGCCAAAGCGCGTACTGTGAAAAAAACCTGAATGCATGCTTTTTAAACTTTTTTACCAAAAAAAAAAACTCTATAGAGGTATTCCTGTTATGCATGAACATGATTCAGACTGCCTGGATATTCTCTGTAGGCATGAATGTGCCTGAAGGCTGCCCCCCCCCCCAGCACAGCCTCTGCAGTAATCCCAGTTTGTCATTGTGCAGCAATGTGAGAATCACAGGAGGGGCATACGGCCAGCGCCTCGACAGTCCGGCTCACTGACCATGTGCCTCACTGTGGAAATCTGCCCGGGCAGTTACAGTGTCAGTGTGTTGGAATGTGCTGATGAGTGGGAGAGGAAGGGGAGGCAGGGAGGACCGGAGGGTGAGGGTGGAGGGTGGAGGGTGTGGGCTGACTGCAGTGGCACCTCTGTTCCTCTGGTAGGCTCAGCTGTGTATAGAAATACACCCATTTTAACTCTGTAACTGCCTTCGGAGTCAGCTCTCCCAGGACCAGGTTTAACCCTTTGAAACCTGGAACATCACTTATCTCGTGCTTCTTTCAGATGCCTTACAAAAGCATTTAACCCTTGGTAACCCGAGCACATTGGTTAGATTTCTTTCAAAAACAAGGGAGAAAAGGCCATGAGCAACTTAATAAGAAATGTTTGCAAGAAATGAGTAGCTTTAGAAAATTATTTGAGAAAAAAGAAAAAAAAAGGGAAAAAAGGAAAGGCAAGGGAAAAATTAACATTACTTCATATTTAAAGTTTGCAATACCACTAATACTTTTTCAAAGTTTTGTTTGCCTTGATTTTTTTTTACTATCTCTTCATTTTGTGTCTCTTTTGTTGTATTGTTAATTTTTTTTTTTTTTTTTTTTAATTTTCAGGTAATTTCCTTAAACTTTTTACAAATTTCTTGCTAATTTTTGGGTGATTTCTCTTTTGCTGCTCATTGCCTTCTTCCCTTGTTTTTGAAAGAAATCAAGCCAATTTGCTTGAGTTTCCATGGGTTAAAGTCACCAAGTGCATACATTTACTTAGTACCTTACATTAGTGCAGTTTTGAGGCAGGGAACTTGTGCTTTAAGTAGTTTCCAATGCTTCTTACTATTTCAAGTATTTCAAGTCTGCACTTTAAGATGCAACTACTGTACTTTCACTTCACTATAACAGATTTTACATTTAAAACATATGATTTACATATTGAACATGCTGCATTACAATATATCAAAGAAAAGGTTGATGACTGCCATCGTCATCGTGGGCAATTTTCCCCCAGGAAATATTAAATATGACAGTACCAAAATTATTAAGGCACTCAAGTCCGTTATATTTAAGAGAGGCAGGAGACATGGTTCCAGGCAAGCAAACAAATTTAACAAATTTTATGACAAAACTTTTTTGAAAAACACAGTGGAAAAAAAAGGCACAGGGGAATAGGGAAGGGGAGGAACTTAACAGTGCTGAGGCTCACCAGTGGGGGAGATGTGTCAGGAAGGGATGTGAGGGATCCCTACCTACTCTGTCTGCTAATGACTACAAACCGATTTTAAACTTGATTTTAAATCATTTTAAAATTTCTTTTTATCTTTGCACCACTTGTCTGCACTTTTGCTATTTTTAATATATATTTTTTAAAAACATTTAGTAACTGACTTTACATTGTATATCTTATCCCTCTTCTCTTTTAATGTAAATCTGTATCTTTTATAATGTTTTTATTGCTCTGTAAATCACTTTGAATTGCCCTGTTGTATGAAATGTGCTATAAAACTAAAGCTGCCTTGTCTTGCCTTGCACGCACACTTTGGTGAGGGAGGAAAAGCAAGATCAGGGGGACACAAAGCACACAGGAATGGGAAACCACCATCTGGGACACCAGGACCACCACCTTGGCGCTCAGCAACTGTAAAAGGGGAAAGAAAACAGGGTTAGTAGGGTACACTCAGCTCACAAGAAAAGAAAAAATACAACCAACAAATGTACAACTACCCAAAATCATGAGAAATCAACTTTAATTACGAAAAAAGAATTTATTACTTCAAAAGAATGACAGCCACCGAAATTAAACAAAGGGCTGAGCACAATACTTAATAAATAAAATACCTGATCTAATGAAAGAAAAATGGCAAATTGCTCAAAATAATCAAAACAAAACAGCACGCATAAGTTGCCGAAAGAAGAAAAAACAAAAAAGGAGACTATTCAAAACAGACTACTTAATACAAAATAAACCATGAACAACATGAAAAGAAAGAAACAAAAAGTTGTGTGTTAACCCAACAGGCTACACTTAAAATTAAAACAAAACAAACTCTCAAGCTACACTAGGGCCCACACCATGCCAGCCATAGGATTACAGTTAAGGCTGGAGAGCTGTGAAGGCGAAGCCCAGGGCCGAGCACAGAGCTGAGCTGAGCCGAACTGAGCCAAGCCTTCGGCCACTGTAGTGGCACGCGGGAAGCAGCAGGCCGAGGCACGGCAGGCAAGGAGGCAAGAGGCCAGTCAGCAGCAGTTAAGTGGGTGTGTGGCACAACCAAAGCACAAAAAGAAACGAACAGAGGCCAAGCAAAGCAGCAGTGGCTCCTGTCTCCACGGGATTCTCAAGTCACGGGATTCTCTCACATAATAGCTGAATATAGCTACGAGGTAGAGCAAATTGCATAAAAACGCCATAAGGCATACATACTGATCAGGCCAAACGATCACCTGAGGGGGAGGAAGGGTGAGCTCCATGCTTAAGCAGCAGTGGAAGAAGGTCCCATCACCGACCCAGAGAACGGCCTACAAGAAATTATGGGGCGACAAGATCCGCAGTCTGAGTGGCTACAGCAAGCGCACACGTCTTAGTAAAACCGTGACTTTGATTTTTTTTTTTTTTCAGTCAAACAATGCAGCTACTGCTATATTACATGCGGGAAGGAGGAGGCAAGGTGACCAGGAATTACAGCAACCCAGAAGTGGGCCCCTGAGCCGAAGAGCAAGACAGATTAGACTGCCCTGCTAACAATCGAAGAGAAACACAAGGCAGCACACTCACATGAGATCAGAGGATGAGGCATCTCGTTCTGCTACACAGGCATTATACTTTCATACTTGTCCTGCGATAAAAAGAGCATTAAAGCATTTTATGTTTTATGTTAATATAAAACATAAAATGATCAACCTTTGAGATCTTAAGTGCTGAATGGTTTATATCCCTAAAAGAAACCACTGCACCATGAGTACTTTAATTTTTACACTTACATTCAGCGTATGTAGCTTTTTTTTTTTTTTTACATTTATTCTCCAATATTGTTATCTTAACCTGACATTTACCTTTTCCCTCACACCAAGTTCAGTGCATTAATCTCTTTATGTTCTTAATCTTTAGCACAATGACCAACTCTATATACATTACACCATTGGCTCAGGTTATAAATATGTTCTCCGGGTTGCACTACACAAACTCAAAGTGCACCATTACTTATCAGATAATAAAACTCTGCTCTATTGCTCCTTTTGAGAAACACATTGATAACGCTGCACCTGAACTTTAACCCACAATACAGCATAGTCGGGAAGTAGCAATGACTGTATGCAAACCTCAACCTTTTTTGGACTTAACTTGAAGGCCAAATTGGCCTCATGACACTTACATCAGCCCTCCATTGCTGCGATCTTAAAATAACCTCTTCCCTACGATCACAACAATGCCATATTACATCAGTCAGCAACGGCGTCACACTCTGCAATCACATGACACACAACCTTTCACACAGTGCCAACTGAAACCACAGTGACTTAGAGGCTTTTACTGTGGCGGGGAAATACTTTCATTCAGGTACCTTTCATTAGCTGTCATAATGTATTAGTGTTTATATGAACTATTGTGCGTCACTAAGTCTTTGCTATCAGATATCATTAGTGCTACCTGGGTGTAATGAAGGCATGCATGTTGACCTCATTCTTAATAAACCTGGTTATGTTTAATATGCTGCAGTTATGGCAGCAAAATAGACAGTCTAAGTGTATTTAGTTTTCCTGTAAAGAAGACCTATTATGCTCATTTTTGGGTTCCTACATTCTACTAGAACATGTTTACATGCTTTAATTGTTAAAAAAAACACTTCATATTCCTTATGCTGTCTGTGCTGAAACATCTGTATTCACCCTCTGGCTAAACCAAGCCACAACCTCCAAGACTAAGGAATGAGGCCAATGCAGAAGAGCCAAAAACTGCAGTTCACTGAATGGCCACTTGAGGCTGGCTCCAAAACAGAGTAAATCCCCATATTAAAATGCCCAACCTCACAGCAGATATAAAAACATGTTTACAGCCTCGTACAAAAGCGTGTTTGGTTTCTACAGCTAGTTTCAACATTCATGACAACTGGACAGAGTTATATTTTTATTCGTCAATTGTGCTGTATAAAAACATCACCCGTTCTCATTTTATTAAGGCCCAAAGTTATGTATATTTAAGGGTGTAGCTGCTTTCTGTGCGCCACATCCACCCCTTGTTCCTCCACAGCTACACGCTCTTTTTTACTTTTACACATGGCTACCTCATTGATCAAAACTCTGACCACGTTTGATATGAACATTCAACATAGTAACACTAAAAGACAAAAAATATGGAAAAGCATAATAGATCAGTGACATGAATGTTCTTGTGCTAAGTTCAAGCGCCTTTCACACATATTTTAAATGTCGAACAAACTAGCGAGATTTCTTTTGAAACTTAAGAAAAATGCCAATAAGCAACTTGCCAAGAAATGTCCTGAAAATTGCAAGAAATTAGTAGATTTAGAAATTTATTTTGAAAAAAGAAAACATATGCTAATATTTTATTCAGCATATGTAGCTTCCACATAATTAGCATTTTGTTGTTTATTATTTTGTTAGTGAATTGGGTAATACAGGGCACCAGCAGTTACAAAGATAGGTGGGCAGGTAGGACCAGCATGCACCGGGTTGGGCTCTACCAGAGCAAGTGAGGCAGCTGGAGCCATGATTATTTTCTGCCTTGTTTGCTTGCCTGTTTTTGGGATTATAAATCGAAACTGCAATAACTTTAAATGGACATTAGCCGTCTTTTGCCTGCGTACATCACAACCTGTGGTGCATTAGTGGTCATCGGAATATTTGATTTAAGTTTGATTTTGATTTTTGCTGACAAATGCCCGCTACAAATATGTTACAGAATTATAATTATTATTAAGCACTTTTCTAGTCACTTCCTGCTTGTTTGTTGTTGTTTTTTAACTTTCCTTTTTTGTGCTAATTTTCTGGTAATTTTCTTGTACTTTTGTCTTATTTCTTGCTAATTTGTGGGTAATGTCTTCTTAGAAATTGCTCATTGGCTTCTTTACATTTTCAAAAGATATCAGGCGAATTTACTGAGGTTTAAAGGGGTTAAATTCACTTATTCTCTGTAGTGGGGGCCTCTAGGTGTTACGGTGAGTTTAGAAACCACTCTTCTCAAACATCACTGAGTAAGACCCTGAATTTTCCCCAGGTCGTGGGGTGTCATCCATCTGACCATATTTCCTCTTTCTGGGATTTCAGTTTCTGGTTCACTTAACTTGCATGTCTTTGCAGGAAACCAGAACCTGCCTAAAGAAAACCCACACAATCAAGCAAACTCCATAAATGATAGCAGAAAGCATTTAGTTCAATAATATTACGTACTGCCACATGATCCCTCTCACATGAAAAGTTGGACTGGGTTGTGCAACTCAAGAACAGCCTCCGCCCTCCCTCTTCTCATGATCATGACTCTGCACTTTCAGAGGGGATTGCCTGCCTTACATCAGCCCAGTGACATCACTGACATTCAACTCCACAGAGATCACCTGTGTGTGTGTGTGTGTGTGTATGTGTGATACAGTTGGAAAAGAAAAGGAGCCAGGGAGTGGAGCTGTTCAGTGCAGCTTGCACAACAGATTGCATGTCAGTGCCTCCTCAACAAAATTTTCCAAGTTGTTCCAGTCATGTGCTCTGCAGTAAGCTACACGGCATATTCTGGTCCCAAGGGCATCAGCAGGCAGTGACACAAAAAGCATGAAAACACTTGACGTTACATCGCTGTCTCAGTGATACACATGCAACTCTATTTTATGTAATGCAGTATGTGAAATGTAGGAATTGTGTATCTGTATTCCAGCTTCCTGCTGTGAAGCATTTGTGCAGATGTCACATGCTCCTTTTTAGGAAGTCAGCTGGTGAAAATGCAAGCTGTCCAACAAATCACTAAGAATCGGTGAAAAGGGAACCTGTGTGGATGAATGAACATTATCCTGCTGACCGAGGCAGAAGCCTGTGCAGAGAGAGCGCTGAGGATTATTGTTCTCTTCAGCTCAGAGATGGCACTGAGGCCACAGAGGCCAGCATGACCCCTGTGATCTGCACGTGACTCCTCTTTACAACTGCTAGAGGTCAGAATTCAGCTTGCCTTTTCTAACATTTCCAGAAACGGAAAAAAAAGAAAACACATGCAGTTCTGGTTTCCAAAAAATACTTTTTATTGACAGCAATACATATCAGATTTGCAAATAGTTATGGTAAAAAATGAAACATAAATACACTTAAATATCATTAGAAATAACTTAAATTGTAACAAAATAATTATTTTACTTGTGGCAAAAAACAGCTGGCTTAGAAACACTAAACACACAGAATGTCTTCACTGGATGTGTAGCCCTTCCCTTTTTAAATTATGACAATAGCAACGGCAACATTAACAATTTTAATCAAATAAGTGAAATTGCAAGAAGTCCAGTGTTTCAACAAGTGCTTTGTTTCTGCAGAGAGAGGCCGAGGCCTTGGTCCACTCAACAGCTCCATTTTCTGGTTTCTCCCCACCTCTCTGAATTGTCACAGAGGCTTTACCAAACATACATGATATAATCCTGCTGCACAGTGTCCGGCTTCACATTGAAAAGCACACATGCTTTTGCACATTTCCACCTCATGACGATACAAGTGCCTTGCCATCTCAACTCAGTTGCCAAGGCTGACAGACTCCAAACAGTCCTGTCCAAAGTGGAAATTCCAACTGCCCTTTTTTTTTTTCTTCTTTTAAATACATCCCATGTAGACAACCGGGTCTTTTTTTTTCCTCCAAAATTTTCTTTCCTCATCAGCAGTGCTTTGGAATTTGATCTCTGGGTGGCTATGTGGCCATCAGGGTTCACACCACTCCTACTGTGCAGATACAAGTCCTTTTACAGGGTATTGCAGCCAAAAGTTCATCGTTCGGGCAGGTTGATGATGGGCACCCACTGGTCCATACAGCGGCTCTCTCTGCAGAAACGGTTCACTTTGCTCAAAGCAGGATCCTTCCATGATGTAGAATGTGGGCTCTGAAAATGAAAAAAAGAAGTTATTTAACTGTACAGATATCCAAGTTAAAAATAGCCCCTCTCTGTGTGTGTGTGTGTGTGTGTGTGTGTGTGTGTGTGTGCAAATCCGAGGTATTCCCCTCTACTGAAATTCCTGGGAAGTCATATGAGGGAGGAGTCATTTACATGTTTACCAAATGCAAAAGAACAAGTACGGGCAACTTCTTCCTTGGGCAAAAATTTCACTCACATGCTCATGACTCAATATTTTGTATTTTGTATCTTTTGTATTTGTATTGTATTGAACATCACAACACTACAGGGTTAATACAAAAACAAGTATATTAATGAGAAAAGATACTTACAGTGACCAGGACACAGTGCAGGTCCAGAGGCTCTCCCCCACTCTGTTTGCTTCCACTTCCAAGTATTTCTGCCAGGCGCCGGGTGTTGTTGACTCTCAGGATGTTGATGTCATTCTCACAGCAGAAAGCCTGAATGAGGGTGAAGTGGATCTGCAGCGCCACATCTTTCACATCTTCGTCATCAGTGGCCAGGATGCACAAAACCACATTATCGTGGTCTCTGGGGAGGAAAATAAAATAAAATAGATGCTCTTGGTCTTTTTATTTGTTAATAAAGCACAGCATCCTATTATACGTAAGTCACCTAACTTCTTCTTGAGAGGTTTTTACACTGTGCAGGACTTCAAACAATAGACAATATGACCTTGTACTTACACATTGAGTGATTTGGCAGCCTCGTAGACCCCGACTGTGATGCAGCCCTGTGGTAAGGCAGAGGTGAGGACTTCTTCCAAAGCTTTCGCCACGGATTCCATTCTGCAAAACATTTTTTTATGTTAACATCGTTTTAAGTGCACAACAAAAACTTCCCACCGTCCCTTTTGGTGGCTAACGTTAGCCAGACTGCTAGCTAACCACCCGGCGTCGTCACAAGCACAACTGACAGATGTGCACAAGTTGGTTTCGACACTTTAAAAGTTATTACATTTTCGTTTTGACAGCTGTGGGAGAGTAAACAAGCATATTTCGGAAAGTCACGTCGAGTACCCTTATAGTTTTTTCTCACCTTTAACCACAGAGCAGCGTTGTGTTAGCTAGTTATCTCAAAGGGGGAGACGGTCTCGAGACGCAACAGCGGTTAGCTCACCGATCAAAGAGTGTATTTTAATGTCTGTCATCAGTCTCAACCATACTGTCATTTAACGTATTTACACATTACCTTTATCGTGCAATAATACATTTAATGCATACGATATTGCTGCACGCAAACGACTGTATTTCAGAAATAACACACTTTATATGCATCAACCAGATCAAACAGAGTTTATCATAATGTCTATTATTTACCTTTCTTGAGAATAATCCCCATTAAGTTCCTCAAATGTCATGTTGTACATATAATCCAAATCCACTTTAGAGCAAAGACTGTAGTACTACAGCGAGTTATCCTGGTATCTTCTCGACACGCACTTTATCTGTAGTCCTCTATGCTGCAACTGAGCGATAAATCTGGCAACTTCACATTAAGACTGTCCGGGACAATGCAAGTCAAGCGGACATTTGCATAGCTGTTATCATTGGTGGTATGCTAATTTTTCGGGTGTGCTCTCGAGTGGGATTGGACAGACACACATTAGCTGGGCGTGTCTGTCTCCAACTGGGTTACTACCGTAACTGCAGCTGCCTGCTGGCCTCTAATATTTAGACTACAGTAAAACATCTATTCAAAGTCCTGCCTGCAACATACATATAGTTTATAACATGTCATAAGTTGTCATATAATATGTCAACTTGTGTTCAGATTCAAAGTTGATTTCACGGGTGAGCATCTAGCATCCCCAAACACTGCACAAAAACACGACTAACTTGACTATAATAAAGATTTCTATCAGTATAAGAAAAACTTGAATATGACATTGAATCTATATTATTACCGGATTAGTAGTTTAACAAAATGAACTACCGTTTAGGAGGAGCATTAAATGCAGAAATGAATGGATACCTTGTTGCAGAACTTACCCTCACTGCCGGACAAGACAGGACAAGTTTCAGGACAACTGCATGGCAACGGGACGCTGCCGAGGAAAACTGCCCTCTGATTGGTCCGCTGTGGAGCGTGCGAAAAACAGACCGAAACCGCGCGCGAGATCCAATGGATTGGCGCGAGAGAGACAGGAGCCGTAGATGTATTATAATAGCACACCTTAATTATTCCTGCTCTTGGCAGTGTATGCAATTAGGTCACCATCCCTCGTGGCTCCCACTTTCCCCACTAAACACCATATTTGTGGCATATTTTATTTATTCATTGTTGTTTTATTTTATATTTAGAGCACTTTCTGTTATGCTGGTGGTCACATGAGGCATTATAAATCTATGCTGGTGCATGGGGAGTCTTACTGATTTTATACAAGGAAAGTTTTATTGTTTCTTTGATTTTGTCTGGTCCATATTAATGCACCTCAATGATAAATATGAGTAAATAATCTAAAATAAGATAATATGAGATAACATAAAATATCAATTATCTACTTTTATGATTCCACAAAGGGACACTGAAGTGTCCATGCAGTGGGTTTGGACAAGGTAAGTTTAAACAACTTATGCTTAAAAAATACATGGTAGTATTACATACACCATAAAATGTAAAGATGAGATGAGATGAGATGAGATGAGATGAGATGAGATGAGATGAGATGAGATGAGATGAGATGAGATGAGATGAGATGAGATGAGATGAGATGAGATGAGATGAGATACAGCATATCTTTGTTTATCCCGAGGGAAACTGTTGTGCAGCAGTTGAAATACAAAGTTGCGACAGTTCAGATACAGTTCATATAAAAAAGACAAAAATAACAAAACAGTATGTGCAAAATATAAATCTAGATAAAACTATGGTGCAAACAATGTGTAATCCAATATATGCAATATATACAATGCCAAAAAATGGAAACAGGATTTCTTACTTTCAAAGCAATTTTAACAACACTGCTCAGTGTTTGATTTAATATCTGTTTACAGGTCTTTGTTTGTGTCAGTTTGCATGATGTCCATTTTAAGCATAACTCTAATTGGCAAGTTGCATCTGGACAGTGAGGCCTTGATTAGGACTGCATGTAATGATTATTTTCATTATTAATCAAGATTATGTCACAGTTTTCTGAGTCCCAAGATAATTTTTTTTTGTTTGACAGTCCAAAAGTAAAATATATTCAGTTTGAAATGATATAAAACAGAGAAAAACAGAAAATCCTTCTGAATACTAAAGATTATTTGGCTTTCTATTTGCTTGTAAAAAAGCTTAAATAATTAGTGATTATAAGAATAGCTGCAGATTAAGTAATTTATTGACTGATTATTTATGCCATAGACTAGATGGATTCAGAGAGGCCAATTCACCAACTGTTGTACAAAGAAATGACTCTGAGGAGTGAGAGGCAGCTGTTATGGGATGTTATGCTGCCCCATAGTGGCTGAAGTCAAAACTCCCAGAATGTAATGTAATATTACTGCTACCGCAACAGCTGCTAGTATTAGTGCTCCTACGTCTACTACTACTACCACTGCTACTAGTAGTAAACTAGTGCTAGTGGTTCTGCTACTATGACTTCTACTACCACTGCTATTACTACTAGTATAGGACAAATACAACTACTTATACTACTACTGCAGCTACCAAAAGCAGTACTAGTATAACTACTTATACTACTACTGCAACAACCATTTCTACTGCAACTACTGCTACTACCAATGCTACTACTAATAGTACTACAACAATTAATTATACTCCTGCTACTACTTTTACTACTACTACTGTTACTAACTCCATTACTGCTACTACTAATAGTTAGTTCAGCTCAAGACCCCAGATAATATCCACCTCTACAGTTCCTCTGGGCAAAACCAAGTTTCTTCTCTGAAACACAGGAAGGTATTATTAGGAATTTTACACTTTGTTTGAGATAAAAACATACGCTAAACCCTGTCCTTTTCGAAATTAAGTTTTTATCAGACAATGAGCACAGTATGTATCCCACTTCAATGATAGGTTTCTGTGCACAAAGTAGTGGAAGTTCATGTAGCAATGAACAGCAGTAACTAAGAGTGCAGAAGTGTGGGACAAGAACCATTTAATGGGTTCACTGCAGGTCTGGGCTTGCATCTCATCTTGTATGAACAGAGGTGGTTTTACAATATTTTTTCCATATTTCTAACAACATTATTTAGTTGCTTAATCTTACAGACAACCAGGTGGTGTTTTACAATATTTTACTATATTAAACCATGACTGCAGAAAAGTTAAGAATGATAGGCTTATTTTGCAACCCCTAATGCATCACTGGCATCTTTTAAGTGTATTATAATGGATTTCTTTTTAATGGAGGAGCCATATATTGATTTTTACTTGTGTATTTGACTGTATCCTAACCTAACTTAACTAGTCTTTTTTTTTTACCATGAGCACCCTCGGACATATAATCTGAACTGAGAGGTACATGTGCCATCTCTTGAGCCACACAGCTAGTTAGGCTAAAAGCACTGTGACTGAACATATCATTGTGTTTTGCAAAACTCACACATTTTAACATTTCATTTGCTCAGTGTGTTAATTTTTTTTGTTGACTTATTGTCATAACTTACTGGAGATGCATTACCAAAGATATGGCCAGCTGCTCGCTAATACTTCCCATCATCAAAACAGTCAACTTAAAAAAAAAAAAAAAAAAAGAAAAAAGAACAGAACAAAACAAAACAAAACATTACTCTCCATTCAGATGTCTATAATGCTTTTCATATTACTTCATATTAGGTAGAGGACGTGCCAAGCCAGGATGACAGGATGTAATGACCTCAAGAGTAAAAAATAGCCACTTGGCTACCAAACCTATGGGTAAAATGTGATAGTATTTTGTGTCAGATTTCTCATGAAACAGTATGGGTTAAAAAAATTATAAATTAATTAATGTATTTGAATATAGGCCAGCATTAACACTGCAGGCCTATATTTTGGTCTCAGCGTTTATGATTTGAAAGTCGACTTACTTTGGTGGCTTTGGTGACCCTTAGAGTAGCATTATTCCTTTAACTCTGCCATATTTAATTGCAATGCCACCTTTTGGTAATGTAGACAAAAATCAGACTTTCAGAAGGAGTTGTTTCATCAGTGTTGTTTTCATCAAAATATTACAAATTATGTTAACAATTTTGAACTGAAATTCGATATTGTGCCTCAGGAATTAGTAACATGGTGCAAATGAAAAACATTTGCACCATGTTACTAATTCCTGCTGTACCTAAAATATTGTGAAATATTAATGTAGATGAATGCCCAGTGCTTGATCATATGCTTTAATATTGAAATTTAAACAAGTGAATCCATAGCTTGAAGTCAGCTGTATTTTTGAAACCATGTATCTGAATATAGTTTAAATGCACCTCTTTGAAATTAAAAATCTGAAGGGAGACCTTTACTTTCTGTGATGACACAGCACATTTTCAGAGGTAAATATTTTAACCGGATATGACTGGAGAGATAAAATATGGTTGGACCTTAACAGATTTTCCTGGCCAAAAGTCATCAGAAAGTTTGAGCGCAGCTGCGCCGATAAGAGAGCTGCTTGTGTGAAAGAAAGAAACAGAAAGGGGAAGAGTGGTTAGAAATTGCATTATTGCATAATGTTTCTGTAAATTGTAACAAATTAGTCAGACCACTGCACTATAGCTTTATGATCCAGACTGCTCGAATGAATTCAGGTCTATTAAATTCAGATACAAGGCTTTCAAAGTAAAACATTTCAATGCCATGAACAGTAAAAAGTATACTGTGGCTGTCAGTATTTAAATATTTATGACACTTATTTGCTCCTATAGTCTCTCTATTGGATTTGAATTTTGAAACTTGGGTCATCTCAACACCAGTCTTTTTTTCAGGCAGGTCTTCTGAGAAGTTAAGCATTCATGCTGATGGTAATTATTACTTACTTTGTACACATTATCCCAAAGGGAAAACCTTTGTCTAACACCATTTGCTTGAATAAACCAGTATTTTCCAACAGACCTTTTAAGCTGCCCGTCCACAACCTTGTAGTTCAGTTGAGAAGTGGTGTGTGTGGTGTGCAATTGACAAACCCTTTACTGTCTAGTAAAGGGTTTGTCTAGAAAGAGTCTTCTATGACCATAAAAGCATTAAGACAATCTGATTTAACAACTGAAGTTGGCTCTTTCTCATGATGTATGTTCAAGTCTTTCATTCACACACAATGCAGGATAGCACTGCTATGCAGTTTTGGGTCAAAGAAGACACAATCATCTAACCCTTGAACTAAAAAAAAAAGAAACTCTCTTTGCAGGCACAAGAATAAGGCAATAGATCCTAAATGTTTACACACATTCATTCGCCAGTGGCTGAGGCTACCACAAAAGTTAGATTAAAATAAAATAAACCACTATGTAGGGCAATATCGAGAAGACATGCCAATTGATAGGGGCATTGATTGCAGCATCTGTCATGTGTACAGTGCTCACCATTGTTGTCATTAATCCTCAGTGGTCATAGACAACAGCTTGACAACAGCATTACTGAACAGCACCCACATCTTAAACTAGCAGGAGTTGGGGGATTCAAAGGTCTGGACAGTTATAAAATCCACAGTAAGTAAGTATGTGTACATCATTTAAACACACACCACTGTCATGACCCCCCCACATATTCTGCAGCCAGCTATTTACCTATGTCATGTTTGGTATCATTTTGCATATCTTATTCTCTGATTTCTGAATCTGTGATCTGCTATGATCCACTGTCAGCTAAACAAATGTTTTGGAAGTAGCCCACTCCAGAAAAGAGTAACAACTGCCTGATCAGTAAATGATATTCATTGGTCAAATGTTCTCTGAGGGCGTCGACGAAACACTTGCATAAGATTCTCTGCAAGAGCTTCCATCCAGCCAATGCAACAGGGCTCCAGAGGCACATGTAAGTATTGATCAACCCATATTTACCTTGCTGCTGATTTCAGATCATTTGTGAATTGGCACTTAATTTTGGATTCATTTACTTACATTAACACTAAAAATCATATTTTACTATATACTAACTGTGTTATGCCGTACAGTAATAATACAAAATCAAAAAGAATATGTAATACCAGTTACTTCTGACAATTCCATCTTTATATGGCAGTAACACAGCATGCTTAGTAACTTTGCCTTTGTTGAAAATTTTACAAAATAGTCACATATCTAAGTTTAACAAACAAGAGTAAAACTGGCAAAGACACTGATCTTGATAGTCAATGTATAAACCATCTATAAAAGGAAGTGCCTATTGCTGAGTTAAACTTAAATCTTGGTTATGCATGATTGCAAAATCAAAACCAAAATGAAACCTGCGGCCACTGTGCACATCCTCTGTGCATGGTGTGCCTGCTCGATCCACTGAGCCACCTGGTGCCCCGTATATATCCTAATTGTAATTATTTATGCATGCAGGTTTAAGCATCATTTTAATGTTGGAGCTGGTGAAAGTGCATGAAGCTAATTTTAATTAATACACCTGCTCGTAACCATTTGGTACAAGATTTTCGGTTCAGTAAGCATTACAAACCGATCAATACGTTGAACTACCTTATTACATTTGGAAAATGAAATAAACAGCTTAAACTGTGTTTAATCTAATGTTCTCAGTGTCATTGCGCTCGACAAAGCAGCCTATAAAGTATAATATACCCCTCTAACATGTGGTGGAGTAGAAATATAGGGTGATATTAAAGTGCTTCAAGTGCAGTACTTGAATAAATGTGCTTGGTTACTTTCCACCACTGTTTATAAAACACACTGTCACGGTTTTAATCTACGTTTTAGCCCAGTTGACCTGTCCAAATGGAGCCAGTGATTAATCCAGAGAAGAAACCGATGAAAGACGACGACAATCCAAATAATCCTCCATCCAAGTCTGTTAAGAGAGGCCAGTGGGCCAACAAGAAAGAATTCATTTTGGCAGTTGTTGGAGAAATCATTGGTCTGGGCAATGTTTGGAGATTTCCATATCTATGCTTCAAAAATGGAGGAGGTAAGAACATAACTACCACCTACGCGTGGGATTATTCTGGAGAAAAAGGAGAGCAAGACAAGAACACACACTCAGTAGCCTATGTTTAAAAAAAAAAAAGTCGAATTATTGTGTAAGTCCGACTAAAACTGGACTTTTAAAATACATGTAAATATGTTAGTCGGAATGTAATCATACTAAGCTGAATGTCTCAAAGTCTGACTAACACACCTGGATAATGCGGCTGGGGAGGGATTTACTCTTTCATGTAAAGGCCTCAGTCAGACCTGAACTGGCCTAGGCATTTAACGCATGCTCCATAGTTGCTGTGCCAGGCTTAGGTCTTAGCTCGATTATACTTCTTATTTGGGCTACTGTACTTGTCCAGTATAGAAGCACCACAGGAGAATCAATTTATTGACGGAAGCATGTCCCATTCAGCCACAGTAGGTGGCAATGTTGGACCTCTCCCGGTTGACCTATTACATCACATACCAAAAAAGCTAGCAAGCAGGTTGCATGTCTGTGTCTCCTCATCTGTCCAAAAACATGATGTTCTTGCTCTAGCAGTTGCCATATGGATACATTCATCTTGTTTTTTAATTTCGTTCTTCCTCTTTTTTCCTGGTTGAAAAACAGCATAAATTCATAAAACTTTCTTTTATTAATTCATGTTATCTCGGCCAGGAAAAACAAAAGAGGAAGAACGAAATTAAAAAACAAGATGACATGTACATGTAAACGTACTGAGAATGTATTATAACTAGGCCTGTTGCAATCATCAAATGCACCATTATTGTCTCTTTTCATACTTTTCTTCCCGTTAGGAGCGTTCTTGGTTCCATATGTTTTGTTCCTGTTCACTTGTGGGATGCCCATCTTCTTTCTGGAATTGTCTCTGGGACAGTTAACTGGTCAGGGTGGAATCACATGTTGGAGGAAAATATGTCCTCTCTTTGAAGGTACTTCTCACTGTAGCAAACATTTAATACAATGGATTATAACAAATATAATATAAATTCTGCCTGCTGATCAGTTATTTTGCAGATATCATGTTTTATCTTCAGGTTTAGGCTATGGAAATCTAGTGCTGATGCTATACACTGTGATGTATTATATTGTCATCCTGGCCTGGGCATTCCTCTACCTCTTCTCCTCCATCAACACTGTACTCCCCTGGGCCAGCTGTAACAACACCTGGAACACAGGTACACATGCTCTATGATATTATTCAGTAGGCTACATGCTTACATTTTGAGATTTAAGGGATAATTATGGTAATAATGTATACGTCTTGTATTTTCAATAAATTCCATAAAATTATGAAAAAAAATAATTGATCCCACTAGCAGTTGTTAGCATTGTCTGAATAGCCAATCTCTCCCTCAGTTACTCTCTGTGAGTAGAGCTCAGTTGTTATCTAAAAAGCTAAACTCAATCCCATACATGCCACCCTGCTGTAAATTACACATTTAATTGTAATTTATGTCAGTTTTTGCATAAATTGTGTATTCATCTTTAGCTGAAAATAGTCCCCAACAAATACATTTTGTACTTATGTTTGACTGTCATTTTCTAAAAGCTGCAGTGCCCAGCTATTTTAGGAAATTACTTAATCTTTCTCATAAATGAAAGTATTCATTTATGTCTGATTCTAAAAGATTAACATCTTCAGAAGGAACAATATATCAGAGAGTAATAAAACATGAACTAATGCTTTGTTAATTTTGTTCTTTTCATGGTATTTATTAACTATAACAAAAACATTCTATAATGCTACCCTCATCCTTTAGCATCTGATTCACTATGTTGATCCTGACATCTGTTTTTGAGCCACATATGTTGGTGAGGTTGTGGTGACTTCATAGCGTCTGACAAATAATGTGTTAATTACATGTGCTGGCAACTCCACACAGGAGCAATTTGAACAAAAGAGGAAAAAGTCTGAGTAAAAGAAAAGTTGTGATACGAGGAAGAGTTGTTCAAAGCATCTCTAGGATCTGACAGGAAGGCAACCAATAAACATAAAGTTTAAAGATTTTGAATTTCCTGTATCATTAACTTATTTTCTAACCCGTTATTCTTTCTTTTCCACTAACAGAGTACTGTGTCGATTATCGAACAAATCATTCATCTGTTGGTCATGATTCTCAGAACGCAACTTCTTCAGTTGAAGAGTTCTGGCAGTATGTACAAATACTCTTTTTGATACTGAAATTAAAGTGGTATCTTTTACAGACTTAGAGTTATTCCTAAACATACAGTATGTTTTGTTCAGGAGGAGAGTCCTGGGTCTGTCTCAAGGTATAGAAGAGATGGGAAATATCCACTGGGACCTGGCTGGATGTCTTCTGCTCAGCTGGGTTGTTTGTTACTTCTGTATCTGGAAAGGAGTCAAGTCCTCGGGAAAGGTGAGCTACCAACCATAATGTGTGATAAAACTGAAGGACTCAATCAAATCCTGTTTGCTATCCTCAGTAATCGCTGTGTGAGCTTAACAAAGTCGAATGTACTGCATGTTGTTTTTACTACATTTTTATTTTCTCCACCCCACGTCTTTTATTATCTTACACCTTTTTTTCAGGTCGTCTACTTCACAGCCACATTCCCTTATGTAATGATGACTGCTTTGCTGATTCGCGGTGTGACGCTGCCAGGAGCCATAGATGGTATTCGATTTTACCTCTCTCCTGATCCATTGCGTCTGGCTGATCCTCAGGTGAGGCACAAATGTGGGTGACGAGTGATTGTTATGGTTTCTACACCACCACTGGGTCCTTATGAAAGACCCAATGAGGCAGACTGCATGTCTTGTTACTTGGGTAGGAAAACACATAGTAAACCATTTCCTAATTTCGGAGCAAACTCATCGTAGTATCTTGGTCAGACTAGACTTGGGATTCTCACTGCTAGCTCTTTTGGGAGCAAACACTCTACTCCTTAACAGAAGAGGGGCAATGAAATGGCAGAATGCACTACAGCAATGTTTGCATCAGAGGTGTCCCTACAGCCACGTGTTGTCTCTGCGTCAGAAGAGCTTGGCTTAGCAAGATTTAGGGCCCCAGACTGACAGAAAAAAAAACTAGCACAGACAGAGGCCAACTGCATGCCAATAGCTGCTCGTGTATTGCTGTCAATCTAGGCAGCGCTAATCAAATATGCATCAAGATTCTGTTACTGCATTACCTATTTTTCACCTCAAATGTTTTCAGAAACACAAGCTAAAGGAGAGCATTTGTGACACGGCCACAATATTAAAACAATCAAACTAAAACCAAGTACCGCCCTCCAGCTGGAAAAAGTTTGTCCATGCCAAACTTCAGCCTCCTAGGTCAAAACTTGTTGCTGCCAAAGGGTGGGAAAATGTTTGAGGATCCACTGAGCGACCAACCAACAGTGAGATAAGGCACTGCTGGTTGCAGCCAAAAACAAAGGACAACTACTGAATATCATGTTATTGTTTACAGGTGTGGATGGATGCTGCAAGCCAAATATTATTCTCCTATGCTGTCTGCACGGGCTGTTTGGCATCTATGGGAAGCTACAACAAATACAACAACAACTGCTACAAGTAAAGAAAAAAGCTGTTACCCCATTGTAATACTACAGGTGTCCATTTTTATATGACTCAGTATATGTATGAATCATTTTCAATTACAGAGACGCATTTGCCCTGTGCCTGATGAACAGTACGACCAGCTTTGTTGCTGGCTTTGCAATATTCTCTGTCCTTGGCTTCATGTCCTATGAGTTGGGTGTCGACATCTCAACAGTGGCTGCATCAGGTATGACGCTGTGTGTAAAGCAAGAAATGGCGTGTATGAGCTTTGGTGCAATATATTGAAAGATTATGTCATGTCATGTCATGTTATGATCTTAAGATGTGAAGTACTGTATTAACCATTTTCGAACATAATATGGCATTTGGCATGCTTTATACCACTTGCAGGTCCTGGCCTGGCTTTTATTGCCTACCCTCGGGCTGTAGCAATGATGCCTTTACCCCATGTTTGGGCTGCCTTTTTCTTCATTATGATTATCTTCCTCGGACTGGACAGTCAGGTAAGGTTTTACTAACAAAATATGAAAGAAACTAGAAACAAAACCCTGATACACTTACTATCAGCTTGGCACCCTGATGGAGCCACCTAGTTCATCATCATGGTGACAATTGAGAGACATGAGACTAAACCCCCAGTAAATATAGTCGTTGCTGAGTGACAACAAACAAAATAATGTCCTAAAAGCAGAGAAATGAGAACTGCTAAATGCAATAAGCATAACTAGGGTACCTTTGACCTTGTAGTAACTCTTTGATTCATTGTTAACCATTAAAAGGTCAGTTTGCACTAAACTAAAAAATACATATTTTTCCTGACAAACATGTTGTACTATTTATCAATGTAGATTGTTTTGGTGTGAGTTGCTGAGTGTTGGAGATTTAGGCCATAGAGATGTCTGCCTTCTCTCAAATACAGTGGAACTAGATGGCGCTTACCAAAACAGTATATCTAAGCAAAATCTGTTTACAGAAATCATGACTCGATTACTGAAGAAGAAGCAGATGCATCTACTCATGGATATGCACGAGCTCGTGCTTTTGAAAGCATGAGATGTAAACAATATTGGCGGTTTCTAAGGCTGAACTGTAACGTTAGCTAGCTCAGTGATGCTAGGTGAGCCAGTAGTACCTGCACTCAGCAACTTATTTTACTTATTTTATTTTTTTATGATTTTACTTTTACAGGGACAGTGCACATTAATAAATATTGCTATAAATGTGTCAGTGTTATCCAAAGACTAATTTTAAACTCTTGTCCTTGTGCCAGTTTAAGACATCCAAAACAATCTAGATTGATAAATAGCACTAATGGTAAGATTAAAAATTTGTATTTTTGATTTTGGGATGGACTGTCCCTTTAATTTATACTGTTCTCCATTAGAAAATGTTATTGTCTATTGTTTGGGTTTTTTTTGCCTACAGTTTGTGTATCTGGAAGCCCTGGTCACATCCATATCAGACATGTATCCATCCTTCTTTTTCATTGGTCATCGACGTAAACTACTCTTGCTGGTCTCCTGTAGTTTGTGCTTACTCATCGGACTCTCTATGGTCACTGACGTGAGTGTCTTTTTGTTTCTGTGTGACTATCTGTATTACTGTCTGACTGCTATGTATGTTTTTAGCACCAGTAAGAAATACAGGCAAAATAGGCTGTTGTGTCCTGCTGTACATAAAAATGAACAGATAAGATTCACGATTTTAGAAATGATGTCCCCGTACTTTCTCCCTCTGTTTCCTAACGCACTGCAGGGAGGACTTTATGTGTTTCAGCTTTTTGACTACTACGCCTGCAGTGGAATCCCATTAGTACTTTTTGCCATTCTGGAGTCTGTTTGTATAGGATGGGTATATGGTGAGCTGAATTTAATGTCTCATCCAGTCAATCAGTACTAAACAAGCATTTCAGCATCGGGTAATTTATTCACCTTTGCTCAGTTTCAAATCTATTTTACATTAACTACATGTTGATTTGATTGGTCAAAGACATTTTTTTTCTTCTGTTAAAATATAACATTTTATTCCACTTTCATTCCACTATGTTTGAATTTTAGTTTTTATGACCTGATAATGACATGTCTGTCTGTTTCCAAGGTGCTGATCGCTTCTACGATAATATTACGGACATGATTGGATATAGCCCCATGCCCTATATGAAATATTGCTGGAGGTACATCACTCCATGTGTATCTACAGTAAGTGAACAAAGTGGATTTTTGTTGGTCTAAGCCTAAAAAAGTCACTATGGTGTGAATTACGCTGTAAAAAAAACTAAAGGAAATTAATGTCAACTATGCATCAGGTTGATTCAACTGGCGGCCCATATGGAATAATAACAATCAAGGTGTCCATTATCAGGAATTGATCACAGAAGGGGAGGCATGAAAGCTATACCTGCTAAAGAGTGTGTGCCCATATACACATACAAACATCCCTAAGTTATGTTATGTATCGTTTCTTACAGGGCATATTGCTCTTTTCTTTGGTCAAATTCACCCCTCTGAGGTACAACAACACCTACCAGTACCCCTGGTGGGGTCATGCCCTCGGGCTATTTCTTGCTCTGTCTTCAGTCATCATGACACCACTGTGGTTTCTCTACAGTCTGACTGGAACTTCAGGAACACTGAGACAGGTACTCTTTTACCCAAGTTAGGATATTTTAGTATTGTTCTTGTTATGGTGGATTAACTGGGACTCTACAGGTATCAGACACTTAGATTTAAGGCTTTTTAAGACCTTTAAGATCATTTTTATTAAAATTTAAGACTGATTTTTGGACAAATCAATGTTTTCTTATTCAAACATTGCAAGAAACTATAAAGGTAAGTAGTGTATATGTATTTTATACTGTGAAAAGGTGAGTTTTATGTAGGAATATGATTATTAGAGTGAGATAGGGTAATAAATGAAATACCATGAAATGTAACAATTAATACTTCAAAAATTCAAGTTTGAGACTATCTTATGACATTTAATGTGTTTATAACTGAATTTAAGATATTTTGCAGACACACTGATAATGGTGGCTCTTTCCGTTTCTCCTCACAGAGACTTGTAGTGGTGACAACTCCAGCAGATGATCTTTCCAGAGCAACACTTAAAAAATCTGTCAACTCTGAGACATGTCCTTTTGACAAGGACCATGAACTATGTGCTTTGAACATGACTGAAAATAATTGAATGTAATTCTCAGGTTTGAAAGACTTCCTTAAATGTATATAACAGCAAGCCACATTTGTTTGAATCAGTACTAACTGATGTATAAGTGATTACTTCTGATTGCTTTGAGGACTAAAGTGACCAGCATTCTTTGGTAAAATGCGGGTATGTATTAACAGTGTGTATTAATATGTGTGTGTCATAATGATGCACAGAAGTATCTGTTTTTTATGTCAGCTTTAACAAGTGAATGCATAAATCAGTTAATTGAAGAAAGTAGAGTACTAACTTTATTCAGACTGTAGTTGAAAATTAAGATATCTTAACTTCAGATTTGAGGCACTGATAAAAGGGGCAATAACGGAGAACGTATTTAACATCATTAACAATCACTGATATTTAGAGAATTACCTGCAGCCTTCACTGAGCTCGACACAGTTCCCAGATGCATCCAGCAGAGGGGGATAGATATTAGCTATTAGATCACCAAGGTAACTGTCCCATCCAGCCAGAAACTGTGAGGACACCGGTCTTATTATGTACATTATCATCTTAAGTCTCTGGTTTAGAGTGGTTTTATACTGTTAGATGGTGCATGCTAACCAGACATGTTGCTAGGTTAGTTCACTGCAATTGTTTGAGACACTTTCTGGCACAGATATTTCAAAATGTTTTAAGGTTAAAACAAAGGCCATGCTACTTTAAAGGGTGGAAAGATATGCAACATCTTCGTGTTTACACACTGCTAACTGGAAAAACACCAAAAGCCCTGCATCAGCTCACTTTGTATTTTATCTAAATAAATTCTTCTCAGTGGGTCCACTTAACAAATATGCACCTGTAGCACGCATGGACACGGACAGTTATTCAGTGTTTTATACACACAAAGTAACAAACAATACCTCAAAATCCAGATATTGATAGGCGAAATGTCCAGTGTTTTGCAGTAGTTTGAAGTACCACTGCATGCACAATACTATAATGATGATGTTAGGGCATCAACAGTTTTCAGGAGGTCCGGTCAGTGTTGTTATGAATGGCGTCAAATATCTGCAACAACTGCATCTGGCATTGATCAATATAGCATAAACTAATGGTGTAATAATGCTGATGATAATAATAATAACGATAACAGCAATGAAAATAACTGATGCACCCACATTTAGTGTCCATGAATTCAAATAAGTAATTAATCGTCATGACGGAGAACAAATATAAACATTTACTGTATAATTACTTACTTAATTACAGATTCCTAGTGACCCTGTTAAAAATGTAATAAGTAACATACTGGTAACTATTTTAATTATATCATCAAAGTAATGCAATATTTTACACTTGATTGCTCCTCTAGCAAATTATTTAAATATAGGCAATAGAGTTAAAAAATGCAATCCTGCATGCCAAAAAGACACAAAGCAATAGACTGCATGTTATATTTTACATACGGTATTACACCTTTTACAGAAAATGATGTATATAATAAATTATATAATTACATGAGACTAGTTTCTCCCTCAAATTCTGCATCATCAATTTAAAATGTTGATTTTTCAATTTAGACATAAAAAATGTCCAAGACAACAGACATACTGTGTATCTGGAGATTTCAGTGACTTATGCTGTCAATAAACATTTAGCACTTCATGAAGTTGAGATCACTGCTCTTGTTAAAAATGTGTCACAATTAAAGTCATTATAATCATCACTCATTTGTCATTCGTGTATATTTTTTGTGCTCTTTTCCTTAGACTGTGAACGGCAAGGTCATAGATTAATCTGAGTTAACTGAATGCTTTGTGGGAAATGGTATCACCATTAAATGGGTATTTAGTAAAAAACCAAACATATAAGGATGTGAATGTACATCTGTGTTATGTTGTATGTGTTGTCTTTATGTTGAGTAAAAAAAAAGTGTCACACACAAGACATTTTCTTTCTGTTTTTACTCTCCATTATCTGTTTGTTGACCTAATGTCATATCTCAAACATCACTGAGAACCTATAAAACCAAAATCTACTAAAATCTGAGTTTAAATGTCACTTTAAGGAAGAAAATCTGGCACACATTTTGCCAAGATCCACCTTATAAACATAAAACTAAAGTAGAAAAGAAAAAAAAAAGCAAACAAATGCTTGTGTATCTGACAGGCCTTACGATTTATCAGGGGGCATTTTCCAATAATGTACTTTTCTTTGCAAATTTAACACGGACCCACCGCTGGGAGAAAAATGGGACAAGGTGTGCAAGCTGAAAGCCTTAAGACTGTGTGACAACCGTGATAAATGCAGCAGGCACTGACACGGCTACGGAAAAAGACAAAAGATACCTTTGTCTTGTCACAATAATCCTAATCTGTTTGAAGATGGGGCCACATTAGAGAGAACGAGAGAGAGAGAAAGGAAGGAGAAGAAGAAAAAAAACGTACAGGAATGGAAGCAGATTTGTGGTCAGCAGTGATAAATGTTGCTACATCAGAAACGGGGCTCAGTATGATGTTTCTCTCTAATGGCCTGATTGCTCAATTAATTCTGCCGTTCTTCGCCGGCCCCCTTTAATGTGGAAACAGCTATATTTTCTCCCAGATTAGTATAGATACAGGCTGACAGTCTGCACTGCTCAAGGTATTTGGGAGGTATAATTCATTCATAATGCCACAATGCGCCCCATCTATCATCTCAGGTTTTTCATCCGCTAACTTGCTGCTTGCTCCCTCTTCTCATTCCAAGCTCCTGGCTCTTCTGGGGCAATAGGAGGGTGTGTGTGTGTGTGTGTGTGTGTGTGTGTGTGTGTGTGTGTGTGTGTGTGTGTGTGTGTGTGTGTGTGTGTGTGTGTTTGTATATGTGTGCATGTATATGTGCGATTTAGTAATGTGAGACGTGAGAGCCGTTAAGATATGAATTGTGTGTGTGTGTTTGGGGCAGGTGGGATGGTGGGGCATGCAAGGTTGTGAGGTCGGCAGCTTCTCTTCTCCTGATGAATTAGCTGGCATATGCAAGCGATGAATTACCAAGCAACGAGAGTCAATTATCCAAAGGAAGAAAAAAAAAAACATGGACCCTTCGCTTGTGGCCCCGGGGTCCCTTTTCCAATTCAGAGAATGATTTTCCCAAAATGTAGAAGGGAAGAGAGGGGAAGCAGCCTTGAAGGAGCGAGGGCAGGATGATGAGGAGTTGTGGAAAAAAGAAAAGAATGAATGAAACCACCGTATATGTGTGTCCCCCCCCCTCCATCCCACACCTTGTTCCCTCCATCGTTCTCTCACTCCCTGATCAAATCCAGGAGGCAAAGCGCCGTGTGAAAATGCAAAAGGCTATTATCAGGCCTTCAGAGTGCACAAATGCCACTTATGATGGATGAGTGTGGGATTTAGAAAGGCCTCCTGTCAAACACTGGCCATTTCCCCTCCTTAACCGGCCCTCTCTTTTTCCTCACTTGTCTCTTGTATCAAAATCATATCAGGCCCCTGGTTGAAATAGGCCTAAGTGGAAGACATTTGTAATATATTGAAGTGGGTGTACACACACTTTCAGTGTCCCCTGCTGTTTTGGCCATTTAATTTCTAACCTCTTTTGGAGGGGAGAGGGACAGATGGAGTGTTTGTAACATTTTCGAGAGCAAGAGAAAGGTGTGGTTGTCCAGCCCTGTCTCCTGGAATCATGTTTATATTCAACTAATTTTATCCAGGGAATACGTTTTAAGGGAAACATAATCATGTGAAAATGATGTTGCCTATTATCAAAATGAGAAAATGCTGTTAATAAACATATCTAGCAAGTCACAGAAATGCTGATACTGAACGTAGGCTATCAGTTTCACGAACAACGGATCTTAGCTGTTTTCCCTCAAAACAGGCAATCTTGAAAATCCACTCTTAGGGACAACAGCTTTATTGCTTTAATCACAATTTTTATTAATATTTAACCAAAATTATTTTCTTTCCCTAAAATTAAAGGTCCAGTGAGGATTTAGTGGAATATATTTGCAAAATGGAATATAATGTAACTATATTTTCTTTAGTGTACAGTCTCCACAGAGTCAGCAATGTTGCACCACCTTGTGTCTACAGCAGACCAGAACGAACAAACCAAACCCTGGCTTGAAATAGGGCCACTCACGTTTTCATGTTGGCCACTGGAGTTAAGAGCCCCTCCCTCAGGAGCCAAAGAACATTGGAAAAAAAAAGATTTTTAACATGAAACTGCTTTATTGACTGATATTACTGATTTTAATCACCTGGTCCATTTGTTTTGGAGAGGAATAGACACCTGTGGATAATTCAGCTCCTGATAAAAACCTCCTGAACAACAAACACTGAAGTAATCCTAATCATAAATTCACGTTTGGTACTCAGAAGAAGTTTCAGCTTTTTGCAAGAAACAATCCACACTGCTATATGCCGCTTAATCTAACGCACTGCTCCTAAAATGTAACTGAAATCAGGATCTTTCCCTTACCTTAACTCAAGTGGTTTTGTTTCCTAAACCTAAAACTCAGGTCATGACGTGAACCTGAAGTTCTGGTGTAAAAGTTTCTTCGCCTGTCATCCTTACCAGCCACCTTTTTCCGAAGCCTTCACAGCGCACAAATGTTTTTTGTTTCCTTAAAGAAACATTGTCTATAAACATAATCTAGGTAGTGATTACGTTGCCACCACAACATAACTAAGAAGGCAGATACAAATGTAAACTGTAGGAGACAGGGTCGGCTGTCCAGTGTGTGAGGAAAATGACATCATTAGCAGGCATGCCAGTGTCTTTTCAATGCTTGTGGATGCTTTAATGATTTAATTTAACATACAGAAAGACAGCACACACAGATGGTAATTTTACTGTGTTAGAGACAAAGAGATGGAGAAAAGGAAGCTCTACTTTATGAAACAAAGTGCAGCTTTGAGGAAAGAGAAATCAGGAGATTTCTCAGAACTGCTGCATTTTTTATGCAGAAGAAGACAATAGAATCAGCTATATTACATCCACTGATGTCAATCCAGATCACTGGATGAACCTGGCCAAGAGTCGCTTTCGATAGACCAATTTAATCTCAATGGTTGGACTTGCAGTGTAACCAAACTGCTTTAACAGTTTAAGAGAAAAGAGGATAATATAAGCTCACAGTGAGAAAGCAGAGCCAAACGTCATTAACAGTTTTAAATCTTAAACTTCGCGACTGCCAGAAGAAAACACAATACAATTAACAAAAGATTCTTAAGTTATAAGAATGAATGTACAGAAGAGTGAATAAAATGCTTGGAGAGACAGGGCTGGAGAAGAGGGATATAAGAGTAAAACAAAAGACAATGATATCCTGAGGTTTAGCTGGCAACAAAATTGCCTCTGCAGTTTTGTGAAAGTAACACTTTAAATGAACCCTTGACAGAAGTGGAGGAAATGGAAGGCTCGACACTGCAGAAAAAATATTTAACAATAAAATTATTCTTAAATTCTACAATATCTGCTAATATTTATTTATTATAATTCAGTCATACCCAACCAGGGGTAAGCTGACCCTTGAAGCACTTCTGCAGGTACCAGAGTGTGGGTAGAGAGATTAATGAGTCAACATGTTTTCAATCCCATAATTAGCGTGTGCACTCGGATTTCTCAAAAACACAAAACTTGCTAAAAACAGGCTATGGACTCCTTTTTCATTGCCAGTAAAGCAGAGCTGTGTACATGGATCTGCAGCAGACAAGTACCCGTTTCTGTGTGTGTGGGTTCTATTGGTGTGTCCATTCGACGTCACGGACAACCCAGAAGACAGGTAAACAGTAAAAAGCAGCATGGACAGAGGTCTGTGAAAACTTTATGGTGGTTACTTCTCTATATATCTCTTACTTATCCAGTCTCTCTTTGAAACTTGGTGCAGAATAATTTCTAGCGATGTTTGAGCGCTGTTTAGGTGGAGATGGAGGGTAATTAGAAGCAGGGTGTCATTGCATCTTGCCAGTTAAGGTGCTGAAATTAGGGCTTTCACCTGGCTGTTGTGCTCCCATCAATGCCGATCTGAGCAGGAGGAAATAAATACCTGTGTTTAATGCAGAGTTATATGATCTGGGTGTGAATGCCAATTGTAAACTTTCCCACTGCATTCAAAAGACAGATGTTAGCCAGTGTTAGTTGGTTTTTTGTGCAGTGGGAATGAGGTCAGCGGGCCTACACATCAAAATAAGTCATGCTAGGTACCCTTTTGGATGTTCAGGGATGGCATGTCAATTTACACTCGTTACATGCATTATCTCTTTCCAAAATTAACTTTTTTATATAAGAAATGTACAGTTTCTGCTTGTTAATGCATACAGTCTTTCAAAATCAACTTAGAATGTGGGCGCCATTTTGAGGTTCATTTTCTTAGGTTTAAGAAACAAAAGCATGTGCGTAGGTTAAGAAAAAACATCCAAATTTGGCTTATGAAGGTTTTCACAAAGGTAATATAACATGTGGTAACATCATGTGACATACCTCATTGTATGCTACACATCCTAGCACGCTATGTTTCTATTAAAATAACTCAGTTGACTTTTGATTTCGTACAGGGTGTGAACAGCAGGTTTCTAACTTTTACTAATATCTTGCTAGATTTTGGGACCCTTCTTATTTGCTTAGGTTTTGAAGGGTTAATAGTTACCACTAAGGACACCCAGGTCATGTCTTTGGCATTGTTTCAGGGCATGAATGATCTAAGGAGGTGTTTACTTTCTGCAATCACATAAAAATCACATATGGTAGTTTGTTTAAAGGTTGAGTATGATACTCATCAATTAGTTTCTTTAAATGTGGTGACGTTAAGCTATGAGTTTGGTGACGTTTGGTAAAATACTGTGTGTATGTATAGTATTGTTTCTAATTTTTGTATATTTAGACAATTGTCTCTATGCACACCCATTTCAGTGTAGCTTTCAAGACTACCTCGTGGTGCGTCTTCACTACTCTCTTTCGTCACAGTTTTCCTCTGGGACTATGGGTCCCTTCACTTCCTCTATTACCCCCTTACACACCCTTACATCCTCCTACACACACTCACACACACACATCACCTCCCTCCCGCCCTGCGGCGACATGCGCTCCACAATGGAGAACAGAGTGGTTTGGGAAATGATGGCCATTTATAACTGCCTGACGCTGTATCCCACCACCTCACACGCATGCACGCACGCACGCACGCACACACACACACACACACACACACACACACACAAACACGCACACACACTGAGAGATTGGTGTTAGGTTGACATGGAAGACAAAGGGAGAACGCACCGTTCTCCGTGCTAATGTCATAAACACATTAACACTGAACTGCATAGATGAGCACTGTGCAAAAGTGTCGCATAACATCCAAACCAAATGATTGTGTGTGTGTGTGCACACAAGCAAACACGCGCATGCGTACACATGCGTGTGCGTGAAAGCATGCAAGAGCAGGTGTGTGTACACAGAACACAGAACACAGAATGAAGGAGTAATTTAATATGAGGTGAACTACTGTCATTATAGTTGCACTGTAGGGTGGGAGAGTATATGAGTCTAAAGCCCTTTTTACATAGACATTGCGCTATGGGCAGCTACAAAGTCCCATCCCCATACCCTCTTTGCATTTTTACACAGAACTAAATGGTGGCATCATGCCACTCCTGTGTGGTGTTAGACTACAGTCCTGCATCCCACAATTAAATTAGGTGTGATAGATGTGCAAGTAACACAACATTGGCCTCTATGTGACATAACATAAGCATTTGCAGCCCTTTATAAACAATAACAAAGGCATAACATGACATCATTTACCGCCCTTTTTATATGATGAATGATCTCGTCCTATGCTTGGAATGTAAGGATTTTCAGAATTTCATTGTTAACTAAATTTACAGAAATTTACGCCAGCTGTTCTTCTTCTTTAAGTTAGCCTCTAACTGCTAACAGCTATTTTTTAAATCTCCCATGGTGGGTCACATGCAAAACACATCATCCATTATAGACACTGTTTTGGCGCTGTTACTACCTCCCATGGTGGATTACAGGCGAGACAACTGTGTACCTTAATTCTGCGATTATATTAGGTTATAGGCATCATGTTCTCATCCAAAGTTGTCACATATCGCAGCATTGTCAGTGGACTTTCACGTCTACCTATTGCAGTATTGGTATCCTTCTGCATCTGCTGTTGGCGTTCCAGGAAGCCACAACCAATGGCGGGATGTCAGCAAAAGCACATGAATATGTCTTGGCAACAAAAGCATGTGGTTATGTTTAGGGAAAACAACATGGTTTAGCTCGACATTCATTCTTCTGACTGACCAGTGGTGTATCATAACATGCAGAAAGAGGCTTTTGGCGCGGGTATCTTACGCTAAAATCATTGACAAAATGATGGTATTTGATGAGCTTAGAATGAGAACAGCATGGCATTTTCCATTTTCACTGCACATTTAGAGTTGATTGTCCTCAAGTCCTCACTTAGAACACAATATAGGAAAGTAAATATTAAACAAGTTTAAAATTCAAAATTGGTTAGGCCAGGACAGACTCCAGACAAGATCAAAGAATGTAAAACCTCACACTGCAGGAAAATCTCTCAAGATAATTTTAACCATTAAGAACCATTAAAAAAACGAGCCTTTGCTGACAATTGTCAGGAGGGGAATATGGAACCACAATCAGCTTGATTCTAATGTGGTGTGTACCAAACATTTAATGTGTATCAGTTATTGTTTCTACGTGTCACGAGTGGTGAATTACTATAATAGTCAGTAAACTAATAAAAAGAGGCTGCTCCTCATGACTGGTAATAGCAATATTCTCTGTGGGTTAAACATGTCAATGGTGTATTTCCACTTTTGAGTGGGACAGGGGTGTAAGACAGAGTGGACGACAGAGATCCAGTGCTTTTATGTTAATTAGGTTACTAGTAGATGACTTCTATAAAATTATCGTGAGGGTGTTGGTTGTGCATACATATTCTTTTTTCTGTGAATGCATGTGTGTGTGTGTGTGTGTGTGTGTGTGTGTGTGTGTGTGTGTGTGTGTGTGTGTGTGTGTGAAAGGCCTGGGCCTGTCACTGCGCTGGATGGGCTGTCACTTTCTTAATTGCCTGAGCATGACCCCGCCCCGCTCTGCTCACCTGGCTAATTACTGTGTCTTTCCAGCCAAGAGATTGAAATGAATTCGACTCCATTCAAGCTTCTTTGGCATGAAAAGTGAGGTTACTGACATTGTCATAATACGGTACAGTACAGCAGGTTTGTCCTTCTTATGATATTCTACTACAAGAGCTTCATTGCTGCGTGGCTAACAAACAAATGCTGACCATAAATGACATGTCACACTTCTGACCATGTTTTTCCACCATAAAGTAAAGTTTAAGGGGTCTGAAGTGTGTTAAAATTAAAAACAGAACATGTAAAAACATTGGCATGCTATTTAAACTTTGTGAGGTGTGGGAATGGCAGTGAAAAAGTAACCTCTTTGAATATATCTGAAATTTCCAAAACTCAAATAAACAAACAAATAGAAGTGCAAGAAAAAAAAATCCACTACAAAAGGAACAACAAACTCTACTGAGGGCTGACGTGTCCGAAAATTTAAAAAAGGAATAAGTACAGGATATCACACACAGAATCAGATCGGAGGCCATGCAAATGAAATGCTAATGTGATGCTAATGAGCAGAGGGAGGGAGGGGGAGAGTGTCAGGTAGGAGGTAAAGTTTGGTTAGAGAGCGAGCCGGCGAGACAGCAGGCAAATGGGCAACGCTTGGATGAGCAGTGAGTGGGCTACCCATGATGCCTCAATGAGAGAGGAAACATTAAGCGATGGAAAGAAAGAGAGAGAGAGAGAGACTTGTAGTAAAGGCCCTGTGGGCTAATGAATGCTGATTAATTCCCAAATTACATTTCACAACTTTATTGTTTCTTTCTCCTGTGGTGAACATTTTCCATCAAAACCATTGCTCTGTCTGTTAAATCTGTCATATTCTTTGCCTGTTAATTTGCACTTGTCTTTTGAAAGCTCTATTAAACTCAGGTTTAATGCCACCTGAAACAGACGTGACGCACTGCAGCAACAACTATTCAGCAAAGTAAATGCTTCGCTTCTACACAACTGGCCTTGCTGTTCGCTGTATTTGGGAGGGTTTGTGCTCTGTTGTCTGCTTTTATTGTGCTTATCATGTTTAACACAAAGGGCTCTGTCTAACACCTGATGCAAAGCGATGCACAGCCTGTACGGTTTAGACCTATGCATTTTTTATGGCCAGCATCCACATTGTGTATGTAGCAAATGTACTTGCACCCATCAGTTGGCATGTAGGTCTTAAAATGTGAGGTCAGGTGCATTGATAGCGCCTTAGCTGCTGTAGGAAGCGATTGTGCCAATGACCAACAAAAACCTAAAGTCTAAAGTTATAATGGCACAGTATTTTTCCTGCTATTTAATGGGCACATTATTCACATGGTAAGACACAGCTACAAAGGCGGGTTCAAGCATGTACACTCTGGTTGTTTTACACACAGGGACGCGCCAATGGGTTGCTTTGTGAAATAATACATCACTGATGAAGGAAAAAAACTGCCAATGGCGCAGAGCCGTGAACACAGCACTGCAGCAGAGGAATATGCCTTTCCGTGTGTGGTTTTTTTTTTGGTATGTCACATTTGATGACAGGCTGGAACAGAGGTAAACCGTAGACAGACTGACAGGGTCTGTGAAAACTTTACAATGGTTACTTGTCTTTATATATTTCTCACTTATTCAGTCCCTCTCTCAAGCTCAGTGCAGACCAATTTAGATCAGTGTTTGAGCACTGTTTGGTTGGAGATGGACGGCAATTTGTGTTAGCCAGTCATAGCCCCTCACTGGTTAAGGGACAAACACTGGCATGTTCACCCAGGTGTTTTGTTTCCATCAATGCTGACTGGTGCCAGAGGTAATAAATACCTGTGACTACTGCAAGTCATTTAAGTGGGTGTAAATGCAAATTATAATCACATTATATTAAGAAGCCAGATGTTAGTGGATGTTAGTGGGTTTTTTGTGAATTGGAAAAGAGCCTTGAGAGATACACTTTTCACATTTACGCAAGAGAAGCAGGGCAACCTTATTCATTATTTCAGAAGCTAAAACTAGAGTTTCATCTGTCAAGTTTAAAACTGCAGTTTTATTTTTGCTGCTAAATGTGAAATGCATTTACTCACTGCATTACTTTCAGCAGAAAACTGCTTGCTTTTCCAATCTGCAGAATCCACCATGTAAACAGCGGTGTACCAGGTGCTTTTAAAGGGAATGGGAGATGACACTCTGATTGGTTGAGTTTGTGTTGCAACCCAAAACTCATTTATGATTAATTAAGGGATAACACACAACCCTTGCACCATACCTAACAACACCCCTGGAATCCATTAAGGCAGTTAAATTGAATGCTGGGTGCAGAGCTGGGTTTTCAACCAGAAAAAGTCTAGCATTTAAAAAAAAATAAAGTGGACCATGCTTTACACGAAGCAGATTAGTAATGCATTAATACCACCTATATAACAAATTTTTCCATTGTGTCTGTCGAATACACTGACAATCTGAGTCTTTTTATGTTTTAGAGTATATTTCATTTCATTAAAAAGCCTTCCCTGTTCATCAATAGCATCAATAACTAAACTCGACTTGAACAGTTATTCTCTTTATACTTGAGTCAGTCTGTCAGAGAGAGACGGGACTTTGTTAATGGTGCCACTCAGTCTTTCCTGACACAACAACACTCACAGCAGCTTCATCTGCTCCTGTCAGTGTCTCCGAGTTAAAGACCTTCTGAAGAGACAAAGGGAAAATATCTTTTTGTATGCCTGTTGGGTTTTCCACAGCTTTTTACAAGCCAACACAAACGCATATACACAAATGCATTCATCAGAGCTGAGGGGGGAGAGGGAGCAGTAACAGAAAAAAAAATGTGATCACTTGCATCCTCCTGATGTGGTGGAGGTGAGAAAGAGCATCTCAATGGCAGACGAGCACAGGGAGGGGAAATGACAATATTTAAAATAGGAGACACGACTCCATTTCTTTTTGAACAAAATATTAACGATCTTTCATTTGGATCTCATCACAGATGCGACCAGGGGAAAATTGCATTCTGTGTGGCAGAAGTCTGGGGAAGACATGAGACAGGATAATAGCCAATAGGTGTTTGGAGAGAGAGAGAGTCAGAATAAATGAGAGGGAAAGACAGAGAGAAGCAGAATTGACAAATTCCCATGATGGGTATGCCATGAGAGAGGGAGGAGGAGGGGGGGTTGAAGAACAAGAGGGGGAAAAAAAGGGCAGAAAGATTGGAAATTGAAATTTATGACATTGAAAATGACTATGACGAAGACAGAGCCAGGTCCCGCTTTGCTCTCCGCTCTTTGGTAGCAGTCAACCTTGCAATGAGGGCAGATCAAACAAAAATAGGCTGTTAGGGGGGCAGGGGGGCGGCGGTGGTGCTGAGCACTGTGGATGGGACGAGAGGGGGAATGAAGGAGGGAAAGCAGTGGCGAAGGTGGAGGGATAGAGGGATGGGTGGGAGGTATAGACAGAAGTGAGGGAGGACATTAAAGGAGGAAATGATGATGTTGTCAGTGAGCGATGTAAATCGCAGCGGCTACATAGTCAACAGATACAGTCGGCTGGCTGTGCAGGCCAGGGCCTGTCTCAGCTGCACTGGCACTGACAAATGGAATATTTTCAGAGGACTTAATCAGAGGAAAATGGGCTTTCATCTGCTCGCCTACCCGCTCTGCCGCTCGCACAGATAAATGATTGCCTGTCGCTCTTCCTCTCCCTGTCTCTTTCTCTCTCGCAGTCATTGAACGTGGCCACTGAACCCTGCAGAGGTTACAAAAAGGGAATTTATCAGTCGTGTTTTACAAAAGGATATAGGGACAATGAGACACAATCACACAGCCTCCATAATGGGCTTTGATTTGCTGATTTTGTTTTGCTTAAACGCTCACACATTCTGAAAGAAGACATTTTAAAGGGAGGTCGAGAGAGATCAAAACACATATGCAAACTTTTTTCTTTGTGAGTTTTCAGTGCCGCAGGTGACCGGATAAACACTAATAAATCTTCCTGCTCACCTCAGTAATCAGTCATCCATCAGCCTTCCAGAGGGGAAAGGCAGAACTTTACGTGCTCTGTGAGAAAGTACAAAGTGTGCCACACACTGACACCGACCTGATATATTTCAAACACACTCATCATCTACTCAATAAAACCTATTACTTGTCATGAAGGCCTCATTTCCTACAGTTGGGTTTGATGTAGTACCTGGGCCAACCCCGTCCGAAGGCCCACAGCAGCAGCAGATAGGCCTCCGCTGAACAGACAACAGTGACATGATCTATTTCTCCCGTGATGAATGTACCAATCTGCTGCCCTGTTGCCCTGTCCGCCTAATTTGTTATGATGTGACACCATCTAGACTCTTTTCTATGATGATGAACTTGCTACTCGTGTGTACCGGCAGGTAAGTGGGATGAAAACGTCAGGATGTTCTATGATGCCAGTGAAGCACTTGATACCATACAACTGTGATTCAACACACACACAGATTTCACATTTGCCGTCATACATGTTTTTTAAGCAGTTTGTCAGGTTGAGTAGGAGAACCACCACAATGCCGTTTTAATGCCTTCAGGATATATGGTTATGTTTTGGGGGCTTCATTCAAGTTTAGCTGTGACAGTCTACTATGGCTGCAATCAGTGGTGTAATATAAAAAGTAATAATACTTTGTACAGTACTTTGATGTTTTATATTTGTCAATGTTCACTTTTAATTCACTAAATTTCTAAATAAGTAATATGTATTTGACAATAATATGTATACTCTCACTGCGCTATATTGCCCGTGTATCCAAGTTACTTTCAAAATAGGAAAGGAAGAGAGGAAGGAAGGAGGGGACGGATGGATGAATGAAGAAAGGAAGGAAAACTGGATTTTGTTCTTTAAATCCTTTAAAGTGTAAAAAAACCTAGATTTTTTTTCAAGTATGATTTAGACTCCATTTTTCAGGTGGTGTATGTTACAAAGAAATAAATAATCCTCAAAATTCTGACCACTTGCTTTTTTTATTAACAGCATTTACTTTCACTTTCAATACTTAAAGCAACATTATGCAACTTTAAGTTGATGGTTGAGTCTCATTCCCAGATCACAAATACCAATACTTGTGGCTTATGGTTAGACCCGAGGCACCGACCTGGTTTTGAACAGAGGTCTGCAGCTTGGCAGGTGTCAGGGTTTGCAGAAATGAACAATTCCAGCATATTCATCACACATTTGGGCTGCATAGTTTGCATTTATTATTTGATTGGAAATGCCTTTGTTTTAAGTATAAATGGTTTTGGATCCACAACCACTACCTGACACCAGTGCTTGTTTGCCAATATCGAAAATGAATAAGATGCTTGTGGCCCATCATTAATCATCACCTAAATAAGTAACTAGAATGTGAGCTCAAGGAAAGATGACTTATGGTAACTTGTTTTTAGCTGATGTCTTTTGGGAGTATTTATTTTAACCTCCTAAAGTTTCAATTATGCCATTAATCTTTGTAAGTGACAGGGGAAGATGAATCATTCTGAAATCAGTTTGTGTTTAAAAATACAAAAGTTACACAAATACATGTTTTGAATGACAATGGGAATGTTAAATACACCTGACTCGCCTCTATTTAGCTCATGGCAACAAGTGTCCATCTGCACTGTGGTGAAGTTGGGGCACTGGGCCCTGACAGATCACAGATCAGCCACTGGAGCAACAGTGGAATTTGTCACCTTCTGCAGCAGCAGATCAATGATAATTACCCGGCTGACATGAGTACAGTTATAACTTTACAGGATCAAGAACAGGGGGAGAGGGAGATGACGAAGGAAGGGATGAAGGGCTGTGGGCCATACTTAGCTCTGAGCTGATCGATACTGTGTGAGATATGGTTGTGACTGGCCCCGAGGCCCAGCCTTATAGCAGCTCAACAAGCCATTACTGCCTTCCCCTCACAGAGCAACACAGAGTGTGTGTGTGTGTGTGTGTGTGTGTGTGTGTGTGTGTGTGTGTGTGTGTGTGTGTGTGTTCTCACACCTGTTACTGGTTTCAGATGGTTTCGTGATGAAGTGTTCAAAACTCTCTGTTTGGGAATTGGGGAGGAATAATGGGAAAAAGTAATTCTGCCTGTCTTTCAGAATTATTGTTTTTGGAAATTTGTTGTTTGGGAGTTTGTTCAGCAATGGCAAAACTCAGTCCCGTTTAAGCTGGGGTAAAGTTAATACACAGATATGAAACAAAGACGAGAAAGAAGGAGGGCATAAAAAAAAATAGACAGACAGGGAACAGTTGAGTGTGTGGTCAGTGACAGCCCAGGGCAAATCATCTTCATCTCCTAACTTATCCTCTGAGATCCCACTATATACACACACACACACACACACACACACACACACACACACACACACACACACACACACACACACACACACACACACACACACACACACACACACGGTTCATAGGTTGGCATGTGATGAGGTCTCGCTTTCAGTGACTCCTGGCCAGGATTTGTATTGTTCAGACTGAATGTGAATCCAGGGGTTTTGGAGCTGCTGCTGGAAACCTTCACTCTGTGGAGCGAGAGGCGCTGATGACCTAGTTAAGCTTTCTGAAAAGTGACATGAACATGAGTACCTGTATAACACAGATTCTCATGCAGGATTGCTAGATACACTGGGACTATAGCAGTGATCTTAGCATAAATATATTTTCTGTATGAAAAAAGATGCTCATCAATAAACAAGGATAATAAGATACATGTAACAGATATCTGCATATGTAAACAAAATCTGCAGGCAAGGGGACAGGATTTTGGTATCAGAAGCATTCTAGTATTCACTGGAAGTCTATTTCAAGTCTGTGTCTAGTCCGTTTGTGGTCCGAGTATTATCGACCAATCCCGTTTGAGCGGCAGGTGAACAGTCTGTTTGGAGAGCAAAAGGCAGAGAGCTTTGGCCAAATGAAATCTCAGAACCCAACAGAGCACTCCAAAAATGAGTCCTAAACCCCAGAAATAAATTTACATTTTAGCACCTCAGGTTCCCTCGTCTTAAAGTCAATTGTTGTTTTGAATTATGTTTTGGTTAGAAGTCTTAAATAATGTCTGTGGTAACACAAGCTTAAGAAATGCTCACATTTTGTTCTACGACATAAAATATGTCAGTGAATACCCCAACTTTGAAACACACTTTAAAGCTTTTATTGTGTCTTAAAAAGATAGTTGCTAACAAGTCACTAAATGAGACTACAGAACGTCATCACGCCAAACACGGCTTTACAGTGGTAGCAACATGACTGTAGCAATAGCAATAGCTTTTTGCCTCTGGAGACTACATCTGGGCTTCAAAAATCCTGAAAGTGGTGTTCATTTGTGAAGATTGTCTTGCTGAACAAAACTTGTTTGTATCATAAACATTTGTTTCCTACAGAGCTTATTTTCTGCAATGATCCAAAATCCAATGGAAAAATACCAGAGGCTTTTTGACAAGGAAATCAGGGCAGCATTAGCTTCCAGTTTGGCTAACAGAAAAACATCATCCCTGAAGCACTCTGGCTTTCATCCAACAACTACTTAGCTTCATAGTACATAATTTTAAAAAAGGAAACTGGTCAAAATGACCAGTGCACAGAAGAGGAAGTCTTGGCCCAGATATCTGGCTACACCTAGGGGTGGTTAGTGACAAATTACAAGTTATGCACTTGAGTTTTTAGACCAAATGTAAAAAAACAACAAAAAACTGTTATGAAGTACTTGCTATGGCTCTAAAAAACCACAGAGATTTGTGCTTTTTAAAAAAAATCCTAACCTCCACACACTAAACGATGTTGCACATTCTGTAGGTGAAAATGTAATTAGCTAGCTAATGCGATACTGGTATGTTAATTTTTCATGTGTTAATCTTTGATGTTATGACAATGATTATTAACTTATCCAGTAACAAGTGGTCGGTTGGGCTTTTATATAAATTTTTCAATAAAGTAATAGTTTTATGCTTTTATTATTTTGCACTGGCCCATGCACACCCTAAAAAAATATTCATATGAAAAGTAATTTGTACTTTGAATAATTTATTAACCAGGTACTTTTTCACTTTTACTTGTTTTTTAAATGGCAATTTTCACTTTAACTTGAGTGATTTAGTTATTTTTTATGGATAATTTGTACCTTTACTTGGGTATAGATTTTCAGTACTCTATTCATCACTGGCTATACTTGATGAAGATAATTGATGTGATCTGATCTGGAATATTTTTGGATAGACTAAAGATATAAGAGCCCTAAAAAGGCAAAATTTCAGCTTTAATCATTGATGATTTTCCAAACTAAACCCTCACTTTAACTACTGATGATTTTCAATAGCCTGATCTGGCCGAACCTTCCTCACACACACACACACACACACACACACACACACACACCTGCCCCTCCGTCCACTAATCTATAGCAGACAAATGATGCCGGGTTAACAGAGTGGGGCAGAGAGAGAAAAGATTGACTCAGAGAGAGAGGCCTAATTAGCAGAGACTCATTAGGAGTCTTTAAGAGGCTGTGATTAGGGATGTTTGTTCACACAGCATGCTGCTGCTGCTGCTGCTGGGCTTAATGACTGGGACTGATCACTAGCTAGTTTAGCCTACAGCGTGACGGGGGGGTGCTGGAGGAAGGTTGAAGCATGAAAAGAGTGTATGGCTGTGTGGCTGCACTCCAGCTAACCATTTGTCTGCAGTTAACTGATATTAAACACAGCAAAAAGAACGTCAATAGGCCTTTTTGACATCATATACCTGTGTGCTAATATCATGTATCCTATCAGTGCTAACACATAAGGCTTAGGCATAAGGTAAAAAAATGGCAATGTTTAGACAGTGACTGTAAACAAATTAAAGGACATTTGGGGAAAAAGGTTCTCTCATGTTCATGATTTAAAGCAATAGTTCTACTTTTTACATTTTGTTTTCTGTATATATTAAAAAGACAGAATACTGCATGGTAATTAGTGAGTCTTAAAGGTATTGGTAGGCAGATTTTTGCTACATTCACAGTGCAAGTCTTTGTGCCCTGAAACACCAAGACGGTCAATGTTGGGACATCGGTGAACGCCTGTCGCCACGATTTTTGTAGTGTAGTTTTTCAGCCAATTCAGCATATTGACTGCTGGCATAGCCCACTGGTGAGTAAAATCTGATTGGAAATTCAGATCAGTGCACATGAAGAGAAACAGAAGCGAGAAAAGCAAACAAATGACAAAGTGTCAGGGCCACCTTGCCCTTCACCTGCAAGATGGAAAAGGTCAAATTAACACCTACTGACCATAAAGAGACTCAAAATGACCTCAAAGAATGACTACAAAGAGATGTAAACAGCTGCAATGCGACATACAGGAGCTGCCTATGAAAAGGAGAAACACAACCACACAGAAGGGCTCAATCAACCAAAGAAAATCTTGGTAAAATTCTACCTATTTTTCAACCAATTTATTGGTCGTTTGGGTAAAAAATCTAAAGTTGTCTCTAGATTAACTAAGTCACCACAGTTCACTGAGTGCACTCTACCTAGTGTTGTGTGTCCACCAAAGTGTTTTTTTCTTTTCACAGCGCTAAACATTAACACTTGCCTAAAGCAAGTAAACTCTGCATTCAGTCAAGTCGAGTGCAGTCCCTTCTGTATATTATCCAAAAAATAAACATGCTATATGCTTTTCCTGCGCTGTGTACAAAAGTTAGTCTCACCACGAAGTGTTCGCTTTTGCAATTAAAGATGAGAGCTGAAAAATGTTTCATTTTGAGAAAACAAGAAACATTTTGCTTGTCAATTTCACCAGCCATCCAGTCACTTTGGAGAGGGGCTTGGACAAATACCACAAAGACCAACTGTCACAGAGGACAGACACAAATGCCGAACAACAATTGTCACTTTTTTGGCTGGAAAAAGAAATGCTTTGTTGGACACACAACCTTATCAAAGCAACACCAGCAATTGTCTGACCAATGAATATGTTGAGACGAGTATATCGACCAACCATCCAGAAGTTTACAGTCTTACCACAATGCAAATGACCGCAAGGAGCCACAAAACTACAAAGACATGCAAAACAATAAAAAGATGCTAATCTGTTGCTAAGTAGTAGAGGTGGGGCCTCGTGCATGTCTGTGCCCCGGGGCCCATTGTTTAATAATCTACCCATGCCAGTAATTACAGTGGGATTCATAACAGCTTGTTCTTTACTGTTATTTGTATGGAGTCTGCATCTAGCAGAGCAGTCTGCACCTTGTTTCAGTGTTAGCGAGTAGCTAATCAGGGTGCTGCAGTGATGACACATGATGCAGCTCTATGTTTTTCCCTCTCTTCCTTAAGGCTCAGACGCATTTCAATAATCAGTGCAACCCCCCCGCCAACCACCACCACCAATCTAAAAGTTTACCACTGAGCCCGAGCTCTTGGCTTTATAAACCCCAAACCCCTTCACTTAAATCTGATAAGAGTCCCAGCACTATTGTGATACGATTTTCCCCCTCGGAAGTCCATCCATGATCCTGCATTTCCCTGAGTCCCTCTCGTTCCACTTCCTGAACTGGGGTGGATTGTATGGAATAAACTCCAATCCTCCTTAAAAGAAGAGAGCAGGGGAAAAGGGGGGGGTGGGGGGGTAAAAGCCGAGAGGATCAAGGATGCGAGGGCCAAAGTAGAGGATCCGACAGAGCAGAAAGTAGAGTTAGCAACTCTGTCTCCTGTCCTCGAATTCCTCCAGCTGCTGTCTCTGATTATCTTCAACACCCTCTCACTTATCCATCCATCCCATCACTCTGTGCACATCTCCCTGCACTCCTGCCCCCGGCCTCTGGGCAGCGCTGCAGCAGTGCGCCTCTGTGGTGTCTGCAGTGGCGCATTTGGTTGCAGCAAGCGGCAGGACTGATCCATTTGTTTGTTTTCTGAATCCAGGATTTGCAGAGATAGATTAGACAACAAAAGCATATGGAAAAGATAAAGAACACTTAGGTAATGGATTTTGGCGGCCTCTCTAACACAGCAGAGAACTCATCCTCTTTCCATCTCTCATCTCTCCTCCTTTCTCTCTCTGCTCTAAATATGTTTGTTCTTTTTTTTTTCTAGCAGACACTTTCTGAGAAGAGAAGGGGCTCCAGCTGTTTGTGAGGATGGAGGGGTTCGCTTGAAGAAGAGCGGTTAAAAAGTAACAAAGCAGTTGTGCACTGACCAGATCTTGGCCTTTGGTTTCCTGTGCTTTTCAACTGTACGCGCATGTTAAGTTAGCAATGTTGCGTAGTAGTATAGGTGCATTTACAGTGAAAAGAAGTCCTAAAAGAAAGCCTTTTTTTGGCACTGGGGAAAACAAAAGGCAGCCATAACAAGACAAGTATTTGCAAAAAAAACTCTATTTTCCTTAAAAAACAAAAACAAAAAAGCAATGTAATATCATATAAATATCAAATAAATGCAAATAGTTAATATTACGTTGAATAAATTAGTTAACTGCTCTGTTTTTATCACACAAAAGAGAGGTGCTCCCTTTTTTGCTTCATAAAATTGCATATCTTTATGGATTTTGCTTAAATCATGCTTAAATGCCCATATAAATTCACACTACACACACACACACACACACACACACGCACACGCACACGCACACGCACACACGCGCGCGCAATCACCTATATACACTTACAATACAGAACACTGGTTTCTCATTAATACATCTACTTAAACCCAGGTGGACCATCTTGGTACCAAATGGTTGAGATACAAATTATGAATGTAACATCAGTGGAAGCACCTCTAGTTTTTGTTACTGACAAATTTTTGCTACCTTATCTTTTTGTTATGAAAAGCAAAGTAAAGTAAAAGAAAAGAAAAAAGACATTAATAAGGCCATAGGATAAAATTAATGTGCCTCTGATTTATTTATGCTCTGCTCCCACCCAACACAAACAGGAACTTGAGGTTGAGGTTGTCTGACAGTCTCTGTACATCAGATAATTAGCAACATTAACTGTATAATAAGAAACCAAGTTATATCACTATGTGATTCCTTAAATCCCATATTGGCAGTTTTTATCTTGCCTATACACTTCATCAGCATAAAAAAAAAATGAATCTCAGTTCATGGCTTTTGGTTTAGTTGTGCCACCCCAAGATTTTCAGGGGCCCCATTTGGCCACCCCGATGTAACTTCTGGGGGCTCCGTTGTCTAGAAGTACAAATTTAAAAAAATTGAAGAAAAACTATTTACTTCACGTGTGAGAGACTTTCATTTAAACCAGTGTTATAATAGTTTTAATAATGAAGTCTTCAAAACAATTCGCAAACACCTCGTGTTTCATTACATTAATGAAGGAACATTAGCTCCGGTGCCTGTTTAACGTGATTGAGTTTAGAGTTTAAACAATACTCGGAAAATGATCATCACTAATAGATCCAACAGACTTCATTATTTTATGAGGGGATGGACACACATACAGCCAGACACAACCGCACATATCGATGTACTGTATACACACACACACACACACACACACACACACACACACACACACACACACACACACACACACACAGCACAGGTCTTTTAAATAACAAGTAGCAAACAGCTTCAGTAACCCAACTCCTCTGAATTATCACCTCCTTGCTTGTGGCTGTTTATGAATACAAATTGAATTTCCGCTGCAACCTTGTTGCAGTCATGCCTCATTTGATTTATTCCTTAATGAATATTTCCCCTTTCAACTCAGGAGATGGGAGAACATGCCCACACTACATGAGACCCGGCTTTTATTGTAGCTCATTCGTTCCTACATCTCGAAGTACATTACACCTTATGGTTGTGTTGCTGCTTTAGATTGAACAAGGTTGTTCCATTTAGTCGGCGGAAACAAAGGAGACCGTAGAAGAAATAGTGGGTTTTACCTGCAGTTTGTAACGATGTGTTGTGGCTGTTTTTCATCCTAATAGCTTCACTCTTAAGTTTTGTCTTCTTCTTAAAGACACCAACATTTCTCCGTCTTACACTGAATTAAGAAAATGTCATATAAGTTAGAGACAGATAAGGAGATCTGCACATTGGATTCAGAGACTAAACCCACTGTATTGACTGTCCGCTGTGACAAAGATGCTCGTAGCTACATCGCTCAACGACTACTTTTAGACAGATTCCACACAAACACCATTTACCTGTTAATGTTGTGTAGGTAATGTGCAATTGACCGCATGCCTGCTAAATAATGCAGCGGCTTGTTTGGGGCCATAAGGAGAATTTAAATAGTATTGATAGGCTAAGCTGCCACCGTGTAGGATGTATGCAGTCAGAAAGCCCCACTCTGTATTGATCAAGGAGCGGGCTTAAAGCAGAATAGCTCGAGTTCTTGAACAAATGAGGAAAAAAACAAGGAAACAGAAGAATAGCAGTGAGGAGTAATAGGTCAGAGCCGTGGAGGAGGAGAAGGAGACTGTTATGGTGCAGGAGGAAGAGGAAGAGCGGAGGAGGAAGAGAAACGATGTGCAGAGAGTCAGAGTGAGAGTTAGACAAGGAGACGTCGGGGGCCGTCTATCCATCCAGCGCACCGCCGGCGGCAACCGTGGAGTAAAGTTGTTAACGAGTGTGTGGACAGTGGTGTCAGGCAGAGCGCAGCTCCATCAGGGAAATGAGACGCCCGGGTTCTATTATGGCCCCAGGTGCATTATGGGAGGACAAAAGGAAACTTTTGGTGGAAATAGATTATAGACAATGAAAAGAACAGAAGAGAATTCTCGAGTTGTACTCATTTTATTCTGAGATGTTATTTTTTATTTTCTATTTGTACAAAAATTAACTCTTAAATTTTCTCCTTTTCATGTCTTTTGCAGACAGTTTATTTCTTCTTTGTTTTTACGTATGCAGAGATGGTTGGCATTATGGAAAATCTACTTTTAAATGGACAGTCTGTTGCCTCTGAATAGCCAGTTCTCACCTAAAAAAAAACAGTCATATAGGTTGTTTCTGCAAACAGCCTATTACGATCCATACTCATGTTTGTTAGTCAGCGACATCTAGTGGTTGTAGTAATTATGAAACAAGGAGGAAGTCAGGTGACGTAGTATTTAGAGCAACGAAGTCAGCATATGAACAACTCTTCCTCAATTCCAGGACCTTAGATACAGATGTTTTTCCACACACCTCAATGTCTCATAGCAACAAACAAGGTGCCCTTACGCACATCTAACTGACACACATCTGAAACACATTGCAACGTGGTTAAAGATGTGAAGCGGTCTCTGTGAGGTTTAGGCAACAAAACTACTTTGTTAGGTTGAGAAAAAAGATCATGTTTTGGGTTAAAATAAAGAAAGTTTGTAACGTACCATGACGTAACTATGTTGCGTTACTGACGTCAGTGCATAATAGCGAACATAAATTGTGTAATGTTACATTAAAACAACATCCATTTTTGGTTTCACATGGGACACAAACTGTGGTCTCCTGGGTAAAAGTCCTATTTTATTTTACCCATCTGTGGGTAAAATGTGTGTGTAATCTGTATTTTATTCTTCTATTATACAAAAATGAAGGATTTTTTTGCATCATGCAAGAGTTTTGCAAAGGTCTGCATATGTGAATCCTAAGGATGCTCATAAAATCTAAGTGTAAATCTGAAAGAGACAACTACAGTTATCCAAGAAATGTAGACAATTTCAGTCTTGCAGTAAGTAGGCAAGTGAGTGAAGTGCATTTTTTTCTATAATCAGACCATCAGGACCACTGAACATGAGAGCCGGTTTATGGAGCTGTTAGGCTGCAGCGTTGTTCTCACTTTAACTGCAACATTATATTTTATAACAGTTTTAACTGACTGCCAACCTGTGCTCTGCTGCTTTTTGTTAGTTTTATTGTTTATTTTATAGATTTTTATTAGTAGGGTTTTGTTACGACTTACGACTGATCTTATGTCATGTGATGTATGTGACCTTTCATGTATTCACTTAGCGGAGGTGAAAACTACATTATAAAACTACTTTAAAACTGAATATTATCAGGAACAAATTTTCTTTTTGTGTTCTTTTTTTAGTTTACTATAATAAAACGGTTTCTTTTTTCTTTTTTTTTCAATTGTACAATGGAAAATAGCACACGTTTTTCAAAGGTGCCAAAGGAGGACACTAAATACCACAATCAAGATCCTTTTAGTGTCAGTAGATTCTGTGTGCTGATACTAAAAGCGTTACACAATCTGTTTTTCTCTAAATATCTGATATGTATTCCATTAAAACTTCAAGAAGTCATTTCACTCCAAACTCACTTTATCTGATCAAAATATTTGTAGTGATGGAAGATTACAAGAACAACAAGGTAGCATCTCATGTTGAGGCAGATATTTGTCTTAACTGACAAACATCTCGTGTTGTTCTGTCAGGAATTAGCAGTACTTAAATCTGGATGCATGACAAGTCTGCAAAAAAACAACCAACTTATCAAAGACACGTGTCATGCATCCTTGGGTTATTATGAAGAAACCTCACATTTAATCTGTTATGATCAGTATCAATGCGGAAGAAAAACATGTTTCTCTGACCATTAGCAAGCGCGGTCTGTGAGTGTGTGTACAGTGCAGCAGCCTCAGGCTGTGTGCTTAGTGAGGATTGTAATGGGACAGCTTTAAAGGGGGATTAATGCAGTGCAGCCGAATGAGAAAAACACTACTGTACGAATAAACATATGCAGTATAACTGAAAGGTCAAATATAGTATAAAAGGTCTGATTTATAAACTATATATCATTGACTGACTTTATTTATGTCTGCTCTAAAAGGCGAGAAGCTACTCAGGATGCTAATGGCTAACTGTGAATTGGTTAACCGAAAAGAAAATTTTTTAGCTTGTTCTGTTCATCTAAAGGTTAATTTAGCGAGTCTTCAGTTTAGTAGGTCTAGCACTTTGTTGTAGATGCATGTTTTTAAAGTATATAGTATATTTTACTTTGTACAATATACACAAGTCCTCAACCAATACAAACTGTTTTTTAAATAATTTTGGTTAAATGAGTGAGACACAATCAGACCGGGAGTTACGTATTGCCAGTTTTGCCTCTCTCTGTTGGAACGAAAGAAATTAAAGTGCAAAAGTAACAAATGGATAAGTCGACCAAAAAACAGGTATGTTTTTAATATTCATAACGTTTTTTAATTTTTCAATAAGTCCCCCAAGCAAATGACCACGTTAGTCTCAAAGTAATTCATCATGTTCAATCAATCAATCGAGTGACATCGGCCCAATGCATCAAACTCATTGTAGTGTATAATCAGAACTTTTTTTATGTATCATCGGGTTGGAAAAAGATGTTTTAAGATGAAACAAATCATTTTCGATCCACCCCCACTCAAAACTCCAAATTATGCATGTTGTTCTCTTTTTCATTAACAAAAGGACAGTCCAAGCAAACGGACCAACAACACCGTGTTACTTTCCTACCTTCCCTGCCTCCATCAGCTTTTCCCCAGCAAGCATCAAAGACAAGCTAGCATGATAAATTAAACATTTACTGATACTTAGCCGACCAATAGGTCTAACAGATGATATACATTTACAAACTTCAACAAATAAATATTACCTTAAAATGGTAAACACTCCAGCTTTCTATTTTTTACTTGATGAGTGAAAAATGTGTTTATCTACTGTAACTCTGGAAAACTGATTGGATTGGGTTCATTTTCAACTGGGGACTCAGTAATGGGTTGCACCCCCTATGGACTTCCTGTCAAGTTTTCTGACTGTTGTGCTACAAAAGAAAAGATCAATCTCGCAACCTTCCCCCTTGATACTTTTGTCTGTGCTCTCCCCTACCACTGGTAAAGCCATTGTGACCTATGGTGGCATTAAACCCCTTCTGTAATATTAACTATATTCTTACTGTTGTTTTGTGAGCACTTTTACTAGTGCCAGCCCGACTAGTGGCAAGATATTTACAACACAAAAAAACCAAACATTTCACCACCCCTTCATGGGTAGCACTTCAAAATGCAGTGCTGAAACTAATATAGTCAATGGTGTGTTGGACTAAAAGAAAAGAGCCTCTTGTATTTCATTTTCCTTTTTTATTTTTTTGCTCAAAAATCAACCGGTTTGTCACCGGTTAATGGGTGTCAGGTCGTCCAAAGCAAAATTAGCCGAAACTGACATCCCTAGATGCTAAATTTCAATAATTATCATGACTCACCTGAAAAATGCCATTTTATATGGTAACTGTTATCTTAAATGTTGGTCTTTAAAGTGTTTCTCTTCTTTCATCTTCAAATATGTCAAAGGATCACAAGTTCACATTTAATTTCCAATATTCTAATATATTCTAATATCTATTCTAATGGCTCAGCCTATTTTAGCCACCTCCCCTCTTAGCCTCTGATGTTCCCTCTTTGCATGATAAACAGCTTTTCAGTCCTCAGAATATGTATGTGGCCCATATTTATTCATATGTGCAGTATATGAGAGCAGACAATTCTGCTTTGGGTTTGAAAGATGAAATACATAAATAAGAAAGTAAATAAACAGTCAAAATAAACAGCTAGAGTAATAAGGTTAGGGTTTTTTTATATATTGATATTTGCAGGGAGAGCTACAGGAGAGGGCAAAGTTAATGACAGCAGACATAATGCCATTGGGATACTTAGGAGTGTGTCCAATACTTTAAGTAATAGCGTTAATGGCGAATTTGAAGGAATTTAATTTTCAACATCAAACAGCAGCGCCTTTAGAAAGCCACCACCCCTCTCGCCTCCGAGAGCTTCTGAACTCGCCTCCACTCAGAAGGAGGAAGAGGAGGAAATCATCTTGGTGGTGGCGGAGCATGCAGGGAGGCAGGTGGCTAAAAACTTCCAAGCAGAACAGCCTCTCGAGTTGCAGGGTGACGCTTGTTAGGCTCAGGCCCAGAGGAGGGAGCATGGCCAGTAAGTAAGGTTATTGGGAAATAATTAGCCTAGCCTGGGAATCAGTGGGGATAGCAAAGTCCTCTGGGGTAGAAACGCCAGTGCCCCTGGCCTCGTTTCCACAGCTAATTAACTTTGAAGAGAGCCTATTAATAAGGTTGTCTTCGTAGAAAAAGCCTGAAACTATATGCAGAAGGAACTTTTTGGCGTGAAGGAGGCTGGAATTCAATTTATAGACCAAACACAATGACAGAAGTGTGCAAATAATTGAAAATGAGGTGGTCTTTTTGGGTATTTCTGCAGGAAGTTCCCTCTTTATGCATTCAGAAACCTTATCAACGTCCCCCCTTAGCGTCAGATTGTCACATCAACTCCATGAAAATGTGCCCCAGATCATTTGCTCCCCACTTCCATAGCGGACGTCATCCCCAAGTGGCCACATGTCCCCTTACCTGTCATCCCAGAAACAGCTGCTGTGGCCGCTGCTCAGGTCCAGGTCTAAAAAAAAAAAAATCTAGCCTCTTAGCCTGAGGCTGTGGGAGAGCGACACAGGCCTCAGCGCCTAATCACCCCCTCCCACGACAGCACTCATCAAGACAGCAGCTCCAACAAATCAATCTCCCTCTGACAGTTCATTTAGACTGAATTAATTTGGAATTAGGGGCCATTACTGCAATTGGCAGGCGTGGATATTCCCCTAACGCGGGCTGTTATCCTGCTTTGGGGATAAAGAAAAGGAGCCAGCTTTTCTTTTTTTCCTCCTTTCTTTTCTGTAGGATCGACTGGATAAGGTGTTTTTCTGTGCTGATCGCAGGGCTGAGGGAGGGAGGCATTGGATTTTCAGTTTAACTAAATCATCATTGTTCTCAATCAAAAGTCAGACTCTGCTGATTGTTTTTTTTTCAGTTTTTTTTTTTCAAATGGAAGTGAAATAGGTGTTTAATGAGGGTCGTTGCTCTATCGACTGTCAAATTGCTGCCAGGGGCCAATTAAAAGTCTGATAGTTCGCTGTAAGAAAACAGTGAATCGGGAGAAACACAAGAACCAGAAGACTGATAGATTACTTTGAAACTCTTTCTACCACCGGTTAGAGAGATGATAACAAAGGTTGCCTCTTTTGTGGAGGCAATTTTTCAGCAACCCACAACTCTGCCACCATAATAAGCTATATAAAAAAAAACAGATGTGAATGAGACACAGAAAGGATTTCAGCAAATTAAGTGCTTTCTTTATGATGTCGTTTGTTCACTTTACAAGATACTGCATGATTTAGCTCCCCCACCCCCAGAACAACTTATTTTAACAGTTAACTGGAAACTGTGACAAACAATATCATCAACAATAGGAGATTGTTATATAAAACACTGCTCAACAAAAGTTGCTCAAACTGTATTTTCAATAACAACAACAAAACAATGGCATTATCTCCCTACAACTGTTAAGAACTGTATTTGTTTTTCTCAATTTACTATTAATGTTAAAAAAAATGGACAAACAGACCTGTTGTCTTTTGGGTCTAATTCCTCTGCTAATGTTTATGCGCTGATATATCCTACAGGTGTATGCATTTATTCATGCTGTGTGGTATGGTTATGTAATCATTTGTATTCATTAATGTTACGTGAAATTTTCACTTTTTTTATGTCTCATTTTTTATGTGTAGTATGTTTAACGTTCAGAGACAACAGATGAAAATTAGCTGATCTGGTACAATACATATTTTGTACTTTGTCTCTGTTTTAAAAAAAAAAAAAAAAAACACGAAATGAAATTAAATCAAGTTTTACCTAAACCCCGACACTTGCTGCAACAAAACTGACATTTTCCTCCATGGTTATAATTTTAATTTGAGTTCTGTGACACTGGCTTTATGATCAGCGCAGCATTATTGCTGAAGTGCAGCTGATCTGCTGAACAGACTGACTGGGCCTCTCTCTCCTGCTGGGAGGCAGCAGCTTGAAGTTTACCCGGGGTTCACGACCCTGTGACCCGCAGGTTTGACCGAGACAACTCAGCTCCATGGAGACGCCGCTTTGAATAGATAAACACTCCAACATCACACATACTACTGCAGCACACAGGCACATGGGGAAAGGTTATAGCTAGATGACGAGATGGATCATTTTTCGTTTTGATTTTTTAATTTCTATACATGTATTTGTCAGGTTTGGCTGTACCTCTGTCAAAATAAAAGCACAGAGAAATCTCTCTGTGTTCAACAACCACAAAAAAACAGATTCTTCTCAGAAAAGGCTAAGAGATATGCCTCAATAGACAATAATGCATTACTTCCACAGAGAGATTGTTTTTTTAAATAGGGGATGTGACTCCTAAGACTGAATGTTACTTCTATGGTGTGCACATAAGCAAAAAATAGGGCCCTATTTGATTTATACTTGTATATTAAACTTGTAATATTTCTACACTTTTGAACCCACCTCCCAACAGGAGCTGAACCAGCCAATCAGCTCACTTGGAGTGCAGCCAGTGTGGTGCCCCGTTGAGATTTGGGAGGTGTGCTGTCGACTACTCTGTGAGTCTACGGTTACCCATAATACCCTGAGGTTAGCAGATATGTTTATGTCTGTGTTCACAGAAGCATATTATCAACTTCAATGCTGCTAAACGCAACATTTTTAAAGACATTCTCGGAAATCTTGTAAATACTACTTGTAAGTAAAGAAGAAGATGCTGACAAGACCATTTGATTCCTCAAATGTGAAGATGTAACTAAGGATATATTTTCTGAATGAACGACATGGCAACAAGTAGTTTAACCCAAACGGCAACCTCACGGGCTGAAAAATGAAGCTAACACAAAAGTGCCACAAACTGAAGTCCCTTTAATAGCCACTGGAGGCCAACCCTAGCTCCTTCACTGCTTCAGTTACAGTCACTCATGGCTCCAAAGAAAAAAAAGGTGGCTGCCAAAATGCCAAACTCAACGCTTAAAATTGGGGAACTGGGAATCCACAAACCAATGGGTGACATCACAATGTCCATTATTTTTATGGTCTATGGTTCAACCCAGTCTCATTCCCAACTCATCAAATACTTATGCCTGCTCATTGGCCCTTTGGCCATTCCTGATGGATGAGTCAAACAAACACCGGACTCTTACAAAGAATACCACTGTTTGTGCCCGGTATAAAACCAAAAGTCAATCGAGGTATTTAAACAACAACAAAAAAAAGAATATATTTCATTGTAATGCCTTTGTGATCTCATGCAGTTTGATTGGTAACTGTAATTAAATTACAATTTTTTTCTTGGTCAATGTAACTCATTATAGCTGCACTTTGTTTGTGATTTATTTATGTAACTCGTTACTCCCCAATACTGATGCTTAATGACAGTTTGATTTATATTTAGCAATAATCTTTGGTGATTAAATAAACACAGTAACACACATCTGAATGTTTGACAAAAACTCAATATTGGAAAACAGGACTTTTATTTTTAGCCAGTTCTGTTTTTGTGCATTTAGCTTTTGGCAATTGTCACTGTAAACATGGCAGATGAGTAATAAGAGGTGTACACTGGGCGACACGGAGGAGCTCCTGTGTCCAGCCATGAGATCAGAGTAAATATTAACACTGACACACTGCTGTGGAAATACCTCAGAGACTTACGGGGCTACGAGGAGCAGGGCTGGAGGATGAGTGGGAGGAGAAGAAAGACGAGTGGACGCAGACATTTAGGTGAGCCAAAAGGTAAACGGCAGGGCAATGCACACACATAACCCTGACCAAACACACAGACACACACACGCTGATACCCTTTTAGCGCTCTCCCATTGACACTCCAAACCCAAAACACCTCTATCCCTCTGATGACATGTTCCCTCAACACCTTCACAGAGCTCGCTGAGGAAAATACAGCCCAGTCCTCAGCTGACACAACACACCGAAAATACAAGGCCTTGTTCATTACATTACTTTCTTTTTCGTTACACCAGCTCAAACTTACTTTTCAAAACACTTAATGGCTGATCACAGAAGACTTTAAGTTTTAAGTTTGTTTGTTTTTTTTTAAATTTAGGACAACATGAGAGGGGACCTAAGCATTATTTGTAGGTTTATCACTTCCTTTCTTTCTTTCTTTCTTTAAAAGCTGAAGGAAGGATGTTGTGATTTGAGCCGACGATAAAAGCACCCGAGGAGGTTGCAGGTTCGAGAATGATCACATTACGAATACATGTTAAAGCTGAGAGCAGACAGTGCGGCCCTCTATTTATTATGTTTTCGGACCTGGGCAGAATGTTCCATCAGCATGAGAAATATGACAGTGATTTCACCGACACACTCTCAGGTTTCAGTGCAGGTAGGCAGCAATGTGTGTGTGTGTGTGTGTGTGTGTGTGTATGTATTTGTGCATGTGTGTGTGGTCATGTGTAAGTCTGTATGAACGCCAGAAAGTGATTACGTATATATAGTGAGAGAAAGAAGGGAAGAGATGAGAAGGGAGAAAGAGACATGGTGAAAGGAAGTTCATGTTACGTATTTGCAGTCAGGGTGTAACATTTCAGCACAGGGCTGATAATAGAGTCAACACACTCTGCACAGGTTTAGGGGCAGAGGGATGTATATGAGGAATGCAAGAGTGTCACATAAAAGCTCTTCTTTACCACAGAATCACTCAAATACAGTTTACCAAATCAAACTACGGAGTAAAGGATAAACAAATGAATCTACACCACTAAATAAAACCTCAGAGCAGCAGGAGAGTACAGCTGTTTTACTTAATAAAATACAGGTTGTGTAAAGCAATACTTGGACAATTTGGGAAACAAACATATTTGCTTATTTGCCTAGAGTTAGATGAAAAAAATGATACTGCTTCATATATATGAAGATGAAGCCAGCGGAAAGTTTGCGAAGCTTAGCATAAATTCAATTGAGTTCAATGTAATGTGATTTAATTTAATTTAATTAAAATCATTATTTGTCCCAGAGGGTCAAATAGAACCAGAAATAGGAGTAAAGAGCTAGCATTGCTCTATCCAAACTAACAAAGTCCCCTTTACCAGCACCTCTAGAGCTCACTAAATGATAATTAATTCAAATTACATCTCATATTAATCCTTACTGAGACAAAAGTTTAAAAATGTGTGTGGTCACCAGGCTACCAGTGGAAAATATCACATAATTTTTTACACTTTTTGGTACAACAAACAAGATGTAATGTGTATAAGATATAACGTAACTTTTCCGCATTAAAATGTCTAAAAACGACCAGATCAGTGTTATATATTTTGTTGTGTCGTGTACTCACAATATTCTAAATGTGAACATTCAAATCCAGAGAAAGCTATAATTTCAATAAAATGACACAGTTAGTTTCACTGCAGCCTTATACTGGCGTCATATCCCCTTTGTGCATGCATCAGGTTGTTTTTGTCTGCTAGACTCTGTCATAAATTGACTTTGCAGTCAGTTTTAAACCACATTTTTACAATACACTTTTTAGATCTTGGTCATTTTCAACTATATATGTTTTACCCTGATGATGGATTTTTGTCATCGGACCTTATTGGATCTTGAGTAATGGAGAAACAAGCTAAGAAAACGTTAGCAACAGCTTGGCTCCAGTTAGGCTGTGCCAAACAGCGGTGGAGGAACACAGATATTGGACATGAAACTAGTTTATTGTTAGTGTTAGTGTTTTTACCAGTTTAAATCAAAGAGTCCATTTTTTTTTTGACAGGAAGAGACCTCTGCAGCGAATTTGGCCCCCATTAAAAACCTGCAAATCTGGATCTTAAACTGTTAGAGAAAAAGGGTGAGCAAAGATGAGCAGGTGCTGGACCAGCAGCCCCTCCTCAACAAATCAAACAGCATAGAAAAAAACACTGATTTGTAGCATGAAACTTCTTCTTATTCCAGTGTTTTAACTGGTTTTAATCATGAGGTCCATGTGTGTTTTGGATAGGAGGAGACATATGTGGATAACACTGAAAGAAACTAACTGGGAGAAAGTGGCTGTAATTATAGCATTGCTCCATCTTTTGTTATAGTTTTGAATGAAAGAGCAGCAGAAAATCACATACTGCACATGAATTAAGTGAGCTTTAGAGAAGTTGTTTAGTCTTTGGACAGGGCTATCTATTTCCCCGTTTCCAGTCATTATGCTAAGTTAACTGCTGTAGCCTCATATTTGCATTACAGACATGATAGTGATATTGCTCATCTAACCCTCAGCAAGAAAATGAATAAGCACATTTGTCACGTTCTTGCGTAATTTAAATTAGAGCATGCTTATGGGGAACTATTCAACTACAAAGACCTACAGAGAGTAGGCTCCACATGCTGATCCATAAATGTTCACATGTGCAAGTAAAACACAGTGTGAGGGTGGTGAAAGACATTACCAAACTGATTTATTTCATTTATTTAAAACAACAGAAAGGCAGAAAGCATAAAATAAACATATAAAACCTATTAGTGTATCTTTATATGGGATTTTCATGGCATCCTGTTGCTACTGCACAAACAAGATTTGGAGATTATGAGCAACAGAGATGCAGACTAATCGCTGGATTTGTTGTGGGAAATGCTTGAAAATCCTGGGATTTTCGACTGCGGTTTAGATTTAAATCCACTCAGAGATACACAGCACCCAGCTTCACTTTTTGCCTTCATAACCAAAAGCCGTCAAAGGGTTCATGACCGCATGTAGCAATACCATTAATGAAAGTCATTCTTATTTTAAAGAACCGCTCAGGAGTGCATTTGATAAAGCTTTGGCATAAACACTGCCAAAGTTGGTGCTTTGATATTTTTTTTGATAATAGGGGGACAAATTAATAAGATCAAAATGTGGTGCACTGAATATTACATCCACATATATGTCTAATACTGGGCATAGAAATATTTTAACATTTGAAGATTTGTTGAATCTGTGTAGCTTTGTTTTGTCTCATTTTTTAGAATAATGCTGTGTGTATTTTAGTGTACTTTATTTTCTAATCTTTTATGACTGTTGTTAGCTGTCTTTGAGTCCGTTGAAAAGTGCTCCATAAATGTAATGTATTATTTTTTTATTTTTTTGTCACATTTGTTACTGGAAAAGGTTGGAAAGGGGACAACAGGGGAAACCTTATAGGTCTTATTCAGATCATATATATATTACACAATACATACCATCGCAAGACACTAAGGGCTCTATGAAGTCTTTCAGCTGAACTTTGGGCTCCAGGGGCAGACTAACTCCCAGTGTGCTCCACTAACTGCCTCTGAATGGTGACCCTTGGGAGAAAGAGAGTGAGGTGCCAGGAGAGAACAGAAGTGGGGTGGAGGGAAAGGGGAGGCACAACAAGATGAAAGAGATAGATGGGTGGAAAAAAGAGGAAAGGAGAACTGAAGCAGGAGGAGGAGGCTAAGGGAGATTCGGATGGGGAAATGAGGGAAGGTCGTGGTTCTCAGAGGAGGGTGCAGGCTCTCTGAGGTAGCAGTGTGGAACCACCCAGGGCCTTGTAATAGTTAAATCATATCAATTAACCATGAGACACGGGGGGATTAGGGGTTAATCTCTCCCTTGAGAGAGAGAAAGGGTAAATTAGAAAGGAAAGGAAGAAAGGGGAGAAAAAGACGAGATCATAAACAGTCACGTTTAAAGAAAGATAGCTGACATGATGAATTACAAAGCATGAAAAAGCACATTTCAGATAAATAAAGAAACGGCCTGAAGGATGACTTTTTGTTCACGAATGTTACTGACAATGACGTGGTAAATTACTCTACAGCAAATGAGCAGTGTGGAGAAACATTTGCATTTCCCTATCAGCAGCAATGGGACCAGAAGTGGCATTTAGGGATTAAAAACAACACAAAACAGGAGATAATCCCACAGCTCGACCACACCCGCCTGGGAACTGACTTACGTCGTTTTCAATTTGGATGAGGGCTCGAAAGAAGAAAAGGGGTACGAATAATTTACCCCCTCCTCCAAAGCCTCATTGCGCCCCATAAAATTGTCCCATCAGATTTAGAAACATCCACATTTGATTGAAAATGAAATCATATACAATAAGAGACGGTATATGTGGCAGAGGTTTGGGGGATCTATATTTGGGGGGATTGGAGGACTGAGCTTTGGGGGTTTGAGAAAGAAGAGAGGAGCCCCTCTTTCTTTGGTGTGTATGCAAAAATGGCTGAAGTGGGTAATGGAGCCGTGAGGTAAGAGGATTAAGATCAGCATTGGGTCAGGACTGATAGTGAGGACTGGGGTGATGAAGGGACAAAAGGATGAGTAGAGGAGAAAGGAAAAAAGGGGGTAAAAGAGAGAAGAGAAAGAGAGTGAATTAGACAGAGATGGGTGATTTGGAGCGAAAAGATATGAAATGGAGACTTGAGAAACTGTCCTTCTCATCCTCTCTCTCAGGTCCCAAAGACTTTGCTCGAGACTCATAAGTGATCATTTGGGATCTGTGCATCCCCCTGATAGGGAGTGGCGGGATAATGCTTAACCTGATACTTGGATTGACTCTGCGGACAACAGGGGGGCGAAGGAATCTCCACAGCCGAGGGAAGAGCTGGAAGGCTGCAGCAGGGTTTAAGCAGGCTGAGAGTTCAAACACTGAGCGCTCAGGAAGCTAGAAATCTGCAGGATGAAGCACTCCTGTGGTCAATAACAGATACAACTGTCCCCATCTAGGAACCATTTGACATTTTGGGTACTCTGTTTATGTACATTCTTGTTGACAGTTAAAAGAGGAAATTGATAGGATCTGTTCACCTGTTAAATATGAAAATGGTTAGCGCATCTTAGCATAAGGCTGGAAAAAGCTAGCCGAGCTCTGTCTAAAGCTCATAAATTAACACATTACATCTTGTCATCATGTACAAAAAAATATGTGTGTAAAAGGGACATCCAGAAAGTCACTGCTTCAGGCCAAGAAATAGTCCGGCATGTAACCTTTTGTAAAATTACAACGTTGTTTTTACACTTTATTTTTTTAATATATTTATACATAGCATACAAAAGAGATAACTAAGTTAGCTTTCGAGGTGCTGGGAGGTGGATTTTGTTACCTTTAGACAGGGCAAGGATAACTGTTAACCCCATCCTCCGTTTTACTGCTGAGCTAATGTTTCCTTGCTTCAGTTTTAAATTTAAGGAACTGATATGCTAACCTGAAGTGCCAGATGTTTTGTTTCCATGGAAGTATAAAGAGAACTGAATACAGAGTTGGAGCTGTTGCTCCAGTCATTTATAAGAAAATTGTTTAGTGGCACATGACTGGTACAATTACCCAGAACTTCTGCTCTTCTTTTGCATCTCTGGGCCCATAGAGCAGGCACACAAGACTGACCAACTGATCAACTTCTAGTTTAGCGCTCCACTAACTTGAACCGGGAATTGATTTAATTGTGCAACTCCTATAGACTTTCAAAATGTTATCAGACTGAATGGATCAAATAGGAAAATAGTAAAAATAAGTAAAATCTGCCATATTGTGGGAGTGATATTGTGACACGCAAAAAAAAAAAAAACTGTATCCGCTGATTTACAGACATCTCTTTCACAATGGAAAAAGTTTTTGGGGTCAAAAATTAGCTTCAAAGCCAGGCACTACTCCTAAAGAAGCCAAAACATCTTGCTTGAACCCAGGTGACTGGCTGCAGTTTAGGTCATAAACCCGACTCCATCCATGACAGCGAACGGGACAGAAAACCTAAAAGATGGCTTCTGTCATTTTAGGTAGTTCTTATTAAGTTGATGTATGTTCAAGTTTTTTTGTGCTGGTAAATTTATTTTTAATTAGTTATTTGATGCTGTAAAAGGCCAGTCAGTGTGCTCGCTATCAGTGGCGGTGCTTGTGATTGGTTGGAGGTGTGTTTGGGCGGGAACTTGTTACCGTAGAGATCACGCAGTTTCTCACTCCAAATAACATCACCAGCAAAAGGTGGCAGCGGCCGTACATGTGATATTTTGTCTTTATTTTTGTACAGTGTGAGAAAGTGTTTACATGCAGTCACTGGAGTCATCATACACACCTAAACCACGAGTGTAGCTGCCAAGAGCTCCTTACAGGATGCTGATTGGTCAACACCACCAAACATAGATTTTGTGATATTGCAATAACCTAATAACTGTGCAAGGTAGGCTACCCAATATAAGGAGTGTGTTACTTTTTCCCCAAATTGTCTATCTATTCCTTTAATGGCAAAATCTTTAAAAAACTTAGCACAAAAATATTGAAAACTGCATCAAAACTTGTCTGTAAAAGGCTAAAGGTGCCTGAAGTTTACAAACTTCTTCCTCATAAGTGTTTGCCTTAGTGGACTGAGTTGTAGCCTGAAAACCAGTCTGTAGGAGCTGAGGAGCCTCATCTAAATGTTCCCCCAACCGATACGTCTTTGCTTTAGCCAATTAGCTGCCATCACAGGATCAGACTCAACTCTTATTTGCCAGCCAAAGAGGCTCAGCTGCTCGACCCCGGCAGTAGCCTCGTGGAGCCACGTTGCCTCCTCACATGCACCCCTCCCTGCCTCAGTCACCCCACCCCAAGTCTTAATTCAGACACTTTGAAGTATCTTGGTCTGTGGTGAGGAGCCACTCAATCAATTACGAATGAAATAATCTCCTTATGATATTTCGAGGTTTCTTCAAGCAGAGGAGGGGGGGAATGCAAGAAGAGATTATGGAAGCCAAATCAGTCTCTCAGCTGCATCTAAAGTGACAGGGGGAGAATCAGCTGAGAGGATGGTGGGAAATTAAATAAGAAAAAAAAGATTATGTCTAAGTGTGTCACCTCCGAACACTGCTGTGAAATCTCTAACCTGATCCATGAGGAGGTGGTGGTGGTGGAGCGAGAATGGATTACTGCAAGCCACGTTAAAAAAAGGACCGACGGGTGCTTAAAAAGCTTTTGCTTACCACTAAGAGAGAGCGCACACATATCAAACAAACACTGATATGATGTATCTGTGTGTAACTTTTAAAAGCAAGCAAAGACAAAGGGAGGTAACGAGTCATCTGGCTGGGAATCTGACTTTATCTGCTAAACACAAAAATACTCCACACAGTACCGTTTTCAAAAGGGTATACTCTAAGTGACAAACATAAAAGTAGAAAGGCATTCGGAGAAGTGGTAGTGAAGTGTTTTTGCAGTGAAGTGGCAATAAATTCTAACTCACTAAAAATGAGTATGGTGCTCAGAGTATCTGGTCACATTGAGTGACATTATTTATGTAGTCTTTAAAGCAGCCTTAGGTCATCGTGTATCAAAAAAGTTCAAAACTCAAAACTTTGACACCTTTTTCAAACACAGTTTCCATCACAGATTACTTGCAGTTAGTTTGATTTAGACATTCTCTAAAATCTGAAACATCAGCCAGTGAAGTTAAGCTTAAAGATGTAAGATACAGAATCCACTAAAAAACTATTGTGGTTATGTTTTTGTTTTTGTTTTTAATTGAGAAATCTCAGAGGAGATGCTAAGAGAAACAGGTAAAGTGTCACCTTTCATGTTGGTGAGTAAGTGATGAGTCTGCTTAAGTTTAGTCCAGACACTCATGTAGTTATGGGGGGAAAATGATCAATCAAATCTTTCTGGATGACTCTTCATTGTCCAGTGTGTACCAGGTCAACATAGGAGGGCTCATGAATCTTTTCCCTGCTCTCCGCTCACGCTGCCTGCTACAGTTAGTGAACCAGAAGCGATTGAATAGGATTCAAGTCCTGACAGCCAAGCAGCTACACTCAGTGAAAAAGACTGACTGGTTCTGTCCACATTTGCCCAGGAAGAACGACAAATCCACGCAGTCAAATCACATTTCGGTAACATCTGTTGGACTTACATGGCCTTTCCTACATACAAGTGGGATGGTGACTCAGTGTATTAAAATCAATATTACATCTCCATTAATGTAAACTACAGAGGTTGGACAGAACTGTAGTCTAACCTGAGTTTAGTCAGACTTTTCTAAATGTTCATTTAGCCTCCATTAACCCTCTTCTTTATGCAATGATATTGTCAGGAAGCAAAAGGGGAGCAGAGGGGGTAAAGCAAAACTATAAGCAATGTTATGCATGAACACCCTAAAATATCATCAAAAGATCGTTCATTGAACACGTTCATGTTTTTGGTGAATGGTGAATTAAACATATCAGAGATTGTTTCCTGGACAATATGTGTTTTCCCTTACCTAAATCTGAACCAAACTTAACCACAGAGGGGCGTACTATATGCTGTTTAATAGGAGAGAAACACTGTTCAACTACTGAACAAACTTCAAATCAACACCTGCATGGCTAATGGAACAGGCAATTCAGACAAAACAGCCTCTAGTTTATTACTGAGGCCAGTTCAAATTAATTTTCAGAATTAACGGAAAACATCTAATAATTTTAATGCAAAATGTGCCCACCAGTTAGTAAAGACAAGGCAGAACAGTGGCCATATCAAGTTAAAGCATCCAACTAGTCTTAGAGAATATCTGCAAGTGAATGATGATCACAAGATTGTATTTTACTTTAAAAAAAGGAGAAGAAATGAACATGAAGTAGTTCCTTTTTTGGGACTGTGAGCTTACAGCAGTTCAAAATTCTAACTTGTGAACGATGAACACAAAGCAGATTATCTTAATCTGTGTGAACTGAACTTGAGTTAGCTCTTGTGAAGTGTGAATATGCACAACACTGCCTACAAATAAGAAAAGAGAAAATAAAAACTCCCATCCCAATAGTTTAGGAAAGTTGTATTCTGAGGGGTGGAGAAACATTCCCTCTTTACTTGATATTAATCATTGTTGAATTCAAGGCTTGTGGGTAGTTTTTACCAGAAATGCTGTAGTTTTAAAACAGTATTTCGCCACTTTTCCCCTCTCGTCCATCTTTAGTACTACTTTTTTGTGTCTAGTATAATATAAAAATATCAATACTCTGGAAAAAAAAAAAAAACATGACTAGACAACAACCCGCACCTCCCTCCAGCCACCCCCGTCTCCCCTCTCTCGCGCCCATCAGTGGTACTCCCACATCTCGCCTCAAGCCCTTTTGATTTTCTCCGTGGTTGACTGTTGTTTCTGCTGCTGCAAGCTCAGCCATCAGTGCGCATTGATCGCTTCCCTTCATCCTCAGCGTCCCCTCCGTTATACCTGACTATGGCGACTAATTCTCCCGTTCTCGCCCTCCTTCATCCCAGATTGAGAGGGTCGAAGGAAAAATCAATAACAGTGCCAAGTGGGGCGGGGTCAGGGGTCAACGAGGTCCTTGACAAGTATGTCAGGGGAAGGAAGGAGTGAGAGAGGGGAAAAAGTGCATGTGTGTGCGTGTGTGTGTGTGTTTGTGTGTGCGTGCGTGCGTGCGTGCGTGCGTGTGTGTGTGTGTGGGGAGTGCATGTGTGTGTATGTATGTTGCATAAGGGGTGGTCAAGAGAAACAGAGTGACCAAAGGCCTCGTGGGTGCAAGTGTCAAGCTTGTCAGGGATCAAATTTATGACCATTGATCGGAGCTCTGTGTGCGTGTGTGTGTGTGTGTGTGTGACGTGTGCGTGTGTATGTGTGTTTTAGCTGGTGATGAATGTGCGTGTTTGTATGGATCACGGTGGAATCTGACAGGGGTGAGGAGTCATCATATAAAGCCCATTATGGCCAAACAAGCCAATGAAGCAAATGAATCCCCTGAGATGTCAAAATAAAGACCCTGCCATTCACGTGACCGTCTGTCTGTTCATCCATTTGTCTATCCATAGATTTTTGGCTTCAATAAAGACCTGAGCTCAGTACAAAAAACATATTTGAGAATAACAGAAATTAACTATTTGAAGTTTTCTTTGTTTATCTTCTCAGATTTAAACGAATTGTTATTCGTTGTTATTTTGTGAAATATGCTTGGTGACTTTCTTGCTGTGATTGATGCCACTCACGTGTTTGCTAAGTAATTATGAAGCTACAGCCAGCAGTCTGTTAGCTTAGCTTAGCAAAGAGACTAGAAACAGAGAAAAATGGCTAGCAAGGCTCTGACTTAAGGTAATAAAATTCACCTACAGCCATCACAGGATAAAGTGACCTAAAGGGGCTGTTAAAATGACAGGAATGTTTTGTTTCCCCCATAAAATGAAATTTGTTGATTTAATCATGCAATAACCTCAGACAGGCTAACAGAATAATGCTACTGTTTTAAAATCAAATAATACATGTATTAATCAGAGCACTCATATAAGAATGCAGCGCTACCGGAGCACTAAATACTTTTTGAATGTATGAACATTTCCTTGTCAAAATCTCCAGGGAGGAGGAGTGTAGAAACAGCTACTTGCAGCGAGCAGCTCCCTCTCTCTGTCTTTCTTTCTCAGTGACTGTCCCGTCACTCCCCTCATGTCTGTGGATTGCTATCATGGAGTTGGGGCTGAAAACTGGATGTAGTTCTAAGCAGGCAAAGGAACGAAAGTGATTGTTTTGTCTTTCAATCTACTGATCTCCGCTGCTTGTTTTCAGTACTATGGACAGCGCCTCGGTTACACAGGCACCTCGCACCCTTCACATAATTTTGCTCTGAAACAACAGCTAGCTAAGCCAGGACTCACATCGTGGCCAACAATTTTGTGTTTTTGCTATTTTTCTATAGATACAATAGCAAGGGCTAAACATATCTTACATATCCCGCAATAAAAGCTACAGCGTGTTAATTAAGTGAGCTCTGGGAGGGCTGGGAGGTGAATTTTGTTGCCTAAAGACAGAGCCAGGCTGTCTGTTTCCCACTGTTGTCTGATCTTTATGCTAAGCTTAGCTAACTGCCTACTGACTGCTGCTTCATATTAAACAAGCAAACATGAGAGTGATATTAATGTTCTGTCAGCAAAAAAGTGAATAAGCGCATTTCCCAAAATGTCAATCTATAAAATTAAAAAATCGAATTAAAAATCACCAGTTGAGATGAATAAAATTTAACTTTTCATCCCACAGTGTTCGTATTCAAAATGCAGCTCTGCAGCCCAAACAGCTTTACCAGAAGCTCATCTGCGATAATGTCGATCTCCTGCTGCTCCTCAATTTGGCTGTTCATTCCCCACTGTTTAAACTCCACATCAGTAATCGTTCACTGTAATCTTCCCAGCAACACATAATCACAGGCTTCTGCTGCCCAGGAATGAGCTCACACTCCTCCCAGGGGGCCGTGAATGTGTGTGTGTGTGTGTGTGTGTGTGTGTGTGTGTGTGTGTGTGTGTGTGTGTGTGTGTGTGTGTGTGTGTGTGTGTGTGTGTGTGTGTGTGTGTGTGTGTGTGTGTGACTTGATGTCAACCATTTAATGAGTGACATCCACTTCACGATAAAGATAATTATCCCTGCTGTACATATAAAATGGAACATAAGATGACAAAGACAGAGGGGACATGAGATGAGTTTTCACTCCTGAGTTAAAAGTTTTGTTTCATGCTCACAAAGAATTTAATGCAGGCGAGCCGGGCGTAATGTTGTACAGTGTTTGAGCTCCAGCGACGTCCCCAGACAAACAACTCTACTGTACATTCACACCACACACACACACACACTCATAGTAAAAATGGGGAAAGGAAGATGAAGCCTCGAAGAAATCCATTTGCAATTTAAATGGAAATGTAATGAGCCCATGGTGGCAGTGAATTAGCCTGCTGATCAATTGATCATGTCAAGGACAAATAGGTAAACAAACATATCCATTAGCCTCCTGCTCCACCTCCTCCCTCTGCTCCCTGCTGGGGAAGAGTGCTGGAGGATCACTGAAAAGTGACAACGTGTGTGTGTGTGTGTGTGTGTGTGTGTGTGTGTGTGTGTGTGTGTGTGTGTGTGTGTGTGTGTGTGTGTGAGGTGACAAAAAAAGGGGTGACAGCATATGTGGCCTTAAGTATATTTTCATAGGGAGACTCCTTAAAAAAAAAACTTAAGTGCTCACTGCAAACACATACTATACACGAGTGTAAACACACTGACACACACAATGGCATACCCCACTGTGACCGTCCTGCCCAGCTCGTTACACAGACAGTTGGGCCCAGCAAGGTTCCTTTCAGAGGCAATGGAGAGAGTAGAAGAGGAGGAGGGAGCGACTGGGCCTCCGAGACTCAAACAAGGAGCAGCATGAAGAAAAACAAGCGAGAGAGAGAGAGTGAGACCAGAGGACAGCGGGCTGGAACCAGACTTGCTGCCTGACCTCACCCCCAGCCTGTCAGAATGTGTGTGTGTCTGAGAAAGAGATAAAGACCTGATCATGCCCGGTGTTTCAACACTTATGTAACTGTTAATTATAGCTTTAAGAAACTGCTAATTGTGCCATACGTGTACCATAATACTGCTCAGTCTAAAAGGGCAAAGTCGACAAACTTGAATTCTCTTTTCTTTTTTTTTTTAAACGAAAGACGCTTGGACTTGAAAACATTGATATTCCATAAATCATTTCAGTCACTGAGCCACATCTCTTATCAGTCACACTTAGTTGTTTCTCTAATCTATCAGAAGTCTCAATCACTACAACTAACTCACCTTAATAAGAAACTGATGAGGAGCTCATTTTGTTTTTAATGCCTGTCAAAGTAACTTGATTACTGCCTAATAGTCAAAGTGAGCAGAAAGATCTGTTTCACTGAAACGTCAGACTAAAAGAAAATGTATGGGGCTTCCAGGGCTGTACTCAACTCAGAATTATGCGAGTCTAATCGGATGGCTTTTCAATAAGAATATTTGAGAATTCCTTTTATTTTCCATACAGAGCTTTAAAGTTCGAACTGGTGCGCTGGACATTCAGTGTGGCAGACCATGTAGTATACAAGCAAATGGCACCAATGATGGGTTGTAAATGCGCAAGAACATTTTTGACGACACTAGATAAATAAAATCCAGAGACTCTCTCTCTCTCTCCCTCTGTGCCACTGTTCGCATGTCTGCAGCTGCAAAGAGTGGTGTGACAGTCAAAAGCATTCACTCCACAGCCAAAACTAGGGACCAAAACATCCCTTTAAGTATAGAAAAAAAAACGCTCAACTTGAAGCAATCTCAGTCGACTGAGTCTCTGACTGATGATTCAAAAATCCGGCTTTCAGGGCTCGCCGTACTTCTTTGTGGTCTAGAAGTCTACAGGCCCAGAAACAACTAACCAAGATCATAGAACTAGTGGCTACAAAGGCCAACTGTTGTGTTGCCTCATGTTGCCTGTGTCTCGACCAAAAGATTACAGCCAATGGCCAACTAGCACATATGCTCTACGCCTGCATGAGAGGAAAAAATTCTCCATACCAGCAGACGGCAGTAATATGTGTTCACTGTTCTTACAGGGAAACCACAGGACAAGCAGGACGGATTCAAGATGCTAGTTTGCCTGCACATAAACAAGTCAACCCAATGATGATACAACAAATTATATTTACCGCGAGCTAGAAAACAATAACACAAATTACGAACTAAATCTGTTCCAATCTCACTCCCTCTTGATCTCAAAGGTTGTTGATTTCCTCACGTCTGTTTCTCTTCTCGTGTGCTGAGCTGACACCTACCAACAGCCAAGCATTGAACAACTGCTGACCATCAGCTTGGTGTGTCAGGGCTCTAAATCTCATATCACATAAGTGCAAAGTTCAGTTTAGTTCTAGCAGAATGTCATTTGGTCTTCTGTTATTGACTTGTCCAACTCAACTGCTAACTAAAGACTACCAAATATTTACTGTAACATAAAACATCACCTTTTTGTTAAACTTAAAAGGTTAGACAATCGACTAAAACAAAACACAAAAGACACATGGAAAACAATTAACACATTATATTCTTATAAGAGAAAAGCTTGTTAACAAGTGATTTGTTTTTTTAAATAGATATTACCTATTATTTTGAGATTTTAGTATGCAACATCAGAAAAAAATCATAATGTCCTCTTCCCATGTCTTAACATTTTTAAGACTTTTGAAATATGGATTTAAGAAAGTTTACTGCCAATTAAGGCCTTATTTTTAGATTAATGAACTCAATGTCTTTTAAAACTTTTTAAGGATCCCTGGGAACCCTGCAATAGGGTTTTCCCATTTGCACTTTAGCCATGCTGATTCAAACTATGCTGTATTGATTTGTGTTACCATTACCTGTTTAAACTCGCCAAGTTAGGCCAATTCACAACCTAGTTTGACCGTCATTCAAAGTTGTCCTTATTGATAGTTTCTAACTGATTTATTAGCTTAAGTATTAGTAAATAATTTATAAACCTCTCATAAAGCCATTTGTTATAACTTTAAAAGCCTTTACAAATGGTGCCAAATATCCTCTTGCTGCTTTACTCATGCTCAGGGCAAAGGTGTTTCATACACAGTTTTCAGTCAATAATGGGATTAACTAAATTTCTCAGGTTTCACATAGATACAATGTATTGAGGCTCAGTAAAGACAGAAGAGGTGGAAACACAGAAAAGATGACAGCTTGAGCATTTCTATCAGGAGTTATTTCATGCCGGCTGCCTGTTCAGCGAACAGAAAAAAGTGCCTCCATCTCCACTTCCAAAGCAGGATAGGATATTACCCTTTGCTTTTGAGGGCAAGGACACACGGAAAGGCATTTGGAATAGTATAATATCCTGACATGTTGTGTATCTTGCAGTGTGAGTGGTCTATTTCGGTGATGCGCCAAATTAAGAACGCACCGGCTAATAGGAAATATGATGCACATTACACAAGAGCTTTAGAAGGAGAAGATCCACCTTCTTCATGTGTAATTAAACATTTTTACCTGGGAATTCTATAAATATAGACCCTAAAATCTGAAATGCATAGAAACAAATAAATAAAACGCAGCTGATTGGGAAACAGCAGGTTAATACAGGATGAAAAGAGTGGAAAAAAAGACACACAAAAAGAAAGAGCTTTTTAAAGAGGACCATTTGTAAAACAAGGAGTTTAAAGCCAGATTATAGGGCAACAATGACACAATCCCTTATGTTCATTCCTGTAATACGCTGTGAAGAGGAGGATTTATACTTTATTGTGGTGGAATGCATCCAGGCTGCCTCTCTGTCTGCTTGCCTCTTTAGGAAACATTTTCCTCCTCCTGAGGCCAGGTGTAATCCCTGCACGGAGGAAACAGATGCCTTCAGCCAACTGCTGATCAGCCTTATAATGGCTGGAGTATTACGAGTGATACCACCAGAGGGAAAATTCCTTCAATCCAGTCGAAAGCTCTCTCCACACTGGCTGACTCGGCAGCAGAGGACAATGTGCTTGGTTTGGGTGGCTGGTTGTTGGATTTCTCCCCGGCTACTCTACTGGTCTCCTGGTCTGAGTTGGATTGCATTGGATTGTATTAATTGGCTCTAATGACTAAATTGTCCCAACTATTTGCTTCATTAACTCTGTGTTAGCTCTATTAGGGAGGAACGAAGCCGGAGAGGAGACATAATTGAGAGTGTTAATGAAGGCAACATGATGAGTGCCATGCTGAAAGTAAGAGTAAGAGAAGTGTAATGCTTTTGACATCTTTGGTAGATTGGTAGGGCATTTTATTGTGAAAGGATTTCAGATGAATTACATTTTAAATAAAAATAAATGGGTTTTGTGTGGAATAATGCCTCGTTAAACATTGCAGTGTCTGTATTTACACCTAACGCAGCAGGTATCAGCTGCTCTCACCACCTACCCTTCACCGACTTAAACCATCAGATTTGAGCGCTCAGTCTGCAGCTCCAGATTAGGGTCTGATTGTCCGTACAGCGGAGCAGATACAGCAGGATTTTCTGTAGTAAAGACAGATGTTTTAGAGGAAGTGAAGGGATTCTGGCTCCACAGAGGAGCTTTAGCTTTGTCATTGCTGTTAAGATTTGGCCTCATGAACCCATTTCTTTAATTGGAATCTGGGCAAAGGAGCATGGGAGCCCATTTCTGTCTGTGTGATGAAAGAAATATCCTGCTAAGTCATAATGATGAGGAATTTGCATAAAAAATGACTTCAAATCTCAAAATAATGAATGCTTTCTCAAATAATGACTTCTTTACCTCAAAATAATGATGCATCATTTCTCTTTTGTTAGTTATCAAGTCAATATTTTGATAGTTTTTTATTATTTAGAGTTATTATCTAAGATATTAACTCATTATCTATGAACAAGATTCTCATTGTTTTGAGAGACTTTCTCAATATTTTGTGACTATTTTTTTTAAAGAGAGATACGCAAAATTTTTGAGACTTTGGGGTATTAACTCATTATATTGAGATTTCAAGTCATTAATTTGAGTAAGCTTCTGAATATTTTGAGGTGCTGAGTTATTATTTGAAGCTACAAAGCAATTATTTTAAGATATGATGAAAGTTGAGAGTTTTTCATTGTTCTGAGATCCTTTCTCGGTCTTTTGAGGTAGTTAGTCATTACTACAAATGTCTCATTGTTTTGTGATACCAAGTCATTATTTTGAAAAAAATGTCCAATTATTTTAAGATACCAGGTTATTATTTTGGATTCTAACTCATTATTTCAAGATAATAACTCCCTATTTAGTGACACTAAGTCATTATTTTAAGATACTAACTCATACATCTATGAGAAGTTTACACATTTTTTTGAACCAGTCAGCCATTATTTTGAGAAAGCTCCTGATTGTTTGGAAATAAACAAGTCATTGTTTTAAAAAAATCACATTATTCTGAGAAAATTTCTCATGAGACAGATCATTATTTTGAGAAAGTTTTTTATACATAGATAGTTTATTGAGTTACTAAGTCTTTATTTCAAGAACATTTCTCATTATGACTTACAGGATCTTTTTTTATTATCAAACTGGTGGAAATGGACTTCCATAGAGGAGACCACCTTGTGTCAATATTAGCAGGGGACACAAGAGGAAAGGCCAAACCTCACTCAAACAGAAAATGCCGTAAATCAGAAGGTGACACGGGTGGATAGTTAGGGCAATTTTTGACTGTGATACTTGCTGTTAATGCAGGAATATAAACGTCAGACATTAATTAACACTACTGATATAAGAATTCACTGCACATGAAAGTAAATGCTTAAAGAGTCCTACAAATAAGCTGTCTCACCCCTTTTCAACCCCCTGGTCCACTGGCATGTGCCAGACCATTTATCTTCTCATAAGGGTTTTTTGTTTTGTTTTTTTTAAAGAAAAAGTAAAATGATACTATACATTTCTGCTCATACAGTAAAATAAATGTGCATCTACTATTTTATTGGTGAGTAAAATTGAACAATTTCAGAATTTTGAATAAAAACTACATATATAGTAATAGAAGAGTTAATAATGGGAACTGCAGTTGCAAGTTGCAAGTATATTGCAATATAAAGGAAAAAAAAGTGTTTTTTTTTATGACAGTGATGAATGTTATTCAAATGCTGTCATCCAGTAAGACTTCAGTACGGTAAGTTTGTACCTGTAAGTAGATTTGGTTCGCAATAAAAGAGGAAGCATCCTTCTTGACACACATTTTACAAAAAAAAAACAGACACAGAAGTAATCGGGCCCCACTAATCACTTAAAAAATGATAATAAAGTAAAGTTGCATATAGCATCTGTGCAATGCTACTATGACTTGTTTATCTGAGAGATGCTGCAGGAACAAAGCTTTTTATAAACCATTTTGTTCCAAACCTTTAGACTATAAACCTCTTTGGGGGTCCTCCTCCAGTCAATTTTGAGCATTTAACACTTAATGTCTTTCATTCTGGTGAGTTTTTATGCAAATGTATATAATTTTGGCAAAATAAAACTCGTCTGCTAGTTTTATGTTTCCCAGGGAGACAAATGCACATGCTTTAAATATTAACGGGGACATGTCCCCTGGGTCCCCCACACCTATGATATATTAGTCGTATGTGATCAAAAGTTACACATCTGTACTCTTGTCTTTTGTGACCTTTCTGTCACACAGTGCAGCGACAGACTTTATACCATGTATTTTGTATAATGTTAGCCATGATTTTAGTGTTTTATGAATAGAATTTAAACAATAGCTGAAACATTGTCTATTCAAAACTTTTTACAAAACCTTCTAATAATTTCAAACCATTTCCAGGCCTTATTTCCTAATTTTTCCAGGGATTTCATGACCATGGGAACCCTGTGAAAAGTCCTTTTTCAAGGCAATCGGTTTCCAAGATTATTTTTAAGTAAGATCAACTTGACAGTGTAATTTTTTTTCAATAATTATAAACGCATTTGTATTGTAGTGGTTAAATACACACTATAGTTTTGTGTATGTGGATTTGTGTGGTCAAAATATTAATTGCTTCCACTCCTGCCGCAGTTCTAATGAACACACATGAAAGTTCCTGCATGCAGATGAAAGCTCGTCAGTATTACTTAGCTCTTTCAGGAAACTTTGACCCTCCCTGTATGATCTCTCCTGCTTCAATCCTACAGTGTGAGATTTTACCTCTCTTGTTCTCTCTCTCTTTTTCTTTCTCCTTCTCTGCCACTCTCTCCAGTTTTTCCTCTCTTTTTTTTCAACACATAGGTGGATTAAGGCAGAGGGGCTTTTGTTTAGATAAAGCGAAGGATTAGGGAGAGATTTGCCCCCATAAAGTTGTGGGCTTAATGGGCCTTTTATCCCTGCATGTCCCTAAAGCTGTGTTGCCTCTGGATTAGGACTATACAATGGGGCCCCTTGTGCAGAGGGATCCGGGCCAGAGGGAGTGAGCGAGAGAGAGAGAGGAGAGAAGGCAAGGAAAAGAAATGAGACAGAAGGACTGAGACAAGGGAGAAAAGAGGGCAAGAAGAAAGAGAGAAGGGGATAGATGGAGGGAGAAAAAAAGAGAGGGGGAATTATACAGCTTTTAGAAGAAACTGACAGGTTGAAAACTTTTAGAGGAGGGATTTGCAGAGGAGATCCTGAGATCTTGTCACCAATAAAAGGGATTTCAGGAGGATTCAGAGGCGTGGTGCTGACAATAAACCGCAGAAAAACTGTCGCTGTCCTTTTAAATTCATTTCTCTTACATATTTTTTAAGAAAAATAAATAGGAAAGAGGGTCTTACTGTGGAAGTGCTGCTAATAACGTGTCTAAGAGGTGGCTCCTGGCAAATTGCTTTGTTATTCTTGTCAAAAAAAGGTCTCCTGCAAGAAGTCGATTTTAAACTACACATCAAAATGATTAATTGCCCTGGGATGAACAGATGCTGAAATACCCTTGAATGGTGCTGGGGAGGCTGAGGCTTGCTGGATTGCAGACCTAATGTATTCATGAAGTTGCAGAAACATCATTAAGAGTATTAATTAGCTATTAGAGAGCTGAATTCTGCAGCATTAAAGATGGTTTTGTTCCTCCTAACTCTATCAAATACAGGCTGAGACAGAAGCAGAAAGTACTCTTAACATATTTGTTATGCAAAGATGAAAATGTTTTCAAAGGAGTAAAAACCTGACAGGAAATCAATAAAGAAAAAACAGCAGATTTTCAAAAAGTTATTCACTTTTTGGGATTAAGATTCTACATAAGGACTTTTAATGGGAGAAAAAAATCCCAATAACCCAATTTAACATCTTTAAATTTTGGGTTGTTCCTCAACTGGAGGTCATTGTTTGCCCACCTTGTATTCAGCAGTGCATGGCTGGCTACAGGGGTAAGGGGAGCTGTTTTTTGGCGTTTAAGCCCTTCAGATGCGCTGGACAGCTCTAGTCGCTCTAAGGAGCTTTAGGTGGAGAGGCGCTGAGAAGAAACTCTTTCTCGCTTTAATTGCTTTAGAGACGGTCCTCACAAAGAGACAGTGGCCAGATTTACCTCCCGTTTAAGTTCTTATTTCCATTGGTTCACAAGTTAATCCTCTTTCTTTCTCAGACCTCGGAGAAAAAAAAACGAGTGATAGGAGCCTACCAAGGCGACAGAAACCAGAGAGGCACACGAGTTTTTTTCCAGGCGAGAGGGGAAAGACTTTGAAGCACCGGGGAAAAGTTTTAGGTGTTTGGAAAGAAACAGATTTAGAAAGAAAGACGCACCGAGTGCGTGACATTTCGCCTACATTAATCACACCAGTGTGTAATAATAATAATAATAATAATAATAATAATAATAATAATAATAATAATAATAATAATAATAATAAAATATGTCAGAATAAAATTTACTTTTCCTTTTTAAATATAGCAATGACTACCAGTAAAATACACAATTTTACTGATATTTATGCACTTCATTCGACACTTAAGCAACTAACGCAACGAATATCTAATTCAGGTACCAAAAGGCTCTATTACAACAGCAAAGGACTCGCGTTATCGGTTTTGCCTGGTGGGTACAATTCACTGTAAATAGTAGGCTCTCAGTGTATGCAAGAGTTATTATCATATCAATTTATTTCTCCTCATTAAATTCTACAATTTTGTATTTCATAATTTAAAATCAGTGTAAAACAAATACATAGGTAAAAGTAGAATATATTACTGGCGTTTAGCTATTACTAAAATAAAAGAAATAGAATAGTTGTTTGTTTGTTGTGGGTTTTTGTGGGTTTATGTTTATATATATATATATATATATATATATATATATATATATATATATATATATATATATGGCAACACAGTTTTTAAACCGAAATAACAAACGCCTCCCACTCAACCTTCACAGACACACATACACCTTCAAACTTCATGATAAATGTCCAGAAACCACTGTCTGTCCATAAACAGTGCATTCTGGGTGCACCTAAAACACATGGACATAAATATTCTCTTCTCCATGAAATCTTTTGTCTACTGTTCAGAGTGAGAAACATGGTCAGAGATAAAACTGCGTTATAGGCCAAGCACTTTCCCAAAAGAATCTCCCAACAAAATATGCAAGCTTTACATTAAAAGGCTACTTTGCGCTGCCCTTAATTCCCTACCTAAACGGTTTTGCTCCGGGAGAAGAAATCTTCTCTAAAAACCCTTCAAGAAGAGAAGGGCATTATTGCCCTAATCCTCTTACCCGCAGTCATTTTAAGACAGGGGTTTTTGGAGGCTGAGATGGCGTCTTGTCTTCCCTATCCCATCCCAAATCCTTCCAGGCCGGGAGAGAGTCTAAAGGCAGCACCCTGGCATCTATTAGCCATCTCTCTCTCTAAAGTCTCTCTCTCCTCCAGTGGCGTGGAGGAAAAAGCCGAAAAGCAAACAGACTAAAGGTTGGTTTCTGTTCAACACAAAAACTAAGGAAAGGCAATTGGATTCATGATCCAAGTGCATAAGCAGTTCGAAGATAGTAGCCTAGATTTTAAAAATAAAAATAAAAAAACAAAATAAAATATTTTTATGCTCATGCAATCAGGCTGACAGTGTCTTTTTTTCTTGATTTAAATATAAAATTTATGTTACTGGGGAAAAAAAATGCATGACAGCAACATTTTTTCTCACTTATTCACAGTTTAAGTTTAGGAATATGATCCACAAAAAATATGCAAAATCGCCAATAAATAAAATGAATCCTATTTATTTCGATCACAACTCAATATCTACACATTTGTGCCATTAAAAAGCTTCAGTTTTTCAAATTTGAGGAATGTTTATCAATATCTATAAAAAAACAACAACAACAACAACAACTTATAGACAGACACGGAGGGATTCATCGGACATACCGTGTTTAAATTGATCATATTTGGAGATAACTCCAGAAGTCAGCCGCTGGACTCCGCTTTCTGATTTAGTTGACTGACAGCCCTGAGAGCCAATAGGAAGCAAGCATGACCCCCGCGACGCTCTCCTTAAATCCCTCCACCGGGCTCTCGCGCACCAGCAGATGGCGGCTTCCCACTTCTGCGCGAGACGCTGCGAATACAGCACAGAGAGGAGCAGGTGGAGCGCGAGCGGACGGACTTGAGGTGAAGCAACAGACTGGAGGACTTTTACACTGACCCGAGTTGTTATCTCGCTGACGGACAAAAGGACTGAGAAGAGTGGGCATTAAAAAAACAACAGACGGCAGCTGAAGGAGCAGAAGAGAGTTTAGGAGCTTTGTGTGACGGAAAACACAACTGACAAGAGGTAAAAACTTTTCTCCATCTCTTTATAAACCCTATTTCTCACATGTTGCATTTTAAAAAACGATTACCCAAAATGTTGTATGGTCATGTTCGCATTTTTCGCAGTCAGCGGTGCAGAAATTAAAGCTATATTGGCAGTTCCCTTTAAACAGAATTGTGTATCAAATGTATAACCTACGTTTTTTGTCTTTAAATTAAGGAAGATGACAGCAATTCCTCTGTTGGAAATGTTTCAATTTTATATTTTAAAGTTTCAGTGTGAAACCATAAATATAACTTACTTTCGGTTTACAGCGGTCACACTACAAATAAAACAAAACTAAACAAAAAATTAAAACGCGTAACCATAATCAAGCACCTGCATTTTTACGCACGGGACCAAAATGACGTAAAATAAAAGGGACTCCTGTTCGGCACAACTTTTGGGTTACACGCATGACCCTGGTCACTATTTTTAAGTTTACCCTATATTAAAAAAAACCCTAAAGTGATGCAGATTTATAGAGGCACAATAAAGTAAAGCATATTTCTCTCCCTGTCCATAAAAATGTCCTTGAGATCTTAAAATGCTTTGATAAACGACAAGATAGACGATTTTGGTCTGGGCTCTGCATAACAAACATTCTTTATAATAACAGCTCGGAGAAAATCAAAGACATGCTCCTCGCCCTCTAACAGTTTACACTTAGTGCGACACAGCACTAGAGCAGATTGTCAGGTCGACTCATGCCCCTGAGGGCTGTTAGCAAATAACATTTTTCCTAATTTAGTCGGATCAAAGAGTTGCACTGTACACGCCAATTTACATAATGACGGTTTGATAATCGAAGCATTGAGCAGGGCTGCCAGGAGGGCCCAGTGCCTGGAGCAGAGAGAGGCTTATGAATGACAATAACAGCACTGACAGGCTCACAGTGATGAGCTATTGTGCTGAATTTGATATGGGCAGGAGGATACAGGCTATAAGCAGAGATGTAGTGGTAAATATAAAAGGTGGTTAAAAGCTGCTAATCACTAGAAGGCAGGTTTAAAGTTAGAAAGTCTGCAAAATAGGACGGGAAGCTGTTCTAAAATCACGCACCTGAGATTATTGCATTTTGCAAAAAGTGAGATTAAAATCACGTGTAGACGTTAAAGATCTCAACATTTTGTCGGTGCGTGCAGGTGTAAACAAATAAAATCCGCACATTTTAAGATTTTTTTTTCTAGGCTACATGATGCAGTTTTTCTATATAATATATTTTGTAATAAAAAATATAATAATATATTTTGTTAATTTGTGGCCTGATTATCATTTAAATGTACACCTTCATTTTCAGAAAAGGAAAAACCTCAATTGAGAAAAATCGTTGGCCTATTACTAGAACACACACGCACGCACGCACACTTGCCCACGCGGGCACGCACACGGGGGAACTCCAACCCAGAGCTAACCACCCAGTCCCACTGTACGTCCGTCCGTGTCAGCGTTGATGATAAATGGAGGGCCTCGCAGTCGAAACCTATTTGCACTTCCATTAGACGGGGAGCCAAATGGGGATCAACATGCATATTTTTACCCGCGGAGAGGCCATACATCTCAGCCAAAACGTTGCCCCGGGGCGATGGGATAAGAGGCCGCCAGAGAGGGGTAGGGGAGGGGAGGGGAGGGGGAAGCGGGCCCATTCAACTCAAATACTTGGGGGAGTAAAGTAAATGTTTAGCGAAGCACCTTCTGTCCCGGCGAATTAAACTATTCCCCACTGCCCTCTGATCACATTCATCAGCCGCCGCAGCCACTTAATAGGCTGGGAATGGGCACTGCGGGCATCACACACGCGCCCCTGCGCGCGCGCGCGCGCGCGCACACACACACACACACACACACACACACACACACACACACACACGCACACACACAGAAAAGCTGAGAAATGAGCAGGGAAATGAACTGCCTTTTGCAAGAACGACCACCCAGTCTTTTCTGTATTACAGCATGCAGATGCCTAATTGATTATTATTATTATTATTGCCTATTGTTGTAAAGCAATTTATTATATTGTTGTTTGCTGAAATGTAATGCTTTAAAAGCGTTAAAAGAATTATCAAGTCATAATTAAAATATAAGGTCATGTAAGGGAGTGAAACTGCTCAAATCAACAGCAACTAACTTTTAAATTTCAACCAATAGAATTAATAATGCCAGACATAGATTCCGGGGGGACATAAAGGGGACACGTCCCCCTTAATACCGTCTCCCCCAGGGAAAAAAAAACCATGAAAGTAAAGGAGGATTTAAAAAAAAACAAAATTAAAGACATTGCAGTTTATTATAAGTTTATTGCAGCATAAACTTATGCAGATAATGCACAGATTGGTGCATAAAATTACTAGAGAAATTGAGATGCTGTGCTCAAATTTTTTTTAGCAAAGGACACCCAAACCCCTCTTTTTATGAGTCGCCAGAGCATAGAACAATTTAAAAATAACAACATAAAAACATACTGAAATTACTCCACAATTATTATTCAGTTGCTGACATTTAATGGCCTACATAAAGACAGCGTTGGGAAGAAGTCGAATTAAATAAAACAAAAACGAAATGTGATAAATGATAAGGACGTTTTTTTCAGAAATATTTAGAGGTATCTTAAGGCCTTTTAGTTCAAGAACTTGCCCGGGTCCCTGAACACCGTACCTGTCATATACAGGAGAAAGATTTATTTCTTCTCCCTGTGGTCTCTCTAGTTATAATAACTGTTTGGGCCTCAGAGATATTCCCTCCTGTCAGCCTCCTCCGTACTAATACATATCTAATCGTGTCCTCAAGCGCTTCATCTATGAAAATCTCGTGAAGGAGAACTACAAAATAGAGTTTGGGAAATTGCTCCCATGTGAAAGACTCATGGCTGTTTTACTTTAAGAATCTGTTCGTTTCATTAAAAGCTGCAATTATAGGCTTGAATGTTAATTATAAATAACATAAAATTAACCAAAATAAAAATGCTGTTAAATGCTGCAAGAAAATGAATTTTTGAGAAATGAAAGTCATCCGCTATGACTGAACAGCTCTTAGTGAGAAAAGCATTTCCGTAATCATAGCCTATTAAAAAATAATCCTGCTATCCGGTTGCAGGTTTTGCCACCGAGACCCGGAACAAATCTCCTTATTTCATTTTCCAACACATTTCACCAACGCCTTGATCTGTCAGAGCAGCGTTTTCAATGGGGATTTGGCTTCTCCGGGATCATAGAAACGACGTGAATAAATTCATGAATAAGGCATCCGTCACGGTTCATTATGGGAACGAGTGATAATTACCCCAATTAAAAGTCTTTTGTATAATTAATGGATTGAACAGAGCGATAATTGGATGTTAATGGATAACACTTTTGTCTGAGTGCGCACATTAAAATCTATTGGCCCTTGAGCGCGAGGACCTGCTGTCATAATAAAAAGCTCGTGTGTGTGTCACAGCCTCTTAGTGCATCTACCATAAATATGTGATTTTGCTCCTCTTTGATTTTGTTTGAGATCACATGCTCAGCAGTCACAGCGTGTCCATCAGCAGCCACGCGCCCTTGTTGTCAACATGTCCTCGTGTGAACTCCCTTTATCACAAGCATCCTGTCTTCCTCTCTTACGCAGGCACCGACCTCTCACCATGCAGCACTACGGGGTGAACGGCTACTCTCTGCACGCCATGAACTCCCTCAGCGCCATGTACAACCTGCACCAGCAGGCCGCGCAACAGGCACAGCACGCGCCCGACTACCGGCCGTCCGTGCACGCGCTCACACTGGCAGAGAGACTAGCTGGTAATTGAGTGCACGCTCACACACAAACTCCGGTGCGCAGGTTGTTGCCAAATAGCTTCAAACTATTATTGAACACAACTTTGTCATATACATTTCGGACTTATGACATATATAATAATAATAATAACAACAACAACAACAATAATAATAATAATAATAACAATAACAATAATAATAACAGCATATTCAGCCGCAGCTATTTTTGAAGTTGTGGAAACAGCAAGTTAACTAATTAAATAATGATAAAAACATGAACACCGTAAATCTGACAAGTTGATGTTACTTAAAATAATCTTGGAAACCGACTGCCTTGAATAACGAAAGTAAATAAAGCTATAAATGTTAATTCGTTTACCTTAGTGTTAAGTTTACTTTAAATTTAGCCGTTCTTAATTTTGTGAAGTTTCTGCACATTAAAAATAACACGTGAAATTCTATTTTTCAGTGTTAGCAACTTCAACTTAACTTGATCATGACAAAGAGGATTTGGCAAATGATTAAATTAGGAAATATGCAAGTTCTGTTTTGTTTGCATGTGTAAGAATACATGATTTGCAGCCAGCAGAATACAGGCATATAAACTCAATTTAATGAAGTTGCTGAAACTATGAAAGATTAATGTAATTAAACTTCTCATCTTTAAGTTGCAAGAAGCTCACAAAATGAAGTAAATGTAACTAAATAAAATAAAGTAAACTTAGCAATTAGATATAATAAATATAGATTAAGATCGTTTTATTCACTTCACAGTGTTCAAGACAATGGGTTTCCTAGATTAAAAATAAAAAATAAAAATAAAAAAGTAAAATCAATTTGTCAGATTTTACAGTATATTTGAACGGGAATTGTTACAGAACATGTGGTAAAGACATAAAGTGTCCTAATCCCACGCATGCCCAGTAAAATAAACTTGCCGTGTGTGTGTTTCCTTTCCAACGGCTGCGCATTTCAAGACATCATCCTGGAGGCTCGCTACGGCTCTCAGCACCGCAAACAGCGCCGCAGCCGCACGGCCTTCACGGCGCAGCAGCTGGAGGCGCTGGAGAAGACTTTCCAGAAAACACACTACCCGGATGTGGTAATGAGGGAGCGGCTGGCCATGTGCACCAACCTGCCCGAGGCTCGTGTGCAGGTACGGCTAACGGGAAAAAAAACACTGTCCAGTACTACAATTTACTGACATGTATGTGTTTGTAGCAGTCAGTAGTTAGTTAAGAGGGGCCTATAATGCTTCATGGTTGGTAGTTTTTATAACCGGTATCCCTCTTATTACTCTGTAATTTTAATGCTGCTTGAATGTTATGGGATCTACCAGTACCATGGGTAGTAGCAACCTTATTAGGCCATAGGTTTAGTTTTAACATTGAGCATCTAACACCTTATTTCCTGCAATCTGGTGAATTTTTTTTTTGCAGCAGTTTGCGCATTTTTTTCAGTAACACATTGCATAAATGTTTGAAATATAAACCTATGCCAACCTAAATTTATCGGACTAGTAAAAATATTACACAAAGGGAAAACACAATTGGTCTACTTTCTGCTGTGTAAATGAAAATACACCGCTTTAGGTAGAGTTGAAAACAGTTATCAATACAGGAAAAAAGATTTTAAGGAGTACTTATGGATAAGCTGTCTTCACACATAAGTGAAGCTTATGCATGCACCTAAGAAAAAGTATCCATCTGAATACAATAAATGCCAAAAACAGCGTCAATAACACTGTTTAAGCTGATTTAAGTTTGATTATGATAGCTTGTTTTTAAAACAATTCTGTTGCAGCCCTGTGGAGATGCTTGTTATCATGGCACTTACTGACTTTTTGAGCTTTTGATTGCAATCATTTGAAGCTGAATCAATCATTTAGTTCAGCTTACAGTTTTCATCTGCTGTTGTAATTCTCTCTTTAATTCTCCCTCTTCTCCTCTCTGCCTTCAGGTTTGGTTCAAAAACCGCAGAGCAAAGTTTCGTAAGAAGCAGCGCAGCCTCCAGAAGGAGCAGCTTCAGAAGCAGAAGGAGGCATCAGGGGAAGGAAGTGAGAAGGAGGACACGCCTCCCTCCACAACTGTCCTCCCTGACACCCAGCTCCCTCCTTCATCCTCCTCTTCCTCCTCCTCTCTGGAGACAGAGGGTCCTGTGGTTCGTCCTGTACCACTAGACATGGAGCTGAACGTCACGTCAGCAGAACACTCTGGCAGCGAGTCGGCGACAGAGGACAACGCCACGGATAAGGAGGACGAGAGTAAATCTCAGAGAGAGGAGATGAAGTGTGAGAGAGCAGCGACTCCTGAGGACGTTTCACCAGCTTGCAAAAGACTCAGCCCTAAACCAGGTACGAACATTGTTGATTTTAACTCTTACAAAGAGCCGAATTCCATTTTTTTTATCAATGGTATGCCTCATCCGCAGTACTGACATCACCAGCTGACTATAATTCAACTCTCTTAACCTCCTCTTCTCTCTGTCCAGACTCTCCCCTGGTCTCCCCGTCTGTGACCCCCTCCTCCTCCTCCAGCAGCGGCCTGGCCAGCAGTGGTCCCCTCTCTCAGAGCCACTCCTACTCTTCGTCCCCTCTCAGCCTGTTCCGCCTGCAGGAGCAGTTTCGCCAGCACATGGCCGCCACCAACAACCTGGTGCACTATCCCGCTTTTGACCTCTCTGCCCCATCATCACTCCCCTACCTGGGAATGAATGTCAACATGCCCCCCGCGCCACTGGGCTCCCTGCCCTGCCAGTCTTACTACCAGTCCCTGTCCCATCACGCCCAGCAGGTGTGGAACAGCCCGCTGCTGCAGGCGTCGGCTGCGGGTGGCCTCACCAGCCACAACAGCAAGACCACAAGCATCGAGAACCTCCGTCTGAGGGCCAAACAGCACGCCGCCTCGCTGGGACTGGACACAATGTCTAACTGAGAATCAGATTGTATGAAGGACAATTTAGGCCAAAGCCTCGGCCTACACATCATCACATCCCAATGCGTGTCTGTGATAGTTCTTTAGGAGCTGTTTACTTTAGTAGGTGGGCACAGGACATGCAGAGGTGTCCAAAAAAATACGCCAACATGCACTGGACCTACAGAACTCTATTTATGGCAGACCACACTTCAACAGCTTCCGCTGCAGCTCAAGGTCCAAAACCTCAGAAAAAGAGAACCCATAAGATATTGAACATTGCTAGAAAATGCAACGGATCAAATGATTGTTCGTAAACGGTGGACATATTCCTGACTCATACCATGATGCTCCCAACAGACACAGAATGCTGGACCTTCCAAACATCTGAAATAATCCATAAAATAATCACTGAAAATGATGTACACAGCTAAAGACGGATGCACTCGGTTGAAAAGACGATGCAAACAATGTTTACAAGAATAATGTGAATAAATGAGGCACTTTTGAAGGGATTAGGTTCGTTGGCCAAGAGGGAAACTGTATCGCTTGTGCAGCAGAGAAACCATTTCTGTCACAGGACCATTGACATTTCAATTAAGCAATGTGGTTATATGTACATAGCATGTACTACATAACAGCACATAAATAAAAATAAACTTCAAGCCATGTTGTCCTCAACAGCATAATTAAAAGTGACTAATTTACCAGTTTAATGGCCAGTAATGTGCCACTTTGCACAGAGGCTGGCTTGATAATGAGAAAATGATTTCAGTGACTAAATTCGCAAAGCTTTTAATTACATTTTGCCCTGGGCTGAGGGAGCTGGGGCAGATGCAATTATGAACATGCATACCATTTAAGCCTTTATAAATTCAAAAGGTCTGTGCACTAAACTGGTCAATTAAGGTAGAAACATGATTGACATCACTTTAACATGAGTTGATCAATTCCCTTTGAATACAAAGTGGTAAACAAATTTGGACAAATGTCTGAACCCATATTTTGTCAGCAGAAATTCTCACCTTAGTATTCTCTTGAGGAAACATGCAGCTTTTCATTGACCGACTGTTAGCACTTGAGGAGAATCACACACGTCTCTGTTTTTCGTCAATGTGTTCTGGAAGCTAATGTCTTCTTATGAAAAAAATGCACATTATTTTAATATGTAAAATACAAAAAAAGTCTATCTATTAATGTTTACTGGTAAGGTAATTGTAAAGTTCCTCTTATGTTGTATAATTGATAATGGACTCTGTCTCAGATGAAATTCCTTTTAGCTGTCAGATTGTAAGATTGTATTTGCTGAGCTCACCGGCAGCCCTGTCTACCCCTCCTCTCCTGGTTGTCTGTGTAACAATCCCGGGTTGAATTTTAAATGTGTGCATTTTCTTTTTGGCAAGAAAGAAGCAACTGAACAAAGTGCTGGAAAACGGTCACCTTTCATTTGTTGCAATCCAGACAGGAAAGTCAAAGAAAGTGAACAGATTTGAGATTTGTGACCCGAGTCCTCTGTGTACTGCTGTCTTAACTATATTTGAGTTCTGTTGTTGCTATTATTCTAATGCTGCCCCCCACCCCTAATGTCTCTGTCAAACTACTCGGTGCAGTGGTAGATAGATTTATAACTGTGGAGGAGCGACTGAGCGGACCATCAGCGTTGTTTCCTTTACTCCTCCCCAACAATGTAGACTTGAACTAGTGTTGTTGTAAAATAATAACAAATAAAAACATTGCTTGGAGATCTTTATAATGAAGACCATCTGTGCTGCGTATTTACACAGAATGATGATGGTAAAGGCCAAACACTGACATGGGATGGTGTGCTACAGTAAATAGCATAGTAAAATATTCTGGAAGTGTAATGCATTCACTTGAGATAATTTTTTTTTGTGCTATTTTTCCGAGTTAACACGATTATTATTTCAGAATTATTAGAGAAGTTTTCACAGGAAATAATATTCTGCTATTGCATTCTGAATTAAGAAAAAATATATATGTATGTATATAGTGTATAAATAATAAAACAAGAATTTCTGAATTATGATAAAATAGTTTAAATATTTAAGAAATAGTCAAAAATAATAAAATAATTTTCAAATTAAAAAATCTATAAATAATAAATAATTTAAATAATAATAAATAAATAATACACCAAGAGCATAATTGTTTTATTACAAAAAACTTAAATTTGAAAGAAAAGAATTTCACTATTTCAGAAAAACAATTTTTTCTAAAGTGAATGCATGGTGCTTCTGTGAAATATTTAAAAAATGAGGATTATATATTTAAGGCTCCAAAAAAATGAGTATGGAGGAAAAAATTATGTGGTAAAGTGTAGAAAAGCATCAAGATAATGAACGTATGGGAACAAGGTCAAAGTAAAACAAAAACAATGAAAAAATACAGATAAAATGTATGAGAATTTGCAGGGAGACAAAGAGTATGCGAGCAAAGAGACAGAAAAAGAACGACGTAATCTGAAAAATAAAAAAGCCACATGGAGACATAAGCCATCCCCAATGAATAAGCAGGCCATTATCCTGAAGAATGACGGCCTGGGGCGGTGATTATGCTGCTATTATATCTTTAACAGCATGGTTTGTCAAAACACACAGACCCCCACCCCAACCCTGCTCCTACACACACACACACACACACACACACACACACACACACACACACACACACACACACACACACACACACACACACACACACACACACACACACACACACACACACACACACACACACACACACACGCAAGGCAATCAGGCTACTCATATCCAAAATGTGCCCTTGCTCTTCCCGCAGTAAACTTTACATGGCTGTGTGACATTGCTCTGCTGTTAATTGAGTGGGCCTTTAACATATATTTAGCCCTCAGTGTGTGTAAATAAGAAATGCACCCTGACTACAATTCCTCCGACCGTCATGAATGACCACGATCCAACGATTGGAGAGACGAGGATAATGATCTCACCAGATTAGCAGCGTTAATGTGGGAGTAACACCTCACCCTAACTCTGTTGTGTTTTATTACACCACATATATGTGGTGTGTTTGTGTGTGTGTGTGTGTGTGTGTGTCCTCAGCCAAGGGCATCCTGATCGTATGACTGATAAGATTGTGGTGTTGGATATGCAGCAGGAGTGAATGTCCTTGTTATCCGGGGGTACGAATCTGTCCAGGTACACGGCAGGATTTCCTCCCATGGGGCTCTGGAGCAGAGAACACAACACAATACTCTTGTTCCGAATGTTCTCTCTTTTCTTAACACCCATCCCCCAAACACACACACAAGGCCTGGGGGTTGAACAGGGATTGCTAGATTGTACTGCTGCAGGGTCAAGTGTGTTGAGCTCTTGATGCTGGATCAGGTGCTTCCATCTCTAACACTCAGGCTTGTATATTCATCACTTTAGCCCCATAACCGCCCCTATCTCCATCTACTTTCCTTTAAGCAAGTGATAACATGTGTGTATTTTTCTGTGTGTGTGAGGTTTGAAAAGACTGTGCCCAGTCGCCCAATAGATTGTGGCAGCAACATGAAGACATGAACCCAATACATAAATCATTTCAGACAGACAGTTCAACTCTAAAGGTATACTATGCAGGATTTTTTTCTAAAATATATTTAACTACAGAGACTCTGCTCTCTGCCTTCTTATTTTGATGTGGTCAGAAGATTTTTGGGTGTGTATCCTCCGGTCAATAACATCATGCAGGTGAGGTGTAGGACTTTTTTAAAAAAGTAGCAATCTGGTAGTAGCACCTGGATGTTTAAAGAGAACTAGATAAAGTGTTCAGTTCTATTAAAGCTGGTCAGTGGCGCATGAAGACAAACAAGTCCAACCTCTCAGGTGTAAAATTATCTGGATCATCTGCATCTACCTTCCGGTTAAGTCCTCTGCTAACATGAGTGGGGATAAAATGATTTGGCAAGACATTCGAAATGTTATCGGACCGAATGGGTCAAATCCAGATATTGAAACGAGCTGCAGGGGTCATGACACTCAAAATAAATAAATACACCGAAAATGTTACTTTTACAATGTAAGTCTATGACAAAAAGTCTTTTTGGCCTGTATGACATGGCATTACGAACCCAGAAGCTGAAATTCCACAGTTTGGCCACTATGAAAACTGGCGTCAAAGCTGGTACACTTCCTGGGGGCCTGGGTAGTGGCAGCACTCATCCATGATGAAACTACAAAAAACAGCAGTCACAGTGCAGAGGGGGCACAAATAAAGCAAGGCTTAACACCAAGTGGACAAAGCTCATTTCAAAATTAGAGTAAATTTGAGGTTGGCTTTCACTTTCACTAGAGAGCACTGAAGAAGAGGATGTGGATTAAAAGCACGCAGAGTTGGCCTGTTTTCAGGTAGACAGGTGCGTGCTGGCGTAGTGCTGGGCGGTAGACGAGTTTATCTGATCCGTCAATCTTTACAAATCAACACCTGATAGTCCACCAGTGGCATGATTATCAGTGTCGGGGGAAAAAAGGTTAAATCAAAATCAAATTGAACTGTGCCAGTAAAATCAAAAGTCCAATCTGATCGCTGATGTTTGATGACATTAAAATGTTTTAATATTTGATGAACCCATGACAGTAGAATAGGCCACTATAAGCATATATAAAGGAGAGGGGTAGGGGTGCTGTGATATATAGTAAAACCGCCACTATCTTAAAAACATTGTGATACAAATTTTTGATTCACAACTCGGCACTATGCCGACGGTTAGCTTAGTTAGCTTGGTAAAGCTGGTTCTTAAACCATGACACGGGTACCAGTGGTGGTACGGGGAGGAATATGAAATATGATGATTAAATCAGTTGATTTTAATATATATAACACTATCAAAATACCACAACATTTTAAATGAAAATACTTCAACTTGCATGTGGTATTGTTTAAATTGTAAACTTGAGATCTGTGAAATGTAATTTTAACTGAGTTTTGCCTTTGCTTTAATACTTTTGTTTCCATATCAACCTGGTACATGTTCAGATTCATAAACATAGCACAGGCATACATCAATGATTAGTTGCGAGCTGTTGAATGATTGCAACAATGTAACGTCCTTACAGCCGTAGCTCGCAGTGTACATACAGTGTGGGGACGAGGGGCCAGGCTTAAATGTTGTGTTTCAAAACAGAAACCTACAATTCCTGCGTACACCTTAGTGCTAGGCAATATGCAGAAAATCAAATATTACAGTATTTTTGACCAAATACCTCAAAATCCATATTGTAGGCTTGACTACTGGTGCTTTCACACACATCTCTCTACTGCAATGCAGCCTTCAAAACCAGGGCAAGACCAGAATTACAATATTACAATATCCAAAACTCAAGACCATATCTAGTCTCATATCACAATAGGGATATAATATTGATGCCCACCACTAGTATACCTTAGTATACCTGTCTCAATAATTATTTTATAAAAGCAAACGTAACATTTAAATATTGCAGAGTACACATTTTTTATACCATGGAATTAAGATTGCAGTAAAGCTATACATACTTTCAAACAAGAAAGGTCTGTGTGTGATTTACATAGACCCACCATTTGCTGTATCTTCTGCTTTGACTCTCTTTTTTTCTCTTTCACACACACATACACACACACACACACACAGCCCCCGGAGCAAGCCCCCCACACAAAAATCACAGTGTACCATTCAATCAGTGCTTTTTTTCCCTCCCTCCTCTCCATGGTTCTCTTAAAGGTTTTAACCATGGCGAGAATGAAAAGTGCCAGCGTTAGAAACCTCGGCCCATTGAGGAGGTGACAGGGTCTGCCAGAATATGATCCTAATCCTGTTTCCAGCATTCTTTTAGCCCACTGGCATTGCCATTTCGCCGCATATTCTCTGAGCTGTCAGGCCCAGGGAAATCCCTCTAATAGCGCATTGCCCAGATACACATCAAAGCCCTCCTGGAAACCACCAGCAGGAACTTAACGGAGAGGGGAGCACAAGTACAATCAGGCTCACAGCTGCACATACACATGCAGAAAAAGAACCTGGCTGGAAAACATCGTGCTCAAATAAATTCGACTCATGCATGATGCTTGAGAGTGAAACTTCTCTAAAAAATTAATACGGCAACAACGCTTGCCCCTCTTTGACTTTTTACCCTCTAACTTTTATCGTGACATGTTAAATAAAGAATAGGGGAAGAGACGGGGCAAAGATAGATGATTACAGAGATAGAGAAACAACAAGAGGAGTGATATCAAGAGGGAGACAACAGGTGGCTAAACTGTGTATCCTGGGCCACCCTCCTTTAGTTCCACTTCATCTTCCATTTTCTTCTTGTCCTTTTTCTCTTAAACACTCTGACTGCCACCTCGCCCCTCCCCGGGTAATCTTCTTAGAGAGAAGAAAACCCCCATTCTCTCTTTTCTTAATCTGGCTGCAGCCTAAACCTACGCTTGCATTTCCAATGCGGGCCTCACTGAACCAAACGGCAGCGCTCTCAGCCAGTTTATGGAGTCTATCGGAGAATGCTTAGATCACATATTGAGTTTGTGTCTGGTATACAAAGCTGGTCTAAAACCATTCAAAGGGCAGTCTGTGGTGCTGATGGAAAACACTTTTAGCTGTTAGGTGCAACAAAAAGTGTGCAACTATCTCACGTGACATCATCAAATGTAACATAAAAGCAAGACTGGTCCACAATATGGCATGTTATGTGAACTCGCCACCAGATTTTCTAGGAAGATTTGTCCTTATGAAATTTTTAAAAGAAAACACACATTAAGTGGGTAATAGGTAGAGATGAAATGGCATGAAAAATTCATATCACAACCACAATTATTACAGTTTTCAGGGATAAAATGGGCTGAAAATGTCCTAAAAGTACTTAAACACACACTGAAATCATGTCACCTAGTTTAATTTTGAAAACTACAAATATAATTTGCAACACACTGAATAAACAGTAAAGTAAAATCATAGTCAATACCTTATGTAAACACATATCAAATGTGCATTAACATTAAAGATAGCCTGTCTTTGAAATGCTCCCTTGAGTATTTGTGTCACGAGATAAGGATAAGTGACCAGTAGCATCACTGGGTTTACCGGCTGCATACTCACTCTGTAGCTGCTCGCGTTGCTGTGCCCACGTCTGCAACAATACTGTCAACTTATGTTGATGCTAGTTTTTTTCAAAGTGCAGTAATCAAACACAGTTTTAATTAATGATGATAATTCAGATCTGAAATGGTCCTGCTCGTATCTGTCTGTGTTTTACTTAAGCCATGGCTGATATGCTTTACATCATGATTACTGTTCTTAAACTTGTATCTTCATTTTAGGCAGCCAAATTCCCAAGGTACTGCAGATAAAAACTAACCTCCTGGCTAATTCTGGCATGATAAAAGTGATGTTTATTAATATGCACTGTCCCTGAGATAAAAGAAAATAAATAAAAATCAAACTAATCATCAGAAATTTTATCTCGGATTAACTTTAACCAGTACATTTCAAATTAAAGCAAATTAAATACATCTCAACTAAATGTACATCATTATGTTACTGGAAAAATTATAGAAAAATACTATATTGCCAAAAAGAGCACCTGCTGATTTATATGCAACTTAGTCTTTAATTGCTTAAATCATCTGACAGTTGATTAATTATATATTATCATAGAGCCCAACCATATTATGAAGGAAAGTATCTGTTAAAAGTACTACATGTAACCATGACAGAATGTAAATGGTCGTCCACAGTAAAGTATGAAATCCAGTATGTCTAGAAATCTGTTTGTGAGCTTTATTTTTGTGGTAATAGATCTATGACTGCAATTACCTGGAAGATTGTCAATATATATGAGGTATGCAAAAGTTTTTATCCTTTTTTGTTATTTGTTTTTCTCCTTTAGAGGAGGGGAGGTCCACTGTACAAGCCTGTGGCTTCTTGACCTCTACTGACACCTTGCTGTTTTTTTTTGTTTTTTTTTTACTATCTGGATTTTACAAATTTTATGTGTGTAAAAAAGAAAAGAAATCTAAGGAAAAAAAAGCATGCATGTCATCTGTACCTCCACATTCTGTTTGATCACAGTAACAAAAGTTTCACTTAAAGGTGACCAATGATCAATGAGGTGGCTGAAACCAGACCCACCCACATACAATACATGGATCCAAAAAGTCTGGGACCTTTATCAAAATAAACAAATATATATAATAATATATATACTCATTAAGTAAACAATAGGGTCCTGTCTTGGCTTTTATTAATACAATGAGGTTTATCACCTAGTAGGGCTCTGCTCAACTCTTACTTTTATATTCCCCCCATGCATACATCACATGCATACATTATCTGTCATAGTCTATAGAAAAAAAATTGCACTTATATTTCATCTGTGCGATTGCTGTGCAGAGTGAACAATTACAACTACTATTTTAAATGTCTTTCTAATTTATTTGTTTATTTTTTCTATTTAACTGGGTTGGCTGTTTACTACTTTAGAATCAATGTCTAAGTTGTTTTCTTTTTCTTTTTATGGCATTTTTTAATATAATGTGTACAAATGTTATTTATAGCTGACAAAGAAAAGGGAAAATTCATACACTGGATTGTTGTTGATGAAAACTAAATAAAAATTAGTTGAAAAAAAAGACAACCGGATGACTGTAAAAGTAAATAGAAAATGCAGAAATAAAAGGCCAAAACATCAACAGCTGTAATCCGAAAAAAAAAAAAAAATCCACACTGTATAGCATTTTCTATCCTCCCTGTGGCTGAGAGCAGCAGCTTCCTGCTGGGCTCAGTCTACACAGTGCATCTGTGACAAAGACCCCCACCAGTGAAATCCTGTCTCCCGCCGCCAACTGGGACGCGTCTGATCTTCACCTCTGGGCTGAAAACACCGCAGTTGGTACAGCAGCATCTGCTTTAAATACACAGACTAACACTAAGTCACCATGTGTGTCTTTACCAAACATGAAGACACCTAAATGTTCATCTCTATGTTGCCGTTGCTGTCGTGGCAGGTAGTCAACACATGCAGACAAAAAATCTGTAACCCCTGTTTCTCTTCAGAGGTGTCAGTTTCAGTGACTTTTCCCTTCTGCTGTCATTTAACAACCTATTGTAGGTGCTAAGTTTTTACATGTGGAGGTCATAATGAATGGGCAAAAGATCATTCATTCAGTAGCTTGTGTGGTACGAGGTGAGAATATAACACTATTACAGTGTTTTGCATGTTTACTAGAAAAAAAGCCACTTTTAAATTGTATTTGAAAGCGCAAGAGAAGCGTGGTTGTGTAGTTAAATCCATAATATTCATCTTTCTAATACACAGCACACGTCTCCCTAACACAGGCTTACACACAGGGACACAAATGCACAGCGGTGCATTGGCTAATTCAATAATAAAGCAGACAGCCGGTGGAGTCTATAGACATGCAGAGTAGAGAGTAACTCATCTCTAACAGTCTGCCGTCTCCTGAGTGTTAAAACATGTAAATTTATGTAAGAGCCCATAGGAAACACATATTTACAATACGTTTAGGTAATCACAAGATGTGCGAGGAGGCATTCAAGGCCCTGGAGACGAAAGCAGTCAATACAAAAATAGTTTTTATGTGTCATTAATTCCCTCTGCATTCCCAGATACATCCCCCTTTTACCGCAGTAATACAGTAATCACTCACAATCGCACAGGAAATTATCTGCACTCATCTGTGGAATAAAAAAGCGGAGGGGCAAAACAGGGCGAGACGTCCCATTTTAGCTCTCTGCTGCCTCTTTAATGTTCATCTGGGAGCCGCATGGCTGCCGTCCATCCCTGCACGGGGATGGGAGTCGGCTCCTGCACTTGGAGCAGCTTAATGACAGTGGGTATGGATGGTGGACTCGTTAGACACACACATACACACACCTTTTTCACGCTACATTGCCTGGCCAGGACAACATAAAGGGTCATCGGCGGTGTGATGGAAAAAGAGGCACCTCAGCGCTCACATTAGGCAGTGATAAGAGGAAACATTTCACCTGAGTGATGTCAATGCAAAACAGAGTCAATCCAGCTATAATAATGAAAGTTGCACAGATTCAGATGTGAAAAGCCAAATGGTCAAATAAGTCATTACCTGCCTGTTCATTATGCCCTCCTTCCACATACCCACATATTGTGTTATTAGGCAAAGCTATCAAACCTGATGAATAACTATAGAACAAGCCAAACCCATTTTCAGGGGAGAGTTAAAGAGAGCAGGTAATTCTGATGGAAATGTGTGTTTCAGTAATGTGATCTCTGAGGACATAAATACTGGAGCTCCTGTCAACATATAACCTTTACAGACATACCCTTAGTGTCCTCTAGTGGGAACAGGATATACTGAACAGGATACTTTTAATATTAAGCTACTGTTGCCACCTACAGGGTAAAAATAAAACTATAAAAAGAAAAACACTTTAGTCCAAAAATGTTGGTAAATCAGAGTTTTGACTTACTTTAAAGGATAACTTTAGTATTTTTCAACCTGGACCCTATTTTTCCCAGTGTTTTTTTGTCATTTTGTTTGTTTTTTAATGCCACTGACAGGCACAGATTGTTATTATAAGTGTCTGACACCACTATGATATGAACAATTTATTGCAACCAAACCAAAGCTGGTGATTGCTCAAACAGTGGAAAGACAAACAAAGACAGTTTTTAGGAGTTTTATTTTATTTCTTCTTTGAATCAAGTGTTATTTACAATGATGAAATTATTGTTCATTCAAATCGAGTCTGGTGGGTTTGGCGATTGCAATTTTGGGGCTGCTCCTAGATAAACAAAAATGATCTTACTCTTTAACAAGACGCTCTATGTCTGTAGGGAACCAGAAACACACCCCAAATCCCCATCACGTAATCTACCAGACTCCTTTTAAATAAATTGTTATTTAAGCTTGTATAAAGCCATAATATTTTTACGTCTAACTGAGAGAATTAGGGGTTTATTTCAACCAAACTAGAGTTGGTGATTGTTGGAACAGTGGAAAGATGAACCAAGACGGCTTTTGTGAGTTTTTTTGTTTGTTTTTTTCTATCATCATAAGTGTGTTTTAGGATGATAAAATTTATGCCTATTTAAATGCAGGCTGGCAGGTTTGACAATAGCAATTTCTGTTTTAACAAAAATGATCTTACTCTTTAACATAACAGGCTATCTCTGTAGGGATCCTTTAAATAATGTTTTCATACACTTATAATAAGATTTTGAGCTAGTCTGTGACAAAAACAAGCACTTTTATTATATGGAAATTGAAGGTGCACAGCTGCACATTAATGTTTCATGATGGCGTGTGCCAGCTGCAGCAGTCCTTTCGGTACCAACCAATTTTAAAAATTGTCGTCTCCGTTTGTCACTTAGACAAAACAAATGGGAAAATGGGGTCCAGGTTAAAAAAAACTGTTGATGCCCTTTAAAAAACAAGAATTCTCTTAAATTAATTTGACGTTAATGTTGGTTGAGTCCAAAAGTCTCCATTAAAAAAAACCCTGTCATTCAGTGCCGTCCCCAATAATGTCACAGTACCAGTCCTCCAACTGGATTAATTGCGATTACAGTCACAGTGTGTAGTCCAGTGTTTCAACAGTCCACCACCACGAGGAAAAGTTCACCTTCAGTGCTCCAGCAGCCACAGTTTATACATAAAGACGAGCCAAGAAGATCATCTCATAAGTCCTTAAGTCAGTCATTCAAATGTCCACAGGATTTTTGGCAAAGCTGTCCATCAGTCCACACAAGCTACGTGAGCCTCCTCAGCTTGCACATGTAGATGGGGCCAAAGTTAGCGGCTAAGTGCGGGATTACCATCTCACCCAGGTGGAGGTCGGGAGCGAAGTGAAAGGTTTTCCTAAACATGTGTGTGAGGGGTCGCAGATCAACAACCTGAATGTAGGTATGACCAGCACAGGGGGAGAGAGGAAAAGAGGAAGGTGAAATTATTTGTTGTGAATTGGTTCTCATGTTCATCATTAGGATGTCCTGATAGTCCAGAGGTCAGAACCGTAATGATAAATTATTTTCCACTACTGTTGAGAAATGTGAAGTGAGGGATAAGGCCAAACAAATAAAAAGCCAACAGGAAGCGTGAACTGTCTGACACGCTTACTGATAATTAACACCTCAAAGGGCATTATCCGGCTTACACCATGGTCATTGCCAGAGAAAAAAAAAGAAAATTCATTCATATTTTCGTACAATTTGCAATCAAAATGTAATGTTTTTCACAAACTTTCACAATCTGGTAACACCTTAGAGTTTACCTAATACCGGAAACAATCATCACTGTCCCATGAGTTTATTATGCATCACATTGTTCACTACTCAGTGAACAGGACAAGCTTTATCCAACTTGGCAATAAAGAGATATTTATAGTCCCCTCTGCTTGTAGAAACCTTTGAACCAACACTCAAAAATAACAGAGGATGAGGCACTGAAAGACGATGTGTTGGAAATAAATTGTGAACAGATGCTTTGACTGCATCCCTGTTGCTATGGTTACTTATATTAGATACAGGCTGTTACTATTGTGTAACCAGTGCATTCACTTTAGAGCAGTTAACAGACAGTTTTATCAGACCGTGTTTAGGGTTTAATGGATGCCATCAGAATCGAGCATTCACCCAGGCCGTATAATCATCTCTAATAAACACTTACCTGTTAAGAGTGACAGTGTGTGACTGACCTGAAGGTTGATGCCGTGGTTCTCTCGAGCCAAGAAGACAGCTTGTTCCACCACACTCTGGTTCTGGGTTTGAGAAAGTGTGCACGTGGAATACAGGATGTCCCCACCTGGACGGGCTGCCGCGATTCCCGCCCTGTAGGATAGAGAGACCGTTTGTCACTCTGTATAAAATAATCATGTTAACTTCAGGCTTTGCTGTATATTGATGTGACAAAATGCAACCACATAAAATGTTTTATCGACACTCTCTTTACATTTTTCACCAAAACTTACAACAACAGCTCCAGCTGTAGCTGTGGAAGTCTTCGTCTCTCACCGATCCTGTTCTTTCCGAATATATTGTTGTCGTCCTCCATGAGTGAATGTCTGTCTGTGGTGCAGGGGACATCAACAAGCACCTGACAGAAGGAAAAGAGAGGAGGAGGTGGACAAAGTGGTGGTGTTAAGATAAACATATCATTGATTCAAACACTGGCAACATGATTACACAACAATGGCCTACTCTGTCAAAAGTGTCCCTTTCGATGTCCGCCCAAGTGGTGCCATCGTAGGAGGTGATACGTAATTTCTCAGCCGTCAAAAGCAGCTTAGGAACGTAGCTGTGGAGGACTTTTCTCAGTCGTGACGTCCGAGACACTGAGGTGTCATTTGCACACAAGAAACCTGTAGAGCAGATGATGGAGTTAACTACGACTAAAAATCAGAACAACAGCGCTATGTGAGGAAAACAGAAGATGAGAGCGGTCCTCCTCTTACCAACAGACTGGGTCTGAAGCAGAGCCAGTGTTTTACCTCCCGGGGCAGCACAGAGGTCAAGCACACTGTGACCTTCTTGAACATCCAGTGCCACACAAGGCAGCACAGATGCTGCGTCCATCAGGTAGTAACCCAGCAACCCACACATGTCGGGTCTTTAGAAGACAAAAGGAAAAGGAATCAAACTTTAAAAAAAAAACATGAAACAGTTAGTAATTCTCATTTGGAGGAGAACAAAATCCTCTAAATGTTTAACCACTTTGACTCACTAAAGTAACAACACAGTTAATGTCAACTGTTTTCTTATAACTGACAGCTGAAGCAAATATTTTGAATTCACGCATCAAAATATTCTTGATTGCTACTTTTTTTTTTAAAATAACGAACAGATAAGCTTACCGCGCAGACTTGAATCTTGTGATATCGCCTCTTGGAAACACGAAGCACTTGATGTTATGGCTGAGCTGTAGAGAGGATAGCTGCTGACCATCAGTGTCAGATTTCTTTCTGGATTCCTCCTCGGCTGTAACTCCTGATTCTTGCTCCAAGTATTGCTGAGCTGCAGTGACAAAGAAAAAAGCTGAATTGATCATATGAGGAGAGAGATTAGGCTTTTAAATGACAGAAAAAAATTGCAGTTCAATATTAGGGGTTTTAGGGAAAATTGACTTGCACGTGGCTTTTTGCAATGAACAAAGATTAGCTTTTACTTTCTGCTTCTTTTTTTTTGCCATTTCTCATTAATGCAATGATCAACCAGTTTTTCCAACTTCTGCAAACCTTATCATAGACAAAGGCATTTTCTTGACTTATATTTCATTGATTACACTAATCATTTTTTAAATTTTTATCTTAAAAATATAGCTCATTTTGTTCAATGTTATATCACCTTTGACTTTAAGGATTTTAAATCATTTTTATTATTTTGTTCATTTTGATTTTTGTAAAGCACTGCACTGAAAGTGCTTTACATTATTTTTTAATTATAATTTAATTATTTTTGAGGAAAAAACGTATAGGAATTAAGAACTTCAGTTCACACTCAGCGATAATATGGTTTAAATTATAATTCTAGTTTAATACGAATTATTATGTTTCTGACATGTATATTTCAAATTGTACTGTACTTCCCTGCACCTTCTATTGAGAGGCTTGTTGACCACAATAAAACCAAATGTTGATGAAAAATTAGAAATTTTAGCACTGGTCTCTTAATTTTTTTGGTTGTCAGGGCAAAACATGACAGATTCATCTTTGAGGAATAATTTTTGTTTTACAAAATCAGCATGTACAAAATAAGAACAATTACATGCAAATAAAGGGCTGCCATTACATCTACTTAGAGAATTGCTAGTTTTTTTCTATGCAATTTCTTAAAAGCAAAAACAAAAAAATCACATAAATGCCATGATGTCAAGATTTTTTTTTTAAGTTCTGCACGCCATGCTTGATATAATATTATCAGGTAGAGTGAGTCTGGGGTAAATGCACACCTACCGTCTGTATCTATGTCACTGAGGAAGTCTCTACATCCCTGGGCTTCGAGGTCTGCCAGAACTGAATCATGGGAGAAATTATTGAAGAGGGCTCCGTATTTCCTCTCTGAAAGCAGGGCGGCTCTGACTGACGGCCACAGCTGCCCCAGCTGGACGCTGTAGGTGGCATCAAAGTGCTGCAGGGCCAGACTGGTAGGAGGGTGCTTGGCACGTGTGGTGGCCTGTAAAGAAGCAAGGAGATCAAAACACTTATTTTAAATGTTTGCTTGCTTTGATGTTTATCTTTGTGTCTATGTGGTTAATTAGGGACTGTTCATGGGGGAGGAACCCAGGATGGGAGTTATATATTTTTTAATTGACTTAGGGATCTTCAACATTAAATGGTAATATTTTGTATTTAAAGTTTTAAATACCTTTATGAAACCTCAGTATTTAAGTTTCAGCTACAATCATCAGGGTACGTTTTTAAAATACGATGGGGGCTGCCATGCCAAGTTACTGATATTTTTTTTTGGCCACTGCTAATGTGTATGGCACATTTTTTTAAGGGAAAACAGTCATTGTTAGCACATGTTGCTAATGGTGGAGGCTGTGATGTGCCTGTGTGTGATATCTACTAAATTTAGCATTTTTCCCCTGTCACTTGGGGAAGCTCAACGAAAAATATTTGTACCTCTGGAAAGGGTCATGATAAACATTTTAAAAAAATGTTACACTCTGGTCACCCCCCTCTGCTGATGAATTAGGTACCATCCCTTGGTTAAATTTTTAAAAAAAAACTACAGTTAGCTGCATGAGTGTACTGTGTCAATGACTACCTTGAGCTAAAGGAGTCACAACTGTAGATGTTGTAATTTAGTTGCACACAATATTTTAATTTCAGGGGTAAACATTGTTTGTCCAGCTCTTATTGATGAAATTCGCCACGGTATACATACTTATCAAAATGAATAGCTTATTTTAAATATTTAGCCTGCTCTATGTAGCTGCGTGGCTAACTATATTCTGTACACCTCCAAACAATAAAGACCTTTTATACCTCTAAAGAGGAAATTGTTTTACAGATAACGACTGTATTAAGTGCTTCATCTATCCATGCATTGACAACATACCCATTTTTCCTTCACTCGGTTTCGTTTTGGCGTGAAACACCTTAAATCTTTAACTTTTCTCAGCAGAAGTCTGGCGTCCAAGAGCAGCGCCATCATGTGTGCAACACTTATTTTAGCCCGTCTTCCTATCGGGAACTGAAAAAAAAAGTTCCGCACGCACTGTCAATCAGTAGGCGGGCCTAACGCTAAATAAAATCCAATGGTTGGACCAGATCAAAGTCAGTAATCCCTTTTAGCCAATAGGAAGCGTTATCCGGTAAGCCTTCTAGTCGTTTCCTGCGTGTGAACGACCTCAAGTCCTCAAGCGAGAGAAGCGCTCCTGCTAACGAGCCGTCCTCTGTTTCGAAATTTGTGTGAATTTTATCGGTGTAACCATGGTTTTTGAGAGGAAGATGATCACGTACGACGACCCAGACGACGAGGTACTGAAAAAATACCGATATGTACCCGTGGAGTCACTTTTTGTATGTGTATATGACCATGTTACTCAACAGCTCAGCAGCCCGACTCTGCTGGTCAGTTTAGCGGTGAAACGAGCTCAGTGTCACTTGTAATATCTAACGTGGGAGGATGATTAAACTGTAAATTAAACCGCACATGAGTTTTTATAGATATCTTGCTCTTTTTGTTTCAAGGGTACGCCTCGGGTTTATGTAAGTTGTAACACAGATAGTTACTTTGATATCCATCCTTCAGTTAACGTGGGTACATCTAAAATATGTGGTAACATGGGTTTTTTTGTTGTATAATATAAAAATCATGTTTTTGACGAACATAGTAATTAGTATGTCCGTGATATTTTTGTCACTGATAAGGAGGAAGACGCACCTGCCGAGGAAGAAGAGGCGGAAGAGGAGGAGGAGGAGGAGGAAGAAGAAGAGGAAGAAATGGTGGTAAGTTTGTGTTTCTTCATAAATTTGATAAATATTTTTAGGACAAACCAAGAACACACCTGTCATCTTATACTAAACTCACAGAAAAACAAAAATATTGAAAGTATGGGGACTAAACACCTTTCATAACTGTATGGAAGATTTATAAGGACAGAAATGGGCAAAATATAAAAGTCACACATTGTGAGTGTAGAGGACATGATCCCACATTCAAGTAAAAAGATTATTAGGTTTGTACGACAATAAAAGAAAAACATGTTTTCCAGGTTCGTTCAGTGAAAAGAAGTAACCAGCAAATTTACTCAAATATTGTACTCAAGTACAATTTTGAGGTACCTGTACATTTCTGCAGTAACTCAATTTTCTGCTACCTTATACATCTGCTCCACCAAAATTCAGAGCTAAATATTGTTCTTTTTATTCCACTGCATTTATTTGAAAGCTTGAGCTACTTTGCAGATTCAGATTAATAATTTAAAATGTAATCAATAAATAAACTGTTACATATAAATAAAAAGAAAATATACCACATTTGCTTTTTGTCCCTCTCAGGACCCTCTAGAAACAATACGAGCCAAGTGCGAGCAGACCGAACACTGTGTGCACTACAGGGAGATACTGGAGACCTGCGAAGCCCGAGTTGGCTCGAGATCCAGCACCAGTGAGGAGTGCACAGAAGAACTGTTTGACTTCCTGCATGCACGGGACCATTGTGTAAGTGTGCGAGATGCAAAGAAGTGGAGAAAAATGGGATGTACCCTTCTTTCTCTTTCAGTGCCCAAACAACACCAGAAACCAGACAACAGTCGACTTGATTTTCCAGTGAAGATGCTAATTGTTTCTCCTTTCTCTTTACAGGTAGCACACAAGCTGTTCCACAAAGTGAAATGAAACTTCCTGCCCAGCCTCCACCACTTTCAGCTGTAGAATCTATTTAACTAAAAACAAACTGCTAAAATTGTAAAATAGTTCATCAAGGCAGTTTTGTTGTTTTTCTCCTGTGTTATAATGTAAATGTCTTTTTTGAGTACCTGGACTAAATACATGCCCCAGTGTGTAAAATGTGAGTGAGTGCTTGTATTAATAATTAGTGCAACAAAGTTGTTAAAAGTTGTGCAAAGACAGGGCTTAAACCATCAATCTCACTGTGGCCAGTTATTATGCAATAGCAAGTATTCTGCTCTGGAAATACATTTACCTCAGGTTTGGTCAGAGATGCATCAATCAGACCGGAAAATAAAGGCTTTCTTTGCTTTCCAAAATGTCTGAGTTGCGTCATTTTAACACATTTGATTCCACAGTGATACCAATGGAAGTGATTGCCTGAGTGTGCACTTACTAAGCTTTGAAGTCTGTCTGTGGTTGTGGGTCTGGTGGGAGAGAAAACGTACCATTCAGGCACACAGTTGGATGATATGACAAAGTATTGCATGGTTTAGAATTATTTGATACAAAAGTTTACAAACAGCAGGGTTTCTCCTACCATTACAAGGCTTGGGCACAGCGCCCAAAGCCAAAAGAACAGAAAACTGCCTAGACACGTTTTGTTATTTCTGGTCGAACTGCTACTGTCCTCAAGTGCTCTGTCGTGGGTGGGGCTGATGTCCCCCCCCCCCACACACACACACAAACACTTATCTATGTTCAATATAGATATTTTAACTTGTTTTCACTTTCCAATTACAATGTCAAAATATTAAGAATTAATAGTTTATTGCTCTTTGAAAGGACATTCATGCATAATTATGCTGCCATGTCTTTTTTTTAATCAATACATTTCTCTTTGTAATCCAATGATATATAAATATTTCTCAGAGTTAAAAGTTAATTGCTTTGTGAGTACTTTAATTATTTTGCTATTAAATTGTCTATAAAGCAGTGGCATAAGATGGTCTAGAAATGACAATAATAGCATTCATTGTAATTCTGGGACAATGTATCGGCCACAAAAAGTTATCCTGACAGGCCTCATCACAATCCAATGATGTTAAGAAAAGAAAAAAATACCGAACAATCATGCAGTCTTAGGAGGTAATGTTATTATATAAGAGGAACACTGGGGGCCAATTACAGGCAATGATGCCCTTTTATTTTGTTGTCCTTTTTTGCATTTTAAAACATAAAATTCAGTTTAGGAACATCAGTAAAAAGGAAAAAATAAAAATCTGTGTTGGCCTAAAAAAAAAACATTAAATATTAAATTGTGACAAGATTAAAATGTATTTCCCACTATTATGTGTAGTGGTTCAAAACAGCACTAAGAGTGCTCAATAAAAAAAACTCCAAGCTGACTAAAACTTTATTGAAATAGATGCCACCATCATTATAATAAATTAAAAATCAGTGTATAAAAATAAGCTCTTAAAAATACAAATAACCAGGAGGTGGCAGTGTGACTTCGAGTACTGCCAGTTAAAACAGGAATCGTGAGGTAGACCGTGATTGCAGATTTCTGTGATTGTTACAGTCATTTAAGAAAACTACATTTTCCCAAAAGGAATTAAACAGTATGGTATCATACAGATAACCATGCACACAGTGCATAATATCACAGGAGATGTAGATGAATTCACCTTCTCACCACAAGTTTTCTTTGTTGCTGCTGCCAAGAAAATCATCCATGGAGGCCTGCAGAGTGCAGCAGAGACAGATAAAGGTATTTTACAAGACTCAATAGTGTGTGAATAGTGTTTCATAAAGAGGATCTTCTGCAGCACTTCCAAAAGTGTTTGCATTTCTATGTATCATTTTTTGTGATCTTACAGAAATGCAAGAATTATAGGTTGTATTCAATGTACTCAACATGTCATGTTAAAACTAACTGTATTTCTGAAAAAGCTGAGATATCAATCAACCATGTCTGCAGGTATACATCCCCCTCAATACTCAGAACATGTGCATTCATCCCACTGATTTAAAACATGACAGTAACAGAGGACTTGTAACTAAAGTAATGACATTTCCACCACAAATTGATGCAGAAAAGGCACAAATTGGTGCATAGTAAGTCATCTGAATGCAGGAAATTAAATCTTTAATGCTCAAACTTTTCCTTTGGAGGGCCTCCAAACTCCAGTTTTCACATATGTCCCTGCCCGACATTGAAATGCAATAGGTAATGACAATGACATGAGGAAGAGTTCTGCACTCACCTGCATAAGCATCCTCTCCTTCCTCAGTTTCTTGTAGAAAACAAGAACATCTGGATCTGCCCTGACAACACTGGGGTCAAAGTCCATCACCCGCAGGCCTTCCAGGCTCCGAGCCCGAGACAAGGCCACATAAGCCTGGCCGCTCTCAAACACACGTGCCAGAGAGATCTCCACGCAGTCAAGTGTCATTCCCTAAAATTAATTTAAAAACACTAGTTATAGGCCAAAAAAGCAATTTTATAACCCCAGAACTGTCGTCTACAGACTGTCAACTTGTAGTTAAAAATCAAGCCGAAGATGCTTTTTGCCGCGAGGTGTCTGTACCCAATGTTGCTGTTTACACCCACAAGAGAGTATTCCTTGTCATCCTATCAAAATCAAAATATGATGTTTACACAAAGGGTAAAAATCCACTTTAAAAAAGCCAACATAGACTCACACATAACTTTAACCCATGTCTCCTGTGTGAAAGTCATGTGCTTCAGCCCATTCACCCACCATGTCCTACTCCCTCTACAAAATGTTGTTTTTAATACATCATCACCCAATTTTGTGGTACATTTGGTTTTTTTTCTTGTGAATTTACCACTTTTCTCTGGGAAAATATCTGAGACTGGCTAGTACTGGTTCTACCCATAACCTCTTTGCTCTAATACTAACAGCTGTGGACACGTCAACATGATGAGTACTAGCCAATCACAGCACTCAATAGGATCCATAATGACTTGTCGGAAGGAAACGTTGACATAACCGAATTGCTGCAGTATGACTAATCTATTCCGGATTCAAATAGACATTCTAAAATAAAACACTGATGGATTAATTTGCTATAATATCAAAAAACAAGATTCAAAGCGGTCTCGGCGATATTGCCGCCCCATCCTGTTATTTGCAGGAATGAGATTTCTTTTATGTTGGCTTATGTCCTCTGGAGGGCTGCAGGTGTGGGGGTTCCTTTATTTCCCCGTGCTTAAGCTCCTCTGCTGTAGATCAAACATTGATGACACGCTGGTCGTGACCACTGAACTCAATTACCTGGAGGGAGCTTTTTTTTTCCTTTGACCAATTTCAGAGTGTGAGGTCAGGATGTAGTTTGCAGCGGGTGCTGGTGGTGAGGCAGCTGAGTGATTGGTGATAACAGCTTGTTTGTGGGTAGCACTAATATTGGGCTGGTGTCTGATTAGGCCTCTGGAGCAATGTCCTACATCACATAACATTGTTGCACCTGGTCTTACTCACCTAGCCTGAGCCTCTCTGCCTCCTGTGCAATATTGAAGCTGTGAGTACGTCATTTTCTTGCCTGATACTAGTTTTTAGATGCTGTTATTAGATTCTACACAGACGGATGATGGCAAGTGAGGAGGAGAGAGGAGGGGCGATTAAACTGAGCAAAGTTTGTTTTTTTAAAAGATATTTTTAGGGCTTTTATTGCCTTTATTTGATATGACAGATAAAGCATGAATGGGGGAGAGAGAGAAGGGATGACATGCAGCAAAGGGCTGAGGCCAGACTCAAACCCACGGCCGCTGCAGTGAGGACACAACAAGCTCTTTCAGTAGACATAAACTTATGGTGAAAACACACCCAGAATGGTTACATTGCAGCGGGTTTTGTTGCTGCCGGGTGCAGCACTTACGCTCAAGTACTGGATCAGTTTCAGAAATTGTTGTCTCCATTAGTCACTTAGACTCAAAAGCATGGGGGAAAAAAAGGGTCCAGTTTGGAGAAAAAAAACAAACTTGCCCTTTAAGATTAATTGTCTGAGAGCTAACGGTGTCAGTAATGTCAAATGAGATATTTCACTGGACAAGTGAAAACTGGCCTGCTGGTGGTGCTAAAAAAAAACTTTTTTTTTAAAAATAGGGGATCTTAAAAGTTAAGGCAAATCAGCTGTGGCTCATAAATGCCTGCACAAAATTTCATGACAATGGCTACAAGATGCACAGTAACCTATTACTTGCAAGTATTGTGTTTCCACTACTTGGAAAAAAAATCTCTACTAGCCAATTTATAGAAAATGTGCTCCTGTAAAACATTATAATGAGATGATTCTTTTTATCTGAACTCAGCAGATATTTCTACATCGCTCTTCACTCTCCTTTTGATCTTAACCTTGAACGACAAGACATATCGTGAACAATGATTGAGCCACAAGGCCGGCTCAGAAACTGCAATCAAACCTGAGACCATGTCTAGCTGTCTGGTGACTAAACATGCAGTACAAAAGAAAAATGAATAAGTTTCAGGCAAATTGAATTCAAATTGCGTCATTTGAGTCATGCATTCAAAAAAAATAATGACATAGGTTTTCTATGGCAACAGTGAACAATGTCGACCAAAAAGAGAATGTCATCACAGTGATGTGGTGAGCTTTTGTCTGAGTATTTCTGTGCCTGTTGTAGCAGTTGTGGCTGTGACTAAACCTGTGCTCACCTGGCTCTTGTGGATGGAGATGGCCCAGGCCAGTTTGAGTGGCAGCTGCTGTCGACTCAGGTGGATCCCACCGCCAGACTTAAACACCCAGCGCTCAGGCTTCAGCACCTCTGTGACGCCACACATGAAACGCACGCGTGGGAGTCCTGAGGAAACAGAGAGGAATAAGTGTGGATGAAAATTTACCACCACCGTTACTACCGAAGACATAAATCTGTGGCATTTTCATTAAAGGAATCTGCAGTTTTGTTTCTACCTGACCTGCTGATACAACATGAAAGAACCTAAGGAGAAGTTTGGTATTTTTAAACCTGTTTTGTGTCTAAGGAAATAATGTGAACACTTTTTTGAAACTGAGCCAGTCTTGAGCACGAGAGCTGCAGACAGAGGCTGCAAAGTAACTACTCGGGGCATTTGGCACTTTCAATGTGCGTCCACTGAATGTCTGAAAACATTATGAACAGGACAGAAATTGACCTTTTTGTTAGAGTGAGGTGCTTTCTGTTTATCAGAACAGAAATAACTTTGGACGGAAACTGAATTTGCAAACATGCCACATTGCAGCCTGTTTCTCTGCTGCTGTTTGCAGCACTTTCACTCAATACTGCACCAATTTCAAAAATTGTTGTTCATACTAGTCAATCAGACACAAAAACTTGCAAGAATAGACTCCAGGTTGAAAATATCAAAGCTACTCTGAAGTTCTTCTATAAAATATACCCCAGTAACTATTCCTGAAAGTATCATCTGCTATTTTCTTGCCACAAAAGCTATACAGTATTTACAACTAAATATATAAAGATTGTCAATAAAGTCTGGCTTTTCCAAGCAAATGTTTCTGCAATATATTTCAAGATGACTACATAAATAAGATTCTGACCATGTTTTCCGGACTCAAAAGCCACCACGACTCCTCGTGCTCCATTCACCAGTCCTCGAGCGACATCCAGGTTCTTTGTTAGCATGACCTTAAAAAGAGAAGGCATTACCAAAAAAAATCCAAAGCGTCTTCAGTCAAAATGAGCGCAGTATTCTGAACACATTACAAAAGCGCAATGTTGCATGACAGATTGCAGTAGATTGTGTCAAGAGAATATAAAGTTATAAAGTGCACTAACCTGAGCTCCCACTTTGAGTTGGATCAGTCTGCTGACGGGACTGTGAGCATCTATCGTCTTCACCAGGGCTGGGTCGCTGTCCAGAGCCTCAAACACACGCACTGACCCTAAGGGAAGAAAAGAGAGCTTCATTACACATGTGTTTAATTAAAATAAAATAAAATTAAATAAAGGCAGAGTTTATCACATAGAAAATATGATCAGGGACAGAAAAACAAGAAAACTGCTGGTCAAACACACTCCTTACAGTTTCCTCATGCAATTAAGGCTAACAAAAATAAAAAACTATACTGGAGCAGAACACAACATGAGTCAGAAAGTTTAGCGGGATTAGGCTGACACTGAAATATCTTGAGGAAACAAGGTTTCAAGACTCAAGCCATGGGTAACAGTTCTGCCAATTTCCACCTGGATCTAAGCCAAACGCAGTATCACCTGTTTCAAGCTGAAAAGTAAGAATGAAATCAAACAAATTAAAACCTGGCAGCTGCTGGAGTTTGTTCTCGTTGGTGAGCTCCACGTCGTCCTTGTGTGTGCACAGCCTGGTCGCCAGAATGCCGTCCCTCTCGATGTGATGGTATGCGCTTTCCATCAGCTTGGCGGTGACTTCCTCTGTCACCCTGAATGGTTTTAATTCAGACAGAACTTTTCCTTTAGAAAAGCTATTTTTGCAGCAGAGAACAAACGTTCTTCAGAGTAAACAAAATGACCTGCTGTGACTGAAAGGCCAGTTCACAGCTCTAGATGCATTTATGCAATACACGTAACTAGACATATTATAATCAACATTTGGTACTCTCACATCACATTAGCTGTACAAAAACACATTTCCTAAATGTGCCCATTACTTTACCTGCCCACTCTCACTGCCTGCAGGAGAGAGATGAATGACTGGTCAGTTTGCCTCCGCACCTCCATTAGCTCCAAGTTGACCTGGATTACCTTACGCCAACTCCTGGCCTGAAGGAGGGAGAAATGTTTTTTCCAAAAATAACCATTAAATGAATACTTCAGCCACCATATAATTCTGAAATTAATTTCTCACCCTGTGTTATTTTGATTTCTTGAGGAAGACTTTGTTTTTCTCTCATGCTTCCACATTAAACAAAGAATCCAATAACAGAAAAAAAATCATCAATAAAGGGAAACAAAGGTGGCCGCACTTAACAACAGCAAAACTATTTGAAAAATTAATTTACAAACTGTCACACAACTTGTACAATACACACTTCCCCAAACAGACAGCCCTTTCTGACAGGAAACTGAAGTTAAACAAAAAAAATAACTTTTTTAAAGCCAGACTCCATCAACAAAAACAATAATTTTACTGAATACAGGAGCTGCTGGTCTAACACTGCCTCAATCAGTTTGTTAGTTTGTGTTATTGTGTGACTTTGATGTTTTAAATAGTTACTGGGATTCAACAAAGTCATGCAATAACACATACAAGTTAACTGATCAAGGCAGCAGTAGATCAACAGCTCCTGTGTTCAGCGAGGTAAAATTAATGCTTTTGTCAATGAAGTCTGGCTTTGAAGAGATTAAGATTCACTTTTTGTTCAGTTCCTGGTCAGTCAGGGCTGTCTGTTTGGGAAGTACTGACAATACAGCTGGGTAAATGAGATTTTGATTATACTGCACAAGTTGTGTAAGAGATGGTCAACGGATGTCTTGATATAGTTTTGCTGTTGATACATGGCTTATTTGCAGATTCTTTGTTCACTGTGGATCATACAAGGAAAACAAAGTTTTCTTCATGAATTCAAAGTAGCACTGGGTGAGTAACTGACATGCATGCTTTCCTTTTGGGGGGCAAAGTATTCCTTTAATGCTCTTCAGGAAGTTTGCAGATGACTCAGTACAGTACTGTCTCACATGTACTCTGATCAGCCTTTAAGTACATAAAAATAACAGAAAATCTCAAACACTTCTACAGTCCCAACACAAGACTGCTCTTTATATATGTTTTTTCTTTCACTTCCATAAGAACACACAAAATATGAGAATTCCCATTATCAACTCCACCTAAAAATATACCACATGAAAAATTTACAGACAGTTTAATTTATGTCTTTTTTAAAAGTAGGATTTATATCAGGGTAGTTGTACTGAGTTGCAGTAAATGACTGTAAACGATTCAATCGCTCTAATCCCCCATCAGGTAACTGACAACAGTTTTACCAAATGAATCACATTAACAAACAGGTGAGATCCATGAAGGTCTAACCTGGAAGCAGAAGCTGGCCTTTTCCTTTCCCTTAGAAACGGGAGGCAGCTGGAGGAAGTCACCGCATACGATCAGCTGGATGCCTCCAAACGGCTCAGTTGACCTCCTCACAGACCTACGCGAGCACAGTAAGATGTTGTGGTTCACTAGAGATGAATACAGTGATTGACATCAATAAGGCTGCAGTATTTTTGATGATCTGACAGTGTTCATCAGCTCCGCCAGGTGTGAGCCTGGAGGAGACTTTGAGCTTAGTCTTGAGTGTGGATGCATCTGTCTGCTTCTAATCTTGCAAACTACTGGCCTAATGAGCCTAGTATTTTAAGTGAACATGTATGACTGTATGCTCAAGGACTCCTCGTCTTTGCAGTGAATCACAGTTGTTGAAAATCCTGTTTTACTAACTGCTTTATGCTGTCACCGACTGCTGACTTTTCAATTAACCGGCCGCAAGTGTTTCTATTTGGCTAAAAAACACAAGCTTTACCATCTGTTGCAGGCCACATTTTGGCATGCGTTGTAGCTCAAAACTGACAGTCATAGAAAAGTTTGGCCTCACTCTGAACTAAAGCATCTGCAGAATAATTCCACACCCAATATGTTATTTTCCACCAAAGTTAAGCACAATATAGATGAACTGGTGCCCCTCTTCACGGCCATTTTGACTAAGCTAGCCAGGAGAGACAATTCCACTGGGCAGAGCCCTCCAGAGTCCACATGCGACCCACTTTTGGTCCGTTTGCCCCACAGCATCATACTACATCAGAATCACTTCAGAGGCATCGCGTCTTGACATAAGGTTCCTTTTTAAGTCTTTTTAAATTGTTTTTATTGTTGCTATTTCTCACTCTGTTGTTCTGCAGATTACAGAAAAAATTAATACTTTTAAAAATCTAGTTAAGAATGAAATAGTTCAAAAATGTGTGGCTGTGTTTTAAACCAATTGTCTTGATTATATTGTCTGTTTGCAGGAAAACTCAATCTGATGTGTGCAACACGTCATGGCTCAGTCAAAAAATAGATGGCACATGTATTTTTATTAGCTTCTGAAACATGCTACAATGCATCTTCTGTAATTACAAGAATTGTCTAGTGTGGCTGTGATCAACTCAGGAGACCTCCAAGCGGAAATCTGTACTCCACTGAGTGCACTTTCTAGCTTTTATATTTTGAAATCTTACATCCGATCTCCAATAAAATGTGTCAGACAGTATAAGCTCACATCAGAGCAATGCTGAGCTTTATTAAAAACTATTCTAACTGGAGCCATAAACTGTAAGACAAATAAATAGAAATGGATGTCTACATGTATTAAAATTCTTCACACTTGAAGTCTACCTGTGCTTAAACACTGTTACTGTAAATCTCTGAGGACCAGCATGATACGAACGGATATTAAAGAGAAGATCTGAGTCTGTAAGAAGTGTGTCATATTTAAAGTGTCCCATAAGGTGTGTTTGGAAACATTGTGCAACCTGATTTGGTTCTTTAGGATTTTGTTTTTTTACATACAGTCTGATGGATCTGGTGATCAGAATTTCAGGGTTGTTACTGGTTAAACAAAAAGGATCTTACTCTTTAAGAAAAAGTTCTGTCTCCGTAAGGATCCTTTCCATTATGTTGTCATACACTTATATTGACAATCTGAGCCTGTCAGTGACAAAAAAAACATGTATTGGATATAAATTGAGAGTACATACATCGTAAGTTTGCAACCCTTTTCGCAGCCTGTCTCACTCAGTACCCAACCAATTTCAAAAATGGTTGTTCCCATTAATCATTAGATAAAAAAAAAAAACATGGGAAAATAGGGTCCCGGTTTAAAAATACCAAAACGTACCCTCTAAGGACACACAGTGGTCAAGCACATGTAAAAGCTCTCCAACAGAAACAATCTAATCTTTCTTCACTTAAGATTTCCGTTAAGAAATACTATATTAGCATGAAGTGATTTTTTAGACTGACATCTCACCTGGCAACTGACTCAAGCTTGTCAAAGAACTGGGCCTCGACCATGGAGATCTCATCGATGATGAGGTGCCGACAGCTGGTCCAGTGCTGCAGCACGCCAGGCCTCTGAGCCAGCTCGATGCACTGCTCCAGTGGGGCAGAGCCGGAGCCGATACCTGCAGAGAGAGCACGGGTACAGGAGGATGAAGAGACAGATGGTCAGGGGGAACACGAATGAACACCATCTAATGTAAATACTCACATCACAGCGTGTACTGTATATTGAGATTTAATTAAAAAGGGTCTGTTAACGTGGAGAGACATCTGATACCGCCTCCTCGATTATATTAAAGATTCATAATCCGATATATGCCATCACACCGACATTGTCGTGGAGTCAAAGGCTGCAGCGCTACTTAAAAAAAAAGTAAACACAAAAGAAGAAATAGATACAAAGACGTGTTTTCTTTGTGTTGAAGGTACAGCAGACACTGATAAGTGGGGCTGAAACATTTAGTTGATCAACAGATATTTTTTTTTACTTCTTTTTCAGTAATTTTTATGGGAACATTTACAAAATTCAGTTTCTCCAGTGTGGTTTGCTGATTTTTACTTTTTGTATCATCGTAAAGTGAATATCCTTGAGTTTTGTAGCTTTGTTGAGATAAAACAAGCAATATGAAGATGCCACATTGGGGTCTGGGAAATTGTCATTATGGCATAAAAGCCTATTTTATTACAAACTCAGGGTCCAGGTAAAATTGCTAAGAAAATAATCAGATTATTCAATCGTGAAAAAAACAGTTAGTTGCTTCTCTACTGATTAGATTTCTGCCCCCTGTTTTGGGTCCATCAGTACAGCCTAATTTTAGGTGAGACCTTAAATGAAACCAGCAAATTGATAACATTGATAACATGCAATATGACTTATTTATGTTGAGTGAAAAAAAACTCTGGACATCTCTCATCCATGATTAAATGTTATTTGCAGACACATTTGTGCCTGTCGTTTATATATATATATATAAAAAAAAAATTTTTTTTTAAAAAAAGTATCTCCTCAGAGAAATGGTGACTGACCAGCAAAGCTGTGTAACGTTGTTCCTCCGATGTGACACGCAGCCACTCCAGTGCTGGCGGTTGCAAAGGTGCTCTTTGGAGGAAGAGATCCCATGATCCTTTTCAGTAAAAAGGACTTCCCTGTACCTGAAAAACACATTCACAAAAGCTTAGAAGAAATAATGATACAAAGGATTGTAGGTTACTGTTTGTATACAAGCTTGCTAGTGAAAGTTAAAGTAAAAGCCAACCCTGGACTTGTGTTTCGCCTTGCTACATTTGCGTTTTTTGGTGTCTTAGATGCCTGCTGATTACAGTCTGGCAACTGGACACTGTCTTTTATAAAGCCCCGACCTCACCTGAGCACTGTACACCCTGTACACGCCTATAAGCATCCTGAAAACAGAAAATATGAAAATACAGGCAGAGTGTCTGTAGAAAAATACACGACACACACTGAGAGTGGTCGTGAGTGATTATTAAGAGGAATTACAATAGGGTCCTCGGGCAAAATGCATTTTAAAAAACACAATTCATGGAAAAACACCATAAATGTGTCATGACAGAAGATTTAAATCAGATTCTGTGGAGGAAATGTTGGAGACAATTGCCTAAAACTTGCTACCTAGATGACAGCATCAGTAAGATATAATAAATCTGTAACACCGTTACAGAATATATAATGTAATTCTTTTAGACAAATCCTCCAGAAAGCAGCAAGTATTTTGGCTCCTTTGTGTGATGCTCTTTCAATTTAGATATTACTTTAATTGTCCCTGGGGAAAATTGTCCTAGACGTAAAAGATGCCATATAGAAACACATATTGCAAAAACAAAGTGCAAACACAGAATGCGACACCGCCCCTCATTTCACATCCTCCTCATGTCCTCAGTTTTTGTTACCTCAAAATGAGCCATTTATATCTACATATATAATTATATACACTTATATACTGTATATCTACATACATATTCTATACCAAGGAGACTGCAGTGTTGCACCACCATGTTTGTACAGTAGCCTACAATGGACAAAGGGAACAAAAGCTCTAGAAAGGGCCATGGGTGTTTTCACATCGGTCTAAGTAGTTTGCAGCTCTGTTGTGACAAGAGTGTCAGAAAAGCACTGTTGACATTAAACTGCTTTATTCAGTGTTTTTAAGGGTTTAAATCACCAGGTCCGTTTGTAAAAACCTCCTGAATGTCTGGATCTTACGTTATCAAAGATAAAAAGTGAGCACACATCAGCAGGTGCTGGGCTAGTGGCCTGTCTGCAACGAGCCACAGCTTTTAACTTTGGACTCACTCCCCGTGAGGTACGTGCATTTGACACACCAGTTAAAAAGTTAGACATCAGTAGGAATTGGTTATGTATGTACCCTTTTTTTAATGTATATTTTTTGGGGAATTTTTTATTCTTCACTCTTGATATTACGACTTACACCCAGTAGTGGGACAGGTTTTAACAATGTAAGTCCTTGTTTTTGACATCAATTAATCCTGTAATACAGTTGAAGTTGGAAACATTGCTATCTGTGGTAATCAAATAAGGGTACTTTGTGTCATAATTTGAGTGCTGTTCGACAAAACAAAGAAAAAAAAATCAGCAAGTTACAGGTGCTGATATAAAAAATGTTCAAAATGTTTCTTAAAATTATGGACGGTATTACACATTTCAGCTCTTTGGAGTATTCATGGTGTGTTTTTTTTTTTTTTTCTGTGTTTCTCTATGTTGGAGCTGCTCATAACTAATTGCCCCCACTGGGATTAATACAGTTTGAATTGAATAGACAAGGGTTTCTGGAAACTTGCTAAATGCTATTTGATCTTTTGTTCAACACTAACCCGCACTTCCAGTGAAGAAGACGTTTTTGCCGCTCAGCACAGCACTGAGGACAGCAGCCTGGTCTTTGTTCAGCTTACGTGATGGCAGAGAGAGAGTGGGCTTTTTGTTTGGGTTGGCCTTCACCTGAAACAATCAATACACAGTCATTAAAAAGACTAGATACAAACATGGTGGTCGATCCAGGGAGATAATGTCGGTGCAGCTACAAATAAAGAGACTTTAAAGGGACCTCAAGATAATTATGTCATAATGTCGGGAAAACACAATTTCATTATCTCGAGATCTCAAGAAAATTATTCAGTGATCTCGGAAAAACGTATGAATGCATGGCTGCTTTGGGCTTCCGTAGAAAAAGTACCCCTTACAATCCAGTTAAAAAGAGCAACCTAAAGTATCCCTTTAAAGTGAGGAAAGGTGTGTTTTATTGAGTTTAATCAACTCACTGGGCTGAAGTTAGTTTCACTCCTGGACCTCTTCACCTGCTGTCCTGTCCCTGCAGCAGCAGTCTTATTGGTGCGGTCTGTCAGTCCTCTGGGAGCCTCTTTGCTCCTCAGCTCGTTGACTTTCTGGATGTCCCTCTGCTGCAGGGGGCTGATGGCCTCGAAGCTGCGGGGCAGACCGGCTTTGAGCTTCTCTCGGTCGCTCAGAGGCTTCGTGCCCTGCAGGGCCTGGTGCTTGATGCTCAGGGTTTTGAGGAAGATGTTGAGCCGGTCCGGGGGACAGTTGGAGATGAGCACCTGGATGTTTTCACGGAGCAGTTTGACAGTGCACTTCCCATCTCTGACGAACTTTGTGAAGAGTTTGAACTCTTTCAGATGGTAATTTTGCGGGACTTTCCCGTCGTGGATCCGCAGGATGATCTCCTGGAACTCGTTCCGGCCCAGAACCACAGAGGCTTTACGGATGACCTGCCTCCGGGTGGCCTGGCCCGAGATGTTGAGCTGCTCCACCGTCACACAGCACTGCAGCTGCGCGCCGTCCTCCCCGGATAACATCACTGAAACTTCACGCCAAATACAAGAGTTCACGTTTATCAATAAACTGCAGTTTGCGTTGTTTTAAAAAAAAAAAAAACTTCCTGAACTGCAATCATGTAACATCTCCACAGCTGTGTTTCATTCAATCAGCACAGACATCGCGACCTCGTGCAAGAATTTATTTTGACTGCGTGATCAAAACAAACTTTGAATGACACTTTGTTTACGAAAACCTTAGCTTCAGCTCTTACCTTTGTTTTGACACAGATTTGGCCTTAATCTTTGTCTTTCTTCCTCTTCGTGCAGCTTCTCTCCTCTCTGTGAAGGCGAACAACGATTTTCAAATTGTCGGGTGCGTGAATTCAGCCAATAGCTGAGCGACGCTGCGGACCAATCAGGAGGAGGAGGTTTAAAGTCGCATCCAATGAGAGTGCGATAAGGGACGCCCCCTTGGCTACGCCGACCAATCGCTGCTATTTTAACTGGCGACGTCATCTTTGTGTGAGATACACATGGCTATGCGGAAATGGTAACTTCAGCGTTAAAGTTTAACATTAAAAATGTGCTTTCTCTTGCCTTTTTCATGTGCACGCGTTATGTAATTGTAGGTTTCAGTATTTAAATAAAGCGTGATCAAATGTTCATGTCTGGCAATGGGCGTGCTAGTAAACGCCCTTGGATTTGTAAGATGTCTTCATTAATTTTTTTCTTTAATAGCCTATGTGTTAAATATCTTCACCTAACAAACGAAAAGCAGTGTGGAACATAAGAAGACAACAAAAGCAAAAAAACTAACTTAAAGTAATAGATATGACAGAAATCATAGACATGTATTGTTTAGTTTTCTTCATAAATACAAAGAATGTACAAATTTCAAGAAATAAGTGCATTTTGAAAAGTGGTTTTTTTTTTAAAGCTAGGGGAAAATGTCAAGGGAAAAAGAAAAAAAAAGCTTTAAAAAACTAAATTTATAGCAAATTTTTATAATTACACATTTTAAATTATGTTATAGAATTATCATTTTTAAAGCACCTTTTCCAGGTTGTTTCCTTTTAAATAATATAATTTTTTTTTTCCTTAGGTAATTTTCTTACATTTTTTAAAAAAACTTATTTCTAGCTAATTTTTGGATCATTTCTTCTTTAGTTACTCATTGCCTTCTTCCTGTGTTTTTTGAAGAAATCAAGTCAATTTTCTCAGGTTTCAAAGGGTGAATGTCTTTGTCACATTAATCCCATATCAATAGTTAATAGTAAAATATTAGAAAATGTTGCAATGTCTTAATGCAGCACATATGTAACATAAATAGGAACGAGTTTCAGGATATAATTGAGCAATTCAGGCCCACATCCATATCACTCTAACTTTTATTGTGAAATGTCTTACAAACTATGCACACTAACAGCACTATTTTCAAGCAAAATTCAACATGAAATGTGAGCTTTTAAACTAGGTGAGATAGTTTGGAATTTATTTTCTTCTCTTAGCTCCTGTGTCACCCGAACTAATGCGGGTCATCTTATTTCACCCTCACTGTGAAACAATACAGGTTAATTGTGATTCCAACTGGTGGACATGTCGTGTAGCTATGAAGAACACAGTGAGAGATAATGAGTTTTTAATAACTGTGCTCTCTGAGAGGTCAGTGATAATCTACTGCTGCCCACATAACGAGAAAGTGAAGATGGGAGATGGAGGGAGATGAAAGAGAGGGACAGCTCTTCATGTGATTTCTGATTAATTCTCACCCTCCAGCCAATTCTGAATTAAAGGACAATTATTTAATATGCAAAATGAAAGCATATGAAACTACAAGGTTACCTTTGTAATATTTTACTTGGTCAGAAGGGGAATAGGATTTTTAGTCCAAGCCTGCAGCTTTGACCTACGAAAGAGTATTAGCAAAAAGAAAAAAAAAAAGAAGAAGAAAAGAACACCACCTACAGCGACAAAACAACAAAAAACCCAAACAAACAAAAGGTTAATGACCTGAAAACTGTTCGAAAAATTATTTAAAAAAAAATCTGTTACATAATTTAAATCTAAACTATGATAATAAGAAAAAGTGAACAGCAAACTTTTCTCTAGCTTAAAAAACAAACTATAAATCTACTGATTTCTTGCAATCTGTGAGATATTTCTTGTCAAGCTGCTCATTGCCTTTTTGTCTATTAAAATGATCTCAACAAACCAATTTGCTTCAAAGGTTTCAGTACAATTGAAAGGCGTCTGAATGCAACCCAAGCAAAATTATGTGGCTCCAGGTGTTGAAGGGTTAAATGCAGTCTCTTTACAAAATAAACTAAGAACATAGGTAAATATTGTTGTTTTTATGTTCACTTTCTCTGGTTCAGGGAACAAAAGTATGTGCGTCTCATACCGCCACTAAAGGTTACGTCAATATCTAGGCGCCAAGAGTTGGTATTCAACGAGTCAGGTGTGAGACGGGGTTAAAATAGCTGGCCTATTAGACAGATGGAAGAGTATACCTCTTGATTACACCTACGCGTAAATAGGCCATTTCAAAATTAACAACATTAACATTTTTAAATGGGTTCCTGGGTGAATGACATCAGCTTACAGGAAGCTTACACAAATCCAGTGAAACGGTTGATTCAAAGAGGATATGTTGTATCACAAGACAATTTGATGGACCAGAGGAGTGGATTTAAAAAAAAAAAAAAAAGTCCTCCTACTTTGATTTATCTCTTCTTATGTCTGGGACTGTAATGCCAAAGGTCAATTTTATTCTTGCCATTTCAACTTTATTTTCAAAATGCAAAAAAAAAAAAAAAAAAATTCCATTCCTTTTTCATTTATTTTTCCTTACGTCTGGTCCTAATACTCAAGTGTGCTGACTTCTCCATTCAGGTGTGATTGTGAATATTAATTACGATTAATTACAACATGCAGGTTCCTCTCCATTGAACTGCTTCATCACACCCTCATTATCTTTTAGTACTACACACACACACACACACACATGCATCCAACATAGCAACAAACCATTTATCATATTCACATATCTGTACTTTCTGTGCGACTGTGCGACGTTTCCCAGAACCTGATGAGATGGGAAAACATACGTCAAAAGTCGAGTTGCTGTCATTAGACAAGGTTGACTGAATCCAGTAAATTTTAAAATGACTAACACTCAGATCTTTCAGCTGAGGGGGCAATGACCTGTCAGAGGCAGGGTGAGGGTGTTTGATAAGTGTGTGAGACTGCAGGAATAAAGACATGCACACTAATCATCAGTCTGAAGGTGATGTGGAAGACAAAGTAACAGGACACTTCATGAAGAAAAACATGATCACATCCTACATTAAACTGTTAAATATCATCACTGCCTTAATGTTTAGAAATGGCTCTGTGACATGAAACTTCTTACACTCAAAATGGTGTGTTATTATAGTGCAAATCACAAGTAAAGCTTTATATTCCACAGTGTTGGCTTGTTGAATGATCAGCTAATTAGACTCCAAATCTTACATGCTGGATAGAGGGATAAAAAAAAAAAAAAAACTTTCCATCTCAGAGATTGTTCATCAGGATACACCATTACTGTTATGAAGAGCAACAAATTCTGCGTCAGGCCAACCTAGCCAACAGGTACATTTATAGTAAACATCAGCCTCTGATCTCACTGCAGATGCTCCAGCCCATGCGGTAAGTATGAGCTCAACACATCACATGGCTCTCCCGAAACCACAACAACTTTTAATGCTCTGTATTGCAGATAAACAGAAAATGAACAGCAGCAACACTAATTTCCCAGCATTATATGAAAATGGAAAGATCCATCTAATGTGCGTTACAAAAAGGGACATTGGAAGTAATATATAAGGCGCAGCATGTTTTTAAAATGCATTTGAAGCTCACGGAGCCTTACAGCAGTAATATGCATTAATATACATTTTCATTAAAGCTGAGTGACTTTTGTTTAATGGCACAGGCCATTTACAATTTCCATCTAACCTTTAATACTCTAATCACTAAGAGGACAAATGGGGAATGCTGATGCCTCTCACCTCCTACAATCCACTGACCTTATTATTGACTTAAGGGCAGTATGCAAACACCACATTATTAAGCAAACAACAGTGACTCATAAGATGAATGCGCGTTTCTTTGTTTTGAATATTGTGGGTGTTGATGTTGTGCTGCTCACATAATTCCAAGGCTGGTTTCATACAGCACACTGAGTTACTCTGCTCGCCCATCTGACACAAGCTAATGATGGTTTCATTCACAAAAACACAGAGCAAAGGTGCACAATTATGTCAAGTAAGAGCAAAATCGACATTATTTCTTCATTTTATTTTTCCTCTTTTCTTCTCTTTTTTTCATTGCCTTTGCCATGACGTGTTTCTGTGCGCTACAGCAGACCTTACTTGTTCCTTGTCAAAGTAAAGGGCACAAAAACTCAACTGTTCACCTATACATCCTCCCATACACACACACACCCCTGACTAATGTCTGTAGAGCTACTTTGCATTGCAGCAGCTAATTATGTGTTGCTCTTTAATGTGCACTCTAAGAGCAGCTGCAAACCCAGTAATGCAGTCTGTGTGTGGTTCATTTTGAATTATTTATGCAGAGGGATAAGATCGGGAAGTTGTAAACTCACTGTTGTACCTCAGCAAACCCTTCATGTTCCAGATGAGGGTAAAGCCAAGAAAGAATTTGTTAATCAAATCAAATGAGTGAAGTCTTTGATCAAATGACTCCCTCCATGTAGAGTGATCCTTTGTTTTCTCTGGTTTCAGTTTCCCTCATTCATGCTCTATAAATGCAATTTAATATTTACATTTAATCTTTAACTTCCAAATCTGTATCAAGTGTGTTTGTTTTGAATGAGAAGTTCATGCAGGTGGTTCAGTACGACTTAAATGTCACATACACATGAAAGAGCACACTTTTCAAACCTCAGGAACACAATACCACAAAAGGGTCCAGAGTTATTTTCTCAACTTTAACCGACTTGCTCGTTTCCAGGGGTAGACAGTCTCTATACAATCACTCAAGTGTTGAGTATAACCTTTGGTAAAAGAAGTATTCAGATCCTTTATTTAAGTAAAAGTACAAAATACTCTGTTACAAGTAAAAGTCCTACACTGAAAATGTTATTAAAGTAAATGTAATCAGCAAAATGTAGCCCACTTGTAAAAAGTAAAAGTACCCAATGCAGAAAAAGATTAAAAAAAAAATAAAAAAAGAAAAATAACACACAATCCAAAAAAATACATAATAAAAATAAAATATTAGAAAAAACAAATACTATAAACCTATTGGGACTCATTTAAGATTTTTATGCATACTATCCCAAAGAGCATACAGTCAACGTTTATTCAAGTAAAAATATTGTTCTGGCCTATAATAATAATGATGGGTTATAATAATGATTAATGGTTCCTGCATAATACTATTGAAGCATATTAGTGCCCTGAAGAGGACCCTTTAGAAGAATAGTGTCTCATTATTTCAGTACAGGAGCGATTTGGCTTCTGACTCACCCTGCTTATCAGAGTATGCAAATGACGACTGTGACACTGAGCCCCGCACATTCATAACCCGATCCTTTACTTACATCTCGGACATCTCAGGCAATTAGATCCTCTGAGGGAAGAGAGGAAAAAGATGGAAGGTGCGTAAATGAGGACGGATAGAGACACCAAGCATGAGAGGACACTAGAGAGAGAGACGTCACTTCATCTCAAGTAAAATACAAATGGAAGAGTCCTTGTGATGTATCAGTAGAGGATGTATTCTGAGACCAAAATCAATCAGGTGAAATGGAAGAACCAAAACAAATAATCCATCACTTTTGATACACCCATTTGTTTGTGGTTACTGAACACACACAAGTCTTCGTGAGTCAGACAGCACATGGGAAAGATCAATATTTCTAACAGTGTGACATAAAAAAGCACATTATAGACAGTACAAATATATAACAACTCAATTCCTTTCCTGAAAGAGACAGCGGGGGTGAAGTTAAGATGCTGAATCCCCTGTACCCATCAAAGCCACAGAGCTAGACAGGTATTAGTACTTCCTAGTGGTGCAAAGCATTGTGGGAGGATTACCAGTGACTTGGACAGTAAAGCTTTGACATAACACTACTGAAGAAAGTTGGACAATAAGATGAGGCTTAACATAGCAGTCGGTATAGAAAGGGACAGTTTACTCACCTGAGTAGAGGAGTAGTTTGGTGTCAATATGACTCATGAATTCATCTGAATGTAAAGGATGCATCCTCTGGGGAACAAGAATTAGTCACTATTACAGTAGAATGCTTTGCAGATTTTGAGGTACATTAAATACAAGTGGAAACAACTGAGAGAACTTGTTCAGTTCTCTGTATCTTACATGGTCGTAAATAAGTAAGACAAACTCAAGTATTTTTAAAAGAGAAAGTTCCCCACATAATCCCAATTCCCATTACCTGCTGTGCTATTTATCAGTCTTGATCTTTTTTGGTGGAATTTGTGGATCAAACTTATCATGTCTTTTTTTTCTTTTTGGTATTCATACGTTTTAACTACTGTTTTTGTTGTATTGTACATGTTTGAAATAAAGTCATAAATCGATTAAATGTCAGCATCATGACAATGTTGACAATAATATGCCTCTGATTCCTCCGTTTGATTATTTTAATTTCTTCATTTTGTTTTCATCTTGAACAATCTTGTGTAATTTTCTATTTTAATAAGGGACGCTTTCCCTAAAAAACAAACTCATGTTTTTAAAACAGGTCTGAGCAAAACATCATGTCTTTACCATGGAAACGTTACATCCACTGCGGTAATAGGCTGCTGTTGTCATTTTGCAATTTAGGCTTACAGCGCTTTACCAAAAATCTGCAGTAAATTATAAAACAAAAGTACCGACAACTGAAAACCCACTTCACAGAAGAAAACAAGTTCTTTACGATCCACATATTAAAACTATGACTTCTCTACAGGTAAATGAAATACTACATTCTATATCATTGTAAGAATAAAGGGCACATTTTGAACCATGATCACTTAAAACTGTAACTTGAGATCAGTTTAACAAACTTCTCACGTGTTGTGACAGTACATAGTGTTTTTTCTTTTCTCTTAATGAATGATGACAGATGGCAGTGCCATCACGTGTTTATCAGCCAGTGAGGTGTTCGGTACTGCCAGAGAGCTGACAGTCCGTCTGCAGTAATGAGACGGCTAAGTTGTCTAATTTCAACTTACTCACTGGCAAAAAAAATATTGGAGAGCAACTTTGAGAAGCTATTTTAGGAAAATATAGCCGAGATATTCTGTCTGAGTGACTCTGAAAGGGGAAAAAAGACAAATTGTAACCACCCACAGAAAAGGGAAGTCAATACATGACTGTGGCATGATCTGTGGTTTGTGTCTCGGATGTTTTTCACAGCTCAAATATTTCAATTAGCGGAGGTAAATTGTTGTTTGGCAGCGAAGATAATGATGACACACAGAGATGATGACAGATAAGTGACTCATTCTTTTATCAATTAATTGGTTTGCCTGTGGCACCGTGTCTCCGGCTCTCTGTCTCTACTCACTTAACAGATGTCTCAGACAGCTTTTAATTGCCTTTCCAATTATGAAGTCTGTTTAATACCTTCATGACGTAATTATATATCAACTGGATGTTGTAGCTGAGAGAAAAGTCCGTCTGTGATCTTGTCGTTAAAGGTATTGATAATGTTGTCATGTAATCTAAAAAATTTTTTATGTCATTTGTGTATCAGGAAAGTCAAACCAAGAGTTTGAAACAACTCTGTACGTTAAAATATGTAGCCAGGAGCCAGTTAGCATAGCTTAGCATAAAAACTGGAAACGGGGGAAATGGGTAGCCTCACTCAGTCAAAAGGGACATATGGATATTTTAGAGCTGCTGGTGGATTTTCTTTCGTGTGGACAGAGTGCAATTGCCTGAACACATTGTTTCGGCATTGTTCATTTCTGCAAACCACTGATAAGTTACGTTTTCATGTTATTATGTCGCGGATATGTTGAACTTGGTGTTTCAATAATGCTTTGGTTAACAGGTTTGTGTTAAGTCACAAAAAACACTAGATACAAAGATCATGTTTAGGCCTATAATATCCAATTTTGGGTGCACAATCCCCAAACAACCGCCTTTTGTGGTACTATCCCCACTGGAAAAACAGAATGGGGGCGCTACAAAGCAACCATGTTTATTTCCCTGAAAAGCCACGCGAAAACACAGCAATGACATGCTAAGTCACAACAGATTTTGAAGTATGTAAGTCTCGAACAGTAGTTTGCAGTTTGGGAGGTGTCTCAGTCAGTTAAGAAACATTGATATGATTCGTACAAAACACGCAAATATATAATTTTGGTGGCTTGCAGAAAGATCTGATGACTGGGCTGCAGAACCAGGGCCTTTATGCTAAGGTAATCATATCCTGGTTCCAGCTCCATATTAACCAGACAAACACAACAGTGGTAACAGTCTCTTCATCTATCTCTCTGCAAGAAAGCAAATCGTTTGCACAATCAACTCATACTTTCTTCACAGCTTCTTTCACCCTAAAGCATGGATACTCAAAAGGGTACTGGTTGGCCTGCCAACCACTTTCAAATTCACAATAAAAATAAATTGATTCACACTTATTGTTCTTGCTAAATAAGGTGCCAGAGTGCATTTTAAAAAGCATCAAAACAGAGTTCATGCATTAAAAAAGTACCATGGGAGGTCTGAGCTAAACACTGTATCTCTTCAAATCCTACTGCAGCTCTGCTCTGCCTACACATAACCTCTGCGGGGCTGCCGAGACTGGATTTGCCTTTTGGCAAAGATGAGTGAGGAGAGCAAACATCGAAAGGTTGAAAACGAGCAATTCATTCAATATATGGATAACGATTTATAATGATTATTTATTTCCTGGCCTTTGGCCTCCTGTCATTTCGCAGTCATTGTCCCCTAGGTAAAGCAAATATATTATTCCCAACCTCACTTTAAAAAAACTTAATCGTAATGTTATTCTCATGTCATAAATGTACTCGTATAATTCCTTGAGATATTTTGTGAGAGGATGACTTATGATTTGAAACAATTAACCTCATCTGTTGTACACTAGATGTGAGTGTTAAACCTAGAGGATGAAAACACATATTATTAGTTCTGATATTCCTCCTCCTTCCTTCCTTACTTCCTCACACACACACACACACACACTCCAACTCTGCATTTTGTTGTTCACTGAACTCTGGACGTTGTACCTTTCAGTGTCGAAATCCCACACATCTCTAAGCTGTAGCTGTGTGTGCATTTTGTCTCGGGTATGTACAAATATTTAAGAAATTACCTCCATAATGTCGATGTGCTATTACAGAGCTCATGATATTGTTTTCACTACACACAGTGAAAGATGATGTGACTGTTCCCGTTTGCTGTATATTATAGAGATATGAAATCTAACACTCACCCTTCATGCAGCAGGTTTTAGTTTTAGTTTCACTGAACTTGTCACGATTTGGTGGATAATATGATTTCCTTTTTTCACTGGCTCACTTGTGTGAAACTGATACTTTAAGTCACCTTAATGGGATCGATATTAAATGGTTGAGAATTGCAGACGAGACAGTGGAGGAAATTAATGTTGTTTGGGAAGTCGACTGGAGGAAACACGAGGTGAGATAACTGCCAATAATACTAATGATTGTCAGTGGGCGGTCCTCACTGTGTGGGTATGTGTGTGTGAGTAGAAAAGTCAACTAACTTTAGTTTCACGGAAGAACTCATTATCATACTGAATACGCAGTCACAGATTTAAAATTTTTGTATTGTGCATTTTGTAATTTAGGCATGTATTGTCCGATACTTTCAAGATAAAACTACATTTCAGAAAAAGAAAAAAAAAGCAAGGACTGTCTGTTAAAGATTTTTTTAAAGGAAACCTGTGCTGTTGTCTGAGCATTGTTCACACAATGACCTGCCTGAAACTTAATAAGTGTCATAAATACACTTTTAATTTAAGCCATAAGGAGTTTTTCCTCTGTGACGCTCCTGCAAAATTTTAGATTTTGGAGTGAACTGTCCCTTTAATGTTACTGCCAGTGGCTATGCAGACTCATGAGCTTCGGAAAAAAGCTTCTGTGTAACTTTGTCCACTTAAATTCAAAAGTACCACAACTGAACCCTGACTAAAATTTCACTTGACTGTCTGTCATTATCCTGCCACTCATTATTCTTTAATTCTTCCCTAACAACCTTCGAGGCAACAGAGCCAAATTGATTTTTAGAGCAGTTCAAAATTAAATTCTTTGTCGTAAGGTGTTACTCTTTGTCTGAAAAAACAAAAAGAACTACAAGCCCACCACTGATGCACATGATTACTCATCTTGCTATCGAGGCAGCTGTGAACTTTTACTTTGGCATCTGCACGCTCGCGTGCACACACACACACACACACACACACACACAAACACACACACAAACTCCCTAGTTGGGTATTTCCACATAATTTGGTTACACTCCCAATCCAGAAATTAAGACACTCATAAGACTCGCATCTGCATCTACTCATTAAACTTCTGCTAGTCAAAAACTTGGCACAGATCTGTCAGTCGTGAGCGCTTATGTCGATTTGTGTTATGTACATTCATCTGTGTGGTTGTACTGGCAGTTCCCCACATGATAAAAAAATTTAATATCTTGCAGCCACTTGATGCATGATGTGAAAACACAGTATGGAGCTCCATTAGCGCTGATGGCTGCACTCTGTCTGAACAGGCTGAGCCAGTTATTGTCTCCACTGAGAGCGAGAAAGAAAGGGGGGGGGGGTCTCTTCTAAACAATGTCGATAATGATGAAATTTCTCTTGTCACAAATACAAGCGTCCAAGCACTCAGGCAAAATACCCATTTCAAGTCCTACGGAAGTGGATTACATAAAAATCATCTTTTATGTAAATATCTATGACAAATACCTCTCACTGTCTCCAAAATCCAAAATACTGCTTAACTTCCTGAAAGCTGGGGTGTCTGGTGTTCTAGAAAATGCAAAAAAGGGCTGAATTTTAAAATACACTCTTCTCCTGCAGCTCTCTCCTCTCAGTCCTATAACCCTGCCACCAGACGACCACAGGATATGCACCCTCAGCCCATTCACATTCAGAACTCTCAAAATAGTGCCACTGTGTCAGGGCTTTTGGCGTGAAAGCTCGATGCCAAAAGACACCTTTCGCGTGTTCATGAAATGCCATTGGACAGCATCAGGTGAGAATGCGTTGGGACAGAGCCATCACAGCGTTATTATATACGCCATCAGATGGCTGGATGTCACCTGCTGTGTCACATAATATGCAGAATCTGCATCACTTTGAGACCATGGTTGGATGGGCACGAGGACGCCTATAGAGCGGGCAGGAAGGGATATGGATAAACAAACCCGAACTTTGATGCAGGAGTCCGGTGGTCACTTCCTATTTGAACGTGATGTTTTTTTCTACACCTTACCATGCGCCTCCTTCCCCTAAACCTAAATATCTGTGTCTCTGTCGCCTAACCATCTGTGCCAGCACGTTCTAGATTTTCTAAAGCCTGAAAACACAGCCCAGAGGCGGTAAAGAACTCTCAGACCACTTAAACTATTATATGCTCAGTGTTTATCATAGGATTTTTGCCCTATGAGACCAAATTAAAATTGCCTACCCCAGCTTTAACTGCCAGTCTCCCTCCAAATACAAAGGCAGTTTTTGGTTTTTGGTTAAGGTCTGATTTACTTTTGTCATTCCATATAAAGTATAATGCCAGAATGAAATATCATGTCAGAAATATCATATCACATTTATTCACGTTGACACAACTTAAACAGTGGAGAGGCGGCCAAGACGTCACCACATACTCTGCATTGTGAGCTCAAGGCTCCTGAACATAAAGCAAGCTGAACATATTTGCATGCACTTACATACACACAGTTGACCTACACTGACATGTAGCTGGGCATGTGTGGGATGATGAACCTCCACTTCACATTACATGACAAAACTGTCAGTTTACAGTGTTTTAGTGCACGTGTGTGTGTGTGTGTGTGTGTGTGTGTGTGTGTGTGTGTGTGTGTGTGTGTGTGTGTGTGGGAGGAACAGATGTGTGTCTCCTTCAGGGTTTATCACAATTTATCACAATGCACAAAAGACCACATACACACGTCAAATCATCAAGCAGATCCATTGCATATGGGGGGGTTTCCCCACATATAGCAAGAAATTAGTAAAAGGTGACAAAGAAAATGACTGCAAATTTGTTTTGAAAAAGGGGGGAGAACTTTCAGAATGTCCAGAAACCTCTCCTTATAATTATTTAGCTTGAATTATGCTACAGAAAAAAAGATACACTCATATATATATTTATATAATATATATCTAATTAGTAATTTTTTTTTAACCTTTTTTGTTATTTGCATGCAATTTACTTTTAATTTTTACTAATATCTTGCTTGTTTTTTGGACCTTATGTTGAGGCACATTGCTTATTGCCTTCTCCCTCATGTTTGTGAAAGAAATCAAAACAATGCACTCAGGTTTCAAAGGGTTAACAAGCTGACAACACTGAATGCAATTTAAGAAAATTCTTTTACCTTGCTACCAGGATTTAAGTATTAAAAGAAAAGGGAAGCAGTGACAATGGACATTCCAAGATTTAACTGGAGGAGAGGGATGAAAGAGAGATCCAGAGAGCAGCAGAAAAAGAGGATAGTAGTTTGGGGAGAGTAAATGAGCCTTAGCTCCCCAGTGTAATGAGGTTGGCAGGCTGCAGCAGAAGCAGCAGTGTGATTGGACGTCTGTGTGGAAAGGCAGCAGCAGTGGAAGAAGAAAAATCAGATCAAGCTGGATGATGACATCGTAGCGGTACAACACACCCGCCAGCACCGAGCACTGTGACGGCAAAGCGACTGTAAAGCATCACCATCAAATTACAGCAGCGGCACACACGTCACTAACATGGAGCCATCACCACATCTCATTCTCTCACTTCGCCCAGAAAGGAAGCTTGCCGTCACTATGTGGGCCTTGGGAACAGGAGTGTTTGACTAAATGAAGGGAGAAGAAATAGAGGCTCTACCTCATTTAATCTGTTTCTTTCTCTCTTCTTGTGCATTCGGTCTCATTTGGGCTGCTGCAGAACTAAAGCACTTCCTCATTCCTACATTCATTTTTGCTTGTGAATTGAAAGCAAACAACCACAGCAGGAAGAAATTGGCTCCCAAGAGAAAAATTTATCCTCCAAGGGCTTACATACAGTACATCAGAGGAAGCTCAACATGTTTGCAGAATCTCCTCAAGACTTATCCATAGACCATAACTTTCAGCAGGTAATTGCAAACAATGACTAACTGCAGGTTTGTCTCGCTAAACAACCAGTGTGGGCATCCTGTCTGGGTTTGTCTGATTCTGTTTAGAGAAAGTAAAAGAGACAACAATCATGCTTACTCATTGTCTTCTACCCTGTGTAAGTATTGAGAATGATTGACATTTCAAAAAAAACAAACTGCACTTCTTTTGGTTAAATTAATAGCATGTTTAACATTTCTCGCCTTCTTTCTGAGAGTAGATGAGACATTTGACATCAGTCTCTTTACAATGTCCGTACACTCTACTTTTTACACACACACAAACATCAGAAGGGTGAAAAAATATGTATTTAATGAGGAAAATATTAATTTCTTTCTCTCAAATGTGAACCTAGCAGAGAGCAGAGCAGAGCTGCAGAACTGCTGTCCAACTCCTCATTAAGAGAGAAGCTGCTCTCACTGCAGAAAACCGCTCACCTCTCCAATCTGCCGAATCCACCATGTAAATAGAAATATGTCAGGTATTTTAAAGGGAAAGGGAGATAAGACTCTGACTGGTTGAACTCATTTTACACCCAAAACACACCTATGATCAATTAAGGGACTCAACAGAACCCGTTTAACCTGTGAGTCTAACTTTACGCCCAGATTACGCGCTGATCAACTAGCAAAAGTGGAGTTGAACATGCCCTAAATGCACTTGGGCCATTCACTTTGGACCATGCACTATTACTCGGAAAAATAGGACCTTATGTGCTTCTGCCAAAAACAGAGACTGCCTGAGGTCACTGCTCCCAACTAATAAATATCAATCATCCTGCATTTTTACTTTACTTTAATTTTGTAGGGATTAAACAAACGAGATAAAGGTAAGATTTTGTTAACTTTGGACAGATCACGACAGCGGTTTCCTGCTGTATTTTCACCATACAGATATCTGACATGAGGGTGGTATTAATCTTCTCATATAGCTCTTGGCAAGAAAGCAAAGTGTATTTCCCAACATGTCAAACTAATTTATTTCTTAAACCAAGCTGCAGGCCTGTTAAAATAATAATAATTTAAAAAAAACAAAAAGCTGAAGGTGTCTGAGGAGCCACACACTTAGAGAGCCTGTCGATTTTTTTTTCCATTTTTACCTGATAAGGTCACAGCTGAGATCATTTGCATCCTAACACAAGCAACAAATCACATGATATCAAATTAACTCGAAACAAAGGAAATGTTTTGATTGGATGTCAGCAGTTAACCCAGAATAATAATGCTGTGACTTTTTGATTGCATCACGTGTGGATCAATATCTACCTTGCATATTGATCCCCCCTCAAGATAGACGATTATAGTGTTTTGCGCGTAATACGCAGGGAGAACCTTCCAAAGCTCTCGAGTGTCACTGCTCTGTGAGAAGTGAGATGCCCAATCAAACCATTAATACCATTACCAAAGCTCATGTGGTTTCTACATATATCAGCCTCCTCCCTTCACAGCCAGTGTAATGAGTGTGTGTGTATCAACGTCTCAGCATCCTTCCAGGCTACACAAACCCTCCAAGGGCACTCGATTAGGGGCTCCGAAAGAGATTGAAGTCCTGTAATTTGAATGGGGAATCCCCAGTGATCATATGTGCCAGGCGAGAAGAGGGATGACACATACGTATATATAACCACACACAGAGACACACACCAAGGAAAACCTTATTAAACCCACTTCATGTCTGCTCAGTGTGTGGGCGGTGAGTCCCTCAGGTTGTGTGTTTGTAGAGAGAAAGAATGTATTTTTTATGTGTGGGCATCAGAGCCGCTGACGTCTGAAAGCTTTGGGTTTACGGCCTCAAACCCATACACGCACACACACACACACACCCAGGAGGCATGAGAGGAGGAGAAGAATCCACTTACACAGACAGAGACAGAGAGCCACAACATTCACCATAGTCTGCCATTAGATAGACCTTTTTCTCATTGTATATGATGAATTCTTTCATTTCCACTGATTAGATTATCTTCTGCGGCTGCTGTTGCTCTATGTGTGTGTGTGTGTGTGTGTGTGTGTGTGTGTGGGTGTGTGTACTTACTTGTCCAGCCATCTTTGTGAAAACCAATGTCAGTTTTAGACCTTGAGACTGAGGACATTTTAGGAATGTGAGAACATTTTTGCCCCTCCACCTTTGGACAGACCTTAAAGGCCTTTTTGAGGGTTTCGAATTAGTGTTGGGTTGAGGTTAGAATAAGTTTCAGATTTGGGTAAGGGTTGAGGCTAATAGGCATTTAGCTGGGATGGTTAAAGAAGTACTTCACTCCTCACATCGCAGTAGGCCATCTATGTAGTAGAAAGACACAAATACTTTTGAAATTGGTGCAACATGACCAGAGGAAAAAAAATAAAGACTGTGGAATTGCCTTTCGCTCAAAAGATTTTCAAAAAACCCTACAAGGTAGCTACTACAGCAAAAAGTTGCATATATAGATATATATATTGCAAGTTAGACAGTGTGTGGGAATCCTTTTGTACCTTTTTAGGAGAGAAATAGACAGTGCAGTAACACAGTCTTGATTCATATCTCATAAGCACTGCTGAATTCTGCCATTAGAGAGAGAGAAGCACGGGTCTATATCCTGATCAGCTATATGCTCTTATTGTACGTGGTGTTGGCAGTGTTGTTGGCAAGCGATGCGAAAATGCGGAATTACAGACTGCAGTTCGAGCAACAGCTCCAAGAGCCAGCGTAACTCTGCTGAAGACATAAAATACGTCATGTGGATGCATTAGGTCAATGTGTGTGTGTGTGTGTGTGTGTGTGTGTGTGGTATAAAGCCGGAGATATACTTGCCGTTAACTATGTTCCCTACCGATGACTGCCTCTGGTATCCCGCATCGTTTGGAGTGTTGGTTCTGCACGTCCTCAGAAATAAACATCATGCATCTGTAAAATGCAATATGCACACGAACGGTGGGGTCATGTGACAGGGTCAGGGGTCAGCAGGAACTGCAGCAATGACAACAAAGGCAGAAATTTTTGTATACATGCCTGCTGACAAAGTCCGTAATTACCCGCATCTGTAAACTGTGTCATGTTGCTACTCAGTGACAAAATGCTTGTCAAAATAAGGCAACCATCTACAAAGCTGATGCTTTTTCTGCCATGATCTCGGAATCCGGTTCATAATGCAAAGGTGTCCACACGAACATTTGGTTAAAAAGTAGGCCCATATCTGTGATGTAGCCTAAATGGTTAGATTTACCAGAACTTACCGGCGTGCCTCAGTGAGATGACTCACAGCTAATAAATAAGGAAGGCAAAAGAGGCGCTAAATAGACACCTAAGGCCAGAGTTTCACAGCTCACGCAGTGAATTTGAGGTGTATTTCACATTACTTCGCACTTTCAATCTGTGCGTAATTAGCGCAGGTTAACATTCAGCACTGGGATGAAGCCCTGCAGGCCAGTGTGAGGCTCAGGAGGCCAAGTAAGTGGGTTTTGTCAGATATTACGAGTTTAAAAAAAGAAGATGAGACTCTATTATGCAGTGCAGCTTCATATGAGAATTGCTAAATTATTAATCATGATTACTCACGAAATTATTATTCATTCTATTAGCCATAGGGATATTTATAAAATATTATTTATTAATAGACTCTAAAGAAAATGAAAAAGATAAGGGAAGGAAAAATCTACAGAATTGGGAAGGAGTGAGAGGGAGCCATAGATTCAGATTAAATCAAGCCTCCACAGCACAACCCTCCCTTTTAACACCTGCAGTTCAGATTGATTGTTGGAAAAACTTCCAAAAACATCAAACAATAAAAAAGAAAGCATGGCTCAACACAATTGGTACATCTGTGGTATTTTGTCCTCACTGGAAGTTGCAGCGTATTTGGGCTGTCAGTGTTTTTGATCAGCGGGAGGATGTTTCAAAAAAGACAAAGCAACAAGAGACTCAACGGACTCTTTCAAAAGGAGCCTTCAACATCAAACTGTCATTGTGCTCTGCTTTACTGTCATAACAGATATATTTTAAACAGCCTCACAAAATGACATAAAATAAAAGAATCTCGCAGAAATCATTCTTGATATTTTTTCCTTTTAGGGATGCATGCATGTGTCAATATCCAGAGGTCAAAACCAGTCCAAAGATGAAGAGGAGAGGCTATAGAGCCATATATTGTGACACTGACAGTTTGTCCCCACGTGCCTCTTCTGCTTAAGAGGCATGTGGAGCTTTATGGCCGATGTGATTGATGTGTAGAAGACGCCTTTTCCCAGCAATGTGTGAGCTCTTATTCTCATCATGAAAGATTATACCAACAGGAAATCAGACTAGAAATATATTTGGTGTTGTATTGGAAACAGGTTATGTTTTTTTCTGGTTTGGATGATACCAAAACACTTTTAATGAAGAATTTGGTAAATTGAATTGATCATACGCTAGCAAATTTTTGTGCCATCGATTGTAATTTAATTAGGCGCACTTAATCAAGGGTAAAATGCTGCGTGCAGCGTCATGACTGTCTATCTTGGTGGTGCTGATTGTTTTGTTGCGCTGACCTTGGTGCTGAAACTGGGATTTATAATATTATTTATATTTCTGGACCGCAGCTAAAATTTTCTTACTAACCCTTCCAGCCTGTTGAATCACATGTTAGAATAATGTGCATTCTCGTAATACCATCATGAGCGTGTTGCATTATTTCAATTGGGCGTGAGGAACCTCCACATTGAGCGCAATACAGAATATATCTTGTAGTTTTTATGATCAGACAAGGCAAATGTATGCAGTTTGACTTTTATAGAAGCAGTTTTTCAATTGTTTGTGCTGTTTCAATTGTTGACATTTTATCTCTGAGGCTGATAAAAGGAAAATGAAGAAAAGTATTGAATATTGATTCTTTGGCTGCAGAAATATGATCCTGGGAAACCTGGGTCGCTGCGCTCGCAGCCCGCACGTCACTCCCCTGACATCAGCACACGGCTTAAATACCCGCAGCACCGAGCGGTGTAAACACGGCCAGGCACACCTTCATGTGGGCGCATCAGAGACAAACACAGCTGGAAACTAAACACCAGAATCACTTCGGTGTAGAGTCTATACTCCACCAGAAACAGGATATTTCAGGATGTAACTGTGCAGTTAAAGATAATTCATTTTGAGTATATTTTTTGAGCAAGTTTTCTAAACACTGCAGAACGTTTTTGCACTTAAACTCATGTGCATTGGCTTCAATAATGATCAACGACACTCTTGCGTTTGGAGATCTGGACACGAATGTTTCTGAGGCGCTGCCGCTTCTCTCTCTCAGCAAAAACCAAAGTGCGTTTCCTGCGCTCCAACTCGAGTCCAAGTCTCTAGTCACTTCAGCCACGATGTTCGCTGTGGGAGTCCTGGGGAACCTCATCGCCATAGTTGTGCTGTGTATCTCCAAAAAGGAGCAGAAGGAAACCACTTTCTACACTCTGGTGTGCGGGATGGCCATCACGGATCTGTTGGGGACTTGCTTCACCAGCCCAGTGGTGATCGCCACATATGTGGCCAACCGGTGGCCGGGAGGAGTGCTGCTCTGCCACTTTTTCTCCTTCTCCATGCTCTTCTTCGGCTCTGCAGGGATGTCCATCCTGTGCGCCATGGCCGTGGAGCGATACTTGGCCATAAACCACGCGTATTTCTACTCCCAGAACATAGACCGAACAATGGCGCGCTTTGCGCTCCTGGTCACTTATCTGGCAAACATTGTGCTGTGCATTATGCCCAGCTTTGGCTTTGGGCAGCACGTCAGGTATTCTCCCGGGACTTGGTGCTTTCTGGACTGGAGGGCGATGGATGCACTCGGAGCGTGCTACTCCTTCCTGTACGGCGGCGTGATGCTGGTGCTGATCGCAGTGACAGTTCTGTGTAATTTGGCGGTGTGCCGGTCGTTGGTGGGGATGAACAAGAGGACGGGGATTGTCAGGACGGAGGGTGAGCTGGGAGGATCGCGGCGCCGCTTCCCCCGGCTGCCGTCCGTCACATCAGCGGCTGAGATTCAAATGTTCTGGCTTCTGATCTTCATGACCATCGTCTTCCTGGTCTGCTCCATTCCTTTGGTGGTAAGAACAGGTGGTTTTATACCTCTGTCAATAATTATTACAATATTTACGCACGACAAAGTACATTTATTACTCCGTTGGCATTAAAACTAATCTTTATACATATTCTGTCCGTGTTTATCTGACAGGTGCGAATCTTTGTGAACCAGCTCTACGGCCCTGCTTATATCACAGCTGGAGGAAAGCCGGACTATCGGAGCGACCTGTTGGCGATCCGCTTCGCCTCATTCAACCCCATACTGGACCCGTGGGTGTACATTTTATGCCGGAAGAACCTGCTGCTAAAGGGCTGCGAGAAGCTGAAGAGGACAGCTGCTCGTGTTAAAGACGGTCGCGGTGACCACATGGGCTGGGTAGAAGACCAACACTCCCCTCCGTCTTTAAACAGCAATGATACCAGTTACGCGTCATTACGCACAGCCAGCTACAGGAACGAGGCGGAAAACCGGGTGTCCATCAAGAACAAATCCTTTACAGACTTTGCTATGAGGCAAGCGTGGGAGTACGACACCGCGCAGGTCAGCTTTCACCCGTTTAGCGTAGAATCGACCGCGATCCTCGGGTGTGAGGTGGAAGCAGCAGCAGCCGGATCCAAACAGGAGGCGGCGGCCAAGTCGCCTCCAGGACGCAGCGCAACGCCGCTTCTCTCTGCGCATGTTAGGAAAGTGGACATTGTCACGTGCACGTTCAGCACACCGAGTTCATGTCAGTCAGTGAAATGCCTTTGATGAACATTTAACTGCCAATATTAGTTTATATAAATGTTTCAAAGTGCTTCATCTGTCCTGCATGCGGCCACCATGTATTCATTAAGAGATACTTTTGATGGTTTTGAACAACCAAAGAGCCACATCTGATTATATGAACGAAACACTTGAAATAGCACTTAGCAGCTAAATGGGACTGAACTGATCTCAACATCAGCACATGGTCATAAATCTCTCTTATATGAATTAACTTGCTGCATAAATGTCTCTGCGTTTTATTTAGGCTTTATTTAAGGTTAATTGAGCCATCTGAGGACACAAAGCGATGTGCATTTCAAACATCTTTTCATATCAAATATGTCTCTATTTAGGTGAGGTCTATAAAAACACACAGTGCTAACCTGCAGTTTTAAACTGTGAGTATAATAGTGTGTGCAGTGCAGGGGCAGAGGATCACAGAGAGTGCTGGTATAAAAACTGCTGTTTTTCCAAGCAGTTTGAACTAGACCATTAGGTACAATTTTACTAGAATCTAATTTGCCCTCTAAGTAAGACTTCTGCTGAAAGCACACAACTGTGACAATTTCCAAAAAAATGGAAATGAAAACATTTATATTTATAATCATACCCTGTGGGTACAAAAAAAGATGTGACACTCTGAGAGTTTGATCAGCTGTATGAATCTATATGTGTTATTTGTTTATTCATAACGTGTTGTTACTTTTGTTTTCATTATTTTCGAAATGCTGCTAACATACTTTGTGCCTGTGATGCATGCTGCAGGGAAAACTGAATGTAGACCCCTCAAACCTTGTTTTATATTCCGTAACTGCATTTAATGTTTTGATAACTGCCGACATGAGCACCTTTTTTTCCAAGAAGAAAAAATACTGTTGCTGTGAGCTGTATGATCCATGGTGTTTGTTGGATGTGTCTGCGCAGAGAAATAAAAAGACAGCTGAAGACAGCGCACTGCTGAGTTCTGCTGGTTTAAAGAAATTATTTTGAAAACATTCTCAGTTGAACAGACAGGTGGCAGAAGACCTACACTTCTCTCAGTTCAAACTGGGGACAACAGGTTCACATTTTACTGTTTCTTTTAGACCAGTAGGTGGCTCTACAACATAAAAAGTTCCCATCAAAATGAACTGGTGGAAGGTAGTGCTGTTGATCCGCCTCACAGCAAAAATTATTAGAAAGGTCACTTGAAGAAAAGTCATTTTCATGCAGCCAAATGGATGAAGTAAACAGTGATAGTAAGATGTATATTTAAAAAAAAACTTTATTTCCTTAGAGGATAATGCCATACAAAAATAAAGAAAACTTTATAATAATAATAATAATAATAATAATAATAATAATAATAACATGACATACTGGAGTGTGTAACTGAATTGATATCCCCACTCTAAGATGAGAAATGTTGAGGTTTTGTATTATAATGTTTTACTGTTTGCTGCATACATTCTGGATATTGAGACTGGCTGTTTCCATTACGCTGTGGAAAAGCTGATATCACTACCCAGTAGTTCTCAGACTCAAGAATGTGACGTGGTCTTGAGGAAAAATATTGATATAAGGGAAACTACGCCCATTTTCAAAATTTAAAGTTATTCCTATGGTGTAAGACAGTCCAAAATATTAGTAAGCATGAACAACTCTCCCAAATCCAAAGCTAGAGTGGTAAAAATTAAATTTCTGATGTAATTTGGAATAAAGTCTGGAGCTGCTCCACAGACAATGAATTGGGAATTGGTTGAAGATGACACTGAGAGCACCCTGGGGAATGATCTGAGTATGTGGATTCATTTTCTGTTTTAGAAATGAGAACACTACAGTAGTGTAAAGCTCATTTGGGTATAAAAAAAACAAACACTCTGTGGCTCTACAAAATCAGGCTCCCATTCATTGTCTATCGAGCAGCTCTAGACTTTATATTTGATGACATCATTCATTATGGATGGATTACTGAATGGGTGTACCAGGGCGCAGTGTGTCAGGCCGCCCTGGCCTTCATCTGCAAAATGTCAAGAAGAGAGTCAAAATGAACACACATAGACACAAAATACATAAAGATGCAAAAGAACTGCAAAGAGACACAAAATAAATAAAAAACAAACAAAGTAACAAAGAACAGACAACTACCTCAAAGAGCCAAAACCACAAAAAGATGCATAAAAACTGAGGAAAGACACAAAACAACAAAAAAAGATGCAAAACCACCACAGTGATTGTGAATCACTCTCCTAAGTTAGAGAGGTGGTGGGGTCTTACCCATATCTGTGCTCAGGGGCAATTTTCTCATAAACCACCTATGGACATCACAAGTTGGAGACTTACGTCTCTAGTTTCTGGCTATGAGAGAGAGTAGTTCATGTTCAAAAATATTTATTGAACATCTTTAAGCCATGGAAATAACATTGAAATTCCTCATTTAGATAGTTCCCCTTTAAGTATGCCAGATCATGTCAATGTAGGTCAACTTGTTTCTGATATCTATTATTAGGATTTTTTTTCTATCTGGGATAAAATGTAAGAGAGAAATTGAGCTTTTGGATCATGTTTTTGCTTCATAAAATCATTCAGTTAATTTCAGAAATGTTCACTGAATCTAATCTCATTCTGCCCAGAATCAGCTGTCTGAACAAAGTTCATGAGGCATTGGATAAAAATGAAAAGGAGCACCTTTGAAAAAAGGAAAGAACGCACTGTATGTGAGAAGTAACTGTCAACATGAAATCTGAATCTCGGCAATAAATAGATATTTATCTACAATATAGAGTTAATAAAAACAGCTCTCATATGAAGCTATAATAAATAAATAATTTATCAGAAATAAATATATGTTACTTTTATACAGTAATACATGAAGATGCATGGCATCCATTTGGCTGAGTTCACCTGAACATAGAAACAATACGATGTCATGTCCTTGTTTTTATGCGGGAAAAAATGATATAGCTTTTGGGGTTTCACTGTTAGTAATAGTGAACGTCATATCAGTCTTTTTTTTCATTTTAAGTCAGAATATAAACACAGTGTCAGTCCTTTAATCGTGTCTTTTCTTTATATCTCTTGAGTTTCAGCCTTCAGATCTCGCCCAGATGAAGTCAGAGCAGTCTTGTTCGCATATAGAGTCTCTTTTATGTGTATGAACTGGTGTGGAGTTTTCTGTTATTCAGTTGAAAAGAATTCACTCTTTGAAGACGCAACAATAAATCAGGACTGTGGTTCCCTGATGACTTCCCCCTCAGTCTCTCATCATGACCTTTAACCTCAGTCATCCCGCCACACCCACCACTTTTATCCTTTTTCAGTTTGTACACTCTCAAATTTTCTTTGCGCGTCTTAATCCCTCCCACCTGAGATGCAAGCGGAGGAGGCCACGAAGGACACAAGGAGGGGCAAAGGGTGTTTAACAAAACGAAATATCCATGAATATCCATGTTTTGGAGCCGTCATATTGAAGGGACGTCAATTGAATATGATGTGTAGCACAGCAGCATCGTCAGCTGTGTGTCACGGCTCCTTTATAGGTCACGGCCGCTGAAAAGACTCCTGCACATGATACATCCTCGTTCATAGCTCCGACAAGCCTCCTCTCACATCAAGATGCATTTTGGGAGTTGAGATATCCTTCACGTTAACACGCTGAATTGAAATTCCAGGTCACAGGCAGGAGGACGGAGGAGGTGAGGAGGTAAAAAACAAGAAATGAGAAGAGCCCCTTTTTCTCCTCAACAGGAAATCAACAAGTGGCCTCCGTCACTTCTTTTCTGTGTGTGTGACAGCGCCCCCCTCTGCCTCGTGACTCCTCTCCGTTCAGGATGGGTGACCTCCCTCCTCGTCACCTTCGCGCGTGTCTTCAGCCCATACACATGCAGCTGGCAGCTGATAACGACTGGATGGTCCTCCACGTGGTCTGGGCGTCCATGAAGGAAACCGGCTCGTACCGGTCGGGGCGGCAGCAGGGGTGGCTGCTGACCTTGCGGGCGGTACGTCGAGGCAGCGAGCCATTCTCCAGCAGCGCCTTCAGTGCCAAGTCGTAGTTTGTTCTGGAAGCCTGGCAGGAACCCACGCAAAACTTGAAGAGAACAATCTCATCCGAGTCAAAGCCCAGGCCCAAGTCCCGAACCCTCATCTCCCTTTTCTCCACGCGGCAGTCCCTGCTGCTCTGCTTCGGCTGTCTGCTCTTACCTTTACCCTTTCTATCTGCTTTGCCCGTCTCTTCCTCTTCCTCCTTTTCTTTCTTCTTCCTCTTCTTCTTTTTCTTTGGAGATCCTTTGGGTTGAGGCTCCGAGGGGTCAGAGGAGCGTGGAGAGCGCCCTGCCCAGCGACTACTGGGATGGTCATCCATTTCGTCTATTACAAAGGGGTCTGAAAATGGAAAGGAAAGACAGTTAAAATGAAAATTAAAACCTAGCCAGAAAATTATGAGCAATAACGTGCAAATTCTTCTACAAAAATCCTTAATTTCACTTCTACTTGTTAAATTAAAATGAACTGTCACCCTTTGAATCTCTTGATAATAATCAAATATTGATAATATACGGATATTTTAAGTGTAAAAAGTTCACAAAATCATGCACATCCAAACGACAAAAAAAAAAAAAAAAAAGGTGCTGGACAAGAGATAATACTGAAAATACAACAGATTAAAAATGTCTGCACACTAGATTATCAGACAAATGCAAAGGTGTATATTATCACCTTTAAATCTCATGTTAATATATTTTGAGGACTGAGATACAAAGCAGATCCCCGGGCTCATGCTCTCTTTCCTCTCTAATACTGTCTGGTAAAGCAGATGTGCTGTAAATTACACTTTCATAAGAGCTTCAGTACCGTATAGAGCATGCCAAGTAGAGTAAGGGTCGCTGTCGTCTTCCTGCTCCTCGTCCTCCACCACCTCTGGCAGCGTCACAGGAAGCTCTCGCTCCTCCTGGCCTGCCAGCAGGCCCACGGCGTGGCCCGAGTCTGATCCCACACCGGCAGCACCAGTTTTCATATGAGCTCCTTCCACCAGAGGCAGCAGAGAGAGGAGCACCCACAGCAGCACCTACAGGAGGCAAGAGTCACATGTTAGCTGGCAAAGGGAAATCTGTCGAATTTGGTTAACTAACTCTGTTGCATGCTAAAAATTACTGAATGAAGAAAAAAGTGAATAAAACCATAAATAACTTATCACAAGTGCTTTTACTGCTGTAATTGAGTAGCTTTCTAATTCTCTGATACTTTTTTTATACCAAACTATTAAATTAATCATTCTTTCATCTGCATTAATAGATTTCTGTGGCCACTCATTGGCAGGGAAACAAGCTGTAAACATAATACTGAGATATTATCAGTTATAAAAGCCTAAAAGGCAAGCGATAAAAAAAAATTCTGGTGATTTGATTTCTAAGGTTGACCTACGTTGTTTTCTCTCCTGTGTTTATGACCTCAGAATAGTGCAAAAAAAAAAGGGTTTAGCAAGGATGTTTCTACGTTTCCTAAGATGCCTCTGAGTTCTAAGTTTTTTTCATCTGTGGAAAAGGTTGCGCCAGAATCACTTCTCTAAGTTTTGACAGGTGAAAAAAAATTACCTTTGTCAGGATCAGACATGACAGTGATATTACACAACTTGCTAACAAACGATATATGTGTCCTCTGTTCTGAGTGCATGGAGAAAATAAAATTAACCTGTGAGGGGAGGCTTTTAGTCCTGTTTAGTACATGGAGTTGTGGTGCACTTCAGCCTCTTGTGGCTGAAATGAGTACTATATTAACATGAAAAATTATCTTGCCTAAAAAGCTTCACCTACCAAAGCTTTTTTTCACGTATTTTGACAGATGAAAAAAGTAACTTAAAACATTATCCTGAAAAAAACTTTAAAAAAAAAAGTTCTTAAGTCATAAACACAGGAGAGAAAACACTTAAGATCAGACTTAGAAAATGAATCATCTGTTTTTTTCTCTCACTTAAAGCTTCCTAAGTTTTATAACAGTGTATTGGACTAAAATATTACCATGCAAGAATTGCAGAGTGGCGCACAGTTTGGTGGATTGTCATATTTAGCAAGCAAGCTATAATGTTTTAACTGCAGAGAGCTTTAGAGGTGCTGGCAGTTGTATTTGAATTAACCTGTGGACAGAGCCAGGCTAGTTGTTTCCCTCCGTTTTCAGTCTCTCTGCTAAGCTTAACACTTGCTGACTGACATGACATTTATATCTCCCTCATCTAGTTCAGCAAGAAAGCAAAAAGTGCATTTGCCAAAATGTCAAAATATTCCTCCAAGTAGATTTTTGGTGACACAGCATCTCAGCTATTTCTAGAAAGTTAAGATGTACAGTTCTGCTGTTGGCCTTGAGCTGTCGTCTTTTTCTTACTAATAAAATCACCACCAAAGAAATTGGCTGTTAGATCTTTTTCTTTCATGGCGACCATGTACTTCATAACAAAACTAAGTTGTTAGAGTGCTTTACAGACAGAAAAACAGAAAAAGAAATGAGATAATGCTTATAAAAGCACAAAAAACACACAGCCCTTCAAATGAGCTACAGCCCTTCTTTGTGTTAAGCCCTTTTCATCAAAAATGATCTCACTTACTCTTCAGTAATACTCAAGTCAAATAAGTCTGCTTTCTTTCCGCCCAGGATCAAGCTTCATCCACTGGTTTAGAATTTAGCAATGAAAGCTCCTGCGCTGACATGGCTTTATGGAAAGCTTCGTTCTGAGCCTTGTGGGGATGGATTTCATTAACAATTTATACCTACACATAACTCATCCTTTGGTTTATAGTGGTCTGTACAATGGAAATGAAAAATGATAAGGCTGGCCTATTTGCAGAGATGGTGATTTCATTATATGGCAAGAACGCCAAATATGAAAAGAAAAGAGATGGAAAGAAGAAGATGTGACAGAAGATATGAAGAAGAATAGGCAGAAGAAGAAGAAGAGAAGGAAATTTTCAAGGTATTCTTTTGGCAACAACGTCTGTTTATGACAAACCTTGGCCTTTGCTGACATTACAGAGGTAATCTCCTGTCTATCCTTCCTCCGAACTCTCCATCTGGTCCCACCTGGAGAGAGACAGAAAGAAAGATAGGAATGTAAGAACAAGAACAAGGCTTCACTCTCAGCTTTCCTCCTAGAACTCAGCTTGAAAAGGTTAACATAAACTATAGGTACAACATGCGGGCATTATGATGTCTATACACTCACAATTGTCCAGATACTGTAAAAAAATTTAAAAAATAAACAGCCCTGTGGGCCCCTAAGCAAGCTGACATGTCACATAAATCACGTCCTCAATGCATGAGGACAGCGTGTTTGTTGCTGCTTCAGTAAAAGACCAGTGTTTGCTGCCAGCTAGTGTGGCTAGTGTCGGCTTGTCGGTTCATACATCCATGCAAACAGCCCCAGTTCGGCAACAAAGGGCAGCATCTGCGATACACTTGTCAAAGGCATTCTTCAGGGTCATTCCTGTGGCAGAGGTACAAGCAGGGGGAACCAGGCATAGCGAGAGCACTTCGCGGAGGTCCCAGACAAAAAAACCACAAAGATGCAGGACAGGTGATAAGAAGTGTCAGGGAGGCAGATGTTTATATATAGTACGTGCAGTGTGGAGGATTGTGCTGACCGCAGAGCAACCACACAACTCGTAACATGAGGTCATCGAGTTGTTTTGTGGTGACCAAAATGTGAAGCTCAGCGGAGGTAAGAGCATCATGTACTCCAAAAACAAGGGTAGAAAGGTACATTTTTCTCAACTGCTTAAGTCAGAGGTGAGTCAAAGTCATTAGGACACATCATCTGAGCACTTTATCTGCACAAAATTACATGGAAATCCATGCCATGGTTGTTGACATGTTACGATTTCAGTCTGGACCAAAGTGGTGGACCAATCAGTAGACACTGCAATCGATTACTTTTCAGTGAGTCATCAAGTTCAGTGGTTATCAACATTTTTGGTTGGTGACCCCTTCAACAGGCCAGTTGCCAGAAGAAACTGTTGGCATAGTACGTGTCTGCAAACCATGGATACATTAAAGTTGCATGTAGGGCTCAACTCAGAATTATGTCAGCCAAATCAAATTTGGCTGTTCTATACCAATATTCAACAATTAATTTCTTTTTCATGTAGTTTAAGTTTGAACGGGGTTCAGCGGGACCTTCAGTGTGACAGCAGCGTTCACATAATATAGTAAACAAGCTAACTGCACTAATGAGGGATCGCAAATGTGTTTTTTGCTGACAATAGATATCAAACAAAAGAGAGTGAGTTGTAAGTTTTTGCGAGCTGTAAATTCACCACTTCTAAGCACATAAAAGAAGATGTTCACTCTGAGCCTCACAGTGCAGAGCCTCGTCTCCTCCGTGCAGCTGCATTGTGTCTGCACCATGGATGTATTAAGAGACCTGCAGCCGTCAATGCCAAATAGTAGCGTGAAATCTCTGACTTTCAAGGGGCATCCCTGTGTGTTTCATGTGCATCATGTCAACATCAAAGCAAAAGTGACTTTATCATCATGAGAAGGAAAGAGATGTTGGATGGCATGACACCAAAGCGAGACAGCTGCCAATCGGCAGACCACTGTTCAAGACCAAAAGCAAACAGTTAAATCTATTGGTTGCATTTCAAGCCATGATGGTGGCACAAAAAGTGGCTGTTTTGAGTCAAAACATGATCTTAACCATAATCAAGTGATTTTTGTGCTTCAACATATACACAAATTAACACACAGCACGACTGAAATGTAAAGTTTTAACATATCCACCACATAATAACATACATGTTACAGGAGTCTGCAGAGACAGTTGCCTTAGAATGAAAACATCGCTGTCGAAAGTATCCTACAAAGTTTAAGAGAAGCCAAATTAATGCGAATCTTTAAAAAGCATTGTAAATCCCATTTTGCTTTGACCTCCTTTAAAAAATTCACATCAAATTTTGTTGTTTGCATTCTTGTTTTACCTCTTTTACTCTGTTTCACTTTAATTTCTTCTGTAAATCTGTTTTGTAAAAAGCAGGTCAACATGCTTTCTCTCTAATCAGCTCATCAATCATCAAGTCAACACAAATCTGACATGAACAATTTCTTGAAACAACCGTCTGCCCATAGATACTTCCAACATAATTGCAAACCACATCTATCATGTCCGAGATGCTTTGCATAACCTCGGAGCTGAACTGCAGCAACACTGTACGCCCATAGTAACGTATTCAAGCGTGTATTGTAGATCTTGCCGATATGTCGTGCGCCATGTTTATATAACAGTCAAAAACAATCCCAGCAGTTCTGTCTGTGCAATGAGATGGAAGACTGACAAAAGGTTACAGATCACGGGTCACGATAAGACCTGTTGATGCATTTCTGCAATCTGCAGCAATGCAGTTGAGGGAAGGCAAAATTACAGACGTTGAGGGGAACAGGAGGACAAGGGGAGACAAAGTGAGCATAAATCAGCTGACGGACAGAGTGTGCACCACCGCTGCAACCTAAAACCAAAGTGTGTTGACTCCTCAGCCCTACATCTCCCTCCGTCTATGAGCTGATTTAAAACCCATCGGCGTATCAGGCGGCACAGAGAAATATAGATCCTTGCTGGGTCTCAGGAGAGGTGCCATTCAGAGTCCCTAATGCCACAGCTGGGAACATTTAGCTCCTTTAAGATCAGCGAGCTGGGAGTCTACACGGGCCTGTCTGCTGGTTCATTTCATCCTGGCACTCTGGAGCTGTTTACAGCCCGACGCCTCCAGCCTTTTCGGGGATGAGGTGGGAGGGGGAGTCGAGAGGTGGAGAGCAGGACACTGGTCCTGAAGAGCTGCATACTGACACGGGCCTACTGACAGTGTGTATGTGTGTGTGCAGCTTCAGATCCAACATGCGTGTGTTTCTACGTGTGTTTAGAAAGCCGGGCATGTGTTTCTTCCTTGTTTAGCTGATTAAAGCCTTTGGTTTGTCCATCAGGATGTCTGCAGTGGGGAGAGCGGAGTTCTTGTCACCTTCCATTTGCATTGTTGGTCCTCTGCGCGCCAGTTGTTGTTCACAGTAAGTTAAGTGGGAAAGCCCTCCTGAAGCAAGTACAACCCATAAAGCCAGAGCCAGTTACTATTTCCAGAGCTTATTCTGCCGCTCTGAATTGCTTTTACAAATACAGTTTAAGTGCTTGGAGAGGATGGATGTGGATTTTGTTTGGGGGATATTTACGAGGTAAAAGAGCAGGGTATGAGCTTTAAAACAGAGGTTGTCAGCACAAAAGTAACATCAGTTCACTGACTATCACCAACACAGAGCAGCAGTATGGATTAAAACTGGAATATTAAGAGAGTTTTTATTCATGCTTGTCAGCATTTGGACTTTTGCATTATTATGCGGTTATCCAAAACGGAGTTAAAGATATACACAGGAAATGACAATTTCTGTTTGTAAACAGTATCACCAGAAAAAGTGAAAGTTAATGGCACAGATGGAGCAGTAGAACTTTAGCCGCATTGAAAGTGAAACTCAACCGTTCATTCTGCTGGGTCTAAACTTTGCTTTCACTTAAAGCAGCTGCTCCTCTCATCAATCGATCTGATCTGACCAGCACTGAATGGATAGACAGATCAGTTATCTCAAGTCACCAACTGCAGCTGAAAATTGAGTTTAAGTTTGAGAGATAGAGAGAGAAGAAGTCATCACTGTAACTCTTTCATTGGCCTCTGTGTTTCTCTTTACTGTTTACTAGCCCTGTTTTCCTGTGTGTTTGTCATCTCAAACATAACACAAGAAAAGAAACAGAGAGGAAAACTCTATTGCCTACTTTAAGCAGATTTTTCCATGTTTAAATCGCTTGCAAATTCGGGCTGATTTATGTGACTCTAGTGATACTCCATAATTTGATGTGGTTAAACTACCTTTAAATCACATATTCAAATGTATTTAAGATGAATTATTTAAAGAAGCTCATAAGTTTAAATGGAAAACTAAGCTGAATATGAAACGAGAACAAATTCTCTTTGAGCCCTTTAAATTGGCCAAACATAAAGTTTTATGTTAAGTCTTTCACAATGAATAATAATCAGCCTCAGAGGCATCATATTAAGGTCTTACAAAAACCTGGTACACATCTGGCTAACTGCAGTCACACTTCAAGCTCTTTTGCTCTCTGCCTTTGTAGGCTGTAAAAATAATGCAATGATTCAATGTATACTACTTTTAAATATGTAATCCTTTTATGAATACTGCTGTTGTCAACAGAGAAACATCTTTGCTGAGAAAAGAATCAGGGCGACATAACGGACATGTTTTTGGTTAGTGATCTTGGTGCCTACTGTATACTATTACACCCTCAGACCTGAGCTTTGCCCACAGAGCCTCCATAAACCTCTCACCTTGTAAAAGAAAGCTCCGAGCTCTGTGGTATTCCACCTCCCTCTAAAAGCTAAACTTCTCTGATAATGACCTGCTATTAGAGACACACTCTGTTCTCTGCTGTGTGCGCGTGCACGTCCGTGAAATGATCTGACCTCCAGCTTTAACCTGTCACTACCACGGTGCCTGATTGCAGGAGCAAGGAGAAAAACAAGAGTACAGTAAATCACCGCTGGCTCAATAAAAGACACCTGCAGTGTAAGAGGAGATGCAGGAGAGAGAGGCAGAACACCAGGAGAGCCGTCTGATCACTACCAGACACCGAGAAACCTGCGGAGGTCCCACAAAACGTGATGATATCTGCTGTACTTACATGTGCCCCAGAGCTCTGCATATATGCATCCAGAGCAGTGTGAAAAACTTGTTTTGTAACTTTGCTTTAATCCTGCCTGTAGTGCTCTATAGACAGTTTGATAGCTTTTCAGAAAATGTCATACAAGAGGCTTCAGAGTGTAACAGCAAATCCTCACAGTCTGTCTCAATGAATGTTTTTTTCTTTATCTGAGTGAAGAGGCTTTGAGAAGCCCTGTGGGACAAATTTGTGAACAAATGAACAAATTTGAACTATGGATGTCAAAGATGAATTGGGTAACCACTGAGAATATTTTTTAATTGAGTACATGTTAGTCTATTTTAACAATCTTCAGGACCAGTGGGTTTGGGTGGGAGCAATTAACACTTACTGACACTGCTAGCAGTGTTGGCATGGCTATAGGTACTAACACATGACCCTTTAATACTGCCTGTTCAAGGAATATCACGCTGTTGTGCCGCTTCACTGTTCTGTATAAAATGTACAATCTCGGAATGGGGGAAGAGTTATCTCATCTTTTAAGCTGGCAGTAGAGGTAGTAACAACCCTGAAAAAGTCTGTGGAAAAGGGACAGCTAGCAGGATGGAGACCATGGGTGGGACAGATGTGACGAGAGATTTAAAAAGCTACCAGCAGCAGCTAGCAGCTAACTCAAAGAAGAAAAACTGCAGCTGAAAATTTTCAGCAAATTGAGAAAACATTTGGGAACACCTTCTTTCCCGAAGCAGGGGATGCAGAGGATGACAGAAGCATATAACAGGGAGAGCAAACAGTTGCCATGTTATGTTGTTGTTATTGTTTATAAAGTGCCCCTGACATGGATGCTATATGTCACACTGGAGGCCGATGCTGATGCATTAAATATCACGCCTCTTTTGCTCCTGCAGTGCTGGTAAGCTGTCTATAATCACACACTCCAGCAACATGATGCAGCCATTGTTTGGTCATGTTTGAAAAAGCAAAGGCGGCATGATCTCTGTATAAAAACCACTATACTTAACAATGAGAGAGGGGTTTGACGCTGTTTACTCACTGGGGTGGCCTGAGGGAGGAGAGAGGCCACCGTTTCTGCAGCAACACCATCCCACTACCAGGATGGTGTTACCAGCGACATTTCCAAATGAGCGGCAGGTGGTGCATAGTGCGGAGCAGCCAAGGCTGTTGGCTAACCAGTGGATATCGGTGGGTGGGCAGTGTGATTCCGCATGTTAACGTTTCTAACCAGCTGTTTGTCAGCAAAGCCAACAGAAAAAGAAATAAATGAAATAAAAGGGAGAACATTTACATCACAAAACATTACAATTTCATCACCTCTATACGGATAGTGCTTTGAGATGTGGTGCTTAAGCTGTAGCGTCAAACTTGAAGGAAAGGCGTCTTGTATTTCACATAATTTTGCACTTTTTTCCCTAAAAATGTACAGTTAATGTTTATGGTTGTGGGGCTATAGAAAGCAAAATCAACCAAAAATGGCATCCCCTTTTTGGACTATATAAATAAACCTCTTCAGACACTCATATGATGCCAAGTAGTGATGTTTTCCTGCACTTTCTCTTTTACTTTCATCTCCTCCTCCTGTTTCTCCTTTCCATCAAGCTTCATTAAATTTCATACACATTAAATGTCTTTTTCTCTTGTTAAATGTGCTCTCTAACCCTTTCTGACTAAAACAATTTCACTCTTCAGCGGTTAACATGCCATAACTATGTGAGGCAGCCACAAAGCCAGAGGAGGAAAAGCTAGAGGGGGAGTGATAGAAAGAATTAGATAATTTTAAAAAATCATATGATTAGAGTAAAGAGAATTAAAAATAGAGAATGGTTTATTATCCAGGGGAAATAAAAATTAGAAAAAGATAATTGAACCACTGAATGGAAGTCTAAAAGCAAAGATAAGGTGAACAAAGGGAAGCAAGGGAATGACAAAATGAGAGTGCAGAAAGAGAGCGCAGACTGAAGCCCGGTCAGTCTGTAATCCCATAATCCCTGGCAGGCAGGCAGGATGTAATTGCTCGTTAGTGCCAGTTTCCACTCTGAGGCCTGTCACTGCTAGAAAACCACAGAGCGCTGGCGAAATGAGAAACAGATAGCGAGTCCCATGCCTCGGTTCAGATAGGTGGGGAGGCCCCCACCACCCAAACACCCCTGAAAACACACATATGCGCGCATGCACACACACACACACACACACACACACACCGTTTTTCTGCTTCCTTTTTCTAATAATCCTTTCGCACAGAAACACACAAGATACATCCAATCTTTGTCAGTTTCGGCATACACACTTCAGCACATACACACACACAGGGGGGCCGGGGTAATCAGAGGTGTGGACACTCTACAGCCTGGAGGAGGATGGTGAAGAGAGGAGTGAATCCATATGACCTCACCCCTCTCTGTGATTCTCCCACCAGGAGGCTTTATTAACCGACTGACAACATCTGAGCCTGAAGGTGTCTGAGATTCTTTCAGGTCAGTAAGAGACGAATGAGAGAGAATCATGCAGGGTGGGCTGAGAGAAATAATCTGTCAGGAGCAGGGTGACTTACTGCGAATAACAGGGGCTGGGATGAGCTGGGTTCGACTCCAACGATCAATGTTAACCGCTGGTTGATCCACCACTTTAGTCCAGACTGAAATATCTCTGCGACTATGGACAGATTACCTTGAAATTTTGTCCAGATGTTTAGGGTCCCGAGAGGATACTGACCTCTGTGATCCCCTCAACATCAAGTAAACATTTCATTTTGTCTAATCGATCCAGTTTATAACCACACACCTGCAAAATCACATTCCCATCAACCTCAGCTTCACCCTTATGGTGCCGCGTCTCAGCCAAAGTGTTGCAAAAGAAGATGTCAAAGCGACAGACAATAAGCATGTATGTTTTGCAGCATGACAGGAGATACCCCTCCATATTAGTAGTAGGCACATTAACAACACAACACACTGAAACATATTAGTTTGAAACTGTCAAGGTGGCGGAAGACAGATTGGGAGTCACTGGAAAGCACATACGGCGAAATATTAGAGCGGTGCCAGGAGCACTATCCATCACTGGAGAAAGCCATGGGAATGGGAAAGGAGCACTGCACAAGACGGCTAAAATCACTAAGGGCATGTAGATCTAGTTTAATATTTTGACATGACACGTCATGACTGATGAGACATTATCAGGAAGTTAACGTGAGTGTCTTTGTCATCATTTCTTAAAATCTTTGTTTCTGCCTGTCCAGACTAAAATGCAATCAGTTTTAAGGGCTAGGCATAAATGTAGCTAAAATTATGTGTTTAAAATCAAAAATGTGATATGAGGACATAGCCTAAATGATTATTTAAAATATGCAGTGGTTCAGTGCAATTTTTTTACATGTCTGACTTGTAAATCATGACCAAATTCACCTAATATCGATATATATAATGCTGCTGTAGTCAACATTTTATATAAACCATGGACCAAATGGCCATATGTTATGTGAAAGTGGTTGCTTAAATTGAAAAACTTTCAGAAAATTACCACATGACTCCACTGACTCAACACAGTGGAGCACAGAGCAGCTAAAGACCCAGATATTTCCCTCATGAGATAATAAAGACCAAAATAGAGCAGAAAGGAAAATAAATATTAAACTTGCATTCATCAGGTGGTCAAAAACACAACTCGAAATGGCTAACATGTTTCGCCAAATCAAGCGTTTTAACATAAAAATGATCAGTTATGTTTATGCAGCTTATGGCAAAAAAAGTTAAGTATTGCAGCTTTGAGATACATCTTCAGTATTATGGTGATTATCTTGCTGATTATCATCATGTGCAGAGAAAACCAGCCACAGATTATGGGGAACAATACCTCTTTCAAGCCTTGCCTGTAGGGTTCAACAGTACATCCTGAGCCTCATTACAAGCACCTATTAGAGGTAAACTTATTGGTTCCCTAATGATAAACCTGAGTGATCAGTGATTTACTCCCCTGACCCTGCAGCCTTCTCTCCACTCCAAAGAGAGGAGCTCCACAGAAACGTGTCTAATGATTCTTCAGTGGGATAAATGACGTGCTTTTAGTGGAGAACAATGTGTTTGAAGTGTAACAGTTCTGGATTAACGCCCTCACATGTGCAGGTTCAAGTTGCCAAAAGGTGCTGCGGAAAGTTACTGCAGGTCATCAAAGCATCGGGATCAGTGGGTCGTAACAAGTGCGATAAAATGCGAGTTTCCACAGGGTATAAAAGTGATGCCTGTGACCAGCGCGTTAACCTCGGGCTGCAACCCTGATGGCATTATTATGGCAAAGAGAGAGAGAAAGAGCTGCTGTCATCGTCTCAGCCACCAAAGCCACCTGGCTCTCCTAAAAGAAACGTGTTTTCACTGTGAGGCTGAGAGAGACAAACCCCAGAGAGCTGAGGCTGTCATGGAGCGCACAGCAGAGGAAATTGACTGAAATATATAATGGGGATATCCAATTATTTAGCAAAAAAAAAATGGAGTTGAACTATAAATTGGACAAGCTGGTTTTACTTTAAAAAATGTAGGAAATCTCTTGGCTTGAAAAAATTTAGGTAAAAACATCTTTTAATCTTTTTTTTTTTTTTTTACCAATTTAATTTAGGTGTATTTACTTGATTTTGTGAAGTTGTTGCAACTTACAAATGAAAAGTTTAATTAAATAAATCTTGCAAAGTTTTCGCAACTTCAGTAAACCAAGTTTACTGTGTTTTGTCTTTGTATTCTGCTGGTTGCAATCTAGTCAACCATATTTTTATTTTCGATTAGATTAACTAGGTTTACTGAAGTTGGTCACAACAAGTTCACAAAATGAAGTAAATACGGCTAAATTTTAAGTAAACTTAACACTTAAATATAAAGTAAACACAAATTAATATTTACATGTAGTTACTAAGAAAGTACTTTTATTAACCCCCCCCCAAGGCAAACAGTTTCCAAGATTTAATTGTAAGTGAGATCAACATGTCACATTTTATATCTCAGACACTCCCTTTAATTTTTCAGCCATCTGGTTTCAGATTTGCAAATCCAACTCTACCTTTTGTGTTCACACATTTCCGTTCCTCTACATGCCTCACTAATCACTACTTGTTCGGTACATTGCCAAATAATAGCTGTTACTGTTGCTGGTAGGCACTTTGTCAACTCCTGCCAGGAACTCTGGATTCTCTCTAATCATCAATCTGTCAATATCAGCTCATTTAGAGAAAAGGAAAATTGAACCATAATCATTCTTCCAACTGTGCGTGACGCTAACTGGCACACAGTCCCCAAGTAACCTAAAATAATTTACGATATACTTAGGTTATGTGATTAGCTTGCTGTGACACCAACTCCACATTAACAGACTAATGTGTGATGTGTCTGCCTCATCTAATGATTTGTGAGGTACAAAAACATCTACTGCAGTGTATTACAGCCAGCTGTGCAGCTGGACAGCTGTGGTTAAAGCATAATTTATTTTACTTATCTTTGTACATCTGTTGATATGATGCTCACCAAAGGAAGTGCAGGTATCAGGTATCAGTACACAGCAAACTGCTAAATAAAAAATAAATAAATAAATAAACAATGGGGTTGCCACTAGTCATTAAATAATTAGATGGCTTTTTGAAAATCAACAGTTTTGGCAGATTAACTAATCTATTTTGCATAAAGGTAAAAAAAAACCAAAAACATTTGTGCACACAAGAAAGAATGGCAATAATCCTTTATCACACTGGAAAACTGTGAGCAGGAAACTATTCTGTAAACGATGACGAATGTATAACGAATAATTTTTGTTGTAATTTCACTGTTAGCTTTTATTTCTTGTCAAATACAATAAATTGAGCTAGCTTTAGGATTTGGTTTACAGCTGCGATAACCAATATGTTTATTAACAAAGGATTGAATGACTATGTGTAATGGGAAGGGGGTTGCTCATAGTGACAAACTCAGACGTTGCTCTACTCTGTGGTTCCCCTCCACGGAACAATTAAGCATCTTTAACTTTAAGTGTATTATTTTGGTTTTAGGGTCAGTGCTCTCATCAGCCAGACAAATGTAGTGACTATCTGGTGAAAATAGTGGAGCATTTAGCTGATAAAGAGTCATATATTTCCCTCAGGGGTTGGTTGAGGCCAAAAACAGAGCTAAAAGTAGAGTGAATATTGGCCTAACATCTTTTATTTGAACACAAACATGACTCCAAATAAATGCTAATGTTGCATCTGGTTGAAGTGTAGGTAAATGTTTCCTAACACAATCGCCATAACTGTGTAACTGTTGTGCTTATAGTCAAAAAATGAATTAATGCAGCTTTACTGTATTATTGTCTGACTACTCATGTTTGTTTCCCTGTCGGATTTCTTTTATCAGTGTTGGCATGTTCCCAGGTCTCTGCGATTTAGTTGGTGAATAGAAGTTATTATCAGCAACAGGAATTAAGGCCAAAGCTACAAAAGTACAATGACAAGACAATGTTGTTTTAAATTACAATTATCCTTTCATGCACAACCACAAACTGCATCAGCGGTCAAGAGGTTTCAAGTATTAACCCAGTCCACAGAATAAATGTTGGCATTGTACATTTCTGCAAAAAATGAGTTATGTAACATTTCATGCTATTATACTCTATATAACTCTAACTCTGTTTCTATTCATTCCAACAACACTGTGGTTGAAGTTAAGAAAAGATCCTGTTTTGGTTTAAAATAGCCAGTTTTGGTGAAACAAATGCAGCTAAAGACGTCTTTTAAAGACTTTTAACAAATATTGGCTTGTACGTTTCCATTAAAGATATGTAACATTTGTACATTATTATGTAGCGGTGGTTAGTATGTGGCTTTGTTAAGCACAAAAACCACTTGGTTATGATTAGGACAATCACTGCTGAAAATGCTGCCAATGTCGCGCTTCAAAGCATCCAGCTGTTTTGTTTGTTGGTCTTAAACGATCCATCACCACTATGTCCTGATGACAAAGTCTGCTCATATGCATTTAATCAGAAGAACGTCACTTTAGACACATTGATATGACACAAACAAAACATACAAATGCAACATATGTGTGGTTTGCAGAAACATACAGTGCCAACATTTTCTTCTGGGCTGCAAGAACATAAAGGAGGAGTGATGAACCTGGAGCAGAATTTTCCACATCAGCTGTGACTTCCACACTGTCCGCAGCTACAAGATTAAGTGTGCAGGGTCAATGGAAAGCTTGGATAATGTGCAGTTAGCACTAATTAGCCACAAAGAAATCCACAATGCAACAGACGCATAAGCGTCTTGTGACTCAGTCAGGTAAATTAGACGGGACACCACCATCCACCACGCCGGGCCTCGTTTCCCCATCAGTGCTGAGACGAAGACAGCCTCATGATGCGACACATCTGTGTCCTCACCGTCTCGCTCTTCCTCACGTTGTCTCTCACTAAGGCAGTTTCCCCAGTGTCCCTGACCCTAATAACCCAGATTCCTGCCTGATTAAGTTGGTTTTAAAAGGGAGCCACACAGAGAGCGGTTGGGTGAGCCTCACCTTAAATGGGAACACATTTTAGCCGCGTTGGAGCGATGATCAGAGGGTAGGATTTCACTTTCCGGTGTTTGTGAGGACGACAGCGCTTAAAAGGCCGCAAAGAGGACAGAGGGAAAGAAAGGAGAGGGAGGAAGAGGAAAAGATAGAAAAAACACATTCAACAGCACACAGAACCCTTCACCTTTCCTACAAAACCACACACTGAAATCCCCTCTCCCACCCTCACGACCTTTTCTTGCTCCCTTCTTATGTTGTTATTTCTCCAAATTAAGCCCACACTGAGCCCGAGAGTAGCACTCAGAAACGTGGCCATCTGTGACACACACACACACACACATTGGTCATTATTAGTGTGTCTTGTGGGTGAACCAGCGCTCTCCAAAGTGTTTCCGTGTCGCCCGCTCGTGCCCCAGACAGACTGGGTTTAATGACCTGGCCTGATAGTTCAAAGCAGCCCTCAGACGCTATGATTAATGAATTTGACCTGCTAATTTCAGAAGAATACAGCTTATTGTATAAAAAAGCTCTCACAGACAGAAACACTGCACTGGGCTAGTTAACATTCTTCTGTATTTTGAGGAAAAAGTTGTTTTAAGGAGGGAGATTTTACGATAAGGACAGGAGTTCGCTTTACGTTTCATCAGCGGCTCCACAAGTATTAACTGCTGCTTTGTTCTAAATAATTTAAGCCGTTTGAACTTGAAGTAGCCAAAAATGCTCCACAACAACAAAACAATTCAAGATCAGAGACAGAAATAATTCCCTCGGCATACTTGCACGAGATTGTCCACTATACTTTACAAAAAGTAAGGGCCTAGAAAACATAAGAAGCATGGGAAGCATTTGTCTGAAGAAATACATCTAACAAATTGAAATTCCTTTTTGTCAGATCATGCCTCCTTCAATTTGCCCTGAAGGAATCACTGTGGTTCGCTGCGTACTCTAAGCACTTCCAGATTGAAGCTGCCCTGTGGCACTTTGGGTTGCATAATCAATCTCTCTCACTGCACTTTCTCCATTAGTGCTGAGACAAAACAACCAGAGTAACGTTACACACCGCGGCTGAGACACAGCTGAGGACTGCTGTGCTCCCTGCGCACACGTCCATCTTTTAATGACAGATTTTCACCAATCTGAAGAGACTGTGCCCTCCTTGAGCTGGTTAATATCTCACTGTGTTTAATGTTACTATGAAAGGAGCAAAACGCTTCAATCTGTTGCTTGTAGAATTTAAGTCTGTCACTGTGTTTGATGATTTATAATTTTGTGCTGCAATCTGAACTTTTCAATTTTTGCATTAAGTCAAGTCAAGTCATTTTTATTTATAGAGCCCATTATCACAAAACACAGTTTCCCTCAGAGGGCTTTACAGCTTACGACATCCCTCTGCCCTTAGACCGTCACATCACCTCAGGAAAAACTCCAGAAAAAGAACCCTTGTGGGGGAAAAGAGGAATAAACCTCAGGAAAAGCGGCAGAGGAAGATCCCCTCCAACTTTCTGTTTGTGTCAAGACTTTTGATTTTTTTTTTTGTTTTTATGGTTCTCTAATGGGTACTTTTTATAAAACAGTTAAAGTTATATTACAAGACCTTGGGGTTAAATTGATTTTTATTATTTCTTGTAACAATCAGTAAAGTGTTATGATATTGACTGATCCTGAAAATGTACCCCCCAAAAATGCATTAGCAGATCAAATAGATGAGAATTATAGTGAATTTGGTCAGAAAAAAACAAACAAACAAAAAACAACTTGATCTTTGTGATGTTTGCAGATTGTTTAAAATAACTTTAAAATAATTAATTGACAACACGTCACTCTTAAAATGTACTAATACACACACTACATGAAGAAGTCCAGATTCTAGAAGAAGAGAATCAATTACAAGAAATAAGGTGCTTTTGGTTTTGGCAAGTAAACATCATCACAAACACTCAGCATTATTAGCCATATTAGTCATAATATTTAATTAACGTCTTTTTAACTCTAAATTCATACAGATGTGCAGTGTTGGACATACTGAAAAGGGATTTTTTGGGGTGAATATCTTATATTTATCTTTAGCTCTGAAAACATCACACAGTGATGCAAGATTTAAAGGGACAGTAAACCTCCAAATTCAAATGACTTTTTTTCGTCTCACCTCTAGTGCTAATCATCAGACTAGTTTGTTTTGATGCGAGTGGCAGAGTGTTGGAGATTTCACCCATAGAAATGTCTGCCTTCTCTCCAACATAATGTAACTTTGTGGCATTCGGCTTGTGGTGCTCAAGGTGTCAAAAAATGCATTTACTCAAGATAATCCACAGACCTTGTTGTGAACAGTTTTATATAGAAATGATTTTCTCTCTACAAACTACACCAGTCGACCGTATCACCACGCAGAATGAACTGTGCATCTGCTCATGGATGAGGCTGATGCTCCTGACGAGAGCGAGATGCAAACATTAATGGTGTCCTCCGCTGCTGAGCTGCAACGGTAGCTAGTTTAGTAGTGCTATAATGAGCTAGCAGTAGTTTAGTAGTAGTAGTAGTAGTGCACGCTTCCTTCTGCACAGTGACACAGTTGGTGGGTGTAGTTCAGTAGAAAGAAAATAGTTCCATCATGAAACTGCTCACAACACGGTCTGTTACTATTATTAGGGTAACTGGGTCATGATTTCAGAAAAAAAGAGATTAACGCTGAGATCTTTAAATGTATTTTTGGATGTATTTTTATTTGTTTGTTTGTTTGGGGGTTTTTTTTACCACCAGCTGAGTGCCATCTAGTTCCAATATTTTGGAGAGAAGGCAGGCATCTCTCCAGCCAACATCTCCAACACTTGGCAACTCATACCAAAACAGTCTAATTTAGATTGATAAACAGCACTACAGGTAAGAGGAAAAATATGTTTTGGATTTTGGGGTGAACTGTCCCTTTAAGATAGAAATAGTGGCGAAGTGAACATTCAGGAGGTAATTTTACACTCTGTCAGTCATTTCTTTTCCCTGAATATTTACTGAGCTCTAAAACTAACAAAATGTGTTGTTCCTTTCTGCTTTTACCCCCCAACTCGTTCCCCTCGGTTGCCAGGTGAGGTATATTGTGTTTTTCTTGGCAAACTTGATGGGAGAGATACAATCTTGCAGAGTTACATTTTCTTAAAATTATTGGTTTTATCCTCAATATGTCTCAGGGTTTTTAATGAAATAGATAAAAGTAATATTTGAAGTATCAGGCTCTGTAACTGGGAGCTTATGTTGTAATGAAGACCACTGGGTGAGGAGGACAAACAGCCTGTTTACAGCCACAATGGCTCCAAACATATTTATGAGGATGTTCTATATAAACGCGTGGTAATAACGCTAACTTATTTTGTCATTTTAAGTGTTCAACTGCCTCTCCGTGAGTCTGACTGGTACCACAGTACAGCACAACAGCAAGAAAGAGTTAAACCCATAATACCAACAAACTGCACGCTAGCGCTCGTAAAGCCGCATGCCAGTTAAAACAAACCAGACCACACATCAGGAGGCTGCTGGTAAAGAGAACACGCCCGGCCCCGCTGTACCTGACCCACAGCAGGGCCGCTGACCCTGTGACCTTTGACTGGAGGAAGTGAAAGCTGTGGCAGCGTGACGGGGGAGTGAGAGATGCCTGAAGCAGAGGCGATGCTCTCATGTTCAGCCTGAGAACAAACTGGCAATATTTGAACAACACGAGTAAAGAAAAACAAGGCTGTTTCACGACTTGTTTTCACACATTTTACAGGCATGTAGTGGAGGGCGCCTGCTGGGGATGTGTGACATGTCTCAGGTGATGCCAAAGCTCTCACACACACAGATTCATCATGTAAAACTGTTCTGAGATGCAAAGAAGAGACATGAAAGAAAAAAGTGAGATTCAACCCTGAACATCAGAGGCCTGCTGCAGTGGCGTCCCCAGAGAGGAGTCGGGGGGCCATGATCCCCTGATAGAATTGCTGAACCTTCCACTGGTGAAAATAACTGGTGGCCAATGTTACTGTTTCTAGGAGGCTGTGGCTCATACATCTTTTAAGGTAGCATGAAGGCATTCATAGGTACCAATCAGCATAACTTGTTGATAAGGGGTCTAAATAATGCTCCAAAGCTAGACTAAGTTTTGGTAAGGGAACAACGGACAACCATTTTCCAAAGGCTTTCTTGAGCTCTAACTTTAAGATATTCAAATAAAAATGGGTTCTATATACCCTCAAGTCTCCCCTCAATGTGAGAAAGCTTGTTCCCAGTGTATGTGTTGTTCCTTTAAATCAATGTACCCCTTTAAATTAAAGCTTTATATTTGTCATTTAAAGAAAAGGACAATGAGCCTATTTGAAGAACAATGAAACGCCTAAAATGTAGATACCGAACATTAAAACAGCATTGGTGGGGAACTCAAAATGTTAACCGTGACTGGTATTATTCTATACACATCAGATAATTAGTAACATTAACTTTAAAAAAAACAAAAATCAGAAGTATATTAGCATGCGAGTCTTTAACTCTCACACTGACATGGTTTTCAGCTGGCCTGTATTCTTCAGCTTAAGCAAATTCCTGAAAAGCTTTTAGATTTGGTGTGACATTCAGACATTTTCGGGGACACCCCTATGTAAAAATTTCTGGGGGCGCCACTGGCAAGCCGCCTTCCAACTGAGCCTCCTCTGAGTGCATGAGTGACATTGTATGTACATGACTCAGTGAGTCAGTGGGCCATTGAGTCAGAGAGTAAGTATGAAAGTTCACTGACGCATCGTGCAGTTTCTCTCACATCTTTGAGAGGAAAAATTGCACATTATGGGACGGAAAGTACCGCAAACTGAAGCTGTGAATGTGCCACTGATAGAAAAAAAAAAAAATCCAGAGTTCAGAGTGTGATCATGTTCATGAAGCTGAAGTAATCGACACAGTTTCTTCTGAAACTGAGCAGCAATGTGCTTGACTTCCAGCACGTCAAAACACCTGAAGCTTAAAAGATTCGCTCTGCCCCTGATCCCCTCAGACTGAGGTGCTGTAGAGGAGGGAAATGCATGCAGCTCTGTGTGTGTGTGTGTGTATGTGTATGTGTGTGAGTGTGTGTCCAGTGCTTTGATATTTAGATTTGCAGCCCACCACAGAAGAGGGTCACACTAGAAGACTTCCTGACTGCCACTGTTTCCTCCTCATCCATAAGAACACACACACACACACACACACACACACACACACACACACACTCACTCTAACATCACAGCCACTTTGATTTATATTTTTCCATAATTCAGAGTCACCTTCTGGCACCTTGTAAACACGTCAAACCATGAATCATAAAACTTCACTTCATAAAACAGAGAACAAAACCTCCACCGTCCTCTTCCCAGACTGCATTTCACAAGCACTCCCCCAAAAAACACTAAATCATAAGTCCAACACACTAGCTCCAGGTCTCCAGGTCAAAGTGACCCTCAGAGTCAGAGGAGCCTAAAACAGCTGGCAGGTGCGTGCACGGAGCTCAGCAAAAAGCCGCTTATGTGAAAAGAAATCAAACATCAAACAGCCATTTCAGTGTTGTCACAGCAAACATGAAGACAAGGGCGCAGGTCTGCTTTCACAACATTAAAGATATCCAACAATATTCTCCTAAATGTTAAATCCCTATACAGATTTTAAAGAATCTGAATGGCGCCTTACCAGCTGCCCTGTGCGCATTCTGCTCCAAGTGCGCACCGGAGAGGAGAGGAGAGCCGCGGCTTCTTCCACGCTGGGCGCAGCTCATGTCTTCGGCTATCCATACGCTGCGATGCGTCATGTTTTACACCTCACTGTCACGGTTTGTGAGTGTTCAGAGCTGGCTGTCTTCGCTGAGGCTGAAGCAAACATGAAGAATCCATCTAAAGCGGTTCTGCTCCAACGCGAGAGGCGCCTCCTCCCTCGTTTTTTACGCGGGTCAAAATCCTTTTTTCTCTGACCGGGTGTCCCGTCACGGCTTCTTGGAGAGTCTTAGCACCCTGGAGAGGAGACACAGAGGGTGGATGGTGAAAACAGACTGTTAACCTGCTGAATGAAGTCATTTTATTGATATTATCTCAAGTTTTACAATCAGAATTTAAGTTTGAGTGGAATATCCTCTCTGGATTTCATCGGTTTCGCACTTTTTAAAACATATTTTTCAAAAAAACGTCCTGGAAAAATCCCGAAACATAAGTGAAGTGAATGTAAGCAAATGTATTTTCAGATTTTAAAGAAATGTGTATTTAAAGAAAAAATACGAGACTAAATGACTTGTTAAGACTGGCATTTTGCAGACGGGAAGGCTGTCCAGGTCAGGAAAAATAAACTTTACAGCTGACTCGAGCGCGCAGGGCAAAGCCTATATAAAATCTAATGAGGTAGAAGTTTGTTTGCGGTGACATAAACACTCCAACACGGCGACCGAGAGAGAAGGACAGACAAACAGAAGTGTAAAAAAAATGTTCGTCCTCAATTTTCTACTCGCGCCGTCTCCCTGCTGATTCACCTCCAACCATCGTTTAATGAAATGAAGCCAGTTTTTCAGGCACGACTCCCCTTCTCCTTACCTGTTCAGTCTTGCCTTCAAACAGCTCCTATGCTTAATGAGTAAATAACACCGCGGGAAAATTTCTCACAACATGTTCATGCGTCACTTTAAAAGTGAAGTCAAGGTCGATAAGGACAGACTCTGCGCGGCCCTCTCATTTAGGACGAAATCACAGGAAAGTCTCCTTCTTCTTGTAAGTCTCAGTTAGTTTGAATGTCAAGTTGAACCTGAAAAAACGCTGCTCTGTCAGTCAAAATATTTTTCTTTAACATAAAAAGTCCATGCGTCACGCCTTTACGCAGCGTCACTCCGCGTCTCCAAGCAAGCGCCTCTCTCTTTTTTTTTTGGTTTTAAACTGTCTTACTTTGGATTCAGGTATCCAGTTATCAGAGACTGTGCCGCTCCGGTGTCTTCTCAGGAGTCTACTACACAGCTACTAAACAATGTCTACAATGCCCCGCAGGACTGGAGGCTATGCGTAAAAGCAGCGCGCCGCTCCGCCTGTCAGAGACTCTGTGAAATCGGAGCGCGGTGGCCGCTCAACAAAGTGCTGTGATTTTTCTTCCCCATCCACATAGCTCGGATGTCTTTTTGTTCCTGCTTTGGGAGGAGGGAGGGAGGGGAGTGATTGTCACACAGGACGGTCATGGAGCGGTTCTGGAAAAGTGCTCCAGTGGAAGAATCCGGCGAGTGACATCTCTTCGTCAGTGTTTACACTCCCTGATTCATAAATGTCGAGCGTTTCACTATATTTCACTTGTAGGTGCACGTACGCAGAGAGTTGATGCATGGACGGATTATGAGACAATGGGCCCCTGGGCACAGACATGTGAGAGGCCCCTCGCCCTGCTCACACAGGAGCAAGACACTCAAACTGAAATAGATACAAAATTACGACAAAAGGAGCAGCCAAGTCTCTTTGTGACCAATTTGTATCTGTTTGCGGTTGTTTTGTGTCTCTTTGTAAACGTTTAGTCCGTCTCTTTGGTCATTCTGTGTCACTGCGTAGTCAATTTGCATCCGTTTGTGGTCGTTCAGCATCTATTTGTGCATGATTTGTGCCTCTTTATTAATACATTTTCAGAGAAATATGAAAGTTCTTATCAGTCGCTCTGCTATTTCTCAGATCAGAAGTGAAATTGGCAAAACTACTTGTTCATCCAACACATCACAGGGGCATAGGTGGGGGAGGGGGCACGACACACAAATAACCTAAGCCACATCATCAGTTAACAGTACAGAGTTGCCACTTTTGTATGTATTGATATATGCTACATGTCATCTAAGCCTTATAGCCATAATGTAATTTAAATCATGATGAAAGGTTTTACTTCTGTTTTTGCTTTTCTGTAACACAACTGGTTCAGTTCTGCGGTTTTGTCTATGCGCTTCAGTAGAGAAAGGTGAAGCTGTCCATATGGACAGTATTTCAGGTTTCCGCGTAAGAATAGGGTCAGTGTGTGTTTTATGTCTTCTTCTTGGTGACGTCAACAGTACTATAACCTTCGCTCCTGCAACATTTACATACAACAATAGTTAGAGAGAACACTCTTATATCGAAGACTTGGCTATGCATGTTCACTGTCTTGTTTGTAAACAATTACACAAAGACCTATCATTCTGACAGCACCAACATTCATTGATATAAATGTTTACTTTTGAGAGATAAATTAAGGATTTGGGGTTAAATTTTCGAGCTTTTGGAAGTCATCCATTGTGTGGTTCTATTTGTACAAATTGTTTTGAGAAATGGACTGACTCGCAAGTACACCAAAGCAACTGAGATCAGGTGCAAATTCACAATACTTGCTCTCTGTGACCGGAAAAGAAAAAAACAGCAAACGTGCATTGCTTGGTGCAGAACATACACTCAGTGTCTCGTCATGCAGCTTGCTTTAGTAGCAGATTTGAAATTTGCGACGAAACCATGAAAGGAAATTAAAAAAGACAAAACATGATTATAGTGTTAGTAGTAGTTGCTTGCCATCCCCTGCAGTTGGCTTTTCAATAGTGTGGTATTTCATGGTGAGGTTATCACGTCAGCCCTAACCTCCATGCCAATTTTCAGAGGGTAGAAACTAAAGTTGCCAAAGGGTGGGAAAGCTTTTGCGGACCAGCCAACCCACAGAGCTTCTGATTGCAGCTCAACTGTTAACAGTAATAGTAACAGGGGCTGTGGCTCAGGGGCCCATTGACTGGTTGTGCACATGCATGATTGATTGTGTGCACCTGTAGGCCACACACAGACACACACACACACACATGCATGTTTACCACCCTGGTGCATGTGTTTACCCAGTCAGTCCAGCCCTGACCTTGCCAGACTATGTCACCTGCTGTCAGGCCTGAAGGATGGGCAAAGGAGTCCAGACACACCACAGACCCTCTGCTGACTGCACCACAAACCGAGCACCTTTCACCGGCAGAGCTTCCAGACACTCTCCACCCCTCCGCCTTGCAGGTTTGTCCCATTCTGTCCTGCCACCCCACTCCACCCACCCACCCACCCTTCGGTGCACGAAAGGCCCTCCAGCTGTGGCACTCCCTGCAGGGCAAACACTGAGGCCCGTCGAGTACAAAGGCTGGGTAAACAGCTCCTTAGCTTTCGTCTATGGGCCCACTCTCCACGCAGAGGCAGAGACAAATGCAGGGAGGATCCCTGGTCTCTGCCACGGCACTATTAATAGTAACAACCAACAAGGCAACAATGCACACAGCTGAGGTGCATGACATGCAGGAATGTAGCGTCAGATAATAAGGATGAGCTAAAGAACAACAGGCAGCAAGAGAGTCCTGCTAGGGTCATAAAAATCAAATATTTGTGCCGCTAAGATCCAAGATGAGTGAAAAATGGCTTTTATTACCCAGAACAAGCCGGTTTTACTCCTTAAACACACATTACCACACACATCAAACTGACTTGGCTGCCAAAAACCGCCAGTCCACCTCTTAAAAAGATCAGATAATAACCTCTGGAGTGAAAAATGTCCTCCATAAAATGAATCACTGTGTAAACTGTAAGTCAGCAGAGTTACAGCAGACAGCACCGCACTGCAACCAGGACTACAAATTCAAGAAGTGTGTCTACATCATCCATCACGACGAGCAGTGGCGATGAACTTGTTTGGCATTGTGAGGGATTTGCAGAGCGACACTGTTTGCACACCCACAGTTAAACCCCGAGCAAGCACAACACACATATCTTCAGGACACACACACACACACACAAACACGCAAGTTTAGTTCCTGGGACATGATGGCTGTGGTGGAATTTTTTCATTTCCTCAAAAGAATATAAAACTGAATTTATGAGAAGATTTTTTTGATTTTTATCATTTATTTGTCTGGTGAAATTTAGCTCTCTGAGAGATGTACACAGCTGTTCCCATGGATACAGGGTGCTGGTTTGGGCCTTTAGAGCTGCTGAGTCCATCCAAGTTCAGGTCCGGATGGGGGAGAGGGTGGATGGTTTGGATTTGGGGTGGTGATGCTGAAGGGAGAAGGAGAGTGACTGTTCCAGATGTGATGGACAGTTTGAGGGTATTTTAAATTCCCTCCAAGGTTTTTCCGATTTTCGTCTGGAGGCACAGGTCACAGGTTCTTCCTCTCCGTCTCCTCTGTGCTCTCTCCATCCAAAGGTGCCTCTCTTTTCTTGGGCCTGTTCCAGCTTTAAAAGTTTGTTTTCACTTTGCAAGTGGGAACTCCCCTCATCCAGTACACTGTCCAAAGCCCTCAGGCCAAATCTGTAAAACAAAGCCAAATCTGTGGGACAGCCATGATGAGGTTGGAAGAGCACAACAGCTAACTCCATAACAACGTGTTTCCACATTAGCCCAAACGAGTGAATAAAGTGCAGATAAATCTGCAGTAATTTACATTTCATCAGAGCATTTCAAAGCTGCGTCCCCACAGGCATCCTCCAGATTTGTTGTATCACTGTTCATACAAACAAATCATAAAGCAACGTGTCAGCATGCGGCCTGATTAGAGGCGTTATTATGTGGATGGATGGAGGGTGAGCAGAGTGCACAATGGGGAGCTACAGCAGTGTGCACTAAAGCTCAGCATGTCACTCTGGCTTCAGTCTTATCTCAAGGAAGTACAGCGGAAATGATAAGTTGAATAATCAAAAATGAATCAGCGACAATTCTGATTATCAGTAAATCATTAAGGCATTTATTAAGCAACAAGACTAAGAGTCTGCAGTCACAGTGGCTCTGTGAGGCTGAACTTAAGTCATAGCACTGCCCTGAGCTAAATGCTAACGTCAGCATGCAATCATGCTCACAAAAAACCCAGAAAAGATTTAGCATTTCAACGGGGTTAGTATTTTAGCCTTCTGGTTCCTGTGTCTCTAAATCTTTTTGTAAATTGGGTTTTTGGTTAGATCTCTGAAAAATCAATAACCAAAGTCAAGAACTTAAAATCTAATATTGTATGCAAACATGAAGGAGAAGCCAAGTCTGAACATCTAAAATGTCATGACAAATGAAAATCGTGACGACTGAGAGCTCCAGAACAGCTACTAAAGGGACTGTTATTGTAAATATGCGGAACTTATTATTATTTAGTGATTTAATTTATTTAATCCAAGATTTTGGGGTTTTGGACTACTGGTTTTGACTAAATTGAAGCACTTTGATGTTTGGGTTCTGGGAATTTTCACTATTTTTCAGAATTAAATTGAAAGTTACAATTAATATGAATAAAAAACTGACAGATCAATCTATAAAGATCAATACATAAAGAGTTAGTTGCAGGCTACAAATAAAAATGGTATTAGCGTTACTGAACACTATGTTGTCAGAGTCATTGCAAACTGCAACTGTGATGACATTTATCTATTTTATTTTATTGTTGTAATTCAAGCAAGGTGTTACAGAATGCGCTCTGCCAGAGCTGTATAAAACTGTACTTTCTCCTCATATTTCACCCTAAAGGCCACATGGCTGACGGAGAAGTGTTTTCTAACTTACAGATGTTTCTGACTTGCTTCTTGCCTGAGAGCACTTGTTTGTGCGTTTCCATCGCAGCGGGGCAGACAAACAATATGAAACACTAAAAACAAGGTCTTGCCATCTTTTAACAATTCAGTTTCAATTTTTAAGTTTTGTGTCACTGTGGAACATATATTTATGGATCTTCGCTAGAAATTATCATTTCAAACTAAAAGCTTTGGAGGCGGACGGGACAGGAAGAGACACTTTGTGATTCAGGTGCATGACTGTATATGTGTCACATCCACAGACAAAGGTAATCTGACAGAATGTGGGACAACACGTAAAGAAGGGAATGTTGTTTTCCTTCATCTCAGCTGACCCGACATTGAGTAAACAGAGGGAGAAAAAAATGGGTGCCTGAATGGGTGTTTTCTCTCCCCGTTCCAACTCTTTTACGAGGAGTTTAAATTTCAGGCCCTGGAGGTCATGGCCCCTCCGTTCCAATCCTACTGAGAGGAGGTGGGGCGGGGAACCTGTCGCCGAGAATAAAAGGCCCGTCGGCTGAAGAGGTGCAGGCGTGCTCATACCCCTTTCCGCTGGACAAACAGGAACGACCGCCTCCACCCGGCCGACCGAGTCAGCTGCCTCGGGGAGATCCCAGGTGGCAAATATCCTCCTGCTGCGGGGAGAGAGCATAGGATCCCACCCTGCGGAGGTCAAGAAATCTGTTGAGTCAGAGTCGCCTTAGTGAGGTGGTTTTGGTAACCGGCGAGGCGTGACTTGTGGGGGCCGAAAGTTTCTGGCACCCCATTAACAGCAGGATGGGACGGTCCAGCGGTGCTTTAAGGGCCCTGAGCGTCTTGTCTTTTTTCACCTCACACAAACACTGACTTACAGCAGCCACAGCTGGACGGCCAGCTCTCGCTCATTCCAACAACGCTCGTCTGCTTTAACGGTGATGTTGTGGTGTGTGAAAGTGAGTGAGAGATTCACGGCTGCAGCTGAATAGCCCGTGTGTTTATTGTGTGCGAGCAACAGGTCTCGAATGGGTCCCTCGTGGCTACGGCAATGAAACAAGATCCGCCTCAGGGTTGAGCAGGTGACGAGAGAGAAATACACGGCGCAGGGATGGGAACAGACAGCAAAATGGAGCGAGTGAGGAGTGGGTGAGGGGAGAAAAGTGAGAGTCAGAGAGGGACACAGAGTGCGACAGACATAAACACACAAGAGAAAAAAAAAGAGGAGTACATTAGGGAGGAAGTCCGGTGAATGGAGGATTGAAAAATGATTTCCTCTGGCTCTGCAGGTAGGAGATACAGAGTACAGAGCAGGAGAGGAAATCCCCTTCTCCACACGCCTCCGTTCCATCTCTTCATCTTCACTGTGAGCTCCCTGCAGTTTGTAACCTCAGAAACACACCAAGTGACACACAGACAGTATAATACCTGATGCATGCTGCATAACATGAAGCCTCCTTCAACTGTAAGTGGCACTGAAGGCCACACTGTGCTTTGAAAAGTCATCTGCCATAAAGATCAGGCTGCCTGCTGTCACATTCTGACAAAAGCAAGGATGAAAATCACTGCACATCTGTTGAGATAAAACGGAGACTATGAATACATCAAAAATATTTACTGTAGATACTGAAAATTCACAGTGTACAGAAACATGTATATACAAAAAGACAAATACAAAAAAAGAAAAAAAAATCCAGGTGCTCCACAGAATCAGTGAAACATGCAGAGACAGATATCCATTACAAACTTATTTATTGAGTTGCAGAAAGCCATTTATAACTGTATATAAAAAACAAACAGTAACACCTTTGATCACTTTGACTTCCTTCTGATGATGGTGAAATTTAAAAAAAAAAAAAAGTTCATAAATATGATGAAAGACAAAAGCGAATACATTCTGCTTTAACATGAAGAGGTTATGAAGACGAGGCGATTTGGGTCCAATCCATTTGAACTCCAGCATGCGTAAAATCTCAAAACCTAGAAAAAGAGGAAGAAAAAAAAAAAGAAACTCCAACTGAGGGTCTGCGTAGTCTCAAAGCTTTGAAGACCATACTGGTGGTTTGGTGTGTTTTAGCCCGCTGACTATATATATTTTACTTAATTAATGACCATCTTCCAAAACATGCAACGAAATTTTTAAATTGATTCTCTGCCACTGGTTTCAAATGATTTCACGACGCTATAAATCTAACATGTCCCATGATCTATGACAGTCTCATATATTTTTTGTCAAGTCACATTAAAGTGATACGACCCTGTGGCGGTCAGCAGGGACAGTTTCAAACTCTCCTCGCATTTAAGGATGTTCAAACATTCAAGCATTAAAGAGGTACTCCAGTGATTTGGCATTGCACATCCATAATAATGGGAGCCTCACAAGAGACTGATTACAAAAAAAAAATCAAAACCGTAGCAGCAGAAAGCAAAGATATCCTGACTTTTAGTCCCTATACAAGTCAAGCTCCAAGAACACCAGATCCCACATTGTCTCAGACTTTCGAAAGCTCCCTCCAGAGCCACAGAAGACATTAAGCAAATGTTCTTACAGGCTGAGTAGTTCTCCTCTTAACCATAGCATGTATATAAAGCTAGACACTGCATCTCCCCATCCTCAACAAAAATTAAGCCAAAAAGTCAAAAATTTCTGGTACGAGCGCTGTGATATCATTTGGAGCATCAGTGTGTGCAGTTGCAATCGAGGCCATCGAATTAAGGCTGGGACACATCTTTGACCCGCTGGGAGCTATGAGGTAAGACGCATGCTCAACATCATTGGAAATGAGATGTTGGAAGGTAACAGCAGTAGCAGTAGAAATAAAAGGATGATGTCTGCTTAGGTTTGCAATAGGTGCACTTTTTATAGCCTCCTCGACCTGACAGAACTTTCTGGTGAATAGATGGCAGCCGATATTCCGTAGTACGTTTTCATATTGAAAGCATTTGTTTATGGTGTTTCATTAAGAACTTTTTCAATAATTGCACAAATGTAATTCTCACCAATATTGTATTTCATTGTATAAAATATAATACGACCCAAGGCCACCTGCAGACGCCTTAGCGAAACGAATCAATAGTCACCATGTTCTATGATAGTGAGAAAGCTATGGAGCCTTTCGAGACCTGCAGATCAGATATTACTGCGAATGAGTTGTACCTCAATGCAATACTTTTAACTTAATTTGAAACATTCCTGCACATACATTATTCCTGCTATGGCTTCACTTTTAGGGAGCTGTAGTGCGAACTTTCTTTATACAATCATTGCTCATGAGGGGTACACTGAACTTCATGTGTAAAATTGGTGGAGAGTGCCCCTTTAACAGCAAGCTGCCGAAAACCATGGTATCAATGAGCAATGTTGCAAACAAACATTAGCAACCACGGACAAAGCAAAGATTTCTTGCATTATAACAGCTGCTGTTTAGCAGCCAAAATTTAAAGTTTTGGGCTAAAACATGCAAAACAACCAGTATGGAGCTTCAGGTCTTCCCAAACTGTATATACTGTATACATACAGCACAGATATGAAATGGACTGGTCCCAAATCACAGAAATGAGATGTGACCTGTGCTGACCTGGAGCTGTTTGTACATACCGAATCAGCTGCGGTTACTTTGTCGCGTCAAACTCCTCGCTACAGTTTCCAGGTGATGAGGTGTAAGGCACTGAGAGCGCCTCTTGATAGTGCAACGGTCAGCTGTACCTTTGCTCTCAACAAAAGTCCCAAATTGGGTCTAGTTTCCAAATAAGTGATCCATTCCTTCAAACCCAGTGGAGCCATTCTGACTGGGTAGGACAAGCTGCTGCTGCACGATCCCAGCGGAGTTTGTGAAAACTAATCAGGAAAAAGAGATGGAGCGATGTAACAGATGCAACAGCAGCAGCTCACTGAGAATAATGGAGGTGAAGCCGTGTGTGTACAACGTACTTTAAAATAAGCACTTCCAAAGAAGTAGAAACAGAAAATGGGTGAAAATCTCATTGAATTGTCATTTGACAAAATCTGTAAAACAAAACCCTGCTTTGGTCAAGCAGTATTTAAACGCATCACTACACATAAAGATGATTATCGCATTCATTTGATGACAAAAAGGAAAATGTAACATTTTGACATTCTCGCATTGTTATGTTGTAGGGAGGTGGGGGGGCAGAAGAAGAAGCAAAAGGGTTGATTGTGTAATACTGAACACTTTCTATGTTCATGCAGTGTTGAAATACTGAAAAGTATGTGGCAGAACCTTCATCTGCAAAGTGCAAAGGCCTGATCAGCACATGCAACATGGTAATTTGGGACCGATGAATTTTCACCTCTAGATCATCTGTAAATGAAGAAATGTTTCATATGTGTCTGTTGTTAGCACAAACTGCATAAAGCACAGAATAAAGGGCTGCTGTCTACCAACATTTTATTACTGAATCCATTGATGAGTCTGTTTTTATTTGGCTTAATCACAACACTGCTTCTGCCACAAACTTAAAAGATGATGCAGTCTCTGAGGAAGCACATGGCGGTGAAATCGAAAAGAAGGAGAAAAAAAACACAAACTTTGCATTTTTCTTTAACAAAAAAAAAAAAAAAACAGAAAGCAGGCCTGCCTGTGACCAAAACGCTGGGACTTAGTAACAAGAAAAAATAAATAATTAAAATTAAACTAAAAACAAAAATATATATATTTATATTCTACAATCTGAGATTCCACCATTTACTGAAGAACAAGAAAATCTGCAGCAACAGGAGGTTGGAGGAGGGACATACAGAATCTGCTCTCCTTGACCAGGACACGTTACTGTATGTCTGATGAAGTGATGAAGACAGTACCGTGACATGACTGAGCCGAGAGGAGGAGGGATTTACAAAGAGACAAAGAGGTGCAGGAGAGAGATGATCAGTGTCCGAATTTAACCTTTGGGCTTACCTGCCAGAACTGGTAAACTCAAAACAAAAAAATCCTACGATTAAAATAATTTACACAGACCAAAATATACATTTTTCCTGATAAGTGCTTTCAATGCTATTTAATGTAAAGAATCTTTAATCTTTATTTTCCTTTCAGTGACCTCTTACCTGATGTGAGCAGTCGCATGAGGACAACACACACAGCTGCTCTGTGTGGAACCAACTTAACAAGCAGAAAGAACCTGCTTAATGGATGCAGACAAAGACTTTACAGAGAAAACTGCAAGAACTGAAGTCTGTATTTTACTAAAACACACAACTGTTCGTGTCTCAAAGTGACACCAGTCTGTGTGGCACTGTGACCCTCGCTGATTTATCTACTGTCATCTGGCTCGGCAAGTGTTAATTTTGGACCCTGGACAGGCAGTAAAAAAGTGAATGAATGAATGAACACATGGTGGGTGGGGGTTGGATCGGGGGGGGCTGCTGCAGCTTGTTAAAAAGCACAGTAAAAATCTTTGATATTTACACTGAGGAAAGTGAATACATTCAGGCAGCAAAAGGAGGAGGACGGCCTCTCCCCTCTACGAGGTACGTTTGGCACTGCTAATACTCAACCCATCCCCGCACACGCTCTCCGCTACAGTCCTCGTTTCATTCCTCTGTCAAGTTAGCCAGTGAGTCAAGCTAAATCCTGACGTCTGTATGTTGACGGTCACCTCTGCTCTGTACTATTCGTTCATGTGATACTCCGAGGGTTGAAGTGGTAAACGCTGAAGCGCGGGGCCGGCAGACCTTTCCTGCGACTGTCTCTCAATGAGACCGGGTAGATCCAGTCCTCCCTGTGTCCACCCACCCCCCCTCCGCTCCCTGCTTCAAACAGCAGGAGTCTTTGGTTCAGAAGGCACATGTGTGCATCTCCCCACAGAAAACCTCCTGTATCTGTTTTTATTTTTTTTTTAATTATCTCCTTTGATATAAGAAACCCAGACAGTGACCAGGCCACCCGGATTCTAAGGGTTCTTTCTCCCAGAGTCGATCCATGTCTTCTCAGTTTCCTGTTTTGTAGTCCTTTGGGAAAGGCAGAAGGAGACTGTGGGTGTGTGTGTGTAAACTCAAATACCATTGGTCAGGTCTGTGATGATGTTGGCCTTCACCAGCTTGCGGAGGAACTCCTTCTCCTTGGATATGTTGTGTGTCCATGACTGTGAGAGAATCAGAAGAAAAATTAATCAGAGTAGGCATGTCCCAATAAAGCTTTTTTTTTTTTTTTTAAGCCCTGATCCCATCAGAGTCATCTGATGCAGATACAAAGTCCAGATCCAATACTTGTATTTACCTGGATAATACAGCCGCACAGTGCACGCTTCACTTAGTTTAAAGTTATTCAAATAGATCCAGTGTATATGCATGACAGTTTAACAGCTCTGCAATGGAATAAAAAAATGTCTTCATCCAGTTTTTTTCTTTTATTTTTAAAAAATAAGTAAACAAACCAAAAAATTGCCTTCAGAATTTTCTCTCAAATCCACTTAGTGTACCATTGTAATAAAAGTGCAGAACACTATAAATGAGTAATATAATCACAATTCCACTTCACAGTTGCTGAACTTTAACATTCCCAGTCAAAACAAATAAAATTGTTCAAAATTCTGCTTAGTACAGCATTACAGTAAAACTAGTTTGCTAAAAATGAACAAAAAAAATTAATTCCACTTAAAGTTGTATGGCAGCCGAAGTTAAACATGAAAAGCAATACCAGCATTACAATAACACCTGAATATCTGCCGCAGATCGTACTCTACATTTATGACACCTGTGTGACGATGGATGTAAACAAATAATCGGGCGGGGCATTATGCTCAAAAGAATCAATCCCGATCAATTAAAAAAATGCACTGATCGGACCCAATACTGATCTTTCCAATCCAACTGGGACATCCCTAAATCAGACTGATGCTAGAAATAACCTGCAATCATTGTGAGAATACTGCTACATGCACTGAAGCCTGTCCGTACGTGTGGGTGTTCATGTGTGCATATATATGAGTTAAGCCACACTGGGTCAGCTTTCCTCCCTGCTGTGCTATGAGGATTCAGTCCAGTGGGCCGACGTGTAACCAGAGCCGATGGTTCCTGTGCAGTGCTTTGGGATGCAGAGACTGAGGAGCAGCCAGAGAGCAAATGAAGGAGGCAAAGGGTGGAGGAAGAAATGTACAGGAGGGAATAGGAGGAAGAAAAAAAGTGGAGAGCTACAGGAGGTTGGGCCCTGCAGCTGCCTCTGAGTCGATCCTGCTGGTTCAAGATTAGTCCTGTCTGGGTCGGACCTCCTACCTCTACATGATGGGTCACAGCAGGACCAGGAGGAACAATAAGCTACAGTTTTATTGGAATTAACATAACAGCGCTGTGATGTTTGAGTCCAACTGATCCATTTTTGTTGTAAAATTATATTAGTGAAAGGAAAAAAAGGCCTTTAGGGAATTTAGTTCCCAAGCCTCTGGTGGAGACGCAAAGACACAGCTAAAAATTATGAGCTCGTATAAATAAAAAGTCACGTAAAAATACAAGTCGCGGACAGAAAGAGCTTTGTTAGCAGTAATATTTAGGAATAAGGACCAGGACCAGTTAGCATTCGAACACTGTTGAAATTCACATGTAAATGTTTATGCTTTTCAATATGTTACATCTGGATGGCTAATTATCTCACAAGCCCGCTGTTCCACTGTTCAGCCATGTGTATAGGTACTAACAGAGTCGAATCAAGGTCTGTGTAATATAACACGAGACGCCCGTGCTGTTGTGTTACAAATCACGTCTCTTTTGTTGCTTCAGGAACGTCGGCATGCTATCTAAACTCACGCAGTGTTTAGTTCAGTGTAATCAAGCAAACTCTGCGTAACAGCTGATCATCTCTTAGAGGCAGATCACGAGACGTGTCGCCAGAAAGGCATTGCAAGCAAAGCATTGGAAGCAAAACCATTGTTTCCCTATGGCACAGCGAGCCTCTTTTCTTTCTGGCAGTTTCTGGCATTTTTTGGACGGTATTGCATAACCTCTGTCCAAAAAGCGCAAATGTAAAAACAACAAAAATATAAATATCTCCCTTTTGGGTACAAATGTTTTCCCACAGTCACCAGCTCAGCAACCTCCATGTTGGTAACTGTGTCCAGACAACACATTTGCTCTGAATTTTGCATATTTTAGAGTCTGTGTATCCACTGTCCCGTGGTCAGCAGAAACTGTACACAACACTGACATATAGTCACCTATTGAACTGGTAAAGCAAACCTACAGCTAGTTATTGTTACACTGAGCTTTAAGTCATGTTTCTGGCCCCCAAATTATCTCTCATTTTAACGTTGTTTTCCTCTATTGCAACGTCTAAGGGAAATATCTGCCTCTTCACCTGTTAAATGCTCCATCACGTCAGTGAGCTAGCTGATAGCTTTGTCTGTCTGCTGCTTGGTGCTGAGCGGACAGTGCTCAGTGGATTTATCAGAGCTTTTTTTCATTCAAAACAGCTGAGATGACAGAATTGAGAAAAATGAAGCATTTCATACACGACAACAGATGACCTCCGCAGCATCACACTGTCTACAGTGATTATTGTGACATTTAATTATCAATTTATGTGTACCTCGTCTAATTACACAGTTTCCATGGAGCTTTAAAGCATCCATCCAGATAGGAAACAGGCTCTTTCTCCAAAGCAGTGGAATAAATCGTGGATCATTTCACGGTCCCAGAAAATCAAAGAGCCCCTCAGGGAGTGGCAGCGGTTAAAAGTGTTCCAAACAAAAAAGCCAAAAGTATTCCCATTAATTAGCCATGTGTGGCTGATAATGACAATAGTGATGAAGATGATGATAATAAATGTCAAAGGTTCACTGGGAGTTTAGACAAAGGTTATCATCATACTGAGCTCATGGTTTACATACGTCAGCACGCCAGTGACATCTTTGATTCCACTGGCTTTCAGCGTAAACACGGAGAGGAAGACTTGACGGATGGAGAGCAGAGAGGTCTGTCATGAGGGCATTTAGAGAATGACTGTTCAAACGACACACTAATAGTTAGCTTGTTGATACAGTGACTGGTGAAAGACAACTGCCACTTCAGTCTGGGGAAATTACAGATTTAACCTTTTGATGTTTTTATTCTTCCGTTTCAGCTGTTTATTTTGTCTGAGAGTTTGACTTTTTAGTTATGGTGCATTTTTATGTCCTCAGTACTCCTAAGATAAGAGGATAAAAGAAAAGTATGCATAACATATGTACAACAATAAATACAGTAGAATTTGTTTTACTTTTGTATTTCATACCTTATTCATCTATACATATGCATCATAAATTAGCTACCCACAGTATAGTGGCCTAAACAAATACAAATCAAAACTAATTTTAGCCATAATACTATTTCAACTAAGTTAAAGATGTACTATGCAGGATTTTTCAAAACAAATAAACAAAATAAATAAATAAACTATAGAGTCATACAAAATGAATCCTTCTGAATAACCACTTATGGCCCACACCAAGTGTGTAGCAATGTATTTTACTGCACAGACTCTGCCCCCTGCCTGTGATTTCTTATTTTATTCTTATTTTATTGAGTTTGGGACCTTATTAGGCTGCAAATTTTGGGCAGTAGTGTGTAGCCCGTAGCTAATTTAGCCCACAGTTAAGATCCTGACTTTACAGAAAGACAGAGACTGGGCAGAAGCAGTACACATCCAAAAGGAAACTTCAGAAAAACTGCAAGCAGACAGAGCTATTTCAAAAACAAGAATAAATCTGAGGTTTGCTTTAATATTTCAATTTGCTAGGGTGCAATAAAAGAGAGGATGGGGATGAAGAGTGATGCGGTGTTGGCCTGTTTTCTGTTGGACTGATGGGAGCCTGTGGTTAGAATAGTTAGCTTGCTAAAGTATTGGCTTTTCCATTACAACAAATGAAACGTTCCTACAATGTTAGCTCACACTGTATGAATACAAGCAGTGCAGGGAGGAGGGGCCAAGTTTGAATGTCTACAAACATTACAATACCTGCATTGTTTACCATAAAGATTTGAGTTAAGTTTATCGTGTTTCTGCTGTTTTCCGTAAAGAAGAATGTTGATAAATCAGTCACTGTGGCTTTTCCTTGCATGTTTACAATAGTAGATGTTTAATTTAATTGTAATCATTGCTAAAAAGGCTTTTGGTAATTTTACATTACCATGATTGAACAATACCTGTTCCAATATTTTTAAAGTTAACAGCAATGTAAAACCTTAAAAAACACACACAATGTGGCATCTGAGCCAAATGAGCATATTTAAACTGATGAAACTATTATCATACATAGAAAATATACTGACAGAGCCACACTGCAACACGCTGCAAACATTTTTTCCTCCCACCTTCACGGTTTTAACAGCACCATAGAGACTTCCACTGAACTCTCATATCTGAATAACTGCATCTGTCAGAGAACAACAGCACCAGAGACAGACCCCATTGATGCAACTCCACACATTTCCCCACAATGTTCATCAAGCTCCGAACTGTCATATCTTTGAATGCAAATACAAAAGCTGGAATAAATTCAATTCATGCCCAATTTATATACTAATAACACCATCAGACTAAACAGCGACGGCTTTGTAGTGAATGTGTTTTGGCTGTCGGCCAGTTCACCTCTCCCCTCCCCCTCCTCCACAGGAGTGGTGGTCCCTCCTCATCAAAGATTACAGTCATTTGTTTCTTCAGTTATTCCTCAGAGGCGCGGGAGAGGCCAGAAAATATTGTTCTCATTAGCATTGAGACCAGATTTTATTAAAAAATCTGGTCATTTAGGAGTGCCTTGATCATTTAAAAAATGTACCATTTTTTTTTAAATAGGTGCTGTGCTCAAATGTTCAAAAACTCACCTCTTTAATGGCGGACATCTTGACAGTCTCATAATAGTGCAGAGGTGCGTGGGGTGTGTTCATGTCGTAGCCGAAACCAGCCACCGCCACCTCATCACAGTTATGCAGTGCCATCGTTATAGCAACTGTTCCCAAAGTTGGAATGTTCTGTAGTTAAAAAAAACAGAAACACAGGCTGTTAGAACATCTCAGTGTAAACGCACACATTCACACACACACACACACACACACACACACACACGAACACACACACACACACACACACACACACACACACACACACACACACACACACAAGGAGCATTTATTGATTTGAAAAACAAGTTTCAACTAAACACAGGGATTAATTTGGACAAAAAAAACATGTGCAGTATTATGTTATTATCAAACAATTTTGAAAGTGATCAAGGTTTCTGACAGTAATTCAGTGGCAGATTTCCAGTTGGCCCGAACCCAACAAGACCCGATCGGTCAGGCTGGGTTCAGACAAATATTAACAAAAAATGTTCAGGTTGGGTTCTGCCTAAAAAATGACAGACCTACAGACTGTGTCAGTGCTGGATTTTGTTACTTACTTGACAACACATGACAGCAACACAGGCAATCTTATGCAGTAAAACTCATGTAAGCTGAAGTTAACCAACTTCAAGTGAAGATAGTCATAACCTAAAAATTCCTGTAACTCCAAACAAACCATGATGGTTGGATTATGTAAATAGTTCAGGTCACAGCAGTTACAAGAAGAATCCATGGAGATGAAGACTCGACATGCACCAATAATTAGACTCAATATTTACGATTCATAGCTGCTGATGACATGCATGTTAAAACAATCTACCTTTAGTCTATATAAAACGATGCCTTTTGACAATCATTTACAAGGTGCCGCATGTGTAGTCATGGTATAAGGGCTAGCTGTAACCATGGGAACAACAACAACAACAGCGAGACAGGGACAAACTCATCCTACACTAACTGCATCGGGTTGGGTTTAGGCATAAAATAAAATGTGTGTCAGTTTAAGGTCTGGATCAGTCATTTCTCTCTCGGGCTCGGGTCGAGTTTGGACAGAAATGTGCGGCCCGAGCGCACTCTAGTCTGATCCCTCTCATGTAACTGCTCCCCTCCCTCATCTGAGCCTCTGTCTTTGTTCTGCCTCACTGCTGCTAACTGACTTTGAGCACTTGGTGATTAACTATTACCTTTAAGACGCGACCCCTGCAGACCCCTGCTACGACACAGTGATCTACAGGGTTGAACTGTGCTTCCTAACCGCCTTGGGCTGCCAGAGATCTGGGGGGTACAGGGGCTGTGTGTGATAGTGTGTGTTAGTGTGCATGTAGATGTTGGAGAACAAGAAAAGGAAAAAAAAAAGTGTGTGTGTTGGAGAAAATAGTGGGTGCAGAAGAAAGAGCGGAGGGAGGCCCCATTTAAATCATTACCCTGATTTGCAGCCCTCAGGGTAGGTGGAGCTGAACCAGCAGCTGGCCAACCCCCTACTGCGTGTTCTAATACAGATTAATTTATACACACACACACACACACACAACATAAACACTGGTATAACAAATAGGCCTCCTCATTAATTTCCATAAACATAAACATAAACTATGATGCTCAGAACATTGACAGGGAAGTGTTTGAAGGAAATAATGTGCCAAATCATACAACTGTGCAGCCTGTATTGTATGAGACAACACTGCAAACATCCCGAAACAAATGTGCACACACAAATGACCCACTCTCTCTCACTCTCACACACACACAGGCCAGATGCCCACATGTTGACCACATGTTGCAGAGTGGAGTTCATGCAGGGGTGTTCTGGTGGCCCCAGAGGGCAGAGTTACGGTGATACGCTCCTCATGTCTTCTCCAATTCTCTATATTATATATATATATAATATTCCCCCTCTACACACACACAGCTTAATAATGCATGAATAAAAACATCATTAATTGATATTTTTCTGCCCTGTACCCTGGTTGTTGGTCACCAAGTAAAATGTGTTCACTTTATTTCTCAGACAAAATGTTCTCTGGTTCAGCAACTCCAGACCAACACGAGCACAGCACATATATTAACTTCTAACATCCAATAGAAATAATAAAGTACTGCAGGATTCAGACTGGACCAGGGTTGCAGCAGGTACTCAACATTTAAGCAATGTCAACAATTAGAAATAGTTTGATATTTTCTTTCAGTGTACTTTCAGTCTCCCTCTTTTATATATAAAATGGTGAAGGTAACGCTGCCATTCTGAGGAAAAGACCTTCTAACAAACAAAGATTAAAGTACAAACATGCTAAGTTAAACGACAAATTAATTCCATCTTTCTTCAACTCGTATGTGGACGTTCTGACATTCACACTTCGACATTCCTGACTTGTGCTGCTTGATAGTAAGCTTGCAGCTTTGGTAAAACCAGACTGCCCATTTATTTTGGCAATTTAAGGTACCACGTTTTATTTTTGGTTTCCTGTAATTGTACATTAGAGACAATACACATGGGTAGTGTTTTTAAAAGAAATACAAATCTTGGGAATATATTCATCCGTATAATTTCTATTCTTTTCACAAGGGAAATTGGTATTATAGATCTTGTTAGATAGTCTTACTGAAGGTGTGTTGGTGTATGTGTGTATTTATGATACCTGTCGTCATGTGTTATGTTGGTAAAATGTATCCTCTGACTTTGTGAGTTACAAGTAAATTATATCCTATGAGGGGATATTTATGTAATCACATTAATTGTATACTATGAGCTAAAATGAATGTGTCCAAATTTTGTCTGTTTCTTGCTGCTTTTGCTTTGATGTTGCTTGAAATTTTTAAAAACATATTTTATAATTTTTATTTTCCTTCTTTTTACGAACCGTAACTGCAGCATTGATATGTTATTTCAATTCTTAAAAAGCATAAAACAAAGAAAAAAAAAACACAACACAAAAAAACTGAACCAAAATACCACAACATTTGATTGAGTGTGAAAGGGGAAGAAAGAGTGGATGACACGCAGTAAACAGCCGAGGTCGGAATTGAACCCACGGCCACTGCAGCAAGGACGCAGCCTCTATAAATGGGGCTGAAACAGACAATTGTGCAATTGCAGAGCACAGTATAGTTTTACTGATAATGATCACTACAGCACGATGTTGGTGTTTTGCTTAAAAAAATGTCAAATCTAATTGATGGGTGTGTTATTTTTTCATGATTTTGTGACATTGCTGTGTGTCTTACCCCTTTGCCCATGAGGCCATTGTTGAAGGGCAGGCCTATGAACTGGAAGGCAGCCTCCTGGATGAAGTAGGGATTGAGGATTCTCATCTCTGTTGGCTCCCGAGGCACATAGTGAGCCACCGACTTCCAAAACCCCTCTATGCCCCTCTGAGGCGTTGGCAAGGAAACAGGACAGAAACATAGGGGGAAAAGAGAGACGGATAATAGTGCGTTAATAGTTTTCAACATAAATTCTGGACGGTTTTGTCTCCGCAAGGTCAGAGTTATGAGCATGAAAGACAAAATTGACATTCACATGATGCCATCTCCACGGTGGACAGCCAACTGCAATTTACCAACCCAACATCAAAGTGAGATTATCTTCCGTAACACTGACATAAAACACAGAAGCCATCCAGAAGCCAGACCCCTACGAGCACTGATTAGGGAAATGGCTTTTGGGCCTTTAATGGATGAAGTCAGGGTGAGGGGCTCGCAGGACATCAGTAATTACGACTCCTGGTAGGAGGAGGATCGAGCAGCGGGTGAGGGGTGCAGCTGCTTTATAGTGCTGAGTGCTTTACAGTCCTCCTCTTAACTGTTTCATTAGTTGAAGAGAAAAGATATGGGGACTGATTAATATAAAGGATCTTATTTCTTAATGCAAAACTTCGTTCTAACATTGATTTGTCTCAATTTTAGGGATGGGAGTTGTTCCTAATGCATTTTAACTAGTTTCTATACATTTTCACTGATGTATTTCTTAAAGTAACAGAAGATAGAAAACTTACTAGGAAAATTACTACATCATGTTTACAAAATCTATTCCATCTGACTTAAAATTCGGCAACAGAGAGAAGGATGACAGATAATGATGATTAACTTAAAAAAAAACATGTTTACATGCACCGACTCTGGATTTTCCTTGCCATTATTGGTTTGATCATTTCCACCTTTCCCTAAGATTTCCTAATAAGGATTTTTCCCAAACTTGCCTGTCAGAACTAACTGCTTTTTGATCATAACATCTGCTCTCCTGACAGAACAGTTGCACACTCATTGGCAGTGTTTGCTCATGCTTGATGAGGCAGATAATCTGTGAAAAAATCTTGTTCCTCTGCCTCCTCGTTGCTTCTAAAGGCAAAAATCATCATGGAAACAACAGATCAGAGCAAAGGATTCTCTAATGCAGCTGTAAATCATGTCAATCACTGCCGAAGCCCTGTGATTCAAACTAGGCACCCTGGAGCAAATATGAGTCAAACTTATGGTAATGCATTGCCTATTTTTCACCTTAAATGTTTTTAGAAACATATTTTAGTCAGCTTGATTGTTTCTAACATGGTGGCTGGGTGACAAAATCTCTCATTTTACAGCTAAACAGTACACTAAAATATTTTTTGAAAACATTTGAGGTGAAAAATAGGCAACTGATTACCATAAGTTTGATTCATACTTGATCAGTGCTGCCTAGGTTGACAGTTTGACTGCAGTTCATGAGGGGTGATTGACAGCTGCTCTCTCTGAAAATGGTGATCTCTAGTCTAGTTATCTCTCAGACCATGTGAGTTACATTATCCTCAAAGTCTATTGTGAGATTTTTGCCAAATGACGGCAAAATTAAACTGCCAGTAACAGTATACCGCTTAACTGCACAAGTTTTAATTGTGGAAAAATAGTAATTACGTCTTCATTTAGTGTCTGCAGCAGTTGTTGGAAAATCACAAAATCAAAAACAGTGTCCTTATCAAACATTTGTGGTTAAAAGGGGCATTTGAAAGGAAATGGTTAAAATCACACCTTGACCTGAGGGTGTTCTGCGACACTTTTGGTCTTATTACAAAAGATAATCATTATCAGTCGCTAGGGCAACCTGTCAGACAGGCCAGCAGAGCCACTTCAATGATATTATGTAACTCTGATGAAAAGCACTTGTTAAACTCAGTCATACAAAACAACCACCGAGTATCAGGAAACTGAGAAAAAAAAATCATAAAAAGGTACCCTTGAAAATGATCTCAACATCATGCGAATTGCCAAGTTACACCTCCAACAAATTAGACCTCTTTACGGCATTACTTCCAGTGATAAACGAAATGAACATGCAACCAACTTGCAGTGCGTGATTGACACGCCTGACAGCGCAACTTCCTAAGAGGCATGAAGCCAATACGGTCAGCAGAAGTAAATGGGAATCACCTGTTCAAATAGTCAAGCACCCGCCCGGCCGCCTTTGATTCAGCAATGCACAACTGTGTGTGTGTGTTTGTGTGTGTTGGCAGAGGCAGTAGCAACAAGTCTGCTGGCTTTGTGGCTTCAACAGTGGCGGCTCTTTTTGAACACGGGCCCAGCTCTGTGCCTTCGGCAAGCTGCAACAGGAACAGCAGCTCATCTCTCCTGTCAACACAGCTTGTGTTTGCCAGGAATCTATTTAGCGGCGCTGTTTGGATGTGTGCACGTCTGTGTACGCTGAATAAAAGAGAGTGATGCATTTTTTTTCTTTATTCTGGGAAGGAGAGACGCTAATGACACACAACATACACACCCCTCTGCTTTACACAGCAATGACCCGACATGTACGTAGACACAAATGTCTTGGGGTGGGGATCTCTTTGAACATATTCAGACAACTGGCAAAGTACAGGTGGCTTTGAGAAGAGCAATTAGTATGTAAGGACTCAGGCCTGTCAGGACGGAGGGGGGTTGTGGGTACTGTTATGAGTTTAGGAATGTGGGAAGTTGCTTACATTAAAGGTCACCTTCTCAAACCTACACCAGTTAGGATGGACAGGACAGTGAAAGTTAACCTTCTGAGATCTGCAGAATCGCTGGCAATCTTAATAAACATTAATGTCTGTAAAATGCTGGTCTCATCCATTGGTATAATCATGTCATGCTAAGAGGTCATGTTAAGAATGGCATTAAATAATAGCTCCAAAGAATTTCTGCGAATGAAAAACTGGCATATCCATTTTCAAAGGGGTCCATGAGAATGGTTTTATGGGTACTTGCTAGTCTCTTCTTTAGAGACATGCCCATGTTATGCAAACCCCATGCAGTTTAGGGCAAAACTCAGCAGTTTTTTTGCATGCAGTGAGAAGTTGTTATTTCCGCCTGTTTTAAAAAAGGTGTATTTGAATATTTGTGCATATTGGGGTCCCTAAACAGTTTTGGAATTGCGTTAACTATGTATGACTGGAAAGCTTAAACTCTTGTGGATTCAATGAGCCCAGCTGTATTCATGTGTGATTATGTAGGGAAAGCATTTTATGAAACTTGACCACATTGTAAAAACTGTCCCACTGTGACCTCGAGGAATAATCACAGCCTATTGAAACTTTCTAGCCACAAACTAGAAATGTGGAGCATTCAGAGGGAAGTCTGGCTTTCATAGGTATATTGACAATAAGGGGTTTTCCCGGCAGTTTCCAGAACAAAGCCACCCAATTGCCAAAAAATGCAAGAAATCTCCAAATCAAAAGTTTTAAAGTTTCTTTTAAATCAAATCACAGCATGGATTTTTCTATGGAGAATGGAGAATTTGTGTCTCAGTGTGGTCTTTTTGACCATTTTCTCAGTTACTCAAGTGCAAAATCCCAAAAATTGCTGCAACAACACATGATACACAATTGAGCATTGGAATAGCCATTATACTCTAAACTTTCAAAATCTGTATCGGCACCTGACCAAAACACATTTAATACAGATTTCTGACAAGAAAAACTTGACACATCATTCTGCATCTCAAATTAATTTTTCGGTTCCCAGCTTTCAGATGATGTATACCACTGTTATGTGGCATCATCAGTTATAGTGCTATCTCCCACTAAAGATGCCCCCCTGTACCCCCTTGAAAAGGTTGGGTCTATGATGGGTCTCAGAGGGTTAATGATAAATCTTCATCTTTTTTGCTCTTCTATTTCAGAGGAGCTGCAGAGTAAAAGCAATGAAGACTTTGTGGATATGAATACTAAAATTGTACAAAAATTAAATGAGTTTTGATAAAAAGCCTTATCTGGTTAAATAAAAGGTTAAAGCAAACTGCACAATGGTGGATTTTTTTGTCAAAGACTGTTTAACAACTGCACTGCAGGAGTAGTGCTCAAAGCTCAAAGCAAATAGCCTCCAGGGAACAGGATGTGGCTTCCACTGTGGACTGACCGCTAACCTCTTCGTGAGTGTGTATTAGTTTGTCAAGAGAAACACTGTTGAGCCAGTGGCATTTGACCATTACTGAACAGGAAGCTGCAGAGTGCTCCTGCGCCACGTACTCACCAACCTCTGACAAACACATGCTCGAAGGTGAACAGAAGTGTGCGGCTTTGGTGTTAGGGCCGTCGCTGGCCCGTGGTCAGAGAGGAAATGGCTGTTTCCCTTCTTCTGCGACAGCTTTATGGTTAAATTGGTCTGGATTATTAGATTTAAGTGTGTGCGCGCAGGGCTGTGAGCTCAATAAAGCACCTGTTAAAACAACCTTGAACTGGGAGAGTTAAATGTTTGCAACGTGAGTTGAGTACTGTAGACAAGTCGACATCATTCAATTGGAAGAAAGTAAGAAAGACATTACTATTTCATTTGTTTTGACACCAGTCAAGTTTCCATCCAAATATAGTATGAACGATAACTTAATTTCAAGGAAATCAGAAAAAAAATGTGTGAATATGAGGAATTGGGTACATCGTGAACATTTGATTACGCTATTTCTCCAGCCAGAGGCCATTAAACTACTGTTAAGACACCAAGAGGAGGTTAGGAGATGATATAAAATTCAAGGGCACCAATCAAACCTTACATGAATGAAAATAATGTGAAAAATATGATGGAAATATGGGATGCAGATTTGTTTCAGGTATTCATTTGAGGAAGGTTAAGGTCTCCTCAGCCGTCATTTTTCTTTTCAGTAATGAGCGAATTTCAGTTGACATTAAAGTTACTTCTTATACATATTTATTTGCCAAGTCTGTTTCTATTGCATGTCATCACATTTTGCTTTAATTGATACACCAAATTATCTACCTTAGCCGAGGTAAAAACTTTTATCCAGTTTTTCTTTCTTCTTGCGTTCAGAAAATGCCATTGTGATTGTTAAATTGTATTTATTGAGCCACAGTGTAGGATTATATGTGATGCTCACAATGCACAGTGCAGAGTGCCATCATATTTTCATTTCAAATACAATTTAGTGATTAAAAAATGTGATTAATAATTTCAAATGGCTCTGATAATTTACACTATCTTTTCTTGTTCAATGTTTAACCTTACAGATTGAATTGTACTCAATGTCTACTGTTTTCTGGGTGTTTTATTACTTGTAGGCTCGTCAACTTAACATCAGGGACATTAGTGGTTAGGAAAATCTCTACTTTGAACAAACATAAAGTTTTAAACATCTTAGCCGGATAAAAATATTTTGCAGTAATGACATTATCCATGCTCATGACAACACAGAAAATTTCCCTTTTATTGCTTTGCTTACCATGTGTTATTGATGCGAAAGGCAGTACCATTAATGCATCACTCAGAGTAGACTAATACCATAAAAGCACTCAGTTTCTCTACGTCTGTGTTGTCAGTTACAACGGAAGCTTTGCAAAGGCTAAGTGTATTTGTCTTGTAATTTCACAGCTGTAGGAAAATCACTGCTATACCAAAGGACCTTAAAGCTCAGGATTAGAGCAAGACAATGTCAGAGGGTGAGGAGAGGACCCACCGTAAGCCACGACAAGTGAGGGATCAAACAGATGGAAAAAGAGATGTGGATGACAGAAGGTGAAGAAAAATAGGTTAATGAGCACTAAAATGGAAAATGATCAGCATTCTGAAAATGTAAAAATAACTACCTTATATTTCCTTTATTTTAAAACATCTAGGCACAATTATGGTAATGTACAAAAATACTAAAAAAGTTACTACAGGCTAGAGGTGTTGAAGACTTAAATAAGACTTGGCATGAACATGACGACATACATCCTTTTCCAGTTGCAGAAAAACTAAAAATTTACACAGTTGCACTTAACGTCATAAATGTGAAAGCCTAAATAAGAAACAGCTTGGTTTAGAGCCTGGACTTATCCAGCCTTGCGTTTATGGTTTTCAGTGTGGTTTGGTTTCAGTGTGGCCAGTGAAATTTAACTCACCTTCAAACTAAAATGTTTCTACAATCTGAATAAGGCAGATAGCCTGGTTAAGAGTGCCTGCGGGACGGAGTGAAAAGTGTAGAAATGTTGAGCGCTGAACAGAACTGTAACATGAGAGGAGAGAACAAAAAGTTTCACATCTGCCGGGTTACTACAGGTAGCTCTAAAGCCCTTCAGTGTAAACAAACACAAACAAACCTCAGCTTTCTGTCAGCCACAAGTAGTAAAGCCAACCACAATCTTGTCATCAGACGGAATATATGTCTGATTTGAAAGTTTTGACGTATTCTTGTGTTATCCAGAATAATCTCATAATACCTCTGTAATGATGACACAGATGTCTGTCCTTCTTTAACAGACAGCCATCAGACAATTTGGCTCTATCTGGCAGTGTATGAGGATGTGGTTGTGTTTGATGTTTATGGAGAGGACGACTCAAACGAGGTGGACTGGATTCCGGAAAGTAGACTTAGAGCAATTTAGAAACGAAAACGGCAGCCCCCGAACTGCTAACGATCACAATTAAGGCTGCTCTGGAGGTCATTAGCACTGTGTACATGTTAGACCTTTGAGTTTACAAGTTGCAGTGTCTCACCGCATAAGTGCTCCACTGAAGAGGAACCATTTCAGAAAGAATGTTTGAAAAGGAGAGAGATTTTCCAAAGCAGCTGGTAAATGCTAGGATGCCCAGTGGGGGATTACTGTTTCTAAAATCCTAGAGGTAAAATTTTGAACAGTTCTGGTAATTTTATTGCCTTACGTTAGCCAGGAATCTGAGGCAATCACCAATTTGCCTTTACTTTTCTCAACACATACCAATACCTCTGCCCTCATTGGGGTCATGGTGGTTTCTCTTTTCCTGGCCTCTCTTAGGTTATCCAGTGTGTGAAACCCTTGTCTTCACACTCCCATGACGGCAAACGTAAAAACAGTGCCAACACTTGACAGCATTGTGACCCTGACTTGTTTGGGCAACATGGGCTCACTGGCAGGGCCTGCTGGTATCTGACTAAAAAACTAATTAATCCCTCTAGTGAACTTTTCTGAAGAGTCAAAGTTATCTTTAAACTAGGGCTGGACTATTTGACCTTTAAAAAACTTTTTTTTTTTAAAATTTTTTAGGCTATATAGGGATGCACACAATATATCCCACTGATTTGAAAACTCCTCTAAACTACTGCAGACTACTAAAATACTGAACTACTAAATAAACTACTGTTAAAATGAAGTTAACTGAAGTACTGTTATAATAAAGTTAAAAGAAAAACTGTTATTAGTTTATTAAAGTAATGTTATGATAAAAGGTAAATAAAATACTGTTATGATTAAGTAAAATAAGGCACTGTTATAATAAAGATAAATAAAGTGCTGCTTTAATAAAAGGTAAACATGGTCCTGTAATAAGTAAAATAAAATGCCGTTATAGTTTGGATTAATAAACACTGTTATAATAAAGATAAATAAAGTATTCTTTTAGTTATAATAAAGTTAAGTAAAGTACTATTACAATAAAGTTAAAGTGCTGTTATAGTTGGGATAAATAAAGCACTGCTATAAAAAAGTTACATAAAGTACTGTTACAATTAAGTATCATAATAACATAAATCACAATGGAATCCTTGGTGTTTTATTCTGAAGCACCCACCTCATCTTGGGCAGAAGTGTTGATGTGTTTACTGTAAACTTGAAGCTTTTGGTTAGCAGTTAGCTGTTAGACAGTTAAACCGTTACAGCACAACTATTAAAGGAGATGGTTCATTCACTGTGAGTGGGAAACAAACTAATATCTCTCCAGTTCATACATTTATAGTGTTTGCAAGTAGCACTGGTGGTCCATGGTTGCAAAAAGCAACTCAATGGTCAAGGTCTGGAGACCTGCAGATATACTGGCCTTGCCTCACACACTTTCACCCAGGAGTGATTCGTCTGAATGGATGGTTTTTGTGTGTGTGACGCATCATATTTGTGCCTGTGATATAAAAAGAACGTGACAGTTTATATTTGAATAGTCAATTCCTACATCCCACATGGAACAAGCACCTATACATCAAAAATATTCAACATATCGCCCGACTCTACCTTAATCTTGCACTGATACTTAATTACCCAACATTCATTGCATCAGAACACACCACTAAAGGAAACCAGAGTACAGGTCTGAGTGTTAATCATTGCAGGGTGGGTAGGTGACTCATTTTTGAAACACAACACTCATGGTAATCAGTGACATCCGGACCCTATGTTAGTCACTTGGTTCATGTTCAAAATCCATGTTTACAAGTATGTAAATGTTTATGAATGCATGTATGCTTGCTACTTGGGGCTTCTGCGCAGATGTTTGGGCTTAAAAACGAGCCATATAGCTGTTATTTCTGTCCCTTTGAGCATCCTCAGTGATAGAGTTACAATAAACTTTTTGGGCTGAAATGACTCGTCTATAAACTGAAAAAGGCCTGGCTGTTACACAGAGATTAACAATAGGAAATGCTTCAAAACAATATTCTAGCAGAAAGGAGATTATTTGGGAATTTGCCTGTGATGTGAAGCAACTGGCTATTTTGGTAATTCCTTGCACAACTTCTGGCATTGCCTCAGATATGTGCAATGTTTTTAAAATATTGGCTTTGATACAATATTTTGATACTTCTGAGTGAGAACCCCCTGGCTGTATTTCTATTAAAGGAGAAGTACTCTCTTCCTGAAATTGTCTCCATCCATCATTTATCTCTCTGGCCTGTGGAGAGCAGGGAGAGCTCCTGTAAACAAACAGCAGAGATAGAACACCGGCACTCCACCTTCGAGCCCCGTGTTTACCACCGGCTGTATATCCTTCACTGGCTCTGTTTGAAAATATCCACGCATATACAAACAACTGCGGCTGTGTGTGTATGAAGCGTGAGCGCGCGCTGTGCATGAGGGCAAAATTGAAATCTAGACAAATGGGGGGGGGGAAAAAGAGAATAACGACAATTGTGGAAATCGTGTTTGAGCACATTTGTAAACAGTGTGTAACTGGGCAATCAACCAGATGGCTGTGTATGTGGGGTCGGACTTTACAGCAGAGCGACAAAGTTGAGCTGTAATCACGCAGACCTGCAGTGATGAGGGATTAAGGAAGACGGAAGCCTTATGATGGTGCAGTAGTGTAATTGTGTATGGAGTGGAGGGCTTCACTGATCAAAAATGTAAGACGCATTCAGGTAGACAGCTGCATCTGCAAGGCTAAGATCTGACCAGGATCGAGGTCAAGTTTGCAAATCTTTGACTTGTGTGTGTGTGTGTGTGTGTGTGTGTGTGTGTGTGTGTGTGTGTGAGAGAGTGGGTGTTTTTTGAGTGTGTGTTTGTGAGAGTGTACAAAACACTAAATAACAGTTTGGGAAATTGCCTCGCTAATTTGTATTCTGTTCAGGCATCCAAGACTGCGCTGGAGGCGTTTGAAAAGCCACAATAGCGCAGGATAGCAGAGCACTCTCACAACCGGCTGGATGAGTCACTTGCGGCTGCACAACAACCCTGTACCACCCACTAACCTTTTAAAGTGGAAGAAAATACACTCGCTTTCATAACCGCAGAAGGAGAGTGAAAAGGTTTTGCATCCCTTGCAGCTGTGAGTGTGCAGGTTTCACAAAGAAATCCCATGCTGGACCAAGAGATGTAAAAGCTCCCAAAGAACAGCTGTCCTAAGCTACATTATGTCTCCCGCTGGGATGGACTAAATGGGTATGAATCAAAGGGAGGGACGTTTGCTGCGACATGGGGAATATTCCTGCAGTATATTCCAAAGTGTGTCATATCACTGTCTCAAACCAAGTTGCCTATTACGAGAGGCTTGCGCTTGTGATAGTGCGAGACATAAACATAAATTGCATCCTCCTCGGCTGAGCTGTACATTAGCTAGCGCAGTGCCACTAGGTCAGCCAACAGTAAACGCACACTTCCATCCGCGTAGTGATTCGGTTGACAGGTGTGGTTCAGTAGAAAGAACACAGTTATTACATGAAAATGCTCACAACAAGGTCTGTGTATTATCTTGAGAAACTGGGTCATGATTTAGACATTTTGTATGTAATTTTTAGACGCGTTGAGCACTACAGGCAGAGTGCCATTCTCTCCATTACATTGGAGAGAAGGCAAACATCTCTACAGCCGCCAACACACTCGGAGACTCACACCAAAACAATCTAGATTGATAAAAAGAACTACAGGTAAGACAATAAATATGTGATTTCATTTTAAGGTGAACTGTCCCTTTAGTAAAGGTCTTCAGTATTTGTCTCTGCTTTTATGCTAAAACCTTTATCAGACAGAACAGGTATAGTGTGAAAGGGGAAGAGAGCAGGGAAGATGTGCAGCAAAGGGCCAAAGGTTGGAATCAAACCTGTGGCCGCTGCAGCAAGGACATAGCCTTGATACACGAGAAGTCCACTCTACCAAGTGAGCTACTGGACGCCCCAATATAATGTACCATTGTGATCACTCCTCAAAGAGAGCATTTAAAATCAGCTAAATTTGCAACAGTAATGAGCATATATAACTCTAACAAAAACGGGGGCATTAAGCAGTTCCCTACCCTCTAGGACACAAAAACATAAACATGTACTCTAACAAGAATCTAATGCCACAATAACGGAGACTAAAAAGTAAAGCACAGCCCATAACACCCAACAGGCCTCAAGTAGTTTACACCGACTGACTGAGCAACACTGCCATTCTTGGAGCCTGGACTCTTACTACACTAAAAAATGGTTGTGCGATCACTTATGTCGAGTAAATTGCACAGAACACATACATAGGATGATGTATTTTTATGGTAGAAAATCAACTATTGTTGCTGTATCAGGAAAAGACTATCTATGGGTCAAACATGGGTCTTTGCACATCTGTCATTTCTCTTCTTCCATATCATCATCAAGGCTCCAACCAAACAACACTGATTTTTTTGTTCCCTGATTTTTAACCCATGAGAAACATTCTTCCTTCCTCAGCAGATCAAAGGGGGCTGAGTCGGACGCCAGGGGCCAGATCAATTATCCTGGGCAGCCATTTCCACTGTCCTCTCCTTCTGACACACCAGAAAAATCTGGGCCCTATCAAAGGCTGAAGGGGCCATCAGCCAGCCAAGCTATTTTCCTCCATTTTACTTTACTGTTACCTTCCACTGCTCATTTTCTTTTCCCCAGCTATTATCCCTTTACCCTAGTTCACTTTATCCTTTCCATCTAGCGCTCCTCTATTTTCTCAACCTTTAATCCAACTTCACACGATTACTTCGTTTCAGCTTGACATTGTATGACCTTTCCATCCCCTATTATAATGGCATTGTCCTCTCCTCTTTATTTTTTTTTTTAACCCATCCCTCAATCATACCATTATGAAAAATGTCACCTTGTAAAAAAAAAAACAGCTGGCAGCTGCTTCCTCAAAGTCACACAGCTGTGATAGAAAATAGAGCAGGTTTCCCCAATTCTGGGTTGCCAGATTATACAGGGGTCGTTTAGCTTTTCTGCCTGGGTACAACCTTTAAGGAATGTACAGGTGCTGTATAATGGTTTAGCCCTTTGGCTTTGACTTAAGTACAGTAGCTTTCATAATCAACTTCATTTGTGATTTCAAACCTTTTAGTGTTATTTTACAATAAAATGCAGTCTGAACGACTTTTCACAGCCAGGGCGGACAATGAAATCCACATTAAGCATATTCCACTGAAAATTAAATTTTTTACATAACGCATTCATCACTTTATTGTTGTTCAAGTTATCTCTACACAATGAAGATGGCCTTGCAATACTGTATTTAAAAGACACAGTGTAGTTGCATTTCCCGTGGGTGGTGCCTGGTTATTGTAATGTGCTTTACTGATTAAAACTAGTACGGGCCTAAAAAAGTTTGAGTTTGTCTGCTGTATGTATGTGTTTGTGATACATGGCTTTTCAGAAAATGAGCATCTTGTAATACTGGGGCTCCAGGGACTTCTCATGAACAGACTGTGAGCGCATATGCTTACATTGCTGGTAGAACTACTATAATAATAATTGTTAAGCTGTTGCTTAACCTGTATGGTCAGGTTTTATAGTACACATTTCAACACCTACATGTAATGTCTGACGTGTAAAAAGCCCTGCAGTATAACGTCAGCTAATGACTGGTTATACATCACCTTGACACCAAAGTATGTTTACCCCTCTTTTGGTGGCTGCTACTCAGCATCACCAGCAAGTTCTTCTGCAACATTTCCCCAGATTATCACTTAAATGTTTGTGGTCTTCATGATCTTAATTTCATTTGACATAGAAGAAATAATTTTGTGAAATCAACATATTGCTGTGTGAAAGTATGAAGGGGATTATGATATTGATGGTAAAGAATATCCATTGAGAAAGCAAAAAAATGCTATTTCATTTGTGAGCTTATTTTTTACTGGTATGCGAAATTCACAGAATTTGAAACAGCTGTGGGAAAAAAAGTTTTATATTTGTGGATAGGCTCACAGTGATAGATGAGCTTAAATCTTTAGCTTAACGTGTTATTTTTTGCTTGATTTAGAAAAATTTGGTGTAAAAAAAAAACAAATAAACTAAAAAGTGCTGGGAAAAAGATTTTGATTTTAGTAATGCCAGAGTACTATATGAAATCAAAATAATAATAATAATACTTTTTTTTAAACGAATCTTTAAGTCAGCAATAGTCAGCGATGTAAGGGAAAACAATTTCTAGTTGACCATTGTTTCGAAACATTGGGATTGTCCTTTAAAAGATAATTTTTGTTTTTAATGACTCTACGGAGAGCTGCCACTAAGTACCCCCTTGTCCTGTAGTTGTCTGGACTCAAAATTATTTCAAGGAGATACTAGAGATTGTTCAACAAGAACAAAATGAAAGTGCTCATGAGAGCCTTTTTTTTTGACAATGGATATAAAGAAAGGACAAGGGGGCCATTAAATATGACTGCCTCACGTACTTAAAGAGATAAGGGAAAGCCAGCTCAGTTTTTCAGTCTGACCGTTGTGATTAAGAGGCCAATTCACATTCTGTCATTTAACTCTGGCGACCGTGAGGTTTCAAAGGACACTGAAAAGATTTGTAAAAAGGTAAATTAATTCTAATTATGAGCACGGTAACATCTAAACAAGTGAGACACCAGGTTCAGAGGGAAACAACACAATTTGGCAAAGTATCATGCCAAAAATTAACTCAGTTGGAGTGTGCTAGTTATTGGTTTTTCTCAACTGTCCATTTCACATTAAGCATTCAAATGATCTAAAACATCCCCATTATATAATAGAGATCCATGCTGTCCTCTTAACCCCTTCACAAAAACGGCTTACACTTCCACAGGAAGGAATGTACAGAATGTGATCACAGGTTAGACGGCTATGTTCTGCTAACACAAGACACATAACTCAGATATTCAGAGACATTCACACACAGAAGCAGAATCCTCTGCAGTGTAATTCAGTGGATGCAGGTCAAACAGCAATAATGTGAAACAATTCTAATGAAACGCGTGAAACACCTCTGCTCATTTAGTAGCTGTGAGTTACATTTCTTACCTTGCAGGGTTGTGTGCATGTGTTTTAAATGTTCAATATGTTTACTTTCATTACTCGGCATTTGAAAAAAAAATATCCTTACCAGTTTCTCCTTGAAGACCATCTGCCTGAGCCACTTGAAATCCAGTGGTTTGAACGCAGAAAAAACAAAAAGCGAGTCTTTTTCATAGTTTTCAGGCTTCTGGATGGCTCCCTCTGGATAGGTAATCCTAATGGTGGTTTTGGTCCCCACGTCTCTGGTGTAACCACTTACTGGGGCTTCATTCAACCTGCCAGCACAAAAAACAGTCTTACAGAGAGGAATCTGGGTTAAGAAAAGCCCATGGCACAGAAGTTAAGTAGCTGGGAAGTTTGTTATTTATGTATCAACTTCTGCAAAATGCACTTCAGTAAGGTTTTCTCTAATTAAGGATATATTTAATATCACAAATGGCAATCTTTACATCCTGTTTGTATTGTTTTGACCCATCTTATTCACAATGCTATTGTTTTATGGGCAAACTGTTCAGACATCGATACTCATATTCATTGAAGTTACCATGATGTCATCTTACCTCACTACAACATCATAGTCATCTATACGGGAGCCCAGAGACTTGTTAAACAGGATTCCACCGTTGCCCACAATGATGCATCTTTTACAGCTGAGACTGCAGGACAGGAGGGACAGTTTGTTACATCAAAGGGAAAATTTGCCAATATTTCTGTTGATGTCCCATCACTGTTGATGGCAACTCAATAAATTTCTCAGTGCGTGCTACATTGACAGAGAAAACTGGGTTCGCAGATACAAAATGCTTTGTTCCACCTGCATCCAGCGGCATCATTTGAATCAACACTATCATAGTTGGATGCAGGGAGAACTACAGGTTGGATTTTGACTCTAAGTAGCCAGGGTCCCTCAGAAACAGAACTTCCTTGTTTGTATTACAAACTAGCTATGCTTCCAGCAGCGGAAATAGCTTCGTAAAATATGAGTGCAGAGAATGTTATAGACGAAGATACATTTTACAGGAATTTGGCTGACTCAGGTTTTAGCCATATTATTCGTGGCAGAGTATACACGCCAAGAAATGCAGCAGAGAGAAGCTGAAGCTGTGCTATTCGTGCACAGGATATGGCCAATGGAGACACTCCAGAACCTGAGCTGCTGAGAGCAAGCACTGACTGGTGATGACTCTGCTTAGATTGAGCTCTGATGTCAACAGAGGCTGAATCATTCTGTTGCAATGACCTTCAGAGTGGGCAGTTTTTGTTGGATGCTGTCATAAATGCCAAAAGAGCCCTGAGAGAACCACCTGTCTGTCTGTGTTCCTATGCATGAAAGTTTTACCTCTTTTGGACAGAGGAGTGCCCTTCTTTAAGATCCCAAAGATAAACTGGAAAAGACAACCAAAACCAGCAGGACCAAGAGGACAGGTGACAATTAAGTGAGTATTTCTGTCATCCAATGCTCCTGTAAGCTATTTTGTTGAGTTGCCTCATTTTCTGAGTAATTCAAGTTGGACTTTTATTGTGAAAGGTAAAAAAAAATGAAGTAGAGCACCAGTTTGCTGCTGTAAAGAAGAAAAAATAACAAAAGAATGTTGCCATCTTGTTCACTCTGGTTCAGACTACAGAAGTATAGGCACAACTTGAAAGTCTTGGCAACATTATGAATTGGCCAACAAAGTAATTGTTATAGACTAGTATGTTTGCAGGAAATGCATCCTGGTATATGTAAGTTTTGCCAGCACCGCTTCAGGAGAAGGACAGCTCAGTTTTCTCTGTCAATAAAAGTAAGTGATGATAAGAATTTATTGCTTTATTTGATTACATTCAGCATCAACATGGATTCACATAAAAGCTCACTTAATCCACGTGAAAGTTGGTGAATTTTCTCTTTGGAGAATAATGGATAGAAAGAAACAGGACCTCTTTTTGATGTGGGTGAGTAGCAATAATTACCTGTCCAGCTCCTCTCCAAGTCCGTAATTTTTCGTGGTAGTTAAAATGGTGTCTATGATTCTCTCTGCAAGGAAAAAGAAAACACCATGAGAGGACAGTTAAGATAATATTAAGTTGCCACCTAAACTGCATTTCTTACATAAGTAATAAAATAACTGTAAAAGGTAATTTTATTGCAGCAGTTTGTATAAAATACATTAGTGGATAATGGCTTTCTTGGCAATAAATAGGACACTGGATAAACACAACTAGTCAAATTCATTATTTGAAACTCAAAAATGGAGCACTATCGCCAAGGTCAGTCACCGTAAGCACCCTTTATGAAGCAGTGCATCACCTTAACGTCACAGATGAGGTGATGTTCTCTAGTAATGAAAACCAAACACATGAAAAGCCAAAACTGAGGGAACTGCTCCTTTATTGATAAACTGCCAAAGACTTTAAGATACCACGAGAGATATAACAATCTAGGTGGTCTTCAGACAGTTGGAGGAGAGAACACCTCTCTCCGTTTATTCAGTCACAGATAAGGAGTGACCAATCAGCCCTCAGAGAGAGTGGTGATGGGATTTCGGAGGGAAAAAAGCTGTTGTGTTCTTGAGAGGAGTGAAACTGGAAGAAACAGACATACAGCGTCCGGTGTGGTATGCGTGTGTATGTAGAAACTCTCCCATAAAAGCACTCAGAGAGGAATGCTGTTTTCAAACAAGCACATTCTCCTGGTTAAGTGGGCGATGTTGAGCTCGTCTCCCTGCGTGGCCAGCACCCCCTCTGATCGCAGGGTGAGAAATGGGGATGTTTAGCCATAGCACACATTCCTGCCATGTTCTACGGGGCATTCTGCTGGAGTCACGCTTCCAGCATTAGATGTTACATATATTTCTCTCTTCTCCTGACCATTTTTAGACCACTCATATTTTAATTTATTACCATTATATCCGGAATGTGGCAGATTCCATTACAGTTGTTACTATCTTCGATCTCTGTTACATTTATAGCAATACAGATGCGCCACAACTAGACTACTTGGATATAATGATGGCGGTTAATCAGCTTTCTCTTACTTGGAAGCTAAATGCAAACTAATATTCATTTATGTTCAACATTAGATACAGAAACGGACGAAGTCTTTTGTGTGTACTCTTACCTTTACATTGTCCGCATTTATGCATGTTTTCTGAAAGCTTATGGACGCGACGAAATGAAAGAGTACCATCGTAAATCGTGGGGGCAGTGAAGCTTAGTTTAAGCGAGACACAATCATAGGAAACTAAGACGATATATTTAAAGAATGACAGAACGGATCGAATCGTTTTCTGTTGTCAGAAATTTTTGACTGCCCTCTAGTGCCACCTTGTGGATCTACACATGCCGACATAAAGGAAGTATTGATGCCAGTGATTCATACGTTTTAAATTGATGTATCCATTTTTGTATATAAAGGTGATATAAACTAGCATTAAAATGTGAGATGTGCCATTATTCCTGTTTAAGTAGCATTCTTTGTACATGTCTATGGCTCATCCAAAATATGTGTTTCAATTGGGGTTTCAGCAACTTGTCTGTTTACGATCGGCTGTTTGTATTGTACACCACCCATCTCACCAACAGTGTGCAAGGCTGAGGCACTTCAAGAAAACCCCACATTTTACTTTAAAGTTTATGAAAGACAAGTTGGATATCAACAGATTTTTGGATATGCACACATATCACAACGCCGACTGTTTCCAGATGGCGATTGAAAGAATGAAAATGGGAGGCTGTGTTAACATGGTTTGCCACTTTGAAAAAAAAATTTGCTCCACTTTTTTGCATTTTGAGGTTCTTTGAGGCTGCATATAGACGAGAAAATTGGTCAAATATTAATTTTCATCAATCATGTAAATAATTTAATAGGAGAATTGTCATTTTTGGAATAAGGCCAAAAAAAATGTGATGTTTTATGCATGTTAACATAGTCATTGATAAAAAAATGAGGGATTTTCATTGCCCTCCCTACTCGACCTCATATAATCAGCATATAGCACATAGTCTGCAAATGGGGGCCAAGAGAAACAACAAAAGCAAGAGTGAAGGGAGAGTGAGAAGAAGAGAGTTTAGACTGGGGCCTCAGAGCACTTTGTAAGATGTATTACAGCCTCATTCACCCTGGCTAACGATCCTAATGATTAACCTGCTGAGGAGAGGCGAGCAGAGCAACAGCCCATTGTTTGGATGTGGTGTCGATGTCTGGCGTCAAGCATCACCCCAGGCAGCATAAACACAAGGCTGAGGACCACACCTGGGTCCTAGTGGGTGAAAAGTGAAAAATCACAATGGGCAGGACTCTCTTCCCGAGGATGACATGGAAGCTAATTGTTATAAGTATTCGGGGTAAACATTTCAGCCAAGTATGTCTCGTGGTGGGAGCCGAAGACGAATGGCTGTCTGGTCAGACATTGGTCCAACATGGAATTCTCGACAAAAATCTTTACTGGCAACATAGACGATGGTCGGAAGCATCACGTAACACATAAACACAGACACATTGTTGGAAAGAGTGCAGCCTAAACAATACAAAAGAATCATGTGATCAGAGAGTGGTATTTTATGGGCCTGCATTTTAGCTGGGTTTTGAATCAGCATCAACTGAAAGATCAAAAAATGATCATTTGATTGTAATACGATGACCAATTTATCAAGGATCTTCATAATTGAACAATTCTAAAATACAGCTCAGGGGACCAAGTTGAAGACTGAAAATTCTAATCTTTGGCACAATGTGGTCATACACTTGTGCACCTGCTTTTAGCTCATGTTACAAAGAAGATAATACAGTGATTTACCTGTCACACCAGCAGTGTGATCATGTGACAGAGCTTGTGTAAACATCATACTCTAGTTATGTTCATGCAATTACATTCAGAACGAGAGTCAATCAGTTTTGCTGAGTTAATGTCAATGTCTGTCATCGACAACTGCTAATAGGAAATACTGTATAAAGGCCTCTTTCAGTTAGCCAAATCCCTTCAGCCAACCATTTTACAGGGCTGTCAAACACATTTTAAAAGGAATGTGCAAATGCTGATTTTCTGCAAATCTGTCAAATTGAGTGATTTTTGAAAAATACCTCTTGTATAAGACTCTGACTGTGGACAACATCATGATAACAACTTTATAAAGTTGATTGAAGAAAGATATAAGCAAGAACATTTTTTTTTATATACAGCGAGAATACTGTTTAACAACTGATGCAAAATATAGCATGATACTTAAATTGACCGTTCAGTGGCTGACTGGCATCCTGCCGTGCTGACAAGTATGTTTTTTGTTCCTCTGAGACCGAATCAACACAGCTTTACTGTTCTCTGCTGTTGTCGATGTGTGCCAGAGATACCTCTCGGCAAAATAAAAAGTAAAAATAAACCTCTCGCCCACCACCTCCACTCCATGTTCTCAATTTGGAATCCTTTGTGGCGTTCTATTCAAGATCCACACGTATCATCTCTCCACATGAGTACCGCTAAAAGGGAAACCCCGCTGCCATCGCAGTCCGTGGAGAAAACAGAAACCAGGTGTAACACTCACACAGGGAGTGCTCTTTTGATAGCGACTGAGACAGTGTGTGTGCCTGTGTGTGTGTTCGTATGACAGCGGAGGAACTTGCCAGAGCACAAAGGTAACATTCACTGTACCTTCTGCTTCTAAGTATTGGAAAATGTGACAGAGCATGTCACTGAAGCCAGCTTAATGTTATCTCTTCAGTTCCCATGGCATTGTACACTGGTTTGATATCTGAAGTGCTGGAGTGTGTTAAGGTCAGGGAACAAGCACAAGCACTGAGTATGGAAACATTAAAGTTGGAGTGTTGGGAGACATTGCGAGTTCCCTGGTCCCAAGACAGAATACATCTTGCAAACAAGTGAAAATCACTGATGAGATTTTGTTATTATGACAAACAGAAGCCTACGGTGTAAACAAAATGACTGCAAATATTCATATATTCCTATCTATGGGCATGGTGTTATAAAGATGAAGATGAACTTTTTAAAAAAATGTCTTGTTCAAGGCTCAAGAGTAAAAATCTATTTTGTCCGTTATATAGCAGATTATTTTCATGGCATTTTGCCAAAATGAAACACACAGACTTGCCTTTGAGCCCCATTGTTAAAAGTGAAAATAAAAGATTATTTGGATTCAACAAATCCACTCGCAAATCCTCCTTGCTGAAATAATCTCTAGCTCCAAACTTGTTTTGGTAGTTTGTTCAACAGCGCTCCGATAGTGATATGAACCGTCAAAAAGCATGTCTTAAATGAGACATGATGTCTGAAAATAATACCCAGAAATAGGGATTGGGTGCAATGACCTCACATCACCAGACCTAACTGCAAATGCAAACAGAGTGCCCCTGGGATGACATTTTTCTTTGCCTTGTTCCGTCATCAAAAAGTCTTTGGGATTTTCCCATTGGATTTTGGATCATTGCAGAAAATAAGCTCTGTGGTGAACAAACATTTATGATACCGAAACATTTTGTTCAGCAAGAAAATCTTCACAAATGAACACCACTTTCAGGATTTTTTAAGCCTAAACGTAATTACCAGAGGTAAAAAGCCAAAGCTAGGCTAAAACAAACTACACTACGGTTGCGTTGCCATCGCTACGAGGCTATAAAGCTGTGTTTGACGCTGTCATGTAATGATGCTCTGTAGTCTCATTTAGCCAGTTGTTAGCAACCCCCTTTTTTAAGACGCATAATAGCTTAAAATTTAATGAGTGAGGTATTTATTTAAGCATTTTATGTTGTAGAGCAAAACGTGAAAGTCTCTTCAGCTTGTACTAACCACAGACCTTATCTAAGGCTGGACGTAGATCAAAATTGCTTCAGACGTTATTGGATAAGCTACAACCAATAGGAGCAACCAAACATGAGACGTAGTGCTGAGCAAATAACAGACTACAGCACATATTTTTCATGAATTGGACATTCGTCTGAACAGAATTGGAACCAAATACTGTACCTACTGAAAACACCAAAATGTAATGTTAGATCAGATTAAAATAATGTTATAATATTAAATCAAAGCAAATTTTAACTGGGAGATTCTTAAATTGGCGTGAGGCAATCAGGTAGATCATTTCTTTAGAGTAAAGTCCCCACTCTGTTGAATAAACACACCAGCTACAGACAGCATTTCAACCACTGAACAGCCCAACGTGTTATTTAAATAATTCAGTTGTTCATTAGTTCATCTCATCTAGTTGCTAAGAACTGCAAGCCTGTTGCCTTTATGTTTTCAATTTCTCTTTGCTAATAAAAAGAGTAAAGAGAGTTAGAAAATCTGATCTGAAGAGTTTTGTTAGCATCAAAGCTTTAAGAATCTGGGTATTTTGCCAGCAAGCAACAAGATCCAAAATTAAGCAAATTATTGGAACCCAGCCATACCCAGAAGTCAAACAATAACCAAGCATGGATGATGTCAGATAGAGATTAAGTCATTTATTGGATTAAAAAAAAGCGGCTGTTCAGCAACTGCTCCTGAAATCCTAGTGTTGGACTGTCCATGAATACACCAATCTCAGTGGTCTTCAAAAACATTTTATGCTTGCATAACTATATAATAATAGCATAACTTTAGCAAAGACTAAAGGTGACGTACCGTAAACGGACACTGTGATGGATTACCTGTATCACGTTGTCTCAACTCGCCTAAACAAACCTGAGGCAGAATATATATTCTGCCAAAAACACCAGCCTTGCAACAATGACAAATGATGAGAAGTGCAAAGTGGCAGAACACTGGCATTCTCCACAGCTGAACCGTCAGAGCGAAACCTTGGTGAGTTTAAAAAAAAGCAGATATTTGGACAAAAAATCTCTGAACCACTGCCCACATCCATGATTCTTTTCAGCAATTTAAAACTGAAAATAATTGTCAGAATATCAGGTTGTAGAATGACTTGTCTCTTCAGAAACGTTGGCAGTTTGTCTCACATGTTGCATCAGTGATGCCACATTAAGGTACAGTATGAAAAGCCAACTGGTGTCTGATGATAAGGGTAGACGGCTGGTCGCTCTCACTTTTCACCCATCACCTTCTGACCCAAGTGTAATGTTGGCAAGTTAAAGCAGAACTGTAAATCATCTGTACAAGAGTGAAAACAGACAAATCTGAGTTTGGTACCAGCTAAATCAGATGGTTCCTTAATCTGAGATGCCAGGCACTGCAGGCACAAAATACTGTAACATGTACGTGCGGTCAAGCTCCCACACAGCATCTAAACGTTGTAGAAACAGCAGCACTAAATACACAGGCTCAATGTTGGCTTTAACACAACAGATCAGTGTTACTAGTATTAATTGTTTTGTGGACAGCGTCCTCGAGCACATTAATAAAGAACATAGTAGATGTCACTGTGTAAGATGACAAATAGAATGAACTCTTCTTACCTTGTGTTTTGAATCCAAATGGAGGTAAGTAATTGCTGACTTTTGCAAGACGTTTGAAATTCCGATCAAGAAACATGGGTGCTGGTTTCATGAACCTGCAACAAAGAGAAAGAGAAGTTACTTATTTTGTTGTGCAATTCCTTATCCAAACAAAGAGGCCCTGTGACTTCCAAAAACCCAACCTCCACCTGGGACAGCAGTGTTAATGACCTGTGCAATGTTTAAGTCACATTGCACATATGCACATATATTAGCTAAAGGAAGCTAAAAACTTAGTGTGTCATAAAATCTGAGGGGCAAAGAGCGACACAGGAGGCGGCTGCAGTGCACAACTCAGCAACATAACCTCTCCACCCAAGCCTAAATCACAGCTGGCACACGGTTTGATAAATCTGCTGGGACAACACACTCGTGCCAGAATGCTTTTCTTCAAATGTTTGGGGCGAAACTGCCCCTACAAACTCAATTAGAGTGGGGGAAGTTGTTCTCACTGTTACCTCTGAAAACAAAAAAAAAAAACACACACCAGAAAATATCCAGAAAATTCACATAACCGAGAAACCACTCCTGCTAGTCATCATGCTACACTAAAAACAAACAAGTTTGAAAAACAAGTCTGTGAGCAGTGTTTTTAACGCCCCACAAACTGCTACTTCCAGCATTGGCTCTTCCTTATCCTGAGTATCTGTATGAGTGTGTGAGTGCGTGTGTGTGTGTGTGTGTGTGTGTCCCTCTTTGATTAATTGAAGCCTCAGAATCAAAAGAAGCCATTTCCTCTTAGTCACGCCTGCGACCCGAGCACTGGGCTACGTGCCACTTCTGCAAGTGTGGCTCCAGGATGAATGTGTGTTTTTATGACCTGCTGTCATGCTTGGGGAGGGGGGGCGCTTTCGTTGTCTCTTTTCTGGCATTAACATGCTTGGCGTTCCATGCGCTTCCGTGTCAGACCTAAATAATCAATCAGGACACATGAACAGAAAACACAATGCAAGGCGCCTTGGGGAGATCTATTGAGCTGGTGTGTATTATTTTGTTTATTACAGAAGACAGTTGCAGAGAGTTAGCGGAAACCAGACCACCAGCGACATAACTATAGCTCTCACAGCCGACAGACTACAGTAACTAGCAAAGGCATTTTAAACTGGAATCAGGAGGATATACAAGTACCATCACGCTCCCTTGTTTCTCAGCAGGAATCTTGGACAGCTTGTTCCCATAACACTGCCATGGGTTCACAAGAAATATGTGCAGCTCTGAGCCACAATGACCAAACATGGCCGACATTATTGGGAGGCCTTCCGGTTAGCTTAAACCTCTTCCAAGCACCCTAATCGGTCTTTGATACCCTCATTATCCTCCAGGTTTAAAGTATGAAAGCAGAGTGAGAACTCGAGAGGAGACTCTCTCTCCTCCTCACATCACCTGACAGACGAAGACGAACACACACACACACACACACACACACACACACAGAGAGAACTTCTGTCCTGCCAAAACAAATGGAGATTCATTAAACCCAGAAATTCTGAGGCCAGAGGGAGCTATAAATAACATGGGACCATTGCAAGTCACTGAGCCTTGACCGACAGTCAGTCACTGACATCCTGACAAAGCAGAGACAGGGGGCTGCTTGTTGTTAAATAAAAAGTGAGGGCTCCCAAAACAGCCAACAGGCAGGGAAGCATTGTGCTCATTTCCTTTGCGGGGTCCATCTCTCACGGGCAATATTTTCATAACCGTGCCGCTTCAAGTTCACTGCCAACACTTGATTTAGGGCTCCAATACAAACAGTTTTGGGTAAAGCAGAGGGGAGGGGAGGTGTGGAAAATAAATTGGATTCTGCAGGGCAGGGGGCTTCAGAGAGACAAACATAGAGGAAGCAGGAGATGATTAGAGGGAGAGCCACGAGAGGACCTCACTGCTAGAGGTTAAGTAGGTTTTCTCTAACAGCTGAACTGTAGGCCACACCTATCTAAACAAAATGCTAACAAGGACTTTTAAATTGGTTTGTTTTTACCTGATAAACAAACAGAGCAGACTGAGTTAGCAAACAAGATGTTAATTGGTTGGTTCCTTTTCGCACAGGACGTGATAGATCACAAACTGCTTGATTGTGTAGGTTCAACCGTACACTTACACTCATGCATACAAACGCAAACATACACGCAAACTTACATAGTGCAGCTTTAATTGGGCTCATTGACCTACATGTGACTGGGTTGGAGGTGGTAGCAATCAGTGAGCTCCCAGTGGGGGTTCTGTGTTGTACAGAACTTTGATCCGACACGTGCGGCTGATTAGAGGAAGTCATTTAGAGGGAGGACGTTGTTAACACGTAGCCTCTCAGATAGGTAGAGGGCAGTTCCACAACTGCTGGTATGTCGCGTTAAGTAGCACTGCTATGTACAGCTGGCAGTGTGGCTGATGGTGTTGTTTGGTTTGGATATCCTCACTTAAGCACATTGAGAACAGGGAGAGGAAGACAGTTTTATTAGATAGGAACAGGGTTCCAGACTGCAACCATTCAGTCTCATTTTACCCATTTTTGGAGGCCATACAACTGAATTTCATTACTAGGAACACCTGTATGACTTGAAAATATTCCCCCTCCTCGTTTTTTTTTTTAAGTCATTATTGCATATCATGTGAAACGCAAGAGAGGGAGCATGAATTTGTGTGTTGCTCCACGAGTGATGTTACTAAGTCAGCTCTACTTGTCAAGACTTTGCTTTGTTCTCTCTGTGTCTGTCTCCAACTAAGGCTGCTGTTTTGAACACAGAGATGTGACAGTTAGTTTGGTCTCGGATGGTCCAGAGACAGCATCTGATGTTTCTGTTTTAGCTTGCTGGCTCACATACAGTATCTCTGTTGTCAAACCAGCCCCTGTATTCTGACCTTTACGGTAAATGCACTGAAAGTATACACATGTGACTTTGTCTACCAGTGTTTATGCAGAGTATAAAATGCCTACTGTACGAAATTAAGATTCACTGAATTATATTCACAGGTAATATAAACCACATTCCCTCTGTAAACCAAGAAATCCTACCAAAATGTGAGTAAAATTGACTTGACAATGATGAAATTTAGATTTAGATTTTTTATCTTTTGGAAAATTGCCAAGATTAAAGTGCCACATTGATGCACCTTAAACTATCTAAATTTCTGATTAGGTGAGGTGAGAACATTGGTAAGTTCAGCTATGTTTCCAGCAAACTTAAGCGCTAAGTAGTTAAGAGGTTGTGACTTATAATAAAAAATAAAAAAGCAAACTGTTATTTATGTAAATTGTCTATTCATTAATAAAGGATTTATCAGTAATACAAGTAAGATGGGAAAACAATCCAAACGTGTTTTGTAGTTTTGCATGTTCATTTAAAGTGGTGCTCCTAGAGCCCTGTAGGAAAAGCTGGTAGCAAGACTATATATAAAAAAGTGAATAAAAATAATTAAGAATGTAAAATATGTGAATATACATAATAAAGTAAAAGAGTTTTGTAATGTATTAGAATTTATTCTTCAACTTTCATACTGTGTTTTGTTAAGCTGTGAATGTAATTGTACATCCTCAGGCAATAGATAAATCGGGTCCAATACTTAAACTTGGAAGTGGGTTGGCAAATTTTTGTGCTACATTGAAGTACCACTGGCCATTGTTCAGCAACGCAGCAAATTGCCCCTCTATTAGCTTAGCTCAGAGAATGCTGCCAGTACAATGCCCTATAGATTGAGCTGAGATGAGCGGCAAAAAGAGGCAAATAGAAAAATCAAAAGAACGAGTGACATCAGTGACGGCCATGGCGGATTGTGTGGATTGTGTGGACTGGGTACCAGGAAGCTCGTGATGAGTCAGGACAGGAAGTTGGTTGGTTTCATTCACAGAGAAAGCCTCTAAGGCTCTAGGATGCGATAGGAGAGAGATGGGAGACCTTGTACTCGGCTGACAAATGTTCTTTTGTGTAACAGGAGGATCACAAGGACACAGTTGGGGTTTTGTAGTGGGGAGGGGATAGACCATGATTGAAACAGGGGAAGATTGGAGAGGAATGTGGGGGCTTCTGTTTCTGACTCAAAACCCTTAAGGCCAAGTTGGCTTGAGGAGTGACATCATGCGTCTTGGTATGCTCGAGTGACAGTTTTAGCTTTTCTCCTGCTGACATCCAATTAAAATGATTTGTTTGTGAAGCTTGCATGTGATTTTAAAAAGGAGTCTTCCTGCATCCAGCTGGATCTCCACACTGTTATGTGAAATTATGTGTAAAAGAAAGAGCAATCCTTCTCACTTAGGATAGATGGCGGTCATCTTGGCTGCTGCATATCCAGGCTTGCACACTCCTTCGCTGAGGTTGCCGTACTTGTATGCCAACTCTGGTGGCCTGTACATTAGAAGAACAGAGGGAGCGATCAATCAGTCACATCATGATAACTGATTATCAATTACGCTGACACATTTCAAAGCCTCAAAAACTGAGCTTGTCAAACAATCGGCTTGAGAGATAGGGGAAAAACAGGTTGCTTAGGAAGTTGGAGAGCTCATCAACAGCTCAGTGGATCACCTGTGTGTGGCGAGACAAAGCAGAGAGGCCTTGTTCAAATAATCACACCGACAGTGCTAAAACTAGAACCTCCCGATTACTAGCATGATCATTAATAACGTGATGTATGCCATGAATCTAGTTCAAATAAACACGGAGAACGGAGAGAGGCCCAAGTCTGAGCTCTATGTGAGGCCTGAACTCAGAGTTGGAAGGAGAAGGAGCTTGACTGGGGCCTGCTTATGCACACCCCTATGCAAGTTAATAAAAGAAATACTTCTAGCCACAAATGATCTTTCGTGTATCAATTACTCACCATGTGTTATACTGAATTCATGAAGGTAATGTTATTTTTCTCACAAGCCTCCGGTGAACAAAGAATTAAAAAGCAAACTAAATTTTTGATTAATTGAAGTCACAGGGGTCCATTTTTAACAGCAGAACTATATCAAAACATCCATTTATGAACTCCGCCACAACTCATGCAGTATAATTTAGGTCTAATTTATCCAGTTGCATGTTAAGGTACTTCTAAAACAGACAACCCATAATTTTAGGGAAAATGAACTAAAATTGGAACTTATCTAGGTTAACTTTAAAGCCAGACTCCATTTGCAAAAACAGGAATTTTATCTTGCTGAACACAACAGCTGCTGGTCTACCACTGCCTCCATCAAGTATTATTGTGTGTTTTAATGGGTTAATTCAGATTCACCCATACCAATACCAATCGAGGCAGTAGTAGACCAGCAGCTCCTGTGTTCAGTAAGGTAAAATTGAATTTCTGTCAATTGAGGCTGGCTTTAAAAATAGATACGTTTCAATTTAATTAAACAGGCTGTCTCTACTGAGCATTTAACTGGATAAATGACATATGGATTATACTGCATAAGGTGTCTGAGAGTTTCCAAACAGATGTTTTTAACAGTTTTTGCTGCTGTTTAACATGGACCCTTATGACTTCAGTTCATCAAGGATTTTCTCTATTTTTTGTTTCCTCATTCACCAAGAAGGCACACAAGAAAAACAGAGTTTTCTTTGGGAATTCCAAGTAACATGGGGTGATTAACTGTTATACAAATGGTCATCTGGGGGGCGAAGTATTCTTTTAAATTTCAGTATGCTAGAATGCTGCTCACTTGCCGCTTGGCCTTAATTGGCCTCAAGCTGGTACGTAAAGCTGGAATAAATTACAAATCACAGGACTAATTACTAGCTTTATGATAAATTGCACCATTGTATGCATGCACCCTAATGGAGTAATTTATGGCACTGTAGATATAATGTAGGGAGCTGTATTAGATAAACTGAACCCATGTGAAAACCACCTTAAAGTGTGTGCTGACACAATGCTTACAGTGTGTATGCAGAGTGTGGACAGATGTGCCCTTTGAGAGCTGGAGTGGTTGATGGGAGCATATGATTACTGCCCGCGTAGTAATGGGAGGGCCGGAGAAAGGGTCTTATCGTGGCAGTTTAGAGCAAGAGTGTCAAACCAATTCAGGGAATTATACACATATCAACAGACACGCTGACACAATGACAGCTGTGTAATGACTCAATGTAGTATGTTCTCGCCCTGACAAACCACAGCCGCTCTGGAATCAAAAGGGAAAACCCCAACTACATTTCATTTCACACAAATCTCTTTATGTATTACTCAATTAAATTTGTGCATTTCTCACCAGGTTTTGGTTAGGACTCCAGTGAAATGCTATGTGTTTATTTAAAAACCTCAAGTGAGATTAATTGGCTGAAGGTTTATATTTTCATGTTTCAAGTTTTCCCCTGATCATCAAGAATCTGTATGAATAAGTATTCTGTGGAACAAGCTGTAAAACACATTAAAACTAAGGGAGTCAAAGTCTAAGTGGGAATTCAGCTGTTCTACATATAACAAGTTAGAAATATCACAGGCAGCGTATGATGGAGATTTGTTAAACATTTTACATTAAATGACATATGTTTCCTAGAAAGAGATGTACTCACAGTTTTGTGTCCAGCTGCAGCAGAAAGCCCTGCTTATCATACACTGGAAAACAAGAACAAAGACGGATATTACAATGCAGATCTACAAAGTGTGGATAAAGAGTACAGCATGTCGACACTTTACATAGTTGAATCATTAGTACTGCTCATCCAATGTACATAATTGCAACTATCAGCTCATTGGCTGTAGTTGTAAAGAACCTGTGCGTCGTTCACAGGGTAAACGAAATGGCGAATGTAAAAGGAAAATAAAAGCATTAGAATAAAGAATTTGTGACAAACAAGCAAGGTTAGGGAGAAGCCAGCCAAAACAATCTGTTGAGTTTCAAATAAAGTTAGAAAAGAAGTTAGAGATCACCTATGGACAACCAAAGGGGCAGCCAATAGGTGCCTGGTGAAGCGTTGAGGTAGAAGACAGAGAAGCACAGAGGTAAAATATTTATGGAGAAATGAGAACTTTGTCCTCATTGAGGAGGTCATTTGAGTAGCTACATCTTGTACTCTATAAGCCATAATTACAGAGTCTATAAAACATATCAGTTTCTGTCAGTAAAATATTGTAATTAGCATGACGGAGGACTACTTTTAACATGAGCATTAGTTAAAAGTAGGAAGAGCGTGGTATTACTCCTGTGGTTGCGGATCTTGTCTTCACAGAGAAGAAGCTAGAGGAGAAAGATAAAGAAAAGGACAATGGGAATGCGTGACGGCTGGTTAGGGAAGGATCCAAGCACTGCCCTGGAGGATGGGGACTTTGCCATGGCAGCCAAGATGAGCGGTGTGTGTGTGTGTGTGTGTGTGTGTGTGTGTGTGTGTGTGTGTGTGTGTGTGTGTGTGTGTGTGTGTGTGTGTGTGTGTGTGTGTGTGTGTGTGTGTGTGTGTGTGTATGTACGCGCATTATGTTTCTGTTGGGAAGCATAAAGCAGCCAAAGGGCCAAGTCGAGGCAACAGCTGGGGAGAAATTAAAGCGGCAGGGTCCTACCAGTAAGACAAATGTTGGTCTGTGGCACTGACAGTATTATGCACCAAAACTCCTGCAGACTGCTTCACTTGCCAACCATTTGTTACTGAGCCAAGACAACAGAGGGCAGTGTTGTATCACACTGCAGTTTCATGTAGCGGACGATGACTGAGCAGATGTTTAATGCCTCACAAGTTGTGATGAATACCCAAATCAGTATTTTACTTTGAGAAACACGTTGCTTTCCCTGTTAGATTACACCTGGTTGACAGAGTTGGCTTTTTTTTTTTTTTTTATAAAGTAGCATCTCAACCCAAATGTGGCTGCTGAAGTATCCCAGGGTTTGAAAGGGTTCTGCATTTTTCTTTTATATGGTGAAGGAACAACAAGGATGAGTGAGTATTTCGGTTGGTGGGGCTGCAGATGTACCTGAGCCTACTATTCGTCCAGCGGAGATGTCCGTTTCCAACTCTGAAACACAAAATGGTCAGTTAGCACCATGTGAGGTCAGTCTGTTATGGCAGCATTGGACTTGAAAACCAAAGAAAGCCAACTGCAAATGTCAGACATTACAGAGTCAAAAGAGGCGAAGGAGGAGAAAGAGAGGTTAGAATTATAATTCAGACTACTGGGATTAAAGCTACTGAGTCTAAATCTTTATTCAAAGCAGGAAAGCCCAATGAAGTGGAAAATTAACTGCAGAAAGCCCCCATTGTGTTTCTGTGATTACATGACAGTAGTATATTGAAAGCTGCCCATAAGAACTGAATGAGTGAATGAGCACAAACATTTTTGGTAATTAAACACAAAGTAAATGATGATAGGAGGATGAAAGTGGTAAAAATGTAAAGCTCTCATTGCGTTAGCAGAGATGTATATTCCAATGGAAAAACTCAATAGCCCAGTATAAAATCACCCAGCTGACAGTTTGACAGTCACCCAGTATAAATGGGCAGGGTCTCAGTGCCTCTACCTGTAATTCTTTTCACTTCAGCCTCTTTAGGCAAGGCTACAGTTGACTCTTCTGCATCACTCTCTGAAAACAAAAGGGGTTAAGACACTGAAAAAAGATCATAACTGTAAAGCTGTGGAGGCAATGATACAACTATTAACCAAGACCAAAGTACTCAGAATATTTCCAAAAAATTTCAGCATCAGCACAACATGGACCGGAGCTATGCACAAATACAGGTGCACACAAAAGGCAGACACAGAGACAGAAAGAAACAAAACATCAAAGGTTTAATGCTAATCCCCCAATATGCATCTAACATTTATGTAGTGCCATGCATAGATTTTCATAACAATAAAATATAAAGTTTAGCAATCTTAAACAATTACTTAGGGCTAGGTGATATGGCTTATAAATATCACAATATTTTTAGGTTATATTGGGATAGACAATATATTTCTCAATGTTTTGAAATCTCCTATAAACCACTGTAGAATATGAAACTACAAAATAAACTACAATTATAATAAAGTTAAATAAAGTACTGTTGTTATAAAGATGAATTTACTACAGTTACAGTAAAGTTATATTACTAGTTAAAGTCAAACAATGTACTGTTATGACAGTTAAATAATCAACTGTTATAATTCAGTAAAATAATGTACTGTTATAGTTAAGTTTAATAAACCAGTTACAATTAAGTTTAATAAAATACTGTTATAATAAAGATAAATAACAAACTGTTATTATAAAGTTAAACGAACTAGTTAAAATAAAGTTAAAAAAGAAGCTATTGTTTTATTTTTAAAAAGTCAAATAAAGTACTGATACAATAAATAATAATGCTATATAATAGAGCTTAAAAAACGTATTGTTATAATGAAATAATAAATAAAAGCGAAACCACTTGTGCTTTAATTTTGAAGCACCTGGCTCGTCTCGGGCCATAAATGTTGATGTTTTTGTTGAATGTAAAGCTTGTGGTCAACAGTTAGTTGTTTGCAGTTAGCCGAAACATAAACTGTTACCATGGCCCCATTAAATGTGAGGATTCATTCACTGTGAGCTAGAAACAAACCAATATCTCTCCAGTCCACATATTCATTATATTTGCAAGCCAAATTGGTGCTCCATAGTCGCAAAATATGACTAATAGTTGCGGTCTGGAGCCCTACAGATACCAAAAAACGACCTGCGCCTCACACATTATGGCTGAGCAGAGAGTGGTCTGAATGGGCACGAGAGTTTGTATGGCATATCTCATCTATGGATCTTTTTTGTGCGTCTGTGAGAGCCAGAGAACCAAAACACCAAAGCGAGTCTCAAGCCAGTGCTTTAAAAAAATTACCTGACAATTTATACTCAACTTTCACAATAAAGTCATTTTATACATCCCACATGAAACAAACCACAATATAGCTCGATTAATATATCACCCTTCCCAGAATGACTACAATACAAGTCTGTTATATTCACAAAACAACGGGATATATTCTCACTGTAAAAATATGTGCGAACAGCAGTGACAAACCCACAGTGAATAACTGTGACTTTCTCTGAACTTGCTTAAAGCCATGTTTATAATGCCTGATTAAGATTTTTGGCAACTGCTGCATATTTCCAATCTACATATCCTTTCAGATGCTCATTATAATTGTTGTACATGATAGAAAAAAACGGAGAACCTTTAATTAAGAAGAGGGCTAGCTTCATACAAAAGCCCACTCAGGTTTTTTAGAGAAAAATGAAAACATGTCTCTTTAGCTTCTATTAAAACAATCAGAGGACAGCTGCCTAGCTGTTTCATCCAAGCACCGATGATTAACCACGACAAAACTAGAAAACCCTCTTTAAAACAGAACGAGAACAAAAAGTGCCACTTGTGACAAGGACAGCGTTGCAGTCTGCTAATGTAAACTGCTGTACAGGACTGTGATCTTTTATAAAAGGCTGCAAGCACAACACAGCCTCTCCATGTGAGGGCTTCTGGCAGATCGAATTCCCCGATTAGTAAGCATCAAGCTCTGTCCCTGCCGAAACTGTATAGGTGGATCACTGATGACCACACGAGAAGGCGATCCCCTGATGTTGAAAACCAAGCTCATCAATACTGAGAGCATGCTCCATGAGTTGACCTCACTGCTAATCAAGCACTGACACTGACAGGGGGAAGGGGAATCACGCTTAAAAAGATCATGTATCCTAATACATTTTTGAGCAAAGTGTAAAAACAGAATCAAAAAGATTTCTGAAAGACATACATAGAAAATCACAATTCCATGACCCATTTCAGTGTTTAATCATAGAAAAGCAGTTGAGTGGTGAAATCCACAGGGGTTAACATTGTTGCTTGGTGGCACAAATGTTAGCAGCTTGGCTGGTGGAACACATTCCTTTTTCACCATGCAGGTGTTAATTTCAAGTGCGATTTAACACCCCGAGGTGGCGTTGCTGTTACTAGCAACAAAGCAAACTATTATGAGTGACTGTGCTGTTGGGATAGTCTGAATTCAAAAGGAAGTTGGCTGCAATTGCATCGTGCACCACAACTTTTGACAAAATTTGAAAATGGCAAGTCACACACAAGTGTTGGCCAATCTATGTGAAACGGCTGTATTACATCAGATCTAAAATATAAAATAAATATCTTAAAATGTGATGTTGTGGGATCCATACACAGGCCATGTCCACATTATTTAATAATAAATCTGAAATCACCGCTTACATATGAAAACAACTTTTAAACTAATTCCTTAAAAAAGGTCTCCATACACACTGCACAAAAACAACAAAAAAAAGTGAAACGGCAAAAAATTGGTGGTTGGCAAATGATTCATAATAGAAAAACATCTTAGCACAAGGTGCATGTACCACAGAATACTGCTCATATTTTTACAATATATAAAAGCCTACTATCAAATGACAAAAATATCATACAGGTCATGTGATAACTAGTGAACCATTTTAATGACAACCGAACAAAGTTCACATGTTGATGAAAGCCATGAGATGTGGCTGAAAGATCTGGAAAACATCCAGTAAGTGAACATTGTTCATTGCAGATACTGTCTGGTAAGCATTACCACTTGATTTCAGCTTTTTTAAAACCAGTTTCTTTATATAGCCTCCATCACTTATTGTTAACTTAACAAAGACAAAACACAGAAACTAAAATTTCACTCAAAACTGAGACCTGACTGAAGTTCAACCTTTGGATATCTAATCCATCTAGTGAAAAAAAATCTGGTTCAATCTGGTTTTGTTCTAAATAAAAAGACTGTAAAATGGCAGTGATTAAAGAAGCCAAAGAATGCAAACTACAGTAAATCTAGTTATTGGGCTCTGCCTTGTGTTCCTTGGGATTTGGGATTTTATCAGGCCAAGAAAAACTGCGGTAAGAGTATTACAGTGAATGGTGAGCGTGACAGTGAGAATGACGCCAAACAAAACGACTGACAACGTGACAATGACCACAGCAAAATCAGTAATGATGATGATTTTGTCACATCATCTTAATTTAGGTCAAACCGTATAAAGTGAATATTACAACAAAATAATACTTAAAGGTTGCTTAAAATTTTCTCTGTTATTGCTTTTAAAACAGATATCTATTTATTTACAGATTTAATCTAGTATGAAAATGAAAAATATAAACTGTTTTCCACATACTGAAAGAAATAATACACTAAGACACTAACATTGTAGCTACTGCACTTTGCCTTTGCATTACCTACATAGCTGTTTAAGGCTGTGCAAGGGCAAAGTGCAGTAACTACAAATATAGTGCATTTTTAGATCAGCAGGTCAAATCACTGATCATGGTTTTTAGGCCTAACAATGACTTAATGAATACCTATTATTAAGTGCATTACCACTTTTCTATCTATATCACATTTGACTGGACAGTCAAAAAAAATTTAAGCTATTTTTCTCAGTTTCAGTGTTGATGTAATTACTGTGATTAGCCTTTTTAGGGTAGTACAATGTGTAGCAATAAAGCCAAAGACAATTTTGTTTTCCTCACTAACATATATTTCTGTTTCTTTTGTCAAACCCCTTAACACTTATAAAATAGTGACTTGATTGCACTTTCTATTACAAGGTCAACAATTTCTGTTATTACTCACAAAGTTGTCTCAAAACATGAATACAGATCAATGACAACAGTTGTATTGTAATTGCCTATGCTGACACTCAAAACAAGCTGGAGGCAATGGAAAGTTTGCTTCAATAACAACACAAGTGCCCGCTCAAGTCTGTGCAGGCACACATCATTGCCTTACTTGTGCAGCTGCAGAGTAAATGTACAAAAAACTGCCTAATTTTTAGGTTTTCACACAGCAATTTAGCCAGCTGTGTGAATTTTATTCATCATGGCTGCACAGGCTTTAATTATGGTTCCAGTTGAATAAAACAGAGATACAAGTGGCAGCTAACAGGCCCGTGTGTGTCAGCCACAGCAATTCTTGAACATGTTAACTGAGAGCACTTCTGCAGCAGCTATGATAAATACAATTTAGAAACAAGCTACATTGGCTGGAAAAGAGGCTATTGTTGAAAGGACACAGGTTAAATCCCTCACCAGTTCAAGCCTAACAAGAGTTGAACATCCACTCCCGCTGACAACAAAGGGATGACAACGGTCACATGAACCTGCTCTGAAATTGACACTCTAAGGTTACTGTCACGGCAGAGTCAAAAGACAGCGTGAAACAAATAGCCACAAGAAAGGCTCTGGTCATTGGAAAAACAACAGTCCAGGAAACAAGAACAGAATTCACCACTGATCTGATCAACTGCAACAGGCAATATTACTTGAACAAGTCTGGATAAATCATAACACAAGGGGGCTAAAAGAGGAACAACAAAACAAGTCACCAGCCACCTGAATGTGGTGACCATCAGGTGGATCTGCATCAGGCAGCTCATTAAAACCAACTCCTGTCATGGCCCACTGTGGCAAATAGCACACACCAGCTTGCCAGGGCATGGGCTGATTAAAAATACAACTAACACAGCATTAGGGGCCCAGATTCTGTATTAATTATTAGGGGTGTCATGATTCTCCAATTCCATAATTTGATTTTTTTCATCACTGAAGCCTATGCCATTGTTAAGACTAAAGTCTTGTTTCATGAAGATCAACAAATCGTTGATTTTATGTCCTGACAACTGTCGCTACATTTTGAAATTATTTTATAAGAAGGTAAGCTACATGCCATCAAGTGTGATATGACTGCCACTGTATTTAAGGTTTCGACTAGACCATGCTATAATCATATTTTTGCTCACAGGGATTACTTTAATATATGTTTACTTCATTATTTGAAAGTTTGGCTACATTTAATAGGAACATCCAACATTGTAAAACTAGACACATAATACGGAAAGCAGGTCAGTAAGTAATCGCAGATCCTGCTTTGATTCCTATGACTGAACTCAAAAGCTTATTTTGATCGTTGCTTTAGAATCAAAATGGTGAAACCCCTATTGATTGTGCATTTTCTGTTTTGTTTTTTAATCAATTTGCCAAGGTTAGTACCCAGATAATTTACTTGGATTTCATAACGTAGAGCACATATAAACAGAATGACTCTTATTTTATTTCCCTGGCAGTCCATCTCATACATGTGCTTCCTGCTGGAGGAAGACAGAAATAAAGAGCCCTAAAAATAACGATACATTAGCACATCAAATACTGGCAAAATAACTACAGTATATAATGAGCAGGATATAAGCCTCTATATGTTCCATTTGACTGTGCAGCAGTGAGTCTCTACTGCCACAATTCAAGACTGAGGAGGAAAGATCATCCAGATTTGATCCTCTCAGTGAGACGGCATAGCTTAGCTGACCGGGGCAGAGGGCGGGAGAGACCATCCACATGCTTCTCTTTCTCCTCTGACCCTTTTTTAAGCCAAACATCTGGCACCACAGTAACGCAGAAAGCCAATATTTCCCACTGCAATCAAAGCTCCTTTCTTTTTTCTTTTTTTTTGCTATGTGCTATTGAAACGCAAGTCAGGAGAAAAAATAAGCTCCCTTCTTTTTGCTTTCTTCACATCAAAGGGTGTCAGGCAGTTATTAAAATAAACTGACTGCGTATCATTGTCGATCCCATGCAGCTGGTGATGGTACAAGGTGGAAAGCATTTCACTTCAGTGCTTTGGAGTTGAGACACAAATGGAAGGCAACAGAAAGCAAGAGCCTTGTTACACAGAGACTTTGGTCACAGCTTGAGAGATCGCTTTGATATGGACCACAGCCAAGGTCATTTGTTGATCAGGCGAAATGACAGTGATGCAACACACAAAAAGAGGAACTTTTTGGCAAAATTTGAGAGTAAATGTTAAGCAATCCCAGTTACGCTAGAGTATAACGGACGCCTGTTATATAAACTATACTATTTATAATATACAGAAACTTAGTGACATTTGGACTCATTTATGTCTAACAGTTTCACAAAGCCACCACAATGGGGACACACTGCAACATTTATATTTACACTGTAAGGCAGAGGGGCAGAGCAAGTTCAGCAGTACAGACAGTTTGAAATGCCAAGGTTGACACAAATTCATGCACATTGGATGAGACAAGACCCTTTGGCTATGAGCCTGTTAGATCAGGCATGGATGAGTTAAATTAAGGGGGGGGGGCACAGCAAGAGATTAAGTTGTAGGGAACAAAAACTGGGCAGGCTTCTTACTTACCTACTTCACTATGAAATAAGCAAACATTAGCATCATTGACTTATCAGACACATTTAAAGCTTATTCAGTGCTGGCTCCTTGGCCCTTTCAGACAGTAAAATTGCTAAATTCTTCTACCTGATTCAGTGTTGTCTTCTGACTTTGCACACAGTTCTGTTACAGTAGAGCTCCATGTTCAAATACAACAGAATACTTTTACAGATAAAAAAAAGTAATGCTTGCACCATTGCCACTAAGGACAAGGAGATTTTGAAGTCCTGTTCCTCTTCACAGTGAGAGTGTCATGGGGAACAGTGACAAAGTTGAAAAGAAACGTAATGACACCAAAGAAGAAGAGCATTCTCAGTTCTCTCAGGCCCCCCCCCCACCACCACCAACTGACCGTTTCAATTACTCATCCTGAAAGAAACTTTGCTTTTCTTGCATGCCTCCACAGTTAATGAAAAATCCAAAAATGGAAAAAAAAAGTCTTGAAGTCATAGAGGATCGTGTTAACGACAGCAAAACTTTGCCATGTAATAGCCTCAGGCACAGATGGTGTTTTACATATTCATATTTCAATGAAAATGAAATAAGCTTAAGACTGGATAAAAGACACTTGGATTACACTGCACGAGTTGTGTGAGGGTTTGTTAACAGATTTTTAAAATATTGTTTTACTGCTATTAAACTCACCCCACAATGACTTCCATTCATCAGGAGTTTTTGGATTCTTTGTTCGCTGTAGAGGCATACAAGGTTTTGAGTCAAGGGTGAGTGATTGATATACAAAAGGTAATTTGGGGGGTGAAATATTCCTGAATGTATTTTGCAGTTTAATGTTTATCTCCGTAGCTTGAATGCTTCAAAAGACTATTAGTTGTTTGAAAATTACGTTTCCCATCAATTTCATGAATGTAAAACTTTAATGGAAAAATACCCCTTTTCAAACATGACATTGCCATGTAAAAGTTTCAGAACACTTAAGAAGTAAGATACCTGTCTGAAGTTATGGCCCTCAAGATAAATATTCTCAATGACAATCGTAAAAGCAGAGTTGGCTATTGATAATTGGCACTGAGCATCCATGGACCCACACCAGAGCACCAGCCCTGGCTTTAACACACCGTCCTGAATCATCGTATTGCCGAGCAGATACATAATCCCTCTACCCAAGATCAATGTTGGACATTACTGTATTTTTGCATCACACAGGCAGCAGTTGGGGAAGCAGCGGACATGACAGGAATAGGCACTTTTCTTTTTCAAGCTAATCTAGTCTAGGTTACAACAAAAAGAAAATTTAACTCCAGTTTAAATATTTACATTTGGGCCAGTGTGAAGATCTCAATGACAAAACACAAGGGAGATCAAAAACATGTTCTCCACGCTTTGCACTTTAGAAAGCATGCTGTCCCTCTAGCTACGCTCTCAATCTGGTTCAAAACACTGACATTTGTGTTTTCTCTTCGCCAAAAGCTGCTCACTGAGAATGTTTTCCAAGATAATATACTCTGTAGGAGGCACGGGGCAAGAAAGTTTCAAAATTGTTTGAGATCATCTAGCCCCCTCTGCTGGATTTTAACAGCCGCATCAGGATACCCACAGTGTGAAATAAACCCCCTAGCCCCCTCCTCCATCATCAGTTTAATCACGCATTTTGCCAAAAGAAATTGAGCTAAATAGTAACAGCATACACCCCTCATCCTCACTCTTCTATACATGGCATTAGATACTCAGGATATACAACATTACAAGGAAATCACACTGACTCATAACCAACACCCAAACATACCAGGGGTAATTTTCAGTGGAAAGTGTAAGCAATGCCTTCTCAGTACTTTATAAAGACTATTGTAAAACTGCATTTTCAGTTATTCGAGTTATGGTTTCATCATCAAAGTGTGGAAATCTCAAAATGCCATTTCCTCCTATCTACAGAAGAACAAAAATGAGTACGCTGTCTGAGACAAGAGTCAGGAAAGGCTTCCATGTCTTTGGTTAACACATAGGTCCTCTTACTGAAGCCTGGGTGGAGGGCTGTCAGAAGATTTCCATCTGTGAGACAACCCGCACGTGCTGGTTTTCAGAAGCAGAGACGGAACAACTAGCACTGGCTGCACAAGAAAATCTGATTACGCCCTCCCCACTACATCCGGTGCTCTGGTGAAGTGAATGAAAAACTAACTTAATATCACAGACAGACACGATTTGAGGCACCAACAAACAGCGCGATGTAAAGCTCAGCAGAGAGACTGTAGAGTAAAACCCAAAAGAAACAGATTGAAACAGACACACGGTTAACTGGCAGTCAGCAAGGAGAGGCAAAACAGAGACAGGTGTCAAACACATTTTCTCAATAACGTGTAGGTTTCAAAAAGCACTGTGACAGATGGATGATCAGGTAATGAATCAATGTTACAAACGGTCAGACTGGAGGATGTCACTTACGCGGCTTCTGGCCCCATACGTGTAGATGTAGCTTCCCAGAGGAGTAGTAAATAAAGCCCAGGACCAGCATGGGGCACAGGACAAACAGCAGCTTGTGTGTGGGCTTCATGGTCTTCAGTCATTCACATGACACCATCCAGGTCATCACCTGCAATGACAAGAGGGTACAGGGACATTTAGACATCCCGAAGTAGAAGCTCATCCATCGACAGCAAGGAAACTATTGACAAAACCGACTTGCAGTGAAAAGAGGAACACACACGCACATGGGGAGGAGAGTGGATAGAGGAAAAAGGTGGAGTCAAAACTGAAAAACTAGATGGAGATAAGACGTTGGAGGTTAAGAGGGGTATATAAAAAGAAGAAAATACAGCGTAGGTAAATAGGATGGGTGGTATTGGTAAAGACTGATTTTGGTCTGAATCCACAAAGAAAATTCTGAAATCTCTTCACTCAGGTTTATAAACCATCCTCTATCCCGGAGGACTCTTTAATTACATCCACAGGAAGGCAACAAAAAACAAGAGGAAATTAATTTAACATAAGCTGTTTTTTGTTTGCTTCTGAATCTTGATGAACTGGGAGGGGTAGCAGAAAGTTCGTTTTTGTGGTCATTTTGTTTTGGTCATGGCAGTGCAGGGTGATGACAGCTATACACTAGTACTTATCAGTTCTCCTAGCATCCATTAAAAATGCTGTCTCAAAAACCGCAGTGTTCTCGGTAAACAGGAAACCACACCCTCACTTCTGTTAGGAGCGTGAATGTTATTAGATAAAGGGGGTCAATGTTCCCCTATCATTGTTGTTGGTTCATCTGGTTAACAGCGATACAAAGTTACTGCTCCACTCAATTAATCTCATCTGCCGAAGGCTCACAACACCTAGATGCAGACCATCTAGATTATACATATTAAACCTGCAAAACATGCTGCACTACATGCTGTGAATCATGTCCAGTCTATATGTTGCCTCACAGCAGAAAAGACAATCCATTAGTCATCTGTGCGTCTACGTGGCCTCTGTCTTGAAAAAACTTCTGCTAATTAACTTGAGTCGTCTACCGTCTTATGAACTGTAACCCAGCATCGTGCAGCTGCTTTCAACCCTCGATATATATTTTATTATTTTAGCATAATCTACAGCTTTAAATAAAAACAGTGCTGTGCAGAGTTCCTCAGATGTGATATGTTCGATAAATATACAAATTCAATCTAGGGCATCTATGTGTGATACTGAGAAACTGCTAAAGGCAAGTGCAGATGAGGAACTATAGAGCTTTAGCACAGGGAGGCGTCTGTGCAGAGTTGAGCTCAGATAAGACTATAATACCTCTGCAAAACCATGCATTTCAAAAGAGCGGTTCATAATCCACATGAGGCAACAGATGTTATCCAGCAGGTTAAAAATGCAACTTGATAATACTCGAACAATCCCCTCACATAAAATGCGACCTGATGATAGTAAAATACAACTTATCAACCAATAATTCTACAGGTTGACTAAAAAAACGCAGATTTAAAGTTACATGACAAACTGCCAGGCAGTCCAATTGATCACTCTTACTGACAGGGCTTGGAACAGAATAACTCGAATGAAAAACAGAAACCTGTGGAACAAATTTAACAGCATTTAGGGTGAAGTAAGGTAATGTAAGACGTCAGGTAAAATGGGAGAAATGAGGCTTTTAAAGTATTAGCAGCCTGAGTTAACTAGGATGGGCAAAGCAAGATTTTTAAAAAATCACTGATCACAGAACTTGCAAGGTAAGCTATGTAGCATGTTGATTTAATTTTTATTTTGATGAAAAGTCTACTGCTGCAAAAGCAATAAGAGTCTGACAATAAAAATGGTTGCAGAGTGTTGCATTGTATTATCTGTTTGATTAATTAAAATATGTTCACAACGCACTTAACCTTTGATGGGAAAGGGTTTTGAGTCAGTACATATGCATTCAGGTAAAATGAGACCAAAATAAAAGTGGGACATTTTTCTAAAGTGAAACCAACATGTTTAAAAAATGGGAACACACTGCAATGAAAAAATTATAATAATCTTGTTATAGTGTGTAGCCAAGTCATATTAGAGACATTTTTAGTTTGGTTTTTTTTCCACTTAAAACATATAAAAAGACAATGATGAGTCAGCTAGCATGTAACTACAGTAGTCTGAAATTAGCCTTCACGGTTACAAGCACGCAAGCAAACATGCATGCCCATAGTACACAATGTGGCTCCAAGGAAACGGGTAGCATAAGAGCAGGGAAGGCATGGTAGAAAAGCCGGAGGATTAATTTAATGAATCGTCAGGTTACATTAAGTATTTAATTGATTAATGACTGAACTAATACATGGATTTAACCATTAAAAAAAAAAAAAACAACAGTCCCACTTTACCATATCAGCTGTCCCATTTAACCTGCACATTGGAGTTAGGTAACGTTAGGCTAGCGTTAGACTCAACGACCCACAGTCTAGCGTTTTAACTCACCACATCACTGTGTTAACGAGTTTCAATGACAGCAGTCACTGTCCCTTCACATTACACTCATTTCTTTGTACTTACAGCCGTATCATATCTTAGTTATATCATATCAGTTAGGTTACATTAATGATTTAACGAATTGTGTACTGATTTAACCTTTTTAAATATAAACGTGACAGTCCCATTTTACCTTAAAAGATGTCTGACTTAAACATAAGCATTTAAAGGATCAAAGTTTTATTTGGCAACATATTTTCTTTACAGAAATATAGCTGGGATACATGAGTTCTGAAATTACCACTTAATGTAGTCTTCAGGATGTTTTATTGGCAATCTACCAAAAAAAAAGTAGTGTCTCAAATTACCTCAAATCAACATACACTATGGCACAATGCATCCAAAATGCACACAAGTATGCAGCTAACACCAGTGCAACCCTTGGGAAATCCAGTCAAAACAATAGGTTATTTTCCGTCTAAAGAAATAGCATTTCTTGATCAACCACTTGCGACAGAACATTATCCAGCACTACACAACTAAATATAAATCACAAACCGCTATGTTCATGACAGGAAAGGCCAAACAACATAAATTAGCAGCAGAGAAAATACTTAACCATGGTTTCAGTAGCAGCGCTGTCTGCCCCCCCACATTACACTCATTTCTTTATACCTCAGGCCAGATAATCTTTTTTAAATTTATAGTTAGGTCACATTAAGGATTTAATGAATTAATGACTGAACTGATAAATGGATTCAATCATTTCAAAAACAAATATGGCTGTCCCATTTTACCTTACCAGATGTCCCCTTTAACCTGCATGTCATTGGAGTGAAGTTGGAGTTCTTTATGCCTTTAAAAGGTCCAAAGTTTCTCCAGTAATTTACTTAACGATGTATTTTCTTTAAAAAAAAAGAAAAAAAAAAAGAGGGGATACACAAAAAATTCTAAAAGTAATACTGAAGTAGTCTTCAGAAATTTGGGTGGTTTTCTTGGGAATCCACCGAAAGTGCCTCACCTTACCTGACTTCAACCTATCTAAAATGTACACAAGCATGTAGCTAACACCACCACTCTTGGGAATCCAGGTCAAAACAAGGGGTTAATTTTCGTCCAAACAAATTGCATTTCTAGATTAACCACTTCCAACAGAACACTGTCCAGCACTATTTAACTACATTTAACAAACAGATATATCTGTGCCAGGAAAAGACCAAACAATGTAATTTAGTAGCAGAGAAAAATGCTTAACCGCGACCCACAGTACAGCGATTTAACTCACCACATCACTGTGTTAACGGGATTCAGTAGCAGCAGTGAATGCCCCTTCACATTACATTTCATTACATTACACTAATTTCTTTATATTTGAGGCCACATTAAAGTCAGGTCTTCACTTTTGTTTGTAATTGTTCGTGTTGTTCACCGAGCTAACGTTAGCTAACGTTACGTTTGTATACGAAGTTCAGTTACTAGCAAGACAAACATAACGGAACTTTGAGGTCCCATAATTCAACGTTACCTCAGCCTCTCCAGACACAATGGCTACTGAAGATTACCTGAGGGCTTTATCTTACTTTACAGACTCATTTTACGCTGTAGTTGTAAGCGGACACTGTGTACATAACGGTTAACGTAAATTAACAACCACACGAGAAAACACGGTGCCATAAAACGGCAGCGAATATGAAGCAGCTAACCGTTAACGTTAGCTTAGCCTGTCGCTATGCTAACAACGCTACGTTGGCATAGTGGGGAAATTTGCCTTGATCCAGTCGGCAGGCCCGCAGCGTAACAACACCGCTGGTTTGGGAAATTTTGTGGCCAGACGCGAGCTTAAGGTAGAAGCACAATCTGTGGCCGAAACACCGGTGGGATAAATAATTGTACGCAACAACACGAGTGTAGCAAAGTGTGACAAGAGCGAACAATGCTGAGGTAATCTAGCGAAGAATCAAGGACCACCGGTTTGCCAAAATTCACCACCACCATCATTGTCGACTAAAACGCGGCGCAGAGGCGTCTCATTGTTATTTCCAATGGATTTGGGTAATAACAGACATTACCTTTTCTTTCTTCCTCCTCCTCGGGTCAGAAACGATACCAGCTTTTAGTTTAAATAGTGGATTGGTCGATAAAACGACCGTGTTCTCCCTCCTCTCCAAGCCATCGTGATGAAATCCGTGAAAGTGCCCTGGCTCTGTGAAGCACAAGACGACCAGTCTGACTGCGCGTTTCCCCTTCTGTCTCACCAGCTCTAGTTCACATCAAGACTGGCAGGAGGGGAAAAAGCAGCACCTCCATCAACATTATCACCATCCGCGGTAGCAGCAGCAGCTCACTGACCTACAGCAACACACTTTATCGGCTACAGTCACATGAGGTATCTCTGTGAATTACGATGCCCCCTCCTGATTTCACAGAAAATGAGTGCACCTTTTCAGATGGTTCTTCACGTGGTGCCCCCTCTCTGCATGTCAGCTGTTAAACATTGCTTTGTAGCTGGGTTTGCATTTATAACAGACACGTCAACCCCACCCCCCCTTCGCTGCAACAGTAGGCCCTACTTGCTCAGCAGCACTAATAGAGATGCAATAATGTATAGAGCTGTTTGAACTGGTTGCCCCACACTATAATGGTATGTGATTGCTCAGCACTATTGTTTTATGCCTGTATAGGTGAGAGGCATGCTTTTATCCCACTGTTATGGTTGAATTTGCTAAAGACCAGTTAAAAACAGGTTATTGGTGAAGTAAAAATATTAATAATAGAGGTCGGCTGATAGGGGTTTTTCAGGGCTGATACTGATACCGATTATTAGTAGTTAATGAGACCAATAACCAATATTTGGTATGGATATGTGTTTACAATAAAAATTAAAATCTTTCGGTCAATATTTAGAATTTGGAATATAACAAACTTCCAACACAAAACTTGTGTTTAATGCCCTTAGCAAATGATTAATCAAAACTGAAATGTTCAGCATCATATGCATCAAGTTCCCAGCAACATTTTTTTAATAAAGTCAAGTGAAAATTTAAAGAAAAAATGAATAAATCAAAATAGCTCCCTGAGGTTTTACAAAGTAAAAGTTCCTCCCATGCTGACACTTTCTTTGCATTTTTCAATGAATTCATTTTATTTTAAAATGCCAATACAGATAATCGGCGAAATGCCAAATATCGACCCCAATAATTGACCAGACTGATAATCTGTCGACCCCTAATTAATAAATATCTAACATACCTTCGGTAGCATTGACAGTCAGTATATAGTCTAAAAAACACCACCATATGATGACTGTCACAATAAGGAAGGTTCTGAATGAGTACTTAATGCATTCAGCGAAAATGGGACAAAATAGCCAAAGTGGGACATTTTTCTGAAGTGAAACCAGCATGATTCTAGGTTATGAGGTGCCATAAAATCCTGGGTTATGCCATCTTTTGCCACCCTAAATATTACAAACATTTTAGGTATTTTTGTCTAAGAATGCACAGTATTGATTTTTGCCGATATCCGATATGCCAGTATTTTCTAATATTCTTTCTAAAGACTTTTGGCCAATTCCAATATATGCACATATGTTTTTCCACCTAATTGGATATGATCTTATCATGATGGAACCACTAGAGGCAGATACATAAATTAAATACAACGCTTTTCAAAATGAACATATTCGCTGGTTAAAACAAGAAAGCTTCTTTCACCAAGGTTAGATGTAAAACATGCCATATTTATTTTTATCTAAAGAACAGTGAGAGCATGGCAGAAGAGTTAAATGATCTTTTTTTAATGAATAGTTTGGTTATGTTAATGATTGAATTAATTACTGAACTAAAAAACAAACGAACAAACATGACTGTTCCATTTTCCTGATTATACCAGTTTAACACTATTGTTTGATGCTTGCACAGGAGAGAGATTTGCTTTATCTTACAGTTATGGTTGATTTGTTGAAGACAGGTTATTAATGTAAAAGTATAACTAATTATCCTACAGATCTTTAATATTATTGACGGCCATTATTTAGTCAAAATATAGAAAACACCAACATCCAGTGACTGTCTTTGGTGGCTCTGCACAACTTTAGAGTGTTTTTCCTGAAATCTTGAGCTATAATTATCCGTAAGGGGACTACAAATAGTAATTACTTACACAAGTGTGAGCCCCTTTGCTCCATGAGTCATTCTGATACCCTCCAGGATGACAGTGTTCCTATCCACAAGCCATAGGCTGTTTGTCACAACCTGTTATTTGGACTCATGTTGAGTGTATATAAATTACTTGTATCCAAGGAGGCGGTTTCTGTGGTTTCAGTCACCATGATGTCCCCGGGTGGTCAAACAGAATCATTGCTGAATACTGACTGCAGTGTCAGAAAAAAAAAAAAAAAAGGGGGGGGGGTCACCCATTTAGATTTTGAATTAAATTTCTATTTTAAGGGTTCGGTCCAGGCGTGGCCCTTCTGTGCGGAGATTGCATGTTCTCCCTGTGTCTGCGTGGGTTCTCTCCGGGGTCTCCGGCTTCCTCCCACAGTCCAAAGACATGCAGCTCAGGTTAATTGGTGACTCTAAATTGCCCTTAAGTGTGACTGTGAGTGTGTGTGGTTGTTTGTCTATATGTGTCGGCCCTGCGATGGTCTGGCGACCTGTCCAGGGTGTACCCCGCCTTCCGCCCAATGACAGCTGGGATTGGCTCCAGCCCCCCCGCGACCCTTACGAGGACAAGCGGTTACAGGAAATGACTGACTGACTGACTGTAGTGCTATTTATCAATCTAGATTATTTTGGTGTGAGTCCCAGAGTGTTGGGGAGATAAGCTTTAGAGATTTCTGCCTTCTCCACCATATAATGGAACTATGGCACTGGTAGTAAAGGGAAATAATATAGCTATTATTCTGGGGTGAACTGTCCTTGTAAAGTATGAATGAGTAAAGGTTCTCAGTGGGATTGGTTGGACTGCCACTGTAAATTAATCAAATGAATATTTTGTAGGTATGAAAGGTATAAAATCAATAGTGTATTAAGTATGAATGGTATGAATGGTCTAAGATCATGTTGGAACAGCACTACACTCCTACTGGAGCCATAGTCACTGAGGGCTCGTCATTCATACTAGATAACCACTTATCGGCCAGGCTCAGGCATGAATGCACCCGTGCACAGCGGCATATAGAAAGCAAACACTTTCATGTGTAACAAGTAAGTAAAAGGAACCACTCATGTACTCACAGCCACTTTCTGGATTATTGAAGTACAATATTTGCTCTCTACATGAGTCTTGCACTTTAGATGCTGGATGATAGATGTTTTTAAACATGATCTTAACAAGAGCAGTGTCAGGTTTCCTTGCATAATTGTTGTGGCAGAAAGAATTCACAATATTATTGCAAAATCTGTACAAAATTTGAAAAATTAAGATAGAACTGTCAGTCACATAAATCTGTAACTTTCTGTGTTTTTTTCTTTTTTTTGGTAAATGAGTAGCGAAAACGTAAAAAAAAACAGATGATTTAAGAGGTGTTGGATTATTTACATTTAAACCAATAAAAACACTAAATAAAGCTGTTACATTACATTACATTTTTAGAAATCTGTTTTTCCAACGCTGCTCATCACAGAGGGGCTGCTAACTGGCCAACGCAAAAACGCTATTGACCCAATATAGAGCCAGTGTTTGGTTTGTCCACTCAGGACTACTTTAGAAACATGGTGGTGCAACATGACGGACTTCATGGACGAGGACCTGCTTCCCGTGCAGATATAAAGGTTTTATTCCAATGTAACAAATACAACAGTTCTTGTTTCAGGAAATACACTCCAGAAAATGTATTTAGCAGGACCAACTAAAACCAAAATCCACTGTCACTGCATTATGTACATATGTATTTATACATCTAATGAGACATTTTGGTAGTTGTCTGCAGTTAATAACTAACTGAGCATGTAATACGAGTGGTCAGCTCATGTTCCTGTGCGCACACGTACATCTCATGTACATTGATTCAGTTATTTAAAGCAGTCGTCACTGTTAACTGTCAATCTCGCTGTGACGCAGTAAAATGGCCACACACTGACAAATGTGAACAGACAGTATGTTCATCAAGCTTTTCAGAATAGAAGTACTGGTTTGAATAGGTGAATAATTCATACACTGCTCTGCTAAAATGCTTCATAAACATGGATCCGGCAGACCTTGTATGTCATCCTCAATCCCAGTTGGGACCTATCATGTGGCTGCTCACAGCAGATTGTTGTTTGGCAGCAGATCCATAGTCCTGTCCTTCACACCTGCTCGGGTTACTCTGCTAATTCAGTTTTCCTCTCAGATCGTGCGTCTTATTTGTGCCCTGACATTCACAAGGCCTCGTATCCTACATAAGCAGTTGTTGGGCTGAGAGCCAAGGTAAGAGAGGGCGGGGGTTTGGAGAGGTGGTGGGGTGCAGTCTTCCATTTTTGCCCTGCAAAGAGTGTGGTAGTAGCATACCGATCTATTAATATTGAATCAAGCAGGAAACACAATCCGCTCGCCCACTGTTCTCCATCTGGGGTCAGGAGATTAGCAGGAGCCAGGAGAATAAAATACATACACAAGCACATGCTGAGATATATACACATACACACAAGTCTATTGAAGTGGCCGAGGATTTTCTTTTTTTTTTTAAAGCTGGCCTGAGACTCCTGGCAAGTTGGCAGCACTTCATGGCCTTTGGCCAAAGATCATTAATTTACATCACACTTACAAGAGGGAATGGCCACAGAAAACAATGCAAGGAGCTGAAATTTTCCATTCTTTATATCTGGGAAGTGCGCTCTTATTTGTTTGTCTACCAGTAAAGAGCCGTGTTCCTGAAGGGAAGAGCTCTGTTTGTTTTACATGTCCACAGATCGTAATGTATTTGCCTCACTGTACATCCAAATCGCAAGATGAAACCACATCCAAGCTTGATCCTTTTGGGCTTGACTCGATCATTTAAGAAGTGTGGCTTTCCTGCTTTTCCACCATCATGCCTCATTCCTCAGATGCTCTATTATTGAACTGACAAACCAGTGCAGACTTGAGCGGCAAGTCTGTCATGATAACAGAAAACATGTTCCAACGAAAATGAAATCCTTCATCCAGTGTGGGTTGTGGAATCAGTGCCTCTAGCAGTGATACCATCAGGTCCATCATTGGAATAAGTATTTCATCTTCCTCCAGTGTACCCAGACGGTTTCCGCTTTGCACAAGCTCCCAACTTAAGCCTCCAGGAGCTTAAAGGTACAATAGATCAGTGGGTGATGGAAACAAGAGAAACAATCTTTAGGAAAATGTAATGCCTTTCATGTGCATATATTAAAGCTGGGGTAGACAGTTTCATTTTGGCATCACTGGGCAAAAATCCCATGATAATCTTTCAGCATAATGTAATCCAAGTAGACTGAAAGATTTGTGCACCTCCTCTTGGCTCTGCTTTCAGGATTTAAAAAAAATCTACCCAGTGACGAGAAACTTTGGCCAATCACAGGTCACTTCTGAAAGAGGGCATTCCTATTGGCTGTTCTATAAAAGGCAGATGCACATGCTTGTCACCAGATTTAATGGTGGAGAATCCTGCCGAGAAAGTTGCTATTCCAGCATTGGTAATAGCTGCCAAAACTGAAAAGCAACTCCCCCAAAAAGGAGGATGGCCTTTTCAAAAAAAGACTCTAAGGGCCCCGTACACGTCACTGCTTTAACCGCCTGGAACATGCGATGTCTGGCACTGGGTGCTACACTGGTGGCTACAGACCACCTTGCCAGCAGCAGTTTCAGGGACTGAAGCCCAGTGAGTGGTCCCAGCAACTCAGGACCAGCCAGAGCAAACCCCAGCTTCAGGAGGCTGGACGGACTCCCAGCAAACTTTCTGTTGCTGCCGTTACACAGGTTAGACCCAGTGCTGCTGCTGGCCAGCATTTTGCTGTGACACACATAGCATGGGCCAAATTCAAGCTGCTACAGCTTCTGACAAAAAGTCAGGCACCCAAGCTACTGCCTGCTGTCCTCCTTGGCAAGCAGTCATTGACAAAGCGGATCGAGGCGGAGGGTCTGTGGGGTGGCTGGCTAGCTAATTCTTGTCTCATTAGTGATGCAATAAACAGAGCGAGAGAGGAAGGAAAAAAAAGGGACTGAGAGAATGTGCCGCGTGAATCTCTACAATGAAATAAGATTAAATAAAGCAATATTTGGAAACACTGGCACAATGTATGAAGCATGTGCACATGCCCGTGGTCTGCTTATGATTGGGTGGTTAGGACAATGAGGGACAAGCTGCTGGAGGATGGTGCACGATCAAATCTTCCAGGGTTTTTTGTCTTTTCTAGGTTACTGCTCACCCCTGCTTTAATTGTAGCTTTTTTGAATCCAGTTTACTGCAGTTATTTCTGTGCAGATTACATGTAAGTAATAATACAGAGATAACAGCTGTGCAAAAGTTCAGTTGCTGGAAAGAAGCTCAACAGAGATTTTAACCCCCTTGTGATAAAATCTGCGTACTGTCACCTCTAACCCTGATGATCCACAATCGCTAAGTAATGAATCCCTCTTTAATGGAACTTAAGCTTGATTCTTGTCTTTAACCTCTGCTAAGCTACATCACAGCATCAAATTTAGCATGCAGGGACCTTCCAATGAGCCGTACCATTAACAAGTGTATTTTTATCCCAGTACAGTACGTCAAAAATAGCATACTCACTGCTGAACAGAATAACTGACAATATCTCTAAACAGACTTTTTAATGTTTGGTCTTGTCATCTGTCTGAGTGAAACTCCTACACGAGTAGAGCCAGACTTTACTGTGGCAAAATAAATAATTGATTGTTGTCGTCTGAATCATAGATGAAGTATCTGCTCCATCGCACGGCTTTTGCTCTTGCGGCCAGGCAGCAGGAAATAAACAAGTGCTAATGGGATGCTGATAGATCCCATAGATGCAGGGGCAGACTGGAGTCTGAATGAACAACACTTCCACTTCCCATTTATTCTCTATATTTACTATGCATCATCTCGTCTACACTACGAGAAAAAACCCTGTAAAGATAAATTTGCATCAGTCAGAGGGAACAAAAGTCCCCTTTAGTGTTGTAATAATTTAGGCCATGGTCTCATTTGCCTAACATTTGTTTCTAGCTCTGCTTTTTCCATCAACATAGTAACTTTTAATGTGCTCATGGTGATCAACATGGCCAGAAACTTGGATTGTTGTTATGCCACTGTAATGGAAACGACTATTAAGTCAGGGATGTAACTGCAAATTAAGCTAATTTAGACACAGAAACTGATCTCACACTGCCGCTGTGCAGTGCTTAAAGCAACAGTTTGGCATTTGGGGAAACATTTGTTTTCTTGCCAAAAGTTAAAAGAGGAGATTGACATCACTTTCATGTCTGTACACTAAATATGAAACTAGAGCCAGGTTAGCTTAGCATGGCATGCACTGAAACTACCATCAAACTGAAACATAAAATTATGTTTACATTTTAGGGTAGCATCAAAAAATGTTGCCTTTTTTGTTAGCATATCACATAACATTAAATTTTCATTAAAAAAAAAAACCTCTCAACATCCCCAAAACATTCTCAGAATGTTGCAGTTATTACATTACGGCTTAGTCAGCATTTTACCTTATAGGGGACATTATTTATAATCATAAATGTCCGTAAAACATTCTCTGAACATTACATTGAATTTTTTTCTTTAAAAAGTATTGCAACTTGTAATAACGTTAATCAATTAACGTTCCCTGCTAGCTGGGTGGTCTTATGTGATGTAGCGTTGTTATACAGCTCTCAGATTAACTATGTTTTGGTAAATATTGGAAGACAAAACATGACTTTTCACCTGCTGAAAAAGTTGCACTTGTTAGGTGTTCAGAGCGCCGAAATAACTGTCCCCTGAAAGCACATACACATGCATTTGTATGAACGTGCAGTGAACTTGAGGGTCCTGGTTTCAGGTATCTCATACACAAGGCAGTAGGACACTACAGCAAGTGTGTTTTGCTTTTTCTAGACTAATGATTCGCATTCTATAAAATAGCCAAAGCTGGGGTGACCTGAGGTGACCTGGTAGAGTTTGTGCCCCATATAGTCCTTTGCAGCCGAGGTTTGACACCAACCCACAGCCCTGTGCTGCACATCATTCCCCATCTCTCTCACCCACCTTTTGTATTAATCTGCAGCTTTTCCATCATTAAAGGCAAAAACTCCCAAAAAATTACCTTAAAAAAGAAAAAAAACGGGCAGTCAGCGAGATGAGCAGTATATTCACCTTTCAAGTCAAGAGTTTCGACACTTAAAAAGGCCCGCCCTGACAGAGACCTCATTCACATTCTTTCCTCCCTCTCTGTTTATCTTCCTCATGGTTTATCTGTTCTCTCCCGTTCAAACAATTAGACCCAATCTCTCTTCCATGCATGACTTCATTAAACACAAGCAATGTGTCTATTCAAGACTACAATTAAAGTAAACACAAGAAAGCAGGGTCGGAGTTATTCAATAATGAATCAACAGATTAAGACAGCTGTATTTAGCTTTCATCTAGGTTTCTGTGTTGTTTATAGATACTCTATCCTTCATGGGAAAATTTTAAAAGCCATGGTCTGACATTTTGGAGAGCGACTTACTCGTTTTCTTTCTTAGAGCGATATGGGAAGATTAATAACACTCTTGCATACATTGAATATGAAGCTACAGTCAGAAGTCTACCAGCTCCTCTAAAGCGCACAATAAATAACACAGTTTGGTCATTTTATCAATATCAAATGTAACACTGACAGGATGTTTTTCTGTGAGTTATGAGCTGCAGCTGCTATGCTCAGGTCACTGCCTGCTGGCTCCAGCTCTATACCTGAAAGTGGTATCGATCCTCATGTCTAACTCTTGGCAAGAAACCAAATAACTGCATTTCCCATAATGTCATTTCTTTAATGATAATGCAGTAGTTAATGTATGTCAAAAGTTGAGCATTATTAATCAGATTTTAAAACGTTATCCCATTGCTACAACTCCTGCAAAAAAGCCTTGAGTTTTATTAAATAAAAGTGTATGAAAGCAAGTGTCGGACCTTGCACATTCAGCATCCAAGGAAAGCCTTCCAGTGTGACAAATTATTATATATTTGCAACGTGTGAAATACTAAATTACTGGACACATTTAACATAATGTACATGGCTTTCTTTCGGACTGTACAGCTTACGGTCACTTTCTTCCCCGTTGTGCACCTGGGAGCTTATTTTAAGCCCCACTAGGCCAAGGTCATGATTTCGTTCTTGGCTCACAATAATTCCTGTTTTTGTTTTAAGTCTCTATCTATGCTCCTGCAGATACTGTATCTTAGGAGACAGATAACACTGAAAAACATTCCCATGCAAACAGAGAAACAAACATTATGTCTCCATGAGGGAATACTTTTAAGGATGACTAGCACGCATTGTCTGGGCCTTAAAAATGTTTTTACCCTTCTCTTTTTGATCATGTCTGATAGTGTAAGACTGTCTACATGAGCAGGCAGCTGAGTGGTGCCTCTAGGGTGAGGATGTGGCTTTTGGTTGTCTTCCTTTAACCCAGATACCACCTTGCTTTTACATATGACTTTGTGTAACACTTTCTATTACTGTTGTTTAAAGGAGCAGTAGGCGAGTTTTCCATTGCACTCAAATTGCACAAATTGAAACTGGGAATATAAGATACACCTAATGGAAACATGTCAATTTTGAATAAATTTATATTTATTGAAAAAAAGTTTTTATGCTCGCATGAGATGGTAACTGCAATGCAAACATTTTTTTTTCACTTTTGAAGGTCAAATGATGCTATGGCTATGAACTTGGCAGTAGGAACTGGCTCCCTCCTGCATGATACAGCAAGTTACTGCATCACATAACTCTTCAAAAGTTGACCCAATCATTCAGAGGTTTTGAATCCACAATTACTCTGTGAAATTGTGGACTATCTTGGAATATTATCCCAGAGAAGTTGCATAACATCACTCAATCAACATTTCGAAAACATTGTGTAAATTTTGTGCAAATCTGTATTATACAACCACCTTGTGTGTACACTTTTGTGACATCTAGCGGTGAGGAAAGCAAATTGCAACAAGCTGAAACTTTTCTATTGTGCCAAGCGTGGACTCCCAGTGAGGATTCCTTCAGTGTTCATTGCTCAGGAGGTTAATCACAGAGGTCCCTCTCCAAAATACATGGACAAAGTAAACCAGTAAAAACACACAAAGCATAAATGTTATGAATCTGTATTTTTCTGATGGTGTTTGTTTTGTCGCCAGCTCAGCACCTGCTGACAGGAACGTAGTAGAGGAAAAGCGGGACTGCTTATCGATTACATGTTTGTGTGTCTGTGTTTATTTATGTGTTGTCTTTTGTTGTCTTGTAGGACATGTATATACTTGCAATGCAATTTGTGTTCAGCTTTCCGCCAACAACCAAAGATTCAAACATTCAGTAGGTTTTTTTTTATCTGAAACAGAATTATACACAAAGTTCTAACCCTTTCTAAAAGAAATGGACTCTGATTTAAAGCGGTGTTTCTGTGAAAGAGGACCTGCTCCCTATGTAGATATAAAGGGTCATCTAAAAACGCTCATTCTCATTTTCAGGTCATTATACACTAAAGAGAACATACTTATGAAATTGTATTTTATTTCCGCTAATATATCCCCCTAAATCCTATACACTGGACCTTAAATATTTTACAAAAATGCTTCTAACTCATGAAATAAGTCTCTGTGGTTCATGACCTTAAATTTCCCCAAAGGCAGAAGTACACATTACCTTCTCAGCTGTGGCTGTCAAATCCTTAATCCACAGTATTAGTATCAAACAGAGTGCAGGTACCGCTGAATGACAGAAATGATCAAAATCTCACATAATCTGTATTTCCAAAAGAGAGACGAAAGCCGAAGACAGGATTTTACGGGGTCTCTGTCCTTTTAGTGCTCTCTGCAAACATTAGTTAACCAATAACAGGAAGGATTTGAATAACAGAAAATGGAGCCACAGGTGATCCCAATTAAACACAAACAGTACAGACTGTCTGCTGAGATTTGTTAACCAATGACAGGAAAATCTGTTTGGCCTGTAACACTTTAAAAGTACAGTTAAAAAATCACTGCCTTCTGGTTATGTAGTATTATTTCATAGCACATCTGGGAAATCAGATGTAGAGAGAGACAGAAAGAAAGACAGAAGGAGAGAGAGAAAAGAGGCAAAAGTAGAAATTTGATATGACGTGTCTTCACATGAAATATTTCCAACATACGTAAAATTACGTATGACGTAATGTTTGTTTCTCAGTTTGCCTGGGAACTTTTGAAAATTTGTTATGACTTAATATCTAGACTAGACAATGTTGTTTACTACAGTGCATTGTTGTTGTGTTCATTTATTTTTATTATTTTTGAATTGTAAAATTGATTTAAAATTTTCAGCACGAGTATTTTTCCGATAACACATTTACACACTTTTTTTTTTTTTTTTACAGAACTGAAGCTTCTCCTGTGTGCCAAGCATGCAGAAGAACTACTGTGGCCCATGGAAAAACACAAAGGTCCATATCTGGGGCCGATATTTGGTTTGTCTGTTCTGGGCTACTGTAGAAACAACATGGCAGACTCCATGGACGAGGGCCTGCTCTCTTTGTAGATACAGACAGCTCACTCCGAGGTAAAGATATCACAACAATTATAAACTAATGAAAACATAGTTAGAAATATTATGCCCCATTTCTGCTATTAAATGCCTCTAATTTGTACACACTAAAGCTTTAAGTAACATTTTCAGTGCAACATTTACTCGTAGTTTTATAGTGTGGAATTGGCACACGGCACAAATTGTTCTCATGTAGCTTTCGGGAAGCATTACCTCTGCTAACAGTTACTCATGATCAAATGGGATTCATCATTCAGCACAATTGGGTAAGAGTTGAATTAGATGGTTCAGAACCTTTGACTTTACTTGTTTTTTTCTCTTAACATACAAATGAGTCAATGAGGATAACGTAAGACTGCTGTTGCACGAGGCAGATTGTCTTATAAAACTAAGCATCAGGCATAAGAATAGCGTGCTTGTTGCAGCAAAGTAGCACAATGCTCATCAGCGTGACATTTGCAAAATGGTATTTAATATCCCTTCAAGCTATAACGCCACAACATACAAAGAACAGCAGCAAGGATAAGGTCATAGATCTGGATCATGCAGACCACATGCTGACCAACGTGGGTTTCTACATCAGTGTGTAATGGCTGCATTAAAAAAAACTTTTTCATCAAACAACAGTGATCTTTACAAAGTGGAAAATATGGCAATTTATTTGTGGTAGAAATAGTGTCACACAACGTGTCTCCAGTCTGCCAGAACTGTTGGGACAGATTGCGTGTTTGCAGACACAAGATTGCTCAGAAGATTACGGGCTCGATCCATCATGTGATAATAAAGGGCCAAAGTAGAGCCTGGGGGAAACCTATAGGCTGCCGTCTGCTGCTTAATGAGGTGGCAACAACAGGAAGTCCCAGTGGTGAGAAACAGAAACAGTGCTGTATTATCTCAAAAGCAGCACAGTACGTGTAGTTTGAATAGGAAATGAGGAGTATAAACATTTCCATCAGACAGGATGCATATTATCATTCCTTCATTAGCTTTGATATCAGCATCACATGCAGGGAGAATTGTAGGAAAAATAAAAAATGATGGGTAACAGTAAGGCCAGAAATAAAGATGAATGAGAAAACACAGAAGAAAATACCTGCAATATCTAGTACATTTTAAAAATATTTTATAGGAAACAACATGTGATGCAACAAACAGCAGTCAAACTGAGCTTCTAAGTCAGTGTGGGAAACAGCACAAAACTTGTCGTCACCCGTACTTCTCTCTGTGTGTCAATGCACTTATCAACTCACACTTTCACACCTTTACACATCTAGACTCTCTGTCTCTGACACTCATGCAAAACACACGTTCTTTCACATCCTTGTGTGTGTGTGTGTGTGTGTGTGTGTGTGTGTGTGTGCGCACATACTTGATGTTTGAGTCTCAGTAGGACTGCAGGAGGTCAGCAAAGCAGCTGCAAAAATGCCGGCGAGCTTGTTTATGTGTGTGGGGGGTCGGAGCTTGTAAGCAGGAAAGGCAGCAGGCAGGTTGTCACAAGTACGGTGCTTACACTGCAGATAGAAGACCAGTGATTAGCCTGAAGCCGGGTTATGGTCTCTGCCAGCAGCCGTTCAACATCGCACATCATTTCATACGTACTACCAGATTTCTCATTTCTATAACGTATTTCGTATTTTATAATCTGAATCACTTAGGGACTATACTTTTTTAAATGAGAATAGTGGGGTGGCTGAGGCGTGACACCTTTTTTTTGTTTGTTTTGTTTTGTTTTTGGTTTTGTTTTTTTTTCATCATGACCCTCCCTGGAGGTACAATATTTTTTCTTGGGCCTCCCTGAGTGACTAGAGGACATGACAACTCCTTATCATAAATAGACATATTTCACAGTTTCTGGCCATAATGAATGGTGTTATTTTGATTCTTAAATAAAACATGCTTTTAAACCCACTTACAGATTTTGGGGTTCTGAGGGTATTTGAAATAAAAACAAAATAAAACCATTTAAAGCAGGTCTGTTAGCATTAACGCATTAATCGTGAGGAATTAAAGTCCATACATAACATGTTTTGTTTGTTTTTGATCGTGTTAATCGCTAGCTTCTCAGGAAGGGGGCTGAAAAAAGCTCCAAACTTAGGCTAAATTTTGGCAATGGAAAAAGCCTGACAAACAGCAGAGTCCCTTGACCTCTGACCTCAAGATATCTGAATGAAAACAGGTTCTGTGGGTACCAATCAGTCTCCTGTTTACAGACATGTCCACTTTTTGCTAGTCCCATGCAATTTTTTGCCATCATTTGATTCCTTATCAGGACAATTGGGTAAGAATACTTCACCTTGTCAATATGGACTTCAAAACTGTTTTAAAATGCAAAATAATGGAACTGAAAACATGATTAATCTTGATTTTAAAAATTAATCATTTTGCAGCCCTAATTTAAAGATGGTATGTCTCTCCCTTGAGCCAAGTCCCTCCCCGGTGTTTTCAAAAAATGGTTTGGCATGCCTCCCATATTTTGCACCACCCCCTCCCCTCTTAAAAATAACAGTCCCTTAAAGCCACATAGAGACCTTACTGGTTTAGTTTGTTTTTATGGAAATTTAAAAATCAAGGGAGTGAGGCAGCATGCCCTCTCAAATTACAAGATAAATTAGGGATAAATTAAGGGACTTAGGTTTTTAATTCCATCTGCTTTGTGGATTTTTTGTCAAAGCAGGCTTAATGCAATTTAAGCCACACAAAAAGCAACCATTATCAGTCTGGGAAGGAATGAAGGCAATGAGTCATATGTTTACTCACTGAGGTTGACAGTAATCCTTTTTTGCTCTGACCTGCAGTTCACCTGTGTGCAGAGTGTAGGGCTATGTAACCATGACAGTGGTCTCTTCGCCTCGAGTCAAGCTCTGCTCTCAACAGCCTTAAATAGTTAGGTGTGAAACACTGTGTGCCCCTGTTAATGGACAAGTGACTTATGTCTGACCTTCCAACTCATGAGGGTCTTTTTGGTAGTAAAGTCCATTTTCTGTGACATGGTAATGATTAATGTGACTGAAAGTAGCTTGCACAAGCAAAGACAACACACCTAAATCCTAATAAATGAAATAATATCAGAATCAGAGATATTTTAGATCTCCTGGAGGAAATAAGAACGCGCTACAGTAGCTCATATAAGCACAGAGCATGGACTGTTAGAAGCTGAATGATGCTGAGGATCAAGACCTTTGACAGTTTACCACAACTCCATTAACTGTTTGAAACCTGGCGTGACATGCTTTGTTCAAATGCCTTTCCCAAGCATTTAAACCTTTAAAATTCAAGCAAAGTGCTTTCGTTTCTTTTAAAAACAGGGCTAAAAAGGCGAAGAGCAACTTGGCAAGAGATGTCCCACAAATTGTAATAAATTAGGAAAAGCTGACAGGAAGTCTGACAGAGCTGACAGAGTTAAGAGAGAGATATAGAGAGAGAATCATTAGATTTTTTAAAACTACAGAAAATACAGAAATATATATTTACTTTTTTGTATATACATCTATAGCACATTTTTCAGGTCATTTCCTTGTTGTTGTTTTTTAACCATTTGTCTTTTCTTTTGTTGCTAGTTTTCTGATATTTCTTTCAATTTTGGTTAATTTCTTGTTAACTGTCTCATTTTCTTCTATTTTCGTCTACTGAACTACACCTGCCAACTGTACTTTTGCACGAATGGTGAACTGCAACCACAGCTAGCTGAGTCATTCTAGCTAACAGTAGATGCACACTCCCCTCTGTGCAGTGATATATATGATAAAGAAAATAGTTCCTATATGAAACTGCTCACAACAAGGTCTGTACATTATCCTGAGTAACTGGGTCATGATTTCTGCAAAGAGGCATTGCTGTTGAGTTTTTCAGATGCAGTTTTTTGGACCTTTGAGCACCACAAGCCGAGTGCCATCCAGTTCTATTATATTGGAGCGAAGGCAAACATCTCTACGCCCGATATCTCCAATAATCAACAACTTACACCAAAACAATCTACACTGATAAACAGGACTACAGGTAAGGAGGAAAAACATGCATTTTATGCTTTTGGGCTGAACTGCTTCTTTAATGTATATTACCAGCTAAACTGTATCTTCCCTTTAAACTAGTTTCACTGAGGAAGGATAACGTTTCCTGTTTTTCTAGCAAAACAACCCCTGACAATGCTGTGCCATCAGCACAAAACACTCTCTGTACTTATGTGGTAAAAGGCGTCTGTGTGATTTGGGAAGACTGGTTCAGTTTCAATACAGTATCTCCACCCAGCAGCTGCAACTATAGTACGAGCTTATGAGGCAGCATCACAGATATTAAAAAGTATTTACTCCTTCAAATGTGGTCTGTCGGACACCAGCGGAAGAAATTTAGGGAGTTATTTGTTGTAAAGAAAGAGAGCTTAATCTCGTCACAGCACAACATAACGCATGACAACATGTTCATTACAGCAACACCCACATAACAGCTATATTTATGTGACAGCACCTTCCTGTCAAATATGTCAGATAAATATCAGTTAAAAAAAATATATTAAACCACAGTCTTCAGGGGGGAGGCTGAATAAGGCCAAGTCAAAAATAAAATACATATATCAGTGTTACACAATAAGTTACTTAATGAAAAATATATAAAGAGAAACAGAAAGTTTTTAACCTTCATAAAGCCTTTAACCTTCGTTGAGTTAAAAAATCAAATTAAATTAAAGTCATGAAAACTGGATGTATTTTACACCTTTATTTATCTTTCAGATTTTTTTTTCTCCTTGGTTTTCCCGCACATTTAATAATTTATCCCCTGTTCCCCACACGTTTCCAATTTTCAGTTTTTTTGTGTCAGAGTATGTGTTTAGTATGCTTAACACAGCCCTTTGAGATAGCTACCTAGTTAAATATGGTTATATCATAGTAAAACGAAACAAATCATACAGTGTACAGAAGTTATGATAACTGCCTAATACAACCCTGATTTAAAAAAAATAACTGTGACGCTGTATACAACAGATATAAAAAACAGAATACAATGATTTGAAAATCTTTTCTGATTTATATTCAATTGAATACAGCACAGAGACAAGATATTTCACTTTCAAAGTTAAATGTTATTCCAAAACTATTTGGAATTGGGGTTGTATATTAAGACTTGGAAATGTCCAAACCCAGTCACCAGAATAAATGTTGGCATTGTGTTTTTCTGCAAAGAAAAAAAATGGATATTTTACATGTGTACATTTTAAATCTTTTTTTCCCTGCTTCATATGTAGTGGATATTTTGAAACTTAGAGGCAAAGAAATGTTATGTTGTGACAAAGCTGTGGTTAACATTAGGAGAAGGCACAAAACCACTTGACTGGGAAAAGATAATGTCACCACTGTGTCCATAAAAACACCTGCTGTTATTGTTTGTTGGCCTTGAACAGCGGCTTGGCAGCTGTTCCGACTAGGTGTCACACCATACACCATCTGATCCCCCTACAGGTGAGAAACTCAGCTCATAACATGTTATCTGAACTACATCGCTTTAGACATGGTAATATGATATGTTTGAGATATACAAATGATGCATCTGTGGTTAGCTAAAATGTACCACGCCAACATGTTATTCTGCCAGCGACAGGGCAGATGTCCTTAAATGACAGTTACATTAGTATGCCTCTAAAGCCATGTTGTTTAGGGATTGTACTTTATTTATCAGAGGAGTGGGGTGGCTGGGGTGTGAATTTTGTCTTTATTATATTATTACCCTCACCAAAGGCACAAATCTTTTTTCCTTGAGCCTCCCTGAGTGCTGGGGAAGAGGCATAACCCTCCCTCATCCATAAATAACCATATTTTTAAATAGTCACACCAAATGTAGGCAGTGTTGGAGCCAAAACAGTGAGCAAACAGCAGGGCAGAGATAGTTATCACCAAAACAAAGTGCTTATTTCTTGTTGAAGGGCTGCGGAAATGTGAAAATCTGATGATGAAAAATAGAGTAATTTGGGCACTTTTTAAAGAACATATGCCTTTCAAACCTGACAGAGGGTTTTGGAGTTCTGAGGGTATTTAAAATACATCCAACATACTACTATTTATCAAATACAGTGTTACTTCATGCTGTAAAGTGTGAAAAAAATCTGAGTTCTTGGTTTTTTGCTTTTCAAACTGGTACTGGACTGGTGACTCCTCAAGCTTTTGCTGAGTGCAAATAAAGATACCTCTGTTTTCACTTCTGCTGTTTTGAGGAAACAAGCTCAGTACACTATTGGTTAACGCTTGCGTCTGGAAATCAGACATCAATAGCACAAAGTAACCTGAGCCCTGTCACTTGACTACCATGTGACCGGTCTGAGGCAGTTGCAGACAATAATACCCCACTAACAGAGGGACTTGAGGGAGCCACAGCTGCTGGGTCACAGAGAGGGGTGAGAGATGGTGTGAGAGTTTAGATATGGAGGCATGCTGAGAGATAGAGCGCTGGCGTGAAAACAATATGCGAGTCATGTGCTTGTATGCTGTTAATGCCTGTATTCATTGATTCAGCCACTTTGGGGGCAGCAGAAACAAGTTGTAAACTTGACACTGACACATTATTACTTTTTGAGTTGATATGGTGAACATGTTAGAGGGACAGTTCAATCCTAAATCAAAAATACAGATTTTCTCTCTCACCTGTAGCGCTATTTATCGATCTAGATTGTTTTGGTGTGAGTTGCAGAGTGTTGGAGCTATCAGCCTTGGAGACATCTGCGCTGTCTTGAATATGATGTAACTAAATGGCATTCGGCTTGTGGTGCTCAAAGCCCCAAAATACAATACAATACAATACAATAAAAACTCAACTGCAATGTCTCTTTCCAGAAATCATGACCCAGTTACTCAAGATAATGCACAGACCTTGTTGTGATCAAGCAGCAACCTCAGAAGCTAAAAACCGAAGCAAAAGCAAAAGTGCCAAAAACTGTAGGCTCATGTGGCCACTTGAGGCCGGCTTCAAAAACTAGTAAATCCCTATAGCCCTTGATGTTAAAATGCCAAATTTTTTCAGCATAAAAAATAAGTTTAAAACCTGGTGCAAAAACCGTTTTGGTCTCTATTGCTCATGACATCTGTATGGGGGTTGAATTTTTATATTATTTACCTGTTTACATTTCTTAAGGCTTAAAGATCTGCATAATTAATAATATGGCTGCTTTGAGTTTCGGGCTGTCTGCGAGGTCAGCTCCTCCACAGCTCCACCCCCTCATCCATACTTCGTAATCTCTGTTGCCAGAACAAAAAAAACCAAAGATGACAAATGCAAAATGCTGAACTCGAGGCTTCTAAATGAGAGTCCGCGAACCAATCGGTGACATCACATTAGCTACATTTATCTTTTTCTATACTTGTTGTGAGCAGTTTCATTTGGGAACTATTTTCTTTCTACCAAACTACACCTGCCAACAGCATTACCGTGCAGAGGGAAGCTTGCATCTACTGCCTGCTCCATAGCGCCAGTGAGCTAGCTAACGTTAGAGGATGCCACTAATGTTTACGTCTCACGCTGTCACAAGCGAGAGCCTCTCGTCCATGAACAAATGCACACGTCATACGTCAATCTAATACAGTTGGCAGGTGTTGTTCAGTAGAAAGAAAGTAGTTTCTACATGAAACTGCTCACAGCAATGTCTGTGGGTTATCTTTACTAACCGGGTCATGATTGAGACATTGTTGTTGAGTTTTCAGACAGTTTTTTGGCACTTTGAGCACCTCAAGCTGAGTGCCGTCTAGTTCCATTATATTGAAGAGAAGGCAGACACCTCTATGGCCGATATCTTTAACGCTCAACAACTCACACCAAAACTATCTAGACTGAGAATCAACGCTACAGGTAAAAGAAAAAACGTGTATTTTAGATTTTTGGGGTGAAAAATCCTTTTAATTAAAAATGGACCCTTTAACACATCGAGCAGTTACAAAATATTCATTTAAAAATTGTGTTTCTGCATGGCTGCCTGAGGAATGTCAGTCCAATATCAAATCTATATTTCCGCTCTATTTTGGTCTAGTTGCTTATTTTGCTCCGCTCTGATAAACCTGCGTGCTGTTTATCAGAGCGGAGCAAGTAAAGCAAAACAGGGAAGTTGCGGCTTGTCAGAACTGTGAGCGTAAAGATGCAAAAAGGCTTTACAGGGATGAGGAGAACTACAGACATAATAAATTTCTGAATATCTAGATGTCCATCACTCGATCTATTGTTACAAAGGCAGAAAATCAACGGTGCAAATGGCCCGAGGCAAATGAGGAGTAATCAGAGAGTAAAAGAAGAGGTAAATATGGGAGGTGAATAGAGAACATGATAATGTGGTACATTAACATTTTAGTAAATAGTAACATATTAGACGACGACAATGACAGTCTTAACACAAACCTGCATTTCTCTGAGCTGAAACATAGTTCAACAAAAGTTTTTTTGGATACTTACATTTGAGATGCCTCCTATTTTCTGGTTGGAGCAGATTGGTTTTATTTACACAATGGCTGACTGCACTGTTATCTGAGCCCAGCTTCCGTATTAGTCAGGTTCAACACCTTATGCCAGGAAAAGTGGCACAACTCCTTGATGAATTCACATGACACTGGTCTGTTTAGTCAGGATACACCCTTTCTATTACCCAACATAAACATCGCTTTGTTCTTTGTGATGATCCGCTGAAGCGCATGCATCATTCTTGTTGAGTAGAACTAAACCACACAGTAGCTCTTTCATTTAATTTTAGCTCCACGGACTCATTAAAAAAAAAAAGCCGCTGGTGATAGAAAATAACAGCAAAGCGAAGCAGCTATAATTACATATTTCAGCATTTAGTGTTGAGTCATGGATTTTGGTTTTGTATCTCAAATGAGAAATCCAGTACTCTGTGAAAAAGCATGAAAACAGAACACTGAAAGCTCACAAATGACTTACATGTCAATGGGGAACTGAAGATATTTTGCCAAGTCAATCCTTGTTTAAGATGGAAAGCTCTGCGATAAACTGAAAAAAAGAGAAGAGAGTGATTAGTTTCTCTGCAATATTTTTTTGACAGCAGCGCAGAATGTCTTGTCAAATCTCCACCCTCAGACCACGTGTGCTTTCACACAAAGCAGCAAATATTCAGATCTAAAGATAATTAACAAGAACTGACACAACCTGTATTTAAGAATGAATTTAAAAAAACTGTGTAATTTAATCGTACAAACCTGAATGGAAAAGAGGATCGGGTTCGAATGTAATTTGCAATGCGAGAAGCTGTTATACAACCTCTAAAGAGGTGTGCTCAGCTGTGCCATTGCCAGTCATTGAATTTCACGCCATTACATTCCCTAAAAGATGTGGAAAGTTTGTTCCATATCTAAAGGTCTTTACAAAAAATTCTACATTTACATTCTTCACATTACTTTTTATAGCATTTCCAGCTTTGTACATTGACTTCCCTACACCTGGACGAGGCTCAGAGGGGTGGAAGAGAAACAAAGCAGCTCGAGCTGGCACCGTCACCATCAGTCAGCAGATGTTATGGTCTTGTGCAGACGCGTAGGATGGGAGGGAAAGGGCACAGAGCCAGCAGTGACGCTCCGAAAGGCGTCTGGCTGCAGGTGGTTTAATGGCATTCTTTGTGCATGTGTGTGCATGAATGTGATCCATCCAGCACCACGACAACAACATAGGTTTGTTCTTTCCTGCCACCTGTCTGTCTTCTTTTTTCAAAGCCTGCTCGGTTCATTGAATGATCATTACGTACATTGACTAAATCCAGTTGAACCAGATTAAAACCTATTTACTACGGAAGATTGTTTCTGCAAAAACAAAAAAAAAAAAGGTGAAAAGTTAGACGTTAGACTTAGTAAGTCAAAAAATTTCCTTAATAATTTTATAAGTACTACTACTGCTACTTAACTTGAAATTCAAAGCATAACTTCTGTATTTTTCAGCTGATGCTGGAACTGGCTGTAGCCGGCTTTAGCTGGTTGAACATGGTCTTAGATGGTAATGACGCAGTTCTTGCTGGTCTTTGATCGTTTGGCATGCTGGTGTAGCAGCCTATCAAGCCGTGCACATTTATCTTTACTTATGACACGTGACAGAAGACTGATTTATGCCCTTCGCTCTTCATACCTCCCCCTCATAACACTTATTTCTCCATACTCAAGGACATGGATTTGGTTTCAATTTTATAGGAAGTTCAACTGATAAACCAGCTAGAATGACCATCACAAACTGGTAGGACCAGCTAAACCATCAAAAATGATGCAAAAACATACCCTAAGCTGGTCAAAAAAGCTGGTCAACCAGTTTAACCATCTTAAACTGTTTCTTTCAGCACCCTCACAATGTCAGTGCTAACATGCTGATGTTTAGTAGTTCTAATGTTCACCGTCTTAGTATTACGTGTTAACATGCTCACTGGATGAAATGTCACTAGATGAAAAGTTAGGTGTTTACCCTCACAATTAATCCCAGAATAGATGCAAATGTAATAAATTTTATGACAATCCATCCAATAGCTGCTAAAATAGTTCAGTTTTGACCACAAATCTGAACCTCGAGGAATGTAGAGGAAAAGTCAGGAGGTCACCAAAGTCGGTGGTATTTATCAGGAAAATACATGTGTGCACATTTAAAGGCAATCCAACAACACGGCCCAACCCACCAATAGACCAACCAACATTGCTATCCCTAGAGCCATGTGGCTAATGTAGGTCAAAATTAAGTCAAGTTGCTATTTTGTGTTTTTTTTACACACTGTAATTATTTTGTTCTTTATCAGGAATAACTTTTTATCTATTTATTTTATTATCCTGGCTATAATGAACTTCCATAGCATACACAAGTGTTGATACCGTACACTCTTAGTTTTTTTCCCACCAAAGGTCAGAAAACAAACACTGCCAGGGAATATCTCGAAAGATACGCACCTTTTGTTTTTATACAAATTAGGATAACTAAACTACACTAAACTAACTAAACCATGACAAAATCTAAGACAACCAAGAATAGCAAAACCAGAAAATGCCTGCCAACGAAGGCATGAAACCAAAGCAGGAAATAACTGCTCTGAAGCATCAATCTTTCTCATTATCTGTAGTTTTGAGGAAGTTCGTGACAGTAAAGATGGCAGGATGTCTATACTTGTTTCTCAATTGCAGCCCACTAGTGAAAGACCACATGCCACCTGTCTACACATTTTTATCAAACCTTTAGCAGAATTTTAAGGTTACACTAATGGAGTTTACATCAAGAGAACTGAAAAGACACTCTTGGGGTATTTCCTTAAATTGAAGCTCAGTCAGTGCTAAAATTCCCCAGAGGTAATTCAATGAAATTTCCCGAAATTCAAGACGGTAACTTGATTCCATAAATACAATTTTCAGAGAACTGTTCACTTCCTCTGGGCACACAAAGCATAAATGAACCAAACTCACAAGCCTATGTCCATAAATAGTCAGCTGCTGGTGTATATGTAAGGCAAGAGACAACAGGCACGACCACAGACCTTTGGCCTTTGACCAGATAAAAGCCCCTTTTCCATTTTGCAATACTTGTTTTACTTTTTTTTTTTTTTTTTTTTAAATTTGGCCCATGGGATCAATTCTCAGTTAAAACAACCCTTGCCTGCTCCCAACAACTGCACATTTTAAGGCAAATGTTTAGCATCATGGATGTATTAACTGTGCTGCTGACGAAGGACGGCAGAGGAGGAGGAAGAGGCCGTGCTATATTGAGAAAGACGAGGTCATTGAGCAGTTTAACACAAAACTAAATGGTATTTAATATGAAGACTAAATTACAATACTTTACGTAAATGTACTTGTATATTCCATCACTTCCATCAACTGTTTTATTGGTTTATTGTGTGTTTTATTCTACCTGTATTTAAATATATACAATTGGGGTTTTCAAGTTAGGCATAGTCTGTTAACAATGTTAATAAACATTTATGACTTAATTTGACTGATGCATTGCAAACATTTGAACTGGTGAAGACTTAAATAACTTTATACTGACTAACTTTTAAAATCCAAACTAATTACAAACTTTTCAGATCCAATTTAACATCTCTTTTTAACATGTATCACTTGCAAAGTGTGCAATTTAGAATATTATATAGAACCTCTATTAACTTTTAAAACTTTACATATGTCTTTGAACCAGTTTATTAATTCACAGGAAATAAAACACAAAGAAGACCAACTTTTGCTGGTGAGAGGACGTGTTTTCTTGTTATGTGCTATCTCTCTACAGAGGTCTTACTGCGTATGTGTGTCTGCAGCTAGGCCATCTTGTGCTTTAGTTGAATGCAATTTTGAAACTGGTTTCATTGGCCACCTTCCAGGTTCCTGCACTGTAAACATTAAAAACCTGTTTGAATGAAGGAGCAACTTCCCAAGTACTAGTGTACACAAATATTGGAGATTACAAGCCAGCGCATGTCAGATAACTACCAAGTTACTGTCTCAAATCACACATTTCTGTATGACTCAAACACAGCTTTAACATATCTGACACGTCTGATAACCTGGGGCTGATCGAGGTTGTATGCAGTGTTGCAGAGAGCCAGGAGCCATCCATCTAATCGAATTCCAGCAGCGGTTTTTCACCTCACAAGACTCGTCCTGCTTTGGCACAGCTGCAGGCCCTTTGGCCGAGACATCCAACACCACTTGTTCAAAAACATGAGAGAGGAGAAAAATGCAGGTGACAGCAAGCTCCAAAACTGTGCTGCTTCTGATCGAGACTGCCTGAAATAAAGCTGGGGCAGGAAGTTCAATTTTGGCATCACTGGGCCAAAAATACATAATTAACTCTGAGCATAATGGAATCTGTCTGGTAGAAAACTAGACCTCTGCACCTCTTTTTGACTCTGGTTCTGTCTTTAGGAAATCTACCCAGAGACGAGAGACTCTGGCCAATCACAGGTCACTTTTAGAGAGAGGGTGTTCCTATTGGCTGCTCTACAAATGAAGACTTGTGTGCTCCTCCCTTCAGATGGTGAAAGCCTGATTATACAACAAGTACTTCCAGCAAAGCAATCTAATCGGTCAACAAGACATTTCGAATGTGCTCAAATCAACATGACAGCACACTCACTGTTTTTGGTCATGTCGAAAACTGCAAATGTATTGGTCTAATGTACTATCTGAAATGGAGAAGATATTTGGTCTAAAACTGGAGATGGACCCTGTGTCTCTCATACTGGGCCTCCCAAATCGTCGTTTAACATCAAAACATAATAAGAGGCTGTACTGTATTCTTACTTATGCGGCGAGAAAGAATATTGTTACAATGGATAAATGACAGGGTACCAACTGTCAAAGGCTGGCAAGGAGTAGTGTTCGATCTAGTGCCATTAAAATATCTTACATGCATATTACATTTGAGAACAGACCAATTCCATAAAGTTTGGGAACCCTATTTGAAGTATGTAGAGCCTGGTGTCTCTTATGATAATGTTGCAGGGATTTTCTTGAATGCTCATACTGTATTTATTTTTTTTATCTTTTTTTTTTACTGTAACCCTAATTATATAGATCTGAGCTGCTGGGTTTTGTTGTTGTTGCTGTTATTGTGCTTTTATTATTTTTTATTTGTTCTGTTTCCCCTGGACCATATTATGTATCCACTCTTCTCTTATGAAAATTAAAAATCAATAAAAATATTTAAAAAAAAAAAAAAAAACATGACAGCACACCTTCATCACTAAAAATATTACTCCATTTCCATTGCAGCATTGTAACTGCCAAAGCTGGAGCAAAATAGGGAAGGCAACAAAACTGCTGTTATATTGTTCATTTTGATATATATGGCAGATGTAATTTTGATACATTTTTGGAAGAGGATGAGAAGAATGGGTTGTTTGGATATTTCACAAGCAAATTATCAAACAAAACCTCACGATAGTTTGTTTTTTGCAGCCGTTATAATACAGACTGTTGAAGATTTAACTCAAGCGAGACGATTTCTGAGCTTATTGAAACTTCCGTTTATACAGCAGGGGACAGAAGCCACGAAATGAGTTCAGCTAAAAAGGTGTCTGCACGTCACATCCTCCCGAGAACACACTTTTCTCCACACAAATTCACAATTTTAAAAGCAGAAACAAAAGGACCAACATGAAAGAAAACTTGCTAAAGTCTCAATATTATCCTCTTACTGCTGTTTATTTGGGATCAAACTAGAACCTGGTTACAATGTTCACCTCTAGAGCTAGCTTTTATCAGAAACACACACAAAAAAATCTAATCTGAGTGGAGGCCATGTGTCAACAAAATGGTAAATGTCCTGTGGCAGGAGGTAAAAAATAAGTGCTTTTTGCTTAGAGAGCCAGATCGGCATTCACACCCTCCAAACGCCACACAGGACAAGCGAGTCTCAAAATTTAAACAGGATGTCTGAAAACCTATCTATTTAATAAATATAAATACATCTTGGGTTTTCTACAGATTGTGAAAAGGACATGACAAAAATAGTTTTGTTTTCAAACTCAATGCACTCGCATAAATAAAGTGTAATAACATTAATTAATTACAATTGTTATAATAAACCATAAGCTTTAGAAAAAACTAATGTACGCTTGGCCCTTTGAAATGTAAGGCTCGGGCCTTTCAAACATGTCTAGTTTTCTTCTATCTTCACAGTAGACGCACGTTGAATAACCTATGACGGGAAATAATTATGATGCACATAATACGATGCGTGGAGTGATAAGTAGAATCTAAAGATGTGTCAAAAGGTGACCTTGAGATATTATTTCATGTCTTTGGGGTTACAACTTCACGCAGTACTTTATGAATTTGTTTCTGCGATCAACACCTGATCGTCTCCATGTTCTGCCTCACTTCATGAGTGAAAAACTGATTAATGCTTCCTTTCAAACCTCATTCCCAAAAATGTTTCTTCACTGCAAAATATTATGATAAATAGTTATGAAAACAATATAAATCCGCCAGTCAAGAGCAAAACGTCATTTATAGAAGAAACTGGTAGAAAAAATGTCCATTGTGTAATGTGAAACGGTTTCTTGACAGCTGCTAGATATGGTGGTAGAAAAATAAAAAATAAATCTTGCCCCAGTTAGATAGTCCAACCTTTTCTGTATTTAATAATTCATTGATGGCTTCTTCCTGAGAAAAAAAGAGAAAAATAATGAAATGGAGGAAGAAAACATAATCTACAGAGAGTGATGGGAAACGCAGGTCAAAGAACATAGTTCAATGCACACAAGAGTCATTTAAAGTCCCAGCCGTAGTTTATAAATACGTAGCCTGACAGCCCGTGGAGGAAGAAAAGGAGGTGGAAGGAGGGGTTGGTCGTTCCTATCAGCAGTGGCCAGATCGAGAAACAAAGATCTGAAGCTGAATCTCTCTGTGGTGATTTGGTGAGGTGAAAGAGGAGAGGTGGAAAGCAGGAGGAGAGAGGAAACATAAAATGGACATCACTCCATGATGGCTCGGTAAATGACGGGCTCGATGTAGTCTTCTCTGTATCGAGAGTTGATGACCCGCTGCCTTTTGGAGTTCTGCTTGACGTCGTCCTGTGAGAAGAGCTCGAAACGCATGTCTGACGCCACCGACTGAGGAGCAAACATCAGAAACAGAAATCAGTGCACGGAGGTGCTAGATCTTAAACGAAGAACATGTGTTAAAAACCCTCACACCTCACACTCATCATGACACGTTTTCTATGCAAAACAGGTTCAGAGACTCTGTTAAAACGCAGGATTATACGTTACCAGTCGTGACTTGACTCTCTTGGGCAGATCCTCGTCTAGAGTGTAAATGTCTTCCCTCTTGACACTGATTTGTGATCCGTCCTCAAACTCCACCTGAACACACACGCACGCACGCACAGTGAAACCTCTAATATACATGCGCACAGAAATTCCTTTCACAAACATGTATGTTCATGAATGCTGTGCAGCGTTACAGCATCATACAGCCATGTCACCACTGTACTCACATGCTGCAGTAAATGCCTTATGGAATTAGTAAAAGGTAACTTTGTTTTTTTCCAGCCTGGACTCTATTACACCATGTTCTTTGTGTCTAAGTGACTAATGGAGACAATTTTAAATTGTTCAAGTACTGAGTGAGACAGGCTGCAAAGTAATCACTCAGGTCATGTTCACTCTGTCAATGTACGTCAAATAAGAGTGCTTGTTTTACCATTGACAGGGCCAGACTGTTATTTTAAGTGCTTTAAGTATACACATCATGGAACAGATCCCAACAGAGTTAGAACTTTTTGTTAAGAGCAAAATCCAATTTGTTTAACTCCAAAATCACCTTAGCCAAACACGACAGATTCCATTTAAATAAATGGTAATTTTAGCATGTATGGAGCAAGCACATTTACACATCTAACTGGGTGAGTTAAGGGTTTATTTGAACCAAAGCAGAGTCAGTTGGGTTTCTGTCAACTTTGACTGAAGTGTGTTTTATGATGATAAAATTACTGCTTATTTACATGGAGTTTGGTGTGTTTAGCAATTTTGGAGATGTTTCTGGTTTCTGGTTAAACAAAACGGATTTCACAAAAAGGTCTATCTGTGTGCATTTAGCTCATGAGATCATAGCAGATCCACTGCACCCCCTTTGGTCTAAATATGCACTCTTGCCTTCAGGGCTCAGGTACAGCGTGCCCTGGATGCCGACTAAAAGAGGCATAACATCATTTATCCCCTGCAGTGTTTTATGATTTTATTATTTTATTATTTTTTTTTATTATTTTTTTTTTTTACATGTTTTTAAGCTATGTGTTGTTGTCGATGTGTTTTAATACTCTTCTATACTCATTTTTGCAAAGCAAATTCCCCTTGGGGCAATAAAGGTTTCATTTATGCATGGAAGGGATTTTTTTCAGAAGTTACCAGACACTTAAAATATTAACCTGAGCCTCTCAGAAACAAAAACAAGTGCTCTTAGTGACAGTGCAAACATGCTCCATGAGGTTCACTAATGCCTGTTTTGCCCTCTCGCTTAATACTGGACCAGTGTCAAAATGTTTGTTTCCATTAGCCACAGAAATATGGGCAAATAGGGTCCAAGTTGAAAACTACCAACCTTATGCTTTAAATCGGATAGTAAAATAATAATATGCTGGCAGTGGTGTCATGTCATCATTTCTCTCTAACTGACCACCAAACATTAACTGCATAATAAAGCAAACCACATGAAAGCACTTCACTGTAAGATATCACATATTGATGAGCAAGCAGCAAGTTTATCCATTTTTAATGAGCCCCAACATTTTTACTTTTCACCACATAAGACCACCCACATTTTGAGGCTGAGAAACACAATCCTCTCATGTGGTGTGAACAAACTGAGTAAGCCTCCTGGATACAATCTATGCATGTCAGTGCCGGTGAGACGGAAACGAGAGACACAGATAAGAAAGAGGGTGGGGGCTTACCAGGTACATGGGGATGGAGTGCGACGCCATAAACTTGGCTCCATATATCAACCCATCTGTCCATCGCACTTGAACAGCGTCACCTTCGGCGGGTGGACCCAGCCGTACGCAGTCACGGTTCTGAAAGAGCAAACACTGCAATCAGGCTGTGCATTTGTTGAGGAAACTTAAATCACATCAGCTTATATCTGCCGCCTCAGTCTCACTAACTTTATCTGTGCGTATTACTTAACTTCATGCATTAACGTTTTTTTAACAGGTCAGAGTTAATAATGGTTAAAAGCAATTCTATTAACCTGGATATCTTCTGGGAAGAGGTTGTCGCTGTAGGACCCGTCGTCGAAAACCACCTCGTAGAAGGTAGCTGTGGTCAGTTCCACCACTTCGCTGTGGTAGTAACGGCAATTTCTGGATTTACAGATCACCTTCTGCCCGACTGTCAGCTCACGCATGGAGGCCTTGTTGCGCTGAGACAGAAGCTGAGCGTTAATCTTGAAAGCTTATCACTTGCCAGCGCTAACAGCCACACTAAAGATAAGTGTTTGTAGCGCAAAAAAAACAGCACTACTCTATAACAGATAACACAGCTTCAATTACTGTTGTGACTGAACAATATTTGGTCAGTAATGTTTACACATGAAATTATACTGCTCCCTGCTTTTTGGTACAATAAATCATAAACATCACAGCTGAGGACTTAAACAAACAAGGACAGACTTTATACACACAGCTTAAGATCGCAAAAAGAAACCTTCACATCAAGTTCATTTGCACTGAGTGAACATTAATTTGGTCGCTGTATGTCTCTTGACAGGAACAAACAGATGTCTGTCTGCTCAAATTAGTGAATCAAAGCAGCACGAACATGCATAAAAGTAAGAATCCCTGTGGCTGTGTGAGTTTTTTTTAAAAGTCATAACTATTACTGAGCAGCATGGCTGACTAAACCTCTGCTTGAAGTTAAGATGCTAGGCCAATTAGTCTATAAAAACCCTCTCTGTAAATAATCTACAGTAACACAGAGAGATCTTAGCACCAAGTTATGTGCATTTATCCATCTTATGGAAGGGGGAAAGATTTATGTTCCACTTATGGAGTAGTATTTAATTCTGGAGAAAAACAGATGATTGTTGAGTCCTATTTGCTTTGGGTTGGTGGTCGTCTGTATTTGATGACCTGGGAATGAGAATCAACTAATTACTAATAACTAATCAACTGTACATTATATTTTAAATTCAGAAAAGCACAAAAACAAATAACAAAGTCCTTAACAGGGGAGTAGTGTAAACCAGTGTCAATATGACAGTGTAAATGATTTAACTGTCATGAACACAAACAGCTGGAGAACATTGTTTATATTACAACCTTGTTGCATAATCAGCAAAACCTCTGACATACTTGAGGTCGCAGAAACATTTTAGAAGTTTCTGAAATCTGATCCAGGGAGCATGTTACGCAGTCACACTCAGCCAGACACCAAATTATATGAAGCTAGGTATGAATCCCTGCTTAGGCCTGATTATTTATGCCACATTCCTGCTGAAATTTTTTTCCTGAATTTTTTTTTTTTTTTTGCTTTGTAAAAAAATAAGATAAAATAAATATTTGCATAAATTGACCCTGTTCCATCTCAAAAGTTGTTATTTTTTGAACAGCCATCTTAATGTAACTGCTATCTATGAATACATCCTCAGATCTATATACCCAAAATGATAAAAATCAACATTTTCGGTCAGACTTAAATCTAACTTTACAGGCAGAAGGAAGATCGGAACTTAAAGTCATTTTTGGAAGTATTTCAACAAACTAATTAATTTGCAGTGCAAGCTATATAACATCAAACGTGTGTGTCACTGCTAGTCTGTACAGTCTCTGCAGTGCAGAAAGAAAGGCTGACCCTAACCTCTACCTTATTTTTTTGCTTGGCGTTTTTTTTTCAGGACACAATACTTGTATTTTTTCTTTTGCAAGTACCTCGATAAGAATTTTATACAAATAACTGAGTATGTAAATTCCCATCCTTACTTCCTCCTGAGGAATCACTGAACTCTGATTCCATGGAAGGACGCTTTCTTTAAAAGGAGGAACTGGGAAAAACAATGTTTTTTTCAACATTGATGCCATTTGTGTAACAGAGTAACACAGGAGCATCCAAAGGCAATCGAAACACATGGGCTCCCAAAAAAGATTTCATGGCAGAAAAAGAGCACTCTCTTGAATGAAGTTAGAGTAAACATGTCTTTTTCATCTTATTTTTTTTAACAGATCAGTTCTACAAACAGAGGCAGTATTTGTATTAAATAGTCATTCCCTACTGAATTATCAGCCTCCTCTCAGCTGAACAACCTAATCCAAACGGAGCAGTGAGATCAGACGTGGAGCAACAAGTGGGTGTGTATCATGTGACTGGCTTTTTGTTTCCACTTGCCAGAATTGCTCAAGTATAAGAAATACTTTCCAAAAAAAAAAAGAATAATTTGCTTATTGGTTACTTACCCCATGTTGTACTGAATTTCTGCTGATTTTTTTTTGTTTCCTTTTAACAGTAAGATGTTAGGAAAAATGTTTGTCCTGAGTATGTAACTTAAAGTATGTAAACTGATTTTCTTTTTTATATAGTTGTGCCGTTATTAAATGTGGTCCCGTTTACTCCAATTCATCAGGAATTTTGTTTTTGAAGTCTTCATTTTACCATCGAGGCTTGAGAGAACAACAGACTTTTTCACAAATCCAGCATAACACATAGTGAGTAAAAAAAAAACTAGACATAGCTTTGCAAAATAACTTTTGTAGAAATTAATCATTACTAATAGCCTGACTTTGTTTCCGCTGGGTTACCTCAGGTATGATGGGTGCTTTGTGTCTGTGGCAGGTGATGAAGACTATGAACGGCCAGTCGTCTGGATGCATCAGGATACCAACTGCCTGAGCGCAGGTGGGATGAAACGCTGTTGAGCAGCGCCCATGGGAGCACTGCACACAGCAGCCGTTCACCTCCCTCTTCATCCGTTTCCTGCAGTACGCACACTTCTACCAGAGTGACAAAGACAGGGGCGCGGGGGGGGGGCAGTTTGGGTCAAGAGGAAAAGTTGCGAGTGGCGGGGTAAAGTAAAGGAAGTACAGGGGAAGGAAAGGAGGAGAAAGGAAACAAGCCAAGTGGAGAGGATGAGAGGGCGAAAGATTTTTTTAAGTCATAAAAGGGATTAAAATGCAGGCAGACCCAGACATGAACTGGGACGTCGATATGTGGCGAAGGAAATTACACAACTTCCTTTGGATAATCTAATGGGGTTCTGACATCATATGCACCTATTTAGAAGTAGATCTATTGAGAAAACTCCTTTGAGATCAAGAGCTATAACAATAGAGACAAGGCCAACTATTGTGAAGTCCAGCAGGTTTTCTATGTATGACTACGTGACTCATAAAAAACACTGAAGCATTTACTGTCAGTTTTGCTCATTACTTTTAAAGAAAAACCCCTAAGTGTTGTGTATTATGGTGACTTCCTCCTTCTTATTCAGATGTGGTCAGTCCGTCACAGCTCTGTTACGCAGTTGAAACAGCGTTTATTATTCAAAAACATCCGGGGACCAGAGTGAGAAGTGAAACAGAGCCACAGCAGTTTCACTGTGGTGAAATGTGCGTCCTCTGTTGGAACCACAAGCAGATGCCATCAGTGTACAACTCCGTTTACCAAGAATCCAATCTGTTTGTGGGTCAAATGTACTTGGCAGTTAAAAAATAGACCTGACTCATAACGCTATGAATAAGTAGATTGGCATCATGGTAAGAGTGAGATACAAACCAACAAAAGTTAGTCACAGCAAAGAGGAAGGGCAACTACGGTTTGATTTCCGGATTCTGACACATTAAATCAACAAATATTTAAGCCTTAATGCCTACAGCTACGAAACATGTCTCCTAATCTGAATCACTGCGGTGAGAACAACTCGTACAGCAGCACGCTGTGACCCGAGTGAGTCTTACCAGTTTGAACCGGGGCAGTGGGATTGCAGAGAGGTCGATGGGGCCTCGCTCAGTGACGTTGACAAAGCGAGCTTCCAGCACAGTGATGGCACACAGCACATGCACCCACCTGCGTCAAAGACAAACATGAAGCAGACATAGGACAAACAATTCAATGTCCAGGGTTGTTACTAGAAATGTCAGAGCAATGAGCTTTCACATTTAACTAGGCAACATTATGTTATCATGTTATTACTATATATATATATATCCCCAAGAAAAATACGACAACTACTGTTAAATGTGCTTTTATAAATAAAGGAACAAAACATACAATATGGGACCGGAAAATAAACAGATATAAATACATTAATTTAAGGATGAAATTACTGATGAATCTTGTGATCAATTAAAAATTAATAAGTGAAACAAAAATATCCACATATGGAACTGTTATTTGAACAAACAAGGTTTTAATGTGAGCATGAGATATGATTCTTTATTTTGAAAAGAGTAGTTTGACAAAAAAAATAATAATGTTCACACACTTGCTTTTTCTAGAGCTTTCAACTGCATCTCACAGAGTTCCTCATCCTTGGTGGTTTGTGTTTGCTCGATTTTCACAGTGACATCACCGTGATGACCATCTCTGTGATATCTGAGCAAATTAGTTTTACATGCACACTAATAATCCACTAATTTTCAGAATATGATAATATTCTCAATCTAATGTAATTGAATTAATTAATATAATTTTCGGTTTGGATTTTTCGAATTGGGCCTTTTTCCAGACGCGGCATTTTCTGATGAAGACGTGAGATGTACCGATATTATTCAGGTTTTAGGAGCATTTCTTGGACATGTGTGCAGCCCATTCAGAATGTGCATCTCAAATGGAGTTTTTACCGTGGGATGCTTTGCGACACACAGCCTCTTCCCTGTTTACAGTCAGCTCTGTGCGTTGTCATGTACACAAACCAACTAGCCAACAGTTTGCTGTGGCAGAGACATAAGTCCAAATGGAAAGCCCACATTTCTGGTTGGAAGGAAATGCATCTCCTTGTAGACATTATAAAAGACATGGATATCAAAAGGTTTTTAGATAAATGCAAATGTGTGCGCACAGTCAGAGAATTCTGCCACTGGGTGGAAAACTTTGAAAGAAATACTATTCTGACGGAAAGAAGTCTTTCCAATATTCCACATTTTGGTGTGATAAATGACATGTTAGTCAGAGTATGCAAGGCTGCATGTACTCATTGTCATCAGCCATGTAATCAGCTTAGCAGGGAATACTGTCTTTTTTGGTATAAAGGGGGGAAATGAAGTGCAGGTAAATGTAGTCAATGAGATGCAGTTAAAGGCTCCAAAAAAGCTACTAAGAAGACCTTAAATTTAGATTTTTTTTCTAAATGCTTTTAAAAGGAGCAGAAACCAAACACTGTGGTTTAAAATAACCAATAACTGTGGATTAAAAAGAATATACATAGTTTTACTTTTTCCAGGGGATTTCATGTTGTATTGAAATTCACGTGTTTACTAACTGGTTATGTGAACACCAACTATTTGACATCCAGCACATTAAAAATAATGTTTATTATGGTCCGTTCTGTAGAAACCCATTCATAAAAGAGGATACCGTTTGCTAAATGGGTGATACAGTGGATAAGTCTACAAAAAACAGCAAGACCAAAACTTCCGCACTGTCGTAAGCTGAAATATTTGTTGAACAGCAAACCATTGCTGCTGTCTGTAGGCGTTTCCTGCCATTTACACTGACATTCACTTGCTGTGCTCTACACTGAGTGATAAAGTGTAACCACAGGCTGAGGGTGTGCAACAACCATACGCACTTACATCTGCTGTGTGTCTGTGTGTTCATGTCTGCATTTTAAAAGTGCATTTAGCTGGAGGGGCTTGGTCTACCAGATGACTTTCAGCAGTAACAGACTGAAGAAAGGAGCAGACTTACTGTGGTCAAAGGACAGTGAGTGGTTGACATGGGTCTGTTGTGCACCAACCAGTCTGACTTACTGTACCTGAGCTGTTTTGTTAACATCACAAATCCTTCTTCAGCACATTTTTTTTTTGCCTTCTCAAGTTTATGACTGTAGCCATGAACACATTCTAATTAAAAGGAGCAGGATCATATTTTCTTTAAAAAACAAACAAACAAAAAAAAGAACTCTTCAGCTCACTGGGTAAGCTGAAGAGGGTTTAATATCGTCTGCTTATCAAAGATCCCATGATCTTTAAGAAGACACATTTTAACATGCTAGAAAACACTACATGTTCAGTGGTGCCCTCATGCTGTGCTGGTGGGTGTAACTGGAAATTCGGACCAATAACCACCTTACTCTCTGTTTGAATGTTCTTAATTAGGGACCGGGGCGTCATTACAGAAACATGTTTGCACTACTGGTCTTATCTTAACTAGTCAGTCCTCATCATTTTTTACTGGCTGATTCAGCATGCTGAACTGGCGTAGGATAAGGCAGAGCCCATTGGTGTGTGAAATGACTCAGTCAGTTCAGGTCATGAGAGGGGAAACAGAAGTGAGAAAAGTGAACCGTTTAAGTCAAGAGCAAGTGAGATGAAAACAAATGTGATATATTAGGTAAGATCCTTTTTGTAGCCAATGAGCTCTTTAGCAGAAACGGTTCAGAATTGTTTGTGATATATTTCGCTGGAGCATGGTAAATATCATTTGTTATTTTATCATCAGGTTATGTTGTTAATGTGCTAACTGGCTATCTAGAATCTTGAATCCTTCCAGTTTCTCTTTTTGAGAATACCAAAAAGTTGTTGTAATACCAAAAATCCCTAAATTTCAGTTTATGTAATAAGGTCCTAGCTCAGGTTACCATGACCACTTTACATATATGATACAACTTCACAGTTGAGTAGTTTCTATAAAGCAGCTTCTGGTCCATAAAATAAAACTCTATTGTGGCAGTAATATTGTGTTGGTATTACTCACTTGTCATTGTTGGCTCTCTGCAGAGCGCCCCCCCTCAGGGAACACAGACAGCAGTCCTGGAGGAAGAAACACACAACATGTTATTTATTTGAAAACTAACAGCAACTGATGGGTTTATCTTTATCTCATCCAAAAACTGATGTTTATCTCATCCAAAAACTGATGTTATGAGGTTCTACTGAGTATTATTTATAGGTTAAAGTGGGAATAACTTCTTCTCCTTTGCTGGATAACATGGACAGGTATCACCTATATAAATCTCAATCTGTTGCTAATCCTTTGTTTCTCCCAAATCCACTGTGTACCCAGTATGGCAGCTGTCAGAAACACCTAACTGTACTTTTTTAAAACCTTCTCAAATACGACACTGCAGAGCCAGAGTGGCACTCATTAATAAACAGAAGCTGACAGGTTCAGTTAGAAGGACACTGGCAGAGATTGAAGTGAACAGAGCGTATCTGGATAAAAAAAAAAGTCCCTTTTCCTCTGTATCATCAAAGTTCACCTCACCTCTAAAGTGCTGCTGTTCACAGACAACTTTCATGTTGTTCATGGATGATTCAGACCTTCCTGTCACAACAGATCTAGTCTGACACACCTCTCTCGTAAGATATTACACAAGCCATGATAAAAAAAAAAAAACAACACAAAATATTACAGTATACCCTCTAAATAAAGTCAACTGACTCAGGGAAAATAACCTGACGGGGGCATCCAGAACCCCACTGTAGATCTAAGCTGAGCAGATAATTTCAGGAATGGCTAAAACGCCTTTGAGAGAGTCCACACAGGATTCTGTGTTTCAATATTTCTCTAAAATAAAAGAATTATTAATATACATAAGTAAGACAAAAAGAGAAGCCTTCATCCTCCTCATAACTGAAACAGTGTGAAGCCACAGGGGTGTCACAATGAATTACAGAGGGAAGCATTGCCCACTGGTGGTCAAAGGTGTTTGTGCCAAATTCAGGTCACATTCTCAGCATGCTTCTCAACAATCTATTGTTCTGAGCTGAAAGCAACGGAAATTTACAGGTAAATCTTACAAACAAATTCCCTGAACATTAATACACAAAGGAAGGGAACACTCTCACTGTGTCAGAACAAAGGAAGTGGTTTCGCAGAAAGCAAAGCTTATTTATTGTGCCAAAAGCTTTTGTGGTTTTCAGCTGTATCAAAGATAACTTTGAGGTGCTGCTGTGGTTTATACATATATGCACGTGTATTTTTGTTGGATCCACTTAAGAGGAATTATAGAGCTGCAGTGAAACAAAGACATGGTGATACTCCCAATAGTAAAGTTAAACTTGTGTTATTACATAGAAATACAATGAGAGTAGAATGGACATTTCCATTCAAACCAACAGCAGGATGTTCAGAGCAACAGCTATTTCTATGTACCTTTGCCATTACAGCCTTTGTAGAGAACCAGCAAAGAGAGTTTTCACGGTCACGACTAAATGAGCAGAGGACTAGCAGGTTTTAAAAATAAACAATCTGTTTCTATTAAAATATTACTATTACTTCCTTTCTCTTTTTTGCCTGCCATCATTTGCATGTTTCATGACCCATGATGTGATGTTACTGTAGCTGCCTCTGAAGTAACAGTGAGCTGCTTATCAATGGACATCTGACACACCCAAACAAAACCAACTGCGTATGCAAAGGCCTTAAAAACAGGCCAAAAATGAGTCTGATGTGAGCTGTCACCATAACAACTGACAACAATTGCTATATAAACAGTTTGATGTCCTTTCTATTCATTCCTTTTCTGTGGTTATTACATATTGTGGACAGTAACTGTCAACCATGGGCACTGGTCTGCCGTCTGAGGACGTGAGCTGTGAGTACAGCTGTTTCTTCAGTATTAAACTTTTAATGTCACATCATGTCCCATCATGAGGTTTTTATACTGAGCTGTTCCTGGACCAACACTGTTTTCACTATTTAGCACGTTTAATCGGAAAAACAATCACCTGCAGACACAACGCATTGGTGTTGTTGTTGTCGTTATAGTTTGTTTATCTGACAATTGCTGTATAGCACACAATGAATTTCCGAAAGGTCAAATAAATCATCTAGATTCTCTCACTGTGCTTACTGTTGATCAGAATTGGTGGTGCTGGACCTCCTCACAGTGACATCGCCTTGTTGGTGTTATTGAACAGTCACTAAATGTTCTATTATACATGGCGACCTGTTAACAGGTTTCGACAAGCCTATTTCTGTTTTTTTAGGTCTGTTATCAGTATGATGGTTGACACGGATACGAAATAATCTGCCACAGGTAGCCAAATGGACTAACCTCGGTGATGGCATCAGCTTCACAGCGGGCACACAGCCAGTCATCAAGCTCTGCCTCATCCCCAGATACGCCATAGCAACCTAAAAAGAAACAGAAAAGAACATGTCACACATTCACCTCTCACGTGCCTCATCTAACAGCACAGTTATTCATCATATATTGCTATTTTTCAGGAAATAGTCAAAAACCTTTCTTAAAAAAATACATAGGCTGCATGCTGTAGTTGTATTCCGCATACAAGTTATTATTGTATGAGAACATGAATGTTATCTGTGTAAACATTCAAATCATAGATAACAAAGACCATCTGAGGCCAAAACATTGTGGCATGCAAATATAAAATAAAAGAGGAACTGGAAATGAGAGCAGGAGAGCACTGAGTGCAGACTTAACTTTTTCAAGTGCTTAATTTAGGGCTGTGACAGTGGAGGAATTTCCCCTGTGGTGATTAAGGGTGGCATAACACCGAGATATGCAGCACTACTGCCATTTTGTGTGTGTGTGTTGTTTTTTAAATTATTTAAATAAGCTTTATTGAACAGCTATTTTTAGATAGAGATGACACAGTTTTAAAACTAATTAATAGCTATTTATTGTTAATTGCAAAACACAGAAGGGCACTGGACTTACTATGGGGTGCAGCACTTTTTCACCCTTTGGCTGCATTTGGTATTCTGGATATGATACAGAATATCCACTTAAAGTACAAATGTCAGGTCGCCAATCAGAAAAAAGGGGCAATAGCGCAACGCTCAGCACAGAATAGACACACAGCACCTCGTCAGGCTGCTGGCATTTGAAGCAGAGTGTTAAAAAAGTAAAGACAGCGGAAGTGGCAGTTGCTTCCCATCCCGTGTGGTTGCTTTTTCAATAGCACTGTATTTCAATATAGTAGTTATTGCAACAGCCCTAGCTTGATAGCCAACACCCACAACATATTGGTGGATGTGTGTCCAAGTCTTGCAAATATTTTCATATTTCAGAATGGAACAAATGTGAAGACTATAAAACAACCAACCCAAGCAACACCTAAAAAAAACAGAATGGAAAACAAAAAACAGCAAAAATAATAAAATAATAAAATGGCTGAACCATTAGCACTCCATTCAACAAAATAATTCATATCAGAAAGCCTCTGTGTGTAAATGCTGTGTAAGAGCTCTTGGTGCTGCTGGCTGAATAATTTAGTGTAGCACAGGTGTATCTGCATCTTCATCCATCATCCACTGATGGTCTTGGTGGCTGTTTTTGACCTAACTGTGTGTAACAGTGGTTTTAAGAATAACCGCTGAGCGGTGGTTTCTTAAAGAGTAAAAAACAATATGAATGTTCAGTCTGACATGTTTAATTTAAACCCCCCGAAGTGTTCCTGCCAATACACACTTGAATGGATACCTGTTCATCGAAGAAAAGGGGCTTACTTGTGTGTACGCGGACGCAGCACTGAGTACAGCTGACCAGCCGGCTGGTGCCGTCCTCTGCTACATGAGGGTTAGACAGCTGTCCCTCCCCATTTTCATTCGCCTTGCTAGACTGGGTGTTGAAACACATTTCAGGGATGAGTGGCTTTGACCACTGGCGGCCCCCTGGACGGTTCACCAACATCACACTGGAGCTGCCAGTACTGGACTCAGACTGGAGGAGAAAAAAAAAGTGCAAAGGCTCGTCATATGGTTATCTGATGGATCCATCCTTACTTAGAAAAGCTGAGACACATTCAAATCTGTTATGTCTGTTAATGTTAAAGCATCAACAACTACGTTGATGACTTAACATGACTTAAATGTTACAGTGGCCAATGAGTTATTTGTATCACTTAAAAACAGGACAGTTCACTCCTTAATAAAATAATACATATTTTATCTCTTACCTGTAATGTGATTTATATATTTGGGCTGTTTTAGTGCGAGTTTCAGTGTTGGATATCATATTAGATGTCATGGAGATGTCATCTCTTCAATATAACAAAACTAGATGGCACTTGCACAGAAGGAAGTGTACATCTACTCATAGATGAGAGGCTGGTGCTCATGACAGCACAAGATGCAAACATTAATGGCATCCTTCTTGGTTGAGCTGCAACATTAACTACTTCAGTGGTGCTAGGAGAGCTGGCAGCAGGTGTGCACTTCCTTCTGTGCAGTGATATGAAGGGTGTAATTCAGTAGCGAGAAATAGTTCCTACATGAAACCCTCTTTCTCCCCCTTCCATGCTTAATCTGTCCTATCAATAACTCGGCAGCTAACACCAACACAATCTAGACTGATAAATAATGCTTCAGGTTAGAGGAAAAATATGTATTTTTGAATTTGGGTTGAATTGTCCCTTTAGTAATAGGTTGACCAGTTACACATCCAGCATATACAAAACATATATTTAGAGTTATATATTAGTTTTCTATATATTAACATTTGACTCTTCAGTAGCTTGTCAGCTACAGGTCAGTGGAATAATATGCATTTTTTGATTTTGGGGTTAAATGTCTCTACTTTGGCAAAAATGCTTACTCTACAATAGATATTATACAACATACATAGACAACATACTTAAAAAAAAAAATCCATGTTTAACTTGAGCTTTGATATCATTCAAAAAGTATTTTCTGGTCCCAGTTCTAATGGCCATCAATATTCACAAACCAATTCACCACTCAGTCCATCACAGTATTTTCTCTGAAATACCTTTACTTTCATCTGCTTCAGAGTTGGTTTGTCATGATGATTATTCATTTAATGCTAATAACAATGGCTGTCCATGTAATATAGCAGTTGTCACCTGATGGTAGGTGTGGAAGAGCAGGCAGATGGAGCAGTAGGGGGGCTGCTGGCCCATGCGCTTGTTGTACTCTCTCTCTGCCTGAGGGTTATATGGCCGACACTGCCACAGCTGGGTTAGCGGCTTGGCCCACTCCTCTTTCTCTTCTCGCTCAAACTCCATATCAAAGTACATATCTACGGATAGGATTGTCGTATGAAAGAAGAAGATGGAGGTGGAAGCATTGGATTTTAGAAAAAAAGGGGTGGAGAGATAAGAAAAGAGATTTTAACCATTATAAGATATATGTTGGCACCACACAACACACACTACATTATGCAGATGGTCTGAATGACTGCGTACCATCGTCACTGTGCACCTCTCTAATTAGAGGGTGATGACGCGGCAGATTACAGAGCTGTGCCTGCTGCTTCTTCACAACAGACTTGCAGTATGACTGCTCTTCTGACACCTGCTGGAAAAGGACATGTATAGCAAGACAAAAATTCAAAACACGAATTATACTGTATCTGTGGCAATGAACATAATATCCAATAACGTGAAGATTCCCAATTATGAGACATGTTGGGAGCTCTGTACTGGTATGCATACATTTCCAGATAAGCACCAGGTCCATAGATCCCTTTGGGAATTTGATCAGAGCTGGTAAGTACTTACATGATGATTAAGAGCGATCACCACCTTCTCATCGTGGACTGGTTTCATGACAGGAAGGGAGTCATTCTGGATGATAATGGCACTATCCTCAAGTGGGCATTGTTTACTCTGTAGTTTGAACAGCATGAGTGACATTGGACATTCAGGGCCGACTTTGGAAATTATGCCACAGATAGTGCATTCTGCCACACCACCGAGATGTGTTAGTAGAATTAGTAATAATGCCGAGCATGAAGAGATTAGTATGCAAACGCCATGCAAGGAAAATGCACCAGTACAGAGCCACCAAAAAGTCTCATTGCTTTTTTTCCCCATTAGCACCTACATGCACAATAGAGTTAATAAGCAAAAACAACTTTAGGAGCTTTAAATGTAAGAGTGACTACAAGTGGTTTTGGATAAGTTGGTATTAGTAAGATAATTTGGATTTTTTGAAGTGGGGTTGCATGAGGCACTTATCCATAGGGAGTGTATTACCTACAGTGGATGGTGGTCAGTGTGACCCCATTTTGGAGACACAGACAGGAGTGTGTTTAAGCCAACAGAGCCAAGCAATGTACTGCTGTCGACAGGGGCAGCTCCAAAACTTATTTCAGCCACCTAAAAAAGTGCTTCCTTGATAAAAATGGACACAATATTGAGAATATTTTCAGAGCTAGGGCTAAGAGAGAGATAAGTAGGCAAATGGAAGTTTTGAGGTTGAGAAAATGTAGCGCCAAAGGAAAGGGCTGTCTGACAGCAAGGTAATGCAAATATAGTGCAAATATTCTAAATATAGTGTCCAGTTAAACTGTTATTGATTTTTTAGGTTGGCTGTTGTTAAAAGTGAATAAATCATGTTTTGCTGTTGCCCCTGTCCACAGCATTGCATTGCTTATCTTCTGTGGTGGCACCATCGTCTGCTTGTCTAAACTGAGAGCTTGTCGACCAACATCTATTGTAGGAAAAACACTTATTTTGGATAAGTACATCATACAACCCCACTTCAAAAAATCTGAACTATCCCTATGAGTTAATAGAAAAGACAATGCATGCAGCATAGAGTATAATCTGCACTCAAACATGCATTTGCCGCAATGTGCAGGGAGAAAACAACGACTAACATTACATTTCACTTGCTGTATCTTTGATTTAAGTGTTTTGTCATTGCATGTTCTGATAAAAAATACTTCAGTAAGAAAAAACAAAAAACAGACCCAGACCTTTCGCTTGTTGTTCTTAGGAGACTCAATCTCGTCGAGCTGTATTGGAGTTTCAGAGGGATCAAACTCGCTGGTGGGCTCAAGTTTCTCCAGCTCAGCTTGAGGCTCTACAGACATTGCTATTTCAGGTTTTTCCTCCTTTTGGTCATGCTCAACAAGACTCGGCGCTTCTGATTGATTCGGTGCTGCTTCGGTAAAAACAATCTTGGATTCTGGCTGTGGCTCCCTTATTTCACAGCTTGGTGCCTGAGGCAAGGACTGAACCTGTGTGTGTGATGGCGTACAGGTTTTGAGCTGGAGATGACGGGGTTGATGCTCTCTGGCGTAGCTGTGGACTTGCAGCTGTGTGTGAGGCTGCTGCTGCTTTTCTAGAGTGTAGCTGTGCACTTGGAGAGTGTCTTTTGGACTCAGAGTCCTGTGGAAGAGCAGGCTGGCTACTCCCATTTTGCGGGCAGGCTGAGCGACGGCTCCCGTCCACGTTGGTGTCGCTGAAACTGACAGATGTCCATTTCTGTGCTGGGACTGAGATGAGATTGCAGGTGCGCGAGTCTTTGTATAATGTGGGGGACGGCTCACATCATTGTTACTTTGGGTCAAGCTCCTGTGAAATGGATCCAATAAAGTGAGCTTGGTTGGTGTTACAACCAACTTTGGTGGGCCTGTAAATCAAATCAGAGGTCTCCGTTTAGGAAGCGAGGATGGAAAATGCACTTTTCATCACCATAAAGCTACTGTTATTAGCCTATAACCTATTAACCTATTATTAAAGGTTTAGGTGCCATAAAGGAAACACAATGCACAGGTGATAATACCTTTGGTTCTCTTGCCATCCTGTGATGTATGACGTGGAGGTATGAGGCTCAGCCTGGGACGCTTCCCATACTGCTCCATGTCTTCTTCATCTTCATCCTTGGGAACAACCTCTTCAGGCACCTCCAGACACACTCTGTGTCTCTTGGTCTCTATCCTCTGTGTGGTGCTGAGGACCAAACAGAAACAAAGGCAGAGAATTGAAACAGGAGACATTTGTTTTTCAAGCCCCCCCCCCAATAACTACTTGAGTATTACACTTTAAATATGAATGCGGAGTCTGGCTTTGAAGAAAGCATAGTTTCCAATCTGAAGGGGCTGTTGGATTGGGATGTACTAAGCTTGCAACAGGATAGATGAGTCTTGGTTTATACTGCACAAATCGTGGAAAGTTTTTTAACTGATGTTTTGATCTAGTTTTGCCGTTTTAAAAGCGGACCCCTATGACTGCATTTGCTTAAGAAGTTTTCTGTTTTTGATTCTTTATTCAAGCAAATGTATGTGAGAAAAACAAAATGAACACATTAGTAAAGTAATTGATAAACATATGGTCATTTTGGGGTGAAATATTTGTTTGAGACTAGAATTCAATACAATACAAAAGCCACAGCTTTATAAATGACCACAGTGATTGACTGAGTGCCCTTTAGCAAGGCACTAAAACTACTGCTAAAAAGCTTTTTGATGGCCAACAGTGAAGGCTGAGGCTGTGCTGAAGAGCCTTCGGCTTCAACCACGTCTAAGTAGCTCAGTGTGGTGTAGGGTATTCCTGGGAAAGTGTGTTAGCATATCCTGTTAATTATTTCTAATTATTAATAAATAACAATTAGTGATTTGTTTTGTCTAAAATAATTATTACTGCTTTACTGTAACTGTATCCTTAATCTAATAATTACTGGCCCTGTATATTCTACAGTAAGAAGAGTAACTAAGTAACTAGGCATGTATTGTATCATATAAACTTATTCAACAAAAACAGAGAAACACAAGACAATTTTATTTTTGTAGTAAATGGCCCACCTCTTGCGCTCTCCGTCCTCCCCACAGTTCTCCATGGAGTTACTGTTACTGCTGCTGGTGATGTCATTGAAGGACTCTCCCAGGAACTCCCTCGCCTCTGGGGTGGGGCGTGTGTGGTCAATGGGTGCCATATCTCGCCCTGCCAGCCACTGCTCATAGCGCTCTGGCTGGAATTTCCTCACAAATACATCCATGGAAATTTTCACCATGTCTTTACGGCACGAGCACTAAAGGGAAGAAGAGCAAAAACAAAACCTGTGATTCAAATGGCAAATGTTACAGGTGATATTGTTGCATGGACATCTATACAGTAAGAGTTGATTATATGAATGTTTAAATTCTTCCTAGCAAAAATACATTTTCATTTAAATTAGGTCAAGTACGGTTTTCTATGCTGTCATTTGGCAGACTCACCAAAACTGCTTGCTTGCCATATTCAATCCATCTCTCTGTGGCAAAGTTGGTGGATTCTGCACAGTTAAAACCGTGGTTGAAACCAGCGTGGTAGGCATAGGGGAAAGTTACCATGAACTCACCAGCCTCCTGAGTAATCTAAAGAAGAGGAAATAAAATAATTTATAACTGCAGATTACGTATTTGGCTTGTTCAGTGGGTATGAAGAAAAGAAACAACAAACAGCCTGCTCATACCTTTTCAAACGGAATGCCATACTTTTTCAGTATAGAGGGAGAGATGAGAGTCATCTTGTGCCTCAAAAAAGCCTCACAATTTTGGGAACTACCAGGAAAGAACCCTGGAAGAGAGAACACACAAATATTACAGTCCATGATAGTCAACAGTCGTATACTTTATACACCAACAGAAAATATTTCGTTGTCTTTTACCTTTAGCCAAACGCTCCAGTCTTTTCCCATGCTCTGGAGGAACACAGTACCTGCACATAATCAAATAAGTCGTCTTAGTCACAGTAAGATGAAATTATGCATTTATTTATGTACTATGCAGTGTGTTGTCAGGTTACGTAGCATTACTACATTTAAAAAACAGAGTTGAAATTTTCCAACTATCCAAAAGATTTTTCTGGATCTACATTTTTTCCATTTCAAGGTTTCAAACTCCAATGTATAGACTCCTTTGTAAATCATTTCAGACCTTATTTAAGATCTGAGTAAAACCTCAGAAAACTTGCTTCGACCTATTGTGGCCATCAGTCCACACTCCTACACAGACAGCTGAACAATGTTCCACTCTCAAACATTTCTGCTCAAAGAGTCAATTAAACTGACAGTGCTATCTATACTATTTCCCATTACCATTTTGAATACATAATATTATTGTCCCCCTTTATTTTTTTTTAGGAGTTTGAGTTAGATATTTTAATTTTCAAGGCTTCACAGATAGAAACAACAAACAAAGCCATGAAGATTTTTCTTGTGAAGCAAAGATGGCTGTTTACACAGCATCATTCATAAATGTTTAGACAAGCTTAATATTGGTTATCTGGGATGCAATCAAAGGATAATGCCACATTTCCATTCAAACTAATTTGGTTGCTATGTCTGGAGTCGGTTCAGTTTGAAGGCGCTTAGGGTGGAGCTGGTTCACGGGCCGTGACATACAGGTGCTGAGGCAGCTTTGCTATGGAGTGTGCATACAGTCGGACGCCACGCTTCTAGCCTTGCTTTTGACAAAATTAAACTTGTTCTGGCTCTCTCTCTCTCTCACACACAGCAGTAAACTTTTTTGCTGTGCTGGCTGCCTGCTCCAAAATCCATAAAAACATTTTGCTTGTATGATCAATTTGTTTTTAGAAATTCTGAATCTAATATTTTTGGGGGAAAAAATACACTCAATAGTTTGGAAACAGAACATTTCTTTTCCAGACTCATTGTCCATACATATCAAGACCTGACGATAAGTTAATTCTGGGACAGGACCACCTGCTCCATCAATGGCACAATGTCACTAGTCAACTTTTCTGTGTGAGAGGGCCCTTGTTTTTGTAAATGACACCCATTTCCATGTGGAAAAAAAGATTGTGTATTAACATTCAGATCTAACAGCACATATTCATAGCTGTGAATCCTCTGTGTTTCATTCAGGAGTGGGGAATCAATATCATAACAGTTTCAGAATAACAATTACACAAGAATGTGCATTTGATCAAGAAAAGAACGTGTCCTTACCATGACTTGGGCTCTCCAAAGTGCAAGTAATTGATACTGTAGAGGTCCATGTCCTCAGTGTGCCATGCAAAGGTGGTCTTCCACATGCCAAAATATAAGTACGGTGTATTAACTCCCTCAATAGTGATGCCGCTGTCACGTTCAACAGTATCCAAAATGGTGTCCAAATGGCAAATGTTCCATTCCTTGACTCCCTGAAAGAGTAGAGCAGATGATACAAAAATCAAAAAATGAGATTTGAAGCAGTGATAAACACCACTACCAGATATACAGACAGCAATCGGAAAATCGGGTGAAATTGAGGACGATTTCTTATAGCGACAAGCAAGAAATGTCAACTCACAGGGTCGTATAGAGATCCATTAACATCTGCACCATATATGGGAGGGTTAAATGTCACATTCTTCCAGTACTTCCTTTCCAGCTCCTCAAAATCATCGTAATGTGGACTACAGAACCTATAAAAAGGCATTAACAATTGTAATTAGTACCAACACTGTATATCAATTTTCACCATCAAGAGGTTAATTCACCTTACAGTATTCGATTTCAGATCTGACAGACTTTCTAATAACTGAAGAAAAAAATGACTGTAATGTTTTTATATCTGAACTTCTCACTTGTCACTGTTGGCAATCTTGCGAAACTCTCTCACGGTCATGGACTTCTTCTGAATGTTGTATTGTGTGAAAAGGCCCGACTGGCCCGTCACCACCTGCTGAATGGGTGCAGGGATCACCAAATCATCTATATCGTCATAAGAGCTCCTGGGCTTCCATTCCTTTGGTGGGACAATCTAGGAGGAGGAAAGAGGGCAGTGAGTTCATCGGTTTTCTTAACACTGTTTCATATCAAAATGATTCACCAGCAAAGCTCTGGACGTGTAAATGCATTTATTTATATGACACGCTGCTGTGAATATGTGTTCAACACATGAAGTGACCGAAGTTCAACAAGAGATGGTCTTGACTAAATATTTAAGGAAAAAAAAAGACATGAAGTGATCATATTGTCTGATAGCAGTCTGACATGTTTCACTGATGATTGCACCATTGATAGTTCTAAATTTGCTCAACATTTTTTAATGCTATTAAATATGATCCCATAAAGATGGCAGAGTGTCAGTACTTACTTTAGCCAGGCCTGCTTTATGTGCTCCCTGGGACTCGACATATGCAATGTAGCGGCTGAAGTTTTTGAATTCCTCAGCAGTGGGGTAAAAAGTCATGATCCCCTTTGAACCATGATTTTGGGAAGCCACGTCTGACGCCATCCCGAAACTCAATGGTAGCTCCTGCAGATTGTAAATAGGGAAACAGTTATTCAATAATGTAATATATTGAGTTGATATATTTAGCCTTTTAAACCTGGACCCTATGTTTGACCCTCATGTGAATAACAAGTTGGTTTTTTTTTTTAAATTGGTCCAGTATTGCGTGAGAGAGCGGCAGCCAGCAGCTGCAAGACAGGTGCACCCCTTTTAAATTACATCCACTAAAAGGGCTTGCTTTTGCCACTGACAGTCTCAGATTGTTATTTTTAGTGTCTTACATTACGGAAAGGACCCAACAGAGAAATAAAACGTGTTTTCGTACCTTTGCTTGTTACAGTCTGTGTTTTGTCCAAGTCTCACTAAAGAGAAGTCTCGTTCTTAAATCTAACAAGAGGTAACAAGAGGTATTAAGAGTAGAAGAAAGGACTGCAGGTTGTGCTAAAGCGCATAAGGGTATTTAATTTCAATGTCAAGGCTGAATATCTGGCTGACTTTCACAATGTGAAAAAGTCTGACATTTCAGAATGAGTTTAGCAAAATTTGGATGCAGAACAGAACAGCAGAGGGTAGAGGAAAACGTTTCATTTATTGTTAGTATTCTTTTAATAATGATGAAAGAAGCTCATAATAATAATCTGAGGCAAAAAATGGCAAAAAATAGCACTTTTGTAAACTGACTGGTTACACCTGCCCTGAGTGGTTACACTCTAGCCACCGATTGGAGGGATCGGTATAGTGCCTGATCAATGCGTTCTTTGATTGATCAAGATAGGTAATTTTGAGCATGAGTCCCACTCGATGCTTTGATTTTGCCTCCTGTCACATAGTAAATGGGGAGCATGATTCGCTGCAGATATTCAGGTTTTATTGTATTGCTGCTACTCCATTAAGTAGAGAGTGACTTTTTTCATGTGCAACTTGTGTTGGTACACCACTTTAACTGAAACTGAATTTTTTGTTGTTCATTCAAGTTTCTGAGGAATTGGGAATTTTGAGATGTTGTCCTTATTGTACAGGGAAACATGTTTCCATACTGTGCATATGACAATCAACACTTTGTATCTTTGAATCTTATATCAATAATTTCTTTCTTTCCATAATGTTTTATGTTGACCTTTATGAAGTCCTCCTTCTTAAGTCAGGGTACATCTTTTTTTTATCAGATGTTTTATTAGACATGTATTATTATAACAAATCCACATACTCTTAATTGATGTAACTTAGGTGTTGGTGTGTTGTCTATGTTGCTTTTGATGAGCTAAATAAGTGCCGGATTAATGTTCTGCATTACCATTGAGAAATTTCTTGCACAGCATATCATACTTTCTGTTAAATTCACTCAGTTCATGTATGTTTCCATTTTCATCTCTCAAGTGCACATTTGGCCATATATACTAATCAATACATTCTTTCATGAACATGGATTTTCCTTTTCTCAATATGACTCTGTTGTTCCACAGTATGACATTGTGGGGGCTGAAATCATGTTAATAAATCATTATCCATTGTAACAAAACTCACAAAATAAGTTTAAAATGCCACAGTAGTATGTAACGTGTTTGTATAGGTCTCCTCACTATAGCGGGGGACCGTCTGCACAGGGCTGGAAAAGCTATAACCGCCCCTGATTGGTTAAACCCGCGTCTCTTTAATTCGGCCCCACTGAGGTAGCCCAACCAGCTAACATTAGCTCGTGTGCTAATCTGCTAAAAGAACGTGAGCTAATTCTTATAACGAATGTGTAATGACACATAGCATAGCATTAGCTAGTCTGTTAGCATGAATCATTTCACATGCATTAAAATCCCGTTTGGTTTCGATTACACAAATACATTTACGTGCAAATTAACGGCTACTTCTTGAAGTGAACTTAACCTCTTGCTTTCATGATGTCAAGAGAGGAAGTAATATCACAAGACAGCTAACGTTAGCTAGCTAGATCTTGTTAACACCGTGATGGGATGGGACTATTTCCTGGATTACAGACAACCCCGGGGCTGCGTTGCAGCCGATCAAGCCCGTTTGTAACGTTACAACACCGGCCGTTAGCAAACTTGGACAGAGCTGTCGTTAACGTCCTCATGAGGCTTTGTAGGTTATTTTTTTTAAAAAATAGCTAACTTCTACATAAGAGCGACGTTCAACAATTGTTTGAGTAAAGATCCGAAGACAAAACAAAGATGAAACTTTCATTCGCCAAGTCAGTTATGTCTAGCGTTATTCCAGGAATTAGACTACACCCGACCCCTAGCATCGACATTAGCTGTAGAGCAGTTCCGGCTACTTTAGCCATCAGATTAGCATTGTGAGTTAAGAAGCTAACACTCAGGGACGGCCGTAACTCGACATGCACCAAACGTAACTTACCACCTCCTCTCAGTTGATTCAGATGTTACTCCTAAGCGTTGTAAATACCTCGTAATCAATGGAAACAGCAGTTGTGAACATGAGAGAAATAATACAGCTTGCTAACTAAGCCCCCTGTGAATAGACCACTATCCTCCATTACCACTTCTACGCATGCACACGCAACTCGGATTTTGTTTACCACAACACGCATGGGACACGCTCAGCCAATCAGAGGGCGGCGCTGATGGCTCGTCATGTGCTGGATAAAAACACGAGTTTGAATCTGGTGTTTTTGTAATGACTGTAAATGTTAAATTAATCAGCCGATATATTGTCTACTTTGGATTTTTATCATATAAGTGAAGAGCGTTTGTTGTTGTTTTTAAATATATGCATCAAGAAAACAACAAAAGAAAACAAGAAAACACTTCAACAAAAAGATGTCCAGACAGTTCAGAATAGATCTTTCTAACATGTTAGATTAATATGATATTAATGTCTCTACTCAACCATCAATTCTTACTGGTCACAAGGTAATCAGTTCACTACTTATTTTTAATATTTCTGATGCTGACCGAAATGATTAAAGCTTTAAAATAAATACATAAATATAGTACTACTACTACTACTACTACTACTACTACTACTGCTAATAATAACAATAATAATAATAAATTATATATACATACATTAATTTAAAAAATAAATAGCTTAAATTATGTAGAGATGGGAAGAGTGATTTTTTTAATGTTTAGAAAATAACGCGGTGCAACAAAAAGATGTCCACGCAGTTCCAAATTTATCTTTGTATTGACATGTTAGATTCATGTACTGTTGTTATTATTATTATTATTATTATTATTATCAACAAACTAACAAATAATAAATATTTGAAAAAATACTAACAATGTTCGCATGGATTTTTGGGGAATTGATTAAATTAGGCAAAATGCAATGAGGATAAGCATTTATTGAAAAAAAATCGTTTTAAAGATAATCTGATAATACTGATTGCATTGCACTGACTGCATTTATTATTATTATTTATTATTATTAACATAATAATCACATTTAATCTCATCCACCTACCTTTTTTTCAGACATTCCTGCATTTTTTGTGTGTTTAAATTGCATCGATGAAAGTAAGTTGACAGTGTCTAACAAAGATCGAAACATTGCACAGTTGCAGTTACTGGGACCTTTTGATACAGTGTGCGGATCTCTTGTCTGATTCTTGCCTTAGTTTGATTTTTTTGATCCAGCACCTGTAAAAGTTTTTTTGGATGATTGTACCCTCCACCCTGCTTTTTTTAATGAAATTAGCAAAATTATTATCCAACACTCATTGAGCAAAAAAAGTCTATATGTCAAACAAACAAGCAAAGCCACCTGTAGACTGTGAACATTGGTTTTTATTTCATGCCAGGAAAGGCACATTCATACACTGAATCCAACAGTTTCGATAGGCTATATAATGTTATATGCATCTACATTCAGGCAGTGCATATATTATGATTTCCATGGATAAATGCAACAATAACATTAACACATTTTGTTAACCACAAAAAGATATAGCACATATGAGCACTGACAATTTGTATATGCACACTTTTAGCATAAGAGGAAGTACATGTGCACCCTGTAGTCCATACAGTTTTACTGACCTTTTACACCAAAGGAGACAATACAGTACATTGCATCAGCAGCACTTGTTGGTTTTTGGAAAGTCCATAGGGAATATATAAGATTTTTGAGATGTCAGTGCCAAGTCAGTTTATTCCCACTCTATTTTTCTCCATTTTGTTCCAGTTGCATAAGACCAGCCATGTTGCATCAGCATCCTGTCAAAATGCATATATAACAGACCAGCATGGTCAGTACAAATGTCCCTCCTTTGACCGACTCAGATTTGATTTTGGACACCCAGTCTCAAATCCACTAGTTTACACCTCAAGCTTCTCAAAACAGTATCCAGTCAACAGATACGCACTGTCACGGAGCATATTAGACTGTGCTTTTACCCGCACCTTACTGTCCCAGTGTGAGACAAAGCAGCACCCATGAATGAATGTCTTTCAGTGACCTTAATATTGAGTTCATTCTTTCGGTCTGACACTATTAGATAAATAGGATGGACTGGAGAGTAGTAAAGGATCACACTCAGCAGCTTAAAGCGGTCAATACAACCACAGTTTGTTATGGCAGTTGCTGTTATTTCAAAATAAAGGCAAAAATAATACTTGCACGTTAAAAAGAACACTCATTCGTTTAAAGAGAAGTGCACAGGGGATTTTTCAATATAAGAACATATTGTCTGACACAACTCTCATACCTTTTCATATTCTGAACTCATGCAGGGCCTTGGTAGTTTGTATCCTTAGGATATTATACGTATACTACTGCAGAAAAAATGGCTGCTAGAATAAAGGCGGAGAACCTTTTGGCATCCATGTTTGTTTACATCTGTTCACAGAAATCTCTCATTGAATATTAATTTTCATGCAACTATGAACTGATGTATTGGTTACATTGTGCTTGACATAGACACACATAGCTTTTTGGATTTAGATTTGATATTACAGTTCAATATATGGAAAATACATTTCTGTAATTTTGAAATGGATGAGCCAATTTTAATGATAAAAGCTGTGACTGTGAGTCTTCATGTTAGAGATGGTGTAAACTGCACATTGTAAGGATGTGGTTACAGTAATAGGTGGCTGGATTGAAGGTGAAAATACTTTTCAGTTTCTCCTTCTTTCATTATGAAGTTTATGTATGCATGTTGTGCAGTTATTAATTACATTTTGCGTGTACATTACTATTTACTTAATGTCTTTAACCCATGTTCTACTAGTATCCAGTCCACTTCAGTATAATAAACCATCCTTCACCATCATTCTGGCAAACAGATCTGCAATTACTCAGTTCATATCATTCTGCTTGTTTCCCGCTGAAAGCAGATGTCAGATGGGCCCAACGTTAAGTAAATAACCATTTTGTAAAACCAGAACAGAAGCTCTGCAGTTCTGTACGGAATATTTCAGATATAATTGAGGCAATTCACACACCATTTCATGGATTTTATGTGTTTTGCATCTTGTTGTAGTTGGTTCTTCGCCCGATACATTTCATACACAAATCGCGAATGGACAAAAATCCTCCAGGTGTTGTGTCGTTTTGCAAACGTGACGCGATGGAGCACAAACTGGTATCAAAAAGCGAAGCACACACTGACTGTGTATTTTCATCCACTCCTCTCATCCTCTCATCTTTATGTCCAATCCATCGTCCTCAGGTCGGCACCAGGCCTAAGTCCTGCTTTATCTTGGAGCACCACTGGCCGTCTGCATCCTTAAGATGTGGCCCTATTAATAACAGCTCTCAGCCTGGGAGCAGCCTTAAAGAACACATGCCGAAAAAGGCCTTCTCCTTGGTTCCATAATAAAACTAAGGTCCTCCTTGGTTATTTGTCCACAGGCTTATTGATTTTCAGTGTGTGGAAAGTGTCACTGAGAGCTGTGTCTGTCTTGCTGCTGTCTTTTCTGGACATGTCAGGCTCCCATAGAAAAAACTCGTGGAGGAGGGTGTTGACCGTGTCGGGGCACTCCATCATGACCATGTGACTTCCCTCCTCAATGACTTTTAGGAATGCAAACAAAAGGATCTAGAAAGGAAGCCAAAATGAATGCAAAACATTACACTTGTTAACACAATAGTGCAAACATGATATACAGTTTTTCATGTTTATAAAAATAACTTTTTGTCATTTTAGCTGAAACTGTCACCACATCCAGTAAGATGATATGTGAAAAAAACATTCATTTCATCAGCCTCCTTGTAGTGCTCTAATGGCCGAAAAAAACAAATCAGAGCTGAGGAGTCCATAACACAGAGACAGCACGTCAATCACTGCTCATGAACTGCTCTCAAATATGAACCAAGATTCTGTTACTGCACTGCCTATTTCCCGCCCTGGAAACATATTTTAGTGTATTGTTTGACAGTAAAATGAGAAAGATTGCAATCCGACCACAATATTTTTCCCACTAGAAAACAGACCAAGCACTTCCCCAACTTGCAAGTGTTGCTCAGAGTCGGTGGGCAGTCCCTGGTGCGTACCCCGAATATTACCAACATGCCAGCCGGATAACAAACTTTCCCATTTTACAGCTAGACAGTACACTAAAATGTGTCTGAAAACAATTCAGGTGAGAAATTGGCGATGCAGTTACAGAATTTTGATTCATATTTAAACAGCAAAGCCTAGTTTGCCAGTTCATGAGCAGTGATTGACATGATTGACATTTGTGTTAGAGACTGCTCTGCTCTGATTGGTTGTTTTCGCTGTGCTGTAGTAGATTCTAGCAAATGCCATTAGAGGCAATAGAGGTAGGAGGAACATGATTTTCTTCATAGACTACCTGTCTCCCATCACACTTTGTGGATGCAGTGATTTTTATAAAAGCTTTAAACATCACATAATAAATCATTCACACACAGTAGGAAGATGTACTTTACCTCTGCCATGCGCTGGTCCTCATCCATGGGCACAAACTTGTCACACATGCCATGAACCAGAAGGATGGGCACAGTGAGCTCGGCATGGTAGACCTCGTCCCCTTCAGGCCAGTACTGACCGCTCATCATGGCTCGAAGGACAAACGGAGACACATTGAAGGCATTGCCCTGCTTCAACAGCTGCTTTTCTTTGGCACCCTGACGGGCAAATCCAGCTCTGTTAGTAGAAGAGAGGGAGACATTTTTATGTGTTTTTTCTATTTTGACATCATTAAGCAATGCTTTTTTTGTCTGCCATGAGAGAAGTAACTGTGGTGTGTCACTGCTTTTTGAGTCATTTTTGGCACTGTTCAAATCTTACTTGAGGAAGCTCCAGGCCAGGCAAGGTGACAGACAGTGCAGGACACAAGATGGCAACTGGAAGATGGAACAAAGGCTGGGCTCCAGAGCTGTGGGACCCCCTCCATTGATCATTACCACCTTGTGGACCAGATCAGGATATTCGTGGGCCAGAAAGGTGCAAAATGACACACTGTAAGATATATAATGAGATGGGTACAGCACGTTAACAACAGCTTGTTAATCAATATCAGATATATAAATCAATATTGTGAGTTATTCATAACAAAAGTATGTCACAAATCCTCACCCATATGAATGGCCGATGAGAATGTTTCGTTTACGGGCATATCTCTTAAAGATTGCACGAAGGTCCTCTGCAAGGGCGTAAAAAGTATAAGCTGCTGCAATCTGAGGAGCAGTGCTGGCTCCATGGCCCGCCAGGTCAGGCGCGATGACCTCGTAACCCAGCCGAGAAAAGAAGTCCAGCTGGCTGCCCCAAATGTCCAGAGAACCTCCAACACCATGCACGAAGAACAGCGCTACATCCGAGTGCGTCCCCTTGCAGCTCGAGATAACCCTCCTGGAGTCGATTTGCACAGTGCGCTTGGGCTTACGACGGCGGCGGCGAGGTGGTGGAGCAGGTTTCTGTTCCCCAAGGGGTGGAGGAACTGGTGGAGGAGCAGGGTTGGGGTCTGGAGAAGAGGGCATTTCTTTGTAGTCAGCCAGCTCCACTTCTACAGTGCTGCAAGGCTCCAGATCTCCATCCTGACACTGCAGAATCTCAGAGTGCAAAACATCACCAAGGTTCTCAATCACCAGCTGTCCGTTGCGGTAGACTGTGATCTTCCTCTTGCAGTGGACACTGCTGCCCGTACTGCTCTCGTTATGATCCTCAAGAGAACAATCATCATCATCGACATCCGTCTTCTCTTTTTCTCCAACTTGCTCTTCCGTCACTACGGGTTGGCGCTCTGGGACGATGTGCCGAACTCGCAGAACCCTCCCAGGTTTCACCTCCACAAACTCAAAACCATCAGAGGGTTCTGACGACTCCAGGGGCAAGACCAGACTGGCAGCCTTCCCAGTCAGGCAGCACAGTATCCCTTCAGTGATACTGGTCAGCATTGTGCTTCCCTGCAGACACATCACATAGAGACAACAAAGCACATCATCACTCAGATGTTTCATTTGAATTCTATTTTATTTTTTCAAAGTACAAAATGGAAAAATAGGTCATGTTTGTGAGGCTTGTTCTCTAGCTTCTCACAACACATTTTTTCTCACTGAAAACATGTTTTCAAGTTTGTTTCCTGTTGCAGCGTTGGCGAATGTCAACAGCTCAACAGGGAGAAACTGGGTCCCAGCTTGGTTCCTATAAAATTGAACCCAAGCTGTTTCCTAGCAACGCAGCTACGGTGAAACACTCCTCTGTATCCTTTCATCAGACTGCAGTCAGCACTAAGTGAAATGAAACACAGCAAGAGCCAAGACGCTTTCTGTTCAGATGGCACAAAACTACAATGCAAATTTAAAATATTATAGCCATTATAAATGCAACTCCCACAGCCTTTGTAAAGCTTGACAAACGCACTCACCTGTGTGACAAAGCAGCTCCACATTCAGAGATTCCAAGTTCAAAAACAGACAACAAAAACAAAACTTGTGCTGTAGCCTTCTACAGTTTCAATGTTGCTGACGACCGGCCATTCACATGCCAACCTAGACTATTAATAACCCCTACTTTTCACATGATGAGAACCAGGATACGAATATATAAATAGGAACCATCAGTCATATGGCATGACTGTGTACATGCCTGCAAACTGTATGTCTCATAATTGTATGACAGCAGCTTTTCCTGGCTAGGCTGATTCTTTCCTGCACAGGTCCAGCCGCAGCGAAACTGCATTTTGGCAGCTGTGCAAATAAAGCATCACGAGTCCTCAGTTTCTGTGCAAGCACAGGCTGGTTATCTCTAGGAAACAGAGTGGGAAGAGTCACACCAACATGGTACATGGCTTTATTGCTTCCTGGTTACAGAAACAGAGCACAGTATGCACAGTACTCCCTAAAGGGCAGATTTTATATGACTGCTTATATTATGTGACACGTTTAGATCACGGCTTCAATCATGCTTCGTTATTAATATAATTAATAAGAATGCATAGCATCTAAACATCTTGAGAGACTAAATAAAATCAAAGGATAATTTAGATAAATTTGCTTTAATAGTATAAATTTAGGGTGTCTACAGGTGTCAGACACTTAAATCTAATGATTTTCCAAATCTCTCAGATAATTTCTTAACAAAATTAAATAATGATTTTTGGCCAAATCAATTTTTTTCTTAGGAAATCAATTTTTTTATCCATAGATGTAAATATCAAGGTAGGTAAGCTATATGTGGTCCCATGCAGATGTAGGTTTTAATGATGGAATATGGTTAAGGTAAGTTGAAGTAAAAAGTGAAAAGACAGTACTATGTTCAGGGGTAGGTTTAAAGATTTGTTACATCAAAGGTGTGGATGTTTATGCAGAAAAGCTTGACTCATTTTGACAAAAAGAAAAAGATTGGTCAGTGAAATTACATAAATTGTTTGTGGCAATAAAACCTAACAAATTCAAACTTAGGACAATCAAATGACTCTGAAGGCCTAAAATTTATACAACTGAAAATAAACAATTCTAAAACATTTGAAGGACCTGCAGCTGTGCAGACAAATAAAGAGAGATTTCTTCATCATGAATGCATGGTCATGTTAGTAAAGATTTTCTTGAGATTTTTTATAAAATTCATATATTCAAACAACCCATATTTCATCACCTCTAATCCCCTCCACATGCAGATTCTATTCAACATCCATCTATCAATTTACAATAAACAGTACATCTGTCAGATCTTTAGCAAAGTTTATTCTGTGTATAATTCTTACTATTACTTACACCTACACTATGTTTTTTTTTAACTTAAACTGTTACCTGCTCTGCTCACTGCAAATGCTGTACATGTTTCATAATGTAATCCTAACCCTCTATATCAATTCTATATCTTACTGTTCATTAATCAGCACTTCACATCTTTTTGCACCTCTGGTTAGATTCTACTGCATTTTGTTTTCTCAGTACCTGTACTCTGTGCCATGACGATAAATAAAATATTTGATTAAGTGGCTCTTACAATAAAGTTAAATCTAATGTAATCTACATATGCAATCATTTCTTGGTTAAAAAAGCAAGGTTGAAGAGAAAGTTCCCCCCAAAATCAAAACTAGAAATTTTTCCTCCTACCTGTAGTGCTATTTATCAATCTAGATTAATTGTTTTGGAGTGAAAATGCTCAAAAAGGTTGTGGATTATCTCGGGTAACCGGGCCATGATTTTTGGAAAGAGACACTGCTATTGAGCAACTCACACCAAACAATCTAGACTGATAAACAGACCTACAGGCAAGAGGTTTTTTGATTTTGGGGTGAACTGTCCCTTCAGGACTATACTAAAGCAAATTAATGAAACAGACATTTAATGCCCTGTCCTTCAGATGTTTGGCACTGCAGTGAGGAGAAAATGCAGAGTGTAGTGTAAATCTGCACAGCAGGGTTCACGTGTGCCTGTGTCTGTGTGGTGTTATTGGTGGTGACAGGATAGTCTGAAGGTCAGTGCATCATTAGCTATCCAGTTACACCCTGGAGCCAAATGAACGTTGACCGAGAAGACGCTTGTCTTTGCACAAACATCCACACGCAGCATCGAGGTATTACTTTTGCAGCGTGTCCTTATTATCATCCAGCCATCTATCTATATATCGATTTATGATGGTTCCCCCACTGTGAAGCCTGTCTGTCATTTAGTTATATTTCAGTCAGTTCAGCCACATCAACTATAAATGATATATGATGAGGTAAAGGTGAAAGTCTTGAGCACTTCTAAAACAGTTTGAATAACCCTCTTGTTAAGATGCCACAACATCATAATCACAAAGCTAACTACATCAGGGCTGGCCAACAGCCCAGTGATGTAAAATCAGGGATTCTCCTCCTGACCTACAATCCATCAACGCGGTCAACCAGGATTTGAATATGGCTGAGGGGAGCAAGTGGACCTGTGCATCCACACTATCAAACAGGCTGAAGGTTACTCATCCATGATGATTTTTTGTCTGCAATGCAGAATATGTAGGTTGACATGTCTGCCAAGTCTTGTAGTAACACACATTTTGGTACATAGTGTGCTGCTGTTTCCACATCAAACGATACAGTGCGGCGCAGTCTGACGTGTTATCTGCACATGAAATGCGTAGCCTACATTTGCAACAAAAATGACACCATTATCAACTATTTTCTATTTAAATAGGACCGAATGCACATATTTTCTATAGTTTAGCTGGTTCTGCAAGCTCATGTTTCCAAAATTTGAAACCATAAACTGCAATAGTACTTCAATAATTTGAAGTGCATCATAAAGTATCATGTTTCATAACATAATAAAAGGCATCTACGCAGAGGCCTAATTACTGGCCTCGCATAACAAATAGTAAAGGTTAAAAATCCGTAGTAATCTGGTGCATAGGGCCATAATCCCTGCGCATGTATTATTGATAGATCTATTATTTTTGCCCTGTCACACAAAAAATGCATGCAATCATTGTGCAGCTGTGAATCGATGACTACATGCTGACTGGTGCACAACAAACACTAGCTAATTAGACAACATAATGCAATAAAAATCGACTCCTTACCTGCAGGATTACTGATGATTGAGGGTGATTGGCAATCTTCACCGACAGATGAGGGCCGACGAAACTGATCTGAGAAAACGTTGCATTTGGTGCAACAATTTGTCTACGCTAGAGATGCTGCAAAATAGTAAAAGCTTCTTATTGGCCTCATTAGACTTCTATCACAGTGCACGGAGGGGTTTGGCTTGATGATAACGCATGCATCCATCAACGTGTGGCAGTTGCATCTCAATAAGATACCCATAACGATAACAATGTTTTTTCTCCTCCTCTCAGCATCCACTGCGCACTCAGGCCAGACCCTACCCAGCCCTGCTGCCCTTGTATCCGCAGCAGCAGCAGCAGTCTTCGGGCATTTTCGCTGCTGAGTGGCAGTGAGGAGGGCGAATAGAAGACAGCTCAACACCGAGAGGAGGCCAATGGGAGAGGCTTGTTTCCTTGTTGCCAGGGCTGACAGAATAGCAAGATGCGTGCGTGTGTGCGTGCACGTGCTTGCGGTTATTGAGAGTGACAGAAATTATAAAATGATTGTCCGGCTAATTATCGAAACAGACGATCGGGCCTAAATGTGTATTCCCGCATTATCACCTTCACTGCATCATCATAACCTGACACCTAAAAATCGTGTTATTGCAGTTGCTGCGTCACTGAAGGCAGAAGTGACATTTAACCAATTAGATTAAGATGTGCTGGGTCCCTCTGTTACCCTTGATCTCGCATCAACATATTGGTACTAGTGGGACAGTGGGACAGCCCGGTGCCTGTCACTGAATTGCCAGTTGTGACGTTTATGGGGCGGAGAGCCTGCAGGGGAACAACTGTGTACTATCTGTTACTGTGTGACAGCCGATGTAAATAACAAACAATGCTTTATGTTTATGCATGACACACGCTGGTGTTTTAATTAAAGGGTTCAAAAATCAATTAGGCCAATTAACATGCCAGACAGCCTATAGAAATTTTTGCCCTTTTAAAACAGCGCATTGCAAGAGCATTTTTTTTTTTTTTCATTTTTGAGACTAAATGGCACTCAAATGACAACTAGTATAATAAACACAGCAGCGATGCAACTCCCTATGAGGAACTTAAGTTGGCAAACTCAGTATCTTCTTTTAAATCACACCTCAAAAACTACTTTTACATAAAGTTTTAAGTTTACAGTAATTTTGTTGTTTGTCTAGAGCTTATCCATCTTTTATTAATTTTATCTTTTTTATTACATAGGCCTACTGTGATTTATCTGGTCTAAGCCTATGTTCAATGTTTTTAATAATAATCATCATTATGACTGTATAAATCTTGTATTGTACCTACCAAGTCGGAAAGATCTTCGATCATATTGTCAAAACACTATATTTTCTTACACCTCATTCTCTCATATTTCTTACTATTATCGTATGATTATTAATGAGGAACTCATGAGATCATTTTATTTTGTCAGTCACTATATGTGCTGTTAGTACTATTAGTATTTAGCTGTATCAAATGTTTTATTTACTTTGGAGATATACTATCGCTTTCTTGTGGTCATTGTTGTAATTACTGACATTTTCAGTTTCATTGTTGTTGATTTGTCATTCTTGTAGTTTGCCTTTTTTATTGTTTGTCGTTTTTTTCTCTTTTGCCTTGTGTATTTAATTGAATAGTTGTTTTACATTATGTTATAATGTTAACTTGTGTGGACCCCAGGAAGAGTAGTTGAAGCTGTACCTTGGTAGTGGTTAATGGGGATACAAGTTAATAAACAAAATATAGAATTAATCTGTATTTGTACAGATATATTCAACATACCCAGTGATGCAAATACTAACTGTCTCTTCACATGCTCATTGAATAAATCCTCACATCAAAAATAATGTATCCAAATATAACCTTTCAAGCATATGTGAAGACGTCTCAGCAGAAGCATGAGGGGGATGGTATCACCATGCAAAAAGGTTTTTTTCCCACAGAAAATTAATACAAGGACACTGACCAGATGTTAAGTTGGCCTATGACATGCTGTGACACACAGGAGTGTTTGAATGGCCGCTGACATGGTGGAAAGGACTTGTTTTTCTTTCTTTCTACACTGTCCCTAAATCAAATTAATTTGTTGTATTGACACATTTGCTGTAATGTATAATGCTATCAAAGCTTTCATTTAGTTCTGGTTACAGTAAGGTTCGGCTGCAAATGGTACATACAGTACAGGTATACACTGGGGAAAAAATGTTGGCTACTCTTTGAAAAAACTGATGTTTAGTTAGCAGTGGTGCACAGATTAATTTGACATTTTTGAGTGACACTTGCAAGTTAAGTGAACTGTTGTTCTGTACTAGTAAGTGATGACTGCACGTACTAAGAACAGTAACAGTGTTTAAAAAATGAGAATTTTAAGTATATTAAGAAAGGCGCTTCAGCAGCTGAGGCGTAACTGGAAATATTTGATACAATATACCCTGTGCACAGTCTTTCAGGCAGAGCTTTTCAAACGCTGCATTTGAATCTCATTGCTTACCTTTGTATCACGGCTGGCAGACACGGATCTCAAACCGTGACCGGCACTGCTATCTTCGCCATTTAATACTTTAACTGCTGAAATGTGGTAATGTATCGGTAGGTGAAACGCTTGCAATTTTAACCTGAAAAGCGGTACTTAGGGCACAAATGCAGGGCATACGCAGCAACAAGCGTTTTAATTGGCTGAAAAGTCTGAGCCAATCATTTTGCTTCATGTAGGCAGGCCGGCAGACCTGTGACATTCACTGTTCTCATGTCTGTGTCAACTATATAAATATCTAAAAAATGAACTTTATACGCTCGTCCTTCTCCCGACTGCGTGGAATAACGAATTTCACCAGGTAACAGAGTTCACGTAATTTAACGCTGGACAAACGGCAAAGTCAGTAATGTTTGTTTACAGTGCTAACACAGGAGAGCTAGCTTAGCAGCGTGGCTAACGTTAGCTGCTACCTGCACGATGGACAGATGGGAAATGATTGCTAGGTGATGTCTGTTTATATTATAGCTTTAAGATAAATAATCAAACCAAAGTTTATAAGTATCTATTATGACCGACAGTACAGTTACAGCTGTAGGCAGAATTTGCTGTAGCCTAAGTGTTACAATATTACTATAATTAAAATGTGTTTTTAATCTGTACACATAAATCATCATTGTGTCGTTAGTGGACACCAAGGCATGACATCATCTACCATAAATGTAGTACAACTTGTTGTAATTGTGGCATAATGTTGATATTAAAGGTCCAGTGTGTAAGATTTCGTGGGATAATTTAGCAGAAATTGAATGTGATATAGTTGATATGCTTCCTGTATTCAAATGACCCCAAAATAAAAATAGTTGTGTTTTCGTTACCTTAGAATGAGCCATTCATATCTGCATTTGCAGCAGGTCCTTGTCCATGGTATCTGTCGTGTTGTTATGCCATGTTGTGCAGCCATGTTTCTGCAGTTGCCCACAAAGGACAAACTATGGGTTTGCATTTTTGCATCGGCCATCGTAGTAAGCAGCCTCTCCACAATAAGCAACATAGGAGAAACAATGATTTTAAACAACTTTATTCAGCCTGTTTAAATCACTGGGTCAGTTTGTTTTGGAGGAGACCTCTGGAGTTAATTTGGCTCATGGTAAAAAATCCTTATCGTCTGGATCAGAAAACAGGAGAGTACACGTTAAGTTACTCTAGATAAAGGTGAGCACATCCCAGACAGGCCGAAGCGTCTGATTGTTAACATGAAACTGCTTTATTTTATGTTTTTACTGGTGTAAATCACTGGGTTTGTTTGTTATGGAGAGGAAGAGACCCACACAGAAAACTTGTTAGTTTCACATGGTAGCAATCTTCAATCATCATTACTAGATGCCATTAAATCCCTCTTAATCTTACACACTGCTCCTTTTAAAACTAACATTTGTAAATAACATTTTTAATCTATAATCTGTCAACAGCATCCCTGCAGGGAACCTCACAGTAACTGGCAACACTCACCAGAGATTATTCAGCAACTGGATTGTGCCCAGAGCTGCTGCAGGACCTCAGATTTCCAGATGTGGGCCCCTTTTATCACAAGCTGAGGGTTCGGGAGTGTTTCGACAGCTTCCATGGCAGTACCAGCAGGTGCGGACAAAGAAGAGAGGCACAGAGTATCAGCCCAAGAACATCAAACGTAAGAGGACCCACGGCTGGATCAAGAGGCTGAGCTCCCGAGGCGGCATTGAGGTGATTCTACGGCGCATGTTGAAGGGACGGAAATCACTCTCTCACTGAAGGACCCTGTTAGAAACCTGCAAGAAAACAGACATTGGTTCAGAAATGCTTGCATAGCTCAGGGTGTTCAGCAAAGACCTATTGTATTGGGTTAACTGGTGATACTGGGTGTCGGCCGGGTTTGGCTTTCCCATTGCATTAACAACGAGCGGGAGGATGAAAACTAGCCTTCAGCTAACATGTTGCATTTGCCTTGGGTAAAAAGAAGCCTGTTAGTTTCATGCAGTTATTTCTGATCCATAAACTTTTGTTCATAATCATTAAATGTTAATGGATGTATGAATTATTTTTACCTGTGTGAAGTAATTTGATTCAAAGACAAAATGTGTCTTTAAAGATTGGTGTCATCTGGTTGACTTGGAAATAAAATCCACCCCTACAGAATCGACATGTATTTGCATTTGTGATTTTAAAAACTAGCCCCAAACCCAGTATGCTATTGGTGACCAAGAGATTGTTGAAAATTAGAAGTTGTGAGAAGTACAGATCAGACAAGAAGAGAAAAATAAGGCACAAATTGATAATGTTATATGCCAAGATAAAACGCAATCAGGAAAATAGTCGCATTTGGATTCTCACTTAACCTGAATTTTCCATTATAGTAATTGACAAGGTATTGATTCATATACAGTGGATCTACAGATTAAACTCATATTTTACAGTTGCTGGTTAAGCATAAGATTGAAGGTAGTTTTTGGTATGAACTGAGTTTTCAGTACTAACTGCTACTTCTTGCACCTACACCCTAATAATGTCCAAACACCAATATCTGTATTGTATAAAAACATTTAAAGGTCCCAGATTATGCTGATTTTCAGGTTTATCTTGTATTTTGGGTTGCTATTAGAGCATGATCACAGGCTTTAAAGTCAGCCTGAATATGCCTGTGTTTATTCTCTTCCTGAAACGCTTATTTTAACATGTTTGGTGTTCTTTCAAATCCCTGTCGGTAAGGGCTGTCTTATGACAAGGTAAAGTGGTGAAAATATTCTAAATACAGCATATAGTTAAACTGACAGTGTTTTTTGTAGATGGCTTAAAACTAAACAATGGAGGCAGTTTGCTCAGTGCTGTGATTATATGCAGGTGACGCAGCAGCTTTATACCCTCAAGATATTGTAAATAAACATTGTGATTTGGTCTATAGTTGTGACATCACAAATTCACAGAAATCTTGACAGCTCATTTAAAAGTCACCTTCTTTTCACATTATAGGGCCTTTAAAACACATATTAACGGACATTTTGAGAAAATACGATGAATTACCTCATTGTTAATTAGTTATGACATTTAGTAATAGTTTTAATGTCAATCATTTAGAGTTCTGCAGTAAAGGTTTCTTGGATGCTGTTCAGATCTTTTACAAAATCTATATTTTCCCGACGTCCGCCCATCCCCTCAACCAAGAACCGCGAGAAGCAACAGCAGCTGATAGATGCACAAATCCCATGATAAATACAAAATGTACATGTAAGAAGACATGCTGGAAAGTACTTGTGTTGTTTTCATGCCACAACCCCCTCTTATTGGGGGATTGGTCTGTTACATAATCACTTTCTAGCCAATCAGGGCACAGCTTTTTCCCTTTCTTCACGCAGCGACCATGGTTTAACCAATCAGGTGCGTTGAGTCTTGAAAGGTAACCGCCCCCGAACAGACGAACAACAAAAATGGAGTTATGAACTAGTAGCAAGTTAGCTTACAAAGGACGTTCATGTTCAGTTCTTGTGTTATTACCCGTACATGATTGGAAGTTGCTAGCCGATTTAAGTGGCGTGATGCGATCATATCGAAGTCATACGTAGTTTATGTTTAATAGCGGTCGTAAGAAGCTGTCGAACGGGTAAACAAACCGGTATCTACGGCTACGACAAAGACAACAAGGCTTAGTAGCTAGCGTTAGCTAGCTGACTAAACAGTAGCAGTTGCTCGTTTTCCCACCTGCTAGTTAACCAACGGAGAGCGTGACTGGCAGAAATGGAGAAGGTAAGATCCCCGCTGGTTGTCTGCGTAATTATTTAGTTTTAATTGTTAGACAGTTTGTTACTATCGGCTCCGAAAGACATTATGTTTAAATGGTCGCAAATGGGACGTACTGTAAATACTACCACAGTGGTTCCCACCTGGTCCAGCAACGGGATCCACATTTTTCCTTTGTCATTAGTTCAGGATCCAAACAAAAGATAAATTACGATATCTTCAGTTTTGTTTCACAAAATGTAAATAACACGTGGGCTTAGAGCACAATTAAATAAAACATATTACTAGAATAAAGTGCAACCGAGTTACTGCAAATGAAATAGTGTATATTATTGGCTCGCGATCAGTGACGTTAAAAGGCTGCAAAGGCACATCATGTTAACCCTTTGAATCATAAACAAATTGTCCTTTTAAGAACATGCAAAGACTGCAAGGACCAATTTTAATGAAATGACCCAAAAATTAGCAAGAAATTTGCATAGGGTACGAGAAACTTCCTGAAAATTAGCCAAAGTAAAAAAATAAACACGGTAATAACCTCAAAGAAAGTGCTAAAATGATATGTATCTCTGTTATATCATTTTAAATATCTAACCATAATAACATAACGTTATTAATTAACTAATCACTAATATTTTTTTAGTTTTCTTTAGATTTTCCCCTGTGTTTTGATAAGTGTCTAATAATTATCTCTCATTGCCTCTTGTTTCAGGTCATTTCTTGTTGCCCTTTACTAATTCCTTGCAATTTGCAGGATGCGTCTTGCCAAGTTGCTCATTTCCTTTTTTTCCATGTTTTTGAAAGAAATCAAACCCATTTTCTCAGGTTTCAAATGTTTTAAATGCTTGTGAAAGGAAACTGATATCAATCCAGGTTTCAAAGAGTAATAGGTCAAGAACAGAGCAATAAAATAGTTGCTGTACTAAAAAAAAAAAAAAAAAAAAGGTTTATGTGATAAATGAGACCCTTAACAGAGTCTGTAGGTCTGTACTTCAAAATAAAGTATGTTTTTTCAAACTCCACACATTCACAAGTCACTTGAGATCCATCCAGAATGGACCTGCACCCCACCAGTTGGGAATCGCTGCTCTACCACATTAGCACCACGTTATAGTTAAACGCAGTGGATACCGTAAGGAGTAGCTCTTTATTACCCAGTTGTGACTGTGGTTGTGGCCTTGACTGATGTTTTTGTTCATGTTTTTTCTGTTCTGCTCACAGTCAGATTTCCTGAAGGGATTGCCTGTCTACAACAAAAATAACTTCAGCAGGTTCCATGCAGACTCTGTATGTAAAGCATCAGTAAGTTATCTTATTTGTTCTCAAAATGCTCAGATAAGAAAACACGTCGATGTGATGTAGGTCTGTTGAGAGCTACCTCGCCCACCAAATGACCATTTTTTTTACATCAATTAGTCATGCCGTGTTACCTTGAATCCCCGAAGAAAACATGGCTTTCACATGCCTCCAAGGAAAACAGCGAATATATCAGTTTAGTGATACAACAAAACTATACTTTAACATCCGTTTACAAAACTCACAAAACTTGTGCAGTGTAGTCCAAGTCTTACTTATCAAAGATAAGTGTCACTTTCAGCTCAGTCGTAAGGTTTTAGCAAAAATGCATGTGTTTGGTAAGTAGTAAGTGTACAAATGGATAAAGGAGACTCAGGTTATACTGCATGAGCTGGGTAAGACTTTGTAAGCGGACGTTTTGATGCTCTGTTGTTAAATGTGTCCTCCATCAATCAACAAGTCATTATGTTCACCAATTTCTGTAGAAGAAAGTTATCTCCACAAATTCAAGGTAACACCACATGACTGACTTGCAAATGGCCAATTTGTGGGTGAACTATTCATTTTAATCCAAGAAAATCCGTCACATGATAGTACTGCTTTTTTTCCTGAGCTAATTTATAGATTAACATGGATCTCAATATTGTTTTAGAACCGCCGACCATCGGTGTATCTTCCAACCAGGGAATATCCATCGGAGCAGAGTAAGTGCATTGACTTGTTAAATGTTTACAGAGCAGGGGGAACTACTGCTTACTTTATTTCACAAGAGATGAAATAATGTTGTTGTGTCTTAGAAAATAATATTCCCCATGAACACATCCCAATTATGTATTTATGTATTTATTTTGCTTAGTGTTTATCTCCTTTTTGAGGCTTCCAATTGTGAAAATCACCTACACTTCTATGATGAGTGTAATCATTACTCAACTTGTTATTAAATCAATACTCTCTGTGGGAACAGCTGATTAATTGCAATTTCTCTTATCTGCATCTTTAAAGCTCATGTCACAATCAGTGTCTGTGTTTTCTCCTCAGTCATTGTCACAGAGAAGACAAACATCCTATTGCGATATCTGCATCAACAGTGGGACAAAAAGGTAAAGGTTTTTAAAGGCGGTTAATGTAATCAAAGAGATCGTTTGGAACAGTAGATATCTGTTTTGTGGTGGTTTGTTAAATGCGTGTCTTGCTTACTTCATCAGAATTCAGCAAAAAAGCGAGAGCAGGATCAAGGAGAGGGGGAGAACACGGCGCCTCCGCGGAAAATTGCCAGAACAGACAGTCGGGAGCTGAATGACGATTCGTGAATTGCTGTGCAGTCGATGCACACCCAGCAGACACTGACCTGTACAAACACAATGTGCACACAGATGCAGAATATCGGCCTTGACACTGAAGCACACAAGGATCCATACGTTTCAGACCACAGTCGGCATGACATTAACCCCCCACAAAAAAGTTGGTCTTAATAACTCCAGATTTCCTCCTAACCAAATACTTGCTTCCTCGATTTAATACTTTCACCCAGTATTTTTTACTTCCAAAACACCTCTGCCTCAGATTTCAGTCTTGTTCAGTCTAGTTTAAAAATAACATACATCTACCTCCTTATTCCTCAGCCCCTGTTTTTCCTTTACCTACACTCACACAGCTTTGAGCTGCAGTTATTCACACACATCTCTGAGATATGCACGTTTTAATTTAAGTAATTACTGTAAGTGGTCAAGTTGCATGCCATCTTTTGTGGCTCCTACTCATTAGGAATTTTTGGTTTGGAATCACGTAATGACAATGATCCTTAAAATGTTCTTTTAGCCCATTGTTATGCGATTACTGTCATTACAGTATGTGGAAATAAAACTGCGTCTTTGCTTTGATTTAACCATCTATTCAGGGTTTGTTATTGTTGAAGAATACGACGAGGGCTGAAAGAAATGTTCTTTGTTTAATGATTTATTGCCTTAAATGGAGGTGTGTTTTCACTATGTCTTAGAGAGATCCCTTGGTTTACATTGTTGATTCAGGTGAAGAAATGAACCACTGTTGAGTTGAATGGTCATTAGTGTGTCAATAAAGACACGTTCAAGCCAATACAGTAATACTAAAAGATGTAAAGTGTTTTTGTACAGTGCAACTTAATTATTTTGTAGCCATACTCTAAGTTTTAGATCACCATTTTATGAGCAGCATGTGTCTTTGTAAATGCAAGGGTAGCAGAATATCTTATGGAACAGATGTTACCTACAGGTATTCTTAAATTCACAATGTGGCCGTAACGCTGTGTAGACTACTTGTAAGGACTGCTGTCAATCACATTTCCGTAAAAAGGCTGCTTATTTGCGAGAAATTGAGGAATCTTTCTTTTGACAGCAGGACTAAGTAAATGGTCTTTCTTTGCTGCTCATAAAGTCGGTGAAGCTCTGCGTCATGCTTCACAGGTCTTGTATATTTGTACAGTATGTATATTGTGCTTGTTCTGACCCTTTTATCAGGTAACAAGACAGCGATTCACTCTGATTTTGTCTTCCCCGGTATAGCCATGCAGTATTTCATTTTGTTAAGCCAATTTATTCTTGCACGCTGGATGGATACAAGCCAGAGTTTAGTCAGTACAAACAAAAGCTATTTGCTTTATCTGCTTTGCACCTTTAGAAACCTCTCTTTTTGCACATCTATAGAGTCATCTGATGTTGATCTGATCTGATGCAACATTTTCAATAATGTTTGGCACAACTGATGGTTGAGTAATGTGCAGTTTTCCTTTTGTTGCATGTTGCTGTTCAGTGATTACTGAGTATATGTGCAGTTTGGCTGCTTATGAAAGTAGAAGACAAATTAATTTTCTCCAGTTTGACTTTAAAGCAGAGATGTGTAGTTTTATTTTCCTGGCTCTTCATAGAAGAGTGTGCTAATTTTATTTTTGTCATACAGTTTATACTCCATCACCTGATTAAATTGATAACATGTCTATTGTTAAATGCTTTGCTTTTGAGTTGTATAAATGTATTGTCAATTTTACATCTCGTTCTTGTATAGATTACACAATGACATACAGTAAAGACTATAACTCACAGTGAACGGCAAGATTGTTTTGGTTGGATCTGAAGAAATTTCCCTATGGATAACATTTAAAGTTTGAGAAATGCTGTAGTAGAACTTCAAAGGGAAAATGCACTCCAAAATTAAAACATTTTTCTCATCAGTATTGCTATTCAGAGACCTTTTTATTCTAGTGCATTAGTGCTATTTATCAATCTAGATTGTTTTGGTGCGAGTTGCAGAGTATTAGAGATATCACCGCAGAGATATCTGCCTTTTCTTCAATATAATGGAACTAAATTGCACTCAGCTTGTGGTAAAAGTGCCAAAAAAATACATATTTATAAACTCAACAGCAACGTTTCTTTCCAGAAATAAACAGCCGGTTAATCAAGATACCATAAAACCGGGTTGTTGACTAACCGCTGACGATAACCGTAGCTACTTAGATCACATATACAAATACCAGAACATATGTTTAAACCCTGTGTCATTATGTACATATTACTCACATGATTGGTAAGATTATTCACAATTTAATCATTTAGTTTACTGTACAGAAACTGCGCACCAAAGACAAATAGCAGCATCAGAGTAAACAAGGGAGATGCAAAAAGAGGAATTAAAAGCCTGTCCCAAAAATAAACCTGTTGAGTTCAGTAGTTAAAGCAAGCTTTACGGTAATCCACAAACCTTGGTGTGAGCAGATTCATGAAGGAACTACTTTATTTCTACCAAGCTACACCTGCAACGGTGTGCATAAACTCACGGATAAGAGGCGTTTGTTTGTGACAGCACGTGACATAAACATCAATGGCCGCCTCCTCGACGTCAGCTAGCTCAGCGGTGCTAGGTGAGCTAGCAGTAGACTCATGCCTCCTCCCGTGCAGTGACACAGCTGGCGGGTGTAGTTTGGTAGAAAGAAAATAGTTCCTACATAAAACTTCTCAAAACAAGGTCTGTGGATTATCTTGAGTAACCGGATCATGACTTCTGTAAAGAGACATTGCCGTTGAGTTATTTAAATGTGCCACAGCCGATATCTCCAACACTCTGCAATTTACATCCAAAAGTCTTGATTGATAAATACCACAAAAAACGGGGACAAAAGAGCTTACCGAGAAGTGGTGGAGTGGTCTTTTGAAGCGGTCACAAGCACTCTTTTATCGGAGACAAAAATAAGTAGGAAAATGTAGAAAGGCAGGAAAAAACGCTGTGCAGAAACGCGGTTTTTGAAGCATTTATCCCACCACGGAGCACCTTGTTTTACTACAGTTAACTCGACACACACTGAGCACGCCAGTCTCCATTCATTAGATAAATGGCACCACAGGTGAGAGGAGAAATACGTGGTTGTGATTTTGAGATCAACGCTAAATTAAATTTATACAGAAGTGTGTATGTTCTGTTCTTGTCTTATTTCCAGGAAATAAATCAACTAAGCAAACGTCCACCACCCAGTTATATTTTTTTATGGTTAACAAAATCAGCCAATGCTTTATCTCTTGATGGATGTTTATTAAAGTGAGATTTATTTGCATCATAGAAGTACATTCACTAATTTATGTAGTAAAATAATTCATAGAAAATCAAAGTTAAGAAAAATAGAATATTTTTTTATGGTCACAGTGAATATAATCTGACCTATTGCGGAAGAATACGATGGCTTTGAAAAGTGCTTCACAACTGAAAAAGACATGATGGACGTGTAATGCATGCACATGATGCAACATGCATTGGATACAGGCATAAGAATGAGAAACAAATGTGGAATGGGAAGCTGCTGTTCGTGCTTTGACAAAAGGACTCGTTAATTGTCTGGTATGGAAAAAAGATCCTTCACATTGACATAATCTGTTCCGATGCTGTCGAAAACAAGGCAGTCATGCAGTATTTTAACCTTGGAGGAGCAAGCGTGTAGGATTTAGTGGCAAACAGCAGTGAGGACTGCAACATGCAAGCAGCTGAAACTTCTCCCAGGTCCCAAGCATGAACTCCCTGTTGGGAATTCTTCGGTGTTCATTGTTCAGGAGGGTTTTTACAGGGAGCCAAATCGTCCGCAGAGGTCTCCCCCTCTCAAAAACAAACAAACCAGGTGATTAAAACTAGTAAAAACAATGAATAAATCAATTTTACATTAAAAAATGTGTTTTTTTTCAATGCTGTTAGGCTCATTGCGGAGGGGTTGCCAACTACGGTGGCTGACACAAAAATGCAAATGGCCCTATCTCGAGCCAGTGTTTGGTTTGTCTGTTCTGGGCTACTGTAAAAACATGGCGGTGCAACATGGTGGACTCTGTAGACAAGGACCCACTACCTATGTTGATAAAATATCTCATTCTAAGGTAACGAAAACACAAGGATTCCTTATTATCAGGTGATTATAAACTAATGAAAACATATATATTACATTTCTGCCAATATATCCCCCTAAATCCTACACACTAGACCTTTAAGTAAAAGTTACTCAAGCCCCATTCAAGTAGTTACACGTACTGTACATATTTTACATGGAAGTTAGATAATCAAGTGTTTATGGATACAGTATAATACCTTGTGCGAAGTAAGTTGCATCAAGAGTGAAAGTCTACCGCTCGCTGACCTTACATGTGGTCCTTGTGACTAATGTGTTCTTCTACGGTACAGGTGTGTCTCTGAATGTTGCCTGAACATTTGTACATTGCTCTCCATTCATAATATTACATCGGTTGAACATTTATTAACTCTTTGAGTTTTCTAAATCAGTCAATTGTCTTGATTCTCCTTTCTCGGACTCATTGGAGGGTAATTCCTCCAGAGTTGTATTTAAGTCACCCCTGTTGGGCTGAGCGTTAGCAGGCTGGGGCGCTGCTTGTGTCCCATTCACACACACCACTGTCCCCTCTGATTTGCTGAAACTGAACAGCTTCCCAGGACTGAATGTCCTGTTAGGGGACTGTGACCTCTCCTGGCCACTAGGGGGAGCGGAGGAGGTCACTGTGGAGGCTGGCGCTCCAGCCGCCACCGCTGGCTCTTTTTTCACCTCAGGTGATTTCAAGAACTTCAGAAATCCCGGCAGCTTCGCCTCACCTCCTGTTGGGGACTGAGCTGGTGAGCGTGAGGTGCCGGAGGAAAACTTCCCCTGAAGAGGGATGATCTGCTTCAGCTTCATCACATTGTTGTTCCCCAGCAGAGAGCTGGGTCTCTTGGGCTTGTCGCCTGCCTTGCCCCCAGGTGCTTTGTCGTGGTGGTGCTGGTGCTGGGCGTCTGCCCTGTGGTCACTCTCCTGACGGGCCTCGGCCTGCAGCTCAGCCTGGCGCTGAAGCTCCTCCTCTTCACGCCGGCGTCTGAGCTGCTGTTGGAAGTGCTGCTGGGCCTGCTGCTCGTGCTTCTAAATGGAGAGACGTGTTAAAATAAAGACACAGGAGAGGAGAGAGAAAGAGTTACAGGTAGGAAAAAAAAGGTGGCAGGAGGCAGTGAAAGAGAGGAGAGAACTGGATGAGGAATATCAATTACAAAGTGTTTTGCTTTGCTCCTTCAATAACCTATTCGTGAGGGATCAGTGCTCGCAATTACAACTGCCTTCAGGTGCGTTTACTGAGAGTACCTGAGCCTGTGTGCCCCTCATTTTGCATCTTCATGCTTAAGAATCCTATTCTGCAGAAACCCTTCACAAAAAGCTGTGTTTACACTTAATATGCTGACTGTTGCATAGATGTGCTTTTTTTTTTTATCTTGAAAAGACTCATCTAAAGCCTTTCACACATGCATTCTGTCCCTGAAATGCTCAGGAGCATTTCCTGCAGTGTCATTCATGATTCATGATTCATGTGTGAATTGCATTCAGGGAAATCTGTGCCAACGATTTCACACCTCAAGAGCGAGTAACAAGTCAGGGAAAGCATTGTTATGGCTGTTGCGAATGAAAGCAGTAACAGTGCAGGGACGAGCACGTAAAGGGTGACATCCGGCTGACCGGAGACGCTTTCACATGGAGTGATCGAACCAATTTCAAGACTTTGCTGTGGACGTTATATTTGAATCCACAACTTATTTATACCAATGCTTTAACAGTTTGATAATTAACAACCAATACAAGTTATTTTATTCACTAATGGGATTCCTTTTCCTGCCTTTTTTGTCTTCAGAAGACTTCCACCACTTCTTCCTCTGTGAGTTTTATGGTGACTGGCACTAAAAAAGTGTTGCAGTATTGCCACCTGCTGGACTGTTTTCTGCCCCATCCTGTTTGAAGCTAGGATGGATCGTCCGGAGGGAGGGAACTCTGCAGCACGTCATCAAATGCTCACGGCGGCGTCAACCAATCACAGCAGCGTAAAGTTTCTGGCAGGCCTTTCGGTTTATCTGTCTCATGGACTGTATGTAATATCTGTATCTGTATATACAGCCTATGATCTGTGTGCATCATTCTCCTTCAGAAGTGTGATAACTCCACTGAGTTAGATTCTTTAATTAAAGAAGTAGGGAAATAGTTTATTACTCACAGTGTGGAGCAGCATTTAAATGACAAAGTTAAGAAATAAACAGTGAACACATGATTTCTAGCTAGCTAACATTAGATATAAGGCAGGTAAAGTTACATTAGCTACAGTGTTGTGGAAAATAGTGCATTTACTCAGGTAATGTAGCCAATAATTTACAATTCGAGGTAGCTTTACTTAAGTATTTCCATTTGATACTACTTAATATTTCTACTTCATTACAATTCAGTGAGAAATATTGTACTTTCTGCTACAATAGATTTATTTGATATTAATTTAGTTACTTTTCGTGGAGATTTGAGAAATGATTAAAAAACAAACAAACAGGAATCGAAGCCGTGTCAACCGGTATCATGAACTCATCCTTGTGTCATGAATAACAACTTGTACATTAAAATCTTAATGTCATTTCTTCCAGATTCAACTAACAAATTATCCAAATGGTTAAACAAATGTAGGTTTTGTGACACGTTGATTTTGTAACTGCATTTTAGCTGGCTGAAAAGAGGTTTTGACATTCAAGAGGTTGAATATTTAAACATTTGATTCGTGGAGTTACTATATAAATCGGTGTAGTCAGATAAAGCTGAAGTCCTTTACGTTAAAATTCATTTGATTGGTTGATTTCACTGTGAATTTCCTCACCCCTCCCTCCAGACAATGCGCTGCTGTGATTGGTTGTGAGCACTTGATTATTGACGATTATTTAAAATGCTTATTACCAATCATTGCAGATAGTGCTATGCAACGTTAGAAAAAAAATCTTTTTTTTTAGCATTAAGACTTGACGGATCAAATTAAGACATTTTAATAAAAATTATGGCCTTATTTTAAATTAATGAATTCAATGCCTTTGAAGACTTTTTAGGATCTGCGGGAACCCTGTGCACTATAGAGACAAACGTAGCCAAACACCATTATTTCTTTCCTCTTAAAGTCAGAAAAAGCTGCAATAGTATACATTTTTGAACAGTCCACACCAACATACCCACTGACACAAAGGGGTACATATATACAAATACTGTGTGAAACCAGCAGCAAGCTTCACATTGGCCGAAGGTCTTTCAAGCTATGACACAACTATACCTTGAAAGCTTCCCTTCGTCGGTACTCTAGCTTGGCCATCTCTTCTGCTACCCAGCCAGGGATATCAGGGATGGCAACATGGATGATGTACTTTAGGAGGATTGCAAAGTGCTGTAAACCACCAAGACCACAAAGGGACAGGCACAACACACAGTTACAACGAGGCACAATCACAATCTGTTTCTTACTCTGTTTTTTTAGGGCCTGTGTCCACATAGCATTTTTTTTTCTGAGCAGCAGCGTCTTTTTGTGGTTCAGTAGAGGAGAGAGTGCATGCGCTGCCTGGAGAAAATGCGCTGCAGCCAGCAGCGTCTTTTATCAGAACAGCTAGCTAAAATGAATGTCAAGATTTGTTGTCATAGAAGCAAACCCCAGGTGAAGTGCGTAAAAGTGCCTGGATGACTGTTTTAATGAAGCGCTGAGATGAAGCGCTCCTCAGTGCCCTGTCATCGCTTTTCTGTCAAATAAAAACGCTATGTGGACACACATCCTCACAGATCAAACAGCACACCTCATACACATACCAAAAACTCTTGAGAGGTTTTGTGTTCAATAATAAACCTGGATTTAAAAAAAAAAAAGGATTTTAAAGGTTTTACAAAGTCACAACAAAAAAATAGCAGGCCATGCATATCTGTACTTCTTTTACAATATTAATAAAGTGTCACTTTTGGGAGTCTCTTAAAACTAAACTCTTCATGGACAAACCTGCTTTTTCGGTTCACAGTACAGTGCATACCTCCAGTAAGACAATGGAGATGATGGTCATCTCCGGGCTCAACCAGGGGAACAGACGCTGTAGCTGCCCACACTGACCGATCAGGTAACAGTTAACTATAATCGCGATCAAACCCATGGCCTCCATCGCAGTCTGAGGTTGAGAGGAGAGTGAGAGAGAGAGAGAGGTTTACAGACCATCAGATGCCCTCACTACGTGTGACGCAGCCTGGAGGGCTTTTCTGACATTTTCAAAAGACAAAACACACTGACCTGCCACTGTCCAATGTTCTCCACCCTCTGTCCGAAGGGTCTCTGCAGGCCCGTACAAAGCTTCAGGGCGTCGCTGCGGATCTCGATTATGTTGTTGATAAGAGCACACATGGCCGCCAGGGGAAACGCAGAAGAGAAAAGCACCACGTAGCCAAATTGGATGAACATTTCCTGGTAGTCCTGAAGTGTGTCCTGTTGGGGTCATGAAAACGGGTTAGTATTTTTATTGGCACGCTGATTTGAAATTGATTATAGATGATTTTATATAATGAGAGATAGTTTGTGAAATGATCAAATCTTTGCTCCATTTCAAGAGTCCCACCTCGTATGTCTGCATACAGCTCTCGATCTCGGCTTGGGTCAGAGAGACAGTTTTGGGTTCTTCTGGTGGATCCATCCATGACTTTTTCTGCTCTTTACTCTCACTGCCATTCTTTCTTCTCTGACAGAGCGAGTCAGACTCCTGTGGAGAGGACACAGTAGCACACTCGTTGGTCTCAATACTTTCTCTAACACTTTCAAAATGTGCGTGTGCACGCAGGTTTTTCAAACGCTGGTAAACCCAGTAAAAACTGGCTTTAGACTGTATTCCCACTGCCAGGAACAAACCTGTGAACAAAGCGCTGCAGCCTTATTATGTGTGTGTGTGTGTGTCTGTGTGTGTGTGTGTGTGTGTGTGTGTGTGTGTGTGTGTATGTAAAACTACATTGGATAAGTTTCACTGTATTCGAAAGAGTGACACATAATCAGAGATTTCTGTTTCTTTTAAAAAAAGTGGAAACGGTTGGAAAATTTTAGACGAAATCACTGGTTGAGATAGAGATATCTGCAGAGTAGACAGACAGGCTAAAACCACAACTTAAAAAAACAAAATGATGGGATGATAAAACCACATATGATAACAAACAGACCACATACTTGAGTCAGTGATTCACAGTCGCTGTCCTCATCACAACTGTCAAAAATGCTGGATGGATCCATCCCTTCCTCAACCAGTGTTGGACTGTCCTCAAGGAAGCTGCGATCCACCGCCAGTGTTTCTGTTGTGACATCCTGGTAGTCGACCTTTTCGGTGAAGCTGACTTTACGTTGCTTCAGATTGCTGTCATTCATGTCCCACTCTTCTTCCGTCAGCCTGAATCCTGCTTTCAGATCCCCTCGTCTCTTTGGCTCTGGGTTGCCGTTAGCAGCGTGACTGACGGGGATCCCTCGGGGACCGAGGAAGGAATAGCCTGTCATCGAGGCTTGGGCCTTTCCCAGAGCCAGGCGTCCGTACTTGAGTACGATGGTCTGGAGCAGCTCCCACAGCACTTTGGGGGTGAAGACGCCCAGCTTGTTTTGCTCGTAGAGATAAGGCTGGAGGACCTCTTTGATGTTCTGTAGGAACTGGCGGAAGATCAGCAGAGTAGCAAGCATCTGTGAGGAGTAGAACATCATCTGTTACTGTTCTGAACGTAAGAGGTGCAAAACAGAAAACACATTCAGAAGTGTTTATCAAGCACATTTGATGAAGGTGTTCGGTCTGAATGTACAAATGCAGGTCACGTCCTGACATGATACCAGGACATTCACAGCATCTGACACTCAACAGAACAATAAAGGCAGACTATGCAGGACTTCTCAGCTAGTGTTTGTAAACAGCCCCCCCTTTTCACGCTTAATCTGTCCTGTCCTTTAAAGGCAGAGATATCACGCTTACAATATCGATAGCAGACAGACAAACAAACAGTCTGGCAAAATAATATATATGTTATAATTTCATGGGAAAATTTTATTTAAAAATTACTGGTGTTTGTACTACCAGACAAAGTTCTGTTTATCAATCTATGGAGTGAAAGCGTGGAACAGTTTTAATGTGGAGCTGAAACAATGTTCAAACATAAAACTAGATTAAAATAATTCATAAAAACATAATTTTCATGAGGTACAGGGATGAAGAAGGGGTTTACACGGGTTGTTGTTCTTTGGTTATTTAATATTTATTTTTTCCTAGTTTCCTCTTTTGTCTGTAAATAATAATGTAAAGTCACTGATGTTTGATTCTGTTAATTAAAATTCAATGACTTCGAGAAGGGGTGGGATTACATAAATCTATACTTCTTATTCTTTTCCAATATGTGAGCTAAGTCATCATGTGTTTGACCATTTTCTTTTGCTTCATGTTTTTAATTATCTGTAAATATGACTTTTTTTTGTCTGTCTGCTTGTTTGAATAATCTTTTCTCTATTTTCTTTTCCATATTTGAAATAAACCAAATCAGTACTTGTGCTGCTAGGGCAAACTCTACTCTACACTGTGAGATCAATGCTATTTCATTATTTGCATATCTTCTATTTGAATCATCAGTTGGTGAGGATACTGACTCTGGCCCTAGAGTTGCAGCGGCAGCCTCAGTCTTTGAGCACATGTCTGAAGCCATCAAGTGTGTATTTAAGACCCCTTTTTACAAAATTCTTGTTTAGAAATGAGTCAGCTGGAAATATTAGAAGTTAGCTGGAGCCAAAGTTTCCAACCAACTCAACCAAAATGGAGAAGCCTGTTTTTCTCTGCCTCTGTCTGAAAATGACGTAACCATTTTGAGTGAGGAAGAATTTCAAGTAGTAAATTGGCACCAATTTTTAAAGCGCCTGATGTACAGACGTCACCGCAATGGGGGCTTAACAGTCAACTGCCAATTTTGGCCCCAGTAGCCACAGCTCAGGAAAGTTACATATTGTCACCTTAATACCAATATTTTGCTTGTGATACTGCCAGCAGTTGTTGTTGTTACCTCTTTAAGTCGCTCCATGTCCTTGAGGTAGAATCCAATGTAGAAAAGGCTAAGGTAAGAATTGATGAATTCAAACTGTAATACAACCAGAACAGGAAGTCAAACACCCACACCATTATAATGTATTGTCTTTTCTTGCACAAACAGGATGCATGACTTACAAAAACCATCTTGATGATGAGATTATTCTCATAGGCACTCTGAAGTCTGTAGTTCTCTGGATGAAGAAATAAAGAGAAGCATTTGTCAATGACAGTAAAAAGGCCATTGTCTTCCCTTTAACTGCCTCGTAGAGTATGCAAAAGATTTCCCTAAAAGCGCCCCACATCAGTATTCAAGTAGCATTAAAAATATACTCATACATGCATAATTACAATCATGGGCAAATATATTCCATTTTAATTTAATTTCTTATAAAATAATTTATTTATTATACACCACAGAGATAATGGTTTGTGCCCAGGGAGTTCATGTCGTGTCTCTTACCCATGTCATTGAGCCAGTAGGCGATCTTCTTGTACACTTCGTCACATATGGTCACAGTAATGGCCAAAAGTATCTTAGGAATGAATCTTGTGATACCAGGTAGCTCCTGAATCTCCATCACCACTTCCTGCAAGGTGCATTAGAGGCATGATACATATTTAATATCCTATTCATTCATATCCATTCACAAAGCTATTTTTAAAAGATTATTAAATGAATACGAAATGTCAAGAGATATTTTAATGTGCCTTATTTAACCTCTGATAAAATGTAATTCTACTCTCTCTGTCTTGCTGTTGTTTAGCTGTCGTGTTATTATTTACGTTTTCAGGATTAAACACTTCACAAGGAAAACATTTACGGAATATCATCCCCATTTATCAGCCCCAGACAGACTGTATCGACTCGATTTCTCGTCATTGAACTTGATTGCTGTGTTATCTGTTCAAACCTGCAGTTCCAGGCAGAGGAGCATAGCGAGGAAAACAAAGCAGAGACAGAGGAGGCAGATGGGCAGGCTGACCAGCCATCTGAACAGAGCTCTCTTCCAGGGCGGGTAGTAGAACTCCTCGCAGCCCGTTATGGGACTGCAGCGCTTCACTCCCTGCAGAGACGCCAGAGGAAGAGAAAACAAGAAACCGGGGAGAGCATTAGAGACTTTTTTGTGCAAAATTGCAATCATCTGTACTGGAAAATGGATTGGAAATGTTTGTGCAAAACGTACTCCATGATAACAGTTTGCTTGCCTGATTGCATTTTTGTTTTTGCTGTGCATCCCAGGTTATTATAGTAATCTCGAAAACATTAGAGATTACAAATGAAACATTAATTTATATTTTGAGGTTGTCTGGTGTGATTTACTCGAGCGGTACCCTCCGGGGCTTAAAAATGAATCCAACAGGAAGTGACAAAAACTGCAGATCCTCAAATGGCCACTTGAGGCTGACTCCAAAAGCAAGCCAGTTGCCAAAGACCGCCATGTTAAAATGCCCAACTTAACAGCAGAAAGAAACATGATTACAGCCTGGTACAAAAAACAGTTTAGGTCTTTATGACAACTGTTTGGGGGGTGAAGTTTAATATAACTCATCCATTTGAATTTCATTAAAGCTTAAAGTTACGCATAATAAAGGGCAGTTCTTTTAGTGACAGGTGTATGCCATCCATTGACATGTCGCTACCATGACGACGTTGGTTCTGTAACATAAGCATGGCATAACCCCAGATTCACAGGTTAATGCTGAAGTTGGCCCTATTTCAGTGTGTTTGCGTTGGTTCAATAGTCTACTCGCCCTGGGCAAACAAACCTCATGCTCTGATGCTAATAGCCGGGATCTGTATCTGGTTTAATGTTGTGTTTTGCTGTTTGTGCAAATTGGATTTCAATGGCAATTCTTACAATATTCCATCACTCACTGAGCATATTTGTCAGCATATGAAAATGCGACTGGTGGCATCCTGGTGATTAATTATTGTTTAATGGAAAACTCTGTTGTGCAAATTACATTTCCTCTAGATTTTTTTTCGTGAACTACTTACCTTAAAGTTCAAAGTGCGCCTATGGTTTGATTGTCCCAAATCACCCTCAAAGGAGTTACGTATTCAGTTCTCTAGTAGGTATATTTTGTTTAAATGGTTTTAACCCTTTTTTTGCTAGCAAAAATTAGCATTATCACAGTTAACCATATCAGCTATCAGCCAGCAGCCAGCAGCTAAGGTTAGCTCCACTCCCTTGTCCAAATATGGTCACTTTTGCCTCCAAAAATTCAAGATGGCAATAAAAATGCCAACTTTGAGGCTTCAAAAGCAAAGTCCACAAACCAAAGGGGGACATCACGATGGCTGTGTACACTATTTTATACTGGTATTACCTTAATCAAAGTTGCCATCTATATCTAGCTTTAGCTTGGGTCTTCAACAGGGAGCCCACAAAATTACTGCAAGGGGCCACAAAATTATTATTTGATATTATGTAGATTTTTTTTCTTTTCAAAAATTAAAATATGTCTGAAAATACACATTACCATGAATTAAACATATTCTGCCTTTTGCAACAACTTAGCAATGTGAAAGTGGAGTTTCCTCCCTCACCTACCTGACAAGTAAACAGGGTAAAAGACTGCAGCCTGAGGCTGATATGGCCGTCTGCCTGTCAGCCTCCATCTGCCTTGTTTAGTATTCATCCATTATCTGTAACCACTTTTGCTACTCAGGGTTGCGGAGGGGCTGGAGCCTCGCTGACATTGGGCGAGAGGTGGTGTACACCCTGGACAGGTTGCCAGACTATCACAGGGCTGATGCATAGAGACAGACACCCTTCATGCTCACATTTACATCTGCGGGCTGCGGCCAAATTTAGAGCTCCCAGTTAACTGACCTGCATGTCTTTGGACAGTGGAGTAACATGCACACACATGCACACAAAAGGGCTCAGCCAGCCAGCGGCTTCAAGCCCATAACTCACTTGCTGTGAAGCATCAGTGCTAACCACTGCAGATTTAATATGCAACGTAATTATACACAGACTGTATTAGGGGGTCCCCGTTCTGTCATTCTTATAGTTACAGGGTCCTTGGCCTTGAGCACGTTCAAGACCCCTGATATGTAGGATACTTACCATCACTGGTGCCCCACATCAGTGACTGTGGTGTACTTTACACCACATCATCTTTTCATGCCATTAAGTCAAATTTTTAGTTATTGTACTGCTGGTGCTAACAGTATCTTCCTAAAAGCTATCGCCCAACGTGGGGCTCGAACCCACGACCCTGAGATTAAGAGTCTCATGCTCTACCGACTGAGCTAGCCGGGCACATGGAGGGAACTTTCCACATGTCTTTTAATAGGGGTCACCCATATCCCCTCCCCCAAACTCTCTATTCACTCCACACAATAGAAGGTGGTGTGGGAGCGGGAGAGAGGCTGCCTGCCCCCCTCCTCTCTGAGAGCACGTGGAGCATGGAGACACACTCCTCTTGTAAACATGATCACATTTCCTGGTATTGTGTGATACTCCCGTCACTGCATAGTTGCGCAAATGCTTGCTGATAAACAACTCAGCCAGACTGTCACACACTGCAACTTTACCTGAGGACAGTGGAGTTGTTGCACTGAAATAAAAGAATTCACTGCATGTAGTATGACGTTGATGCAGGAAACTTTGTCTTCAGTTCTGTTCCAAGTGACTGTGAGTGTTTGGGAGTAAATCTGAGCGAACACAGCAGGAAGTGGATGAAACATTTTGTACACCACAAAACAGCAGCTGCTTTTTTTCATCCACGCTCCTCCATGCTCAAATTTCAGTAAAAATCCTCACCCTGAACTGTGGCCTGGGCTCCTCCAAGGACTCTGCGGGGGTGTCCAGGGTGCCCCACCTGTAGGCCAGCTCCGCCTCTCGCCTCTTCCAGCGCTCCAGGAACAACGTCGCCCACACAACATTGAAGAGGGCAAAAACCACACAGCAGATATCCTGGCTGGTCTGTGAGCAAGCATGAGAGAATCAAAAGACACTTATATAACCTTTGAGAATATGATTATGCTGTGCTGTTTTCAGTTGCCAAAGCTAGTGCCAGTGCTGTTTTTGTTTGTAGCTACTATGTGCTGTAAACCTCTCTTCTTATCTTTACAAAGCAAACAAAGGAAATAATATAAAATGTATGAGGACAGACAGCAAAAAGACGTTCAAATCTCAGTAAGATCCTAATATTCCTGGCATAAAAATAAAATAATATAAATACAAATCATTATCAGTGCACAATATTGTGAAAGTTAAAGGGTGATTTCCATTAATATTCTTTTTTTTAAAAAAATGAATTAGTTTATTAGCAAATTCACAGATGACAAGCAAATATCTGTGCTGGAAACTGCATTTTAGGAATTTAGGGAGAAAAGAAAGTAACAAACCAAACTACATTATAACTCTTGAAAAGCACGAAAACAGTTTTTAAAGTGCAGTCTGATGTTTCAGTTTAATGCTGAACAGAGTTCAGCACAAAGACTAGAAGCTTCACCACTGAAGTGTTCAAACACACAGAATCATCATTTAGTCACTCCTGTGTTTGAGAAAATATTTTTGGCTTTGAGCTTCCTTGTGCTTGATCATACTCAAATTTAGATTTCTACAGGCTGGAATCAAACCCCGGCTGCTGCAAAGGCCTTGACATATGGGGCCCACACTCTAGCAGGTGAGCTAAAGGCTGCCCTGCTATTGAGCTCTTTAGCAGAAACATTTCTTGGTGGTTTGTGTTGTTGTTCACGAACATACATTAAATATCCTTTGTGCTTTCAACATTGGATTGTGTCGTTAATGTGCTTACTGGCTAACAAGTGTTAAGATGGTCTCGCTGTTTCTATTTTTAATGATGATTACATGCTTGTGCTGTCTGCTGGTCAAAGACTTATTTCCTATCAAATAAAGCGAAAAAAAATTTGTGCTGGTTGACTGTTGGCAGTCATCTTTGCAGTGCTTTCATGTGCAACTTTCTGGTCGAGACACGGCGACGTGAGGCGATGCAACAGTTGGCTTTCGTTGCCACAAGTTCTTCGATGTCAGTTTGGTGTGTCTGGGGCTTGAGGCCTTTGCACACTGTGAACGGGACCAATACACGACACCAAAATGTCTAATACTTTCCTGGAAATATTTTTGCATCAAAACTATTCATATTGGCAGCAATGTAAATTTGCGACAGTTGTGACTCTTACTCTATAAAAGGCTGATATAGTTAAATTCTGAGTGAATTTGAATGAACGCAGTATATATGTGTAGGGCTTTAACTGTGAAAAGTAAAAACTGAAGGAGTATGTGCTGCTGCTTTGTCAAGGTTGAAAGGAGTAATAAAGGTTGACATCTTGGTTCAGACCACAGAGCCTCCGTGTTGTTTGGTAATGTTACTCTGCATGTTGTCCCTGAGTTTATTGTCTTTATAACTTTTGAGTCTTTTGTATTATAATACAAGGTGCTGAGAAACAGTAATATTCAGCAATATTCCAAGTGCCTGAAACAACAGATGATGTATAACAATTTTTTAATAGAATAGGCTTCAAGTACCTGGTCAGCCTCAGCGAGAATCCAGAGCAGAAAGCCAATGACAGCGGGGTAAAGCATGGAGTTAGTGTAGAAACCCAGCCAGGCAAAATACATGCCGATCTTCACTCCAAAGTAGTCACAGATATCATCTACACAGCAGATACAATTGTAAACAGCTCTTACTGAGACTCTGAGAACAAAAACACATACATTAACAACTCTATTCAACAGTATTAATGAATGTGAGTTGGGTATTAACAGCGTCGCACCAAGGGGCTGCCTTTCACATACTGCCTGGACCCATGACGTCATCAGCTGGTTGAGGATCCTCTGCTCGTGGAGAGGAAACATTTGATGGATCACACCCCGAGCCTCCAGCTCTGGAACTAAGAAGGACACATATTCAAACGTTCACATGGTATAAAAGGTGTTACTGATGCTATTTCGATATACAGAAGAGAAAATCAGTATTGAAAAAGTTAAATCACGGCATACTGATTGGCTGTCCTTCGAGAAAGTGAATGTTGTGGAGCACCTCCCCCTGTTTGGCTCTCAGATTGTCGAGCCAATACTTTATGATGCCCTGACGCTCCTGAAAGCCATTAAAGTTATGGAAAGAAAGACGAGATAAGTCACTATATGTAAAGATTTAATTCATGATCTATAACTGTGGAGGACAGACAAAAAGAACTTTTGATAACACCCAGAGCAACAACATGTGTATCATTAACAACCTTTACATACAGATCACATGGCCTTCAGTTTTGACCTCTAACCTGTGATGTAAAAAAGCAGAGCTCGCTCTCTATGTTCTCATAGATGTTGTCTTCCTCACAGGAAAAGCGCCGCATCCCGCCGCCAAACTGCGGTTTGACGGCCTTGTGCATGCCCATCTGCTCGGCTCCCCGCAGTAAGCTGAGAGCGAGAGAGAGGGGTAAAAGAGCAGCAGGATTAAACCTGATGGAGCACTAACACAGAGGAGCGGCTGGATTGCAGATGTTTGATAGATTAAGTGCATTAAGGGTTTGCACACAACAAACTGTAACAAAAACACAGCAACTGTGACTAGGTGATAACTCAGTGTGGTTTCTAAATTCAGGGACAGTTCCCCCCAAAGCAAAAATACACATTTTTCCTCTTACCTGTAATGCTATTTATCAACTTAAATGGTTTTAGTTTTGAGCTGAAACAATCAACGGCACTGTCACTTTCCAGAAATCATGACACAGTTACTCAAGATAGTCCACAGACCTTGTAAGCAGTTTCATGTCGGAGCTATTTTCTGTCTTCCAAACTACACCCTCCAACCATATTAGTGCGCAGAAGGAAGTGTGTATCTACTCATGGACGAGAGACTCGTGCCTATGATAGCATGAGATCCCATTAATACCGTCCTCTCCAGCTGAGCTGTGACATTAGCTACCTCAGTGGTGCTGGGTGAGTTAGCAGTTGATGCTCACTGCCCTCTGCGGAGTGATACAGTTTACTGATGTAGTCAGGTAGAGAGAAAATAGTTCCTACAGTTATGCATGAAACTCTATTATCATCTAGAGAAGGCAGACAGCTATGGCCAACTTCTCCAGCACTTGGCAAAGCACACCAAAACAGTCTAGACAGATAAACAGCATTACAGGTAAGAGGAAAAACATGGATTTTTGATAAATCTCTCTTTAAAGGAATTTAATTTGACATTTTGGGAGATCAAAGGGTTGTTAGCGCTCTTGTGTGTGCATTAAATATGAAGTTAAAGCTGGTAGTTGATTAGTTTATCTTCTGTTAGAAGTCTTTATGCTGCTAACCTGGCTCCGTTCAAAAGTAGCAAAATATGTGTACCAGACCTCCTGAAGTCTGCTGGTTTTATCTTTGGACAGAGGTAGGTTGGCTGTTTCAGTCTTAATGCAACACTATGCCAACTGACCCGGGCTGTAACTGCATATTAAGCACACAGACATGATATCAGTATCAATCTTCTCTAACTCCCAGCAAAAAATGTGAAGCGCAAATCTCCCAGACTTTTCAACAGGCTTTAAATAACATATATCAACAATAAAAACATCTAAAATCTAAAAAAACAAATACCCTTACATTCTATAGTGCTGTTGTTTATACACATGCAATATGTAAATACAAACACACATGCTTATCTCTGTTTATCCTGACATAGAGGACTGTTCCCTATCTTTAAAATAAAATCTTTTTTTTTAACAAATCTGCTTAATTCTGCAAACTTTAATGGAGGTTCACTGTAAAATTTGGTAATAAACTGACTTCACTGAAGCATTTTTACTGCACCCCATTTATATGCAGTTTAATACTAAAAATGTTTCCATAAATCAACAGGAATAATAACCTAGCGCACCATACTGATCCATTACTATAACCTCAGTCCAAAAATCAAGTACCAGCACTAATTGTCGGACTAGCCAAAATATCCTCATTCGAGAAGTTCAAACAAAAAAGGAAGCGCAAGCGTCCATACATGCATGCACAGTTAAAGTGTGAGTTTTGGAGTCTTACTTCTCAAACGTTGTCGTGATGAAGAAGGCGTGTGCCTGGGTGTGTTTGTGCTGCCGAACCTGAATGCTGACTTGTGGGATTCCAACACGAACCTGATTCAGGAGCCACAGCAGAGTGTGATCATCTATTGTATCTAGAGGGAGAAATAATAGTTATATTTCAATTTTGAAAATTAATATGAACTTCATTACATTCACATTAATTGCTTATATATTTTCAGGCATGTTTGTAGGTTATAAATGGCTTTAAAAAAGGCTTCAATAGTCTTTACAGTCTGTATTTTTTCACAGTTGCAGATAAATATTAGGCTACACTAATAACAACGGTATAATACTACTTGTGTAGATTTAGATTCTAGTAATGGTTGCATAAAATTGTTTGAGTGTTGTAGAGTCCAGACATCACAATATGTTTTTATCAAAGGAAATATTCTGCTTCAATGCATATTTGTTGGTGTTTAGCCTCTCAGAAACATGACTGTTACTGCAGTCAAAAAAAGCAATCTAACAGCACAATAAATTACATTTATCCATTGAAGAAACTTAATTTTATAAAACAGACTAACTCCTCTAATTAGATGAATCACTTTATTGTTATTGATAATTTTGTTCAAGGATTTTTTTTAGGGAGATGACATCGTAAAATATGATGACAGACATTTGAAGCTTCATTCAAAAATCTCAATAGAAAATAAGAAAAGCTATTTTGTACAACCCTGCATGTTTGCCAAAGGCCCGACATGATGAGTTTGCTGCTGCGTAAAGAGGCTGAACCAAACCCATCTTTCACCGCCCTGACAGAAAGGCCCAATAGCAGTTGGTGGTGGTGATAGTAAAAGGTCACTCCCATTAAATCCATGTCTACATATATCACAAACATTTTTTCAATAGGTTGAGAAAACAGACAACAACCTCGACCAAATCCAATCTGATTCCAGCATTTTCAGCCAATTGTATGCAGCATATTATGTGTATGTGTGTGTATCATGTCTCTGAGACCATGTATACCTTAAATTAAAACAAAGAGCACCAAATAGGAAATTACTTAGACTTTGGATTCAACCGGTAAAACAGAGAATTAAGTTCTGGAGTTTTTTCCATTACATGCATACATAGGTCTTATATTGGCTGAATGTTAGTTGGCAGTATAAGTGACGACTATATTTTTGAGGTCTAGTTGTTTACATACATTTTCATGTTAATTTGGCAGTCATCTAAACAAGAGTTGTTCCTTGTGTTCAAATTAGGCTGGGTATTTTGGTTTGGTTTTGCATTTGAATGTTGGTAAAAAGTCTCTTTGAAGGCAGGAGCCTGTTTTGACGCTTGCAACACTAACAATATACTTATACTGCGATTAATCAAAACGATCAACTATCCCTCTATTTCAATAGGTATGCCCACAGGTCTTGAGTCTGCATGCGACATAATATCCAGGATGTGATTTGTACAATGTGAAGTTTATCTATCTGAGTCAAAGATACAAAGAACAAAAATAGAAACTGAACTCTTTTTTGCTTCCATTTTCCAGTAGTGTAAGTGAAAGACCTAACACTTTGTTTAAGCACACAAAAGGCTATGTTCTCTGAAAGTTTGTTCACAGATTTGTTTAAATCCGTGTAAGTGAGCACTTTGTCAACATAATCCATCCGCCTGACAGGTGTGGCTGATTTAATAGCATCATTTTTACACAGATGTGCCTTGGGCTGGTCACAATAAAAGGCCATGGCTGTTGTCCATGAGTTAAATGTTTATTCCACTCCCCAAAGTCGTCTCCAATGTCATTTCCAAGAATTTGGCAGTACATCGAACCATCCTCACAACCGCAGACTTCGGGTAAGCAAACCATCCCAAGACCTCCAGCTTTCCATCTGCAAGATGCAGCTGATGCAACAGTTTGTTTACACAACCAAAGAATTTCTGCACAAGCCAACTCAGTGAAATTCATGTCAGTTTTTGCAGGTGAAGAAGGTGGATGTGGAGATCCTGGTCTGGCTCACTAGAGCACAGCGAAATTCTTGGAAATGATATTATAGATGGCATATGGTAATGAATTCACAGGCATCAGCTCTGGTGGACATTAATGTAGTCAGCATGCTAGTGGCACGCTCCTTTAAAACTTGTGACATCTGTGGCATTGTGTTGTGTGATCAAACCGCACATTTTGGGGTGGCCTATTATCATGACCATCCCATGGAACAACTGTGTAGTCATGATCTTGATATGCCTTACCTGTCAGGTGGATGGATTATGTTGGCAAAATGCTCACTGACACGGATTAAGCCAAATTTTTTCAAAACAAATGTGCGCACATAAAAAGTATTAGATCTTTCATTTCAACTTGTGAAAAAAAGGAAGCAAAAACAAGAGTTGCATTTATGTTTTTGTTCAGTTTTGTTTGATGAAATGCTTCCATGTCACATGCTTATGCCCAGAGCTGCAGTTTCCTTAAAAGACACTGCAGAGGGGCTGGTCTGTAGATACAGGTACAGTAAATGGATGAGATCTAATTGTCCCCAGAGATCCTTTTAAGTCCCAGTCATGCGTCTGAGTGGCTGGCTGACCACCAAAGACATTAATGAGGATGCAGCGTCCTCTCTACAGTGAGGGATTCATCACAGGACAAACAGGCTGGAGCTTGCCGTACCTGGGAATGTCATCAGGATATCACAGTTTTCGGTGGGCACCATCTTCAGCCAGGACTTACGAGACATAATGTAGTGCCTGGCCTGCAGAAGACGCTTCCCAAACAATTTATCTAAAAGAAAAAGAGGGCCGGCGGAGGTTAATAAAGTTTAAAATGATTGCAGAGAAAAATTAATAAAGAGGGTTAGACAGAGAGTCTGTGTGAGAGAAAGGGCGACAGACAGATGGTGATATTTTTCATCAGGGTGATCAAGGACACAGATGACAGGTTAGTCATTACTATCGCTCTGCCATTCATCACTGATGCTATTTTCTTCACCATATTTTTTCTGCCCTTTCCTATTTTTTGCTCCGTCATGGAGACTTTAGGTTGTAAGAAAAAGGGATAGAAATGTTCAAAATAACTGTTCAGTGAGTGTGAAGGTTGACTTTGCTGCATTTGACTTTGAGCAAATGCTGTAAACAAACAGATCTGTAAACTGAGTAGTGTGCAAATATTAACAAGCTAGTTTTTCAAGTCTGCCTTTAAAACCATTATATGTAGTCAAAGCAGCAGGCCTTCCCAGCAGTGTTATCCCACAATACAGAGTAAGCTCTGCAGTCACTTCTGCAGCTTCTTCTTTCACACGTTGATTCTCACTCTTAAGTCACACTTTCCGTCTCTCACAGGCACAATAGAGCCAGGCAGTGAATGACTGATCTCTTTATTGTTCACTGAATCGCCCTGTGACACTCAGTACGTGTCCGTTATCAGGACTTCCCATTCTGCAGTGTAACTGCATTATCACATCACCTACTTTCAGCACGCCTTATCCCTCTTTTTGAGAGCCATCAGTGCCGCTGTCATATCTCTCTGTATTAGTGTTGTGTCTCAGACCAACATGCCAGCTCAGTATTAAGCACTCAATATACTGTCAGCAGGATCATGATCCCGTGTTATCGTGCAGCAGTTTATCTGGAGAAGCTTTTAGAAATATAATGAGATGTATAAATCACTGAGCAATTCTGATGATTAAATTGTGTTTGACTGCGTGTGCGTGCGCATTTCGAGGTGTGTGTGACATAATGATGCAATTCAAGCCAAGTCGCTAACAGGTTTTTATTCTTTGTCATGCTTTTGCTGTATCTTCCTGAACACTTCAAAGTGATGGTCTCTCCTACTGTCACTGGCATCAATGCTCATTAAGGCCGCAAGGCATGTACGTTGTAGATATGACATGCAAATCTCTCCGCCAAGCAGCCACATCACCATGTATAATGAGATGAATTTTCCGCAGAGATAGTGTAGACTGAAGAGCTAGAGTATACTGTATACTATGCATTGTTATGTTTTGTACTGTTTATTCTTACTTTTGTGTTGTGGTGGGCACCATCTCTGAAGCTACCTTACATGGGCCAGGCACTAAATGTATTGTTATTTCTTTTAATTGCATCATGGATTTTTTCAAAATACCATTAATAATTAAATGTACTGCTGAAATTATTGTTACAAAGTTATTTCTTCGTCAGACATCTCCCAGACTGACCTCTGTGATACAGTCTATCATGGAGAAAATCAGCTATGCAGCTTAGAGTTGTTTCAGTGCTGATAGCAGTATCAGAAATAATATATTATATTAGCGAGTACGCAGGTCTATGCAGCGTGTTATTTATTAACAAAGTCTAAATTATTTCACACCTGGATAAAACATCAGTTTTTCCAGAAATATATTCTTCGTGGCTCTAAAACAGTAGTGGAAACTACTGTTTAGCAATGTCAGCAATTTGGCAATATTTTAAACAAGAAACTCCCAACAGTTTAGGGTTTAACCTGAGTGATGCCATACAACAACAGCAATCATTTCACATCCATACAGAGTTATAAGGATACAGTTCTTTTTTTTTAGCGCAATGAAATTGAATTTGGTACTTGATATCAACCATACACAAGTTTTGGTATCTGAGTCACTATTAGGAAGGAAAAATGGTATGGGAACGGCTCTAATGCAGCTTAACATATACTTTTCCATAACTATACATAAGGTTAATGTTTCAATCCCACTTGAATAAGATGTTGTCTTAATTTAACTTTTGTGGCATAGAGTAGTGTGCAGGCGTTGCTTTTTCTTTGTTCTCACTGTTGACACTGTGCATAAAATTACTCTCCTTCAACCTGTGAAAAAACATGGCAATAGTACACACACATATATATATTAATTCTGTTGAGAAAACTTATAAATTAAATCTATTTAATCGCCAACATAACAAATGTCTTTCATACCTATTTCATATCACAATTTTCAATAAATGTCGGAACATCTACATTCATTAAACAACCGATTACATCTAAAAGTTCCCATAAGTTGAACCAACCACTTAACCAAAATACATACTAACTTTAAATGGTAATACCGTGATAAAATCTGCATTGATTCAACATGAATTAATGCACTGATGAATACAAGATTCTGTTTGATGTTCTCAGGGTAAATCTGATCTTTTAACCTTGATACATCATCATATCACCCAACATAGTGCATTCCACTCCACTGTCTCCACACGGCAGACTGGGTTCATCACATGACACCATGAAGGCCAACAACTGTTTTTTATAAAATCAGGAAGACACTCAAAATGACCACAGAGATGCAAATGAACTCTAAAGGGACACAAAATAACCACAACAGCGGGTGAAGCAATCACCAAGACACTCATAATGACCAAAAAGATACAGAATGACCACAAAGAGATACAAAACAAAAATACCCCCACCCCCCACCAAAAAAAGCAAAACCACCACAAACTTGTGTCCTTTGTAAAAAGAGGTGGGGGTTCCTTTTGCTTATCTGCGCCCAGGGGCCCACTGTCTAATAATCCACCCATGGAAAGAGGGTGCATGAAACTGTAATTTTCTAATTATGACTAGGCTATCTTAAAAGCCTATATCATCTGCCCTGATCCAAATAAATGGGGGGTTGACGTTGTCTCTGGACGGTTACCATTGGTTAGTTGAAGTCCAATCACTGCAGTGACATTGATCAGGCTAAAATTGTAAAGGTTGCACTGTCACATCCAGATGACCAGACCCTTGCCTAAGTGTCTCCACTTTTTCAGAAATGCTGGATGGGCATAAAACTCTCTTCGGGGGGCTCAGACATGGACAGCGGTGCTAGAAAATACCACGTGAGCCCCCAGAAGTGACATCAGTTTTCACAGCTGCTTAATACTCTTCATAATGCCAGAAATAACTCAGCATTTGCTTACTCACCACTGAAGTATTGCTCCTGTCTTCAACACCTGAGACAAAACGGACACTGACATCTAAGCCTGCAACACTATCTTTACTCTCCTTGAAGTGTAGCATAGCCCGTCGGGACAATGTACCTCCGCTGGCTGCATATGACTCCTGCATGCACCTGTGGACCACTATAGCCTGACTCTTCCCTCATCCCGGGCCTGGCTCAATCGGAATGCGCACTATGTAGCGGGAAGAGGAAAGACGCACCGACATCAAAACCCAATCACAAACGATTGACCCCTTCAGTGAGTCATTCAGTGAAGTGAAGTCCATCAAGCATCACTGACTGCACCATATTGCACATGCACTATAGCCCAATCTCTTCTATCCCCATCTTTTTTTTTTTTTTTGCAAATGAACACAAATACCCATCTTCCCCAGGTCTTCACTGCACGCTCTTGGGACATTTTTTTTTTTTTTAAATTCCCGTTTTTCTGTGACACTCACCGAGCACCCCGGATGGCGATAAGGACGTCTGCTGCTGCTGCTGGTTGTTGGTCCTGTCCTGCTGCTCGCCTGGCACCGTCCTCTCCATCCTCTCCCCTGCCCCGTCGCTGTCGTCGACGTCTGCGGTGCTGCTGCTGCTACTGTTTACAGTAGCGTCGGTATCAGCTGCTCCGGTGCCCGCCGCCTGCATGCTGCTGGTGCACAAATAGTCCAGGTGGTGGTGAAGGCGCTGGAAAACCGCACTGCACGGAGGACTCTGTTTTTATTACATGGCCGTCGCATGTAAAGGGAAACCCTGGTGTACCTGAAGGAGAAGGAGGAGGAACATGATCATGGTAAAGGCTGAACACGCGCACCAGTCGTGACTGGGTGGTGACGACAGAGTTGAGGGGAACACCGCGCAGGCTACAGGTCTATAAGCGATGACATATGTGTCCGAGCTGCACATGCAGAAATGCAGGTGACTCAGTCAGTCGCCTATGTGTGCGATCATGCTGATCAGGATAAATTTGACAACATTTCAGGGGCGTGAATACTGACAGTGCAGGCAGTAGGTATAAACTGTGGGGGAGCAGGCCCTCTAACAATGTACTGTGCAGAGAACAATATGTTCTCATTTGCAAGTGATTCACATAGCCACCTTGGAAATATGCCTGTATCAAAAGAGAAATTATTTTAAATGAAAATTGTCATCTTTTTCTATAGGCTCTATGGGATATTGAACTTACGGCTCACAGGTCAATTCTGGGCCCCCCAAACATTTTCTAATTCGCAATAAAAAATAAAGTGATTCACACTGTTTACATAGAGTACATAGAGTACACATAAGGTGCCAAAGTGCGTAAAACTGCATCAAAATAGAGCTTGTTTATCAAAAAAGTGCCAGTGGAGGATCCCTTGCACCCCCCTAATGTCTAAAAATCCTTGATGCATCCTAAAATCCTAGAAATGTCCTAACATACTAGAAACATTGTGAAATACTAGACTAGACTACTGTCCTTAAATCCTGGAAACGCCCAAAATGTCCATGTATGGGGCTGCTGCGACTGGCCCCTGGCCTCTTGTCATTTTATCATCTTGTCAGTGGCTACAAAGCAAAGCGAGTTGAGTATCCACACTCTATGCTCTCCATAACAAAACTATATTCTTATTTAACATAAACAGTAAAAAACAATATAATATAATGTAATATAATGCATAATTTCCAACTGGCAATATCTAGGACTGAAAAATTAAGGCAAAGTGGAAGAGCCAAAAACTGCAGTTCCTCTACTGGCCACTTGAGGCTGGCTCCAAAACAGTGTAGATCCCCTTCTACCGCCTTGTTAAAATGCCCAACTTTACAGCAAAAATATACAGCCTGGTACAAAAAAAAAAACACTTTACATCTCTGTTGCTAATTCAACTATTCGTGACAACTGTACAGGGGGCAGGGGGGTTACGGGCTACTTTGACTGACAGGCTGTCTACAAGCCATCACCACAGTCTGTGAGTCAGATCTACCCCTCGCTCCTCAACGGCTCCAACATCTAGTCCAAATTTGGTCACTTCTGGTTCCAAAAAAAAAACAAGATAGAGAGTTGAAACTTGAGGCTTCAAAATGGCAAGTCTACAAACCATTTATACAGTCTATAGAAAAGACCAAGCCCTTAGGCACAGCACCGAGCTGTGGAGCCAATTTGACATACAGGTGTTGCCAACAGATAGAATTATAACTTCTGGGTATGCCACATGATGCCGTAGGGCCCATAGACTCAAACTGTGAAAGAGAAGTGTGTAAATCAACAGATATATCTGTTTAGGTACATTAATTGCACAAAATAACATTCATATCCCTTATTTAAATACATATGTCCTAAAAGTGTGAGCGAGCCCTAGGCCAAGTGATTTGGACACGGGGTTAAAACAAATGCTAGTGCACTTGCTCTATGGGCCTCAGGATGCAGAGAATCTGGGTAATTTAATGCCTGGGAGTTACATTTTTTGCTTCATGAACCACTGAGCCACTTACATGGAAAAAAACAGCTGCAACTTCAATGATGTTTCCAGTTTTCTTCATAGTTGTATCCACGGTCAAGACTGATGTGATGAGAACATCTCCAAGCCAAGCGAGCAGTCAGGCCTTTCAAACAAAAAAAAAACATCTGTAAAGAAAGACAAGAGAAACAAAAAGCAGGAGAAGGAAGCAAGGCTTCCTAAAATAAAATATTTATGCCTAATAGTGTGTGTGTGTGTGCTTCATAACTAGTAAGTAGCGAGCACTTGGGCCTTTTGTAACTACCTTAAGTCACTGCTACATATCCATCCATGCCTTCACACAGGTAGATGCAGCATCACTATGATTTGTCGAAAAATATATGATGTTTTTGGAGTGTGTTTGAAATTTCTAACAATAATAAAAACAGGACTTGTACAGTATGGAAATCTATTTATGCCACCAAAAACTGATATCTGAGAATGATATTGTTTTTCATATTAAATAAGTGACGGTGAAAGAGCGGCTGCCCCTGGCACAGAAACATGGCAGCTCCCTGCTCAGCAGTCTGATGACAGCTGTGGCGGGCGTGCCCGACACGACAGGAAGAAATGAGGAAACTACCAGAAACCCCAGGAAGTCACTGCGCCCACCAAGAAACACATAGTTTCTTGTTAGTCACATAAACCCTCATAAAGCCAAATGTTGTTACTTCCGTTTATGTACAAATTAAAACAAAATGTACCAGAGCCGAGCTCGGTTTGAAGTGCAGTCGCCATACCTGTTGGGCTGGAAACTAATATGACGCTACAACCAGGAAACTGTTAGCTTGACTTAGCATAAAAACTAGAAACAGGATGAAGTTAGCTTGGCTCTGCTCAAATGTAACAAAAAAAGACATAATACAAGGCATAACTCAGCACATAACCCACTGTATCTACCATATCTGCAGTAGGCTTTAGAGTTGCTGTTAGGCGGGTTTCGTTCAGCTAAGCCAAGCTAGCTGTTTCCCTCTGTTTAATGCAAACCAGCTGCCAGCTGTAGTATAACATATACAGGTCCAGTGTGCAGGATTTAAGGGCAACAGCTGGCAGAAACTGAATAGCATATTCCTGACAGTGTCTTTATAGGCGTCTAATCACCTGAAAATAACATACGGAGCAGGTCCCTTTTCCACCGATCCTGCCATGTTGCTTCTACAGTAGCCCAGGACAGACAAAACAACACTGGCTCTAGATGGGGCCATTTCTTGTTTGTAACGGCCTCTGTAGTTCTGACAATGCAGGAGAAGTTTCATTTCTGCAAACTTGACAATAGACATCAAAAACTCTGGACTTTTTTTTGCAGACGCCGGTGCACTTCCCATCAATGTAGCCGAATTACGCAGAGAGCAAACAGGAAGTCAGACAGCGACTCAACATCAAAACATCACATCAATTTTCAGAATAAAACACTTCGTGTTTACGTCTGATCGTATTTCACGTAACTACATCAACAAAATGTCAAGAATGAGAGGATCCAGGCCTGGATCCAATAGGTCAGAGGTTTTCAGAGGTCACTACTGACAACAGGGACGAGGAGAAGCTAATTATGGAGGTGAGAAACTGCGAGCAAAACCGCAGCGGAGCCGTAACGCAGCCCACATGCAAGCGGTGAAAATAATATGAGTGGTATCTCCTCATCTAACTCTTGGCAAGAAAGCAAATACGAATATATCCCAAAGATGTCAAATTATTAATTTAACTGATATAATAGGCTATAGCCTACCTTATAATTTAACTTAGGACCTACTGATTTATTTAAAACAGGGACATTGTACAATATATGTTTTACACCAGATATAGCACAAAACTATCTGTTGTCTCAGGGTGTGGAATATACTGCACATGAAATAAAAATATGAGAATTTTATGTTACATTAATAATAACATATAAGAATATAAAAATTATTATTCCACAACAGTAATAAATACATACACCTGTAGGACAGACCAGTGCATTAATGTTCAGAGGGGCATTATCATTAACATCAACACAAGTGTATTTCTAAAAAAAAATTAAACTAACACAGTTTCTAACATCTCCACTTCAGTGATGCAAATTATCCAGCAAATGTCACACTAATTAAATTGCCAAATCTAACTGACATGCAGGGATTATGGGCGTTTTTTTTTCGGCCTCTGGGGACAGTTTTTCTGCTATATTTGTTTATTTATTCAGCCTTCAAGTAACTTAAACAGACAGAATTAACATAAATAAGTAGTATCTTCAGTAACCCATATTTGTAATATCTTATTAGCTCTGAGAGGTAGAGCCATAGCTGTTCAATTTCTGTTTTTCTCAGAACACACTATACATGTCTAAATAAATTACTCTATAAACAAGCCCCGTAAACATGCTGTGTCAGTCGGCCCCTCTCCACAGCTGATTCTTAAATAAACTCTTTGAAAGGTAAACAGCTAGGAGAGTTTAACAAGAGCATATTTATAATACCATATGGTGTTGTATTTAAATGTGCATGCGTCATTTTGCAGCAACAATATGAATAAAAACTCTTGTGTGGAAACGTTTTGCCCAACAGGGTCAAAGAGACACTAATTTGATTTCTTGGGATCAATTATTCATTCACACCTTCTGCTGGGGCCAGCACCCAAAGGCATGTCTGTCTGCCTGTCACAGTTTCTCACTGTCATGTCGGGACATGGACATGTTCTCCCTCAGACTTGTCTGCTGGGAGAAAGTGTTTAGCTGCTTCAAGCACACTGAGCAGTGAAGACAGACAGGAGAGACGAGAACAGTGACTGGACTGGATTGAAATGTAAACTGAGGTCTGAAAGAGGAAAAAAACAATTAAATCCTTTAAAAAATTGTCTGCTGATTAACCTCCTTTACATCAGATTCTACAAGATAATACACTATTTGGTAAAAATGGAAACACAATATTGCTCCACATTCAAAAGCTTTCACTTACTCTGAATTCAGATTTTTTTTTTTTTTTGCAGAAAGATCATATGATTATCCAATGAATTCACCGTGACTCATAATAATAAATTTAGAGTGAAATTAACTCACTGCTTCAAAAATGAGTACATGTTTTAAACCTGTATGAAGAAGCAGAGCAAGAAGGAAGCTTAATATTATATTTACAAAATTTCTCTCCAAATCCAGTATGGCAATACACTGCTATAAACACTAGATGGTAGCAGTAGACAATTTAATGCCACCAGGTTAGAAACAGGCTGCTCTGTCACATTATTCAAATGTTTAACTACATTATTATAACCCTAACGTTATAATTTAAACACTGTTATATATCTGTTCTGACATGAGCTGTGGACCTTAGGATAAAAAAATTCATCTTCTCTTGCCCAAGACACCCACTTTCAGGACAGGGGAACTTTATTTATAAGGTCTGGAAATCACAAATCTTAGTCTCATATGTGATTATTACATTTACAGCATATAGCCCTTGATTCAAATCAGAAAAAACTCCTAAAAAGAATTGTTTAACAGGAAAAAAGGGAGTTATGTTTAATGCTAATTTATTGCCAAAGATCATGGATATAGAAAGAGAACTGGATGCTGTGTTGGAGGGCATTTCTATGAATGTAGCTGTTTGGCAGCTGGGCTCCAGGAAGGAAATTAGCATTTCCTAGGACAGCGAAGGAACTACTTGTCTTAATCTGCCCTACTCTGCCTCTGATTGGCTTACACTGACGCTCTCAACCTAACCCCAGATAGTCCTGCTCCTCTTGCCTTAACATAAACAATGTAACCAACAAAGTCAACGAGTACTCAATAGTAGGTGTTAAGGTTAAAAAAAAACAAACAACAAAACTCCCCTACTTGCCCAGGTCAGGCCTTTTCTATCATAGGATTCACGACTTCGTCTCAGGAAGGGCCCTAAAATAGAGAGCTAATTTGACATAGTGGCCAAACAGTGGAAATGCATCTTCCAGGTCCATCATGTGATGCCATTTGGGCCAAAAATACTTTTTCCCATAGTCTAACATTGTTAAAGATATGTCTAAAATTAATTGGATATGTTTCTTCTGTGTCACAACCTTCATGAAATGCCTTGTTTCACTGTCAGGATTTGATACGTTCAGTCTGACAACATTTGGCAAGTCTGGAAGAGCCGCAAGATTAATCATTTTATTAGTCGAGGGCTAATCCTGAAGTTAGCTGCTTGGCCAGTGGCAGTTAGTTGCTCGACTGGCCTGCGAAAGTTGCTTGTGCCCCCTTTATATGCTTTATAGGATCGTTTTTCGGGACACATGGCATCACAAGATGGATGTTATTCTATTGTTTTGGCCACAACAAAAATTGGCTTCAAAGCCCAGCGCACCTCCTGGGGACTTGACTGAGATGCTGTGTTCCTATTTACAAATGCACACATACAACATATAAAAAGCTCTCTGTTCGGGCAACACAGATAACAAAAAACAATCATGCACCCATAAAATGGCAAATATATGGTCAGAGCTCATCAGAATGCAGAAAACAAAATGACAAAAAAAAGCTCTATAAATGTCTATTACTGTAGAGTTTTGTTGAAAATGGATACAAAGACAAATGAAAAGTATTTCACTATTTGCATCAGAGCAGCCCTGGGGCTGGGGTCAGTTGACCTAAAGGGACCTCTGGGGATTTACAAAATCATTACTGACTTATGAAATAAATTTGGGATTTTCCACTTCTCTTGGTGTCACTTTCTATTTCACTCAAAATACAAAGACGACTGATAACCTCTATCATTTGTTAGGAACCAGAAAACAGATTACATTTTGGCACCACAAAAAAAGTGACTTTTATTCATTATGAGCAAATATTTATCATCATGGGGTCAGACAGGGGACATCCTCCTGCTGAGCCAGGTTTCTCCCGTCACCTAATGAGAGTTAATGCGTAATATATAATAATAATGGGAGTTTACACTGACGTCTCTTAGCATTAGCAGGAATGAGGGATTGTACCTAAATAACTGCAGTGGCTTTAGCTCTATAGCTCTCTCTTAGCAGACTAGATGATTCGTAATCTTCTCTATATCCTTGCCTGCAGTGTAACACCAGTAAGGCTCTCGGTATGTGATGGATAATCAATGACATAGATAAATAGGACAGTGTTGCAGCTGGTCTGGGCTTACAGCAACTCAGTTCATGACCTCCACCATGTTTACAACAAATGACACTTGAGAAAAAATGTCCTCTGTAAAGCCTCTCGTTTCGGATTCATTCCCTGAAATGCTCCCACTATGATATGAGGATGTGTGGCAGCCGAAAGCTAACCTTGTTTTGTTTTGGCCTATTTCCAGAAAACATATGGCATCTACCAGCTGGTTCGCAGAAGTAGGGAGTCAGCAGTCAATTATGGCACGAAACAGTCAATAAAACAGGTTTTTTAACAACTGTAAATCACCACAACCACGAGAGGTCATTGAGCATGAAATCATTACTGTGCACAGAAAATAACAGGCTGACTGGTCCACTAGTTTGTGTGATTAGCTGCACAGTCACACGCATGCACGCACACGTACACACACGCACGCACACACACACACACATTCCCACAGCCATCTTCCTGGCAGAGAACTTGTCTTGTATTATTCATACAGCAGATACATATATTATACAATCAGTCCTAACTGATCAGGTTGGTTGGAATTATTCTACACATGCAACAAAGTTTTGGCCTAGTCCTCCAACTGACTGGACCACTAGTTTGTGTGATTAGCTTCAGATTTAGCAAAAATGGTAAAACCAGCAAAATCCTTATCTTCCACCTGATGTTTCTTGCCAAAATGTATCTGGGGAGTCGTAGCTCCCATAGCATTTCCCCTGAAATTAATAGGTACGCAAACATTTACTTTTATGAACAAACTGGATATTTTGTAACTTAGTTGCTAATATTTTTTGAACATTTGATTTGAGCATACTGTAATACAATAAAACATACTTGCAAGAAAAATAAAAAATAAAAATAAGCTTTAAAAAAAGAGGCAAACATTTTTAGAAAAAAATATTTATAATCATCATAATTATATATTACAAATGATGTTACAGAAAAATATAATAAATTAAATTCACATATACATTTTATTTTCAGCACTTTTTCTAGGTAATTTTTAGGCCATGTCTTGTAAGCTGCTTGTAGAATTTCCCCTATGTTTTAACAGAAATCACTTACATTTGCTCAGGTTTCAAAGGGTTAATGCAAAGCTTTATGTTTAGGTGCTGCAGTTGCCTAGGAGAAGCTGTATCTGTAGTATTTTGTTATGCTGACATTACGTGTGAAACTTTAGGAATGCAGGATTTGCCCATAAAACTGAGGCTCTATGAGGTCTTCTAACACGGGTTACATGAAGTCAAACACATCCTCTTTAAGCAGTTAAACTCACCCGTGTTTTCCTTTCCATAACTCCTCTGCTGCAAGAGGTCAAGGTGAAAGTCACAGTTGCGCAAAAGGACGTCAGTGCTTGGGTACATTTTCCCTCCCAGCTGTTTCCAGCGATTACCAGCCCCCCTCCTCAAAACGATCTGCACAAGAGAAAGGGTTTTGCCCCCTGATGTCTTTACCAGCCTGAGCAGCGGTGGGACTGAGGGGGATAGGAAATGCAATTAGAAGTCACAGTTAAGAGGGAACATTAGCAGAAACAGACAAAAGAGGTCACAACCCTGCAACCCCAGGTGAGGAAGGAGGTCGTAATCATAAGCACCCGTTCTCTTTCCTGTATCAGGATGAAGAGGGAGGTGGCCGGGCAAAATGAGACGCAGTAGCCCCAAGTCTTCATCAGTGCTGTTTGCAATGCTCAGAGTCAAAATCCCTACAGAGCAGCCAGTGATCTGTTTGATAATCTGTCATTTAGCCTTAAGATGATCATGATCTTAGTGGCACACGTGGACTGAATAATGACCTACTTGAAAAATATGGACAAGTATGGATAGACTAACCAATGATGTTGTTGGAAGCCTGTTAGACAGTATTCAGTGTTGGCTAAAGTAGTTGAGCTTATATGAGAAAATCACACATTTTTTGGAAGTGTTTGTCATTGCTAAATGATCATGTCAACAATGTTAAAAGTCATTTATGTTGAGGTACATGTCAAACCTCCTCTTTGGTCCTTTGTTCTGCATGATAACAAGCTGATACAGTACACCCGGTTCTTGATCTTAAGAGGAAGATTTTATTTGAAACAATGTCGCGCTTGCACATATCTGTAAACGAATGTGCACGTATTTGTGGGACCGGAGGAGGAAATCAAAACAAAACATATTAGTCAGGTTTAAAAGATGTACAAAAAGTATATTTTGCAGTACAGAAATAAGAAAGGTGAGCGTAAGGCCACTCATCATGATATTATTGGGTTTTTTTTCTTTTTACATTCTTGATTGGTTTGTGTTGTTAGAGCATGAACAGATAACTTGATCACTTGAGAGTTAGTTTATAAGATTGAGTTCTGATGGATTACAATATAGAGGCAGGCCAAGTGCTTCTTTCCGCTTCGTCTCAAACATAAAATGTTCATTTACGTTGCTCATTGAAAGTCTGTTGTTTACGCGTACCATTATTTAATGGTCATTTTTGTTTTGTGTTTCCACATATACACATATTTTTTCTAATTAAAGAGAAAAAGTATGTTAAACTCAAACTAGATAGATAAATATAGATAGATAGATAAATAAAAAATGTAATCATTCAGTTAAAGTAATCATTGTCCATTGTTTTATTTAAAATCGCTTCATTTGGATATGGGAAATAAAGAAATGACACTGGTCAACAGGAGAGTTCATTGAGATGACAGGAAACCTTTGTGCACAGACAGCATCATAACGCTGATTTTCCAGTGAAATTTTTTAACACATCCTTTGTCTCAGTCAGTCTAATAAAACGACTCCCAGAAGCATCCAACCGAGCTGACCTTTGATATCGTCACAGCCACCCCTGCAGTACACTGCACATCCCAAATGTGGAAAAACACTTGATGTTAAACAAAGGATATCCTTTAGACGGGAATGGCTCTCCCTTCGTTTGGCTCTAAGTGCTGTATTTATTAATTGGCGCCAAACACAATACACACTTGGTTGTTGAATTAATGGTACGACCCCATCCTTTCCCAGTGCAACTGGCAGGATGTTTGTCTGTTCCAGTGATGGTTTGTTTCCCTGCAATGGTGCTATTGTACTGATCCAAACTTATTTGCGCAAAACAAATTCAACGACCCATGTTAATATCATGAAAACTATGACACAGACGTGATCACAAATGTTCATACATTACACAGTAGTTAGTTCTGGACACAAATAACCCAGTTTATATTTTAATATAATAATTTCAGTCTCTTCATTTGATAAACAAAGCAATGATTTATCAATGATTTACCATATGTTCTTTATTAGAGATATATTAAGATTTTATTTAGACTGTGGATATCCGTGTTCTCTACAGTTAAGTGATGGCACATTGTTTTTAAGAACAGCATGTTTACAAGGGTGTTCTCAAAACTTCCACCCATCTGCCTCAGTCAGCCTGTTGACAGGTAAACATAAACACTCTGGAGAGATTAAATCATGTTGCCAGTAAATCCTGCCTGAGACATCACAGGAGGGGCTCGGGAGTCATTTATAGGTAATTAGCCACACAATAGGTGACGCACACGGGAACAAACAATTGTTTCCGCGTCTGCATTGGATAATATCTTTAATAGCTTTGTTTATAAAGAAGAGACAGGCGCAGTTGATGTGTTTACGGTCAAACAAAGGTTTTATTTACAGTCTAAAAATACATTATGTGCTTGTTCATATTGCGTAGATACAAATCATAACAGAAAACTTCACATTTTACATTCTAAAGTGCAAAAGATATTCAAATTACTTTCCTAAATGCAAATTGAATAATACTGTCACAGTGTATCATATTTGGTACATTTATAGGTATAAAATATGTTAAATCAATATGAGAGGCTTGCATTTAGGTGTGCGGAGTAAATGCAGTTGAAGATAAATCTCTTTGAGTTTTGGTTTACCTCCTTTAAAATGGACTAACCCAACATTCTGGAGAGATCTTGTTTCTCCCTGGAAAAAGTAAAAAAGTAAGAGAGAGAGAAAAGGTTATATAAGTTATGCTGATGAATGAGTTTATCAGGCTTAAAACTTTACAGCTTTTTTGTTAATGGGTAAGATGTTTCATAGTTTGTCTTATTGTCAACAAACCTAATAAATGAAAAACAACCATGAATTGATCTGTCTAGCGACAACCTAATTCAGATTATTCCTTTGAGCTGTGAAGATTAATTTTTGTCCAAAACTTATAACAATAACAATAATGATAATAATAATAATAATAATAATAATAATAATAATAATAATAATAATAATAATAATAATAATAATAATAATAATAATAATTGAGCCAAACTATTGCACTGGGTGGTATGATCCTTCATCACAATAAATGTGGCCACTGTAGTTTTTATTTGGAGTCAATCCTGTCCACAATGTCCTGTAAATATTAACTAGAGCACTAAATGTGTATCAATCCACTGCTGAAAATATTCCTCAACAAATGCCCCACTTTCCTCTGGTTCTGTAACAGGTGTTAGAAACTACAGCTGTTTTAGATTTTTTTTTTAAACAATAAATCTGTGACTTGTTTTTGCATTTTAAAGCCTTCAATGGTAACCAGTGAGTTTGAGTCTAATTGCCACATACAGGGAAGGGAAATTAAAGTATTGACAGACTAATGTGTTGGTGATTTTGTTTTTTCCATGAGATGTGTTGACAGTGACAAAAAAAATGTGCAAGTGTGCACAGATTGTTCAGCAGTAACAATCTCACATTTACTCTCAACCTAAAGCTAAATATACTGAATACTCACTCTGGGCTAGAGGGGTTGATGAGGCGCTGCAGATCTTTAAGGTGCTGAGCAACACTGACTGTTGGTTAAACACAAGAAAACAGGGATAAGTCATTACTTAGCCACGAGGCAATCAATCAAACTCCTTTACAATACCACATAAACTTTTGCAGCTGGCATTTCTACTAAGTTCTAAAAATGCCACAAACATCAGAGGTATTCATTAAAAGTTTGATGAAGTTATGGAATTATCAGAATATATAGTTTGCATTCAAATAACATACTTTAAATACAAACACATGGTTGCAGAAAGATTACATGAAATATTTGTTTAAAGGTTCAGTTCACCCAAATGATCTTTGTATCTATCCATGCAGGTAGATCCGTTTTCAAATAGGTTTTTTCAAAGGTTTTCAAATACCCAGGTTTTGAGATATCCATCATCCATGAGAATTGGGAGAAATGAAATTTTGTTTATGCTTCCCAAAGCGTAATTAAAAAAAAAAAAAAAGAACAGCTGCTTTCGCCCCTGTGACTTTGAGTGAAGCACAGACCGCTCTGTCAGGTATCCAGGAAAGACACTTTCTAAAAAGAGATCTTTCTACAGGAAGACACACATACATTTCCATTCAACTCATCTTTGTTTTGGAGGCATAAATATCAAAGATGGACTTCTCAAGACCTGAGCAAATGAAACCAAAATTATCTGTATGGTTGGATACCACAATGAGTTATATGAGAATTTGTTGAGTTTTTTGTAATCTTGGTGAACCTTGCTTTTACTTAGGGGAGTTCTTCACCCACAAAATCATTGTACAGCAATTATTCACCCTGTGTTAGGTTGCATTTGTGACTTTGTTTGTCCCTGAACACTGAATAAAAGATCCCAAAAAATCTTGTTAAATTTGAGTACAAGGTGTCCATGTTTAACAACAGCAAACAGACATTTTACTGCTGCTCACTGGAATACATGAGCAGGGTTTGAATTCATGTGCTTGCCTAGGCGTGCTTGTCATATGCAGAAGTGTTTTGAATAGTAAGGCTTTAGCAAAAATGCATGTGTTTAGGAAGCACTGAGTTAGTATCTGACTGGATAAATGAGATCAGGATTATACTGTATGATGTTGTTGTCGTGTGAGAGTTTGTTTTGGTATTGTTTTGCTGTTGTTAAATGCAGACTCCTGGGACTTCATATCATCATAAAATTCTCTCAGTTTTTGGATTTATTGTTCATTGCGGAGGTATGCGAGAAAAAAGTTTTCATCACAAATTTAACATAACAAGGGATGAGAAATTGATATACAAATGATCATTTTATGGTTGAAGTATTCGTTTTAAAAAATGTCCCAAAATAGGATTAATAAACAGTAGACAAGTATTCTTACTTGGGCCACTTCCCAGTCCACTGGTTCTTCCTGCACCAACTGATGATCCAGTTCCACCATAACTATTCCCAGTAGACGGTCCTTTCCCTGTCCCAGTTCCTGACTTACTTTGCCCTGAATTACTGCCTCCAAACCCGAACCAGGAATATCCAGAGCTAGATGACCCACTTTTACTCGTTGATGTAGACGACCCAGAGGATGATCCAGAGCTGGAGGAGCTTTTCACAGTTGATGATGGCTTATTTGAGCCTATCCCACTTGAGCTAAGGCTTGGACTTGACCCTAAGGATGTCCCATAGGGTGATTTCCCACTCACTGCTGGCTTACTTGAACCTGTTCCACTTGAGCTCGAGCTTGATGAACCATAGCTTGAGAAAAGTCCCCCAGTTGAAGCTGGCTTACTATATGATGACCCACTAGAACTACTTGACCCAGACGACGAGACTGATGAGCTTGAAGAGCCCGTCCCAGTTGATCCTGGCTTATTGTATGCTGACCCACTGGAGCTACTGGACCCAGACGAAAAGAGGGACGAGCTTGAAGAACCTGCCCCAGTTGAGCTAGGCTTGCTAGAGCTACCTGACCCCAGTGAAAAGAGGGACGTGCTTGAGGAGCCTGCCCCAGTTGAGCTAGGCTTATTGTATGCTGACCCACTAGAGCTACTTGACCCAGACGAAAAGAGGGATGAACTTGAAGAACCTGCCCCAGTTGATCCTGGTTTACTGTATGTTGACCCAAGGGAGCTACCTGCCCCAGTTGATCCTGGTTTACTGTATGTTGACCCAAGGGAGCTACCTGCCCCAGTTGATCCTGGTTTATTGTAGGTGGACCCATATGAGCCGAAGTTTGAACCCAACCCACCTGACCCTACCCTACTAGGCTGACCCAAACCAGAAAAGCTGGATCCACCACCACCGGACAAGCCCAATCCAGACTGATATGGTGAGCCTGGTCGAGAGGCTGGGCCTCCCGGGATTCCACCAAACCCTGTCTGAAATAAAATGAGACTGAAGTTAATATGGTATTCCTCTTACCTATAGCGCTCTTCATCAGTCTAGATTGTTTTGATGTGAGTTGGTGAATGTTGGCGATATCGTCTATCGTCTTACCGTAGAGATGTCTGTTTTCTCTCTAATATGATAGAACTATATGGCACTTGGCTTCTGGTGCTCAAAGAGCCAGAAAATACATTTGAAATTCTCTACAGCAGTATCTTTCTCCAGAAATCATGACCCAGTAACTCTAGATAATCCACAGATCTTGTTGAAAGCAGTTTCATGTAGGAACTATTTTCTTTCTACCAAACTACACCCGCCAACCGAATCACAACACAGAAGGATGTGGGACAAATGACTTTTGTTGTTTGTGACACCACAAGACATAAACATCTATTGCATCCTCCTTAGCTGAGCTGTAACATTAGAGGTGCTAGGTGAGCTAGCAGTAGATGCACACTTCCTTCTGTGTAGTGATACAGTTGATGGGTGTAAATGTTGGAGAAAAAAAGTTCCTACATGAAACTTCTCACAACAAAGTCTCATTATCTTGAGTAACCAGGTCATGATTTCTGGCAAGAGACATCGCTGTTGATTTTTTGATTTTTTTTTTTTTTTTTTAAATGTATTTTACGGCACTTTGGGCATCACAAGTTGAGTGCCATTTTGTTTTATCATATTGGAGATGAAGGCAGACATCTTTATGGCCAATATCTCCAACACTTGATGATTTTGGTTTAAACTGTCAGTTTAACATTATATGATGCAATCAAACTATTTCATATTAACATAAAACATGAAGGACATCAGAAAAGGTTAGTGTCTAGGTTCTACATTTGTCCTTAAGCAAAAGCAGATATTTAAATGTGCAGTCAACAATTCTAATCCAAACTCTTTTTGTGAAAATCAGCAAATATCTTATCACAGTCCGCTGGCTGCCCTTTCTGTGTGCATGCTAAAAACAAACTGGTGTTCATACACAATGGGGTCGGTAAATGGAAAACAAACAAAGTGACTTGGACTGAGCCACACGACATTATTCTGGCCAAGCAGCAACAACGGGCATCCGTGGAGGACAATAGAAAGGCCATGATGATGCATATAGAGAAAGATTGCTGAGCTCCTGAAAGAGCATCGACAGGAGAGGTTTAGTTTTTTGGATGCCGCGTTCCAATATCAACAATCTCTCTCCAGAATTGCTGACTCCATCTTTAATATAACTGACAGAAATCTTCCCCAGCTCTCCCTTGTGCCCTCTTGCCCTCTTGACTGGCAGGCAGTTTCCCTTCACCCCTCCTGCTCTGCACCTAAAACTGGATCATTTCCAACAACCTGTCAGGCTGCTTTGATCTCTTTCATCTTATGTAAGATATTACGATGTCAGAGCACTAAGATCCGGGCTTTGTTGGTATTTGAGTATTTTTACAGGTGTTACATAAGCAAATATGTCTTCTGATACTGCAGCGATTTAGAGTATTATTGACAACAAAGCTCAAGTTTGGGCGTAAAAATGACCCAAGTGCTACACAAATGTGAACAGATCATACATGTAACGAAGACTTTATAATCAAAGTCAACAGCAATTTGATGATAACCTGCGTGTCTGTAGTGTATTACAGAGTTTTAAAGGGATGGAAAATGGAAAACACCTTCCCAAAAAAACGGAAATAACATGGGAGGAGCAGGACGTTTCACACAATTATTCTTGGTACTGTAAAGTAAACGTGTCATTAGTCATGTAATAATATAAGTGATTAATATTTTTTCTTACCCTGACCATGCAGGACATGTTGAGCTGCTTGAATTGCTCTGTAATATGATCGACCTCTCTGCTTTTATATTTGATGCTGTTTTTCAGGACATCGATTTCTCCGTTCAGCCTCATCTTATCCAACAGGAGTCTCTCCTTGTCCTCATCATTCTTCCGCTGAAGCTTGTCCATGTTCTGTCTGTTCTGCAGGATCAGGCCTGTGCGGTTCGTGCTGCACCAGCGGTAGTCTTCAGACAGTCGCCAGTTCTCTGCCTTCAGGCGGCTGTTCTCGGACTGGATGCTTGACACCTGTCCTCCCACGTTATTCAGGTAACGCTGGAACTTGTCCTCCACCTCTATGGACAGGCTGGTGCAATTGGTGCGGATTTGCTCCAGGTGTTCCCGCTGTCTGGGACAGGTGAGCTGGAAGGCGATGTGTGCCGGGAAGAGGGAGTCAATCTTCTCTAGGAAAGCCTTGGAGACGTTGGAGATGCCATTCAAGGACAGGGCAAAGTCGTCTTTGCATTTTTGCCTAAAGAAGTCCACCTCCTTCTCATGTGTGGATTTGTCCCTTCGCAGACGGATGACCTCCAAGTTAATGTTGTCCCTCTCTTTGGTAATCTGATCCATCTCCATCCTCATCCTCTGACCTGTCTGTGTGAAGTTGGACTCCACCAGCTCAAGCCTGGCTTTCAGGCGCTCCACCAGCAGCCCACAGTTACAAGTATCTGGAGGATACACTGCTCAGAAAAACAACAATGGAGAAAAGAAAAAGAAGCAATATATCTTTTTTTAAATGCTGCTGCTTTGACTAATTTGTTTCATTTATTAATGTAGTTATTTTGGGGTTTTCAATAAAGAAAGGTCATACTTACATGGCGTTTTGCACTGGATATTGTAACTTCCTGAGCTCTTGCAAAAGTACAACTCACTATAGCACTGTTGCTGTTCAGATCAGTGAAAGAAAAGCCATTAGTGGTTAGGTCATTTGTTCTAGATCAATTGTGAAATGTAGACAAACAGGGAAAACAACTAATCATTTTCAGTTTACTTTAGTCTTAAACCAAGATTATGTTTAACTTGTCAACACTGAAGTGCTACTTTGACGAGTAATAATTATAATAAAAAATAATCGTACGTAAGCCTGCTAATGTCAGCCTAAGTGTTATATAAAATGTTGTTTTTCCTCATTATTTTCGGATTCAAAAGAAAATATGAGCTGTTTGTAAATGATATTGAATAAAATATTTGAGTTTTCCTTCTTTTTACAGTTCCCTCATTGTCCTCCAGTCACATACTCTCCTGTCACATGACCATTGCTTAGGTCACCAGGTCAACTAACTGTAAAATATAACATAAAAGGCCACCTTGTTATGTAATAAAAATAATGACTTGATCTATCATTTAATTTTTGTGCACTCAAATTAGAAATAAGCTTCTGTTTTTCTTATTTCTGTCAGGGACAAAAACATCACAACAGGTGAAAAATCTTCCAGAATTACATGGTAAAGTAAGTTTAGAGACAGAAACATACATGTCGATATAATCAAAAGGCTTAACTCACCAACTTCTTGTCCAAATCTTGGATGAGGATCTTTGAGATGTTGGAGACAAAACGGAGGTTGGCCAGATCCCAGTCATTACGGGCCTTCTCAGTAACGGTGGTGTTGAGTAAGTTGGTCAGGTTCTTCCTCTGCTGCCGCAGGGCGACATTCTCTATGGAGAGACGGCTGAAGCTTTCCTCCAGGTCCTGGATACGCGACATGGACGCTGAGTCCTGTGATTTACCGTAGACCAGAAAGAGCACGAGGCTAACAATGATGAGGGACTGAATGAGCGAAGAGAAGAAGAAGACAATGCGCAAGTAGTAGCCGCAGCTCTTGCCCTTTGAGCGGTACTGCATCTTTTTGTGGGCCTGCATGCTGGACTTGGACACCTGGGAGTAGCCGTTGCTGTACATGGGTGCTGATAACCGAAGTGTTCACAAAGAAGCGGTAAGGCTTGAGGATGACTGTGATTGGCTAGCCAGGTTCAAATACAGTTCATCTCTGATCAGAGAGCAGACACGTTCCTCCTCAGACCTCTGACGCCAAATGAAAAAAATACAGAAGTGATGAATTATTTCAGAGCGGCCAGCAGATTTCTGAGTCCATTTCTTGTAAATCTTGCGCAGCCTTCCTCTAACAAAGCCAAACGCACTAACGACGCAGACCAGACGTTTCCTCCCAGCAGTGTTGATAGCTTAAGAAATGATCAGACTGTGAGTGAGGTGTAAACAACGGAACGCATTTATAAACTCCTCTGGCCACACACTTCCCATGATGGGAAGCTGTCCTGGCCTCAGTCCCCTCCCTCCATCAGCTATCTCCCTGCTCTGTTGGCTGCCCCTGCCTATGCAGAGGTTATCAACACACACACGTGGCCAGTATGTGGGCCAATGCATGCACTGTACAAGCCAACCCTAACACACACGCTCCCACACCTTTTTTGACCCCTTGTTTGCACTGAACACATGAAGCCATTTTAGTGTTGAAAACATGCTAAACATGTTGCAGCAAAAAGACATTTTATATTTTTGGGTCTGCAAATCTAAAGTCATGAGCATTTGCTGAAAATTTGTGTTTTACGGGGATATATTGGCAGAAATGGAATAAAATATCATCAGTTTGTTTTCTTTAGTGTATAATAACCTAAAAATAAGAATAGCCATTTATATCTTATCGTATTTTATAGGAAGTGGGTCTTCATCCACAGAGTCTGCCTTGTTGCACCAACATGTTTCCACAGTGACCCAGAAGAGACAGAACAAAAACTGACTCTAAATGGGGCCATTTGCATTTTGCATCTGGTGCATAGACTGTTTAAAAAAGTTGGACAACATGACAGCTCCCCAAAAGTGAAGCCAAAACATATTGACGCTCCCTGGTGTCTGGCTCCAGGAAGGGCACCAGGCTTTGAAGCAAACTTTTCATAGTGGCCCAAGATGGAATTACACCGCCCTGGTCCGTCATGTGATACCATGGGGCCCAGATAGACTTCTTCCCATTAACTTACATTGAGAGAGAGAGAGGGACGTCTCTTAATCAGAAAATACATTTTTGTGAGCATCTAAACCTTGACAAAGACTCATTTTACTATCTGGATTTTATCCATTTAGATCAATAACATTTGGAAACCAGAACACCAGAACAAATTCCTCGTATTGTGTTAACTATACCTGGCAATAAATCTTTTTCTGATTCTGATTCTGATTCTGATAAGTCTAAAAGAGCTGTAAATATTTTAATTGCCATTTAAAATAGCAGGGTGCTAAGCCAGAAGTCAGATGCTCCGCTGGTGAAAGTCTCTAGTGTGCATGCTCTATGGGCAATAATGTGAAAGATCCGAGTGCTTTCATACCATGGAAATAGAGGGTTTTTTGCTTTATGCGCCACCGAGCAGCTCTTGTAGGAATTAAAGGGGCCCCACCTCCATGCTGTATCCAGGTTTTCTTAATACATCCATGACTTTGGCTCCAAATGACATCACCAGTGCAAAACGGCAGTGGCCGTTTCTGGGATATTTTGGCTTCATTCTTGTACAAAGGGAAAAATAACAGATGCATCGTCCATCTTTATATACAGTCTGTGGTCGGCTGCCTTAATTAGCATTGGCTCTACAATGAGCTGTTCAGTATCACAGATTTTTAACGTGAAGCTGCTTTACTCTGTTTTTCTTGGTTTAAAACACCAGGTTGTTTGTTTTGGAGAAGAAGAGACCTCTGTGGACAATTTGGCTTTTGGTAAAAACCCTCCTGAGCGTCTGTCTCAGAAATAAGATGACCAGAATTAGAGTTATGAGAGAAAATTGGTGAGTACACATTTGCAGATACCGGGCAAGCAAGCCATCTGTGACGTGTCAAACAGCTCAGGAGAAATATGATTTGTATCATGAAACTGCTTTATTCAGTGTTTTAATCCATTTTGGAGACAAAGAGAGCTCTGAGGATAATTCAGCTTCCTTATAAAAACCTCCTGAACAATGCACATTGAAGGAATCCTAACCAAGAAATGTTTCATTGACATTTAAAGCAAAATAGAGAAGCAGACTTACTGAGAAAGTTGACACTTACACTGACAACACCTTCTCTTCTCTATTGTGAAACCCGACAGGCCATAAAGACCTCACTAGACCCACTCCCAAACATCTTTATGGGATCATGAACAGTGTTTTCCGGTGCACAGCAGGCCAGGAGGACAATGGCTCATGTTGTTCCTCTGACGCTCTCGCTCGGTGGCTCTTTGATGCCACAAGTCTCAGTCCAACATGATGACGTGGATAAGCTGCCCTCTGTCTCACAGGACACTCAGACACAAAGAAAGGCACTCAAACTTAAAATGAAAAAGAAGAGCCTGACAGTAACAGACACAAGTTTTTCCTGCCAGGCATTGTTGACGTGCCAGGCCTCATATCTTGACAGGAAGCAGTAATTCATAGAGGAACTGTTGATGGCCGGACCTGCGGCCACTTTCTGGATGAGATCCGAGATAAAAGGGCGCCAAGAAACGACGGATATCAGAGACAAATACGAGAAATAAACAGTCTCATTGTTGTTTTAGTAGTCGTTGAAGGGGATTGTTTTTATCGTCACTTCTATGGAAGGCTTTTTTAATGTATTTACATTTTGGAAGCATTCATGGGATGTCGCCAACCTGGATGACACAGTGCTCGCAAATCATTAAGAGTGGGTTGATGCATAATTCATACACCTCACTAACGCTTTGTATCAGAGAGAGAGACAATCCACGCAGGTTTTCTCTCACTTTTTAAAATTTTTTTACTATTATTGTTTATTTTCCTCTGATCTTGCCTTTGAACTGCATCCACGCATTAAATGTGCTATATAATTAAAGGTAGCAGAATTATTATTATCTAAACACAAAGAGTTTGTAAATGAACATAGTGCAGAGTGCTAATGTGTTAATTGTGTTAATTGTTCATCATAGTGATGACCCCTGTCCAGCAGACTCAGCATGAAATAAAAAGTAATTAAAAAGTGTGACCAACAGCCGTCAGATATTTTAAAAATGGTTCAGTTATATAAACTGAGCTTTTTAGGCAAACATAAACCACAAGAAATAAATATCGTAATGTAACTCCATGCATGAGGTGACGACATGAATCCATCAACACACCTTAAATTTCAACATGACAACTTTGACCACTCCATAGGTTTTTATTGTCCTTTGGATGGCATATACTTTTAGTAATAAGTGGATCTTCAAGCATTTAAAAAACGTACATTTATTGTGACTGAATTGTGTGAACTTTAGTCTAATTTTTCCTAACTTTAGTCTTTAGTCTAGACACCCAGTGTCCTTGTTCCAGTGTGCTTTGGCAACACTAAAACCCTGTTCTTGCCTGACAAGGCGTCAATGCACAAACCTGTTATTTATGAATATAACATCCATCGAGAGAGACTGTCACTCCAGCCGGCAGCCCTCTTCTGTTCTGTGATAACACGGTCTGGTTCTGGGGTCTCGGATCCTCTTTGTAGGTGATGCTTTTTGGTTCCAAAGGTACTATACCAAAAGCTTCTGATGAAAACACAGTTTAAGTAGCAGAGCGTTGCATTTCTGCACAAATTAACAAACCGGTCATTACATTACATATCACTCCGCTCAGCACACCAAGAGTGTGGTGTACTGAACAACTGAGTGGTGCAATCCAACAGTGCCCCGAATTTACAAACAATCCCATTTGTGCCAAAGCGAGTTTCGGCGTATAGCCAGCTATAACTTAGCATATAGACTGAAAATGGGGAAAAGCTCACCTTGCTCAGTCCAAAAGTAACAAAATCCTCCAACCATCACCTCTAAAGCCCACTTATCAGCATGATATATTTTGTTTCTTTACTTGGTACAAAAACAGAAGTGTAAAAATGCCTCCCAACCTCAATGACAAGACTTTAGACACGCTAACATCCAATCTTTATGCAAAGCTAAGCTGACCAGCTAATGGCTGTAATTTTTGCATTTAACTCACTGCAAGAAAATGAATAAGCACATTACCCAAAATATCAAATTATACTTGAAAAAGTGTTCAAAAGTTATATTGTAAGATTATAAAAACTAAATAAATAGAAGAGACCAAATGCAGGTTCATGTGACTGTGGTCATTCAAGTCATTCAGACACTGAATAAATAAACCAGCGCAGCATGGAGCTGTTATTGCGTGTTTCACATTTGAACTCCTTCCAAAAACAAGTAGGAGTGTGATTTAATGATGTGTACTGTTACTGTGTGTCTGGAACGGATATAGCCATTATAGAAAGGATGTAAGTGTATCCTGTGCAGAGGGTGGCAGTGCTGTAATTCACACCAACTGTGCTAACAACACACTCATCTCAACAAGACAGAGCTCAAACTCTAAAATGCTCTGCTGATTTGAAATATGTGCTAATGGCTTAGTTCATTCAGACTACAAAAATATGTTTACACGTTTGCTCCTGGCTGAAGGTGCTGAGATTTAGTGATATTCAACTCTGAAATACGAGGAGTCGTCTCAGTTAAATGAAAAGATAATGTAGTTTTGTTTGTGCTTCTCTAAGATCAATGAAAATGAAAATTTAAATGTCTTTCCAGTTATGCTTGATAATCACAAACCTCACAGAAAATAGAAACTAAACACAAAGAGTAAAAAAAAAAAAACTAATGAAAGGCCCAGGGGCTTTGTTTAAACAATAGCCACGGTATGGCAATGCGACATGACGTCAAGGACGTACTATGGTATTGATAATTGTTTTAACAGACTGTAGCTCTCTCTTATACTCACACGCCTTATGTTTGCATGTAATCTGAGATTTAACAAAGAAAAGCGAAAAAACTATATCTAATTCAGCACAGTCAAGCATCACAAACAGCGAGGGGAGGTCTGATTACTGACAGTCATTTGTTTGAACTTCAAAGAAATTAGAGAAATGAACTAAATTGCACACTAATTTCAAGTATGTTACCACAGGACAGAAGTGGGATTAAGATAAATTTCAAGTCTTTGCACTGAAGTCCAAAGCCAAGACTGACAAGTCTCAAGTCCTAAATTATGAATTTTGAGTCCTAAAAAAGTCACTTTTCCCTAAATGTAATGTCATTTTAACAGAAAATAAATGTAATCACTAACATATTAAAATATAAAAGTCATTTTTTTTAAAGTTTGGATTCATTTGTTAAAGCAAGTCTGTAAGTTTTGTCCTGCATGTTTAGCATCCTGCAACTTGATTGGATGCTTCTGGATAAGTTCAAAGTGGATACGGGGAATTTAGTGTCAACTTGCTGGGGTAGCGTTAAAGTTAACCGATTCAGGAAATTAATCAAGTCAGCCAGCAGAATACAGATATACAGAACAGTATACTTAGTTTGCTAAAGTGGCTAAAACTTAGAAAAAATGATTTAATTAAACTTGTCATTTTTAGGTTGCAACAACTTAAGTAAATATAACTACATTTTAAGTAAACGTAATTGTAATTAGATGTAATTAGATATAAATTAAACATAAATTGAGAATTATAATTTAGTTATATTTTCTTACATTTTTTAAAGCACCTGGTTTCCTAGATTCAAGTTGATTCAAGTAAAATCAACTTGTAAGATTTGGCAGCCGAGACTGCAAGGCTGTTTCAATTTGAGTTTAAATTGTCTTATTTATGATTTATTGTGACTGCTTTTGGTAAGGACATCCACGATTCCTTCCCCTTAACAAAGAAAGACGTCTCCCTAAATGTTTCTGACACCCTGAGCACGTTAGACCATGTCACTTAAATCATGTATAAATATTAGAAAAGTTAATAAAATGTTAAAAACAAATCATTTTTCAGCTTCTTCAGAGCAGCCATGAGAGTTAATCAGCTTCATATCAAACATCCTTAATAGCGCAATTAATCATCATTTTAAGAGGCAACAGCCAAATATGTGCGTGTGACCAAGGTTTGTTTCAGCACCAGTAAAAACTGTTTACCCAAACCATTCAAATACTGTATATTTCTTTGCCTAAAAGCTTTTCGCAGCTGCCCGTGTGGGTGTGAAACAGCCTAATTTGGCAGCATCTCATGGGTGAACAGGCCAAAGCTGTACCGCTCCCACACACCACCCAGCTACTGTCGGTACAGAGCATCTGCTCCTTTAGCTGATGTTTGAACAGAACGTACAGTTTTTGGAGGGGGCTCGGTCACAGATTTACATCCTGCAGTGGGTCAGGTAGTGAGGGGACAGAGCTCTATTGTGTTTAAGCTATGACATGTTCTGTCAGACACAAACGAACTCAAGTGTTTACAAGGATGTTTTCCTGCCAGCTGAAGAGGTCTGTTAAGATTTTACACTTCAGGCACGCAACAACTAACAAAGCCATAGGACGTCTAAATTATTTAAAAAACTGAAACAACTGAGCTCTGAGCTCTAAAACGTCACCAGTCCGGTATCTTTAAAGATGTTCAAACGGAGGTTCTGTAATGAGTTTATCATTTTCTTTTAAACTTTACAACCTGAATTCCCCCAAGTGAAACTCACACTACACTCTATTATGCTCATGTTTCTTGAATTTAAATACAACATACACCCAACATCAACTGACATCAGCTTATGTTGGCTTAAAAGGCTGAACACGTTTGCTTTAAGCCTTAGTGGCATTTGAGTCTTGCATACTAAACTCTATTCTTAATTTATTTGAATTTTATTGAGAACTCCATAAACATACACGTCATATTCCTATAAATTTAGTGTAACTGAAGACATTGTTTCAATTTCAAAATATAGAACAAAACTGAAAACTCTCAAGAGGTGTCACCATGATTTTAAACGCTTTTATGCAAACACATGGTGATCAAAAGCAACCGGTTCATTTCAACACTATCTCCACACGCTGTATTTACACATCCACAAAACAGCTGAGCTACTAATGAGGTACTAAATATAACCATTTTGGCATTCCTTTGTACCTTTTGTTATACGTTGTTTTGTTTTTTTTTTCTTTAATGAAGCACTTCACACACAAAATGACCATTTGTATATCTAATTAGTCATGCTGTGTTACTTTGAATTTGTGAAGAAACCTTTGTTTTGCTTGCATGCCTCCAAGTCTCATTTATGCAGTCGTATCCTCAGTGCTTCCCAAACACATGCATTTTCACTAAAAACCTTTTGAACTGAAATCTGGCTTTGACGTGAGCATAAGATTTTCAGTATTTGCATATGTTTGGGAACTACTGAGCATACAGCTGGATAAATGACACTTGGATTTTATTACACAAGTTGTGTGAGAGTTTAGAAATTGATTTTTTGATATAGTTTTGTAGAATGAGGTACACAATGAAACAATAAATCAATATGCTTACAGTTTTCCTGAGGGCATGTGAGAAAAAGGGTTTTTTTTTTCACAAAGTCAAGGTAACACGGGATAACCAGTTAAAATAGAAATTATCATTTTGTGGGTGAAGAATTCCTTTGAGTAAATAATCTAAACGTTTTTGATTCATCAAACAACTACAAATTAAGAGCTTTAATGATTTTATACTGGTAACACTGTTTTAAATTTTTGAACATACATACGTGTGTGTGTGTATATATATACATATATACACACACACACACACATACATATATATATATATATATATATATATATATATATATATACACACTATATGCATGCTCTCAAGAATCCCTGTTGATGAAGGAAGACAGGAAAGTGGTATTTGTATTGTCTGCTGCGACCTGGTGAGTGTAAAACTCACGTTTAGGCAGCTGGTCAGCATTCTGAATTTTGCTATTTAAAGTTAAACAAGCATATTTTAGGTAATGATAATACATATAGTAGTAATGTAGCATTTGGACTGATGGTGCAGGGAAAGGGCAAACTCAATGCCATATTCAAGACACACAAGCACTGTATAAATTGTCATTGAACACTGCCACCTAGTGGAAGACCAATATAACTACAGCTGAAGCTTCAGTGCTCCTTTTCTTAATCAATGCAGTAAATGATTGTATGTAAATGCAGACTTCAGGAATTATTGACCCTTCAGTAAAACAGTGGAAATATGGTTGCACATGGGGGACACTACAAACAGCTGTGTCCTGTATACATCATGTTAAAAAGTTGTATTTTACTTATTCATGGCTTTTACTGTTTAGATCTCATTTTTTGTGTTCAATATTTGATAGAGCGAGTCTCACATACAGTCTGTGCTCCTGAATAGTTAAACTAAGAAAATCCTCCAAGTATGAAAAATGCAAACTAACCTAGAATCTGGCTCAATATAAACATCTTGCTTTCTTTCTTGTACGCATAACATGCAATTGTATTTTAGGTTCAAGTTTTAACGAATGCTCAGCATAGTCAGTCTGTCTTTAAAAGAAATAGTTTGACATTTTGGAAAGTACCCTTATTCATATTCTTCAAGAATGCTAGTTGAGAGAACTGATGCCACTAAAGCTAACAGTCGGTTAGCTTAGCTTAGCACCTTAAAACAGTGGTGAAACAAGTATCCTGGCTTCTACCACACTCAACAAATTCAACCTACCAGTGCCTCTAAACCTCCCTAACACGTTTTCTGTTGTTTTTTTAAGTGCATATAACCATACGTGTAAAAGGCTGCAGATTTCTGCAATGGGTTTATGTGCCAACAATCTCTTGCACAGCAACTTCTATGTATTTTATGTTACCCATGAACAGAGCCAAGCTAGCCATTTCCTCCTGATCCAGTTTTTGTGCTCAGCTAGGATATGCTTAGCTTCTGTCACTAGCATCATGTCGTTTTTTTTTAATCCAGATATACGCTGCACTACTTCTTTTAACTGCAGCTGCCCTTACAAAGTACGTTCTTTCGCATGGAGCATGCTACTTCGTCCTAATGTTGTGCCTTGAACCTCGACCCTATCGTTCATACAACTTCCACAGTCTGTGGTGCAAAATCTGAAGTAAAAAGGGAAAGTGTGCTATTTGGAATACAGCAGACCTTAATATTATCGCTTGATGCTTCTTTGGAGATTCAAAATTTGCCATTTGTCAAGGTTTGCCAGAGACAAAGGTCTACCTGCAGAGCTCTGCTGCTATTACTTTGCAATGTGTATTTAGTTTTAACTTCAAACTTAGGCTATAAATTAATTCAGACGAGTGTTTGTGACTAACTGATGAATAACAATTTTTGTCATTGCGGTTTCCTTAAGTTGCTGATGAGCTGTCATTGGCTGCATTCAGGTCAGTCAGTGTGCAAAATCAAGCCACCAGGACATGCATCATACTTTGAAGACAAAGGGGACAAACAGTGCAACTACTACTTCATGGGCTGTCACGTGATGCCATTGGGCCCAAAGATACTTTTTCCCATGAACTTGAATTGGGGAAAGAGATGCCTGTAAATACATAGATACATTTTTTTGAGCATCACAACCCCAACAAAATGGGACTCAAACCATTAGCATGTTAAAATCATTTTACTCCACTTTAAGTTAGCAGAGGGCTAAACCCGAAGTAGCCGGCTCAGCGAGCAGAAGTTAGCCGCTTGGGTGGCAAAGTCTCTAGTGTGTTTGATCTATGCTCTCTCAATGATGCATAAGACCTAGGTCATTTTACACCAGGCAGTAGGGCTGTACCCAACTCATAATTATGCCAGATGAATCCGATTTGGCTGCTCAGTACAAATGTTAGATGATTCATTTTGTTTTCCATACAGAGTTTTAAAGTTTGAACAGGTTCTGCAGGGCATTCAGCGTGAGGTCGGAATTCATGCAACATATTAAACAAGCTGCTAACAATGGGTCATACATGTGCAACAACATTTTTTGCTGACAACTAGATATCACACAAAAGCCAGAGACCGCATTGTATTAAGTTTTGGTAAACTGTAATTTCACCACTTGTAAGCCTAAGTCCCTTCCCTCTCCTCCTTTGAGCTGCTGCCTGCTTGTACCCTGTTCCCATTATCAAAGAGTAGCATGAAAGTCAAGAGCACTCACTCTGCAGCAAAATCTGGGAAACAAAATGTACCCAGATGTACGCTGCACAGAAGAAAAACCACGACTGCTTGACTAAAGCAATTTCAGTCAGTGATGATTCAAATCTCAGATTTTCAAGGGGCAGCCCTAGTCTGACTTTCTTGGCCTCATGTGCCACTGAGCAACTTTTATAGTGATGTATGGGGGCCCTGCTAACAAGGCTATATCCAGTTCTCTTTATACATCAATGCAAAATGCTACCAGATAGTGCAATCTATGTTTATGTACTTTATGCATCTTTTTCTGGCATACTAGATAGTACGTTAGTATGAGTATTTTAATGCACAGATTATAGTATCTCTGCTCTTTTTGTCTAACTCTCGGCTCTCACTAATTATCACATAATATCTTACTTACTTAATCTGTTTATAACCAGAAGAGTGGGTTGTTTGCTGGACTCTATTGCTGAAAGTGATAACTTCTTAGAGTCCCCTCTGGTTGCCTGGCAACTGCTCACTAAGTGTATTTCCCAGGATTTTCTAACTATCGCTTATAATGGAAAATAATCGACTTTCCAGCACTTCTCACTCCACCCACCTGCCGTATTGTTTTACCTGCTCTAGCAGAACAACAAGCCTCTTGATGATAGTGGCTAAGTAACACGTAGAATCACACTATGAGGTTTCCCTGCGGAGAGATGTTTGGCTAATTGGTAACTTGCTCTGAAGGATCTGGTTACCCATATCACAGCCGTGTGCTATATCAGATGGCTCGCCTGAAGAAAGAGGTCTCTGTTACTGAGAGATACAGAGGGAAGTGGTAAATACCTGAGTCGGCCGCCAGACAGAACAGAGACAAATAAACAATGTGGTGCTAAATAGCTGCGTGTGCCGAGTTTGTGTTAAGTGTAGAAAGAGCGTGGAAATGCTTTCTTTTGTTATCTTCACTGGAGCTCCTCATTGGGCAACACCCACTCGGTCGAATTTAAATGAAACTGTACCACTTCAGTGGGGTTAAAAAATTCAGACACTCATTTATCCTGACAATGCATGATGATATCAAAGCCAGAATTGTTGAAATGAATTCTCTCAACGGGCGCTGTGATGTGCAATCCTCTCAGATCATTTATTCAGACTCAAATTCAAGCTCGAAATGAAAGGTTGGCTGTGACCAGTGGCTCCTGTGGTGATGTGATAAGAACGACTGCAGCATTCATATCAAAGAAATCCCCCTCATTTTGTATTTATCTGCTTTTTCTTAATCATTTTTTCCAGCTGAGCCAAGAGGCAGCGGGGGCATTAATGGGTAAAAGAAGGGGGATTTGGGTCGTAATGATGCGTCATACAGTGGCTGTCTGCACTCTTCCATCAGGCACATCTAATCAGAGGTGGCCGAGAAGTGATGAATCCCTGAGAGTCAACACCCCCCCACCCCTCTCTCCATGTCCTCGGCCCAGCAGATGTTTTCCCTTTGACCCGCACAAAAGGCCTCTTGTTTTTGTTTCCAGGCTTGTCCATTCCCCAGAGGTCAGAGGTCACTCTAGTCTCAGGGTGAAGCTGTCACTGCAAGTCTAAACATTTGACGGCCATCAGAGCGTGGTGAAAACGCAGTCGCTGCAAGAAGGCTGCCTCATGATTACTTTAAGTAAAGACCTACTTTCCATATGCTGATGCGGTTGAGCGCACACACTAACACCCTGAGATTGAATTACAGTGGTGGCTGGGGATGCCTCGGGGAGAGGGCCGGCCTAACTTTAGACACTGAGACACATACTGGGGTGGGGGGTCGTATTTGTTATGGGATGGTCGTCTGTTACAGACCTTAAAGGTTAACTTGAATGGTTGAAATGTTAAGTGAATCAATAGCTGAGTGAGTCGTGTTTGGGCCTGCCCAGAAATGCCAATGGGCGCGGTTTAATGACCCATCCTGTAATCTCAACTTAAAAACAAGTTACAGCCAAACAAAACCGAGGACCTCTTTAAATTTGACTGACAGGGCTATTAATAGGATTTCTGAATATCACTGCAAAGTTGTTTTTTAAAAAGATGGATGAAAACTAATTTAAAAACTAAAAGTTATTAATGTATTTTATGCAATGTCTGCTTACACATGAGTCAAACTGGGGTCTCTTCCAAGAAGAATGAATAATAAGAATAATAATATACAAATGATCATTTTGTGGGTGAAGTGTTCGTCATGGTATGGCTGTTCCAAAACTCCCTTTTAGACTGCGACATTATCTGTTTAACTCAGTAAACCAGCTGCCTGACACAGATTTGAAAAGAAGATCAATTTATACATCCACATAAACAGTTCACATGCTACAGTCCCAATCGGGCATACACAAACTCAAGAATGTGTTTCAAATTACAGCTATGAATTGCTGATTATATCCCTCCTCATCAGCAACAAACTTGAAGACTTTTCACCCCATAAAGCAGACACTATCAGCTGAACAAAGACACAAATTTTGGAAAATAAAGTTAAGCTGCATCTCCTGAGTACTCTGATACACCACAATGCTAATGCTGCTCCAGACACAAACTGCTGGCATTATATTTTACAAAGTTTCAAGGCAACATCATGAAGGAGGAATACAATAAGACAATTTAAATCTTCTGACAAAGGCATGGACAAACATAGTGGTGCGTACAAGTGTGTGCATAACCGGCTATAGAGTAGAATTGTTTATTTGTGTACACTCACTGATGGTAGTGCAAGAGAAAGAACCCAACAGGTGTGTGTGTGTGTGTGTGTATGTATGTGTGTGTGTGTGTGTGTGTGTGTGTGTGTGTGTGCGTGCGTGCGTGCGTGCGTGTGTGTGTGTTTGACTCCGATATCTCCAGAAATAGAAGTGACTTCAAATGGCTTCAATAAAAGAAGCCAGGGTGGCAGTGTGAGAATTTAGACTGGTTGTTAAAATTGCAGAAATCCAAAGTAAAAAAGGTTAAATGTTTTCGTTATTTGGTGTTTAATAAAAAAAAAAACAGGTTACATGTAACAATGACTTCCCCCATGCCTACTAGTGCTTGTGGCCAATTGTGTTGCTGCAACTACACCACAGAAAACATCTTTACACAACAAACAGTGCACAACCCCACTTATCACTTTCTGATGAATTTTTGAGCTGCGTGTCACGATTAAACTACTCCATTGTCAAGTGTTTCTGTGTGTGTAGTACCTTATTTATGTTGGGTTGGCATCTTGGCAAGCATCTTTTTGCAGTCTTGCATTTCTGTATTCCTTATTGGGAGCGGCTACATTCCTGACTGTTGGATCAAAGGTCACATCACTCCTGCCCCCAGTGGTATCTCTCAGACAGGCGCACGCACTGAAGTGGAAAAGACAGGCATGTAAGGCATCTCTCTGAATCTGTACTTTATCATGATTTTCTCCTTTATATGAAAAATATTCAGTCTGTTCAAATTTTTCTGTTAAATCACCAATTCATTTCTTTACACAGATGCAATCATTTTGTATGCAGAATATGTAGGCACAAGATTTTGGTATCAGAGGTGTCCTGGTTTCTGTTTGTAGTCTGTTTGTAGACAGAGTAGTATTGACCAATCGCGACTAAGCAGCAGGTAAACAGTCTGTGTGGAAAGAAAAAAAACATTGGCCAAAATGGAGCCTTTAAAACCATCGGCTATTATCTGAAAGCCAACTCTCATTTCCACAGCATCAAATAGCGCTTTTTCAGACCCCTTGACATGTGAAATCAATGACAAAGACTTAGCATTCTTGTGAGATGCATTCGGGTTTCAACTAACCCCAACGTAAACCCATCTGCAGTAATACTTCAAACTCAGAGCAAGTGATGTAGTATAAAGAGCGAGAGAGCCCATGTAGGGCGGGGAGGTGGATGGGTCAAACTCAACCGGATTTGCATCCAGGACAGGGCAGTTTTTGGGCAGTGTGAAGCCAAAGTCAAAGTTGTTTTGACATCACATTATACAGTTTAGATAAGGTCGTCGCATACTGACGTCCTTGTGACGCATCTAATTAAACATTCTTCTTTCAACCATAAACATGATCCTTTTTTTCTAATCACTGAGCTTCGTTGCTTAAGCCTAACTTCAACGGTTCCACAACATTAACCATTCGTTTCAATGTGTTTCAGCTGTGCGTCACATAGATATGCTAAAGGATGCTCTGTGAGGGGCGTGACAGAGCGTCTGTATATGACGACGTGGGGATGAGAACAGGTTGTGATGACGATCTGGTTTTATATAAGCTTTTTTTTTTTTTTTTCTTTTCTTGTTGCATTCATATGAATATATCTAGATTAGCCCAAATGACCTACACTCAGAAGTGGAAGTCTTGGCCTGGATATCCGCTTTCTCCAACCATAGACTCTATAAAACAGGCTACAACAGATCTTCTGAAATACTGGCCGTTCCCCCAGTGGCTTTATCGTCATCAGGCTGATAGCTGATTCCAAGAATAATAACTAATTACTGATATTCTTGTAGTTTCTCCTGGTTTTGTACTTTTTTTTGCAAAGACAGGTATATTTATTTTCCAATGTAAGATCCCTATTGAAAATAGTTTATTTGATATCTATCAAAGTGGGTGACATCATATGTTTGTTATTTCATTCATCTATGGTTCACCGCTATGATAGATTTGCTTTTGACACAGCCAGTGGTGACTGCACTCGAATAACATAGGCCATTAAAGCTAGAAAAAGTGAATACTTTGCCAGCTGTTACTTCATTTTTTCAGGTGATTTACCAAGCTGGTTGTTGATTTGAGACATGCCATATCTGACTTTTGGGGGTCACCTTTGACAATTTTGAAGCTGTTCCAGACGCTTGACTGATGATTCAACATCTTGCAAGCAAATCTGTAAGATTGCCATGGGTGGTGACAATGTGGGAGCCACAAAACTAGATCTATCACTAAGTTTACATGTCCTTGTCTGAGATTACCTTACAAATGATGACGCAATATAAATAATGTTAGATTGCTATTTATCAACTTATCAGACATTTGGGATTTTTTGGGCAAAGGTATAGAAAAACAGCATTAAAATACTGATGTGGGCATCAGTCAAAGCTTTGAAGCATTTTTGGCAGCCCTAAAATATCTACTATTTAAAAACAAATAAGCAAAAAATAGAACAAATTTGCTCAAATATACCGTTCCTTCACAACAAAAGTACTGATTACCGGCTTTGCAGATCTCACCTTCTCCCACACGGTCCTTTACAAGCACCCTTTATTTGACAACCCTAATCTTTCCCAACACAAGAAGTGACAATAAGCAGGCACAGCGGCCTAATTAAGGGGACTTTCATTCAAATTAACACACACTCTTTCTCTCTCTCACACACACACATACACCCACACAACCCTCTGATGACCCATTAGCTGCACAATAGCCAGGACAATGCTCCTCTGTCACACACACACACACTCTGTTCTCCGGGGGGTAAAGCTGGGTTTAGATTTAGGAATGCCATAAAAGTGTCCGTGGGGGAAAAAGAATTCCTTTAAAACAGAGATACTCAGCAACCTGCTTTGCTTGAGGGCCACATTTGCAAGATTACAAGAGGCCAGGGGCCAGTCGCAGCAGCCCCATACATGTGTCTGGGATTTGAGGACATTTTGAGAATTTGAGGACATTTCTAGGATTTCAGGACAATTTAAGGATTTTAAGACGTTTCTAGAATTTTAGGACAATTCAAGGATTTTAAGACGTTTCTAGAATTTCAGGACATTTCAGGGATTTTATGCACTTTTAGGATTATAGGACATTTCTCAGATTTTGGGATGTTTTTAAGGTTTTAGGACTCTTTATTTTTTTTAGATATTTCTAGGATTTCAGGACATTTCTAGGATTTTAAGACTTTTCAAGGATTTGGGGGCATTTCCATTTTCCATTCCAATTTTTTGATATTTCTAGTATTTTAGGATAATTCTAAAATTTTAGGACATTAGGGGCTTAAAGCTAGGTCCTCTGTCGGAGGGTACAGGGAGTTTCAACTCTGGCACTTTATTTATACTTAAAGTACAAAAAAAATGAATCCCACTGTCAATCACTTCATTTTTATAGTGAATTAGAAAATGGTTAGGGGGCCACTCAGCACCCTATTGGGGGCCAATTTTGGCCCGCAGGCCTTAAGTTGAGCATCACTGCTTTAAAACCTCTGTAAACACTCTCTAGATAAGACAACAAGTTGCATATAATGAATCTCTCAGGGGACTGACACTTTCATCTCACCATATCTGCGACAGCGCCGCTCCCCCTCCTCGACCCCAAAGAGCTGCACATTACAAGCAGATTCATCACTTATCTCTTAAAGCTCTTATCCAGCGGCTGCTGTGCGTCCTCTCCTCCCCTTTATCTGTGTTTGACCCTGGGCTTTTTAACGTGGCAGGGGTGTGAAAGTCGGTTTGACCTTTCGGGGTAACCTCGAACACAAATCACCCTACGCTCCACAAAGCACTGAGACACACGGGGGCCTTGAGCAAATGAGCAACGACCACAACACGGTAACCTTTATTTTGAGCACGAAAGCAGTTCTCAAGCAGGCTGTTTGCACGTAGATCAAAGATTCAAGTGGGAAAGATATATCCTCCCCATCCTGCTGCTGTGCACGACTTCTTAAATCATGCATTTCAATTCCAAACTTTCTCCCAAACATTTGATTGCTTTCTAAAAAGACAAAGGGCATGCAGGAGCTCGGCTCGCTTGAATTTGTTGCAGGGCTTCGGGGTAATCTGGTATTGTCTGGGTGTTTTTTGAGGCCTCGGGGTCATGCTCTCTGCATCTCTGAGGAGAGAGATCCTCCACATCCTTCCTGTGTGAGTGTGTTTGTGTGTGCATGCTGCCCCACACAGCCCACTCTCTTTGCTCTTTGACTCCAATGGCCATATAAGGCAGCCAGCACCATGGAAACCGCAGGGCTTGAATAGCAGTGTCAAATCCCTGGGAGCACACACACATACACACACACACACATAGACTTCCCCCTCCCCCTCTGCACACACTCTCCCTCCCTCTCCCTCCCTCGCTTTGCTTGATCTCTCTCTCTCTCTCTCTCTCTCTCTCTCTCTCTCTCTCTCTCTCTCAAACACACACACAAATAGGTTGGATGAAAACAGACAAGGGGAAAGAGGGATGTGGAGGGAGAAACAAAGCTGAGAAATCCAGCCTGTCTCTGGCCGTGGACATTTTCTTCAATCATAATTTGATTTGTGGAAGCCTGAGAGAGAAAGACGAGGGGAAGAGCCGTCCCTTCCACCCCCACCTCCTGTTCGCCTGAGCCATAGGGAAAGGCTTCACACACACACACACACACACGGACAAGCAGCACACAGGGCTAGGCCGCAAGTCATTAGTTCTTGGTGGGCAAGCACTGACAAAAGGCTAGAGGAGAGAAGTGAGTGCCTGGAGAGCAACCACAGGAACTATGGAGAGCTGAGCACACGGTCGCCTGCTTTCTTCATTTTTTTTTTTTTATGTTTGGGGAAAAGAAGCAGCACGAAGGATATCGTCACAACCGAGCGAGGAAGAGAGTGATCACTTCCTTGTGTTGAGGATCTACTTCTGTAATTTGGAGGTCGGTCCACGTCGTCTGCTGCTGCTGCTGCTGCTGCTGCTGCTGCGGCTGCTGCTGCTGCTGCTGCAGCTGGCAGCGCCTTGAAGACCACATGAAAGTGATGTTGTTGTTGTGCGGACATCAGCTTGTTTTCGCCTGATCTTCTTCATTGTGGGTCACAATGCTGCCGCCGCTGAGAGGATTACAGCAGAATAGGAGAGCTGTGTGTGCGCTCCCTGCCTCGCTGCATGGAAGGAAGATCTAGAGTGAGAAAAGGATTTATTTCCCAGCGAGGGAAGACACAGACACATTAATGTTGAGGTAAGCTTGACATCATTTCTAGAAGGACTTAGAGGGGAATCTTTGCAGCTGCATTACACAAGCACAGACATATTCAATGTGAGGGGTGCTTTAAGAGGGGCGGTCAAAGCCTCTCCAGGCATGTGCTAAGGCGAGCTACACCGAGGTCCTTTTTCAGCCATTACTGTTGCTACAGAGACAGAGCTGGGGGTGCATGTGTGTGAGTGGAGCCGTGCGGTGAAGGAGATTTTGCCCTCACGTCAAATCTTTGCAGCACTTTGCTTTCTTTAAGATGTATGTTTGACTCATTGTCTCCTGTGAAAAAAGGTTCCCTGAAGGCTGAGACCGTTCGAGCGGGCAGGCTCCTGTTTTCTCAGGAATCGCACCAAGAAAAGGACAAAAACAACAAACAGCTGCTACGAGTTGGAAAAGAAAAGGAAAGAAGGGGTGATTGAAATCCACAGGCATGCAAAAGTTGCCTCACTGAGACCGTTTCCAGGTCATAGTGGAGTGGGAGGAGACTGAACTGTTTTTTTCTGCCCTCCTCCTCAATGCTACAGCCTATTTTTTCCCCTCATTGACATCTGCTTGTTTAGCCTGAGGACTTTTATTGTCTCACCTCTGCTATTATAAAATCATCAAGAGACTTAATTAGCAAATGAGAGCACAGGCAAGCAGAAAACACTGATTCTCTGCAGGTGAGGAAAAAGACAAACATCAGGACTTTTTTTTTTTTTATATATATTTATGTTACCTTGACAGCAGCCAGACATCTTGGCCGTCTGTCCCATTTTCTTCGGTGGTTCGGTAACCAAGCGATGGCCATGGTGAGTGGGGGCTGGGGAGATCCCAATGGGGGCACCAACGGCTTGGGGGACAAGAGCTACCTGAGGGGGGAGGAGGAGGACGGCTCTCCGCAGGCGGGAGGCAGCGACATGGAGGCCGGAGACGATGACAAGTCCTGCGTGGTGGACTGCGTGGTGTGCGGGGACAAGTCCAGCGGGAAACATTACGGCGTGTTCACGTGCGAGGGCTGCAAGAGCTTCTTCAAGCGGAGCGTCAGACGCAACCTCAGCTACACGTGCAGGTGAGAGAGGGGCATTGTGGGTAATTAGTTTATTTGTTGATAGCCCGATAATGCTAAAAAATGGTAGCGAAGTGACACACATATGATGGAGTCGAAAAATGCGTTGTAGTTTTTCGATTTGACTGCTGTCAACAAAGTTTTGACAACATGTAGTTAACCCCTTTGTGCCCACATGTTTTTCTGCACAAACAGCACTATGCAAAAGTCTTAGGCCGTCTTATACTTTATTTTAGCAAGTTTGCAATAACCATACATATTGATTTCCCAGTAGGCTCTTTACTAAAATAAAACCAGAACATATTGTGAAATAACAGGTACACAGTATTAAAATAGCAAATATTTAAGAATAAAACAACTTCAACCTTACTTTCCACTTAACATTTTTTGAACTCTCTATGGCAGACAACATGAGATTTACATTAATAAACTTCTGGTGTATTTACTTGCATTCAAGACCTTTCCAAAGCTTAATATGTATTGTTTGAGCTACCTTTTGTTATGGTTCTACAATTCCAGGTTTCACACTAAATATAGACTTCAGTCTGAACAAGCCTTTTTTTAAAAAAAATCTTTCTGGTGTTTTAATGCATTGTACATGTTGTGTGTGTTCTTAATTAGCATCTCAACAAGGAGACTGACAAACAACTTTGCTAAAACAACAAATCTGTGGTGGTCTAAGACTCTTGCCTTTTGCACAGTACTGTATTAATGTCATTGAGTCACATAACATCTTATTGGAAAGAGTGGCAACTATCGTTTCTGGCGGGCACATACTTTGTTTTTATGACTATATTAGTGAATGTGAATTAGAGTACAAAAACTAATACATAATTCAAATGCTATTTTTCAACAGAGCTGTATTTTATTGTGAAACATTTGTATTATGCAAAACAAGAACCAGAACAAATAACTGCCATCAAAAGGTGGCCTGTAGCCACCTTAAGTCTTGTGTCAGTGACAGTGAACAAACTCTTTCAGCACAGCATATTAATGCCCTTTTTTAGTTTTTATTTCAATTGTTCCAGCGTCAAACACTTAATTTCCTGCACTCTGGTGACTTTTTATGCACCAGTTTGTGCCTTTTCCGCAACATTTGGGAACCAGAGAACAATGAGCATGTTTCACATGAAAATCGAAAATCGAAATTATGTACTGATTATCAAAACAGTTGCAGAGTTTTACTGTTTATCATCTTTGTGATTGATCAACCCATAGTTTCAGCTATGCAGCTGAACAGCTGATACACATAATTGAAGTAACACTGAAGGATTTGATCATCTGCTTTCTAAGCGTGATAACGCTGCTTTTTAGCCTCATGGTAAATCTGATGCAATATTAATGTTCAAGTGCACTTTAAAATGGAAGTATCATGCCATAGATTATTAAATAATCAATATGACAGCTTTTAATATACACTCGAATGTACTGCAAAGACTTTGCATCACTGAGCACTTGGTTACACATTTGTCATTAGATTTAGATAGTTTTGACTATCTGTGAGACGAATTTAGAAATCAGAAAACCACTTCCACAGTCTAACACCTGCACTAAGCCAGACTGTTATTGCATTAGTGCAAACCAAGGTTATTATAAAACTAAACTAAAACTAGGTGTGCAGACAAAACTAAAACTAAAAATATACAGGGAATGTCTTTAGTTTTAGTCTTTGTCAGTTTCGTCAAACTAAACCAAACATTTTAAAACAATGAAAACTAAACAGAAACAAGAACTTACCCTGGAAAGTAACTGAAATGCAAACAAAAACTTTTAAACAAACAAAACAAAAAAACCCCAAACTATAATAACTCTGGTGCAAAATTACTCTTTTCAACTGCTGAAGCTCAAATTAACATAAATAAATCACATATAGCCACTAACAATCATTTGTTTCTGTTCTCAGGTCAAACAGAGAGTGTCAGATTGACCAGCACCACAGGAACCAGTGCCAGTACTGTCGACTGAAGAAGTGTTTCCGTGTTGGCATGCGCAAAGAAGGTATCTGCCTACTCTGATCCATAAATCCACCATCCACTCTGATCCCTCCAAAAGGATTGGAGCCACTGTGGGACACGCTGTCATAGGACGTGTGTAATATCTGCAACTGAACTGATATAAAAAATGAAAAAAAGCCTCTGACAGTCATTCCATTACTTCAATCAGCTGCTCTTAGAACATAAAAAAAATCAATCATAGTTGAATTAGCCTCTGTCATTATCTTGCCTCTTCTTCCATGAGCTCTACAGTGCGGAGAAAATGGCACACATGGCTGTCTAGGCCCTATCATGGCAAAGCAAGCCATGCGTGTCAGCTCAATGCCATGTACTAAGTGGCTTAATCTAGTGCTTGTGTAAGAGTGACTGAGAGGGATACAGCACTAAGACACCTGCGTCCCAGAGCCTTAAGCCTCTGGTTGAAGCTGCAGAAACCGTCTGCCTTGTTGGCTCGATCAGCCAGAATCCAATAGAGGGATTTCACCTTAAGTGGTAGAGCCCAAGTGAGGCATCGTTCAACGTCATGCAGTTGGTAGATTCACAGAAACAAATAATTCAGTTAAGATATAATTTAAAAATGAGGGTATCTGATGTGTCTCACAGTTGTTTTTTTACGCCCATGCTCGAAGATCGTAAAGCATACTAATGAGACACGTTATGGCTCCCTGCAGAGACATTGATCACCTCCACAGAAAGGTCAGAGGTCAGAGTCAGCCACATAGCAGCATTCCTGTGGCTGGAGTGCTTTCAGTGTCTCGCTCAAGGACACTTTAACAGAACAGATGCTCACCAAATTAATTCATACCCGCAAACAACTTCTCAGTCCGGTCGTCTTCCCTGCTGCCTCTGTTTTGGCAGTAATACGGTCACAACTATGGTGCTTTTTCTACACCAAAGGCCAATTCATAGTTTCATGTCACTAAAGATCTGCTTAATGATGTAAACGTCGTCTCCTCTCATGTCCATTTGTGCAGACATCAATGCGCAGGACATTTTTTTGACCACTTGGACTGTACATGTCGTAAGTGCAGTGACTGCATGCTCCAATCACAAAATATAATCTCTTATTCAACACTTAAGTCCAAAACACTGCAGTCAAGTCAGTTGCAGCCATAAGTTTGATATTCTATAATCACTTGAATTTCGAGTTGCGGTATTAGTTTCACTTTCACAGCAGTAGGACGGTAAACTCACCTCCCAGCTCTCTCGTTAAACACTGGGGGCTGACACGATCTGTACTGGAGCTGCAAGCACGTCTGTGTGACTGCAGCTGACCACTGATATTCAGTGCTTAAAATATGCCAGAGCTTAAAGTAATTGCTTTTTCACATCGGTTGTTTTAGAGTGCAGAATCAAAGGGACACTTTACCCACAAAATGATCATTTGTATATCAGTTACTCAACCCAGGTTATGTTGAATCGTGAAGGAAAGTGTTTTTCTCTCATGCCTCCATGGCAAATGAAAAATGTAAAAACTGAGAAAATTCTGCATGAATTGGAGTTAAAGGTGGGCCGCATTTAACAACAGCAAAACCATCTCTCACACAACTCGTTCAGTATAGTCAAAGTCTCATTCATTCAGTCGTATGCTCAGCATTTTCCAAAACACATGCATTTTTGCAAGCAGGAACTCTTTGCAGTCGAGAGGCACAAGCAAAATTAAAATGAATGCGCTTGTCTGCACCCTACTCTTGTATGCTGAAGTGTTTTGAATAGTGAGGTTTTGGAAGCACTGAACATACCACTGGATAAATGAGACTCGGATTATACTGCATGAGTTAAAGATTTTTTAAGTTTAGTTTTGCTGTCGTGAATCACAGTCTCCTTTTACTTTGATCCGTCAAAAACATTTTTGGATTCTTTGTTTACCATGAAGGCATGTGAGCTATAGTTTTTTCTTGAATTCAATGCAACACGGGGTGAGGAATTGATATACTAATGATCACTTTTTGAGTGAAGTATTCCTTAAATCTTTTCTGTGTATGATTGGGGTATGATAAGGTTACTGCATGTTGTAATTCTCATCCAGAATTAATATTTAAGAGATTTATAATTTGAATGCAGGGTAAAGTCTTTGGAATATGTCCTCAGATAACCTTCATCCAGCAGACGAGCACAGGAGTATTTCTCCTCACTGTCACGCTCTTCTTGAATCAGTCTGGGCTCAATTGTGCCTCCTTTAATCTTGAAGAATAGCTTCCTAATCAGGTGAAGCCTGTCAGTTGATAATCTGACGTACACCGCTGGCTGAACTCAGTTTTAAGTTTTCTTTCTCTTCATTTTCTTTTCCAAATCCCCTCCTATACCTCCCCTCATCCCTTTCACTGTTTCTTCTCTTTACCTCCTCTTCCTCACTCCTTGCTTCCATCTCCTCTCTGTCTTCTCTCTTTGTTCCCTTCTTTCCTCTTCTCCCCTGTGTCCCCCAACCAAACTACAGCAGTTCAACGCGGTCGCATCCCACCTCAGCCAAGCCTCAGCCCCTCCATCACGCCCATAGGTGGCGCCAGCGGCCTGGGAGGGGGCGAGTTCTATAACAACAACAACAACGGAGGAAGTGGTGGAGGTCAGCCGGTGTCGGAGCTCATTTCCCAGCTGCTGCGAGCCGAACCGTACCCCAGCAGTCGGTTTGGACACCAGTATAACCAGCAGGCCGGTCCGGATAACGCCATGGGGATCGATAACATCTGTGAACTGGCTGCCAGGCTTCTCTTCAGCACCGTGGAGTGGGCCAGAAACATCCCTTATTTCCCCGAGCTGCCTGTGTCAGACCAGGTTAGAAAATTATATTTAATTTAAAAAGTGATTCAGTGTCTTTGGATACAGTTATTCCATTGTTTTCAGATGAATATGGAGGAGAGAAACAGGATCGGTTGTCTGCATCAAAACATAAACACACAATCACTACAGCGAACATTAAAAATGGATGGTGACAGTGTAGGTCAATCTGATTAACACACCAACTTATCCACAGGTGGCCCTGCTGAGGCTGAGCTGGAGCGAGCTGTTCATCCTCAACGCGGCTCAGTCGGCCCTGCCGCTCCACATGGCTCCTTTGTTGGCCGCGGCCGGCTTCCACTCCTCGCCCATGTCTGCAGAGCGCGTGGTGTCCTTCATGGACCAGGTGAGAGTGTTCCAGGACCAGGTGGACAAGCTGACCAGGCTGCAGGTGGACTCGGCTGAGTACAGCTGTCTCAAGGCCATCGCACTGTTCTCACCAGGTGATTGTTTTACCTGCTGTTATTATAATACAATGTACAAGAAATCAAAGGGACAATTCACCCCAAAACCTAAAACATTTTTCCTTCCACCTCGAAGTGGTTTCTGTCAATCTTTGGTGTGAGTTGCCGAGTGTTGGAGATATCAGCCGTCGAGATGTCTGCCTTTTCTCCAGTATAATGGAATTAGATGGCACTCGGCTTGTGGTGCTCAAAGCACCAAAAACAAAATCTGAAAAATTCAATAGCAATGTCCCTTTGCAGATACCATGACCTGTATACTCAAGATAATCCACAGACCTTGAGCAGTTTTATGGAGGAACTATTTTCTTTCTACACCTAAAAACTATATCACTGTACAGAAAGAAGTGTGTATCTACTATCTCGTCTCCTGCTTGTGACAGAACCAGTCACATATAAATATTAATGGTTTCCTCCCCTGCTGAGCTGGAGCATTAGTTAGCTTAGAGGTGCTAGGTGAGCTGTCAGTAGATGCACACTTCCCTCTATGTGGTGATACAGTTGGTGGTTGTATTTTGGTAGAAAGAAAATAGTTCCTAAGTGAAACTGCTCACAACACGCAGCTGTAGATTATCTTAAGTAACCCGGCAATGATTTTTTTGAAAAAGACATTGTGGCAGAGTTTTACTAATGTATTTTTTGGCAGTCTGAGCACCACAAGCAGAGTGCCATCTAGTTCCATTATATTTGAGAGAAGGCAGACATCTCTGATCTTCCACATTTGCCAACTCACACCTAAACAATCTAGACTGATAAGCAACACTACAGGTAAGAGGAAAAAAGTGTATTTTGGATTTGGGGTTGAACTGTCCCTTTAAGTGCTGTCTATGAAGTTTAGAAAGACAGATTACTGAAAAATGACAAAAATTAGTCCCACTCAGATATTCTGACTTTTAGTCTCCAGCATCTCCATAAGTGTTGGATCCTACATTTTCCATAATGCAACTCAATAGCATCTTTCATCAGACCCTCCATGCCCGCTGAACAGTCACATCTTTCCATCTCCTCCAGTTTTTTACGCAAGCTTTCTGCTTGAAATTTAAAGTCTCCAAGGCTCAACCAGGAAAACCTGATGACATCACTGTGACATCATCAGGGTTACTTTTTCAGACGTTACAAAGGTCCTGCAAAGCCACAGAGGACATTAAACAGCTGTTTTCACAGGCTGAGGAGGACTAAACACCACTAGTTAACTGATCATTTGGCGAAATAGTTGGGGCCCCCCTCTTTTAAATAACCATGAATAAAAACACACACACATTTAGAGTCTGAAAGTACAGGCTTACAACAGTAAAACTTTAAATCTTAAAACTGAAAAGTGCACATCAGTATCAGGAAAATAACTGCAGACAAATTTGCAACGTTTATCTGGGAATTCACCTCCTGTGGCACCATCTCCTGGCTTATTAATGAAAATGCAATAATGCACTAAGTGCTGTATAATTTAGCGCTGTCACTGATCATTATGTAGCACTGTGCATCTCAAGACGTTTGAAAGTGGCTTCTCTAAACAATTTGCTGAGAGGGTATGCCTCATCCAAAAGCAATCAAGTCTCGCTATAAGACCACTGTCTCCTATATTCTTTAAAGCTTTATGCGAACCAGGTTTATGGGTTTTCAGTGTGTTCTTTTTATGGTGTACAAATGCTGAGGCACTATATTTGTATGTGTTTCCCTCACGGGCGCTCTATCACATTATCTGCTGGGATTTCAACTTTCCTTTCGGCTCATCACGACTCTTTATGTAACCTGCCCACACTATTGAGTAACGGCCTCCTCCTCCTCCCTCCCTCTCAGACGCCTGTGGTCTAACAGACCCAGTCCACGTGGAGTCTCTGCAGGAGAAGGCTCAGGTGGCTCTGACGGAGTACGAGAGGATGCAGTACCCGAGTCAGCCTCAGCGCTTCGGACGCCTGCTCCTGCGCCTCCCGGCTCTGCGCGCCGTCCCCGCCAGCCTCATCTCGCAGCTCTTTTTTATGCGCCTGGTAGGAAAGACACCCATCGAGACGCTGATCCGTGACATGCAGCTCTCCGGAAGCTCAATCAGCTGGCCGTATGTCCCAGGACAGTAGCCCCCTTACGGGCGAGGTCTCCGTCTGGGATTAGTGACGACAAGGACCCACAGGAAACCTCCTGACTCATCACTGTCCATCTGTGTGGTTATCAAATTGCAGCGCCAGCTGGCCATCATACGTACTGTACTGTAACCGCTCTATTCCCCCTCATGAAACAAGCCCTCAGTCTCCACGCGGGCCTCCGGCAAAGAGAAGAGCCGGTGCCAGGCTCGGTCTGTCTCGTTGCCAGCCCAGTCGTTCTGGTGCCAGGTCTCAGGCCAGTGACCAGCTTTTCATGCTGGGCTCCGATATGGCCACCACAGCCAGTCATGTCACCACCCACATGCCATAGTGACTAAGGACGCCACAGTTTCATGTAGAGGGCAGCAGCACCCCGCCACAAAAACATCTAGAGGACAAAACTGTCCCGCCGCTGAAAGTCAGCAGAACAATTTTCCCCACACTGGGCTCATTTTCCATGGCTCACCATTTGTGATACAGTGACCTTTTTATCCACACAACTGATAACATGACAGTATCATGATTAGATGGAGCTAACTGAGCGGTGGTGAACTGAATACCAGACAAAGCAAAGGCCTCATAGTTGAAGTGAGATTTCTCTGTTCACTCAACTCTGAGGAAGACGCCAAGGAGCCGATCAAATGGAACAGAAAGTAAATAAAACCAAGGAAAAAATCACCAAAGTCTATCATATCATCCTCAGAGATGCTTTTTAAATAGAATAATTAGCACACAAAGCTGAGAAATGAACAAACTCTTTTAGGACTGCCTGACCATCAAGTGAACAATGCATTTAAATCCATTCACAGGGCTCACTGTTGCTGTAGTCAAAGATTTTTTCAAAAAATAAATGGAAAAAAAAAAGCCACAGTCACATGAGAGCGGACTAATACCTCACTAGACATCAGAATGCTTCAGTCTGATCTTTCCTAAACACAAACCTCTGTAAGTGTTGTTCACCAGAAACCGCCTTCTTTTTGACAACTGCCTTGTTATTCATTATGAATTTGGGACACGTTATGAATCATGAAACGAGCATCACAAACATTCGTCTTGCAGCTTTTTTTAAAAAATAAAAAAAAATCTCCAAAGTGATTTTCACTTGTGTTTTGAATATGAGTTTTGACTGAATAAGGTGAATTCAGCTATTGAACACCATTTGGATTTTTTTTAATCGAGAAACAGTAGGCTGGCATTGACTCGGGTTCTAGTAAAAGTTATATGAATTAGTTCTAGTCGGTGGTGAGAGAGTTTATAACAAACACTACCAGTTTACGTTGATCAATGCTGTTTCTGGAGGTAATGATCCCTCGAAAAAATGCATTGAAGTGTGTATATATATTGAGGCCAACTTTGTCTTTTTGCATGTTAAAAATGTTGTTTTGGATCTCCGCTAAGTGGGGACTGTTTCGTTATTTTACATGATGTAATTCAAGGTTCATTTAAACATTTAACGTATTGCTTTCACTGTTAACTCCTAAATGTTTTTTTTCTATATGTATTTACATGAAAATACCTCTGTCATCTGTTTAGATGTCAAAAAAAGAAGCTTATCTTCATGCCATTACAGCTGATGTGACAGAGTTTCAACTGTTGTGAACTACGTGAGATGACACTGTAATGGATGAAAATCTGGTAGGAAATAACTGCACTTGGAGGATATTCAATGCCAAAACATTACAATATATATATGACAAGTTAGAAGAAGATGGGCCCTGACTCACTGGTCCACCAGGGTTTACCTCAACCAGGTATTTCAAGAGGCAAGTTTACAAAATCACAAGTAAAACATGTGGAATAAAAGAATGAAATCAACTCTACAACATATTTCAGCATTTAGTGTTTTCACACACACAACGTACAAGGATGTTAACTCTGCATCTTGATCTACCACCGGGCCTTTTGAAAGTTTTTTGGATATTCTTCTTTTGGGCAAAGACTCACACAACCTTGTCATTGATAAAAAAAAAAGATAAATATACAATTAATGTTTTCTTATCTTTGTGTTACTGAGTTCTTACGTTTTTTTTTAAAGATTTCACGTGTATGGCAACGTTATTAAAAGAATCAAAAGCTGACGATGTGTCTTTAGTTACATTTTTGTTTTTCAAATTACTTGAAAAGTGTTGTAATTACATCTGTATGAAGAATGCCAAATAAACACTGCAACATGTACCATAGATGAATACGTGTATTAATGAATTTACGTTCATTGCTATATCTTCTCTTATGACATTTCTGTATAAAAACTGACAATTAATTCCCATACTTGTAACAATTCAACATTAATTTGAATCTAAAATAAAGTAAAACATCTTCAAATGTTAAAGAGTGCCACATTGTCACAAACACACAGAGAAAAGTCTATTAGTAGCTCTATTCTGACAATAATCTACTCTGACAGCTGCAGAAGTTGTAAACATTAGGGTCAAAAGCTGTGAAGGTTCAGTGACTGTGAGGCCAGTATGAGAGACAATTCAAACAGTAAAGCAATAAAAACTTACGATAGAGGATAAATCCATATTTGTTTAGCCGGGTCACACCCTGTCAGTGTTCATCCTCAGCTGTTTGGGCAGATTATCGAGACTCACTAACAAATACCTTGGTCAAAGATTTTCACCAAACGTTTGATGTGGAAAAGTTTCTGCCGAAGTTCTTTGCACTGCCTCTTCTTTGCTTGATAGTCCGGCAGCTAGAAGACAGAAATTAAATGAGCGGATATTGAACAATCAACATTATCAACATTATCAGTAGTAGCAGTTTTAGCCATGAATAGTTGTCGTATAATAGTCAGGTTTTTTTTTCGGGTGAGAAGATTGATGCTTCTCTCATATCCATGTGTTAGTATGTAGCTAGTCATGAGCCTCTGCTCGGGGTCCTGGCCTCTGTGTTAACCAAGCAGCAACATCCAGGGCTGAAAACTTGCCAAAAACTGCAGTTTGTCAAATGGCCTCTTGAGGCTTGCTTTAAAACAGAGTCAATCCCCATAGACCCCCATGTTAAAACACCCAATTTTACAGCGGAAATAAACATGTTACAGCCTGCTATAAAATACAATTTTAGTCTCTACAGCTAATTTCACTTCATAAAAAAACATATTCATGAATATTATATTCCATTTCTACTAGTAGATGTCCAACACACTGGACTTTCAAGGAGACATTTTGCAGAAACAGTTTTCAGCTGCTGCTCCTTAATTAAGAACCTCGCTACAATCCCATTCTTCACACAGTGTGTCAGTGTTACGTGATGTTGTATCATTTCAGATTTTAAGTTTGTTTTTATGACTGAATTAAACATGCAACATAAATTTTGGCAGTCTGCAGTGCAAACACACAGCATCCATACGCTTTCCGACAAACAGCCAATCACAATGTGTTACATTTTCAGTAAATGCAAGACCCCAAGCACATCTGGCAGGTCAAGAACCTCAGGGGTGCTTTTCATTATGTTAACCTCTCACATTATGCTCCTCTGTGACCCAGAAATCATTCCTTGAGGAGACGAGGAGCAAGGAGAGAAGAGGCTTCTGGAGGAGCTCAGAGTGAGGAAACACCAGTGTACCCCATGCATAAGTCTTACCAAGTGATGTGACATACCGTTCCCTCACATGTAGCACAATATCTGACATCGCTTAAGTCAAACACTATGGAACCAAGGATTTCTCATTTGACACTTTGGCTCCTCCGTCCTCACATCTCTTCCTTGCATCTCTCTCTTACATCTTCGCTTGGAGGAGCTCAGACGTGAGGAAGAGATACAAGTGAAGGAGGCAAGAAGACACAGCATAATAATGGTACTTACACCAGCAAGCTTAGAGGGGGGTATCGATCATCCCATTTCTTGGCAAAAAAGAGAGCATGCATGTGTCCCAAAATGTCAAACAATTTATTTAATTTCACTTTATGATACAGCAAATTTAATTCCACTCACCCTTTTCAGGTCTTTGAGTCGGTTATACTCGTCTGCCACACCCTGAAAAAGAAAATGCAAATTCTCTCACTGGATTGTGATGCCTTTAAAATATATTTACACAATAAAGAGTAGTTCTGAAATTTTAACACAAAAGTTTAATTTGTTTTGATTCATCCTCACTGCTTTGTGTTTCTATGGCAGTCCCATGGAGTCATACTGAGGACGACCTGAGCTGTTTGATATCATTAAAAGGCACAGCAATGACTATATTTTCTCCTGGCTGTTTGCCTTGAAATTTTTCCACTCCTCCCTCCTCCCTCCTGTTGTTTTCTACCTGGTACTTCATGGAGCCCTCGTCCAAAACGTCCAGTTCTCGGCTCAGCTTGTGCATCTGGTCACTGATGTCATCCATTTCGGCACAGAGGCTCTTATAGCGGGCCAGATCAGAGTCAAACTCCTTTTTGTACTGGTGTCTCTGCTCGTCTGAAGTGATCTCTGGGTACAGCCTGGAGTGGGAAAAATAAATGAAGTCATGAAATTATGATTGAATTTAAACTATTATTGGGGCAGTGGCAAAAAGAGCAAGGAATTAGCTGTTTTAATCATTACCAATATGAAATTAAAATTTAAAAAGTTGGCCAACTTGTCTTGAAGACAGTTGTGATGCAGGCCAGTATTTGTTGCAGCATTTTCTTCTGAAATAATATGATATTACTCTTTCAGGGCAGGGCCCATTCTTTTCATTTATATTGTGATTAACTGGAAAGAAATTAAGCCAAAGGGAAGTAAGACTTCTTCTCAGACTGGTCTTAAATACTTTAATTTGGGTTCAACCAAGAGGTTTTTAAAAACTGACACTAATTTTTCTTCCTTCAGGCTGCGGATAGACAACATGCCTATATTTCATATCTTTGAATTTAGCCTTTTAATAATAACAACATTTAATATTTATTTAATAATAATAATAAGAAGAAGAAGAAGAAGAAGATTAAGAATAAGGATAACCTGTTGTTTTACAGCATGTAGACAATGTGGCCTTTCAGTGAAACTAATTGAAATAAAAGTCTTTCAGTTGGAAAACAGTAACTAAACATTAGTATCATAGCAACCCCAAAGTTTAGCTAGGGGCTAATGGGATACTGCAGCACTTTTTTTTCTCAACATTTATTTTTGAAATTTAAAAATGACTTTTACCCCTTAAGGGACTGTTTGTAATTTATGAGAGGGGAGGGGGTGATGTAAAATGGAGGAGGTATGTCAAACAATTTTTAAGCACTGGAGAGGGAGTTATGTTTTTTGTTTTACCTTAAGGGGAGGTGCATACAACTTTAGAAGGTTGTACTTTGTATTAATTTTAAATACCCTCTGAACCTCACAACCAACACATTCGAAAGGAATGTTTTCTTTAAAAAATTGCCAAAATGACACCATACACCCCATACAGAAATTATAGATGGATTTTGGACATTTCCAATGGCCGTGCAACATATATGCCATACAAATAAGCGTGCCATGACTTGCCTAAATACTAAGATAACAAACACACAGAGACTGCAGTATTAACTGCCAGCAGAGCAGTGGCCCACCTGTAGAGGTAGTTTGTGTGGTCCCGGTCCAGCTCATTGCCAGTGTCTCCGGTGGTGTAACCAGTTTCATACGGGGACTCAATCATCTCCGGAGCAGACGGCCTGGGCTCTCGGCCCTTCCTCTGGTTCTTCTCCACATGATGAGGAGGTTTCCTGGTGCTGTCCATCTCGTCTGAGGAGCTGCTGGAACAAACTATGACCCTGCTGTTCTGGTACAGAGGCTCTGCACTTCGACGGTTACTGTTGTCAGCAGATAAACTATGGAAAGGTAGAAACAGGTATTAAATGACTGATTGTGTATTTGTCTTTGAATGTCTGTAGTCAAATTTATTTGTGATGGTTTGTTAAGAGTTTACAGTGCAAATTTGCCCATTTGTTTTTTCAAATAGTGCTGGGAGGTTTAAGTGTTATGTTGCCTCTGTTTACCCGAATCTGGACTTCTAATTTCAAGTACTTTGAGTAGAGTTTCAAAGTTTTGGTGGAACACACTTTTTGGCCACAGGAGCCTAAAAAATTAGCCATATACAGCTGATTTCTTATAAATCAAGAGGCGTTTTGACTGAATTGATGCATATTGTGGTGTTCTGGCACCACAGAGTCATCAGCTGCAACCATCACTCACCTGTTGCTTTTATAATTCCCCTCACTGTGGATGCTGACTGTTCCGTTGCCATAGGAGACCACACTGTTCTCCGCCCTCATGTCAGGTGGTGCTCTCTCTGATAAAACAACAGTTGGTGCCTGCTGGGTGCTGCGTACCTCTCCAACATGGTTCACCTGAGAAAATATCAGGAGACTGGAATCAGACTCATTTATTTTTTTCCACCACAGTGCAGGCCTTTTGATTCTGTTCATACGGACATACATAAAATCAACATAACAGAAAAAGCACAAACATAATGCCACATTTAGCATCATTATATGTATGAGAAAGTCCTCAGGAAGAGTCAGATGAATTTTGTGAGCTGGAAAGTAAGTACCTTTTCTGCATTAAATCTGTCACATAAACAGCAAAGCACAGAGCTGGAGAGCTCTCTGCACCATACAGCACACTGCACTCAGAAACACTCAGATGAGAGAGGCTGTGTCACTGCCAGACATGTATGCCTGTAGCCAGACAGATACAAGGACAAACACACACAGTAGCTTTGGCCACAGTGTGACACACTGCGGTAAAATGAAAACAGAAGTCGCTCTCCCCTGATCAGTGTCTCACCTCAAATCCTTTCTTTCAACAACTATCAGAACCAATTAATTGGAAGGAAACACACTAAACCAATTTTCTGAACTGTGTCTGACATGAAACGCATGTTACCAGTGGAGGAGTGTATGTGTGTGTGTGTCACACCGAGAAAAGGTAAAACGGGAGTGAAATCAGTGGAACAAACATTTCTGCTGTTGCTTCTTTCTGAACTATCAGGTAAACATGCAGCAGAGCGCCAGGTTCTTTTCTTTAGCAGAAAAAACAGAACATTTTAACACCTACAGTACAACACAGCAGCATTACAAACCTTTACAACCGGAGTGGGAAAAATATATATAAAAAAACAAACATGTTCCTAAGAAAATATAATCCGAGATACCAAACACTAAAACTGTATTATGGCTCATGTAATCTACTGTTATACTGTATAATGCATCATTAATGACTTCTAGTCTTTGACCTATTTTTGGATCAGAGTGTATCCGCTGAGCTGATGTCTGGAAAAAAGCAGCCAGTGAAACAGATCTCATGAATGTGGAGTCACAGAAAAACAACTCCCTGAAAGCTGCAGGGAACCTGATCCCCCGCTGCAGAAAGGTGCTTTGTGCAATTCAAGTGTTTTTAATTCTTGTGCTGTTCAGTCCAGTCAGTGTTTATGAAACTAACACTTTCTGCTAAAAACCCAAAGAACCGAGACAACGATATGTGAGAGGGCTCTAGAGATGGAGATTTCTGTGTCTCTTTTCAGTACAGACTAATCTGCTGATTTCTTTCTTGATTAACCAATATGTGTCCGCAATTGAAATTTTGAATTTTCCTTTGGTGGAAGTGTGATGTGGGCTTGCCTTAGCAAAAATCATAAAATCTTTCTTACGTTAGCTGAAAAGAGAGTATTTGTTATCATACTGTACTCTTTGGGCACATGGGACTATTATTCTTTTCCCCTATACATTTCATTATATTTTAGGGGAAAAAACAGTAGTCCCATGTGCCAAGAGACTAAACAGAACAACCCAGTCAACAGAGAAATGTTGGCATTGTATGTTTAAAAATCTGCTGAAAAACAACAGCAGGTCACCACATAACATTATTGTTTGGTTCCTAAAAAGCCTCTGAGAGCACAGCAACGACTTGCTAAATCACAACCGCTTTTGTTGTTTGTTAGTCTCATTTAATATCAAATATATATTTCACACATATGCAGTGAAAAATGTATTTTCTATGTTAGACATTTAGGAAACACAATATAAGCATTTTTCCAAATTAAATAAAATCCTAACTCTGAAATTTCTAAAGTGTACTGTTAGATATTTGCCAAAAGTATGACCATATCAGATTTAAAGACTTTAGACAAATCTTGGTCATTGTTGTGGCATTTTTCCTTCTCATATTAAAAGTTTGGGTGTCAGGGTTCCAGTGTTATACTTATAGTTCATGTCTATAAAACTTCAATATATCATTAAAAAAGCCTGTCACAATTTTCTAGAGCTCATTTAATAAACTGGCACTCACAACTCAAAACTATTTATTGGTAATCAAACAGTTGCATATTAATTTTTGTGAAACTTTTTTTTAAAAAACCCAAAGCTTTCCATTTTAAAGTGAAAAGGTGACAAATCTCACTTTTAATAATCTGTAATAGCCAAACATTTGTTTAATGGTTCTATCTTAAGCAGAGATTCATCAGTTATTAAATTCTGCCATTTCTTTTTCCTGGTGTTGATCACCTATTTGATGAATAATTGCAGTATTTAATTTTTATTTTCTTTATGATACAAACACCATGACAGGAGGAGGAGCTGCACACTTGACACCTCATCACGTCATGTTTATAATCTCAGTTCTGTTCTCCTCAAATTGATAAATATTAGACTTATTCAATACAATCTACACACATTTTTAAAAAAAATATGCAGTTTGCTTTTAATCTAATTATCCTACAATCTCTTATCTCAATTAAAACTCTTTTCCAGTTCTGTTAAATAAAAATGCAGCACAAAACACGTGGAAATTACTTCTTTGCCAGAAGTCTAATCTGCAGCAGTCCCTTCGCATACTGAATCATTTAGCGCCACCACACTCTGTAGGGATTCACACAGCAACACTGAGGAAACTCAACCCTTTTTATACATTATACATGCCACATACATTATATATGCCTCCCTGCAAGGCAAGCATCTTCACTGCGCTACAAGAGTGCCCCAGAATAAGGCCTGCATCTCGATGAAGTGACTCGCTGCACCCGCTGCAGTATGTAGGCCAGTGCTTTTCCGGATCAACTGATTGAATATGTTTCTTCCCTTTCCATAACGAGTCATGGTGGACATGATACATTCATGGTTCACTGCGACACAAGTACATTAATCACTGCTAAGTACCACATGAGGCTACCGCTGTGAAGTACAAACAGCCCAGCTCCACAGCAGCATGAATACCTGCTAAACGCTGCAGTGCTGACAGTCTGGTCCACTGGCTCGCAACCTGTTGGTAGAATCTGAGCCTTTGCCGATATTTTTGCTTCGTACACCCATAACCATCCACACAAAAGCATTTTCGCAATACTTTCTAACTTGTGAACACAAGTTTGACCAAATAGTCATTTTTCTGTAGAGAGAAGTCATTAATAAAATGGACCCATGATGCTTTTCCTTATTTTCTTGTCTTATACATATGTTAAGATGTCAAATGTGAACAAAGTTTTAAACAATGAGGTAGAAGTAATCACTGTGAGCAGAAATCCAAACAGTTTCCTACTGCTCTGAATACTCTGTTTCCAACTTTTTTGTCTACGTTTGAGATGAGCCTACATCAGCTGATGACGTACGCTTTCTTTACATTTGCTCCAAGCATGCAACAGCAAATACTATATTAAATTAAGTGGCCTACAATGCTACATGAAGCTACATGCTAATGTCAGGGAAACCTGTAATCTTGGTAACCAGTGTTGTTAATTTTCAATTGATTTGATAAAACTCTTGTGGGTACAGTATAAAAATCTGCCAGGCTCATAGTTAAGGAATAAAACTTTTCAGTGATTGATATACTTTTCTACAGTTTTTTGTTAATTATATAAAGGATATTGCTCATTGCCATGTATAATTCCTTAATAAACACCTGCATGGTTCTGTGTTAAAGAAATACATTAATTTTATAAGCAAATGTTTGACAGTAAAATTTTGCCATCGAAAAATACATTTGAGTGGCTTTGTTCACTTCAGTCTTCAGTGGTATTTACTAGACTGGTTTGGTGTTTATTGAATTGTTAGTTTCTTCTTCAGCTCAGCTGAGTCAATAATTCCTTCTTAAAACATGCTTTTATTGGAAAGCCTTTCCTGCTTTTAATAGTATCAAAGTCCTTTGAATTGTCTTCATTTTCTTAGTTTTTATACACCAAATAGTTTTTTATCCATTTGCTTTTAAAACCCGTTGATTTTATGACTTGTCCGTTTTATTTTGTTGCCCTGTGAAGCACTTTGTAACATTGTTTTTGAAATGTGCTCTATGAATAAAGATTATTATCAGAATGAAAGCACAGGGAGTAACAACTTTCTTAATCTGGTTTCAAATGTTGCCGTCCATAAAAAAAAAGTGTGATCATGATTGTGGGCAGAAAAAGCACACACGACAATATCTGCTCAAACAACCTGAAACTTAAAGCTTAGCTCTTAACCATGAGGTGCTTTAAGTTTCCGAATAAGTTTCCTTTCACAGAATATCGTATAATGTTGCGTACAGCTTAATTTATATGGTTTCTGTGGAGCTGTTATCACTAGTCTGGTTAATGATCAGTCTGAGTGAAACCTGGGTGTGCTGAAGATAAACAGCAGCGTTCTCTGAGTCAACAGCAGCAGGTTCATGTGAGTTTGTGAAAGCTAATGGACACTAGTGACAAATGAGAGACTTGATGATGTGTAAACATATCGGCAATGAGCTTTATACTTGCAGGTAAGTTAAAAAAAGAGCAAACATGAGGGTGTAAGCTTTTGTTTCATTATCTGGCTGGAAAAAAGAAATAAACGTAAACCACAAGTCTTTTTGGATTTACTGTAAGTACCACGTCATTCTGACTCACTCATTTACACAAACACAATCTATATTGACTGAAAAGACTGCGGAGAGCAGTGACGTTCACATACACATGCATTGGTCACTTGCAAGTTGAATCACATTTTTCGAATATTCAATGGTTCAGGGTTTTATTTTTTATGAAAAGTTTTACAGCTTGAATGGGCTCAGAAGGAAGCTCAGTGTGTCAGTGCATTTACTTAATAAAGTATACAAGCTAACAGCGCTAACAATGGGTCTTAAGCACGCAACATTTTTTTTTGCAGACACTAAACATCAAACTATAAGCAGAGAAGTATCTTATCTGTTTATGCTGCTGATGAGGAGTCACCAAACTGACTTTCATCATTTTATACAATGACAATAAAGGTCTTATCTCATTCAGCCTCTGTTGAAATATCAAAAAGAAAGAAATCATGAAACATAAGAGACATTACTCACCCAGTCCTGGACATCCTGGCCCTCCGACGATCTGACCATTGGCTCGTCCCAGTAGATGTTAGCTTTGCCGTGACGCCAAATCTTGCTGCGGGTCTTGTAGGCGTAGTAAGCAGACAGGGACAGGGCCAACACCACCATCAGACCCAACACTAATGCAACCGCCTGAGGAAAGAGAGTAAATCATGAACCAGGTCACAATAAAACAGAAGAAAATAGAGTAATCTCACTAACCTCCTCCGGGTCCATGTAGCAGTAATGGTACAGGTACTGATTGTACATGGGGAACTTCCCAGGAAAACCAGCTCCCACGCTGCCGCTGAGGCTGGGGTTGCCCTGGATGTTCTGGCACATCATCAGCATGGGATTGTACAGCATGCTCTGTGAGCTCTGAGACATCGGGTTCACCCCGATCACGAAGATGATGTCAATGATACCCTTGAAGTCAAAAAAGAGGTACGTTTCATCACAACAACAATTTAGATGCAGTCAATATGATGCAGCAAATGAAACATGTTAAAACATACAAAAGTATTTGCGTAACATTACTGTAATACACGTACAAGATCATAACATAAAAATTAAAAAAAAGAAAAATGTGTGTTTTCCATTTTGTGAGGTCCCTTTAAAGCTGCACTAAATAAAATTTTAACATACATAAACAATGGGTCAAATGTGTCATGCCAAAGGCATTGGTTGTAGAGATGAACCCACAGAGGAGCATCACCTTCATCTGTAGTTCCCCTTAGCTCCACAGAGCCTTTAAGCATATTTCAGCTCATTGCTTGGATTTTCTGGTCTGCAGCTTTATTGTTTTCACTGTATTTATCAATTTTGTTTCCAGACAACAAGCAGCTGTCTACAAAAAAAGCTCTAATACGCCCACTGTGCATTAGCTGTCCAGCATTTAACTGCAGACAGAAACAAGCAATGACTAGCTAGCGAGCACAGAGGAGCATGTAGGAGCTAAAGAGACAGATATTTCCCTGAGGAGCTGGTGAAACCAAAACAGAGCTACAATCTGAGTGAATATTAGATTCACATTCATCAGATGGCCAGAAACACAAATCCAAACTGTTCTTTGTATCTACTGGATGTTTGCTGTTCCCTCTTAGATAACCTTGGAGTCCTTCTTGCAGGAGAAGGGAATCATGAACTGATAAACACATTTAAGACTCACCTGAAGGACGGCTAAGATGATGTCACAAATGAACACAGTGAGGTAGAACCTGCATCCCCTCATGACCCGTGACCTTGAGAAACTCCCGACCAGGAAGCCCAGTGAGACCAAGAAGTTAATAGCCGCCATGGAGATCATCGCCGCCTTGGCAGACTGTGGCGTCATGTAGGAGCCACCGTAGCCGTAGCTGCCTCCATAATATCCCGACTCCACCCCTGCGACCCCCCCTGTGGCCCCAACACCGTAGCCCCCGTACCCAAATCCATTCATGTCCCACACCAAGGTCGAAGCCACGCAGGCGAAGATGAGGAAACACATGAGTGCTGTAGCTCCTTGGAAGGTTTTGACGAAGCCAGGAGGAGAAAACCAGCGGTAGAAGTGTTGAGGCCTCTCCTCAACGTAGTAGGAGTCTGGAGGGACATTGTAGTTGTAGGGGACATACTGGCTCTGGGGTGAGTGGACGCTCCTTGGGGGATAGAAACTGTGGGAGGTAGTGCTGTAAGGCGGGCTGTACACAGGGGGGCGGTCGTAGTACCGAGGCTCATACATGGTTTAGAGGGTGTTACTGCTATCCCACCTGAAAAGGAGAGGAAAAATGTTATTAAATTCATTCATGGTAAAAGCAAAGTCATCACTTTATACATATACATGGATAGATTACTGATCGGCCTACCAGGCACAGGACCCCGGGGCCCTCAAAATGTTACTCAAATCAACATGTACCGACCAGGAAGAGACACAAAAAAAAAAAAAAAAAAAAAAAAAAACGAAAAACAGGCAAAACAACCACAAAGAGACACAAAACAATCAAAATACAATTAAAAAAAGATAGGAAATGAGACTCAAAATACAAAAAAACACCATAAAATACACAAAATGACTGTTAAGAGACACAAATTGACCATAAAGAACACAAAATTACCTTAGACACAAAACAACCCTAAAAGACCCCAAGTGACCTCAAAGAAACACAAAATGACCCTAAAACACACAAAATAACCCCAGAGACACAAAATAACCCCCAGGAGACAAATAAAACCCATTGAAGAGACACACAATAACCTCAGAGAAAACAAAATGACCTCCAAGAAACACAACACATGTGAAACACATAACCTCAGGCACAAAAAATTCCCAGAGGCACAAAATTACCTCAAAAAGATGGGCTACAAAACAACCAAAAAAAAGACATCAAGCCACCTCAAAGAGACACAAAATGACCATAAAATACGCATAATGACCCCAAAAAAGAAACGAAATAACTGACAGGAGACATAAAATTACCTTTAATAATCTCAGAGAAAAACAAATGACCACAAAATATACAAAACAACCCCGAAGAGACACAAAACAACCTCAGAGACAGAATAACCCCCAGGACACAAAAACAACCATAAAGTCTGGGTGTTTTGCCCCTGTGTGGAGGAGGTGATGGGTCGTTTGACATTTAAAGTTTAAAATGTAAATACAGGGGGAAAAACAACTCTAAATTTCAGTTTCTTGGTCCTTTCAGCACTTTTTATGTTTTATTTTCAAAGCACTTGTTGCCCAGCATGCACCTCTGTGCCCTCCTTAGTCCTCAGCCCATCCCTGAACCCTCTCTCCCAGTATCGCTGACCCATGCTCCATCACTCCAGAGGAACTCAACCCAACAGGCTTCAATAATTCAGACAGACAGCAGATAAGAGGCGAGCCGGGGCAGCCATGCGTGCTGTTTACTGCAGGAGAGAAGCACAGACGTGTTCTCTCCCCGTGTTGCATCTCCTGTATGTTACCTGTGTGCACCTGCTGAGTGTCATCTCCCTCAGAGAAAAGGAGGAAGCTACAAAATAAGCCCAGTGAGGCGTGACAGAGCTGTTTGGGTTTTTGATCAATTGCATGGTTCAGTTTTGCTCTCAGAAAGTCAGAAAAGCAAAACAAAAAGAACTTCTCAATTTCTGTCTTAATGTAACTTCCCTCCCTTTGCTCTTTAGTCTAGACAAACACATCAAAACAAACAAAGATGAAATCCTTCCTCAAATTTAGGTTCTGGCCAAGTCTAAGATCTGACCACTTCCTTCAAAGGATTTAAATTTCCATTACACATGCATGAAGTCAAACAACTAATAGGTCACATAAATGATCGAATATATAAGGAAATATTAATTTGCACCTTGTAAAAACTTTAACAATGACATGATCATTTAGTAGAAAACGCAACTTACCCGGACACTTGAAAACGCTCCTAAACTTTACACCCGATCAGCATAATGTGTCAGTCTCCTCTCTATCAGCACTGTGTCCTCTTTATGCTCACCGACCATCGTAAATTGAGTCATTTCCCATGATGGAACTTTCTAAAAGAAAAAAAACCGTAAATGAGACCTGCGGAGCGGCTGCGTGTCTCTCAGTTCACGCTGCTGACCGGCGGCTCCCACGTGCTCTCTGAGAGATCCTCCACAGGCTGCAGCTCCACTCAAATTAAACATTAAACACTGCACGTAAAGAGCATGGCCTACCTTCATTATTATTATTGTTACAGGTGGTCACATTGTGGGATTCTGCCTAAGCAGATCAGCAGAAAAATTACTGTTTAAAAAATGTAATTTTTCAAGCAAAACTGACAAAGATTCAAGGGCGTAACTTTGGTTTGAATGGGGGGCACAATCAAATGGTGATCTTGGGGTCCGCCCCCAGAAAATAAAAATTGTGATTTGAATCCTATGTACTGTTTTTTTTTTTGTTGTTTTTTTAACCTAACTATGGTATGACAGAATTTTAGGGTCACATTGAGGCTTTGTTTTGAAAAGAAATAGTCGCAATATTATGAGAAAAAAACTCATAATATTTTGAAAAGAAAGTCCTAATTTACAAGAAAAACAGACGCAATGTTGTGAAAGTAAAGTTGTGAGTTTAAGAGAAAGGGGATATTATGTTACGGAAATAAACATAATGCCAGCAAACTATAAAACAGGTGAGAGCACGGGCAGCCTCCTTGGCAACCAGGGACTATGGTTGAACAGAAGTGTTGGTGCAACATCACACTGATTTGGTTTATTAACTATGATGCTTGTGGTTAAGAAAAAATACTATATAATTTAATAATAATACTATATAATATAATAAAGTATTTGAAAGAGGCCTCCCCAATCCCCAGTTGGAACTACGCCTCAGCAAACATGTTTCAGCTTCTTAGCTTTGATGATTTGTTTTCCTTTGTCTTACATAAAAGTCTACAGATACTCTGGCATTAATACTGCATTTATGTCAAATAGGGTAATATTTTTATTTCATTCTCATTTAAACGATTTTACATTGAACACACATATATTCTTTCTCAGTGTTGTTATTATTTATTTACACTGTGGTAATGGGCGGATTATGAAATAATGGACCCCTGGGCACAGTTGTGCAACTCAGGAGCAGCCACCTCTTCTACACAGGAGCAAGACACAGACTCTGTGGTGATTTTGCCTCTTTTTAAAATCTTTCTGTATTCATTACCATCGATTTGTGGTTTTGTGTGTCTGTGATCCCCCCCCCCATTTTTGTAGTTAGTTTGTATTTCTTTGTGGTAATTTTGAGTCTGTTTGCCAAGGCCAAGGGCCTTCATGTGCAATATATATATATATATATATATATATATATATATATATATATATATATATATATATATATATATATATATATATATATATATATATATATATCTTAGACCTACACTTATTTTCTTTCTTTCTCTCTCTCTCTCTCGTATTATATTGCAGTACTGTACTTTTACCTTTTTCTCATGTATCTATTTTTCTTATAATTGTCGATGCGTATACATATGACAGCAACTGTAAAGTGACCCAGAATCCCCTCAGGGATAAATAAAGGTTTTGGAGTCTGAATTTTGATTCTGAAATATATTTTTGGGATATAAAGTATTGTTCAGAAACAGTGTTTTCTGATTTTTTAAAACAAAAAACAATGAATTGTAAAAATAATTTGCAGATGAATGATAATGAAAATAAATGTTAGTTTCACTGAGGCCAGTTCCAGTTTCCAATTCAGTTTCAAGTTTTGCAGTGTTAAAGCAACACTGGAAGCAGGCGAGCAGGTTTCTAGTCAAACCTGTAGAGATCAAACAGTATTACTGTTCTACACTTGTGTCCAGATGACTTTATAACAGCTATCAGTCTGCAACAAACATCACTGACCATAATACTGCTGTACTAAAACATCCAAATATCACTGTCCACACAACAAAGAAGAGGAAAAACACTTTCATAATGATATCTTGATGGACGCTGGTGTGGGAGGTTAGGTGGGCGCTGCTGCTGTATCTATAAAGGAAAAAAAGGTCCAAGCACAGCAGTAATGATAATGCAAGCACATGTGATTTTATAGCAGAGAGGACTCAGCAAATGTGCAGGAGTTCGGACTGATAGCAGTTGACATAAACAAGATAATAGTATTATTATGTCATAACATTACTAAGATGTTTTCTGCAAGAGTTTGTTAAAAATCCTGTCTGGGACCTTATCAGGCAAATCAACAAGTCTGATAGTTACGTACGAGGAAATAATCACCCAGAAGACTAACACAGTCTCCAACAGTCAAAACCAAACAGTGATTAAAATGCATCTTTAGTGTTTTTCTATTACCCAAATGGCTTTCTGTTGTTTTGTAGGAAGCAATGTACCAGGCCAGTAAGTCAGTGGTTCAATAATAAAGATTTGTACTGTGTGTTTACTGAGCTTGACAAGGTAACAGCTAAAAATACAACTGCTGAGATTCATGGCTTTCAGTCCTGACTAAACACATAACTTTATCCACCTAATATGCGAGAAAATACCTTTTCTGCAGCCTTAAAAAGAAATTAAGATGTCAAAGGACAATAAAAGTCATGGATTACCTAACATCCTTTTAACAGTTAGGTAGCAGGAGCAAAACAAAGTAACCCACATTGGCAGTGAGTTAAATCAGCGGTCAGCAAAGGATGAATTAAGTTGTAAAAAGAAACACAAAATGACAAATAAGAAACAACATACATGTGAGTTTAAAAAAAAAACTTTATCATACAAAATTTCTCAATAAAAATTGCAATCACTGGCAGACTGTTAATTGAAAATATATGGAATCAACAAGTCTTTCCTCTGCATATGACAGGGATATAATAAGAAAATGCAACAAGATATGTAATGAAAACTATACAAAAGGAGTGTATCATTTAGCCCTTATGATATTGTAGCTCAGGTGTTTCATTCCAGGTTTCATTCAGAATGAAACACCTGAGCTATCCATTCAGAATATATCATTTTTAATGAAACTGATGCAAAAATGCAACAATTTAAAAAAAAAAAAAAAAAAAAGACAGAGACTCAACAACAAAAATGTTATTTGTTTTGTGCGCTCATCAGCTGCTGCAGGTGTTCATGATCGACCCTTTTCCATGGCTTCCTGGTCAAAAGTGCGGATTCTGTTTTTGAGATGGCTTAATTTAGCTTTCAGATATTCACAGCGTTCCTTTTTTTCTAGGAAGCCAGGGTCCTGTGAAAACATACACAGAAATAAAATTATCTTTTGATGGCTGCACCCTGTATTACCTAAATCTGTCTTTTTCTCGTATAGCTGTCATCTTGCCTGGGCCATTCTCTAATACTGCTGCGTTAAATGAGTTTCCAAGAGTCAGTTTCATGGTGGAAGCAATATTATTTGCATCAGTGGAGAGCATTATTGAAGAAAAGCAAATATTACCTGGGTGTTTACACAACAGCTACAATTCTAACACATCTCTGGATTAAATGTTGTAATTGCCAAATTACTTTTGAACTGTTTTAAAGTCAACAGATGGGAAACATGAGGAAGATGGTGCCCTCGATTTTTAACAAACTTACACTCTTTTTCTGCTGATACTTCTTCAAAATGCTTTGAATTCTCTGCTGCTCCTGAAAGATAAATAAAATGATAACCAAATGTTTCACACAAATATGACATGAAACAACCGCACAGCATCATGTAAAACAGTCATACTTAATATGTTTGTACAACGAGGAGGCCTAATTATAACCTTAAAATTAAATTCTGGAAGCCAATCACAGAAATGGGTTTATACAAAAGGTGCGGACTATTTGAGCAAGACTCAAGTCTCTATGAATTCAGATACGACTTGATAATTTAATTGTATTTCATGAAATGCCATCCTATTTGTTTGAACAAATCTGATGGCAACAAATCAAGATTCAATAGTAAACCACGAAGAACTAACTTGACATCACTAAGTGCCAGTTGAGAAAAAAAGAGACCAAAAATAATTTTGTTAGCATACAAAAACTATGTTGTGGTTAACAAAAAACAAATATGCACAATGCAAAACCTGCAGGATGAAAGTTACAGAGATGCTGTACAGAATGTTAAGTCAATGCTTATGTTACAGCTCACTGAAAAAAAGAATGACTGTGCAAGCAGCTTATTACGATCCAAATGTGCGTTTTATTTTATGACGTTGCGCTCTAGTGGTCATAGTAATTTTCACAGGGGTGAAAAATGACATGAAATAGCATAAAAAGCGGCGAAGTCGGCGTAATGCTGTATAAATATTGAAGAAGTCCTTATAGAGTGAGACCGGTATTTGCATCCCAGAGTTAACACTGACATCTTTCAATAACCACATAGCCCAGTATGTTGGTGTGTGTAGCGAGTAATGCTAGTGACGTTATAGCTGATGTATGTCACATGATTTATGTAACAATACATTAGTAACAAAAGTACTAAATACCAAATCATGATATTTTCCTAAATTAATTCCTAATTTTGTTACCTAAACCTAACCAGGAAGCTTTGGAGCAGAACTGCAACCATTTCATGGCATTAAGGATGTGTTTAAAACTGCAGCCACTTGAGGTCAGTCATAGAAGTCGTTTTGAAAGTCAGCGGATTAGTCAGTGAAAAAGGTTACATAAATGCTTGTTTACATCAATCATCTCACCTCTTGGCTTTTTCCCTCTCTCAGGAGTCGTGCCATCATGACATCCAACTCTCTGAACTTATCAAGGGTGGTACTGATGTCTCTGTGGAGGTCCTTGTATTCCTGATACTGGTCATTGAAAACTGCTTTGTACTTTTCCCTTTCTTCCACACAGCTGATCTCTGGATACTTTCTGTGGAAGGATTTAAGGGAAGATTAATAAATTGCATGACATCTAGTGGGCCTATATACAGTACATAGAATATGTGAATAATCCAAATATTTATACAAACCCATAACATGCATGGTTGAAGTGTTCACTCACATGATATAGTCTGCGATGATGTGTACTTTGGGGGTGTACTCAGACGCTGCATCTCTGCTCAGACTGACTGGGTTCTTCTGGACTGCAGTTTGATTGATAAAATCTTTACTCAGTGACTTATCCATTTCATCCTTGAATGATATGCACTTTGGTTTTTGGGGCGTTAGTGGGATGGACTGGTGAAACTCCTCCTGAGGCTAAAGGCAAAAGACAAAAAGGATTATGAAAAAAAAAAATGAACCAGCAAATTAAATGATGTAATGACTATACACCACTATGTGTAGAGGCCTGTGTCATCATTACAAGAAGCTCTCTAAGAGGCCTTGGAGCTAAATGTAAATTAAGGTACCTGTCAGAGAAATCCTAATTTTAAAAAAAGTACAGCCAGGGAAAAAAATGCCCTTTTCTTTTGCTTCGACAGGCTAAGCCTCTGATGGTGCATTCCCTCAGCTGGGAGATGGATTTATTATGTTCACTCCTGGCCTCTCACCCTTTACTATTTGACATCTAAAATATTGGCTGACCATGCTGTTTCTCACCCGTAGGTGGTGGCTGTGATGCTCGATAAAGTGGACTCTTTTTGCAAACAGTAATAAGCTTAGTAAATGTTGAAGGGAATACACACATGAAATGTTAGTGCTATATCTCAGCCATCTGTGTTGATTTACACAAACAGAAATTAACTTGGCACAACAATAAACAGACCACTGTCAAGACAATGCTTTGAAATATTGTATTGGATGTGTACTGGATTGCTTCTTCCTGTGCAGTGATACAGTTGCCGTTTGTGGTTCAGTAGAGAGAATATAGTTCCTACATAAAACTGCTCAAAAAAAGGTCTGTGGCTTATTTTAAGTAACCGGGTCATGATTTCTGAAGAGACATTGCTGTTGAATGTATTTTTTGGTGCTTTAAGCTGAGTGCCATATAGTTCAATTATATTGAGGACATCAATATAGACATCAGACATCTCTACAACTGATATCTCCAACACTCTGCAACTCACACCAAAACAATTGATAGAAAGCACTACAAGTAAGAGGAAAATATGTATTTTTAATTTAGGGGTGAACTGTCCCTTTAACACAGAAGTTGTTGCTATAGCTACTATTATTGACTTCTATCAGTTATCTGCTCAGAGTAGTGTTTATACGTATCTGTTATCAATTCAAAAGTTAACTTCTCACTGTAGATACTGGCGAAAGCACCTTTGTTTCTTCTATTTCGATATTACTATCAATATCATTGACTTTTTTTGATGCAATGTCTGCTTTGCCCCATCGACAAAAAAATTCACATGCACTAAAAAAGCATCTCACACATGGCAGCAGAACAAGAATGTCTTTTTCACCTTTAACTTATCTATTTCTGGCACATTTATACAGAGAGGACCGCATGGTCGATAAAGTGAAGAAAAACACAGTTTACAGCTTTGGGACGAATCCTGGTCGACTGCCAGGAGAAAAAGCTGACATATCAATACCAGCAAATAGCATGCTCAGTGCAGATTATCTTGACTGGCTTTAAATTTCATTGGATTTGATCTGCCACTGCTGTTTTGGGGCTGTTGTTGGCTCATTTGCAATCAGTTATTGTATCCCTCACTGTTGTCAACTATAAATCAGGTTTTTGATCTGTCATTTATACTTAGAATGACAACAAAAGACAAAAAAGGGGAGAGGGATGCCCAAACCTCATGTAGAAAGCCTTAGGAGAGAATGTGTGACAGAAGCACAGCCAAGTACAGAACAAGAAAGATAAAACATGGGCTAAATATTTACCGAAACCAAGAACAAAACCAGCAAACACTTTAACAGTGTTGTGCATGTTCACACTTCACAGGAACTAGCTCAAATTCAGATCACACAGATTAAAATTCACTGGTTCACAGGCTAAATTGCGAAGTTAACAGTCCCAAAGGTTAACTAGTTTATGCTAATTTAATCTGTTTTTTAAATGTATAATAACATTTTTGATCTTTTGATCATCATCATTCTTTTGCAGATATTTTCAAGGACTGATCAGATGTGTCGTTTGATACATTACAGATGTCAATAAGATTTGGACCTGCTTTCACAGACCTAGCAGGCACAATTTGCATAGAAATCGGAAATTTTGTTGGAATCTGAACTGATTGGTTTATCAAACTCCTGCAAATATTTATATGAACTGACTACAACAGTACTTCAACTAAAACACAAGAAACTTGTGCTAGCTGTGTTGTCTGAATTACCAGTTGTACCAGCCATTAAGGTGTTGTGTCGCAGTCTGTTCCTGCATTGTACATGTGTAGTGCCCAAGTGGCAACCTTTGAGGCTGGTAAATGAAGCCACAATGGAAGTGCCAAAAACTGCAGTTCCTCTAATGGCCACTAGTGGCTGGCTGCAAGAACTACTCAATTAACACAGATGCCAACCTTAAAAACCTTTACAAGAAAAAAAAACTTTACAGCAGAAATCATCATGTTCACAGCCTGGTGCAAAAAAAAAAAATTGGTCTGTATGGCTTATTTGCATTGTTCATGACAACTGTACAGGGGTGAATTTTTACATAACTTACCCATGTACATTTTATAAAGGCTTAAAGTGCTGCTTTTTTAAAATTAGCTGCTAATTGCTAATGTTATATTTTAAATCTTTCGCGGTGAGTCTTACGCAAAAACAACAAACATCACATTCATCCCATCCATTAACACTTTTCTCCACTTTACATTTTACACAGACCTCATTTTGGCTCTGTCACTACATCCTTTCCCAGCTCAGAGGTAAGACCACTCAGTGGCCCCTTTCTGCCGTCACAGGTTACATACAGAAATGCAAGGTGGCCTAATGCTCTGGTATTCCCGCCTTCAACAGGTAGTGTAAAAGCAGCTCTTGTCTTCTATCTAAAATGTGCATCGGACAAATGACCCATACCTGGTTCTCAAAGTACTGCCTCTCCCTTCGTGCCGCCTCATGTCTCCACATCTTCAGACACACCAGGAAGCTTCCCAGATACATGGTCATGTTAATGAAGATGAAAGCCGTTCCCGCCATCTGACCCCCATCGACTCTACACAGATTAGCCATGATGGGGTTAATGCCTATTGTGGTGTAGCACAGTCCACCGCGGTTCAAGTCGTTCAGATAGACGATCCCTGCTGCCATGTAGAGTAGGAAGAGCGCCACATTGATGAAGGCCTCCGTCAGGGGCCACCAGGGGGCGTCGAGGAGGATGCTGCGATAATACATCGTCATTCCCATTACTAAGAGAGCGAGGGTTATAATCCAGCAGACTCCAGCCACCGCCAGTATGAAGGGAGTCATGGGGCCTCTGTAGCTGTACCCAGACAGGCCCAGTCCATTGTTATATACGCCGTTATAGAGTCCATAACTGTTGGACCATTCACTGTCTTTCTGGATGTAGGCGATGACACAAGCAAAGACCATTCCCCCAAACAGGAGCTGGAGTCCAGCGAGAAGTCTTAGCAACCCCGGCCAGGATTTCAAATAAGAGTACTTCTGGTTATAGACCTCCAGCTTCTCGGCGTAGTACTCTGCAGGGTGGATGCTGGTCAGGAGAGATTCCTCCTGTTGGCTCTGACTGAGCAGATCATCGGACGGGCTCTCCATTAACAAAGGCTTATGGGAGCTCTGGCTGGAGTTGCCGAGTGATTCACCCCCGTTTCTGCGCTCCAGCAGGGGACTTACAGGAGGGCTCACCCTGGTCCCATTAGGAAGGATTTGGATTGTACTGGTGTTGGCTTCAGAGCCATTAAAACTGTCACTTTCCTTTGTCCATTTATGGATGAGGCCCCCCCATGACTGAGGGATGAGGGACTTAAGCCTGTCCTTCATACTCCCTTTACTGTCGTCCTTCTCTGTATACGGTGGACTGCTGGAAGTGTGGCCTGTGGAGTTAGTATCACCATCATCTGTGATATTATCTGGTGTGGGTGTGTGAGTAACCCACACAGGCACTGGTGGACTGCTAATGGAGTTCCTCTTGCTCGAAAAGGAGCCGACCACACTGTCAGGCTCTTGTCTCTTGAATTTCCTGCTCCAGCTTTTCATGCTGCTGGCTGATTTTGGTGATTCATTGAGAAAGAAATATCCACAAAGACCTGATAAGGCATGGAGAGGGAGAAACTGTGCGGGAAAAAAAGATGAATTATTAGTCATGTATAATAAGCGTGTGAGCATACATGCCATAATTACATGCTGTAAAATGTATAATTAACACACCTCAGCCTCCGTTGCTCACGTTATGATTTTAACAAGACTTCGGTGTCTCATTTGATTTAAATTCAAATGACTGTCAATGTGCAAGAGTTATTTTGAACTTTATATTGCCTTCCATAAACCTCTCAGTTGTGAAAAAAATAAATACAATAAAATATAAAATGAGACATGGTTGTGAAACCCTGATTTTAGATTACATGTAATAATGGAAACAGTGTTCTCTCAGACCATCTAATGTCAAAGGAAAGGAACATACCTGTGTTTAAGTTGAGAAACAAACTTGTCGGCAGTTTATTTACACATCCAGCACACAAGGAGCAACGTTAGCAGTTTATTTGATAATTTAAGTCCAATATTCCCTGTAATTTTAATTCTCTTTCCTCAACAACTCCTGTGTGAAATATCGGACTCTTTCGACGCAGAAAGCTCCACTATGTTCACCTGCCAGTCGCTGACCGTGTCTGTTGAATATTTTGTGTTGCGCAGGAAGCGTCTATACAAAGCTGATGAGAGCAGTGAAGTAAAGTTCACAAAAATGATGTCATACACTAATCTGAGCCTATCAGAGGTAAAAACAAGCACTTCATGTGACCATAAAGTGACAGTGTGAACGTGCACCGTGTTGTTTCTCAGATCCAGAGAGTGCTGTGAAAAGCGTCTTTAACATTGCAGTCTATTTCATCGCTGTTGTCTACAGCACTCTTGGTCAATATTGGACCAGTTTCGAAAACTGTTGTCTCCATTCATCACCAGGCACAAAAACATGGGAAAATAGGGTCCAGGCTGAAAAACACTGAACATATCCTTTAATGTTTATTGTCATGGATTCCACAGCTTAAGCACAGACCAAATATATTTAGCTAATAGTAATATAATAATATATAATATAATTTTATTTGATATTTTCCTAAAAGATTTTTATTGCCTGGAAATGACGTAAGGAAAAAATAAAGATTGTGATGAACTGCGATATTTAAGTATCACAATTTGTGGAAGAAAACAATACCAAAACACTGGAACAGTCCTTTAAACACACTGATCAAAGTGTGTGGGCAGGTATCAGAAAAACACCAAACGCTCTGCTATAGTGGAACAACTCAGTGAGGGACCACAACATGACTACGGTGCAGCTCAGGCTTCACTAATGAAAGAGGAGGTAAAGCTGAGCTGTGACTCACTGCAAGCTGCAGCACAAGCTCTTAATACACAGCAGCAGTCATGGAGCTGTCACCAAGTGGGAACACATTCATAACACAGAGCATGATTGTTTTAAAAATCTCAAAACTTCTCTTACCGGTTTGACCCCAGTTTTCCTCTCTGGTCGTGCAGATGGACTTTGAGCGGCTGTTTTTACAGGAAACAGGAACTGATACCTACTGTAAAATGGCCACCGTGTCCACCAGGCCCACTCAGCTCACCCTCGTCAGTCTCTCAGGTGACTCACTCCAACTGTCACACGCAGGGCGATTGGCCAATGTGGAGAACTGAGGGGTGAGAGCAAGCTTAAACATTAAACCTGAGCCGCCCCTGTGCTGGTGCTGACTGGCACTACTGGGTTAATCTGTGGGAGAGAGAGAAAAGAGAGAGACTGTTGACATTCACAAACCTGAGGAGAGAAGGCGTTGAACTAAAGTGATGCATGTGACCCACAACAGGTGCTTTAAAAGAGCATTGATGGCTGCTTTCAATCCATATTATACTTGCTTTACTTATATGAAAAGGTAAAAAGTTGATAATACACTCATTAACCCTTTGAAACTTAAACAAATTGCCTTGATTTCTTTCAAAAACACAAGAAGAAGGCAATAAGCAATGAAGGAAGAAATTTAAGAAGAAAAGTAACAAGAAATTAGTTAAAAGTACATGAAAGTTAACTTAAAATTTGTTTCTAAAAAAGAAAGTTAAAAAAAAGCAAGGCAAACAAGACTATAAAAGGTGTTTTTTAAATATACAAGAATGACTATTTTAAAGCTTTTTTTCCTTTTTCCCTAGACAGTTTTCCCTAGCCTTTTTTTAAAATTATTTAATTCACTCATAATAATAAAATAATAATACATTTTCAAAGCCACTTTTCAGAACACTCAAGGTCACCTTACGGATACAACAATAATAAAACAACAAAAAAAAGCAGGACATAAGTAAAACAACGTACAGTAAAAAGCTAAAAATAAGTAAAAGGTCAACAACAGTGAAAGAAATTGCACCAATTTGCCCAATTTTCAAAGGTTTAAACACTTGTGAAAGGTGTCTGAAAGGAGTACAAGTAAAGTTATGTCGCTTCAGGTTTCAAAAGGTCAACAATGCTTCTGTGTACAGATACAAGCATAGCATTGTCCAGTCGTACTTCAAGTATTCTCACTTTAAACCATTAGAAACAGTGGCTTGTCCACAAAACTACATTTATTTTTTAGAGACAAGCATGTGTTTAATAACAATCCTGTGATATCAATTACATCTCATATCTAAGATCTGTGAAATACTGCTTTATCATCCCGTCATTTATGAATAATTCATCCTCTCTTCCGCCGTGTCATATTGTGCTGTGGTCACAGAGGGAGCAGGAGTGTTTGGCACTAGAGGGCAGCAAGCTCCTGCTTCTCACTTGTATGGTTCATCGCCACCTCTCTCTCCCTCCCTGAGCTTGTTCTGTCTCTCGTTTTCTCACTTACATTTTCTCTGCTGCAAATTATGTTTTCAAACCTGGATAACCCTGTGAACATCAGCTTACATCTGTGCTGTGTATCCTTTGACTGTGTTTCCTTGTAGAATAGAATAAAAAAGCTGCTAAATTCATCAAACACATGATAGTGAGTTATTTTAATGTTTCTAATTAGCAAAGCACAGGCCCCTATTTTAATACAACCAATAGCCTACTGCAACACTTCCTGTCCTCATCTCATAAGATTTAAAGGAATGGTGTGTGAGATTTAGGGGAAAATAGGCAAAATAAACAGACCCAATGATTAATAAATAAATACTCAAATAAAACAGTTTCATGTTACATGTAAGTTTTACTCCCATGCTGTTTGGCACGTTGCAGACAGGCCGCTGACCCAGCACCTGCTCAAGTGTGTGCACCATTTTTTTCTGCATCAGATGTTCATTAGAATGTTTTACCATTAGCCGATTTTTTCCCAGAAATCTCTTCCTTTCCAAGACAATGGATCAGGTGATTTAACCTGTAAAAAAGCAGAATAAAGAAGTTTCATGATACAAATCAGTAGGCTATTTCTCCTATGCTGTTGAATTGGTTGCTAACCCTACAACTGCTAATGTGTGCTTGCCTTTTTTCTCTAATAATTTAAGATCCAGACATTCATGAGGTTTTAGTGGAATCTGAATTATCCACAAAGGTCTCCTTTTCTACAAAACAAACAGACCAGGTGATTAAAACAGGTGAAAAATCTGAAGAAAGCAGTTTCACTTTAAAATATAAGTTTTGCTTACACTGTTCACCTTGGAGGGGCTATGGTGGCTGTCACAAAAACATGAATGGCTCTATCTAGAGCCAATGTTTGGTTTGTCCATTCTGGCCCACAGTAGAAAATTGGGGGTGCATTGTGGACTCCATGAACAAGGACTTGCTCATGGACATATTAAAAAAGTTGGATACAGCAATAGGGGTGGTGCCCCATTTATTCCTATGAAAGTTGGTCAGTGGCGCATGAAGCCAAACAAATTCTATTTCTGCACATGAAATTAGCCAGATGATCAACACTGCTTCCGCTTCACTGGACCCATAGAGAAAGTGCATTAAGAGACTTCATCTGCTGTGCCAGCTGCTTCGGGTTCAGCGCTCTGCTAACTTGAGGACAAAATGATTGAATCTTTTGGTTCTTCCTGAATTTCCATATGTAATTGGACCGAATTAAGTCAATCTTGATAGGGAAACAAATCATTTTGCGGGGGTCGTGATTGTAAAAAATAAATAAATAAATAAATAAATAGATAATTCACGGATTCACAAACATCTCTTTTTCAATGTAAGTCTATGGGGAAAAGTCTTTTTGGGTCCAATGGTATCATGTGATGGACCTGCGATTTGTAGCTTCACTGTATGGCCACTGCGAAAAATATTTCAAAGCATTTCCTGGGAGCCTGGACTCGCTCCCTATATATAAAAGGTAACGAAAACACGACTATTATTATTTTCAGGTTACTATGCTCTAAAGAAAACATACCTTTTTTATTATATACAGTTTCTGTCAATATATTCCCCTAAATCTTACAAACTGGACCTTTAACCCATTGTATCTGACTCTTGCTGTATAAAGTGACATCACTCTGTGCCAACAATTCTTCCAGAGCAGCGCTGATTTTCATGTAGAGAAAGCTCAAGGCAAGGACATCTGTAGTGACCCCCCCCCCCCCAGATCCTCTCTCTCTCTCACACACACACACACACACACACACACACACACACACACACACACACACACACACACACACACACACACAAACACACACACTGCAGTACTCATGGCCAATAGAGTACAGTAAACACATAATGCAACCCACTTTCTCAAGTGAGTACTGAGTCCCACCAGTGGCCTTGGCCCGCGGCTACATCATCTGTTGTTGCTGTGCATGTCCTCTACTGCCGGCGCAGGTGCCTGCTCAGCTGCAAATAATATGCGGAACAATGTGAGAGTCATGTATAGTGAGTATAAAGCAAAGGTCTAACATGTAAAATTGTTACATAAAAGAACGTACATACAGGTCTTGGTCATACTGAAATAAGTCATGAATCAAGTGTTTATATTGATTTACAATGTCTCCTATTTAAAATCACCATAGTAAATCTTTACACCTGTTATCACATTTATTTATAAAAAAAAAAGATTGATATGAAAAAACAGTAGTGAGAAATGGAATTTATTTGCTTTAGTACTGAGAATGAGATGAAAAGGTTAATACCCTACTTGTCTTTTTAAATAAGACACTACAACAGGAGAAGGTTAGCTTAGCAGGAAAATGTCTAATGCCACTGTCAATATTATTTAATAATAATAATAATAATAATAATAATAATATTTAGGCATGAGGTATGGAGAACAAAACCTGACTTCTTCAAAACACCTTAATGTTAACGTCCACACAAAGTGAAATTCTAATGTCCTTAGACATTTAAACTATCACCATCCATTTTTTTTAACAACCAAACTTTAACAGCTGTCTAATGTAGGATTCCAACATCTTTGAGACGTCATTGACGTGATATCAGCTGTAAGTGGTCTGAAGCTTTGATTAAGGTGGTACCAAAAAAAGTAGCAGGTGATATCCACAATTTTTTGCCTCATGAAAACCCAAAAATGACGTTTGTGTTTTTTTTTACTGGGGTGGCCCAATTTACTAATGCAGGGGTGGCAAGAAATACAAGAGTCACTGCAGGCAAATGCTTTCGCATAGCTTTTATAAAGCATTTTTGCTACATGTGCTACATGCTTTATATCTTAGTTTAGTGTGTAAGCTTTCTAACATTTGGTCATTAAACAAGACTACAGATGAAGATGATGGGAGGTCATTAGTTTCGCATGTATTTGTTCATAAACCAAAATATAAGACCAATCCAAATTTTGACCTACAAACTGAGCACGAGGGAAAAGTCCAAGTTAAGCTACTCTCCCAGCTTAACAGATCGATATGAAAGTGGCACCGATCCTCTCATCCAACTCTCAGTAAGAAAGTAAACAAGTGTATTTCCCAAACAGTCCAACTATGCCTTTAAGTCCCAATGAGTTTCAACAACTGAAGAGGAAATTTAAATTTCCCTCTTCATGCCACTGTTCTACAGGAATCCCTCAGTGAAGCTCTTCTAAGTTGTTCCTTTGATTGACTAATTTCTATACTGCATTTTCATTTCATTGATTGAATAAGGGCCACTTTATTTTATTTTATTCTGCTGATGTTATTCTATTTTAATTAAGTTTCTCTTAATTGTGTTTTTTAAAACATTGCTCGAATGCCTTATGAAGAGCACTTTGAACTGGCTTTGTGTTCGAAAGGTGTTACTATTCAAGTAAACTTGGCTTGACTTGCCTATAACATAATTTTACCTTTGACATTTTAAAGTTGATTTACTGAGTTTTGCTTTTGCTAACACTCTATGTGATGCATGATATATTATTCCTTTCGCAGGGGTCAATGGTATTGATTGTTGGCCCGACTTTGAATGCGTCATTAAATAGTGATCTGCTGCATGATCAAGCATTAACAGATGAGGCAGCAGTGAATGATTTAAGTATCAGTTGCTGTTTAGAGAAAGTTCATCTTTGCAACCAACAGAAAACAGCATGTGTGAATGATGCGATCATAGATCTGAGTTTCCAGCCTTGGCTGAAATTATTCTGTCAAGTAGAGAACAAATGGGAAGCTCCTTGTATACATTATGTGTGTATCCGGGTGTGCACATGCACACACACGCTGTGGAAACATACAGTACATGTACACTTTCATGCTTGGGGTCCTGACACATGGCTTGAGGGCTCAGAAAAAAAGGCTCTTTTCTTCCTTCAGAGCTAAATGAAGCAGGGAAGCTATGGCAGCCTCCACCAGACAAGCTCATTTGTATCAGTTCATTCTGCCTGAGATCTCTCAGAGAGAGAAACGAGCAGCGGAGGAAGAGACGCAGATAGGTAGAGATAGAGAGAGAAATGATTGATGCTGAAATAAATGACACTCTAAAAAACATTTGTTGGAATGAAAAGGCCCTTCACACCCACTCTCCACCACTACAGCAGTGTGCATTAAAAAAGGCCAAAAAAACCTCCACAAGATCAATACTCGTATTCTCTCTGATTTCCCCAAGTGTATGCCAAACCACGTTAGCTGAGAGTGATAGGGCGGGCATTAAGCATAATGCAGCTGCTAGCTGTTAGCTCCCAGGGCAGACAGGGAGAAAAGTGGGGCCTGTGATAAATTCAATAAATGACTTCACTTCCCCGCTGCAAGCTGTCCCCGAAGGACCTTTCACACTCTGGGATGATCCTCAACACCCTGCAAGCCAGTTTCTGCCTCCCGTCCTTCCCCAGGCCGAGGGTCATCTTCACTCCTCTGCAACCTGCATCCCCCGCTTGTTTTTCCTTGCAGTGGACTTCATCTTCAGTACCCTCTAGGGGAGATCTATGGTAATTTGATGCCTCTTTTGTTGCCTTTCACGCTTTAAACACAAGAATAAGTAGTACCTGGATGAAATGACTTTGCTCATTCAGAAACTGACACTTTTAATAAAGGTGATAATGGAAAGCTTACCTGCTCCCGAAATTAAGCTGGGTATATGTGACTATATTGGCAGTAATTTACCAATTTTCCACTGTGGAACAAGATTAGTGCATGTTTTAAATTCCACATGATCCTAATCATATATTAAACAATGTGCCTCATGCAGCAACGTTCTCTTAATTCTCTGTTAAGAGAAAAAACAAGAGAGGTCAACTCCAGATGCACCAAATGCTCTTAACCATCCAAATTTGCTCTTCACCCAGGTGTGCTTAATGATGAATCCCACCTGATCATAAGGAACCTGTTAGCATAGGTAACGCCCCCTAAACACTATATAGAGTGGGTGCTGTGTCATATGCAGACTTGGAATTGGAGAAATGCCACCAAAAAAGCCGGAAGAGGAGGAGCTTCAGCGGCAGTGAAATCAATGTACTGTTCAATAAACTTAACAAATTAAAAGTACTCAATACAAAAAAAAAACAAAAACAAAAACAAAAACAATTTAAAAACTCAAAATATCTATTGTAATTAAAAGGAAAAGCTTGAGAAGCTGGAACTTTGAAATGTCTCATGCCAGAAAAATTAACAATTATGTGTATTGATGCCAATTAAATTTCCAATCAATGGGCTAATCATTTAAGCTGCACTTTTATATTTTCATATTATTTGTGGACAAAAATCTTTGAAAATCTTTCAAAAAAATTGTAGAGTAACTGAAGTAATAAAAGTCTTGTAGTGTAGTAAAAAGTATTTTTTTTCTTCTGAAGTGCAGTGGAGTAGAAGTAGAAAGTGGCATAAGTGGCTTAAGTACAGTACTTAAATGTTACATTCCACCACTGGTCAGCAGAGGGATGCACAGTAATTGAAATTACAGTAATTGAAATCAATGGACCAATAGTATTTTGTCCAGCTAACAATTTAAAAAATCAAAACATTACCTAAATTTGATTTTATAATATGCATGCATTTTTAAAACGTGCCTCAAGTTCAAAACTTGTTTCTTCAGCAATTTGTCCAACATGACAAGATGTGTTTGTCACTCTTGACATTTTCTCACCTAAGAGAAGAGCAAAAAATCTTTTTTCGTGTGTGTGTGAAACTAGGAAATAAATGGGTATTTACAAAATAAGAGCACATCAGGAGACAAAAAACAAAAATAAGAGGATATTTGTTCATGTATCGCTTCTTGCATGAGGCCAAATATTTCATTAATGATGTTGTACTCATGAGGGAGCAACAGGGAGCAGAGGAGCAGTGTTTCCACTGCTGCATGTCTTTGGGGTTGTATAGCAACAACTACAGGGTGACTGACTCTGCTACTCTTGCGGGATATCGGTCCGCTGCCAACTCCCTCCTGATTTGGCTGTAATTAACCAGGCTGAGCCTTGTTTGTGCATGCGGACATGAATAGTAGCTTGTTATTTGAACATTAATGGCTGTGTGTGTTTGTGTGTGTGTCTCTGGTGTACAGCCCATAGTTCACCTTGGAACAGTGCCTCAGCAGCTGTGTGTCCTCTGGAGCGATGTTTATGTTTATGTCAATACATCCTCCTGTAATCATGTTTTAGGATGTCCCTGCCTCACAGTTTTCCGGGAAGAGACGCGTGATGTCTGTCAACACATGTGCCAACTCACCTCTCACTGTCACCGTTGGCTCTAAGCTGCTGCCATTTCCTTTTTTCTTGGGGTGGACCTTATGTGGAAAAAGTTTCAGACCGGAGGACAGGAATTTGGACGCTTACAGTTTCGTCTACAGCTGCCAAAAAGAAGATGAGAGCTCTGGGTCATAGCTGAAGATAGTCTTTAATGTTTTGACCTTGGTGTCTCTCCTTGCTAGGACAAAAGTTCACCTGCAAAATGAAGGAACAGCGAATAGCATACAGAGAACATGTTAAACCCATTTGCCATCCATTAAAAGTTGATTTATTCCAGTGCTACTACGTACATTATGCATCATGTGGCAGTGTACACAGAACAATGATTGGGTTACATTTTGTCACTTTTTGGGGGGGGTTTCACTCTGTTTTTGTTTAGCAGAAGTGTGTTCTGATTCCTGCTCTATGAGGAAAGCCTACTTTTCAGAATAATAAAAGGGATGCGTTTATCACTTTGACTCATCTACCATCATCAGAATAACATCATGAATGTCCCTCACTTCACTACAAAATACTGTGCATTTTTTATTTTCTGGTGGAGAAAATTGAGTCACTATTGAATATTGGAATGGTGTTTTGGCAGGACTTTGTTGATGACAGAATAAAGACAGAAAGACAACAGAACCAATTTTACCTCCATGAGTAGAAAAAAAATGTAAAATTAATCAAATACTAAGTTTAATTTTGTAGAATTTCAAATCCTTTGTTTCCTTTCTCAATGTTTTTCTACCACATACTTGCACCCAGCTACCTTTCACTCCCCGACGTTCACTATTTGTCCCGTTTACTTAGTGACATCTACAATGAGGTCATATTTACAGGACACCCACTCTTGCAGTTCACAACCCTCCCCCGGGCCAAAACGGACATCTATCAGTAAATGAGCTCTCATCTTTCTTTTTTTTTTCAATCTCGTCTCGCCCTCTTTTGTGGTGCCCGGTGAAGGATGAAGTCCTTAACACCAGCACCATCACATCTCTCTGGGGAAGACACTCCAGCATCTGTGATCCCTCCTGGTGTAACTGAATATTACACACTGAGTGCAACATGGAACATGACCTGGGGGTTTCCCTGCGTCTTCCTTTCTTTTTTTTTTTCCCGGACCACTCAAATGTGCTGCCGACCATTTGCGAGGCCTCTTTGCGTGTGGGGGACGGATGTTCTTAATGATGACAGATGACAAACGCGAGGCTAAACCTGCAATGTAATGGCAAGGTGGAAACCTTAGATACAAATAGGCAGGTAAGGTCCTCCATTAGCCGTCCTGACTCACTGCATGACACTGATTGAAACGGAAACTGCAAAGACATGAGATATCCCTTCATACTGGAAGGGTGGAGTGCAGCACTGTATGAGAAGTGGCGAGAGGTGGGGGCAGTAAAGAGTCATGCTTCATCAACTCAAGTTGAAAGGAAAAAAAGCTAATATTCATGCTTGATTAAGTTCCACTCGTAGCAAACTGAATATTTTCTTAAATGTCCAGAGCCTGTGGGAGAGCGGACTCGCTCACTGTCTCACAGGTTTTAGACTTAGCGCGGGTACAACTCAAAGCAGCTCGGAAATGATTAATTAAGTAATTAAGATCCAGGAAATAATAATAATGCTCATATTTGTCTGTTAGCTTAAGGGGCCATAAAGATGATTTTTTTTAGCACAAACAACCTTTGGGGACTTGTATTATCTACCATTCACACTACTTAGGACAGCATGCTAGCCCGCTAACCCGCTGACTTTCCATTCCACTTTTAATATGTACTTTGGAAAAATAAAAACTTTTAAAATATTTCTCTTAAAATTCCAAATTTACAAGTCATTACAACTGGATGTCACATACCATGCCTTTGATATTTAAAATATCATAATTTCATCCTATTGTGGCTAGTTTGTTTTGTTGTCTTTTAGAAAGACAAAACAGAGGCCTGTTACTGTAACGTTAAAGGAATAGTTTGACATTTTAGGAAACACACTTATTCACTTTTTTGCTGAGAGTTAGATGAGAAGATTGGTACCACTCCTACTGTTTAACTGGTGAATTTGCATTTCCTAGGAGAGCGAAGGCATGACCCGCCCTACTGTGCCTTACTCTGCCTCTGATTGGCTAACCCCTTACATTTTAACCTTGACTCTAACCAGCTCCTCATGCTTAAACCCAACTAATACAGCCAACAAGACAGTAAGGTTTAGCCAATCAGAGGGAAAGTATAGCAAGTCATGCCTTTGCTATCCTTAAAAACGCAAATTTGTGCACAGTAAATATAAGGCAAGCTGCCAGCCAGTTAGCTTAGTTTAGCATAAATACATAAAATAAATCAGTAAAGACCCCACTCGCAAACTTGTGTCTGAAAAAAGACGGTTACTAACAAGCCGCTGCATCAGACTACAGAATGTTCTCACACCAAACTGCGCCGAACACAGCTTTACAGCCTCGCAGCGATAGCGACACAACCACAGTGTAGTTTGTTTTAGCCTAGCAATAGCTTTTTACTTCTGGCAACTGCATTTACGCTTCAAAAATCCTGAATGTGGCATTAAATTTGTGAAGATTATCTTGCAGAAAAAGATGTGTATGTATCATAAACGTTTGTTAACCACAGAGCTTATTTTCTGCAATGATCCAAAATCCAATGGAAAAATCCCAGAGGCTTTTTGAAGAGATAACCAGGGAAGTCTTAGTTTCTGCGTTGGCCTGCAGAGAAAAGTCATTCCTGGGGCACTCAATAGGGAATGGGAATTGTGTTGCATTCTGGAGCAGCGCCACCATTTTTGGAGGATAAGCATCTGCAGATATGCTAGCTACCATTATGCCTGTGCAAATACAAATGACCATTTTAAGAGAAACTCTCGACAAAGGCCATGGAGCAAAATATTACAAAATTGAATTAAGTTAATGATATCCAGTCTTGTGAACTTGCCAACTAAGCACCCGTGACCTTTACAGTCCCTGATGTCTATCTGGTTTCGGCATTAGCACCTACTCCTGAAAGAAACTCAAAATTTTTTGCAAGTTTATTGATTTTTGGATTTGTGTTCAATTTGTAGACAGGTGGGTACCTTCAGATCTACAAGCGAATTACCAACAACACAATTATCTGGAAAAAGGTAGGCTAGCTAAAGTTATGCTAACTGAATGCTTATAAAACGTTAGCTACTGATGAACAATAATGTATAACTGGTATCAAGAAAAACGAAATGCATGTTAGCTTACCTTTGTGTCTGACTGCATGCTAAATAAACTGGTGTCTTAAATCTTAATCACCCTTACCATTAACAGCCAGCAGATGGCACACTTTCCCTTATCCTTTAAAATCAGCAGACCTGCTGTTGATAACGACACGTTCCCATTTCCTATTGCGAATTAGCCAGGCTAGCTGTTTCCCATGTTTTCCGTCTTTATGCTAAGCTAAGTCAACCAGCTACTAGCAGTAGCTTCATAATTACTCTTTTGTAAAGAAACGGGAGAAGTATCAATGTTCTCATCTAACATCGCGCTTGAAAATGAATACATCCATTTCCAAAAACTATTCTTTTAAATTTGCAGAGGGACCCATTCATTTCTTCAGCACTTTTATTTGTATCCTTTCAGAATGCTTTTGTAGTAGTGATCTTTCTTCACCTCATATTTTAAACAGGGAATGCATCACAGAATCACATTACTGCAACTCTCTAGTTCTGCAACTCTAGAACTCTATAAATCCTAATTTTAAAAAAAGAGGGAAATTTTGGTTAAAATTTTTTTTAAAAAAAAGAAAGAAAGAAAGAAAGGCCACAAACAAACAAAAGTAAATGAAATCTTAATCATGTAAAATCATCAAGCCATCCGAGGAAGATTGTGTATCATTGTCATTTTTGCACAGAACCATGCAAAGGGGCAGGGTTGGTTTCTCAGTCCGACCTGTGATGTGTGCCCGTGTGGCCGTATATACCAGCAGACCTCAAGCCATGCCATTATCTGAAGACCACAGGAAGCTCTAATTAGTGGTGAGAAAGGTAGACTACTACATATTTCATTGTTGTGTGTGTATGAGTGTGCAGCATTGAGCTAAAAGTGAACCTGTTCTTTGACAACACACTCACAAATATTCTGTCTGTCTCAATTTTGCTTACTCTGTGAACTTTTTCATTTCCAACATTGTTAGTAGAAATAGAAAAAAAGGGCTTCAAAACATTAAGAGTTGCTGTGTAATGGAGGCAATGTTATGCATTACATTAAGACATTTTCTTTAAATTTTTGGAGAGGAATGTATCTGAAAAAGGAATGCAATGCTGTATTCAGACTGTTAACATCGTAAAAAAGCTCTGAAATTAGTAATTAAATAACCCTCTACTATTTATACATTCAGGCACTGAAAAATCACATGTCAATATGTAACTAAAAAAGATAGTCGCTCTCATTTTCCCTTGGTAAGAACAAGGAAGCTGAAACCTTGAAGTTGGCAACTGTGTAAATTTTTCCTACCCAGTAGTAATGCCATATGCATCCCCTTTGCTCGTCTTTTGTGTGACAGTTTCCCCTCCCCCTTAAGTGCATCTTCACACACTGACATGACGTCAGAGCTTTCGTAGCATCTTCTAAAGCTTTCACCCTGACCTATGGGAAAGAATCCATGACACTAGTCTTTTGAAAGGGAAATCCAATGGTTTGTCTCGCTCTCCTCGTCAGACAAACAGATAGACGGACGGATGGGTGGACGGATGTCCTCCATGGCCTCAGAGGGCCAGCAGGTGAGCCGAGGCCCCCAGCTCCACAGACCAACTTCCCCCCTCGTGGTTAAGGACTCTCCGGTGTGATAGCCAGCTCTCACCCCAGCGACCCTGAACTCAGTCATTTTTTAACTATACAAGGGCTTTTACAAAAAAGCTAACTTGAACAGCCATACAATGGCTAAAACATAAACCATATCTCTACTTTATCTCGGTTTTTCAGTCATTTTTAATTTTTTTTTTCTCATTTTCTTTTTTTTGGATGCATTTGTGTTTTTTCTCGATTTTAGTCTTTGTTTGCTTTTCTTTGTTCTTTTGGAGTAGCTCTGATCCAGTCCTGTGCTGAGAGGCTCAGTCACAGAGGAATTGGTTTTTGGATTTGATGTTGGGTAGGGAGGAACAGGAGAGGGAATGAGTGGGAGGAAGAGAGGAAGGGCAAGGATCAGGTCAGGGGTCAAGATATGGGTTCATTATTAGTCCAGACATGGACTCGCCAGCGGTTACAGGGACGGCTTTGGATAGGACAGAATGAGGTGACGAGTTGGTTTGGGAGAGGTGAGGCTCGAAGGTGATTGCAGAGGGTTTGTCAAGGTTATCCGCTATCAGAGGAGGTGTGTGGTGCTGTGGAGGGAGAGCGCCGCCTACGGGCGGTGGAAGTCCAGGATCGCTCCGAGCGTTCGGAGCGCTCTGAGGCTAGTGAGGCGGGCCGAAAGCGGTGAACAAAGCCGTCCAGGAAGTCCTGCTGCTGCTGGGTTATGGCTTGGGAGATGAGGCAGGGCAGCGCCTGCAGGCTGCCCGTCACCGAGTCCAGCTTGTCCTCCAACGTGCCGATGCGCTTGTCCAGCTCCTCACTGCGCTCCTGCAGCTCTGACACCAGGTCATACATCACATTCTGGGTCTAATGAAGGAGAGAAGGTAAATGTGTTTGGGGAGGTGCAAGAACAGGAGGACAGAGAGGGAGGAGGAGGAGGGGAGGACAAAGGAGGGAAAGACAAGATGTAAAAATTTTACAACTTAATCTCTCAGAGGAGACATGCAATGAATTTACCGAAGGTACAGCATGTTTACATCATGTAATAGCTCATCATAAATGACATGTAACAGTCTATCTCAGAGAGCATGCAGAGTGAAGGGGAGTTGTGTAGTTTCAGCAAGTCAGCACTGATATTTATCTTCCCACCGTTTCACAACCAGCTTCTCCAATCCATTTATAGCCAGAGCAGGTCTTTAATGCTTTATGTATATGCTCTACACATCTCATTCATATAATGAAAAGCGTCTCTATTATTTAGGCACTTATTGTTCCGCAGCAGATGCAGCCGGGCCAATGTTAATGCAAGTGGTATCTGCATGTAATTCTTCTATTCAGACTAGAGCCATTGTATATGTTATAAAGTATATAACAAAGCACATTTTATTCTTTTCTTTATTTTGACAAAGTAAATTCCATTTCACATACAGCTGTACACCAGTAGTGCTCACAAAATACAAAATTACATTAGTGCATGCCCGAAATCAAATGACTTGTCTTATGTATAAGCCAGAAATCAAAGGGTTACTTCACCTTGGGGCATAACAAAGAGACATTGAGCCGTTGAACTGCTGTAGGGTGTACACAGATGGATCTGACCATCGAGCAGAGTAAGGGCAAGTAAACACACATTAAAGGAGTCGCCCTCAGAACCTTTTAAAATACACACTGGAGTGCAAATGCCATCCACATCAAATGAGGCTGCAGTCATGCACCTCCCTTTGAACCCCCTCTCTGCTCTGCTCTGCTGGGTCAGCTGACGTCTATACAGCGGGACAGAAGCTACTGAGGCATGACTGCTTTCACCCTCTTACAGAAGGATGCTGTTCACAGTATGTGGCTAGGCTCAGGTTCCCAAAACTGTTAGGCCTTGTTCAGACTGTCAGCCCAAATCAGTTTTTGGCATATCCAGATTGCATTCCAAGGTTCCTTCAGCCACAAGCAAGTTAGATTGAGGACTTTTAATACGTTTTTAATGCCATTCAGAATGGAACCTTTTTATTTTTTATTTTGTGTTTCTCACTCTGCATGTTGGACACACAAATCAAATCCGATCACTTGCAAATGACTGTTCGGACAGCCGGTTTTAAAGATCTGATTTGAGAGACAAATACGATTTCCGTGCAGTCTGAACGTAGCCTTACACTGTCATAAGTTGTTACTGGAAACAGGAAATCAGTTTGTGTTGAGTTTGATTTGATTTTAGTGGACAAATATCAATACACTGAACAGCAAAAGTATACAATAAACTTCAGGGATAGTCCTGTACTTGTTTACATTACTGTTCCAGAGTACATATCAGCCCGACCAAGAAGACTGTTGGTCTTCATTGAATATCATAGGAAGACCTCACACCCGCAAATGGCCATTTTTTCTCATTCCTCAATGAATTGAAGTTAGCTGGTGGTCTCCCTTAATTTTTGGTAAGGGGTTAGTTCAGATTCAGCAAAGTCACACAATAACATAAACAAACTACTGCTCAAAGACCAGCAGCTTGCATGTTCAGCGTGTTAAAATGACTGTTTTTGTCACTGGAGTCTTGCATTGAAGAGTGCACATGAGCTTCACTTCCAGTTCTGCTCCCTGGTAGAGACGGCTGTCTGTTTGAGAAGCACTGAGCTGGATAAATGAGACTTGGATTGTACGGCAAGAGTTGTGTGAGAGTTTGTAAAAGTATGTTTGGATACAGTTTTGCTGCTGTTAAATGTGGTCACCTATGACTTCATCTCATCAACGTTTTTCTGTTTTTGGATTCTTCATTTACGAAGGAGGTACGTAAAAAAAAACCAGTTTACTTCACAAAATCAACATAACACAGGGTAACTAGCTGATATACAAATGTTTATTTGGAGGATTTAAGTACTCTTTGAGACAATATGTGCAGTTTGAAGCTGGTCAGGTGGTGCACAGTCAGATAATCAAAGCCTTTTTCGTCTATAAGTAGTCATGTGATCACTTCTCTAAACGAAATTCCAGCCTCTGTAAAGTTACATCAGAGAGGAGACTTACCTTCGCCAGGTCCACCAAGGTGTTGGCCTGATCGTTTAGTTTCCTCTGCTCCATCTTCACACTGCGCAGTCTAGTGGAGGCACAGGGAGGTGGGAACAGGAAGAGGAGGAGAGGAGGAGGTGGACAAAGGGGAGATTGAGGGAGGTGAGGAGAAGTGGAGAGGGAATAATGGAATAGAGGGTAGTTTGCAGGAGCGGAGCAGAGAGAGAGGCATGTTGTTTGGGGGAGATGAAGGGGCAGAGAGGGCCAACAGGTAAGAAAAAAGGAGGAGGAGGAAGAGGAGGAGGAGGAACAACATATTTTTTATCAGGCATGCTCTCTCACTGATGACACTGAGAAGAGAGAGGACTGCCTGCATGCATCATAAATATATGAACTTTACAAACTTATATGTATACATATATAGAGAAATATATATGTATAAATATATATACACAAGCATTCCTGGTCTTGGTCAATGCAATACCAAAACATGCAAAACTTCAGAAGCATACCACGTTCATTTTGGAAAAAAACAGACCATTTATCATGTTTTATTTATTTTTTTGTTATAACAAGATCTTCATCTCATAATATTGATGTGCTTTAAGCTGCACTTTTTACATTTAAAAAAAAAAGTATTTTTGCAGTCTTACTGCTGAGATGATCTTGTTACAACCTAAAAAGAATTTGTTTCTCAATAAGAAGAAAAAAATCTCTACATAATTTCAAAAAGGAGAAAACGATGTTTTTTTTCCCAGCAAGAATGCAATATGCTTCCATACAAGACCCGCCCCCCCCAAAAAATCCATGTTTGAAATCATAACATTCCCATCTCTCTCCACCCAAAAGTAAGATGTCAAAAAATTAAAAAGATGACATGCCCTTTGTCAGTGCTACACACAGCTCAGTGGTAGGACTTCAGATATACACACTGGTCATTCAGTAAGCGTGCAGTGACTGTGAGTGACTTTGTGCACAATGAAATGTGATTCTCCCAGTCTGTGTGTGTGTGTGTGTGTGTGTGTGTGTGTGTGTGTGTGTGTGTGTGTGTATACATGGGTCTATGTGTATGTGTGTGTGTGTGTGTGGATGCCACAGATAAAAGATGAAGCTTGCCAAAAATAAACTGTCTTATGACACTGCTGAACACACGGCAACATAGACATTTCAAATAACTTGCGCAATGATACATCGGACATGTTTTGTGATGCCTTCAACATTGTGCCTCTTTATCTCTAATCAAATACATTATAGCCCTGTAAGAACTGTTAACGCTGATGCGAATAATGTGTCATTGTTAGCGGTGGCATCACACAGCCATCATTTGGATGTGTGAGGGAAGAATTTCCCTGTTCGGCAAATTATGAGACAGGATGACATTCAAGGGCATTTATTCATGTGCAAATCAGTATATCAGAGCGGAGTGAGCCCGCTCGCTTACGGCTCTCTCTCTCTGTGGGAAACAGCGCGTATGTGTCTGTTTGCCCGGCTTTGTTATCCCTTATGGCTGTGGAAGAATAGGGGCTAAAAGCTAAAAGCGCTACTTATTAGTGTAATGCATTATGAGTACAATTTTATCCTCCAAAAACACAACCTACTTGTTGTGTCTTTTTTGTGCTATGTTGTCAATGTCATGTGTAAGCTTTGGTATTTGATCTCAAATAAAAAAGGGAAAAAAAATCAATATTGTAAATACAGTAAACATTTAAAACTCATACATTAAAGTGTGTGTGTGTGTATGTGTGTGTTCATGTCATCACAAAACCATCAGGAGTGTAGGATGATATCTGCTGATGCAGGTTAATATAGCCTCCAGAGCAGCTATATTAATCATGGGCAACATTATACAGTACATCGTAGATGATTATGAACCGCTGGCCAGGCCAACAAAGCTCCAAGCTCATTCTGTGCAAGATGCTTTTTCTTTCACACGTTCTCTCCAGACAAACCCTCCACTATTGACACCAGTGGCAAAATGTTGATGCTTAGTTTTTTTGTTTCATTCCATTCAAAGGGGGGATGGGAGGGAGAGGGAGGTAAATGGAACACTGAGGTAAAAGAAAAACCAAAAAACAATTCAGCATCCAGCATTTTTTTTCCTTTTTTTTTTGGTAACACGCTTTTTCTCATGCAAGTCAAACGCAGACATGGAGAGAGGAGGAGGATGTTGAGGAAACAGTAGGAGGAGGATACATAGAAGACTCAACTTACTTCTGAGCTCTGCGGTGATAGAGCAAAACAAAGACAGAACACAGTACAGAGTTTTAACCTCACAACATTCACGAAACGAGTGAAACCATTACACTTCTCACTGTAAGCACAGGGTAAAAGGGGGTCGGAGGGAGAGGGAGGAGGGGAGGGGGATAGGAAGGACCATTACACTAGATTGCAGCGTGTGTGCTTGTGTACGTGTGTGCATGTGTGAGAGTACACGTGTGAGCATAACAATCAAAGGATATGGTACTCTTGGAGAGGACATTGTAACGAGCGCTAGAAATATTCTCAGCTACAGCTGCATTTTGTCTGTTTATTCCAAGTTCTCCAACCCATACGACCACATAGGTTTTATGATCCTTCCCGCTGAAGACAACCCACAGGACCATTTCCTAAATCAGCGCTTGTATCGCTGGACGACAAAATAGTTTGTATATGACCGTTAACAGTCACAGTTTTGAACAGGTAGTTAACGCCGTGAAACAGTCAAAGTTACACCAAAATTAAGTGTTTAGGTTTAGAACAATGATCGTGGTTTGGTTAGAAAATAAGTTAATTTGTTACTAAGGTAATGTAAACGTGTCAGCTTTTTTTCTCTGCTCTGCTGGGTTCAGGCTAGGATGGGATTTTTAATCGAGCTCGGGCCCAGAACTGTTGCTCAGGCTGAGGTCAGGCTTGGACATAAACTATGTCTGTTTGTGCAGAGTCAGGCCTGATTTATTCTTTTTTTTTTTGATGCACGATCAAATCTCTATGCCACGTGACATACTACTACATACAGTGTTAAAATAACTCAATGTTTGCTTTTAGTTTGGCACACAAACATCTGTCTCCTGGATGAAAGTCCTGTGGTTGTTTGACCCATCCACGTCCCCTCTGTCTAACCCTAGGTGGACTTAACTACTCTTTATACTATGTTTTTTGACTTCCTTTGCTCCCGTAAAAATTTCTACAGCCACTAAAAGTAGTCGGCTTGCAAGAAGGTAAAAATGTTGTAATTTCTGCTTGTAAACATGACCAATGTGGTCGTATTTTGGAGAACAGTCTTGTTTATTGGCAATACAACTCCTAATAATACAGCTTAAATATTGTGTACCATGAAAAACACTAAAGACAATCTCATAGAAGGAGCATCTCAAGAAGTGTTTTTCAACAACATACTGTATTTTTTTGGCATACTGAGTGACTCCACTCAGTGGTCGTTGGTGAACAACTCTGTCATATTTCCATTAGAGATTTTCATTACACATTAGATAATGCAAAACGGACAAAGAGCCGGACTTACTGGTGAATGGCTTGGAGAAACTTGCGCTGGTGTTTCCGCACCTTGGCATGATCTATCTTCTTGACCAACTTAGTGTGTTTGTAGATGAGCCATGTTTCCCTGAGTACATTGGCAGCTGTGTTCTTTACCTGTGAAGCAAGGTTGAAAAAGACAAAAGATATACAGGACCCTCTTCACTGGGCTGCACGGGCTGAAAGTCAGGCATCCACGATTACTGCTACTGTCTGAAAGTATTAACTACAGATACAGCTGAAATAGTGGCAAGTACGTAAGTAAACTTTACTCCTATAGCACTCTTCAAAACCAGAGTTACAACCTATTTATACGTGACAAACTAACCAAGGGGACAAGGTGTAACATACAATACAAACCATGAAGTACTAAAATTGTAGGGGACGGTCAAACATAGAAAAAATATCACAGTTACTAAATGAACTGGGATGAGACTCACTCGTTTGCAGAGTTGTGTGTCCATCATGAAGTTGTGGACATGTTTCTCAGCCTTGGTCAGCTCCAACTTCCTGGCTACCACTGCAACCACCAGTGCAGTGCAACCAGCTCCCTGCAGCACAAAGATGTGGTCAAGCAGGCAAAGCAACATTTTGTTTATAAACTTTCAAAATGCAACTTTACTACATTAATCATATAAAACGATACCCGGTAAAGAAACAAGACAAAGCAGCTCAGAGTCAGGGAATGTTATTTAACCCTTTAAAACCTGGAGTGACATCACTTTTCTTGTGCTGCTTTCAGATGCCTTTTACGAGGATTTAAAACAAATTGGTGCGATTTCTTTCAAAAACATGGGAAAAAAGCAATGAGCAACTTGGTATGAACTGATCCACATATTGCAAGAAAATAGTACATTTAGAATTTTTTTTTTTTTAAAACTTGGTTTCAAGTAAAAAAGTCAAAGTGAAAAAAAAAAAACTAGGGAAAAACAATATTCAACATAATTATCATAATTACATATTTAAAATTATGCTACATATTTACAATGTAACCAATAATTACAGGCAATAATTTAAGCACTTTTTCCGAGTCTTGTTTGTTTGTTTGCTTTGAACTATTTTCAGGTTATTTTCTTGTACTTTTTTTTACTAATTTCTTGCAATTTTTGGGTCATATTTTGTGGTCTTGCTTATAGCCTTCTTCTCATATTTTTGAAAGATATCAAGACAATTTTCTCAAGTTTCAAAGGGTTAACTGGGAACAGTAAGTTGTATGGCATGTCGCTTAAATCCTTACTTAAACATCAGCTGAGAGAAGAGTAGAACTGAAGTGTTTTTTTTTAAAAAAAAAAAAAAAAACAACTATGCATCAGTTAAGTACAAAGTGAAGCAAAATAACAAAAACAAGCTGAATTTAAGATTTTCTGTTTTTCAGACAGAAATTGTGTAGAATTCAGCTCATCAGAAAGATAGAGCAGCCCAAAACACACAAGTATGTAAAGACATGACGGGTAAAAGAGGAATGTACTTAATAAAAATATATGTAAAAGCTGCCAACTGACGTGAATGAGTTCAAACACTGTATTTTCATAGTTCTGACTCCTTATTTGCTTCTATTTTTTTGATTGTCAGTCACAAATTACTCAAAATCTTCACGTATTTCTAAACTATAAAAGTTACACAAGCAGAATTGTATATGACGTTATCTCAAATTTCTTGTTGCAGTACTTGTTACGTGTTATGTAGTTCTCTGAATAAAGGAACCCACCATAATCCCTGTAAGCAGACACACGCCTTTCCCACAGTACGTGTGTGGTACCATGTCCCCGTAGCCAATGGAGAGGAAGGTAATCGAGATGAGCCACATGGCTCCCAGGAAGTTACTGGTCACTTCCTGTTTGTCGTGATACCTGAAGTGACGAAGATAAGCAGAAGTGGGATAGACACAGTCAGTAACACCACACGCGGTTACTTGACCGTGAGCATGCTGGAGGATGACGTGGTGCTGTGTGAACCAAACAGGGGTGGTGAGAGGAGGGGATGGAGGTGGTGAAGATTGAGGAGGAGGAGAGAACCATGGTGCAAGGTGTTACACCTGTTTGTAAAGCCACTAAAAAAAAGTCCATTCTGAGTGAAAGAATGAATGGATTTGAAAGAGACACTATAATTTCCATTGGTCTTTGGCGTTGGGTAATTTTTCTACCTGAGATAGTTTAATGGAGGAAAATGTTTAATGGGAAGGAAACTTAAACTGACATGTAGCCAGAAAAAAAGCAAATACTGTCCATTTTTGAAAGAAATCAATGAAATGATTTCAATGTAGAGCAACAACACTGAACATGTTTGATGTTCAGTGTCTGTCATTATAAAATTTAACTGTTTGGTGAGAGGAGTGATATGAAGGAGCATTGAAAAAAAAGAGTCAGAGGCCAAATCACTTACTCTTGTCGTACATTTGCATAGAAATGACAATTTTAGACAACATATTTCAAAGGGGCCATGTCGCTGTAAGTGACTGGATAAAGAGTACCGAAGGTCAAACTTGATTTGAATGTGACAACCCAACAAATGTTAGTGTCAGAGCATCCACAAAATGCACATACTGCTGCATTAAAATCAAACTAACAATTAGCTTATTGGTCACAGTTTACTGCAAACCTTCCTCCATAGAAGTTTATGCTGCCCCCCGAAAAAAGGTTTGGCAATGCAAATCATCACTTCAAACATGTTGTTTGCTGAAAATAGCTGACAGCCATGCTTGAATTGTCAGTCCAAAGGCCCTCAGTGCACACGCAAAGATATTTCTATAAAAAAACACACACTTCACAAAAGCTGCATTGATGATGACATTCCCATACCTTTTGCAGCAAGACAAAAGTCCATCACAGAGGCAAATCTGCCTTATCCACCCACCCTCATTCAACTCGTCTAATTATTCCCAATGGGCTGTCTAGGAGGAGATCAGATAAGATTTAATTTTGGAGTTAAAATCAAATATTCATTAAACACTTTGAGACAACATCTCGCCAACATCCTTCTGACAAGACGACATAGATGGAGCCTAATTTCTTGGGATTTTGTTAAGGCTTGTCTAAAAGTAGATTCTGACTGAGCCAATCATAAATTGCAAGCGACTTCAAGCTATTCAGCAGTGACCCAGCATGTGGACTCAAAATGGCCGGAACAATCACCTCTAATTAGTGCACAAGTCCAGATCGGAGCACTTGGGGTCAGACGATGAATTTCTTAAGTTTTCCTTTCCAAAATGGGGGCAAACCCTTGCTTCCTCTTTCTCCTCCAAGACAGATCATTGTTGTCAAACATCATAAGTGAACTAATCATGCCTTCTGCAAGTTCTTCAAACTCCCACTCTCACAGGTGTCTATTCATGCTCAAAGTCAGGGGGAGAAAATAACTATGAGCACCTTTTCTCCCTCAGAATGACAAAAAAGTGTGTGGTCTGTGGGATTCAAGCCTCTTTAATGACATGCAGAGAAGCAGTCGGTACAATACCATGCAGGAATAAAGAAAAATGTCTGCATCCTGCATGCTTCAAAGCCAGTATATTGAGAGCAGAGGAGCAATGGGAAAGCCTGGGGTCCATTTAGAGGTGAAAACCACCCTCTGACATATCCTGCTGTATCACAAGGTGGACGGGGGATTGTCGTGGACGGGCTTTCATTTGTAAACAGTGGGGCAGGATTGGAAGAGTAACAAAGGAAGAAGCTCATTGAATTTGACACCCCTGTCTCTTTTACCTGCATCCCAACACTTCACCAGCTGCCCTTTGATAGCTGCCAGGGGGCTAAACTTGATCAGCTGGCTAAATATTGTAATTACAAGTGACTAGTATGTTAATTTCATTCATCTTGTCATCAAGGCAAGCAGAGAGTGAGTCATGTCTTCAAGGCAGGCAGCAATGTGCTGCACCTTTGAGCACAGCCAACAATGCATTACAGTGTATCACAGCAGCCTTCTCTCTGTTGTAAATATACCCCCATAAATATGCTTTTCTTTTTCTTTTTTCTTTTTTTTTAGCAATAAAATGTTTTAGAGAATGCTTCCTGATTTATCATCTGTTTGTTCTAATGGTGGAAATATATTTCCAACGCACATATTTCAATAATTCTCCGCTCTAAAAAAGAGCAGAAACAGCAATACGGGAATAGAGACAGAGGCTGAATGGGGAGCTGATCAATAACATTTTAAGGCTCTCAATATACTGTGTCAAGTTTTGGAATAGCATGGAGAAGAGCTGGCACCACTTTCAACCTATTCCAGGACAAGAGGTTTATACTATGCTGTCTAGAGCCGACAGTTTTATCCCCCGCTGTTAAATTCTCCCTGACAGACACTCTGCAGCGAAAGCATTACCCCGAAATCACTTACTCAAATACTTCAGAGATGATGTTGTTTATCCACTAGTGTGTATAAAATAATACTGTAATTTACACCCCAAATGAGCTCTGAAACGTTGCTTCTGTGGTGGGTAAGAGGAGGGAGTACAGCACGATTCACACAACAAAAGACAAATGATCTCCAATCTGCGCTAGACAGGTAAACAAAAATAACAACATGTACAACAAAACAGCTTCCCGCATCAATCTCTTCAAATTATAACCAACCAATCAACTATTCTAATCCGACACTAGGGTGTTTTCTGTTTGTGTACTAATGAATGATTACCAGTTATTTTATTATCTTAACTGTGGCTGTGTGCAGATGAGCTCATGATACATAAGACAAGTCCTGAGGAAATACGGAGGCTAAAGTGGACGACACAACTTCTGAACAAACAACCTTAACGATGGATCAAATGTGAAAGAGCCACGCACTTTCTTCCACCAACACACACAACACACACACAGACGCACAATTATCAGGAATATTTAAAATGTTTGACTGCAGCACTACAATAGAAAGTATTTCTGATATGAGAACAAAAGAAAAATCTTTGTACATGCAATTTATACAAAGTTACTATGAATTTCAATCTAAATGCTTTTTAATAAAAGGTGTTGAACCAATGTCAGCGATTATCTTTAAGGGGACCTCTTATGCTTGTTTTCAGGTTCATAGTTGTATATAATGTTTCTACAGGAACATGTTTGCATGCTTCAAAACACTTTATTTTCCTCATACTGCCTGCACTGAAACACCTGTATTCATCTATATGTCTTAAACGCTCAGTTTTAGCATCAGCCTCTATAAGCTCCCCTCCTGAAAAAAGCCCAGTCTGCTCTTATTGGTCAGACTGAATAGCTTTCTACCATGAAATACCACCACTAAAAGTTTCACAATGCAACCACATGTTCCAGCAGAACATATCGAGAAGAAATGAACAAAATCCCCAAAATCTTCACAACTGTACATGTTCCAGCAGAAATATGACCCAAAACGGCAAAGAAATTAACATCAATTATCAATTAAATTAAAACCTACATGCATGTTAAAAGTGAACTTGCAGCCGGGGAATTACTGTAACAGAGAATGGTGGCACTTTCATGAAAAGTCCCCAATAAAATTTCCTGAACACAACCAGACATGTTCCAGCAGGAATATTATCCAAAATCGTGGAGAAATGTAATCAGCAACCAAGTTTACATGTTTTGCTGATGTAAGCATGTAGCTGCATTTAGCAGTATAGCCAATATAATGTAACACTGTACACTGTGACACTTGCTGTAACATGCTCAGAGCAGATAACTACATAAGAAATCTAGCACACTATGACGTCACCATATGGATTTTGTTTTTCAGCTGATACTGATGAGCGACAATTAGCTGCTTCTCATGGCTGAGACAGTAACTGATAATTTCACATTTTTGTATTTCAAAAAGAAGTTTATAAACTGTAGTTTATGCACAGCTGAGGGTAAGAAAGGATCATGATTTAAAATTCATTAGCCAGGTCAAAATCTAAGACACTCTACTATAGCCTGTGTAGAAAAAAACTGTTGGAAAAATAGTATTGAAGTGGGAGGAAGCATGATTTTTTTTCTCTTATGGATAAGCCTATTTCTATATACGTTTACCTCATTTTTTGAAACTTTGGCCACATTTAATATGTAAAGCATAATGTGTCCCCTTTAAAGGTTTAGGTGTCGTGTCGTGAATGGGCCTTTTTCTTGTTTTGGAGTGAATCACCTCACAGACATGACATCTGAGACATCACAATGACACACTGAATAGAAAACACACATATGAAAAGAAGAAGAGACAATGTTTGAGAAATTACACATAAACATGTTACCTCTCTGTTTTATGTCCCTAGAATACACATCTGTTATGAGGTTAGAAAATTTGTAATACGGACTAATATACGCAAACCCTAATTCTACATCTATATTTCAAGCTTCCTCTCGGAGAATCAGAGCCCTAACTCTGTTCCTTCTTTCCTCCGCCGGTCAGCTGCTAGAGCAAAGTAAATGACTTCCTCCACATTCAAAAGCTGCTGCTTAACATTCTGCAGCTATCGCCTGCGTACAATAACAGCACTTCCCCAGCACTTCTTCCTGCATTTTGGTTTCACATCAACAAAAACAAATTAAAACAATTTTTCAACGAGTGCAAGTCTTGTTGAAATAAATGAATTTGAGCTCTGTGAGATTGCTTGGGGACAAATATGTTGGGATGCTCCTCCGGGAGTGTGTTAGTTGCAGTAAACATGAGCAGATTAAACTCAAAGTGATGATGACCTAATTAAAAAACTGCAAACCTAACTGTGTTTTTACAGCGCAGCCAATATGCAAAGCAAGCGAGCAAGCAGCAGCAGCACCAGCACACTCCGAGTGGACTGTAGCAATTTTATGAATATGTTTTAAAAAAAATGAATGGATTAAGAAAAATCACTCCAACTCTGTAAAGTTAAGCAAGGTCAATAAAAGTTATTTTCTTCATCAAAATAGCATTACCATGTTTTAATCATAGATCACTTTAAAGAGGATTGTTTGGCATTATATCAGAATATCTGATAGCAATACCAGTCTGACTGTCGATCCACACTGAAATATCTCAACAACTCTCGGATGGATTGACACTAAGTTTTGAACAGACTTTCAGAGTCACGTCCCCTACACGATGAATTTGTTGAGGCCTTAACTTTTCATCTAGCACCATCATCATGTGAAAATTTCCATTGCTTTTTTTAGTTCTTTCTTTTACTTTGGTTTATGAAAAAATACCTGCAAAACAAATGACATCCTCATCAGCCTCAGCTACTAACGGCCCAGACGGCCCATAGTGTCGGGCCATCCTTGAGAGTCTGTAAACCAAGTTTTTGTGGTATATTCTGCAATGTTAGCACTAGTTGACCCTTGTCGACCATTGCCAGCTTTTTTTTGGCCACTCTGAATTGGAGTCAGAGACGGTGGAGCCTGTAGGTGAGTGAAATCACTCTAATTGGCAGTTCAGCTCCGTGCACATGAAGAGAAATGGAGGTAACGAAGGCAAAAGAAAAGAAACTTATGTCAAGAGGGTGTGAGATAAAAAAACAAACTTGTTAAATAAGGCAAGATTAAGTTTTTAGTCATTGAGCTCTTGGGCAGAAACAGTTTGTAGTTGTTTGTGTGTTCACTGGTGCACGCTAAATATTCTAGAGTTGCATTGTTAACATGCTAAGAGGCTAGCTTTTTTCTTCTTTTTAATGACGAATATAGACTGCTGCCACATGCTGGTATAAAGAGTTATTTCTCCTAATGCAGGCGCAGACTTTACATGGTTGTACTACTACGCTAACCTATGATGGTGAACATGATAAACGTTATACTGGGGCTGTACCCAACTCAAAATTATGTCAGCCGAATCAGATTTGGCTGTTCAGTACGAATATTCAACAATTCGTTTTGTTTTTCTCTGCAATTTGTACACTGAAAAATCTCGACTACACTGTGAGGAAGGTTTTCATTGTACTGCACGTGAGGTCTCAATTCACTTATGTGATGTATTCACTTTAATTAAAATATACGTATATGCAGAGGAGAGGAAGTAATATCTACAGCCATCTTCATCTGCTGGCTTTGTGCCAAAGTTTAACGGGGAGGGGCTCAATGTCACAATGACCCCTCGTCTGATAATCAAACATGGCGGAGTGGCGGTCTCACAAGGTGTGTTGTAATTGTACTTTAGCCAAATAACAGAGTATAAACCAAGAGAGAGGCAAGCTGTACTGCACAAACCAGACATTGGCTTTTGATTAAGAGTGACTTTGCACTGTAATATTTGCTGCAAAGAACTGCATGATTTTGTTGCACCGATACGACTGCACTTTGATAATAAATTATACATAATGTATTGCTGTCAACCGACTAAGTTGTGAATCCAAAAGTAAGGACCTGCTTGGATTAGCTGACTTGCAGATTTTACAGCAAGGAAGGCTTCAGGCCTCCGTTGCCAGAAATGATCAAGTGTGTGTGTTTGTGAATCTCATCCATTTTAAAGACGCTGGATGAGAACTTCCAAAGAGTCCGCAGCACTGACACAACCAGTGAGATTTCCTGCAAGTCATCCTATTACAAATAATGAAGTCAAAGACGTCAGCTCACGTAAGCCCTTGAAACAGTCTTGTGGTGCTACCCTTGCAAACTTTCATATCTAAGCTGAGCACTTCATAAAGTCAGGCCTTTTCTGTCCTTCTTAATCTATAAAGCCACCAGACAGGAAGCTCCGTTCACGAAGCCCTTAATCTTAATGTTACAGTGCTGGAGTGTGGTTATGTCTCTGGGGTTATCAGATAGTGAGTGTCCCATTACAGATGTTCATTGAATTAGGCCAGAGACACCTCCAAGAAAACTCCACAGCGAGGTCTCGGACCCCAGTCCCTGTAAACAAGCTCACACCAGTCCCAGTGTATTCTTTAAAAAAGGCATTTTGCTCAAGTACCCATACCCAGTAGTGTTTAAGTTTACCTTGCTGCAAACTCCAACCTTCAGGGGACATGACAAGCTTTGAAACACAACCACCACTCCACCTCCACTGCAAACAAAGTACACCTCAGCATTTTCTTTCATGTTCCCAGTCTTCCCAATACTCTTCACAAAGTACATATTCTGCTGCACTTCTGCCCACAACACCAGGTTTGGCTTTAAGGTAGAGCGTGCTCATTAGAACCCAGGAGATTGCCGGCTGTCTTCATCTCAGCCCACATTCAGATGCCACGCAAAATGCCTGCCTAAAAAGCGTTCATTGTTTTTAAGTTTTCGTCTTCGAGTAGAGACGAGTGATGAAAAGATTCTGTCACCTCAGATTCCCTTTCCTGATTCTTCAATAGCTGTTTGATGACTGACTGATAAGTGTTAGGTATGTGATACTGTGCTGTACTAGTGCATAAAGGTTTTACAGTCGGGGTGAAAAGGTCCACAAAATTCACTGTTTGGTTTGATAACATGTAAACGCCTCATCAGCTCTCTCACCTCTTTAGTCTAATAAACACATAAACAAACACCTTTGTTTAAATGCTACAGTCACATAAACACAAGTAGAAAAGCCTTCACTAATGTATCTGTCTTTCTGACAAAATCGACTACTTGGCCCGCTGGCAGTTAACTGCTCACTGCTGTGGATGTGTGCTTTGTGTTCATTTTCACTACTATCAGCTGCTAGCAAGAGTCAGTTGCTGCGCAGGTGCTCTAAATGCCAGACCTGTCGGTTCTCTGAGGATCTCATATTTCTGGTCTGATGATGGCGTTACTAACCATCTAGCTTAGTGTAGCGAGCCTCCCAGCATGCCTCACTGGAGTCGAGTGTTTTGGTTGTGTGTGCTGCCTTCAGGCTGCCTTGTTGAGCGCAGTAATACGTAAAACATTATATTAATCTAGGGTTGTCAAATGATACATTTTAAAAATTGTGATCGCAGAATTTCAAAAGTTAATTGCGATACATTTCTTTTTTTTTAATTACATGTTTTCAATTCCATTATTTTGCATTTCAAAACAGTTTTGAAGTCCATATTGACAAGGTAAAGCAATTCTTACCAGATTGTTTTGATTAGGAATCAAATGACAGCAAAAAACTGAATGGGACAAGCATAGAGTGGGCATGTCTGTAAAGGGGAGACTCATGGATACCAACATAATCCATTTTCAGTCAGATATCTTGAGGTCAAAGGTCAAGGGACCCCTGTGAAATGGCCAACTTTGGATTGTCCTGAGAAGCTAACATGACATGGTTGGTACCCCTGGATTTCTTAGGTCTTCTAGTTTAATGTGATACCAGTAGCATCACTGTAGCACAGCCCTGTACAGCCTCTTTAAATCAGAAATGTCTGCTGCGTTGTTGTATTAACGCAATAAAAAAAAAAAAACGCGTTACATACCGACCTTAGTCGCATCGCGATTAACACATTAAGCCTGCTGGCCCTATATTAAACACAGTTTAACTTGTATATCTTATTTTCCCAATGTAATGAGATAGTTGAATGTATCATTTGGTTTGTGATGTGTACCGCACCAAAAGCCTCGTACTGCTCAGACTTTTTGGGGAAAACGAAAAACGTAATTATCTTAGGTCTGTTTTTGATGAGTCATGACTGCCGCATAATGCATGCTGGTTAGATTTCACTCTGACCTCATACACACGGGCAATGATAACCTGACAAGATCGAATCGGATGTAGTTTTTAAAGCCAGGCGCCTCTCTACATCAACTGTAAGACCCAGGGCATGATGGGAAATTCCTGGCTGTTTCCTGATCAAAAAGCTGATTGGCTCTTAGTTTCGACCATAAACACTCATAAATCCTCACTATCTATGCAATTGTGATATTTAACATTAGGTGGTCGGGTCTTAGTGTCATGTTGTGCAATGAGGGTTTCATCTGTAAACAAACACATCTTCTGTGAGTTGACAATAATAATAACACATGATCTGAAAACTTCGTGACTTCCTCTACATTCTTTGAAGGTTGCTGAAAATAGAGCATCTTTTCCTGGAAACTGTCTGACTTGACTGCAGTTTTTTGTTACCACCCCCTTGCCGTTGCCTGATCTTGTCTACTGTCCAGACGGACGTCTCAAACCAGCCTGATAACAGACTGATTGACAAGGTGACAATTAATGATGTTGAAATATTCTGACTACCAGTACATGAAACAGATAAAATTGGACAATATGGTTGCAATAAAAAAGATGAAATTAGGGCTCTGTGTGTGTGTGGGGGGGGGTGGTCTTCTAAAAACTTGAGACTTTCAGTACTCACAAGTAAATAAAAACACTACTCCTGTATTTTTACAACAATAAGATTAACATCTCCAGGAACCTTTTACATTAAGCTACTACCACCTGTCTTTGAACAAAGAACAGGCTCATGATCTTCAGAGCAGATAGTATCTCTGCTGATTATAACTTCCATATTCACTGTTATGCAAACATGCTTTGCAGGCCTTGTATATGACTTTGCCATAGGCTGCAATCAATACTATGCCTGCAGAGCGTGCATAGTTTAAAAAGAAATTATCAGATCAAGTCATCAAACCATAGAGAATCCGCCTGTCCTTGAGTTTGCAGCAATTTGCATAAAATCCATCCGACTTTGTGGAAAAGATTTTTTAAGATAGTCTTGTGAATGATTCAGGTTACAGGAAAGGTGTGTTGGCACTAAGATTGATGCACAGCGAACTGTACAGACAGTTCACTTTGTGATCCTTGGGGTCCACTGTTAGGGTCATCGAGAGCTGGACTGTTGCGTCAGCTTGTTCTTCGATGTCTGTCAGATCTACGCCAGTACGTGTGGACAGAAAGGCTTTAAAAAAAATGGTTACGTTTTAAAGTTGTCATCATCTGTTTAGCCAGGAGAATAAGGAGGCATTTTTTGTTGCCACCTATTTTGCTGCATTCTGTATTTAAATCTAATAACAAACTAAAAGTGTGTTAAAATATGTGTCAGTGCTGTTTCATTCCTGGCTTGGAAACTTTAAAGTTGTAAAATCTACCTGAATATTTCATGTAAACCTGTGGTTGGTGTGAGAAAGTTCAAGTTGCACCGGTGTGTGTTTCTCTAGTTAGACATTCGGACAGCCTGTTCTTGGCTGCCGCTGTTTGTATCTTGTGGCTAAGCGATGACACAATCTGGATGTCAGACCTTGGGTGTAGGTGTAGCTGACTAGTAACTCAAGCCTGATAATCCAGTGCTGCGCTCTGAGGGAAAGTCAGCTAAACTTTCTGAGAGCTTGCCTACGGGTCCTCGCCGGAGAAAGCGAGGTGAGAAACGGCAGTCTCACATCACCTCGAAATAGAGCATTTTGTTTCAGATAACAGAGTTAGAACAGGAGAGGAAGAGAATTAGATAACAGTTAAGGAGAAAAAGGAGCGAGAGATCGGGGAGGCAGGCAAGGCATGCATGCGAGTGTGTAACTGAGTTCTGGCCGGATTAGGCCTGCTTGTTATGGATAAGGAAAGGCAAAGGGACGAGGAATCAGTAGTGGGGAGAGATGAGGAAAAACTGCAAAGCATGCCACGTTAGATGGGTACAGTAGGAGATCTGCGAAGGATCAGTCAGGAGTAAGAGAGAGAGGGAGGGAGCCTTATGATAGTGAGGGAGAAGCCAAAAGAGCTTAGTTAAGGAGCTTAGTTGAGGTAGGTTAGCTCTGAAGATGGGCTGTATCAAGAAAGAACGGAAAAGCGGGCCGGTGACCAGCGTTAAATCCATCTACTGTAAGATTAGCATCCCTCCCAACTCCACCATCCCTCCATCCCTCCATCCCTCCATCCCTCTCTGTCCCCCCTTGGTTGTGTGTCTTTCATTCCCCCCATCTAGGCATTTTCCAGGTAGACTCCGTGCTCGTCCAATCTCACACCGTACTGCCCTTTGATTGGCTCAGGAGCGTGGTCAATGTGACAGTGTAACGGCGCGTTTAACAGAAGATACAAAAGTCACATACAGCACTTTGGGAAACAAGCGCCTCTTTTTTTTCTCCACTTTTTTTTTGTTTACTCGAAATGATGGGGTTGATAAGTAAACATGAAAACTTGCATGCTGTTTCGATGTTTACCAAAAGAGGGAACGAAGGGGGATGAGGACATTCAGTTCATGGGTGTAAACAAAAACTGGAGACACTGCATTCAGCACAGAACATACTCCTCCTTCAAGAGTGTCTATATTTAAGAAACTTTGCAACAATGGAAAGCAATGCCCTCATTTACCTGCCTTGCTTTAAACTGTGTAAAACTACTCATATAAAGTTGGCGATTAAAGATAGTTAGACACACCCCACACCTAAATTATCTAGTACACAAAAAGTCTTGACATCTGAAGGCCTTCAGGAGACAAACTGTCTTCACCTCTAGAGCAAAATCTTTGGGGCAGAAGCAACAAAAGTCTGTGGAAAACCATTACAACACTGTTCAATTAATTTCGTGAAGGGAGACACATAATGGGATGGTAATGTGTGAACACAAAGAACAGAAAGGCTTTTGCTCCTCGACAAATCTTTGGAGTCGCTGCTAAAAAGACTTCTTGTGCAATATGGATCTATAACAATTGCATAAGGAGAGGGAGAGGAAAAAAATGAGAAAAGACAAATTGCCCTCTGGCATATTCATGAAGGTGACTTGAAGGAGCTGCTCCACTTTAGCACAAATTTCCTCCTCCTCCTCCACCTCCTCCTTCTCCTCCAGCCCCTACCGGCCTAACACACAATAGTTCGTAAAGAGACGCTTGCTTCAAAGTGCTGCTCACACTGTCTGTCTCTGCTGTGCTCCTATAGCCACTAACAGCCTGTTTTCTCAGCAGGATGGTGCCACGTTCATGTCAACTAGAGGGCCTGCCTAATTCTCCTTTGCCATACTGAGTTTGGAAAGGATAATCGGTTAATTGTTTTAGAGGGGCTGCCCCTTCTCCCCACTACAACCCCACCCTCCAACCCCGCTCAGGGCAGCAGTGGCGCCAGCTCGGTGCAAAAATGATAAGTTGCTTTTTTTTTTTCTTTTTCCACGGCTAGAGAACGAGGACTCACATGGTATCCCTATGGAGCAGCATAGTGGGGAAATAGAAAGTACAACAAAACATTATACAAACACACACACATGCACGCACGGCACACACACCTACATGTGCATGCTTGCACCAATCCGTATTAACACACAAATCCAGCCATCTGAAAACACACCTTATTCTGAAACGGGAACCAAAGGACTAACGGCATGCACTGCTCATGGAAAGTGTGTCACAGAACGTGTGTGTGAGAAAACCAAGAGATGTAAGAGACTCTGTGTTTCCCATCTAACCATCAATTGAAGTTCAGGTTTCTTTGAATTCACCCCAGCAGTATATAGGATTAGGGATGTGCAGTATCAGATATCCATTCTTGCAGTTTTTCTCCAGTGTAATTCTAATGGAGTTTCCGTCTTAGATAATAGGATACTAAAAACCCAATAATTACAATAATCCCAATGTTTAGGCAAGACTTTCATTATTAAATTTAAAAGGAAAAGTTCGACATTTTGGAAAATACACTTATTTGCTTTCTTATGGTGTGTTCACGTCGAAAAGAATTAGCGAGAAGTGAGCATTCGCACATCACAGTTACAAAGTCAATGCAAAGATGCAAACAGCCGCAACACGAAATTTGCTCGATTCAGGTATTCTAGCGAGTTGACAACGTTTAAATTGTGCAAGAAATTTGTGTAATGCTTTGTCGCAAAACCCTCTCAGCATTTAGATCTGGTTGAGATTCTCCTATCATTATCAAAACTCAGAAATGGAGAACGAGCTTATTGTAGCTGTCTGTGGGCACCTGAAGCTTTACAGCTCAACATCAGTACAGAGACGGAAAAAGCAAGGAGAGGACTCTGAGAAAAGTGAGCGACGCCACAATACTACATGGCAAGTACAGGATATATGTATTTGTGACTTGTGTAAGCTATTTTTTAAGTTGCTTCTTAGCAAAATGCTCTTTCAACGGAAGGAGTGAAGCAGTGATGCACTGCCATAACAGTACACAAATCGTCTTGGTTCACGCTCGTTCACAGCATTAAGCCTCCTTGTTTGCTGTGTTCATATCACTCGATTCCAGCTATCGGTTGTACCTAACTACAAACCAAAATCACACGTTTGCATTAGCTGCCTTCCTGTGTTAATCTATTAGCACAGCTGTTGAGGGCGAATGTTTGTCTGTTGTGAAATTCTTAAAAAAAAACAACATCAAAAAGCAATCCAGTGGCCATATTCCAGGTCCAATACCAAACTCGTAAAATAGCGCTGCTCTGTGTTTTCGGCATAAGTGCGCCATGCCAAAAGGCATCTTTCGCATAGGCATGGAACTCCTCTGGACGATGTTTTCTGAGAACATGGCTGGACAGAACTGGTCACGGTGTAATTATATGCACATGAAATGTGGGAGGACCGCGCCAGGTTGAAACGCTGCTTGTAACGATGTGATATAAGGAGCACCAGGGCACCTATATGGCAGGTGGGAGAGGTTGTGGATGAATCCAGCAAACAATGGACTTTCCGGTGTTTGCTTTCTGTGTGTTTGTTTTCTACACTTACCATGTGCCTCCTTCTCTTAAACCTAACCTCCTGTGCCAGCATGTGCATTTGTTGACGTTCTGGTGAGGGCTGTCATGTGCTGTTGTTGCCTAAACATAACCATATGCACTGTCATCCTACCATGTGCATTTGTTGGCAACACAGTAGCACCATTACAGAACGGAAATAGCAGACCCAGAAGGATACTTAGCTTGAAATGCGTAGACGCGGAAGTCAACTGACAAAGCGGTAACGTGATGAGTTGGGATGAGAATGCACTGTCTATTCACGGGAGTAACACGAGGCGAAAATTCATTTCACGTACATGATAAACACACCATTACCAAGGCACAATGAGGATATCAATACCCCTCTCATGGATGTATTGTAGCTAAATGTGGCTACAGTTTGCAAGTGGTTAGCTTAGCTTAGCATAAAGACGAGGAAAAAAGCCTGGCTCTGGCTCTGTCAAAAGGTAACAAAATCCTCTAAAACTCACCTTTTAACACCTTATATCTCTGATTATTCCGAACAAGTTCAAATATGACAATTTGCCTTAACTTTATGGAGTTTCCACTGGTTTCATGTCTTTGTGCTGAGCTAAGCTAACCATCTCCTGTTTTAGCTGCATATTTTCCGCACAAATATAAGGGTATTGATCTATTGTGTAACTCTGAGAAAGAAAGAAATAAGTGTCTTTCCTAAAATATCGAACTACTGTTTATCTATAAGGCTGGGAATAAAAAGGAGACAGTGAATGAGAAGTAGCCATGAAATTCCCAAGATGACTAGTTGAGGTGATGCCAGTTACACCTCACTGTGTCCCAGAGGAGCTGGTGTCAAAGGTCAGCTGTTCTTTTCACCGCTGGTTCACCCTGTCAGGTTCAAACACACCAACCAATAGCTGGAGGTGCTGAGGGTCCAAGAGGATCCAGGGTTGGGCGTGCGAGGGGGGGGTGGTTAGTGACAGGCGTTAACATGGGAAGGGGGAAGGGGAGTTAGGAGGAGAGGTATAGGAAGAGGGGGGGTACTTAGTAAAAGCAGGCGAAGTGAGCTGCAGGAGGACACTGAGAATCTGTTTAAGCTGAGGCTTGACTTTTACACTGCAGCAAATGCACGGTATCATATTGGGTCTGACAAGAACTGCTGCTATAGATCTTCCGCTCTCCACCCACCCTACTCAAGTCCCCCTTCCACTCCAACTACGCACAAATGACTTTGAAACATCAAAGCTGGCATTAATGTCTCATTTCCCTATGCAAATGCAAAATGAGAAAGGAAAAAAAAAAGCTTTTCATTTTCTCCCTGCCTCTTTCATTTTCAGTGAGAATCGTTGCTGCCCCCTTGAGACGAAGCCCGATGCGCAGTTTTGGGGAGAAAACGGGTTAGGGGATCCTGGGGGCTGCTCTGCATTACCAAAACAAACCATTCAGCAAACAAACAATTAGACACTCATGAATTATGGACAAGCCATCTAAAATAGCAATGGGGAGTCGTGGAGCGATTGCTGAGCTAATGAAACGCATGTCTCGGTGTTTTTAAACAGTAGCGGAGTAATGTGTAATATGGCTTTCTGTGTGCATATGTGCAGTATTTATATGTAACCTATCCAGAAGCTTCCACTCGATTCTTTGGATCAGTGCAGATGAGAGACTGAAAACAAGGTACCACTAAGAAGCCTGGGACAAAACAGAGACGAAAGTGAAGGACGAAAGGTGTCTAGTAATCCACAACGCGTGAATGTGCATCAGCCATTTTGTTTTTCAATCTGTCCCCAGCAACATTCATTATTCACAACCCTGTGTTTACCTCTCACAGACGCGCACAGTCCATGCAGCAATGATCCAGGAGGATATACTGAACACCAGCAGAACAGTTCCTGGACAGATGGTCATGAGGGTCTTCATGACAAAGCGTGTGTTGAAGTTGATCTTGTTGAGGGCGCCGATGCTGCGAGACGAAGCGTCCGTGAACAGCTTGCTGTGGAGTAACATAACCCTGCCTATCAGGTAGAGTCTCAGGAACATGGGGATGGAGAGGATGATGTCCACGTCAGCATCAGCCACCGACGGCGTGTAGGTAAAGGCCAGCCGTGCCGTCCAGGTGAAGACGTACTGGCCCGGGATGGGATGGATGGCACACACCAGCAGCTCCAGCACGATGAAGAAGATCCGCTCATACGTCATGGCTATCCTCCAATCGTCCGCACCATTGTCGACCATAAACAGCTGGAGAAAAACACATACACACCAGCAACACTCTTTTACTTTGATGTTTTCAGATTTTGGCTTTTTCAGCATTTTCTACAATTTTCCCGCCCTCTTCAAGCCGCCACGCCGCAGATTTTATTTGAAATTCTAGTCAAGATGCTGAATTGCAATAAATGTGTAAAGAACAAAAGAGAAGGCTGCTAGAAATTCAACAGTTAGAGTAATGCTGTAACCCTGGAAAAATAATCAATTTAAATGTGTATGTCTAATGCAGCTCAGATCAAGTCGAACAAAACATAAATTAGCATAAACTAAGATGCAGTAAAAGGCTGGATGGAAAATTTAGTCCACAGATTCACTGCGTCATGTGTTATATTTATTGCTAATGGCTACTTAAAGCTTTCATTTTGGTGTCAACAGGCAAAAGTCACATAATAAGCTTTGAGCATATTGTAACTTAAGTGGACTGAGAAACTCTGGACCTCTGCATCTCCTTGTTTCTGTTTTCAGGCTTCTGAAAATCTAGCCTACGACAGGAGACTTTAGCCAATCACAGTTGATTTCAGAGACAGGACGTTCCTATTGATTACTCTACAAATGCAGATGGGCGCACACATCCATTTAGAGAAAGCCTGCTTCAATGGTTAAGCATCCTGCAGAAAAAGTTGCTATTCCAGTATTGGCAATAACTACCTCCACTGCAAAGCAACCAAAAAGAGAAGATGACACACTGATCAGAAAAGAGTTTAAAAGAGTCTGACAATAAAAAAGACACGTGTCAATATCTGCAAAGTGTTACATCAAGAAAGAGAAAATGTCAATAGTGAAGTCTTTTGCAAACTAGAGCCAAAGGCTAGTGTCTGCAGCTTCAAGTTCACATTTATGGAGCAAACGTTAGCTAAAGCCTCATATCACAGTGTATCCTCCTTCTCACTCCCTGCTGCTACAAATCACTGTGCCAGGTTGACAGCGGGAAGCAGCCCCGCAGAGGGACCGCAAGGGCTGTCCCCAACTATTTTTCCCTTTCCAAAAAACTGCAAACCTTAGCTTTAATGACAATTTTATACATTAAACTGACTTAAGAAAAAGAGAGTGGTACATACAAACAGTGCTCTAGCATCCAATTATTGAACAAATTACAAAACAAAACAAATGATCTTAAATGTTTAAAACCTGGATCGACATCAGTGTTCTTGTGCTGCGTTTCACAAGCCATTTGAATATTTGAAACCTGAGCATATTGGTTTTGAAAACACAAGGGAAAAAGGCAATGACCAACTTGGCAAGAAATGTCCCACATATTAAAAGAAATTATTAAAAGGTGACCTAAATATTTGCTTTTAAATTATCCCAAAAAATAGGGAAACATGTCGAGACAATTTATTTATAATATAATAAATACATTTATAATTATAATACTTTTATATTAAAAATTATGTTACAGAAAAAAAGTTAAGAAGAAATATATAAAATAAACACACACACACATATATACTTCATACTTTTTAAGGTAATTTTTTTGTCTGTTTTGGGGGTTTTTCCCCATCTATTTTTAGGGAATGTTTTGTAACTTTTAAAATATTTTTGTTTTGCTAATTTTTGGGCCATGTCTTGGTAAGTTGCTTGTTGCGGTCTCCTCGTCTTTTTGAAAGTAATCGAACAAATTTTTCAGGTTTCACAGGGTTAAATAAATGTATCTGCATACATTATTTTTGTGTATACAACACTTAATATAGTATAGTAATATAGTCAGTGTGAATCATAAATGTAGTGTGATATCATTAAATTATTAAAAATACATTTACTTTTTAGTACAATCAAAGCAGTATTTCAGTACTTTTTTAGTTAAGCCCAATCACCAAATCAGACATCCGCTTTGTATCACATCATCATCACAACACCGATATCAAAAGCCGCTGGTATAATGAATAAAATTACATTATATATTATGTGGTAGACTCACCTGGATTTCACGGGCATGGTACATTATTATAAGACCAAGCAATATAACAGTGGAAAGGCTGATAAGGCATTTCAGTGCAAATGAGTATGAAGATTCCTATGGTGAGAGAAAAAGACAGGAAAAATAATTAGAAGTAGCCATGTGAACGTAACACAATTAAAACATACACAATCCCATCTTGTATTTAGCACTAACAAGACAAACTTAAGTTCCTTGTATTTATTATAGTGTAGCTTTAATAGATGGCAATAATGACCGATGATTTCTGAGTTGCATGTTACTGCCTAGCAACAAGGTAAAATGAGGTAGTTGAGCAAAAATGACTGCAGTGAAAGCTTAATGTATTTACTGTCACTCCAAATTTTCAATCTGACAGCGCTGAGTTAATAGAAAAAAAAAATGCTTCTAATGTTGGCTTACCTAGGTAGCATAAGTTAAAAAAACAAAACAAACAAAACATGCATACACATGCCCGCAAAACTACACACAGCCACACACACATCAGTGGACAAACATTCTTGCACACACAGTGCTTATTAGCTTAAACGTCTAACTGAGACCAGATAATGGGGTTTTACACACAAACAGCACAGTCAGGATGTTGCTAAACAATGCAGCTGCAGGTGTAGGTGCAGCCTGATATTATCTATGGATGCTGTTCCCGGCCATCTAAACTACCAATTAATCAAAGCGCAGCACTAACAGGGGGACTTTCCATTTAATGGTAGGTGCAGAAAAGGCAAGGCTAGCATTAGCAGGGGGGCCACCATAGTGAACGTTGCTGGTGATAAATAGGCCAGCTGGATGCTGGTGCTGCAGTGTTGTGTTTGTGTGTGTGTGTTTGTTTTTGTGTGTGTGTGTGTGTGTGTGTGTGTGTGTGTGTGTGCTGTGTGCCATATATCTAGGAAATGAGAACCTGTGCTACCCCCCCCATGTTGGTAAAATGCCATTTGATGAATCAATTTAACAGCCATGGTGTAAAAACGCCGCTCTGCAGCAGGCTAATGATTGCAGGGTTGTTATTATAATAACAACAGCAACAACAAATGACATGAACAACAAGTGGAAATATCGTTCATAATCGTCAGTGTTTGATGACAGTGAGAGCTGCTCAATTTTACTCCGTCCTTCGATGGTCCATATTTCAGAATGTATTTTTAGCTATCAACTAGATTGCTTTGCCCCTCAGGTCGACGACATGTTCTCAAGACATTCTAATGTCTGAAATTGTTTTGAGAAGTCCCTGGTGAAATAACATTGAGTAAACCAATTAATCCACCTGCCAGAGGTTCAAGGATTTTTCAGTCCCAGTGCTCACTGCCTCTTAACATGCTTCTATCCTTCAGGGCTCAGAGAACCTTGGCTGAGCCTCAAGTGTCTGCTGTGCGATGTGACGTGAGATGGAAAATGGACCATCCTGCAGCACATGTTACCTGTCTGCTGTGGGGGGGTGGGGGGGAGCATGCTGCAGTGACACTCAAAGATTGGAGGTCATTTCCATTTCAGCTGAGGTCAGCTTGATGAATGAACTGAACCCCACTCAGCAACAGTCACAGACAAACCTATTGACTTTCTTAAAACCCCATAAATCATCCTATGGATTAACTACACTGACTTAGTACTTCAAACAGACACAGACACAGACACAGTCACAGTCACAGACACACACACACACACACACACACACGCACACACACACACACACACACACACAAACATACCTATGTGTTCGGGATGTCCTGATCAAGTTTTTTTTGCCCCAATTCTGATCTGAGTCATTTAATAGAGTATCTTCCGATACCGAGTCCTGATCCTACTAATTTAATTATACTTTTGTTTCCAAAAAGCTGCACAGTACACACTTTAAGGTTTTTTTTAAAGTCAGTATGGCCTTTAATCTTGTTGGACTCCTCACTGTCTTAAGGAAATGTCTCTGTCCCTTTAAGAGTCCAGTGTTTGTTGCTTCAGCAGCCTGTGTGTGTGTATAACCTGAACGATCTAATTCTGCTGAGTGTTTATTTCTGTCATCTGCACATTTTTTGGGGGAGATTGCCCTTTATCAATAAATAAGCCATCTAGGCTTTTTGGTCATGGAGCTTGTGCACTTGAAGTGGGGAGTGAGGTTGTTCACAGCACTGCTTGCCGTCTGTCTCTCCTCTGAGCAGAGCGGAGAAACACCATGCATTATAGCTGAAAGCAAAACATGAGACTCACACTCAGCTGAAATGAATAAGGTGCTCATAAATTCGGTAAATATCGTAAACAAGCATTCTCGCACTGCATTTTCGTTTATGGTATGTAGTGTTTCGCGGCGGACAGGGCTCAGCCGCTTTCCTTAAGTTCAATAGAGAGGAGACAGCTTAGCGGAGCAGAAGTGATAAAGGCTGCGCTAAGCATTGCTGCGCAGGAAAGTATAAACATCTTTGTGACAGCTGATACAAAACAAAGGATTGGATGCTTTATAAGCTAAATAATTCCGATCCCGATTAGTCAAAACTGCCTTGACCGGCCTCCGATCTGATGTTTGAGATTGGATCAGGACGTCCCTACGATGTACAAATAAAAACATATATAAAAACACAAATAAATACGACACATGCAACTAGAAAAAAAACTCTCTGTCATGACAGGAACATACCAGTGTTTTTTCTATGTCTTAGCCCATTACCTACAATTGTACTTCAATGCTGACTATTTTTCAAAGCATATCAAAAGCTTTTACATGCCAAGAGATTTGTACCAGGTGACAGCTGACTTACATTTCTAAAAATAGCCCCTTCTTAAAGCTACAGCACAATGTGACAAAATGTAACTGACAACAAAATAAAGGTGACACTATTTTCACATTGTAGGACTTTACACAATCAAAAAGCTCCTTTCCCTGCAGGAGGAAGTTGTGATGTTCAGTGAAAAGATACTGAAACTGTCTTGCTCTTTGATGGTTTGCAAACAAAGTATTAGCACGACCACCACCCACTGATGTAGTGACTACCTCTGTATTATAAAACAACTTGTCCCAGCTGTGCAGCCTTAAAATATTACTTATCACAGTGAAGAAAGTGGAAAACAATTGCTGCCTCAGAGGTAAAAAAGAAATCCAAAATCTTGTGTTTTGCTTTTTATCACAGTCTGTGATAATGCCAAAGCCGCACAACAAAGGTGCAAAGTGAAAGCTCGCAGTGACAAACTTCACTTCAAAGAACTTTCACCCAAATGTCCGTTTTAGCATCTTTCAGCATTTATTTTGGTTTTACAACCTTCAGGTTTTCATTTGGTTAGTTTTCTTACCAAAACTAGGAGTTTTTCTCAGTGATTAACTCTGACATACCTACTGTAAGCTACACTGCCTGTCCAGAACCAAGTTAGTGACAAACTGATGAAAAGACAAAGGTAACTACCATTCAAATGTCAAAGTTAACAACTAGACAGTGTAAAGCCAAATTTAACAACTAGCCAGAGAACAGACATGGTAATTGAATAGCCAATAAAAAGTCAAAGCTAGGAAATAGCCAGGAACTTTCTCACAAGTTGGTGAAGACCAAAACAGTGATACAGTGAAGCAAGAGTAAATATTGGACTTACATTTATGAAGCAGCCAAAAGCATGATTTCAAAGTAATGCTAATGCTAGATGTGTAAATTGGCAACTGCTAACAGGTTAGCCACATCACCTTCCTAATGCTACAAGTGAAATTCCTGTGATGTTTTCCATGTGGGATTTGGACCCAGAGTGATCAATACAATGCTTAAACGTGTAGATCGTATACACACATTTTAGTTAATGGGCTAAAACATACAAAACCACCTACTGTGTAATGTCAGTTTTTACACTGTATTGTTAAAAAGGTGTTTATATTACTCTATGCTTCCCGAGACGAAAGACAGCTGTTCTTCGATGACATGTTATGTACTGCAGTGCACTGCAGTGTCAGCTCCCAAGTAAACAGCCTTGTAAATATTGTGGTAGAGGCTGCTCTGAGTGCACTGATTGAACGATATTATTCCCCAGATACCCTGACACAGCAGAAGTGATTGACTGATACAGAAGGACAACAGCTGGTCAAGCGGTGGTGCCCTGGTCACCATGACCCTGACACCAAACTGCCCTGCTGATGTCCTTGTTCAAGAGCTCCACGTTTCTAATGAGCGCCGTGTCATCTCAACTTTGATCTGCTCAAGAAAAAGATGCTGTTGGGCATCTGGAATGGCATTCCTATAATATCTTTCAGTTGACCATCTCTTCATTTCAACTTGTCTTTATCTCTCTCGTTATGCCTAAATCTTGCTCTCTCTCTCTATATATATATATCTCTTCATCCCCCTTTCTTGGCTCTCGCCTTCGCCATCTCTCTCTCTCTCCTGCTGTGAACTAGAGATTTCAGACACTGGGATTGAGAGACCGTCACAATGGCACCAGTAGTGGAACAAATCCTTTAGCTTAACTCTGATCTGATACCAATAATAAAAAACTGGACATTAAAAAAAAAGAAAAAAGAACTTGTTACAAAAGCAGGCAAGAAATTACTAAATAAAACATTAAATTCTATCCAATCAAGAGACTGTTAGTCATAGTATAGATCACATGACACTCCTTGTGATTCGTATTTGTGCAATATTCCCATCACCTTTGTTAGATAATGTATGTCAGTGTCTGTGCTAATAATCACTCATCATAAATGTGTCAGCTACAAACCCCACACAAATCAAAAATTAACAATAGCTGTGACAACACACAAAGCTCCCACTCATGCATCACACACATGCACAACCCACCTTAGTGTAAACCCCCCATGACAGTTCCGTCTCTGTCACCATGACAACAATCCCAAACATCCCGAAGATGAGTGCGTAGTCACTGAGCCGCTTCCGCTTTTCAAATAGCGCCCTCCTGTGGCCGAGCTTGTAGCCAATGTCCCTGTTCTTCTTCTGCGGCGCCCTGCCTCCGCCACGCCCACTGCCCTCCCTAACCAAGCTCTCGTTGGACGCCTTGCTGGGGTCTTCTCCGCCGTTGCCCTTGGACACCACCACCTCCAGGCCAGAGCTGTGCAGCGTCTGCAAGGGCTGCGTCTCCGAGTCGAGCTCCGCGAGGTTGCGGCGCGACGAGGACGCCAGGCTGCCCACTAGTGGTCTCACCACTCCGCCATTGTACTTGCAGGTGTTCATGGCTATCTGAGGGAGTCGGCTGCTGCTCTCGGAGAGGGAGGGCTTGGATCCAGCATGGCTCAGCTTCTTCTGCTCAGTAGTGGCCTGTGAACGGGAAGAAGAGTGATAAATACAATACTATCACAACAAAAAAAAGGTGTAAAAACTGACAGTAGGCTGAAGAGACACATACAGGTTTTAAATAGAGCATTGATGTGGGAGTTACATCTCCGTGGCTGTGGAGAGGGCACAGAGAGGGAAGGATCTTGCAACACAATTTTGGTTATAAAAGCAGACAGATTTAGTGCTCAGCAGGACATGTGGCCAAACATACAGTATGAACCAAAATATCAACAGTTATCGTTTGAAAGTCCCAAATACCCTTCTTTCTTGAGAAAAAAAATACTGAGAGCTGCTAACAGAGACAAGGTTGTTCAACTTAAAGAAGACCTTTAATGCTTTTCTGCATTTTGTGTCTTATCATATATAGTGTCACAAAGACATATGCTTAAATGTGGCCAACTTTTAAAATAATGAGGTAAAAGTATATAGGAGTAATCGCCTTAAGGGAAAACAACTTTATAGTATACTATCATGACAACTTTATAGAGAACCCCATTATTGAGTCCCAAAACCTGGAAGTGAATTAGCATTTCAGTACCTCCGGTTCCCTCGTCTCAAAGTCAATGTCCTTTTGAATGGGTTTTCGGTTAGATGTCTGAAATAAGGTCTGTGGTAAACAGTCTCAAAAGACTTTCAAGTTTTCTTCGGTGAATCGCAGACTTTGAAGCTTTTATGTGTCTTAAAAGGCCATTGCTAGCAAGTGGCTAAATGACACTACAGAACGTCATCATGCCAAATCGTGCCGAACACGGCTTTACCGCCTCGTAGCTGTGGCGACGCAACCTTAGTGTAGCTCGTAGTTGTTCGTTTACAGCCCAACATTAGCTTTTTTTGTGTGTGTGTGTATGCTGCTACATGTAGCTACATGCTAACATTGGGAAAACATGTAATCTTAGTTGCTGATGTTGTTAATTCCTGTTGAAACATTTCCTGTTGTGTTTGGAAGCTTTTATTGGTGTTATTCAACAGTAACAAATTAAGATGATCACATACAAACGACAAGGAAATGTCATTTTCGGCAGGTGTTTTTTGACCATTAAAGAATGTAAAAACCTTAAATGCAAGTAAGAACTGAAAAATTACTATAACAGATCCCCTTTAAGTTTAATGCCGCTGTTGAGAAACATGCTATTCACAATTTTACAGTTAAACCACTACAGTCAAAAAGTCCCTTTATCTGACCGGATGTTTCTGGCTTTTCCTTCAAGAAAATGGCATCAAAATTGGATGGCTCAAAAACAAATAAATAATGAATGGACTTTGATGTATAAATAAAACCATATAACCAATAGTGGACCCTACAAAGTGCAGAAAATTGAATCTTTGCACTGCACAAATTTAGATATGAATGATTAATGCTTGGCGTGACCCTGTTTCCTGTCAGAGAAACACTCTTCCCCTGCAGAGATGAGAAGAAGAGAGCGAAGAAATGTGGAACTTCTTAAATCAGGCGTACCACAGAAGCCAAATGTGAGATTCCCACTATTTTAAGAGCAAAACAAGGGAACCCGCTTCCTTTGAAACTCCAATGGTACTGTACAGTACCTCGTGTCTGTTGAAGGTTAGGGGCAACGCAGGGGCAAGTTGAAAAGCCAACATGCATATGTTCAAATGTCCAACCAACAAATAGTATATTGAGTATATAATTTTTAATTTTACCGAGATGGGTGAGGGTAGCCTATAGGCCTGTATTGAAGTTTTTTTGAAACTTACATTACTTCTTTATCACCTGCACAAAATGTTCCTATTTTTCTTTTCTGGACCGGTGCCGTGCAGACTATTCTCTTCTTGCATTGAGCCGTCTATCGTTTCTGCTCTTCTTGGCAGATAGGAGTGAGTTTCTGTCCCGGTTACGCAGACAGAAAATGTTCAATCCATGCAGAGGCTGTAGAGCAGTCACCCCAGAAGCATCTATCTGCCTGTCTATCCCATGCCCTTCAGAGACTCAGGCAGATTATCATAATGGGTTATGAAAACTTCACATGGAACAGTGCTTTTTCCGAAACAAGTCGGGGGTGTGTGATAGCACTGCTGGCCCTTTTTATTAGCCTTGACAAAGCATGCCTAATGCCTTTAAATGTGCTGGTGGGAATAAAGAAGGGCGGCCCTAATGGAAATTTACTAACTCCAGTCCTGTGATGCTATCGTCTTGCGCATATTGTGGCTCCATGAGAACAGGACTAAAGGTTAAGGATTAGTGCAGCCCATAGTGTTTCTAATCCCCTTTTCTGTATTAAATTGCTTTTTAATCTGTGCCATTAGGACCCCTCTACACTTTTGAAGACTGCGCAGTGAGTGAACTTTAGGTTTGAATGACAGGAAATACATCTATACAGAAATAGATGCTGATATGGCAATAGTGTTCAGGATGCTGCTCTTTATTTGAGGATGAAAATAGAGCAGGAGTGCCGAACCAAGCAAACTGGATTTCACTGCAGTAACTTAAAATAACAGCAAAGAATATATGACATTCAAAACATTCAAAACACTGATATGGGAGCAAACAACTATTTGTTATGTAAAGATGTAGTGGAGTAATGGCGTCCTGGGCTGAGAGTGAAGTCAGGCTCTCGCCCAGGCTGGGAGTGAAGTCGAGCTTCTCTTTTCTTTGTTTTGGTTGTCAGTCCGTCAGGGCGTGCATGTGAGTCCCTGTGTATATCCCTGTGGATAGCTTAGTGCCGCTGCTCTGCACTGGCTCATATGACGGTTACCGCCAGTGGTGTAGTGATAATTTAAGAGATGGGTGTACTAATAGATAGATGGGTAGGTTACCAAGGAGAAAGTGGATATACTCTATATATTCTAGTGGCTTTTTGGCTGATAGATGGGTATACAGTAAATTGCAAGAAAAAGAGGTGGGTTTACCCTGTACACCTGCTTATACCCTCCACTACACCACTGGTACACCACTGATAACGCCACCCGACCCACGGTGCCAGAACAGCAGCATCGTGGAATCCTGATACCCAACCTCCCATACACGTTGACACTAGGGATGGGCAAGAGTAGGCTACTCGAGATTCAGTTTTCAGTATTTGTTCAGTGTATAAAGTATTCACAGCCCAGCCTCCCACATGTAAACATGAGCTTTAGATCTTTTTAACTACTTAAAATAGGCAAAATCTCATTTCAGGATAGAGCTGCATGCAGTGTATTGCTTCGCTCAGTGCCTCTTTGCCCTGCTGTTGCTCTCTCTCTGTGTTAATCATGAAACTACTGCTGCGCGTCAGCTCTCTGTGTTGATGAGGGGCCCACATCCACAGTTTTGATAAAATTTTTATTTGGAATTTGGAATACAGCACAACAACAGTGACAGGAATAACTGTTAGCATTAACATTAACAGTTAACATAACTTTTAGCATTACATAGCTAATGTTACTTAACCTATTTTAAACATTTTAATGACAAAAGTTAAGCCATTTCGTTGTGTAAGTACATTTGACTAGTCAGTGTAAATTTGACTGGACCATAACTGCCTGGTGTTAGATACTAGTCACTGCTTCTGTGTTAAGTTGTGCTTACCAGGCAAATGTTGAACTAACATGTAGGAGAGCATCTCTGAGCTCCGGAGTCCATCTTTCACTGCTGCATCTAATCAATGTAAAAGGAGCACCAGAAACTTTGTTGATTTACTTCATAGAATTTATGATTTAATAGGCCAATTGAAGACGTCTTTTTTCAATAAATGAATTTCAAATTGCACTTGCTTTCTGTTACTGGCCAATTTTGCATTCTCATTCTTATTTAGGGTTTTTTTGCAAGTATTTGACAAGTGTATATTAATTTATTGCTATTTAAGTTAATTAAAAAGCCCATCCCCAGCTCTGCTAGCTCTGCCAGCGCTATTGTCATTGTTAGCACTGTTAGCACTGTAAGCTACCACCACCAGCTCAGCCACCTCCATGTTGAGAGAATGGATATGCTCTACATGTTGCATACAGCTCCTTTAAAGATACTGAGTGGTTGAAATGTACCATTTCTAAAAAAAATTATATTCAGCAAAAGGTGAAATTTCGCAACTACAACTTGGTAACAAAGAGATGTAGCAAGGATTAAAATAACTGCTTATAATCATTTCTATGGCGCACAAAATTATGAAAGTTTTGACGCTCACAACTATGAAAACTCAATATGAAAAATCACAGACTATGACAGAGGACCAGCCATAGTCCTAAATACTCCTGAAAATTATTGTTATAATTTTAGTCAATGCATGTACTGGCTGAGCAGCATAAGAGACTGTAGAAATACACTGCTGTACTGAACCGTTTTAATACATTTTGGCAAATATTTTTTAAAGTCTTTCTCCCCCTGCGTCAAGCTTTACAGTAGATCCGCCTGCCAGTCTTTTGAACATCTTGAGTCTGTTGAAACTTGTACTGAGCAACTACAAAACATCATTATTCTTTTGGTTTTGAGTGTCACAACATGATGTCATTCATTGTCAAAAGAGAATCTCCTGCTTTTGTGTAGGAAGTAAATAACTCTGAAGCTCCTGCTCAGAGCTTGGAGTATTTTTAGACCCAATCAAACTTTCAGAGTGGGTCTGAGATGCTTGATATGTAAATTTGGGTCCTGGACAATAATATGTGATAGAAAAAGTCCAAGACAACTGGCTGAAACAAAGGTTTTACATGATTGTAAAATGTTGCTTTTGTGAATTTATAGGACATGAGGGTATTTTTACTGTTTATCTTACTATCACCTAAGACAGTATTTGAACATTTTGATTCAGTGTTTTGCTCTAGGTTTGAACCACCAAGCTTTTCTTCCACCACAGTTAATAAGACACCAGACAGTCAAAGAAGATCATTGTTCATATTGTTTCAAGGTGTGGATTGAAGAGCAAAGTGAACTCTTGCGTAAGTATGACTGGACAACAGATCATTGACAGACTTTAAGACATGAGTCCTCCCTGCTCCACTCTTGATAAACTCACCACTCCCTGCAGGGATTCTCACTGATATTTGCCTAATAAATTCTTCCAAACTATCTAAAAAGAATTGGAGAGTTCTTTTCAATAACTTCTTAAAGCCAATTTTTATAGACTTGCTTTCATTTGATGTCATCTTTTATACATTTTACCTATTTCATTTATGTTTTATTCCTTTAATTTCCCTTTATTTGGGGTTTTGTTGCTTTAATTGCTTTCATGCTATTTGTTTGTAGAATTTTCTAGTGACGTTTTCCATCCTGCATCTTTCATTATTTGTCCTCTTGTCCCTACTTTCATCTTGCTTGTGTTTAGTAGAACTGTTTGGCTTTCTGTTGTTGTATTGCCTTCTATGTATCCCAGTCATGCTTTGTCAAATCACTATGTAAACTCTGTTTTTAAAGTTGCAATATAAAATAAGTTATTATTAGTAGTAAGTAGTAGTAGTAGTAGCAGCATTAAAATACATATGAAACCATGTAAAAGTAATCTGGCTTTGCAAGGCTATGGGTTCCTCCATTCAGTTAGTTAAAGTGGACCAATTACAATAAGTACAAAAGGAGATAATTCATCTCACCCTTAAAATATTGTGAACAGAAATGCTGAGACTCAAAATATACCCCGAATTTGGTTTCCAATGACCAATGACATAACAATTGATCAGCGTAAAAAGCCCATGTTGTGACAGCCAAGAGCCTGAGATGTAAAAGGAGAACATCCCAGGAAGTGTTGTTCCAATAACGTAAATGAACAGGATTGATGATGGACACCAAGACAGCAGGGCTGCTGTTACACCCTCAGCTTTAGTTACCTGATTCTGGTGATCATCAGTCACTGAACCAGGTCAGGGCTACAAAAGTCCCATCAGTCAGTTTGTATGAACATGGACTGTCGACATATCTGTACATGAGGGGAAGATTTTGAGCTTAAAGAAATACCTCACTCACAAAATTATCATTTGTATTTCAATACCTCATTCCTAACTACACTGAATTCGCAAAGAAAACTTTGTTTTTCTCACATGCCTCCACGGTGAACAAGAATCCCAAAACAGAAATAAAGTAATAGGGGTCCATGTTAAACAAAGCAGCAAACTCTGCCAAAACATGCTTTTATAAACTTACACAACTCGTGCAGTATAATCCATGTCTCGTTTATCCAGTTGTAAGCTCAGAACTTCCCAAACTGACAGCCCTTTCTGACCAGGAACTTAAGTAAAAGCAAAACTTATCTACGCTCTTTTCAAGGTCAGACTCTATTGCCGAAAAACAGGCAGTGGTAGACCAGTAGATCCCGTGTTCGGTGAGGTAAAACTGACGTTTTTGTCAATGGAGTCTGGCTTTTAAGAGAGCATAGATACATTTTACTTTTAGTTCAGTTTAAAACACTAAGATTTTAACCAAAAATGTATGTGTGTGGTTAGAACAGAGCATACAACTAGATGATGAGACTTGGATTATACTGCTCAAGTTGTGTGAGTTTGTAAATGGATGATTTGATGTAGTTTTGTTGTTGTTAAACATGGACCCCCATCACTTTAATTCATCAAGATTCTTTGCTCACAATACACACAATAGAGACATGCAAGAAAAGTGTTCTTCCAGATTCAAATGTAACACAGGGTGTTGAGTTGCTGATTTACAAATTGTCGGGGTTAAATATTCCTTTAAAAAGGGACAAATAAAAGGGAGAACATCTGTACAAACACACTAGGAATGATGTATGCATGACTTTTTTCTCTGTAAAACTTCACAGTTCTTCACAGACTTTGCAGCGAGAGTCCTCACATCACGTTTCAAAACCTCAAAACAGCCTCAATCAATTCCATACTCTCGCCCATTTAGCCAGCTACCCTCTGATGCTTTTCGCATTTCCTCTGCAACCCGACTAAACAGTGCGGCGAAAGGACACGGTGGGCCAGCGTTGCCCTTGTTGTCCCCTGATGCCCCCACAGAGGAGATGCGGGGAGGCTGCTTGTCCAGCCGACCGACGGCTCAATTTCATTCTGAATGGCACGCAGCATCCAGGCTCTATGAAATGGAGCCTCATAATCAAATTGAAAAGCCTCAGTGCAGAACAGTTTAAATGAAGGCAACTTTCTGCCTCGCTCCTCTCTCGCTCACTCTCTGTCTCTCTCTCCAGCCAGCTCAAATCTAATAGAAAATCCTCATTCTTTAGTGTTGTGTGGGGCTTCTGTGCTGCAGTGTTAAAGGCTTATAAACCCTAAAAATGGAATTGTGCATTATAAAATCAAGTGTGTTCAATTCAGTGTGTTTGTTTGCGAGTTTGAGCATGTGGGTGCCAGTCTGTTTAATTATGTGTGTGTTGTATGTGGGTGGGTGGGTGGATGTGTGCATATGTGTGCTAGTTGAACAAGCTGAGCCTCAGCCAGGGACCGGATTAGGTCGGATATTGACGCAGACAGTGTGCAGCGACGGAACAAGCGCGGGGAGGAATTGTTTGAGAAGATCCACGTGTATGCGAGTGTGTAAAATCTGCAACGGATGCTGACAAGGCTGACATGAAAGGAGGAACACGAAGGAGAATGAGGGAAAGGGAAGAGCGACGAAATAAGGCAGAAATTGGGGGAACATGAAAGACGGAGAGGGTGAAAGAGAAAGAGATAAATGAAAGAGAGAGAAGACAGCTCCCTGTGGGTGTCTCTGCCAGCCCCTGGAGTGATTGAGAGCGGCAGGCTACACTCTCCAGTTTGTCCCTGCACACTAGACGCTGTCACATTTCTCTGACAGGCCAGCAGGCACCGGGGCTCTTCCGTCCATCCCTGACCAGCATGTGGATCATTACTCAGCGCTGGTAAAGACAGAGGAAAACCGGAGGCTGCAGCCCCACATTCATAAAGGAAAACCCTCCATCACAGCTTTCTGTGTGCTGCAGTGATGAAGCTAAACAATATATACTTAATGTGATCTTGTTAGAGCATCTAATGCCCAAAAATGAGTAGCACAGACGCACGTATCATGTCTCAAGGATAACTCTAAGAATTAAAATTTGTCATCTTTATCAGTGTCTAAAGTAGAAATGCGATTTCCTTGCGGTAGTAGAAAGGGTGAGCCTCTGTGTGCCGTGTCTTATCACCCTATACTTCATGTCCTTATATCTTTGTAGGGATGTCAGCTGTTAAATAATGGCTGCTTCTGCTCTTCTGCAGCATAAGTCGAAGCTATTGTAAGTGTTTCACGAAGACACGACAGTCCTAGAGACTGTAGAGGAAGTCGACATTCAAAGAGTTTTCACAGTATATTCTGGCGTTGACATCATGTCTGCTACGATCGGCAGGCGTGCGGACAGCTGCTTGATGTGCACTGAAGTGAGCGGCTCACATGTGTCTCTGGGACAAGACCAGGATACGTGTATTGAGGCACATGAAAAGCACGCTGCCAAGTGTGTTTTCCATCTCATACATTTATTCAAATACTTCCTTTCGCAAATCTGCTAATGTATGATTGTGTATATTGTTTATGTCTGGTGTGTAACATCAATGATTATGTGTCAGACCACAGAGAACACTTTACAGTTAAGTGAGGCACATTTCTTGTACAGTTGGCAGATCACATCAACTAAAGGTCACATCCAGCAATACACAGTGCAGTTAAAAAACTTTGAAGGTTTAATAGCAGCTGGAAACACAGTATGACACGACACAGCAACTGTCTATTGATTCGATTTGATTATTGTTTGTGATTTTGGTTTTTCTGCAATAATAGGGCTATTACATTTAATGTAAAATTTAATCTACTGTTTGAATATGGAAGGAAATTAAATATTTGTTTTGCAATGATGCATTTGCATCTCACTTTTCACAGTGTAAGAGCCATAGAGTATTTATAAAGACAAACAACACATCTCCATTTCCTCCCCCTGTACAAAAATGAAGCCAAAATAATTCAGATACAGTTGCTGCACCTTGCGCTTCTAGAGTAAGAGTCTTAGCAGTAGCGATCGGAAAGCAGTGCCGTGGAGTCCCTGCCCAAAAACCCATCCCACCCAAGCCCCCAGGAACAGCGCCAGGCTTTGAAGCCAATTTTACATAACGGCAAAAAATTGAATTATGCCGTCCAGGTCCACCATGTGATGCCATAGGCCCCAAAAACGCTGGCATAGACATATAGTGTTTCCCCTACCATTATATATCATATTTAACCCCACTTACAGTATTTCAGGGTGACATGCTTCTACTACTAACTTGTCACCTAATAATTATGTTCATATACAAAATATATGAATTAGCAAACGTGTTTTTTTTTAAGCAAAGGTTATGGTGTCTGGATTTATCAACATTGTGCAGAAATGTTTATATTGAAAATAACTGCAGTGTATTTCATTTGTCCTCCCTATAATGTCAATGATTAATAAATTAACACAATGGTTAAATTAGAACAACTCAGAGCACTTAAAGTTAAGCTTAGGGAAAGATTGTTAAGTCTTTAAAATGTCAACACTGACTTTAAGAATGAGACAGCCACAGTGACTTTTTAATATTGAACTTAAAGCACAATCTTCACCTCTGTTTATCCAAATATTTCGGTAGCTCAAACCAAAAAATGCATTTGACACAAGACATAAACCTTAGTTTAAGGAATAAAACTTGTGCTTGGAACTAATGACCCTATTTAGACAGAGATCGCACCATAGGGCCGCTATGGAGTCCCCTCTTTACACATCCTTTGCATTTTTACACAGAATCAAACAGCAGCATCATTTCACTCAAGTGTGTGATTTTAGACAGCATGCCAGCATCGCAGAACCAAAAGAGGTGTGAAGGACGTGCATGTAACACAACGGTCTGCCTCTAGTGCCTTCAAAATGTCACACTCTTTCCATTCTGCTGGCTGTCCCTTTAAGACAGACTCAGCTGCCAGCTTAAAGATGAGACAGCTTTGTCTCCAAATTTTGCGATTGTAGCTTTTATTTGTAGCATTTTTTAAAATAACGGTGGGATATTCCCGCCTTAAAAAGACTGTGTGAAAGAGGCTACTGATTTTTGGTATTAGCATAGTCAAGGATGGTTTTAAATTGACCTTTGAGTACTGAGGTCTTCCGGGCATTGCTGACAGATTCATCTGGAATGGAAGCTGCATTTTTTTTAACCCAACTGTCACGACCACCCCCGCCGACATCAGAGTCAGCTTCAATGCTCATCGTCATTCAGTGAGGATGATTAGTTGAAAGTGTTAGGGGTCTGCAATGACGCGTCCATTACTATCAGTGGCCTTACTCGAATCCCCAGAGGGAAGACCAAACACAGCAACTCAGCAAGAAAACAAAAGGCAACAATAAAATCTACACACAATAAACTGTGTTGATACAATAACTACAAGAAATCTAGTTCAGCACTGCAGTCGCCTCAGGAATGCTATTACCTTTACTGAGACAAATAACTAGACTTAAAATATGGCAAAAGCATTAAGTCACAGCAGAAACAAGACGAGATTCTTTCACTGTTTAGTTCAGTGTTGGCATCCTTTAAAGATCACATTCACTCCAACTATGAGTCATCTGAAACACGATGTGGCCAATATTAGTTTGATATTTTGTGTATTTTACAGTGACAAAAATATACAGTACTACAACAGAAAGACAAAGAGAGAAGGGGGATAATATTACTACAGCATGTGCACATTAGATTAAAACAGAGGGTTCTAAAAACATCCACTGAAACAAGTAAATAATGCATGACACATGCAGGATTGTAGCTACATACAACAGCATCTCTTCAGTATCAAAGGAGAAAAATATCACATTTAACTCAGGCAGTTAAAAACGATGGTAGCTTGATAACAGAGATATTTATTGGCCTCTAGCAGAGCTTGGCCTCCCTCCCTCTCCCCCTCTCGCTCCTCTCAGAGATTAACAACAAAAAGTAGGCAAAAACAAGACAAACCCTCCATGGAGAAAAAGGACATGGGTACATGCCTGTGGGAATGTGTTATTGTTAGGACTAATAACGTGCTGTGTTCAACAGAGACACAATGCTATTATAATTAGGACCCAACAAGGTTACTCTATGTGAACCTGTGTGAGTGTGCGGTTTATAAACTAGGTCCTGGGGAGATTGGGGTTAGAACTGATGGGGGGTTACTTTCCCTGTGGGACACCCACTGCCTCATTAGGAACAATTTTAATTTCCAGCAAATTAAAGGAGGCGGGTTGTGAGAAACTTGATTTGTAGATCGGGGCCATATGGATAGACTCATTCTGGTAACTAACAATCCAAAATACACACGACAGGAAATGTTCCATGTATGAATATAAATGAACCATTTGACAAGAGTTAATTAAAATAGTAGGAGGATGTCCTGTTTATGACTTAAGGCCATGACACACTAAGCCGACGGTCGGCTGTCTGCCTACTTTGGGCCGTCAGCTAGCGTTCACAGTCCTTGTCGCTGCGGTGTGTCCCATACTGTTGGCCCTCATCAGGTTTTTTTCAGCGGCGGCAGCAGCTGTGGAGCCCGTCAGTGAGTGAAATCACCCCGCTATTGTTGGGGCTACTTCACTGCTAGTTCTCTGATGTCAGTTCAGTGTGTCATGGCCTTAAAATTGATGCTAGAGGGGTACCTAGAGCGTCGTAGTTTGAAGCATAAGCCCACTGACCAAGCTGCCGTATTTGATGATTTGTGAGTGAGAACTTAAATTATACTGGCTGTGCGTTAAACCCAATCAATTACTCCATCAAAAACAACTTCTGACAAAAATGCCTGCATCAGTCTTTTACAGCTATAGGATTACTTTGGTGCTTTTAACAAGGTAACAGTATTTTTACAATGCAGTTATTAAATTAGAAAATAAAAGGCATCCACAGCACTCAGAACATTAATACTAAATGTCACTTAAGCAAAGATGGTTTCCCAGAGAAATGGCAAGTAGGACCACTTAAAGCCCAGTAAGTTTGTTTGCACTCACGAGTGGTAAAATCCTCCCATAAATTACAGCCAACAGCCAAAGAGGCGAATGAGTGTGTATGTGTGAAAGCTTTGTGGACATAACTCAGGTGTGTTTGAGCATGAGCACATAAGAAAAGGCCTACTGAATTAAAATGGATTTAAATTTTATTTTGGGATGGAGCGTTTTTTCTAACAGTGGTGGTTACATTCATAACAGTGTTAGTTCAGTTTTTAACTTCCACAATGGTGGAAATCTGAAAGAACACCAAAATTAAAAAGGAAGATCACAGGAAGAGCCTATTCCAGGTTACACAGGTGATTGCACAATATAACGTCTGCCGAACATCACTTACAATATTCTCAGTGTTGATGTATTAAACCTGCTCCTCGAGGTTTGACATTGTACACAGAAACGGGACCAGAGGCTCAATTCAGTGTTACACTAATCAGCTCTGTAAAGCGCCCTCTTTATTTCAGCTAATCAACAGTATTGCCCCATATTGCTCCCATTATGGCTGATTGCTTGATTGATGCCAGATTTGTGCTGATAACCTTCTCATGAAGAGGCAGACCCAGTCCTTGACACGGTCCCACACAAAACCAGCTTCAGGAGAGCATGTTTAGGTGAGAGCGCCACTGTCGGCTTTCAAGCTGTGAAACTCATTCTGATTCTCTTCCCAACCAAAGTTAGCAGTTGTATTGTAAGTTTTATGCATTTCTTTACACATTTCTAAATTTTAAAAAAAGCCCTAAAAGCGCTTGACAGAAAAATATGTATTTGTATTAGCAAAACTCTGATTTTTTTCCCCCCCTGAGACATTCATACTGAGCATATTTGCAAAATATTTATAAGTAATTTTCACTCCTAGCACCTGAAGGTTTTCAGCCAGAGGAAAATGTTGTCATTGTATGTTTCTGAGAACCATGTTACATTTGTATGTTTCATTCGTATCATACCAACATTTCTAAAGTGATTTTTCATGTATGTGACCTGATTGTCCTCAGGAGGTTGAGGGGATGGTGGATGGTGTGACACTTTTGTGAGATGGCTACCAAGCCACTGACCACTGTTTGAGACCAACAAACAACAAAAGCTGGGTTCTTTTACTGAGAAAATGCTGCATTTTTATACATGATTGTGCCACCAAAGCTGGGTATTTTAGGCCACAACATGATCTAACCAAGTATTTTTGTGCCTAAACCTGACTATAAATTAACCACTATGTTGCTGAATCGCAAAGAAACAACTTTTTAACCGTTACATAATAAATTATAAATGTTACATGTACGTGGTTTGCAGAAATGCACAATGCCAACAACTAAGTTTAATTAGAAATGAGAAATATTGCAATATTGTAGTGTGTGAATATGATGATCTATTCGAGAGAATGATTGCTTGTGTCAGAAATAATGATTGTGTATGTAACAGAAACAGAAACAGTAGTGTATGAGAAAGAGCGTAATTATATGTGTTTGAGGACAAAAACCAAAGTGTGACAAATTGAAATATGAGAGGGTGGGACTGGAGCCAATTCAGTGTACATTTAAGTAACGCAGATACCCTCCATTGTCATTCACATGTGCAATTATCCTCTCGTATTGTTATGGTTGAGTCTAACGTGTGCTGGAAAAAATAGTGCATGTAAAGTTCATGATTGAACATGTAAGAGGACATAGTGAAGGGGAGCATAGTGTATCATTATGATGCTGTGTGAGAGCAAGTTTGATTTTTGACCTAATGGCCTCTCATACATCTTTCCACTTTCCAACCGTTAGATAATGCACGTGGTCAGGGACGGAAGACACACACAAATACACCAAACCACAAAAGCTTGAAATATAGCTCAGTCTTCTATGTGGACCCAATGGACTAAACCATCTTCATTAAGCGACTGTTCCCCCGGCAGCTATTTGACATCCCAACAGGACCACAATGGCCATATATTCTTCGCAGAGATTATCACCTTTAAGTGCCCCATAACCTGCTCCACAATCCCACAATTTTGTCCTCTCATCAAACTGCATTCACTCTCGGGAGATTCAACAGTATCAATCCATAAATGCCACTGCCTGACAACTTCTATTTTCATTGCAAAGTGATTGTAAGTCATTTGAAAACGAGCCCTCTGTAAATTCAAGCCGAGGCAGTTTCTTTCTTTCCCCGAGGCAAAAACATCAATAGAGGAGAGAGAAGCCAGGACAACCTATAGCACAGGACAGATCGATAGCGCAACAAACTCAGTAAAGATTGACTGGAGAGTTGCCTGGAAACGTCCTGCTTGAGATTTATGACGTGAGGAGGACACGAGCCAACGGGAGAAGCTAGAGGACAAGAAAGGGAGAGGAAGAGAGAGTGATGGGGAATCAGAGGATTTTTTTTTAACACTTCAGGGTCAGAATGAATTCTCGCGAATATCTCTGAGAGAATATATATTAAATACCAATGAAGAGCATAATTAGGTTTTTGCTTGCAACTGTGTGCAGGGTTAGGGTGTAATTTCTGGGCCAGTACTGATACCGATGTTTTTGTTGCTGTTGTTTATTTTGATTTTGGTTTTATTAACCCCCTTTTGTGCCAGGAAAACAAAGAAACCTTCATAATAAAATAGAACTGGTCCTTCATTTACACTATCTTTGAATGAGCATAGATTGAATTACACATATTTAAATACAACCTTTAGAATATTCTTTCACTTTAAAAACATCTTTTTAAAAAAAAGAACATTTTTCAGAAGTCTTTTTACAGGCTGTTCTCACAAACTGTTCGTATGTTTTTCTCCGAAAGGTTATGCACCCAAATTCTTACATATCCCACGTAATTTTAAAGGCTGCAATCACATGACCAATGCGCTAACGAGAGTTAACAAGGAAGCATTCCCAAGCGGTCTCATACGCAGGCAGGTTGGGGTGGTGGATGGGTCACACAAATCCAGACTATCTTGTGGGACTTTCATCTGGAGACGCATGTTGGGAACCATGTGAGCTTTGAGTAGTTTTAAGGAATGTCCTCACCATGCTTCTTTTCCTAAACCTAACCACAGTGAATTTACTTGCCTAAACCTAAACTCCAAAAAATATCATTCGCAGAGTGCAAATTCGTAGGATATCTTACAAACCGTTCTATGAGGATACGATGATATACGAAATATCATAATTCTCTCTCTAATATTAATTTTATATTGCTGCCAAGACAAATTTCTCCGTCAAACAGCTGCATGAATTCAAGTTTCTTGCCAAAAACTGCATTCTGCAAGTTTACATTTGAACACATCATGATAACGCTATAACATACCTTTGCCAAATAACTCTATAATGAATAGAGCTTGAATGGATCTTAATGTAATTTAATGCAACCTCCATCAGCAGGCCACCGGCTGCTAACAGCTGCCGTTAACTAGTTCTCTTCCTGCTGATTTCAATATACATCTGTTTTTCACTATGTTGAATTCACAAAAGGGTGTCCTGACAAGTCGATATTGATTTTACTGCGTTCTTCCGTTTTGAGGATGTCCGGGGAAGAATCTGTTTGCCCCAAAAAATGTTTTCTCCCAGGTATGACTGGACGCTGTTAATCTCGAGCCCTGCTTTTAAGTCTGCACAAAACTGTTGTGACACAACGGAAAAACATTGGTTAATGTCATCTCATATGCCAGTAGGCCGATGGCAGGCAAAAATTGGCCGATACTGATGTTCGACTGATAAATCGGTGCATCCCTATTGTGCAGTTTCTGTGACAATAAATACCAATTTTAAAAAAAAAAAAAAAAAGTTAAAAATCTCAAAATATGTTAATCTTAAAAATCATCTAGTTTCATTCTAGATAACTTCCATTTCATTTTCATTTCTAAGGTGAGACTTTCCTGCTGAAAAAAAACATAAGAAAAAGCTGATATCTACTGAAGCAGACAGTATGTTTGACATTCCAATGGGAAAATTACTGAAACAGTGACAAGATGAAATGAGGAGATATCAGGTTTCATTGCTCCTCTGCACTAACAGAGAGCCCTCACCATATGTCATCCGGCTCCGGTATGCTGTGACTGGTGCAGCCGCCTTCCATAGACTCCAGCTAATTGAATATCCTTATCTGGCTCTGAAACACCCCCCACCCCCACCCCCTTTACTCTGGTGAACTGAGACAAAGGCCAGTTGGAAAAACAGCACATTTGTATTCAACCACAGACACAAATGTAACACACCAACCATGAACCATAACGCGACCCAACACCGTTCTGTACTACAGTCAAGAGAATCTGTCTTTCATGCTACTCTATTATGTCTCACATGATAAAAGTTCTGGGAAATGTGCTAACAGCCTCTAGCTGTGAATTTTTTTTTGGTTATGAAATTAAGTGCAGCAGTTTTCTAATGCCCCCTGGGCCCTTTAGTGTAAATTGATTCTATTTTAAAAAGCCTTTCTTTCCCCCAGTCTGACAGAGAAGAAGAGGTGGCTGGGGAGCGGAAACGAAAATGGACTCTCAAAGAAAAAGAGAAGGGAAGAGATGGAAAGGCAGCTTTGTTCGTGAAGGGGTTAAATAGGAAATGGCAGTAACAAAAGGGGAAGTGCGCAGACCACCAGCCCATTAAGGGGTTAACAGTCACAGGCAAGGCGATAATGGAGGCTGGAGCAGCTGTATAGGAACTACAGTGCGGCGCAGAGCCGAACACCATAGAAACTGCTACCATAAACCAGAGATAAACAGAGGGAGAGTGAGTGAGCGAGGAAGCGAGGTGCTACATTTCTCTCATGTCAGCACTGTGTGAACGCTCATTAACCAAGATAAATAAAAATAGCATTCATATATTGTTATATGCTTTTTTTATGGACTGCAAACACATGTTCAAACCTATTAACACATACAGTGTGGTTCGTCCTCCCTTCTTTGTAAACACTACTGCAGATGCATGCAGCACGGATCCCCGATGCTGAGGAAGACTACAGCGCAGCAAGGAATCCTGTAGGAGAGGCTCATCCACATCTGAAGACAAGACTGTGGCATTAACCTGATAACGATATAATAAAACGACATCACTCCTGTCATTTACTCTTGCTCTCTTTAACTTACACACAAACACAGGTGCAACCAGGGCTGAAAAACGAAGCCAACGTAAAGTCCCAAAACCTGCTGTTCCTCTAGTGGCCACTTGAGGCTGGCTCCGAGAGCGAGTCAGCCCACATACACCTCCATGTTTTTTGTTTGTTTGTTTGTTTTTTTTAAGATTATTTTCTGGGCTTTTATGCTTTTATTGGATGACAGGACAGTGTTGGTGTGAAAGGGGGACAGAGAGGGTATGACATGCAGCATAGGGCCGAGGCCGGAATCGAACCTGCGGCCGCTCTACCAACTGAGCTATTGGGCACCCATAGACCTCCTTGTTAAAATGTGCAACTTTACAGCCAGAATCACGTTTTGTAGAGTCGATCTGATACCGATACCAGCATTGTATTTGCCTCCAATACCACTTAAAGTGCGGGCTTGGGTGTTGGCAAGTGCGCAAATTTTTGTTATTTGTAAACAAACTTTAAAGTAGTGTCATACAAGGTTAAAATGTCCATTTTTCTATAAATACATTATTTTCCCTGCTATAAAAAAGTAGCCTAGCAAGTTGCACTGTGCAGCCAGTGGTAACCACTGTTGTAGCTATAATAGAAATAAATAGTGAACATAAGTAAACCGCCAGCAATTTGGCTATTTTTATGGCATTCATTCTCTGGTTATATTTGTTCACGGTTTAGTTTAACCCAAGCCATGCCATACCACAACGATAGCAATCATTTCACATCCATATACAGTTCATAGTGCTTGGGTAACTGCAAAAACAAATCTTAAGGTCAGAAAAGGAATATAAATTGGCCAACAACAGAAAGCAAGTACAATCTGAAATTCATTTTTTTAACACAGGCGTCATTAGCCTATTAAACCATAAATTCAATGTTAACTGAAAAATCAGCAAACTTTCTGTCTCTGCCATTGCATAGGTTAGATGCAGCACTAAGGGACTGTCTCAGGAGTCAAGAGCTGCTCTCCTCCCGGTCAATTCAACGTCTGTCTGGTTAGCTCGAGCTAACACAGCAGCAGTGACTAATATCCAACACCAAGCCATTTAACTGTCCATGCTAACCAAGCTAGCAGCTAGCGCCAGGGTTAGCTCCACCGTCTGCCCTACGGTCCAGCTCCAATATGCGGCTAAAATGCCAAACTTTAAGCTTTAAAATGGGAGGCCAAAAAAACAGTAAGTGACATCACAGTGGCTACGTCCATTATTTTTATATAGTCCACGGTGCATAGATATACCAGAAACATGTCTGGTGGAAGAGATGTTTGACGGCAGCATACGTCTCCTGCAGTCCTCCTCAGAAGACCCTCCCCAGATCACACTGCTGCTGTATATCCACAATGGCTGTTTTATATTCAGCAGCTAGGTGATTTGAGGTAACGATGGAGGAGGGTGAGGGGTGACAAAGCTGAAGGAAAGCAGCTTCATTCAACTCGTCGCCTGTTTCTGTTTGTAAAGCTTGTGTGTTGGAGAAGAGCCACTATGGCTGGCAACAGCAATACACACATATGCACACAGTAATTTGTATATAGTACACACACACACACACACACACACACACACACACTAACAGAGGCCTCCTGATGAGAGATTGGGCTAAATTTGAATTTCCATAACGATGTGTTTTGTTTGTATAAAGGTAACAAATTGTGCTTACATTTCTTATAAACAGCTGAAGGCAGAGTGACTAGATGAGGATCAGCTGAGGCTTTTTGTTTCTCACTGAATATTTATCAGTGGCCAGAGGAGGCTGTGATTGAGTTTTACAGGGCAACGGTTGTGTATCATGTGCAGTAAATTAAGTAGTATGGCAGCTCAGGGGATCAGCAGTCAAACTCTGACCTGAGGGCATAAAGACCCGATGAGAGGGAGGAGGAGGGGAGAAAGAAAGCATATCCAATGAATGCGCACAGGCAGAGCATCACGAGTGCGCGCGCGTGAATTCATATGAACGACTGGCGCACATACAAGCCAAACACTCTCTGTATGGAGTTTCACAATGGCAGGAGAAGCTTTTCAAACTTGCACTTTCCAGGGCAGGCTGCAAGCGAAGCGTTAGTCGATTGTGTGAGCAAAGTATGATGAAATCACACATCTCTCACATCTCGTTACTGCACCCTGCGCTCCCACCAAACACAGTGTTTAACAAACATTTGAAAACAGCCAGCAGGCAATATTGAAATGACTCAATGAGCTTGTGCCTCGACAATATCATAAGATATGTGGAAAGCCTGGGACTTCACACACGAGGCCGTCGCCGTACTGTCGAGTCTCCCTTGCATTGTAATAAATGACAAATATCTGCTTACAGCTGCATTACTCATACTCTAATACTCTTTTGTGTTGTGATCATGCCCTAACGCAGGAACAGCCTCAGATCAATAACTTAATTAGCCATAAAGCATATGCATTGCGGTAATACATTATATGCCTGGCATCCTTTGGCTAGCATCTCACAGGAATTACCATATAAATGAACTGTGGTCATTTATTAAACAGAGAGCCGTGGTGGGGACTTGGCATGCTACGGAGTAGGAGGGGGAAAAAAATGAAATTGTAAGTTACAACACACATTAGAAAAGGGAAACATCATGTGAGGTCAAACAGTTAGGTTACAAATTGCACTGACTGCTGGCAGAGCGAAAACATCTGCCATGCTGTGACTCTACCCGCGGAGCAAGTAAGCAGCGAGGCTGACGGCGGCTGAGGAAACCCCCAACACGCTTTCTTTCCACTCTTTGTATTCAACTGGACTGCAAGTAATTCAATACACCTCTCTTTGTGCAGGCTCACTCAAATGAAACGCAAAAGCGAATGAACTGTATCAAGTGGAGTACTATTTGAACGCCACTTACAGTAACATCAGTGTTTGTGTGGGCTCATGGCGTGTGTGTGTGTGTGTGTGTGTGTGTGTGTGTGTGTGTGTGCATGTGTGTGTGTGTGATACATGGACATGTGTGCAAGTATGTGTGTATTATGTGTGTAATCCAAAAGATTAATCTTGTTCTGCACATGATTCCTTGACCAAACTCAATGCCTCCGAGAGAGACCGCTACAACAATACCAGGCTGATCTCTCCATAGCAACACACATGGTAACACAAATCTATTCCAGAGTCGAAGCGCAGCACTTAAACACAGCGGACAAAATTTTTTTTAAAAAATAGGGAAAACAGCAATCAATTATTAAAAGAGCTTCATGTTCATACTTACTGACTGTGTGTTGCCAGCTGCAGCCGAAACTAAGAGGCTCCCGCAGCTACGTCTCCTCATACAGTTGTTAGTGTTATCAGGGATCTACAGCAGTGCCACTACGTCATCACGTCATCATACACAGAGGATGTGAACTAGGATCTGCCCCGTGCCTGACATTTAACTCTTAAGCGAGGTGTGTTTACTTTCAAGGTGTTGGCTGCCCTCTCAGACTCAGAAGGCAGTGGAAACATGGACGCCTAATGAGGGAAAAACAAACTCGGGGCCTGTAACAACAGCAGCGAGATGACCGATAGAGAAAGTTTAAATCAACATAATGTTTCTCCTGGCATAAGCCCACTAGTAAATCATAACGCAGTAAGCAGATCTGTCGACATCAATTGTTCCGAGGGCCCGAGCGTTTAACTTTAACTCAGCAGTTACTGCAAAGCCAACACAGACACACAACTGATATAGAAAACTACTTTTTTAAAGAGCGACAGCAACCTAATTACCTCAGCATTTTCCTTAATTTAAAAAAGAGGGAAAATAAACATAAGTGCTCCGGTATTTACTTGAAATAAATGATCTTGGAGGAGAAACTGAGTACTGAAAGAGAAAAATTAAATACTAAAATAGAAGCTTTAAATGGACGTAAGCAACAAAACTGAAAATAGTCAAAACTTCTTTTTAAAAAAGGTCTTTCTTAGGGTATGGGTTGATACAGTCTTTTTTAATGTAACAATTTGGCTAATAGCCGATACTGATGTTTGTTTGTTGTTGCTGTTGTTTATATATGTTTTTATTATTTATTCCCCTTTTGTAGCAGTGAAAAAAAGAAATCTTCATTATAAAAATAACTGAACTGTTTTAAAGTATTAAGCTCTTCATTACACTTCCATTGAATTACCACAAATTCAATTATGTGAAAAGTTTTCATTTAAAATTACTGTTTCAAAAGTCCTTTTACTATATAGATATACTATATATATATATATATATATATATATATATATATATATATATATATATATATATATCTCACAATTCCTTCTTTAATATCTATTTTGTTTTATTTCATTGCTGTGAAATCAAGTTTTTTTCTTCAAATAACCATATCTATTTAAGTTTCTCACATAAAACTACCTTTAACAATCAAACACTGAGCACATCATTATAACATTATAATTTACCCTCACCGAATACTCATTTTTACTGAATAGAGCTTGAATGCATTAAAATGTAACTCAATGCAACCTCCATTGGCTGTTAGTTTCAGCCACTAGCTGCTAACAGCTAACATTAATTAGCTCTCCTGCTTAGTTTAAAACCGATTTGTTGGTCACTCTGTAGCACTATATTGGAAACAATAGGGTACGTCCCCTAATGTGTCGATCATGAGTTTACTGCGTTCTTTCCTCCAGACGGCACCCCCTGGAAGATCACTGTTCATCCCAGACACATCGTCTACTGTCTCTGGGATGATGGGATGTTGTTAGTCTCGAGCCCTGCTTGATACAATAGGAAAACATTGGCTACAGACATCCGCGAATGTCATCCAATTTGCCGATAGGCCGATGGCAGTCAACAAGACGAGTATCAGCCGATACTGATGTTCAGCCAAGAAATCGGTGCATCTCTTTTTTTTATGGAAATGCTTGCTGTTCCTGTTTCTGTGGTAACAAAATCATTCACTTTTCAAAGCGCCACACACACAACCAACACCAAACACACACTAAATCCCCCAGACACCGTCAAAGAGACACTAAGTTGGTTGCAAGTGCCACTTTGATATATACTGTGTTGACCTTTCCCAGATCATATAGGGTGATTATATGCGTGTCGGACCGCAGTTTGGCAGGATCTGCACAAAAAGCTTTACTGTAATAGCTTTCCTCCTCTTTTCGAGCCATCCATTCTGCAGTGACACAAACAACCTTATGTTCTCCAGAAAGGTGGGCTGCACTCGCCTGACTGACACACACACACACACACACACACACACAAACACACACACAGCAGCTTACAGGCCTGGTGCACACAACAAACATGGGTGATGTGACAGAGGAGAAGAGAATGAGAGAGAGAGAGAGAGAGAGATGGCACTAGGCTATGAATATTTTTGTTTTTCTTTCTACTTAAAACAATCTGATTTCTACATTTGCTTTTTTCCTCTACTGCAATTTTACTGATCTGTTTGCATCGCGTTGATGGTTTATAGTAAACATGCAGCACAAAGATCTGTTATGTTCGAAATCATGACAAACCATCAGTTAAGCTGAAACGATCTGTCCATTGGTTGATTATCAACTGTTTTCAGAATGAATCAATTTCAGTCATTTTCAAAGCAGAAATATAAAAACATTCTCCAATTACAGATTCATAATTGTGAGGATTTATTGTTTTTTTCTCATCTCGTGAAAGCAAAGTTATTATTTTCAGGATCTGGGTGGTTGATCAGACAAAACATGTCATATGAAGACATCAACTCAGGCTTTGGGAAATTGTAACAAATATTACTCACAATTGTCTAACATTTTACAAACAAGCAATTCATTCATTGGCAGAGAAAATAACAGGCGGATTATGGTTGCAGAGATATACCTGTATTGAGAATAACTGTGACTTTTATATATTGCAATATTGACATCATCTTAATAATACACACATGAAAATATGGTGTAAATAATTATTTTAAATAATTTCCGTTTCTTTCTGTTTTCACTTTGTCTCCCTCCCCCAAATGCCATCTGGTTGCTTTTTCACTATCCATTAAGTGTAATTGCTCTTTTTGAACAGTTTTGTACTGTAATAGTTACACACTCTCTCTCCACCTCCCTACACTTGTGTTGTATGGGTAATGAGTAATTCATTTGCCAAAAAAGGGAGACAAAACACACAATGAATGAAATTAAAGATAAATTTGACTGACAGATTTTTTCCCCCAATTTTTTCTTAGGTATCGTGATTATATCGTTATTGTGAGTTCTTTTAGCTATGATAATCAAGTGGTGAAAACTGGATACTGTGCCAGCTTTAAGGCAGATTATATAAATACTGTAGTTAGCCAGGTAGTTGCAGCCTCAAAGCTGAGAAATAATCAAACACATTTTCTACCGTTTCATGCCTGCTTATATGTTTTCTAAACATATTTGTGGTGCTAAAATGATTTGGCAATTAATCTAATATTTGATTGACAACATTTATTTTCAACTATTCAAACAATCAATCAAAAATGTATCAAACATCCTTTGTTTCCAGCATCTCCAATATGAAATTTTCCTCGTTTCTTGTGACTAAAATTGGTTTTACAAAGTAAACAATATGAAGATTTCACCTCAGACTGTTGGGAATTGGTAATGAGGATTTTACACTAATTTCTATTTATTTGACAATTGGTGAAACTGTCAAAATAATTCCTTACTGGAACAGTTTGACATTTCAATCGTCATCTATCAGCAAGAAAGCAAATAAGTGTACTTTCAAAAATGTCAAACTATTTCTTCATTATGAGAAATAATCAACTTATTAATTGAGAATGAAAAGAGTTAAAAAATACTGTATATATATATACTGTATTCATTTTCAAAAACACCCTGCTAATTTCTGACCCTGGATGGAACCGAATCTGACAAACCCTTAAGTGATTCATTACAGGTTTCTGCTAAACAAGACGTCCGTGTATCCTAAAAAAAAAAATCAGCCTTGTTCAACAAGAGCAAATCCACCAGTGTTTGTGTACTACAGTGTCCCTGCAGGAGATATCGCCATAGCAGTAAGTGGCGGGCATTAGAGTACTTACACAGCCCATCACAATAGAAGCAGCAATGCACCTTTCAAAGCACAATGTTATTGAGGCAGGACACAATATCGTACTACCTGCCACCAGTTCAGTGGGCTGGGTATTGAGTTTCAGGGTGTGCTGCAGGATACTGTAATCGTATACACTTTATCAGGCTTGTTCTGTCACAAGTGTTTTGTTTAAGGGATTTCAAATAGGAGCGAGGGTAGGGGGCTGTCTCCTCATTGAGGGCAAGTCAATAAGATGTAACCACGATCCCGCAAATATCCGTGAATAGATAAGTGTGTCTGGCCGTATCAAAATACTTGGCATGGTCGGATCAGAGCGAGTGGAAAAGGTTTGATACTAAGAGTCTGCCCCTGGAGCACTTCTAAGATTTGTTTTTCTTTCAGATTTCCAGTTTCATGATTGAAACTGGATTGTGTAAGAGTTGTGTGATAAATAAACGTCTTGTTTACAGTGGAAACTACATGCTGGAAAGCTGCGAAGCAAAAGGATATAATTATGACACAAAAATAATGGTGCCATTTTGATTATTTTAAGAGTGCAATTTTTTTATTTTTTTTGAGGTCTCTATTGTCAGTGCTTCGTCATATAGCTGCTTGCTACATCATATTGCAGTCATGACTAGTGTCCTGCTGCATACTGACCAGTTTTGTTGTCCGTAGCTATTAAAAACAGACAGAATCACTTTGAAAAAAAAAACAAAAAAGAGAAAACCTTCCAATATCACAACAAGACTTGATTTAAAAGACATAATGCTCCTACAGCTTGTTAAAATCCCAGCTGCTTTAAACAGTAATGAGGACTCATTGGGACTATTTCATGGCTAAAAAAAGACTCTTTGACATTTTAGACTATAATTAGCACAATATGGGCTTTTCTTCTCCAGTAATTGTGTCACAACATCCCTATATTCTTAAAAGATAACATTTTACAGTGAAAAATGGATGGCTATTATGTTTTTGTTTTTTTGAACTTAGCTGGTGATTCACATTAAGGTTTAAACAAATTTAAGGTGATAACTAGTGCACAGTATCCAACACCATTAACCTGATGCCTCTGTGGTGCAGAGTACCGGCAGATAAGAGGGAAGCTGTGGCATGTGCAGGTATACTGCTCAGAAAATGGACCCTATATCTGGAAATATATGATCAATATTATGCAGCGAGTTCAACAAGTCCCGCAATTCCTCTGGTCTTGGGTTAAGCTTCCCTCTCTCCGCAGAACACCCAGTGATTTTAACTTGAAAACAGCATGGTGGAAACTTCAAGGAAAAAAAGTTTACTTTCCCTTGGTCACTTCGGCGTTCTGCTGATGCTCCAGAATTGAGCCAAGTTCAGAACAGTCATGTCAAGGTGGTTCGATGTACCACCTTCTACTGGTGCCAGCTTAGCCCCGTGCAAACAGCTGCAGCATTTTAAAGAGGAGTCCGGTGCTCTTATTTAGATGCTGCACCTTCATCTGTGCCTCCCGTTATTCCCTGTCCTACGATATGAAAACTGCACTAGAGGAAAACGCTCAGGGGAGGAGGAACAAAAACAACAGCGCAAGGGGACTAAACTGTATTTGAAAATAACTTTCACAACCAAAATGAACATCTGTTCATATGTCCACAGTGTATGAGCAATAATGTTTTGTGGAGCAGATTTCTCAGAGGAGACGAGAGGACTGGTGGCAATTTGTAAAAAAAATAAAAAAAATGAAAAAAGTAGTAAATTTCCTCTTGTGAGCCGTTAGCATCTACAGTAAACAACTATGTCCTTAAACATCTTGCAGTTTGATTTATCTTCTGCTGGTTTCTCTGCACCTCTGAGCAGCTTCAGCACACTAACTTGTCCACAAAATAGTGAAGAATGCAGGATGTATATGCAGTGGCGTAATGTAAAGAAGTAATAGGCTAATACTTTATTACAGTAGTTACTGTAAGTACTTTTTGGGAGTCTGTACTTGAGTTTTTATATTTGTCAACTTTCACTTTGACTACATTTCCACTAAACATCTTTGTTACTACAAAATCAGGAAGGAGGGAGACAGACAGACAGGCGGACGGCCAAATGGGAGGGTAAAAAAAAAAAAGGATTTTGTTCTTGAAATGTTTTTCTTCAAGTCTAATCTTGGCTCTATTTTTAAAGTAGTGTATGTTACACAACTATAGAAATAAACTTCATAAGAAATAAACTTCATAATTGTCAACTGCTTAATTTTTATTAACAGCATTTACTTGTACTTTTACTGCCAATACTTAAGTACATTTAATATCAGATACTTCAGATAAGACTTTCACTCAAGAAATATTTTATTAAAGGACTTTTTACTTCTACTAAAGTCATTTTCTGGTAAGACGTGTACTTTTACTTAAGTACGGCTTTCAGGTACTTCTTCCACCACCGTGTACATGACAATGATTCTTCATCCTTATTGCGAGTTTTCTGTAAACTACAGTGAGAATCGGTGGATGACAACACTAGTATTGACAGTTTATCTGCTAATAGATCAGATATTCATTTTGTCTTTTCTTTTTAAACACAAGCATGCTGACACATACCTTCCCACCTGTTACCATTTTCAACATTTTAACTTATTCTATCTGATTAAATCCCAAAATATTTTTACCTCTATGTTGTCACTTATAATATTTTGATCTAATAATCAAATGTGATTATCCTCTTGATTTTCTTGCTCTCATTTGACTTGCCAGACATAATAAGTTCTGTAATGTAGATGTCTTTACTTCTAATATTACTATATTCTACACATATTAAACTGTGAGTGCAAGACAGCTCTCCAAGCAGGATTACAGAGCACATACTGTATAAAGTGACTTTGGAAGTATGTTGAGCACCGTGCCAGCAGCTGCTCACACTGACAGGTACAGGCCCAACCGACAGAAAGCTAACCGTTGTGTCTGGAAGCCAAAATATTCACATTCCCCCGCTCAGAAACCCCTCTGCTCAGTGGAAACAACACGCGCTTAGTCTCTAATTCAGCTGCCGGGGAGCGTCATGAGAATATTTGCAGTGGGCTACCCAAAACAACCCTGCAACATGGAACAGGTGTGTGTGCGCGTGTGCGTTCGCGTTTGTGCGTGCATGCGCGTGACCAAATGAAACAAATACCAGGTTAGATAAGACAATTCGCGCACTGGGTTACATGTGCGGCGGTTATAACATCGGTGCGTTTTTTTGGAAAAGCTGCATGAATGACGATTCAAATACACCAACCACCAACCACCTTTACATACATACACAAATGCTACGCGCGTGCACACCGTACACATAGGCGAATGTGCTCTGTCAAAATCATATGACAGGCGTGGTCATTAAGTGAAAACGTTAAGAGCAGTTTGTTTTTGTCATTAGAAGCTAATTAGCTCCGATATCGCAGGAGAAAATTGTGGGGGAAAAATCTACCTTATGGAGGTCGATGCGTATCCTCTCCTCTCCTTTATGCGGGCTCTCTGGCCACAGGTGATAGCTGGAGCCGTAGTTGGGGCTTTCTTTGCTGCTGTTGCTGCCAGTCGCAGACGAGTTCCCCGCGTACGTCTGCTGTGTTACCGGGGGGGTTACGCGGGAGTCGCGGCTGTGTGGCTGCGCCTGATCGCCCTGCGCGGTGATCCTCCCAGACTTATTGCGGTCTTGTTCACAGTGCTGCGGACGCTGGGGACAGAGCCCCAGTGCGCCTTGCTGCTGCTGCCGCTGCTGCTGCTGCTCTTGCTGTTGCAGCAGTGGAGCCTGGTGAGTCCTACATAGCTCTCCTGAGCCGCTGGCGCAGTAGTTGATAGGCAAGCTGCTCCCCACCAGTAGCTGCTGCTGCGCTCGTAATTGTGGGATCTGTTGCTGCTGCAGCTCCTGAGTCTGAGACTCGAATGCTCTCCTGCTAGCCTCGGTTGACTCACATACATTTAAAGAGCGCCCTTTCTGCGAGTTTGCACGGGTTCCTTCAGGGGAGGGGTCCCTCTGTTGGAGTCTTAAATGACTGTGCTGCTGCTGCTGCTGTTGCTGCTGCTGCTGCTGCTGCTGTTGCTGCAACAACTGCCTGTGGTCTCGGTGCCCTCCTGCTCCTCCTCCTCCCCTGCAGCGTTCCACGATGCTTGCCTGTTGGTAATTATTGGCACTCCTTCGGAGTCGATCCCCGCGTTTAGATTCCCGGGAAAACAGCAGAGAGGAGGAGGACGACGTTGGTGGCGGCGGTAGTATAGGCGGCGGAAAAGGAGGGGAGGGCTGCGGTGGGAAAGGATCGGCAGGATGGTGATGGTTTTGAGAAAGGCTCGCCTCCTGTTCGGAAAAACTGCAGTGGCAGCTCGGAAAAACAGGCTGCTTCTCCGACTGCGGCTGCTGCTGCTGCTGAGAGCCGGCCGGGGCCCAGGGATCCCGCTGCAGGTGCTGCCCGGTGCTGGGTTCACTGGCTCGGTGTGAAGGTCGCTGGGCGGTGTCGTAGCTCGCCAGAGGTAGAGGGTCGCCACTGTGAACAGGTCTCCGGGAGGGCTGGCTCAGACAAGGTAGCTCCTGGAGGCTCTGGCGGTGAGCGGCGGTGGTCGGAGTGCGGTCTCGGTGGTGAGAAGAGGGCGGGGGCGGCAGGCTGAAAACAGGAGCGACTGGGTCTCGGCTCTGCTTGCTGCTTGCTTGCTTTTCGTCGGGGATGTGGTGCTGATGGACAGCTCCCGCGTACCGATGCCGCATCCCCTTGATCGCCGCGTCTCGCTGTGGTTGCTCCTTTGCCGTGCAGAGCTCCGACACCCGTTCATTGCGATCGGTCCCAGCAGAATAGAACCGACTTGTATCATTGGTAGGTTTGACCAAGACCTGCCTTAAAACGTCACCGTACAGCCAAAACACCGCCTTCGACTGAATATCGGTCCATTGCCTGCTATGCGCACAGGTTGCAGCGGATCGATCACTCCTTAAGGCTGTTAAGATAATGCAAGAATGGGATTATTGAGATGTACAGAGGTGTTTCAATCCCTCTCGATGATCTTAATCCACTGTGGACCCGATAGATCGACTTTGTCAATGTTGCCATAACCACCCTGCATAATAAGAAATCACTTTTACTGCTACGTCACCCAAACACATCCACAGGCCTGTCAAACATGATGCTTTGCCCAGCCACTATAGTTTATGATCAGCTCTAAGTGATTAGTCCCTCCTGATGTCCATAAAGTGTGTGAACAACACAGACTCGTAATATCAATTTCCAAAATCCACTTGTTGGCCCACAGAAAAGCATAACAGGGCTGTAACGATTACCTCATGCAATTCAGCCCGAGCCTTGCAGTCTGGTATTTAATAATTTAGCAGAATATGCCTGGTTTTGTATTACGAGGCAGAAATATTAAGAATGGGTGCTGCATGCAGAGCCTGCTTGCAGCCTGGCGCGTGTGTGTGTGTGTGTGTGTGTGTGTGTGTGTGAGCCGCTGCTCGCTGCTGTTGCATGCTCTCAGTCTAACATGGTAAAGGCTTCACTGTCACCGCGGAGAGGAAACCGGCTGGATGGAGGCAGAGAGGCGCAGACGGTGCAGTCCGTGGTGCTGATGGAGGAGTTCGGACGCAGAACACTAAAATAGCCGCTGTTGTGGTGTGCAGTAGTCACAGGATGGACAAAAGACCGTCACATGTCGGTTAGAAAATTCTCGCAGCTGTGAGGATTCGCTATTTGATGATAAATAACTTAGATCGAAGCAGCCACCGGGGTCTAGATTTCTCCTAGGTCCGCACATTTTTAAGTTGCCACGTTACATTTTTCTTTCACAAAACGCAGTGTTTGTACGGTCACGAAAAAGCTGGAAAAGTTATGAAAAAGCCTGGAAAAAGTTTTTGAAAACTAAATATACCCTAAAAGTTTTGAGAAAAGTATGTCTGACAAACAAACAACGTGTTCAGGGACCGTTTAATATTTGAAAATCCAACAATAATTGCTATTTCTACAGTATATGTCTGCGATAATTGGGGTAATTTTGGTGATATGTGAAGAAAACATGCCTTCCAAACCCACTGGCTTCACCCAAACATTTTTTTAAAAATGCATTCATTTTTCCTTTAAAAATCACCAAACATTTCTAAAAAAAAAAAAATAAAAATCGGCGATCTGCGACAAACCCTGACATGTAACATCACGGTGGCTTAGAACACAAAGAAATAAAACATATTGCAAGAATAAACAGAGACAGCACCTCAAAATAAGAGCTCTGTGCCAGAAATTCACTGTTACTTTGAAATAAAATTTGTTTTTTTCCAAACTTGATACATTCGCAAGTCACCTGCGGTCCATTTAGAAAAGACCCGCGACCCACTTTTGGACCGCGAGCCACCGGGATTAAAGGGTACATTCTTTGGGGTTTTTCAAGCTTGTCTTATTTTTTTACCACACTAAAACTAGACATAAATGCCCATATGTGCAAAAGGTTATCGGTGGCTGCTCTCTCTATTTCCTTGCTGAGCTGTATGGAGGAAGAGCAACAGTAACTACTAAAAACACTGTAACTTAAGAAGATGCCTCCTTGATTTAGTAAACTCAGACTGCTGAAGCTGCTCAAATTTTGTCGCTTCAGCTGAACTTTCAATCAGACCTCTCAGGTCATCACGTGGTGGTTTGCTAAGTGAGTGAACTTTATGTATATAGTACCCTTAAAATCCAGAGTTGCAGACTAAGCTGATGTGCTGAGGAGTCTGTTCCCAGTGGTGGAGGAGCTACTTTGAAAGCAGAGCTTAGCAAGCTAACAATTGCTTCAAACTGGAGGAAGTAGAAGTACAACAAAGCCAAATCTAGTTTGTTGTTACTTGGAAGAAGTAGTTCAAACTACTTTCAAAAAGACAATGTACATGCCGTACAAAATTGTGACAAAATGCATTACAAAATTTCAAAAAATCACATGCAAAAAGTGCCCACCGGTCCACTGGTCATAAACTCAAAAAATGATAGAATGGGGCGCCTGGTGGCTCAGTGGATAGAGCGGCGCTCCAAATATAGAGGTTGTATCCTTGTCGCAGCGGCCACAGGTTCAATTCAAACCTCGCCCCTTTGCTGCATGTCGCCCCCTCTCTCTCTCTTAAAACACTGTCCTGTCCATTAAAAGAAATAAAAACCCGAAAAAATAATCTTTAAAAAAAAAAGATAGAATAAAATTAATTGTTGATTCCAGGCAGAATAGAAACAAAAGAAAAGCTACAAATTATACATAGCGAGGATGTTCAAACTGCTGACACATATTTGTATCTCAGAATAGTGTTCGACTCTCTACACAAGTTTGTTGTCAACACAGACTTTGTCAATCATCAAAGATTTCACCTAATGCAAAAGCTTAAATCTTTTTGTGATATGGAGATTCTGATAAAATGTGATGTTGACATTACCATTCTATGTAATTTTTATCAACCATTCACTGAAATTCTTCTCTCCAACTTTCTCTTTTTTTTTTTTGCTGGTTTATTGGGCTGCCTGAAAAGACCAAGAATAGCCTAAATAGTATTGTAAAAGTAGGCTCCAAGATAACTGGAGCCCAGTAAACAGACTTTCGCTCCCTCTGGGAGAGACAGGCGGCCTAAAAAGCAAAAGGAATCTTCAGCCAGTCTGAGCATGTTCTGTCTGTCTGACTTATATATTTATATACCATTAATGTATATATCTGTGGTCATTTTTAAACTTGGTTATGTATATTAACTATAACAAATGGTTTATTTTATTTGCTCAGTGTTACCTGGTAATGATCTATCTAACCTACATTGACATGTGTAGATGAATTTCCCTTTTGGGATCATTAAAGTTGCCTGAACTGAATTGAATTGTTCATAAATAGCAATTATAAATACATCTGTCTAATCATGATCAATGGGGGTTTAATTAAAGTAGAGGAGCAATGGTAATGAAAACATTTTAAAAAATCATTCCTTTCCTTTAAGGGCCCAAACAATGCTTACATTTTCAGTAGTTAACAACACAAAAATGACCAAAAAAAAGGCAATTTAACTGCTAAAATCACTATCAAATATGAATGTGGTTGATCTACCAGAAAACTACTGCAAAATGTAGTTAAAGTACTTATTATTATTATTATTATTATCCAACAATATCTGACCGACAGTGCTGAGCTGCGACCGTGCAGCTTCTAACATTTGATTGCAATAGGGGTCTTGATGTAGAAAAAGGAATTCAAAAATCTGAAATAAAACCATTTTATAACTGTAACTAGAATAAGATTCAGGTTTAATTTAATTAATGTAATTATTTGATTATTTTTAGAGGGACAGTGCACATTTGAAAGTAACTGCACCAGAGTTACCTAGCAGCTAGTTTTCATCTGTTGTCATTGGACAGGTAAACAAAAATAAACAAGAAAACATGGAACAGCAAGCAGCCCACACAACCTCAAACATGACAACACATAAAAGTCCATAAATATAAACATTTCACGACATGAAATAACACAATAAAAGACTAGATGAGGTGTAGCTGCTTTCAGATAACTTCAGTCCTTCTCTGTGGAACAAACTGCCCGATCACAACTACGTCGATATCCCAAAGCAAAGTGAAAACTTTTCTCAGGGTAATGATTGGTTACTGCACGTCTGTGTGACTGTGGAGTGAAAGAACTATGGATTTTGTCTCCTCTTCATCATGGTGGCTTTGTGCTGGTATGGAGTCACTTTGCAGCCAGTTATAGATGAGAAATGATCACGCTTTAGCTGTAACGCCTACAATAAGTGTTGTAGTCACCACCTAAACCAAGACCAAGGCCGGAGTGTATCAAGACCAAGACAAGACTAGACCAGAGTGAGTGTCACACGGTACACACCTATGATAAAATGTGGAACATGCGAACTATGGGCCCTCGACAAATTGATCTGAAAGATCTCCTAAAAACAAACGAAAATTCATCCTCATTCACCTATTTCATTGCCATCTACAGTACTGTGGAAATGTCTTAGGCCACCATAAATTTATGTTTTTGCAAAGTTGTCATCAGGATATTTACATATTTATTTCTTAGTCTCTGTATTGAGACACAAAGAATACAGAGAACATATACAATGCATTAAAACACCAAAAAAGTCAGAAAAAAATGGCTTCTTCAACTTTAAGAATATTTAGTGTGAAACATGGAATCGTACAACCATAAGAAAAGGTAGCTAAAACAATCAATACTAAGCTTTAGACGTATCTTGACTGCAACCTGGTGTAAATACACCAAAAGTTTAGTATTGTAAATGTCATACTGTCAGTGAGAGAGAGCTCAAGACATGCACAGAGGAAAGAGGGGTCACACTAACACTTGCAACTTTAGCCTGTTGAAGTTGTTTTATTCTGAAAATGTGTGTTTTTAATACTTAATACATATTTCCTGTATGTTCTGGTTTTATTTGAGTAAAGAGACTATTGAGAAATAAATATGTCTTATAATTATGACCTTGCTAAAATAACAAAGTGTAATGTGGCCTAAGGCTTTTGCACAGTACTGTCCATGTGTACATTTAAGAGTACCATGAGTAATGTGACCACCGCTTAAATTTCAAATTAAAATTGAGTAAGTTATTGGTTCATTTGAGGCAGAAAGTTTTACATCCACTCAAAGCAGCAATGTTAACAAATCAGGTGATGTGCAGGCAACTCAGCCGCATCCTCGCAGCTGAGGGGTTGAAATGAAATCTCGAGTCATCTTTGTCAGAGACCGAGAAAAGACGCAGTAAATATACAGTCTAACCCGACCGAGACAAGACCCACACCTTCAAAAAAGACTAATTTGGAGTACTGCAACACTGCTTATCGTGTACACAGGAGCATTGTATTAAGATCTGATGTCTTTGTTTCTTTCATGCTCCATAAGAATATGTTAATATTTGAAAATATGAGCATAAACAACCACTTCAGTGCAAGAGAGAGAGAAGTTGAGGCTGAGCCAAAGAGACAGGAGGGGATAGAGATGCAGAGGGAAGCCAACTTTTACATCATACATTAGCCATTCTTAATAAGTAATAATCCTTTGCTTAAAGCTGGTTCAGCCGTTTGGAGTTTTGATGGGTCTAAAGACTGCAGCGGTGGCACACTTTGCCTAACCACTGGAAGAAAGCTGAGGTACACTCTGTTTTATAGCTACGTGAAGTACTGCAGAAATTTGGAGCGGAGCTCTGGCCAGGGCCGCATTAGAAACCTGATCATTTTCATTAAGTAATTGGTCGCTGTGACCTGTGCGAGTTCCTTGGCAAGATGGAGTTTCATTTGCTAGTTTGGGAAGCAATGTTACTGCTTCCACATGAATAATTAAATCAAACTTTACAACTCCTGGACACACACAAACACTCATTCACCGAAAGGCTATGAACGCCAAAGCCCACATTTTCTCTCGGTCTTGCTTTTTCCCCCCTTCTCTCTCTCTCTCACAGACACACACACACACACACACACACATACATACACACACATCCACAGCCATAACGATGCTGCAATATCTCACTCAAATAGCTTCTTTCTAGCAAAAGCTGCCATCAGAATTTAGTGCCTCTTGGATTTGTCCCATGCAGCCGTCAAACTTGGCCGGTCCAGCCATGTTAAAGCATATTGTGTGTCTCTGCCTTGTTGGCTCCTGTTGGGAGAAGCAGCGGAAGATCTGTGACACTAAAATGGTAGAGGAGGAAACATGGAGGAGGCCAATGGCTGCAGCACGTAACATAGGAAGTAGATAAGAAGCCTGTAATTACAGAGAAAGAGAAAACCAACCGGGGTGAAGCAGAGAGATGTGTAAGCATTTGTGTGTGCGTGAGAGAAAGAGAGAGAGAAACTGATAGTGAGCGTGTGTGTGTGAGAGAGAGAGAGAGAGAGAGAGAAATCGGACCGAGTGGGAGACATATCTAAAAAGAGCAGGTGCGCCAACACAGAATAGATCAAAAGAGTTCAATTGAAAAGAAGAGGAAGATAGAAAATGTGTTGTACTATGAAGTGAACCAAAAATAATTACACACAGGTACAGAGATTAGCCTATTATCTTAACACAGAATCATCTACGCTCAAAGATAAGTCATATGTGTTTTTATAATCACTATTCTTACAGATATTCAGATGCCTCCTAGTGCCATTTCATTGTTCCTGGCACCTTGACTGTATATTGTGTAATGTGTCTAACAGGTTTTAATGAATATAAGTCTGAGCCGTTTTACCTTTACTTTGGCAGAACACATGGCTGTTCGGGGGTTCAAACTGGAGTCCATCCGCTTATTAGGCCGTCTCTCTAACCGCCAGACTACCAGACCGTCATGACATCATCTGGACATAATTTTGTGCTTCCCTAATAGCAAACTGTAAACCATGTTGGTTTGCTTTTTTGTATAAATATTTAATTCCTAAAAAAAAAACTGTGTTAAAACTGGTTTTCTATTAGCCTAGCTTTCACTATGCAATTCTGCCTGCCTCCAGGTACAATCTCCCAGAAAAATGAAGGACCGATTTACAGAGCAAAAGTGCATCAACCATTGCACAACAAAAGCAGAAAGAGAACTGTGCTGTTTGTTTTCTCAGGTCCAGCACTAGCTATCTGCAGCAAAGGAGTAATTTTGCAGCGAACGAGTGATTTTGCAATGATTTATAGGTTGATCTGTTAGTGACGTCACTGTAACAGTTACTGTAGGGAATATGGAATGAACATTGCATTATAATAGCAATTATTATAACTTAGACCATAAATGTAAGCAAAGTTAGGTGAAACGCTGCCACATGGCTAAAATCTTGCAACCATCTTGCGTAAAACACCTAGGTGATCCACGATAAACGTAGTCCAAACCAATGGTCAAATGAAGAGGCAGGTAACACTGTTTTCTGTCTGTTTGCTAATTTCACTCACTGTGTTTTGCAGGCAATACCATGTCCTGTAAAATGTCAATCAAAAGCACATTTAAAAAGTTAACTTAAAATAATTTATAGGCGATGAATGTCATCATAATCTTTATTTACAGTCATTTCCCTGTAAGTCACCATTTAATTTTTCCTGTGAAGCACTTTGCGAAGTCAGTGTCAACATGAGCATGATAAATCTAATACATACAATAAATCACTGATCATCCCACTGACGTTTAATAATAATGATGATTAAGATTTTACCGCCATAATCGTTTGCAGAAACGTCATGAATTAGCGGAAAGGATGCTATTAATATCCACAGCCGTGCGTAATGACATCTGCTGTGGGACTGTTTGAGAGCCACAGTTGGTGTAATTGCACTCTCTTTACCGTATTTCTCACTGACAGGTCTAAGGAATGGTGGAGGGGCACATGTATGGATATGCAAACAGATGTTTAAAAGGCGTCTCTGCGTCCATTTATGAAGAGCTGTGTATGTGTGTGGAAATGAGGTTTGTGAATGTGTGAGCAACACCACATTGATTAAGATTTATAAAACTGATTACTCACGGCTTTGTAAATTTGAGAAAAAAGAATGTATATGCACATTTCTGCTTTTGTGCGTATGCAGAGTTTTAGTCATGAATCCCCAGGACCTCTTTATCTGGTTCCTTTACCTGCAAGAACATCTGAGACTAGCTGCCCAGACAACTGATGAAACAGCTGGTTTTCACAACCAAAGAACTTCTTTATAAACTTCAGTCACACTGTCCGTTTCTCTCTCTCTCATAAACCGCCAGAAACCGTCACAGGGACACACAACTCAGTGGCTGTGCTCAGACCATTTTGCAAGTGAAGAAGCTGGATGTGGAATGCCGAGCTGGTGTGGTTACACGGTGTCTGCAGTTTAAGGCTGGATGGATGTAGTGCCAAATTCTCAGAATCGACACTGGATGACGACATGCCAAGGGAACACTCCCCCAAAACGTGCCACATCTGTGGTATTGTGTTGTGTGTGTGTGATTTTAAAGAGGCCTTTTGTTGTGAGCACAACTGTGTAGTATCATGCTGTTTAATCAGCACCTGAATATTTCACACCTGGCAGGTGGAAGGATTATCGTGAAAAAGGAGACGCACTCACCAACACAGATTTAAACAAGTTACTGAACAACATTAAAAGGGATATTTCGCTGATTTTCAAGCAGCTTTCTATCAAAAACAATGTGGGTAGTATGTGTAGATGAACTGTGGTAAACTTTCCTCCATCTAACCAGTGCCCACAACGGCTGATCAAGAGAGTAAACCGTCCCTCTCTCTGTCCCTCAAACTCAGACCAAAATTTAAAACGGTAAAACTAGGCAGTAGTGGTAGTTGTAGGTTTTCTACCTTTTAAGCAAAAGCACCCTTTTTCTCTGTTTATGTAGCACAAAAAGCAATTGATTCTTTCTCCCGCAGAGACGTCCCAGTTTTATGTGGTCTTCTTTATATTCTTTAAGAATAATTAAGAATATTTTTTTATTTACACTCATGAGAGATAGGAGCAAAATCAAAGTACGTTTATAGTTATGTTCAGTACATGACAAATAAAAGTTAGCATTTACAGGTGAATATCTGCAGGAGTTCAACCATCAGCTGCTCTGACGTGGAGATTAGATAAAGAAAGTGAGACAAAGAAGAAAGTAAAAATAGTGCAGAGAAAAAGACAGATGTTTTAAAAGCACTCCCTCTTAGCCCTGCCATGTTTAGAAGCTGAGTGCGAGGCAGCCATCTTGAATTAGTCTGTCAATTCACTGCATGTCATGGCTATGGCTGTCATCTCACTCAACTATGACTAACTGGATTGATGCCTCAAGGATAGAGAGTTTGGTGCTGTGGGAGCGACAGCGGGCTTTGATACTGTGTTATGACCAGTGAAAAATGTGACATATATTCGGCTGGACGGATGCGGCCGGCCTGCGTAAACGCTGATATGCTCCACACGACAAACAACCTGCGATCCTAGAGATAAGAGACGAGTCGTGACACAACCCGGGGCTGCGGCGTCATCGAACACTCGGTGCAGCCAGTGTGAGATGATACCGAGGGCATGCTTGAGACAGAGCGTCTAAGAGATACACGCTGCCAGCTACAGCAGCAGCGGGGCCCAGCGCCCAATGGTGGAATTTATCTCTGACAGCTAAGATCATTAGTTAGATTTGCTCCGGCTACTCAAATGACTAAGCAGCTTTGCCATCATTCAGGAAGAGGCAGGTACAGGGAGAGTCGTTGTTAAATATCAGCTGACATGTTAGCATCCCAAAGTCCCATAAATGAGTGGAAAGGCCTGCGCAAGGCGGACAACTGTGATGAAGTGTTTTCTATTACCGCCACAAGCAAAGCCAAGGTGCAGGGGATGATAAAGTGGCCCATGCAGGCAGCAGCTGTAACGCACGGGCATGCCAGGTAACATCCAAGATGAGATGAGCTCCCATTGAAAGAAAAAGGGGATACTTGACGAACATCCTGGGTAATCCTGACACACAAGCATAAGCTGAAGAGCAGAGGGGTGAGTGTTCTCATCCATCTCCCTGGATGAACAAGAGGGCAATTAGTCACCTCAGTCCACACAAAACGCCCCCCACCACGCACGCATGGTAGTTTCCTCTTTGGCACACAAAAGAAAAGGCCATCGCGGCACACTTCTATTCATTTACTGTATTAGATTTGCACTGGTTTTTAATTACAAGATTATGACTGACATTATGAGGAAAATCTTATTGTCAGTGGCAATTATTTCCACAAGAATGACAAATATTCAGCAAGAAGACAACTGCAGTACAAGAGGAAAAAAAATCTCATATAGACAGTTTAAAAAAACAGTAATGGATGGATTTAAAGCTCCTTTAAAGATTTATTTTTCCTTTGATAGCTCCCTCTTTCACTGTACTCGTTTATCTCTTTGTGAGACGTTATCTCACTTGCTTTAAAACGTTATACGTCATACTTTTTCCTGCCTCTAATCAAGGTCTGGCATTGTTAATGCAGCAGTGACAGAGACGTCTCTGGGTTTTGTCTGCTGCTGGTTGTACATGACATCTCCTTTGCCGACAGAACAACACAACACCTGCCTTGTGTTTTTCGGCATGGCCTTGCCAGAAGCACTGGACCATCAACCTCTGTTCACAGAGCACAATGATGTCATTAAATGGAGCTGTAGATGATGAGGGGAAGTGGAGAGGACAAAGAGGAACAAACAGGCGAAGGGCAGTTTATAATGCCATCTGCTGTGTAAGAGGTAAAGATGGTTGTATGTGTTCACAACATGTGCCTCAAGGTGCCTGTTTGTGCATCAACGTGCACATGTGAACACATGTGCATACCTTTTGTGGGCGGACGGGACCAGCTTTTGACTAGAGGGATGAGTTGTAAAATATGGTGATGCGAGATAAAGAGAAGAGAAAGCTCATCACTAATGCAAAGGTTCAAAGACTCGGTCCCCGTCTCATCATCACAGATGCAACAAACACAAAGGAGATGACCAACTGACCCCCCGTATTCACCACCAGCAGGCAGAGGTGGACCCTACACTCCTCTATTAAGGAACATCCCCTAGTAACCGTTTCAGGAGGACCTCACACCATCTGCACAAGGACAACATAAGTTTAAATACTGTACACACAGGCACCAGACTCTTCTAATGCAGGGGATATCCCGTTATATTTCACACTGCACACCAGTAACACAGAAATGGTTCATTTCTGCTTCAAGGTGTAGCTATGTCAGATAAGAAAAATCATCCCAGCCAAAAAAAAAAAAAAAAGTCATGCACTGGTGCCGTTAGGTGTAAAAATGCAAATGAAGTGAGCTATAAAGGTTATTAGCTACAGATATTAGAGCTTGCAATTGCAATTTCATCATGCAATCTTTTCACACCCCTCTTCTTTAACTAACACTGATGGGAAAAGAATGAAGTGAAAGGAAAGGAAAAGGAAGGACATACCTTTTATCTGATGGAGGTTGCACAGGCTCTCTCCTTGCAGAAGGCACATCAGCAATGATTATAAATGACAGCAAGAAAATCAATAGTCTCCTACTAAGAATAGGGGCTCTCCCAGTCATTGCAGTCTCCTGTCGCTTGTAGCATGGAATAACGGGGAATACACGCTCTGAAATTCTGCAAGCACATGCTCAGCTTATTGTTACAGCTATTGGCTGCTCCCTCTTCTTCTTGCCTTGTGTGTTTTCTCCCCATCTCCTCCACCTGTTTGTGCTCTGATAAAACCCAGCTATGTCCCTTTTTTTTTTTTTTTTTTTGTTATTTTAGTCGGCAGTGAAATCTCATTCCCGCCTCTGTGTCATGAAATTCATTACAGGAGGGGCGTTTAATGTGATTTAAAGGAGATCGATACAATTCTTTTAATCAATCCAGGACAATAAAATAAAATTTGACACGGTCTCCCCAACAACAAAAAAAAAAACGCTGATGGGAGCTGTGACAAATCAAGAAAAACACTGGAGGGGGGTTTTATGACCTTGTGTGTGTGCGCTGACGTCGCCCCCCTCCCTCCCTCCTCCCTCTGAATTGATGCAGGGATTCCTGATGCTATTTTTAGCCTCTTGGTCGTGGAGAGCCATGCGTGGGTGGAGGAGAGAAAGAGAAGAGAAACAGGAGGAGGAGGAAGAGGAGCAGCAGGGGGATGAAGGAGGGAGAGATAGAAGAGGAGAAGAGGAGGAGGGGGGGGTGGGTGTGTATGTGTGTGTGTGTGTGTGGGGGGGGGGGGTTCCCATGCGGACTGCAGCAGCATCAACACAAAGCTCCCCGCTGTGAGGGCTTTGAATCGTGACCAGACAGCCAGGAAAAACAGAAAAGGGAGCGCCGTGTCATTTTCTCCACACAGGACGGTACTGCTCTCTTTGCATGATTTATTTGTTTTTTACACCAGTCTTAAATTAGCGCTTTGCAAAAGATATTAAGGGGGGAAAATATGCAGAATTATAGAGTATAATTAAACTGTAGTCAATGAGAGGGATATGATGCTGATCAGGGAGAGTGTCAGTAATAAACCCACAGTAATAAACCTGTAATGGCATTTAGTTTTATGATATACGGCATTTTCACAGCTATTATTACTAATGCAGGCCTATATGTCATTGCTGTGTCATTTAAGTGTTTGATTTTTTATGTACACAACCATTTACTGAGGGAACCCTTAGGCAGTATAACATTTATTTGGGATCAGTGTTCCTTTAAATTGTATTTAAACAGGCTGCAGACGTGTACACCTGATGGTGTTTTCCCTGTGTGTTTATAATAATACTCAATGGTTGTGCTTCCTCATCCTCAACACTTACAGCACGTACCAAATTCAAATGAAGTCATACAATTAGGCGCTTAGACTGAAATCAGGAGGAAAGCAGAGGGACGATTCACATACGGGGAGAGGCTTTATTATTTATCACCAGTCGACTATTTTTAGCTCGTGCTGCCGTGTTGGCGTCGAGGGTTTCCGGGCACATTGATGGCAGGTTTCCCTGTCACCCGCCGGTCACACGGCGGGGGGAGACCCAGGCAAACCATACCACAGAAAGACAGAAAAAAAAAAACCACGTAGGCATCAGAGAGGACTCCTCCAGCTGGTTGCATTATTCACTGGCGCACTTAATCAGAGGCGTATAATTACTGAGAGAAACACAAGCAGCCAAACTGCCGCAGAGGGGGCGTACATATAGTGGTACATGTGATGAAGAAAAAAATTATAAAGCAGATTGTCCCAAACCTTAAAGCTAGTTCACGTTTGAAGCTGCAGGCCCTCAAACAAAAAGCACACCTGTGACCGTATGACAGTTAATTAGAACAGGATATTACTGTGAACAAAAATATAGCCACTCATGTGGGCTATTTAAATGTTGTTTACTGCAACCTTTTTTTTCAGTTATTGTTTAATCACTAATTAAAAAACTTGAACATCTGCAGGCTGGTTTTGTTCTCCTTGCTCGTTGCCTGGCATATTAAGTAGACTTAAAGTATAAATTCATACAATGGCTTCATTGTTTTTGGGTGCATATGATGCGAAGCAACAGCTCAAGCAGTAAACACGTTGCATACTATCTGCTGTTTCATAATCATTGCATCATTTGCACAATTTGTTAAACTTTTAAGTTCATTGGTTTGAATCTTACATGCTTAAAGCTGGAGTAGGCAGTTTCATTTTGGCTTCTTTGGGGAGCTAACTTAAGGTTTTAAGCAAAAATAGACAGTGAAAATGGTGTTTTGATATTTCTATGGACTCTATACTACCTTTTACTACAGTTTCCATGTCTTTGTGTGTCACAGACATGAGCCTCTCCAGTAAGTTAATAGACAGATGAGGGTTCATGTTTCTAAAAGCATACGTAAAATCAGACCGTCCAGATTTATAAATATCCTGGTATACAGAGATACCGCCCGTGCCTAGTGCACATCCCTTTTGACGATGAAAGCCTGATTCAATGGCGGAGAATACTGCGGAGAAATTTGCCTTTTCACAATTTGCAACAACTGTCTACAATGCAGAGCAAGCCCCAAAAAGAAAGACGGACTTATCAAAATGAGAGTCGGAAAATAAACAAAATAAAATGTGTCGGTATCGACAAAGTGTTTCACAAAGAGAGAAAATGTTGCTAACACTGAAGCCTTCTGCTAACTGGAGCCAAAGGCTCACCGCTGTGGCTTCAAGTTTACATTTTTGTAGCAACCATTAGCGAGAGCCTCGAATCACGGTGACCCCCACCTCGCTCCCCGCCACAACAGATCACCTCGACCCCAAGCAGAGGACAAGATATATACGTAACAGACACAGTAAATGATTGTGATTGACATGCTATGCCATTGTTAATGTTTGTGTGTGTCACACCAGTGCCCAACGCTGTTGTGTTACATCAAGCCAGTCATGCCTTCTTTGATTATACGCTGCATTAGAATCCCATGATCCCACAGTAAAGTGGCATGCTGCTGCCGTCATTTGGTTCTGTGTAAAAATGCAAGGGCAGCATGACGAGGGGACTTTGTAGCTGTCCTATAGTGCAATCTCTGTGCAAAAGTGGCTACTAACTCCCAGCTGGGTGCTGCAGCAACCCAAACTAAGCCAGTGGAAACCCCCAAACCATGGGACCAGAATATCCCCACTCCAGCCAGACAAGCAAATTTTCCTTTTATTGCCGTTGCACAGGTTAGACCTGCCGCTGCCTCTGGACACCAGCCTGAGGTGCGGTTGAGGGGTTTGTGCTGGCTAAATTCAAGTTGCTACACCTGCAAACTGAAGGTCCATCTCCCATGCTGCTTCCTGGTCTGGGAGCGAGACAAGAGACCGAGGGCTAGGTTGCTAATTCTTGTCTCAGTTGTGGTCTGATAAACAGAGATAGCGAGCAGGATAAATGAATCAAGGTATTGGAAACACTGGGTTACTGTATGAAGTTCGTGCATACGCCCGCAGTCGTCTGGTGGGAGGGGCTAGCACAGATAAGGGAGAGCTGCAGGAGGAGGGTGTATTTTCTAATTCTGCCTTTTTCAGGTTTCTGCCTACCACGGCATTAAGGTGGGGGCACTTTGATAGCATACGGTGAAGTGGCAGCCTTTGCTGGACATACAACACCTTGCTGTTCTCCTACAAAAAAGAATTAGCCCTAACTCCTGGGTGTGAGCAACAATCCAGGAACAAGGAATTATCAAGCTCTCACCACAGAGAATTTAGGCCAACATGGGTGTGAAAAACACAGCTGAAAGGATCTTGAAAAGTACACCTAATGTTCCTTCTCCTAAATAAGCAGGAGAATAAAGACAAGGAACAAGAGCAAAGGAGGAATAAAACAAAAGACACAAAGTGAAAAACTGAGCGCAGTAGAAGACTCAGGGGTAGTACGGGATAAAAACAGGGTTGTCTGATTGAGTGGGAGACGTGGGAAGGAGTGGGGGAGGAGGGAGACAGAGTGCATTAGAAATGATTGGAGGGGAGCGATAGAAAGAGCGTAGTGGATGGGGGTAAATTCAGATGTTCTGGATGATAATGCTGCCTTGTGTCCTAATGAAAAAAAAAACCCAGATGCTATCTGGCTGCTGGAAAATGCTGGACCTCCTTTCTCCCTCCTTCTCTCCTTGGCGGGATGTAAAGCCACTTTCTCTCCTCTTGAAGGGCCCTAACTGACAAAACACAACGGGGGGATTAGCTTTAGCTTCTCTTTACTGCCAAAGTGTCCTCGAGGTGTGGAGAGGCAGCATGGTCTGTCCCTACTGCATGTCGTTCTGTCTGCCCTCCATCTACTCCGTATGGATGTTTGGATTTCCCCCTCTCTGCCCGCCTGTCCGCGTGTCTTCTTATCCGTCTGTGTGTGTGTGTGTGTGTGTGTGTGTGTGTGTGTGTGTGTGTGTGTGTGTGTGTGTGTGTGTGTGTGTGTGTGTGTGTGTGAACTTGCCTGTCTGTCTTTGTCTGGCCAGCTGTTTGTCCAGTCTGTGTATTATTTATATTCCATGTGTATCTTTGTGTATCTTCCCTGACAGCCTCCCTCTCTCGTGTCTGTCTGTATGTTGACGCTGGGTGCCTCTCTCTGTTTGACTACCTCCATTTTGCTGGACGTCTCGGCTGCTCGCTGCATGCCAGGGCCGCCTGTCTGCTTCACTGCCTCTGCTCTGCCTCACAGGAAAAAAAAAAAAAGTGTAGAGAAAGAAGACTGAGCCCCACCCAAAAGCATCGTTACTTTGTTATTCACGACGCAACCTTTCTGCTATAAGTTTACACGTCTGACTGCATGTTTAAATTTGGGTAACTGTGGCTAATTTAAAATGGAGCTGAGGGAAATACAGAACAATGACACAGACACAGTTCTAATTAAGGAATTAAAGCAGCTTAGGTTTAATTTGTAACAAGGTCCATTCATCGGAGAATTTAACTCCTTACCTTGAATTGGCTGTTGCAGGATGCAGCTCTATTTCACAGCTGCCGTCATAACCTTAAAGTACGTTGGAACAACTATCAGCTATTAACAGCATTGTTTTAATCTTCGAGGGACACAGTGACATTTCAAATTTCGCTCTGTTGTATATTTTCCACCAAGCCCTTAAGGCTAGAAGTATTTTTAGTAGACAGCCAGCCTAGAGAGTCACTGTCACCACGAGGATCTTTTTTTTCTCCACTTCTCAATATCGCCATTGTGTTTGAACATTTTTGGGTTTTTTGGGGGGTTTTTGAAATTTAGTCAGATGGTTTATTTCTGAGCATTAGAGGCCAAACTAATACAAAATTCAGCTACAGCCTAAATCTGACTTTTGTTTCACTATTTGACAAATATTATGCCTTTAGTCTTATTAGCATGCACTGTAAAGTCTGAAAAGTTTATGTTACTTAAAATAATCTTGGAAAATGTTTTGAAAAAGGAAAATAAATATAAATCTTGATTTAGGTCTACTTTATATGTTAATTTTACTCAAAATTTCGCTGTATTGTTTCTTAATTTTTTGAAGTTGTTGCATCTTAAAAATGATGTGTGAAATGACCGTGTTCTTTCTAAGTGTTCAAACTAAGTGTTCTAACTTCAGTAAACTAAGTTAGTCTGACTTCATTTGATCATGACATAGAGATTTTCCCAATGATGAAGTTAGGAGATCTGCGAGTTTTGTTTTGTTAAACATGTTTAAAATTATATAAATATGATTATGGGAAGTTGCTAAAACTTTGAAAGGTTGATTTAATTACGCTTTTCATTTTTAATTTGCAAAAACTTCACACATACTTTGTAAACATAACTAAATTTTAAGTAAACTTAACAATATAAAAGTAAACATAAATTAATAGTTGCATTTAGTTCAATTTTTCAAGGCAATCGGTTTCCTAGATTTTTTCCCTCATAATTTGAAGTAATTGTGGAGGTCTTCGGTGATCTCCCTGTGCACATCGGCCATGTTTACAGTTTGTTGAGTAGAAATTCCTCAGCAAAAACCCAGATGTCGCCAAACACAGGAATAGTTGCTTACAAATGGCAAAATGAGAGTACAGAGCGCCATCATGCCACTGTGTAGTTTATTTACAACCTAATTTTAGCATTTTACCTCTGGCAATTGCATTTGGGCTCCAAAGACCACTTAAGTGGTGTTCATTTATGAAGATTACCTTCCTGAACAAAACACATATAAGTTTCATAAATATTTGTTTTGCTATTGGCTTATCCGGTGGGAAATTACATGTATGGTGGCAGCTTCTGTTGTGAGCATCACTGCTTCTGTAGGTCAGAAGATGCTGCTATGTACAGAAGCATAATACACTCACTTGGGAAAAAAGTTCTGCAAGATTATTATCTCAGAGTACTGAGAAACGTTTTCATAGGGGGGAAATTAAGCTGAATTAATGAGATAATTACGTTAATTCAGGGGAAAAAAAGGGCAAATGTTTTTTCATCCAGTGAATGCATTACGCTACCGTCGCTATGTGAGCTACAACACAAGGTCTTTAACCAGTATGCAGGGAAAAATTCACGTAGATATGCATGTGAGGACATTTCTTTTAATTAGGATGTCCCTTATTAAGAGAATGCCTGTAGACAGTATAACTATATCAGTGATATAACTGGACATAAAAGACATAAAATCATACAGACAACTTGTTTTTAGCTGACAGAAGTACAGACGCTTCTCCCAGACTGCTGTGTTTTGGGCCTGATGCTGTTTGTTGGTAATGGGCCAGACAGATGTGCTTGCTATCCATCAGCCCACAACATCTTCCATGTGTCACTAACAGTCTATTTCCCCGTGGTGCTGCCTCTCTTTAAAATGTGTCATTTTATTGTTCTGATTTCTCTCTCTTCTCTGGGGAGTGGAATATGATTTCACAGAACATTAAGTGGATGGGATCTAAGGGAATAGTGTGAGGACTGGGGATGGTGGCGGTGGAGAGCGGCGGTGATCTGCCCTAATTAAGCGCTCTCCACATCTCCCCTCCATCCTTCTCCACCTTCACTCCCACCACCACATCCCCAACACCCCGACAACCCCTGTGCTCTCTGATCGGTGACTTTCACCGTAAAGTGTGAAGGGCGAAGGAGTACTCCTCAAATCATAATCCGCCTGACTTTGGGAGAAAAAGGATTAGTCTAGCAGTAGCCTGAACTGCCATGCAAAGGCACACGCTTCAGCATCTGGTGTCTGTTTAACCCTATAAGTTAGCTATAGACACAGAGACAGTAAATTGACAGTGATAATCAACTTACGACCCACAGGCTAAATCTGGCCCCCAACAGGGTGCTGGGTGGCCCCCCAACCATTTTCTACCTCACAATAAAAATGAAGTGATTCACAATGGGAATAGTTTTTGTACTTTTAGTATACATAAGGTGTCAGAGTGCATAAAAAAGCATCAAAAGACAGCTTGTTTATCAAAAATAATGCCGGTAGAGGACCCCCCACCCCTGACAGAGGTCCTAGCCAAGCTTCTAACGTCCTACAGTCATAGAAACATCCTAAAATCCAAGAAATTTACTTAAATACTTGAGAAGCCTAAAATCTTAAACTGTTCTAAAATCCTAGAAATGTTCCAAAATCCTAGAAACAACTTAAAATCTGAGAAACGTCCTAAAATCCCAATAACAACTTGAAATCCGAGAAATTTCCTAAAATCTGAGAAATGTCCAAAAATCTTGGAAACATGATAAATCCCTAGAAATGACTTAACATTCTAGATATGTCCTAAAATCCTAGAAATGTCCTAAAATCCTAGCAACATTGTGCTGCTGCAACTGGCCCCTAGGCTCCTTTCATTTTCCAAAAGTGGCCCTCAAACAAAGTAAGTTGAGTCTCCCTGCATTGAGGCATCAGAGTGGTGGAGGCTTATTTCTCTGTGGTCTTGCTGGGACTGAAATTATATCAGCTGATGAAGGCACAAATCATAGCACTGCACTTATACATACTGTATAAGGAACCTGCTGGCAGTTGATGATGCTCCTCTTGTCGGCAATACAGTTGGGGTTTACATATATTTCACATGAAGGCGTGACCTCATGTATTCTTAATAGCTCTGACCGTAGTATCATTGCACGGTCGAGTGGTGCCAGGTGGGTCTAACCAACCTTGTTTTCCCTTTGGCCTGAATAATTATTACCCGATCTTCTCTTGCTATTAAAAGCATGGGGTCCTTCGCAGTATTGAGACAGAAAGGAAGACCGACAGAGGTCAGGAACGAAAAATCCCACATCCCAAACACATACGCCATTCAAATGACTGCATGTGTTGGCTTCACCGTCATCGAGGCACAGGAGAGGCGGAGGGAGGGAGTTTCGCAGCTACAACACATGCCCCCTCCTGCACACCGGGCACGGGGCTCGGGCAAGCGTAGGGTGATTGATAGCGGTGCCAAGACAACATCTCGTCAGGGGCCCGGTGCACAAGGGTGCCTAGCAGAGCAATGATGGACGAGCCCGTAGACGCTACATAAAAATCGAACCCGGCATATATAACACATTCCCAGCTCCCTTTCTTAACCTGTAATGTATAGTGATAGAAATTTGTTTCGCAGTCCATTGCCACGGACAGTGATGGATGCCAAAAAGAAAGAGAGGGAAGGGGGGGTTAGTTGTGTGTGTGTGTGTGTGTGTGTGTGTGTGTGTGTGTGTGTGTGTGTGTGTGTGTGTGTGTGTACACTGTGGAGATCAGTGGAAAAAGTCCACTGTTGAATGTTTTGCAGGTTTTTTGTTTTTGGCACTTATGCACATATATATTGACACAAAAAAATACAGTATGTGCAGAGTAGAGTTGCAATGATATACCAGATTTAAGGTATATAGCTTTGAATGATATATACATTATATGAATGTTATATTGTGTAAATTTGCTAATCCACAATATTAGGAAAAAAATGTCCACTGTCCAGAAAATATCACCTTTATCTTAGTAATTTTCAAAAAGGAGACTTGTTAAACTTTAATGAAAAAAAACATCTTTCTAGCAGTGAAATACTTTTTAAGACTTGGATATAAAGGTATTATCTCCTACAGTAAACTCGATTTTGAATGATATAGTACATAGTTTACTGTACTGTACATATTAGCAGGTTTTCCAATGGCTCAGTAAGTAGGTTTTAAATGTCCACCATAAGTTCATCTTTTTATCTTTGTCACGTTTTCTTTATGTAACTTCCTACTGCGTCTATAAATAAGAGCAAAGAGAAAAAAACAAAATGCAACATGTCTCTTTTGCATGTGCCTCATTGAAAGGACTGATGCTTTTTAGAAAGAGTCAAGTGGTGGCATTTTGTGTTAACAGCCGCCTGTGTGCCATGTATGAGAACACTTGGCCATCCATTTGCACTTGAAGCGCAAAGTGTTCACGTGTGCAGTTACATGACCAATCATCACATGTCATACTACCAAGCACATGCGTACACATGCACTGACAGACCTAAAACTTACAAAAGTGGGGTTAAGTATCAGCAGGTTATTCTCCTATAAATAAAATGCATTATAACGTAAATAACTACATGTGCATTTAAATGGCTTAGTTAAAATAAATTGTTTAAAATAGTTTTCCTTGAAATTGTGCTAAATATTCACAATTTTTTTCTTATTTATTAAAATATTCTTAAAACAATTTGAGACTATTTTATCAATAAAACTATAAGAAACTAACTATAATTAATTTAAATAATTCAAATAAAATAATAATTTCAGTTAAATTATACCAAAGTGCAGAAAAGTCTATTCTCATGATGCGCCCCGGCCTCCGTGCACATGCCCTCCCATGTGTGTACTGTTTATACCTTGCTAATGTGGACCCGCATACCTGCATGTGCACACAACAACACCGACCACCTCGGTGCATTGTTAGCCTATCAAATTGACTTGTCGTCACGAATCTCCCAGTAGCTGATGAATATTAGATGGGAGCGGATAATACCTCGACAGAGGAGGCCTCCCCCCGCCAAGGCAGGAGAGGCTGCACGCTCAGCAGTGAAGCTCTGCCCGCTGAGACCAAACCCAGCCCGCTGAAAGATTCCCTCGCAGTATTGAGCGCAACGCACTATAATTGTGGGTGGATTTCATGTAACTCAGAGAGTGAGAGGAAGTGCGTCCATGTGCGAGTGTGTGCGAGTCCATATTTGTGCATTTGTGTGGCAGAACAAGAGAGAGAGGGATGACGAAGAGAGGTATTCATCTCCATCTATCTCCATAAACCTCCAATTGGATTTTACAGCAGTTGCCTCTTCATCATGAACTGCGATGGATTGTATTCCAAAGCCGCGGCTGTGAGAGGAGGATTTCAAGGCTTAAAGTTTTTTAGTTATGTGCGAGAATGACAAGGAGGGGAGAAAAGCAGAGCGTCAGAGATTCTGTATATACATATGGATGTGTGGCCTTGGAGTACAAATCCATGCATGTGATAGGCTGTCTGTGTGGGCACACATGCAGTTGTGCATATGAGGATGAATAATTGAATGTAGAATTATTCAGCATATATTTGTCAGCTTCTTCCCCGAGTTTGCCCTTTTCTTCAAGCCACAATCTGTGATTCAAATATAAAGAAATGAGCAGTGGTACCTCCTGTCAATCTCAAATTGATTGACACATTTTTTCATACGGGGTCAGACTCCAGAGCACAAGTGTAATTTAACATTTTCGAACACTTTGAAAGGTTTCACTACAAAAGAAAGTTTTTGAAAAATGGTGTCAAACAAGCCAATACTTTGAACTCGGATCAATTATAAAACACATGAAATGTTGATTTTCCATCTGCAACTCACACACTTCAATAATGTAAGCAGAAATTCCTCGATGTATATAGTCCAAAGAATTTTTTGATTGGGCCTTTAAGAGAAGAGTTAAAGATTGAGGTTGTTTTGACAATGTTCCCATTACGTCAAGTCAGTCCTTTTTTTAGAAACTGACTAAAGCGCTTGCTGGAGATTTGAATAAGCAGAGTGATAAAACTGAGAGGAAACAAGGATTGAAACAGAATCCACATACACCGTATTATTTATTTAACACGGTGTGGTTAAATTTTGATTTGTTTACATCTTTGCTTTAATCTATATCAAGATCAGAAAGAACTGCAATTGAGTAATTGATACTGACACATTACGAACGTGTTTGATTGAAAATGCAGCAATGTATGTATGATGCAACATCCATGTTATCCAGCTCCATACAGGCGTAATGCATGACGTGCCATACACATTAACACTATATAGTGTTTCCACTGTTTCAGAGAGTAGTTGTTCCAATCTGATCCACATCAGGCGACAAGAGTCGCGCACTCTCATTTGCCATTCTATCAGAGATGTAGAGACGTCTTATTAGAAGGAATAATTTGGCACCATTAATGTTCTTATAGCCGAGAGTGAGATGAGAAGATTGGTAACACTCTCACGTCAACACAATAGGATAAGTATAAAACTACCCATGACCGCCTGTTAGCTTAGCTTAGCATAAAGACTGGAAACAGGGTGAAACAGCTGTCCTGGCTCCGTCCAACTTTACCATAAGAAATTCTAAATGTAATATTTCAGCACATGACTGCCAAGAAAATTACAAGGTTTTGTTTTTACCTCAGATTTTACGCAGAATAATAAATAACGATACAATGTGTTGATTAGTGAGTTTTAAAAGGTGCAGATTTTGAAACCTTTGGACAAAGCCAGACTAGCTGTTTCCACCCATTTCCAGTCTTTACGCTAAGATAAGCTTACTTTGCATGGGTCAGACCTTTAAATCTGCCTTTTTCACTAAGTTTGAGTTGACCAAGTCCAGTCTGGCGTCATGACATGAAACTGTGGTGTTACGCCTCTACTGCAGTAGCACCTGACTGAATAATTAGCGCTGCCTTATGCTCACCACGATTAACTAACTCCTATTGTTCACATAAAAAAAGTGGAAAGAAAAGCACTTAAATCTCAATTTTCTTTGGTTTTCTGAAATGTTGGTTTAAAATTTGTTTTCTACCGCATGTAAGAGGCAAGACTGTAAAGTGTGACATCATTTTTTTTTCAAGCTGCTCCGCACACTGCCGGAGGAACACCCTTGTGGTTACATCATGTGTTTGTTCTGTGTCTGCTTGCTCCTCTTGTTTTCTGCCTGTTGGGAGCTGTAGCACACTTGGTGAAACTGCCAGACGTCTTTTTTGTTCCAATATTCAAAGTAAAACACACATTTTGCATGATACTCAATAATGTTCCTGTTTTATTGTTTTGGCTTTTTTTGTTGCTGCACCTCCTTTTATGGTCCACTTTCTGTTCTAACTCTTTAACTTCCTCTCACGCAAGAGAAGATACATTTCTAGAACGCAGGTACTTCCAGTGATATTTGGTGTGTTCCTCATTTCCTCACATGCAAACAGCACACCAGGCTTCATGGATTTCTGTATGTCAGTTGTAGACAAGAGACTGCACTGAATGATATTGTGGCTCTTTATCTGTTAAGTGTGTAAATAAGTAACTGTTTGCTAACACATTCCCTTTATTAACTTAAAGGTTGATATGTCAGTGTTGTCTTTACAGCTTGTCCCACATAAAAAAGGTCATAGGTTAGCTAAATGATCATAGCACCACCGTCCCAGTGAGCCAGGGAGCAAAAATAAGGATGGGAAAGGAGAAGGATTCTGTGGTAAAAATTTTCTCAAAGCCAAAAAACAGATTTAAGCGCAGCAGTGAATTATGCACACTTTGCTCATGATGTACTACTATTTTGTAAATATATACAGCTTGTTCAGACATCCTCTCTTTGTTGTAAGTTTTTAATGTACAGAGTGAACAAAAATTTGAGCGTTCATCGGACTGAAGCCAACCACGCCAATAAGTCATCCCAGGAGTCGTGTCTGCTAAGGGTTTTTTTTTTCAGTGTATACCACCGGGCCTGAAAAATAAATTCTAGGGGGAAACACTAGCCAATGTGGTATAAACCAGGAACAGAAGATTTTTTTAACATTTAAAATCTTGAGCCACTAAAACACTTTTGGGTAATGTCCACCCCGCGTATTAAAGCACACGTCTTGCACTTTAATCAACTTCATTTTGCACCAGTTATATTGAAAGTAGAGGCTTTGTGTTTTCTTATTTCTTAATATGATATAACGTTAAATAGTCTCACTGATGAGATTACTTTTTTCAGTGACCAGTGTGTTCACAATTTGCTTGAGAAATCCAATAACTGAATTAATAGGGATGTCCCAATCATATTTTTTTGTGCCCAATCAGAGTCATTTGATTTCAGTATCTGTATACAAAGTCCCAATCCGATATTTTTGTTTTTCTAGATACAGCCACACAGCACACACTTTAAGAAGGCTTTTCTCACATAAGTTATTTAAAAAATACCTGGATCCAAGCTGTTCCTTGTTGTTTTGTCTTTTAATATTACCTTTTATTATACAAAATAAAGTATGAAATGACAAACCCTCCCTTTAATGTTGCTGGCCTCCCTGCTGTGCTGTCTTGAGGGAACGTCTCTGTCCCTTTAAGAATCCAGTGTTTATTGCTCTAGCAGTCTTTGTGTTACCTTTATGATCTGTATTCTGTTATATGTTAATTTTCATCATCTGCAAATCTTTTGGGCAGATTAGCGTTCATTCATAAATAAACCATGTAGGCTTTTTGATGGTGGACCTCGCATACTTGCACGGCGAGTGGTGAGTGAGGTTGTTGTAAACTCCACCGTCTGTGTCTCCGCGGAGCAGGGCGGAAACCCCGGCAAAAGTAAACACAAGACTGATGAGCTGAAACGATACAAGTGCTCATAACTTCGATAAATAAAGTAAATAAATAGACCCATACTGCGTTTTTGTTTATGGTGTGTGGTGTTTTGAGGCGGGCGGCTCTTTCGTTAGGCAGAGAGAGAGAGTGACAGCTTAGTGGAGCAGAGGCGATGAAAACTGCGCTCGGCGTTGCTCTGCGTGAAAGTCAAAACATCTGCATGACAGCTGACATAAAACAAAGGATCGGATGCTCTATAAACTAAATATTCCCTATTAGTCAAAAAAAAGCCTCAATCGGCCCCTGATCCGATGTTTGAGATCGGATCGGGGCATCCCTATAAATTACAATTAATGACATTTAGGGCAGTCAACTTGTTAACTGGTTTACAGGGAGTTTGATGGACAGTTGATATCAGTTTTATATTTTGTCATTCAGTGGATGGACTAATGTAGAATGTGTTGGCTTGAGGCAGCTTGCCAAAAATGTAGAAATGCAACGCCAGCCAATTCTAGAGTTGTCTTACTTACATGTTGTGTGGTTTTACCTGGCATGCTAACCTTAGCGACTGCCAACATTCACCTTAATTCACTTGGAGGATGTGGGAATCCGACAGCTTTAATGTGACGACAGGTCCTCTGCAGTGCTGAGTTCAGTCACTGAGACTAATGTGCAGGTTACTGTTACAGGGACAGTTCATCTATTTTCCGTTTTTGTATTAGTAATGTAAATATTCACTTTTGCTGTTCAGTAATTAGTAACCTAATTCTTTTTCACATGAGGAATATGTTAAACTGATTACACGTTTACTGCCTTGATATGCAGGCATAAGTCAATCATTTCACCGGCTTCATCATTCTGCAGCAGTAAAGCTGCTTAAACTGGGACTTTATCACATCTCATGTCCGCTCTCCATGTTGATGTAACCCTTCGAAACGACAGGTGACTCACTTGTTAGCCTATACTGTTTTAGTACTATTACACAAGGTAGTCCATCTTATCAGCTAATGCATTTTCCGGCAGCTACTGTACCACTGACCCAGTGGTGGCCCTGTCACCAGCTTTAAGGCTTTACAGGATTTAGACTGGTAATGTACCTAGCTGGTTGCTCAGCCATAGCCGACATTGGGGTAGGATATCAGTGATTCATTACATAGGCATGAAGTAATTCAAAATGTCTGGATTGTATCAAAATACAGTATGTGGAACTTTTGGCAAATCCTCTCTGTGAGTCACTGCAGACAGAATAATTCAGGCTTAAATCATCCTTTGTAATAGAGAACAAACCTACTAAAAGTTAAATGTTAGCTTCCCTCTACTGGAGGGTGTCCAATGTTAGGCTTTCCTGGAGATCAGGTAAGTGCTTATTCATGATTATAACATGTATCTAGTAGCCACGAGCACACAGAGAGGCAGTTCCTGTGTCAGACATTTCCATTGCACTAACTTGAGCCAAGCCTTGAATATAATCCAAGGCCATCTGTTGGGTAGATCCTTCGATATGCTAATTAGGTTGTGCCAATCTTTTCTATTTACAATTGAGGCCTGACAGAGTCTTTGAATAGGGGAGATCTACTATGTCACGAATGGATTTGAATATGAATTCAGTTTAAAATGATCCCGTGGTAAACCCGTCTCTTCAATTATTGATTTTTTTGTTCTTAGGTTACATAAACCACTTGATGTCAACCCATTTAATAAAAATGCAAGATTACTTGTGAAGCTGAGGGGAACTTAGATCAGGTGTTTTAGTATAATAATGACAGAAATGTACAGGTGTACAGTACATGAAAACACACACTTAACACAGCATGTTTAAGCTGAGAACTGACTGTACTGGTCACCAGCGTCAATGACCTAATCAGCATATTTTTGGGGGTAACCCTGAAGAATCCTGCAAAATACCACATCATTCTTCCCACTTAACTGTGTAGTTTTTTGTACTAATGGTACTAATGGACCGGTGCAGTCTGTGCCTTTATTTACAAATGATACAAGTAGACTATTAGTGCAGTAATTTGTTTAGTTTTGAATTACTTACAGACTGCAGTATTTATATTTGTGTTTTTACTTTGGACTTAATGCAGGTACAGGGTAGGCTTGGGCAGTACTACAGCATTGAGGTATACCAGGCTATTTAGAAATCCAGAAGGTATGTTTTTCAATACTGTCATAAATATAGGTGCTCTTCTTTCGATTAAACTCATTGTATGTAGTGCACAGCACGCACCACCAGAGCTCAGTCTCCTGTCTCTACTGGTGGAACAAGTAGCTGAGCTGGAAGACACAGGGACACCTAGTGGTGGAGGGATAAGTTACAGGACTGTAAAAAGCTGACGGCGAGCAACGGCAGAGAGTATGGGGAAAAAATGTATCTTTTTTACATCTAACTTGGTGAATTAAGAATTTATTTCATCTAAACCAGAGCTGGTGATTGTTGGAACAGTGGCCTAACTAACTAGATTACTAGTAAGCAAGATGGTTTGGATGAGTTTTATTTTGTTTCTGGCGAGTTTGATTGAAGTAGCTCGCTATAGTTAGATTTAGTTAAAAAAAAACTGATCTGCACTGGGTGTTTTATTCTGAAATTTGACAGGATTCGCTGCCATTGTGTCTGGGACTTCCTGAGTGACTTGCTTTGCAGCTTGAAGCAGCGAGCCTCTTCCTCCCCGCCGCCTTATTCTATGATTGTCGCGCTACAGCGGTGAATAAATTGTTTTGAGCATCACACAACTGACGCAAATGACTCAATTCACTATGAGAGTTTAATCCATGCAAATGTAGAGAAGCCTTACGATCATATCATTTTATCCACAGTTAAGTCAGCAGAGCGCTAACCAGGAATCAATGCCAGGATGGCAAGGGCATGACACGCCCTCTTCTCTGTCTGATTGGCTGGCTAATATTCTGAACCTGAACTTAACCAATTATTAACATTTCCTGCTTAAGCTCCCCGACCATAGTCAGCGAGCAAAGCGAAGATTAGTTTACCTCAAGGGTCAAAGTAACTTCGAGGTTACCTCCCTTCACTTTAACTAGAAAATCAATACACGGGAGCTCCACATGGTCTTGAGAAGCAGCAGCATTTATTAACTGAAAACTGTGACTTACACTGCACATTAAAGCTAAACTGACCACTTTTACTGCTAGATGAAGACTCGTTTCTCTGCTCTGCTCCATACACTCCGATGCATTCACTGACACTCATATAAACCGCTTGCACGCTTTCACTAGACCACTGACACCATACGCTCGCACATACACTCTCTGCCCTGTCTCCTAAATAAGCCACGGCACTCTTAAAACAAAATCTAACCAATGAAAGCACAAAGTACTAGCCAATCAGAGGCAGAGTAGGGCACATCATTCAGCCCCCTAAGGGGATAAAATACAGTGTACTTTGCTGTCCTACGCAAACCTCACAAACGTTTAAGCATGGCGGGGGGTCTGATTGGCCTGGCACTGCGCCAGGCCCTTAGCATTGTAGGGGAAACACTGTTTGCTATTCTTAAATTTGGTGTTACTGTAGTCTGCTGTATATTGGAGACAGAATGTAGGATGAAACTGAGAGACCCTGAATCTGACCCAGTGTTTTTACTCACTGAATAAATGAAATAGAAATGAAACTGAAAGAAAGACAGAAGGAAGTCCGATACTTCAGACTCATTAACATGCACATTAACACAGAGTTGGTCAGGCCCCAAACATCACCTGTCTAATGTTGGAAGAGGAATACACAGGCTGATGGAGCTCCTGCATTGCGTATTGATGAGTAGGACTGGATAGGATGACAGCGCAAAGTGAAACCAGAGACCCTTTGCAGAATGAGGCGGGGAGGGAGGCGGCGACAGCGGTGGCTGTGCTGGTGTGATTTAGCATTTTAACATTATCACTTAACAAGACAGGCCTGGCACTCAGCCCCAGCGTAGGCCTGAGGAGGTGAGGGAAGGAAGGAAGAGAGACGAGAGAAGAAAAAAGAGACGTCCAGTGCTCCCAGGCCAGTCTTACCTTTCTTATTCACAAGAGGGCAAGAAAAGAAGGCAGAATGACGTGGAGAGAAAACGGAGGGAGAGGGAGGGAGGGCATACTTCCACTTGAAACTTAATTATGCATGGCAGGGCAGCTGGAGCAAAAGAGAGGAAGAGAGATGGACGGAGGGAGGAGAGAAGAGGACCCACCTACGCAGAGGGACAGGGGGCAGGTGGAGAGGAGGGGGAGTAGGAAGGGCAAAGGAGAAATGAGTAAAAAAATGAGTGGGAGGTGGGGGCGAGGGGGCGTTTCTGTCACGCTCAAGGGTGGTTGTGGGTGGTGAAAGATGCAAAAACACAAGAGAGCCCACTGTGTCGACTGAGCTGCAGGTGATTTCTTTTCAACAGTTGATCTGGACCGATCAAGGAGGGAGATTATGAGAAAACACAACAATAAACAGCAGCCATTATTCTGTATTTTTTCTGCAATGGTGCTGACAGCCATCCTCAAATTAACACACAGCAATCTATCAAGACGTGAAGATGTATGCTCAGCAGCAGGTAATGCGGCATAAAAGCACAAAATGACAAAAATGTCAAATGAAGGCAAATAGAAAAGACAAGAAATGAGTCCTAAAATGTTGTACTCTTAAAATGAGCATTGTTATGCCAGAACAAATAAAAATCAATTTATATTGATGATATGCGGTATTGCGTGCAGTTTTGTACTGATGCAGAGAACAGAGTTTACAACGGCAAAAATCAGAAACAGAATCAGCCTTATTGGCCGAGCATGCTTAACCGCACAAGGATTTTAGATCTGGTAACTAACGGCTTTCAGTTTTCTTACATACAGCAACAAGGAACAAAATCTACAGAAGGAAACAAATATGCAGCTAAAGTTAGACCAACAAAGCTAAACAAAGTCAATCACATACACAATATCCTCAAATGTCTTGCGTTGTCCACAACACAATGATATACTTAAATGTTGACATTTAAGAAATTTAAATTTTTTTCCCCTTAAAAATCTTTGATGTATTGGCTAACAACTACCAATCTATTGAACTATTAACAGTTCTACTTTGCACTGGCAAAAAGGGTAAAACAAATCTTGGAAAAAACCTTGACACACGAATCTGCACAGATGACATTTGAGGGAAAGAACCTGAGAGTCCGTGATGGAGGACACCACCATATAAACTAAGGTAAAAATCCAATTTAACAAAGCCCTGCAATGCAAAAAGAGAGCCAACACCATTTTGCCAAAGTGACCAATTTGAGATGAAAGGGTGGAGTCTGGGCGGAGCGAGGGGGGATCTGATTGAGAGCCTGAGATTACACCTCACAGACAGCCTGTCACTCAATGTGGCCCCGCCCTTAATTATGCATTACTTTAAGCCTTGATAAAATTTAAATGGGTAAGTTCTATAACATTAATAATATAATATATATATAATATTCATATATAAAATACAATATTCACCACCCTTACGGTTGTCAGGAATGGGAAAATTAGCTATAGAGACCAAATTTTAACATGAGGGTCTATGGGGATTTACTGGCTTTTTGAGCGAGTCTCAAGTGACCATTAGATGAACTGCAAATTTAGGCACTTCATGTTGGCTTTAGTTTTATGCCCTGGAAGTTGTTGCTTGGAGGAACAGCAGATGGAAATAATCTGACCGGCACCCCCCTGCCTTAAAAACACACATACGAAGGCATTTTGGCTTCTTAAAAGTTGAAGGGAAAAGGGACCTGGACACTTTGTGCAAGTAAATTAATCAGTTTACTTAATTATGGATCATTACAAATATGCTATGTTTAAAAAGTAGCATGTAGTCACACAGAAAAAATATATATCATGTGCATAAATTTAAAAAAAAAACTGATACTGATCATCAGTTTAGAGTTGCATTGTAGCCCATGAGGTGCCTAAAGATTCCCACCCCATCAACAGGCACCGCCCATTTTGCGCGGGCAAAAGAACAGATTTATAGGTCTTGTTTTTTTGAAAATAAGATGTGAAGGCTGAATTTGAGACTAGAAACTAACTATTAGTTTTTTTGTTTTTGTTTTTTGTTTTTTTTTACAGAGCAAAAATATGACAGCCAGCTTGTGCCTCCATCCTTTCTTTCTCTTGCACCTGCTGGGTTCAGGTGAACCCTCTTTAATGGCACATTTACCACAGAGGGGGCCAAACCCTGAACCATTAAGCCTCTGTAGTCGTTAATGGGTCCACTTACTGGAAGTGACAGAGAGGCCGTGTTTCAATTTCTTAAAAAGCTGCCTCACTGTACTAAGATACTGTACCTTCTGTTGTTCTGCTCCTCTGGGCTTAGGTATCCCACTGTCACACACACACACACACACACACACACACACACACACACACACACACACACACACACACACACACACACACACACACACACACACAGAGGCAAACAAAGCCCTACACAAAAACAGACAGAGCATGCACACACATGCACATACACACATCTCTGCTTGCCAGGAAACCCCATGCACTCTCATTCTGTCTTCATCACACACCCTGATGGGGTGGAGAACTGGAGGCTCCACAAGCAGCTTAGCTTTGATTAGGTGAAGTGTATTGAATGGACTGCTCATGTTTTAACAGCAGCCTCCCCCCTGAGATGGACCCAGCTGATAACAGTGACAGGAATATTGAAGGAGGCAAGCCAAGGATGCAGTGAGTTTTTCAATGTACTTCTGTGGGGCATAAATGTAATTTATTTCATTTTAAATAGAGAGCATATAAAAGATGTTTGTCAGATATAATAAATAAATGGGTTTTTTTTTAATGGGATGCACAATATTGGATTTTTTGCCAAAATTCGATATGCTGATGTATAACAACTCATTTGGCCAATATCCAATACTGATATCAATATATATACACTTTTTTCCCCTAATTTTAGTGACCATCAAGTCTCTTCTGAAGTAGAATTAACATATTATGCACACTCCTAACATGATGACTCACCAGCAGATGGAGACATAAAAATGCTTTTCAGTAATATTCATTATTGTGCAAAATAATAAAAATACTTCAACTTAGGGTTGATGTTATTTCATGTTCACTGTCAATGAAAAAAGAAATATCGGTTTGTGATATCAGCAGAAATCGGTATGCTGGTCGATTTTGATATTTCATTTTAAAGCTAATATCTTATTGTGCATCGCTAATTTTTAATCTACAATACATGTAACTAAAAGCAAAAGACAGCGATAAAAGCAATGATTTCTCCACTACATTATTCAACTTACTAACAGTATTTTACTACCTAATCCTCCCCTACATCTGCCCAGCAACATCTTCAAATTGTACATCGCTGATACCGTGTGCCACACCAGCTAAATACTCCCACTCAGGAGTATTTTGTCAACATTACATCAGCAACAGACAGCCCAGTTACACATGAGTGTATGGAGGGCTGAGACGGAGCGGAGGGAGTGATCGACAGAGAGAAAGAGGTGCAATGGAGCAATGGTGAGCAGCTGTGAAAGAGCAGCTAGAGTAATGGTTTTTCTGCACCTGCCCACCGCTGTCTCTCTCTCATGTCTTGTTTTTCTCCCCTTACCCTTCTCTTACTCACTCAGTCACACACATTTTCTACGTGTGTGTGTGTGTGTGCGGCCTCTGTATTAAAGAATGCATGTCACACACCATGTGGACAGATATGTCTCCACAGTACCAGCTGAGTGTCGGTGCTTACTCCAATCAGCCTCAACTCCAAAAGACACCCATGCCTTCAGCAGCAGAGTGAGAGCCGAGCTGCATGGGTGGACGTGCAGTAATCGCATCACGTTTGACTGCCAGGTGAAGTGGCATCGCGTCACAGTTATGGTCAGGACAGTTCTAAGGTTACTTCAGGGAAGTTACAAGGAGATTATGAAAGGGAAAGGGTGCAGGAAGGTACAAAAATGTGTCATCTTACACAGCTTCTGGGAATATGGTTTGTGGGGTTGTGCTGAGTATTTTGAAGCCTCCGTCTCCATTCATAACTTTGACACTCAAATTTCTAAATCTGCATTCAGATGCTGCTGGGGGGGTCTATTACACTAATGTTATTGGTATTATACTATTTGTAGAATTAAATTCCAAACATTTTTAGTAACTCCAAAGTGTTGTAAATTCCAAAAGTAAAACATTTTTGAGAAAGGACGACTGTAGATGTAGTTTGTTTTGTTTTTTAAATTACATGTTGTTCTAACAAAATATTCAGGTTTTTTTTTTTTTGCATTTAGCCTTAAAAAAAAAAAACATTTTCACTGTGGTCAAAAAACTATTAGCTCTCCAACTCTGCAGACAAAGGGAGGCACGCACCTGTATTACCAGGCAGTCTGCAGCAATCTAACAGCATCTATACGATATTATGTCATTTGCCAAAAGCAAAATAGCAGTAGATTGACAATATTAAGGAAAGTTGGACTAGTAAAAATTTCACATGCACAGTATATACATGGCTTCATTTTCAAAAAGTGAGCTGTGCCATACTATAATCATAAAAATCATTTCAAATCCATAGAGCCTTCGTTGTATACATCATGCTGAGAAAAAAAAGTGAGACTTCTGAATGGTGTATAGGGGATGTTTAAGAAAATATACATATATTTGTTTTATTTCAACGGATTGAAGACCACAGAGTAACCAACTAGATTTGAATATTTTACCAAATGTCTTTCCAATTTGTCAGTAAAAAAAAAAAAAAAAAAAGTCTGACTTAAACGTTTGAATATATTGCTATGGGTCTGGCTTAGTGTCGAAAATCCAAAAACTATCGCTTCTTATTCAGCATATGATGCCAACAGATTTGTCTGCGAGCACGGCGCAGTGTCACATTATCTGTGCTGCGCGGTGGCATTGAGCTCTGCAGCTGCAGAAAACTCGCCTGCAGTTGGTTCAGCGGTGGCGGCTGCTGCTGCTGCCACACTGCCCTCTACCAGCTCAGCTCTATTAGTTCAGCTTCACCACCTCCCAGTGGCCCCAAGGTTGTGACAAAGTGGTCGTTAATGTAGTGTATGTGTGTGTATGTGTGTGTGTGTGTGTTTGCTGCATGCGCTTCTATTATTCCACCGGACAGATTAAGCGGATATAATGACATGCATATGGAGGAGCGTATAGGGCGAGAAACTAATTAAGGAAGTTGAGGTAATAATTGGCTTCGGTTCAGAGGCCAACCGCTATGGGAATCTGGGGACATTTAAGTTGTAGAGGAACAAAACAGAAAACTGGTACTACATACTCACAGACTATCATAGAATGCAATTTACAAAATATTAATGAAGAGCCCCCCTCCAAAAAAAATAATACTGGTCATATCTGTGAAATGTTTGAGGACAAAAATAGCAAAATACTTCTGAGGAGCCAAATATGTGACATTTCATGGACAACTGTACTGTAAAAATGGAGGGTGAAAGAAATACAATATAGACAATCACAGAGGAAGTTAAGGATATGGGACCACCGATGCCCTCCAGCAATTATCTCTCTTCTGAACCACAGCATCTCTCCTCAGAGTTAAGCATCTTTAGTCTTTTTATATAGACTGAGTAGAGTTTTTGACTGAAACAGGGCTTATTATAGTATTTTAATTTATGAGCCGACAATAAATCAAGGGTTTACTGGCAGCCTGCGATTTATTAGATGATATACTGCGTGTTTATGATAATGAAGGCATTTTCAATGGCAGCAGTTCAGCTACTAAAAAGTGCATATGCATCATCTGCAAAAACAGCACTCAAAGAAATGATTTGGTCTGTTTTGCGTATTATTTCAATTATATAAAAAAATTCTATCCAATTGATTCAAGTAATCCTGAAGTGAACCAAAATAGGACCATCTGTGTAATTAATTCAAATAAAATTGAGATGAATAGATGATGAGAATTTAGGTAACTGTGCGATGGTAGGTTATCTGGAAGGGGGCTAAATACTGCTCCGATGTTTGAACTCTCACCACCAAGATATCTGAAAGAAAATGGGTTCTATGGTACCTAAGAGTCTACCCTTTCCAGACATCATTTCCAGTATGAAATGACCTTCCATGACCTCTAGGATAGTCACAGCATTATGAAACTTTACAGCCACAAACTACAGACCTCAAGCATTCAGAGGATGTATGTCATTCAAAAGCATATTAACAATAAGGGGGTTTCTTTGCAGTTTCCAGAACAGAAGTGCTCGTCATCCAATTGCCGAAGCATGTATACCAAATCACAGCATGGATTTTTCTATATTGTTCCTCAAAATCTTGGTGTTTTAATGTGGTATTTTGGAGGGTTGCTGACCTTAATTAGCCATTATTGAATGGTAAAAAAGCTTAAATCTAGCACCAATAAGTGTAACAAATGGTATCAACCCCAAAAAATGGTTGCAACTTATGAGACACAACTGAGCAAGAGAACAGCCATCACATACTGAAATTATTATGCTGTAAGCCCTTATTTACTCTTAAAAGTTTGAACAGGCACCAAACCAAAACACAATTTTATTACAGATTGGTGACTGAGCTGCATCTCAAATTAATCTTCAAATTTCAGCTTTCAAATGATGTATACCACTTCTAAGTGTTATAAACTGTTGACTCACTATCTCCCTCTGAAGATCCCCCCGAAAAAAGACAAAAATAGGTCTCAGAGGGTTAAAGCAAATGAAATTGAGATGATTAATAAGAATTTATGTGACTTTAGCTCAGAAAATCTAACTTATTTACCTCATTAATCGCTTTTGTTGTTATCAACATATTTGAAATACACACACTTTATTAACAGTAATCACATAAACGTTATTAAAGTAAACTCAGTTACTTTATTTGCTATAACTTCTCAGTCTACTAGTTTAGTTTATTTTACTCAATTAATGTTTTGTTTTTTTATATTAGAATTTCTTAACTCAACTGGATGGAAATGTATTTCATCAAAAAACAAAGAAATAAAGACAATAACGTCTTGGCCTGAGGTGTTATGAAAAAATATGATGCTATGATATGAAGCAGCATTTCATAAAGTAATAAAACTATATACATGAACTATTTTACTACCGTTTTCCCTGTTTTTTCGCAGCATCTCATAGTAACGATGCTAAAGATAGTTAAACACTTTCCGCAGGCATGCAGCTAGGTAGATGAGAGGAGATCAGAGACAACAAGAAAGCTCTTTTGGTGGCTCTGTCTTCCTCTCCCTCGTCCCCTGAGAGCAGCGTCTAATCACACGATGCTCCTGAAGCTGTCACTGCTGGTCAGGCCGTCTAAATGTTGTCAAGCAGAGAGGAAGACAGACCTGTCACATCACCGTAGGTGATGCTGGATGGTGCAGCGAGGAAGACAACCAAGTTGCACAATATATGGGATGATGTTAGGGGCCGGTTTACTAGACATGGATTAAGGATTTAGGCCTTGACTGGAGAGTGTGCATCAGCAGAGCTCTTTGTCTTTTTTAGAGCTTTCAGGTTCAGCAGCAGGATCACATACATTCAGTTGATGGTGTGTCTATTGCTTTATGGAGTCCAAATGACCTCATCATGTGTTATGTGATTAATGTGAAGCCTTGGAGGCAACGAGCAGGACTGCAAGACCAGGATGTGAAGGCTTCTTCTTTGTGAGAATAAAGTATGTGAATCATCACCAAATGACATGAAGCCATGACAGGATATTAAGTAGATAAAGTATGTTACCTCATGTTTTTAAATCATTAGTTGCAGGAGATGTAGGGCTGTGCATTGTTTTAAAAAAAATAAGATAGTAGTAACAATACCAGTACCCTTAATGTCATACCGATACCAATGGAGTATTTAATTCAGTACCCATAATGTATATGGAGTGATGTGTAGCATGGCCATACTTTCTAATGTTTTGGTGGCAATTGGCACGCTGAGCTGCAACTCAGTAAAATATACTGCGCTCAACTTCACCACACCACAGACTGTATAGCTTGAAGCTGCTGCTGTGGGAGTGCGAGCTCTGCACTGGGGAACTGGGTGAGAATACACCCTGCTGCACACACACAGAAACAAGCCGAACTATTAGAATCACATGACTTACAGAAGGAGAGCGGCTGTAGAGACCGCAGCAACATAAGCTCGAGATCACATCCCATCACAAAAAGGAACAAATGCAGTTATCATATGACTGGTGACTTTTCAATACTACTAAGTATTGGCTTATTTCATTTTTTAACTAAAAAGTATCAAGCACAAATACCCAGTCCTAAGGAGAAGAGAAAAAAGGGGAGCCTTTGTACTTAAAATAAAGTCAGGGATGGAAAACGTACTAGAATACTATACTCAGGTGAAAATATTACAATAAAGATACTTTACGATAGCAATAATGACTCAAAAAAGTCAGGTGTAGTGAACTCTAACTACGAGCATCTGGATAAATATTTAACAGAACTGAGAACTTAAGCAGCAACATGCAACTTTGGCGACATTACCGACTCCCTGATCAGGGATAGGATTGTGTGTGGAACATGTGATTCCCAGCTGAGGGAACGACTTCTCAGAGACCGATCTTACACTTGACAAATGTGTGCAACCTGGGAGGACCGCAGAGCTCTCCAGACAAAGAACCAAAGTCACAGAGGCACTGAGCTCTTTGACCATGCATGCACTATGACACAGACAGAAAGGAAAAAGGGAATCAGCAGAAGAGGTAAACACAATTCAGTGTAAGTTCTGTCAGTGGAGACAAAAAAAAGAAGAAAAAATACCCTGTATATGGACAATCTTCACTCCATAAACATAACCGTTCCTCGGGCCCATCACTAAAATATTCCCCCGGCATAACATATTGCAACAAACTGCATGACATTTTAAAAAAAGGAGGGAGTGTTATATGATGATATATGATACTACTGTTAATTTAAAAGAACACATCAGGCTACAAAATAAATTGCATTAAATGTCACCGTAAATACCAGTGGAAAAACATCACAACACAACACCTTCATGTCCAAACAAACAATATAAATTTCATTTCTACATCAGAGACTTTGCAGCCTGTGCGCACAACTGATTACCAATGATAAACACACAATCACCTGCCTTAGTATAGCCTTACTAGAGTTGGGTCAGAAAAGAGGGCAAAATTTAGACAATTAAATAAAAATAACATAATAAATCAAAGAAGCATCAGGCACCACGGCAGGTGCAACAAGCAACATATAAAAGGCCACAACATGGAGTCAAAATTAAGGGGGGAACAAATCTGCAGGCGACTCTGGGTGTCCACCCCAAGAAAAAAAAAGAAAACTCTTTCATTTATTGCGTCCACAGCAGTTAAGCTGGGGTATGGCAACACCACTTGGACAAACCACATGCAGAACTGCACTTTACTGTAATGCTTGAATCAGTTATTATAAAAATAGGTTATTCATAGGGATGCAGGATATTGTCTCTTTTGCCAATATCCGATACAATGATATATAAAACAACTTATTTTACAATAACCGATACCGATATCAATACATCCGCTTTTTCCCCCCACTTAATTTGTGGTGTGCTGGTTTTTCGGCTGTTTTTTCTGCAGCAGCTGAAGCCACAAACACAAATATCTAACCAAAAACAAGCATACACACTAAACACTCTGTTGCTGGGCTATGGGATGGGTTACAGCAATATATTGCAGTAATTTGTTGTACTCACTTGTCTGAACGTGAGTCTTGTGCACCGCGAAGTTCTCCAACATCTGCTGCAGCTTCAACTTTTCTGCTAGTTCATCCTCGAAGCTACAGTCCACTCAGCTTTTCTGTCCCAGTATAACCAGTCCACGCGGCTTCTCAGTCCCACTTCGCTCCTCAAAGTTTTCACACATGCTGAGTTGAATTGTCAGCAGAAAGGCCTCACTGACTCCTCACTGAAGGTACATGTCCCTCAGTGAAACGCTGCTGCTGCATCCATGAAGTTTAGCTTTTAGCATCTTAGCTACATCCAGCGCGCGCACCTGTTGATGACGCAAAACATGGGGTGTGTTTGATTTGGTTCACTTAGCTGCTCGCCGGGTGGTGCAATTAATCAGTGATTAATTAATATAATGAGCTCTGCCCTCCTGCGGCTGCGGACACACCTGCAGCTTCCTCTCTGCTACAGCTGCTGATATACCACCTTTACTCTGTTTCACTGGCGCAGTTAAAAAGAACCATTTTCACATGACTTTTGTTTATTTTTTAGTTTGCTTTTAACCAGCTTTAAATGCAGCCTATAAAAAGGGAAATTGTCTGTACACATAGGCATAAATGTGATGTGAAGATGCTAACAGAATAGGGCTGTTATTTGTTATTTCCACCCCTGCATGTAGCAGGCTATCTCCGTTTTCTTGATGGACTGTAAACTGTCAGTTTCAGGGTCTGGTTTTGTACTCTCCAGCTCACTGTTTTGGGAGACTTAAAGGAACAGTTCCCTCCAAAATCATATTTTTCCTCTTACCTGTATTGCTATAAATATATCGGTCTAGACTGTTGTGGTGTGAGTTGCAGAGTTTTGGAGGAATCAGCCATGGAGATGTCTGCCTTTTCTTCAGTATAATGGAACTAGATGGTGCTCGGCTTGTGGTGCTAAAAGTGCCAAAAATATATATTTTAAAAACTCAACAGCAATGTCTCTTTCCAGAAATCATGACCCGATTACTCAGATAATCCACAGACCTTGTTGTGAACAGTTTCATGTAGGAAACTGGTCAAACAGTCCATTAAAGAGGTCTTCCTGATGAAAAGCCAGCTTGAAATGACAAAACAAGTGGCACAATGTTGGAGAATAAACACCACCAAGTTTTTTTTTTTTCCACAACCTTCAACCCGAACATTTTTATTGACAGGTTATTACTGCAATTTCTGCAATAACTCTACAATCAATCACTCACCACAAGTTGCATGATAGCATGAACACTCGCAAGTTGAAGGCTAAATATTAAAAGTAGCTTCCATAAAAATATCACCAATGCTCTGATCACTGAAGATGGCAACATGTTGAGTCATGAGTCAGTGTTCAGTAGCTGCAGCAGATACTTCACTGGAATTTATATGAATGCAAGTAAATATGCCCTACTAAATATGATCAGATTTTGTTGTAGACTTAATGTGATTTGATTTTTGCTTCATTTATTTCTCACATAAGCAGAGTGGATCAGATCTACTGTTTGTCATATAGGTTGGATATAACGAGCTTGCAGTGTAGATCTCATTTTAGAGTTTAAAGTCTGAGTCGAGATGGAAACACTGCATGCAAGACAAGACAACAAGACAACAAGACAACAAGACAAAGACCCCGCTGCTGAGGATTTGTTTGACACCACATCTGACAGATTGTGTTACGTAGAAGAATGCCTGGAGCGCTAATAATAATGAAAACGCGAAGACAGATATGTCAGTCATCGTCCTTACTTCTGCTCCCACACCCAAAATAAAACACACACAAAAAGATGTGCTTTACTAGATAAGTATAGACATGGGCTACAAATGGGTTTCCCGGTCTTGCACACCCACACACACACTCACAATGATGCCCAAACATGGACACGTGCAGAGTATGAAAACATGAATACACACACACATACACCAAATATAGCATCTTTAGCCTTGACACTTTTACTGCTGGAAACAAGAGCACTGAGAGCCATTTCATTTACATGCAAATTGACACCCACCGGTCCACCACACACAGTCTCCTGCCTGGCATGTGTGTGCATGTGTGTGTGTGTGTGTGTGTGTGTGTGCATGTGTGTGTGTGTGTGTGTGTGTGTGTGCGTGTGAGTGAACAGTGTAGCAGCTCTGCTGGCACTCAGCAGAGGTGCTATTCTGTCCTGCTGCTTTTCCTGCTCACTGAAACTAGACACAAAGAGATAGAAAGACAGCAAAGAAGATAGAGGCTCTGATTTCATTTTCCATATTCAGTTTAGCAGCTTTTCAGCTGACAAAACAGCCATAAACAGAAGCCCATCAAAGAGGCCCCATGCCGCCTGGTGTTTGTCATCTCCTGTTGGCACTGAGTAATGACGGACTGAGGCCTAGAAGTGTCCTCTGATCAGATTTCTCCTCTCGTCACAAGGAGATAAAGGATCACTTGAGGTGATTGAGCATTTTATAATAATGAGCTTTGAGAGACTGATCATTACAGCAGGAGGGGAAGTGTGGCCGTAATGACTGAACTTGATACAGGAACATTGAAATTCAATGGTAACAGCCCCTGAGTTGGCAGAGCAAACCGGTTGTTCGCCGGTGTCGGCTGTGAGAGGTAAGTGCTACTGTCAGATGAGGAAAGCGGTGCAGAAATGAAATCGTCAGAAATCAGATATCTGTCACTCTCTGCTGGTTAACATAAGGCACTGCATAAAATTTCTCTATTAAATCTATTCCTGCTCGCTCTGCAGACACTCTATTTTGTGCATGCAGGTGTTGTGTGAATATATTTGAGATTTATAGTTTTTTTTTTTACTAGTCTGTAATTTCCTAATAATCTTAATTACTTAATGTGATCTAATGGTAGGGGAAATGTTTCAGGTTTATGCATAGTTAAAACACATTCACACATGAATAATCAAATACTGACACTTAGGAAACACATTAAACACACTAAACTATGACACTGTCCTCCCTGCATCAGTTTTTAGAAACACGGGAATTTTGGCTTATCACATGCATTAAATGTACATTTCCTGTTTATTTAATCCCCTCAGTCTCTTTTCATAATAAACTTAGGACATAGGCAAAATGATATAGACATTTTTTATTTTACGTCCTTAGACTGACACTACAATGCACATGGTTTGGTTTATACTGCAGTAATTGCCCGGGGCGTCAAAAATGCCGCCGCCCCATGCATCTCAAATTGCTGCCAAAGGGTGCCTCTGCGCTTGTGTGTGTGATGCCATTGGGTCGCTGACCAAGCGTGGTATCTGACAAGTTTGGAATGAGACTTGGTTGACAGTTGTCAATTTCAAGAAAAATAACCTCAAGGGAATTTTTTGTATATTAAACTGACTAAAACACTATCTGAAATGGTACCAAGTGAATACTCTCTTTCTATTTAGGACACAGTTCAAATCACACAGTTATTTTCAGGATTATTTGAAAATTACACGATAAAATTTAGTTTTATTATTTCATTGTAGTATTTTTTATGTATATTTATATATATAGTTTCATTTTCTAAATGGAAGTGAGAAACTTCTTTTCTGTATTTAGATGTCTTCTAATGTCATTTTATCCATTTATATACTTTTTTTATTGGCATTTTACACAATGCATCAAATCAAGAGGGTGTAAAGAAGTCAAGACAAATGTGTTATATTGGGTACAATTTTTAGCCATTGAACTCCAGTTTTTGTTATTGTTTGCAAACGTAGGTATATAAATATAATATAAATGCACAGCTGCGGCAATTAGCTATCCTATGGGATCTACACATGCACTAATGTGCACGCACGGCTGCACCTTCTGTCACAACAAAGAGGGAGCGTGACTTCATACTTCATTCTCTGCTCAGGACATCATTACTCCACCACTTCTTTACAAAGCTAATAGTCATATGCTGCTATATTAATGTTTTGTATATTATATAGAGCTCCTTTAATATTGTGTATGAATGTAGAATCAACTCTATGCCCAGAAGCAGTTTGGTAGACTTAGTTGATTGTTATAAACATTATCAGGGTGTTGTATTCTCCAAGTATCCGTAATTAAAAACCTTCCAAACAAAATTATCTGCTCACAATTTGATCTAAATTTAAAATTCATCTTTTGGGTGGGGGGGTGGGGGGGTCTGATAACACAGCAAATGAAACCAATTAAACAAAAAACAATTGCATATACACCGCAATCCCTCCGTCCCCAAATAAAACTAATTAACCAATCAGTCACTGTGCACTGATTTCATTTGCTATTAAGAGTCATTTAGTGAAGGCTGCAGTATAGAGTGGCAGATAATCAGCACCACATTCGATTATCCATTGAGAGAATTATACACTCCTCAGTGTGAGCAACTGGCCGGTTTACAGAGATTATTTCTGTTGTTATGGAGCTAAATGGTTCGGCCAAAGGCCTCAATCGGATTTAGCACTATCAGAGAGAGCACCAGCGATGTCAACTGCACTGACATTGTGGCATTACTCAAGTGTGGGTCCTGTGTGTTAGTGCATGTGCCTTCATGTGTCTGTCCTTACATGCTTGTTTATCTGATCCATTAGCAACTTCAAGCTTAATGTCTCTGCAGGTTTCATTATTTGAATTAACGATGAAGAAAACCGTGCTAATTAATGTTGTTGGTGTGTCACTGGTTAGTTTATTCAACCCAGATCTGATGACTGAAATAATCTATAACTAATCTATGGAACTAATTAATGATACATGAATTACAGTAAACAGTGGTAAAATGTTAGAGACAGTTCACCTAAAATCAAAAATACATATATTTTTCTTACCTGTAGTGTTATTTATCAGTCTAGATTGTTTTGGTGTGAGTTGTCAAGTGTTGGAGATACCGGCCGTAGACGTCTGCCAACTGGATCACTGTGCAGAAGGAAGCGTGCAGCTAATGCTAGCTCACCTAGCACCACCGAGCTAGCTAACGTTTACAGCCCAGCTGAGGATGCCATTAATGTTTGCATCTCTCACTGTCACAAGCTGCTCATCCATAAGTAGATGCACGCTTCCTTCTGCATGGTGATACGATTGGGGGTGTAGTCCGGTAAAAAGAAAAATTGCTTCTACATGCAACCGTTCACAGCAAGGTCTGTGGGTAACCGTGTCATGACTTCTAGACAGACACATTGCTTTCGAGATTTTCAAATCTATTTTTGGGGCTGTGAGCAACACAAGCTGAGTGCCATCTAGTTCCTTTATTTTGGAGACAAGGCAGATATTTCTAACACTGCAGGTCATAGGATAAATATGTTACCATTGATGCCACTTAATCAGCAGTACATAGTGATTATTATTTTGCGTCAATTTTCCAGGCATCAACACCCCTAATTTATCTAGTATGGGGTATAAGCCTTGCACAGTTATAAAATGGTCAAATTTTAAACATGTTAAAAGACTGGGTTGTATCTTGGGAAGTGTAGGATCCACTGTTTACTAGAGGCGTAAACATAATATCTTAACCTTTGTTGTATCAAGTTTGACCAACTCTTTCTCTTGCATGCCTCTTAGCTTTGTGGATGTGAGTTTCCTAATAGCCAGTTTCCCTTCAATGTAGTTATCCTGAATATATTGGGTTGCAAAAGGGTGGCATTGAATTGATAGTTTTTCTTTGCACTTAATTAGATAATAAAATACATTTAAAAAAAAGCTGAATTACAGATAACAAATAAACCCTCAATAATAATGATCAAAAGCTTTATTACAGTTTAAGGGTTGCAAATAAACACTTTCTACAGTGATACAGAGAATAAGTTAAATTAATAGAAATTTTTCTGTACAAAAGCGTGCACATTGTGATTTTATATTTTGCCCTGAATTGGGCTATTGCATTCTAAATAATTTATTAAATATGATCATGTTTCTGTAATTAAACAACGTCCCAGCACAGATATATGACAGGTAATGAGCTGTATCTAGCAAAATTGGATAAGTTCTTTCATGCTGCATCCTTTCTCACAGCAAATATCAGATATTTTTCCAGCAGCTCGTCTAATCCGAGAGGACAGGGGATACCAGTGAGGTGCCAAGGAGAAGACATCCATCTCCCCGTCAGACTCTAGAGGGATGTTGACTGTCTCAGTAGCCTGATGGTCCTCTACGGAGGCGTCCTGGTCCCCTGTGAGGAGGAGGTGGAAAGATATCTGGTATTTAGAGAGAGCCTGGAAATTTGAAGTTTTGTGCTTAAAACTTAATGTGACACTTTAAAAAAGTGTAGTTAACTCAAACAAGACATAGTCAAGACAAAAAAATTCAAAAAGCTAGCAAAAATGCTATTGTGTATCATCTTTCTGGATTGGGGTTCGATGTTCAAAAAGTTCAACAATTAAGGCAATGTTCCTGCAGCAGAGGAGATGATACCCTCCTAAATCTGTCTCTATATGTTTAAAAACTTAAATATATCTCAAATCTATCCACAATACAGAGGGTTTAAGTGAATTAAAGTTCTCAGTTAAAGCGTCTGATGTTTGAAAATGGAAGTTTAGGTACTTACAGTGAGAGGTGTATTGATGCTGTCCCAGGTCCACGTCCGGGATGCTTCTCCTCAGCCGAGAGCTACCACAAGACGAGACAGCCAGACGTATCAGGTCTCTCCCACACATCTTAATCCTCTCCTGTGCATGAGCCACACACACTGCAGCCACCAGCACCACCATCAGAGACACCACACACTTTGCAGCAGACATTGTTATTGCTCTTTGCTTGGTTGGATGAGAGACGAACCAAATGGATTGGTAGATGAACGACGAGATAAGGGAGAGCAATGAGGATGTGACTTACGAGGTGAACTTGAGGGGGTTTATATAGTTGATGTGTCGATGTAAAAAAATGCTGAGGCCACAGAGTCTTCGAAAAGATGTATTTGGCCTTGATGAAGGAAAAGCATGTCCTGATCTGGAGTTCAGCATGAGAGTGATGCAAAGTCTTCTCAAGGCTGAAACTCTCATTGAGATAAAACCCTAGTCTGACAGGGATCTACGGCTCGGTCTTAAAAACATCAGAGGAAATAAGTGAGAGGGTTTGTTAACTGTTTTGGCCATTGTAAAGCTCTTTGGAACCCAATGGAGGCCTGAGTTTGGTCATTTGTTGAGAAAAGTAGAAGTAAAAAGTAAAGCCAACACCAAGCATACGCTTAATCCCTGTACGTATAGATATCAAGGGAACCGGGCGTGTGTATGATTTAGGGGGATATAGTGGCATCTAGTGGTGAGGACTCAAGATTGCAACCAACTGAAAGGTCTCCTGGTTCGAATCCTTTCAGTGGTCATTGTTCAGGAGTCAAATTAAACAATTAAATTAAATTAATGGACCTGGTGATTAAAACCGTGGAAAAAACAAACAAATAAAGAAGAAAGCAGCGTCATGTTTCAATCATTTCTATAACACTTTGGCTTGTCACAGACGGGCCACTAGCCCAGCACCTGCTAATGTTTCCTCTCCTTTTTTCTCTGATAACTTAATATCTATGTTAAGGAGGTTTTTATTGGGAGCCAAGATATAATCCAAGCCAGCCAAGCTACTGATGAGGTGATTTAAACCGGTTATAATACTGAATAAAGCAGTTTCAAGTTTTTAAAAAATTGGTGTTTTTCCAATTATCTCATCACAAAGAGGCAACTGACTGTAGTGGCTGACGCAAAACGCGAATGGCTCTCTAGTCAGTGTTTGGTTTGTCTATTCTGAGCCACTGAAGAAACATGATGATGCAACATGGCCAACTACGTAGACAAGGACCTGCTCCCTATGTAGATATAAACAGTCACAATTTTTAGCACACAAAAACACATCAATTCTTATTTTCAGGTGATTAGACGGTAAACAAAACATTCTTAATATTTTCTATTCCATTTCTGCCAATATATCCACCTAAATCCTACACTCTGGACCTTTAAATAAAAACTTTTGTCAACATTGTACAACTCCTGAACCCAAAACAGGTCTTAGGTTGGTCATCTGTTGAGAGTTAAGTAAAAAAGTGAAACAGATTGGCATCGAGCAGTTCACATGCTAACAAACCCTGTTTTTACAGATCTTAATTTGGTTCTTAATTTGTTTATTTCATTGACATCCCAAAACCAAAGCATTTCCGTATGTTTGTTTGGAAGCGCCATACCTCAAGTTATTACAGTGAACTATTCTCCTTGATAATGAGTTGCTTTTGCATTTTATCTTTACACATCTTGAGGGATGGGAGCTAATTGGAACAGAGTGTCACTGGCAAAGAGATTTCAAGGATATTGACGCAATTTTCCACACACATGGCCACCCCGGGCCACACTGATAACTTTCATATTGCCAACACTGATAAAAAATATGAAAGGTGGCACTTAAATGTCATCAGTGTACTTCCATGCTTTGCATTTTCACCTCTTATGATGATATTTTTCACAGGTAAGCAGAGATTAGTTTATTACAGAGGTTAGCAATGTAATATTGTTAACCTCATATAAACAACACTCATCTCACTCATTTGCTCTTTTTACTTTACAAATTCTTATTTGGTATTTTTTGTAGGAGGTGTTAAATTTAATGCTTTTTATTTACATGTTCAATTGAGTTCATGCAGCCAGATACTACACATTGAACATATAAGAGCTTGTCTGTATCATGATACTGGTTATTGTACCTCTGGCATCACGATGGACTAAAAAGAAATGTCTACTACAATGTCTACCCATTTTGTTCTGGTCTCTGATATGTCTTTGTCTTTGTTCGCCCAAAATATTTCCTTGTTTGGCACCTCAGGGCCACCGTAAAGTCAGTCATAACTTTCATCTGTGTTTCTTGCATTTTTCGATGTGTTTCTTCAATTCAAACTGCTCAGATCAACATTTTTTTTTATTAACAACTGAGCAAATGAACGCTGAATGTAAAAAAAAGGGTTGAGTGTTAATTCCTTTTATATGCAAAACCTTGTTGATCTTTATCTGTTCCCCAACATTGTATGTGTGCATATATCTGTGTCTGTCTGCCTGTGTCTGTCCTTTGCCTGATGTCCCTCTTAACTACATCTATTCCTGTCCATTCAGTCCTGGCTGAGTCACATGAGACAGCCAGAAGCACTCTTGGGTTATAATTGATGCTGACGACACTCTTAAACCTCTGGCATATTTCCCATTACCTTATCCTGTAATACTATTACACAGGCAGCATCGTCCCTCAGACGAATAAGCCAAGTGTCTGTTAATAGCAATGGACTTCAAGTTCACCTTCGATCTAAAGGGAATGTGGATGGTCAAGATAAAAGAAAAAACAAGAATGCTGTGCGGAAGATTAGATTTTGTTTAATGAGAAAGGAATACTCTTTCTCTTTTTACCCATTTTGAAGGATCTTGAGAACAGGTATATAGTTTCCAAGACCACTGTTTTTTGGTTACGCTTTGTTGCGTCTTTATGCACAACAAAAATAATGATGACACAAAAAATATTTACACATTTTACAGAATTTGCACAAGAAACATCTCTTCTTTGTGTACAGCCACAGAGTAATAGAATTGAATACATGTATATAAATTGAAAATGTTATGAAATAGCTATAAATAAAATACGTAAAGTGCCCTTTTTTCACCTTTTGTTTGTACTTTTTCACCAACGGAATATTTACTATCTAACTAAAGTGGAAGCAGGCTCTGTGTGTACGTATGTCTGTCCTTCAATTTTCTCAACAACCGTTCATCCGACCGTTTTCACACTTGTTGGATGTATTGCTGGGGGTCAGAGGAAGTGCAGTGTCAAGTGCGAGATCTGCGGAACATATTTAGCTTATTACTACCACCAGAAGTATACACTGTGTGTAATTTAACGTTACGTCGCCAAACAGCATGCTGGGTACAGCTCTGTCTCCAATGTTCGCTATAATACTGTCATGAACAGATGAAGAAAGAGAGCCCGGAGATGTTACATTGTAGCAAACAATTTGAACATCAGCAATGCTTTGTCAATGAACATTTTTGTTCCTGGAAATAGTCAGACTTTGACTATTTACAACATGTAAAATAGATATTTGAAATCCAGACTTCAGTCTAACTCTTCTTTTGTTCTGTGTGCGAGTCTTCCTTTGCAACAATGCAACATTTTTCTGACTTCGGCACCAGAAAAGAAGATAACAACAGGGCAGTTTTTTAAGGCGCAGGTCATCCCATGCAATCCGTTTCACTTCAATGAGGTGACAAAATGTTCATGTGAGCAAACGATGCATATAGTTTTGAATTGCTAGGGGATGCAACTATGCCAAGCACAAGAGTGAGGTTGTTTGATGGAGCGGTTCTCAAGAAAGCTGCAAGCAGCAATACCAGATGCCAAGCAACCGGCCTGTTCCAAACATTTTGAGCGGGCACTGCACTAGTATTCAAACAATTACACATTCATGTACAAGAGCTCACAAAGTGCTCTACAGATTATGACCATTGGCTCCCCTTTCAAAAGCCTCTGCAATTGTTAGGCTATCATTGTGTCATAACAGAAAAATGTAAACAGAAATTGGAGCCACCAGCTGACACAAGTCTTGTCCCACAACCAGTGTTTGTGTGCATGCAGAAAACATAGAAAATAAGGAAGCATTAGCTGTATTATTTTGACGACACCCCTGATCCCATTTAATATACAATACGATATTTAGACAATTATTGTTCCAGGTCCAATTCTTCACAGGGCTCTGCTTTCGTAAATCAGGGGAAGGTAAAGGGGTTTTAATCATGACCAAATTCACAAAACATCTTCAGTATTTTTAGAAAGCGGTGTGAATCAGTTGGTGTTGCGTAGTAAGGGTTGTTATCAGTCATGACCAGGGTGCAAACTGCAGGGCAGCCAGGGGGAGCTCGCCTCCTCTTAATACGAGCTCCCCCAGAAAACGTGAATAGTGACATTTTGGAAGGTCTCTAAAGTATTGACAATATGCTATTTTTGCGGTGCATTTCCTTTTTTTCTGTATCTTCATCATGATGGATTAAAATTAGGCTATTGTTGATGTATGAATCATGCTTGAGGGTGAATCATCAGTAATTCACTAATAGGGATACCAGCGTGCATGCCGTCTATTCTTGCCTTGGCCACGCGTTACCATAAACTTTATCTCAAAGATAAAAAACACAAAACATTCTTATTGTCCCACTCAGTCTGCCGGCACATCAACATTCTTTACTCTCTGATTTGTAGTCGGCATACAATGTCAAAAAGAAATTAGTGAAGCTTAACGATTTACCCCGCATTCATGTGCTGCCAGAATGACCGGAAAATTAGTTCTCCACTGGGAAAATTCACATAGGAACGCCCCCTCAAGAGAATTCTGGCACATGACTTGCAAGTCTGACTTCATATTATACAGAAATTTCAAATTCAATTGTATTTATAAAGCCCATTATTACAAATCACAATTTACCTCAGAGGACATTACAGCATACAACATAGACCCTCACATCGACTAAGGAAAAACTCCCCCCCAAAACCCCTATAACCAGAAAAAAACCCCAATAAACACGATGGACAAAAGAACATGTTTGATTGATGTTAAAAACCTTCTTAGTCATTCAAGCACTGCATAATAATTAGTGCTTACATGTTATCTATAATATGGCATATTGGGTTCTAACTGTTTTTGTCCACGCAGTGACCCAGATTAGTCAGAAAATTTATTTATTAGCGTTAACCCTGATATCAAGTCAGGTAAAGCAATATTTTAGTGGATTTAGGGGATGTAATGTTACAACAAGTGTGGGACAAAATCACTTGCGATAAAAAGCTTTAAACTGTTTCATCACATTTGGATAGCAACATGAATCTTCACTGCGCTTTGAGCAATGAAATATAACATATCCTCTCTGAAGCGTCCATGGTTTTATTCACATTATAACTCATGAACACACCAAGTTGGAAGAATAACTTCCCAAATCCGGAAATGGAACAATCCGAGGAGCAGCTTTGCTATTTGAACTATCCGTGCCTTATTTGTGCCAATAAACTAAATAATATAGTACCACATTCTGCAGAGTGTACTGTGCTCTGATTTAGTTGGCCCTATTGTATCATAATGCAATGTTTGTTTTTTATACTCGTCTGGAGGTTTGACAAATTCATTAAGTGATTATTAGACTATAAATCAGATTTGCTGACTAAGCAATGGTGGTCTACATGTTTGCAGCTATGAATGTTTCATTGCAACAGAAAAAGAGAAAAAAGTGAACTCCCCCAAAAGCCATACAGCTTGTACTATGGTCATGACCAACGAAATAATTTTTACTCAGTCCCTGCTGTGATCAACTCAAACACTGACATGATGATTGACATTCACTTAGTGCCATTTCTCGTGTAACCAGCATAAAAAACAATGTAGGACTATAACATTTTCCCTGCTTTATAAATTGATCTGCCATCATTCATGAAAGTAACATGTAAGCATTGAACAGAACCTGATTGTGCACACCTGATCAGATTATCTGTGTCACCAAAATAGCACAGCACATGGCTGACTTTCAACCTTGTCTGACCAGGAAGGAGGCACAAGCACAAATCCCAGTAATCCTTGACAACAAAATTACATTTGTGCTCTTGATCGCTATACTGACACACCCCCTGCTGCACCTTTCCACCTGCTTAGGCGCTGTCGACAACAGGCTGTGAGTGACTGGACAGCAAAAAAAGGTGTGCTTTTTTTTTGACAAATATACCATTTTTCTGACACATGAAGCATGGCACGTGGAAGAGCTTTGCACTGGGGATGTTGAATTGTTCTCAGATGCATGTAAATCTGAGTTTTCATTACTTGTACACGTGTATTTCCTTAGTCTAAAACAGTGAAAGACAATGAATACAAATCACCATGATGTTTAAACTGGTTGGTATTCAAATCAGAGTTATAGAGTACTGCAGGGATGACTTTTCTCTTTCTTTTTCTTTTTTTTGTGGGCCAACCTGGAGGTTATCGCTCTCCTGCTTCCCTTGACAAAAAGCCAATGGGATTTTTCCATTGGATGCTGAATTATTTCAGAAAATGAGATCTGCGGCAAACTAAGGTTCATGATACTGATAAAGTTTGTTCAACCAGATAATCTTCAGAAATGATAACCACTTTTATGAGTTTTGAAGTGTAAATACAATTGCTGGGAGTAAAAAGCTAACGTTAGGCTATTGACAAACTATACAACTATTGCATGACTTCAAAGTCACCGCCACTAAACTTTTTGTTCGATGTGATGACCTTTAAAGTCCCTGGCAGCCTCTGTAGTCCCATTTAGCCACTTGTTAGCAACTGCTATTTATAAGACACATTAAAGCTTCTAAATGCAGGGTATTAACCGACATATTTTATGTCACAGAACAAAACAATCTCTTATAGATGAGATGAAATGGCAAATACCTTTTTAACCCCTTTAAATCACATGGCTGCCCATGTTGTGCACCCATTTAACAATATATGACAAAAAACCAACAAAAAATATATTTCTTCATATTCTTATATCAAAATCCAATTATGCATATGATTCGTTATGTAAGCTTGTACCAACCAATTTCAGCCAATAAAATCAAGACATTCACCCATCAATCAATCTGCAACTTTTAGCCACACAGAGTTAAAATTCATTAGTTAGCTAGTTAGCAACATTATGCTACATCTGTAATTCTTTTTCCAAAATATTGTGGTTACAGCCCTCTGGCTAGAATTTATTTACTTACTAACTTACTAACCTTACATTGAGAGCATAGAATAGATTTCGTCTCTCTCTCTCTCCCTGACGGATGCAACTATCCAGTTAGCGTTACACAGTCGGGGTCTCGCTGTTACGACACGCCTACTTTTCAACAATCAAATCAAATTCCTCCTAATGTTATATCACGACTGCCTATCGTGTTTCACTTGAAAATATGGCAATACTGAGGCTTGATACTCTCAGAAATGCTGTCTAATCTGGATTTTATTATTTCAGGCATTCTGACCAAAAACCAACTGACTTTGAGACAAGGGAACCAGAAGTGTTAAAACTCTTTTCTGGGTTTTTAGGACTCACTCCTGCAGCACTCTGTTATGTATGTTGTGCAGACTATCAAAAATGTTAAGTACAGTGTAAGAGACCATGTAGTCGTCCAAAATAGTTCATTAATAGCACTTCCAATGAGAAAAGTTCTTCACAAGTATCACATTCCTGGTAAAGTGAGTTAAGTATGACTGCTTTGTTAGTAACGTGGCTACTTGAGCTAATTGTGTCACACATCTATGTCAGTTTAGTCGGAATTAGTTGCGGATGTAAGCTATTCTTATAGCGACAAGCCGTCCAGCAGGAGCATCTCGACCATTTGACAGAGGAATCATCCCCCATAGCGTGCAAACAGCACCTACTGTAAAGCTGAAGCTTACAGCTTATCTCCACTTGCTGCTGCCTCTGTTCCCCTCCTGCCCGAGACTGTTTATCTTCACATAGTCTTACAATTTCTAGATCCATGGGTGATAAGGCCATTTAAGGTACGTGAATTTGTAACTAGTGAGATGATAAATCATCGCTCTCATGGATTTGCCTTCCGCTTGGCCGATAGTATATCTCGTCGTCGAACTCCTCTGGTGGTTCGAAGCAGTTTTCAAACTTGCGCCTCAGACGTTTCCTGAGCTGGAAGGTACGCTCTGTGTTTGAATATGTGTATTCCTGCTCCTTCAGTTTGGCGTAATAGTCAGAGAACTTGTTGAAAAGGATGGAGATGGGCATGCCATTGAGGATGATGCCAAAAGAGATGCAGCCAAATGCTACACAACGGCCAAGATATGAGATAGGGACGACATCTCCATAGCCCACAGTGGAAATGCTCACCTGTAGGAAGAAAAGAAAAAAATCAGCTTACATGCAGGATCTGTACTCTGCTTTAATATTTAAATAAGAAAATACAAAAGTGACCCCATGCTCAACACTTTTTTTTTTCTTTTAAATCTAATTCTTTTCTTCTTCTTTTTTTTAATTCAACATGATGACATTTAGGGCATAGCAGGAAAATAAAATATTGGGATTTTCTTTAATTGCTCCAAAGATGGAGGGCCCATCCTTTCAGTCTGCCCCGAAAACACGCCTCAGCCAAGGCTCGTTGAGTCTAATAATTAAAGTGTTTCTTGTACAGATCAGTTGTTGGCGTGTTGCAAAGTTGAGAATAAGCAGGATCAACTAAACCTCCAAGAATGCACTGCAACACTTTCCATCTCTGGAATGCAATCACTGTGTCTGGCCACAAATGAGACGCATAAAACCGTATTAGAGGGGATTAGACACATATAAGTTAACAGCTGCCACCAGATAAATAAAACCTAATGTCCCTAAACCAGAGTGCATGAAACACACACAACCAGGCTGATGCACGAGTACACTACAGACAGTGAAACGAAGCAAGTCAAATTTGAGGATGCTGTAACAATTTGCTGCGTAACAAAGCAATGTCAGAAGAAATATATCTTATTTCTTACTGTAGTTTGCCAGGTAAAATTAAGCTATGAGCAGAAGCAGAATGCAAAGTGGAGGTGGAGCCTTTGAATATGGATTCCTGCACACCGCCCACTTGTTTTTAAAACTAATTAGCTACATATACAGCATCCTATCATTATGGGCAGATAATGAGATATCTGCCTGGTCAGCAGTGTTAATTTGAGTGACATTTTGCAGGTGAAGGCTAGAGGGGCCCTTAAACTTTGTCCCCTGGGCCGGTGCCCAGTAGGCACAATCAATAATCCATGCATGCCTGTGGTTCTAAAATGACATGGTCTAACCAAATGTTTGCCAAATGTGTCTGACCCAATATGTTTACTGAAAGGGTAACTGTAGTTTCATGATATTTCTTTGGCTGTAAGAATTTGTTTTGTCCCAAAAAAAATTTATCCCGTAGTTTGTCAAATCACCATCACCCAACCAAAAATTAAGGGAATATGCCTTTTAGGAAATATGCTTATTCACACTCTTTGCCCTTTGGCGCTAAAGTAGTCAGTTATCTCATCTTAGCTTAACACATTATGTCTTGTTTGTTTACCACATACACAAAAAGAAATGTAAAGACAACAAGTTCTGTTTTTACAGTGTAACATCAAACGCTTTGCCACATATGTCACTCACAATATTAAACTGATGTTCGTAAGCAGAGGGGCTATAATTACCAAGAGTGAACACAGTTCACCTCAGAAATAATTTAAATGCGGGAGTGAACACATTTGGCTACCATCTTATTATTAAGAGATCTGCTGGCCAGTGAAGGTAAGAATTTATCGCCGTTTTTGTCAAAGGGCAAAGCAGCAGTTGGTGCTTAACCTCAAGCCCGTGTGGTGACAGTCACCAGCCAGTTCACTACAAAATCATCATGGGTTCATTGGTTGGTGAAGAGACAAAAATAGCACAGAACATGTCTCTGTCTTGCACTGTGAACTTTTGGCTTGGTCTGATTAGTCAGGAAATACAAATCAGGGTTGGCCTAATCCTTGAGAACTGAAATCAACCACACTGCTGGCTCATAGTGACACATCCCCTAGTGAGCGTCTCTATCTCTTCAACACAGTCAAGAGGAAGAGCTTATAGGTTCATAACTGAGATAATGGCTCCAGAAGAGTCTTAGAGGCAGTCATAAGAGCGCGCTGAATCCTCTGAATGTTGTGCACCATTCTTTGTTCCATTAATGGTAATTCAGGTTTCTCCTGGTGCAATATGAATATGATGATTCATGATGCTTCTGCTAGTAAATAGTGAGAAAGGGGAAAACTAACTAACTTTACACCATTTATGTATAGTCGAGAGAAGTCAGCAAAAAGGCACTGCTACATATCTTGACACCAAAACATAGTCACAACCCAGCAGTTCAGACAGTTGTTATATGTCCGGGATTAAGAGGTGGGAGCAAATACAAATGTTGTCTCCTGAGTAGTTTGATGCAACCATTATTTACTTCATATTGGCTTTTTATGATATTTAATTAAACTTGTATTGTTTTCTTCCTTGTGATTCTTTTCTCTGTTATCCATTTTTATTTCATAATATATCTATTTTTGTATCTATACTTTTTAAACTATTATAATTTTTACTGTATTTTTAGAAAATGTATTTAGTAAATGTATTGATTTTTTTTTTAGTGCTTTGATAAATGTGCCTTAAAGTGGCCAAATACAAACAGTATGTACACTATATCTATCCTTTCGCAGGTGAACTAATGTGAGGGTGGGATCACAGTGATATATGTAGATGCTGGGATCTTGTGAATGTATCTTGTTCATTCATTAAGTTATTTTATTTTATTATGAATCATTTGTGCTTTGATATACTTATACCATCTTGTTATCTGTCACCATATGTACATGTAACTCAATTTGTTGGTTTAGGTTGTTGTGGACACTGTTTTTTCTTATAGAAACAATAAAAAGCATGATCGGAACAAAAAAGAAAGCACAAATATGAATATATTTCAGGACTAAAATAAAGCCCAAAGTCTAATGCAGTCTGGTAAAAAAAAATAAAAGAAGAAGAAAGAAGAAAAGAACAATATATGTATATGTTCATCCTACTCACCGCAGCCCACCACCAGGCGTCTGGTATGCTGCTGAAAGGTGTCCCAGGCTGATCCACCTCTACAGAGTGCATCAGAGCAGAGAAAGTGAAGATACCCATGGCAATGAACAGGAACAGACAGCACACCTAAATAAAGACAGAAGAGAACATGTCAACAGCAGTGCCCATTCATCTTTGAAAATCTATATATTCATACATTAGGGACCAACCATCAAGTCACATGACAATTTAAGGCTTTATCACGAGTCACCCACAAAACCTATTGTGTTTTACCATCAAATGTACATTTATGGCATAATACAGTACTTAAAACATGCATGGCTAATATATATTAGTTACCAAGAACCACTGAGCCAAGAATGAAATGATGTGCATGTTCAGATAAAGCTTTTCTACACAGGAGAATCTGGTGTCACATGTATAAGTCTGTCTCATGACAGGTGGCAGCACTGAGGGGGAACAGTGCTAAGTTTCTTACAGGGCTTCATAAATTACTGATTAAAAAACAAATTATGCTTGCTGTTAAAGCTAAACTGTGCAGGAACTGTCACTTATGTTTGTAAACAGTATTGCCAGCGAAAGTTACAGTAAACCACAGGTGTTCTCCACTTAGCATTTCGCTTCGATATATTTGCGTATTTTGTCGCTGTGTCCATGATTTTCGTAGCTTCCTCTTGGATGCTGCTTACAGTCTGGCACATGGTTGCTGCCTTTTTATAAAAATCTGCATGCTGCTGTTGGCTGGGGACTGCAGTCACCAGAAGAAAATGAGGGCATTGTACCTTTTTTCAAGCCGCAGATATGTTAGAACTGTGTGTTTCATACGACATACTACATTGCCAAGTGACGCAGCTTATGACCTGACTTTGTTTTTGAAAAGTGGAGGGGATGGTGTGTGACACCTGGCCAAGACATCTGCCAAGGTGCGGACCACTAAAGACCACTCTTCAGACCAAAAAGAAGCTAAATACAGATGTGTTTTCAGCAGCTTTTTAGCAACCAAATGTGGTTGTTGGTTTTTTTTAAGGACATGAAGTATTTCCAGCACTTGTTTTTTGCAGAGACATCAGTGGCATTTTCAGTCGGGATTGTGCCAAAGCGGGTATTTTAAGCCGAAACATGTTGTTTTCCTCACCACAACCAGGTGGTTTTTGAGCCTAACCATACCACACATTAACCACAGCAGTTTTAACTTATCTGCTACATAATAAATGTAACATATCCATGGTTGGCAGAAACAAACAATGCCAACATTTATTCTAGTGATTGGGTTTCCCGAACACAGCAAAATAAGCAGAAATTTTTTTTAAAAAATCAAACAAATCAGGGAAACTGCAGTGTCTTAGCAGGTTAATACATCACCACACACACAAAAGGTAAATATCTGCCTCTTTAGCTGCTAAATGCTCCACTATGTTTACCAGCTATAGCAGCTTACTCTATCAGCTGTCTGTCTACTCTGCAGGTTTGGTGCTGAGCAGGCAGCGCAAAGCTGAAAACAGCTGCCTGCTGCAGCTATTAACAACTCTGATAAAAGCTCCAAAACAGTACATTTGCATGCCTGAAAACAAAAAAAATAAACTGAAAGGCACTAAAATGGGTATTTATTTTGTCTGGATTCATCACTTTTATCACAGCTACATTCATGTTGTCATTTTTTTTCACTTTGTGTTGTCAATTTATTCACTTAGTGTTCCTTAAAACATTGTAAAATTTTAACCCCTGCCTCAAACTACACTGTATACTATCATTTTTGTAATTTTATGTATTTTAAATTAAAGAATCCCCACACGCTGTTGTATTACTTACAAAAAAACTTTATAAAGTAAACATTTCAGTCATCATTCTTTACTTGTAATAGGACAGTGTGTAGGAATTCTCTCTTTTTCTCATCTATTGACAATTTTCTCCAATGCACCTGCCCACAAGTTCTGCATGATCTTCCATGAGTAACCAGTTTCATAGACAATGAAACACAAGTCATGTGATCCACTGTTAATATTCTAATTATAACTGCTTTAACCCTAGCTCATGTATGAGTTACTTGTATTATTTATGCATGTCCCTTCATTTAAATGCTTTTTTGTGTATTTGTCTTGTTTGATACTCCTTCATACCTGTTCAGAGCACTGTCGGATGGTGAAACCAAACGCCCTCATGCCTGTGGAGTGACGGGCAAGCTTCAAGATACGAAAGATGCGCATCAGCTTGACAACCTTGAGCACCTTGCTGACTTTACTGACCCTCGCCATGGCCTTCAAATCCTCCTTTGCACCCATGTCTTCGGAATCCATAACAAATGTCTCAAAAATGATCTGGAGAAAGTAGGGCATCACAGCAACCACATCAACAAAGTTGAGGGCACTCTTCACAAAATGTTTGATGTCGGATGTGGTGAGTAACCGCAAAAAGTATTCTAAGGTGAAGAAAAGGATGGAGGAAATCTCTATCCACTCCATGTAGGTTTTGCCAGCAAGTTTGTACTGCCTGAGTTCTTTTACTGTATTCAGTGTCATGGCAACGATAGAGATAAGCACAAAGAGACTGGAAAACACAGCAAAAGATTTGGCTCCTAGTGAGGAGTAAGGATTCTCCATCAGGTCCCAGAGGATCTTACGGAAGTCTCCAAGAAACATGCTCTTGTATCCCTCGTCATCCTGGTGAGGCTTAATCTCATCAAGCAACTCCTGGTTAACCTTCAGCTGGTCTCTGATGTCGTCCACTTTCTCCTCAAACAGAATGCGGCAGCACCTAAGAGAAGGAGATCATTTATTGAGCTGTCATACTTAAAAATACACAAACAGCTACATATCAAGCTATACACAAATAGTGAGTATTAATAGCACACCTTGGAGTGTCCTTCAGTTTCAATCCCCAGAATGACATCTCCTCTTCAAAGTTGACAGGGCAGAGACTGTCCATCACCCACAAGACATTACTGCAATAAAAGTGGAAGATGTAGTGGAAAAACATGGGGTCCCTGTCAAAAAAGAATTCGTCATTATGAACATTGTAATCGTCACAGAGCGTCAGACGCTTGACTGGGTCGTCACAAAGGGCAAGGACTCCAATCCTGGTTTTTGGGTGTTTGAGGACCAAATGCTTCGGGATGTGAAACACCTTTCCGCCTATGTTGAGATTGACAATGTTTGATTTCCTTGGGTTTGGTGGGTGTTTTTTCTGATCTTTTCTTGCACCTTTCTTCTCATCAGGTGTGTCAAGGTTGTCCATAGATGTCCATGCTTTCACAGAGCTGTCCTGTGAAAATGGAAACTCACCCTCCTGCTCCTCAATGCTTTGCGTAAAGCTCATCTCCCGTTTTATGGTCGCAAAAAGGCTGGAGCGACGCTTTTTTAGCACTTTCAACTTGGGCTTCATAGCCTCCATTGTGACGGCTCCTCTGAGGACAAACCAACAAAAAAAAGTCTTGTTCCAATCAGATCAAGTCAGTGAAAAACAATAATAACAGTATTCCATGAGATCTCCATTTAGGCTGAATATTGTCCTCCGAAAAGGTTGAAATAAAGATAAAGAAAGAGCTACAGTGCTCGTCTCTCAGCATGCAAGAAGATCAACTGCATGAGTTGGGGATTCAGCCTCTTTACTGACTCTCTAATCCTATTGCTGTTCTTTCTGTCCAAACGCGTGTTAAAAATACTGTTCACGAGGATTAGTGTTGTGATTTAAGGCTTTGAGTTCTGAGAGAGAGAGAAAGGCGGCGGGAGTGGTGTGATGACTGTGTTGCATTGCTAACAAGGCTATAGAGCGCTTCAGCACTGAGTTCATAGTAATGCTGCAGGTACATAACATTGGCTGCTTCAACCTATATAGTCCTCCTGAATGTGGTTGTCTTAACAGAAAAATAGGCTTTTATTATTATTTAAAAGTTTTATTATATAGCCCATATATATATCGATTTATTTTTCCCCCTCAATCCGTCTGGCATTGATTCCTTTATGATGATATGATACTGAATGATAATACTGATTGCATAGATATTACTATGTTCTAGTTTATAAATCAGTACTTTTAAATTATAGTTATTCATGCTTTGCTATAACATGAACATGTCACAAAAACAAATGCCTTAGATTACGGTGATGCACAAGCTAACATTCTCAAATTCCCATACAGTATAGCTTTATCTGCAAATTGTATTTTCTCTTGGTTTCAAGTGTCCTACTGGTAGACACACACTCTCTGTTATGTGTGTTACTGGCATCCCAAAGAACAAGAAAATATTTGTAGTTTTTTGATAGAAACCAATATGCACCAGGAAGTTGTTCACAATTATTCACAGTTATTCACAACAACATGCAAAATAAGGTTTAAAAAGATTAATTAATTCACTGAGTCTACCACTCCATAAAATCAAGTAAAAATGAGTTACATGGCATATGGGATTACAGTGACTGATGGTACGGCCCTGGTTGCCACCCCTCGAAGGATTGTGCGAGTGGTATATGCCATTTTACGGAAACGGAAGTGGAAAGCTTAAATAAATGTTAATTAAAATAATACTAATTTCAAGTATTTTTATTATTTAATTTATACAGCGATATTCTCGTTCAATAACAATCATTATAAAATTGTAATATCAAAAATATACAAAGTATTAACGTTGTGATAAATCGCATAAAGCCCTGCCGTGCACCACGTGACTTCCTTTCCGCTCTAACCTGACAACATGGACGGCAGCCGCGTGCAGCCCGTGAAGCTCGCAAGAGTAAGAAAATATCTGATATGGTGAAAATAATGATATCCGAACGGACAGATTGCTACATTAATAACTAATGTGTCATACGGCCCCGAAACATTGAAGCTAAATTTACTTCTGTACATAGTTTAACGGACGGCACGGCGGCTCTCGTGCGTCCATCATGGAGGCCCCGTTCATGCTACAGTCTGCTAGCTGCTTCACTGTTAGCCTGTTGTAGATTGTTCAGACCGATTTTAAGTTCACATGAGAAAAGACAATGTTAACCTCAAAACCATTAGCGTCTCTGTAATGTTGATTTTGCGTTGTTGTGTTTCAGGTTACCAGAGTGCTCGGAAGAACTGGTTCCCAGGGACAATGTACACAGGTATGCTAAACTCGAGTTAGCATCTCTCAGCGGCCAGTACAGAGATTATATGTGATCCTTTCTTAAAGAGTTTAACTTTCCCAAATACATAATATATGTCCACACGAATAATACTGCGACACAGTCACATTTTAACTTAACTGTAGATTAATTTAATAGGATCGATTTTACATGTATTAACGTTTGCTTCTCACGGGAGGCAAACAGTCGCCCCCCTTGAAACAGTGTTATAGATAACCTGTATTTAAAGGCTGATGTCACAGTTATTCAGGTAAACTATATTAAATTGTAATGCGATGGCGGTGATACCTGTGCTAACTTCCGAGTGGATCCTCAACATTGTCAGAACAGCCCAACATGTGTTTTTCCATGTTTACCTTTTATTTCTTTGGTTTTACTTTTATCATCTCTGCCCTCATCTGCTAGTCCCTTCTTATTTCTATTTATATATAAGACAAATTTGTAATTATTTTTGACTAACTTTAGAGATGGTATGTACTCTTTGATAGTTTAGTGGGGAAACCTTTACATGTGAAGGTCCTTCTGGGTAAACTGGGTTTCCCTTGCATGTCTACTTTTCTCACTATGTATAACATTGTCATTTTTTAAATATGTGCTAAATAAATCAGATCTTACCTCTGGACACACAAGCTTGTCTCTAACCTTGTCACTTCATTTTATCATCTTGCAGGTCCGTGTTGAGTTCATGGATGACAGCAACCGCTCCATCATCAGGAACGTGAAGGGCCCAGTCAGAGAAGGAGATGTGCTGACACTTCTTGAGTCTGAGAGAGAAGCCAGGAGATTACGATAGGTGAGGGGGCATAAACCCAGCAATGTCTGTTAGCTCTTTTACTTATAGGTGACTTTCAGCAATTCTAAAACAGATGTGGACTGGTAATTTCAAATGGAAACTTTCCTTGAACAACATATAGATTGATAGATTATATTGATAGCTGGTTGCATGTCAGCAGTGGTGGGATCGTTTATCAAGGTATACTCCTTATTTTAAAAAAAAACAACTACATTTAAAAAAATGCAGTATTACTGCCCGTAAAAACTAGTTTATTACACTACATGTTACATTATATTTTGTATTATTCCAACATTTCCTGAGATGTATTCATGTTATTGCCAGGTAACACTATAATGGTAAACGTACAGATGCCCCTATATCAGCACGAAACAAAGCTAAAAAGACAATAAGACGCTGGCAATAGGCTGTAACTACCTCAAACTAAAGCCATCAATATATGAAACAATACAACAGATTTTGGCCTCAACAGTGCTGAGTACAATTGTAAATTTTCTTTACCACTATCAGCCCATCATGCAGATACATAACACATTAATAAATTCGACTAATATAATGTGACCACAGTAACACATAAACAGTGATGGTTAATAACCAGAGAACTTGATATACAGTATTTTTTAGCAAATACCTATATCAGTATTGTAGGGATAACTATTTGTGCTTTCTTAAATTTACAAAATAAGATTTTTGATAATCATCAGCGATGTGGATATGACTTAAGTAGGTAAAAGTAAATACAACAGCTAGATCAGTCCTTTATGTTCAGAAGATCACTTCACTTAACTCTAATGCAGCCTTTAAAACCAGGAAAAGACCACACGTATGATATCCAAAAACTAAGATGAACTAGTCTCATATCACAATTTTATATTGCCCAACCCAAGAGTATTAATGTGTTGTATTGAAAGGTGTTTGCAGTGTCTGTCTTTTGTGTGTGATTGGCATTGGGGAAAAACTTGAAACCTCTTTCAATGCAGTTAAAAACAAACACAACGCAGTCTGTGGCCTCAATTTACGAGAGAATTTAATCTACAGCTTTTTGACACCGTCTACAAAAAAACTGAATGCTAAGCTTCTCAAAAGGGGGATTATTGCATCGCTTTTTGAACTGTGTTATGTAACAGTTCATATTTCTCTTAGTGATAGTATTTTTAACTCAACTCTCAGCTCTGGCTGTTTACCACTGCTGTAAATGGTTTTAATCCTCTGCAGCTGAAATGCACTGCTGACCGCACGTGGAAGTATTAACTGTCAGTCACTCATCTGGGGGGAAAAACGTGCTGCATGCTGCATGCTTTTATTTGTGTCGCTGTTTGCAGATGGAAAATAAAACCCATTCATTGCAGAAACTTGCCAATCATGGCTCACCCTAAAACAAAACAAAACAAGGTCTTTTTGAAAATCGAAGTGTAGTTCAGTGACAGTTGAACTCAGGTGACTTTTGGTTTTCAGTGCATTTCAGCTGTCTATGCATAGGTTTAATTCTGTGGTTCTGACCTGGTCATCAGGATGACACTCGCTTCTCGTCATGGATTAATTTCCTCCTGAATACCAGACGAAAGCAGGAAACAGGTGGCTGAGAGGAAAGAAAAAACAAACTTAACAGTATTTGGTCAAAATAACCAGAACAGAGAATCACTGTTGTTGATTCACATCATGAATGAGACTTGTAATCTGTTACCTGAACTGAGAACTCTGCTGGTATCGTGATTATAGCTGAGGATTTTTTTTTTAGAGTGTTTGTGCTGGTTGAATTGAATCTGGTTATTTTGAGATGTGGACTGATTTGTTTTCTCTCTCTCTCTCTCTCTGCAGTGCCCGCTGAAGCTGCGAGAGGCGAGTCCAGTTCTGTGAAGCAGAAGACTCGTCAGCTTAGCTTTAAGTGACCTACGATCTCACTTGTTCAAATGCTTTGAAATAAATTTGGTTGTTAAGATGAGTGGATGTCCTGAGTTTTTTTTTTTTCATACTAAAACTAAAACAGTTTGTTTGCTTCATAATCATTAACTTGGATGCCCACAAAAATTGTTTTCTAAGTTTTAATTTGACAGTTGCAGTTCAGGCATAGTGGCAATGTGACTGGACGTGTCAATGCACCATGGATCGATTTGATACTAAATATTCCAAAGTTGTTGATTGATGCAAAGTGCCATTTTCCATCAAATACAGCAGATGCACTACGTTAATAAAATCCATGTTTTATTATGTGACAATAATCCACAGCCTGTTGCAGTGAGAGAAATCCAAGTAAATTATGTTCTAGTATTAACAGTAAAGTTAATTTGATGATGAACAAGAAAAGTCAGTGGTGTAATGTAATTAAGTACAACACATAAGTACAACTCAGATACTTGTAATACTTAATGCTACGTTAACTAAACTAAATTTAAGAGGAAATAAGTTGTGCTGTTTAAATCTAGTTACTTATTGACTCGCATCAATACAAAGCAATTAATCAATTATGTTCTTATTTAACTATAATTAAAATGAGCCCTACCTTTATCAGCTGAAACAGTTTAGAGATAAACACATAAATGCATTAATAATTACTATCATAACACATTCTGCATAATGAGTCATTTTACCTTTAATACTTATTAGAAGCTGGAGTTTTCGTACTTTTACTCGTTAGATTTTAGATGTGGGGCTTTTAACAGTATTTTTACACTATCGTATTGCTACTTTGATTTACACAACCTGATAACGTATCCCATCACTTGTTTACAGTGCAGTTTTCACACAAGCATCTCAGTATAAACACCGCTGCAACTTCTCTGCCCACTGAAACTGGAGAAGTTTTATTTTTAAAGGAGCAAATGTCACAAGGTTAAGTCAAAAGTAGCCGGTCATGAAGCAAATCTGCAGCAGTGTTGTCAGAGTTAGTTTGATATTCTTGCAGATATATTACTGCAGATGCAGTTCATCTTAATGTGGTTTATAAAATTCTACAGAAAGACATTTTTATGACCAAGTTCATGTGCAGTTTACATTTTGTCCAGCAGAGGATAGCATTGCTCTTACTTGATTTTGGAGTTCACATTTCCTTCACTAAACTCAGGTCATCCAGTCTTGTCTTGTGGGATGATTTTGTAACAAGCTGCCCCCAATTTCAACTTGTTTTCACACCTGTGAAAGATAAAAGTCCAGTAAATTACAGGAAAATTGCAACTAATGCCAATATGGGCTGCATTTCTTAACTTTCCACCCTGTTTACAGTGTGAGACAACAGCTTGTCTGAAACCACTTAGTTGTTGGCCCAATAATAGATTCATGGCCTTAGCTTCAAAGGTTGACACTAAATCTGTGGAGATACTGAAAAAACAAGGCACAATCACACACGTGTACACGTTACCGTGTTAATTATTGTGTCAAGGTGTTGATTTGAACCAAGCTGTATCAAAGCATTTTTTGTGACTCGTTTGTTGTCAATTTGTAACACTTTTTTCCTACATTTTAATAGAAATCATGAAAATGGAGTACAGATGGTTGCACTGGCAAACACAACGGTAGGTTTTGACTGTTTATTGTGATTTCGCCCATTCTTTCCCACCATGTTGCATGCAGTTTTCCTTTACTGTCTTTTAAATCTACTTTCCTTTTTTTTTTAAAAAAAAAAAGAGGCCCAATCTGATGATCCTCGCCTGCCTTGTATAATCAAGTTTTCATCAAAGAAGTAAAAGCTCATTCTACCTAACCCTGTATGACTCTGGATAAATGTAATGTAATGTAATTTCATTTAGACAGGGACAATGCACAATTAAACATTTAGCTTATATAAATAAAGAGAGATGCACTGTACCAGGTATTAGCAAAATTGCTATTTTACGATTTTGGGCAGATAGGTGGAACAACAAAATAAATCTACATAAATAAATATACACAAATAAACGACACAACCTCACATTTACATGTTTTAAATTTCAGTTGACGGTGTTTTTGTGTTTTTTCAACATGAAGGTATTTGGGTGAATTCCAGCTTGAGGTTCATGAAGGAGCCCAGTGTTTCAACAGGAAAGCAGGACTGTTTGAGTTATGTGTGTTGTGATGAGGCTCTTTGGCTGCTGTATGTATTCCGTAGGTTTAATGACCTTACATTTTCCATCTCGGTTTGACCTACTTTACGTAGAGCTCTGAATCGACCCGCGAGTGAAGAAAAAGTAATGTATTTCATTCGTAAAATCAATACTGTAGTGTGCATGATGTGAAAGCAGTGCATCTACCAAACACAGCTGTATTATATCATAGTTCTTTGATAAGTGGATAAAAAGATCTTGGATTCGTTGGATTATATATTAAGCATATTAAAACCAAACCTATCAAATATATTGACTGTTAAATTGTTCTGTCTACACTGTCCAGCTGAATTCAGCATCTTCTACCCCTTTCTAACCAAAGTTAGTGCGTGCATGCAAGTTTTTTGTACACAGGTAAACCCGCTAAAAATAGGCTATAGAATCCTTTCCCATTGCCAGGAGCGCAGAGTTATGTACACGGCTGTGCAGCAGACTAGTGTGCCTTTTGTGTGTGTGTGTTTGTGGTTTTGTATTGGTGTGTCGAAGCGATGTCACAGCTGGCCAGAGAACAAGTAAGCAGTGGAAAGCAGCATGGACAGAGGTCTGTGAAAAATGTACAGTGGCTACTTCCGTCACTGCATCTTGACAGTTAAGGAGCTAAATTTTGCGCATTCAACCCGGTGTTATCTTCCCATCAATGCCAGTCAAAGCTGGAGGTGATAAATATCTGTGCATACTGCAGGGTCATTTGACCCAGACATGAATGCGGATTGAAAGCATCCCCACTGCATTAAAAAGCCAGGTGTTGGCAGGTGTTAGCATGTTAAAATTCTACATGAAATGCTCTGAAAAAAAGAAAAGAGAGCTAACCAGAGCTAAAGGCTCATGGCAAGTTAGCAAAAGCCTCAAAGCACTGTGTGTCCTTCGCCTCACTTCGGTTCATCACAGACCACCTTGCAAGGAGGAAAGTGGGCAGCATTTCCAGAGACAAATCCCCAGTCAGCAACTGCAGCAACATGAATCAAGCTATTGCAAACCAGACGCCGGGGGACTGCGTGCTGGCCAAATTCGAGCCAGTGCAGTTGCCAACAGACGATCCGTCTCCTAGCTTACCTCCCAGGCAAGCAGTCCACAGTGGCAGGCAGTGAGGCGGAGGGATGGTGGGCTAATGTTGGCTTGCTGATTATTGTCTGATTTGTGGTGTGATAAACTGAAAGAGCAGGGCAAGGAGGGGATAAGCAAACAGTGTGGAAAGAACTGCTGGTGGATGGTGTATTTCCAGAGTCTGTCATCTTTTTTTCTTTTTAGCAGATTTCTGCCAACCTTATCTTTCAGTAATAAAGTGATAAAACATTAACAAAATTATAGACATGTACCCTACCACTGCTCACAATATTCTAACTGCAGTACCTGGGCATTATAATTTTTTTATTAAATAGAATTATTGTGGGTTTTGCCAGGACAGCATCAACAGGTGATGTGAAACCAAAGTGACAACCACCTACAAATTAATTCTTGGCAGCTATAAAATCAGGAGAAAGCATGCTGGAACTTGACAGCCAATTTCAGAGAACCAGAAAGTGAAACAGCAATAGTGGCAAGAGTAAAACAGTATTTCTCTGACAGTAAACATCCTCTGTGTTAGCATTTATTTACAACAGGGTGCATCTCCACTATAAACACATGAACAACTCTACATGCAGTCTGTGATCAGCATGCTGCACCCTGAGGCAAATCAGAAAACAGATCTACAGATCCCACAGCTATAGTCTGTACATTATTCACAAAGCCAGTGTTCCAAAACCTGCACCTGCTTCTGAACTTCATTTTGACCTAAAAGTAAAACAGAAAGAGAAAAAAACAGAAAAGGAGCAAGAGCGGAAAAAAAATTCCAGCTATGTTACTCAGCAGGCTTCACAGTCAACAACAGCTCTGTACTTTAAAAAAACTTGGTGTCACCTTACATCTCCTCTCATTTTCATTCTCAACCTCCATGCTTCAACCACTCACACAGACTGACGGGGTGGCATGTGTTTACCATCTCTCCATCTCCCCCCGTCTCTTTCTCCCTCCCTCTGTCACACTCTCTCTCTCTGAGGCAGAAAAATACCAGGAAACACATCTCAGGGTCACTCCCTGTTTGTCTGCATGCGACCAAGGTCTAACTCAGCTGGGAGAAAACACCAGCAGTGGACATGTCTGTCTGTCTGTCTGCAGACAGTGTCTGGGATCTGCAACATTTTGCCAGACATACAAACATCAATAAGAACAAGGACGTTTTGCCTCGAGGTGTAGAAGTGTAGTACAGTGATAACAGAAAGCCTGCGAACCCTGTTGTCTATTACATGTATTCTGCTTTAGACATTGTTTTGTAGACTGACCTGTGCGTTTAGGGTCATTGTCTTTCTGCATGACCTACCCTTTGCTGAGCTTCAGTTTACAGACTGATACCCTGACACTGTCCAGAAGAATTTGCTGGTACAATCCACAATTCAATGATTGCAAGCCGATCCAGTCCTCAGGCAGCAAAGCAGCCCCAAACCATAATACTGCCACCACCATGCTTCGCCGCTGAAATTAAAGCTCTTATGCTTTTGTTTTTTGTCAAACGCAATGCCTCTCATGTAAACCAAAAAATTCAGTTTTCAACTGACAGGTCGACAGAACATTCTTCCAATGGCCTTCTGGTTCATCCACAAGGCCTTTGGTAAACTTTAGACAGGCAGCAATGTTCTTTTCAGAGAATAGTGACTTTTTTGCACTATCCTGCCAAAAAAATACAAGACCCATAGGAAAGACACTTTTGCTACATGGCTTCTCTCCACCTGAGTTACCTCAATGGTTGTCGCTACTCTCTGCTCATGTCTTTCATTTGGCATGGCAATTTCAGGAATGACCTGAGCTATCCTTCCTGTCTCCACACTTTCTTTCTGCACGTGTGCAGTCCGCATCCTCCTCATCTACATGGATAGATGTGTCCCGCAGGTTATGCCCGTTTTCCTCACTGTTTCTTGAAAGTCTTTTGACAGATATGAAAAATTGCCTGAGATCAAACCTGTTTTGTTAAATTTTAATGACAGACGAAAGTTTCAGAGTCGGTGTACAACCGTGATTGACACAACATGAGGTCGTATTTGTTTTTAAATGCGGGACAATATCAGACTGAAAATACAGACTTCTCGTGCAATAGTCATAACACTGTTGACTTGGGGGGGGACTGAGGGGTGGACATTATGCTTTCACGATCGCACTTTACCTAGCTGCTGTATGAGAGCAGGACAGGGGTGGGGGGGACAGGGTTGATTAGCTGGTCAGTGGGACATGAAGGGAAGGACACACATGTACTAGAATGTAGGTGGCCCAGCTACCAAACAAACAACAGAAAAGGACAGGTCACTACACACACGCACAGAGGAAGTGTTCCTGGTAAATAATGACCTGGCTGTGTGTCCAGAGCTGCTTTAATGAGTGATGCATTAATGTGTTGACAACACTTTCATGCTGTGTTCAAGCTGGTATGAGTGGAGCTACTTTTAACAACTTAACATACTATTTGGTACTTTAATATATAACAATGCATTATACTTTATAAGTCTTTCGAAAGTCAGTTTTTGATCCATAATTGAACTGGTGACTTTAGCTGTCAAATAAATGTAGTGGACTAAAAAGTGCAATTTCTGAGTGTATAAATATAAAGTGGCATGGAACAGAAATAACGAGATAGAGTGCAAATACCTGAAAAGTGCACTCAAAAACAAAGAACAGTTATTAAATAAATTATACTTAGTTACCATCTACCACAATATGACAGTACTCTGCTAGATGTTAGAATTCAGGGTCGACAGATTAACAGCCTGGACGATTATGGGGTCCGGTATTTGGCATTTTGCTGATTATCTGTATCGGTATTTTATTTCAGTGATCACAGATCAAATTAATTAATTGAAAAGTGCAAAGAAAGTGTCAGCATGGGAAGAACTTTTGCCTTGTTAAACCTCAGGGAGCTGTTTTTATTTATTCATTTTTTATTTAAAGTTTCACATGACTTCATAAAAAAAGTTGCTGGGAACTTGCTGTATATGATGTTAAAAGTCTCAGTTTTGATTAAACATTTGCTAAAGGCATTAAAACAAAGTTTTTTTGTTGGGCTTTGTTATATTACGAATTCTATATATTGACAAAAAGATTCTAATTTTTATTGTAAATGCATATCAGTTCCAAATAGCGCTTATAGGTCTCATTTACTACTAATAATGGATATTGGCACTGAAAAACCAATATCGGTCGACCCCTTGTTAGAATGCACCATTTGATCATGGCTAATTTCTAAAAGTCGGCACTCGAAACTGATTGTGATCGCTAACAAATTTACAGTGACAAGTAAAAACAGGATCATCTAGGCGTGTTGGTGTAAGGGGGGCTCGTTGGAACTGTAGGAACTTGGCAGGAGGCTGTGGGCTTTGTTTCTCCCATGCTGGTTAACAGGATGTGCAGCAGGGAGGTCATGAAGCGTCCAGGGGGAGAGAGGCCTCTGATTTACACATTCTGAACCCAACCTGGGTCACAGCCCTCAAATTTACAAATGGGGCCCATAGGACACAGAGGGAATGCTGAGAAGATAATCACCCCAGAGGTAACTGGAGGACATTCCCTGCCCCTCTCCGTCTCCTCTGTCCTCTTTCTCCCAAGCCTCTCAAACTTTTTTTACCCCCTATGTCCCCCTCTAAACCCTCTGAACACTGAACTTTAGTACCCCCAGCCTCTCTACAGATTATGCTTGTTTCCTCACATTAATTGCAAAGGGTGAGGCAGCTCTAATTAGGCTCTAGGCGAGCAAGCCAAGTTTTCAAAGCTTGCAGCAATGAGGTTAGCTTTAGAAAGAAAAAAAAGGCTTGCATGACAGATTGAAAACCTCACATGCACAGCACATCTCTCACTCAAAACATGCTAATTATGTTTACCTGTTTGCAAAAGCACAGGGCTTTAAGTCACCACTGTCCTGGAAATAAGAGTAAATCTGATCCAGGAAGGTAAAATAACATACAAGACCTTGAAAGAGCTACATTTTAAAATAAGTATCTCAGGCATAAAAAGAAACCTTTGTGTTTTGTGTGAGCAAAAGCAATGCGCTGTAGAAACAAAACATAAATAGCGCACAGAGTGAAATGAAGAGGTGTCAACTTGAAGGACGACACAAAAAAGCCAAAGGCAACTGGAACGCTCTGGATTTTCTTTAATGTAAGCGAAAGTGCAGAGGGGGTAGACTCCGTTGTGCGAAGGTCAGAAAAACAAGTCATTCATTTATTTTTTGAAGGCTCCATCCCCCGCAAAACATGCGACTTGTTACATATATTTCCCACAATTCCCTGCACAATGTCGCAGCACAAACAGCAGGTGCACAGACAGACAGAAAAATGGTGGGATGAAACACAGGGTCAGATACTTGGCTGTTGATAATAATGTGCCCTGTGGTGAAGTGATGGCAACGTGGAGGCAGAGAAGAACTCTGTAGCACACGTCCTTAAGTAAACACTGTAAAAACAAAGCTTTGTGGACTCTGTCCTCTGGACTGACATGAATACTGGCACCATGTACTAGCTGCAATAACACAGTCAGGTATTGTTCCGGAGGTAAAGGTGTTGGTTTGGCACTATGGGCAACTATGAAACCTGTGATTTTAAGGTATCTCCAGCTTCACCTGAGTGGAAGATTACTTATTACAGTTTACTTATCAGTTTTCTCCTTTACAGGGCAATTGTAACGTTGCTATGTAGCGATATAGTGGAGTATAGTGGAGTAATGGTGTCCTGACCAAAAAATGAAGTCACGCTACCTCTCTGTGGGGCCCTTTTTATACTTAATATTAACATGCATTTTCAGTGATCCAATCACATGTGGACAGCTCTAGATACAAGTGTAAACGACCAACAAGGACGCATTGTGGTCCCATCACTCAAACCACAAACACTATGCCGACACCGTGCCGCATGTACTTCACAGCTTCAGCGTCAGGTGGGAAGAGACAATGCGCTTCATGGATGAAGGAGGTGAGAGAGAGATGGGATCCTGACCCCCAAAAGTTTCAGCGTTCAGCGAGACACCAGGCGCCTCGGAGCTTAGGTGTTTTAGGTGTTATGTGGGAGAGAGCCCTGTGGCCATCCCCTCACTCCCCAACCACTTGTCTGTGGTTGTGACACTTTATAGACTGTGAGGTGCAAAACTCTGACAGTTACGCAGTACAACAAATTAATAATAAAAATTTATGTTTACAGTTCAGACTACAGGATTAATTTTAAGATTGTTTTAATAACTTTTCAGGATCAATATAGTTAGCCCCATAGACAGTAGAAATAATAGACATAGCTATCATGATGTCACCTATTGGTTTTTGGACTGCCACTGTGAAGCCTCGAGTTTGGCATTTTGGCATCAACAATTTCGTTTTTGGAGATAGGAGTGACCCGTTTGGACAAGAGGGAGGAGCTGTGGAGGAGCGAGGGCTGAGAGTGAGAAATCATAATCGAAAAAAAAAAAAAAAAAATCACCCCCAGTATAGTTGTCACGGATGCTGAAATTATCTATATAGGTTGAACAATTTTCTGTACCAGCCCGTAAACATGATGTTTTCTGCTGTATATTTGGGCAATTTAACATGGGGGTCTTTGGGGATTTACGCTGTTATGGTGCCAGCCCTTAGTACACATTCAATGAACTGTAGAAGTGGCACTTCTGCATTGGCTTCATTTTTCAGCCACTTTTCATTTGCCATTGTGTAACCCCAAGTTATATAACAGAGCATCTGAGTCCCCGTTTCCCAAGTTGTAACCTGAGATCCTCAAGCCCACCCTCACTGGTCGTCCTGAGGTCAAGGCTGCTGACCAGAGGTGACCAGGCTATTGCCATCAGGGCCCCTTGGCTCTGGAATCCTCTGCATGAATAAATAAGGCTTGCAAGCACATTAATCACTTTTAAATCACTGCTTAAAAATGCATTTTACTAAAGTAAAGCTTTTTTTTAAAATGTCTGATTAGTAACTTTAATAATAATAATAATAATAATAATAATAATTATTATTATTATTATTATTATTGATTTGGTTTTGTTCTGATTTGCCTCTCAGTACACTAATTTTCTGAACTCTTTACATTGTTCAGATAAGTGCTATATAATTAATGTGTATTTACATTAAATACAAAGTTTCAGTGAACATTCAGCAAGAAAGCAAATTTCCCAAAATGCTGAAGTATGCCTTTAATGTGGTGTTAACATCTGTTTGTGCTGTCTGTTGTCACCGTTTGCAATGAAGACACTGAGTCATTAGTTAACTTTAAATGTCACAAAGGTTGTTGAGAAACATGATTAAATATTCAGCCACCCCCTCGAGACTGCTTGTGAAATATTCCATCACTGCTATTCTGCTTACAGTGTAAAATAATGTCCAAAACATTAGAGTCGTTTTCCCAAAACAAGTGTTTTTTGGGTTGAAGGTTGAGTTGATTTCCTGTCTGTTTTGTTTCTCTTCTTAATGTTCAGGGTTTGTTCTCTCTTCTTCACAAAGGCACAGATTGTGTCTATTTAAATACAAGCACAATATGAGATACAGCAGTTAATAACACTTGTTGAAATCTTACAGACCTCACTGCAGGGTTAGGTTTCAGGGGTGTCGCATGCTTTTATGTAATGATCTGGGAAGAATTTGACACACTTTTACTGAAATAACACAACAGTAGGAAATCAGCAGTAAAACCCCAAGCTGTTGACACACCTAATGAGAGATCACAAAGGACACACAGCACAGCTGGGTCAACATTTAATATGAACAAACTTATTTGGGGGGGGTTGTATGATTTGATATGATGGTGTCACCACAATTTGCTGATAGTTGCAGTTGCATTTTCAACCAATGCACATATCAACTGTATCAACCCTAAATTAAGACGCTCGAGTAAAACAAAATTACACCACAGGAATTTCTGGCTGGAAGTTATAACTGCAATCAAAATGACTGCTTCCTGTAATTCCAGCCCATGACTGCTGAGAAGTCTCACAAAATTAGGTGTTTTGGCCTGCTGTGCATCAAAACAACCTGTTGCCAGTCTTGTCTCTGGAAAGACAGAAAAAGCTGAAAGCCCTTTGTGAGGCCACACAAATTCAGTTAGGTTTGGGATTTCAGATTATCGTGGTTCAAGGCAGTCGGAGACTCAGCAGATGGTCAGAGGTCATTAATTCAATGTGACATTTGATATTTCTTTAAGTGCTAATATTTTTTTATGCACTCAGTAGACTGCAGATCTCTAAAAATATGCACTTCGTCAATTTTAACGGAGCTGTGGCATTTTGTACACAGCAGATTGAGTCCTCCTGATAATAGGCACTGTGTGCAAAACATTGATAGAAAATAGTTTTGAGAATGAACATATTTTTTAAACTAAAACACAGCCAGAAAACTTTGATTTGTGTTATTCAAACTGGACTTTGAACAGTATTAAGTTTGTACAGCACAACAAAATAGGAAATAACAAGAAGCCACAATTACGGACAAAAAAGGAACTGTTTACAAATCTGCTTATGTACTGATGGTGCAAATATCAAGGAAAATCAGCTACAGTCAAGATGCCTGCAAAGACAACAAAAACTGGGACTAATTCATCTAATATCATGCATAACTTTAGTGGATCATTACATATTGTGTGTATATTAATCTCATCTCATGTATCGCATTAACGAGAGTGGCATTGATCTTCTCATCTAACTCAACTATTCCTTCTTGATGAGAGTTTGGTAAAAGGTCTAATAATAACACAAATGTAAAACAAAAAATCTGCACACTAGCATCTCTAAAGATCACCACTTAACGGATGTAATAAATCTGTAAAAAAAAAAACTTGACATGAAGCTGGCTGGTTATCTGTTTTCCATTACCAGGCATTACGATGAGCTGAGGTAACGCACAGATGAGACAGCAGGATTGATCGACTCATCTAACTGAGTACAAAGCGAACAAGCATAATTCTCCAAAAAGTGTTTTGAAAAACTTACGATGTATTAATGATTCAGAATACACTAAAGTACTGAATTATTTTGCATTTATTAATGTACATAATGAGGAACCCTGCTTTAGTAAACTATTTGCTCAGAAAAAAAACTCTCTGAAGTCCAACAAGACCAACCAAGGTCAAGGATGATTTCCGTGCTCAATGCAGATACTGTAAACACAGATTTACATTGCCTGGGGATTCTTCTCAAATGAGGCAGATGTGGGTGCTGAACGAGCCCTCCAGAAACTATCTTTTACATGTCATAGACCCAAAGCCTCAGATGTGATATGCAGTAGCTGTTTTGTCTCTCCTGAGTTTTAGAGGGTGCATTTTTCCCCTGTCTTTGTCCCAAAAATTAGCCCCTTGGTGGTGTGTCTCAAGCCTGATTCCCATGAACTAATTGGCCTCCTGTGGACCATTCAAACATGCATACTGTGTTTACCACAGACTAAAGAGCACTTGAGGCCACTGGGTGTGGGTTACTGGTCACAATGATACTAATTCATTGCCCCATTCATTTTAATCAACAGGAGTGGAGGTGGAGGCAGGTCGGATGGAGGAGACACTTGGACTAAAGAGAGCTCAGGCTGTGAATGTGGCCTGTCCTGGGAAAAAAATGTGAATAACTGGCAGACGGCCTCTTACTGTCAAGTGCTAAGCAGCTGGTTTGGAGAAGAAAAAGGAAAGAGGGCTTGAATAACAAAGTGTTCTTCCAGAACAGTGGGGCTTCTGACCTATAACTGTACCATAGCAGCTGTGCACTCATCAGTACTGACATTTCTGTAGAAATTATACACTTATGTTTCTTATTTCTGTTCTCAAAGGACAATGTACTCAGGGTTTGTTTGAAAACAACCCGCCCTCTGGAAGTCCTGTAGTGCAACATACAGAATCAAAAAGCTTTTCAGAGGCAGGTTATCCTGTCGCTATAATTTCTTAGGTTCCATTATTTAAAGGTCCAGTATGTAGGATTTAGAGGGATATATTGGCAGACATGTAATATAATATAATAAGTTGCTGGGATGTTTCTACAGTAGTCCAGAATGGACAGACCAAACACTGGCTCTTGACAGGGCCATTCGCATTTTCGCATCAGCCACCATAACCCCTGTGACAAGCAGCATGGGCAATAATGCTGATTTTTAATAGAGTGAAACTGCTTTATTCACTGTTTTTACTGGTTTAAATCTCTGGGTCCAAAGAAATTTGTAGATAATTCAGCTCTCAATAAAAACCTCCTGAAACAGGCTTCCTACAGCTTACGGCTAAATTAGATTTAAGACTCTTCAAGAGTTTTCATCACCTCTCAAAAATGTAGGACAAATGTTTGCGATAACTTAGCTGATATACAACAGATCTTTTCCATACTGAAAGCGTTCATTTATAATCTTTTATTACGGACTTTTTTGTTCTAGGGTGAGCCTTTGGGCAATTGCAATCAAGATTTCACTGCATATGTGTTGTACCCCAATTGTGTGATTTAATTTGAAACCATGACTTTTCCTCTTCTAAATAATGGCTACTGAGTAGCAGCGGGCACCATGTATGGTAGCCTCAGCCAACAGTGTATTTAAGTCATGTCAAGTCAAGTCAATTTTATTTATAAAGCCAATTATCACAAAACACAGTTTGCCTCAGAGGGCTTTACAGCATACGACATCCCTCTGTCCTTAGATCCTCAAATTGCCTAAGGAAAAACTAAAAAAAAACAACCCTGTAACGTGGGGGAAAAATGGAAGAAACCTCAGGAAGAGCGGCTGAGGGGTGATACCTCCTCCAGGGTGGACAGACGTGCAATCGATGTCATAGTGTACAAATATTCTTGTAAATAAGTGAGTGTGACAAAGTGTAAAAGCGCTTTGAGTGGACGTAAAACTACAAAGGCGCTATGCAAGTGCAGGTCTATTTTGCATCCAGAAAGATTCAGCAAGTGACGTTATTTTGGAGCATTTGTGGATTTCCTGTCTGGAGGTAAAAACAGATCAAAGCTAGAGGGCAGAAATGACTATACTTCTTCTCTCTGTCACCCCAACTGTCGTGATATTACACGTCTGTGTTTTCACTCAAAAGAATATTTTCTTGAGTGCTGTCTTTGCTAAATGTAGTCACTGCATTTAGCCTGAAGATTAAGGCTAATAGTGTTTGCAATGGGCAGAATTTGTTTGTTTAGTGTACAGGGCAAGGCCTGGCCCAGAAATACTTTAAACCAGTGTAGATTTCAAGCACCATAAAGAACTGACAGCAAACACAGCTGCTGAGGTCAACCACAGTCCATACGTATTTACATTATCCAAATTGGGATGAGTGTACATTCTGTACTTTCTGCTTCCTGCCAGCTGGGACACTCATTGAGCCTGCGAGCAGTGAAAGTACGAAGGGTACAGCTTGAGGAGTCTGGGGAAGTGAAGATGTATGTAGGTCGTCGAGCGAGAACTGTTTTTCACAACCAGTCTGTTAAAGTATCTCATGACAAATACCAAACCAAGTCAAGCAGAAGCAAAAACAAAAACACATCCATCTGTATCGTGTAACACACGTCTGTTCATGTGTAAGCCAAGCATGAGACGTGAGGAATGTAAAAAGGGACGACTGTGTATGCATAGCAGTACGGAAGACATATACATGCATGAATGAAGTGTGTGTATGTGGTGATTTAAATCTGTGGTCAGCTGCACAAATAAGGCACTGGGGCACATGTCACTATGCATTTGACCTCAAAGTGAAGAAACTTCTGCAGATTTCACAGGATGTTAAAAAAGCTAAGCACAAGCAGATATTTAAAGTTTTGGCGTCATAAAAAGGCAGAAGTCAAACATTTGTGTGGGAACTGAAAGAGTTTCTTGATACTGACGCAAAATGGGGACCATGCTTGTCCAAGGACAGCATGTTGGAATCCTCACAGGAAATCTCTCATATCCTCTCAGCCTGCTCTCCCTGCCCGAGCCTGTTTGCACTGAAACAAACCCGAGCTGAGATGAATTGCACCTTGTCTCTCAGGACTGCTGGAGGCCGAGAGAAAAACCGCAGGTTTTCATTTGCTTCAGTGCCATGTCTCATTCAGTATTCAGCTCCTGGGGCAGCAATAGCAGAGCAGTCGCCAAAGGGGCCCCTGTGGTAAGATGGGCAGGGGTCAGAGATGAACAATTAGGAAGGGCATGCTCTCGCTTTGCGCCACTAGGAGGCAGTAGTGTGTTTTACCTGGCTGGCCAGTTTTCTCAACACTGTAAAATGGGAATTGGTGCAAGGCAAATGTTTTCCTCTGCATGCCTGTATCATAGTGTGAATCAGGACACATGTATCTGTAACCATGTTTGTCTTAAACTCAACACTTTCTGTGCGATACCAATTAATCTGTGACATTGTCGAATAAGGAGGAGACAGGTACAGCTGTAACTAATATTTGATTATAGCTGCATTTCAGGGCCCTTTGGTGCTGACTCACTGATATGGCTTAGTGGGATAAGAGGACCTATACCCATTTTAAAAAGAGTAAGAGTCACAAGAGTAAAAGGTTGGGAACCACTGGTTTAAGACAGTCTGAAAATATAAGTAAACATGGACAACTGTCTCCCAAATCCAAATAACAGAGTGCTAGTACCCAAATTTGTGTGTGATGTCATAGGGTATAAAGTTTAGAGCTGCCCCATAGACAATGAATTGGAAAAGATGTAACACTGAGAATGTTTTAAGTATATGGGCCCATTTTTCTGTTTCAGACTGAAAACACAACAATAGAATGAAGTTCATTTTGTTTTTGACAAAATACTAATTAAATGATTACAGTTATGATGTTTCATAAGAATTCCTCCTTACAGTTAAGACTAGATCCTGGTAAAGATAAAAATTATTTACAGAGCATCGTAGCCCTAAAGAGAGGTCCTAAGGTCTAAAACTGTCAGGAGTAGGGAGGACTTTAAAGAGGCTTAATGGTTTCTTAAAAAGAGGAGAAAATGGCAGGAAGACAAAAAGGTGGCAGCAATATTCTGCAACCTCTGGATGACTGTGAGCTAATGCTTCAGGTTAGATAGTGCAGCAGAATCCCAGCAATGTAGAAAAGGCTTATGGTTGATCTCACTGGAGATGCGCTAATATTCTACCCAATGCAATAATGCTCTCATGCCAGAAAGGAAAGTGATCACAACACTAAGATATTTGGCATCTGGAAAAATGCAACAGCGCAGCAGTGATGACTTGGGTCTGTCACAACCCCTTCATCAGCAGAGCAAACACACAAATAACTACAACACTTTCACACTTTGACATTTTGACCCAGTTCATTGAATTTCCAGTGTGTCCAAACATGGCAGGCTTGCAAAAGAGCAACCAATAACATCACAGCAACTGGGGTCAACAACACCAAATCACTTAGGTCAAGGACAACCTCCAGGGCTAAAAGAAAAATGAAGCCAATGCAAGACTGCTAAAAGATTTAGTACATTGAATGGCCACTTGAGGCCGGCTCCAAAAGCAAGTAAATCCCTATAGACCTGCATAATAAAATGCCCAACTTAACTACAGAAATAAAGAGCCTAGTATCAATTATTACTGTACGAGGATGAATTTTAATATAACTCACCCATTTACATGTCATTAAGGCCAAAAGTTTTGCAGATTTAAGGGTGGGGGCCGCATGACAGAGTGACAGGCTTCCTGCGAGCAGTCACCACAGTCTATGAGTGAGATCCCCCCCCCCTACCTCCAAAGCTCCAACGTCTTGTCCAAATCTGGTCACTACTGGCTCCCAAAAACAAAAAAAACAAAAAGAAAAAGAAACCCATAAACAAATAAGATTACATCAGCTGTAATGTCCAACTCGAGGTTTCAAAACAGCAGTCCACAAACCACGTCACGGTAGCTATGTCCAACAGCAACTGTTTAATAAAACTGAAACTTTCAACATCATACACAGCAAGTTCCCAGCATTTTTTTAATAATGTCAAGTGAAATTTATATAAATACAAATAGCTCCCTAAGGCTTAACAAAGTAAAAGTTCCTCCCGCGCTGACACTTTCTTTGCCAAATATCGGCCTCGATAATTAGCCAGGCTGCTAATCTGTCGACCCGTAATTAGGAGCTCTCGGAGAGTGTTCTCGTGATAATGGCCCCTGGTTTCTGGCTTGGAGAGAGAGTGGTTAATGTTCACGAATATTGATTGAACTTTTCTAGGCCATGGAAATACCATAAAGGAATTGTAAATAATTTGTTTCTCCTTTTAAAGAAACAGCGCCATCGTTAATCAGTAACACCCATGCTTATCATGCTAAAAAGCAAAAGCGTCTTCAAATAAATGTGGCTTTGAAAAAACACCTAATTCAAATCTAATGTGAAAATTCCTGACAACACCCTAACCAAAATACCTAAATCTCCTACTGCTCATTTCTTCATCTGTGATAATTATGACATTAAAGACAGCTTCCTCTTGCGTCCCTCCCTAAAGCTCTGCTAGATTTATCCCTCCAGTCCATCCAGATTTGTCTTCTCAATCACAAAGCAGTCACAAGCTCCATCCATCCACAGCCTCGGTGATTGTGCAGACAGTTTAAAATGTCACTGCTTGTTTGTATGAATATCTCATGATATCGATGAGGAACAAAGGGCAGGTGACATTTGGCTGATCAAAGAGGAGTGAGGCGGGCATGTGACACATCCCGAGGCATGGTTTATGTGTGATAATGTGATAGGTGCCCTATCTGATGATTGGACAGTCACAATGTGAGATCTCATAGGTCTGACAGAAAAATAATTTCAGTAAATGGGACCATGTGAGGTAAAATTTAATAGTTTTTAAGGAGAATTTCTCTTCAGTTTTCCAACTCGCAACTGGTCTGAATCTTTATTGGAGGTTATTTACTTTATTGGAATATATTCAGATATTCATTTCTGGCAAATACAAATGGAAAAAGTCAGCGAATATGAAACCTCAAAACCTCGTAAAATACTCCCAAACGGAAAAGATCACAGATCCCAGTCTATTCATGGGAACCAGAGGTCTGCAGCTCTAACTGGCTCCGGCACCTGTTTTTTTTTTTTTCTTCTCTTCTCTTCCTCCCTCTTTCCATCCCCTCGTACATGACTAAGTCTGAGGGCTGCACTGGGATTTACAGATGTTCTGTGTTTGGAATCTGGGTAAAAGGTCACCATGCCGGCTAGAAATGGGAGTGGCCATTTTGGGAAACTGAACAAGCAGCTGTGGGGAGGTGTGGATCCAGTGATGATCGCTTACATACGACTGTGTGGCTTAAGAGTTGAATGAGAGGATAAGGAAAAGATTGCTAGGTGTGCCCATTATTGTGGAAATTGTACAAATAAAATCAATGTTTAATAAATTAGTTTATTCTATGTGACACGGAGCCCCTTGGTTTCTGTTTTTCTTGTTGATCCAACATAGTATCTATGTGTATCATATATAATGAAATTATATTCTGACAATTCTGCATCATTTACAGCATACCTTTGACACTTCAAGAAATACATTTTGCACAAGTTTTTAGCTTTAATATATTGTGAAGTGAATGTTGATTGCACAACCGGGGCTATAGAGTAAAGACACCATTTGCCTTCAGATTAGTTCTCTATAAGCCTCGCCTTAATTGTGAAATTCTGTCTGTCATCACGCACAATCTACAGGGAAAATAATGGCTTGATTTACAGCACAAAGGAAGTGCATCAACCATTTCACAACCAAATCAGGATGAGGACAGCATTTTTGTTCTCCCCAACTTATCTCGATACAACAGTTTGTATGATATCTAATAAAATATTACCCCACAAATGACACTAGCACTTAACTCAGAGTTACGTAGGTTCGGTCTAGGAAAAGAAACATGTTGACAACATAAGTTCCAACCACCTGTCTCCTTGGGGAAAGTCCTGTGTTTTTAGACCCCTCCACCAGCCCAAACTGCCCACTGAGACTGACTCTCTGTCTTCTCTCTCCTTCTTTACTTCTGTCAACGCATTAGTCATGTGATCTCAGCCTTCCCAATTACATGGGTTATACACAAATTACTGGCTTATGATTACGTTGGTTCTAAGCAAAATGTGGTGCATTACTTTTCGTAGGTATACATACAAACTGTGCATGAAAACAGCCTGGTTTTCCGTAGTGGTTATCTGTAGCTATCCCCACTTATCAAAGACGATCAATGTAGGTTCTTTGCAGTTACTATCCCCAGTAACAGAACGGTCAAACAATGGAAATAATAATGCAGCGTGTCCTGTGGTATTGGTGGCTGTTTGGCTCTGAGGATAACAGAAAGCAATATGTTCGTCTTTGCAATAGCAGCACCACCTTTCCACTTTTAAGGTCCAGTATGTAGCATAAAGTGGCATCCGTGAGGTTGCAGATCTGTAACCAACTTCTCCCATGTGCCAAGCATGTAGGACAACTACAATGGTGGACTCGAAAATGTTAATTGTCCTATGTAGAGCCAATATTTGGTTTGTTTGTTGGGAACTACTGTAGAGCAAAATGGTGAACTCCTTATGTAAGTATACACTGCTCATTCAAAGCTAATGAAAACACAACAATTATTACTTTCAGGTTATTATAAACTAATGAAAACAGAATTATGACTATTGTATACCAATTTTGGCAACAGATGCCCTAAATGTAACACATTGAAGCTTTAAGTAACATCCTCCATGCGGGACTTTTGCTTGTAATGGAGTATTTTTGCAGCGTGGTATTTTGATATAAAAGTAAAAGATTTCAACACTTCTTCCACCACTGACACGAATGACAATATGTTGTTGAATTATAATGCAATTCTGTCTTAAAGGTTAGATGGAAACCAGTAGGAGTCATCCCACACTTTACTTTATTTAAAATCCCATGATTTACTACGATTACAATAACAAGCAAAACTGGAATTTTCCCAGACAGTTTGACTCATGCAACCTAACAAAACAAAATCACAATCATAATTTCCCTGAACAACCTGAGGCTATTTTATACACCTACATTCCACTTCATCAGGCTCCTGAACAACCAGCTTCTCCACACTGACACAGCTGCAATTCATCTGAACCACCATGGGTATATTTCTCAAAATCTCCATATGTCCAATATGATGCAGTCACAGAGAGCCAAAAATGAAGGCCTGCACTTTTTCTCTCACACCCTCACTGTACAGCCAGCTCACATACCTGCTGAGTTCTGTAATGTCCCTAAAGAACGCAACAAAGCGTGCAAGTTCTTTACATGTACAATCATGACCGCCATGTACCAGACGGATGTCAAATTATACTGTTTCTCTATTTTTCTCCAGTAGTGGGTGTCTTTACAAGATGTTCCTGCTTGTACCTGCTGCAGACAGATACCTTTCAACCACTTGACCTTTCCCCTAAAAAACCTGTTCCCATTCAGCAGTGACAATTCTGCTGTAGAGTAACTCAAAGGACATGGATCATCACTGTAGGTAACACAGCAGTTGCTCTGCGTTGACCTCGGTGGTCCTCCTAGAAGAGAAAATTTTGATCTAGAAACATTTATTTTTAACTGGAACGCAGCATACTTCAGTCGGTCTGGTGGAAACCCCTCTCTGCTGAGGCTTCGAGGGAAATAATGCATGTTTGTTGCATTCCAGACACTTAAGAGAGGGCCTGTAATTCCCCTGCACTGAGTTTCCCCTTTAGCACTGTCACAGTTACCTTTCACCTACTTAGTCTGGGCTGCAGACAGGAGAGGGTTAAACCTGCTCCTTCTTTGTGGTCTGGCCCCTGATCACGCACGGCCTACGAGCTCCCCGGCGGAGGCTGTTAGAAAAAAAAAAACAACCGCCCCGTAATGTGGGCATTCTCTGTGCCGTGAACTTTCCCCTAATTCTCACAGTCCTCACGGCCTCCCAGCAGCCGATTGTTGCTGAAGAGCACCTCAGGCCAAAATTGTACATATGTTCCTGTCATGACTTACTTCACGCTATTACTGACTTCATTCATTATTCCCATTGTCCAAAGATTATTATGAAATCCTGTTTTTTAGGGGCCATTCTTTTCCCGCACAGAGAAAATTACCTTCTCAGCAATCCCCGAATAAGATCCCACTTAATCTTACCTTCTATGTATCTAGATTATCTTACTCTTTATTCTGACCTAAAGAAGCATTTTAACATTATTTTCAGTTTGTTTCTTTAAAAAACGAACAATAAACAAAGCTCATACAAAAAGAAATTCTGTCAGTGCGACACCTGCTAGATATGTAATTATGATATAATCTCTCTCTGTCAGGTGAATAACACTAAAGATTACTCGTTAAAGGATTGTTGAAAGGCAGATCAAAATCAGGATGATAAAAAGACATTAAGCATTAAAGAAATGATTCCCTTCCATCACAGGGGGCCAGAATAACTAGTTTTAAAAGCTATGGTTTTATGTCAGCATTTTATATTTTTGGAAAAACAAATCGTACAATTTTGACTGAATTCTTTCTCAGTCTTGTGAGGAAAGATGTATTATGCAGTTTCCTTGATGATGCAGATTTGACTTACACTAAACTTTGCACATTACTATTTTACTTAATCTCACTCTGCCTTTGCTATTCATCGAAGAGGTTTCAGTAAAGTAAACTGTGCCAGAAAACACATGATATTCAGAGGGAAAAAATAGACATGGGGAACTTTGTAAAAGCAAGATCCATAAACTGAATGGCAATGAAAAAAAAACAACAGTCCATTAGTTTGGAAAAATAAAGTGAGCGGCTCTGGCTCAGAAGGTAGAGCGGGTCGTCCATTAATCGGAAGATCTTCCTCTAATCTCAAGATCGGTGGATCGATCCCCAGTCCACATGTCAAAGGACAAAAGACTTAAACACTCCTGATGGTTGTGCATTGGTGTGTGACGGTGTGATGAGCAGGTGGCATCTTGTATGGTAGCCCCAGCCACGAGTGTATAGATGTGTGTGTATAGGTGAATGTGGCATGTAGTGTAAAAGCGCTGAAAAGATGCTGAAGAAAGCTAAAAAAGACTAGAAAGGCGCTATACAAAACGCATGCCCAAGGAACAGAGGGCCCTCCTCTGTGACTTTGTGGATTAATGACATCATGAGTCTCTGAGTATCCCCTCAGATGGTGATGTGTCTGCTCTATAAAGATCTGGCCTTTCATTGGCACCTCTGTGTGTGGTCCACTTACACAACAGCCCATAAAGCCCACGTTCATTTTCAGTTTAGTTTACTGTAAATGTTTTTTCCTGATCTGAACAAATAGTCTTGCACTCAAGGTTTTAGGATTTCTGCAGAAATATGCGTGAAATGTTTAAGACTTATTGAATAAATTCTCCAAACAGGTGCACTCTTGACTTTGCGATCTTATTTTGGTATTTTTCTATCATGATTGATTTCAGGGGTTTGCTATGCTGAATGGATTAGCTCACATTGTGTTAATTCAATACTTCACAATAAAGGCACACATTTGTCTCACTGCTGGGGGTATCACTGTTTCATTCCCTCCAGCGGATAGTGTGTCTCCCACAGCAAAGACATGAAAAGCCAGTCTTTTTGTTATATCACGTCCCTCCTCCACCTCTAACATGAATAGTTAACAGTGAGGTGGAGGAGGGACAGAAACCTGAGAGTAACTGCACCCCTCCCTCTGCTCGGCTGGCCAATGGCAGGCGGCTTGCAGCTTAGAGTTGAGGGCTGTGAAACTATATAACTGAAGGCAGGAGCCGGGAGCCTGGGTTCACAAATCCAACTCAAGAAGCCAGGGTGGAACATTGCACACTTTTGCAACAGGACAAATATTTAAAGCAAAGATTTTTCAACAGTTCAGGACAACGGCAGCAATGAAGATAACGCTCGCAACTCTGACTCTCTGCCTCGTGGCACTCATGGCCACAGGTTTCCCTTTGGAGAGAAAAGGAAGCTCATCCTCCGGCAGTGCTGCCAAGGAGAAACGTGTACAGTATGCAGCATGGGATGATGTCAATGTCATTGCTCATGGCCTGCTGCAGCTGGGCCAGGGGCTGAAGGAGCATGTGGACAAAACCAAACTCCAGATGAGGGACATTTCCTCTAAGCTGAAAGTGTTCAACCGCACTGTGACAGAGCTGGGGAGGGAAAGCCAGAAGCTACGCGTGGAGGGGGAAGCCCTGAAGGCTCGAGCCCACGGACTGGAGGACAGAGAGGGGCAGCTGCTGAATGTCACGGCCGAGCTGAGGGAGAAGGCGGAGGAGATGCAGCAGGAGAGGAGGACGATGAGCGAGAGAGTGAGCAGGCTGGAGGAGAGGGTGGACAGCATGCTGCAGGGAGACGCTGTGCTGCTTGACACGCACGCCGGTGCCAAGAACAGTAGTGATGCTCGCAACATCCAGGTCAGAATACAAGAGTTTCTGTCTTTGGCCTTTGATGATAATAATTTGTTTGGAAAGGCAGAAAATGTTTAATTAAGGGGAGTTAGTTTGGGAGGAAAATTAAGCTAAATGACACTTTCCAATGTATGCAAAAGATCATTCCTATACTACAAAGATTTTACCATAAAGCCCCACAGAGCACAACATGTTTCATTGCAGCACATGGTTAAAGGCACTCAAGTCAAGTTACAGTATGCATGGACCATTAGCTTTTATGGTGGGGCTTTTTCCCCAGAGCTCAAAGGCACTAAATCAAAATGCACAAAGGGCAAACATTTGGTGGTGGGTGTAACAGAGTGGAGCGGAGGGGGGTTGGTTAACAAGCCTTCATGGCATGGAGCGTGCAGTACGTGCGGGGATACACTAAAGGCTTCTAGACAAAGGGATCTGCACGCATCAGCAGCTGCAAGAATGTCTGAGAAATTTTTCACAGCTGGAACATTTTACAACCTGTAGAGTATTCGGCCATATGACACAGTGGAAGAGGCTTATGAGAGCTGCGCTTTTCAGGACTCCGTTTACAATGCACTATGTGAGCCTGAAAGGCTTTATTGTGGGATGGAAAATCCCGCAGTGTGAGTGAGTTACATAACCAAGCCAGGCCAGTTAGAAAGGACAAATGCTTGTCATTTAGAGGAAGAAATGCGTGTCCGGGTTTTCAATGAAACTACAAGTGACCCATTTGTTGTGTTAATCTGGTTCCTCTGTGGCGATTTAGTTCTAAAGAGCCACATGTACAATTTACGCATAAGCACTGTGTATGAAAAAGTTGATAAAATACTAAAAATGTGGTGTCTCTCTGTCATGTTTCTGTCAGATGATGCTGGAGGCTCAGAACAAACGCATTGACGATCTGATGGAGCGGATCAGACTCCAGCAGGAGAAACTCGACAAGCAGAATGTGCGCATCAGGACCCTGCAGAGTCAGGTGAGGAAGGGTTACAACTAAGTTTGCAAACATTTCCACATAAGAGTAATTATATTTAAGTATTTTCTTATTTTCTGCAATCTCATCATTGGTTGGTTTCTACTTTTTTTCAGGTCCAACAGTCACGACAGAGACCATCCCCTCAGAGCAGCAACACTGACGTACAAAGTGCCGTCGCAGAGCAAAGCGACTCACCAGCCGGTAAGTAAAGCCAGAATCACCCAAAATCCTCTCCTGACACTGTCGTAAGCCGACTGAACAAAATCTGACGCCAAATGTGGCGGGCCATCTGTTTAGTAAGGCTATAAACAGGCTTAAATCACTAGCAATTAAAATCAAGGAATCTAATCAATATGGGACAGCTTCTCTGCTCAGCTTGACTCCACAGATATCAACTGGTGGACTTGTTTTGCAGAAACTGTGAAATCCTAATGTCATAATCCAATTAATACAGGATAGTATGAACACAATCAAATAAGTAGAAAAAAATCAGGCACTTTTCTACTTTTCGGATCTAAAATTTGTATCGTTATTTTTTTCTTTATAGCCTTAGTGGAAGCGTATTTCAACCACCAGGATCAGTTTAGTCAATGCCCTTCATACTGTGGCTTCCAGTAATTATAACAGACAGTAAATGATGCCCTCAGTGTGCAGCCACGCCGAGCAGCTGCTGTTCCCCATTGAACTGAGCTGTGACTGGACCAGCAGTCAAAATGAATGCTTTCATCCAGACTGTACTGGACTGGAAACACACCAACTGGGGAAGAGTTGAGACAGACTTTCAGCTCTTACCTATCGCTCTTTTTGCTCTCACTGAGGTGTGTTTAAATTCCAGAGAGGAGAAAAGGGGCGATGGAAAGAATAAAACTAAAAGCTATGCATACTGAAAATTTGTATAAAATTTTAAATTGGGATAAATTTACAGTCAAACCTCAGTTCTGGTGGACATGGATGAGAAGTAGGTGAAAGGTGAACATGGCTGAGAGCAGTCAGCCATCACAATAATACCTCAGAGCTCTGACATCAGCAGGTTTTGAGGAATGAAGGAAAAAAGAAACAAGTTTCTCTGGCAAGCTTTCAACTGGGGGAAAGTTCGCTGGTTTGAGTGTTCAGTCAGGGTCACACAGCTCAACAGGATTACGCACACGGTTCGTTTCTGTGGGGTGTGCGTGTGGGCGTAGACGAGGGGAACCTGGAAACTGAGAGGGAAGGCTTTGTACAAATCTAGCATGCAATGTTCCTCAGATTATTGTCCTTGTGCCTGAGCCAAGTAAAAAAAAAAAGGAGGGAAAACAATGGGAAAATGGGAAAAGGCAGCCTATATTTATCTGTGAACTTTGTACAGATATCCTCCACTGTTTTGAAGACACACGCCTCCTCCCTGCTTGTTGAGACGTCCCACCTTTTCGGGTAAAACAAACATTTGTACATCCCTGAAGAAGAATGAGCAACCTTTCCCCTAGATCTGTCAGGGAGTCAGACAACCCTCCTCCTCCTCCTTCAGTCATCCTCCCCCATCCTTACACACAAACACCCCACCACCACCACCTCCTTCTTTCCTATTGTACTGAATAAGAAGTGTGCCAAAGTTCAGGAGAACCCCTGACCCCCGAGGCGGTCTACAGCCACAACTGGCAACAACGAGTCCATGCCTCTAGAAGAAAGGTCATTACACACAAATGAGATTTTGTGGTTCTGCAGTCAGCTGGTGTGCGCACAATGAAACAATATGCCGGTGAATATCCAATAGAAATCAGTCAAATAGCATCATGTGATGTCATCCATGACAAAAAAGGATTAGTGAAGAGGTGCTTTTGGTCTTTTGCCTCATTTGGCACATGAAAACTCAAATTGGCTCCCCCGTTTTGTGTTACTGCCGTCTCTGATGTCCCCTGACAGCCCCCTCACCACCCTCTGATCACTCCCCGTGCATGCATCGACCATGCACTCCTACGTCACCAACTGGCTGCTGTGCACGTGAGGGAGGTGTGATGAGCGAGAGGGGAGGAGGGGGGATCAGTGACAGGGAGAAGGGGGTTGAGGAATGTTAAGGGTAGCAGTCTGCGCCACGCGCCTGGAAGACCATGCAGTGGTAAAGAAAGAAGTCTGCTTGGGAACTGGGAGAAAGGTCATATTTATAACCAAGAGTTCTCACTCTTTCCCTCTTGTTAGGTCAAAGGCTCTATCTGCTGCACGTTTATATCTCGAGACTTAGTGATAAGCTCACACGGAACGATAGTCGTATTTGCAGACACTGAGCTCTTGCGGTGCGGAGACACACGTCGCTGAGAGGTTCCCTGTGTTTTAATGGCCTACTTATCGATGTTGGGTAAACAAGTTCAGATTTCACTGAAGAGTTTGGCAGCAGACCAGCAAACTTTCCCTCAATTTTACAAACATTTTTTGCCTGCATCACAGTGACAAAGGTCAGGAGGAGTAAAGGTGAAGCAAAACACATATGTTAAATGTGTCATGTATAAATAGCACAGACCGCATTGTAATGGAAAGGTGATCACGCTGTTTGGACTATAAAGGCACTTTTCATTATTGGAAACTAGGGGTTTTAGGCGTCCTTCATACAAAAAAATGTGTGAAGCACTTAAATCCCTGCATTAAGAGAAACTGGTGGAAATGTCTTCAATTTTGTCAGAATAAAATTCCTCTTAATACCTATTGCCTTGCAGTGAAACTCTACAGAGCTGGTTGTCTTAATGTTTTTTCCTTCTTCTTTTAGATGTGGCATCAGACTGTCATGAGCTGTTCCTTAGAGGAAAAACCACCAGCGGGGTCTACACCATCCAGCCAATAAATGCAGAGCCCTTTAAAGTCTTCTGTGAGATGACAGCTGGTGAGTGGAGTTAACGTTTTCCCTCGGGTTTGCCAACAATTGCTAACCACTTAGACAATCAGTCACCAACCTTAAACTGTTCAAAGTCTTCAAACTGCACAAAAAGCTGCTGTTAATGTATTTCTGATCAATCTGTTCCTGTCTTTCTGTCCAGATGGCGGATGGACAGTGATCCAAAGACGCCAAGACGGCTCAGTGGATTTTGACCAGCTATGGCAGGCCTACGAGAAAGGCTTTGGCAGCCTGAATGGTAAATGCTCTTTTGACTCTGATCTCACTCTCACTCACCTGGACAGGTGCGAGCTTGCCTGGCCAGGTTCAGATTAGTTCACACAGCATTACCGCCTTTTACAACCACTGCATCTGAGGCCAAGATCTGCCCCCCAAAAGCATCTTATAGCTGATAAGCTTAAATTGGATCAAACAGAAGTCAGCGCAGTGTCTCCATTCTGGATAGCTTACTCACCGTTTCTCTTCTCTGTGTTTTCTTCTCCAGGAGAGTTCTGGTTGGGGTTGGAGAACATCCACTCCATTGCTAAAGATGGCGGCTACATCCTCAATATCAAGCTCGCTGACTGGAGTGGCGACGTAGCATCTGTCCGCCTCCCCTTCCATCTGGGTGGACAGGAGACCAAGTACTCGCTCAAGATTCAGGAGACCAACGCTTTCAGCCCGTTGGAGAGTTCCCTGGGGACTGACGCCGTCACCGGCCTGCCTTTCTCCACCCGTGACCAAGACAACGACAGGAAAAACGACACCAACTGCGCCAAGCACCTGTCTGGTAAGCAGTAAATTACACGCACAATGATTAATGCCTCTGTTAATTTACTCTCCAGTCTACAATTTGGGATAAAGGCATCTAACCTGATATTGTTATTTGTCTTGGTAGGTGGCTGGTGGTTCAGTAACTGCGGCCGCTCAAACCTAAACGGCAGATACTTCCAGAGCCCTCCTCCCAAACAGCGGCACCAGAGGAAGCAGAGCATCTTCTGGAAGACCTGGAGGGGCCGCTACTACCCTCTGAAGACCAGCAAGATGATGATTGCCCCCGCTGTGATCGTGAACAAGTCATAAAGAATAGAAGGAGACAGAAAATTGAGACAAAAAGAAGGGGAAGAAAGATTTTGGACTATTCTTTCTTTTCTTGGTGCTTGGTTGATGAGGTAGAAGTTTCCATTTCCCCTGGTTGTCTCCATGTGAGGAGCACCAGAGCCAAAACCCTCATAATAGAAGCAAAAAAAAACTCACTTTAAATGAGTTTCCACTGCTGTGTTCTCGGAGAGACGAGCAGATGCCTCCCCTGCACCTAGAGCCACAGATGGAAAAAAGAGACACTAATAAAACGTGCAGTGGAAAGTTTTTTATGTGTCGTACTAGTTGATTCCTGCTGTTGGCACGTAGCAGGGGCCTCTAGTCAAGACAACATCACAGGGCGAGTCCCGGCCTGTCCACTGTGGTGCAAGCCACAAAGGATTTCCAACAAGTCGAGACTCATCACTAGACATGAGGTGTCAACTATGGGTTGTTGTTGAGTTTGAATGTGGCTTTGTGCCAGCTCAAAAACAGATTAAGAGTTCCTTTTGTCTTGTAAAGAATGCATGTAGGGAGTGAAGTGCAGGCTGATTAAGCAAGCCTTTTAAACCCAATGGTGCGGACCAAATAATGACTTCGTTAAAACAAAGAGCCATTTTCAACATGACGTGGTGAGATTTGTGTTCAAACGTATTATGTAAGGTTATATATCACTGTAAACTAGGATTACCATGCAGAAACTGAGTTAAGTCTGATGTTGACAAAGCAGTTTGTGGGGCACTGAAAACCATTCCAGCCTTTTCTACAATACATTTTCTGTCTGCAACTTTGAATCAAATTAAGCGTTTTCTTCACCGACTTTAATTTTTCTGTGGAGGTTTTGATGATGTTGAGTCATAGTGACTTGTTTTAATATGAGAGGCATGGTTTTGTACATAGTGTATGAAGGAATGTCATCTGTCTTTTCAGAAATATAACTGTTTCAGATTTGTTATCTGTTGTCCTCGTGACTTGAGAGTTTGTTATTGTAGATGTTCCCTTTCCTTATTTAAATGCTAAAGAATCAATATATATATTTCTGGTGCTGCCTGTTTGTAATTTATATTGTCTATGTTGTGTTTACCAGATGTAAAATTGTTTTTTAAGAGACTTTAACCATTTTTGGGGCCATAATGAGCCAATAAAAATGATTTAAACTAATATTGCTTTTTGTCTGCGTATTATGTGCCACTTTGAGATTATCCAAAAGTTTGCAACATATATAACTTGAGCTAGTACGATACCATAAAAATAGCATACACTCGTCAACTCGTAACAGAACTGAAACAAAAGATGACAAATATTTCACAGATGCATACATAACATCAGAATATTCTGAAAAATATGGCCACAAATGGCCTATGTCAAAATAGGTGGGATAAAGAAGTTGATTTTTTTTTTAATACACTTTTGTCAAATGAAATGCTGGCCAATTACCCATAAATGGGGGAATGCCGTAGTTCCCAGCTTTAATTATGTAATTTACCCCTCAGCAATTATAATTTCACAATTTATTTATTATTTTTTACTGACTTAAACGGTAACATGTCATCAAGTCTAAAGTCTGGAGATGCTCTACAGATAATGAATGGAAGCCCAATTTTTACATCCACAGTAGTTTGTTTTTTTTTACCAAAATGAGCTTTATTCTATACTAATGTGTAAAAAGTGTACCCATATTCTCAGAATATTCCCCTGGCTGTTATCAGTGTCATCTAGGACATCTTTTTCTAATTCCTTGTTTATGGAGCAGCTCCACATTTTAATCCCAAGTGACGTGACAAATTTAAGTTTTAGCGCTCTAGCTTTTGAATTTGGGAGAGCTATTCATGTTTACGAATATCTTTGGATTATCTTAGACCATAGGAGTAAGTAACATATATGAATTTTGGAAGTGCCTGTAGTTTCCCTTTAATCTTACAATAATACTGTGCAACACGTTCTTCACTGTACAATAATTGGGGCAAAAATTCAACTGCTGGTACACTTTGTGCAGTTATTCAACTGTGCAATATTCTTTTCAGTATCCTAATTTATTCTTACTTACACTTACTTTGAATGTATATTTAATATCTGATGCACATATACATATGTCTTTATCTTATTTTTAATATTCTATATTGTGTTGTACATTGTGACATGATACATGTGCTCTTATATTTCTAAAAAGTTTACATACTAGTCCACACATTGTAGCATAAAGCACTTATCTTATTTTTTATATTTTTCACATACTTAACATACATAGCAAAATACATATCTTTATAGCAAAATGCACACACACACACACACACACACACACACACACATATATGTACATTCTTCTTTTCTTCACACTTATTTCAATAATCATAATTCTCAATGCTATATGTCAGAGCTACAGAAAATTGTATTTCTTATTACTGATTTGATTTTTGAGATCTGATTTCATGTAAGCCTTAACCCTTTGAAACCTGAGAAAATAATGAGCAACTTAAGAGGACATGACTCAAAAGTTAAACTACAAGAAAATGACCTTATATTTAGCCAAAACAAACAATGTAATTAGGGAAAAAGATGCCTAAAAATAACGACAATTCTGCAACCTATTTATAAATATATAATTCTGATCATTATAAATACAGTTTTCTGGAAATTTCCCCTAGCTTTTTTTTTAAAATTAAATTCCAACTCTACTAATGTCTTGCAATTTACAGAAAATGCCTTGCCAAGTTGCTTATTGCCCTTTTACCTTGTTTTCAAAAGAAATAAAACCATTTTTCTTAGCGTTTAAAAGTTTAAATACCTGTAAAACGTGTCAGCAATGCAGCAAAAAAAGTGATGCTGATGTAGGTGACAAAGGGTTAGCTGACAGGACATTTTACACATTGTTTGCAATGGAAAACATTTAGATATGCTTTTGCTTTGACTGGTCAGGTCAGTCTTTCTAATCTAACCAAACTTGTCTGGATAAGAAGACTTTTCTGTGGAAACCAGCAGCAGGCCCAAACCCATTTCATTGAGCCACACGTGGCGGATCTGCCCTGTCTTTTTAGCAGCTTAGTCATATTACGTGCAAGCAAACTTCAGGAGCTTCAATGTGTCAGCTTTAATTTTTTTTACCTGCAGCACTTTCTGCTTTCTCGTCGGGCTTACTGTTACTTCATCCCCGCTGATCCTCCGAGCACTGACAACCAGCTCAGGATCAACCTCTGCAACAGCTGATCTGCTGGAGTTGCTCTGAACTGACCTCTGCCTTCAGGGTGTCGGAGGAGCCGGTGAAAGTCAATGGCAGGCTGCCACCCAACAGGTGATTTAAGAGCATGTGGACAGCAGTGTTACCTGCAGGCAAACATGTAGGGCATACTTACTCAAAAAAAAAAAAACATGTTTAATTTGTTTTATTTGACAATAAATATCATGGCCACGAGTAATTCCATATAAAAGTTACTTTTCTTATGAATACAAATCAAGTTTCCCATATTTTCCACGTTTTACAAGAGTTTTCTTTAAGGAAAATGTTGACATCCTGGGAAATAGGCTGTTGTTGAGATCAGAGGACTGATACCACTGTCAAATTTGGAAGATAAATGTGACAGCTAGCTAGTAGCAAGTAAGCTTAGCCTTGCCAAAAACTTAACAAACAGGGAAAATGCTTGTCTGTCTTTCACGATAAGTTTTGAATAATTACCTACCAGCACACTTAGGCTCAATTTAATCCGTCCAAGCAGATAAATGTAAAAACAAAAATGCTATGGTAGCGTTTTGGTGGCTAGTTGCCAAAAGAAAACCGATTTTTTTTTTACTTTCTAGGACAGCGAAGACATGACTCGCCCTACTCTCCCTCTGATTGGTGGTTGTGTTTTAACGAAAAGGAGTATGATTGGTTAATGTTGGCGAAGAATCTCAGGATAAGCCAATCAGAGGTAGAGTAAGGAAAAGTAGGGCGGGGCATACCGTCGCCCTTTTCGGAAAGAAACTCAACACTTTTGTTTTTACCCCCATTTCCCACGGTTTACGTTATAGATTATTCCAAGCACTCAGTTGGTATAATTCTCCAAAATTTCGGTCACAAATTTGTTAAAATCCGTGTTAGTGAGCACTTCTATTTTTTCCCCAAGAAAATCCATCCACCTGTGAGGTGTAGCAAATCAAGGTGCTGATTAAACATTAGAAATCTAAGCAAACTGGTTTTATATCTTTCAAAAATAAGGTGAAGACGGCAGCAAGCAACTTAATGACATGGCCCAAAAAATAGCAAGAAACTAGTAAAATGTTACATGGAATTTACCTGAAATTAAGCACTTTTACCTGAAATTAAGCACTTTTACAAAAGCAAAAAAAGTAAAACACAAAAACAAACAAAATGACCCTAAAAAGAGCAGAATTTTGATGATTATGATGAATAATGATTATATATGGTTTCTTTAAACTTTCCATAGTTTTTTAATATTTTGTAGTAATCATCACCCCTCTTTTGCAACTAATTTTCAAGTCATTTTCTTTTTTACCTTTGCCTAATTTCTTGCAATTTGTGGGCCATTTCTTGCCATGTTGGTCATTGCATTTTTACCTTATTTTTGAAAGAAGTCAGTTTTTCTTGTGCGTCAAAAGTCAGCTCAAGAAAACGGATGTCCAACTAGATTTTAAGGGGTTAAAGAGCAAAATTACTACACAGGTGTGCCTTGGGATGGCCACAGTAAAATGCCACTCACATATGTGCAGTTTGACACACAACACAATGCCACAGATGTTGTAAGTTTTGAAGGAGCGTGCCATTGGCACTCTGAGTGCAGGAATGTTCACCAGAGCTGAAACATAAAGTGAATTTAATTATAAAATATAAATGTACTGTACCATTGAGTACATTTTGTTGAAACGATTGACCCTAAACATTAATAATGTTTTTGAGAAAATTATGTGTGTAATGCTTTTCTTACATTCCATTTGATTGCATAAAAAAATAATAGTAATATAATTGAAAACAAAAATATTCAAACATCTTTTTTTCCTCCGCGGGTCTCATGAGGCTGTAACTCTGCAAGGGAGCGATCGAGCATATTTCCACGGTGTCAAACTATTCCTGTGAGTTTTAAGATAACAAGTCCTGCTTGATATGGGTTCATACTGAGGCTGAGCTGCAGGCCTTTGTGCTGAGGATGTAATTTTAAACAAAGGCATTATATAATCTTTGTGGTGTTATCAGGTCAGGGTCAGGCTTCACTCATCTATAAGTACCCTATTGTGAAAAAACGTTACCACGGCAACTGTGGGCTGTCAAGCATTCAATGCTTCATGCGTGCAAGGTGTGCTTGAAAGCCCTTGTTGTTGCAGCAGTGATGAAGCTTTGATCACTTACAGCTGATTTAAATGAGACATGAGGTGACGGGTATAATGGAGGGTTGGAAAGGAATATTAATAAAACAGTTTAGATAATTACATTTCCTTATGAAAAAGCCTTTTGCATCCAGCAAAGCATAAAACACATGCTGCACAACTGCTCGAATAAGAAGACAGCAGTAAAAGAGAGCATGTGATTGATTCATACATTTATTCATTATCATGTACAAATTGTATTCCGGTGGTACAAAGCTGTTGTAAGACTCCAGTGCTCACCCTCCTGTTGTCTTTATTGCAGTAAAAAAGGAAATACCAGCATGATCAAGAGTCAAGAGGTACTTTGGCAAATATAAATTATGTGTTAAGAAGGCAAGCAGACATCTCGAGCAGTGTGATGTGAGGGGAGAGAACGACGCGAAAACATCAATGAGCCGCTTCTGTCAGCACTCATAAAAAAAAAGAATAAAAATCCATAAAATATTTTATTTTAAACAACACACACTTAAAACAAGTGGACAGACGAAGAGTCTCGGTTTTCTTCCTTTCTTCATTGTTTCACAAACTGCAAGGTACAGACTCACAGTGTGTGTGTAGATATTGCAATTCTCTGTGAGTGTGCTTTGAGTGTATGCAGACAAACTGTATTTTACATATGTATAGTGTGTGAGCTTACGTCTGCATGTATAGGTTCTGTGAACTGTAACCCCGTTCCGACCGCTGACTCAAGTGAATAAAACAGGTGGAGCAGGGTGGGGGCAACACGATAACATTTGGCAAAAACCCATCATGATTGCAGAGATGAGGACGTGGGTGAGCAATGAGTCAATGTGACACAGCCTGCAAATATTTCTCCGTATGTCCTCGTCTTTGTTCAGCTTTCAGGGTGAGACACCAGATCTCTGTGCTCGTAAACCATACCCCAGACTGTACACAGGGAGGAAGGGGGGGGCAGGAGGGAGACAGAGCGAGCAAGCGTGTAACAGAACAAAAGACAGAGAGCGCAAAAGAGGGAAGTATAGTGGTGACAAGTTCTTAGGAGAGAGTGGCTTGTGGCTGCAGTGTCTGATAGTCTCTCGATGACGGGGTGAACAGTTGGAGACGAGGGTCAGGGTGGAGAGGTCAGGGAGAGGAAAGATGGGCGATGAGCTGGGGGGGTAGAGGAGGACAGGGGAAATCTAGACTTCATGTCTCCCTTGTTGTCTCATTTCAGAGGTATTGTTGTAGAAAGTGCAGCAGCATTATCTCGTAGTGCTCTCCAGACTCAGGGCAGCGAATACTGTGTCGCTCGTTGGGGTATACCTGGAAAATTGAAACAAATCAACCAAATTAAAGACTGACGTCTACTACTGGTATGGATCCTGTAAAGTCTGCCTTAGAAAATATCTAACAAGTGTTATTCCTCACATATAATCCTGAATTTGATCCATGTACTGTGTATTGCTACCATTTAACGTAACACCAGTCTAAGGCATTTCTGAGCACATTCACTTTTGGTTTTGAGCATCTGGTAGTTGCAGAGTGCAGACCAAGGTTATTATATTTACATACTTAAACTAAAAACTATAACAAGGCGAGACAAAAATATGACATAAAAATAAAAAATAAATTTTAGAAAGAAAAAAAAACTAACACTAGCTGAAACAATATTCCGAATCTACAAAACTAAAATAAAATAAAAATATACAGGAAGTGTTAAGTTTTGGTCTTTGTCAAATTGGTTGAATTTTTCAACACAATAACCACAGGGAGGCATTGGTGCATGATGTCTAATTAGACAGAGCTCTCTGCAAAACTGGGTCAACTGCCTTCACAAAGTGATGTGTTTTTTTTTGTAAAATTTGCTTTAAACTTATTTAATCTTGGCCCTGAGAAATACCCCCATATCAAAAAACTAAAACTGTTACTGACAAAAGTAAACATTCTTAAACGATAAAAAATAAGACTGAAACAAATAAACCCCCTCTGAAGCCTAAATGAAAGTATATTTAATTGAATACAAAACTGAAAAACAAAATAAAAGGAAATGTAAAAACTCTGATACAGACTCGAGATATTTACAATCAAACATTAAATTATGTCTAAGTAGCGTGGGAGATTTCATGTGGCACCTTCATTAAGATGTGTTAGTGGGTGGAATGAGGCTTGTGATGCTAACCTGAAGCTGGTAGGGCTTCCCAGCACGGATTATCTGTGACACGAGGAAATTGGTGTGGAAAAAGTGCACATTCTCATCTAGAAATCCATGGAGAATCAGCAAACGGTTGGGCCTGGAAAGACAAGGATTACATGAGGTGTTTTCAGACCAGAAGGACTTTTTCATAGTTCCAAGAGTTCTTTAGTTAGTCTATATTTCTTATTGTCTCCACAGTTGCAAGAACTGGCATTCAAAGAAATTATTAGAAAGGGGAAATGCTGCAGCTGCAGGGCTTCAAAGACTGACTTCAGCATTAGAGCAGTGCTCCAACATGCAGTCTGTCAGGCCCTCTGGGTTTTTATGTTCCCAAAAATGGAATCTTACTGGCACCTCACCTGCAACTTCACACCTTAATTTCACCTCACCAGCTTTGAATAACTGCTGTTATAAAAAAAAGTGAAGAGATCTGATATAGCAAGAGAGGGGGCAAATTACTGAAATGTACACACCTGAATGAGCGTTTTTTTTGGGGTTTTTTTTTATAAATAGCCACACAGGCATGGATACATTTTTTAAACCTTTGCTGCAAGTTCAAAAGGCTCAAAGTTCATGAGTCACATCTATGTCAAAAATGAGAATGACTCCTGAGAAAAATATTAAGTGAAAGAAAGGCATCTCCATGTGTGAAACAGAAAGAACCAAGTTGTCAATAATGGGTCAGGTGCTTTCTATGTATATGAAGACTTGACAGGAAGTAGAGAAAGAGCATGATGAAACAGAAAGAACTATCTTTGTAATAACACAGGACATGCAGTACGGTTAGATTGGTCGCAATCATTTCAAAATAAATAAATAAATAAATACATTTTATATATATATATATATATATATATATATATATATATATATATATATATATATATATATATATATATATGAGTTTCAAGCACTAAAATATTTTTTTTTAAAAAAGGTATGTTTGAGTGTGTGTACTGACTCGCTGGGCAGCTTGTCCACGTGCAGTGCCACAGAGCCTTCCTCGTAGCCCTGCTGGTTGTTTTCAGGCACGTCCATGTAACGCTCGGTGTAGCCTGTGTCGTAGGCCATCCACACAGTAACCGGGGCCCCTGCAACAGCCAGCTGGAGGAGAAGCACAATGTTGTCAGATGGCAAAGAATGGAAAATAGTATCATAGCTTTAGAAAAGTGTTATTTTCCCACATAAAGAGCAGCTTAAAAATATGGTCCAAGAGGGAGTTACTGACTTAGATTTACTCTATGATTCTATTAAATATTCTGATGTTGTTGCTCAGTTGAATATCCATTTGTCAAAAAAGCACTGGTACAAAGCAGCACTGAGATGTACAGTATCTACAGATGTCCTCACTGAATAAAGGTTACTAGCCTACACATTGTACGACACAGACACCATGTGGACGTAAGCTGCAACTGCATCGCAAGGTGAGCTTTGTGACGTCTTTAGGAATTAAAGATATATGTAACTTCTCCTAATTAAAATGTATAAAAACTATTAGACCAATCTAGTAATGTATTTTGTTGAGTCCTGTACTCACAATACAATACAAAAAAGTTAACAGCAGCTCAGTTCCAGCCCCTGCTGTGCCAAACAGTGTCGAAGAAACACTGATTTTTAATGTCAGAATGCTTTATTCAGTGTTTTCACTGGCTCTAATTGCCAGAAGTATCTGTTAAAGAGAGTAAGAGACCTCGAGGGCTGATTCTGCTCCTAGTAAAAACCTCCTGAACAATGAACACTGAAGCTGTTTTAAACAGGAGAAACTAACGGTAATAGGCCTTCTAACCTTGAAGACATTGGGTCGTTGGATGAGCCCCATGAGAGAGAGGAAACCGCCATAAGACCAGCCGTGAATGGCAACACGGCTGAGGTCCACAAAGTTAAACTTCTCCGCCACATACTGCAGCCCCTCCACCTGGTCTTCAATCTCCACCTGACCCTGAAGAGACAGAGACAAACTGGAGTTTTAATATGTTTTATTTAACCTGGCAATTGTGCATGTTTCATTTTCACATTAAATTTAAATTTTCCTGCTGAATGAATTTAATTATCTGACTTTTACTTTACCATTTTGTTTTTTAGTGCTCCTTCAAATTCAAGGCCTCTCTGACAGGAACCCCTCCCATCAATGACGACCACCGCGTAGCCCAGAGAGGCCAGCGTGTTCAGGCGGAGGTACTTCATCCCCTTGAATGAGTTGTTTACCAGCTGCACCTATACATACCAACACAATGTTGTCCTAAATGTTTTATTCATTTACACAGAAATACAGGTTCAAAGTTACATTTTGAATACCCCAAAATATGATAACATCACAGACCCAAATAAAAGTGAATATATCCACGAACCTGTGGGCCTCCATACACGAAGAGCACAGTCGGGTGTTTCCTGCCAGGCTGCAAGTTGTGAGGCTTGTATACCATCCCATAAAGCTGGAAGCCTGACTTCCCTGGAAAGTCAAAAATCTCAGGCGGATTGTAATCTCCCGGACAACCTAGAAGACATATCAACAGATGTGGTCATTTGGTTAGCATGTATTTCAGTAAACACATTACAGTCATCGTGGGTGGTGCTAAGCTGAGGATGAAGCGACAGTGCCACTGAAAAATAGTGTTTAGGGTGAACTTGTTTTGGTGGAACATTTTGTATGTGGGCAGGCGAGTACGGCCATTAAAAATGGCTCGACAAAAGCATTCGGATTGTTACACTGATAAAGTCAATATCACTCGTGCATGCTGCTGCCACGGTACAAAGGCTCAACATCGGGGCATGAGAGTCCTGTGAGACAGATGCTGGGCTTTTCAGAGGTGCTTTCACAAATTGTTATATTTGTTGTAAAACTTTACAACAGTTCACCGTAAGAACAAAGCTGGAATGCCTTGACAGCTAATTCAAATCTTCATCAAAACTTGTCATTTTTAGCAAGTAGTTCAGTAGCTCAGAGGATGTGGTTGTTTCCTGAGGTGAAGGGGATTTTGAAAATTGTAACACATCGACAGCGAAGGGAGGGGAAAATGCCAGCTTAAATAGATGACAAATGGCAGGCTTACAGTCACAGTCTACATCCTGGGAGTCACGCAGTTACTCTGTAGCCCCTACATTTCTAAAAGCAGCGTTCAAAAAGACAGTAAGGAATTGCCTTCTCACTACTGGTACTTTTAACGAATAATAAACGACAATCAACTCTAAAACAAATCGCTCATGATGTCGAAAATGTTTGAGCACCACATTATCTGACTGCTGTCAGGACTGTCTGGAGGACGCCGCTTTGGATCGAACTGACCGTCCTTGATTTAATCAAAACCAGACCTCAACTTTCCCCTACAGACCCGGCTCTATTGATTGTTCCAAAAATAAAACCGCAGACAGTTGGGCAACCTTCAAACTTTGCAAGACTGCTCTCTAAGAAAAACTTAATGCACAATTATGTAAACACAAACTCTGCATATTGAATCAATCAAGAAAATGCTGTATGGCGGTTGGTCACATCATAATATGTTTACCTGGTGACTCCATCATGCTTGCCCAGAACTCAGGCACGATGTGTAGCGGGTCACCTTCCGAGTTGGTCAGTTTGTAGACGTGAACACATGGAGGTGTACTCACATTACTGTAGTGGCTGACAAAAAAGTCAAAGTTCTGCAGAGTGAGAGAGAGAAAGGGGGTGCGAAGAATTAGGTAGATATATAAATCACGTAACAGACAAGGATGAAATGAAAAGTCAGAGCGAGGAGGGAACAATCATGATGCTACACCACGCACTACAAGGATCTGTGCTAAAAGCCTAACATGAGCGACTATCGGTGTAAAATACGGCTGACAGCGAGAGAACATTTATCCCATATACTCCAAACTATCCACAAAATCCCAGGCTTTGACAGCTTTGCTCTGGTTTTAAAGGTGCTTTAACATCCATTTTTCTTAAGCAAGTGAAGTTGTCTCTCTGATCTGCCTAAAACTTTTCCAAATCTTCCATCTGCTGCACTCACACTACAATACAATCTGTACCGCTGGTGTTACCCCAGTATCCTGTCAGCTATAAGTTACTTGTTCTGATTTACTTCTATTTGAAGTCATAATGAAATTATGCATATAGCCCAAAAATTCACTCTTGGATATTAAAACACATCATAGATCTGAAAATATATCATCTGCTGCACTTTTTGAACCATGCAACGAGAATATATTTATACCTTTTCTTTTACCAAAGTATTCGCTTTTTGAAACTGTCAATCATCATTAGCAGCCTAAAACTGGCTTGTCAAGAGAGGAAAATCAATATTGCTGAAAACAAACCAAGCAGCGACAAAGTGTGGCCTGCTGCGAGCTCTCAGACAACATCTATGGAAAGCTGTGGCAGCCGCTCTGAGCTGCAGCCGTTTGACTCTGCTGCCAAGTGCAGGAAAACTGGTTCAACTTTCAGTGGTCAATAAGGCCAGTGAATGCACGCAGTCAGTCAATAAATAAATACACCCCTGTGATTCCTGTGACTACGTTACAAGGAATTTCTTCCCACCTGAAACTTATGAACACACCTCCTGTGACTATTGCAGTGTGCTGCATTTCACTGCTGCTTGGTGAGTTTTCTGCATAAGCAACATTGTTTGTTCAATGAATGTGGACGGGATAATGGCCGGGTGAGAACAGAAATGAATGGATTATTGCAATGTGCGTGTCTGTGTTAGATAAGTTGGTAAACAAATGATTGGTTTTACCTGACTAACAGAGCAGCTATGAGAGAAGCCAGGCTTGGTTAGTCTGACCACATCTCCAGGTGAGTCATAGCTGACCACGTATAGGTGGTGCTCCAGAGGAGTGTCTCTGGTGCCCTGGAAGTATACCAACTTCGATGTCTCGTTCACCCAGATCTAACAAAAGAGAAAGGTGAAAGAAAAAATTAAAAGGCAATAGCAGTGAGGCCAAAGCATGATACAGTTAAATTATATTTAAAAGGTTAAAAGCGTTAACTTGATGTTCTTATGATAAAACAGTGCTTGAGGGTGTTCATATCCACACCAGGGTTTGGGTTAAAAAAAAAAAAGTTTCATATTCTGGACAAATGGGATAAATTCTGGTCAATATTGGATGTATTTAGAATCCACACTGGAAGAGATATTATAGGACTTTTTTTATACATGGTCCCTAATTTTTGGGTCCTTCATGTAATCTAGATGCAAATAACCTCAAATTAGAGCTGAAAGTCAGGACTGTAGTTTCATAATCTTATCGATGAAGTACAGGCAACACAAAAAAATAAAAAATACACTGACAGACTTTGCCTAACCTTGGAACCATGTCTTGCCAGCACTTCCCATTCTCCAATGGTCAATGTAACCTCCTCCTTGATTGCACATTTGAAGTCTCCTGCAGAAGACAGATAACAGAATCCACATGCTCCTTGACATACCGAACACTCGGACGTAAGCCACGATCATTTGATAGGATAGTTTCAAATATATGCAGAGGCTGCTCCTGGTTTCTTACCCTCTATGTGTTGATAGTCCTCCGTCCAATGGTAGCAGCCCGGTTGTAACAGAGATGTGATTTTATACAGATGGCTGTAACCTGTTTTAGACTCATTTACCCAAATGAATGTAAACTCATCTTCTGTTGTTTGAATAAAGGGATAGAATATATCATGAACCTGCGGAAAGAGAAGATCAGTCAGCTACTGAATCCTTACAGCAGAAAAAACTTTACAGTATCCACATCTGTAACTTCTAGTTATGGACTGGACATATTCGTTTTAAGGTAACCAAAGAGAGTACATTTTAGAGAGACCTACATTAATCCACACGTCGGTGGTCTCTTCATAGATTATGTATGGCTGTATATTGCTGGGCACAGCCTCCAGACTCTCCTGCCTCTGAGCTGGGTCGTCTGTGACAGGGATGAAGAGAGCAGGAGGCAGCAGGACCAGCTGTAGTTTCCTCTGACTGCGGTCCAGAAGCACTGCCCAGCCACTAGGTGGACACAGAGCAGACAAAATTCAACAGATTGCCTTAAGTGACAAGATCTTTGTAATGTTAAAGAGATTATCTGTGTCCACATACCCAAATGTGTATTTCTATTTATCACCTCAAAAAATAGAAAAGTGGAATGGCTGGAGCCGCTGATCTTGCTTCTTTGCTTCAAAACAGGTTTGTTTTTTTTTTTTTGAGTTTTCCACCAGTTGTGGACGTGTTCAACCGTGCAAACAGCCTCCCTCTTTCATTCCGTCTACCACCTTCCTGATAAGGTTGGCGTTGTGGAATTTGTGTGTATTCAAAGACCTGTTCATATCCAAATCTTTCATAATGCTTAAAAGTAGATGTGTTCCTCTTTCTGACCAGAAATCTGGGCTTTGAGACTGTGTGTTGTAAACTGTGGTAAAAAACTCCAATGTAGACACATCATATTCATTTCCAAAAAATGCTTATAAAATGCAAATAATATCATTGTATCCCACGTCTTATTCTAAAATGCTAAATTTGTAAAAAAAAAAGAAAAAAAAAAAGGTAATTATTTGAAATATCCAAACAGAATACACTGTTTAAATGACCCTATCAAATTCAGAATATTGTCATATTCTGAATAGTAGTGGAATACTAGTGTCCATGTAAATGTAGTGTCAAGGCCAACAGAGCTAACACTTTGACGGCAACACTCACTATTTGCCGTCACTTGTCCATCCTACTCTGGCGATGTATTCTGTCCCAGGAAACAATGAGGTGAAGGGGACGACCAGTTCTCTATCTTGCGTGCTCACAATCTGTGAAGTACAACCATAAACACACATTAGGAATGCCTAATTATTATTTTAGAGGAGAAAAAAAGACAAAGAAGTGAAGCACTCACTCTTCCTTGATGGTCTGTCTTGATCTCTGCCAGTTTGAGCGTAGCCTGAGGATTTTTGCTACCTATAAGGGAAGAAAATGTGAAATAACAGCAATTGACAATAAACCAATTCACTGCGTAGAGTAAATACAGCACTGACCTGTGCGGGGATATCTGTATGCGTCTGCTTTCCGCTCTTCCAGTGCTGGAGATGGAACATGAATAATCTCCACTTCCGTCTCATCCACCTCTTCATACAGCAGGTACACTGTTTTACCTCCGTTAGAGTCTGACGTAGGGGAGAAAAATCATTCATTTGAGGCAAGTGTAAACAGAAAACAGTGTATGCAAACTCAAAAATAACAAGAGGTGAATATATGGAGGTAAAATTATACGTTTTAAAAAGTGTAATGTCATTATAAAGCACTTTTTTTTCCTCAGCTAAAAGGTATAAATACCCTCCACTGCTGATGGACTCCACCAGTAGCCAGTGAAACGGTCAAACTCTTCTTGGATGACAAACGTTGCTACACCTGCAGACTTGGGGTCCTCTTTTACATTATCCACACCTGGAAAACGTTTGATAAATTAGGAAAAAGGTGTTATTGGTGCTAACAGTACTATATAATACTGTGCAATCTTGTCTTTTAAGATAATATAGAAGTATGTTGTTGTAAGAGAGGATGATGTAAGAAAATTAAATGGTTTAGTATTAAAATAAAAAGGATATTTATTTAAGCTTGTGAAGTTCCTTGTTTACACATTTTATTGCCTTCAGACCTTTGTGGCAGTAAGTGAGTCTCCTTTCCTCGCCAGTCTTAATGTGGGCTATCCACAAGTCATTATTGTTGATGAAGGCTATGAAATCAGGGTCTCCAGGGCAGATCTTGGGGTCCATGCGGGTCCCTGAGCACTGGGTCTTGATCTCCACAGGCTTTACAGGAGCAGACTGCTAAAACAAACATACACAATCTAAGCTGAAGCAAAAGAGAAGAGTGACCTTTGGACGCAAATGTATAAGAAAAATCTGTTTGACGCAAAGCATAGTCTTAAATGGGCAGTTTCACGGACATGAGAAGATACACTGAGCACAGAGAGGTACACCTTATTCCATCACGAGCAAAGTGTGGTCAGCTGTTGCCTCCTGATGTTTCGAAAGAACAGCTTTTTGTTCAAATACACAACCACTTGACAGATATGCGCGCACACAAAGATGTTCACTTTTAGTATCAGCTCCTCCAGTCTCTTTTTGCCAATCTAACTTACGTGCAAATGCATATTGAATATGTTTAAGATTTGTGAAAACAAAAAGATTAACATGTAAAAGCATTTTTTTCTTGTCCAGTGACTCAAATTGCATCTTTTTCAACCCATCAAGAGGATGAGGCACAACAAATGCACATGACTTAAACTCTATATCAAATACAGTGAAATATTTAGAGGTAGCACATCAGAACTAACCCTCCCTTCTCCGAAAATAATTTAAAAAGGGAAGGACTTGAGCTAATTTAGTTTCGTTTATCACTGTTACTAAAAACATATAACAGGAAGTATCAAATATACTTGAAGATGCCATCAAATAATGTTGATCAGTATTCCAGATTCAAACTAATTGCTCAGGTTGTCAAAAGTATAGATACTTCAACACATTATCAATACCATGTTTTTAAAACAATAGCTATTACAGTTTTTAATGATCTACAATGAGATTTTCAACCGAAGGCTGAAAAGGGGAAACAACAGGGAAGAGAATCAAGTGGTCAAATGCTCAACCTGCAGCTGTTCTCTATAGCAATGAACCCACCACATGACTGGAAGCATGTGTTCAGTGACTTTTCCAGTCCCGCCACTGTGTGCAGGTCATTAATTAAAACAGAAAAAGGATCCTATTTTGTGTGTCTTGGACTTTATTTCTTTTTGCCACGGTAAAAGGGCCATAAAGTATTTTATTTTGATTTTTTTTTACTAGTATTGTATCAACGTTTAAAATTCTGGTATTGTGCCAACCCTTTTGACTGCGTTAACAGTGGACCAGTAACATCACTAACACTGACAAACAGAGACATAACAACACACTTGACTACACAAACTGCAGCTTAAATGATCGCTTCAAAACATGTCTGGTATCTCTGTGACAGTCATATGTTTGTTAGACCTAGAGTTTACAGCAGAGCTGTCACTTGTGTCCAAGGCCAATGTCCGAAGATCAACAAGCTGGTGTAAAGAACACAAAATCTGTAGCCCTGATGGACGTTTAAAAAAAGTCATATGGTCTTTTGGTTGTTTTTCCTCCTGTAGCATCCCTTACATTGCATGGTGATGGTGACGTAGTATTAATCAATAATAATACAGATTTTCTTTTAAAGTACAGTTATTATTATTACAAAAAATGCTACATCGCTTCAAAGCAACAGCACATCAGGTAGCAGATGCTTAATAACATCCTTCCCATTTTTTGGACGGCCATTGAGTTCTTAAGTTAGGACACAAATTGTTATTTTTATTGTACTAGTTCCAGAACACACACCCCACAGCTGCACTGTGGAATTTTGTACTTGCAGACTTTTACCTCACTCTGAATTAAATCTGTCCTGAGTGTGTAAGAATTCCCAATTAAAGACAAAAATAGCAGTGTACTCACAATGAAGCCATTGCTGCCGCCATCCTGACAGTAGAAGAGGCTATTGCTGGCCTGAAAGAGGAACAGGCCTGTCTGGGCATGATAGTCATAGGAGGTGATACCAAATGCTCCGAGACGTTTTCGCTCTCTCAGCAACTCTTCCTCTCGAGAGTAGGCCCCCTGGTGCGGTGTAGCCTAAGAAAAGCAACAGGAAATAAGATGCACAACATTAAAATAATGTTTTATATACATACATGCGTGTGTGTGAGAGAGAGAGAAAGTTTGTTAGGTACATACACCCATCCCCCCCAGATCAAATAACTGTACAATAGCAGTACATTGCATGCATTCCTCTCATTGTTTATATCATGGTTGCTTAATCGCTCCACTATTAGAAAATATCTCAGGTTTCTATACAGAATGATACTGACAAAAAAAGTAAAAATTCTCTTATTCCAGCTTCTTAAATGTGAATAAATATTCTCTGATTTCTTTAGACTTTAGTGACAGCAAACTGAATATCTTTGGGTTATGAAGAGGACTTTTAAGGATGTCATGTTGGGCTTTGGGAAACACTGATCAACTTTTTTCACCATTTCTGACTTTTTATAGACCAAACAATAAATAAAAAAAATGAGAAAAATAAACAATAAGTAAAACAACAAGGGAAAAAATCATTGGTTGCAGCCACAGTTGTGAGAAATATCACTCTGTGCTGTTTGGTGCTGGCACTGCATGAAAAAAAGAGAGGGGGAAATCACCTGGAAGTGATCCAGCATCTGTTTCCATGACAACACTAAAAGAGCCTCCTTCCGGATCTTCTTGGGGATTTCTGAGTAGAGTAATGAGTTCTCTCTGCTACCATAAGGCATTCCTGGTAAACACATAAGCAAAGACATGAAGGCAATTTCGACAACAAATAAAATACCTGTGACGAATTGAAAAAGAAATTCAACACAGTGATTGTTTTAATATCATCAGGCAATCTTATAATATTCTGCTGCCTAGAGCGATAAAATATATATGAGCTCTTGTGAAAAAAGTACAAAAGTGTGGTGTACAGAAATACATCATAAACTGATGCAGGGGATTTTGTGCCCTATCATAAAGCATCACTCGGCTTACCGAGGTAGTACAACCGGTGGGAGTGGGGTCCATTCTCATCCTTCTTCTGCACAAACTGGAAGTCATGAGGAGCTTTGTTGGCAATCATGCCCGAGTACTTCCTGCTACAGTGGATAATGTCACGGAGGCCCTCCCAAGAGTGTTTCTCCACAAAGAACTGAGACGGGACATCCTCCATCTCCACCACCTCTGTGCTGTCCGAAAGGCCGTCCACAGCCGTCATGCTCACCGTCACACAGCTGGACGTTGACATTAGAAAGAAATGGTAAGCGGTGCAGAAAGCCAGACACACCTGCACTTATACTTTCAGCAATGGAACTGATTAAATTGTTCATTCGTCTATCTAAATTAGCATCAAAGCAGTTAAAGGAGAAACAGCATAAACATTTTACTGTACCTTTTCCAAATACCCTCTTTATTGTCACAAAGTTTTACCTTCTTGACTCTATGCATTCACCGGTCAACACACCTCACTCCGATTCTGTAACCTACGAATTAAGAAGAGTGCTTAGATCAGTCAAAACTCCAGAATAGAAAATAAGAAATAGCAGTTGGGTATGAACATACTTCGGTTTGTGCCAGTTTCCTTTCTTGACTGATAAGACATTCATAACAGGGCCATGGTTTTAGGGCTAAACACTTTGTTTTTGTTTTTTATCGTCGTAAAGAAAATCAGGGATGCATTCTTTGTCAATTATGTCCCAAAGGCACTGAACACAAAACCTTGAGATATCAGAGATGCCAGCTCACTAAATATTTTTTAAAAGAAAGCTAAAAACACATCTGTTCACTCTAGCTTTTATCTAGCTCAGACTTTCTAAAACTATTCTTTTTACACTTTATACTGTTAAAAAACTTTTTTAATTTTTGTATCTTACTGGATTTTATGAATTATGCTTTTAAGAAACTAATTATCATTTCAAACTTATTAAATGTCATTTTATGCTGAATTGCCTTGCTGGCCTGTTTTATATTCTTTCTGTCTGTTTTCATGTGAAGCACTCTGTGCTTATAATGCCCATATTGTTGTTATTATTATTATTATTATTATCATCATCACAATTACCCCTTCCATGATGTACACATGGCAAAATGCTGTGCTATTGCATTCAGGGATTTTCTGATTTAGTTGAAAGGGAGTATAAGCGGGGAAAAAATCCATTTTAAAATGTCACTATCATACAGTTCTTATTGGTGTCTATTGTGTTCAGTTCAATGTTCAATCAATTCAATAATAAAGCTTTAAAACAATTTATTTTCTTATTTTAATTAAACACATAATTTGTTGTATTTTAGCAATGTACTGAAAGCAGAAGAAAGGCAGGACCGAGTGTGACTGTTTTGCTAGTAATTTTATTATTGCAATATTTTACTATGTTATTATATATTTTCCTCATATCATGCAGTCCTAGACAGTTTTACAGTTTTTCTGTTACATCAGTCTTCAGTCTACAACACAAGTTAGGGAAAAGAAGAAAAGCATAATTAATTTAAGAAGATTTTAAAATACACTGTCTCAGAAACATGGAGCCATACCACAGCTTATCATTGTTAAATTGCTCATGAGTTGGACGATTATTGCTGCAGGTGAAGTAAAGGGAATATTATACATTCCTTTCTTTATCCTTCTGTGTTGGATTATGGATTAGTATGTCGCAAACAGCAGTGGGAAAAAGCACATACTCAAATAATTGAAATGCCTTCCTTATGTTAGTGTTAGAAATATTGTGGCAGGCTGGTTTGATACTGTGGTGAGGCCCCTTAAATCTGTGTTTAAGAACATCTGAGCTCACAGTACATAACATTACACCAGCCTGCATAATACCTCAGCTTGAGTCACCAGCTCCAGAGTCAATTCAACAATAAACAGTATCACACCTTAAAGCTGTCACCTGCTACCTACTGGGGATATATGTATGAAGTGAGGGCTGATGGATTCAACCAAAATGTGGCATTAGATCTGACAATTTGAACGCCTGTCCAAGAAGATTATCTTTACTACTAAATCAAGTTGTATTCTGTTGAAATTCCCCACTAAACATTAAACTTTAACTTAACGTGGCCTCGGTGTTATTGTATAAAATATGTTAAAATGGAAAAAATTAGACTGCAACTTGTAATGTTGTACATGGAAATGCCCTGTTCGGCTGAGCGGGATACTCAATAACGTTAGTCAATCTAATTATAAGAGTGGGAAGAAATAGTAAAACACCGGCACAGTTAATGTGAACAGTTAGCTAGCCTACAATAGATCTTTGTTCTCGGATTTCAACTCCACAGCCACACCGGGAAAAACACCGGCAAATTCATTTGTGGTAACATTTTATACGATAACGCTGCTAACGTTAGTAAAATTTGGCAGTGAATGACGAACCCTCACGTTGTTAGAAAATGACAGTTAACAAGCCGCGTGTATGTTAAAAGCTCTTACCTAGCTACATTTTGGCATGACAGATCTCTTCTGTCATTTTCGCTCTTAAGCTAACTGCCGTTAGCTAGCTAGCTAGAAGCTAGCGAGCCGCTAACTAGCGGTTACTGTTTTCTGTAAAAAAACAGACGCTTAGCCGACCGTCCCTACGAAACAAGCTGAAATTAACAAGAATACTTACCAATATGGCCACTGTTTCTTTAACAAAGTTTTGAAATTTATCAGCTTGGTGACAATAAACAGATTGTGCAACTGCTAAAGGTTGTATCCATGGCCCAGAGCGGCCACACACAAAATGTAGCTGGCTCACAGCTCGGAAAGAGGAGGAACCTTTGCTCCGGTGGAGAATTCACACCGGTACTCTTTCAGAGCCGCACAGCCGCTCAGAGGAGGCGTCCGTGCTGCGCGGCGCGTGTAACATAAATCCACGCTCATTAACCTCTTAGTTAGAAATTTTAATTATTTCCTATGTAGTAAATCTACTCAAGTACTATACTTAAGTATGAATTTTAAGTACTTGACTTGATTACTTTTTTTCATGCAACTTAAATTCCATAATTTATTTATTATACTTAAAATGTGCAATAGGGGTTTGAAGGTTTCAAGGTGCATTAATTCTTTATATCAGTCTCAACTGAAATATTTGGTGCAATATTTCAACTAGAGCAATCCTCTGCAATGAATGTAGGCTTTATTTAACCTGTTACATATGATGTATGCAAGGTATATATTCTTGTTGTTATTCTTACTTATGTATCTTTGTTGTTCAATATTGTAGCTTTGCACACATATTTATATTTTTAACTTACACATTAGTTTTATACATTGCATTGTAGCATAAGGAACTGTTTTATATTTTACTCTACACACTCAGCTCATTATCCATATTATCATTTAAATGTTCACAAATTAATGCTAATTGTCTATTGCTGCATTTTTCACATTTATATTCTGACACACTTACTCACCATATTATACATACTTAAATATTTTTTAGAAAATAATTACATACTGTGCTAATTGTTTACTATTACTGTATTTATATTTTTATATGTACTTTCCACTTGGGATAATTCTCTATGCAGGCATCACAGCGACTGTAACAACCATTAGGCACAATTAGCAAGTAGCTGATTTATGAATCTTTACATTCACAGAGTTGTCAACTATTTTGTTAAACCTTTAAGTATGTTTCCATTTATTTTAAGTTTTGGAATATTTTTTGTCTAATCTTATTTTTTTTTCAGTAATTTTGAGGATTTGTTTTGCAACATTTTTCTGCCATTGTGTATTTCTTTAGACTTCACATTGTGCCTCTGTGGCAGATGTTTGGTATGTAAACTAGATCAACCTGATCAATCAAAAAGTTAACAGGGTACTAACAGATTTAAAAAAATTGAGATTTACAGTAATATCCAACTATCCCAATGAGTTTAATCCGCTGGTCCGCATACGCACCACACATCACGTTTTAACATGATCTTTATGAAGGAAAACCATTTCTGAATTTTGCAAGTTTCATCAATAACATTTACTGGATAGGATTATTCAGGATTCCCAGGAGGACTGATCAAAACTCCATTAACAGAGTAAAATGTGCGTATTCTTTCATCTTGAAGGCATCCATACCATTTATCAAAACACCTCAAAAAAGGTCAAGCTTCAAGATCATGACCTGTTCACAAGCGATTTATTTCATTTCAAAATATTATGCACAAGAAAGCACAGCAGACAAGTTTTGTGGCGCAACCAGTTTTTTCTTTTATTTATACAAAGAATACAGCCACTCTACTTCAGAGGGATGAACCGAGAAGAGTGTGTAGCTCCAATACCAGGGCGACCGTGCTTGACTGGCTTGTAGGTGATGGAGAACTCGCCCAAATAGTGGCCGCACATCTCAGGCTGTGGAGAGGAGAAACGCGTTAGTGACAAAATGAATGCTTTAGGTGCACTTACAGCTGCATGCACGGTCACGTAGAAGCTGCTAACCGGAATCTGAGGTCTGACAAGATTGACAGCAAATTGTGCACTTTTGTGCTGCTCTAAAAAAAAAAAATTAAAGAGAAGAATATGTGACACTTAAATTTTTAATTAGTGCTTTTGACTGAACGAGTGAAGGGTCAGTGTAATCCGCCAGTTCTTCCATGCCATTACACTGTCTGGTCCTGTCGGCAGCGTTTTATCAGCGCCATCATTGTGTAACATCCTGCCTTCATAATGAATTTGATGTGAACATATGATGTGTCATAAAATCAAGCACATTTTCACACTGCAATTCTTTGGTTGAAATGTCAGGCTTTTCTGGTACTTAAGAGGCTGGAATTTTCTTCTTTAACATTTCTCTGAGGAGGTGAATAACTCTGAGTAGAGTATAAATGGAAAAAAATGCAGAACGAGTAGTCATTCACAGACATGCCCATAGCCCAACATCATTATTTAGAGGTGCATCAATAAGAGTTGCACATCAACTTTGCAGCAATTCGTCAACCACAGGTCTATATATAAAGGACCCATCATAAGATATTACTTGGTGTCTGTCGAATGGTCTGTACGATTCGAAATTTTCATCATCATACTGCTGCTCAGAAAGCATTCTTACGGCCCAAGTACACGCGGCAAGGACACAGCGCTTCACGAGGCCATGGTGGAGTAAAGTAGAGTTTTTTTTTACCTGCACTGTGTGTTTGAGTTTTAAAAGCATGGACTATTTCAAGTGATACTGAATAACTGGATCGTTTCAACGACAAGACGCGTTGGTTTGATAGATTTATTTTAATGTGGAATGTAAGAAAATCCACAAGGTTACTCAGCTGTGTTGCAGTAACTCTGGTACAATGAGGTATACATTTGAAACCTTTATAAAAACAGATTTAAACAGTTTTAACACTGTTCTGCGCAGTTTTTACCTGAAAAGAAACAGACCGGCCTCATAAAAACAGAAGAGCCAGCTGAAGCCCGCGCGGGCATGTGGCTTCCATAGTCCGTGTAACAGCTTCAGTTGTTTATGGTAGATGCGGTTTGCTGCGGGCTTTCTACGGCAGACATGTCGCACTGCTTTCCATGTATTTCAGCCATAACATGCCAAGATAAAAAACGTTGTCACAGCTTAACCTTCTGCAGACTGCCCTGTCATTAATTAGTGGGAGATAATGGCTTTGTGCACAACGTGCAGTCCCACACTGACAAGGAATTATAAACGTCTACAAAATTGGTACAACTGCAGATATTTGAGCTGTGAATTCTGATACACAATACAATACACCCTCACCTTACTGTGCATTTATTAAAATTCCTGCCCATGATGTACTACGTTAGCCCCCAACGTCATCGCCAACATTTGTGCAAGTGCCGTTTCTTCGCAGGGATGTGGCAAAAGTAATAATAGGTGGTCTAAGAGAGACGGGATTAAACAAACACACATGCTCTCACTCCCACTTGACTGACAAACTCACCTTGATTTCAACCTGGTTGAAAGTCTTGCCGTTGTACACTCCAACCATGGACCCGACCATCTCAGGCAGGATGACCATGTCCCTCAGATGGGTCTTCACCACCTCTGGTTTCTCCATGGGGGGAGCCTCTTTCTTTGCCTTGCGCAGGCGCTTCAGGAGAGACTGCTGCTTGCGGCGCAGGCCACGGTTCAGCCTCCTCCTCTGGCGGGCGCAGTACAGCTGCATCAGCTGCTCACTACACAGGACAAAGAAAAGTGACGTCAATGAGGCCCCTGGCCCTCTTTGAATAATAGTTGCATGTTTTGTAATATGATGAGTAAACCATTAGAATATCTGCACAATACTGGACTATTAAAAAAAAAATAGAGGGCAGCAATATGCCACTGCTGCATCTAGTCTGCTGAACCTAACTAAGAATATGCAGAATAACTCTCTGCTCATTTTTACAGTTTGTACATCATTCAGTCCTTTCCTCGCATCCTCCTCTTGAGTTTTGGTCCCTCCCAATTGAGATGTGAGCAGAGGGAGTCAAGACAGACATGGTGGGATGGGGAGTGTAAACAAGGGGGCGCAAAATCGAGAAATACCAGTCAAGTGTCATCTGTCTTTTAATTTAATGACCTCATACACATCAGAGCTTGTGAAACTGATTATTTAGTGTTTCCTGTTTCAGTGTGATGTCGTTGGTGAATTTTGATCTCTAAATTTGCACATCATCTAGTGTTAAAAACTGTTAATAAATCTGTAGATTATTTTCATATTGAAGTAAAAAATAAACATCCTTTAAGGGCATACATGTTTATGGTCTGGCCCTGGGACCAAGTTATAACAGCCATTCGGATGACTTTAAAAATATAGGATGACCCGCCACACATTATTGCTTAACCCAGCACTATCGCTTTGCCTTTTCACAGATAACCTCAGCAGGACTATACCAAATCTTGTAAACATGTTTTAGGAAGGGATTATTGTGTTTTCATACAAAAACAGTGGACAAGCACACTAAACAGCTATCCAACAGCAGTCACGCTGCTACATCCCAGACACGATTACAGCTAAGAAAAATATGGACAGTGAGGACCACCACTTCCAGGAGCAGCATAAAATACATTTCACTTGAAGATGTTGCTAATGTATTGTTAACAATTTTTATTTTTAATTTTCTGTTTGATGCAAGAAGCAGCTGGCTGTGTGACATTTACACATTACATAGTGCTGCCCCCATTCAAAAATAGTTTGGACACCCCTATTTCAGGGGCTGAGCGCTGGACTTCATCACTAGATGGAAAAGTATGATTTATAACATGATTTATGATTTTTGGCAGACAGGATGTAGTTCTTTCCAGTTGAGCTCAGAAAAGGTATGACAGTAGCTCCAGCTGGTGCAGCTGATCAACCTCAGTAGTGTTTCACTTACTAGGACATGTCCAGAAGCTGGTCCAGGTCCACACCCCTGTAGGTGAACTTCCTGAAGGTACGCTTCTTCTTGATCTCGGTATCCGCCTGAAAAGAGAGACATCATCCAGCTAAATGTGTAGCTTTAACGGTTTCATTAACGCGCATGTCATTTAGACATAATCTGAGAAAAATGTCACTAGTATACTTATTTATACATCATCGTATAAACGATCGTGTATGCACTAAACTGATATTAAAATAGTGTAATAAATACTAGAGCAGACTACGTTAAACCCCGCGTTAGCTTAGCCACAGACGACCATAGCTTCGGCTAACACAGTGCCCTCAAACATTCATTTATCTTATATTCTAAGTAACGATTCCCCATTGTATGATTAGTTAATGACTGTCACTGTCGGACGGCATAGCTAGCTATCCTAATATGTAACTTTGGAGCTCAGATGCATATAGATTGTGTTTTGTGAAGCTTCACAGTCTGTTGGAAACCTACCATCTTGCCTGAAGTTCCGGAAGAAAAGAACGGGCAGAAGTCTCGTTAGGCCTCATATCGCGAGATTTAAGGCAAACATCCGGTGGTGTCTTCCGGCGGTGGGTCGTCCTCATTGTAAACAGCAGGTGGTGCTGTTGTACCACTGTGGACACAGCATGGTCAAGTATTTATTTATTTATATAAATGTAGCTTTTATATGTAGCTATTTTATGATATGTAGCTTACTTACTTTAAAAAGTAAGTAAAAAAAGTAAAAAAAAGTCTTTGGGAGTAACTAGTCACTGTAATTAAATTACAAAATATATGTATTCGTAATAAGTTACAATTACTCCGAAAAAATATGTAATTAAATTACTAATCAAATGTTGGTAATTACAAGGGGTTACACATTTTTTAAAAAAATCAGTAAAAAGTTTACATGTTAAATAAAACATTAACGCTGTTGCTTTACATCTTTTTTCTGTGCAGGAATTTATGGCATATTTTGTAAAAAGGAGTACATCAAAACAAAATTGGACAAATCTGAGCACAACATTTATCCTGTTTAAGCCATTTATTAAAAAGTAATTTTAAAAAGTAATCAAAAGTAATAAAATACCTTACTTTGATGAAGTAATTAAAATAGTTACATAACTTATTACACTTTTAACAGGGTAACTAGCAATCTGTAACCTGTTACATTTTAAAAGCAACCTTCCCAATACTGCTAATACAAGGATAAAAATTAGAAAGTAAGGGACTGTACTTTATTTATCTGAATAGAAATTCTGCAGAATGCAGGAAATTAATTGTTTAATGCCCCAAATCAGCACCAGGGGTGCTCACTATGTTTGCCTATGATCAATACTCAGGGGTAGTATCAAATCAAGTATCAAATGTACATTCACAGGAATTATGTTATTTTTACAGATGAAACAGCAAATACAGATGTAAAGACAAGCATGGGTGTTTGATCAAAACATGATACACATTAAAACTTTCTTTAAAAACTCCCTAAAATTTCACTTTTAGTTTCATATACCCTTAGAAAAATACAGGAATCTCCCTTAATGTAACTGAGTCAGCAAATGCAGGAAATTAATTGTTTGATGCCCACCATTTTCTGGCAGGGGACCCCCAAGCATGTGTCCCCAACAAATGTGTCCATGCACTGTTAAATTCTCTATTTTCCTGTGTATATAGGCTACACATGTTTAACTGCAAACTGCAAAATATAAGAATCCCTTTTGGCCTAAAGATCAATAAAAAATAGATATTAAAAATACACCTATATTTTTTTTTTTTGTCAAAATCACAAGGGGCCACTGGCAAGGGGCCAAAGAGCCATATGTGGTCTTTGGACACCCAGGTTGCCCACCCCTGCACTGGTTAGTCTATATCAACCAGAATAAAGCTGAACATCTCGAACACCTGTTAGGTCATTTGGGAACTTTAAGGGTCAGTTCAGTATTTTTTACTTCCTCTATTGGTGTCTAGTCAGTCAAATAGTTTTGGTTTTGATTACTCATATTTTGAGATGTCCTCCCTGTCTCCCTTATTACAAGAATTGCAAGATGTATTTTTTAAAGTATTTATTCAAATCCCAGAGATTTGTATCTCAAAACCTGCACTATGTGTATGGCTGGGTACCCCTAGACCAAAAGTGAGATTTGTATTTTTTCCCTTTAACTAGCACTTTAAAAACATATGTGTCTGCTTTGTATGGACGAATTCTACAGAAGTGCACTACAATTAAGTACAAGTGCAACTTGTGGTCTTGAAACCCTTCCTGTCTTATTTATCAGTTATCTCTGGTTAAGTGGCCTGTTAACTCATTGGATATATCTTTAAAAAAAAATGTCCATGCACAAACTGATGTTTGTGCACTACCTTGACACCTAAAGAACAATTCAATAACTCACAATAATTCAGTTGGTTAAGTTTGCACTGGTTATGGTTTCTTGATCATATGATTTTGGACTTTTTATAGTATTTTGCCACATAGTTTGGCTTACTTATTATGAGGTATTTGCAATATTTCCCCTCATGCTGTCCACTGTATATTGTTTGTCCTATGGCTGTTTTGTTAATGTATTTGAATGTCTTGCAGCTGTAGTTAGCACTATGCCCAAAACAAACGTGCCAAGCATAAGTCTTTTCACAAACCAAATTGACACATGATAATGAATACACATCTTTATTACACTGTATTCACAAAAACATACTTCTCAATTCTTTCTTTTCCCACTGGCATAATGATTACTCCAGAGAAAAAAGTATAGTCCAATACAAAAAGTTATTCAGAGTTCAAGATACAAACAACCCCCAATTCAAATCACAAATATGCATAAATAATAATCTTTAATGATCAAATACATTTGTATGATCTGTTCACTTATCAACCAATATTTAAGATCAATGACCTTAAAGGAGCAGTGTGCAGGATTTAGTGGCATCTAGTGGTGAGGTAGCAGATTGCAACCAACTGAATACCCCTTTCGAAACCTACGGTGGCCTTCAGGTGACATAAAAACGCAAAATGGACCACTCTAGAGAGAGAGAGAGAGTTTGGTTTGTCTGTTCTGGGCCACTGTAGAAACATGGTGGTGCAACATTGCAGACTCTGTGAAAGAGAACCCGCTCCCTGTGTAGATATAAACGGCTCATTCAAAGCTGACAAAAACACGATTCCTCGTCTCAGGTGATTAACATGATGAATATTATATTCAATTTCTGCCAATAGCTCCCCGTCAGGCCTGCACACTGCCCCTTTCAACATAACTCACTGACAATAAAGTATCCAGTATTCTCACTTGGAATGTTCAAAACTTCACTCCTGTTATTGTATCCGCTCCCCCGCAGACTTTAATCCAAAGAAAACAAGCTTAACTCCAGTTGGACTGGTTATGCAAACAAAGGAAATATTTTGTCCATTAAAAAAAACAAAAAAACAAAAATGAAATGAATGAGAGAAGAGACAGAATATGAAAAAGTACGACTTGTTTGTTCATGAAAAAAAGTTCCCTCATATGAACCAGAAGTGCTCACTATGTTTGCCTATAATCAATACTGAGGGGATGAAGAAGATACTGAACAAGTATCAAATGTACATTCACAGGAATTATGTTTTGTTTTTTGTTTTTTTACAGATGAAACAGCAAAAACAGATATAAAAACAAGCATGGGTGTTTTGATCAAAACATGATACACATTAAAATGTTCTTTAAAAACTCCCTAATATTTCACTTTTAGTTTCATGTTGCCCTTAGAAAAATAAAGGAATCTCCCTTAATGTAACTGGAAAAAAAAAGGTAGGGTTTTGGCACATAAAAAATCCCTGGGATAGAGAACTAGCTAAGCCAAAAAGATTGGCTTTTGTGGTCACTTAAATACAAAAATCACAGAAATACAGTTCATCATGATATGTGTAATATTGGTTTTGCACAAATAGGGGGTTAGAAAACAATTTCATACAATACTAAAAAAGGATATAACCAAAAAAAAAAAAAAAGGTGTAAAATTAGCCCTCAAGGCAGGCAGCTTCAGGGTTTTGTTCTGCCTCCTTTAGAAATTCTCTTTCCCTTACTCAGCTCCCTCCCTCCTCCTAATAATCTGTCCCATCTTCTTGGTACACCTGCTCCTCTTCCTGGTAACCTTGATAACCCTCATCTTGGTAATCTGGGAGATAGTCAGCTGCAACGCCTGCCCCGTTTTGATCATCTCTACTCTCTCCAGCTTGAGGACAGTACTTGGGGTCATAGATCTGCCGTCCCAGACCAAAGATCAGGCCCTTCTGGTTGGCTCCGTCTTTATAGCCCATCTGTAGGGACATGGAGCTGTTGTCACACTTCTCTGTGCACAGCTTGCTGTCGTAAACTGAACGCCTTGTCCCTGGAGCAGTCATCCCAGCCTGTAGTAGACAGGGGACAGTGAAAATAAGAATCAATTCTTCCCATCAGACATTTGTGTGAAATTTGAGCCCATTAACTCTTGAAATGTGGCCAAAAACATGTTTTGTGAGGTCACATTGACCTTGACCTTTGACCACCGAGATCTTACGGAGTTCATCATTTGAGTCCCAGAGGACTTCAATGCCAAATTTAAATAAATTTCCTCAAGGCATTCTTGAGATATCGCATTCACGAGATTTGCTCGCGGGAATGTACTGACAACCCCGGCGACATAATGCCTCTCTCTATGGCTACTGCTAGCATGGAGGGATAACAAGCACAGCAGAAATGTCAGAAACCCGGACCATCGTGGTTAATAATGTATCTTTAAATGTTACAGTTACGGCAGAAAATGATAACAGAAATAAAAAAGTTTTCCCATCACAAATTTCTGCAATTCAAATCCATTTCTCGACGTGTGCTGTGAAGCTATTGTTGTTAGCGTGACGCCTGTACACATGACAACATGATCGGCCAAACAGATACAGTTTGCCTTGAAGAATACAGGCGTCTGCAGTTTTCTACCAGATTAAACATGACACTAGATAACAGCATCGGAAGGACGGAGAATAATTTCTGCTGGAGTCCTAGAATTATGATTTTATGATATTTTGGAAATATGTTGCAGTACCTGGCTCGCTCCCTTGTTGGTTCCCATTTGCAGACTGATGGTTGTGTGGTCCATGGGGGTCTCTTTGACATTGGGGTCGTATAAGTGCCTCCTGGTGCCATATGCTGTCATACCAGTCTGACTGGCACACTTGTTGGTCCCCATCTGAAAAACAGAAGCACCACAAAAAATGGTTGAAAGACTTTCATAACAAAAATAAACCACTTCCTGCACTCTCAACCTCAACAGCAGAAAAATGTTGCACAATTATAAATGAATGGGAGGGATGTTCATGTAACTGTGACACAAGGCAAACAGAGTTTACAACTTCATTCGAGTGTTAGTCACAGCGGAGAGTAAAAAGCAAATTGTCCTCACAGCGCAGGTACCCCTCGTGTCCACCTGACATATTCAAAGGCGACGGAAACAATAACAAACAGAGAAGCTTAGGAGGCAGTGAGAACAATGAGCACCATTTATTCTGAGGTATGCTCTGCTTGACATGAGATCATGACAAAGTCTGGTTTCGCAATAGTTTCGACACATGCTAAAGTGAGTTCAGCTTTCCAGGTTGGTGAAGTGCCTCACCTCTGTCACACTCAGCCACAAGGATCAGATTAAGATGCTGTTTTTAAATAGAGTAATATTTCTCAGTTATGTCAATGTTTTTTTTTTTTCCTTTATTGCCAGTAATATTTTTGCCAATTTGATTATTTTGTTCACCTCAGCTTTGAAGTATCAATAAAATGTCAGTAATATTTTTAACATCACAATTCATTATTACAGTTTTATAATAAAAAATGCCTCTTTTCCACTGCACTAAAAAAAGAAGCTAACATTTGCTTATATTTGGCTTTTTAATACAAGGTGAAAATGTACAGTCACGCTGGGGTCAAGTGATTCTGCAACAGTCATGGGTATTTATCGACTTTGGCTCCGACTGGCATAGATGGAAACAACAGCTGGGTGAACGCACTAGTTTCATCTCCTTAACCTGAAGATGCAATGAAGCGCTGCCACCAAAAACCGTCCGTCTCCTCCTAAGCAACACTAAAACAGCGATCCAAAGTAGCCTGCACCGAGTTTGAAAAAGAGACTGTAAAAAGTACGAGATACATTAAGACAGGTAACCACTCCATCCATGTTTCTGTCTACGGTTGACCTGTTCTCCGGTCTGTCAATGACGTCAAACGTTACACACCAAAAAAAAAAAAAAAAAAACACCACACACGCACAGAGAGTCAAACTCGTCTGCTGCAGAGACGTGTACACAGCTCTGCTCTCCTGCAATCGGTAAGCAGTATGTATATTGCCTATTTTTAGAGGTAATGTTGGTGGAAAGTGGGTATACGGTGCCAGAGTCCATAATAAGGCATAAAAATAGGGCTTGTTAATCAACAACATTTCCCTGGGGAAGATACCTCTGGTCCTCCAGACACAGATCCGGGCTAAGCCCACAGTGTCCTGTCACTGTCACAACATTAACAACAGTCATGTGACACACTGACTGTAAATAAAAGGGCATTATCAGGGTGTTGAGTCTTGCTGGTTTGATCAGTTGGAAAATAAAAAACTTGCTGAGTCTTCATATTTTAAAGCTCCCTGCTCACACAGAAAAAAAACTATACCTGTAGGCCAATAACTTTATGTCCAGCCTTCATTGTCTCTTCATCAAACATCCTCTCGTGCTTGTCAGAGTACTTCACTCCAATGTCCACCCGTGACTGGCAGCCCTTGGTCTTGGCCTGATAGGAAAGAAAATGTAGATGGTTGTCACGAAAATCCAACCATTCACAATAAAAACAACAATAGTACTACCAATAACAATGTAAAAACATTAATCCCCATTAATCCCAATGCCTGTGTCTGATTTTCAAGTCTCACCATGCTAGCAAGCGCGAGCAGCGTTGTCTGGACCTGCGTCATGTTGCCGTTCTCAAACAAGTCATTGGCTTCGAAAAGGTCATGAGGCTTCAGGCCGTACAATGAAATGGCTCTGATGAAGTGCGTCAGGTTCTCCAGCTGAAACCACACCAAGAAAAACAAGATCAACAAACAATGTGTGTGCAGGATTTAGAATGACAGAGGTGTGTACTAATAAAAAGCTATCCTGAACAGGGTGACTACAGGCATCCGACACTTTTATTCAATGCTTTTTATGATTATGTTAACCAAATTGAAGACTAAGGTTTTTTTTGTTTTAAACGTCTTTTTCTTGTTTAAGCACTGAGGGGAAATAAGAACGTAAGTGGGATATATGTGGCCCCGAGCAGAGGAAGGTTTTATGTAGGAATATAATAATTATTAGCGTGAGTTAAGGTTAATCTACATTTTGTCAACAGGTAAGTAAAAGTATAAAGAACACAGTATTATGTTAAAAGATTTGCAACATGAGAAATGTGGACTTTCATGCAGAAGAACTTGACTCATTCTAACAAAAATAAATTGAAAGACGGAAAATAAAATACCTCACAAATGATTATTTCAATAAATATTTGATACATTTTAAGGCCTCATTTTTGTAAAATTGAATAACTGAATTGAGACATTCAAGGACCTGCATGCAGACACCCTGCTGTAGCTGTAAAAACAGTTTGTGTTTGCAACATTCAGCTGGTCTTTACCACTGTTTACTGTGACTGGCTGAAAGAAAACCAGTTTCAGAGGCAGCTCTGCGCTTTGGCTGTGAAAGCTGAAGAAGCTGCCGCTGCCAACATACATGACCGAGCATGATTCAGGGAACCGATATCCTGCACAGACACTCAAAACTAACCATGTATTAAAGCAAGTCCCTACCTGCATGTAACAACACAGACAATTACAGTACAGAGCTCAATATGTCCCCAGAATACTGATGAAAAAAAAAATGCTCCGCTACGACATGCAACCATGCATCACGTCATTTAGTTTCTAAAAAATTCTCCTAAATAAATTTCCCCCACACCTCAATCGAAGGTGCGGTTGCAGATTGAAAATGGTACAGCCCTTAGATGCTAACAAAAGACACTAACTGTTCCCGACTGGTTAAAAAGCATCACTGACTAACTCACCTGATGCCAGTTCAGCGCTGAGTGGTTGACCCTTTTCACAGAGCCTGGGGCAAGTTTGTTGATGAGGCTGTGAGGAAAAAAAAAAGGGAATAAAATAAGTTTTTTGAACCACTGTGCATACTGACAGGAATGATCATCGCCCTCAGTGTAACGGGTCTGTCGTTTCTACTTACTCGCACAGAATGACTCCATTTTTCAGGCCTTTCTGGAAGTCGGGGCCGATGCTAACACCAGTAATGTCTTCGATCCAGATCCTCAGCTCCTCCTCTTTCTGAGTGTCATACTTCTGTGCGATCTGGTTGGGCAGAGAGGTCATAGGTCACACACGTGCTTTACAAACGGCAATAATCGCCAAACCAGGTTTCTGCAAAAACGTTGGTTTTGTGCCTTTCAGCAAACCACAGATATGCTATAATTGTACATTTCAAACATATGACATAGTTCAGATTACATGTATATGAAGCCAGTTTCTCATCAGGAGAGGGACGGGATAACGGACGGCTGCGAAGCAGGAGACCGCAGCAGACCGATTTGACACAAACAATTGTCTTTAACGACAGTTCGCGCCATTTTTGTAAGAACAAAAGCGGGTGTTTTTACAAGTATTATGTTTAATCCATAGTTTGGGACATGTTCAGTTACTCAGGACATGTGCAGCCTTGTTTTTGTGCGACCAAAGCCGATGTTTTCTAACGATAGTTTTGGACATTTCTGGGAGTTTTTGTAGTCAAAAGCAGATGTTTGACCACAATTGAGGTCATATCAAGCAGTTTTTAATCCATGTATAGAAACATGACATTTCAACATAGGCATTATTTATGAAACAAACAAATGCAACAGATCTGTGGTTTGCTGAAATGCACAATACCGACATTTCTTCTGTTGGTTTGGTTGAGTAGCCAGCAGGTGACTGTTAAACTGCTAATGCAGTTATAGAGTTTGTCACAGACTTATTCTTTACTGCCAAATGAAAAAAAAAAATCCTCCTGTCCCCAATGACTTCCCTCTTGCATACGCACACACACACACACACACACACCACTTTACAAGACTTTCATGAAGATACCGATAACTGAGCCACAACCACAACATTTTTTTTTCCACAAAAGTTTATTATGACTGCATGAGATCGTGTTTCCTGGTCAACTCTGAATTCCCCTTTGCTGCAGTGTCGTATACCACGTCTACAGAGGGGGCTTTTGTCTTTTTTATTCTGCCTAAATAAAGGTGACATTGCTGACCTGACACACACACACACACACACACACACACACACACACACACACACACACAAGGATATCCTGTTTGGTAAACTGCTAAATCCTCCTCTGAAACACAGGAAGGCAGTGGCTGAAAGGAGGAGGGAGGGGAGACCTTTTTGGGGCTTAACATGGCACAAAGATTGACTTTGTTGTGAAAGGCGTCACTGTCGAGGTGTTACTTTGATTCACAAGCTTTTTTTTTTGGATTGACAAAACAGAAGTGTGAGAAACACGCTGCGCCGGTTCTGAAAGAGGCCATTCAGGAAGAGCATTATGATCACGTAATCAACAGTTTTAAAGCGGGAGTGTGCGAACTAGAAAGCAGAAATGAAAGAAAAGGGGGAAAAAATGTGACTAAAAGTGAAACAGGTATAGATTTCTCCTCCTCCAGTAAAGGATAACGTGTTGACTGAGCTCCTTGCAAACCCGCAACCAGCTAACAATCCCTCTCTGTCCCGAAGGGCAAAGAGAAGCCGAACCGCAGAGTTCAACCTCCCATATACATAGAAGCTGGCTGTCCTGCGCTCACAGCTGGTTGTACTCTCAAGGAATGTCTGTCTTCTAATTACATTTCCTTCATTCACTTATCCCCATATTAAAAAAAAACACTCGCCATTTTAATTGCCCACAAAGAGTCCTACAGATGTAATTTGCAGAGACAAGCTGAGCGCAAGGAATGTGGCCCAGAGTGGTTGGATAAAAGCGCTGAATGAAGCAGCGAGGGAGCTGTGTGATGCGTGCTGATCCGATGAATGAGTACAGACTGTTGCTTATCGCAGCTGAGGGTCAACTTTGAATTCGCCGTTCAAACTTCTGATTTTCGACAGCCGTTAAGTAGAAGTTGAAAGGGAGCTACGGAGCAGCGTAAATCCTTGAATTCCTCACATTTCACGGACGAGGTTACGTCACAGATGGCAGGAAATACCACTCATTTCAGCATCTCTTTACCCCCCCCCCACCCACCTCCGTTTCAAGGACATGACTGGTAACAGAGAGGGGAAATCTGCAGGTTTCTTTACGGCCAGCACATGTTGTTTTGTACAGACTGGAGGAGGAGACAGGACACACTTTATCTTCCATACAAGGGCAAAGCCAAGAATTGCAGAGTCAAAAGAAAAAAAAAAAATCAAACTGAAGGTGAAGGTCTTTGAAAGTGGCCTTCACACTTGCTTAAAAATGACGGCGTCACAGCCTCTTAAACACAGAATAGCGAGAATAATAGGAGGCCGACATTACTGTCTGTAAGAGGCCGTACTGTGTCCATTTTTACACGATAACACAAAGTACTGCAATCTGAAACTACGTCTACTACGTCTACTATGTCTGCACAATTGGAAAAATTAGTTCCTGACTGGGAAAATTCACTTGAACACCCTTAAAGTTGAAATAACTTGGAAAAATGTTGGTAAACATGTTGCCAAGTTGATGTGATATATGCAGAAACACAGCCGATTAAAGAGACGTTTGACTGATGGTGGTAAACTTTATTTATTCAGATATTGTATTTCTTTTTTTTTTTTCTTTTTTTTTGCTGTTATGTAATATGGTAAATTAGGTTGTGACCGTTTGTTGTGGTATAATTTTCTTTGGCTTATAGAAGGGATATACCATTTTTAATGATTGTATTTTGCATTTATTTTATTTTTAGAGTTTAAACGTCCCCAAATTACATCATTTACACCCAGAAAATGTTAAAAACACAAATTATTGTTAGATTTTTAATTTCTAACAGTCCTTAAACAAATTATGGGGGGAAAAAACTTTAAGTTAAATCTGAACCACTTTACTTCGTCGTGTCATTTAAAATTTGGCAAAAAAAAAAAGTCTACCTGAACTCACCAGCATGCACGATAAGAGTGAAAAAAATGAGTTTTTTCAACTCCAGGATTTCATCTTCAAATGTTCTTTCTCAGACATCAGAGGGCAAGTTTTAAAATCTAATGACTAATTTATGGAGGGAGCGTCTTTTATTTTTACTGTCACTCAGGCAGACTAACGAAAAAAAATATTTGTACCTTTGAGGAGAGTAAAAACAAATTTTTTTTTTAAAATTAAGTCACACCCCAGCCACCCAATTTTCCTGATAAATAAAGAACAGTCCCTAATAAAAAAAATAAAATCAAAGCTGTAAAGAAAATTACAGCCAAGATAAAAGTCAATGTGTACCTCACTATTAATATAGTAAAAACAAAAAAAAATAAAAAATTAAGTCACACCCCAGCCACCCAATTTTCCTGATAAATAAAGAACAGTCCCTAATAAAAAAAAATAAAATCAAAGCTGTCAAGAAAATTACAGCCAAGATAAAAGTAAGTGTATACCTCACTATTAATATAGTAAAAACAAAAAATTAAAAAAAAAAGTCATACCCCAGCCACCCAATTTTCCTGATAAATAAAGAACAGTCCCTAATAAAAATAAAATCAAAGCTCTCAAGAAAATTACAGCCAAGATAAAAGTCAATGCGTACCTCACTATTAATATAGTAAAAACAAAAAAAAATTAAAAAATTAAGTCACACCCCAGCCACCCAATTTTCCTGATAAATAAAGAACAGTCCCTAATAAAAATAAAATCAAAGCTGTCAAGAAAATTACAGCCAAGATAAAAGTAAGTGTGTACCTCAGTATTAATACAGTAACCAGCAGCAGCTGAACACACAGCATCAGCACATTGGTAAAAGGGAAAGTTGGCACGCTGGTGCAGATGAGTGTGATGCACAGTAACGTGGTCAGCAGAGTAATCTCCAGCATCAGCCTGGTATTTTAAGTGGATCCGGGTGTGCAGCCCAAATAAACAAGGTGCTTTCCCCATCAAGGCCACACTCAAAAAGTTACACATTACCAGAAACTGGGTTTATTTTGGAGACATGTTTGTTTTATGTGACTTCAGTCTGAACTTTTTTCTGCGGAACACTAAAGACAGAGATAAAGAGACAGATAGAGAGAGACCTTGCTGCACTGAGAGGGCATGATTTGATGATTTGACGATTTGATGATTTGATGATTTGAGCGATGAAAAGTTTTATCAAGAGAAGCAGCACGACACTTTACCGCAAGGGGGGAAGCAAGAAACTTTTCATGCTGTTTTAAAAGCAGCAATGAAACAGAGACAGTGAAAGGGAATAACGAGGAAGGAAGACATCCAGTCTCCAGACTAATAGTTGAATTACATTATCTGCTAATGCGGGTCACGACGCCGGTCAACAAGCTGCACGGGGAGCAGAAAATACTGGAAACGGGGATAACAAATTTGCCACAACGACACACTTCTTTGCCAGAAGGGACAACGCCCAAAGTCTGTTTTTAACTTTGATCCCTGCACGAGGAATAATCATTATTCCGCTTTTAACACGTAAAACTCAAAGATGAATGTCTTTTGCAAAAGTATTCGCACTCAACGAAGGTTTTTTAAAAATTAAAAAAAAACACAACATTTTATGCTTTATAAAACACTCGACAACTTTTTTTTCCATTCACCTCTGAATACCTGATATGATCACACATATCAAAATGGAGACCAGGTGACTCCGATGCTCCGGTCGGTGGAAAGCACAATGATGGGAGGAAAAGTTCAATACAACTTTATATGATGGGGTTGAAAAGATGTGTATATATATATATATGTGTGTATTTACACCTACCTTATTTTTTACTTCCGCTGATAACCCGTAGGAAGGACCCTTGTTTGCCATTGTCAAGAGTTGTTAAGTTTCTATTTGGGTGAGAAAAAAAGAGACAGCTCGTCGAGGATAAACACTGCGCTAAATAATCTTCGACTTTCTCTTCCAATGAAACCTCGCAGTGAAATAAATACTTCCTTTCTCCTTTACGGCCGCCAATTAGAGCGCTCCCACGGTTTCTGCCAAAGAGTGTCAAACCAGGAGTCAAGATAGTTCACTGCTGACGGTTAACCCACGGGCTGTACATAAGGGCGCCAAAACGTAGAGCTGCAACTCAGGCCTATCTGTCTGTATCTATCTCAGGATCACTGATCAGCATCAAAAAGAAAAACACAGACTCTTAATATTGTGAGAATAAAGTTGTAATTTTATGAGAAAAAAAGTCGTAATTTTGCAAGAAAAATGTCATAATTTACCTGAAAAAAAGTCGTAATATTACTAGAAAAAAATCATAATTTACGAGAATAAAGTTCTGGTTATATGAGAACAGTTTCTGAGAACAAACTCTTAATATTGCGAGAGTAAAGTCATAATTTTATGAGAAAAAAGTCATAGTGTTATGAGGATAATGTCGTCATTTTACGAGAATAAAATCATATTTTTACGAGAAAGGGAATATTATATTACAGAAACAATCATATTGCCAGCAAACTATAAAAGTTTTACTATAATACTATATTGCTAACCCTTTACAAGATAGTTTGTTCTTTTTAATGTAGCATAAGACACGTATTTTTATTAACATACTTATTGTGTTTTTTTTCATATTGAAGCAAAATGCACATATTTATATTAATGACCATATTTTATTTTAATTTTTTCTTTTATATTTACATTTTAATTTATATTTGCATTGTATATATATCGTAAAAATATTTGTATATATTTGTATTGTTTCTTCTTCTTTATAGCCCTACTTATCTATACCTCCATGCTTGGCATCAGAATCACTGAGCCTCTATTCAGTTTCCTAACTGTTTGTTCTTTGCACTATTAGTATGATTTACAATTTAGACCACAGAAACATTTGTCCTACACTTTAAATATATATATATATATATATATATGTATATATATATATATATATATATATATATATATGTATACACACACACACAATAGACACAATAGTCCTGTCTGCTCTTTATCTTTATATGCCCAGCTTTGTTGTTCTTGCTCTTATCTGTTTGTATTTTTGTGTAAAGTAGAGGATACACTGGGAGCAATGAAAACACTGAACCAATTTCCTTATTTGTGTTCACATACTTGGTCATTAAAGCTGATTCTGAATTAGATTAGGGCCTACATTATTAGATGATAACGTAAAGTGCCCTTATCTAATGAGGGGGACCTCATATGTAGTAGCCTAAGTATGCTCGTATGTTTCCTTTAATTAATCGCACTTTTTCCTGTGTCAATTTGAGGTTTTTAGCAACCTGGAGGTGAAACTTATACATGATAAGAATTTACACACACAATTTGAAGGGGCCTAGGTTTTGTTTTAACATATGAAACTGCAGATTTGGGGATATTTTGACTGCCAAAACCTTTTTTCCTATTTATATATATTATATTTATATATTATATTTATTTATATATTGTTGGACAAAAAAAAAAGTCAAATGTAATGTCATGTTGACAATTTAGGAGAAATGAAAACATGATAGTAGTAAATGAGTTTTATTTTGATTAAATTATAGACATTTCCTCCAAAAATGGATGCTGAAAAGGTAGAATTTGATGCATAAAAATTCACCAAAATGTAGGAAATTAGGTGTGTGATGCTCAAAACCTCAAATCTCCAGTTTCATATGTCCCTTACAGTGTTGAAACACAACATACATCATTGTTTGAAACAGTAGTTAGACCTTCATGCTGGGAAATAAATTTGCCTACATGTCTGAATACAATACAGGTATGTCTAATAATTTAAAAAAAAAAAAAGGAAATAAAGTGCAAGGCACACCTGCTGCATCATGGATGGTTTTGTCATTTGTTACATTAAGTTTTTACCTGTAGCACACAGCGGGCATGTTTCGTAGACAGATAAAATATAATTAAGCTAGAATGCGTAAAAAAAACAAACTGCCTGACACATCACGATCTATATTATAAGCTATGGGCTATATGTTATATACTGTGACCAGAAGTCCTTTTATATAACTATATAGTTATAGCTACCACATATTACAGGCTATATAAAGCTACACTCAAATAAAACTAATAACAAAACTACCCATTCATCCCTTACGTAACAGCGTCAGCAATCACGGAAGTACACATCAGACCTCCTCTTGCTCCTCCTGTATACTCTTTGGTTATACGCTTCGTTAATCGATCCTAGACTCCACCTTTCCCTTCTCTTCCTTAGATCGCGATTGACATCAAAAACTCCTTATATGGAAGGAAACTTCCCAAATTCCTGAACAGTGGGAGTGATCCACCGGTCCCACCCTGCATACCAGACGCGCAGCGGACGAGACGATTTGTCGCACTTTTTTGAGTCACTGTGGACAAGAGAAAAAAGTTTCGAGTAACTAAAGTAAGCACAATGAGCTACTGAGGTGACGTAATGTCGGCGCTATGATAAGTGACCCAGCTTCCCTTTCACGCGCAGGGATTTGTGAATGTGATGTCTGATTTACTGCAGTTCACTCGGCACAGGGTTCTTCTTTCTTTTTAACACACAGTTTATATTTTGGAGATGGAGAGTGAGAGCTGTTTTATTGCTCTTCTTTCAGTTCCACACGGACAAGTCTGGAATTCACCACGTTGCTTTTTCTCTTAAATGCAAAGCAATCATTTTAAAAACGGAACAGCACTTGTTATAGTGTTGGTTGGTTATAGTGTCTGTTGGATCTGTTTCCTCCAACAGATTTCACTTCTAAACTTAGACGGGAAACATTTCTGCAAAAAAAAAAAAAAGTAACTTTACAGTTAAAATGCTGCACCTCAGCCTGACCACAATCATTATGCTGACATAACATTATTTTAAAGTACATTATAGTGTAACATTACTGATTGTTCCTTCTAATATGAATATCTGGAGAAAAACTAGAAACCATTACATTATAGTGAGCAGAACAGTTATACCACATTTTTTTAAAAAAGGAAGCTATTAACTTTGACACATACCCAGTTGTTTGTCCAGACCACCCATAATCTAGTTAAGGACAAAAGGGCTATTGATAAAGGTAGAGTCAGTCACTACTGGGCAGTCAAGAAAATAACATTTGCCAGCATGAAAACTGATGTTTCTTTCAGCAAGTGCTTTTTTTTAAACTTTTCTAGCATCTTACATAATTTTAAATTAAATAGACAGGTCACCCTCAATTAAAAAAACACACATTTTCCCTCTTACCTACAGTGCTATTTTTCAATCTAGATTGTTTTGGTGTGTGTTGGCCAAATGGCACTCGGCTTGTCGTGCTAAAAGCACCAAAAAAGAACATTTGAAAAACTCAACAGCAATGTCTTTCTCCAGAAATCATGACTCATTTACTCAAGATAATACACAGACCTTGTTGTGGTCACTGTCATGGAGGAACTATTTTCTTTCTGCCCAACTACACCTAACAACCGAATCACCGTGCAGAAGGAAGAATCCATCTACAAGCTCACCTCACACTGCAGACCGACACATTACAGCTCAGCTGAGGCCGTTCATGATGGCATTTTGTGCATGCGCCTCTTGTCCATGAGCAGATATATGCATCCTTCTGCACGTTGATATTGTTGGTGTTTTTAGTTCAACTGGCAACTCTCAAGGCAAAAAGTGAAGAAAGAAGTGCCAAAAACTGCAGTTCAGGCCACTTCAGGCTTCCTCCTAAACAGTAAATTCCTCAAAAAGCTCCATGTTAAAATGTCCAACTTTACAGTAGAAATAAACATGGTACAAAAGAGGGTTTTTCAACGCTATAGCCACTTTCAATATTTATGTCCACCCATTTGTATTTAATTAAGTTATGTACATGTAAAGGCTGGGTCACTTTCAGACATCGCTATATTCTATGAGTCAAATATGGTCATTTCTGGCGCCAAAAACAACAAGATGGCGACGGCTGAAATGCAAAACTAGAGGCCTCAAAAGGCCGAGAGCCGTCTGTGATGTAGTTCGGCAGAAAGAAAATAGGTTCTACATGAAACTGCTCATAAAAAGGTCTGTGGATTATTTTGATAACAGGGTCATGATTTCTGGAAAGAGACATTGCTGTTGAGTTTTTTTCTTCTTCTTTTTTTTTGGCGCTTTGAGCAACACAAGCTGAGTGTCATCTAGTTGTATTATTATTATTATTAGAGAAGGCCTCTACAGCCGATATCTCCAGCACTCGGCAACTCACACCAAAACAATCTAGATTATTAAAGCGCACCATTGGAAAGAGGGAAAAAAAGGAATTTCCAATTTTAGGGTCAAAGCAAACATAAATCAAACATCTACAATGTGCTATTTACACAATGATCGATCGTTACAAAAGGGCATTTTTTTGTGGTCTATCTGCCACCGGAGTTGTGAAGAGATGAAACGATTCATTGAGTAATGACTGAGATAAAAAAAAAACAAAAAAAAACAACTGTTTGGATAATAAATCTTTTCAGCCATTTTTCAAGCAAAAAAGCCAAACATTTGCAGGTTCTGGCTCCTAAAATGTGAGATTTTGTTGAGTTTCTTTGTCATTTATGTTGGTGAATTTAATAATAATAATGATCTGGGTTTTGTATATGTGGTCGAATTAAAAAAAAAATCAAGTTTAAGAAAACACACTGATCCATTTTTTGACATCTTATACACGAAACAGACAATTTAGCGAGAAAAATCATCAAATCAACAGATGATAAAAATATGCCATGACATCAAAAAGTCACAGCATCAGCAGATTTCAGTGAGTTGCACAACTTCAGCCCGTAGAAATGTTGCCCGTCCTACTCAACAGACTCAAACAGGACGAGATGTAAACTCTTGACTCATAATGAACTCATAATGACGTCGGCCCAGGTGTCTCAGCCTCTCTGGTCGTAAACAGCTGTATATCTGACGTTACAGGTGATTACATCACGCAGGTGTGCAGTGGACTGATTCAGAGTCTGAGGGTAAACACAACCCGAGGGGGCGACAGTTATTCATCCCGATAAGCCTGATGGGATTACATCAGCTCTATGAGTCACGGCGGGGAGTAACGTCGTTATGATACCCCTGAGTCTATCAAACATGCAGGGACACATTCTCCATAGAGGCTGATAAAAATGTCATTTTTACAAATTAAGCCATTTCTTTGCTGTCGGTGTCAATAATCGAGTGATTCTTTTATTGAAAAATCATTGAAAAATAGAGTATATAATCTTCCGTGGGCCTTAAAATACCAGATCAATTAATTCCCACTGAGCTGAAATACATTGTACCATCCCAGACTGATGCAGACAAAGGAGACAAATGGACAATGTGCACCCCCACGTGGATTAACTGCGTAAGTACAACACATTACAGCATAATGCAACTTCAACAGTGAAGCCATGAACAAAAGGCAGACTTATAGAGCTCAGGTCAACCATTTAGCTTCATAAGGGCAAAAATATTCAAGGCTGCTGAACACATTGGCACCGCAAAAGACCCAAGAGCCAGTCGACTGAGCTGAAGATTTAGATCATTTTTATTTTTCAAACAATTGAGAGATGTTAAACACTGAACAAATAAAGATGCCCCAGTCAAAACTCCAGAAAACAGATTCTTATCAACCAGTTGTAGCACTTTTCCTTTATTGCCAGCTGTGTTGTTGTGCAGTTTCTCATTGTCTGCAGCTTCACCCTCTCTAGATCAGTGTGTACAAAAAGTAACAGAAAACGGTGCATATACCAGCGTCATATTGATCACGGGATTTGCGATTCTCGCAAGTAAACCAAGCTCCACGGACAGGCGTGTTTAATATACGGAAGCAAATCCAGATTTACCATTTTTACCAAGGCACATTGGTAGGGATGAATGACTGAAACAATGAATGGACAGAGGCTGCACAGAAGCCAATCTTAACTTAAGTCATGTGAGAAACAGTGGTGGTGACTGATGAGTGTTGAGAGAAATCAAAACTAGTCGTCACATGGGTAATGCCAAGAATATCTGATGCACACAGCTATCGCTCTCCTGCTTTTATGTTTGCTGTACTGAAACATGGAAGCAGAAAAAATGTTTTCTAAACTCGCGAAAGGAGCTGCAATAACCTTAAATGAGTCTGAGGCCCTGTCTACACATATACAGATATTTTAGTAAACAGGTATTTTCCTCTGCCTTAAGGCCACTTGTCCACACACAAATGGGGTTTTAGGTGTCTAAAAAGCGGCTTTCTTTTAAAAATTCCCTCTGAGGTGCAGATTTTCTGTGTGTTTATGTAAAACAGAGCGGTTGGGGGAAAAAATGACGTGATCTCCTGAATTCGCACATGCCCAATGTTGCTTTGTGTAATCAGCATACGCTAAAAAACAACAATGGTGGACTACCTGTTTATTAGCATTTTTTAAGCACTGCCTGGTCTAAAAGCTTCTTTATACTTGAGCTTAGTATCGCTGCACCACTTCACAGACAAACACAAGAATTTGCTGCAACCAATGTTTTTGCTCCACCTCAGTGTCCACGGTTTAAAGTTTGCCAGAAACAACGATTTCAGGTCAGACCCAGCTGCACCAGCAGATTGTGGGACACTTTACAGAGTGCGATTGTTGTTTGAGTGAGCTCCTTCATCCTTAAATTGAATGAGAATCAACGGTGGTCTGACCTCCAGGGCTGGCAAGCGTTTGATCTCGTTTTTGTGTTGTAGTGTGTACAGCAGGGCTGTACCCGACTCAGAATTTTGTCAATCGAATCAGATTTGGTTGTTCGATACAAATATGAAACAACTTGTATAGTTTGAAAAGGGCTCAGCAGAACCTTCAGTGTGACAGCTGGCTTCACAAAATATAGTAAACAAGCTTAGGGTGCTAACGACGGGTTGTTAATATGCAACAGTATCTTTGCAGGCACCAATATCAAACAAAGGCAGGTATCTTCTCTGTGTCACACATCTGCAGCTTTTAAGTTATTAAAGAGTAGCGTTAAAGTCAAGAGCGCTCAATCTGTAGCAAAATCTGGGGACCAAAACGTCACCAGAATTACACTGCACAGACAACAAAAACCCCATATGCTCGCCTGGAAGTAATCTCAGTCGACTGAGGGGTCTCCATCTGATGACTGGAATCTCAGACTTTGAAGGGGCAGCCCAAGGGTACAGAGATATTTGTAAAACAAAGGTCAAGTGGGCAGAACTATTTTTAAAAAAGCTGAAATTTCTCAGTTTTCAAAAATATACGTACATGTGTAGACAGGGCCTTAAACTCTGAATAAACTGTGGGCACAGAGAATGTGGGAGCATCAGTCACTATTCACCTTAAAAGTTAGTGATGAAATGACCAACAAGATGTCAACAAGTGCGTAAGAGGTCTCAATCTTTTACATTCACTAAGGCTGTTTAACTCACGAAAAACATTGTGATGGAATTCTAGAAGGCAAACAATATCTAAAGGAAATAAAGTGAGTCCCGGTATTCAACCATTTCCTTATTTTTGTCTCCAAAATTTAATTACTAATCAGCACCGTGATTTGACATTCGTTAATATTTTAAGCTTGGGAGAGAATTAGTGTGAGGTTTCCACTTTAGCTGAATACATTTTTAATAAGCACCACACTATTTTTGATTGAAACCATTTTTGAAAGCAGAATAAATTTCCTCTTGAGAGTTGAGACAGGCATACAGGAGCTGTGTGATGAGACAGAGAGAGCGAAAGTTGGTGAAGGGTGGAGTATGGAATGTATATGACCAAATGCATTGGCCCGTCTTAAAGAAAGACCATGCAAAAAACATCGTATGCCCCTTTAACATTGAAGATTAGGCTGACAGCATTGTGATGCAAACAGGAAAAATGAACAAAAAAGAAACAAAGCCAGATCTATTATAGTTTCTTAATGTCTGTTTGGGTGAACGTCCCATAAATGAACTGGTCAAAATAAATAGATGTATACATGATAAGAAATTTATAATTTACTCTTTATATCTCACATAAAGCTTCTTGTAACTGCCGAATATGATCCAGTATATCATACTCTGGACCTGTTCAGCTCTATCTGTGCTAGATGAACTCTATCGACACCTTTCTGGGCACCAACATGGCAGTCTGAGCAGGACAGCTAAACCCCGGCCTTCCCTCAAATATAACCTTAGATTGTAATTCCTCATTAGAAAATAGAAGGCAAAAAAAGTACACAGAATCATCCCAGTGAGCCTGAAACTGAGGTACAATTCAGAACTAGGCTTGGGCGGTATCTAGGTATTATGGTGTACCAGAGTATTTAGAAGTCCAGATGGTGTGATTTTAAATACCGTCAAAAATACGGGCCCTCATCCTTTTCTTAATTTCACTGGAGAGGCTGTATTGAGGACGTTTTGCATGCAGTGTGCATTACATGCCCTGGAGGTTATGTTCAGGCCACACTGCGTGCGTAAGCAGCGTGTTCACGTTGGCATTTGTTGTTGCAGCTCTGCCGCGAGGTTGCTACTGTTATAACTACTGTATTTCCACAATTAAAAGCACACGCTCCACTCATTTATGAGGCGTGCAAGCTACTGCACTGTCAACAACACGGCCCTGCTAACGTTTGAGAGTAAAATGCCTTGTGTCACCACTTGTGTCTGTTGACAAACACTGTCAGAAATGTGGATCAAAACAGAGAAATGTGTTTTTCCTCATGTCTGTGACAGATAAGGACATTGAAACTGTAGTAAAAGGTAGTATAGAGTTAATATGATTATCAAATGACCGTTTTCGCTGGCTATTTTTGCTGAAAACCACAAGCATCATGCGGAAAAAAACTGGCAAGACTCCCTTGCTCTAGATGTGCCACAGCTGAGCAGTGCTGCTAACTCTGTCAGCGTGGCGCCTCTCACCTGTTAACATGGGCGCCGAAATGAAAACGAAAAAAGACAGGTTCCATGACACAGAAGCCTTAATTTCAGTAAAAGAGAATAAGGAAAACTGGTGTAAGAATATTACCTTTTGTTGACATCTCGTGAGTGTATTGCTTATTGAGTAGACCGAAAATAGCGAGACAGCCTGCAGAACATAGTGTAGAAAACAGGTACCGCCCAAGCTTATTAAGAACATCCAATATTCACATCATAACACCATTTCCGGCTGTCTGGGATAATTCTGTCCTCTCATTCTTGCCTTCAGTGTTAGTAGCAGCACTCTGCAGCCAGGGCCTCATCATTCCTGTGGCTTTCAGTTTGAAAAATAAAACAGAAACAGCCCTTGTTATTACAAACTCAACTACTCTTTTAATCTTTATCTTTTTATACCAAAATCTCCTTAGATTATCACAGAAAGAAGAAGAGGCATCGGGGAGGGGGGGGGTTGGGGAGTTTAGCAGGCCTGGCTGTTGCCGAACTCACAGTGGACAAAACAAAATCACAAAGTGTCTTGTCTCTGCGGAGAGACAAAGAAAGGAGTGGAAAAAGGACAGCAACCTTCTCAAACCCCTCAGTCTAGGCAAACATATGGCAGGATGTTCAATTTGCTTTCATCCCCGTGAGGGTCCAATGATATGCACTCTGTCCAATCATACCAGGTGCCATTGGTGTCATAACAACCGTTCACCCCCGGCCAGTGCTTTGTTTGTACCCTGTCCAGGTCATCGTCTGTCACATCCCGGCTCAAGCCCGGTAAATCCCCTACTGAGCTGTCTGTCTGCAGGACATGTATCTTCCGTGACTCCTTGATCTCCTGTTCTTCCCTTTTCAGATACTCTGACATGAAAAAGTGCGCACTCGGGGCCTGGACCCCAGACGAGGTGAGCACATTACTCTGAAGGTTCAAGTAGGACTGGATGATTTCATTTCTGGACAGCTCTTTCCAGTTTGTTTGATGGAAAGGGTTTGGGCTGGGACCTGGGGCTGGGGCTGGGGCTGGGGCTGGGGCTGGGGCTGGGGCTGGGGCTGGGGCTGGGGCTGGGGCTGTGGCTGTGGCTGGGGCCAGGGCAGGGACCGGGGGGAGGACAGCAGGCTGTTGAACAGTGCTTTCAGTTCTCTGCCTAGACTCAGCAGGGTCAGGAGTGGGGGCATCCTCTGTTTGAGAAGGTTCTTTATGTACCAGAGGTTTGATCTGACCTGTGACGGGGTCAAATGTTAATCTGCGTTCTTTTAACCGTACAGGTTTAGTCGTATCCTCTAGTTTCTGGCCATCTAGGTTGACAGAATAGTCTCTTGACCTGTACTTCCGCCTTTTTTGCTCTGAGTTGGAACCCGATGTCCCATCTGTGTCGTCAGACACAGACATGGCTCCCTCAGATGTCGGTCTGTGTAGTTCTGAGTTGTGTTGGAGGTGAGAGGGTGAAGGGGAGACTGATGGGGATTCCAGTGTTGCAGATATGTCTTGTGAAGGGCAATGAGAAGGGACTTCTGACGAACTGGCCCAGTGCATTGAAGACCTATGAGAAGAATGTGGCAGCTTGTCAGCGTAAGATGCTTGGGCAGGGGAGGACACAGGCTGGGACATAGACAATGGAGAGTCCCTAGAGGAGGGGCTTGGGATAGGCGTTCCTTTAGGTGCATATGAAGAGCGCTTGGTCACTGCGTCTTGCTTCAGGTTCCTCGGACTGGTAGTGAGGCCACGGGGACTTTTGGCTTGATAATACGCCCCTCCTCCTCCTCCCTCGTCCAATCTGGCCTGTTGCTGCATCACAGCAACCTTGATCATTGAGGAAGTGCTAGGTAGTTTGGCCACTCCTGGGGAGCTGGGGCGAGGCTTGACAGCATTAACCGGAATTCTGTTGATTTTATCATTATCAAGGTGCTCTATACGAGATCTGTCAGGAGACGGGACGACTTGCTGGTCAAGCAGGGCATCAGGACTGCCTGCGATCCCATTGGTGGGTGGTGGTGAAACAGAGTTATCAAACGAAGACATCTTGGAGATTTTTTCTGGTAAGTGCACTCCACTGTCTCTGTGCTCTGCTCGGCGTTTGCGGCTGCTTGATTTCTCAGCTTTTGGTGAGTATGTGTTGTGAACATCGTTTCTGATTTTAACTTCTGGGACGCCCTTCCCTGACACAGAAATGTCAGGAGGAGAGGCATCCGTCCTGCAGGGGTGAGAACTGCCATTGGTAGACCCAGGCACACTCACAGCAACAGCTGGCCCAGGTTCGATCAGCTTTTGCCAGGCCCTCAAGAGTTTCTTAGCACGCTTGGCAAGGTCTTCATCCTTGGTCTTCTTCCTTACATCATTGATCAATTTTCCGAGTCGAGTTTCCTACATAAATTATGTGTGAGAGTTAGAAACAAATTAAGCAACACAATTTCTGCAAGAACTAGTAGGGTTGGGTACCGAAACCCAGTGCTACTATGGCACCTGTGCTTATTCAACTGGTATCTACCGGGCCAAATCATGGCCGAATTCAGTGCCTCATTTCGGTGCAAAATTATGTGCGCAGCGAGTGTGTGGCAGAGAGAGATAGAGAGTGTGGCAGTGAGGCTGCAGCGACTGGAGTAGAGAGTATCAATTAAACCTTGCAGTAGTGTGTGTGTGAGACAAACATTTGAGGCTGTTTGTCAATGAATAAATGCGACAACTTATCAAGACCCAAGACAAGCTCCTGTGTTTTGCGTGTCAGCTGCTGATTGACGTGAGGGTGGTTAGCCCCAAAGTTACCCGTACATTGAAACTGACCAGGCTCTCTTAAGGTGGACAAGCTATCCTGATTGTAATGACAGTCTCAGTCACTCCGAATCAAATGGTGGAGGAGTTGCTGGCTGCCGAGTCTCTCAAGAGTTTAGGAGACAATAGTTGATCCAAACTCAAAATGTATTTTACTGTCAGTAGTCCTGTAATTGTTATTTAGTGTTAAATTATTGTCGTTGGGTAGAGTTTTATTGATTGGGCTAATGTGTTATGTGTATGTATTTGTTAATAGTATTTAGTATTGATTCATATTTATATATTTAAGTGTACTTTAAACTGTTCAGAGATAATGTGTACAACTTCCAGTTCAAATTGGCCTTTGCAATAAAAAGAGTCATTCTTTCACGTTGCTAACCATCGTTTTGTGCTTTATTTTAAAAAAGGTATCAGTTCAGGTACCGTTATGGCACAGGTACATTTCAAAACTACTGTTTTGGCACAGATATCTGAAAAATCCCCACCGATACCCAACCCTAATAACTAGTAGCTCACACAGAGTCAATAGTCTTACCTCAAGTGCTTCTTTGGTGATAGGATACTTCTCAAGACAGGAAATTACCTCCAATACAGCCACCATGTTGCGTATCTGCAGAAAGAACAAATATTTTGTATTACTTCACCTGCACTGTTGCTCACACAAAGCAAAGATTTAGTAGTAGTGTAATGTCACCAGTAACAGTGGAAGTCACTGTTACATAAAAATGTTAATCGCAATACTGATATATAGAAAATGACTACGTATGATAAATAGATAGACAATGCAAATGACCGGTACTTACATGATTAATCAAGTTTACTACTGTGCAAAAGTCTCAGGTCACTATAGAGTTGTTGTTTTAGCACCGTTGTAATGGGGATATATATGTCTTTATTTTTTTCAATGTCTTCATTAAGTTACAAGCAAAGAATGAAAGAACATGTGCAATGCATGAAAACACCACCAAAAAACAAAACAAAAATCAAACTAAAATGGCTTTGTTCAGTCTTTCAATATTTAATGTGACCTCCCTTTACACAAAGCACCACTTGAACTCTCCTTGGCAATCTATCCTGAAACTGGAATAGTCATGGAATTTGCAAATGCAATTTCCTGGCCAAGAAAATTTTGGAAAACTAAACATACCCTGGAGGTTTTGGAGGAATCATGGCGTTTTGTATAAACTTATGGTATATTATACCAAGCCTGCTTCAGCACTTCCCATAGCTGTTTTTTAGACACGGGCAGTTTTTTATCTTTATTTTTTAAATTCCTTTCTCTGTCCAGGTGATCCCATACTGCTTTTGTAATGTTTGGACCTGGACTCTGTGGAGGCCACTCCATCACTGTTTCTATGTTTTATCAGCTGTTTTTTCTCCAAATATGACTTCACTGCACTTGTAGTATGCCTGGGATCATTGTCATGCTGAAAAAGTAAACCCATTTCCAATCAGATGGTTTCCAGAAGGAATTGCACGGTGTATTAAAATTTGTCTGTTCTTCTCAGTATTCAGGATTCCAACTATTTGGGCAATATCCCCAACACCACTGGCAGAAATGCAGCCCGTGGGTTTGCAGAGTTCAAGATATGCTAAGTGGAAAAGGGGGTCACACTAAATATTTGAAACTTTGGCCTGTTGAAGTTATCTGAAATATTTGCGTTTTAAATACCATATACACATTTCTTGTATGTTCTAGTTGCATTTTGGTAAGGAGACAACTGAGAAATAAATGTGTATGATCACTATAACCTTGCTAAAATAACAAAGTCTAACGTGGCCTAAGACTTTTGCACCGTACAGTATATTAATGTTATGGTTAGAAACGTTGTTGAATCGTGCCTACAACGTGTGTGAATATGGGGTTAGCGTGTAAGTTAGCTTGGGAAACATTAGCATGCCCGTCTGCTTCAGATCGACACAACGACGTTGAAAAGTAACGACAGCCAAGTGTCAACTCAAAAAACCCTCATCCTCGCACACGTTTCAACAAAAGTGTAGCGTCGGAGCAAAAACCGGAAGCAAAAAGTTATAATTATTAATTTGAGCGAGTTTCTTATCGTGCCGAGAAAGTCAAGCAGCGTTTGAGTGTCGGCAGACTTACCTGTGGTTAGCTCATTTGGCTAGCTTTTAACTAACTTGAGGAGGAAGGGTCCGACTATTTCCTAAAACGTAGCTAATCAAGCTAACAGTTAGCTACCTCCCACACTTCGATAACAAGGAGTTATTGAACGGTCTCTGACGAAACTCTGACCAAACAAAATATAAAGATACATTTTTAAGTAAAATGTGTGTACCCATGGCACATTAATGTATTGCACTCCATCAAGCTCCTGTGTACTCTAAAACCGCTTTAGTGTTGCGGCTAAGCTAGCAGCTAGTATGCTACTTAACCAGCTAACGCCAGTTTGAGGTTCAACCAAGGTAGCGCTTCTGCTAAGTTAGCTACGAGCTGTCAAACCAAGAGCTCAACGCCTCTAAGTCTTTCGACACATTAATGCCAACCAGCATTGTTTATCGAGCGTTTTTAAACGCAATGAAACAGTAATTTGACAGCTGTTGTGTGAACTGCTTTGCCGAGTTTGCCGGAGTGCAGGTAAACAAGCTAACGTTAGCCAGCTAGCCTGCTAGCTGTACTCACATTGCTGTGACTGTCGATGGCCTGCAGCAGCCGGTCCTTCATCTGCTGCGGGGTTGCTAAGACCGTTGTCATTGCCTGTTCGGTGCGATCCGGAGGATGGAGGGAGGAATCCTCCAAAATGAAAACCGTGTGACAATGAGGACTCAAAAGCCGCTGCGGTGACACGTCAGGCGCCCGAACAGCATATTTTTCAGTCGCCCGGAAGGTAGACGGCTCAGTTTTTCTCACATGGAGTGGGAGATGTGTGTGCTGTGTTGGCCGTTAGCTGCTGCCTGCTGGGCGCTCTCGCAACTCACTACCAGCTGCTGGATCTCTCAACGGCCTCCTGCTGCATGCTGGGATACGATGTATGCGCTTTGACGTCTGCACGTAACCAAGTAAACATCCCTGCCGTCCACCTACACTCCTGGGTATACCCGTGCATGTATCACAGCACCTCCAGTCCTAAATGAAAACATAATGATTAAATGAAGATATTTCCATCATCGTTTTTTTAAAGTTCTATTATGATTTGGTGTATAAAATGTCACGTGAATAAAAAATGCCAATTACAGTCATCCTGAGCCTAAAGTGATATTTTCAAAGTACGTAAAACTTCAAATAAAAGCCTAGTCTCGATTAAACGCCAAGTCCCTTCTGCTAGCAGGGTGTGGCAACACTTTTTGTTAAATAAAAGCCTGTCTTGTGGCCTGGTCTGGTTGGCAGTTCATTTTTATAAAAGTTCTTTGTATATATAAAACCAGGCTGTTAGCTACCTGACAGAGTTAAGGTTAGTTAGCTGCTTGGATCACGCATACAAAAATGTATATACGTTTAAACTTTTGTCAGTATAGACACACTACTTACAATGTTAGCTTGGTAAGATTCTCTATAATTAAATTTTTTTTAATGAGACATAGAAGACAGTATTACCGGCATCGTAAACAAGAGAGATGAGAAAAAAAGATTGACTATTCTTTTTTAAAAAGGAAGGAAAATATCTAGTGAACTACATTCATGATTATACTTTTAAAATTATTTTACAGAATTATTATAATTTTAAAACTTTTTTTCTCACTTTTTATTATTTTGTTTCCTCCATCTGAACAGCTTTTCCAACCCTCGCCATTATATGTTGAGTAGTTAACTGCCCTCTGAAATGGAGCGCACCCACTGACTGTTGACACTGATGGAGCATCATTGTACACTGTCATGTCTTGGCCCATGAAAAGACAGAGACATGGATCAAGAGAGGAAGGGTTGGGGCCCACAGAGACTACTAATGCACAGGGCCCAGAATTTAGTGCTACACCCTTGGATATAAAGCAGGGAAAAGCAGCAAATCCTCACATTTTAGAAACTGTAAGGGGCAGACTGTTATTTATGAGAATGGAGGCGATGGGGCAAAACAGGGGAGGCACTTCAGATACATTTTAACGCTGGGGAGGGCCATATTGACCATATTGAAATACTGTGAAGAGGCTTAATATATATTATAGGTTACAGGCCTGTTGGTTTCACTTTCCCTCTTCCTATAGGAAAGAACATGTCAAAATCTGTTGAATTACTGTCATTTTTAGATCAACTTTGGCTGATGTTTTTTTTTTTTTTTATCCCATTGTGATATCAGTAACCACACACATTCTTCCACACACAGCTTGCATTACCAAAAGTCACTTTTTAGGCAGACATTCAAACAAAAGTTTTGTATGGATGTTTTACCAAAGTTTATTTGAATGATCAGTTTTGATGACTTTATGTTGCAGCGATTCACCAGCAGATGGAGTCCTTCAGTTTCCAAAAAGGGGTCAAGCTTCATCACTGGATCAGATAAGACACGACTGATCCTTTTAAGGGGATCAGTGATGGTGAAACCTGGGAACTTTAAATTTTAGCCATCAAACTACAGGGAGTATAAGCAGACTGCATCTTTGGGGGATCAGTGATGCTTAGTTTTAGTGCATTCTAGTTATGTTTTTCTTTTTCCCCAAAGTTTGTGAGTGGTTTAATAACAACTAACAGACAAATATATTTTTTACTTCTTTTTAAAATTCAAATTTTAATTTTTTTTAATGATTTGGTACTTGAAAGTTTAACATATGAGACATGACATGCCATTGGCAGCAACAAAAAAAAGCTACAGAATATAGGAGACCTGTAACGGGGAAGTCACGGCAAAAGTCAAAATCTTGCCAGAGAAAAATTGTATTTTTTAAATTGTATTTTTTACATTATTTACTAAGTTAGAAGTCATTGTCTTAGCAAGTATTGGTATTAGGAAAATGTGGAGAGACATACTGTATTAGGATTTATTTGTCTAAGGTAGCTTCCTGATGGCCACATTTGCTAATAAATGATCACTATTGCTACATTATGATGAACTCTACAGAGTAGAAAAGACAGAAATCTTACCAGCAGTCATCTTGGTCGTTACTTTTGTCATACCCATCCCACATGCAAAATGTCCAGTGTCAACTCATTAAAATTGTTTGTGTGGACAGAGTGGGAGAAGGCAGGGAGAAGGCAGGGCAAATGCTGGGCGTGAAGCTGTGGAGTGGGTGAGAAACTCGAAGTTATGCCAGTTATGGGGGCTGTAATCATGTAACTACTGTTTTAGTTCACTGTTTTCTAGTGCATTTTTTTGTAGCCCACTTATGAAAAAAATAGTTCAAGAAACATCTTTGCTTAATCAGATATATTTATTTTCATTTCATTTACAAATAATAATGCAAAGATACAAAGACAGAAGCCTTCACACAAGAAAAATACATCAGGTACAGTTCAAACAGAAGCGTATTTCATCTTTAATATAGCACACATTTACAGCCAACTTGGATTCTTTTGGTCCGATTCGACAGGTAAAATAGAAAACACACAATTTAAAGAACAAGGTTTGAACCAGTAATTTTTAAAGGGTTAGCTCAAAAAAGTACCAACTTGCCAAGCTGTGCTGCAGAATGCTAGATTTTGCATATTCTATGAGCATAATGTTTCCTGTTGCTGCGAGTGTACCATGGGAGCATAGTGCACCCCTTCACGGCAGTAAAATGCATGTGCAGTGTTTGGAATAGTACTCAGAAACAAAATACATCGTATAACAATTTAGCTGCCATTGTATGAGGCTTGAACCAGCAGCGGGCTGTCCTCAAAATGCACACAAAGGATTCATAGATGTGGGTATCCCACTGAGCGACTGTACACGGCTATGACTCCGTTCCATCTTCCTGATTCAGATTCAGTTTGTGTTTTAACATGTGGTGTCTACATATATATATATATATATATATATATATATATATATATATATTTATATATATAGCCTGACTGTACAGTATTTGTATCTGCTATTTCTTATGTTATTTCTTACTGTATGTCTATGTTATTTCTCAGACAAGATGTATATAGTAATATTCACTACAAAATAGTGTTTGACAGCAGATAAAAAAACAAAAAACAAAACAAAAAAAAAATACAAGGCAAAACAAAATACTTAATTCAAAGCAAAATACAATATGTCAAGGTAGTTTCTGGGATATTTCTGAAATTCAGAATCATGCAGAAAAAGAGATTCACCAGGTAGTGGACAGGATATGTCAGTCGCATCTCTTTTATGCTGCAAGAATTTCTATTTCTGTAATTATGTTTAATGTAAACAACGCATTGATACGGTCATGGTTTATACATAATTCGTACCCCAATGCAATATTTTCAAAAACAAAGGGAGAGAATGTGTTTCCATGGATAGAAGGATAAAATGTAATTGTATTCTGTCATTTATGGCTATTTTAAACTTTGGCTTTCTGGTTCAAACTGTTGATTTAACACTTAAAAGAGAGAATATACAGTGCTGATGACAGGTTTACTATAAAACTAAATTCAAGAAAATCTAAATAGTACCTTTTCTGTTAAAAAAAAAAAGTCTGATGACGTATCTGCGCATAGCAAGTACACAGGAAGGGGAATTTCTTCGAAATAAAAGTTTGTAAATTCAATTTTTAAAAAGTGCTTTCAGGGCCTAGAAATGCATATGAATGAGGATAACTTCAAAACCTCATGAAACAGAATATATTAACATGGCCATAGTATTGAAATTACTATAGTGATTCACTTTTATAGGTCTAGTGTGTAGGATTTAGGGGGATATATTGGCAGTAATGGTACATAATATAGTACTTGTGTTTTTAGTGTATAATCAAATGAAAATAACACTTCCTATGTTTTTGTTGTCTTAGAATAATCTGTTTATATAGCCACATAGGGAGCGGGTTCTCATCCATGGAGTCCACCATGGCCAGGTAAGATAAGATAGTGTAGCTCATGTTAAAAACCTCCTGAACAATGAACACAGAAGGAATTCTAACCAGGTGTTAATGCTTGGTACACGGAAAACATTTTGGCTGGTCGCAATATGCAATCTTCACCACTAGATGCCGCTAAATCCTACACACTGCTCCTTAAAATCTACATAGCAAAATAATTTTGCTATTCTACACTGCAAGTGGTTCATATGTAGTCCGTTATTCCAGATACAGTATTTAACAAACATTTTTCTTATGGAAAAAAAACAAACAAACATTGCTCTGTTGTAAACTCTTGTCTCTGTAAACACTGGTGTAACCCCAATGGATACCTGAACGTTGATGCATAAAAAGGTGGCAGTAACAGGCGACACATCAGTCAGAGCTATCTACATGAGCACAAAAAAAGTTCAAAGAAATACCAAAACAGAAAATGGACCTGCAAAGATGTCAGGCTCACTATAAAGTCTGAGGTCCAGCAGAGAATATAGAGCCACAATGACATATTGCAGCACAGTATTTCTCAGTGCATTTTCTCACTTTGACATCATATCACATACAGCACGAAAAACATTGTTCCTACCATACAGCAATATACAAAGCTAGTCTAGATTTACCATGATGTAATAAAAGTCTGTGGGTGTTGCACAGAAAATAAGCACATACCGTATATTGCAGTGTAAAACATAGTACCAAACAACAGCTTTTACGTGTGCATAAAAGGCTGATTACCATATTTCCGATGCTTTTAGGCTTCACTTAGCAGATACATTAGCCTACACATGACGCTGAATTAAAAAGAGACAAAGGACAATATTACCAAACGAGAAAAACAAATCACTTTGACAAAACAAAGCTGACTCCACCCTTCAAAGGAAATAAAAGCCAAGTGGTAAAAGGGGAAAACATGTCCAGATATTCATGCAGTCATAACATTATTCAAAAAGGGAAAAAAGCAAAAAACACTGCATCAAAATTCATAATGTGATGCATCCAAAACATTAGAGTATTTTAAAAAAAAGGGAAATAAATCTTCAAGCTCAACAACTTAATTTTAACTGAATCGATGCACATTTGTCCAAACATATTGTAATTGATTTACATTATGAATTATGAGAACAATGGTGAAATAAGCCGGCACAAGGAGGACCTTGACGCACATCAAAAGAAATAAAATCACAGCTATAGAGTAACCCTTTTTAAAGTGTGGAATATTTGCACTGTGGGCATGGAGCGAAACGCAGTTTCAATTCCTGTATGTCTAACAAACATGTCAGAATTGACAATAAAGATGACTTTGAATTTTACTTATGAGTAATGGCTATATAGCAGAGATGTGGACTCAAGTCACATGACTTGAACTTGAGTCATACTCAGATCACACATTTAATGACTTTAGACTTCGTCTTGACAAAATAAAAAAATAAAAAAGACTTGCAACTTGACTTAGACACAAGTGACTTGGGACTTGACTTCAAAATATTTCAAAACTTCTCCCAAGCCCAAAGATTGAAAAGTATGTTATTTTAAGTAATACTCTCAAACGTTTTAATTTAAATAAATGTCTGTTAAGTCACTATCTGTGCAGTGATCAACAAAAAAAAAAAAAAAAGGAATTGCAGAGTGCAAAACGTGCAGGGTGAAAATTAGAGACAAAACAGCAACAATTTTCAGTAAACGTTTTACAAATACAAACTTTTAAAAAGCCTTTAAAGTATATTATTACTCTGTTGTAATGGCATTTAATTGGGTGACGAGCACATTATAACTTATGGAGGACTCGAAACCCAAGGACTCAGGACTTGTCATTCAAGACTTAAGACTTACAAAACAGTGACTTGATCTCACCTCTGCTATATAGTGTCCTAGGAATGAACATATTCATTTTATGGGCATTTTAATAATATTCATACCTCGACTAAATAACTATAAATTCCATAAAATACTTTTCAGGGACTGGTTGATCCCATCTGGCACAATATTATGATAATCTGTACATTTTAAATGTACTCATCTGAGAATTCACATTATACTGTACCTCTATCTTAAAATATTTTAATAATTAACTAAAAATTTGGTAATTAGTGAATAGTTATACATATTCTTCTAGTATATTTAGTTCTATTTTCTTAAACCTGCTTACAATAGCAGAAAGAGCTGCAGCACAGGAAAATGACCAACACGCCTCTGTCCCAAAATACAAATGTTTTCCAAAATTTAGGAAAAAACCTGAAGCTAATAAAATACTCACTGATTAAGTATAAACCGCTCTTTCAGACAGACAATCTGCAAATGATTTTCCAAAAATAAATCTAATTCAGTTTAGCTTTTTCTCATTTTTCTTTTCTTTTTTTTACAAGAAGGCAAGTTTAATCAAAGACAGGGAAAACAGGTCCAGTGCACGTAACAGTCACAGGGGAGGGAGTTTTGTTATAAACTCATAAATCCGTGTTGATAAATGCATAAAGTGCAACATGAGAGATGGGACACATTAATGAATGAATCGCTCACCGAGAAACACAGAGGATTTTTTAAAGAGCAAATGCATGAAGCCCTAAAAAAGCAAAACCAAAGCACGGAGAGACATGGAACAAATCGATAAAGGGCACAGACAACATGAGCATGACAGAGAAACTGGTATTCAGTGTCACTGTAGTGCCAAGAAAGCAAAAAAACTATAACAAATAAAACATAAAACAGTACTACATATCTCCTTTGCGGGGAGAACAAAAATATCAGGTGAAAAGTATTTGGTTCTACAGTACATAAAGGCTAGATATGAGAGCAATGAGGATGACAAGATGGTACCAAAGCACAGCTGTACAGATGTGACCTAAATACATTCTCATTGCATCAACAATGCTGTTCTAGTATAGAGGCAGTTCAATTGTCTGGAAAAATATATATATTTCAACTACACTGAGGTCACATCTTTGGGAGAGATCCAGGAGAGATTCTACGTTATGTCACACGCACTGAGCATTTTTTTTCCTCTAGTCCAAACTCGTCTGAAAGGAAAATGTTTGAAAGTATCAAAAGAAATACAACATGGCACCATCGCTGTGCATTCTGCAAGAACCGTGCACATTGGCTTCCTTTTATGAGGGTTTATGTTATCCGTTTCATTTTACAGTCCTAAACCAATTGCTGTAGTTTTGCATAGATACTGTTACGCAAAATCTAATCACATTCTGTACATGTAAAATAGAAAACGAAACAAGCCTGTAAACAACTATTTCATAACAAAGAGCTCATTTGTCCATTTCGATTTGTCTGATGAATGAAAAGTGATATGGTAGTGACAGTGGGTGAAGTCATGGATAAACATCAGCGCACCTCAAAAATACAACTACAGTAATGCAACTGTGAATTATGTGTCGACCAAACTACCTTTAAAACAGGAAAAATGACTTGACAAGTAAGTTGCTTTTTCTCATTTACATAATAGTCATCTTTGCATGAAAACCAAAATGTCAAGCTATTAAGGCAAAACAAGTATGCACAGTGATTTGTGATTTCATGCATAACTGATGACCGCTATTTACTATGGTAAAATCAAAATTCAGCATCTCCTGAAAACAACTCGGGTGGCAAAATTATGACTCATCGTAACTCAAGACTTCAGAGGAAATTTGGGAAAAATCAAAAATAGGCCTGAATTTGGCATCTGTGGCGAACTACACAGGGATGAGAACTAAATTAAAGGGACAGTTCATTCCAAAATAAAAAATACATATATATCCTCTTACCTGTAGTGCTATTTATCAACCTAGATTGTTTTGGTGTGAGTTGCTGAGTGTTGGAGATATCAACCGTAGAGATGACTGCCTTCTCTCCTGTATAGTGACACTTGATGGCACTTGCCTTATGGTGATTTCAAATTGACATACAGATTGTCGATCTCTTCACACAAATAATTTTGGGGTATATATATATATATATATATATATATATATATATATATATATATATATATATATATGAATAATCTAAATATCTTAAATATATCGGCTAAGCAGGCCCCCAGGAACACAGCTCAGCCTTGCTTCCAATTTTCCCAGTGGCCACCTGCGGTATTGCAGGGAAAAAAATCCCTAATGGCCCAAAAGGCATTGTCCCCAATAGACCACCATTGCAAAAGAGATGTCTGTAAAACAATGGTGTCTTGGAGTCCTGTTTCCAGTTATCACTGTGGATCTATGCAGGGGCAGAATATCAGACACCCCTCCCGAATAATTTTGTCTCTTTTGGTCATTTTGTGTCTCTTTGCTGTTACACTGCATCTGTTTGTCATCATTTTGAATCTGGGGTAACTGGGTATGATTTCTAGAAAGAGACATTGTTGTTGTATTTTTAAAATACATTTTTGGCCCTTTGAGCAACACAAGCCAAGTGTCATTTAGTTCCATTATATTAGTGAGAAAGCAGACATCTCTACAGCCACTATCTCCAACACTCGGCAACACACACCAAAACAACCAATAGCTCTATGAAAAATGTGTAGTTTTGATTTTGCAGTGAATTGTCTCTTTAATATCCAAACTGAGTGTACTACTAAGAGCAACCTGCTTGTCACAGAGGGTGATTAAACTTGTCGGATGTTTCCTCTGAGTCATTAAGCTTTTCGGTGTTAACAGGTGTGTATGATCATTCTACTGTAGCTTGTTAAGGGTTTGTTCAGTCACTGATGGAGAAAAAGAGACCAGCTTCCTTCTGCCCTCATGATACATTTTGTTAAGCTGCCCTGAATGAAAACTCAGTGTCTAAACGATTAAAAAATGTGTCATTTGCAAAAAGTAGTGACAAAACCATGAACATCATTCATACCTTAACTTGAGTGTCATCAGTCGTAAATCATCTTTCCGGTTTCCAGTCTTCAAAACATCTCAATGCATTCTTTAAAAGCTCTCTTGTGGGATTTGATTGGGTCAGTCGGTGTGTTATCAATGCTCTGCCCAGACGAGGACTCCACCGGCGTGCTGCAGAAAACTGCTCCTCTTGGTTTTTATCCCCCAGGGGCAGCAGGATTCACACACCTGTGCACGAGCATGTGGTGCAATGGTTACAGCCGGTCGAGGCGAAACGCGTCCTCTGTGGCGGGGTCAGCAAGGACCATGTCCGGATCATTGAGCATGTGCAGGCCATCGAGCGTCAGCGGGTCAATTTTCAGATCGTCCAGTGGGAACTGGGAGTCGACATCGAAGCTGACATCTGTGGACAGCGAGCCAGTCAGGTCCTTGGGCAGGCTGGGGGGAGACTCTCCGCTCACTGAGCAGAAGAAAGACAGCACATTTTTTAAAAAAAACATATAAGCTGTTAAAGGCATTAGTCAGGCAGAACGATATCTCTGTGAGTCCTTACAGGGACACTGCTGATTTTTAACAATTTGGTTAGTATGAGTAATGCAGTGTCTCCACCAGCAGGTCAGTTCAGTACTCATTTTTTTGCATTTCCATTGTGCAAAGTTGTGGATGGCACCTTTAGTACCTTTGGAACCGTTCCCATTTTTGGTTACCCCTTTGCTTGAGGCACCTAGCACACAGATTTGGTACTAAAAGGTGGAGCTAGAAACACTGCAGTCCATTGATTGGTCAGTAGAGAATCAACACTCAATACTGTGACAAGTTTTTCATACATCAGTAAACTATTACTATAAAATAAAAGAATATTTGCAGCCTCTATCAGCAGCTGCAGACTGCAGACACTGGGCTGACTGCTAGCAAAATTAAAGGTGGGACATTTACTTGTAATGTTACTCAATGCATGAGCTGAAGACAGGAATCTATCAACACATCTTACATTTCATTATGACAGCTCTGTCCAACACAACGACTCCATACATTTTATTGTCTCTCTTGGATGACATACACTTTCAGTAATGAGTGGATCTTCAAATGTTCAAAAAATGTATATTAATTGCAACTTGATTATGTGAACAATATTGTGATCCTCACTTGGTGAAAAAGAACTTGGCGGAGCGTCGTCCTGTACTTACCAGCAGCACTAAACCCCTGCCCTTTGCCTGACAAGGGATCAACAAATGCACAAAATGGCTATTTACAAATATCCCACAGAAAGCAACTGTCACTCCAGCAGGCAGCCTCGTTCTGTGGGGTGCAGACTTTACTCTGCATCACCGGTGAACAAGGAAATAAAGTAAGTGCTGCTGGATGGAGCAGTGAGTGACAACACCCCGCCCACATGTAAGAGTACTGTCTGCAGTAGAAATGCTAAACAGATTGAGAGTCTAGGTATCTCTTCATAGATGTTACTTTTGGTTCCTAAGGTATTTTATTGAAAGGCTTTGCTGGAAATGCAGCTTAAATGAACTGAGTTAAACTTCTCTCCCTGCTCATATGGGCCTGTTGCTTGAATTAGAGATTATACTTCCTTATTTTTGTATTCCTGTCACCACAGACACACAGAGTACAAAAGCGAATTGAGAGAGAGAGACCCACCCCTCTTTCTTTCTCTAAAACTCAGATTAAATGGTGAAACTATGTAGTGCTGATATGAAGCAAGAGTCTGTGACTGTATTGCCTATGTCTCGCCTAAAATGTTTTCAAAAACATATTTTAGTGCATTGTTTAGCTGTCATATGAGAATCTGTGACCAAGAAGATGGAGCCATACTGTTTACTGAGACTGAAAAGCCTCAGATCAAGCAGTAAACTAAGCACCACTGATCAAATCTGAGCCAAGATTTGCAATATACTCTATTTGATGCCTAAAGTGTTTCAGAAACTTATTTAAGCTTACTGTTTAACTGCAATACTAGATTGTTTGTTACCAGCCACCATATTGTTTTTCGACAAGCAACTAACATTACATCACCCACTAATGTATTTTTTTTTCCCAAGTGAGTTTAGAGCGTGTGCCGCTCACATAGTCCGGTTGAAACACTTGAAGATAATTAAAAATCATCTCTAAAGAGAGACAAGAAAAACAGATGGAGTGGTCACAGTTGTCATGTTAAAATTTAAGGTGTGTTGATGTATTCAGTCATCAACTCATGCACTGAGTACCATTACAAGTAAAAATTCCACCTTAAAATTTACCTGCACTTGGCATAGTGTATTAAATTTTTTTTCCTACCCTTTCATTTTATGATTGAGGTTTACTAATATATGATTAACTTCTCACAGTATGAACAGTAGATTAGCCACAACTTAAACCCTGAGCAAGAGTGACCGTTCTCTATGGACAAAGTGTTTCTCGCCCCACCTTCTACTAGATCAGTGTGCTAGGTACCTCAACTGAGGGTAACAAAAAATGGGAATTGTAAGGTATGGTTCCATTGGTACCAGCCCCAACTTTTGAAAAAAAAAAAAAAAAGCATACTGAACTTAACCGAATCAGACTGCTCTGTGGTCATGAGGCTGTATTGCTTGGTTAAGTGCAGCCCAGGGAATTCTGTAAGTTGTAGGTTTTCCACTTCTTGAGCAAAAGTGAATGCCAAAGCCCTTTTTCTCTGTTTTCTGTGGTCATGTGGCACCAATTTCTAAAGTATTTGTGTCTTTGCACTGCATAGACAGCCCAGTTTTATGAAAAGACCGTCTTTCTTGCAGTGAAATACTTCTTCAAGAGGGATGACAAGGCTCCCTGACTAAAATGAGAAAATAAATCAATGGCATCAACAAGAGACAGAGTGTTGATGAGTCTGATTTGATAAGAACTTTTTGTAAGAGGCTTGACATCTTAATTATACATTTCCAATGACAACAGACAATGGTAATTTTCACAAACAGGGTAAATGAGGCTGAAAAATCCAGTGACATACAATTTTAATAGTTTTTTTTGGTTGCTATTTTCGACAGCACCACCCATATAGATTTTCCTCACTAAAATGATTTTTATATGTTTTTTTCTTTGTAAGTGGGGATTGATTGAAAGCTCATGCATTTGGAAAATAACTTCCCTACTTGGAAGAAAACTCGTGCATGATGCACTGTTCTGCAGCAAAGTGTGGGATATGTCAGTGCTCTCCAGTAATTCAGGGCTCCCACTATCACAGCCATTCACAGATTACATTCAAATATACTACTCACCCATCGCATGACTGGCAGATTAACAGCAATGACAGGTAATTTAAAGCCAGTTTATTGGGTGTACAATAAATCTCATGCATTATCAAACCCTTGCAATAAAAAAATATCATGTAAGGTTAAGTTTTGTTGTCACAGTGTAAGGGAAGCTGTCATTATATCAAGATATACAAGCAAATCTGGAGTTTTCTCCTGGTGTGGGATTTTGGAAATCTCTACAAAAGGTTTCTAACACATGCAGCAGTGGCAGCGTGCCACGGCTCGCTACAAGCTACTTGCTGTGAGACATAAGTGAGCTACATTACATGTCGAAGCAGCACCTGTGAGAATGATGTTGGGGATGTTGCCATGGCTACTGTAACCCAGCTGCTGCGAGTCCTGAAGGTTGCAATGGCCACCAGTCAAACCCATCATGAGCGCCTGGGAGTAGTTCAGGGTGGAGGTCTGGTTATACAGGCTGTCAGAGCTGATGGGGTTTTCAATCATGTTGAACTGCTCCAACTGGCAATAACAACAGAAAGAAATATCACAACTGTCGCTGTAAGAGCTCAAAAGCAAGAGCAGAGCTAAACATGGATGCTTTCTGTACCTGTTGCGAGAGAGCACTGGCCTGAATGGACGGGAGCTGCTGGTCATAGAAGTCTGCAAACACGCTGCCCAGTATGGAGTTATGCTGCAACAACAAACAGGCCAAATCTCTGTATTTAGATTCTGGTTAAAAAACAGCAACAGAAAACCTCCTAGAGCAGACCATCAGCTATCAACATACATTATCCCGGCTCCAGAGCTGATACATTTAATATAAAATGTGGAATATGAAAAAGACAGTCAAAAGCAGCAACACCACTGGAATCATAAATAACATCACCCCATAATAGGGTCGTGTATTAGCTGTAATACCCTGTATTAACGATACAGGGGTTACCATACAATATAGGGATGTCCTGATTAGATTGGAAGGATTGGTATCTGGCCCGATTAACACTTTTATTAATTAACCAGAATCAGTCATTTTTTCCTGACGTCCTCCGTCACACAGGCATCAAACACGGAGAGCACTATTTGCAGCAGATATTCAGGTTTTATTTTAATGCTGCTACTCCAATAAGTAGAAAGATTTTTTTTCATTGTCAACTTAAGCTGCTACACAACTTTCAGTGGAATTGATATTTTTGTAATACTGATATTTACTATTATGCTGTAATAAGCGGAATTGTTAATTTTATTTGTTGTGACTGGAAATGTTAAAATTCAGCTGTAACACTAATGTGACCTGGGATTGTGATCATATTACTCTTTTACAGAGTTCTGTACTTTTCTGTACTTTGGATTTGAGTACTATTACTAAAGACACTTTTTACTTTGTGTATTTCTGTGTCCATTAAAAAATAAATAAATAAAATAAAATGCTGGACTTAGTGGAATTGTGATAAGAGGCATATAGAAATATTTTGGGGTGTTCTTGCTTACTGTTACTGTTACCCGAAAAATAATGCTTCCAGCCTTTGCTATCGCTGACATGAATAAAAATTGCGATAATCAAGAGAATGGATTTTTTCCCACAAGGACCAAGGGCTTATACACAACACAAAATAAACCACTCCCATAAATCTTTGCAAGTAAATATTATTTAAAAAAAGGTAGCGTTGAAGAATGTAATACTGCGATACTGTTTCACTAATTTTTTTTGTCCCCTATCTTGCAACATCTGGAAATGTAATTATTTAGGTTGAGTTGCTAATTCTCAATCATTTCACATATGCTAATGTGTCAAGCCTTCTGTATGTGCATGATACAATATTTGTGTATATTTTGCAAAGAGGAGAATGCTGTGCACATTAACAGTAAACAACAGTAATAAACACAATTCAGAGGCAACTTCTTAATTTTCAATGAATGTTTAAAGCGAGACAGACACACACATGACAGTCCACAGAGGAATCTGTAGCCTGCTGTTTCAATAATGAATGCAAACTTAACCAGTCCTTGCAATATTTGCAAAATCCTGCAGTATTCACAATGTTTGCTGTAATATCCAGATACAGCAGGCGTACATCCACTATGACAAGAAATGATGTATGATTATTTCCTCGAGAGCTACTTACAAAGCCTTTTCCTATCTCCAGAACACTTAAAAATTTTATAGAAATGATTGAATGCTTGCAAGCGTAATAAGTAACTAAATAAATGACTAAATAAATAAATGACCAAACAAATAAATCAATGAGGGACTTGATTTATTACATGAATAAGAACCATTTTTTATCATCACAAAGGTCAGTATACACTAAATGCTGACCAACAAATGTGGAAAAATCACTGAGCTAAAGAAAACGATGGACTGCGTTACTTTGAAAAGGCAGTCTTTCAATATGAGCTTCCTCTGCTGCCTTCTGGCCTTGGTGTTTTAATTAACACGAAGCAAATGGAGTGAAATTCACATGAAATAAAGGGAATCATTGAAAATATAATCCCCTTTGTGACTTTATTCTCCCTCCACTGAGTCACCCAGTGCAAGCTAATTCTCTTCAAGTTTCTCATTTGAATGTCCTGATTGAACCAGCGACAGAAATTCTCCTATTTCATCGTGGCCTCTTAATGTACAAGTAATTGGATCATATTCTCAGCCCGTGCTCCTCCTGGTTCAAAACCAAATTATCTGTGTGTGCTGCAGATGTCCCCACAGGGCAGAGCGGGATAATAGAGCACACAGCCTGTCAGTTGTGGTTTAGCCCGTGGATAACCTCGGTACTGCAAGTGTGAGCCACTTCAGCTGAGGACAGAACTGAGCTGCAAACAGCAGGACAAACAAGTAAAAAAAAAAAAAGTGCATAAACACACACTCACTCGTCACATTTCTCTGCATATCAAACACATAAAGTCAAAAATTCAGTAGAAGCAAACTCTCTAGTTGAGTACTGAATCTAAAACTATACATAATATACATTTAAAGGTGTATTTAAAGGTTTAATTTTGGAAAAATTTGCCAGAAAATTTACCAAAAAAGTGTGCCACTCAAATGATTATACTGTCTACACATTAACAACCCTGAGTCATGTTTACCTTGGGTGTGTTTAGTTTATCTTAAAGCACCGCCCTGCAAGCAAGCTTCAGTTTGTTGAGATTCAACCATGGGAACGATCAGCAGAGTCTCCTAAAAAAAACCTGCCTAGAGGGGGTAAGATCGCCATCTCCCCGCTCCATGTCACCTTAAAATCCCCATACTGGTCCCAAACCACAATAAACACAAAGATCCGATGCACATAAGAAAAACAAACAAACTCTAATAAAGAGTCTTACAACAAGACTGGGGAGGAGACAGTGGAGGTGCAACGCAAAAACCACAAAAGCAGCAGAGAAGAAAGGTCAGGGACACAGCTACATAACAACACACCAACGACACTGAGTGTTTAAAGAGACTGGTGGTCAGATCTGGGCAAAACAGGGACTACTTTGTCTATTACTGTGATCATATAATGACATGGTTTTGAAAAATATGTGACCATTTTTAGCTCGACTTCCTTTTATCACGTCATAGCATGAAAACTATAATTACTATAATGACAGTAGTGGTGTGTATGTTGGGAAACATCCATTGAAAGAAAGCACCTGTGAATTTCTTGATATGACACATTACAGTGTCAGCCATATCTACTGTATAGCATATTGATAACTAGAAATCTTCCTGTTAAAGGAATTCTTTAACCACAAAAGAACCAATTTTATGTAAATTACTCAACGTGTATCACCTTGAATTCATTAGGAAAACAATTTTTTTTTTAGCATGCCTCCACAATGAACGAATAATCCAAAAACCGGCAAACATTCTTCATGAATTGAAGTAAACCTAGGCCATGTTTTACAACAGCAAAAAACTATATCAAAACATCAGTTTACAAACTCTCAAGCAATCCAATATATTCCAAGTCTCATTTATCCAGTGCAGGGTTGCAATGGTATGAGATTTTCATGGTACAATAACCGTCTCAGAAAGAGTTATTATTAGTTTTATGATTATCAGCCAGAGTGACCATTAAAGAAATGAAAACAGATAGGTTAGTTTTGGCTGAACAAGTGCTTTATCACTAAAGTTGAACTTGAAACCACATTTAATGGAAGTATGTGTAAAAAGTCTTTAGAAAACTGCTAAAATCAAGGTGAGATTTTCCATGCAGTTGCATTTTAATTTTAATCTTGTAGAAAAGTAAATGTACACAGTATGATAACCATCAACTTTCATATCAAGGTCTACCTTAAAACCAGTACATCACTGCAACCCTAATCCAGTCGTATGTTCAGTACCTCCCAACACATGTATTTTCACTAAAACCCTAGTATTAAAACTGAACTGAAAGTAAAAGTTATCGATGCGCTCTTCTAAACCACAGTGTTTTGAAAAAAACATTACTTTTACCTCCCTGAACACAGGAGCTGCTGATCTACTGCTGCCTCGTGACTTTGGTGAATCCGAACTAAACCTTTAAAACATCAAAGTCACAATAACACAAACAAGCTAACTGATTGAGGCAGCAGTAGGCCAGAAGCTCCCGTGTTCAGCGAGGTAAATCTATTGTTTTTGTCAGTTTGGCTTTAAAGAGTGCATAGATAAGTTTCACTTTTTGCTCAGGTTTTGGTCACAAAGGGCTGTCTGGGATGTATTGAGCATACGACGGCATAATGAGCAATGGATTATACTGCATGGGTTGTGTGAGAGTTTGTTAGCAGAGGTTTTAATGCTGTTATTCAACGCTGACTCCGTTTAGTTCAATTCATGAAGAATTTTTGCTTGTTTTGGATTCTTCGTTAACAGCGGAGGCATTGGAGGTAACACACGGTAACTGATATACAAAAGGTCATGTGCAGGTCACTTATGACTTTAATATGATTTTTGTCCTTTTCCCCTTCCACAATTATAGAAACAAAGTAAATAGGTCAATAAATCACCATCTAAAAATACCTGTTTTGGTTTGTCTTGAGATAAAGCAACTATTTTCTTTGCCCAGATCTGCTAACGTCAACACAATACAAGCAGCTGTGGGGGGTAGGGGGGCAGCCACAGAGTCCTACTCGGCAACGGTAACCACAGGGACTATGATGCAGGGGACGGTGACGTTTATACAGAGTGAGCTCACTGGTTCACACGCCCTTACTTGAGGCGAGCCTCCAGGTGAGAAGCCTTGGTTGGAGACGGGGGAAGTTGGAGACTGATTGGCAGAGGATCCGACCCTACTGCGGTACTGTTGGAGGGAGGAGGCCTGATACAAGAGGAACATTTGAGTTATTCACATTGGAAGATGTTCTTTAATGGCATCTTTGTGTGTTAATGTGCTCATACTGGACTTGGAGCTTTGTGATGTACAGGGTTCCCAAGTATTTTTCTTATTTTGCACAACAAATTAATATATTACATACACTGAAAAGCACTGTATTTCATGTCCTCATCTGCTAGTGGGGAATCACAGTAAGAGTATGCATAATATGATGTTAATTTCATTACAGAAAAGACTTGGTGATCACTAAAATTAGGCTGGGAAAAAAGTGGATATATCAATATCGGTATTGGTTATCATCCAAATTAGTTGTTATATATGTGCGTATTGGATATTGGCAAAAAAACAACAACAAAAAAGCAATATTGTCTATCTTTATTATACTGTATATCACACTAGAGGCTGACGTTGTGTTAAACGTCGTGTCAATCATATTTTTTGCTTCCAGGGTGACAGCATGCTATCTAAAATCACACCATGGAGCAGCAAGTTTGTTTTTGTGTCAAAAGGCAGAGTAAGGAAGGGGACTTCGCTGGGACCCTTTAGCACCATCTCTTTGTAAAAAGGGCTACTTTCTCACATACTTCTGAGTGGATACAGTGACAGTTCCAGCAAATATGACAAAAAATATTTTTATAAAAGTTACCAGCTGTATCTTTATACACACACACACACTGTCAGCAGATACCCAAAGTCCACGTATCAGTGCTTAAAAAGTCAGATTGGAGCATTCCTGATTGGTCATAAGCAGCAGGCACCCCGACTGAGGAATCACTAAAATATTGATTCTCTGTTTTTAATGGTTGTATCTCAGCACACTAGCATCTAATGCTGAAATAAAATTGAAATAATTATAGTAGTGAACATCATGTACCACATGTCACATCAATGCATTAATAATACTGAAAAAAGATCTGGGAGAAACAGAACACTACAGGGGATTAATTAGGAAAGGAAAAATGTTGCCAGCAATCCAAGCTAAGTGACTGAACACTGTAAAACTGGAGGATCAGACAGAATCGTCTCTCTTTTGTTCTCTTCTGTCATATCTGCTCCTCTTAATCTACTCATCCAATTAAATCAGAAGAACAATATTTGCTCACACTACAAACAACAATTTCTATTTTGATCACAAAATCAACTTGACTTAAGCAACGCACCACTGCAAGCATGTAAAGAAAAACAAAATTCAAAGTTACTATCATAGTAAATAAGAGATAAACTATCAAGTCATGCCTATCAGATGATAGTGATAATCTCTTATCACTCAAAAGCCAACGGGAGTTCAAACCTCCTTATTCCTTATCTATTAATAGATAGATAAGCTATCAAAATATTGGTAGCATTGGTAGCATAGAGAGGTGATAAAAGCAGTTCAAGGTCTCAAGACACAGATACCAATGACCATTTGTGGAGTAGACCCGCTTGAACTCTCAAGAAACTGAAATTTTCCATCAACTAACTGTATTTGCTCCAGACCTAAAATCCACAGCTTAAATAAAATGGAGGAAAACATCTAAAACCACCTCTGAAAAACAAATAAATACAAGTTAGAAATGGAAGAAGTGAGTTTCATGTTTGTGATTAATCAACAGAAAGGTCTGAGCTGGTGTCGTGCTGTGTTTCCTCACAAAGTTTCACTTGACCCCACAATGCAATAACTGAAACCAAGACAATGTAGGCCACTTCATTTCTGCAGTTCTCCAAACACATTCCCACTGCAGCAGAAGAAGCACAGTGAGAGCCAAAATCTGAAGGACGTGCAGTGTCTGCAAAAGCATTTAGACTCCTTGATGATCTGCACATTTTGTTGTGCTTTTATTTCATTAATCCCGGTGTTTTTGTCTCAAAAATAGACAGTAAAAGAATTAACTTAGGCATGTAAGGATTTGCGTTGAAGTGTAAACTTCAAATAAAATAGAAAGCCGCCGAAACTTTATAAACGGTACAGTTTTGTTTTTGATGTCTGTCATGGCTGTATTCAGACTTTCCACAATAAATGAACTCTGGAACAAATTCATATCACAACAAATTGTCCACAGGGTCCAGGAGTGTGAGTGTTTATGGTTGAGGCCAACACATTGATGCCATATGAAGACATGTTTCAGAAAAGAAATCTTTTAACTTTTAGGCAAACGAGACGTTGCTTACAACCTAGTACAGCTTTATTCATACAAAGATACATCTCTTACACTGCAAAACCTCTTGGTTTTGCCTGCGTCATTAAACCACTACCATCTTAACCAGGCTGTTAAAGATTTTGACAAGAAACCATGAAGATTTCATCACTGCAATATCTGAAAGAAGCAGCCCAGTCTTCAGAAGAAAATGCTCACATTGAACGTCTCTGCAAACCACAGATACATTACATTCGTATGTTTCATACATATCAAATCAATATTTCTAAAGTGATGTAGTAGACGTCACCAGGAGGTGGAGGGGAGATGGAAATCGTGGCACCAAGGTGATATGGCTGCCAAGCTGCAGACCACTATTTACGACCAACAAACAACAAACATCTCTAAAGTAAGTATCTCCCACACTCGGCAACTCACACCAAAACAATCTAGGGTGACAAATAGCACTACAGGTAAGAGGAAAAATATGTATTTTTGATTTTGGGTCGAAGTATACCTTTAAGATTTTAGAATAATTTCGATGGTTTATTGAACTATCAAAGTCCATCAAGGGACTGGTGTTGGAAATTAGCTTCGGCCATATACACGTGTACATCAGCCACAGCATCTGCAACTATTAATTGTCCCTTATAAATAAAGTAAGAACAATTAGTGAACCAGCCATGAAGAACCAGTCATCACTGTGTTAACCTGCTGTGATGCGGACAGGCACAACGACTGCTCACCGTGTTCATGTCCATGGTCATGTTGGTTTGTGAGGACGTCTGGTTGTCTGATGTGGAGCAGGAGTTCACAGAGGAGGGCAGCTGGATCAGACCTGTCTGCTGGAAAATAAAGACCAGGGTCATAAAAAGATACAGACATCATGTAGTCTTCAAGTAATGCTTTATGGTTCTAATATTGGCTTATCACAGATTAAGTATTTCGGTATTTGTTTTTATAGTATGCTGGCAGATATGTAAAACAAGTAAGCATTACATAAATGGCTACAGGCAACATTATTATATATATTACGGTTGTGTTGACAATAATGTTCATAAATTTCAATCACTGTTTGACACATCACTTTAATAAATAGATTTGAGGAATCCTTTCTACAAATTTTTACATGATTCATTTATGTAAAAATAAACATCAAATATCATTTGTAGATATCTGTATGCTAAAGGATTAATAACTGTATGAAGAAAACATACCATAACTTAGAATTTGACATCATAGACGTCTTTTTTAATTATGACCAAATCAATAAATCATGTTTGAATGGCTCAGTTATGCACTGCTGCAGCTGAACATCAGAGCAAATCTACATGAAAGGGTTTTTTTTCTTCAGGATGTGAACTGGTTATCCAAGACCACAAAATACATACATATCTATCTATCTATCTATCTATCTATCTATCTATCTATCTATCTATACCTATATATATCTATCTATCTAGGCTTATTATAAGGTTTCTGGTGGTTTTACAATAAAGAAAACATATTTATGTTTATATTGCATTTCTGTCATAATATCCTTCTAAATCCTAAACACTGGTCCTTTTAGCATGAATATATATGCAAAGAAGAGGAGTTTTTGGACTTAAAACGCTGGTTTCTAATTGCTCTATGTTTTGCATTTAATAGCAGTGACTTGTCAGTGACTTGTAAAATCAAGCTTTTCAGTGCAACCATTTCGGGGTTTTTTGCATAAAGTCTAAAACAAGTGGACAATATTATAAATTCTTATGAAATTCACGGAGCAGTTGCAGTTGAAAATGCATGTTGTGATTGCAAGGAATTAAGTATCTGATTGACAGGGTGCTGGAGGAGAACTCACTTGCTGGCTCTGGTGGGTCTGGGACGACGGCTGCTGGTTGAAGAAGGCATACTGGGACAGCTGCTGCTCAAGGTTCATGGCGTTGATGGCCGCCTGGGTGGAAGCACAGCAACATATAAGACATACGGTTCTGATGCTTTATTATTATGATAGTTAGCATCATTATTATTAATATTATTATTATTATTATTATTATTATCATGGGAAATTATTATAGGAATGCATTTATTCCTGCTGAGTTGAGTGTTTTTTTCCTTTATAACCTATAAATCAATCTTTAAACTCAGTTACTTTATATCTACCTATAGCACCTTTCATACAAGAAATGCAGCACAAAGTGCTTTACAATAAGTACATTATAGGCACACTGTGTGCTTCACATGAAAAAAGACTAAATGAACATTAACCAGGCTAACAAAACAATTCAATAGAAAAGGACATACAAAAACAAAAAACTTAAGTGATTGAAGAATTTTCAATTAAAAGTGGCAGTGATGGAGTGTTTGCGGCTCAGTGGTTAGAGCAGGCGCCCTATGTACAGAGGCTGAGTCCTCGCCGCAGCGGTCACAGGTTTGACTCCGGCCTCGGCCCTTTGCTGCATGCACTTTGCTCCCTTTCACACATAAACTCTGTCCTATTACATAAAGCCTAAAAATATCTTTAAAAAATAAGTGGTGGTGATTTGTGTTCCTATTAATTGAAATCTGAGAAAGTAATTCATTTTGTGACATCTTTTAGGCCTTTGATGTCAGGAACACCTTATGAAAAAAAAAGCTTATTCTGAGCATTCTTTACACCCAAAACATAACCTCAGAACCCTAACACGATAAAAAGTCATTGTGAATCGCAGTGAACTGTCTAAAATAAATTAAATCAAACTTGCGGTGGCGGAGAAAGGGTGGTACCTGAGACAGAGTGAGTGGAGGCGATGTCGGGGAGAGCTGCAGGTTCTGGTGCTGGTGGGAGTCTCCTGCATTCAGGATAAGAGGAACCATGTTGTCCTGCCCAGGCTGAATTTCCATGGTTACTGTGGGCTGAGAGGTGTTCACTCCTACCCAGCACACAGAGAACGGCAGGAGGAAAGAGTAAGAGTTTTTTAAAAGCACTCTTAGAGTTGTGGAGAAATTGGCACCGGAGAGTGCTAAATGTTAAAACCAAAAGCCATTCAGATCCTGCACATAACAGTGAGCAAATCTGAAGTTTTCTGTGTCAAATGTGAGCAGACCAGTGTCGGTGGTGATACCTTGTGTGTTGGCCAGATTCTGTGTGCTGTTGGAGGCGCTAAATGAGGCAGATGTATCATCTGTGTCCAGCGGGGTGGGCAACGGAGGAGGAAACTGGATGTTGGTCAGGTCGGGAAGAGATCCGCCAGTGTTGTGGGCTGCTGGTTTTAATGAAGCTGTCAACTGCTGGTCTGGAGATGGGAATATGCTGCAGAAAACAGACGTGTGGGGTGAACCCTCTGGTGATGACAAGCTTAATCAATCAGCTGGCTGATGTCAAAGACGAAATGAAGGAACTGAAACCTAAACACCGGGTATCTCAAGCAAATTACAGAGAAACACTTGAGAATGTTTTCCAATAATACAAACAACTTCAGAGATATTTGGAAATCATGCATTTGGCCAGTGCTACTTTTGCAAATGCGTTGGCTCCACGTTCTTCTTACTTTGGCTGAGTAAACGAAAATTATGTTTAATTACAGTCAGATGGCTTCAATTTTATCTGATGTGAGTAAATACTATGCACTTCATTTGAAGCTGCCTCTGCATACATACTTAAATGCCATTTTCACTTCACACCAGTTCCACACAGGAAAACCAGTATAATACTCACTGGATCCCTGGAACTTTGCAGGGCTTGGACCTTGAAATGTTCTACAGAGACAACAAATAATTTACAGCTGGAGTATAGTGAAGACCACAGATAAATGCTGATAGAAAAAAAAGCATTTTTTTGTGAGCGTTCACCTTTTTGCACTCCCAGTTCTGTTTTTGTCCATCTTCATCATCCTCTTGTTTAATTGCTTCAGCCCCTGGTACAGTGAGCAGCAGAACTGGGAAGAAAAAGGGAAAAATTTCCTCAGTCCCTTGGGTTTACAGATGTCCAGACTGTTTGAGCTTATAATAATCACAGCCCACATGTCCTCAGTTAATACGATCAAGTGATATTTAAATGCTATAGAAAAAGCAGAATGAAGAAATGAAGGAGAGGAAGAAGGAAAAGAATCGAGAAGATGAAAATATGGGAGAAAAGGAAGGAGAGGTAAAAACCTACAACTTGAAGACAATTTTTAAACTTCTATATCTATTTATTGTATAAAATTGTAGATTGTCACACAGTAAAGTGATGTTTGGTTTTCAATCCTTCCCACTGACACATGGAGAATGTGGCTGATAGCAAACTCAAAGTGACTCCAGCCTGATTCAATTATGGAAATAATTGGAAACTAAAGACCACATATTTTAATACTCCTCTCATTATTTTGTCATATATCAAAGACAGTCAGTGGCATTGTGTTGGGAAAAAATTGTGTAAAAACTAGAGACCACACAATTTTTGGGACTGACCATAATTAAAAGTCTTTTGGAGAAGAGTTAAAAGGTTTTTTTTGTGGGGGGATTATACCTAAAGAGAGATGGAGAGAGTATGGACCAGAGGTATATACTGAGGATACTTTTATTGATTGCTAAGAAAATTATAACAGTGAACTGGAAAGATGCGAAACCACATACTATAACCCAGTGGATGCAGAGACTCAAAAGGGTTTACACAATGGAACGAATGATGGCGAGTCTACGACTGAAAATGGACATTTTTACACAAAGTTTACATCATATCTTGGGCTTTAATCATGTAGAATGGGTTGTTGTAATGGATTTTATTATTAGCCAATGTCAGGGAATGTTCTATTATTTGGAAAAAAAAAAGAAATACTGAATAAAAGGTTTCGAAAAACAAAACTGCCTGATGGTCTAGTTACAACAAGTGTGCTGGAGTTTGTCTGTAAGTTGTGTTCTGCTTGTTCCTCTCCTTCACATCTTTATTCTAAAAGATGTGGAAAATGTTCCTTTATTTCCCCAGAAAAACCACGACTACCAGAATGCATGGCACTGTACTAGACCAAAAAATGACATAATGCACGGTTGTCCGTTTTTCCACAGGAAACAATATGGTTGCCTGCTTTTAACAGTCTCGTATTACAGTTAAATGGTACAATGAAATATGTTTCTGAAAATATTTTAGGGCAAAATAGGCAACCCATAACTGAATTTAGGCTGATATTTGATCAGCACTGCTTAGTTTTACTGTTAAATGTCAGTATTTGTATCCTCCATTTTACAATTCGAGAAACAGTATGGTGCACGCTTGTTGTTCACGAATTCTTCTTTTACATCCAAACAATACACTAAAATACGTTTCTGAAGACATTTTAGGCAAGACATAGGGAACCCAGTACTATAATCATGGTCTATAATTGATCATTACTGCCTAGTTTTAACATTTGATCGAAGATTTAAGAGTAACAGAGAGAGAAATAGGTGGCTTTCTCTCGATCTGCTTCTATACACTTTGTGTCCTTGGTGGCAGCATACCAAAATGTGGAGGTAAAATCTGTAGTTCGAGCAACAGCCCTTGAGGCAGTGAAAAGATGAGCAGGAAGATCTGGGACCTCTTATGGTAAAGGGAATTTTACCCTGGTTCATCTACACATGCTACCCTCATTGTTATGATACAAAGCTGAATAAAAACCTGCACAGTATCCCTTTAAAATAAATTAATGGCATTAATAAGCAAACCCCCAAAAATGTCTCCAAGGAGATTTTTACAAATTACAAATTCAAATTCAATCAAAGTGCTCCTGATAGTGAAATATTCAGCCATTAGCAGTAAAATTAAGATGTAAGTTATCTGACACTCCGATGCACTCCCGTCCTCTCAGCAATCATTTCCCTCCTCTGCTTTCAAAGCCACATTCAGACCCTTTTCATCACACACTGGAGGCCACTCGACTGAACCACCAAAAGAAAAGCAGCAACATACCACAAAAAATAAACAGGCGTACAACAAAACAAGACCCACCCACCACCACCTACTGCAGATAATAAGAGGAAAAACACCCTAACAGTCGAGTTAGGAATGGACTCATTAGAACAAGTTCAGTTTGTATAATATGTCTTAACAACATGAGCTATTACAGTTTTACGCTTATCTCAACCTGCTGGTCAAAATGCAATGAATATCGTGTTACTGACCATGTTCTTATACGTGACTCAATTAAACTTTTAATTAAAAACTTTAAAATGGAAATCATGCTGAGATAAAGCTTACCTCTTTTTGGCTGAAGCTCCTGTGATCCTCCAGTGAAAGCGGCCTGCTGGGCAGGAGTTAATGTGCTCTGGTGCAGTGCTGAGTCAGAGTTTGTCCTGCAGCACAACACAAATAAAACAGAATTACCACCACACGGTTGTATGCCTCCGCCAACCAGTCAAGTCGCAGTTTATATCCATGTGCGTCCAGACTCATACAGAGATCTGCAGGGATGAGTCCTAAATCCCAGATGTGAGTTAGCATTTTGGTATTCCAGGTTTCATCGTCTATAAGTTATAGGGGTTTTGGTTAGATGTCTAAAATAAGGTCTATGGTTAACTTCAGAGACTTTCGTGTTTTGTTATACAACATAAAATACACCAGCAATTAACCCCCTCATGCATTTTGAAGTTTTTATGTGCGTTCAAAGGGGTGGTTGCATGTAATGGAGACAATGATTTTTAATTTGAGAACCCAGAAAGATACCTACATTGAATACTGAACAAAATGTACACTGTATGTTTCAAGTATCAGACCTGACTTTGCGCTCATGTGTATGTTTATATACACTTGTACAGAGCGTATCTTTTTGTTTGCCTTTGTTTTTATTATTTTATTGTTTTTATTAATGTAATCACATTCCCTCCCCCACTTTTTAACACCTATTTATTTGATCATTCTATTTTATTTTTCATATATTTATTACCTTTTTTATTTGTATTTTATTTTCCTCTATTTATTTTCCATGATTGAAATGTTCTTGTGTTCATTTAGTTGTGTATTTTGTTTCTGTACATTCACATAAACCAAGGAGAATTACAAAAAAACCCAAAAATAAAATACGGTGTTTGCTAAGACCGTCATCACCGCGCCAAACACTCTCTACAGCCTTTTTGTGGCAATGACATTAAGTCAATCGACCGTAATGTTGTTAGTTTATAGCCTAACATTTGCTTTTTACTTTTGGCAATTGCATTTATGATCTTAACTTAATATAATGTTTTACAGCACATTAAAACATTATATTTTATATGAATTTAAGCTTTAAAGCATGTATAAACAAACAATTATCAATACAATTCAGTCAAGCTGACAGATTTTAAAGCTCAAGGAATGAGTGAAGTGCAACTGTCACAACTACATCAACGATCTTTGATTTTTAAATTTCTAAAATAAAAATGCCTTTTTTCCATGACGGTAATCTGTGAAAGGAGGTTATTAATGTGTGATCACACAATAAGATTTCATAAATCAGTCATGTGTTATGTTCTAAATTTGTTTGCAGTATGAGTCATAATTATTACGCTGTGTGAAGGCTTTATTATGATCATAAATAAAAGAGTAAACACTACAATATACAGTCATGCAGAGACGGCCGTCTTACCTCCTCCAGCTGGTATCAGGTGGTAGTGACAGATATACTGAACCATATGGGCAGCTGTCAATGTGAGATCACAGGTTACGGAAATACAGCTGGAGACTGGAAGTCTTGGCACATTTAATGCATGCTGTGAATTCTTTCAACACACGGTCTCAACTGAACCAGCAGCACGTGATTAAAATGAGTGATAATGAACAGTTGAGCTTCACATCAGTGTGGTATTTGTCAGGGCTTATTGTACATGCTCCTTATTACACACATCTTGAACAGAACACAACCATAATTTGGCTTTAATTAATTACAGGCTGAAGTCGTTTACAAGCATGTAAAATGAGTTTTGTAATTCTGCAGCCGTAGAAATGTCTGTAACATCCTGTGACTTCGACAGACTTGAATGAAGGCTGGAAGTGTTACTGACAAAATATGTCAATATTTTCATGTTACGTGACTGAACTGAGTTGCCACAATATAAGGGAGACTTGAGGCATATCTAACGTAACACAATAAGTGCAGTTAATGGACATAATTAACCTGTTCATGAGGCGTATCCCAATTATGATCATATTCAGGACATAGTGTTTAAATGAGCACAGAAAAATCTGGTTATTTATATTCCCCGTATACATCCCAGTTCCATTCAGTGTACTCCAGAGAGCATATTTATGTTTTCTATAGACAGATTATGTTGTTTAGATGGTCAAACACATTAACAGGATAGAGAGTGATATTGCCATGTAACAAATAAGGCTTTTTTCCCAAGACTTATAATTTTGTCTTGGAAAAAAAATATAATTCAATGTGTTTTTTGAATTTGTATTTTGTTGTTCCACATTATTTCCACAGTATTTTATATTCCCATGTTTTTGCAGGGGTTGACAAAATATTTCATATATGACAAGATGTAACTCAAAAACACCCAAAACTACAGTGATGCCTTCAGGAAATATAGAAAAAATAATTATTACTCATTACTCATGCAATCTGAGGAATTCTTGTGTCCTTTCACAGGCAGCTTGAACTACAATGCATCATTTAACCCTTGATTGACATAATTTGCCTTGTGCTGCATTTACACTCTTCACAAGTCTTAAAACCTTTGAACCCTGAAAATTGGTTTGATTTCTATCGGAGACATCGGTAAAAAGGCAATAGGCTACTTGGCAGGAAATGTCCTGCAAATTTTAAGAAATGTGTAGATTTAGAAAGGTATTTTTACAAGATAGGAAAAAAATTATAGAAAACTATATTTATCATAATTATATATATTTATATACTTAGTATGTTACAGAATTATTAGTATTTTCAAGGACATTTTTCCAGGTCATTTGCTTGTTTTTTTAATTTCCTTTTTTCGATGTAATTGTTAAGGTAATTGTCTTGTGCCTTTTTTAAAGTTATTTTTTTCTTACTAATTTTGGGAAATCTCTTATAAGTTGGCCATTGCTTTCTTCCCATTTCTGGAAGAATTCATCATGCCAATTGCTCTGGTGTCAAAGGGTTAAGACCAGGAAAATATAAATCAATTACGATCATAATATTACCCCACAACACATACCAGATGATCCTGCACTTATATCACAACTTGGATATCCATATTAATTAATTAGCAGGTCCTACAGCACAGTAACGAGACTGCAGCCCTACAAGTGTTTTCACTGTTATAGCCTGCTTAGACCTGCTCTCAGGAGGATGCACAGAGGAGACTGGGGGACATCATCAGAGATCTAATCAACCAGAATCATTAAAACACCTGTGTGAGCCTCAACTAGACTCCTTCCTGCCTAAAATAATGTATCTAACCTCAGTATTTATATGACAGCAAAATAAACAGATGGTATTAAAGGATATCTGGCGCCCATGTTTGTCAATGGGTTTCTGGTGAGGCGATGTGATGCGGCTGCGGTCTCGGTAGACTCTGTCCACCAGGCCATGGTGTCGCGTCGATCTGTTAGTGTCAAGCCCTGAAGTCTGACAAACAAAGGCAGTGAAAAATTTAATAAACTGATCAAATTGTCACCATTCTTATTTCTGAGAGGGTTTCTTTAATCAGTATTTAATTTAAAAAAAAAAAAGCCCTGGTTACACAGTCCTTGACCCACACAGAAAAAAACTGTTCTGAGCTCCTGCATCAAACGATACACTTGTGCTGCATGTACAACAGGACGAAAGTCAATGGAGCTCTGGGCAAAAATGACAGAAATCTGAAGGAAAAAAGGGCCTGTGAAACTAAAAATGAAGATCTGGGAGGTTCCAATTTGATTCTGTTTGTGAATTTCTTGAAGTATTTTCTTGAGCAATAATTGCATGGGCCATCATTCTTCAGCTGATTCATGGAGGAACCAAGACTTGACGGGGAAACAATAGTGCTTACACCCACAATCCTCTTTCTTTAGAAAAACCCAAATAAGTACTTCCTCTACTTGAGTTTTGCTGGGTTGTCAATGGGAGGGTCTCAGTCGGCTTTAACTTTATATCTCTGTCCCCACTGAATCATATTATATTTAAATACAAATAAAAGAAAAATCATTTGTTTATGTTTATCTAGTTTATATATAGGACAAAGGTTTTCTGCCCTCGTGCACTGCAGTGCTAGATGAGCATTTCTGCTAGAAGCACAGTTTAAAGGTTCAGTTCACCCCAAAATGAAAAATCCTCTTACATGTGGTGCTTTTTATCAAGATTGTTTTGGTCTGAGTTGCTATGAGATATCGGTTGTAGAGATGTCTGCCTTCTCTCCAATATAACTCAACTAGATGGCAGTCAGCTTGTAGTGCTCAACGTGCCAAAAAAAAAAAAAAACATTTGAAAAAACTCAAAATAAATTTCTTTTTCCAGAAATCACTGTTCTGATTACTTAGGATAATTCACAGACCTTGTTGTAAGCAGTTTCATGTGGGAACTATTTTTCTCTCTACAATCTATTCCCACCAACTGCACAAAAAGAAGGAAGCATCTACTCATGGACGAGAGGCTCATGCTTGTGACACAAGATATGAACATTTTTGGCGTCTCCTCTGCTGAGCTGTAATGTTAGCTAGCTCAGTGGTGCTAGGTGAGCGAGCAGAAGATGCATGCTTCCTTCTGCGCAGTGATACAGTTGGTGGGTAGTTCAGTAGAAAGAAAATAGTTCCTACATAAAACTGCTCATAACAAGGTCTGTGGATTATCTTGAGTAACCAGGTAGATCATAGTTCCATTATATTTAAGTGAAGGCACACATCTCTGCAGCTGATATCTACGACATTCAGCAACTCAAACCAAAACAATTTACACTGATAAACAGCACAATAAGTAGGAGGGAAAAGATGTATTTTTGGGGTGAACTGTCCCTTTAAGAAATTCCCTATATTGGTTTTAATCTTCGATACCTTTGGGTGCCTGGCAAAGAGATTGTATCCAGTACATTTTGGGTGAAAGAGTTTTTGTCTCTCATAGATATTAACTGACGCTGTTGACAGAATTGCCATCACACAGAATAATAAAAACAGTGAAAATTAAAAGTTAAATAAAACTTTGATTGTTTTTCACAGTATTAGAAATAATTTGCTAAATGTGTGTATAATGATTGGGTTAGACATCACATTAAAACAGTGTGGACATTATGCAGAGATAAATACCAGGAAGTCCCTTGTGATAGTCATCTATTTTCTAAAGAACACTTAGCCCAGACAGCACAGTTTAAATAGAAATAAAACACAACAGACAGGAAATACAACCATCAAAACACAGCAGAGATTAAATCCAGCTAAAACGCAGCACTTGCATTTCTCGGTTACACTGACTTTTAACATGACTTTAATTTTTTTCCCAAGGGTACTGGATTATTAAGAGGAGATTTAGAAAATGCAAATGTTAATTTGTCATTTTAACTTCATAACCTTACTATTTTCCCTCTTAAACTATACTGATATAAAACCTATTTTGCAGTTCCTTCTGTGTTTGAAACTACTATAGAAAATAATTAAAACAAAACCATTGTGTGGGTTTTTTTGTAACTTCACTGCCATATTTGTTAATCAATGTTTCTTAGAAACAATAATCACAAGCACAAAGCTGTGGCTCTCAGAACATACAGACTTTTTACTGATTAAACCCCACATTGCTTTATCTCACAAACAGCAATACCAGCAAGCATCATACATTTCGTTCTCAAGACTTAACACAAAGTCATTATTAAAAAAAACACTGTATTGTGACATAAAGCTCTGAAGAGGAAAGAGTGTGGTCCTCCGTACTCTAGTCAGACAGATACCTAATGTGGACAGTGGGTATATTTACTTTGCCGTCTGCCATTTATTCTAAACAAAGTGCTCTTGTTGCTAACATATGTAAACAGTACGTATGTCACTTCCTGTGTCGCAGAGTATTTACCCCAGGCAACAAGGATCTCATTAACCAGCTGTTTAAAAAAGCAAATGTAAACATTTTTATAGTAGCGGCCACAGGTGGAATAAATATTGCAGGATATTACTGAGCCATAGAGATGGGACCAATGGATATTAATTTATCTAAAACATCTGTGGATGATGGAAAACAAACCCTGGTACAAATTAAATGTTTATTTGCCAGCATTTACTGCAAATCTGTTATGTATTCTTCATGTGCACAGTGTTTCAATTGTTGCTGAAAAGATGCTAAATGATTAGGAAAACACAAATAATCCCTCACCTGAAAAGACATATCCATACTGCTGCTTCCAAGCTGATTGACATTTGGCAGAGATCCTCCGTAGTACTGCCCACGGTTTGGTCCCAGCTGCAAGTACTGCGTTTTCTGCAACTGTAACTGGAAGCACAACAACTCAAGGTGAGACGAGAACATGATGTGATCTTAGAATTAATAAATATGGATGTTTCTCAGTGGAGCCACAACGCCAACACATGACAATCATTTTCATTGTTGTTTAATCTTTTGATTATTTTCCTCAATCATTTAGTTGTTTGGTCTATAAAATGACAGATAATGGTTAAAAAAATGCAGCTCAGTGTTTCCCAAAGCCGAGATAATGTCCTTGAATGTTTTTTTTTGTTCACAACCCAAAGATGTTCAGTTTAGGAGCAAAGAAACCAAAAAATATTCACACTTAAAGATCCACTGTGTAGCATTTAGGGGGAAATTTTGGCAGAAATGAATATAATACAATAAGTGTGTTTTTCATTAGTGTATAATCAACTCAAAATAATAAATAGCTGTGTTTTCTAGAATGAGCCGTTTACATCTATATAGGGAGTGAGTCCTCATCTGAGGAGATCTCCTTGTTGCACCGCCATGCTTCTACAGTAGCTCAGAATGGACAAACCAAACACTGGCTCCAGATAGGGTCATTTGTGTGGCATTAAGCTGCTTTATTGAGTGTTTTCACTGGTTTTAATCACTGGCAGGTCCATCTGCTTTGGAAAATTTGGCTCCTAGTAAAAACCTCTTGTATGTCTGGATCAGAAAAATTGTGAGCACTCATTAGCAAATGTTGGGCTAGTGGAGTCTATTAGTAAACTGAGCAGCGTCAGAGAAATAGATTTATGACATGAAACTGCTTTATTTAGTGTTCTAACTGTTTTTAGCACTGGGTACATTTGTTTTGGAGACAAAAAGACCTCTGTGGCTAAGTCAGCTCCCAGTAAAAAGCTTGAACAATTAACCCTAAAGGATATCTTACCAGGAGAAGTTTTTGCTGGTTGCAATCTGCAAACATTTCCATTAAGAAGCTGGAATCAGAGAATTTGACTTTTTTTTTCTTGAAAAATTACTCAAACCAATTAATCGAATATGAAATCAGGCGACGATTAATCTAATAGATGACAACTACTTGATTCATTATTGTAGTTCTATTTTTTTCAATCATGGCAAGACCAGGCTCAAGCAACAAACAAACCAACAATAAACTGACTATAAGCACTCAAACAGGCCAAGAGTCAATAATATTATAATAATAACATCAAAAATTAAAGCAAAACACCGCAATGGGGACATTTCTACACTTTTGTAGTAATCAAACCTTATTCCCTCATAAGCATTTGTAATTTTGTTTCACAGATGGCAACATTAAAACCAAAGCACTTACTTATGTTTTCTTTACTAACCACCTGTTTGAGATAGTCACCAGATGCCTTCTGGTAAAGTTTGATGACGGCTGCTACATTTGCCGCCGTCATCACAGCAGTGCAATGTGAGTTTAATCAATTTTGCATGTGGAGAGATGCTTTGTGCGGAAGTAAAGCACGTCAGAGAGATAATTCAACATTAACCAAACTTGCACAGGGTCGATTTTCCAAACTCCTTAAAGCTTTACAACAATGCTTATTTCAAAACGACCTCCAGTTCCATTTCCCATTAGAGAACCCATAACCGGTCAATTAAATTTTCTCATGCAAGCCCACTGCTCACTGTCGGCAGGGCAGAAAATCTAATAATAACAATTACTACGCTTGCATGACTGGTGTATTTTAATAAGCCTTCAACCTCAGAGTACATCTCCTTAACCACATTCATACCTGCTCTGTTGACAAAGGATTATGTATGGTAACATTTCAGGATCAGAAGGAGGACAACCCAAATCTTTTCAACCGCAGTGAGACCAGAGTGAGACAGGTACAGAAAGAAGAGAGACAGGGAGGGGCTTAAGGGGAGAGAGTGAAAGCATGAAACTCTAAACCAGAGGCCCTCAGGTCTAGCTTAGGCCCAGACAAGAGCCATTTCTGAATGCAACAAAAATAAATCTAAAAACAAAATAATCACAAAACATGAGCCCTATGACTAACAATTCTTGACAAGTATGCTGACATACATATTTATAACAACACGATAATTCTGACATAACTGATTCATCAATGTGTTTGCATTTTAGAAATTGTAGCAGGCTTTTATCCAGATAAAATACACACATCTGGTTTGTTTAAAATAAGCTGCATTCAAATGGCACTCGTGAGCTCGTAGTTATGACATGGGAAGCCTTGTACACGAAATGTTCGGTGGTCAAGTGGTTATGTCGAGAGACTGTTGGCATCTTGAGGCCAAATAGGCCAACAATCTAGCAAGTTAACAAGCGATTCAAGTAACGGAGGAAATGCACAGGCACAGTGTAAGAGGAAAAATATGAGGCAGTTGGGGATATCAACATTTTCCTCGGACATATTATAAAATAACAAACAATATGCAACTAAAATTATGAAATATTGACTGACCATCCGCAGAAAAATTAGCGTCCATTAACCGCACCATTTCTGAAATGTCAGCAAACACATCAAAACTTGTGAATCGAAGCTTCCAGAAAATTTTCAATTACAAGGTCGTAAATACCACATGAGGAGGACGTTCAAGTGGACTTATGTCCCAAACACTGTAAACACGACCCCAAATGAACGCGTCAATTAACTCTCTCGTTAACTGATGCTTGTTATTAAAGCTCTTTATTTGCTAAAATATTGTTAATTTAAATGGAGTCAAACCAAAAGGATCTTCCCTTTTAACAAAAAGGTCTGTCTTTGTAATAATGTTATTATTATGTTATTATTATTATTATGTTGTCAGACTGTTATTTCACTTTCTGAGCCTGTCTGTGGCAAAACAAGCATGTTAAGTGGATGTAAACTGACACTGCACAAATGCCCCAAACGGGTACATTGCAGCCTGTTTTGCTACAGCGCTCTCTCTCAATCTAGATCAAAATTGTCATTCCCATTACTACTTTGGCACAAAATCATGGGCTGGGTTGAAAAAAAGCAAAGACATCCTTCAAGACACAGTAAGAAAATGCTTAAAATGAAAAGAAACTTGACATTAGGGATCGACCAATATTGTTTTTTCAGGGCTGATACCGATTATTAGTAGTTAATGAAGCTGATTACTGATATTTGGAACCATTATGCATTTACAATAAAAATGAAAATCTTTCTGTCAGTATTTACAATTTGGAATATAACAAACTCCAGCACAAAACTTTGTAGCCTTTAGGAAATGTTTAATTAAAACTGAAACTTTCATCATATACAGCAAGTTCCATGCAACTTTTTTTTTTATCAAATCAAGTGAAAATTTGAATAAAAAATGAATAACTAAAAATATCTCCCTGAGGTTTAACAAGGTGAAAGTTACTCCCATGCTGACACTTTCTTTGCACTTTTCAATTGATGATTTTTAATCAACAATCATTGAAATAAAATACTGATACAGATAATCCTCAAAATGCCAAAAATCGCTGTCCAGATCGATGATCTGTCCACCCCACTTGACATCTTAGTATAAGAACAGAGATGTATTTGTTTTTGCTCTTTCTTCTTCTACATTTTGACAGTTAAAGCATAGGTTACAACAAGCACTGTAGTAGCTCCATATCTGCTGCTTAGTTATATAGTCTGCATGTCCATCATGCTCTCACCCAGCAGCAGTCACTACTGAATCCCTGCCTCCGAAGGATTTATTTTGGCGGCCTGTGCTGAATGTGGCTTAAATTTCCACATAATCTGCTAGGCTTCATCTTTGGTGTAAATGTCATGTTGCAGTGCACGCAGGCCTGAGGACCTGTCAGACAAGTTTACAGAGCCACGGTGCACACACACACACACACACACACACACCTCAAACACATCACTACCATACACAACAAATACACCGCAACATCACAAATGACATGTATGTTTCTATTATTGAGAGTCACATCGCTTTAGCTTATCGGCTCTTCTCTGATAGCACGAGAAGAGGAGAAATCGTCGCTGCAGTTGCACTCGCGCTGTCAAATACGCATGCACGCCCCTTTGCTTTCCACTTGCGTGGGACAAAAAAATGTAATAACTTTTTCGGACGAGGTCGCCTGTCATTCACATCCACACTACATGACTGTTACCTCCTGCCAGCTCTGTTGGTTGTCGGTCGTGGGTGAAAGGGCTACAGCTGGCAGGAAGCGTCGTTTGTTATTGTTTACCTATGCTGCCGTGGCTGCGTGCAGCTCCGCGCTACAAATGCATATTTGACAGCTCGCTGAAAACAAACGAAGAAGAGGAGGAGGAGGGGGGGGGGGAGAAAAACAAGAAGCGGTGTCGTTACCCTCGCTGCCCGGGTAATGCTGAGGTCTTTCATCACTTCTTCAAACGCCGCCGTCTCCTCTGCCTGCTTCTGGTTATGCAAAGCGATTTTCTCGCTGAATTTCCGCGGATTGTTCGAAGTCGCCATGTTTCGCTCTTCTGCTCCGTTTTCCTTCAATGGTCAACGTCAAGAGACCCGGAATGAGCACCCACAACTTCCGGTTAGACAGGGTGAGATAAATAAAACACCAAGGGGGGGGGGGCAATGCTTACAAATTCACTGCTCTGATATACTAGCAGTTGCAGATAATGACTTTGCTGACATGATATGAAACATTAGCCGTCTTTTCTTTAGCACTGTTATGAAAAAATAAAAAAACAATAACAAATACTGCTATTACGAGCCTACTACTACAATCAGTAATTACAACAACTATTATTATTATTAATATTATGTATTATTTTATTACTTTATTAAGGACACAGAGAAATGTGCTTAGCATAGCAAATAAAAAACAGACAATAGTCTATGTACAGAAATGCAATAATAAACAATATTAAATAGCCTAAATAAAATGTAGGGGAAAGAATACTGTACATAACGACAACAAAAACCTTTGGGGTTTGCAAAACAAATTAAGTACATTTTTTCTGCCTGTCTAAACCTGAACTTTTATTTTGAAGCAAAACCTGTCTCGTTTCCGGTATCTATATGGTTATTTCTTTCCGACTTGACGCAGCTGCCCTTAGTAGCTTTGCGTGCTCACGTCGCGGGGGTGTTGTGGAGGCGCACCGCACATCTGGACTGCGGAACAACCGCAAATTTAATTTTGTAAGAAAACATACATTTGTGCTGGCCTCTGTTATATACATTACCTCATATGTCAGAATATACTACTACTACTACTACTACCAATAATAATAATAATAATAGTAGTCTATTATTATTATTATTATTATTATTATTATTATTATTATTATTGTTATTATTATTGTTATTATTGCTGTTGTTTTATTGTTATTACTATTAGTATTGGTGAAAGTAGTTGCAGCAGAATTTCAGCATAAGGTATTTTTAGGCTCTGAGGTGATGCTCTCACCCAGTGTGACAAGTCAGTTAGAACATGATTGTTAGCAGCACCAGATGGTGAATTCTGTCAACCTTTTTTACACCCAAACGGGTGGTTGAGAGGAAATTGGGGATTTGTCTAACTACAAACCTAAATTTAGCTTACTTGACTTTTTATTATGTGGACAAGAATGAACCTTTCTTCTCTGGGTTGGCCTAAATGTTTGTGACATTTAGCCAGAAAGTGGCAGTGTCTGCCTCCTCTGGAGTTGTATGTGCACCCCCGCTGACTGAAGATAAAAACCAGTCACAACAGTGTATCCCCTGCATGAATAGATCCAAAAGGTGAATGTGCTGTTAGAGACTCACTCACGAGGAGACAAATGAACTCTTAGAGGTTAGAGAGAAAGATATTTCTGTCCCATGTTTCTATTACATATTGGTTAAAGCCTTTCCCCCAATGAATTACATGATGCATCAATCAGGACACAAAAACCTTTGCATGTCCGTTCTTGTTTTCTCACTGCAGTGGGAGTTTCACTTTCAGCAGCAGCAGTAGCAGACTGTAACCCATGAAAACAGCTGCATGCACAACTGCAAGAGACCAAAGAGCTTTACAAATGATAATACAGCAGGCTCAGTAAAGCAACACGTGCAGATTAACATTCATAAGACAAATAAAAACACCTCTGAATTATGTTTTGCTGAGACACCACACCTACAATGCTTGCTTCTTATTGTTGTTTTTACAGGCACTCAAGGCACAGTGGAGCTGTTTCACCTGCCATTCAGGAGAGTGTAATTTGGTTGTAAAGTTACCATGGTAACAGAAAAAGCAACGACTCCAGGGCAGGTGGAGGGAGGGAGTCTGTGCACAGGATTATTCTCTTACAGCTGAATAAGCCTTTAGGGCGGGAAGCTTTGAAGTTGAGCCTGTTTGTAATGGCCTGTAAAAATGAGGGAAACCACATGTCATGCTTGATTCCTGTATCCAACTGCTCACCGCCAGATATTGTTAATGTTTATCTTGTATGCAAATATGCTGCACTAACACAAACAGCAACATCTCTGAGGCTTCACTTGGCAGAGAAGGAAACTTTCACTTCACTTTCTCACTTAAAACTGAAAGTCTGGAAAACTCTGCGTTTTGTTCTATTTTTTTTCTTTATGCACCACTAAACCACAATTTTCAGCCACTTTGGTTTTATAAAATATTATTTGTAGTGTACAGAAAGTTGTTCTAAAAATAAGTGGTGTATGTGACACATGTACAGTGGTTCTTAACTAGTGGGTCGTGGTCCATAGGTGGGTCCATTCTGACGCCAACCTGTTTTTTTCCTGGAACAGCTGCAATTTTATGCCCTCTTCTTGGTTTAATTTGGTCTATTAAAATTCTGTGCCTTCGCAGTCACTGGTCTTGAAGCAATAATAATAGCACTTTTTTGGTTGCAATGCTAGTTATTTAAGTTTCAAGTAATTGCACTTCATTCTTGTATGTTTTATTTCATTGTGTTCTAAGTCCACATGTTGTTTACATTTTGTGAAATAAAATTTAATATGTCAATTTGTCATTTTGACTGTTCCTGACTATGAGCTCTTAACATTACATTTACATTTTAATGGAAGTATATACAACATTTTAATTTGTTTGGAAAACCCAGATGTGTGCTTATAGCAGCACTGTTATGTCACTAAGAATAGCTGACTTTGTCTTAAAAGTCAGTGTCAGTTGAGGGGGAACATTTGATTGAAAGCTTTGGAGCAGCCACCACAAAGGCCCGATCTCCCTCATTAGCCTGATCCAAATCAAGACATGTCTTCATAGAAACCTTTGGGTTTTTTTTAAATTATTATTTAATATTTAAGTATTTTATCATCTTTTATGTATATAATCTATCTTTCTAATCTATCTTTCCACTTTATTCCGTTTTAGATTTGCATACATATAATACTGCTTTGTAATATCTCCTTCCATTTATTGTTGTCATTTGGTGTTAAAATTATAACTACTATTTGTATGCCATTCACTTTATTAACTTGTGCAACTCCGGTGGTTTTTAAACAAACTATACCTAATTTGATTTTGATTTCTGACTTTGTTCTCTGTCTCCAATAATAATGTTTACCCAGTTGAGTTCACTACTTACATATACAAGAGCCAAATATGAATTATGTGCTAATAAAGTAAGCATTAAAAAACATTTGTTTTTCTTTTTTTTGCACAACAGGCATTTGATCACTCAAGGATCTAGTCAAGTCAGGTTTATTTAGACCTTACACTTGACTAAAGTGTGAAAAAATGAATATAATATATTTAAAACAAACAAACAAACAGTTATAAAATTAAATGTGTAAAACCTGAGCAAAAGCAACAGAGAAGGGGTCTCTCTTCTAGTATTGGCACAATATAAAGGATCAGTGAGGAGTTAAGGTAACAGATGGACCCACCATAGGCTGTCTGCATATCTATCATCTATCATAATACTATGAGGTGTCTCTCACACTACCTGACACCCTAACATGTGTGACTTCTGTTAAACAGCAGTTAAACAGCAGTGTGTGGTTCAATCACTAATACGTCTGTTAGTTCACAGTTTATCCAATTTGCTCTAAATTCTGCAGAACCTGTACATGGATCGGTTTAGTCTGCATGTGGGGAGTAAAAGTAACAGCAGGGGGAGGTAAAGGTCCTGCTGAACAAGACTTCCAGCAGATCTGCTTATGTCTGTGTGAGAGTGAGGGGGCGTTGGTAGCACAGTTTAGCTTTTACAGTCAAGACAGAATCTTATGTCATTCATTAATGAAGCTTGATACGCATGGAGATGACAGATAACACGACTTAAACTTCGGATGCACTTAGGCATGTTTTTTATCTGTTTGTGTGTATGGGGATAATAAAAATAAACTCCTCCTGCAGACCATATTAAAATACAAGACATGCAGTCAACAATATTTGCACTTACATTTCATATAGTAAACAATAAAGTTATGACATTAACATCGCATATAACAATAAGAAGTGCATCAAAATCATATGCTAAAACAATTGAACTTAAAGAAGCTTTGCCAGCCCTATTTAGGCAGCACTAAGACTACTGAGCATTAATTAAAATGAGACAGTTCCCTGTCTTGTATTACCTGCTGGTTGTAACTTGGACCAAGACATGGGGGAAACCTTCTCCTCACCCATTTTTGCAGCTAATGTTGTTCTTTTAAATTCCATACATTTACTCATCAAGCTAGAGTTGAGCATCTCTAACTTCATAAAGCTGCTGTGGCAGACTTAACTGATTAACCGCATTTAGTTCAGTCTTTATAGTTTAAATCAGCCGCATTCATTAACAAAGAATGCACAGCAATAGTGTCAGGCAAAGGAGTTCAATTGTATCTGTGGCATATCATTAATAAATAAAGAGAAGCAATGGTCCCAGGTGAAATGGTCCTAAAATATAACTTGTATATATTCTGAATTTTCATTTATTAAAGATATGTAGGCCTAAATATGAAGTTAGACCATATGTAAAAACTATATAAAACCTGTTGGAAATTAGACCAAATTTTAGGCGTGAATATTGACATATATGTCTTTCCAAATATGTATGTTTATATATAATACATCTATTGCCACATACATGCATCATTTATGTATTAGAAAAAATATGAATAATGTAGTGTAATAATGTTGTTTTCACAAAATGTCTTCAAAAAATATAAATTAAATATATATTGTTTATTTTTTGTGTGTGTGTGTGGTTGGGGAGGGGTGTTTATGATAAACTTAGCACCTACTTAGCAAGAAACTGTGACAAACACAAAGATTAATATTACCACACAACTCTTAAAAGTAACTCTCTTTTTGGTAAATTGGAAATTTTTCAATCAGAAAGACTAAGAAAAACCAACTTAGCCAAAACTTCTCACTGTTCACAACCAACTATTTGATCAGAAACAATATTCAATCAAACTAAACTTAGAAATATTTCAGTACTCAGATTAGAAACGTGCCTATTGAGTCATGAGGTTGAAATAACAGTAATTCAGCTCGTGTCAGCAGCTGTCTATTTTCAGAAAGACCTTTTACAGGAAATCTTCTGGTTTCAGCGCTTTCATTGCCCAGTTCCATGATTTCACTAAAAGGGAACTTCATCGTTGCAAGTGTGAGGTGTTAAAGACAAACTACATGACTTCATTCACGACACAGACCTTGACCCACAACGTTGGAGCCCTGAACGGTACGTTCATTGTTTTTATTGACACACACTTTGACAGGACACTGATCTGTTTGACTTGGCTGAATGTAGGATTGTTTTTACAGCAAGTCTTGGAGTGTATTGTGAAGTTTAGTTATTTTTTGTTATGTTATTTTAAAACACCTTCTCTGTTTGTGTGTACTGAGACTTATTTATAATTGGATAACAGTTAACATGAAGTAAACAGTATACCATATTTATGCAAAGACCTTTTTGAATAACAATGAATAAACCAAGAATAAACAAATCATTTTAAAAAATAAATAATAAAGAAATGTAAATTGAGTTTTGAGACAATTGAGTTATATCGTAGTTTGTGCAATGCCATGCAGTAACTCAGTTTCATTCTGACTTTTATACTTGCAGATCATGAATGTCAATGATACTTGTGTCCCCGGAAATAGCACATGTCCCGTGCCCAGCTCCTCTGCAGGTCTGGCTGTTGGGCTGACTTTCTTCTTTCTACTGCTTGTGATCATTGCTGGTGTTATCGTGTACAAATACCACAGTAAAATGAGGAATATGTTGCAGTTTGTACAAACCAAAAGACAGAAAAAGGAAGATGATCTAGAAACACCACAAGATGATTCTCATCATTATACCGGCATGATCAGAGAACAGACAACTGGACAGACCCCTATTTATGAAAACCTGACAAGCAGAACTGGACACAACAGGCCTACCGTAAACAACAGCAGGTAAGCTGTACTATTTTTTTTTATACTTTTAGTTATCACTTAAAATTTTCTTATCAGATGAGACTAGTTTACACCATTTTAGAGGAAATGTTATGACTGAAATGACATTCATGAAACCACAACCATCCAAAAAGAGATCAGAACGGAAGCAGATGAAGACACACAGTTTGAGCAGTTTGAATTTCCCCATTTTGCACAATCCTGTTGTAATATATGCTCACAATATTATGGCATCTGGAGGTGATCTCTTCTTTTGTTGTTTCCAACAATTTAAAGTCTATTAATCAAACGTGCCAGCCAATGACGTAGTCTGGGAGTTTTTCTCTGAGCAAGAATAGAAACTGGAAAAAGGAAATCCACACAATTTACATTACATTTGCCTTGTGTCACAATGGTTTTTACATCAGAAAAAGTGCTTTCTAATCGGAACATTATCTGCCACAATTACAGGTTGCCCGGTGAACCTGAAGAGGATGTGTACTTGCAGTGTGATTCCCCAGATGACGCAATATACAACAACGATCCGGCATGTAATCTCTCCATCCTCCCAGACTTCCAAGAGGAAGATGTCTACATTGTGCCAGATTCATAAAAGGATGCATATCCATTCACTGCAAAAATATGCTGACCTGTAAATAAAGACAAATACTGTAATGTCTGTAGTGTACAGGTAAGATATATCTTATTGTTGTATGTCATTTGCCAAACCAATTGCCAGAATAATTGTTAAATTTTGTATGTTTCATATGTTGCAAATATGTTGAAACTTTACATTAAAAATTATCAATTCTATGTTGTAACATCACTAGTTAAGATGTGCTCAGGTTTAGGCACAAAAAAAACCCATTTAGTTATGGTTAGAAAAACATGTTTGGGCTTAAAATACTTGGTTTTGGTCTCCACAAACATTGGTGGAATTGTCCCAAATTCTCCTTAAAAAACATACGTGGTTTGGATGCCTCGAATTTGGCCAGCAATGTCCCATATTCTCATCAAAGAATACTTGTCGCTACAAACACAGCTAGAATGCTGTAAACTAATCTCATATGCATGCTAACCTACGTCACTTAAGAAATGTTAATACATATGAAACCTACAATATATCCAAGAGATTTCTGAAAACTATGAATTGGACCAGCGACTAGGCTGCATCTCTGAAGTTTGGAATGGAATTATATAAAAAAAGATGTGACTTTTTATAGCACAGTTCTTTTAAGATCATATTTGACACACTTCACTGCGAATGACCACGTTTTGACAACAGTCAGGTTATTAATTTTCTGATAAGGTTTGATCGTTTTATGACTTTCTCTCGATACATCTGGAACGACTAATGAATCACGTTTTATTTTGACCTTTAGAGGTGAGACGTGTGTGTGTGTGTGTGTCTGTGTGTGTGTGTGTGTGTGTGTGTGTGTGTGTGTGTGTGTGTGTGTGTAGGCTATTTCTTCACACTTATGTGGGAAAGTCATACATGTTTTCTGCTGTCCTATTTTGCATCAGCAACTTTGCAAGTAGCCGAGCATAGAATTTAATTGATATTTAAGTTTTTTTTAAAGTTTTTTTTATGCACATAGTGAACAAATGGGCAAATATGCAAATAAATAAACACAAACGATTATGTTGAATACATTGGAAAACCAAGAGGGGGCATATGAATGTTAGTAAATGCACAGTTATCTAAATTTTACACTTGGGGCTGCAGACCCAAAGGCAGATGAACAAAACAGAAGTTAGAAAAATAGAGAGTTCTTTATAACAATAGTGAAATGTGCAGGAGAATGATCGATGACTGGCTGAGGTGAGGGGTGCTCCGTGTTCGAATTAACAGGATAAGCTGATGAAGATGAAACACAAAATAACACAGTTAAGAACATCTTACAACTGCATTTTCACTGTTACATTTCCTTTAAAGTCTTTGATACTAGCCACATGTTGTCTGTGTCTTATTAGAAAAACTGTGAGAATAAAAAAAAAACCAAAAATGTACTTTTATTACTTTTAATTTATTCACTATCCATAAAATACTGTAAATTTACACTGCTACAGTTCACATTGTTATATATCATTTGTGCTTAAACCATCGCAAAACATGCCACTTTTACACAAACATATTAAACAAACACACCATCAAGACTTGAAAACCATGAAAAGGTTAACACCATATACAGGTTTTGCAGTCCATCCGTTCTGCAAAAGAGACAAAGAGGATGTGAAAACCATAACCAGGAAGGCTATGTGAGGATTAAAACCCGGACAAAGACAAATACCAGAGCGCAATGAGTTCATGCTGTTCTTAGATTAGACACAGAAGGGCCTTGATAAATACAGTCCCCAATTCTATTATTCTTGTATACTTTGGGTGGTACTGCAACTCAGGACCTTTCAGAGACTAAGATTGAGGACCTTTACATCCAGTCACAGTTGTGTAAAGCTGAGGGTGTCATCCCTGAAACAAAGAGTAACAGGAAAAGAGCAAAGAAGTGAGTGAGGTGTTTCTTGGCACAGGTCTGAATTCACCACAAGAAAAGTGTAATTAAAGTTAGCATTTGTTCCTGCAGCTCTGATTAATCACCAGTTTATTTGTCTGTCTATTTATTCAGTTGTCCAGGGTCACCCAACGTGCCCCACCCTGTAACACATCAACTTTATTAATTGTAGAACAACATATGTTCATATTTAAGTGACCTTTACCCATGCAAAGATAAAATCTATTACAAGCTCATTAGGGTTGGTGGTGTCATTACTCTGAATAATTAAACTATAAACATTTCAGGGGAACGTGCTACTTCTTTCAGTTCACTTCAGTTCACTCACTTAATATCAAACTTTATTATGGTGTTGTGTTTATTACTTCAAACTCCAAAACCTTGAGCTGCACTTTAACACATTTTGAGCTCCACTTATCAACTCCTCTTCTAATGTGAATAACATTTTCTGGTTTTGAAGTGTTAAGGGTGGCATCTGGGGCCCAGAGAAATCTGATATAATTGAGAAAATGTTTTTCTTTTGGCCTAATATTCTATTCAGCGTATTTTGGCATTGTTGGAGATCCTTGATCCTTGAACAGAGCTTTGATCTGGCCCAAAAAAATCAGACCGACCCTACATGAACCTGCACGGTTTATGTCAAAGCTCAAAATATTTGAGCTTTTTATTTGATTTAAGACATTTATTACAAGCTAAGAGCTAATGTGTTTCTTTGCGCCACCTCTCCGTCTTCTCTTCCTTCAGTTATTTCAATAGTCTGCTGTCTGCTCTACGTCTGGTTCATGACAGGTTCGGCAAAGTGCGCCCTTGGTGTGTGCATGGTGGTTCATGGTGTTGTGGCGCACAGATAACAATCACTGCTCTCCAACCCATGTTACACACAACCAAGTTGCCTTACAGCCCGTCTCTCTTTCTTTCCATTTCTATCATTTCCCGTTCGGTTTTACAGTGTATTTCTCAGTTGTTCTGTCATTTCACCTCTCTCTCAGCCCCCAGCCCCCTTCTCTCTCTTCACCTCTTGACTTAGTCCATTGCAACTCGAGCCTTTTATGTACAAGAACTGCCGGCTTCATGTTTTTAAAATTATAATTAAAAGAGAATCAAAGCTCTGATTTTTCAATTAGAGCAGCCCAGATTGTTTTGACATGGACATTAATGTTGCAGATTTCTGAAACATTTTTTGACACCTCTGAACTCTACTCTGGTACTGAATAACAAAAATGGCTTTCAAGATTAGTAATGCTTTTTATACCAGATTCCTCCCCTACCCATGTCATGTTAAAAATAGTAACATCAGACATTTTCTTGCCTCTTTTTTTGATGGCAGGACTGAAAATGAATTGGCCTCAACATTTGTACTGTTCTGTTTTCAGAATGATGAAGACAAAAATAGGATGTAGGCTCTGCAGTATTATTTTCCCCAAATGATGTACAGATTTTTTGGAATAATCTCAAATGGCTTGAAAGGAAGTGCATATAGCGGCTATAAAGGCATGCATCCCAGACCTGTCTAGATTTGGGTTAAGCCCCGAATGTTTTTAACGTCAGGCTCAGCCGCTGCTAAGCGATCACCTTTATTGTTGGATTACTCACATAATCTTTTGTACTTTTTCTGATGACTTATCTCCACAGCACTTGTAAGTAAATATTACAACAAGAAGCTTTGATAATATCTAATGAAAATACATTTACAGTATCGTCATTGATATGTTATCTGAGCAGTCTGGAGATTACACATCAAGTATCTTTTTTTCTCTATTTTCCTTTCAAATTTAACTATTTATTATGTCACTTTTGTTCCTTAACTAGCTGGTCAAGGCCACAGCGAGCACAATTTCAAGGTCATTACAGTAATGGGAGATAGAAGTTATCTTTACAGGCTGATTTCACAGGCACACCGTGACTTTTGCAATCCACAGCGGTTGATAGTATTTGGACGGATGACATGTATGGGAACATATTATGCTCATGTGTTTATTATGAAATGTACATGTTAATATATTCAAGTGCAACAGTTCAGTGTGAATAAATCAAAACATTTATTTTGGTCTTCATATAATCATTGAAATGTATCAGACAGCAAACAAAATATTTAATAACCATGCACCTCATAAAACAATACAGTACTTCAAATAATAAGTAAAAATAAAATTAAATATTATTATATATGAAACAATTCTGTAACATAAAACAATAATAATAATATTACATAAATATACGTATAGGACCATAAATAGATAAAATAAATAAAGTGAACAAATCTACTGCACGATCCACAATGTAAAACAAAACTTAGTGCAGCAGAAGCATGTGTTTTTCTTCAGAATAAAGAAATAATAAATCATTTTCATTAATTAAAAACAATGAAGCTGCTGGGACACAACGTTCCTGTGAGAACACAATCAGCATGTAACAAATTTTTTGCAGCTATGCTCTCCCACAAGTTAAAAAAGGCACATTTCCTCAGGCACAGTGGCATTTACTGACAATCAGGTCCTCAAAAGGAGTCAGCTTCAGCTTGCCTGCGCTGTCGTAGTGCATGAGGACCATGGGCTCGTACTCTGCCGGCACGCAGCAGGGGCGAGGTGACCCTCCTTTGGTTATCTGATGCAGCCGAGACTTCACCTGCGTGTGCATGCTCGCAGGCTTGTAGTTGTGGGGACAGGTGCCATCACAGAAATGCATTGTGTACTCACTTGGAGCCACCACCCAGTCCGTCCAGCCGATGTCTTTGAAGGAGACGGTGACAGACTTCCGGCAGCACCATCCTCGTTCATCGCACTCGTCTTCCTTGTTGGAGCGACGCAGCCTCGTCTTCTGGGCTTGACTGGGCTCTGTGAGGCCGAGTTCTAGAGAAATGATTGGTTTTGCAGTAAGGGCGTCTTTTTCAGCTACTACTATCTCGACATCCACAACCAATGCCTCACCACCATCAGTCCTCATCCACTTCTCCACCTCGGGACTGATGTCCAGCATCACATCTCGAGTGCTTGACACATTGGCGGAGCTTATGTGTGTCCATGCGGCAGAGTTCACCGGCTTCACCCTGTTGACTCTGACTTTAATCTGTCGTCTTACCTCAGGCTGAACTGAAGTGGGTTTATCTGAAATCTGCCTAGAAATCTTCAGCTCAGCTCGAGCTAGTGTCACTTCAGTCTGGATGTCGGGGTTCTTGTGGAAAACAGCTCTGTACCACTGCATGCGTTGACCTGAATGTTGATGTGAGTGTCCCCCCCTCCGAACCACTTTAACAAGCTCCACTAAAAAATGCACACAAATAAAGAAAAGCTTCATGAGAACCAAAGGTGGCAACATCCTGTAATGATTTGATAAATTATATTTCAGAAGCATCATGTTGTGGAATAACTGAAAGCAGAAAAACAACAAAAATACACGTATTTTGACTTCCAGTACTCTCTTGTCATTGATAACATTTCTAAAAACGTGTTCAGAGCGTAATCATCATATATGAGGCGTACCTGTCACGCTCGTGATTTCTAAAATCTCATAGCAATGTGTTTGCTTTCTTTACACAACTCTTTGATTCTATTTGCAAGCATTTGCAAGCATAAGATAAACTCCAGGAAGTCAGAGCTCTTCACCTGGAGGTTGAACTATATACAGGGAGTGAGAGTTAGTCACAACCACACCAACACAACAGCCTTTGTCCTCATCTGCAGAGGTAAAAAGTCACATTTCAAGATTTCTTGAACTAGTCATGTAACGTTCTTTCCTACTCCCACTCAAACTTTCCATACTGGCTTTTCACATAGTCATTTAACCATGACAAAGGCTAAATTAGGTCATATGTGTCCTTGTCTAACAAATATCTCACCTGTAGCTGGGAGGAGCACCGTGGACATGGTGGATTGCCGGGTTTCCCTCATTGGGTGGCTGGAGTTTCCTCTTGTCTCCGTCACTTTCTCCCTGTACAGCTGATACATCTCTCTCAGCTCTTCCTTTGTGGCCTTTTGGGTTGGCCTGGGCTCCCTTTCCAGACCCAACGAGCCGAGGATCCCCGTCTTTACTGCTTCCAGAAGCATTTCCCTCTGGCCCTCCACATCAGGTTCTTGGGCCACGTGAAGCCGGGTCTCCCCTGAGCTGAAGACGAGGAGCAGCAGCGTGCAGGAGATGAGTCTTTGGACTGTGTGTGATCTGAGCATGATGAGCCTGCCAGGTAGGTTTGGTACGAGAGTGCTGCAGCTCAGTGGATGGGGTTTGTCCATGTTATGAATGAAATTCTTGACATGCTTTTATTTATAGAGCTTGCGTGTTGCCACACCCCTGGTTTGTCAGGTGAGCCTGTGATGGGCTCAGCTGGGGCCATATGAAATACTGTGGCAATATTTTGCAGCATTGTTGCTATGTATTAACATGTGACGTACGGATTTAGAAATCTGTAACTTTTGTTTTTGTTTTATAAGCACATCAAAAATAAATTAGACAGATTAGAGAGGAGAGACAAAAAAAAGGGATTTCTGGATGAGATATGGTTACGTCACGAGTACATGGTGTGCGCTTCGTCACCACAATTGTCCACCTATGTGTCACTTAATCAAATAAATGACCATATGTCTTTTAGTTACCAGTTCTGAGGAGCAGGATAATGAGAAATTACATTAGCTCCTCCAGGGTTAATAATGATAATGTAATATTTTTTTGATCCCTGTCTCGTTTTCCTGCAGTTGGTCAGAGGTCAGGAGCAGGTACAGACCAAAGAGGCAATTAGACTCTTGTTCACTCGTTGACTAGGCGCTAAAACCTGAAACCTCTAAATGCTACAGACAGACAGAAAAAGGTGGAGAGAGTTAATTATCTATAAGTTACCGCTCCCTCCTTAAACAAGCCCACAGAGGAAATACCTCAAGGTTAAGAAAAGAGATAAACAAAGAAGTCGTCTGTCGAAAGAGGGAACTGTCTCAGGCTCCAATAAAGTCTTTGACGACTGTCTCAGTCTATTATTACAGTAATCACAGCATGTATGTGATGTGAGGAGCTCATCAAAGATCAAACAGAGCACTGTGTGAAAGTGCTCTGCTTTTATGATGATTAAAACCGACTGAAAACATATCTGATCTCAGACTCTCCTATACTCTACGGTTGCATAAAAGAGAGGCATTTCTGCTATTAGGACAGACCAAAGAGCTAAACACAGGCTGCAAGTGCATCTGTTGGGTGTCACCAAGCAGTTATCAGCATGTAAAAAAACCCCTCACTTGGGGGTCATTGCTTAATTACAAAGTATTTTACCCGCCCTGCTACGTGGCTATCTATGTCATTGACCTTATTCTTTCCAGCTGAGGGCATTTCTGACCATAGGGGCAACTGCTGACTGATAAAGATTTCTTTTTATGATAAATGCCCATAAAAGTACATTTATGGTCATTTTTCCCAAACTTGAAAGAAATATATTACCTTTCAGCAACCACATAATAAAACTGTTAGAGAAACAGATAGTTTTTCACTTTGGAAAAGTTTTGCTTGTAGCCTTTCTCTTCGAAATCTATTTATTTAAGCTCAAACCACAACCGTTTTCTCAATCTTGACCAAGAAAGCATGGATGTATAAAAAGCACTGGGTATCATCAAGGACAGGGCTCATTCATTTCAGTGACAGTTGCACAATGGTGCATGAAGCCAAAAAAGTGAGGACATGTTTAATTGCTGCAACATTCCATTCAGAGCGTACACATCACACCCCGATAAACCACGCCAACCATCAGCGCAAGACCAACCCACTAATGCAGCATTAATGAACCCTGCTACAACACAACATGCGCAGTTACTTTTGACCATCTGCCATTTCCACTACTGGGGATTGTAACTGCACCAAACTTACACTGATATGCCTTGGTAACTGAGGATAGCTACCAGCAAAAACAAAGGTGCTATCCTCTTTATTTTTGGTAGCACAATGGTTGATGCATTTTCAATGTGCATAAAATTGAGCCAAATGTACTTCATAATGGCAATAAAAGGTCAATTTTCACATTAAATCTCATAATTTGAACCTTACAGTGTCATTATTCTCAAACCATTACATTGTGAAATCAACATTTACTTCATAATAATGAGATAAAGCAAAAAAAAAGAACTTCTCTATGTCCACTTTAAGAAACTTATATTTTGAAGCTATGCAATATGTGATTACTGTAATATGTGCGGGTTTGAAAGATGACTAGCAGCAAAGAAAAGAAGGAACAAAAACATTTCTGCTGCATGAAATTATGTTGGTTTGTTTTTGGTTTTTTTTTTACAGACTTTTCACACTTAAAATGTGCAATGCTGGAGACTTCCTCTTTATTACTAATGACGATGCAAATGAAACAAACTGAGAAAGAAATGTTTCTATTTGGTTGAACCTCTCACAGCTCGTAGACATGTAGTATGTCTACGAGGAGGATTTGAGAAGGGTCACAAACCAAAGTGTTGGGAGACAAAGCTAGAGTGTCATGCACCTGTCACAGCATGAATAGTCTCCTAAGTAAAGCCAGGACAATATTTGAATGTGTGAAGATGTTACTGAAGAAGGTGCTGTGTGTGATAGCTGGGTAGTGAGTCACTAAGGTGATGAAACAATCGTGCTCTACCAGGTGAGTCTACTTTTCAAAGTGACAGTGTGTGAAAGGTTTAAAGTGACTCATGCAAACTAGCACTGTTGTTTAAACTGTCATATAAGACTCTCACTCTCTTCTTCTGGCTGTTTCTCTGTCTCTTGTCATCTATTTTTATCATGTAGGAGGGACAGAGAGGAAAAAACCACAGACTTGTTTTGTCATCATGACAAACAGAAGTTTGAGAGCAAATTTCATCACATACACCGGTAACAGACAGACGCTAGCTGATATATACTTAAAGTCGGATCATGGTGATAAAGACAGCACATTGGACTATTCACAAGATATAGTGCAGGTGTTTCTAACCTGTAGGTTTGGGGTAAAGTAGTGAATCTAAGAGGTTATCAGATGATATGATAGAAAACAAAAAAGCAACATCAGATCATGTTTTGTTTTGTTTTGACTTTTCTCTCCTCTTTGCTTTTTCTTGTCTTGTTTTATATCTCCAGGCCTCAAATGAAACAAATTTTTGATTGAACTGCTCACAACTCAGACATGCAATTTGTGCTATGGGTTCACAATTAGCAGAACTTTGCATTAAAGGGACAATTCGCCATCTTTTATGTAGACGTACAATCAATGTTGATGGTAAATAAAGCAATCAGTGAGTTCACAGATCCGTGCTGGCGGTGCCTATCATGGTATCATAGTATAGTATCATGATGTTTTGTGGCAGGATTGTAACAATACACCACAATACTCAATTTACTGCAAAATGTTTGACATAACAATAATGCTGTATCAACACTGTTGTGATGATATCGTATCCTGGGACCTCTGAGTATTGAATACAGCTGAGTCCCAGAGTCAGCTAAAACCCTGTAAAATGTATCTTCATCCATAACATCCTCTGCATTCATATTTTGGGATGTCATTTTTAACTGTTAAAAAAATAGCTATCTTGCAATACAAATAAAGAGGACATGAAAGTTTTGTTTCTGACCGGCATGTAGAGTAGCCTACACCCCCTGGCTACCTGTGGTTCTTCCTGCATCCAGCTGTGTCAATCTCAAATTCTTGGACAATATATTACACACAAAGGCTTTTGTTGCTTTAAGCAACATTTAAAATCAACACTGATAGAGTGTGAGGTCACAAGTAATATACGCTCTACATCACTTGCGACAGCTTAATAGCATAAGTTACATTTTGCTTCTGTTTGGACTCTTTGCCAGAACAGATTAATTTGTTAGTCATAAATAATGGAGAAAGTGAGCTTTGCTGCCATTCCACTCCAATGTTCCTCCATTTATGTACATTTATTCCCCTTTATATTTACAGGAATCAGAGAGGAAAGGGACTAAACCATTCCCAATGTGCACTTGGAAGAGGAAGAGAATTTGTAGGGGGTTGACATCTACAGACATATAGCTCCATTGCGCCCTCTTGTGGTCCTAGAGCTATAATACAGACCTCAATTAACCAAGTACAGCTTAATTTGGAGTCAGAAACAGCTTGAAAAACTTAATATTAATATGAATCTTATACAGAGTTGAGATGAAGAAGTGTCCACTTTGGGAAAACCATTGTTTGCAGAAACTCGATTCAACTCGAATACTCGATTACTTGACTCAATTCAAGGCCAAATTCTTGAGCGTGAGGTGTGAGTACATATTTTTATATGTAAAAATCAAATATATACAGCATATGTTTAAATTTGATAGTTCTGTTTTGTTGTTTCATTGATTCCCATCTCGTTCAAGCTTCAGTAGAGATGAAAAGGTTTGTCTTTTAACACCTTAACTTATAAACAGTGACTGTGCCAAACATTCAAAGATCATTGATAGTTATATTACATTTGTTTTATTTAATTCTTTATTTCCAGTCCATGGAACAAAGACATACCCAAATCCTGAGTTACCAAACCACTGGAAAATTCTTATTTCTACCTCTTAGCCTTGCAGTACAGGTAAGTGAGGTCAAGATGATAGATATGGAGTAAGAAGGAACACATGACTGTAAAAAGAGGGCAGAAAAAGAGGAAGAGCTGACTTTATGCCTAACCGGTTTCACTAATGAGCATGGACAATTTGAAGATGACCTATGCATGGAAAAAAGGACACAAAAAAACTGAAAAGGGTCTCCGAACTCCATCATCAGTCTGGTGGAGAACAAAAATCTATCATTTGTACAAATGGACTTTTTTTTTTTTTTTAAAAATGATCTCAGTTTGTGATCATTTCCATCCAAACAAACAAACTGAGTCATACAAATTCAGCAGCAGTTACACCATTTTCTTTGTAACCTGGACGGAACTCTTGCAAAATCTCTTCCTAGTGAGAAGCTGATTATAACTCTGATTGTGCTTGTTGATGAAAAAGCATAAAGGTTTTACAGATACACAGTGATGTACAGTGGATTTGGAAACGTTGTTAGAGACTGAAATTATGCACTGATGTTTGTGTAAAAAGCACAAAAGTTTTTAAGACCTGGACCACACACATAATTGCTTGACAGTTTCCAGCAAATGTAACCAAGAAGGCTATATTTACTCAAGTACTGTACTTAAGTAGGACCAACAAATTTGAGGAATTTACTTGAGTATTTCTATTTCATGCCAATTTATAGGACCATGACAGAACATTTCAGAGGTAAATGCTAAACTTTTTACACCATCACACTTGTCTGGCAGCACAAATTCAAAATTTTCATCTTCTTCCTTTCCCCTAAAAACCATGATGTGTTGATTTCGAATGTTTTGGATAAACTGAAGGATGATGTGTTCCTTCTTGTGTTGAGAAAATTCTCTTACAAATACAAAAAAACCCAACTATTTGAAGACTCTCTTAAATTCGCTGGGAAATGCATGATCACAAAGCTGAAAATGAGGCTGTTTTTTTCGACACCATGAAAAGGTGACCTTTTAGAGATATGTAGTTCTCACAAGACAGCCATGCTGCAAACATTCGTTGATCTTATAGAATATGATACTTTTCTGTAGATTAAACTAGGAGATTAAAAGAGCACAGCCTTAAACATCTACAGCAGTAAAATACAACATATTAATACAGTTGAAATATTAATTCAAAACCATCAGATGTAGCAAAACACTGAGAGGGAATATTTTACTGCACAGTCAATACTTCTACTAAAGTACTTCTTGTTGCTGGTAATACTGGTAAGTACAAGTAAGGTTTTGAATGCAGAACCTTTACTTGCTGTGTTTTCACTGTATGGTATTAGTACTTTTACTTCATTAAGGGGTCTGAATACTTTTTCCACCACTGATTGTCTCTGAAATTGCAGATTCCTTGGTACACAACACATGCTTCGCAAAGGACAATGAATTTTACCTTTACTTTATTTAAGACTACAATGTTAAAAATGCAAATTTCAAACAGCAAACAAAAAATGAATTAATTAATATTTATATAAAATACACAGCTTTAATCATTCAAAATACATAATGCAATTTTTAGCATACTGTTCAAATACAGAACACGTTACTTTTTTTGGTGTGAGTTATCGAGTGCTGGAGATGTTGAGGTGATGTTCCTTAGAGAGAAAATAGTTCCTTCATGAAACTGCTCACAAGGCCTGTGGATTACCTTGAGTAATCAGGTCATGATTTCTGAAATCTGCAATTTTTATTTTTTATTTATTTATTTATTTGCATTTTGAGCACCACATGCCGAGTGCCATCTAGTTCCATTAGTTTGGAGAGAAGGCAGACATCTCTATAACCGATATCTCCAGTACTCTGCAGCTCACACCAAAGCAATCTAGTCTGATAAATAGCACTACAGGTAGAAAGAAAAATATGTATTTTTGTTTTGGGGGTGAACTGTCCATCTGAGATAAATCTTGTTCAAATTTTAAAATTGTTTCATTGATACTTCAACAGTGAAATTATCCAACAGATCCACAAACTGTACTGCCACACACCCACGCCAGAACAAGAAAGGGAAACTGTTAAAACATTATCACCATAATGTTCAACCCAAACACCACAAGATAGCCTACATGATGACCATACAAGATACAAACCCACCACAGGGGTATCTAAGTTGGTTGCTTGATTAAATACGCATGACTCTGCAGACGCTTGATTTCCAACACTTTGAGCAGTTTCAGATAAACAGTGAGCATCACATGAGAACAATGAAGGATTCACATCCCTCTGGATCTCACAAATGGGCATGTGACATCCCGCAAACAAGAGACAAACCATTGTTGTATATGAGACAAAAAAAAAGCATCATGGTACCACTGGGTGACAAATCAATCACAGCTATTCAGCTGGACTTCAAAGAACAATTGTTCTGCATCCTCTCTGTTATCCCACCAGACAAACACTGTGTTAGTTTACACGATGGGTGAAAAAATCTGAGTGGTGTGCAGACAAACACTCAGCATGCACCACAACATATGGAAACATGTGGATTGCGTGTGTTTTCTGGAGGTGTTTAGTGCACTGATTCATTTACAGTTGATGCAAAATGATGCAATGTCATGGAGACAAAAGCCAATGGGGACCAGGTACTTTTGGGAGGAAATCAAATGACAATTGTCAACCTGGAAATGCACAACAGTGAGAAACAGTATGTTTGCGTGGTTGCAATTGATCACAGAATATCAATAAGAGGGGTGGGGGCTAACACGTTGCACTTCATTAATAGGTCGAGGTTAACTAACCACCCTCCCGTTTCCTCCCTCCCGATCAGGTGATCAGCCGGCTGAGGTGACCACCTTTTCGGAGCCGGTGTCGTGCAGCTCGCCCCGGGGAGGAGGAGGAGGAGGGAGTGTTGTTGTTGGTGGTGGTGCAGCAGAAGAAGCGAGGAGGACTCTATCCGCGCTCCTGGGGAGAGGACTGAGAGCAGTATGGGCTGACTGATCGGAGATCCGCTAAGGGGGTTTTCATTGTCCTAAATGATGGATGAGCCGAATATCCTGAGACGCCGCGGTCTACAGGTAAATAAATGGACATGACAGCTCGGATGTGCTTGTTTCCAGGCAAACACCGTGATATGATGATGATGGTGATGATCATGAGCCATTGGCGACGAGGCGAAGGTTGTCTTTTTTTAACCAGGACTTGCTTTGGGTGTAGCAGTTGATTTTTCGATTAAAACCACTGATATAATTCTTCCTGATTATGATCTGCTTTTAAATCTGCTGATCATTCGCCTCGTGGCTGGTGTCCATTCATTAAAACAGGCGGTGGCACCATCATGAATTTGTTGCACCTAATTAATGCAATTAATTAATGTTTGTTTTGGAGCTGTCTATTGGTACTTTGTCAAGCTGGTTGCCTTGGTGATAGGAGCTTAAAACCCAAAGGGTGCCTGGATGATAGGCACAAACATCCTTTTAATCTTCTCCTGGGTGCCATGTTTATTACTCAAGAATGCCCAGAAAAGGAATAATGACTTTTTCCCACCTCCCTTGGTTCATTCATGTGTATATTTTCTGCATAAATGAAGTAGTGAGAGCTGCATTGTCTGTTATGGAGGAGGTGTTGTTGGGGGTTGTGATGAAAGACTCACCAGTCCAAACTGGGTGTTCCCATTCAGTTAATATAACTAGCTTTTCTCCCACTGTACATTAATCTGCAATTTAAATGTATGTGCAGACCTGTCATTATACTAACAATGAACATGGTGAAATCATCCTCCCTTAAATCCATTATGTTGTGAAAAAGACACAACATGATATTTTATATGTTCTGATTAGTGATGAAGCTTAATATACAGTGATTTAAACATGTTTACTCTACAAAAAATGCCCTTGTTTAGTTAGTTTTACCCTCCTTGTTTTAAATTTGGCTGTCTGTCACTTTCTGAGACTGTCTTTTTTAAAATGGAGAGGATGAAATCAGTGAAGGTAGCCTCAGAATAATTTCATGCCACCCTTCCCCGTCCTTCAAATCCCGATTGGCAAGGGTAGTTTTGCAGTTGCCTGGGCTCAAACGCAGTAGCCATGGGCTAGTGAGGATATATCCTCGCCATTAAATGACTCGAAGACCCGCTTGTCATGCAAGAAACTAGGCCATACTGCAGCTAATGAGATTACACTGCACTGAAAGGAAGATGAGTGGGAGTGACACAGAAGGGTAACCATTTAGGGAAATCCATCTGAAAAAAAATGTCCTATTTTTTAAAAAACATTTTATGAATTTAAAGCGCCTGTTAAGAGAGCAAATCTATCTATCCTGTTTATTCCGAGGAGTGTACTTTCATAACAGCAGAAGAATACAAAGAAAATGGGAAAACATTGATTTAAGAAAAAGTCCTCCAGCCAAACAGTTAACAACCCTCCCTGCTCAAACAGCAATAACTGATATCTGCATTTCAAAGTGATAATACAGTAAAAAAAAACATGGGAAAAAAGACATTGTCATTTCAATATTTCCCATCTCTTCTCTTCCAGAAAGAACTGAGTCTTCCTCGCAGGGGAAATGTGTAAGTGTTATCAACATATTCTGTGCTCTGTCTGTCTCTGTCTGCCTCTGCCCCCTCCCTTCTCCTCTTCAAACCAGACCAGCCAGGTGCCTGTCACTCACTTGTCAGCTTTATTGTGCATGCAAGCCGTATTTCACACCAGGGTACATTTACTTGACTCTCCTGAGAGGCCTGAATTTCTAAAGGTGTTTATGCCAGAGAGTCAGAGCAGTCTCACTGCTCAGACAGGTTTTGAGTAAACTCAGGGAGGCAGAGCAAAAAGAGACGAACCAAATTATCTGATGTGATGACAGTGGAAGAGCAACTGTAAAAATCTTATTGCTGAAAAAAATATAATACACGCTGAATATCTGAATCGTCTTTCTCATTTTGCTACAGCAGAGTTAATAATCTGGTGTTTATGTGCGAGATGAGCAAACAAGCTGAGCCTGCTCTCACAGGTAACTCAGTGATGTCACCTGATGTTTAATGGGACTTTTGCACAGTAGTACCAGTTCATATCAGGTTTAATCAACAGAGGAGTGACACATGTAAACACCTTGAAGGAACTTCCTTGTGAGTTTCTGCTAAAAAGGGAGGCGTCTCACAACATCAGTCTCACTCACCTGTTGAGGGACTTCCCCCAGTCTTTAAATCAGACACTATGCCAGGTTAGTTTCACTGTCTGTGAGTCAGATGAATTATTAGTATCACAAGGAGTACTAACAGCAGGTCACAGGCGATAGATTTAAAGATTTTTAAGGGGTTAAATTCACATACTGGTTTTTCCCATCTAGTCAAGGTGACAGAGACACAAGGAAATTGTCATATTAGTTGTATCAAGGGCAATATTTCTTTGGTTTCTGTGTTGCACCCTATATGTCTGAGTGATCACAATAAACCATTTAATTTATCAGTGATCTGTTCTGGTTTATTTTAAATGGTAGAATAGCCTAGCAGGACTGGATTAGTTCACTAGGGGATAAACTGGCTGTGAGCCCATTTTGACCCCATGTTTGTATTAATTTGATTTTAAAAAGAAATATGCTCTGTGAAAATTATGACTCAGCATTCACAAACAAATGTGCAACCTGAAGGTCAGTATAAATAATTATATAGTAAGTCTATAGCGCTGCTTCTGAAACAATTTATTTCAGTTTCATCTTATGCCAGGGTGCTGGAAAAAGGCTTCGACCAATTCTCAGACCTCACATCCAGGAGGAACAATGCCGATCTGTCCTGGTCATGAAAGAGGGGACCAGCTCTTTACGCTTGCTGGGTTACTAGAGGGGTCATGGTAGTTTGTTCATCCATACTTGTTTTCTGAATTTGGAGAAGCTTTACAGCCGAGTTCCTTAAGGAGCTGTGGAAGTATGATTGGTCCATATACATCGGAGTGAGAGCTGTGTCTGTTTTCTCGACAGGGAATCAAACACATTTCCAGTTGTCTCTTGTCAACAATTCTGTTTGTGATTGTCATGGATAGGATCTTAAGGCACAGTCAGGAGGACATGAGTTTCTGGTTTGTGGACCGCAGAGTTGCTTCTTCATGCTTTGCAGATGGTGTGGTTCTGCTGGCCTGACCTTGAGTGATGCTGCTGTTTCACCGCATCAGAAGTAGCCAATTTAAGTGGTTCAGACATCTGATAAGAAGGACCCTATGGGTGTATTCCTTTGGAGGTTTTCCAGGCTCATCCAACTGGTAGAAGACCCATAAAAAAAGCTGAAAAGATTGTATATCTTATCTGGCTTGGGAACGCCTTGGGGTTCCCTGGGAAGAGCTGGGAAACATTGCTGAGGATAGAGACGTCTGTACTATCTTGCTTAGCCTGCTTCCACAGTGACCCAAATTCATTTTTTCTCACAAACTAATGCACTCACAATACTGGAATTTCCGATCTGGATACAATTCTTATCAATAATATATACTATTTGAAATAGCCGCCGCCAAGTACAGGTTCCTAATATTTGCTGACTTTTACTTAAGTAACGTTTTCAATGCAGGGCTTTTTCATATAACAAAGTATTTTCGGTTTGGTGTAAGTAATTTTACTTTAGTAAGGGATCTGAAGACATCCTCCAGCACTGGTTTTCACACAGTTTGAAATCTTGGGGACATATGCGTTACAGTCCTTGAAATCCATGAAAATCTCATGAGGATCTCAATATTCCATGATGAAAAACATGCATCATTCATGACAAGTATAGCTCAGATGCGACTTGCAGTGTAGCCTACTTTTTACATTTTTAAAAAGGGTTTCAAAATGCAGTAATGTAACCGGTATTGTCACTTGAAACATACAATTCCCAAATCTTTTGTTTTTCGCTGGGTGATTCATTTGTGTTTCAGTGGTTAACAGTGTTTCCGACAGCGCTTGAAGGCATCATTAGTCCCTCCTCCCTCCGGCGCGCGCTGACGCGGCTGCGCGGTGCGGCGTCGCTGGTGCTGCTGGAAAGTTTGTATCACTCTTTGCGTTTTACCGAGGATATCGCTCGCTAATGTCACATCCCGCGGTGGACGGACTGTTTGGGGAATTTTGCTGGTGACATTGAGAGGGAGCGGAGCGGACATGGCGGTTGCAGTCGCTCATCATCACCGAGCTGCCGTGCCGTGGGTCTGGGGTCAGTTTTTACTGAAGCTAAATGGAGTTGTTTCAGCCGTTGGACACTGCGTACTGGCCTAACCACCACCAGTAACTCCTCAGCGGAGAGACATGGTGCTCCCACTTTAACAAGGACATTTCTCAAAACTGGACAGGATTTAACGGTCACCACCATCACCATGTCTGACCAAAACTACTACTGGACCGTGTTGCCGAGCTACAAAACTAGTTTTGTGCCTGGGGCCATGATGAAAAGATCAAAAAGGTAACACAGCCTGTTTTGATAATAGACTTCATGAATGTTTGTGTTGACTGCCGCAAAGCGAAAACGTCTGCTCTGTCTGTAGTTGTCATCAGCTCCCTGCTGAGCTGTGCCATTCACTGTCTGACAAACAGCAATTTGTTGAACGTTTATGCTGAGCTATTTGATTCACATCACGTAAACGCAACCCCCACAGTGTATGGTAACATTACCAGTGTACAGCCCAGATTGATAATGCCATTGTGCTGTGTGTGATTGCATACTGTGCGGTGGTACTGTATGTGTCGGCTACATCCGCCCTAGTTTTTGTTTCCGACAGAGAAACGTGGCCATTGTAGAGGGTTGTGTATGGGGGCAGACTGCATTGTCTGCTACCAGCTGTCGCATAAAGCGACACACAGACTCAGTGCGGATCGATACACTGATGTGGTTAGGGGGGCTGGAGTGTTGGAGATGTGCTTTTATCTGGGAGATAAATTTGATCAGACCTCATAGAGTAGAGCAGTATAATGTCTCTTTTACGTCCTATAAGGGCTTTGACAATCAGTGAGTTCATAGTGACACAATTGTAATTTATGGAATTTGTATTTACTTTGTCATAATTATAATTTGCCTGGTAAAATGCTGTTTTGTTTGCATTCTAGTACAGGATGCATATGCTTTTAGTGACATACACTACAACAGTGGTTCCCAACTGGTCCAGCCACTGGCTCCAGATTTCTCCTTTGTCATTAGTTCAAGGTCCACAAGATATATTGTCACATATTAGATTTTATTTCACAAAATGTAAACACAATGAAATGAAACATTATGTAGAATAAAGTGCAATTACTTAGTAAATAAATAGCACCGCAATCAAAAAAGTACACATTAATGCTTCAAGACCGATGACATGACAACGCTGTAAAGGCACACTCTTTTAATAGGCCAAATGTTACAAACAGGTCAATAAATGTCTTTCAAAAGACATTTGCTCACTCTACATGTTGGTGTAATACATAAGGTCCTCAACAAAGTCTGTAGGTCTGTACTTCATAATAAAGTATGCTTTTACAAACTTGACACATTCTCAAATCACCTCTGATGCATTCAGGATGGACCCGCGACCCACCAGTTTGGAAGCGCTGCAATAAAGTTTACTTTGCTAATAAATGGAGTTCTGGAAGAAATCCTCTTGCTGTTTAAATGCATATAATATTGTTTTTCTAACAATTAACATGCTGCTTAAGACATTCTGTGGTAGGGGTGAGGATCAACAGAGGCCAATAAGAGATTGTCATGATACAATATTATTGTGATTTCAAATGTTTTGCGATAGGTTGGGAATTGCCATAGTTTATTTCGATATATTGTGATTTATTGCCTTTTTTTTCAACTACATACTTTACCCAAAGAAAGCTGTTTTATCAAATATGATAAACAAGTTTTCATTTTTGTCATCTCACTTCAGTCATCCTTATTACCTCAAAATGTATCTAGTGGACTGAAAAAGCAATTGATTTTATTAATTCAGTATGTTACCAAAAGTTTAATTGTATTTGCCATATTAATGATTTATATAATTAAAAATCACTACTCGGAGCTGGTGTTTGTTTATTGACACAGTATTGCCAGGCAAAATTTCACAATACTATACTGTATCAATCCCCCCACCCCTATTCTGTAGTGTCAAACTATCCACCTTTTCCACATAGATTGAACATGCATAAGTCATTCAACACAGCGTGACTGTGAATGGAGCTCAGTAGATAAATGCAGCCCTTCACCATTACCAGACATGTGAAACATGCATTTCAGTGGCCTACATTCACCATGCTACATGGCTGCCTGCACGTTCCCTACAAACCGCCATTGTTGATCCAAAATATGGGTATCCTTATCACTGCCAAGTGTTGATAAAGCTCTCTTGTGGTCATGGTGTGATACAGTGATGATTTCATGCCATTTTTTTCATCCAGGCGCTATAGTGTGAAAAGGGTGTCTGTTTGTTTACTCTCTGATAAGAAGAAAATGGTGCACCCTCACAGCACCGTTCTGTGGTTGGTGTGTCGTTGGAGCCAAAGTCAAGCATTTATTGGCTCTCCTTTCTCTCTGTTGCTGCCGTCTCTGCCACTTTGAGTCTTTTTCGGTTGGGGGCCATATACTGCGTGAATCTGCCTCAGCACCGACCCAGAAACGTCAGGCTGTGTTGTTGTCTCAGCCCCTCAATTATTTTGGGTCATTGCCAGAGAGAAAGAGAGATGGCATCGACATCATCTGCATGAAACAGAAAGCATGATGGGATTACATCCAGTTTAGTGGGGAATGTAAAAACAAACATTAAAGAAGCCTCAGTTCTTTTCTGTTTGAAGACTTTGGCACAGATAGAGTGAGCATCAGGCATAAAGAGACACCTAATATGCACAAACCTACAGGAAGTGGGAAAAAATAACATTTGAACTTTAAAGTAACTGCATCATAATTACGCTGGCTTTTATGTGCGTGAGTCATGCACAGAGAAATGTCACCTAGTATAATCTGCCAGCTTTTAAACAGGTCTGCCACTCACAACTTTTAGATGGGACTTTTTCTAAGAAAAAGATTTCTTTTAGGGTGCTCCAGAGAAATGATTTGACAGATTTTTGCATTTTTTTCTCAAAAGCAGCACAGAAGCAATGTAATGAATTCTAACAAAATGTACCAAATTTGAACAAAACTGGTCAAAAAAAAGAGGAGCACTGGTTGTAAGTTGAAGCCAACCATCAGCAATGATCAGCTTTAAAAATAACAGCAGATATGTGTATTTTTTAGAAAATTTCTGAATCCAAAGTTGCATCAACTGCTGAACCTCTGACTCCGTGCAATGAAAACACAATCTCTTTGATGTTTTTACCTATAGATCAGTCTGTGTGTGTGTAACATGTGGATACAGATTGTGCTCATCCATGATGAATCTTTAATGGTGTGGACAGTATGTTATAGCCTGCGCAGTTATGCCATGGGAGTCTGTCATCGAGCGCGCTTATTTCTTTACGTCGTTGTATAACAGCCAGCCAAGGCTGTTTTTATAGGATCAGGTGCTCCCACTGGTACAAGCTCTGTACTTTCCAGATGTTTCCCATACTCTCACATGAAAATGCTTCCAGACACAGAAGACATCATCGGATAATCATGGATACTTAAGTGTAATACCTCACCACATGGCCCATGCTCCTCATTATTCACTGAATGTTGGTTTATTTTATGTATTTCCATTATTTTGTAACTCCCATAGCCAGAAACATTATATTCTTAAAGGGGAAACTGCACTCCAAAATCAAAAATACACATTTCTCCTTTTGCCTGTAGTGCTATTTGTCAGTACAGATTGTTTTAGTGTGAGTTGCAGAGTGTTGGAGATATCAGCCGTAGATATGCCTTCTCTTGAATATAATGGAATTAGATGGCAGTTGGCTTGTGGTGCTCAAAGTGCCAAAAAACAACAACAAAAAAACAAATCTGAACTGCAAAGTGTCTTTCCAGAATTATGACCTAATTACGCAAGATAATCCACAGACCTTGTTGTGGATTATCTTGAGTAACCGGTAACCGGGTCATGATTTCTTGAAAGAAACGTTGCGGTTGAGATTCTAAAATATTTGTTATTGTTTTTTCTGCTTTTGGTACTTTAAGCATCACAAGCTGAGTGCCATCTAGTTTCATTACATTAACTAAACTAATTTGGAGTATTAACTCAACTCCATACCAAAATAATAAATTAAGAAATAGCACTGCAGGTAAGAGGAAGAATATGTATTTTTGATTTGGGGGTGAACTGTCCCTTTAAATGAGTGTTGACATAATAGCCAAATGTAATACACAGTACGTACTTTCTGTGTCAGTGTATGTTTACATATTTACATACACACATGTTTGTAGCAATTTGTAATGTGTAAACACCATCACCACTTTCATCAGTTATCACTGTTTTTCTTATCACGATCAGCACCTGAAGTTCATAGGTTGTGTTTTAGTTTACCTGACTGTTTACTGCACTGATAAGAGACTGTTGCTGAGTGATTGTGTGTGTAATTGTCTTGCATAAGCAAACGTTTTCTCTGTTGTGTCTGTTTTCTTTCTCTCACAGTTCCCGTAACAACAAGAGAAGGAGTTTGGCGGTCGGGACCCCGTCGCCCACGCTCTCACGACCTCTTTCGCCTCTCCCACTTGCCACAGGTACTGTGTTGTTTTTAGCTGCTGGGCTCAATGTGTGATATTGTTTGGCAAGTACACTAAAAGGCTCATTATTTACATTGACACGATCACATGGAAAACTGACAAGCATGTGAAGATGAATGAGTAGACATTAGCTTTTTTGTTTAGCATTTTTCCCTTCAGCCTAGTTCGGTTTTTGATGTACGTCACAAGACCAGCACCAGTTCCCCCTTCATCGAATTCTCATTGCTGTTGGATCATAATGTGCTAACAGTATAGTGCACAAAACATAGTTTTCCTCGTGATGATATTTTTCATGTAGCTCCCTCTGGGTAACACATTCCTTCATCCAGAGACTGATTCATTCTCTGCTCCCATTTTTTGAAGTGACTCAGGGTGTGGCAGCACTCTGCCCTCAGGATCTGGCATAAAAACCCTTTAGTGACCCTTTCAAGAGTATACAGTGTGTTGTGATCAACAACAGGACTCCATTCTGTCTGCTGAAACTGAGATTGTTTGATTAGGCAGGAGAGAGGCCTTCTGTGGGGGTGTGACTCTAATTAAAAGATTTTATTGTTGCAGGCTGAACTGTGGAGTAAAGGGAAAATTATCATATATCATATTTCAAATTGATCATGTAAAACAAGAGACAGCAAGAGCCAACATATATAGTTATATACAAGGTTCATAATTAAAGTTTGTAACTGATTTCTTTTGTTTCTTCAGCTGGCAGTAGCCCTTCAGAAAGCCCCAGAAATGTCTCTGCCAGCACTTCTGCCAACTTCCAGTTTGCCCGCAGGTAAGAATTATCTCAAGAAGTTTTTAATATAGAGTCGCTCTAAAGCACTTGAGCAAATCAACTCAGTCAAATTACTGCAGTAGTATTTTCACCACCTAATACAAAAATGTAAACTTTGTAAGACTGATAAAATGCAGCACAGATGCCTCCAAAAACAGTGAATTAAATGCATCTTCTAATACTAGAGTAGGTTCCTTTTTTCCTGCAAGGTATGAGAATTGACAAAACTGTAGACAGCTTAAGTTTAAAACATAAGAAATACACGCCAATATGTCCCAGTACATATAAAGATATAGTGGAGTAATGCAATAAGTCACGCTACCTCTGTGTGTGTTGTACTCTGAACTTCTCAATGGTTTGCTGTGGTAAGCAGGTCTGGCTGCACAATAGACTGTAAAAACTGGACGTAGCTATTGTGACGTCACCCATGGGTTTATGGAATCCAGTTTTGTATCTTGTTTTTTTGTAACCAGAAACGCCATAATAGAACAACAAGACTTGTCTTGTGGAGCTGTTAGGGAGTGAGGGATGGATCTGTCTCATAGACCACACTGAAGCCTTGCAGACAGCCCTGTAGCTCAGAATGGCATGCTATTTGTGTGTAACTTTAAGCCTAAATAAAATGCAAACGAGTTCAGTTGCTGAAGAGACCAAAATCGCTGATTGTACAGGCTGTAAACACGTTTATTTCTGCTGTAAAATTGGGCATTTTAATATGCAGGTCTATGGGGATTGATGGGCTGCATGTGCATATTTGTGCATGTGTGTATCCTACCAGCTAGTTACTGATGCTTTTCACTACACTAACATGGCATTTATCACTGATGTCAGGGGCGTCGTCATCACAGAAGCACAGTGCCCATTCTCAGGTTCCCCCCTGCCTAACACCACGAGCTCGGTCATTATTGTCACCGTTGTTTAGTGCTGATTCTGTGTGATGCTCGTACACTTTGATTTTGGCATTGCCCCTTTAATGCCATACCAAGCCAAAAGCAAATCCTGACCAGAGCATTCATTTTCACCTGTTTTAAGCTGAATACAAAAAAATCATGTTTAAAAATAACCTAAGAAACTTGGTTATGGAGGAAACTGAGTTGGGTGAATAATGAACATTTCCAGGCTTGGTTCCCCTTTGCCCCTGTGGTGGAAATGAGGCAATGAAAAGCAAGTCCAACCGGCTGAAAGGCCCCAGGGCCACTTGCTGGATGTGGGTCTTGGCATTTGTCAAGCCAATTACGGCACCAAGTCAGTGCACACACTTTAGGGCTTCTGTGATTATGGGGAAAAGTTGCAAAGCTTGCCCTCTCATCATGCTTCCTGCTATTGCTTATAGACTCATTGGGATTAAGAGGAATAGTAGCTGGAGTTGGCATCCTTATTCAGAAGCAGAAAACAGTGTGTTTTCGACTTGCTAGGGAGGAGATTTGGGACAAAACAGCAACATCAAGGCTCATTCTTGAGAAGATGCATTAAAATAGTGTTGCATATATTACAAGTATACATGTGTGTTGCTTCTTGCACACTATTAAATGTCATGTCCTATGAATTAGCATTTAATGTTGCAGTGCAGTATGGCACATTGCACCATGAGCTGGAGGACAGAGAGGGGAAACCTCCTGATAGAATTGCTTCGCACGAGCCTGCATGACTCATCTAAATTTATTGAGACTTTTTAAGCTGCCAGTGTAGAGACAGATGCTGTGACTGCACTTTTGAGAGCTCTATTGGGTTTACTTGTTAATTCAAAGGAGCTGTATCGCCCTGCTGTTAGTGCAATTATTTTGTCATGTAAACACAGAAGAGCCAGACATGCAATAGTTGACATTCACATGAAGAATAAATCTTTTTTTATGAATGCAAATGAAGGAATAAAGTGATAAGCAATCAGCTCAAGGATGAGGCATAAATGTTTAGCTCCAGCTCCGTCTTCACTGTTACAGACGCTTTTTTTAACCTTGAGGTGTGTGAGGACTACCAACGTTCACAAAATACCACAATAGTTCTTTTCCTTTTACACCCCAGGTATTGATTCTAACAAACCTCGTTTTTAATCTTAGCGTCTATACTCTTGAGCCTTGCAGGACTTTAATACAAAACCCTAGCATCAGCAGTAAGGTGTTTAATAACACATAGTGGATAAAATACATATTGGATACAAACCAGATAAGAACATTTTCTTGTGCTGTGGGGGCAATGTGCAGTGGGAGTAGAAGCGCTGAGGAGGCAGCAGCACCTCCCCAAACCAGGTATTATAAAAACCATCACAAACTTTCAAGTTTAGTTTAGTGTTAAAACTACATCCTTTTCCCTTTACTACAATATAGACTATATGTATGCACAAGTATTTCTGGTAGGAAAGAGGATTAGTTTTGTTTTATTTTATTTATTATTTGGACTGGGTGCTGGTTCTCAATACTTTTTAAGTTATCAACCAAAATAACTTAGTACCAAGTAGCATTGAAAGATCTCCAGTCCAGTAATACCTGCATTCAATCATTTTTGTATACAGGTCTAGAAAAACCAACTATTTATATGGATTTGCTGGCAGTGACTCACCACAAGAACTTAGTGCAATATGCGGTTGGTCAACTACAGCAGCAGCTACAATCCATAGAGTCGAGCGTGCTGTGTTTAGTTAAACTGAGAAGAATTTTCATACAGTAGTAAAAAATATAGGCCTATATTACACTGTCAGGATGACAAGGTTAGGTTCAGGATGTTCCATCAAACCTTCCACTACACAACAGGATGAAGACAGCCATTCAACAGCTAAGGCAGAAAATGCTTTTCCACAACGCACCACATCCCAACACATCGAACCACTTGCGGATATACTCGCCAATAAAAAACAACAGCAATACATATGCGTACATTCTTTTTTTGTACATGATGTTCAGGACCTCATTTGGAGATGCTACAAAGCAGCCTCTGTTTGACCATTTTCTAAAAGACTTGTGGGCTCTGCACCTCTTTTTTCTCTTTGCAAGAAACAGTTTCCCCCACTCTGTAGCATGGGCTTAGATTTAAGAAACCATTATTTACAGAGTTGGCTGTTCAGCGTGCAAAGACGCCAATAAAAACATTCAAAGGTATGGCTACTCTACACACCTGTAGTGTCTGGTGGCAGAAAAAGGTATCAAATGAAGCTCCATGTTGGTGTCAGTAACACTTAAAGGGTCCTGATACTGGTATCAGATTTTTTAACAATACACAGCTCTATTTATTATCCTGTCAAACTGACACCTCTGGAGAAAGTCCAGTACAGTCAGCTACACAGTATATAAGGTTACTGCTATAACTGTCAGTGTACAGCACACTGATATTTTTGGACAATTAATGCAACAGGATGTGTGATTTGGTTTAAGCTCTTGATTATGAAATATATCTGGCAACTAGAAGTGGCTCTAAATTTTGAAGGTTGGCAGAGTATGCATTTAATAATGTATAAATGTACCGTACTCCCACAGAGAGAGAGGGAGAGAGGGAGAGAGAGAGCACTCCTGGCAACCCTGGAAAAAAAAAACGCCGGCTTTTTCAACTGACTAATCATTGTGTCTCCATCACACTCAGAGCAGAACCATCCAGTTTCATTGTGTCATCCTTGACTTAGCCGCACATCCCCAAGAGCTGGTTTGTGCAAGAAAACATTTGACCATCCCTGTCATCACAGATTGAATCAGTTAGTGAAATTGGGCCGTGTCCTCAGAGTGCCACACTGGGTGGAAAAATAGGGGGGCAATAAAGATGGAGGCGCTGCTGCACGTGGAAGTTTCACACGTACAAGTTGAAGTGTAGTAGCGGTCTCTGTGGGTGTTTGGTGGCGTATGTGTAGGCACTGTTTATGAGTGTATTTTGTTGCCGTATGTGTGTCTGTGTATAATGAGTCACGAGTCAAGTGTCTGTGGGTCTCAGTGCTGCAGTATGATGGCAGCTTGGCAGGTGTTCAGCAGCAGCAGCAGCAGCAGCAGCAGCAGCAGACTGCCACTGGCTGCGAGCTGTGACAGACAAACAGTGCTATGACTCTGACAGCCAGACTTACTGTGTCACTATCATTAAACAGTGTTTGTTTTCTTTCTCACTGTGTGTCTCTGCCTTTCTCTCTTCTCTCTCTCCTTCATTTGTGTCTTCCTCTTTTTTGCATCCGCATAGCCAACTGGCCCGCACTGAAAGGTAAGAGAACAACAATCTGGTGTTGGTTTTTTATGACACCATTTTAAGCATCAGATCTTAGCGCTTTAAGGTTGCATGGAAAGACAAGCATAAAATGAGATTTGCAGGTTCTTTGAAGGTTGGAGTGAGTCAACAGGATGTGTAGGTTTCATATGTGATGGGGAGCCAGCACTGAGCTGTCTGTTACTGTTTTGTTTCTGCAGAGCGGATGGGCGAAGGTGGTCTGTGGCATCAGTTCCCTCATCTGGATACTGCACTAATGCACCCAGTTCATCAGTATCTGTAAGTTGAGTTTCTTTTCGTGTTTCTCTCAGTGTCTCTGTCTTTATTTCCCTGCAGTCATCAGTGGCAGTGAGGTCTGTGTCTCTTTCCCTCATCTGATATTTAACCTCTTTCCAAATTGCTGCCATGGGACCATTTAGCTCCCTGTGTTACTTATACTCACTGTATCTATCGCTTTACGAGACCATGGTGTCTTGTAAGCTTATGGTGTTGTCTAACTGAACTGAAAACCCCATCAGTTTACACACAGTGTAGGAAATAAATCAACCTATAAATTATTGTTGATTTACAATAGACCCCAGTTTACAGAGTGAGTTATTTTCTAAAAAGGGCTCTGTACCTTGACCATATTTTAGATGAGCTGTGAAAGTGGCAAGTATGTTTAATATCTTAAGTAAAGTGATGCAGATTCAGCTTGTCATGTAAAAGTTTTATGTGATGCGGCATAATTAAAGCTGAGGTGGGCAGTTTCATTTTGGCATCATTGGGCAAATACCCCATAATAACCTTACAGCAAATTGTAGTTGAAGTGGACTGAGAGAAAACTAGACTTCTACACCTCCTCTGGGCTCTGTTTTCAGGCTTTAGAAAATCCAGCCCGTGATGGCGGACTTCAGCCAATCACAGGTCATTTTAGAGAGATAGTCCCTATTGGCTACGAATGAAGATGTGCATGCATGTCCTTTGAAATGGTAAATGTCTTGATTAAATTACAAAGAATCCTGCAGAGAAAGTTGCTACTCCAGCACTGACAACAGCTGCCTAAACTCAAAGCAACCCACAAATGGAAGATCGATTTCTCAAAAAGAGAGACTATGACACTAAATGAAACAAAACACGTTCCAGTATCAACGAACCATTTCAGAGATGGAGAGAAAATGTTGCTGAAAGTTTTCTTCTGATTACTGGAGCTAAAGGTTTATCTCTGCAGCTAATTCAGGCTCATGTTTATATAGCTTATGTTAGCTAGAGCCTTCAGTCACTGGGTAATCACAGAATACCTTGGCGGGAAGAGAGTGTGCAGCAGCTTCGGAGACAAACTCCAGGCCCGAGGCTGCAGCATCATGATCTCAGCTAGTGACGGCGGACAGGGCAGTTGTTGCTGCCGTCACACAGTTTAGACTTGGCATTGTTGCTGGCCTCCAGCATGCTGCGACTGCTGAATTTGAAATGCTACAGCAGCCAACTGAGGGTCCGTCCCTGATGGTTGGCTGGATGTTGCCCCCCCCCGGCAAGGCAGTCCACAGATGTGGGAAGCGAGGCGAAGGACCACAGTGTGCGTAAGCTAGCTAATTCTTGTCTCATTTGTGGTCTGACAAACAGAGACAGAGCTCAGGAATAAAAGAATTGGGTTACTGTATGAGGTGCATGCGCATGCTCGTCTGGTGAAATGGGAGACACAGGAGGAGGAGGGGGTATTTCAAAATTCTGCCCTTTTTTTGCCCTTTCTAAAAAATGGTGTACCCAGCTTTAACCATAATTTGGCAAAAAATGAAGTGTTTTACAATGACTGAGCATAATAAAAAAGGACAACATTATTCTGCAGCTGAGGTTTTAGAAATGTCTTGAAATGACTGATCACTGCCTCTATTCTTGAAAAAAACAAACTGCAAACTTTTCATGACCAGGAAGTGACAGTTTTATATTCAGCTTCTGGTCAAGTAGCACTTCACACTGACCATGTGGCATCTGCAGAGCATACAGTAGAGATAATCTGACTAACCGATGCAAGTAAGGACACTGAGTACATTCTCAGAGGTGGGCGAGAAACTTCACACCATCACAACACTGTTCTTTGACAGTCTGTCCGACTCTACTCTCTGCAGCCAGTTGATTCATACAAAACAGCTGACCGGAAACTGATGTCTTATACTTAAATGACTCAGTCAGAACAGGATACGTCCACCGATGATGCATCTCTGCATCATCAGCCTTTTATTGCACTTTCCACTGCGGACAGGAAATAGATTCCTTTCCCAAAGTTGTCCTGGACTGATTTATAGATGGATCACTTTATAGATTCACAATCGAAATACACGAAAATTGTTGCTCCATGTGGTGTGTTTTCTCTGCTTGAATTTAACTATTAACTTCAGTGGGAACAAAGCATGGTTACTATTTTACCATGTGAACATCCTCTTTAATAAATGACCTCATACCAAAATGATTCGAGCCACACTTCATGTAACCCCTTCTAACCGCGGGAAAGTACGGGAATTATAAGTCTTATCACTAAAATAACACAAGTCTTGTTGAAATGCGTGCCTTCTTTTTCCTGGATGACATCACACACGAGTAGGGACTGTACTGGCATTTCACATTTCCTCGCTCGGCTTTTCCTCTCGGGAAAAGTTCAAAACGCAAGGAGCTCCAAGTGCTGCCCGACTACACCCATCAGCTCTTTGCTGATGCTTTCTAAGTTGATTTTGTATAGAAAGTCATTACTGGAACGGCAGTTGGCTGTAAAAACAATACCCGCTCTCCTCTGTCACGGCTGTAATTTTGTATGGCCAACCACATGGCTTGGAGACGGTGAGGTCAGCTCTCCCCACACAAAGCCCCTTTCAGGCTCGCTGTCAGTGAGGTCTTTATGCTGCTCTCACTCAGTTCTGACACGTCTCTAGTTTCCTCCTCGGGGTATCTTTCTCCCTCTCTTCTTATTTTTTGTTACTTCCTTGCTTCTTTACTGTGTCCCTGTTTTCCTTTCCCGTTGACTCCCCCGTTAGGCTCTTCTCTTTCCTCCTTCCCCTTGCTCTTCCTCCAGTGAAACACAAGATCCTAGCCAAATGCGAGCTCTCATAAATTCCAGGCTGCGTGTCACACATTTTGTCTTGGAAAGAGAAATCTAATGCATGCATGGCCAACACAACAGCCGTTGCTGCATGCCTCAAGGCATGCTGCAGCCGGGAGGAAAAATCCTCCTTTTGGAGAGCAGAACACTAAAGCTCACTAAATCATTTTCTAAAAAATTAACAGATTTATGATGTTTTACTTTAGTGCAGTCTTTCTCAGCATGTCCTGGATAAGTGTTACCTCCAATTCAGAGCTATAGTGGAGCATGACAGCCTTTAAGTCTCCTAGCATTAACAGGATAATAAGTAAAGCTGAGAGAAGTGAGAGGAATGACTCTTATTAGAGGAAGCCTTTTAACACAAGATGGTATATCATCAAAGCAGCAGAAGCACAACCTGACATGATATGAATGTGCAAATTAAATAAGACAAAAGTGGGAAATAAGTTTGAGTATTCAGCCAGTTATTGTCTTCATTAGATATGTCCAGTATATTCCAGGACACTGACCTCTGTACACGGTTCTTTCCCACTTTCTACTTATCTCTTTTCCATTATTCTTTTGTCTGTATCCCCCAGTCCTCGTCTTCCCAGGAGTTATTGCACCAGTTGCCCTTCCAGCCCACACAAGATGATCTCCACTTCCTGTTCAAGCATTTCCGGAGCACGGAGAGTGTTGCGGACGAAGAAGGAGCTCACGCTTCGCCTCCTGTCAGGCTCCGCTCACGCAGTCTCAGGTAGGTTTGAATCATGCAATAACTATACTGCATGGATGTACGGACTACACAAACACTGCACTTCTCTGGGAGGAGTTGTGATAGTTTTTGTCCTCATGCTGCACTGTAAAATCTCAAAATAATTGGTAACATCTACTTTTTAATATAATTTGTCAAATGCCTCTTGCATTAAATTCACACAGATCAGCATAGTGGAACCAACAACACTCACATTTTGTTTCTGATCAAAGCAGAGGATTCACTGTCTGCTGGGAAACTGTCACTACACTCTGGTCGACATGGGGAAGTGCTAATTCAAAAAAAAATTGGCTACTTAACCAAGCTTTCGTGGCATGGCTAAAATGTACAAGGCAGTGCATATACGACTTTTTGTGTTTTGTGCAAAAAGTTTTTCACTTGGCATGACAGGAATCAAGGCAATGGAATCCCACATGCAGAGTGAAAAACACAAAATTGCCAAGAAAACCCGCCAAAAAACACTACATATTTAATGAACATTTGGGCAAAATTGTCCCTAATCCTGAGTAATTGATGTCGGTCCTTTGTTTATTTATTTGCTTCATTACTGGTTATTGTAAAATTGGTCTTTAATTTAATTCTAAGTGATATTTAAAACGTCTTAAAAAGTTTATTTAACTTGCCTTAAGCTGTAGGAACCCTGTGAGTGCTGTGAGTGTGAATGAAAGGGGAGAAAGGAAGTCATGACTGCCATTTGTACCCTTCATTATAGAGCCAAAGTTTCTGCTCCGCCATGAGAATTTTCCTGTTAGCTAACATTTGCTTGTCAGTTCCTTGGCCTGGACATGAAGTCTGTCTAACTATAACTGCAATATGATGCTAGGCTGCTTTTGCTTCGCTGTGCCTGGAAACTTTCTGCTGCACTAATTGAAGATGTTGGCTGTGGAGCTCATATAAAGACAACCGCCTCCAGAAGCTTCAGACACACAATGAGTAGTAGTGACAGACACCCTGCCTCCCGGACATTTTTCCTCTATTACACAGCTGCTTACCTAAACATGGATTTAAAATAATTTTCTGAGACACAAACATTTAGCAGTACTGCAGCTGCTGAAAAGCTTACAGTCAGCATCAGTGTGCTACTACAGTGTGCAGAGCTGTAAACAGAAACGTAAACGAGCAGTGTCTCATTTGGTAAAATTGCCTCTCATTTTAAACCAATGCAAGAAGGCCTAATGCTCCTTACTTTCTTTTAATGTATGAGGAAGCAATGGAATACTTGCTAAAAAGGATTTGAATATGGTGTGATAATTATTTTATGTGGCTCTGGTGTGGCTATGTGTGCTGGTTACTGGTGATCCCCAGGATTAGAATATCGCATTTCCTCATCACTTAGCAAGGCTGTCCTCATTAAACACTTAAACGAGCCCTCCAAATAGCTCTTGTGTGGAGTTTTGAGGTTGCTGGAGACTTATATAACGGGCTGTGGAGGGTGTTGGCAACATCTTGATGTGGCTGTTTTTTCTGTGACGTGTCCCTGCCTGTACCACATATATATATATATATATATATATATATATATATATATATGACAGAGAATTTATTTATTTTTTTAGATGCTCTACGTTTACTATTCTGAATGAAGATGTGGTTTATTTTCTGCTTAAAGAGAAAGTCATCTTTATCATTTTTTTGATTCAAATATCTTAGCACTTATATTTCAAATATAAAGTTTATGAGAAAATGCGCAATGTTCCAGTATAAGTCAAACTTCTACAGGGCTCTCACAGTCACTAAAAACTTGGAGAAGTCATGGAATTTCACAATCTCATTTTCCAGGCCTGGAAAATGCATGAAATTCTTTTTTTTTTCATTTTCTCTCTATTTTCCCTTTTTCTCTTTATGTATACCAGCTAGCTGAGAAGAAATTATTATCGGTTCTTGAAAAAGTCATGGAAAAGTTTACAGGTTTTGTCCACGAAAACGTGTGGGAATGCTTATACATCCAGCAAAGCTGCATTTTCCGTCTAGTGGTCTTTTAATTTGACCTTTGATCAGCTGTTTACAGATGGAACATGAGATTTTACAGTTCTCTACCAGGGTTTTGACTTTTGTAATGCTATTAAAAAGACATCTAAAATACTGCACATATTGACTGAAAATAGATGACCGACAAGTGTCTATGCTGCTCTAAAATAGCTCCACAGGGTATGTAAAGCATTTCTTATTGCCATCAAAGAGTTCCCAAGGGGTTAACTGTTGCTTTTGCTCCTCAAATAAAACCACTGCTGTGCAACTGCAACAGTTGCAGTCACCCAGAAATAGTAAAGTGTATGTCACATGCTGATATTGTTATTTGTAGTATGTGACGTATAGGGGCACCCAGAGTTATTATTTTTAACATCTGTGATGACAGTACATTGATTTGTAATGTGTACGGACAGTTTTAAAGGTGCCCTCTCGTAACCGAAGCCCTGTGCGCACAACAGATGTTGTCATGGATACTGCAGATGAGAACCTGATCTGAATCACATTAGTGTTATATTCATGCATGCTGTGTTTATGACCTGGCAGGGCAATAAACACTGTCAAACATTTCCAGTTTCAAATTCATAGATCTTTCTTTGGCTTTAATAAAACCATTTTTAAGATTTGCATTGTTTTACAGCTTCGGTATAGTAGTGTTTTGTGTTTTAAAGGAGCAGTTTGCAACATTTATAACATCAATGTGGCAGAAACTAAAAAATTTGTTATGTAAACATACAGTGGAGTAATTGTTTCCTGAGCAGAGAATGAAGTCACGCTCCCTGTATGTGTGTTTTAATCCAAGTTTCTCTGATCTTCGATATGGTAGATGGTCCAGCCTTGCATGCATGTTAGTGCACAAAGTCCTTGTGAATGTGCCCTGATGGGTCGCTGATTGCCGCCATTCTGCACTGCACTCATACAGTAGTTACCGCCGATATTGAAATGGCCTCATTGCGGACACATAGTGCCCACCCTTACATTCCCCCACGTTAGTCCTCTCAGTACTATTTTAATTACAGCGCTGCTGTAACACGGACACGGACAATATGACAACATGGACAGTGGATAGAGTCTCTGCAGAAAAACACACAGCACTATATATAGTTTTTTAGGAAAATGCTGCAAAGTGTATCTTTAACTTCATCTATGCAAACATATGATATAATGTTGACTGTTTGGTTGTAATTCTTACCCATTTTCCTGTTATTTTCTTTTACCTGGTTCTAATCCAGCCCTGGACGGACCTGTGGAACATTTGACAATGAAATTGTCATGATGAATCATGTCTACAAAGAACGCTTTCCCAAGGTAAAGTCATTGCCTGTCTTCCCTGCGTTCTCTCTGTGACATGTATTTTCTAAACATCTTCAGTTTGCTGGTGCATCTTCATGAGAACAAACGATCTACCAACTTGTGCACGAGCTTTTTTTACACATGGAAACCAGGACAGGAGATTTTAACACAAAGTCGAAATCTTCACTTGCTCACCTGTGGGCACACAGTTTAAAGAAACTGTTGATACAATACTGCTGTCGCCATTTTAAAATGAAGTCTTCCATCTTGCTCGTTTCCCAGGCGACAGCCCAGATGGAGGGTCGGCTGCTCGACATCATTGCAGAGTGCTCCCCAGGCACTGCTCTGCCCCTGGCTGACGGTGTGCTGGGATTCATTCAGCACCAGCTGGTGGAGCTCGTCAGAGACTGTCTGGACAAGTCCCAGAAAGGCCTGGTCACCTCCAGGTACTTCGTGGAGCTGCAGGAGAAACTGGAGAAGCTGCTGCATGAGGTGATTGTTTCTTATCTTATAAAGATGTTTTTGTTTTTTACATCTGATTCTTGGACAACATGCACACAATTTTGTTTTTGAAAAGTATGTAGCCATGCAACTGTTTAGCTGGCGTTTTGTTTATTCTAAGACATCATCAGGGGATTTCTGATTGGTGGAAGCTCAGATTGCCCTCTGGGACATTGCATGCTATACTGGAGCTTTACTGGGAATCATTTATTTGAAATTGCCTGTGTGATTGGTTCTCATTCAGTACCGTTTCCAGTTCATTGTTGTGTAACTGTGTTGTCATTTTATATCATTACTTAGATCTGTGCAGCGGTCAACTGTTTGATTATATAATTATTTATTACATAACCTTTCAAGCAACAATTTTGCTGCAGTACATGCTGCCTTCTTCAATACAGATAACAGCCTCTGCTGCAGACTTGAATGACGTATTAATCAAAAGCCTGGATAGATTAAAAGTCCATTTTCAGCCAGTTGATACAGTCGATGCTTTCTTGTGTTCATTCGGTCTCTTAATAGCTGTATCTACAGCACAACAGGGATTTCATTTTGTCTATAATTTCCACCAAAGCCACATTTCTGTAATTATTCTCCAGTCTTGCCAATAAAATGATTTTCCAGCTCAGAGGGAGTTTATTTTAGGCAAATGGTCCCTGCAGTCACATGTTAAAATGTTTGAATGTGTCCCTGTGCTCGCTTGTTCTTCTCTGGATTTATAATTGCTGTTTGGTGCTGTTTGTCTTTACTACAACTCTAAAAACAAAATTTGTAATAGGTTTGACAGGGTTAAACACAGAGCCTGATATAAATTATCAGCTGCCCAACCTGAACTCTGACTGACATCACTCTAACCAACACTGAAACACTGACTGAACCTGCTCTTTGACAAAGGCATGGCAATGTTAGACTAAGATATGGAGACAATGAGTGTTAATAAAAGTACACTCAGAAGGGGTTTTTTCTGTTATTTATTTATCTTGCAAAGCATCAGACAGTAATAAGTATTGATGCAAGATGTTGAAATACCAGCCCTGATCTATTAATTAACCAACAGATAACGTAAGAAGATGAAATGGATGCTAAAAATAATATGAGCCAAAGTGCAGACAGCCTCTCTATGTGCCTTCTGTCTTGCGGCAATTGGATTAAGTCACAATAATAATCCATCATCCTTTGTCCTTTCCCGTTCAGGCATACGAGCGTTCAGAGAGCGAGGAGGTGACCGTCATCACTAAGCTGGTCAAGAAGATTCTCATCATCATCTCCAGGCCTGCAAGGCTCCTGGAGTGTCTGGTAAGACTCACTGGCAGACGCAGGAGGGATTATAGGTGACATGAGAGACATAATATCAGCATAATGGTTGCCAGTTTAGAGCCTTGAACATAGCTGTCCTTTCAAATGCGGATGTCACCGGTGACTCACATGCAGTGATTATATGGTGTAATAATGATAGTTTTAGCAGTAACAATAACACAGTTGCGTGTTGGAATAGGCAAAAAGAAAGTATACATTAGTTACTCAGCCTGTTATCCTGAATTTGTTTTGAACCTTGTTTTTCTCATAAGCCTCCATGGTAAATGAACAATCCCAAACGTGAAAAAAAAATCCTGATGAATTAAAGTAAGGTCAGCTAAATTTAAACTATATCAAAAACATCTGTTCACAAACTGTCACACAACTCATGCAGTATAATCCAAGTCTTGTTTATCTAGTTGCCTGATCAGCTCTTAACACACACATACATTTCCACTAAAACCTTACTATTTTTCCCTACATATACTTCCTTATACAAGTTGAGAGCGTAGGCAACAGTTGTCTCCTTTTGTGGATTTTTCCATTCACTGTGGAGGCATGAGAAAAAAACAAAGTTTTGTCACAGATTCAGTGTAACATGGGTGATTCACTGATATACTAATGACAGTTTTTTTAGGTCAAGTGTTCCTTTAATATTGACCGTGGGTGTGTATTTGATTATTCAACTTCACAAGTCCTAAAAAGAAACAAGCTCGATTCACTTTCTTTCTCACCAACTCTGTCATCACAATTGAGTTGCGTTTCCCGTTTTCTTGACTATGTATTTCCTGTGCAACACTGTGTTGTTGTTTTTTTTTTTGCTCCACAAAAGCCAAGGCAAAATGAAAGATGTTTTAAATGCAATAAAACCACAATATGTCTTTCCTGTCTTTTCTACAGGAGTTCGATCCAGAGGAGTTTTATCAACGTTTGGAGGCTGCAGAGGGTCAAGCCAAGGTGGGCCAGGGCATCAAGACTGATATTCCCAGATACATCATCAGCCAGCTTGGCCTCACCAGGGATCCCTTGGAAGGTGAGGAGTTGATTTATTTGTTTAGTTTCTATTTTAGTTTGACCTACTTTTGTCTATTAAGGCTTTTTAGATTACTTTTGTTTTTGATGAATTATTTAGCATATTTGGCTTGGATGTGCATGACATGGACATTATTAGTGCTGCAGTTATAGGAGCATTATCTCCCCTAATGTGTTGTAATATTTACTTAATTCAAGTATTATTAAATTTATTTTACTTTTTATTTTACTGAGTCAAATGCTTGTTCACTATTTTATTAAAATGAAATATATATATGATTTTCAAAAAATCTGTTCTGTTTGAATGAGAACTTGTAAAAATTAAATTACACTGCGAAATGGTTATGGTAAAGGCACTATTCCTGCTACCGTCTTTACGTCTGCTCTTTTTTTTGGTGCAAAATGCTTGATATTTTATGTGCTTCTTTTGATTGAAAACAAGGCGCATCTGAAATGAGTCATGACACTTTGCTCAACTTACTACTATTTGCGCTGTAATTTTACGTGTTTTTCTGTTGTTATTGAATCTGCTCCTCTTGTATACCCTGTTGCCCAAATGGCACTGATTTCCCCTTGTTTAGTTTACACCCTGTTAAACAGGTTGTGTTTTTGGTTTGTTTGATGAGAGCCTTAAAAATACTCCCTCTATAGAGCTGCATGTCAGAACTGCTTTAAGCAAAAAGCATAATTCATTTAATTGGAAATCTTTAATCAGTTGAATCAACTGAACTAAGACATTATACACTCATTGAAAAAATCATTACAAATACACTGTAAGTACAGTGGCAGCGTTATTTTGTCAAACATCATTAGTCAGTTTGTATCATTGCAAACAGTTGAATGAGCACTTATCGTCTTACTGGTGTTCATTTAAGCTGAATGGAGTTTGATCTGTGTGTTACAGAGATGGTCCATCTGGAGCAGACAAGTCCGAGTCACAGAGCAGCCAGCAGAGAGGCCGATGACACGGGAGAGGCAACACCCATACAGGTATAAGCTTACATTAAACGGCTGTAATGAACTGTAATGTGACTCTCTGTTTGACAGAACAAACAGTGGTCTGATAAAGTTATATGAAAGACAATAAATGGCAGTTGTACTGAAAAAATATGAAGTGACTTGAATAGATTATATCTTTATTTCAAACGTGAAAAAAATGACTAAAAGTTGAAAATGCAAAGTTGAAAACAAGCAAGAATATCTATCACACATTTTTACTACTTGACATAATTTAGAATTTACTGTCAGAAATGGAATAGGAAGAAGTGAATACTTATCAGATCCTACCCATTTTTTAAAAACTATTTTATCAATAAACGTAATATGAAACAAAAACATTTCATTTTTTCTGCCCCGGTGTTTACCACACACACCTCGGTCAAATCATTCAAATGAAAATGAATCATTCAAAACAGAACAATCAGAATAAAACAAACAAAACACCACCAATTAAAAACAACCTGTATAACATAAACTCTGTCTTACCATGTTAGATCCCCTGACAATTCATATCATATCCATTCAATAATTTTTCTTTTTAATTTGTTTGTATTTTTTAAACGTTAGTGAAGTTTTTAATTTCCACAGCACAGCTGTTCCATGAATTATACACATATATTACTCTAAAGTCACGCAGACTTTGTCTCATTTTAAACAACTTCAGGATACTGTTAACTAATAATTTATTTTTTTCTCTGTACATAACTTTAATCCTTTTGAAGTCAACCAAATCTTTAAATGTTTGTGTTTTAGTTTGATAAAGAGGGTTTATTGGTTCGAAGTGGTTTTGTTTACAATTCTTATACTTGCTCTTTATACTGTTAAAGTGTTAATTAGAGGGCTTGTTAATACAGGCAGACTCATTATCACTATAAAGCCTTTAAGTGCATGAACTCGTGCTTTTCTGAAGTAAAGCAGCAGTTCCTGTTATTGTCCTTCTCTTTTTTGGCTGTGTGTGATTCAGAGCCGAGCAGCCTGCACCCCTCCTCGCAGGAAACCACTGGAGAGCGACTTTGAGACTATCAAGCTCATTAGTAATGGCGCCTATGGGTGAGTAAAACTCACTTCTTTGTTTGTGTCCGACTGACTCAGTCACTTGTTGACACTGCAGAGAACCCAATGAAAGGAGAAAAGAAACCAAAATGAGGATGTGTTGATGTAGTATTTTTGTGTTCACACTTAGAATTTGTCTATGCAACTTAATTTCAAGTGTAAACTGATGTTCACAAGTGATGTAGATGTTGATTTCCCTGTGAAATCACTTAATGTATCTTCCTCTGTCCCTCTCCTATCCCTATCTGTCCTATAATGTTCCTTCTTTCTCTTTTTGTTTGCCCTCCTCCCTCCCTTTTTCTGCCTTACAGGGCTGTGTTTCTGGTGCGCCACAAGGAGACACGCCAGCGTTTTGCCATGAAGAAGATTAACCGGCAGAACCTGATGCTTAGGAACCAAATCCAGCAGGTGTTTGTGGAGCGAGACATCCTCACCTTCGCTGAAAACCCATTTGTGGTTTCTATGTTCTGCTCTTTTGAGACACGGAGGCACCTCTGCATGGTCATGGAGTATGTGGAAGGTAAAGTTTAAATTGTCCATGTATATTTCCATTTATTTGCCAGGAATATGGCAGCCTGATATAATATTCTTTAAAGCTACAGTAGGCAAGTTTTACAAAAAACATCTTTTTGTTGTATATGCTGTACGACAGCTAATCTGTAAAAAAAAAACCCAAAAAAAACAACAAACCAAACAAACAGCCAGTCGTAGCCAGCAGGACTCTCTAATGCAGTCAGTCGATGCTTGTGCACATGCTGTGCTGCCAACAACAACTTACACGACAAAGACAAATAAACAAAAGACAAACAAAGCTCAAAAGCAAGCTAAAATAAAAGAGTTAAACTGAGCCAGAGATAATACGAGAATAAACATAAAAGCAGCGTCAGTGAGGTTGAGAGAGCTACGGGACATGATAGGATTCAAAACTGATGCCGGCTCGGGCTTGGCTCTTAACTCTTTCTTTTTAGCTTGCTTTTCATCGTTGGTCTTCTTCTGTTCACTTGTCTTTACCATATGCACTGTTGTTGGCAAATGAGAGAAGGGACATATTTTAATTGCTGGTGGTTGTATCTCAGTCGCTGCATTTTCAAAGCTACTCCTCAGGCTGGAAGAATTGAGCTTGACCGAGAGAGAGCATGCACGGGGGAGGAGGACTGTGCAGTGTGTGCACAAGCAGTGAATGCCCCAGGTTTGATGTTTTCCTATAGGCCAATGAAATTGTTAATGTAGCCCTGATTCCCTCATCAAAAAGCCTGTGGGATTTTTCCACTGGAATTTGGATCATTAAATCATTTCTTTAATGAACAAATGTTTATAATACTTACGTTTTGTTCAGTGAGATAATCTTTTTGAAGCCTAAATACAATTGCCAGAAGTAAAAAGCTAATGTGAGGCTGAAAACCAACTAAGCATGACTTAACGTCGCTACAATAACAAGGTAAAGCTGTGTTTGGTGTGATATCTTTCTGTAGTCTCATTTAGCTGCTTGTTAGCAACTGCCTTCATTAGAAGACATAAAAGCTTCAAAGTTCATCAGTAAGGTATTTTATGATGTATTTTTGGTTGTAGAGCAAAATGTAAAGGTCTCTTCAGCTTGTGTTAACTGCAGACCTTATTTTAGAATTCTAACCAAAACCCATTGACTTTCTGATGGTGGAAGCAAGGGTGCTAAAATGCTTACTCATTTCTGCATTTTAGGACTCATTCCCGGGTCACTCTATTGACACTGTTTTAGAGACTCCAGGCTCTGATTGGTTGTTTTTATTCAGCCACTGGACTTTTGCAGATGTAATTATGACCACTAGGAGGAGACATAGTAACTGGATTTTTTCGCAGGTTATTGGTCTCATGTACCACTGTCAGGATAAGATAGTATAAGTTTGTTTTTTTAATTTCTTTTATTAAAGTAACTTACTGTAGCATCAGCGTCTTTTTATGCCCACTCACTGTAAAGCTTAAGAGTCACAGACAGTCAGAAAGCCTAAACAAAGCGTCTGACTGTGTTTATACTTTAAGGTGGGGATTGTGCCAACCTATTGAAGAACATTGGTCCTTTGCCTGTGGACATGGCTCGGATGTATTTTGCAGAGACTGTTCTGGCTTTGGAATACCTTCACAACTACGGCATCGTCCACAGAGACCTCAAACCTGACAAGTGAGTCCTCATTTTACATTTTCCTATCTCTGCTTTGAGGCAGCACCTAATTACTTCCAAGCTTTCGTCATTTTTTTAGACTTGCCATCGTCTTTAAAAGCCTGGCAATCTTTTTGAAGTTGGAAGAGAATTTTCTGAACCGATCAGCCTTTGATATTTTTCACTGAGTCTGAGATGTGTGTTTTGGGGCTAGCGTTTGATGTAACATGAAATGTTTCCTTCTTTTGTAGTTTGTTAATCACCTCCTTGGGACACATTAAGCTGACAGACTTTGGGCTGTCGAAGATTGGTCTAATGAACATGACCACCAACTTGTATGAGGGGCATATCGAAAAGGATACCAGAGAGTTCATCGACAAACAGGTTTGTTTCCTCCCAACTCTCCTCTTCATCTCATCTGTGGTGTTTATGATCTTAACTGACATCAGTCCTCCTCCCTGCAGGTGTGTGGTACTCCAGAGTACATTGCTCCGGAGGTGATCCTGAGGCAGGGCTATGGGAAGCCAGTTGACTGGTGGGCTATGGGCATCATCCTTTATGAGTTCTTAGTGGGCTGTGTGCCTTTCTTCGGAGACACACCAGAACAGCTCTTTGGTCAGGTGGTCAATGGTAAGAGCTTTAATATTCTGACTCATCACTTCTTTGCTACACATAAATCTTCCATAATACAGGTTGAACATTTTGTTCATTTAGTCTTGTGTTATTGGAAGCCACCTCAACTTTATGCAGTGTTTCTGTGCAATTAAATTCCTTCACTGCATCACTGGTATGTGTTTCTTTGTCCAGATGACATCATCTGGCCAGACGGGGAGGATGCTCTGCCAGCTGATGCCCAGGACCTTATTACCAGACTGTTGAGACAGAGCCCTCTTGAGCGTCTAGGAACAGGTTGGTGGCAGTGTGACGATGAACAGGTGGACAGGGCCCTCTACAGCAGAAACACATATAACTTGCTTTGCTGAAGGGCCACACTAGGGGCCAGTTATGTAACACACATTCATAATTATTAAATGGGGGTGGCCTCTGGTTTACCAGTTGGAATTTGCACCCCCATATAGGCCAATTCCTAGGCAGCAACCCAAGTTCAAGTCCGACCTGTGTTCCTTTGCTGCATATCATTCACCTGGCTGGTAGCCATTTCTGCTCTGGACGATGTAGGACGACGGCAGCTCGGGGGACGTGTTGCTCGCAGCGTCGGCTCGGGGCTCGCCTCCCCTCATTCACCTTTCTCTGTCTGCCCCCTTTCCTGATTCACACAGCTGCTCTATCTAGGGTTCCTGTGGATGCTTAAAAAATCTTAAAAGGCATAAATTCAATAATCTAAAAATGAGGCCTTAATTGGTTTTCATATGTCTTATATAAATCTTTTAAAAGTCTAAAAATACTCAGATATGGGAAATAGGATTTTATGAATTCTTTTATCCTGACGTTATAAAGTAAAATAAAAAAAACAACTGGTAACATGTTTTATTTTATTTTTATTATTATTACTTTTTTTTTAATTAAATAAATACTGCCAAATTCCCCATGCATGAGCGTCACCAAAAAAGTCATGTTTTGTGTTGCATGAATATTTGGGACAAATTGTCCCGAAGCAATCATTTTTGGTTGTTGTAAAACTGGTTTAAGTGTAAATGTGGATTTAAAAGTCTTAAAAAGTCTTAAATCTAACACGCCTTTATTTACATTGAAAGAACAAAAACAAAATTACCTGCGTGATTCGATTCATATTTCTTGTGAATTAGGACATGGTCTGTGGGCCACCTGACATCATTTTGAGCTGTAAGTTTAGTATCACTAGTCTAGATTATAACCTGCTGTGTCACACTGTGATCTTCTGCTGGCCAAGAAAAAGCACAAACACATTTTCTCGTCACCTTTACTTGTTTTGAAAATATTTAAAGTTGCTCTTTCAACGTAACAGACTCAATCTCAGTGCTTAATTGGCAGCTTGAGACATTTTTGTGGCTGTATTTAAAAGAAATTTTCCAACAGATTCACACTTTTATGTTTACATCGCAGCTGTAATAATGAGGGTTAATAAGGCCACATCTGGATTTAGGTAGAGCCATGGTAAACAAGTCTGTGATGACTGGCACCAGAAACTTTTGCCTTGAGTAGGTCAAAGCTCCAAGGAGGGCCATGTTCTCATTTCTAAGAAGATCCCACCACAACAGGGAGATATTAAAGTAACGAGGGAGAAACTGCTCATTAAGGCTGATGAGTTGCTGTAAACCAGGCCCAAGATGGGTAGATATGAAAGCCAAACCTGTTTGACTAATTTTTGTTGTTGTTGTTCCCCAGGTGGAACCACAGAGGTGAAGGTACACATGTTCTTCCTGGGTCTGGACTGGAACGGCCTCCTGAGACAGAAAGCTGAATTTATACCTCAACTTGAGACTGAGGAGGACACCAGCTACTTTGACAGTATGTGGCAGACCAGTCAGATTTATGCACAGACACAATTCATTTTCAAGTATGGACTCATTTAGCTTCAGTTCATATCTGTCTGCACACACACACAGACATTGGCACACCTTTGTTATTAACACAGAAGTATACAGGGCAAAAATGAAACAGGCGGTGAGAACGGTAAAACTTTTGAGGTGCAGACACCTGATTTTAAAGTCATGCCTGGTGGTAATTTCAGTGTAAGTAAGTCATTTTGTTTCCTCCAGCCCGATCAGAGCGATACTGTCACCTGGACTCAGATGATGATGATGAAACCAATGATGATGAGTCATCTCTAGAGCTCAGACAGTTCTCCTCTGTGGCTCACCGCTTCAGCAAGGTACTGCTCTGCTCACTGGTCTTCACCTGAAGACAGTCTCAGAAATTATATATGGAGACATCGTTAATGTCTCCATATAAAATATAAGATATTGGTGTGAACTCTCCTAAAAAAGGGCTATTCAGATATATCAATCAAACGTCTCTGTAACGAGTTTCCTTTTTTCCTACTCCAGGTGTACAGCAGCACAGAGCACCTCTCCACCTCCACACCGTCCAACCAGAGCCTTTCATCATCGGAGCGCAGCCACAGTGAGGAGAAGGAGGACCGATGGGATGGCAGGGGAGTCCTCTCCCCTGGCGATGGACACAAACACTTGGCTGGTGGGGACAGGAGGGCAGATGGACACAGGGGGAGGTGAGAGCATGAAATGTGAGAGAGTGATGTCCTCATTATGAGAGGAAAAGAGTTAGAGACAGCCTGGGTTCTCGCTTTGTTAGCATTCAGTATAATGAAAAGTGTGAGATTGAAGTGTAATATTATCTCTGATTAAATATGAAGCACTCAATATTCAAAATTAGCCACTTTTAGGAGATATTGTAAATAGACCTTTTGGAATAATACTAAAAGTCTTTCTAACCTTCCGTCAGGTTTGATCCTTTCTATATGGAGTTTGTTTTTGTGTTGATTGGGGTTTTGTCAGTATCCTCTGACTTCCTCCACCTGACATGCAGTTCAGGTGGAGGCTTTCACATTGCTCTGAGATGTGAATGAGAAAGTGTCAGGTTTCCTGCTTTCCATTCAGAGCATACTGGGAAAAGCTCCAGGTCCCCCTCTGACCCTGGATAGAGTTGACTGTTGACACAGAAAGACTGATATGACCCCACTGACAGGATTGTAATGTTTTAGCAAATAGGATCAACATTTTAAAATTAATACATTTAACAACAAGATAATGTTTTTCCTTAAAAATGAATGTAACCAAATACCTAGTGGTGAAGACATATACCAGAGCTCCTTTACCTGCACATACAAACATGAAATTTTAACACATTTGGCAAATCTGGATTCATGGATGTTGATCCATGGTTGCTGTTTTCTTTATTTTTCTTCTTTTTATTTGAAAAGGCAACATCATAAAGTGTCCAAGACCTTTTCCAGTTTCTTATATACATTGTATATTTGCATATGCACGAAAATATGTGTTTAAAAGCTGCAGTACTTGTTGGCCATAACTCACTCCTTAGGAAAACTTTCAGTCCTCCATCTTCACTTTCAGGAATATATATCAGTGACTGTGTTTACATGCACACTAATATTCCACTATTATTCCAAATTTGACAATATTCTGATATTTGATATCACTCATGTAAACAGCATATACTATTTGGATATTACAAATCGGGCCCTTTTTTACGAAAGTAGCATTTTACGATTATTATTATCGTAAAATGCTATTATTATTATTGTTCTGGTTTTATGAGCATTTCTCAGACATGTAAACAACACACTCTTTTTATGTCAGTCAGGGTTTTTGCCGCTGTTTTCAGACATGGCGTCTTGCCTCTTTACAGTCAGCTTTGTGTGTTGCATAGGTTGTAAACAAACCAACTTGCCAGCCGTTTGCAAAACTCTGACGTAGATATACCCACGAGAAAAGCCACTTTTTGACGCCAAGAAAAACAAAGGCACAAGTGGCTCCAGCTTTTCAACTTTTCTATATTTTGTAACAATAAGCGACATGTGAGGACATGTTAATCAGAGTATGCACAGCTGCATGCAAACAAGAATATTATTGGAATTTTTATTTTCATTAGCCATGTAAACCGCTTAGTAGGAATATTGTGTCTTTTTTTGGAATAAGGGCAAAACATTTTTGCATGTAAACATTATCCATGTGTACCCTTTCTAAATACAGGTATAACATATCTATCTACATATATGCGTCTATATTCACCCTCACACCCACATGTATATAACCTATTTACCTTTGTGTACTTCAGCTTGTCAGCAACTCTCTTGTATGACATTCTGACATATGCACACTTTATTAAAACTGACAATACGTTAGAACCAAGGAAGCTTACATTTCTACTATTCCCATAAGTAAGAAAAGGGAGAATGAGACATAAATGGTGTCATAACAGTGGCTGTTTACATATGGAAAACACTGTTGCTTACTCATAGTCCTTCTTTGTTTATTGGACAAATTCTGACAGAGATTCTTATATCAGGTTTTACTGTTTTCCTTGCAGTCTGCGTCCTCGTGCTTCATCCAGCTCCTCCCAGTCAGAGCGCAGTGCCAGCCCGCTGGTGATGAACAGCACCCAGAGCCTCGACATCATGCCTCGCTTCGCCATCGCTGCCGATGAAGAAGGTAAGACTGACAAACGCACATCACTGTACTCCAGTCACTGTTATTATCTATTAAGAAACACTGACACACTGTGCCTCCTGATTCTAGACGGGATGGTTTCCAACCTACGGCGCATTCGGCTCCGGAGCAACAGCACTGGCACCAGGCCATCCTTCCGAAGGGGTGCGTCACGGCGCATCGCTCACCAGCTGGAGACTCCAGAAAAACCCAGATCCTCACCTGGAAAGGTCCCTAAATCTGCGTCTGTCTCTGGCCTGTCCCTCATCATCACCCCAGGTATACAGGATGATAATAATGTCTATAAAATGTTACTATCTTTAAGGTTTATCATAGATGCCATTGAAGCTGTTATAGATCAGTTGCTTACTCAAATTCCAGCTATAATCATGTTTTTTTTAACAAGTCTTTAACTGTAATCTGTTTGCATTAGCCGAGACTATTTGTGTGTTTACAGTGCCCTCTACAGCCTGATGCTGTGTAACTTCTCACTAAATACACATACAACATAAATACTAACACTGTGGACAAAATGAGAACAATGTCACCTGACTTGTAATGGTGTTTTCCCATTTAAGTTATTTAATAACCTCCATTGTTTGCATTATTATTATTATGGTAGTTTGGAAGAAGTAGTTTTATCAGCAGAATTTAAGAACATATTAAACACACTATCCATAGACAGTCATCTGATAAGCTTTCAAACGGTCTTCTTCTCCAGATGATTCAGCAGGTCCTCCTACAAGCCCCAAATCGTCCTTGTCCCTATCGTCCAACCCCTCATCCAGAGACTCGTCCCCCAGCAGGGACCTCTCTGTTAGCATCAGCTGCCTCAGGCCTCCTGTGGTCATCCACAGCTCTGGGAAGAGGTTTGGCTTTGCGTTACGAGCTATCAGAGTCTACATGGGAGACAGCGACGTCTACACTGTTCACCACATGGTCTGGGTATGTGTCCTCGTCTCAGGTATAGCTGGTGTTAGTTACGTATGAAGATTTCTGTTTATTCAGCAAACTTAGACTGTAATTGTGAAACAAAAAAGTACATATTAAAGCAGCTTTCATGATGGTCACATTTTCTCTCAGAGGCCCGAAATGTCAAGATCATAGAGACTAAATAAGTGCACCTAATTAACTCTGTATTTTATGGATTTTAATATGCATTGTGACTTATCTGAACCTGTGCAGAATTGTGTTAGTGTTCATATTTGTCATATTTTTGACTGCGTAAGTAAACTGAAAACATTGTTTGTAATAATTGCAAAGGGCTGTCATGGTAACAGCTGATTAGATGGTTGCTTGCTAGTCTGAGGTTGTGTGTGTGTGTGTTTGTGTCCACAGTGTGTTGAGGATGGCAGTCCAGCACATGAGGCAGGATTGAGGGCTGGTGACCTCATCACTCACGTCAACGGGGAGTCAGTCCAGGGACTCGTCCACACTGAGGTGGTGGAGCTGCTGCTTAAGGTATGAGAATAACTTTCATTTTTAAGATACATTTTCTGCTGATTACAATGTGTTTTTGTCAGTAGGGAAAAGTCTAAATGTACAGCTGAGTCATTCTTAAACAAATATGCTAACATGTTATTTTGTGGCTGTACTTCTAAGAGAGCGGGTGAATGAATAGATAGGTGTTGATGTTGATTATCTGTTTTTAACAGAGTGGTAACAGGGTGACCCTGCAGACTACTGCTCTGGAGAACACTTCTATCAAGGTGGGGCCTGCCAGGAAAGCGAGCTACAAGGCCAAGATGGCCCGACGCAGCAAGAAGAGCAAGAGGAAGGACGGACAGGACAGGTACTTAAAGAGAGACATAACAAAAGTCATAAACACCAGCAGCATTTCTCTCTGACATTATGAACCCTTTTCCGGAGTTAAGTACGAAGCCCTGTTCAGACCAAAGATTCACGATGGTGGAGTTCACACTTGCAACTACTTGCAATGCCCCAGTCTTTAATGTTCTGAAAACTTGGTATTTTACACCAATGTGACTCGGTGAGATGATGTATCATCTACAAAGCAATGACTCTTAATTCCGTTCTAACTTCCAGCTTTTCAGCCATTAAAAAATACAAGTAACAACTGAAAGAGTAGCCTTATGTTACTTTGGGTTTTAAGTATGTGTGTGTGTGTGTGTGTGTGTGACATTTGCACATGTGCAGCAGCGGCCTGCCTTCCAACACCAACATACTATGAGGACAGAGACTGACATATAAACCCAGCAGAGATGTAATGAGACAGACTTGGGCTGGGTGTGGAGGGAGAGCTGTTGTCAGAGAATGCCACAGCAAACGAACATGCTGTCTCCTGACAGTGTGTTACTGACTTGACCAGCTGACTTCACTTCAAGCTGATTGGCTGTTGAAACAGGTGACGTGCCTTATGTTCTCAAACCAGCCATTGGCGATTTGACAAGCTATGTCACAGGTGACACCATCAGCCGGCATGAGTCGAGCTGAGACTGGCCAGTTCACACTGCTCCAGCTTTCCCTGCCACACTCTAAAATGGTTTCGTTTCATCTCGTTGCAAAACTTTGATCTGAACTGGACTTTTGATCTCAGATTAGACAGCTTCGACTTCAGTCGCTAGTGACTGCAGTTTAATGTAAAAAATTTCATTCTTTGAGTTTGTTTCTTACATTTTGGTGGGCAAGAGACTGCTTTGAACTATTTGTAGACTTTAAATGGCTCAGTCATTACTCACAAGAGGGGAGATGCACTAATGAAGTTTTGATCAATATTCCAGTGACATGAATAACAACTTAATGGATCTTAGTTTCTGGAAGTTGTGTCTTTTTCTCTTTTTTTAACCTCTGTTATTTAGTTTTGGGCTTTTTGGAAGAAAACCTTTGTACTTAAGTGAGCACGCCAAGAACAATATTACATTAAAAAAAAAACACACACCTGACAGCTCTTTCCTCTTGCACAGCCGACGACGTAGCATCTTGAAGAAGCTCACTAAGCACACGCCTCCTCCGCCCATGCAGAGCAGTCGTAGCTTCTCTTCAGGTTTCCACCAGTCATCTAGCGACAGCCTGTCCGGCTCCCCCACACAGAGTCTCTCTCCCGGGCCATCTACGCCTTGTCGCTCTCCTGCTCCTGATCACTCTGGAGGTGAGTGTCATGCATCATTTGCACCCCAAAAGGGTGAAGTCATTTTTTTTTGTTAATTTATGCTGTGTGAAAAGCACCTATTAACCCTAAACTGTGTAATTTTTCTATTTTTTCTGTCAGATTCAAGTTCCTCTCCCTGCTCCAGCTCCCCTAACTCGCCTGTACCGCAGGCTCGTCCCAGTTCCCTACATGTCTTGGGTCGCTACACCAAAGCTGGTCGCTGCAAGTCCACCAGCAGCATCCCTCCTTCTCCGCTGGCCTGCATCCCACCTCCTCAGCCCCTCTCCCCCCAGTGCTCTCCATCCTGCCTCCCGAGTCACCCCAAGTCCCTGCAGGGTTTCCATGGCAAGACATTGTCTCCTCCAACTATCACCCGCCACTCTGTGCGTCCCCGCAGTGCAGAACCGCCACGCTCGCCGCTCCTCAAGAGGGTCCAGTCTGCAGAGAAGCTGACAGGAGACAAGACGACAGGAGGGTACCATGGAGACAGGAAGGCCTACAGCACCCGCCGCCACACCATGGAAGTGCCTCTATCTGAGGGGGAGGGGCTGGAAGACATGGAGGGGGACACCGCCACCGGCTTCGTCTGTGTCGGCGAGCACGGCCGTCAGGGTCTCTACATAGGAGGGCAGAGAGGCCACCAGGACGCAGCCAGTGGAGGCAGCGAGCACTTCCGCGCTACCGCCTCGCCACAACATCGCGGTGGCAACCACCACTCCAAAGAGGTGGTGGTGATGAGGAAGCTGGCGCTGTCGGAGCGAAGGGACTCCTTCAAGAAACAGGAGGCCGTGCAGGAAGTGAGTTTCGATGATTTGGAGGAGAGGGAGGCAACGCCAAGCCCGACGCCTCCTGTCACGCAGCCCAAGGCATTCAAGGCGTCCTGGATCAACTCGGCCCAGTCAGAATCCGCCGTGAAGCTGGAAGTAAGAGGATCACAGGGTACAACAACACCGCAGAAAGCCAAGTCAAAAGACAAAGAAGGGTTTTAGTTTTGTGACTTTTCTAGGGACAACAGGTCGACAGAGAGTCTCACTCAGGAGGAGACTAAGAGGTGAAGTCACCGACCTGCTACTGTACTTAACATTTGAAGGCCTTGCATGTGTGTCCAGAAAACTGTGACCAAGTCCCCAAATCATCACGAGCAACAGCTTGAAGAAGGAAGAACAAATTAACATCGATGTTTCTCAGTAATATATGCATCCTGCTACACTGTTAACAGAATAATGACTGCCAAACTATGTTTACTTCCTAGTTGCTTGTTTTCTCTCTTGGTTCTCAAATCACTGTGGCGCCTGTAACTGATGTACTTTGTAAATACTTTTGGTTTTAAATGAAGAAACTTATTTATGACTTTTTATGCTCATCTTGTCGTTGTGGTTGCTGAAAATGCCTTGGATGCTTCGGCTGTTAATAGTTGAGGAATTGCACAAAACAAAAGCCACGCAGCAACTTCTCAGTGTGGTTTTAAAGCAGGTGCAGAAAAGGGCATCAGTTGATATTGTACCTTTTTTTTTATACCTCAATGCCTGTGTAGAACTGGGTGTTGTTTCGTGTTCAGATTGGATCTTTGAAATGAACTTACAGTGTTTGTCCTGCAACATATAATGTATTATAAAATTTCAGAAGATATTCTGTGCTGCCTCTCTATTATACATCTTCTGGTGGTGACTATTTAGGACTCATCGATCCCTAACACAGGCCTTGTGTAAACATGTTAAAGGACAAAAATCTCCATACTCTGAAGCCTAGCTGTGGTGCCAAAGGAACCATTTAAAAAGAGGTACTGTAGTTGTACATAAGAAGCTTCATGCATGCATGAGCTCTACTTCCACTTCCTGTCTGTCATGTTAAAAAAAAGTGTCCCTCCTCTGACCTTATCAACATGCAAGTGTGTAGATAAAGTTTTGTGACTACCTTCAGAAACCAGGCTGTCGTCGCTGTCCTCGAATTAATACCTTGTTGAATCAAACCGCCTCCGTCCAGCTCCTTACAACCCTAGTATAGCTCAAGTGTTTGCACAAGTTGTAGTAGCCGTAAAACAGTTAGAGCACATTTCTATTTCAGGACGATTTCCTTCTTCGTGGGATTCAAAAATTGTACAGTAGATGCAACAAGCAAAACTGGCTCCCTTGGCTGTTTTTTTTTTTCTTCTTTTTTTTATGCGTGTTATGAATGAATGTTTACATTTTAGTGGAAATATGTGTTTTTTTGTTAAATTATTATGAAAAAAATGAATGACAGGGAATTGAACCAGAGGCCCTGAGTGGATGAAGAAATGAGTAGAGGTGATCGTCTTTTGTATATTTTGATATGGAAACAGTCTTGTTGCAGTACTAATAATCTATGCTGTCAATGTATATTGTATAAACAATGGTGGACCTTATAACAGCTGTCGATGGTGTCTTTTTGAAAGTGACCTTGTAAGGATAGATGGACTCGGATACATTGTGTAATGTCACATACAGTACATGTGGCAGGGTCTTAATCTCATGTCAGCCTCAAAGGATTGTGCATGCTTCACATCCCATTATATTATTCCCACAATTTTTACAACATATTTCCATTTTATTTGAACTCTTTGGTATGATAAATCTCATCCAAAAGGGGCTTGACCTCTTTAATTTGATGTTCAGTCACATATTTGAGCTTTAAAAGGAGAATTTTGTGAAAAGATGTAAACATATGGGATTTCCAGCCCTTTATTTTCTCATTTTGTTACTATTTTGAAGCTATTTTTATTATTTTCTTTTAGGAACTGTTTTGATCAGCAGTCAAAAATGCTTCCGGTCTTATTTCAGATTAATTTGTTACACAGGAGAAACTTTTGTCCTGTGTTTTTATGAAGGAGCACATTTATATTTTGCTATCAAGGTAACTGTTAATGTGGGAATTTATAATGGACGTTTAGCACACATTAAACCTTGAATGGTGGTTGTAGATTAAATTAGAAGTTTGCTCGTTGTACCTTGAGGGGAAAAAAACTGTGTCTGTGTAGAATTTATCACCGAATTTCTGATGCAATATATATCTTGGTATGTTCTCAAGATTTTATCTTTTTATTTTGTGCCCCAACAAAACCGTCATAGTCTCTCTTGACCTTCCGTTGTATCATCATGTTTTACTTTTTTAAATCAAGATTTCACCAGTAGTTCATACCAGCGGTTCAGCATCGCAAATCAAAATGAAACTCCATGACGACGACTCCTCTCATCTCTATTTTGTGTGTGATAAACTCCATGTCTTCACATGGCTGCTCAACTTAACTTGTCCATCATTTCCACACTTGTTTTAGTGTGTTTGTGTGTTGAAAGTTGTTGCTCCTGAATCAACCCCTCGTCCACAAATGACAAACTGGCTTTTGTGAAATTCCTACCATGTGGGTATCTGATGCATACTGGTGTGTGATATGTTTTTTATTGTCTTAACAGTGCTTGAAATAAATGAATTGCAAAGGGACTACAAAGTCCAGGACTACACTGTGTTTGCACTTATTTGTCCCTCATACAACAGAAAATGCAAGTTTATGACACCATAAATAATCATAATCTTAGACTTAACTATTGTCAAGCACAGCACTCTACACTGACAAACACATCTTAGTACTACAATAATGAGTACTCTGTGTAGTAATAATATACTAGGTATGATAAATGTTTGACTCAACTGACTCAAGTATGCAGATAAAGTACAGATTTTGCTTACATTTGTCCCTTTTACTGTTTTTCCTGTTCAAAATCAAATATATAAACATTAAATAAATATTAAATATCTTTCTATCTATCTATCTATCTATCTATCTGTCTGTCTGTCTGTCTGTCTGTCTATCTATCTATCTATCTATCTATCTATCTGTCTGTCCGTCTGTCTATTTTCAAAAGAAAATGTCCAGGAGAGAAAGGCAAATAAAGACATGTTACGGGAAAAAAATATTCGAACTATTACAACTACCATGATAACTAGTTATTATTAAAATAATAATTATTATTATAGTTATTATTATTGTTATAACTGTGACTATATTAGTGATTACAATAATATATTTTAAATAATGTTAAGGAAAAATCTTAAATTATTTTAAGCACATTTTTCCAGGTTACTATTTCCCTATTGGTTTGTGTTTTTAACTTTTACAAATTTCTTGTAATTTTTGGGGTAATTTCTTCTTCAGTTGCTCATTGCCTTCCTCCCATGTTTTTGAAAGAAACTGAGCCAATTTGCTCGGGTTTCAAAGGGTTAAGGTTGTTAGGTTTAAGTTACCATTACGGGCCGAGGCCATTCGGTGACCCCTCACTAACCGTTCGGACTTTTCCGCTCGGCTTCGGCACTTTCCGCGCTCTTCATATTAGTTCCCACGCAGTCTCCTTCCCTGCGCCGTGCTGAGCTGGAAAATGGCTGTGTAGGGGAGCAGGGAGTCATGATCGGGAAAAGAAAGAAAGAGCGAGAGAAAGACGGCGAAGCAAGAAGTGAACACAAGGTTTGCTAGAAGTTTATTGCACACCGAGAAGCTATCGTCCGCAGAAAAGACACCACACGAACTCTTGTCCGCTACTTTAAAGTGTTTAAAGCGCCGCAGCCAAAAAGTGAGAGGAGTCAAGAAATATCCGCGGGTGAGTTTTTCCAAGTTATTGCACATTTCCAGTACAGCCACTGTACTGGAAAATGGTGGAAGCGCTGCAAGTGTGCTTCTCGCACACAGCTTCATACTGTCGACTCGTGCTTCAGTTAAAAAGTTTGAAATTATATTTATAGTTTGTTGTTTATGCTTTTGCGTAGTTGCACATTAAAGAGTAATATTTCCTCGTGCAGCATGTTGCTCTGTGCTCGCGCTTGTCGTCAGTTGACGAATTAAATGTTGAGCCCGTTAAGTCACTGAAACATTAATATTTGGTTCGTAAAGTTACTTTAGAGTTTATTTTTGTTTGTTTTTGAGTTTTTTCATCCTCCTCGTGTCCTGAAAATATGGCGAAGAGGATTTTTAAACGAGTTAATGTTGTGAATTTATGCAGAATTTAAACCTCCGAGTTCAAAGTTAACGGATTTGACGTTTCAGACGTTGGCGAGATTGAAAAAGTTGTGCTGCGAGTCTTAAACACAACAAATAAGCCAAACTTTGCAGTGTACTCCGTGTGTATAGTGTATGTGACGCTATAATAGTGCCTATACATTGACTGCAGACTGTAGGAGTCCATGCACAGTGTGGAGGCCCAACACAGCTGAAGGCTTGACATGATGTGTGACTGTGTGTGTGTGTGTGTGTGTGTGTGTGTGTGTGTTACATCCCTGGTTTGAGGATTTGACATGCACCAAGGAGTTAATGAAAATTGTGCCACTTGCATAATAAGACAAGCCACTCAACTGTTTGGAGACCCCTTCTTTCTCTCTCTCTTTCTCCTGTAATTACTGAATCCAGCATTATGCAACCAAATGTCAGTCCTCCATTATTCGGCTTTATCAATGTGAAGACTTGTGGCGCAGCCGTCATTCTTTTTCTAAATGTCTCAAAATGTTCAGGATGACTGGTAGGGCTTGTTTTTGTTTTATTAAAGAGTGGAGCTCTCTCAAAATACCAAGTGTCACTTCTCAGAGGGGCTGAATAAGCTAACTTCACCAGACATAGTACAGCTGTGGTTATTTTTGTTATATATCCTTCAGCTGGGGGACCCAGTTAAACTGAAATGGTGTTATTTGATCAAAAATAGCAGCAGAATACGGGTTTAGGGACAGTTTAGATGCAAGAAATTCTGCAGACAGAGCTGGGAAAAACCAAACATCTGATTTTCTTAACTTTCTAGGGAGATAAATGAGTCTATTTGGACTCTTGGTCACCGCACACTGGGTACAAATCTAGTTAGTCACTTGTCATACAGTCTTTGGAAACCTTTGACTTGGATGGGAGCAGTAATGCTGTCAGGTGCTGACAGGATTTGGGACTTATTGACTGTTTTTCCTCTGCGTATTCGTTTGATCCAGGAATAATATTCAGATTATGAAACATTTTTATACAGGGTTCTTGTAGGTTCTTTGAAAGTTTAAATAAGTATTGGATTCATTATGAAATCGAAAATAAAGCCTCCATTTTCTATCTGACGTTACATTGTAAAATCTAAAAAACAAGTTTTGATATTTTCTGAAATAAATCACAGTGTCTCTTACAAGTGCAAATTCACCCGAAATCAGCTATTTTACCAAGATTTTGCAGCATAACTGAAACCGGTACGAGGCGAAAAAAAACCCAAACACAATATCACCAAGAAAAATGGTTTGATTTATCTTAAAATAAACATTTTATGCAAAATTTCCCCTAACCCTACATAACTGATGTTGTGTTATGTTTTCTTTTTCTTTACTTTCTGTTAACTGGACATAAATTATATTTCAAAATTAAAAAGTCTGCAATCCATTTGGCCTTAAGCTGTAGCATCGCTGTTATAGTACCAGAATGTCAAGTGATCGACTGAAAGCCAGACTTATGCATTAATTGGCAAGCTCAATGAATGTGGTGTAGGTGCCACTAAATTTGAATTACTTCATCAGCAACCAAGTAAAAAAGATTTCTTATTAATAACTCTGTGTCACAGTAGGATTAGTATTTTATTGTCATTGCTGTGTCTAACAGTGGAAGCCACTTTATGTTACTTAATGGCAAAAAAAGTGAGTTATATAGCGACTGAAGTGCAGTTTTATACGTTAATATGGAGTGTCCGCAGGTCCTTGAAAAGTCTTAAAATGTCTTTATTTTTAAAAGTCCTTAAAAGTCATTAAATAGTCTTAAATGTGAATTTGTGAGGTCTTGATTACTGCAAACATTTAATGTAATTTTATTTATCCAGCTTTAAATTTTAACACCAGATCTTGTGTTGATGTTTCAAATCTTAAAACCTAAAACTGGACCACTTCATGCTTGCACTTACCTCTTCGCAAAATGTAGATTTACCTACTTAAATCTAATAACCATATTCCCACATAAAACCTACCTCTGCATGGGACCACATTATAATACTAACTGTCATAGTTTCCTGAAATGCTAGAATAAGAAAAAGATGATTTGCCAAAAAAAAAAAACAGTCTTGAATTTGGTTAAAAAATAATTAAAGAAGTTAAAAGGATTGAAAAGGCTTTAAACTTAAGTGTTAAATACCCATAGACACCCTGTTATTTTGGACTGCTGACACTGGGTATGGATCAGGTAAAAGGCTTACTAAACTCTTCCTACATGCTAACTATGCAGCAGAAAGGCTTGTGGTATTTCAGCTGGTGCAGTTTTATCAGATTGCATATCTTTGTTGCAGTCAAAAGGTTAAAATCTGACAGCGTGCTCGCTTAGACTTAAGGTAGCGTTTTAAAGTGTTGAATGGCCTGCATCTTATATCTTCTGATAAATATAGTGAGTCCTCTTTCACTGTGGAGCCTTGTGGTACAGTTGACGATACAGAACAGTGCCGCCTCAGTGCTACATAATCTTCATAGCAGATGTTTTTACTTAGCGTCGTGAGCTTTTCAGCTTCATTAAGGACAGATAGAATTCAGGTGAACATAACTTAAATAATAAAATGCCTAAGCCCCCCATTTTCTGAAAAATGAGTCCTCACAAGCTCCTGTGTTGTTGGCCTGTCCTCGCTGCCTGTGGCGCAGTAGATTTTTCAGTTCCATGTGGACAGATGGCCCGAGGCCAGGCTGCATGCGTGGTGGCTCTGTAGTCAGCTCCTTACCAGCAGGGCCATGAAGGGCCAACGCATATACACACTTTAAAACAATATCTATGTGTAAATGTCTGAATTTTATACTATGCATGTATTTGTATCAGTTTAAGTCACTTAAGGTCAGAAGAAAAAAATGCAGCCTTTCTTTTTCTGATGCAAAAAACGTCTGTCTTTGTTGCTATATATCTCATATAGCAACATGTCAGTTTGTAGTAAAACTAAAAATTAAGCGTTCACTTAATTTTACACTGGCCTACATACTCTAGATGTGAGGGCTGATAAGACAAAAAGAAAAGTACTTGAATGATGATGATTGATGCGGTAGGCTGAAAAGTAAAAAGAAGTCGTACAGCAGCCTCAGGTCTTCAGAGAAACTGGTTCATCTGCATTGTGGCTGATAGCTGGGTGATAGATTGATGGGAGACATTAATTGCATAAAGTGAAGTACGTTTTATGTAGGTAATATATGTGTTATACGTATAGATAGAGCTGTATCGTTGACCCTCTATGGTGCGATGTTTCGTCTAGGTAACATACCCATTTTTGGCTGTGTACACTCACACAATAAATTCTCAATTATATGCAGTATTTTTAAAAAGAGCAAGGACGCTAAGGAAACTAACAGCACTGTTAATATTGTATTATGACTTTCTGGAGGCCATGTGGAGTCCTTTTTTCATGGCTTTTCATGCAAGGTACATCAGTTCTGGTACACTGTTGCTTTGAGGTAACATACGCGTAAGTTTACGCCAAAAAGATGCATTTTTTTTAAAATTTCTTTGAATTATTTTTACTTAGTCTATTTTGTGGCAAAAGATGTTACTAATATTATTTTAAACAACTGCATCATAATGTGTACCATAGAGGATTAATTGGTGAGGTTGATATATATTTCATCTCTAAAGTGACGTAGTTTACGAGCTGACTGCCATCGGGAGGATCGAGGTTGGCGGGCATTTCCAGTTTTACTTTTGAGCCACTCAGCGTTGATGTTTTTCTTTTGGTGACCCTTCACTGTGTTTCCACTTGGGTTGGTGCCACAAAAAGCTGTTGTCTTTTACGAGACACCACTGCGTTTCGGGTACCCAAAACCGGGTATTTTAAGGCAAAACATGATCTTTTCCAAACCATAATTAAGTGGTTTTTGTGCTTTAATCTATCCATACGGTTACTGCAGCATTGCTGAAACCTAAAGAAATGTAAAGTTATCCGCTACATAATAATGTACAAAACAACACATCTGTGGTTTGCAGAAACGTACAGCCATCAGTGATTCTGGCGATAGGGTTGAAAAAGTCACACACACAAAAAATCCTTTGGAGTCGTATAATGAGTGTTTGTTAATGGTACAAATATATATATAATGGGTATCAGTATCAAACTCAAAATTACCATGTCAGTCAGGCAATAATGATAAAAAATGATACATCGTTGGACAATTTTGACTGTGCATATCGTCAGAGATTTTCCAGTACTGTGACACTTTTATGTGTTGTTTTTTTTCTGTTTAGTTTGATGATATTTCATCACTGTAACAAACTCATTTGAGTTTGGAAGGTATTTACTTGCTGGATCAGCCAAAAGCAGTCCTGACTGCTGACCGTTTTTCCCAATTGGTTTTCTTGAGAAGTTCCTACAACATCTTATACTGTCGTATCAACGTCGCATTGTTCTGTTGCACATCATGCAACAAAAGATTTTATCCAAATCACTCCTTATACTCCTTACATGCAGTACCATAAAGCCCATAATATTAAAAGGGAATAACAAATTATTATTCTAAAATTGATTTATCCATCAGTTATTGTCTAAATTAATTTTTATATACACAGTGTTGAAAAATAGAGAAAACCATTGCCAAAGTCCAGTGTTCCAACCAATAGTCAAAAATTCAAAGTTGTACTGGAATACAGCCAGTGCAGTAACATCGGCGCATAAACATACATGGTTTGTTGTGAGTAGCTCTTGTCTCACTCAGCTGTGTTAGTGATGCTCTGAATAACTTATTTGCCATTTTACATTATGCATACTGGTGTATAATGAACAGGTCAGAGCTCCGCTGGCTCACTAAACACATCAAGCGTCATTTGAAGTCTGCAGACAGCAGAGGGAAATCTAGATGCCGTTTTGAGTTCAATCTAGGTCTCACTATTCTCTACAGTTAAGCAAAATGTCTGTGAGACGAAAAACAAATAGCAAATCAGAAGCATAATAACTGTAGAAGTATTATCATAGCGGTACAAAGCGCTGTGTTATAATGCACACTTATTTATTTACCAGGTATTGTCGTATACCGGCACTTTGGAGTGAATTTTGTCATAGTTCCTGTTTGTATGAAGCCCAGATTTTAATTATTTTTTTCTTTATGTGCGTATAATCGTCACATTATCTCCCTGTTAACTCAGAAAAACAAAAATCCTGTCCTTTCATCCCATTGCACGACTTCAAAATGACTCATGGAATTCTCTCCAATCACACGCAGCCTTCAGTTTTTTTCCATGTTATGTTTTTCATCCTTATCCTCTGTCAGTTTCATTTGATTCAAATCATCATTTCCTCAAAGATGACAAGCAGTCATCGAGGTTGCACAGATGAAAAGAAAAGTCAAGTGTGTGTTTGTAAAGGTGGAGTTGTTTGGGTCAGATGTTTGATCACTGCCTAGATACATTTTCTAATATTAGAACGTTTCCTTGATTTGCCCGGCTTCTCTGGTGACTGGGGAGCACATGGCCAGAGCAGCAGCCAATCAGAGTGCAGGATTAGCTTTCCCTCTCTCTAGCAACAGTGAGTTACTTGCTGCCTATTCATTAATTATTTTCCTGTGGTCTCCCTCAGCCGTTTGGACTCTGCTGATAGCAAAGTGCTCCGTCTCTCAGTCTCACTCTGCTTTTTTCCTCTGCTCTCTGTCGCTGTCTGCTCTGCCTGAATAAAAAGTCTTTAAAAAAAAAGATGGATCCTGTGACGCTGAGCTTGCCAGTTGCTGCTGCTGCCCTGAACTGTGAGCTACTACAACACTATCAGACGGGGACTGTAACAGAGATGACACTTGTCTCACCTCGTGCGACTTTTTCCGCTCTGGAACTAAATAATAAAAAAGGATTACTGAAAAAGAGCGCTCTCTTCGCACTGCTTTTTCTTTTTCTTTTTCCTCGCCTTCATCTTGTTTTTGCCTCTTTTCTTCAACGGTGCTCTGACTGTAAACAAATAAAACATGGCAACGGGGAAAGCGACTGGACTTTTTCGCTGGCTGAGGATGGGGGGGGGTTGCCAGTTGGAGGCAGGACTCTGTGTGTGTTTGGGGGGGGTTGAGAGCAGGTGGAGAGAGGAGGGGGGTTTAGGGTTGGGGGGGGGGTTATGGTGGTGTGAGGATTGCGGGCTGTGGTTGGGTATGCCAGTGCCACGTGTCTAGCCTGGCACCTCTTGCTTCTCGACTCGAAGGATGTTGGACCGAGAGTCTGGCTGAGCCTGTCCGGCTTCTCTCTGAACCAAAAGTGGGGTGAGTGTTGCACTCTGCTGCATCCTGTTGTCACGATAACTCTTTTTTAAAAAAAAGATGATATTCTTACTCACGAAGGTTTGCAGGGAATGTGCGTTCGCTTTCCGAATGTCGTGGGGGGAGAGAGGATAATCTAGACTAAGGTTCGAAAGCATGCACTTTGGCATTCAAAGATGCAGGTTTATTTTTTATGCACTCACCTGATTTTATTTAAGCGTCTGCAATGCATCACTCAAAACATTGTCCATTTCGGAACGTTAATGGAATGATTGCACAACATCGGGCCTTGCAAACCGGGCCTATGGTTATGTGGATTTTGGTGTTTAAGAAATAGCCCCAAATAGCTCCTTCCTCTTGACATATAAGACCAGAACTTCCATCCACGTTCCCATCTCCGTCCCCTGCTTCATCTCCTCACTGACATCCTTTCATCCCGTCCAGAGACGTGAACAGGACAGTTGTCCTTGGTTGGTCCACAGACCACAGATGTCGTGCTTAATCTGGAAACCCTAATCTCTCCCTCTTCCTCGCTCCCCGTCTCATCTCTCAGCATAGTTGCCATTTTGAATTTGAACTTTGTAGCGTTTTTATTTTACTGCCCCGCTCAAATCTCGAATGGCCAAAAAGATTTGTTGTATTTTGCTGTGGATATTACAATCTAGTGTTTTCAACCACGTAAATTAGAATTTTTCAAACTGAGTGTTTGATGGATTCGATCAATTTGATTTATAAGAATCTTTTATTCCGAAAAATACAACCTTTTAAAACTCTTATGCAGCTGTTATGCGGTAATAATTGCGCACTTTGTGCTTGGCATTTTATTGGGCCTTGCGATCTTTGTCATAGAATATTCGTAACGGGTCCACGAATGACCTTTTGGCTGTATATATAGATATTTTTTTTACTGTAATGAGTGTGATATTATGCATTAAAACATTTGCTTTACAGTGGTATTTTGTGGTATTGTGCCAGGCTTTGGTTGCTCAGTTGACTGTCAATTCAGTATTCTCGTTGTGAATAGAAACTTGGTGCAGTTTGATTTAACTATTTTGACAGAATGAAGTCGAAAATATTTCTGTGACAACACAGAGCTGCCTTTTTTCTCTCCTACGGAGAGGGAGCTGTTGCAAAGGTTTCTGCATGTTTCAGAAAATTCTGGTTGCCCTAAAGCCGTGGTGCAGGTCTCAGTTTTTCTTTGCATGCTCGTTCTGCGAAAAACGTTTCCTTCGCCATTTTGCATGAATGTCTTTGGATGCTGCTAATGGCACATGTTGTGTAAGTTGAAGGGACGTTTATTTGACAGTGAAACTTCTCGTTCCTGTGGAAACTGTGATGCGTCAGTTCAGGCTGTGAGTGTGTGAATGTAGAGAGGAGGGAATGGAGGCTCCTGTCCAGGGACCCAGTCTGCTGTTGGTCATGACGCAGCAGCATCATCCGATCTCTCTGTCCTAACCGAAGACTGCACAAGTGCATGGAGCTGCCGCAGTTCGCCATTTTCAGGCGCCGCTTTAAGCTTCGTTTCACGTAGATATTTGCCATTTCATGTATGGCTATTTATCGAATAGAAACAACATTATTGGCGATACATTTGTATTTTTCATGAATGTAGTTTTTGTTTTTTAAATTTTTTTCTTAGACTAATATCAACTCTTGTGTCCTCTTTTCTCTTTTCTTCGTTTTTTGATTATTTTTTTTTTTATGTCATGCAGGTCCCATAATCCCTGTCCAGAACCTGTGGGAGCCTGAGAGAACCGAAGAGGATTAAAGACCTTCCCACTCTGCCACTCGTCCTCCAATCAGACCACTTCGTTTGTCCGCGGAGAGCCAACGACACAGGGCCCTCGACTGGCAAAATCTTTGACCAGGCTGCTCCAATAGCACCCAGCCAGGAGGTTTTTCGCTGCTTGAGAGAGCATGTTGCCAACGCGCTCCCTCTGCTCCATCATCTGGCTCAACCGGGGTATCAAACTAAGGAAAGTGCACCAGTCCACAAACACCGGTCAGGTCTGAAACCGCTGCCTCCGCAGACATAGCAGCAACAAAACGCTACTTATCGACTTTTAAAAATGCTTCTAAGCTTCGGGTGACTCCCCCTCCTCCCCTCATCCCCCGACTCCCTAAGCCACCAACACCAGAATTTAGTGACTTTTGGTCTCTGAGGAGGATCTCTGTGTAGGTGAACCCTGCTGTTGCAGTGCGACTCAGGCTGCACCATCTAATCCTCTATTCGGTGGCCATTTTGTTTTTTGCCTCCCCAACAAAATGGCGACGGAAGGTTTTCAGTACCTTGCCCTCTACGCTTTCACCAAGGACCAGGAAGAGGACCTGGATCTGCAGCCGGGAGACCTTCTGACAGTCAGCAAGGCCTCTCTGCTGTCCATGGAGAACTACACAGAGGGCTGCATCGAGCAGCCTGAGCGCCTCGGCTGGCTCCTTGGGTACAACGAGCGCACCAAACAAAGAGGCGATTTCCCGGGGACGTACGTCGAGTATGTGGGCCCCGTGAAAATGGCGCTCCCATCGAGCCAACCAAGGTCCCAGCGACCCCTCCCTGCCGCTCCAAGACCAGAGTCGTCTCAGGGTAAGAGCCTTTTTATATAAATTATACTCTGTCAGACGTTTTTTCTCAGCAGTGTAGCTACGCGGTATCTGACCTTTCTGTAATATATTGTAGAGAATAATGATGCGCTCATAGCATCTCATATTTTTAATTTTATAAATGACCTCAAATTACAGAGTGGCAGTACGTAAAGTTTGGGTTAAATAAATTAGAGAGGGCAGCGTAGACGTTATTCGATTTGTCGTTATGTAAATGAATAACAGAGAGTCTTGTTATTACACTGTGGTGTTAACAAGTTTTATTGTAAAGCTGACACAAGTCAAATCCTTCTCGAGCATTTATTGAGTTTTTCAAGGGAACCTTTTTCTGTATGCAGAACATTTTTGTCTGCTCTTTTCGAAATCATAGATGAAAACTCGTACGAATTATCTCACGTACCAACATTTTCAATTCTATTTTGTAAATAGGCCTCTGCTATGTAGAAAGTATCAAGTTGAAAATGAGGAAGATAACAGTCAACCCACACTAATTTATACCACATGGTGCTGCTTCTGAATCTCTCTGGATCTGTCTTTACTCTTGGGAGGAAGTATTTTTTGGGGTGGGATTTAAACATAGACCTTTTCTTTTTTTTTTCTTTTTTTTTTGCAAACAAAATGATAGCAGTTTTATTTCTGACACGTTTAAAGAAGTATTTTACATCTGGGAAGATTTTCTTTTCTTCATAAAACTAGGCTGTCTGTGCAGAAGAAAGATGCATATGTGTTTGAAATTTTGAGCTATCTGATCAGAGAAAATAGAAAAAAGAGCTGCAACAATTTCTTTTGCTCGAGAGGTACAAAACCTTTATTTACCAGAATGCACTGCACCAGACCATTTAAAACGTCATCTGGTGGACGACATAATGTGACATGCGTGTCTGAAAAATAATATGACGGTAGACTAGTAACAAATGATCTCATTTTACAATCCAACGGTAAGCTAAAATATGTTTCTCGAAATGTTTGAAATGAGCAGCAAAATAACAGAATCTTGGTTCTGGCACTGCCTCGCTGTACAGTTTGATCAGAATTTGGTTTGAGTTTAAGAAAAGAGGGATGGCTCTCTCCCTATCTGCTTCTATACTCTTTGTGTCTGTGGTGCTGGGCATTAAAAAATGAGGTACAATCTGTGGAATGACCAGCAGCCCAAAAGCCGGTGAAAATCTGATGGATGGTGTGTTTCAAATAAAGCAGGGAGGCCCGAGCGCTGGTATGATGGAGGGAAGTTTAAAATAGTTCATTACACATCATCATCATACAAAGCTGGTTGATAATCGGCAAAGTGTCCCTTTAAGTACAGGACCAGACCATCAACATAGATTTGAAAGCAGCTATTGGCTGTTAGTTGGTGCAGCTGATGCGTTGCTGGTCATTTAGTTTTGATAGGGCTCTCACATTTGGCATTGACCTCGAGTTGACCCTTTAATCTATACTTAAAACACGTCATAAGCCTTACCTCTTTGGAAGCACAGCTAACCAAACTCTCTGCTGAATAATAAAGGGCTAATCCGTCTACTTACTGGGCTCTCCTGTACAGGTCTGGCATCGATTGTGTCCTGTCTGTGTGGCCCCCTTTACATTCAGCATTAACATGTGTCTCTGGCATCCAAACTGCATCTGGGCTTATCTGCACAAAAATGCTTGGCCTTCCTTCGCTGTGACTTGTTATTGACCCTCTACTCAACTAAAAGACCGCAAAGGCATGAGGAGTTGCAAGCACTGTTTTAATTGTGCAATAGCCAAGTTAGAGATATCAGATATTTAAGTGCATTTTTTAGGACTCAGATGTTAAACTTGTTCACTGACGTCTTAAAATGTTTTTATAGCCGTGTTTGTATTTTGTGCAAGTCGAGTTATTTCCGGGAACGCAGTCACATTTTTTACTCCGTGATAAGCACTGTGTTCTTTCACACCTCTCTTCACTCCTGTGACTTTGCAAAATAGACATGTCTGATATTTATTCATATTGGTTAGAGCCTGCTTTCAGCTGCGACAGCGTCCAACTCAAACATGCACTTGGCTCGGCTTGGTCGACCTTAGCAAGCTGGACTTCAAGTAAAAACTTTGATTTGTTACCAAAGTTCCTCCACACTCCCAAGATTTCCATCATTTTCTCCTCATTAGCACTCCTTTGCTTTTGGCTGCAGCTGGTTAATTTATTGCTTCCCTGTACGCGATGCCAGAGGAAAAGGTGCAAAGGGCCAAAAGATTAATAAAAGTTTTTATATCATTCTGTATATAAAACCGTACATTCCTCCTCTGTCAAAAGCCGTAGTCTCTGTGCTTTCTTTTTTTTTATGACAGATGGACGAAGTACCACTCTGAGCACGTAGGCTGTGAACTCTGAATTACCTCTGGTTGAGCCAATTGGCTATTCATCATGTACAATACAGTACACTGAGCCTCATTCAAATTCATTAGTTTAAATTCATTTCTCTGTTTTGTTTTTTGTTTTTTTTCCTGGAAAGAAAACAGTGAGTATCATAGCTGCAGCACAAAGGTCTCCAGTTTTCTTATCACATGAGAGTTCACCATGTCAATAATATAATAAAAACTGGGTGTATTAGTAAAAAACACAGGCCCGAACTCTCTCCAGTAGGGGCAGGTGAGGAGCACAACAGTATCGTCGTGGTTTGATAGACGGTGAAACAAACCATTTGGGCAGCTGGCGTTTGTGCCTGTGATATGGAGAGACAGGGGCAGAGGAAGGGGGTTGAGAAGGGGCGTTGGGTGGGTGGCAGGGTAGTGGTTGCAGGAAGGATACTTTGGCTTCGCACCAGAAGTGCATTGTATATTAGAAATAGTCAGGCCCAAATTTTACAAATATCATTTCCCGAAGGAACCAAGGCCCTGGACTTTGTGTGAATAGAGCTTTTGTTAATGTGGCCCATTTACTATTTGTAGGGATTGAAACGTTTGGTATCGAGGGGCAGCACAACGGCCCGGTGGTTACGAAGTTTGACCAAGTTGCAGGTGACCTTTCTTAAAAATGAAGCTTCATTTTTGAGGAAATCTGACAACAAGAAACTTTGCATTCATTGATTAATCTTTAATACAGTTTCAGAACACAACGCTTTCTTAGCAGTTTGTTTGCTTTCATAAGCAAGTTCAAAGTGAAGATGTGAAAAGCAGGGCTTCCTCTCGAAAGGCAAAGATTCAAATCAACAGTCGCAGATCCCTCAGTTGTCCAAGACTCAGTGCACTTCTGGAGACCTCTCGGTCCCCTAGATTTGGCTGCAGAGTAAGCGCTCCTTGCTTATACGCTGCTTTTCTGTACAGGCAGCTGCAGACTCAGACCCAGGGGAGCTGCTCAGAAGAAGCGAGGCTTTGCCTTGTCAGGCTCCAAGTGGAGCTGTACCCAACTCAGAATTATGCCAGTTGAATCAGATAAGGCTGTACAATAAGAATATTTAAGGATTTGTTTTGTTTTCCACACAGAGTTTTAAAGTTTGAACAGGCTCAGTGGCAGGTTCAGCGTGACAGCAGCATCCAAGTTATATAGTGAACAAGCTAAGTGTGCTATGATGGATGGGCATTGTGCAGACACTAGATATCAAACAAAAAATCGTATTATGTCATATGAAGTTGCTTTGAGCTGTAATGTCACCATCCGTAGGCAGAAAGGCTCTCTTTTCTCCCCTCTGTGCCACTGTTTGCATGCCCGCAGCTCCCTGTAGCCTACCAAAGAGTAGCGTGAAAGTCAAGAGCACATACTCTGTCCCTCAAAATCGAGGGACCAAAACGTCCCCAGAAGTATACTGCACAGAAAAGACACAAATGCTCGACTTGAAGTAATCTTAGTCGATTGATTAGCTCCGACTGATGATTTTAAATCTTCAGTCTCCATTTCCGTCCAGACTAAAATGCAGTCCCAGAGTTTTAAAAATTTAAACGGGGTCATAGGCATTTTCAAAAATCTCAGTTTTAGGGGTCTGAAAACACCTGAGGAGTGTTAACACTTGTATGTGTTTTAAAAACATATTACTGTATATATAGCCTGAGATTATATACACACAAGAAGGCGTATTATTGGGAAAATTAAGTTTGGAAATTTAGATTTAATATGCATTGCAGTAATGTGGTTACTATAAAACCCACATTTGCCCCCAGCTGTTCAGTTATCAGGCTTATTTTCAGATCTTGATCATGGTTTCTTTATTTCTTTAGGATTCTTTATTCATTATTGTCATTCTGGCCATGCAAAACATCAGAACAAAATATAAAATATAGAATGTAATATAATATAAAATATAATTAAGATATAAAAATCACAATAAAAGTCCCTATTTAAAGTAACAGCAATTCAGGATCAGAAACGCAGTTCAGAAAGGCAGTGTGATGCAGTTCATCAGTCTTACAGCATAATTTCAGCTTCTGAAAGCTGAAATATTTTCATCATCATTTTAATCACAATTTCCTTGTTTTTGTTGTTTTTTCACGGTCAGAGCATTTTGACTTGTGAGTGCATGACGTGGACCAACTCTTTACAGAGAAAGTTTTTTTTTCTACTGGTCTTATGTTTCCAAAATTACTTACTCAAACTTGTTTTATTTCATTTTAGTCAGACATTTGCATTAAACTATTTTGAATACAGTTGGTATGAATTTTCTTTGCTTCACACTGCTTCTACAGCAATACTTTCTGAGTCTAAATTCAGTCATTGCATGTGTGTAATACTCATTCGAAACCAAGTGTACCGATTCACCAAAAAATAGGTTTCCTTAGCAGTTAACTAGGTTGTTCTTAATCCCTTACCAGATTAAGGAATCCAGGTTTCTCATTTGCATTCAAGAAATCAGGTTACTGCACAATGTTGACAACAACCCGTCTACTTTAGTGCATGTAAATGTGCCAAATGTTTTTCAGTAGTAGAAGGCAAAAATGCAAAGCATGGATTTCTTCTTGGCCAAAAGATGCAAATGGATTTTCTTCTTTCTAAAATTACATAGTAAGGAGAGGGTTCTGGGTTGGCCGATGACATCGTGTTAGTGTGAATATTTGTCCAAGATGGACTGCAATAGAGGTTCCCATGTCCTTCTGATGCAGCACTTGGTTAATATGTGTTTGATTTTATATGCACATAAAACTGAATCCACGTCCCTCTGTGTCAAAGCAGTTTTTGTGTTTTCTTTCGGTGTTGTTTTGTGAAACCGGCTTTAAATACAACAATATTATTTTTGTGTTGAAAAATAGTTTGTCAGAATGGATTTTAGCTGGTAAACACACTTGTCCAGTTTTGGCGTCAGAACAACTTAGAGTGATGGATGTATGTGCGCTTTTCGAAACAAAATGTTTGTAAAAATCAGTCTCATTCCCCAGATACGAAGCCAAAACGTTTCTCAACTTGCAGCAGTGGGTTTTTTTTTGAGGCTTTTTTTCCTCTTTCCCTCCTTTATCTCTCTCCTCTCCCTGGCCTCACTTTAACTGCCTGCTGAAGTGAACCATGGCTTGGCATGTTTGCAAACTCCTCCCTTCGTACTCCCCCTCTCCCCCTTCCCTTCCTCACTCCCTCCTTTCTGCACCCTCCCTCCCTGATTCACATACATGTCTGATACTGTCTCTGGGCAGCTATAAACCATGTTAGCGGGGCCAGTTCTCAGAAAGGAGAGGCCTCCACTCACTCTCCGCTCCCTGCGCCTTACCAGGAAAACACTTTCAAAGAACCCATGGAGGGGGGCGGAGGGGCTGAGACCGTAGAGAAAGTGAATGAGGAAAGATATGGAGAGGCAGGAGAGGGAGGGAGACGAGGGCTACAGTGTGAGCCAAGGCCACCCTTTCCAACTCCAAACCAGCTGTATTTGGTTTCTCTTCTGACTGTTGTATTATTCTCCTGGAGTTTAGTAAATTTAGCATGTTACACTTTACAGAGCTATAGAAAGTTTTATTTTCTGGAGCATTTCTTTAGTGCCAGTTCAGCAAATGAGAGCTCAGTTAGGCGTGAAGCTGTCTCGCTAAAAGATTAATGATTGTAGCAAACCAGAAACAGAGTAAGGTACATTTTGTGCTGTGGCTTAGTAGGCAGGAGTGAAATAAAATCATTTAAGGCTGAACCAAATGTCATTAACCGCCCTGTACGATGGAGTGACTTTGTTCCTGTATTATGCAATCAGACAGAAAGGTGTCGAGAGCACATCTTTCCACATTGCAATCAAAAAGTTAATTAACAAAGGTTTGTTTTTTGTGCATTCAAATGGTATTTTGTGCATCCAAAAGTTTCTTTTAGAAAGATTTTTTTTTGCATCTGTTTGTAAAACCAAAAGTTTTGCTTGCTGTTGCTAAGTTTTGTGGGCGGGACTAATGCTGAAACATGTAAAGCACTGCTTTCTAGCATGGAACCTAATCTAGCATGACACCTAGTAAGACATTGCAAAGCGTTAAAAAAGGTATTTTCCCAATATAAAGATGGTTTTCACATAAAACTAGGCTGTTTCTGCTGTAGAGAGATGCTAATACTTTTGAATTTGGGACTACATGTCCTGAGAAAACAGAGAAAAAGGGTGCTTTTGCTCAAAAGGTAGAAAACCTACAACTACCAGATTACATTGCGTTGAGTGACATAGTGTGGACTGGTCCACGTGAAACAATTGTGGCCCGCGATCTGGTATTACAGTTAAATGGTAAGCTAAAAGATGTTTCTGAAAACATTTGAGGCGAGAAATATACAACTCTGTAACAATCTTTATATATTTGAACAGCGCTGCTCAGTTTTACTGCTTGATCTCCATTTCTTTTGGCCTCCATTTTCACTGTGCTTAGAGCAGTATGACGCCGGCTTCCCTTTCACAGACTCCCCATTACAGCTTAAACACAGTGTTTAAATATGTTTCTGGAAACATTTTCGGTGATAAAAAGGCAGTGCAGTAACATTATCCTGATATATATTCGATCAGCACTGCCTAGTTTTCCCGTTGGATCAGATTTCGGTCCGAGTTTGAGAGACAAAGAGGGGTTGGTAACTCTCTTGATCAGCTGTATGCTCTTTGTCCAGGCTGTTGGCGGCACAGCGGGCGGAAAATGTGGAAATACAACTCAAGCAACAACCTGAGAGCTGGTGAAATTCCTCTAAGTGATGTATTTTACGTCATTTAGAGGAGGCTTACTTAGAGGGGATATCTAGTAACCTGTTGGATGAAGGGACATTTACCACAGTTCACCTACACATACTACTCACACTGTTTTGATACAAAGCTGGATGAAAATTGGTGGAAAAATCCCTTTAACTATGTTGGCAACAGGCTGATAATATATCCAGCACATTACGTTAGATAGTTCAACACTATAGTCCTGTCAACCAGTCACAACATGAACAATGTCATGCAGGCTAATAAGTAACCTGGACACATACTGGACCAATGACGAGCAAGTGGCCAACTAATGGAGCTCAAACAAAAGCAGTCTACATGCACCAATTCACTGAGACTGAAGTTATGTGTAAATATACAGTCTCTGCCTTTTTTCGCTCCAGCGAATTGCTTTTGAAGCCAGCCTGAAGTGGCCATTCGAGGAACTGCAGTTTTTGGCACTTTTGTCACATTACTGGAATTTCTAACTTTAATATCATTCCCTAAAAAAATGTCAATACCAATTTAAAACTTTTCGTTTCTTGGTTAATAGCACTGCTGTTACTAGTGTAAAAATAATACAGAAAATGAGCATTGAAACGATTTCAATGTTGGCTTTATGTTTCCACTTCAGAGGTCGCCACTTGACTAACACTTAACAACAAACCTTTTTTCTGTGATTAAATAGGTTTTTATTTAAACATGATCCTGGTGTTATCGGGGACAAATTTTTTGCACTAAATGGTCAATATTATGTGCACCTTTGTATAAATTCATGTTATGTACTGACATTTTAATACAAAAGCTGTTAAGTGCCACATTTTTAATTGTTTCTGACAACGTGATATTGGACTGTCTATATGCTCTATTTGACTGCAAACATAGACAGTCTTAAAGTCATTAAACACGTCTGACTTAGCCTGCTATTACAGGTTTTATAGGTGCATTAATATTCTCAGTAGTGCCTGTAGGCCTGTAAAACCAGATCCATCCTTGTGCAAAGATCACCTGTGTTTGACATGGTTGCAGAGGCTCACTCGTGTACGTGTGGCTTTGAAGCATGTTGTGACAGAGGACCGGTTGGTGTGCCCGGTCGTAATGCACTGCCTGTCTGCATAGTTGGGATGCAGTGAGGACATGTAGCAGTGAAACCTGACCAGCAGCATACACACTGCTACACACCAGCCGTGAGCCAAACACCAACTGGCCTTGTCACCACTGAACATAAGAAACACGTGCTTGGAGTGACCGACATGGTTCCAAAATGTATTTGCAGATTTTATCCTCATTTGTTGATGCTTTTAATTTAGCCTTAAACCAGTGCATGTGGAGGGCAGTGGAACTTTGGGAAGTTAGTTACATTTGGTGAAATAATGCAGATAAAAAGTGGAATATGGACATATTTAAGTTAGTCTTCAAAACACAACAGGGAGCCAGGCAGAGCTCGTGTTTCTGCAGCTTATGGGAATCAGGACTTTATCCCTGTTTGAGGTATTCAGTTACACTGGAATTGAAAAAATAATAATTGTTGGGCATCAAAGGTCATTCATGATCTTTCCAGATAGCAGTTTGACAGTCTTGATCTTAACTCAGTATTCATTTACTTGCCAGTAAAGAGTCTTTGATGTGATGATGTGAAAACACTGGAAAAAAGCAATTTTCTGCCATTTTCAGTTAATTTTGATAGCCTGACACCCATTAACCAGTAGCAGATTAGTTAACGTTAAAGAAAAAAATTGAATGACATGAAATCATGGCTGTATTAGGAAAACCTGGATACAGAATGTAGCATGGACCCTGTTCATTCCTGTGAGAGCTGCTCAGGGGTGCATGAAGCAAAAAACACTCTATTTCCACAGTATGAAAGTACCTGGATCATAATCATTATGGGGCCCAAAGAGCATGTGCGCTATAGACTCCCACCAAGGTCGGCTGGGACTCGCTATTGGCCCAACTTGGGCAGACGGCTGCCAGTCAGCTTGGTGTGTCACGGCCTTAAACAGCTTAATTTTTAGCCACAAACCCCCTTCAGCATTGTTTACCATGTCAGCACCACTGGCTGTGCTAACACTGTTAATGGTGCTAACAGAGGTAACAATAGTTAACACTGCTAAAAGGGGTTTGCGGTTCAAAATTAAGCAGCTTACTCACTGGGACTAAATAGGGGGGCCAGAAGGTGGGCACAATGTTGAATGAACAGGGCTTTTAGCTACCTCCTACTCAACCAAAGTGGTGTGCTGTACAGTAAACTGAAGAGTAGCGAAACTAACCTAACGACATTTGTAACCAGTCTGAAATATTCTCGGTAGTTGAGAAATTAGCAGTTAACTTTTGGCATCCCTAATCTTTAGCCTGAAATGTGACAAGTTTTTACCACCTAACAAAAGATAATTTTTTGTACCAGTTGTGGTCGTCTGACTGCATACTCCAATTTCAGTAGTTTATGAAGACGTTCACAAAACAAACAGCACAAATCAAAACTGTTGGGAGTGTTGGAGTGAGGAAATTCCAGGGATTTAATTTGAGCTGTGAAATCCTGTTAATGAATTCATGCTGCATTTCAGCTTTTGGAGAAGCTTCAGTTTCTGACACAGACCTCTGAGAGGGAGAATGCAGCAGAGCCTGCTACGTATTACATAAGCACACTGATGCAGAAGATACAGAGCAAATATTTTGCCTCGCATAGCTTCATCCAGTCTACTTTTGCTTGTCTGCTGCTCAGCTCGGATTGAGCGAGCGAGTTCGTGCAAACGCACAAAGACAGGATCTGCAACATTCATCTGACCATCACAGTTACAGCTTCATGTGTAGATAGTCACGCATGACTTGATAGTTTATAACACAGACAGTGTTTCTTTTGCTTTATCAAAATAAATGCATGAAAAAACACATATAGACTTTTAAGGCCTCAAAAGCACCGGGGCATTTTTGTTAAAGTGCTGGAGTGCAAAACTACACTCTGTCATGCTTTTTTTCTGTCTCCCTTTTTCTCTTTATCTGTTTCTCTCATTGGCTTCGTCTCAGGGCATGTCAAGTCATAAGCCTGTCTCCCAGTGTGCAGTCTGCCAAGGAAGTGGTTCTAATTGACTAACAAGTTGCTGTTACTTTATCTCTCTCTCTTTCTGCCTTTCGCTCTTTTTCCATACCTTTCCAAAACCTTGAGAAGACTGCAGGGCTTCAGCTGCTTTTGGCAGGAAAAAGAAAGAAAAAAAAAAACACTCCCTCTTTGCACGAAAGTCAGAGTTTAATTTATTTTATTTTTTTTCGAGTGAAGAGAAATATACAGTGAAATAAAGTGTTTATGATTGTTTGCATGTAGGAGTGAGAAAGTTCCTTCCCACTCTCCCACCAAACTGTTGGAGAACATTCATTTTGTGGTTTTATAGTCTATATTTGTTCTTATTTCCCTGCTTTATTTGATTTCCATGTTTTATTGCCTGCATCCTGCCTAAACCTAACCGCATAAGAGCTCCATGAAAATTGGTTTTGCTCTCTTGCACTGAATAATTAATATATTCTGCTTTCTAAAGCATTTGCATTTAGCTGCATCTGTAATTATGACATTCCAGGCTTACTTAGACAGCGTTCACTTATTCTGATAGTCATGTTTTAATTAAGGGAAGATGTGGAATTGGGTGATATGAAGAATGAATTGGTGTTTGTGATCTTTTCACAGTTGTGCGTCAAGGCGTTTTATTCCAGCCAATCACCAGAATCTATTTTGGCATCGTACGTCTCTTGAAACTCAGATATGTAAAATTTGTACGTTAGCGGCTACATTGAAACTTAACGTTTGAACAACGTTGTGGTTAACGTGTGGTCATAAAAATCGCAGCTGGGAATGCTTCCAGTGTCTTGCTAAAACAAACGCTTTGTTGTTTGTCGGTCTCAGCAACGATGGTTTGCAGCTTGGTAGCCATCTTGCCTTGGCATCACGCCATTCACAATCCTCTGCGATCTGAGTTTATTAGAAATGATGATATGATGTTCATGAAACAGTCAAATGTAAATGCAGGAGGAACTTGTCATGAGTTCTGTTTTACCCAGCAGCAATTTGAGAAGTTTTATTGGCAGGGTGGATAACTGATTTGTTGATCTGGCCATAGCTGATCAGATCGATGGATTAGAGGAGGTCAGCTGCTGAAGACGTGTAGACAATGAGCAATGAGCGGTTAAGTTTAAATTTCACTGCGTGGTCTACTGCTCCGTCTGTGCCCACTGTGCTCTGAGAGTGTGGTGCGCTCAATAACCAAACAGTATATATTCCAATAGCACTCCCAATGAAAGGCCCAGCTCCAAAAATATAAAAGCAATACGTGGCGGCAGATGTTTTAATCATGGTGGTCCGCAACACAAATAAATGAATGTGTAGGAAACCCTAGTGTTGTGTTTCCGCCATCTGCTGGACCCGTCCTTGCCCCATGTATTCCAGAAGTACCATGGCATGTGAGAAAAGGCGCAAGATGGAACTGTCCCTGTATGTCGTCCATGTGTGAGTAGTGAAAATTGCTACCAGCGCCTGAAAGGTCATCTCAGTAATTTACTGGGAACTATGTGTGAGAGAGGCTGTAGATGGAGGATGAAATGATTGTCACCGTCATAACTTTCCACAGTTGTGAAATCCTTTCGTATCACATTACAAATCATTTTTCAGTCTCATGGTGTCTGACAAGCCTTAAAACTCAGCGGCCCATTACTCAAACTGGACTTCCTGGATAGTATTTCATATTCTTATGCCCCCACCAGCAAAACCACTTGAGTTGTTTTAGCGCACTGCTGTTTTTGGACTGAAAGGAGAAGAATTACTTTGGTTTAACCAGGGGCACAATCTGTCCTTAGGCGGCATTTTTACCTACAAATCTTCGTAAGTTACTTAATGGTTTTGTAATACACTGCACTATGTTCTGCCGACAGTGAAGCCAGATCAGGAATTGCTCACAAGAGTTGTTTTGGAAAGCATTGACAAAGGACACAATTTAATGTTTAGTTTGTAACTTAGTGCGAACATGTATGTAAAAACTGTACTGCACACGGCAGAGAGACACTCAGTGATGAGAGAAGAGGGGGGGGAGGGCCCTGGCAGCCAAAATGGCCAACAGGGATAAAGCCGAGGCAGAGGTCTGTCTGTGTGCTCGCTAGAGAGCTGGAGACACTGCCAGGCAAAGTTTCCATGTTTAACCGGCAGGCATGGAGACAGAAAGAGAGACACGGAGAAAGGGAAGAGAAAAAAAGAAAAAGAGAGATCGAATTAAAACTTTAGTAAAAGAGAGCAAAGGGGAGAGAAAGAAGGAGCGAGTGAAAGAGTCCAGCAAGAGTAAGAATGCAAGAGAGCAAAGGACATAGCGAGGGAGCAAGAGGGAGAGAGACATTCAGAGAAACTGAGAACAAGAACCAGAGAGAGAGAGAGAGAGGGAGAGAGGGGGGAACGGAATGTGCTGACGCGGCGTTTCTTGTCTGAACTCCCCAAATTAATAATCAGCAGCGGTTTAGCCGAGCCGTGCCAGGAACAGAAGCCTACTGCCAAGCCCCGGCCAGGCCAGGCCCTCACTGCTCCCAGCGTTACCCCCACCCCTAACCCAGTACCCCCCACCCACCCCCACCCCCCCACCCCCAGCTCGCAGCCCTGCTCTGGGGCCGAATAGGAGGCGCTGCCTGCCTGCCTGTCCGGGCCGGGCCTGGCACACTGCCACAGGGCTTTTGCTTGTTCAGGAGTTTTGATTAAATCCTTTATTGTGCTCCACTCACGCAAAGAGCTAAGGCGAAACACCGAGCAGGACGGAGCGGAGGGGGGAGAGAAAGCGAGAGGGGAGAGAAGAAAAGGGGAAAAAAAAGAGAGGGAGGGGAGGGGAGGGGAGGGAGGGAAATGGGATCTCTCTTTTTTCCCTCTTGCTTTCTCCTTTTCTTTTTCTCTCGGAGTGAAAAGATGTTTGATTTGGTCTTTGGGGAGTTGTAAAGTAGATAAAGTTTTTGCTCACCATCAGCAGTCTGTGTTTTTCTCTCTCTTTTTTTGCCTTTTTTATTTTCACTCCTCTGTATAAAGCCTCTTTTCTTTCTTTTGTACCTTTTCTAAATTGTTCTGGTTTTCTTATCGTATGTCTCATCAGTTAGACTTCCAGACTGCCACAGTAAGATGCATCACAAGCTTCAAACTTTCTCTGCTAGTTTGTGTTAAAAGTTTTATTTTATTTGAGTACTTTCTAAACAAAAGCATCACAGAAGACAAACTGCTGCTCTGCTTCTTTCTTTTTTTTTTTTTTTGCAAAACAGGTGTGCTTCTTGTGAAATGGATACTAAAATGCATCTTATTTTATTGTGTTCCTCACTGATTTTTACACACTCACAACATTATACACGCTCTACATCTCCAACTGCTCCTAGTTAACTGCGCCCTTGTCAGTGCTGCAGCACCCCCATGGCCTTTCAGAGGCTTTGTGCCAGAAGTGTAACAGTGATTTGTGTTGTTGTTTCAGCTGTTTCTGTGCCGGACCTGAGCGAGCAGTTCACACCGCCAGAGACGGCTCCCCCAGCCCTCGTCAGCCTGATCCAAGCCATAGAGAAGAGAGGTATATCCATGTCAGCCGGCCAACGTATTCGTCTGTCTCGCCTCCTGTCTTTCCGTCTATGTGTGACTGTCTCCCTCCCGCCATCTGCCTCTTGCTCTCACGCCAGCATTTGCACAAGTGTAGACATATAGACATGTGGATCCAGTCAGGCAGATGTAGAAGTGCACACACTAGTTCTTGCACACTCACATTGGCTCCTCAGTCGATTAGTGACTTGATGTAGATTTCCTTCCTTGAGGATTCGTGTGATTTAAAGTCAGAGCAGTTCTCACTGGCCTCACTGAGAGTCATGCACAGTGGGTTTGATTCACACTAAGTTATTAACAAATAGCTCTCAGTGGGACTCCATTCTCTGTTTTTTCTGCCCTCCTTTTTTATTTTTTTCTCTGTCTGTTTGTGTCTCTCACACACATACACACACACATGCGCATGGGATTGCAACTTATAATTTTCATTTATTTTTTAATTTTCGTTATCAATTAAGTTTCAGATTATATCCTTGATTAATTGGTGAATCATATAATGTAAATTCAATGTTAAAAGAATTGTCAGAACTGAATATAACTTCTTAAAAGTGCTCATTTTGTGGCAAAATTCGTGAGACACAGATGTGACGCACCACTTACGTATGGTGGAGTGAGGTTTTTTTACTTGCTGCACAGACTCCTTTGCAGTGTGTGGTTCACTGTGTATTTATAGACTTTTGCCAATTGATAATGCAACTGGTTAAGTGGGGTTTGGAAGCGTAGACTACATTAACTGATACTGAATTCGTTAATTGGATCATTTTTACAACAGGATGCACTTATTTGTTTTAATATGAAATGTAAAAACAAATACAAGGTTGCTCTACTGCATCGCAGTGCCTCTGGTACAGTTAGGTTTAGGTCATTTTTAAATAGATTTAACTTGTTTTAAGCACTTCTATGTATACCTGTTGGAGGCCTGTGGAGCCTCGCATAGAAAATATAACATTAGAGCAGTATAAATAATGTAAGCAAAATAGTGTTGAGGAGTGAAGTGCCTGTGTGGGCAAGCATGGCTTTGTGGTCAGTGTAGTGGCTTCAGTTCATTAAAATAGACATGCTCTGTTGGGGGCATGCTGCTGCGGATGTGTCGTGTCACACCGTGCCCCACGTATTTTGGCTGCAACAGTTCAAAACCAGCAGCAAATCACCACATCACAAACATGACACAAATGATTAATCAGTTGTAAAAATAGTTGCCAATACATTTTCTGTGGATCAACCAATTGATTATTTAAATTACAGTTTCAGCTCTACACCTGTGCACACAGAGGTGTTTGCACAGAGAGCCAGTCAGTTTAAGCCATATGAGGAACACTTGACCTGTGTCCCAGTTCAATGTAATTAATCTTAATGACACACGGGTTACCTCAACCAAGGAGGTTATGTTTTCGGTTGTGTTTGTCAGCAGGATTACCGAGGAACCACTGGCTCGATTTTCATGAAACTTGGAGGAAAGTTGTAGCATGGTACAAAGAAGAACCCATTAAATTTTGCAGCAGAGCAGGGGGCAGATACGCCCATTATAAAAACCTTTTGTTAAAATTGCGGAGAGGGCATTTGGTATTGACGGAATAAATGTCATATATCTTAAAATCCTGTAGATGGCAGTAAAGCTCAGAATATAGCTAGTTGTAAAAATAAAGTGTCACTCATGAAATGTTGGTAAATCTGTGAGTAGATTTGCACATAAAACAGTTTCGTTTTTGGGCTTAGTCACGCTCAGGCTCAGTAATATAGGCTATGTGATGATCTCGGACACACCATCACTGATCTATTTTTCGCTAAATTGGTTAATTGGCAAATAATTTTGCTAAATGTGCAATATTTCTACTTTGTTCACCTTACATGTTTCAAAGACATCTGTGTGTTGTGAACATAAAAGAGCACAATATCAATTAAAATTGTGTTTTTCTATAATGACAACCAATATTTATCATCATATTATGCACACTCTTATCATGATGACCCACCAGCACAATTTTGCACAATGAATATTAATTCATTGTGCAAAATAAGAAAAATACTTAAATTTTAGGTTGATGTTTTGTACACTTTTCCTTTTCAATAAAAAATGAATGTATATCGGTGTGTGATATGGGCAGAAATTAGTATGTCGGCAGATTCTGATATTCCATTTTCAAGTCAAAATCTGCCAAAATCAATGAAATGCCAATGTTGTTGTGCATCCCTATGCAATAGTTTGGGAAATATATCCAATTCAGTTCAGTTTTATTTATAGCAATATCTCGAATCACAATTTGCCTCGGATGGCTTTACAGCATACAGCATTCCTCTGTCCTTGGATTCTGACAGCGGATAAGGAAAAAACTCACCAAAAAAAGCCTTTAATGGAGAAATTAGTGGTAAAAACCTCAGGAAGAGCAACTGAGGAGTGATCCAGGACAGATCAATATAATAAAATTACAGTAATAAGTAGGACAAAATGATATATAGAGGGAGAGAGAGAGACAAATATCCAGACATACAGTATACAGTGGTCGCAGATCTGCATATCATAGGAGACTGGACTGTTGGTTTTGGTGCAGGTCTTCACTCTCCCAGAGTGCCTTCTAGTTTTGCATCAAAATTGGGGCATGGCTTCAGTCTTTTCATGAAGTGCAGTGATAAGGTGAATTCAGGTCAAAGCTTTTATACATTATTGAAGGAGGAAATCAAGTCAAAGAGAAGCAGACAAGTTATGGAGAGTAAATTTTAGATGTGACTCTACTGGCTCTCTATCTGAGAAGGATTTGCTAAAATTCCTGTCGTGCTCGGTGTTGGGAAAGATTGGTATCTACCAAAGGGGCGACAGGAGGTCTGTCTCTGAATGTAAATAATATAATGCAGCACTAATACTGAATTACTTCCCAGTGCTGGATGCACACACGCTGTGACTGCATGGTGTGGTTTTCACAACTATCTGAGAGACTGGCTAGTCTCAAAGAATTGCCTCCTAGATGCAAGCTGTCTAGACCCAGCGTTCCTCAATGTTTTTTGTTTTTTTTAAGCCTGGGACCAAAAAGAGAAAGGGAGTCATTCAAAGTGAAAATGTGTTTTTCAGGGATACTTTCCCTGGATGTTTAAATCTTAATCTCTGTCATGGAAGAGATTTTCTAACAAGGTTTGGATCACAGTGTTAGTATGCTCAAGGGTTTCTACTTGACCACAACATAAAAGAACTCTTAACCTTTTTTTATGCCCTTATAAAATTGAGAAGATTGTTTACCTTTACTGCAGTCTGCTTGAAATAACTTCATGATCCAGTTAAGAGTTTAAATTTTCATGCTGCGTCACAGCCACTAAATGAATCACACATTTTCTTCCAAGAAAAGAACAAACATGTGTTGCCTCTGCTCTTGTAAATATTGCATGTGTAAGAACATCGGAGGGACCAACTCTCCCTAAATTTATTGATCCCCTTCTCTCTGTTGTTGGATGTGAGACTGACATGAAAACCGCAAACAGCTAAAAATTTGTGCTGTGTATTTCCAAGACAAATATCTGGCCATGTGCTTTGTCACGTACAAGTTGTTGTTTATAAACTGACGTTATCCAGCTGGTAATAAAATGTCTGCATGCATACCATGGCTAATATGTCTTTTACACTGCAGTAGATTTTGTGGTCGTAGGCAGCCATGGAGACATCCTTTGCATTAGAGTGAGCATCTGGCTGCAGTGTATAAATATTTCTACTGTTGATTATTTGTATTCCCCTTCTTTTTTCTACTCTGTTCCACTTAACAGTGTTATGTTTTATGTCCTTTTTGTGCAAACTTTTAACTCAACTGCTCTTTTTGTCTTTCTCAGGTCTGGACTGCAAGATATTGTACAGGTCAACTGTTTCCTCAGGTTCAGACAGCCCAGTGTACAGCCTGAGCTCCGGTGAGTTAGTCTGAGTCAGAGACACACATTTTTTAATCCACTTTCTTAAGAGTTTGTAATATTCTGTATTTATGTTTATAATGCATTTAGCTCACATTAGCTTATTGCAGATAAAATGTATCGGTCGGATAAAACTGAAGTTGAGAAATTCCAAGCTTGGCTTGAGAAACAGTTAACATAGTTTGTCCACCATGGACCACTGAAACATTGGATAATGTAGATTTTTCAACTTATGTGCACCTCAGTATGTTTCTTGGTGACAATTATTTTAAAATACAAATCCGAGGGTCCATATTTGTTTTTTTATGTTTTCATGTAAAAGAAATTAGTATCACTATCTGTTTTGTTATAAATTACATACTCAGGTAAATTAGGAAAGTTTCATAGACGTATATGTGGGATGCTTTCTGTGTATGTTTGCTGTCTTTTAGCAATGCTCTTCACATTTCATAAGGTGAAGAACTGAATAACCAAACCAAATAGCTTTATTCACAATGTCAATATTCAATATTCAATGCTGTGCAGCTTTTTTGGAGGGTCATGTCCACTCACTCTGCATGAAGCCAGTATTTTTGGATAGTTGAAGATAAACATCAGGCTACACATATATTGTTAGTATTATACTAGAATTAGATTCCAGTGTTGACTGCCTGGGATTGTTACCGACTCATGTGATCCAAACATGTCTAACTCCAGAGCACTGCAGAGTCCAAACATTAACATTCACTGAAAAAAAGATAGATCATTTCCAAAGTTCACATGTTTTTATTTAACAAAATATTCTGCTTCAAATCAAATTTGAACTGTTTCTTTGCCACAGGGCAAAGGGAAGCTTGCACCTAATTACATTTATTCATTAAAGAAAGTTGATTTAATAAAAAAAGACTAACCAGTTTAACCCGATGAATCTCTTTATATAAATTGAGGATTTTTTTTTGTTTTTAAGGTTGATAAAGTCATTTGAAAACTTACATCAATGAGAGTAGCCCTTTACCTTTGGTCATGTACAGCACATCTCACCTGCCTCATATGATTTGGGAAAAGGATCATCCCACAAAAGAAATATTAAAGTTTATTTAGTTTTGTGAAAATTTTACCTGTTTTTAAATTGTGACTAAATGTATTTGTGTGTGTCTTTGGGCTCCAGAGAGTGAGATGTGTCAGAAAGATGTGGGCTACATGTCTGAGTGTGTCCTAAACTACCTGAGAGACCTCCCGTCACCCGTCATCCCTGCCTGTGTCTACACTCACCTTCAGACTACCGTCACACTGCAGCAGCAGCTCCTGCAGCAGTCAGCAGGTAGGTCTCCGCTCATGCTTCAAGATGACGCTTATATTGACTGAACACTCTAATAAGGAAAGGGTGTCATCTTCTCTGTGCCTCTGTATGGTAATGGCTTGTTAATTGGCCAGTAGTGGAGGTTTTAAGTGATGCAGATCACAGACTGTACATTATTATCGACCATTTTCAAAAGAACATCATTATTTTTTCACATTAACTTTCCAATGGGTTTCAGTTTGCGCAGTTAAAGTACAAAAAGTAACTTCAGAGGACCTTAAAATTGTTTTAAATAGGAGGCTCTTCAGTGTAATCATCATTTGCCATCTTTCTTTCTTCACCATTTTTGTTGATTAATTGTCAAAGATACATTGTTGTTGCAGTTGAGAGCTGGAGCTGTCAAACAGTCAAATAGTCATCTGCCATTAAGTATTGAACTGATGATTTGTGTAGTTAGAAAATCAAACCCAGATGATAAACAGTTAGAAAGTATGAAGTTGGATGTTGGAGTGTCTCACAAGAACATGGACACACGAGTGAGAAACTGCCTTTAAAATATGTGCAAACTACATTACCATACAACCATAATGTAACTTTTGCAAAAAATGAAAACCAACTATGTTCTCTACCATGAGCTGAAACCAGTGGCGCCTGGAAAATATGCATTTATCACTCTAAAAACCCATGGTATGCTTTGGAAAATAGTCTACAGTAATGCGAAGCACACACAATTTGCAGTTAATTGGCTTAAACATACAAAGCCACCAGAATGGTCTTTTAAAAGGATATTTCACCTTAAAATCAAAAACACATTTTTCCACTTGCCTTTATTGCTATTTATTAATCTAGATTGTTTTAGTGTGAGTTTCATCTTGGTGATATCGGCTGTAGAAATGTCTGCCTTCTGTAAGAGATCAGCTAAAGTTATATTGTTTTTAATTCTCCTTGAGGTAGTATAATTTTAAATATAACTTAATTATATAATATTTTAGAATTGAGTCAGTCAGTGCATGAAATAGATGAAATAATCTTAACCTGTTTGTATATTTTTACTCATTTAAAAAAAGTAGAATTGGATTCATTATTGAAAAAAATGAATTGTTTGGATTTAGATTTTATGCATCGCAGAAAAAAAGGAAATGTTAGCTGCTTTGGTTGTTGTTTTAGTAGATAGAAAGGCAAAGCAAAAGAACTGCACAAGGCCCAATCTGAGCCTTGTGTGCAGCTGATCGAGGTCAGTTGCGTGTCAGCGTTGAGAGAATAGAGTCAACTGTTGGGAGAAGATGAGCTCACTGAGGCATGCTGGAAACTCTTCAGCTGATTCTCCTCTGCACAAAGGACTCCATGATTTAATCTGAGATATATATTTAAAATATTTACAGAAACTTGCATTGACCCCATTGACTGTGTATTTTAACTAGAAGGATTTGATGAAGAAAAAAGTGCTGATCAGAATGTCTCAGATGCCCAAATACCTAATTTAGCATCATAGTCTGTGCTAAACGTCTTGTCTTACTTCAGATTCTCCTCATCTGGTAAAACCTCAGAACAATTATTTTATCAGAAGTTTTATGTACAGATCGTTTTTATGCTTATTTGAATACCTTTTCCAGATGGTGCAGTCGCTGGAAGCCATGACAGAGAGGTAAGCCTGGTCCTCGAGAGCTCCACCTCCGTCCCTCTCCATCACCGTCTCACTCTGCAGTACCTCCTCACACACCTGGCCAAGGTCACCCAGGCGCAGGCCAGCAATGGCCTGGACACACACACGCTGGGAAAGATCTTCGGACCGCTGCTGATACGAACAGGCCCCTCCACCCCTTGGTAAGTTTCGGTTCACAAATTCAACCAAATCAAATCAAATTGGGAGTCTCAGCTTTTGATTTCAAGCTGTTTGTTGATGGATGATTTGCAGGTTGTCGGCGGATGAGGATTTCCCTGCCCTTGTGGTGGAGAGGCTGCTGATAGAGAGAACTGCGGAGCAGGACCTCACTCCTCCAGGTATGATATTATATGTAGAACTATGTTTATGTTACAGAACAGCACAAAGACATTTTCATTTCAGTAAAATCTTTAATACAATGTTAGGTATTTCTGTCATACTCTCAAAAAGTTTAATAAATCTTCATTGTTTAGATACATTATTAGCAGTTTTCAGGTATGAATGTATTAAGCAGTTGTTGGGATTCATTGTAAAATGCTGTTAATGGCGATGTCTGTGTCTTTATGTGTTTGTCCAGTTCTTCCAGCAAAGCCAGTCAAATCAAAACTGCCTCCATCAGCCATGACAGACACAGGCAGCCTGCTGAACGATGCTGAGTGGTACTGGGGAGAAATTTCCAGGTAAATTATGAAAATATATTACTGTTACTGTTGAATTTGATTCAAGTCTTTATGGATTTAAAGGGGACCTATTATGCTTTTCCTTATTTTGTGTCTTTTTTATATTGTTACAGTGAAGAATGTTCATATTAAACATGGCTAAAGTTTTAAATAATGAATAGAAAATTAAAAAAAAAAAAAGACATCCCTGTGAGCCATTATGAAGCCTACGCTGCCTCAAGTAGCTACATGCTTATGTTAGTGAAACATGCAACCTTGGTTGCTCACTTCTCCCTAATTTCAGATCATATTCCTGCATGAACATGTCTGGTTTTAAAAATTTTGGTTTATTATTTTTTATTGGTGATTTGTCACTGTAGATAGTGCTGATGAAATGACGATGCAGAGAAAGGCGGACCAATCAGAGCAGACTTGGGGTTTTTATGGATGGGGGGCTTAAAGAGACAACTGAGAATACTGGTGTTCCAGCAAAGACAGTATAAGAAAAAATAGTGTTATTTGAACATTAAATCCTGTAAATATATTCTAGTGGAACCCTCAAATACAATTATGATCCTGAAAATTAGCATAATGGGTCCCCTTTAAAATATGAGAAAAAATACCATTGATACCCAACATCGTGAATACTGGATTCCAGTCCACTACACTTGAGAACAGCTTTCAAAAATCAGTGTTTCTTATTAAACCTGTTTGTGATTGTGTAAATTAGGTTATCATTGTGCTGTTGAATTGCTGCTGATGACGGTTTGTGTTCATGAAGTAAGTACTGCATGTCATGGTATTTGCAGAGAGGAGGTGAATGAAAAGCTGCGAGACACTCCAGATGGCACCTTCCTGGTCCGAGATGCCTCCAGTAAACTGGAGGGCGAGTACACGCTCACCCTCAGGTACAGCAACAATACTGTCTCCCGCATCACTTTGTTTCACATTTGAATCACTTAAATAGATACTAAATGAATAAATGACAAAATGTGACATTCAACGGACAAAAGCAGACCTTTGCTCAAAGTTATAATTTATTCAACATGTATATGTCCTGACATGTTCTTTTCTCTCATGTGTCTCATGTCTCCCCCTGCAGGAAAGGGGGGAACAACAAGCTTATAAAGATTTACCACAGAGACGGGAGGTACGGCTTCTCTGAGCCTCTTACCTTCCTGTCTGTTGTGGAGCTCATCAATCACTACCGCCACGAGTCCCTGGCCCAATACAATGCCAAACTGGACACCAGGCTTCTGTACCCAGTCTCCAAATACCAACAGGTTTGTGACTTTGATTCTTCAAATTCAATTGCAAGCAAAAACCCTCTGCAGGCCTCCTTTGATTGAGAAATCTTTCATTCTTTTTATGGGTAATGACAATGGTGGGACTACTTGAATTGTGTTTCATTGTTTCATTGATCAAAGTGGCGATGTTTTTTCATCTTGTGCTCATTTTGCACGGCTCAGTTGGTGAAGGAGAACAGTATAGAGGAGGTGGGAGAGCAGCTGAAAGTCTATCATGAGCAGTACCAGGAGAAGAGCCGCGAGTACGACTCTCTATACGAGGAATACACACGCACATCACAGGTAAGAGTTCAACACACACACCGTCTATTCAGGAAATAAGAGGAAATAACTATTCTACATTAAAAATCTAGTTATTGACATATATAGCAATTGCTGTGGTAATAAAAAAAATCTAACAGTCATTCTATGTTACATAGCCATTACAACTTTATTTATTGCTTTCTTTTTGAACCAATTTGTTTTTTTGTTTTTTTACGTATTTGTTAAGGCATCATAATGGAACTTTACGAACTTGAATCTACTTGTGCTTGTATAATGACAATAAAGATATTGTTTTTATTGTGAACCTCACGATTTGATATTATGATTTTTGGTGTCCATGTCTGTGTCTCTATGATGTATACTGCTTACGGTCCTACACCTGATCCTCACCTTTTTTACAAAGCCCCGACCTCACCAACGTGCTATGGGGGTACATGCCCACAAATGTCCCAAACACAATAATATAAAGTAATGAGTAAGGATACAGAGGGTAGTGTGCAGACAAATACGCAACAACGCACTTCTACTGGGTCATAAGTGATGATTGAGAGGGAATACCTCTGTATGAATCTATACATCTTTTTTTAGGAAAATCTTGCGTAATATACCTGTAACACAAGCAGGTGGAAGATAAGATATGTGTGATATACTAGCAGCGAAGGACTGAGTGAAATTCAAATACATTACAATCTGTGTCTCCGTTTCTCGTTCTCACAGGAGCTGCAGATGAAGCGCACAGCCATCGAGGCCTTCAATGAGACCATCAAGATCTTTGAGGAGCAGTGTGAGACGCAGGAGCGCTACAGCAGAGAGTCTTTGGAGCGATTCCAACGCGAGGGCAACGAAAAAGAGATTCAAAAGTAAATTCATGTTTATGTGCATGAGATTCTAAGATTAATTTAAAGCAGGAAGATATAACTGATAATTATAGCTTGTTTTACTGAATTAAACTAATTTTGTCTCTTAAATTAGGATCCAGAGCAACTCAGAGCGATTGAAGTCTCGTGTGAAGGAGATCCACGACAGCAAGCGTAAGCTGGAGCAGGACTTGAGAGAGCAGGTCTCTGATAACAGAGAAATCGACAAGAAGATGAACAGCCTCAAACCGGATCTCATGCAGCTCCGCAAAATCAGAGACCAGTACCTAATGTATGAACGATTTAAAAGACTCCATGAAGTACAAAAACACTTTTTTCCTATGCACAATAATACAGGTGTATACTATATATGTATACATGAACACATATCAACACATTTCCATAAAATATATACTCTGGCTTATCTTTATATCTGGTGTGTGAGTGGTAAACTGTCAGCATTAATTCTTGGGTGTTCTGGTTTTTGCAGATGGTTGACACAGAAGGGTACGCGGCAGAAGAAGATCAATGAATGGCTGGGCATAAAGAATGATGCTGATGAGTAAGTGTTTGAGATGAACTAACAGCTTAGCAACGTGTGCTGTGATGACCGGGTGCTGCATTATATCCACCTGTAATTTAGGGAGTGTTTGGAGCTCAGTCTTTTAGTCATGATGCATGAGATGCGACTGAGCGTCTGCTGCTTTGTTACTGTGTCCAGCTCCTACTCACTGGAGGAGGACGAGGGCTCACCGCACCACGATGAGTGTACCTGGTATGTGGGTGACATCAAACGCACCCAGGCTGAGGAAATGCTGAGAGGCAAATGTGACGGGACCTTTCTCATCCGTGAAAGCCAATCACAGAAGGGCTCCTACGCCTGTTCTGTAGTGTGAGTTTTTCTACTTTTTCGTACTGCATCCACATAAATAACTGACCCAAATGTTGACAGTGTTAGTTTGATAGCAGGATATTTCTTAAAGGTATAGTATGCAGAAGTTATCAGTTAGAGACAACATTAAAACTTGTTCCCCTCTGCGGTGTTGGTGGCTCAGTGGATAGAGCGCTCGCCCCATATACAGAGGCTAAGCCCTCACTGCAGCGGTCGCAGATCGACTCCGGCCTCTGTCCTTTGCTGCATGTCGTCCCCTCTCTCTCCCCCTTTCACACTTAGTCTCTGTCCTATCCAATAAAGGCCGTTTTTTATCTTTGAAAAAAAACAAAAAAGTTTACCCCTTTTTCCAACACTGCGGGTAAGTACACTGCAAGCTACTATCGTGGAAGTATTACATTTGTTGTGATAGAAAAGCCAGTACTTAAAAAAAGCTAACTAAGCCATCCACCAGCACCTTCCTGTCCAACAGAAAACAGTCCACCTCTGCACTGCTATTCATCCTCTCCTCTCCTTCAGCACTCGCCTACAAAAGTGAACACCAACTCCAGATACTCTTGTTTTGGAACGAGCTTTGTCTGTTGGGTGTTTTGCCAAGCTTTTTATGTATTTATCTATTTTTATATATTGACAACATTTTACTCAAAGGCCAAAATTGAAATGCTCTGTTTTTTCTTTTCAGTGTGGAGGGCGACACCAAGCACTGCGTCATCTACAAGACAGTCACAGGTTATGGATTCGCAGAGCCCTACAATCTGTACTCATCCCTCAAAGACCTGGTGCTCCACTACAAAAACGTCTCCTTGGTCCAACACAACGACCAGCTGAATGTAAATCTAGCCTACCCAGTCCTGGCCCGCTCTCAGAACCAGAACCAGCACCCCAGATGAATTATTCACCAGCAGTGAAGGACGCCAAACAGGGTGGGGAAAACAAAATTTTCACTCATATGCATTTGGGAAAAAAAATAACCCTCAGAACAATGCTTGTTCTTGTTTAAGTGGCAGAGAGAAAAAGACTCAATAGCCACGACTTAAAAATCATACTTTTTGTCTGGAGGCTGGTGCGAATTTCCAGCACCACCTCCAGACCAGTAAAGAGCACTCCTTGCTAACAGCATGGCTTCAAAATAAGCACACTACAACCGGTATCAAAGCACCGTGCAGTTATCCTGGCTGACGCAGCGAGGAGAGTGTCACTTCAGCCAGGCTCGAATGTACAGTGTCAGTTATGAAAAAAAGAAAATACCTTTGATACAGAGAAAAAAATAAACGTGTTCAAAGAAGACAAATTAAGCACACATTTTGAAGCTCGCGGAGGAGAGGAGAGAAACCAGTTGATGGGATGATGGGAAAATTTACAGGAGGCATTTTTGTTGTATTTGCCTTCAACATGTGATAACTGTCCATAGACAAAGGCCCGATCTGTCACCCCCAGACTGCCTGCAAACTCTCCGTAGACAAAAGCCTGAGCTGTCATCCACTGAAAGGACTGGCTTGGCTGAACCAGGCTGCTCGCTTCACACCTAAAGGCGGCTGAGAAAAAAAAAACATGGACCAGGGGGTGTAGTCACTGGAGACGAGGGGGGTGTGGGTGGGATTGGGATGAGAAATCGCTGGCGTTAATGTTTTTATGGGTTAAAGAAAAAAAAACGATTACTTCATTTTAAAGCTTGCTTAAGTGCCATAGTAATGGCTTTGAATGACCACAAGCCTGTGTCACTAGAACAAGGGCGCACGTCGAGGTTGTAAGAAGGAAGGAGGGGATGAACGGCTGTCGACATAGACAAAGCTACAGCTTTAAAAAAAATACACACATAGGTATATTTTTTATGAAATGATCTTTATTTTCAACTGCTTTGGCTTGTTGCTCTCTCTCAGTGGGCCTCCATTTGAAACGACGAGGTACAACATACAGTAAATGCTGTATTCCAGGATAGAAATGCATGGTACATATTTGGTGTATTGTGAATATAGAATTTTAATCACAATACACTAGATAGTGACGATAAATGCAGTTCCACATAATTCAGGTTTCTTTAAAAAAAAATGAAAATTGTGGAAAGACTCCAGCATCAAACGTCTATTTGTTTCAAACTTCTTCCTTCTTTTCCCATCCTCTTTGATACTGTAGCACCTGTAGCCATCGACTTAACTGTTAGTGCTCCTCTTATGTGTCTTGTCTCTATATGCTTAAGACACTTGCAGAGCATTGATCTGCGTGATTATTGTATCTTCGGTACTGTATTTGCCTTGTCTCTAGTTAGATTTAGACTGTTTTAATGGTACAATGTCCTTGCAGATGTTTATTGTTGTTTTTTTTAATGCAGATTTTACTCACGGTACTTCCTTCCCCCCTCGCGCTTGACTGTTCATTTCATCACAAGCTTGACTCACAGAGCTGTAGAACATTTGATGTACAAAAAAAGAAGCAGTAATATAACTCATGTACAGTATATTTCAGACACACATGCAGTGGGTGTATGTGACTTTTACGCAGTTTCATCGCTGTGTTTCTTTATGTTTTCGAGTATTTCATACGCTCTTAGATTCTGTTTAAGGATGCACAGTATCCAGCTAATGTGAGCCAAATGAAGGATGTCTTTTCATGTAGCAAGAAAGAGAAAAAAAAGAACCAGTCCTTTTGCCATTTAGCGTGGCCTCTGTGGTCTGAGAGATTATCCAGTACAGTATGCATGGAGTCCTTCACTTGGGTTGATGTTTTATTCCACTAGGCACCAGTGGTTGATAATTGTACTTTTTGTAAACAGTATGATGTTTGGTAGTACTATGCACAACAGTCATATGTGGATAATAATAAGTTTAAGAGTTCTCATATCAGTTCCCTTCCTCCGTTCTGTGCCGTTGCAGTGACTTTTTCCCGTTCCTCTCATGTACATTTAGCTTGAGGTTAAAGATTGTACCATCGTCGTTCTATGTCACTTTCAAAGCACAGTTCATTCTCGTTGAGGCAGGGTTATTACAGTTTTTGTCGTGTGGTCAATGAAAATGAAAAGAGGAGTCACATGATGCCGCTTTTAAAATTTGATTTACATAGTTGATTTCTTAAGAATGAATATGAATTATCTCTCAGATTTCTTACATGTAGTAGTCTCACATTGCCAAAAAGTTTAAAAAAAAGTTTTTTGTAAAAAGGTATAGAAGAATCCAATGCTGTTGGCAATAGACAGTTTAAAAAAAAAAGTGCACTGTTTTTAAAGGTTGCACATTTGGCATTTTTGGATTCATTTTTAGGGATGCACCGATTTTGAAATTTTGGACCAATACTTATGTTTAAAATAACAATTTAGCAGATATTGATACTGATATTTTGGTTGTTATTTAGTCCCACTTTTTGGCCAGGGAAACAAAGAAAAAAAATAAACTGGGAATAATTAAGCCCCTAATTACACTACCTTTGAATGAGCACAAATTCAGTCATACACATTTATGAAGCAACTTTTAAAATAAAATTGAATATGATTTTTTTTTTAAATCTATAACAGCTTTAAAAGTCATTTTACTATGTACAGTTTATCAGAATTTTATCTCTAATATCTATTTTATTTTGCTGTGTAAACATCAACAGATTTCCTCTTTAAACAATTGCATTTATTCAAGTTTCTCACCAAAACCTAAATTTTATAAGATTATATTTGAACACATTATAAGAACTTTTTAACTTATATTCACCCAAGATTCATTTTTACTGAATAGAGCTTGAATGCATCATAGTGTAACTATTTGCAACTTCCGTTAGCTGTTTCAGCTACCGGTGCAAACATCTGACATTAACTAACTCTTTTCCTGCCTATTTTAGCACAGATTTGTTGTTGTAATGTAACTTTATCAGGGAAACAATAGGGTGCATCCTCGATAATGAGTTCACTGCGTCCCAGGGAAGATCTCTGTTTGTCCCAAACAGGTTTTCTGTTGTCCCTGGGACAACAAGATGCTATTAATCTGGAGCCTGACTTTTTGATCTGCGCAAACTTGACGTGACACGACAGAAAAAACGCCGGCAAACGTCATCTTATTTGCAGATAGGCCGATACCAGTCAATAAGGCGAATATCAGCCGATACTGATGTTGCGACCCATAAATCGGTGCATCCCTATGTATTTTTGTTGAGAAGGAATAGAATCCAAAGTGAGATATTCATGTTTCATCCAAAAACCTAAGCTTCCAACAAACACAATGCTTTTCAGCACAGTATCATTTCTGTTTTTAAAATGTTGATTCACAAATTTCAGGTAGCAACATTTTTCCAAACAGACCAATCACACTAATAAAATGAAACCTAACTCAACCTGAAAAGTTCGAATCAAGACAACATTTTGATTTCAGTCAGGACGAATCAATTGTACTGTACTTTGCACAGTTCTTGGCAAGTAGAAAACCCCAAGAATTAAAGTAGAGGTGACGGCGGTGCTTCTGATCAGAGGGCTATAAATACACGTGAGTGAGAAAGATTAGAAGTGCCTTTAGTCATTGTGATGAGCTCGTCTTCTCCTCATTGTCATTGGAGCGTCGCTCTTCAAGATGGTGCCACCACCACCATATGCTGTGCCCCGTGGTTCACACATTTGCCATTTATCAAAGGGTATCTGGCAAATGAGCATAGTTGTGTGTGTGCGTGTGTGTGTGTGTGCGTGTGTGTGTGTTTGTGTGTGTGTGTGTGTGTGTGTGTGTGTGTGTGTGTGTGTGTGTGTGTGTGTGTGTGTGTGTGTGTTAGAGCAAATCTGAGCATGTTATAGATTTTAGTTGTGCCTCTTTGTTGTTACATCTATAGTTGTTACATATTCCTTCTTTCTCTGGTGGGGGCTGTACAGTAGCTTGGTGCTCTCTCTCACTGTGCACCAAAGCTAGATTTCTTTGGTGTGTGTGTGTTTTTTTTTTTTTAAATTTTGTCTGTTATATTTTTGAATAAATCTCAGATAAGATAGAAATGTGAACCGTACACATCCGTGGCCCAGCCCAGTTGTTTGAAGCTCATTTGATAAGCTCTCAAGTTAATGCATGCAGCATTTCTCAGTGTTTTTATATTAAGAGTCAGTTCCTCTGCGAGCAGGCAATCTGGTTGAGTCATCCGCCACTGCTGACGCATCCATTATCCAGTTTGTTGGACCAACACTTTTGTGACTGCACTTTTTTTCTGTTCCACACACTCAAAACTAGTGTGTCTAACGCCCAACAACCATAAACTCACAGACAGTGGTGAAGCTCAGTTGTCAATAGTGTTTTTAGTTGATAGTTTTAAGGTCTTTCCACACAGTATATCGGGAGTGATCGATAGTTTTCTTTATGATATCGGAGTATACAGTGTACAGTATATGCGTTTGTTGTTTTCTGCGGTCAACAACTGTCATGTAATTCTGATGCTTTTTGACTGATTGCTATGTTTTCATTATAGAGTTAGTTTAACTATATGGACTGTATGAACTCTGTAATACTTTTCAAAAAAACCTACTTTAAGGAGAGCTGCTGGCTCATTATGCAATTTGTGTCCACACAGCAAAACTGTCCAACTTAACAAAACAAATAACAGTGATTTTCCAAAAGGGTCACCCAAATTACAGGAAGAGATTTTTTCACTGCTAGAGGCATGTAAACATGCAGATAGTTGAGATTTATGAGATTTAAATCTTTTGAATTTTCCTTGGAACTATTTTCTATTGAAGAAATGCCCCCGAAGAAAGAAAGTGAAACTAAATGCATGGCTAAACACTGCTTGGTATACAGTCAGTGAAAACTTTGTCTGGGGTTTCCGAGGGGGATTTTGGTAAATCAACCATTTACAAACATGTCTGCGAAAGTAATGCCAATATGTTGCAGTTTATCCCAGCACAGATCAGGTTGTTTCAAATACATTCATGAACCCACTGATTCTTCTTCCATTTACAGGGTCGGTTCTGTTTGTTTTTTTTAATGTGGGTTTGTAATTAGTACTTATCCTTAGTGTATTACCCACAGTAGATGACAGTTGGCACACACCCAGCATGGAGAAGCAGACAGGAGTACCACCATGAGAGCTAAGCAATGTACTGCTGTGGACGGGGGAAGTGGCAAAATGTATTTTAGTCAGCTAAAAAAATACACTCCTGTCAAAGCCATCAGACCCCATCGACAGACAGTAATTTTTAACCTGTTTCACACAGGAGTGTGCTGATCTACTGCTACCTCAGGCAGATAGTTGTTTTGTGTTATTGTGTTAGCTTGGTGAGTCCAAATTAACCCCTTTAAACACCAAAGTAAAATAATAACACAAACAAAATGACTTACCGAGGTGGCGGTTGAACAGCCTTTATTCAGCAATTTTAAATGAGTGTTTTTCTCCTGAAACCCAGCTTTTTTGCCCATAACAAAAAAAAAATGATGGCAAAGTAAAGTGGTGAAAATATTCTCAATCTAGTGCACACCTTAACTTGTATTCATTTCTTTGAGACTTTTTCAGGGTGGCTAAAATACATTTTGCTGCTGCCCCCATCCACAGCAGTACATTGCTTAGCGTCTGTGGCGGTACTCTGTCTGCTTCTCCAAACTTGGGGCCTGCTGACATCTACTGTAGGTAATATACGTACTATGGATAAGTGCCTCAAAAAACCCCATTTCAAAAGACACAAACTACCCCTTTAGGCGATTTGCTCAATGTTTAGTTGCTTAAAGAAAAATCAGAATATAGAACTGAACCACGTTGCTTGTTAAGATGAATATTTTTGCAGTGCAGGTAAACACTTTCATCTGCCATATATGCTATGTTAATCACAGATGTTAAATAGCTAGAAGCAATGCAACTTCAGTAGCAATGAAACCTGGTCAGGTAGTGAGATGGGCAGAAGATGAAGACTTTATTGCGCTTTGACTTCGAGTTGAGACTCTAAGCCCACTTTTTTGGTAGATGTTACTCTGAAACTCAAAGCTTTCATCCTGCTCACAGTAGATATGCATTTGTGTCGGAGCTTCTTGAAAAACATTTTTCTATACGACGAATGATCATTCAAGGAATTAAATATTTTTTCATCGGCTTTGGTACACTGTAAATGATATTTCTTGAAATGGCCTCACACACGAAGCACATCTTTCACTGACTACAAAGAAACACATATATTTGGTGTCTATTAAGGTTTGACGAATGAGAGACATACTAGAGAATAAATATTTTGAAATATATACTTAGATATCTATATTTTTGGATGATGTAATTCTGATTTGGATTGTGCTTGAAACAAATCAGAAACGAGGCTTTGACGTGAACGTGATCTTTAGACTTGCTCCGCGGCTGCTTTGTACTCGGGCAGTTATTGAAACGCAAGCATTTTTACTAATCAGCTGCAGTGAGCTTCATCGTGATCAGCAACAAACTGTGTGATCGCAGTTGATCGACATACATGTAATCTATTAAGCATGATTATCAGGTGCGTTCAGAGGAAGAAGCAAGCTCATGTACATGTGTTTATATTTACAGAGCTGAGTCTATATGTTAAAGGCAGTCTTGGCTGCTTTGCATTTTATTAAATAATAGAGAGTTTTTTTGTTTTTCTTGAACGTGAGAATCTGTTTTGTCATTTTGGAAGATTCTGTTTTTTTTGTGAGTAGACGGAGTGTTTAAAGTCGCACCACAAAAGATACACTTACAGTAGGATGCCGCCACAGAGATCCACCACTGATGCTGTAACAAAGAGAACCATCTTACCACTGTATCGTCCTTCGGGTGGATCTCTGTGGCCGCTGAGAGTAAAAAGGTACATGATTCAACAGTTTGTGATCACTCCTTTACGCTGATCTTTGTACACAATGATGGCATTAGAAAGTGTTCTTTTATGGTGCCTGAGTATATTTTTTTTTTATTTGGCTTTTTAAAAAAGCTGATAAATTTGTCTGTCCAAGTGTTGTTTGTTTGTTTGTTTATACCTGTTAATGATAACCTTACAGAGCCTATAAAGAAAAAAATAAGCTAGCTTGAATTTTTTCCTCCGTACAGAAAAAAAAAGAAAATACAAATGTTTACAATATGTAATTAACCAAATAGTAAATATGCGTTTGAGAATCAATCTGTCTGTCCCTCAAAGTGGCTGTGATAGATTGATTTATATTTCTTTATTTCCTCTGTTGTTTTAAACTTGAAAATGTTATGACTGCTTGTTCTGTTTTTCTGTTTGTTACTCTTTATTTTTTTGACTTATAAGAACAGTGCTCCCTCAATTTCAAAATAATAACTCAACAAGATTCATGTTACGTAGTAATTCATCAGTTTTTCCATTCTTTACATGCTGACTACTTCACCTTACACTGAGCCTTGTACATGCAGGACTGAACTTGAGACGCTGTTGCTTCTTTTTGCTGTTTATAATATGTACAGTATGGTAGATTTCAGACTCAGTTCAAAGAATTTATATAAGGGGTGATACCCACATGTCGTGAATAACAGTAAAAACACTTGGTGAACATGCTTGAGTACAGTTTTAGTATGTAAAAAGAGCTGGAAATTCAGGAATAACTATCAAGAGGCATCCTATTCTTGATTTTGCACTACAAAACAAATGAAAATGGTTGGTTAACTAATTTTTAAGACCAAATTTTACCCACTATAGTCTCAGCTTGTGTGATTTCCATTTAAAATAAGATGACATTAACTGCACTTTCATATCCCCTTTTTTTCTGCCTGTATCAGATCTCACAGCATCACTTCTCAGTCTGGACCTTTACCTGAACGGTTGCCATTTGTTGGATTATTCTGATGTGAATGTTGTAGTATTTTTCACTGGTGTACAGTAGTTCATATTGAGATTGGCAGATAAGATTGGCAGTGATCCATTCGGCAACGGCCTGGGCAACATGACAGAACAGTAACAATTTAAAACAAACATGTTTTGTGCTATTAACAAGTAGAGCTTTGATTGGGCCCAAGAAAATCAGGAACAAGCAGGTTTGAGGATACATGCATCCAACAACAACAAAACAAACTACAGCAAGAAACAGACGGGGTAATCTGCACTGTATTAAAAGCTCCCAGTTATCTTAATCATGCAACGTTTTGACCAGATCGAGATATTTGTCAGGCGTTGTCAAATTACCCCAATAAAACAGGCCTGATCCTGCATGAACCCACAAAGTTTCTGTCCACGCCTGATTAAAATACTAAAAATTCTAATGTAAAAAAAACAAAACAACAGCTTTTTTAAAAAATTAAATTTTAAGACATTAAGACATTTGTGACACCACTAAAAAAAAAGAAGAAGAAGAAAGAAAACGCAAGAATTGGAGCAAACCCGACCGGTTCAAGGGAATTTTGACAAGTTAAAGTCCAACCCTGGTTTTGGCAGAGAATCAAAACTCTAATAAACTAGACTTCTGTTTGTCAGGTTGTCAGGTTGCCCAACAAGTTGCCTGATGCATCAGTGCTACAGCAGCAGCAACAAATACACAGTTCTCAATGCATAGTTAATGATGTGGTCTTCTCTTTCTTTCAAAAACAATGAATGGAAATGAACGGGGCAGTCAGATAAAGCTACTCTACACCAAAGTGCAATTGAACTCAGAGGGAGCACTGTTATTTCAGCCAGTAGAGGCCTATTGGTTGAGGTGTGCCCAACCCCTATGCACGAAAAGATGGTTATTCTTCTTCTCTTTTCTCTTGTGTTATCCTCACTCCGTTGGTCTGTCTTAATTCAGATGCGACCTTTCTCTCTTTCTCTCTCGTGTACAGCTTGCTTCAGAGTTGTGTTTGTCCTCAGACAGGTACTCTTTCATCTGTACGGTTCTTTCTTTAGGCTGATGCAATGATTTTAAAAGACAATAAAAGATATATAAAATTGAGTTTGATTATGTTTTTTTTTGTCGTGGCTTCATAATGACAAGCCAATTATTAACTTGACACACTTCCACATACTCATATAGTCATGTCCTAGTTACTTTGCTGGGCTTAGACATGACGGTATCCCTCATTTTTAGCACTACTGACAGTTATTTTTATCTCCAATATCAGCTTGTGGTGCTCAAAGTGCCAAAAATACACCTGAAAACCTCAACAGCAATGTTTCTTTCCAGAAATCATGACCTGGTTACTCAAGATTAAACACAGACTTTGTTGTAGGAACTATTTTCTTTCTGCCAAACTACAGCGGCCAACCGTATCTCAGCGTATAATGAAGCGTGCATCCACTGCTAGCTCACTGAACACCACTGAGCCCGCTAACATTACAGCTCAGCCGAGGACGCTGTTAATGTTTCTCTCTCGTCAGTTGGTAAATGTATGCTTCCCTCTGGGCAGTGATACAGTTGGATTTATTATATTGGAGAGAAGGTAGACATCTCTACAGCCGATATTTCCAACACTCTGCAACTCACACCAAAACAATCTTGACTGTTAAGAGGAAAAATAGGTACTTTGGATTTTGTGTTGAACTGTCCCTTTAAAATGTATAACTATATGTCAGTGATTTACAGTGCTGTTCTCAAAATGTCATGAAATGTGAGTAAAAAAAAAGGTATGTATTCATGCTTTCGCCCCTGTTCAGTTTTAGTTGGTTCACCCAAATTAAAGGCACCATGCAGAGTTTTTGACCACTAGTAGCACTATTAAGCAATGTTTTTTTGGAAAAGGGTCTCCCTTTTGCTTGTATCATGAACCAACACAATTCAATTAAAACACACACACACACACACACACACACGCAGAAATGCAACAACAAAGGCAATGAATAAGAAGACTGCCAGCAAGCAAACACAGGTGCAAACAAAGCAGGATATGACTTTTTTTTCTTTTAAAAAAGATTATTTTGGGGGGCTTTATGCCTTTATTTGATGGGAAAGCTTCAGCATGAAAGCTGCCAGCAAAGAGCCGAGGACAGAATCAGGTCTACGGCTGCTGCGGTGAGGACACAGCCTCTGTACATGGTGCGCCTGCGTTATCCACTGAGCCACCAGGCCCCCTGATTTTGACTTCCTTTTTTTGATCATCTTGCAAATGTTTTATGAGAAAGGGACATTCAATGTGTTTGCAAGGCTTCAAGGATACACACAATGCATTTTAGTGAGAAACACTACAAGACACTTTAACCTGGCATCTTTAATAAAAATGACTTTCTCACTTACCTTGAACTGTAAATAGTTTAATAGGAACTTTATCTTCCCTAGAAATCAGTTTTAATAAACACTGTTTGCAGTAGTGAGGTCTGTGGTGTAATGTTGCTGACTTGCGCACATAATTTAGTGAAGTGAGAATCACACATCTATTCTTTTCCAGTGTATTAAGGTGAGGACATAAATCTTACAGCGGTATTTCAAAACCTCCAAAACTATCTGAATGCCCAAATACCACATGAAGGAAGTGACAAAATATTGTGCTTGTGAGTGAACTGACACTTTCTCATTCAGTATAACACATTTCCACACACTGTATGTAAATGTGGCAAAGTCAAACAGACATGAAAATAGCACACATGAATTGCTGTATTATACTGGTTTAGTTTTATCTTCTACACTTCAAGCAAAAACACAGTGAAGCAGACAGGAAGCAGAGTGAGTCATGCAGAGCTGTGTTGTGTCCTACATGTTTTTTGTCTCTTGTTCTGATTTTAGGGGGAAGATGGAAGAGAGAGATCATGTGAGAGTCACCAGGTAAACCCTTTCATATTGTTTAAAGGTTTGTAATGTGCTGCTGCAGTGTGTGTTTCTTATGACTGTTCTTGGGCAAGACCTATGGACTGAGGAACTGCTGAGACAAGCCATCGCTTTATTATTAGCCAGATGATGTGTTCCAGTCATGCTTAGAATACGATGCCGTTAAACAAGAAAAACAAGTGCGTGAACTGATCACAAGACTGCAACTACTCCTAGAAATATCCTCAGTGTGCTTAATTTCCTTTGTCTGTGCAAGAATTATAAAGGAACTTTTTGACCCCTTTATTTAGAGAACAGAATTTGTAGTTTAGGTGCAGCTCACCAGACTAAATTTAACTTCATTGTATTTGCAGAATACATGTCGTCCATATACAATTTTATTTAAAAAAATGTAAACACATGATCATGAACACAATGAAATGAAACATATAGCAAGAATGAAGTGCTATTGCTTTAAACCTGGTTAATAAATAGCACTGCAACCAAAACAAAATGCATGATATTGCTGTACTTCAAAATAAAGTGTGTGTGGTTAAATAATATATATATATATATATATATATATATATATATATATATATATATATATATATATATATATATATATATATATATATATATATATACATAGAGAGAGAGAGAGAAGATTTTTTTTTGTATTCTGTGATAAAATAAATAACTCATGTTTATGGTTATTCCCAGTTCCTCAATTTCCAATGCATCCCAAGATTTGTGAAACACTGATTTTAGTATTGTTTGTGTGCAACATTAGTTTTCTCTGATAGACATAAAATTAGGTGGAAAGCAGATAAAGTAAATGCCAACTAAATGTACTTCAGGATGTAAAAACTTGCCCACACAAATCTCATGACCTTTTGACTCATTTCTCTGTAATCAGCATTTCCTCCAGCAGCCAGGTCTCGCTGCACGGATCTCTCCTAGCTACAAGTGACGCTAACTTGATCCTAAGCTCGAGAGCCAATCAAAAAATAGGTAGCCTCCACGAGGAAGCATCGGTGCCATATTTAAAGTTGCACGGTATGGTAGTTTGTAGGTCAGTGTTGTATCGTTTCTAACTTTGTTTTGTGGCGTCAAACCAAAGCTGAAGATGAAGACTCCTCTGCTGCTGGCTTTGACTCTTTTGTTATGTGTTTTGGACGGCGGTTCCGCTGTCTTCTCTTCATGCTCACGTCCTCCATCAAAGTGGTGTTCATCTCTGGACTCGGCAGTGCAGTGCGGGGTAAGATTAATTAGGCGAGCTTCTAAAACTGCCTCTCATACATTTTTAATTTAATTTTGATGCTATTTTTAACGGCTTGTGTTTGTTAACATCACACGGGGCACAACAAATATAGTTCCTCACGGTCAACAATCAGACGAATCACCGTTCTATATCACTACGCCACAAACAATATACGTTGGCAGGAAACTATGGCAACAGTGTGCAGCTGTGTGAGCATTGATGTGACCGTCGAAGTTAAAGTTAGCTAGCTGACCTTTACAGCTAAAACTACAAACTTCGTAACACAAACTACCCAAATTAACCCAAACTCCCCCCGGAGAATTTCGTAAGTAGCCATGATACGAAAAATAATACACTTCGAAGTGTCCGGATACAGAGAATTGCCTTGTTAACTCAACATTTCGCAACGTAGATTTACTAGCTTAATGTCCCATATTTTTGCAGCGTTTTGTTTGTAGTTTGTATAAACTACTGTAAGCTTAAAGTAACGGGTAGTTTCGCGAGGGGGAAAAAAACATATTATGTCGTCTGTAGACTGTGTTTGCGCCCTATCGTCATACTCATTGAGGAATGGGCAGTAAGTATTTTTTTGACTTAACTATAATATATCCATGCAGGAACCTCGTGGTAAACTAGGGAAAACACCAAGAAATGAGGAAGTAACAACCTCTAAAATGTAACTTCCCTTGCGAGATATAAATTACACAATAGCGTCTCTCAGCAGTATGTAAATGTAAAGCGCACACCCTTAAGCCCTGTGCCAGTTTCATACAGGATATACAATCAGCTCAGGTCACAGTATGTTGAGTTTATCCACTTTAGGTACTGGGTATACTCAGTTGCTTTGTAAGTTTTGAACAGCTTTTCAGCAATTTTATACGAGTAAAGCCACCAAACTCTCAACTCAGTTTCCGAAACTACACATTTAAAAATCCTCTCCTAATTGCAACATTACCTAAGCCCAACAGATAGGGGTTGCAACAGTATGCCACTGTTATCACAATCCTGAATGGAACCATCAAGGACCAGAGCTAATTTGGTGGAAAGGAGATAAGAGAGTGATCACACAAAAGTAAATCTCCCCACTTTTGTCCCCATGTGCAGGTTTTGAAGCAGTGCCTCGAGTCTAACTTCAACAGATCCCGGCAGACATCAGGTGAAGTGGAGGTGGGGCTTTACTATGAGAGCCTCTGTCCTGGCTGCAGAATGTTTTTGACTCAGATGCTCTTCCCCACCTGGCTGTTGCTGAACGAAATCATGTCTGTTACTCTGGTGCCTTTCGGTAATGCAGAGGTAGGCATAACAAAACACCTTGGGTATACGCAGGGATTGTAGTTCCTCTGTGAATTATGCAGTGGGTGATGATGCTGCCCTGAAAACATATTTCTCTACTAAAAGCAAAAGAGGCAGGAGGAGGAAAGTAGTTGACGGAAGAAAAAAGCATATGAAAAATAATATATATATATATATAATCAAATAAACATGGTTATCCAAGAGTGGATTTCCCTTGAAGTGTACTTTCAAGAAAGGAGTAATCATGTTACATATATCATAAACGTGGTTGAGAAATTATGTTTTTGTTTTGTATGTTAGGGTTGTTTTTTTTTTCAACTTATGAATCTGTTGCATTCAACGTGACGCAGGAGAAACCTATTGGACAGAAGTATACTTTCGTGTGCCAGCATGGAGAAGAGGAATGTCTTGGCAACATGATTGAGGTAAAGGCACACCCAAATGCATAGAGAGAAAACTGCTGGATAATGCTGTTAACTCTTTTTCAGAACCATCTTGTCTACCTTAATTTAAAGCAACTATAAGGAACTTTCATCTTGTGTTGATTTTGTTTGCCCTTATGGACCAAAGCAATAGTATTTACATGAGCACCACTGTTTCCTGTCATAAAGAGCTTGATCTGGCAAGCACATGCATTTGTTTTGGAAGCCAGTGAAAGTAAATTGCTGTTTTTTTAATACTGTTTTTTTCTTTTTTTTAAACACGACTGTTTGCAGGATGCATAGGGATGTATCTTTTTGTGGCTACTTAAGATTAGTAACAGTAACCATCCCCATTATATGGCAGTTGCTCTTACCCTGGACCCAATTTACAAATGTTTTCATTCGCTGCTCTTTTACTTTGAGTTTTCTGCAAACTGCTGCCAGATGCTTTTTAAATCTCCCACGGCTGGGTCACACACATAAGACATTGTCAAAACGTCTCACCCGTACCATTATGCCAACTGCTTCTTTTACACAGACGTCTATTTGGTACTATTCCTACATTCACTACTGGCTTGAAGGCTGAACAACTCTGTGCCCCCATTCTTCAACTAAACCTTTTATACAGAAGAGCGAGGCAGAATAACAGTGCAGCGTTCCCGTCTTGAACAAGCAGTGTTTTGGCTTTTTCTGTGTGCGTTGCATAAATCATTTAGTCTGATTACACAGGACCTGCTGACAGGCATTTAGAATTATATAGCAATAACCAATCTTCTCACTGATGGTCTTGTTTGATTTTGTACATAGAGGCATCTTACTCATTACCAGTTTAAAGAATCCTTGTAGCTGCTTTATTAAAAATAAATATTTTCCATCCTCTGGAGAATGGAAATCTCTGTGTTGTGAAAGTGCCATATTTGCTCGAGAAATGTCCCGTCAAAATGCTCCTAATTTTGTAATTTTTAAGTTATGAATGAAGTCAGTATGTTTTGTACCAGTGTCATGATGCTGACAGTCTGCTATGATTAATTGTCTTGCTCATCTCAGGCTTGTCTATTGAACATGACCAGCAGTGCGTTCGAGGTCATCAACTGCATGGAATCCTCCAATGATGTCATCAAGTCAGCCGAGAGTGTAAGGAAGTCTGAATTTTTTTTTGTGTGTGCGTGCACCATTTTTTCTTAACTTATTAACTCTTATTTCAGGATTGAATATGATGTGTGTTTATTTCCCTTCATTGGTGTTTGTAGTGTGTGAACCTCTACACCTCTGATGTGACCTGGGAAAGCATCATGAGCTGTGTGAAAGGGGACTTGGGAAACCAGCTGATGCATCAGTGTGCCTTGAAGACTAAAGCCCTGACCCCTCCCCACGCGTATGTGCCCTGGATAACCATTAATGGGGTGAGGCTATATTGCATTTAGAGGAAAACTGCAAAGTTTCAGACCCAAACACCATCTCAGACTTATATTGATACTTTTCCCCTCCTGACTTCATTTGAAGCCACTCTCTCTTCAGTGCCCCCAATCTGCCACTGCCAGTTATGCTCACTTTTTTAACAAGCGATGTTAAATTTACAGTGATGATATGAGCTTATGATTATTTTGACACTTGATCTGCCCCAAAGCTTCTATCTGTAAGTGAGAGAGAGCTGTGAGTGATGTTTGTGAAGCTGAATCTCGATGTTACTCCAAAGCACAGCACAACAGATGCTGCTGCCTCTCTGCAGAGCCACCTGAGGGGAACTGAAGCATTATTATTTACTTGGTTTCTTGGTATCCCATGTTAAAGCAATACACTGCACAGGGCCACAAAAACTTGAAAACGTTAGAAAAATTGGAGAAAAAAACTGTCTTACAAGATTCAAGTGGGTTTTTCTTATCTAGTCCCTCAACTGTATTTTATTTCTCTCTGATATTCATAAAAATGTTCCTTTCTTACAAGCCTGTTTGAAGGAAATTGTTAAGTTGGACTGTGGGAAAAACACAAGCAGCTGTATAGCACAAAGTTGTGCCCTGATAGAACACAACCGCCAGACAAAAATTATGTAACAGATATCTTAAAACTTCATGTTTCAACAGTGCTGTGGTTACAGTGCCGTAAGGTCATGTCACAAAAGACACTTGGCTAAGGCGTAGAAAAGATCATGTCTGGGCTTACAGTACCTGGTTTTGGGAGCACAATCCCCACTGGAAAAACAGGAATGTCTCAGTAAAGAACAACCATTTTTCATGCCACTGTCCTCACTAGAAAAACAGACCAGTTGTTAAAAAACTCCCATATCTGGCAGAAAACCAGCATGAAACACAGTGTGGGGTTCCTCAAGAGACACCCGTGTTTGGGGGCCCAAAGCACCTACATTTCAGAGCTAAAAAGCTGCACGAAACACGACAGATGTCCATAAAAAACACCCACTTTTAAGGGCTAAAAGTTGCTTGAATAACAACAAAGGTTTCCTAAAAAAACATGCATTTCGGTATGAAAATGCAGCATGAAACACAGTGAAGGGTCCCTTTATTAACATTAAATCATACTCTGTCTTAGTAGGGTGACCGATGGCTTGGTTATTCCAAAGAGTACCCTTATTTTAATATGATTTTCTGACATTTTTGTCCACTACTGTAGATCTGTCAAAAAAGTCTTGCTTCCTTTGCCTAGATGCTACTTGTTTCCATAGCCATTGTAAGACATTTTTTTATTTAATTTACAGGAGCACACAGATGACTTGCAGAACAAGGCCATGACGTCTCTCTTCTCTCTTGTCTGCAACATGTACAAGGTACAGTTAGTGTTTATCAAATCCAAGTCACTCACTGACTCTGTGTTATGCACTTCTGTCTTTTACTACAATGTTACTGTGTGTTACAAAAGCACCAGCAGTTCATAATTTGTTATTCACTTAAACTTGACCTTTGACATCTTCATTTTTTTTGTCTTTCAGGGTCCCAAGCCCCCCGCCTGTGGAGAGGGCCAGAGACACTTCAGAAGCTACTGCCACAAAGAGTGAAGGAGCAGCACTGCACATACTTGCTCTGTTCCAGGTGTGGTCCAGTAGATAAGGAACACTGAGGAATGTCATCAAATACATTTTTTTATTGTGATTTTACTATCTGTTTCTACAAAGGGAAAACAAATCACTTTTTAATTCACCAAATACAAATACAATTCACTTTCTAAATAAATGCGTCATCACTGAAATGTTACCTGCTGAAACCATAAATGCTTTTTGTAGCATTTTGACTTAGTGATACAATTCTGGTATTTGCAGAGTTTTTGGCACAGTCTGGTCAAAGACAGTGTTCTCTCTGTCCTTTAGAGGGCGCCATATCTCACAACCTCATCTTCAGTCCCCTGTTAGCAGAGCCAAAAAGAGAGAGAGGAACAAAGAGCAAGTTACATGTGTGATAATCATGTGAAACTATTGTCTTAAAATGGTTATGTTTTTGTTAATTTAGCAGATCCCTTAACTCTGCACCTAGTATAGTCTGCCAGATCATCCTGAGAAAACTTTTACTCACTTGATTTAATGTTCAGTTACATGTTATGCAAAAAATTGCAAACTATACTAAATAATACATTATACACAAATAAGCAAACCAAAGGTCATAACTAAAGGCACTAAAAACCAATGAAACCTGTATTTATTTGGTTCTCAAGCCTGCGTTTGTGTTTACAGCAGAGAAGCCATTAAAGTTCATGATATCTCCTGGGGATATAAAGATTGTTGGACAAAGACTAAAATGTAATTAGAAATATTAAAGCTGTGTTCTTGTTGAAAAAAAACAAAAAACAGTAGGCAGCAGTTAACAGTCAGGCAGTCTTACCTGCAGCCTAGCCTGAGTATCCACTGATGTGACAGTCAGATAGACACACATGAATGATGGCTAATCATGCAGGCAGATCCATTACCTCAATGTCACATTTTGCTGGCACCCGTAGGTTCCATATCTTTTCTTAAAATAATAATTTCTTTTGAGTTTAATAGAGGGCCACAATAGAGCGTTAAAGGAACAGTCCACCCCCAAATCAAAAGTACATATTTTCCTCTTAACTGCAGTGCTTATTATCAGTCTAAATTGTTTTGGTGTGAGTTTCCGAGTGTTTGAAATATCGGCCGTAGAGATGCCTTGCTTTTGTTCTGTCTTGATTGTGTTTAATTCTATTATTTGTGGGATTACTGCTAATATTCTTTGAATTGAATTTACTCTCATTGGTACGGGTTTTTATTGTTCTTTTTGTTAAGTAATTGTTTGTCTCTTCTTTAATTATACTTTAAATTTTGTCTGGCCTTAGTTTGGTATTATTGTTTGATTATAGTTATGTTGCCTCTGCAAGAAACCCTTCTCGCTTCTGCTTTGCCTTTTTTGTCAAAGCACTTTGTAAACTCTGCTTTTAAAGGTGCTATATAAATAAAGTTATTATTATTATTATTATGGAACTAGATAGTACTTGGCTTGTGGTGCTCAAAGCATCAACAAAATACATTTGAAAAACTCTACACCAGTATGTCTTTCCAGAAATTATGAACCGGTTACTCATGATAATCCACAGACCTTGTGAGCACTTTCATTTTGGAACGAATTTTTTTCTACTGAACCGCACCCACCAACCTTATCACCGAGCAGAAGGAAGCGTATATCTATCTCCACAAGGATGAGAACCCTGTGCTCGTAACAGCGGTTGATGTATACGTGATTGACGTCCTCCTCGGCTGAACTGAGCTAGCTCAGTGGTGCTAGGGGAGCTAGCTCTAGATGAACGCCTTCTTCTGCGCAGTGATACAGTTGGTGGGTATACTTTGGTAGAAAGAAAATAGTTCCTACATAAAGAAGCTCACAACAAGGTTTGTGGATTATCTTGAGTAACAGGTTCATGATTTCTGTAAACAGACATTGCTGTTGAGTTCTTAAAATGTTTGTTTTTTGGTGCTTGACTACCACAAGCTGTGCATCATCTTGTTCCATAAAATTGGAGAGAAGGCAGACATCTTTACGGCCGATGACCCCAACACTCTGCAATTCACACCAAAGCTATCTAGACTGGTAAGTAGCAGCACAGGTAAGAGGAAGATTATGTATTTCTGGTTGAAATGCCCCTTAATAAAAACACAAAAGTGTGCTTAGAAAGTTTATCTCTGAACTAATGACAGCTTTATGAAGAGGCGTGGAAACAGTTGTTCGCTACTGAGTGACAGCTTAAGGAAGTATTGGTGCCACAGACTACTTCATATCTGATCTCAAATGTGGTATCTGTATCCTCCTCTTTGGTATTTCCTCTTCAGTTGTCTTGCTCCCATGATGTAGTTGCTGAAAGTATGAGGCGAAATAACTCATCAAAATTTTTCAACTTCACTGAGGTAAGAGTAATTAATTAACCTTTAAGAAATACAAAAAAGTAGAATTAGGACAGTCAAATATGTCTGTGTCCTAGGACTTATATTTATTATGTTTTTTTTTCTGAAATCTTCTTTTATGATTGGAAAAAAAAGCTGACGGCAGGTACTCGAGTAATTGGTCTTGCGTTCATTTGCATAATGTAGTTGAACACATGTATTTCTCTATAGCAGAATGTCATTTACAGTTAAGATAATAGGAATAATTTGTCGGTAACGTTAATTACATCAAACAAATGAGGCTGGGAGCCTGCTCAAATGCCATTTTGAATTTACCTGCTTAATTTACTAGTAATAAAGTACATATTTTATCTAACTGAGAGGAGAAACAAGAGAAAATAAATGTTTTATAACAGGTGAAGTTTCCAGGATATAAAGACTGAGATCTGTATTGTGGTCAGAAGTGGTCGACAATAAAGCCTAGAAGTGTTGACAATCATTTATGGAAAGGTAAAACTCAAACAGATGGAGAGATAAGGTCACGGGATGCAGCAGAAAACAAGCGCTCCTATCTGTTATCCCTGACGCAGTGACGCTAAGAGAGACATGCCCTCAGAGCTGAATTCCAAACACTGTCTCACTGTGAGAACCGTCTGTTGTGTCCAAGGTGATATAGAGCAGGTCTCAGGACCTGAAATCAGATAAATGCCAGAGAGGGCTTTTACATAGCTAGTCATGTTTTTAGCAGCACCGCACAAAAACAGCCCTGTTTGCCACTTACCTTTAGGTCTTTAGATCTGTTATTTTTACACATTTTTGAGAAGTTCAGCAGAGGTCAAGCTTGATCGTTTCTAATTTGTTGGTTTCGGACTTATTTAATTGTATTAAAGTATGAAAGTGAATATGGATATGAACCTTTTGCTGCCACTATAGTTCAAGGTAAACATGCGTTAGTTGCTTTTATATGCATTTCTGCAGTTTCATTTAGTGATATAGCATTTTAAGTATCCAAACTTGTGCATCGAAGCTTACATCACTACTGAAAATAACACCCAAATGTCTTACAGTGCACTACATATTAGTTGATCAAGTGCCAAGCTGTATTGGCTCAGATTAGAGATAATTATAATATCTCATTTCACCTGTACTGAGCTACAAAGTGTTTTTGTGACATGCTGTTGACATCAGTGGCTGATCTGAGGTTCAAGAGTATTTGTGTGTAACTCACAAAGCATTGAAAAAAATATGTACATTGCACTGACACATGATAAAGCCAATAACAAACACACAAAGAGTAAGGATGAAAGAATCTGTACAGTTAGCCACAAGTTTCCAGCCTTAAATATGTTAAATTTGACGCCAGACCACTGATGTGTAAAACTGAATAACTGCATGACTGAACACCTTTTGCTCACCCAACTTGTGTACGAAAGACGGTGGCTGTCATTTACTCTCCGTGGAGCATCTACACTCCATATGCTGACCTTTGTTTTTCTGCCTTCCAGAGACAGTGGGACTCTTTGGACCAGGCCTGCTGCGTCGAACATTCCCAGGAATTCCTCAAATGTGCTGTGAAGAGGCTCTTCTCAGGCACACTGCAGCTGCCCAGGCTGTCCTGCAGACCCTGTGTGCAGGATGACCCCCAGCTCGACCCAGAGTCTGGCCTCTCAATTCCCAGCATCAAGCCGTCCAGGAGCCTGGGGACCCTGACCAGCTACATCTCCAAAGCCTTGTGAGTCAGTGATACAGTGTGTTGTCCTTGTCCTTGTCTTTCTCCAGGTCACTGCAGAGGGACAAAGAAAAGGAGTTACTTGTAGTAACTAAATTCAAACATTATTTAACCCTTTGAAACCTGAGAAGATTGACTTGATTTCATTCAAAAATACAGGAAGAAGTTACAATTTCAATTAGAAGAAAATGACCTTAAATTTATCCAAAAAAAGAACAAATATATATATACAGTATATATTCTGTTTCAAAGGGTTTAACTACTGAGGCTCTGTTTTTCTAAAGAAATTTGATGTTGCAAAAAGACACAATCAATTTTTATTTTTTTAAACTTAAAATCTCCAACTCCTCATAGCAGTCCACACATTTCCTCTAGAACAAGTATTTTTTGTAGCGCTATTATTTGTGGGTTTTGTGAATAGGAGTAAGTGTTTCCTTCTATCTCCAAACAGCTGGGCTCATTTTCAAGATTAATGATTGAATAATAAGTGGTTAATGAATAACCAGCACTTGTGACTCCAGCGTGTTGCTGTCCTGTAAGTCAACATACATTTAGCATTACTTTGCAGTGCTATCTTCCAACTTTCCTGTAAGGTTCCAAGTATTCAGCAGTGCCCAATGATATGTTTTTCTGAGTTAAGGTAAAAAACATGGTTTTGCCCCTCGACCACATGATCCAACAAAGTGTCCTGCTTTAGGCGTTGCTCTTCCTACAATCGCACTCCTGAGCAATTATCACTATGAAAGATCACACAAACAAGGCTCTTGTGATTGTTTCCAGAAAAAAACACTCAAGCTTCTGCTGCGTGTGTGTGTGTGTGTGTGTGTGTGTGCGCGCGCGTGCGCGCAGCACCTTTGTTCTCTTTTTTCACATGTCAAAGAAATGCAGACAGACCTGTTTGTTTACATAGCTAGTTGCCCTGCATGTCAGAGGTGATCAGTTATGGCTTTACTTTGGACAAAGACACAACTGTATTGTTGATGTTTCTCTTTTATTGCCAACAAACCCTCATCATTGTGTTATTAATCTGTTGGAACAGCACACATGCCAAGTTAAATTTGTCCAGAATCGATCACAGCATGAGACCTGGAATTCTGGGGAGCATATATGCATTCTAAAGTTAAATTATCTTAAAAACTTTAGGATTTTGTTTGTGTAAATTTTCAAAATATCATTCGAACCATTGAAACAGATGAACACAGGTTTGTTCTAGGGGATGATATACAGCGAGCAGGTCATTACTGTAAAATAAACCCTTTCAGAGTGATGCAAGACCTGCAGCTCATCTTATTTTACAGTAAAGATTCACTTGCTGTACATTATCCCACTTATTACACATCTACTTACTAAAAAAATAGTTAATTTGACAGAAAATATTGATTGAATTTTTCTTTTTATTGACGCTCAAACAGAACTGTGTCCATAGCAATGGTCTGCTGTTGAGAAATAATAGACTGTATAATGCTATAATTGACCAATAATAGAGCATTCAACAAAGCAACATATCCTCATACAACGATTCGTATATCTCACAAACTAGCGGCCCACGAATAACGTTACGCTCTTGAACAAAGTTACCAAGGTGAGGTTTAAGAAAAGAAACATGGCAACGACATACCTTAAAATAACTCACTTGTTTTCAAACAGTTCCCACCAGCCAACATGGGCTGATCGATATGTTTTGGAGATGACCATCTTTATATCTATGTTCTGTACAGTACGTACATACAGGCTATAATTTCACATAATTTGACCATGTGTCAAAGCAAAAGAACACACTGGTATGCAGATTAATTACATTTAATGTGCCACGGTAAAAACTCTCCAGATGAGGCACTGGAAAATAGGTTCATTTATTGTGAAGATCAGGCTGTATTTATTATTCCATTAGTGTTTATAAATCAGCAAGTATAAAGCAATATACATGACTTCTACGATGTTGATGGACCTTAAAAAGCCTTTCATTGTGCTCCTTCTCTGTTAAGAGGGCCATGTGCTCGCCTGTTTACAAGTTGGTAGTGCAATTTTGATGCAGTGCCAGAACAGTTGTTTATGGAGCAGCATTTAAAGCTGGAGGCTGTTTTAAAATGGCAATGGCACACATGTCAGGGACATCTAATCAGGTTATTTTATTATGATGTCACAAAACTTAAATTATTATATGTCTATCAAATTTAATATTAGCTGTGGCTTGAACACAAGTTATTAATCGTCACTAGTAGAGGACAAGTGTCGGGAGCATACTCGGCCCACACCAACTCCAGATGGATGGGTTAGAGGTAATGAGTCCACATGAAGTTGTCCTCAAGTCCTGGTTTGTTTTCAGGAGACAGATTCAGGAGGGAGCAGAAGGCTTAATACCAACAGGGTTTTCTGAACTGGGAGTTGTAGCATGAAAGGCTGCGGAGACACAATCTATGGTCAGTCATCAGAGAAGTGGCCTTATGGGAGTCTCAATACGATAAATCTTCTCCATACACACATGCTGTCTTGACCTGACTCAGTTTGACTCGGTGTGACAGCCCAGCGTGGTATGATTTTGCATCTCCACACAACATTGCTATCGGTTTAAAGGTTTGTCTTAAACTGATGATGCACTTGTCTTGAGTGGATGATGTTTAAAAGCAGTGCTCTCTTTTGTGCTGTTTACTATTGCACGGTAAACATCCTGTCTGCTAAAAAGGATGTTTGTATGTCACTAAACTGCTTTCTTAATTACATTGTTGTGGCAAGATAATCACTGCCTAGATTGTTTTCTGACATGTTTCTTTCACGTAACAAAACATTACATTTTGGGGATTCACAATATAGAGTTTTTTCAACCGATAACAACAACTGATAATTGCTTGCTCCTCAGGCAGATCATCGATATGATAACCGATAATTTCCCATTTTTTTAATTTAAAAAAATGTATAAGTGTAGTTAATAATCATCTGAGGGTAAGAAAGATGTAGTGAGCAAATATGCATGATTGTTTAACTGACATCACTATTATTAACAGCAAAAAACATCCACACACATTTTTAGTCAGCGTGAGGCAGTTGTTGTTCTTCTTCTTCTCCATGTTTATTAGCAGCTCCAACCAACTTTAAAGGTTGACCTCCACTCACCATGAGCAGATGCTGCTCTTGTTGACTCAATGATAGCAGTCTGGCTTATCGTTATTTATTAGTTATAATTTTAATTATCGGATGAATAAATAATAATTAAAATGTCCCATTATCGGCCAATAATGTAAATGATAGATAATTATTTATTATTTAAATGATAGATATAGATTGTGTGTTAGTATTACATTCATGTACAGTGTAGGCTTCGGAGGGAGATCATTGGGGAGAATGGTGGGCATGCGAAGCGCAGGCTCTTAACACCAGAAATTTTGCATGCAGACTCCTGACTTATGTTTCAGCAACAAAAGCACTTGGGTTAGGGAAAGATCATAATTTCAGTTCAATGTTAATAAAAAGAGGTGATAAAAAAAATAATCATAGTCATTACAAGTGGTTACAGTATAGAAAGACTGCCTATTTTGAGGGAAAACAACTGAAATATGTATCAACATTTTTGCGACTTGCCAGTAAAATTTTTTCATTATGTTAATAGAAAATGTTACAAATTGTGTTTGCTATTTCATATTAGATGTTTAAAAACGTTTAAAAACATTTCTTGGAGACAGGGCTGCTGTGCAATGGTTGTTAGGAGCCAGCTTCTTATCATCATGGATTTTCAGGCTGTTGTTATGATTTTGCATTTTAGCATCTGCCGCTTATTGCTTAAAAAACTGAGAAGGGATGGCAGGGCAGTAGCAGCGGAGGCTATTTAAACATGTTGCTGAATTTTTCTTGAATGATGACAAAGCCCATCCGATCTCACCGCAAGCTGCATCAAGGCAGTCAGGCTACTTACCCTAGAAGATGGTCCATCATGGACACATGTTTAAACTGGTAATGGCAACACAAATCAACGCAACTGGATTGACTTAGCGTGGCCAAGAGTGCTAAAAAAAAAGCCCTATGAGCTTGACCTAAGCCATCAAATGTGTGTCTTTGGGAAACAAGAACTCTAGGTTAACAGCAGTAGAGAGAGGGAGCTCGGTAATAAAGTGCACAGAAAGATAGACTTTATTTGACCATGTTTCCAAAGTGGTGCATTAGACAAAACAGACTTTAAGATGCTGCCTAAATGACTTGTATTGTGGGACCTGGAACGTTTTTGTAACATACAAATCCATGCCCTCTCATATTGCCGATTCTGAAAAGAACTACTTCTTGATGAAGTTGATCAGCGCTGCACCATGACCTGAAGGGGTGCTGCCACAGGAATCTACACCCTGTTCTGGCCTCCTCAAATCAAAGTGGGAACTGGGCAGATCTCACCTCTGCTTATTTCGTCCGCATGACTCGTGTGACGATGTGCTCCAGGGCCAGGATTGGTTTGAGCCCAGGGTTGAAGATGTGCTGAAGTCGGGGAAGAAGAGAGCATCTTTACTGCAGTGGCTTTAGTACAAAGTGGTTAACAATACCCTCTGAGTCTGGCACAAGTTTAACTGCATCATACTGCAGAATATATTGCAGTGATACAAATATATCTAAAAAATTACTCAAATGGGTATGTAGTGACCTTAGTTCCAGGAAACTGATTAAATATGAACGTGGCAATCTTCTGCTAATGAAAGACCTTTGCAAAGAACAGGAGAGTAAAGTGGTATTAATTAGTGGCATTTGCTACTTGGGGGCTGCAGATCAAGCTGTAAAAATAGCATCAACTAATTATCACCTTTTGATAGGGCGAACAGTCACTCATTCACACACCGAGCATGCATGGAGCAATTCATTTGTCATCTTGTTTGTGTTTAATCTGCTACAATTCATTTCTGCCTTAAAGTACATCATTATATTATATTACATTGTATTATATTATATTACATTCTATTCTATTGTATTATATTATGTGTTGTTTTCAGATCTAAAGGCAAATTCTCCTTGGGGACTCTCATAGAAAACTGTACAGTAGGTCGTTGGACTCCAGAGATGAAGTATCATCTATATATAACAGATGTGGTCTTGATGCTGAACTGTTAAGTCTGAAGAATGAAATCAACTGGAAGGACGTGCCAGAAGTCACATCCGGTGTTACATGCTCAGACTTGGTTTGGTCTTTTGAGATGTGCAGTGGTGGCAACATTGACATAAAAATCTTGACATGCTTGGGCATCTGGTGGCTCAGTGGATGGAGCGGGCGCCCCATGTATAGAGGCTGAGTCCTCGCCGCTGCGGCCACGGGCTCAATTCTGGCCTCGGCCCTTTGCTGCTTGACATGCATTTGACCTGATAATAGCAATTTTACATCTGCAGTGCTGCATTTGAATGAAACTATATTTCTTTGCCTGCATGTACAGTACTGTACAGTTGATCCAGAGTACATACAGTACAGCAGCTGTGAGTGTATATCCACAAAAAGCCTTTGACCAAAGAATCTTTCTTCCCTGCTCTCCCTACCAGCTGTTGGTCATAGGTTCAGCCCTGTGTCAGATGTTCCAGCTCCCTAGGTTATTTCAGTTACTCTAGACAGCACCGATGTTTAGCAGTGAGTCCTAAATCACAGGAGGACCTTTCCTCACTCTCCAGCGATAAACAAAGAGATTGGGTGGGGGTGAAGATGATGTTGCCTCTGGTCACAGATAGAGAGCGCCATCGTGACAGCACCCATGCCGTCTACAGCTTTTATCTACCTCTGCTTTTTATAGTCAGAGGCCCTTCATGTGACTCTTCCTGGTGTACTCAGAGCATGTGAAAGGCAAAGAGGCTGTCTCTTAGGAAATAGGCAACTTCACAACAAACAGCACCTCGGGGACCAGAGGAAAAGCCTGAGTGTGCAAAGTCTGTTGGAGTGAGCGTAAGAAAGTCTGTAGGTCTGAGCCAGACGACGGCTTAATGTTTATACACTGGAGGAAGTAATTATGGAGTACAGTTTGAAGTTGATGAACAATATAGATTAAGAGTGAGGGAAGGAGGGGAGGCAGAGAGCTGGAAAGAGGGAAAGAGAAGCAGATGGAGGTGATCTGTCATGCCTCTCCTCCCTGTAAGTCAGACGTCCATATTTAGTTGGAGAGAGGGAAGGCCTTGCAGTAATGTAAACAAAGCCTGAGAGAGAGAGGCAGAGAGAGTACATCAACACTAATGTTTGAGTTTATTGCCCAGTACGGCAGTCAGCGTGGTCCCTAGGAAGAGACAAGAGAGGGGCTGACAGGTTTCAAATAAAGATAAAGAGTCTGGTAGAGAGGTCGTTGTGTTGACTTTTTAGACCTCTTTTTGGAAAGAAGTGTATTTGAGTTTTAACAAAAGAGTTTTTAAAGGAATCTTGAGTGTGCCCAGATTTAGTTTAAAATGAGGAAGCAAGGATTGGAAGAGAAGCACTAGCTTTTCCTGGACTTTGGATATCATGAGAGACAGCCACAGAAACTGACGGACCTTTTCATATGCCATGTCACGGAAAACACCTGTAAAGTTTGTTTGAGTAACCAGAGAGATCAGATTGTTCCTTGGACAAAAATCAAGAACAAGCAAAGTGTCAACTACCTTACTTCTGAGCATCCTCTGTTCACCATGAGCGAGCTGTGCTCTGAGAGCTCTGAAGATGAGCAGCCTGAAGTTGAGGAGAGGCCACAGGACAGAAGAGTGACCAGACTGCCTGTCATTCAGCTCATGTCCAGGTCCAAAGCAGGCTCCCCGGGAGGATCCCCGAGGATCTCGCCCAAAGATTCCCCCCGCGGGTCTCCTCGAAACTCCCCACTGCTGTTCAGGAAGCTGCTGGTGAATCGCAGCATCAACCTCCAGAGGCGCCGCTTCACTCTGGCCCACACACCCAGGTAGAGTCCTTAACTCTTAGGCCAAGAAAGATGGTAAATACAACAGATGTACTTTCTTAAATTCATATCCCAATATGCAACCCTTAGTTTTTTACGAGCACTTGAGGGAGCAGTGTTTCAAATTCAGGGCAATTTAGTGGAATCTAACGATGAAGATTGCAGATTGCAGCCAGCTAAAACTTCTCCCAATTAGAATTACTTCAATGTTCATTGTTCTGGAGGGTTTTACAGGTAGCAAAATTATCCACAGAGATCTACTCCTCTCCAAAATAAACGGACGCAGTGATTAAAACCGAGAAAAACGCTGAGAAAAGCCATTTCACATTTATCAGTTTTTCTGACACTACTTGTAGCGGGGGCGGGCTACTAACTCTGACATCAAACAAACCCAGGGCTTTCACTAGATTTTTACCCAGTAGCCTGCTATTCGCTTCCTGTGTGAATGTTAAGCCAGACGATAATGCTTTCTTCTAAACCTAACCAAATGCTGTCTTTGCCTAAACGTAACCATGGTCTTTTGTTGCTAGAACATGAGGAAATAAAGAAAAAAAGACTTTATGCATGTCACGAGCTGAAACCTTACATTTTCTGTGAAAACGGCAGTGTATTTTGAAAAGACACAGTGCATATAACAAGCATATGCAGGAGGGTACTTCGCGCTTTATATGTAGACGTGAATTTCCAATGACAAAGCAGCGGTATTTGACGAGTTGGGATGAAAACATGTTGCTGTGTTTATGTAAACTGCTCATTCTAAGCTTGAAAATACACAGTAATTCTTATTTTCAAGTGATTATACAGTAAAGAATACATAGTTATGAACATTATAATAATGATAATAATAATAATCCGTTTCTGCCTGTATATCCCTCTGAATCCTACACACTGGACCTTTAAGCCAACATTTAAAAACTTAGAACAGTATCAGTTTTTGTTCTTTACTAGAATTGCTGGTTAATGTTTTAGTCAGTCTGTGCGTGTTCTTTAAGTAGAAGGTAGTACTTGTCACATGGCTGTGGACTGCTACTCTACTCAGCTGTAGATGTATTGTTGCTTTATTTTTGTGCAGGCAGCAGCTTTTATGCTATAACAGTGTTTGCCCTCAAGCATATGTTGTAAAATTGATACTGACCACAAGATGTATTGCCGCATTTCAGTTAAACACACTGTCCTCGACACAAACAGCCGTTGTTTCTGTGAAATTCTACTAAATAAAATTCTCATAGACCAGCTGAGAATATTACACAACAGATGTAGGATGGTCGCTGTTAGGACTTTTTGGTTTCTTTATGCTTTGTTTGCTTGGTTTGCTCGTGGCTGCATTTGATTCAGAAGATAGTGGATTTTGTTGCAAAGGTCAGTAGTGAGAGTAGGATTTCAGAAGCATGGTTTCAGTGCTTAATTTCCGACAGGTGAATGTGTTTTTCCAGAGCTTTTGTGTTCCTACTGAGGGGCATCGTCTCAGCAAACACAGCTGGACGACATCCCTGCAGACACTGGATCAGCAGTTTGTTATTCCACTTCTTTGTTGAGCAAGTGCTTAAATCTGTCAGTGACAAGAGCACACCTATAGCTTGTAACAAGGTGTTTCCTGCTTAGCTTAAAACATATCTTAACTTTTCATCCATTATAGTGGCCATAACGCTTCTCTTGTTTGTAAAGAGTAGAGCTGTCTTGTCATCAGCCAGCTCTTCTCCGCTATGTGTTGATAGCTTTAGTTTTATGAGCCCATTTGCATTAGATCTGACCCATGATTGTAATGCAAATTAAACATTTACTTGCGTAATGATGTCAACAGGACCTGACACATATGTGTTGATGGATTTACAAACCTTTTTGTTACACGGTACAGTGTATTTCCTCTTTAAATACGTGTTTAGGTTTTTTCACATTAAGAGCCTGTTGTGGAACATTGTTAAGCATTGTAATACCCACTTTTCCGCACAAGCCTGCGTTCACATCCTAAATGTTTACCCCTCACTCCTCAACGTACACACACTCAGACGTAGAGACCTAGCAGCTCTGGGCTGTTACAAGGTGTCTTCAACTATTTGCAGATCACATCCACCACAGTGAAATAAAATTAAAAGCACAGAAGAAACTTCAGCCAGTGCTGTAAAACCCTGTCTCCATTTTATTGGCAAGAAATGCATATTAAACATTCCTGAAGGAGTCAAATAGAGAGCTCAAAAAGTGTTTATAAGTTCATTCACCTTTATAAACATGTAGTCCCCCAGGCGTTTAATGGTCTCCGACTTGAGATTTAAAGACACATTTCTTTTCCAGAGTTTACTGCAACTCTTTAAAACGGTTTCATTAATTTCAGCGTGTCTGTTGAAAATCTAAATATTAGAGGGCAAAAGTCCAGTTGAGGGGATTTTTGAAGGCTCAATCTGGAAAGTAAGATGCCGGCAGATCTTCAACACGTCAGAGCTTTAATATTGTACAGCTCCGAGGTCAGGTCACTGGAAGTGTCCCTCTGCGGGGTATGTGCAGTGTCCCATAATGTCAGTGCTGAAATAAATGGATGGAGATGAGTTATAGCAGGATGGCTGGCAAGGAGGAGGAATTAAACAAACTGGGAGTCCGGCGGAAAATAAATGTCGCATGCGGCTTAAATATAGAACATACGCACAAAGTTATTTTCACTAACTGTCTAAGTTGATTAAGCTTCTCTTTCCACTCCAGAGACATCACGTCAAATGGGTTTTTTTGTAAAAAAACATTTCATGAAAATTGTTTTTTGCAAGCCAGCTCCGAGGTGACAGCCAGTTTTTTTTCCATTATGTCTTTCATTGATAAATTTAGAACAATTTCTGGGCTGATAGAAAAGTAATCACTTTATTTGATGCACGTCTTCATTTCTTTGGCTTTGAATATTGATTTCTGAGGTGACTACATCGGAGTTAACATGAGCAACTCAAGTATTACTAACATAGCTTACACAATATTGGCTATGTGCATATACTACATGTACAACTATATATTATTAAAGTATGTGTTGTCTAATTTTCAAAATATTTGGGAACACATATCAAGATATATGACAATACAACCTTATTGCAACATACTACACAATAGTAACAAAATAGAAAGTGGGAAAAAACATGGATTTGTGTTAGGGATGTACAATAATATAGGGTCGGTAAAGATTTTTAAAAGTGAATATCGACCTTGAAATTAACATTTCTGCTGATATGATAGGCAAATAAGTTAATGCTGTATTTATGCCACGTTAATAAGTTGAAATAGCTCAATTTTTTCCGGGTTGTGACAATTGTCGGGATTGTCTCAGAGAAAGCATCTTCTTAAAGTGGGATGAATTTTACAGTTTTGTTTAAAAATGTTACATTTTACAAGTAACCTGAGTTGACGTTGGTTTCTTTTTTCGCCTCGTGAATGTGTACATTTTGAAAAGGAATTTTTTAATGTCTGCATCTGCCAGTGAGCCATCATGATCAGAGTAGGCATAATAAGATGTTAATTCCACTGCAGAAAATACTGCAATTAGGCGGAAAGAAGTATGTGCATATATCAGCGTCAGAATCTGCAGTCCAGAAAAATTCGTTATATAGTGGTATATCAGATATCAGCAAAAAAACAGTATATTGGTCATTTCTAAATTGTGTGATATAATCTCTAATAATTTGCATGTGAGTAATGGGCTTTGAAAGAATTTATGCAACAAGTCATTTGTTAAATAATGTGAAGATGATAGTCAGAAAATGCTATAGTTTTTTCCTTTCAAAATGAGTGATTTTAGAGTAGTTTGGAATTTTGAATAAGTGTCATAATTAGCCTGAAGAAATTACGTCAGGTCTGCACGCCCTCCCCTCAGTCAGGTATATATTACAATTCTAGCAGCAGAACAAAAAAATAGTTACATTCAGGATGTTCACACATTCTCTGAATGAAAGTTGGCATTGCATTTTCTGCCCTTTTCCACTAGAGGATGCTGTGTTGTGAAACGATGGCACTGTGCATCAGAAGGTTTCTGTGTCTGTGATGGTAACAGTTTAGGAAAGACATTAACCTTTGCTGATGTGAGTGGATAGGGGCCCTAATATTTCTGGAGGTTTAAAAAGAAAATATTGTTAGTACCTCAGTTATGTTTGCAGCCTTTTCCTTCAGCTTGAAATAAACATGAAGCTTTCTGGTGAACAGTAGAGAAAATGGGCAAAGTCATCAATATAGCAAAATGAAAATCACAAGAGTTTCTCCAAGAAAACGTTTACTTAGTAACTTTAGTTACATATTTTTTTGTGTTTTACCTCCAAATAGTTCATTAATAGGTTTCATGCCGACATTTGACCCATTCCCTGAGGCATTACAAGACACCACTATTTATCAAGTATAAAAAAATATAGCTTTAGTTAACAAATATACAGACCCAAAAGACAGGTACATTTTAGTAATAACATACAAGATTAATATGCTTCTATATGCTTCTATATATTTACCTCTTAAAAGGACAATTCACCCCAAAAATCAAAAATACATATTTTTCCACTCAACCGTAGCGCTGTTGTTCAGTCTAGATTGTTTTGGTGTGAGCTGCCGAGTGTTGGAGATATAGGCCGCAGAGATGTTTGCCTTCTCTCCAGGATAATGGAGTTAGACGGTGCTCGGCTTCTGGTGCTCAAAGCAGCAAAAATACACTTGAATCTCAACAGCGATGTCTCTTTTCAAAACATGACCTGATCCAAGATAATCCATAGACCTTGTTGTGAGCAGTTTCATGTAGGATTTTTTCTTTCTACTGAACTACACCCACTGTTTGTCACTGTCACAATATGCTGTTGACCGTGGCGCAGCAGCAGGTGCAGCAGCCCTGGTGGCCTAATGGATCAGGCACTGGCATCGTAAGCCAGGGATTGTGAGTTTGAGTGCCATCCAGGGAGCACAGCAGAGTGGCGCAGCGGAAGCGTGCTGGGCCCATAACCCAGAGGTCGATAGATCGAAACTATCCTCTGCTATGTCAGCATTTTACACATTGATGATGAAACTCTCTCTGCTTATATTCGATTCACCATTAACCATAAGTCACAGTAGCTGTGGCATACAGGAACTGTAGCAAAGAGGGTAATGGTCACAGCCATCAACATGTTTACCTTGACTTTTTTAGTTTTGGGATGCAGGTATGATGCTGCTGCCGTGTTTGACTTTAAGATAAGCATACTGGCAACTCCCAAAGCAAAGGATGCATGATAGGCAAGTCGTGTAACACATCAGCATCAACTTCTAATGTGACATACATATAACATACCCATATTAACCTCCCTGTCATAAGGCAGTTCATTTCAGCCTCTGCTCCAGAGGGTAAGGAGCTCCTGGTCCTCATTGCCTCCCTAGTTTGCAGACATTTTGGATGGATGTTTTTCTTCTTTGAGTGTTTGAATGTTGAACACATAGCATATTATCAGAACATCACATTTTTTCTGTACTGCCGGCTGACCTGTTTACACAGACATCGGTTTAGTGATGTTACTGCCCCAAACTAGAGATAACTCTGTCCCCGATTCTGCGTTCTTACCTTCCATAAAGAACAGCGAGGCAGAATAACAGCACCACATCCCTGCAATGAACAGGCAGTGTACAATGGGCTCAGTTCCTCTTTAAACTTTGGGGTTTTTTTTGGCATTTTTGCCTTTATTGGATAGGACAGAGTGACAGCGTGAAGGGGGGAGAGAGAGGGGATGATATGTTGCAAAGGGCCGTAAGCTGGAGTCAAACACATGACCGCTGCGGCAAGGACACTGCCTTCACACATGTGGTGTCTGCTCCATCCACTGAGCCACCGGACACCCCATCTTCAAACCTTGTTGTGAGACCTCTGAACTGTCTATGCTGACCAACAGTTGTGTCCTCAATAACTTGACCAACCACAGGGCATCTGCAGCCGGCAGGATGCATAAAGCACAATAAAGTCCTAATGACTTTTTTTGCTTCCCAAAATTAAAACAGCCTAAGTTTACGTTTTGATTGATGTATGACATTGTGATCCTTTACCCTTTTTGCTACAGTTCCTGTACGCTGCGACTTATGGTTAATGGTGACTGGAATTAAAGCAGAGAGAGTTTAATCATGGATGTGTAAAATGCTGACATAGCAGAGGATAGTTTCGATCTATCGACCTCTGGGTTATGGGCCCAGCACGCTTCCGCTGCGCCACTCTGCTATGCACCCCAGATGGGACTCGAACCCACAATCCCTGGCTTAGGAGGCCAGTGCCTTATCCATTAGGCCACTGGGGCTGCTGTGCCTGTTAGAAACTGATGACCACACCTCATTGATCAAAGACAGTATGAACAGGACGGAAGTCTGTATGTGAAGTAAGATCAGGGAATCATCAAAGTGTTAATAACCGGCCCGATGCCACCTAGTTCGAATAAATTCGAAGGCAGACATGCAGCTGATACTGCCTATGTTGGGCAACTCACACCAAAACAACCTAGATCAATAAATAGCTCTACAGATAAGAGGATTTTTACTTTTGGGTGAATTTTTTCCTTTGAAACTGATTCCAATAAGGGTCTTTTTCTCTCATTTTCCAGGCTAACTTGATGCTTATCATGGACGGTAATAAACCTCAGATGTGTTGTAACGGACACTTCCTGTCTGCTTCCTCCCTCACATCATGAAAAACGAGATGTTTCCATCCTTTGTTAATCACGTCTCCGCTGCAGTATTTTCACAGGCACGTTTGTGACGACACCAAATATTTGTTTTAATGGTGAGGAGGATATTGTGTGAATCAAATGGATTATATCGTTGCATGAGAGGAGAACTCGATATTAAAAAGGAAAATGGAATCACACACACAATATTGAAGTATTGATTGACCAGTGCACCATTGTTGCTGCTGGCATGGAGGCAGGCTGGTTACACGAAAAGAGAAACTGTAAACACTCTCATAGAGAAAAAAACTTACTAACTTACTTAATACTACAATATAGCACTTTTTTTCTCCTTTCACCTCTTCTCGTCCCACTCCAACCCTAGTACATTTGGTCCACTTTCTTATGCCATTCTCTCTCTTCATGCAATTTGCTTTGCCGCTCTCTTTCTCTCCACCCCTTCTCTTTCCCTCCACAATATCTCTCTCGCTCTCTCTCTCTCGCTCTCACTCTCGGGGGAGATAGTGTTGTTGTTTGTTGTTTTAAGCCTGAGTTTGGTCCCACCACTCTCAGGAGAGAAGAGAGAGCAGAAGTCGGTTATGGCCAACTGACAGGGACTACATGGGACGGCCCACTCCAGGGAGCATCTGATGGGATTATAACACCCTTTCCAGCTCACTTTTTTTTCCTTTTTTTTTTCGCTCCCCCCCAGTAAGATTAACTCTGCTCAGTTTTTTGGATTTTTAAAGACAGAAAACACCATTGTTGAGGAGTTTGGTTTGCAGCTCATTTGGATGAAATCAAGCTTTCTATTTCCCATGTAGAAGTACGGGAAGGGAAAAAACTGCGACAGAAGCGTTTGTCTTGGCACATCTGTGGTGAGCTGAAAGGAGAACGAGTGCAGAAGTAGTCCCAGATGAGCACTGACAGCTGACACCATCCTCAATTTCCCTTGATTTGATTCAGCCCACGTCTTTCGATGTCAGTGAGGTGATATGTTAACTGGTCTCTGACAGCCAAGACTCTTTGCGTTTTTAGGCTGTTCACACACGTGTGCTGAGCTGAACTTTTCTGATTCTTCCTTTTCGACAAAAACAAATGGACATATCCTTAACGCCGGGACCGAAAGCTTGACCGCTAAATGAATTTCCAGTTTTATTCTGCACTGAACTGAAAGTGAATGGCTTCTAGCTCATAACTTTTTTCTTATAAGTATAGAGAATACTCAGCAGGCCTGACTTACTGTTGCCCTCACTTTTATTCTTGCTCCTACCAGTTGACGCTGATGAGACTCTCGTGTTTTGCATATTGGTGTTGTTTTACATTTGTCTTTCTTGGACCTGTTTTTCCTGCTTTGTCCTGTCAGAAGGACCCATAACTTGTGACCACAGACAGCATCTCTCCTTTTTGATTCATGACAACATGAAAGTTTACTTTGTTTATCCCTCACCTCCCAAAGCTGCTATTTTGATGCCTCTGTGAACTCATCCCACCTTTTTTGAACCTGCCAATAAAATGATGAACAAAGACTCTCGCTTTTCAAGGAAGATGCACAGTAACTTCTCCACCCGCAGACACTCGTGCATTGGGTATGTATCCGGTTGTGTTTTGTTATTGTGAGTACTGTCACTGATTAAGCATAATGCAGGTGCAAAGATTCAGGAAGCACTGGGGAGCTGATTTCTGTTTTTACCTTTAACAGTACATAAAATGAAGTCAGCTGAAGGGGAACTGTTTGACACTGCTGCTCTGTTGCTGATTACAGTCGTGTAGCATTTTGTTGGTGTTTATCAGGCAGGTTTTCATGTTTCAAGACTGCATAAAATATGAAAAGTTGTTTAAGATGGAAAACATTTTGACATGGACATTAATCTCATGGCATCTCTCAGACGGGTTAAAGCTGCAGTTTGGTTTGCCCCAGTGATAGCAAATACTTATCTGGTGATGAGTCTGCACCTGTATCCTGTCTCACTGTAACCCTGTCTAATGCCAAAACGTAAAACATTTTCCTAAGTGATCTGATGTGTGCGAGCCAGTGGATGTTGTAGTTGGTGTGCTGGGTGCTGCGGTTGGCGGTGTAGGCCTCGGGGTGGCATGGTGGATCGATGACTCTGTCCACTGATGGCCCTCCTTGGGGTGCATGGACCCAAGCCAAGCCGAGCCGTCCGTGTTAGGCACGGTATGACTGTCATGTGGTCCAGGACTTTTTAGTTTCATAAGAGGAATGAAGAAATATCGACGCACTGTGGAAAAGTGTGCAGCAGATAACATCTCTGTTTTCTATCTTGTCCTCTTGGAAACAAAACAGTGCGTCAGATTAACTCACTTTAGAGTTAAATTATGGTCTCTTGTCTGATGAGACTGATTGATTTAATTGTTGTAACTTGATACAACTGTGCAATCACCAGGCCGAACTCAAAAAAAAAAAACATAAAATCTACTACAGCTGTCATGGGATCCCTGCAGGACTCCTTATTGTGTAAGTTTGCATAGACTGAAAACAGACACTCAACAAGGAGGATTTTTTTGCACACACAGAATATGAATATCAAGGAGGTCAACATGACTCTGTGCATTGTGTAAGATAAGTCACAGAGATGCATCATTAAAATAAGCCTCAAAAGCTGCACAGATTCATAAAGTATCATGCTCTTCCTCTTTACGCTGGAAGGAAAAAGAAACATTTCAGAACTGTTGTGGGATTTTTTTTCTCCCTTTTTTTTGCAATGTGTGGTGCTTTTCTGAACTCTGGGCATAAGACATGTGCTTCACAAGTGTCATCTGAACTCCTCCAGCTGTGAGCCTGTTTGGATCATATGAGGAGATCAAAGCAGGAGATTTTAGACCACAGCCATGGATACAGAAGTACAGAAGGGAACAGAACAAGCCTCTATTCTCTTTACCTGATTTGTTGTTGGGAGCTTCACATCAAAGCTCAAAACTTGTTTTTAATTTTCAGTGCCAGTGAAGACAATGATGTATTTATAGTACGGTAATGGAGATGATATGGTTTATGCCTGTTTAGAATAGCTAAGGTTGTAATTCTTTTGTAAATAAATAATTTTCTCCGATCTTGTTTAACTGAGACAAAGCAGTCTCTTGTAATCCAGATGTGTCCATCACAACAGAGACAGCTCTTATCCTCACTTGTACTAACAGTACCAGGGCACTATTCATCCTCTGACCGCCCCACACACGCACAAACACACACACACACACACACACACACACACACACACACACACACACACACACACACACACACACTCACTCACTCCCACGCTCCTAGTAACCTTCCCAACAATGCTTTTTATGGCTTCTCTGGCAGTGAGATACATTTAAAGAACACAGTGTCACTGCATTAAGCTGGACAAGCTCTTAGTCAGTATCATAAGAAGATAGTCCGTGCATCCATTCAGCTTATAACAGTTTGACATTTATCTAGAGCAGAGAACGATGGGACGAGTGAGGTGAGAGCGAGAGGGATGCAACGGCCAACCAAGTGGGGGGAAGAGATAATTTAGACAACAAGAGGGTAAAGGCACAGATGAGAGGGCTGTGAAGAAGCGATAGAGAGGACGTGGGTTGAGATAGGACTGCTCTCAGAGCAGAGATAAAGACAGGAAGGAGAGGGTTAGGCTTAGAGACAGTGGCAAAAACAGAATAAAAAGATACTTCCAAGAGGCAGAAAGTAATTGTGACGGAAAGAATAATGAGGGAAAACAACAAAAAAAGTGTCAAGTGAGGCCATTCAACCAAAGGGCAACGGTGTCAATGTCAGAGGTCCCAATATAGCTGCGAGCCCCCCTCCTCAAACATGCACCCAGATTAGTCAATAGAGCCTAGAGCCTGTGTGGCTGTGGCGGGCTGGCTGCTGTGTGCGTCACTGCTGTACTCCATATTTTCAGCATGACTGATTTCCCCAATCGCCTCCAGAGCCTCATCGATTCGTGAGGCTGGCACCAACAGCAGCAGCATCAGTGTACAACACTGCTGAAATTCAAAAGTGTTATAGTTTTGTGAGAGGACACAGGCGTCTTCATCCAAAAGAGATTAAAAAAAAACAGATCAGATCAGATATACTGCTACTTTAGATGTTGGTCTAAGGGGGATTTGGGGTGTTATCATTAGACATAATTTAAAATCTTAAACAGTGAAATCTGTAACAGACCTAACAAAATAATAAATCACAATGTGTTGCTTTGTTTTACTTTTTTATTGGTGAAAGAAAAATGGATTTCAGCAAAAGAAAAATCCTCCTATGTGTCCTCTTATGTGTTGGATATTAGGATAACTTTTCATGGTAACCACTAGAGGGGGAAATGGACTAAGTTATACTCAGAGAGCGTTTTAGAACAGCGACCTCATGCAGACAGAGCAGTTGCTGGATCAAGTAATAAAGACAACTTGGTGGTTTGACGGATTATATTTCTATTTTCAGGCGACTGGAAAAAGGCAAAAGGCAGTGTTGTATCGCTAATTCAGCTTTCATGGTGCTGTGGAGAGTTGTAGTATTGTAGAGGGGTGTATGTATATGTGCTTTGTGAGGCAGAATTAACACTTATTCACCTTTTTTCTTTGAAACGTACGGTAGCTTCAGATTGCCAGTTAGACACTCTGAAACTCTTCAATTCTGTACTCATTATATTAATTTAATATAGTATTTTTGGGCTTAAATCACTAAATGTTGTTATTCTTATTCACCATTTTATAATTTTGCTGCTGCTAGAATTAGTATTTACATCTATTGCACATCTATTTACTCTGCTCTTAGGTTCATCCCTGTTTTTTCTTATCTCCGCTTTGATGATGAAGGGTGTTGTGTGTTATTAATATTGTAAATGCCTGTAATTCAGGGCTATGTAGGAAAACAGACTTGACTTTACAGCCAGCTGCTTCACCTTTGTAACATCTAGACTCAATAGTTTGTACACTGTTTGTTTGTACATATATGTTGCCTCGGCCACTTGAGGCAACATATATACAGCACAAAATGCAGTACAGAGGAAATAGCATTACAGCCAAAATACAAATTACAAATTATACAAATTATTCTTAGTTACAGACATTTGATTTGAGGAAAAGTAGAGCACCCCTTTTATATTGGAATGAATATTAAGTGTTATCAGTTAGCTCTGAGCTCACCAATCATTATTATTTTTTTAATTAGATTTTTTTTTTTTACACTTTCTTAAAATTAGATTTTCAAGAAACAAACAACACATACACATATTAACACACAAAGACACAATTTACAAATTGTTTAAAAAATAAAAGAATATATTGTTTAATTCTCCTGCAGCTAGTATTCACCACATCCAACTCCACCATAGAGTAGAAACAAATAGATGCTGTGTTATGTGTCAAGCCAGCAGCAGTTCCTCAGATAATATTTAAGAACAGATTATATACTATATTACTTGTATATACTATTGCAATACCAAGGCTATGTGTGTGTATATATATATATATATATATATATATATATATAAAGTGCAAAAAGGTACATAAAGAAAATATTGGTATATACAAAAAGGGGAATACCTATATATATTTATACTAACTATTAGAGGTGCCTCTGTCTATTTATCTAACCTTATAAATATATAAAGATTTTTTTTTATTTAAAATTATTTTGATCTGCCGGACACTAATGGACACTAATCTACTGCATGTACAATTTCTCTGACATGCACCTATTAAAACATATGCAGTTTCCGTGCAAACAACATAAACATGGACACATATTTACTGTAGCTTACACACTGGGTCAGCACTTTTTTTTCTGAGATGAAACGGAGATGTGGCTGCTGCATTTTATGGCCCTTATTTTTTCCTACAAACAATCCCCTACTGAAGGAGTGGCTACCTGCCATCTGGGCATGTGCATGGACCTGAGTACATATGAATGTGCATTTAATGTGTGCTCCTGAGTGTGTTTGCATGTCCTGTACGTGCATTCGTTAGTAAGTTCCGATGTGCGTAAGTCCTGGCTTTTTTCAGCTGTGTGTGTGTGTTTGCATGTGTGCGTGCAAATCTGTCATCTCCCCAATCCCCAAATCAGACGAGCCCCAAACTCCTCTGTCATGCTAGCAGATGGCAGCCTAATGAATCATGAGGCGACACACTGATAGCCTTTACTACAGTACATGCTGTAACACGGCGTTTGACATCACTGAGAGTCAGTTAAATATAGTCTGCGAGCAACAGCCACATGCTGACACCTGGTGCTGCTGCTTTGTTACGTATGCAGCGTATTAGATGACATTTGTACCGTGAAGTAATTTATTTAGTTTGTTTGCATTTCTCCCGCCCCGTGGCAATCACCTTAATTTGAAGTGACCAGAGCAACTGCAGTGTTTGTTCGGGTGCTTTTGAAGAGATGAAACATGCTGTAAGCTGGAACTTTGTAACATAGATACTGTAGATTGCTGCATCATAATGAGTGCTGGATTCAAAAAGTTATTATATAAGTAAGGAAGGATTTTTTTTTTCTCAAAGGAAGCAGTCATTTTGGGAATAATCCTTCCTGGAGATCCTGTTTCAGATGTAGGAAACTACTAATGGAAGTGCACAGCTCTGCACATGTGAATATGCCTTTGTGTGTGTGTGTGTGTGTGTGTGTGTGTGTGTGTGTGTGTGTGTGTGTGTGCACTCTATTCTTCTGCAGCTGCTTTTTTAACCTCCTGACCTCTGCTGTACCCAACACTGGGTCCCTCTGCAAACTCACATTGTAATGCTGAGCATAACTGAAACAAACACAAAGTTACTTTAAATTCCGGTGGAGATCCCAGTTTCCAAAGATAGTCAACATGCTTAATTTAGGAAAATGTGTGTGTAAAGCTGCACAACACATTGATAATATTTCCATTTCATGTAATTATGCAGGAACATAACACTTTGGGTTTAAATCTAATTTTTGTATAATTTATAGTTTGATGTACATTCTACAACATTTTGTGTGATATCTAATGAATAAGCAACCCATAAATGGCAATGTAATGCCACGTACTTAACGTTAAGGTACATAGGTTTGGTTTAAGCTAGTAATGTTATGTAGGTTAGGCTCAGGAGAGAAAAGTTACATAGGTTAGGTTTAGGCAAAAACACATTGTGATGAGGTACCTTAAAATAACTATTCACTTGGTTTCACACAGGATGCAAAACAACCGTCTCTTAGGGGAAAGTTGTGTGTGTGTGTCCTGTCCACCACGCCAACGTGCCTACATACATGGACTTTTGCTCTCTATACTACTTTCTTCTTCACTTCCCCCACATATTGGTCACATGACTGCAGCCTTCTCAATTCCATGGGTCACCAATTGTGATGCATTATTTTTTTGTAGATATAAGTACGGACAGTGTATGAGAACAGTCAGTTTCAGACAGTAGTAATTTTTGCATATATTACGTGGCCACACAAGCATTTTGTTATGGCATAATGCAACATATATTTTAGGGCATTCCTGTGGTATAAGGTCTGGAAGAAGCAGGTGAAAAATTTGCAGCACTCATGTAAGCATGGCAGCTGTTTTTGATTTGTAATGGTGAGACAGCAGCAACATTGAGAAATGAGTGGCTGTGTCTGGATTACTCATCTTTTTTTTATTGGTGAGTTGTAGGAAATTGTGAACACTATGCCTCCAACTCGTACCATACTCCAGTTTTCCAAAATGTTTAGTTCAGTGACCATTTTTTTGACCTGATTGAATTATCTAAAGTTACTATTGTAAAATGGGAATGTTTGTGACCCAGCTAGGAGAACCAAGCACTGGCCTCCAGTCTTCATCAACTTTCTAATTTTTTGGCTAAACATTAAACTGAAATATTTTACCAAAAACATTTGTTTTGTGGATGTTACATAAGTAGTACAGTTACAGAATTTCGATTCATATTTGATCAACACGGGCAGTGATTGATATGATCGACAGCTGCATTAAAGGCTCATCGGCTCTGATTGGTTGTTTTTGTTCATGTGCAGTAATGCTACTAGAAGTAATTCAAGAGGGCATAATAATAATAATTTTTTCACTAATACTCTGTAATGCTTCTGTGTGGATATAGTAAAAGTGTTGGCAAATATAACAAAAAAATTTTTTTTATAGCATTTATCAAATGGGCTTTAATTATTTATTTCCTCTCCTGTGGCCTTCCTATTCAGTGCCTGGTTGTATTTCTAATTTATAAATCATTTGCTTCTTTACAATCTTTCTAAAACCCTTAATTTGTCAGTAATTTTAAACAAACAAATCTGCCTGAGAAAACAAAGGTACCATTGCATTATTGTCACACTGTTGACCTGAATGAATGTCAGACCAAGAGGAAACACAGAGTGATTGACATCCCTTTGGATTACAAAGGCAAACAGCTTTGGTGAATATTCACTGTTCGTTAACCCACATTAACAGAGTCAATATTGACAGGCAACAACACCGACACACAGCGCTGCTCGCTGACTTCAAAACAGCTCGTTATCCAGGAATGCTCGCCATGCCTCCATGTAGCCAACACATGATGTCATGAGGCCCCTTTGCAAATAATGGACTATTAAACCCACAACTGAGGGGTCAGCCAGATTTTATGATGCCTTGCTGTTTTATGAGTTTTAGAGATCACCTTGCAGCGTCACCCCGGCGTTCAGAGCACGAGACACGATGTGAAGATACTAAGCAGAACTTAACATTTCATGTCTGTCTTTTGTCATACATCCACTCTCTTCCACCATGGTGACGCAGATACATGAAGCACACTGAAATCCTCTGGTATACTGCCAACAAATGGGTGTGTGTGTGTGTCAGCAACTGTGTGTGTGTTACAAGGATAAGACTCTTGAAAAAAAAAATTTGTTAAGCACTTAATTCTTTTAATTGCACATGAAAACAGTTCCCTGTAATGTCAAAGTACATAGTGATGTATATTTTTTTATTTACGATAAAATTCTTTACTTGTACAAGTCCAAAGTCTTTTCTCCCAAGTCACAAGTGTGACTACAAGGCCATTAAAACTAAACAAGACAAGAGACTGCAAAATAAAAGTATCTGACACATCCGGTTTGACTTGTAGAAGGAGCCCGATCATGATTCTGTTCATCACAGTCGATCCTGAGAACCGAAAAAGCTACCATATAACTCATTGTAGTTGTGTGATTGGATTTATAAACTGTTGCTGTTGAATTCAGGCTCCATAAAGCCATAATATAATCTACAGCGGTATTGTAGGTCTGTTCAGTATGTGGTTATGTTTGGCCCTTTTTGTGCATTCACCTCTTCAGATTTCCTTAAATGGCAGTTTTTCTTGACTGCGGCACACACAGCGTTTGTATTATATTAAAGGATTATATTAAATTCTTTAAGAGCGAAAACAGTAACAAGCTGTCCGTGCTGCATGTTGCAACCAAAGTAAATATAAAGTTGAAAATAAAACCATATGAAAAACATTCAAGCCAACTTTTTCAAATATGTACGTTGTAGATCAGTGATCCCATGATGCATTTGAAGTCTCTGACCTCTAGAAAAGGACCTGGCTTGTGTTAAAGATACCTATTGAGACACTCATTTGCTTGCTTTTTCTTTTCCGTTCTAAACTGTTGTCTAACATTTGTGGATTCCATGGTGATGAGGTGATGCTATCAATTGATTTCGCCAATTTAATTGAACCATGTTGTATTTCAGAGCGTAGCTTTAAGCGCACGTCCATTTATGGAGATTTTTTCTGAGTAGGAGCTAGCTGGATAGTAATTAAGCATTTTTGAAACCCCCTGTTATACCTGCCAAGCCTTCTGTTCTCTCAAGGCACTTAATGCAGTTTATAACGGTAACAAATGTTATGTTCCAAACAATTAATTCTTAATTTCAGACAGAGGATGAACCCATCATAACTCACCACACTAAGGGAAAAACACTCTAGGTTGTTTTTATTTCTTTAAACCAATCGCAGTCGTGCCAGGTGATGCAGCAATGGTACCCCTGCAAATTACTGCTGTGAGGGAACTTGTTGTAGTGAAGAGGATTGTGCTGACATTAACCCTTTCAAACCTGAGCAAAGTGGCTTGATTTCTTTCAAAAACATGGAAAAAGGCAATAAGCAACAAAATGACCAAGAAATAACAAGAAATTAATAAAAAGTAAAAGGAAAATGACCTGAAAATGAGTGAAAACAAACAAAAGACCCAAAGCAATCAGAAAATGAAAAAGAAAATAAAAACCAAAAAAAATTACCTGTGAAATGCACCGAAAAGCAGCACAAGAAAATTCAGGTCCCTCCTTTTTTTAAAGGGTTAAAATAGATAAATCTCCACTAAAGTAAATGCCACATAAAGGACCTTTTAGAGTGTAGGTTACTAGTTGGAGGTTGTTGTTTGACGCAAAGTGTGGAGATAGATCTTGGCTATGCAAGACCAGGGCGTGTTAAGAAACAGACAAAATTTTGTAAAACATTTATTTAAACACGGTTGCATTGAACACCTTTTTGCCTATCCAAGTGCATTGTGTATTGTAAGCTTTAGCTAGCAAGCTAATAAAGCTATCGTTAGCTCCATAAGCCAATAAATCCCTCTTAAGATTTTTTTATGTTTCCTGCTAATTATTTTAAAATGACAATCTTATAAATGCGATCTTAAATATGAACTTGACAGCCACGCACAACATGTGTAAGCCAAAAGGTTTAACACTGAGGCTAAAGCTACATGTACATCCTGGGGCTGGGTATTGATTCTCAATACCTTTAATATGTTGACCAAAACAATCCAAATTCAAGTAGTATTAAAACTTCTCCCATCAAAAGATACCTGCATTCATTCTTTTTTGTACACAGATCTAGAAAAAAAATAATGATTTGTATCATTTTGCTCGCAGCCAATCAATGCTAGTGTTCTTTGAAGTAATGTGACATGTGATTGGCCCACTAATGCAGCAGCTACAATCTGTATAGACTGTGGCGTGTTGAAGTTGAACATAATTTATTTCCATAGCTGGCAGTTCAGCGTGATTAAAAGGCACAATAAAGTTTGAAAGTATTGCTATACTTCACACCGGTGCCATCTGGGGGCATTTTATGCAAATGAACACTTCCTTTTGCATAACAAGTAGTGTATGGAGTGAAAAAAAATAGTAATCAAGTTAATAAGTCTCTTGGTATTGGTATTGGTATTGGTTTGTTTTTTGATGATACCCAGTTGTATATATGTCTCAGGCAAAAACTGCACCCTTACCAGTGGATGGCCCATGTAGGCTATATTTAGGACATGAAAATCGAGAAGAGTTGTTCTTCTATTGCAGTGTAGAGGAACTTAGCCCAAGTTTGTTTCTTAAAATAGGATTTGAAAAGTAAAAAGTAAAATCAGATTACTACAGCATTTAATTTTTCTCTTGTAGTTTTGGTTATAGAAAGACCAAAAATGACACCACCCTGTTTACACAGATCCTTAAAGGTTTTAAAAGGCTTAGCATTAATTCGTCCAACATCATAATTGGTATTAAAATGTCTGAAATCAATCTTTTATAAGTCTTAAACTGTTAAAACATAGGTGTAGGATTTTATTAATTGGTTTTTTTTTCATTGCATTGTGAAATCTCAAAAGAATTCTTTTATCTACCTTTTTATATGTATAATTTACCAAAGGGACCTCAGAATAACAGCAACAACAAAAAAGACATGTTTTCTATTACAATAAAACTAAGGCAAAATTGTTCCTAACATGAAGTAATAGGTGTCCCTTCATGTTTTTTTCCTTCAGGTGGCAACAGAAAAGTCTTAAAAAGTCTTAAACCTAACTGTCTTAAGCTGGAGGATCCTGCAAATGCAGAGTATTCCTTTTATTGCCACATCATTCACAGCGCTTTAACATGGAGTGTGGAGAGATCCAAAGCTTGACAGGTCTGCCTTGCCCCGCTATGACTGGACAGTCACTGTTCAAGGGGAGGGCTTTTGCTAAAGGTCAATACGTCAAAGTTTGTATTTAATACCTAATGTGATATCACTAATACATATAAATTGTCTGTCAGAAAGACTTAGCGAAACCAAAGCACCTGCTGTGTGCTCAGAAAACCTTCTCTGCTCCTGATTTCACTCCTGTAACTCGATCTTCTCGCACACACAGCTTGTCCTGATGAAATTTTACAAACTCTTCTTCTCTGGTCTAAAAATCCTGAGCTAATCTGATCTTGGGAAAAATAGCCTGCTGTAGATTCATGGCTCCTGTCTCATTTTGCTGATCTCTTGTCAGATATTTCCTGTTGAAGTTTTCATATGAAGCGTACAGAGGGTCAACCAGCTAAGGTTTCATATTTACTTTTCACATTTCTGGTCTTCAAAAATACACTGCCCCCAGCCATGGGTGACCTTGCATGCTCGTGCCTAAGCCTTAGCGTGAGTACATACTGTATACGGGTATGTGTGTGTGTGTGTATATGTGTGTGTGTGTTTGTTTGTGCATGTTCTTCACTCTCAGCAAGCTGTGTCCCAAGAGCTACTTATAATAATACCCTATCATACTCATCCTGTCATCAATCTCTTTACCTAACACAGACAAGACATACCTGTGACACACACACACACGCATGAATACTCACCATCTGGAAATGGTAATAGTACTGGGAGAGAAAGTTTGTAATGTGAGATTGTTTCAGGATTCAGTATGTGTGAGTGTAAGAGAAGGAAAGGGTTAAAATTGCTTAAACGTTTGGGGAAGGCAGGAACCATGCTGGCTCTGTTCCCGCCCCCTTTCTCAGCTCTGACCTCACTCTGAAACTTGTTCCCCTTTGTGTGTGATACACACACACACACACACAAACACACACAGACACAGACAAACACACACAGACACTTGCTCAGTCACATGCCTATACACTGCTCACTGACGCACACGCTCGGTCGCTCGCACATACACACCTTGTACAGATCTGTGCACATTCTGCAGGGAGCTCAGACAAAAAAACAACGCAGGGCTACTGTGACAGACTGGAGCAGGAGAGCAAGTTTGTCCAGCGAAAGGAAAGGTCCCTGTTTGTTCTGTGATTAAAGGTGGAGCAGCCAAAGGGGAGAGGAGGAAGCGGAGAGAGAAACAGAAGAAGAGCAAGAGAGAGAGAGGAAGGGAGAGGGGGAAGAGGGCAGCAGTGTTGCGCCACATTTAGACCCGGAGTAAAGACAAGATGTACATGGGGGACCGATTAATGGAGCTCTGCTGAGAGTGATGAAAAGCTTTTCTCTCCGAGGCAGACAGACAGGCAGCAGGGAGTGTGCTGCTCTCACATGAGGAATTCAGGTGCTCAGAATCACTCCAAATTTATTCACATCATCCCAAGAAGAGCAGATTTTTCACCAGTAGCATGGATTGCATCACCCCGGTCATCCTGGCTCGGCACTGGAGCCACCGGTCATAGAGCTGGTGTCCACTCCTGCAAGAGGTAATGAGAACTCCTGGGAAGCCGTGGAGAGCCGGACAGCCCGACAGAGTGAGACAGACGAGGAGGAGGGCCGGGTTTTACAGGGATGAGAGCAGCCACAAGCTGAGGAGAACCAAGAGAGGGAGAGCAGCGGAGCGGCCGAGAAGAGGAGGGTGAGGACGAGTTAAAAGAGAGCATATAGGCTGAAAGAAAAGATGAGTGTGCCGACGAACTGTGGGTTCTGTTACTCCGTGGAGCGGAGTATCACTGTGCGCAGTGGGAACATATGGGGATCTCCGTGTGCTGTCAACAGACCCATTGACATCATACAGAAACGCAGGCGGTAATTAAGAGCTATCTCATTTACTCTCACTCCGTCCTTTTGTCTTTCTCTTTTTCTTAGTGTGTCCTTTCATGTCACTCACACACACATAGACACACACGTACATACAGCATGTGTAACATTATGCAGATAATGTTTGTGTATATGAGGTCAGAAGCATAGTTCTGTTGGCAAAGTGAGCTGGTATTGGGTTGAAAGTTAGTTTTTCAGTAGTTTTGACGACTACATAGAATAAATGACAATTTCTTGTAACAATTTCAGTTTCTAGAAGAAGAAAAATGTAAATCCTGCAGGATGCTAAAGGATGCAAGACTTACTCTCTGAGTCTTTTAGAGAATGTCAACATACATGGCTGTATCTGCAATCTGCAGACTGCATATAGTCTTTTATCAGCTGCAATATTTACCAAAAACATTCTTCTGCTCTTATCATTTGTTTTGGGTTCATATCTGCATTTCCAAAAATATTTTTTTTATCGTATTTCCTCTTGACCCCTTTTTTGTTGGACTAGGCACTGCTCCAAGGAGTGATTTATTTTCTCATCACGCAAAAGTCACCAAATATGTGTTCATTTTGAAGAACTCGGCAGCAGTCAACGAGATAAGGCATGAGGGAATTGTGAGAAAATAATAGCTTTTGATTCATTTTTCATTTGAATTTTATATAGCAGCTAAGTAAAAAAAAAATAGCACTTCCTATAACCTTAAATAAATACTGCAGTTCGGTTTATTCTGCCATGAACACTAATGGTAAGTCACAGTTGTGGCTAAAGATAAACTAGCTGTGGTTTTACTATATTATATAGCTCAACCATGACTTGAAAATGTTCCAAATTAAAATATATCACAGATAGGGCTGCAATTAAAGAATATTTTTATTGTTGATTAATTTCTTGATTTGTCATCAATGAGTTTTTTGGCATAGAAAATGTTTATATGACATTTTGTAAATTCCAGAACTGACAAAATATTCTGATATTTTATAGACCAAACAGCTAAATGAAAAATGGTGAATAGGATTTCCCAAAGACCAAGATAACGTCCTAAATATCTTGTTTTGTTTGGAACCTACAGATTTTATGTTTACTATCACAGAGGAGTTGAGAAGCCTGAGATTATTCACATTTAACAAGCTGGAGTCAGAGTATTGACTATTTTATTTATTTAAAAATTACTTAAACTTATTAATTGATTTTTTAAATTAGCTGGCGAACTAATCGATAAATTGATTAATAATAATAATAATAACTTTATTTATATAGCACCTTTAAAAACACAGTTTACAAAGTGCTTTGACAAACAAGGCAAAGCTGAGGCTGTAAACCCCAGACTTTATAAAACAATTAAGTCAATAATGCCGACGAAGGGCAGATAAGAGTGAAGGCAGAATAAAGTAGGGAATTCGATTGCAGCTCCAGTAATGAAGAAAGAAATGTAAGGACAGAAACTACAGCTGATATTACATTAAGTAGCTGCCAAACCCTTTTAAAGGCAAATAAATTTAACATCTTGCAGACGTACATTTGTAACATATTGTAATATATAATTAAATATAATTATGATGATGTCTTGCAGTTAGCAGTGAAGTCAGACATAGATTTCACATTGTGGTTAAATAAACTAATTGGTTATTGCTGCAGCTGTAACCACCAGCCGGTTTGTTATGTCTCTGAACAGTAACGTTTCCCTGCTCTGTCACTTTGCAGTCAGTCACGGCATCCATGAGAAAACCTTGTTTGTTCTCTGCGTAACATACGGCCCCTTTCCCATTAGGCTTTAATGCCACTGTCCTTTTACACAAATATTCTCACAGGAAAAGTCCACCATAGGTTTTGTAAGTTTGCACATAATCCTCAGTTCCAGCGGGGAGGCTGTGAAGGAGCTCCTAGAGATAAAGTCGTGTTTACTTTACAGTCCTCTGTCCTCTTTCTCAGGCAGGAGCCTTGTTGTTTATCAGATGTAATGCAGAACAGTTGTGAGTAAGGGGGTTTTAAAGGGCAGTTGTCCTTTCAGTTTAATTCCCCTCAAGACCAATGCCAAGAATTGACTTCTGCTCTTAGCTAAAAAAAAATGTCCTCTGTGGCCAAAATTTCAGGGGTAATGCAATAGTATGGAAATGTCAGACTGATACTTGTCACACTGCTCCTAAGATTACTTACTCTTAAAGACAGCCAGGAAATTCTCTGCCCGCTTAATCACAGTTTTAAGAGCAGCAAGATCAATTAATGTGCCCTGAGAAGGGGAGTCACAGCCTGGGAGGCCGAGATGGTGCAGCTTTATTTGGGTTGAGGCATCGATCTTAGCAGGGACACTGGTGATGGAGGAGCAGACTTTGTTAGAGTCTGTTCATTCTCTAGAGGAAAAGCAATCATGGCAGCAGAGACGCATACCTTATCAGCATTGTCAGTGCCCATTTTAGGAATCATTTATATCTAAGTAAAAGTTAGATTTATGAATTTAAAATGATTCAAAGTAAATATTGATGGTATTTGGCATAAACTTTTTTTAGTATATTCCTCTCTCTTGCTCTGCTTCCTCTTCAGTTTTCATTATTTCTTTTTCGTCTTCCTTTTCTGATTCATCTACCTCCCACAATTTAGATCACAGGGATGATTAAAAAGTGAAATCCAGAGAGCTGCTGTTGACATACTGTCCAGAGATCTTTTAGTATAGGTAAAATATACTTATGCATGAGTGCATCCTTGCGTAGGCATGAGAAAAGCTGACAAGATGAACCTTTAGGGAGAGGAAGGATATAAATCTGTGGCTTTTGACATCAGACACCTAAGTGTCTCGCGTGTCCTCGGTGCGTGATTTAAAGCTCAATTATCTAACCGCAGAACAGCCAGATAACAGTAGCCCTTTCTGCTTAGATTGATAGGTGGCAAGGGCATGCATGTTTTTACATGTCTGTGAGTGCAACATCTACCATACAAACTGAGATGCTAAATACATCTGTTCTCGATACTGTACATACCACAATACGTGATGAGTGGTGGCGGTTTACTTTGCCCGTTGGCAGTTACCGGTTTCTCTTTTCAGCTTTGAGCTGTAAAGGTAACACCTGCTTTTCCTAAAAGAGGACAGATAAGAGGATTCCCTCTGAATTCCTGGGACAGCAGCAGCTTATTGACTTTGATGTTTTACGCTGCATTCATTTATCCTTTGATTTCAGTTTTATGAACCTGAAATTGACTTTAGGCTATGAAAGCAGTCTGTAAGGCACCTTTAATCTGACTGTATTTGCCAGCTCAGGACATGATAGAACTTTTTCCCTGCGCTAGCAGTGGAGCTCTTGGGATGGGGATGTTGGTCTGTAGATCCACCACTTTGGTTCAAACTGAAATCTGTCAGTGAATTTTTTTTATATATTTATTAAATTCTAATAAGAAAATCAGAAACAGAATGAGATAACAACAAATAATGATAATTTTAAAAAATCAAATAAAAGCAAAAACTAATTAAAAGTGATGGACAATGCAGCTATTTAGTCACAGTAATGAGCCAGGCATTAGTGCTGTCTGTGACATTTTGTACAGATATTCCTGGTCCTCAAAGGATGAATTGGAAAGACTTTTGGTAAACCCTCAGATATTTCCTCTTACCCCACCATGAGGTTGACATTTGTCGTGAGTCTTGAGTGAAATATCTCAACGACTACGGCAGTGATTGTCTATGTCTATATTGCGTACGTTTCTGATATTCATGTCTTCCTGTCTTAACGTGCTGCACCACCAACAGGTCAAAAATGTAATTTGTCCAATACTTTTGATTATGACTAAAACCTGAAAAACAAATGACATTTCCATCAGTCTCAGATGTGCAGGACTCCCTAAGAACGTATACGTGGTCAGTGCCACATGTCTTTGACAGCTTGCATTGGGTCATGTCATCACTTTTTGGATAAGTTAGCAAAACGGTCACCTAAAAAGTTGTTAATGGAACTTATCTTTGCCTTAACACAAAGATGTAACTTCAGCTTAAACTGTAACTGAAAACACAGATGATGTATTATTTTGTGATCATTAGTTCATGAAGATATACTTAAATGTTTGCTCTTTGTACTGCTGACGTGGCTCCAACCCTAGAAGTCCCTGCATATTTTCAAAATGTTTTTACCTGACTGCTGATAAATTGTGGAGTTGACGGTCATAACTTTGTAATGGAAAATATGCACAGCTGAATAGTGCAAAAATATACTGATATTTAGATTAGCTAAATTATGTCCAACAACAAAAATCCACTCAGGTGGAGGTCTGTATTCTGATATCGATGTAGTATCTTGCATCTGTAGATGCTCAGCCCAGACAGGCTTAGAAGGAAGACTTTCAATTTCCATGCACTTAAGTGAGACCAAATTCTGTATACAAACACTATTTAATACCTTTATACTTGCATGCATCAAGTAAATGATTTCATTTTGTGTGTATTATTTAGTTTGCCTAATTTTCCAAGCTTTCTAAATAAAGATAACCCAAACTTTGGTCTCTTATCAAACAAAAAAAAAAAAGCATTTTTGTTCTGCGCTCTAACAAAGGTGCACACAGGTTATCATATAAAGTATGAACCTGCACTTAGAGCATGGGTGGAGAGCAACGGTGCTCGTCCAAGCGTTCACACAGCTGCGTCTTGTAAAACCACGGCCATCTGGGTAAGATACCAAGTTTTTAGGGAGTCTGTCAGCTCTACTGTGTTTGCTGCTAGACAGCGAATGTTGGCGTGCTAAATGTAGATGGTGAGCATGGTCAACATTTTACTCGCTGAACATCAACATGTCAGCATTGTTATAGTGAGCCTATTAGCATTTAGACTCAAAGCTCCCCTTTGCTTTAGTGCAGCCTCACACAAGATGCAGGGCTCTACACTCTTGTTTTTTTTTATTTTTATTATTTTAAATGAAGTAGTTAAAGATCTTGATTAAAAGTACAATTATTTGCTTCACGCAGGATCACAAAAGCTCTATTCTCATGTCAAATTGAGAATGAAATGGCAGTTAATGGCTCCATTACTTTGAGGCATGTTGCTCTCCTGCTATTTACAGCCTGCTGTGTGTCTGTCCACAGGCTATTGATCTAATTTCTCTCAACGCTTTCTGCAGAGAGCCAAGTATAAAATGAAGTGGCAGTGACACTGAGCATTATGCAGCTATGACAGCTAGTGAATGGATGGAAAAATCCTTAAAGATTATTTCTAAATGAACCACTGACAGCAAATACAAGCATGAGCTTTGTTGGGTGTTTGGGAGTGAGAGAGCATGATTTATGCACAGAGTAATTTAATAGGAATTAAGAGTCTTAAAAAGACGACAGCTTTGGCAGGTTGCATGTGAGTGAGGTAACTGAGGTTTAGCTTTAGAAGTGCATTTCTTAGAAACATAATACGCCTTTCTGTCAGCTGAACCTGGGAGGAGAGGAGGGGAAAAGAGAAATCTTCATCTGCATGATTTATCAAATTCTCCAAGTGTGAATGTTGGACACACTCAGATGTTTTTGATGCCAGACCCTGTCAAGCAGTTACTCTTTTTTTTTTTTCGTTATAGATACGTTTGTAGACATAAACTCTTTTCCTTGAGATAGATACACAACACTTGTGCTAGAGGTCAATGACTATCTAAATTTACCAGGTCAGTCGGCCTGTGATTAATGAATCTGTGCCTTTAGTCACAGTATATGAATCGCCTCATTTACAGAAATTATTAAGTCATCCCGTGCCCTCCACAGAGCATAACTCTCACTGGCCCTGGCGAGGGAGAGGATTTTGTTGTAATAAATGTGTCTGACAGTGTTTCCAAAGCATTTCTTAAATCATCAGCGGCTTCTAATGGTGGTCTGGCCCACAGGGAGCGTCATGGACCCTCATTTATCTCCCTCATAAGTGGGAGGCACAGGTCCGCTGGTGTTGGGTTGCAGGCCTCACACACGCAGAAACACACGTACTGTACTCGTGTGGGCCGTGGTGTCCGGCTTGTACCTGTGTGTTTGTACTCTTGGAACAAGCTCCCTCAAATACAGTTTTTAGTCGCTGAATCATTTGTTAAGAGTATTTGCAGTGTGACAGGCGTTATGGGCTGAATGCACTCCTAAAACCCAACAACTTTACTGTCCAGTAATGAGCTTTCCAGACACAAGTGAGCAAGAAAAACTCTTTTTGTAACACGACAGAATAATTGTGCAATTATGTGCCTGCGTGTATTTTTGTGTGTGTAATGTCCGTGTCTAAAGCAATATGAAACAGTATAAATTCTGCAGTGCTCTCTTGAAATTGAACAATTAGATGGCAAGTGTGCTTTACTTACATGATACTGGTGAACAGAGATTATAGAGCTGCAGCGAGAATTAACTATTAAATTAATTGCCAATTAATTTGATAAATATCAGTTTGAGTAAATGTTTGAGGAAAAAAAAGTAAAACTTCTCTGATTCCAGCTTCTTAAATGTTAACATCTCCTGGTTTCTTTACTCTATATAAAAGTAAACTAAATATATTTGGGCTGTGGACAAAACAAAACATTTGAGGACGTCATCTTGAACTTAGGGGAACACTGATGGGTTGTTGGGTTTTTTTTGTTTTGTTTTTTTTTAACCATTTTCTGACTTTTTTCGACACCATTGAGAAAATAATTGACAGATTAATCAACAATGAAAAAAATGTTCTATGTAGCCCAAATAGATTATGGAAACAGTACACACATCACTGAAATACTGTGCTGTATTTTATGTTCAGTTTAAAACATCCTTGCCTCCCTCTACACATTTACATCACTGCTGAACTTCTTGTTGTCTTTGTGAGAAAGACAAATTAAGTGAAACTTGACCCACAGTTCTAGAAATTGTAATATGTGTACATTTTAAGCCACATTTAAAGTTTCTTCATTTTCTTGTAATGCCTGCCCGTTAAAAGGAATACTTCACATCCCAAATGATGATTTGTATATTAATTACTTACAGCGTGATCTTGAATTTTTGAAGAGAACTTTGTTTTTCTCATATGCCTCTACTGTGAAAAAAGAGAGTTCTTGATGAATTTAAGCGTGTTTAACAACAGCAAAACTATATCAAAACATCTGTTCACACTCTCACACAACTCATGAAGTGTAATCCAAGTCACATTTATCTAATTGTATGCTCAGTACTTTCTAAACATGCAGCCCTTTCCAACGGGGAAACTCAAAACCAGACCACCATAGCCAAAACAGTAATTTTGACTCGCTGAACACGGGCGGATTTTAAATTATTTTAGTACTAAGAACCATCTAAATATTGTTTGAGTTAAAACTGCATGAAGTTGATTTATGCTCTGCAAAGCCACATATTGAGTGCATATACAGAACACTTTTATTTCTCTCTTTTCCCACATGATGTCTGATGTTTCTCTGCGCTCTCATCTCACCTCACCAACCTTTACCGTTAAAGCCTCTCACTGATCGTGTTTCGGCACTTTTATAGACCAGGTTCTGAACTTTTCGGAACCTTTTCTGTCTCCCGTTCCTCTCTTCCTCTCTTCAGACCCACCACTTATGTTCATTTCCCTCCAATTCTTCTCCACTCACTTCACTGTTTGCTTTGCTGCGCTATACGATCCTGGAGGATAATAGTCCTCGGTGAGAGTGTGTGTGTGTGGGTGTGTGTGTGTGTGTGTGAAGGTAGACACTGTCGCTCCTGTGACTCACTGTAAATCTCTTCTGCTCTCAAACTCTCTCAGGTTTATTAACCACTGCCAGTGTTTCTTACCTCACTCTGTAGCCCTTTACACAATGCAACTGTGTAGTCCTTATCTGCAAGTTTTTTTTACAAGTTTACTTACAGAAAGGCAAACTTTACTTTAACCTAAGGAATGCTTTTACAGTGAAAGACTGGTTATCCAATTCTTATTTCACAGAACAGACACAAAAGAGCGCAACACTTTCTCAACTTTGACTGCTCTCAAATTGTTGGAATTTTTACAACTGATAAGAGCTTATGTAACATAAAACCAAACAGTAGATTTTTAGGAAAGAGAAAAACACTGCAATCAAGTTTATTATTTAAAATGGACAAAATCAGTCTTTTCAGTCTTTTCCTGCTCACCTCCCTGATCATGATACTATACTGAGCTACAGTAGCTTATACTGTATGGACTGATTGATGATTGACAGAGATACTGTTCTCAGCAGACACTTTACACTGTTAAAGGGATACTTTTCAACCACCTTTGTATCATAGCAATGCAGGTAGTTTGTGTAAATGAACTGTTGTAAACTTCCCTCAATCTTACCAGTGCCTGGATCTTCCTGCTCATCTGCAGAATGTGTCATCTGTGGGTTTTTGCTGGCTCAGTGGTTGTTGCTCAAACTACAGATTGTGCTTACATGTTTTTGTATGGCCACTGCCACAGACACAAAGATCTCAGAAGCAGATCGAGAGAGGAGCATCTCACTCTCTCTCTCTCTCAAACTCAGATCAAACTGGGATCAAACTGTAAAACTAGGTACTACTGATCAATTATAAACCAAGATTCTGTTACTTTGTTTCCCATTTCTTGCGTAAATGTCTTGAAAAACATATTTGCTACTGTATTGCCGTGGATGAGTACAGAGGCAGATTGAGAGAGAGACCCAACCCTCTCTGTCTCTCTTGCTCTTGCTCAAAGCTGGACTGAAATCCAACCAAAGGGTAAAACTAGGTAGTTCCGATTGAGTATAAATCAAGATTATGTTACTGCACTGCTTATGTCTTGCCTAAAATGCTCCTGTTTAGCTGTAATAGCGAGAGTTTGTTAAAAGGAAGTGGGCACAATTCTGCTTCCTGCACAGTAAAAGAGGCTGAAAAAAGAAATTAGCAGCACTGATAAAATATGAGCAAAGATTCTGATGTTGAACCTATTATTTCTTGCCTCAAATGTTTTTTAGAACGCGTTATAGCTTACTGTACAACTGTAATATGAGTTAGCTTGTTACCAGCCGACCGCTCTTGTGTGAAACGATCGACTTTGCAGTTCGGTGCAGTGCATTCTTGTAGTTGTACGTTTTCTCCTCTTGAGCAGAAGCGAATAGCACAGCCTTTTTTCACAGTTTTCTCTGCTCATGTTGCATCAATTTCAAAAGAACTTGCGGCTCTACGCTGCATAGACAGCCTTTTTTTTTTTTTTAAAGAAAGCATCTTTCAGCAGTGAAATACTTCTTCAAGTGCACCAGAGGTCAGCATGCGCTCCACCAGTGCAGGCGTCATGTCGGCATTGTGTTGTTTTACAAAGGAAAGATCAGAGGAAGAGGGCTGGGCTCTGAGAGGGTGATTACAGCAGTCAGAGAGGGAACACTGAGAAAACAGTTCACATGTAATAATAATTATACACACACACACATGTACACACACAGACGTACTGTACACATACACACACCAGTTTGGTCTTTATTTTTCTGTCTGTCTCTTGCGTTTAGCTGTCCTGAGTTCATAGCAAAATAAACTGTTCCGATTTAATCACAGTGGACAGACTTAAGTACAGTAAGACAGGGGCGCCACACACACACACACACATACACACACACACACTTTTTTAATGTGTGTCGCTGAGAGAAGCAAATACAGTCTTATATAAAGTCAAAACTTTTTAGTCTTTGTTTTCGTTGGCATAGATCTATTTGTTTCCACTATATGTGTTAAAATGACATGTTTTATTTTCTTTATGATAAAATATTGTTTCTCAACAGGAGAAACTATGCCGTCTTTTACACATCACCAGCTCTACACAAACATATCCCATTATACAGTTTGTCTTCTAACTGTGGCCTGTTTCATAAAAAGGTCAGTGAAGTGATTCTGTGTTCCTGCTTTTCTTTTATGCCAACTAATGCTACATTGGCTTACATTCTTTAAAAACCATTTTTCACTGCCTGATTCTGAACAATGCACATACATGGAAATCGCAGTTGCATAATGTCTATATTTAAAAAAGGTTGACATATTGGCTGTTTTTTTGTTGGGTGTAAAATGATAGATGGTAATGGCTGAAAGGTTATTCTTTGTGTTGCTATTCATAAGTATTTTCTGAAATAATAGCCGCTAAACTGCACTTTTTAAATTCAGTGTTGAATACTGTGAGTGGGATCTAAGTGTAGTGTGTGGCCGTTTCCCACATGGTTTTTAACAAGGAGGATTAGGCAGTAACAGAGACAAGGGCACAAACAGGGAGTGCTGGGAGCCAGATCTAATGTTTTCCTGTATGCTGCTGCCCACACAAGAACTTTGCCACTAAAATCAGTTAAAGGAAGAGTTTTGGGAAAAAGTCCTATTGGGTTTTTTTTTTTTTTTTAGGAAGTTAGCTAAGAAGATCGAGACCGATCTCATGTCTGTATTCAAAAAAGAAGCTGCAGCAGTCAGCTGGTTATTAGCTTGGCATAAATACTGAAAAAGGGGGCCACAGCTGGCCTGGTTCTGTCCAAAGCTGACAAAATTTGCCTACCAGCACCTCTAACACTCCTCTCTTTCGCTTGATGCTTTTCGGGATGGCTGAAATTATTAATGTTTACACCATGCAAATCTGTGTGTGTGTATGCATGTGTGTTTGTGTGTCTGTGTATGTGTCTGTGTGTGTGTGTGTGTGTGTGTGTGTGTTTGTGTGTGTGTGTGTGTGTGTGTCTCTACATGGCAGTTTGCAGTATTTTGACATGTCTCTATATGTCGGTTGGTCTGTCAGTGGACGGATTTTGTCACATAGATAATGTCGCAACTGCGCAAGATGCAGTCACAAAACTTTACAAGTACGTAGTTGAGATCAAAATAAAAGGCAGAGTTTGAAGATGGATGTGATCCAAGCATGGAAGTAGGACAGGGGACTTTGGGACCCCCAATTTATGCTCTCAGGCGACATTTTAAGTTGCAGATCGCTGTATCACAGCTGGAGGGATTGCATCACTTCTGTTTCCTGTTTTGATGCTAACCTAAGCTAACTGTCTCCTGGCTGTAGCTTTATATTTATCGAGCAGACATGAAATTTATTTAACCACTTCTCAACAAGAGGGGGAAAAGTATTTGCCTCTTGCTGCTGCACAGACAGCTTAGTTTAATAAAAAAGGCCATCCCTCCATTAGTGAAATACTTCTTTACATAAGAATTAGGGCCAGAATGTAATAGACATAGAGTTTAACTTAGGCAATTGTAAATTGATGTAGATATACTGCGTACTCATGAAAATACACCACCTCCATCACGTTGACGGCATCGGCCAAATAATATGATGTCACAGGAAAGGAGAGGAAGGGCAAGACAAACAAACAGGGTGGTTCTCCCAGTGTGTGAGGGGCCACAGTGAAAACAACCAGACAGCTTTTATCCCACAGCACACACTGGTGACTCTTGTGTTATACATAGAAAATGTCACTGTGAATTTAAAATTGCTCCAAGACCAGTTTTAAAGGCCTGTGTTTCTAATGTGGCCAGATTTACCACCTCTGTGGTCTACTTTGTTCTGTGTGTTGAGCTTTAGGGTGTGGACTCTCAGCTGCTGGTGTGAACTTTGCGGTCTAATTAAAACAATCCAAAATCCTTGTTTGCTCCAGAACATCTTTCATGTGTCATGTGCATATATATATGCAGCCTGCACTTTGATGTTTAACCCTTTAAAACCCTTGATTTAAAAAAAAAAAAAAAAAAAAAAAGTGGGGAGAAGGCATTATGCAGCTTTACAACACATGGCCTAGAAATTAGCAAAATGTTTAAATTTTTAAAAATGTTAAAAGAAATTACCCAAAACAAGCACAAAAAAGAAAAAAAGGAAACAGAAACAAGAAATGACCCAAAAAATGTGCTGAAAATGATTCTTATTTTTTTAAAATGTATACTGTATATTGTTTCTATCACATAATTTAAAATATAACATTATAATTTATGCCACATTTCCTGCCAACTTGCTCTTTGCCTTTTTTTCCCCCATTGTTGTTTTTTTTTTTTTTTTTTTTTTAAGAAATCAAATCGATTTGCTCAGGTTTAAGAGGGTTAAATAGCTCCTGAAAGGCGTCTGAAGGCAGCATTAAAAAAAACCCCTTGATTCAGGTTTCAAAGACTTAAACAGCACGGCAGGGGAAAAAAGTCTGAGTTTGACACTTTTGTAGCTTTTTCCGCAGCTTTTCATTTGCTTTCCACATGCTCATCGTCATGTAATGGAGATTATTTCAAATTATCGAAGGAAATTTAATACTCGCTAGCATCACTAGATGAGATCTGTGTTACATGCAGCCCTAATACATAAGCCTTCTTTTAAGTGTCTTGAATAAATGGCTGAACTAGTCCTGCAAGTCGGCTCTGGTGTAACAAATTCTACCTCTGGCTGTGTGACGGCACAGACCTGGGAATGATGAATGAAGGTTCAGATGACAGCTTGCCCTGGTTTACAGGCCTATCTCCGCACTCCCTCTCTCTCTCGCTCTGCCCTGTAGCTCCTGTATTTTAATGCTCCCCAGATGGGATTGACGTTGACGTGACAGGCAGTGACGCAGGCGGGGTGTCGAGTATCAGGGCCACTGACAGGTTACCATCAATCACACTTCTTACCAGCCAGCCACTTAAATAACAAACGCTGGAACACACCTCTCTCTTTACACTTTTTTTATTTGGGCTTTATGATGCCCAGGAATGTTGGCTCCAGTTTGGTCTTCAGACTACAGAAAGTAATCAGCTGTATGTTTGTTTGTGTGTCTTTGTGCATGAGCGGGCGCCTTTAAGGCAGATGTGAAAAGCACTTTTAATCTGTCTCATCTACGGTATAGGGCTTGGTGATAATTCAGTGTTATCATGTTTCAAGTGTATTTAATTTATACGACACCTAAAAAGCAGTCTGGCCCAGTCTAGTAGAAATTGTGTGGTGGTGGGCATGAAATGTGTTAAAATGAAAAGTTGGCAACACAAAACAATGCCAGTGCAAAGTCGATGAGGATCTATTGTCCTTGTGGACAACTGAATAAAGACAGAAAAAAGGGCCACACAGGAGGGGATGGGAGAGGTGGTGGAAAGGTCAAACAAACATGGACTTTCAAACAGGAGACTGCTGTTCAGGTCACGTGTAAAACTAAAAGTCAACTCAGTAAAATAGCTTAACAGACTTTACATAGCTATGCAAAGTATGTTACTTAATGTCGCTTATGTCCCATACTTATTTATGTTAACTATTTAAACATTAACCCTGTTAATGACATGTTTGAGACTGCAGCCATTTGTAATAGACTTTGGTGTGGCATGGTTTTAGTGTTGCCACTGCGTGATTTTAACACATATTGTGCCCACAACCATGTAATGCATTGAGAGCGCACATATTTCTGTGAGACTGTGTTGGCACCAAAGTGCTTCACGAAGGCAGACATATTTACAGTACGTAAAGATATACTTTATGTTACACATACAAGCATGTAAGTACATAAATGTATAAAGCAAGATTAGAATAGATATAAAATAATAATAGCATCTTTAAGACATCAACAGCCCCGCCTCTCAAATCACCTGTGACAGACTTTATCAGAGCAGAGGAGCCTCTACAGAAAGAAACTTTTTTTTCTTATTATTTCATGAAGGGGCCACAGCCAACATGCCACAGAGGATCAGAGGGGTCTGGTGGTGGTGAAAGGGATGAGATGCGATATATGTAGGGGTGAGATACAGGTTAAATTTATTGACAATTAGAAGGATCATTTAATGACTTCCAGTGTAATTGGATCTTGATGATCTATGATCATCTATGACGATCAGGGTTCTCACAGTCATGGAAAACCTGGAAAAGTTTTAGAATTTCCCAATTGCAATTTCAAAGCCAGGAAAAGTAATGGAATTTGTAAAAATCATTGAAAGTTTTGGAAAAGTCGTGGAAATGTTGCTGTGTGTAATGAACTAGTTACAGTAATCTTACATGGATGACCCTCCATGTAATGTAACATAATTTTATACAAGTAATTTTCTGTAGCTGTCGATGTAACGTCAGTCTAATGTGTCAGTTTGTGGTGTTTTGTTTACCATCATGTATGTTTCTCAAGTAGGACATGAAGAAAAAAATTTTATTAAGGGTCCTTGACAAGGTATGAAAAAGTTTTGAAATTCTGTCTGGGAAATTGTGTGGGAAACATGGATCATGTTGAACAAAATTCTGCTGCAAATTGTCACTGAAAACTAAAAAAAAGTATGTAAGTACATGTAAAGTCTGAGTTTTTCACACATAGAATTCAGAGCAGTATAACAAAGTTACGCTTTTTTTCCAGCAAATAATCAGATAATCAGTTATCAAAACTGTCACTGATCAATTCTTTGTGGAGCAACTAATCAGTCATCAATCGACTGTTTGAGTTCTGCAGTACACTGGATTTCCACAGTGGAATATTCAAATTGGTCAGCTCTTGCAGTCTCACCAAAGCCCAGTAGAGGGACCCTGTCCTCAGAGGGACTTATTAGATCCATTTCAGTTCTCCAGACAGCCCTGAATTTACACATCAGCTATCACTCACTAGCAAGTTTATCTGGTATATTATTAAACAACACCCTCCCACTCAACACAGTTATTTAAAAAATATCCCATTCTGGTCTTTTTATTTTGATCACTTAACGACTGACAGAGGGTGAGAGAAGACGTGGGCGGGTGCGACTGGCTGGCATGTGAAAGATGCAAAGACAATAGAGTGGTATATGAAGACCAGCCATTCAAACAGCCACAGTGCCTCTGTGGGAGCTTCCTGTCCGCTGACCTCTGACCCCTTGAAAAAACAAAAGGCCTGAGTTGACATATTTAGTATACATATTGTAAAAGTGTACGCTTAAAGATCCTGCACTGTGGACCTGTTTTTTTGTGTTTCATATTTGTAGCATGTCCACTCCAGCTACATTCCCTGCATGAAAAAAATAGAATTTTAGTTAATGTTAATGTTTTAGTGTTAATAAACAATACAATAGAAGAATGTGTATTCCATCTCCAGAAAAAAATCTTGTATTAATGTATTAATCCCAACGCGTGTGTAATTAGTTGCAGTGGGTTTGTACACTACAGTAACAGAAATATCAGGAAATATAAAGTATCAGATCACCATCAGTATCACAAACAATGGGCTCAAAAGTGACGCAGTCCTACAAAAAAACAGACTACAATCAGTCCTCATATAATGAAGACAGTATGTGTTTTAAAATAATTGTTAACACTAGTTTAGCTCCCTATTTGCTGTTACCTTGGCAACATCTACTCCTCGTGTTCATGCTGCTTTGTATCTTTCCCTAATTCATATAAACCCTAAGAGAGATCATTGTGATAGTGCTACAGGGAATCATGCGTGTACAGAACTATACTATTATTGTGTCTGTGTGTTTGTAAAAGGTAAAAAGTCCAGTCATGAGTTAGAGTCACGACTATGTTCACTCCCTTGAGAAAGACGAGAAAACTGGAAGTGAAATAGCAGCGAGGGAAAGACGTGGGCGATATTTTGATCTGTGATCTAATTTTAGCTCAGCATCGGCTCCAAATAGAAACTTCTCCATAAATATTCATGAATGGAGGGAAAAAAATCCGCTGCTTTGGGATGCAGAGGGAAAAGAGAGGGGAGGGGATGGCTCTGTATTCTACCTGAAAGTCTATTTTTAGCTGCGTTGCTGCCTCTCTCGGTCTATTCCCCATGCAAGGGGAGGCTAAATTTAGCCGCACAGAGGCAGAAGCATCGTGCAGAAACAAATATAGAAATCACAAGTTTATGGTCAGAGCACGCAGGGGCAGCCAGGGGTGCAGCATCATTAGGGAGGACAGAACAAAATAGATGGAGACAGCAGGAGAAAGAGTGAGGAGTGGGTGTAGCGTCAAGCTCCATGTGTACTTGTGGTGATTGTGCAGGGATCATGATTATTTCTTACAGGTTACAACTACATACTATAGGTGTGTAAAGTGGCACGTTGCAGTGCTGTAGTGCATTAACAAGCATAATTTACGTTCATAAAATTCAAATGTTTCCTATAAAAATGACAATGAATTAACACTCACATCTGACACACACAGTCAAATACTCATTTGCACATTTGCAGGCGTGCACACCACCAGCTGGAGCCACACTGGCCCAGTCACACAGTGCACAGTTAACCAAAAAGCACTCATGTGCGTGGCTCAGAACAGGCTGTACTCTCTTGCTCTTTGAAATTGTATTTACTCTCCCGCTCTCTTTGCCCTATTTTACCCCTCACCCCACTGTCTTCCCTTCCTCCCTTTGACTTCTCTCCTTGGCTATGTATAGTGCAGTCAGTGAGTCTGAATCTGTCACATGAATGGAGGGATGGGGGCTTCTGTTCAGTGTTACGTAATAGCCAGTAACACACCAACGTCTTGTCCTCATGCAGCATCCTAGCGAGGTAGCAGGGTGGGGAGGGGCACTGGAGGAAGAGTGGAGAGGGGAATGAATGGGATGTTCGCATGCTGCAGTCCATGCATACCTATGATTATATATTATAAATATAAAGCCTGGATTTTTCAATGCAATCAAATGTTAGTATTAATGTTATTAAAGCTGTAATTACCGTAAACTAGAGTATCTCAACAACTATTAGATGGATTGTCACAAAATTTAGTACAGACGTTCATGATCCCTAGATGATAAAATCTACTGACTTTGGTGATCCCCTGAATTTTAATGAAGTGCCACCACAAGGATGGTATTTGTGGTTTTATGTCAAATCATCATTCCTTTCAGGATGAATTGTAATAATTTTATCAATCCATTAACCTTACTCAGTATTCTAAATGTTAATTGTACCATACTTTGGTTTATGATCAAATAATTGCAAAAGTAATGTCATTTGCATCAGTTGTACTTGTTGTCTGCAGTGTGATTTCATTGCTGCAGACAAATATCTGATGTCAGAATAGAATCATGAGATCTCTTCAGTTTGGTGTAAGCTGATAAAACTCAGGTGGAGCTGTCTGGTCTTGACGTTCCTACAAAATCAAACATGTTAATATTATCAAAATATTTTAGTCTTACCTCTTGCAAATACTGAAGTGCAATGATGTCAAGATTGTTAACAAACAATCGCTGTGTTTTCTCCAGCAGCCAACTGGGTAGACAGTAACCATGGAGACGACTCCGGGAAGGTGCGAGAACGTAAACAAGTGTCTGCTCTCTTGAAATGTAGAAAAGGAGGAGAAACTTGTGGAGTGAGCAAGATTTAGTGTTTAATTTAGCATCAATCTGATCCACCGACCAGCACTTATTTTAGTGAGAAATCTTAGTTCTTCAACCAGTTCACCTCATATTTCCACAGTCTCCTCCCACTGAAACAGTGCAGCTAACCAAGAGAGGCTGATCGCGAGTTACAATGACAAAATGTAAAATTCGAAGGCAAATACAGTTTACCTTGATGGATTACATTGATGTCGAATGGAAAAGAATACTGTCAACAGATGAAATCTTTTATCTTGTGTTTCTAGAGCCATGTGTTTTTGCCGACACATGAAGAATTGTTAATATGTCATATTCTGTAAAGGGAGTTTGGTGTAAGATTTTCCACCAGGAGCAGATGGGAAACAATCTCAAAAGGAATCTAGTTGTAGTCTTGCAAATAGTGACCCAGCAATATCCCCAGTCTTTGCAAAATCTTATAGTGTGTGACTAAGAACTAATCTGGCTTCAGATGTCAGACTTTAGTCTTTCAGAAGTCTTCTGATGTATGGTAGGCATAATATATCCACATATTTGCATATATCCGCATATTACATACACATAATATGTATTCTGGTGCATAGTGTTAATCAAATGAAATCAAGGGTAGCTTGTAATGTATAGACACAACTACAGTGTATTTAATGCTCTGATATTCAGTACTCTTTCCGGGAATTTGGGATGTAGTCGGGACTGTGATGATGTTTTGGTGTTATGTTTCATTATTTCCCACACTTATCATTAACAGACATCTCAAAGCTAACACTCCTGCAGCCATAACTCATTTTTGTTTGCCTTGGATTCCAGAGATTTTTTGTTTCTAAATATCATTTCCATTGCTGTATTTATTTGAAAAAGATTGAATGTGTGCCTTAGTGTCCAAAATCCTGCACGTTCTGCTAGTGGTTGTTTTGCTAGAGCGTGGATTTCTCCTGTGGAGTTCATCAGACTGTTTAGAAAAGGAGACGTGTTGCCAAACAGAGCTGCAGGTTGACGGAGTCTCTGTGGGTTTGCATGTCAGCGGAGGGGCTGTGGGAAAATAGAGATGTGGATCAAGGCAGAAACGTGTCCAGACTGTGAAGAGAGGCCTTGCTGTGCCTTTATTTGGTGTGGGTTTTTTTCTCCGTAGTCAGATCGTGTTTGATCAGGAGGAACTCCTGCTCACCTGAGCGCAGGGCTATTTTTAGACTCATACTCACATGACCCCGCGTCAATACTCAGATGCTGTTCACACACAGTCACTCACATGCGGACTTCCTCTGGATGCTCATACACATACACACACATTGCATGACATTAGCTGCGCAGGCTTCACACCTTTAATGAAGTGCACATCATATCTCTCATGTTGTTTTAATTTCAAGTACATGCAGACCTGCTGGCTAGAAGAAGTGGTGGGATTTGTGAGGGTTTCTTTTTCTTGATTTGCACATTTTATTTACAGATTTTGCTGCCATTTTTGTATCTCATCAGCGTGTTGTAAGTTGCTCTTTGGGTCAGTTATAAGGTTTGCCCGACTGTGGCAGGAGGATCACTTATATGCAGCCATCAGGCTCTCAACACCCCCTCATTGTGGTTTCTGTCTAATTTTGCTTCTTCTTATCGCAGACTAATTTACACGCAGTGTTGATTTTAGCCTGTTCTGTGGCACATAGTGTGATAACTGCACTCCCACACATTTCACACTATTATCCTTTTTGCCTCCCTACTAAATTTGTCATTTTTAGCTCTTATTTTGGTCTTTACTGGTTCATAATGGTCACGCTTTCCTCTAAATTACACTATTTTCCTGTTCAAGAGACGAAAATGGCTGAGTGTTGTTATCCAGTGATGAAGGCTTGTGATATTTTTGGATTTGGAGTATTGTACTGTGTATGACTTTTCTCCCTCTCATTGTTACTGGAGCAGCCCCAGTTGCCGTAGCAGTACCAGTCTCTCGCAACAGGAGTAGATCCTGGGATTGTGTTTTTCTGCCTTTTCAGAAAGAGTTCAAACGTTGACTGGGTAGTCTATGGCCACAAGCTTAACATTTTCATTCGCAAAGGGAATCCTTGGTCTGTGAATTAGTCCGCATTTTTCCATGTATTTGTCTCACTATCACATCTGAAATACCTGCTGTACTCACTGAAACTTGTTCAATCAATTACTCATTATGAGTAAAAGAATATTTATTTACATGTGCACTAAAATAGGAAAAATGTGAATAGTCTTTGGAAATTAGATCAGATCATGATGTGATAGAAAAGTGGAACATGGGTCGAGCTTCATTACCGATACATCTAAAAACAGATATATAAGGACAACATGCTTCCTTATTAGGGTTGTGAAACCATATCGATACACTTAAATATCGTGATTGTAGGTTTTGTGAAACTTTGTTGATTCTCAAAAACACTGCATTGAATTTGAATTATTAGTGTACATGCAAAGATTCGGGGCAGTGGTTAATTTTGTGTATTGTTCAGACCTCGCCTGCTTCAGCTGTAATCTATCTTCAGCCATATGACTTTTCCACTGCAGTCTAACCGATAAATACCGATGCAGCTCCCACTATTCTGATTGCAAAAAGAAAGTAAACTTTTTCACTCAGATTTTATGCATGTGCTGTGTGTTTTATGACAAAAAAGCACATTATATCGCCTTGCTTAAAGTATGTAAATATATCCATCCATCCATCCATTTTGTATCGCTTACCCAGGGTCGGGTCGCGGGTACGTAAATATATTACAATATATTGAATTATAATCCCTGTATCATTATACGCATTGTATTGTCAGATTCTTGCTAATACACAGCCCTGTTTCTGATGCATGCCTGTCCTCTTCAGAGATTCTGATCTGTAATTTTTTATGGAAAATGGCAACCCCTAAACCAAGAGGTGGGGGTCCAGGGTGGATGCATGAGTTCCTATTTCATTTCTTTTCCATACTGCGGAATAAATCCACGTTTTTGTTTTTATCCATGAGATATATTTCGAGTCCTCTAACCACAATGCGTTTCCTCCCCCTCTCTCTCTCTCTCTTTTGTTGTAGTTTTGATGTGGAGAATGGACTGTCAGTGGGGCGCAGCCCCCTGGACCCCCAGGCCAGCCCTGGCTCTGGTCTGGTCTTACAGGCCAACTTTCCTCACAGCCAGCGGCGGGAATCCTTCCTCTACCGCTCCGACTCTGACTTTGACCTTTCACCCAAAGGTCCTTCCAGAAACTCCTCCACTGCCAGTGACCTGTAAGTTCATGTCAATTGTTTCACGAGTCGATTCTGTTAGGAGACACTTGACTTATTCAGGATTATGACAACCTTCATATGCAGCCCCTCAGTCCACTGTCTCTCAATGGTCCCTGCTGCTTTAATGTTGTGTGCTTATTTTGACATGGAGTGATCCATTTCCACTTGAATACACAAAAAGGAGGACATGCTTTCCACAGCTTAATATATACAAGCTCAGCTCTGCAGATTTAAATTCACACAAAGATCCTGTTTCATCGCCTGAAAAAAAACCTATGATGCTCTTATAAAATATAAAAATGATATCCTACTATAAAGTCTTTCAGGCTCAATAATATTGCCCTGTGTGCTGTGCTTTTGATCACATAAAACATATATCAGTAAACTGTATATATTTAGTGTTTATCCTGAATATATACTGTATGTTCATGGATGTAGCATGAGACATCTCAATACACAGACTTTTATCCTAATGCTGGAATACCACAGTAAGGTTACATACATATTTGTAGTCTGTTAAATACCCTGCAACAAAATGAAAGAAAAAGCATCTGCACACTCAAATATTTGCAAAAATCTTAATAATAAGCAAACTCATGGTCAGAGACCTTCTTCAAGGCATGATTAGGTAGCCATTTAACAAAAAAAGACATGTCTATATTTTCCCCTTCTTGTCTGTCTTTTTTGTGCTGAGAGGTTTCCACATTGGAGGATTCAGATGGTGCATTGGTTCAAGGGTTGGCTCCCTTACAAGATGCAACAAACAGTTGCCATCTCGTTTTCATTTTCAAATTTGAAACGAGCCTTTTTGTCATTTTATTTGGATACCTAGAGAGCCCTGTTTGAGGCATGATTTCTCTTTCATGACTTTATATTTTGTTGTTTCAAAGGTATTCTGCTAAAAACTCCTACAAATACTAATGAGAGGGTCAACTTTAAGTGAAGTTTGATGAATTTGTACCCTAGTCTCTCTTCAATAGCTCAAAGGCAGTATTAAAACATGCTGTGCATTACGTGTGTCCAAAAAGTCCACAGACCTACAGCTCAACATTAGAACAGCTTGTTGTTATTCAAATGATGACAAATAATTGAATGTTAAATCTGCTTCACTTGGATTGCTAGAAACTGGCAAACTTTTTGTCCTTTTCCTTTATTTTTTCATTGTTTGTGTTTACAAAATCTCCCTTAAACAGCCCCCCCCCACACAGTTCATAATGTCTTAACACCTTTAAGTGTGTAAAGTAAGCAGTCACAGGTCTCCTCATCACCTCTCGCCTATCTGTTTTTGAAGGGAAGAAAGCTTGAAGCACTGGGAAGTCAACTGGTTATCATCTCGGTGAGAAGAAACATGATAAAACAAAGATAAAAATAAAAACACTGACTCTGTCCCCTGCATTCCCCCTAGATGGCTTATTAGCCCTTTTCCACTTCCTCCTGACGAACATAACCTAATATCACCTGTGATTCTCATTAGACCCCCCCCCAAAACACCCAGTTCTCTTTTGTTTGTTTTTGCATGTGATGCTTAATTACAGACAACCAAGTCTGGGTTTTCATTTACTTGTGAGTATTTATTAGTTTGTACTTATATCACCCACCCCTCCACCTACCCCAATCTGTTCCCTCACCAATTTTACTATACGCAGTGCATGACGTATTTGTTTTTTGACATAGCTACACTATGACAGAATAATGGCAAGAAAGTGATGGATGAGGGTATCTGAGTAAGTAATGATGGTAACTAAGTCTCTGTCTGTCTGCCTGGTTTCACAGACAAGCTTTGTTTTTGGGTAAAATCAAAGCAATACTAGCTACAGATTGGTTTCTTTTAAATTCATTTTAAAGGGACAGTTCATCAGTCTGGATTTTTTGGTGTAAGTTGCAGAGTGTTGGAGTTATTGGCTGAAGAGATGCCTGCTTTCTCTCCAGTATAATGGAACTAGATGTCACTCGGCTTGTGGTGCTCAAAGTAACAAAAAATACAAAACAAAACTCAACAGCAATGTCTGTTTCAGGAAATCATGACCCGGTCACTCAAGATAATCCACAGACCCTATTGTGAGCAGTTTCATGTAGGAACTATTTTCTTACTACCTAAATATACTCAACTTTATCCCTGCAGAGGAGGAAGCGTGCATCTACTCATGTATGAGAAGCTCATGTTCGTGACTGAACTGTAACATTCGCTGGCTCAGTGGTGCTAGGTGAGCTAATAGTAGATGCTTCCTTCTGCACGATGATACGGTTGGCGGATGTAGTTGGGTCGAAAGAAAATAGTCCTGACATGAAACTGGTCACAACAAGGTCTGTGGATTATCTTGAGCAACCAAGTCATGATTTCTGGAAACAGACATTGCTGTTGAGTTTTCAAATGTATTTTTTTGGCACTTTGAGCACCACAAGTCGAGTGCCACCTAGTTCCATTATATTTGAGAGAAGGCAGACATATCTACAGCTGATATCTCCATCACCCGGCAATTCACACCAAAACAATCTAGACTGATAAATAGCACTACAGGTAAGAGGAAAAATCTGTCATTTTTAATGTGGGGGTGAACAGTCCCTTTAACAAAGTTGCTAAAGATTTAGATTATAGTTTGGTCCTGTAGTCAGTGTTTCATGCCTTTTCCTTCTGTGTGTTCTGTTCTGTATTTGCAGACATACAGAAGACATGATTGTTACACCGTTTGCACAGGTGAGTCCTCTGAAACCTTTCCACACAACCTTTTGGAAGCTTTTTTGTGCAATTTGAAAATTTGCCAGTTGGTCAAATAAAAGGAAAATCATGTCCAATCATGTTAGCAAAAGACAGCAGGTCTCTAAAAAAAACAGAATAAACTCCAGATGGTCCGAGACTGGGCTTCACTGCCTCATCGGAACAGCCCCTCAACATTATGTTGGCCCTGTGACGGGATCAGGCATCCTGCCGGCGTTGCCTGGCTCTTGCGTGGGATGTGCGTCACACTTGTGCTCACTTTACACCGTGGAAGAAGCGGTGAATCCAATACTGCTGGATCATGCTGTTTGGCGTTGCATGCTGGCTGATAAGGGCTGCTACATGGTTCAGGCCTGGACACCGGATACTCTGTGGGGTTCCTCTACGTGCTGAGTCAGTGTTTGGCTACAGATGGAGTGACAGACATGACATAGAGGGGTGTCAGTGATGCCATCAAAACATCAGAAAGGGGAATGCCTCTGCATAGCGGATCAGCTTGGAAGATGAAAGCCACAGTATCTAGTTTCAAAGGCTTGTCAGAGATTCACATTAAACAGCATCTAGATGTAGTTAAGATGAATTAAATGAGGGCCTGTGCAAGTATTTATTGCTATGAATGAAGTCACGTCTGTGGTTTCATTATTTCACAAATACGTCACAGTGTGATCTTGTACATTCAGTCTCTTGTGTCTGTCCTACAGGTCCTCGCCAGCCTGAGGACAGTGCGAAGTAACTTTGCCGTCATAACCGGCCAGCAAGATCGCACAGCCAGCAAGTACGTTTTTAGAAAATGTATGAAAATGAATCCTGTAGTGATCTCACGTCACACCTGAGAAATATAATCATGCTGTAGTAACAGTACAACTTATGCTCGCTGACTTTGGATGGTCTCTGTCTACAGGACACGATCCTCAGGCAGCAACCCACCATCCATGTGCAAAACCAGTCTTGCAGGTTGGTACTGGTATTTGAATGGGCTATTTACCATTATCATCCCATTATCAACACTGACCCTGGTTAGAGAGACAGAGAGACGGCAAAGACATTGTCATGATTAAGTTTGTGAATTGTGAAATCTGGGTTAGTGGTAACACGTCACAGTAATGAAAAAGTAAATGAATATGATTCAAATATACATGAAATACAGTGCGTGTCGTGAGTGTTTAGATCATTTATGTTGAGTATCAATACCACAATGTGAGAGTGCTCCTTTAAAATCTTGCATTGAAAAAACAGTAAAAATTTGTGCATAGTATGCGACTTAAAAGGGACAGTGCAGATCTTTTGAAGTGGGGCTCTGTGAGGTACTTACTGGATCACTGGGTATCCATAGTGAGTGTATTACCTACAGTAGATGTCAGTTGGTGCGCCCCCAGTTTGGATAAGCAGTACCGCCATGGAAGCTAAGCAATGTACTGCTGTGTACAGAGGCAGCAGCGGCTCTTAGCCACCAGACTTTTTGATTAACCCCCCCTCCACACACACACAAGAAAAACTCACAGTAATTTCAATTCTCAAAACACAGGAGTTGATGGTCCACTGCCGCTTCAATCAATTAGTTTGTTTTTGATATTGTGTGATTTTGGTGAATTTGGTGAATCCCTTTTAAAAAAAAACACACACACAAAATAACAGAGTTACACCTACTAACCAATAAAGACATAATAATGTTTGAAAGGCTCATTAGAAGTTTTGAAATTTTAATATAAAAAGTAACCAAAACTAAAGATGTAGTGGATCAGAAGTATAAAGTACCATCAAAACAAATACTCAAGTAAAGTAGAAATACCTCAAATTTGTACTAGTAAATGTACGTAGTTGCATGTAAATCTTATGGTGTTCTCGAAAAAGAGAGAGAGTTCTTCCCATAATGCCTTGCTGTGTTTGTGTGATACAGAGGAGCCTCACCAGCAGCTGGCCATTGAGACTCTAGATGAGCTGGACTGGTGTCTGGAACAACTAGAGACACTGAAAACTCGACACTCTGTCAGCGAGATGGCGTCCAACAAGGTACTTCAACATAATACACAAACTCATTACCAACAGCCTCAAAGTGATACACTGTAAACATACTCACCTGTCACAGGGTAAAAGGTGAATACACACTGCCACACTGTTCAGGATGGCATTTGACAGTGCAAGTTTGCAGTGCACTCAATCTCATCTGTACTATGATTCACCCCCCTGAAGGAGTTTATTAGTCATTTTCATCTTGTTGCCATTTTTTAGGTAGTCCAACTCCATTAACACGGTACAGTAGATGACCCTGACCTCACCAAGGTCAAAACCAGTACATTTTAAATATATAGTTCCAATATCTTTATGTTCATGACAATGATATAGTTAAACCTATCATAATCAATGCTGCATTTAACCAAATTTCAGCTTATGAATGTTAAATTATCCACCAATATCAAGCAGTTCTTTCAAAGTGTTCTCTACTGGTGTTCTCTGTCTCAGATGAGCCCTCCAAGGATTACTAAGCCGCAAAATGATCATTTGCGTATCAATTACTCACCCTGTGTTACGCTGGATTTTTGAGGAAAACTGTTTTTCTCACATGCCTCCATGATGAACAAAGAATCCAAAACAGCAAATGTTGATGAATTGGAGTCGCAGGGATCAGCATTTACCAACAGCAAAACTGTATTGGAAAACTCCTGATGTATAATCCAAGTCTCTCTATGCAGTCATATGCTGAGTGCCTCCCCGAACACATGCATTTTTACAAAAACCTCAATAGTTACAACACTCTTTACAAAAACCTCAATAGTTAAAACACTCTTGCATAAAAAGTCTAATGCACAAATGAGTAGCACGTTTGGGCAAGTGCATGCGTTTGAACTCTGCTCAGTGGAATGCACAAACAGAGTTCAAACATATTCGCCTGTAACATTCCTGTTCAGAGGTGTTATAGATATGTGTGGGAAGTACTGGGAATACAACTGTATACTTGGATTATACTGCATGAGTTGTGAGAGTTTGTAAACATGTTGTAATACAGTTCTCCTGTTGTTAAATGCAGCCCCCTTTTACTCCAATTCATCAAGAATTTTCTTGGGACCTCCTTTTTTTTGTTTACTTTATTGCCTCGTCTACTAAATACCCTTCTGGTTTGAACTTGTGTTCAATTCCATTTTTTGTATGCGTTTTCTGTTACTCATTTATGTCCCCTTTGGTTTTTTTTATCATTTGTCTCAGTCATATTTCATATGATCTCTTTTCTGTTTGTGTGTCTGCGTATTACTTTATTGCACAAAAAAAAAGAAAAAAATCTTTGTTCATCTTGGAAACATGCAAGAATGACAAGTTTTCTTCATAAGTTCTAAATAAAGCAACTTAAGTAATTCATATACAAATGTTCATTCTGTCAGTAAAGTAATATTTTAATGGCTAAAATTCAGCAATCAAATGATTCGACTGAATTAGTGTTTCCCTTTTGATATTGAATGCGTCAGCGTTTTTTTATTAGAATGGATAATAAACGCAATACATAGGACATTTTAAAATATTTCACCAGATTTTTCATTAATGGATAATAATCTCCTGCAGCCCAATTCACAGTGGGCTCAAAGTACAACACTAAGCCTGTGGATTGTGTGTCATGTACTGTAAGTGCAGTTAGCCTTCACTGATCCCTAAACAAATCTGAAAGCTCACTCATACAAAGAATCCATCAAGAAAATATGAATAGAATCTCCCGTCCGTCAGCGGGTGGAAGAGGGGCTTATTCTGTGAATGAGCGGGATGGTTTCATGCATGCAAATAGAGACTAGACACATAGACACTCCCTTCCCCCCACTCATGTGCAGAAAAATGTGAATGAGGTAGTGGTAGCTGGAGATGAAACGGCATCCCCCCTCTCATCCACTCTACCTCCGTGTATCCCTCTATTCACACTGGAGCCCGGCACTCATGTGATTCCACAATTAGACCGCCCACACAGCATGCACACGCTCACATAAACACACTTCCTCCCATCGTATACATGTACATTGCCCGCCTTGCCTTCCGTCACATACATTGCCTGTTTATATACATATACCGTTACTCACGCCACACGCCACAAGCCACACGCTCACGCTCACGTGGCGGAGGCTGGAGCTTTGTGGGAGACAAACCCTCACATTGCTGCAGATCAGTCAATGAGCAGCCGCTGTCAGTGGGGAAGAATTATCCACGCTGGCACTTTGGAACAAAGGGAGGCCAGAGTGGACGTTGCTTTTGCATCTTTGATGAATTCATTGAACAGTTTTGTCACAAAAAGATCTCTAATGAGTCCTGAAAGTGTCTTGTAGGGAGACTGAGACTTCTCTGGACCATCAAGACATTTGAGTTCGAATAGCTCAGTTGTGGAAATGCTCGTGAGCCCATTCAGAGTTTTTCCTAGTTGTTAACAGTCTGATTTGGTACTAAATATAAAGGCAAAGAAACTGGCCTCCTGTCACTCAAACTTCTTATTGTCGTATAGTATTTGACATCAGTTTATAAATATGGTTAATCATTAAGCAATGAGTTGGGTTACCCATTTTAACAAGATTAACTCCAATGAACTGTTACATTTCTTGTCCGCAAAATGACATTTGATATAAATTCAGTTTATTATCACACATCACCATATCATTTTTGTTATGTTGTAGCAACCTGCTTTGAGCGAATTTCTGTCCCAAAATATGTAGTTGTCTTGTGTTTCCAATCATATTTTTGATAGTGGTCGATGTAATCTCATCTTTGTGGAACGCAGTGTACAGTTTTTTATTCTTGGCAACATGAATGAAAACCCTCCCCTCCATCCATTCAAAGCTTTTCCTTCATATCTTCTTCAAACTTGGTGCACATGGTGTCTCACACTACCTCCGCCTCCGACACACTCGGCCCTGCCCACTTTGTACATCTCCCCTCCAATGAGGGCACTCGGACTCTCCCATCATCTGCTGCAGCAGGTGCCTGATTGGCTGCTATTCTTAGACATTTTTGGAAGGAGGCGGGGATTAGAGTACCTCGTTCTCGCTGTGTTTACACACATATGGGAACAGGCAGTAACTGAGTGAATGAGGGAGAGTCAGGGGGAGCGAGGGAGTATGGCTTCTCTGCCTTGCATCCTCGCATCCCACAACATTCCCACAGCTATGCTTCCACACTCTCGTTTTTACATGGACCTCTGAACAGTTGGGTTTTTTTTAATTCCGTCTGTTCAGTTTGTAGTGATCAAAGCCTCCACAGCACTAACCAGTGGACTGTCTGCTCGCTTTGGATTTTGCTCAGGCAAGCAGTACAGGAGCACAAAGTGTCCCTGCTGTCTGTCGAACAGGCAGTGCCGGAGGACCACCAGAAAGCTCTGCTCTCTCAGTCAATTTTATTTTTTGCTCCCATGCTTGACTTTACGCTGAAATGCCAGAAGTGAGTTATTTCATCTCGGTGTCGTGGATGTTCATTCAGGTAAGGAGAGGCAAGAGGATGAAATGGGAGGGAGGGTAGAGACTGCTTGGGACTCACATGTTGCTCATTTTGTGAGAAAGTGAACAACTGGTGGTTGAGACGTGACAGTTGACTCTCAGAGACACAAGACACCTTCTGTTAGATTTGTACATTTTTGATTTGATGAACATAATCCACATGCATGCATGTGTTTGGGTGCAGTGCACGCTACTACTCGTAAAATCAGCCATGCATGTTTCTGTGTCCAATCACTGGCTTCTGCACGGTGTGACGTAAGACAAGCACATGTGAAAGCTTCAGAGAGGGAATCTAGGTGTAGCCATTCTGAGTATATTTTAGGATGGTTGATGGTTGTCTTATATTAGTTTCTCTGAGGGATCTCTTGTAACGAGTAAATGTGATGTTTTGTTTAAAAAGAAAACATCTTTTGTCTTTTAAGGACAAGGGAATCAAGAGATGTGAATTGCTTTGTGGCATCTGTACTCTGTACATTCAACTCATTGTGTCTGAAGCAATAATAATATATACCACAGGTGGAGATTTCGGGGGATACAGGGAACATGTCTCCCTCAAAAACATGGCAGTAGAAGAGAACTTTTGTTGAACAAACAATTGAAAGACATTTATACCATGACTTGATGTAGAAGAATTCACCTTGTCCCTTTCTAATTACACCAAATCTGTATGTAAAATGTCTGACAAAAAAACCAAACAGCATTCAACACATCTACATTTCTTTAAAGAGTGTGTTTCTTCTGATATGATTTTGTTGGTTTGCAGGAAGAAAGATAGATGTTTGATCTGTCCTTGCCTGACCGCTTTTTTAGCAAACAGTGTGTATGATCAAACTCATGGATACATGTGTGTGTCTGTTTGTCCTCAGTTCAAGAGGATGTTGAACCGAGAACTCACCCAGCTGTCAGAAACCAGTCGTTCAGGGAACCAGGTGTCTGAGTTCATCGCTAGCACCTTCCTTGGTAAAACACCTTCACTTTGTATAATCCACAAGTTTTACAAAGAAATATGTGTCATATAAGTTATGCTATTGTTAAACGGCAACTATGGCCATTTTCAAAATTCATATTTGTTATTCCATTGGTCTAAGAAAGTCCAAAAATATTGAATAACATGAACAACTCTCTCCCAAATCAAAAACACAATGCTAAATCTTTAATTTGTGATGTCATCAAGTAAAAAAGTCTGGAGCTGTTCCATTTATGATAAAAATATGTTATACATTACCCTCAGAGCATCCAGGTGAATGAGTATATGGGCACATTTTCTGTTTCAGAAGTGAGAACACTACAGTGCAATAAAGCTCATTTGGGTGTAAAAAAAGAAAGAGAGAAAACAAACACTCTTTGGATCCAAAGATTCAGTGGACCATTCATTGTCCATAAAGCAGCTCCAGCCTTCATACTTAATGACGTCACCACTTTAAGACTTAATTCTCTTGTTTCTGGATTTCAGAGTAGCTCATTTTTGCAAAATATTAATTGAAATTTTTCAGGCCATGGAAATAATGGATTGGAATTCTTAAAGGGGTCCTATTATGCTTGACTTTATTTTGTGTCATATATAGTGTTACAATGATGGATGATCATATTTAAAATCACCTAGAGCAAAAACCTCAAGTTTCACACCCTTCTGAATAGTCTGTTTCCAACTGTTTTTTCTACTTTGGCTACAGTATGATGTCATTGTGAGCTGAATTTCTCTGTATAGTCATCTGCTCCAGGCACTTCACTGCAAGTACTTACATTATGTAGCCTACACTGTCACACTGGGCTACATGCTAACAGCAGAGAAACATGTAATCTTGGATGCTGAGGTTAATTTCTCCCCAATTTTGGATCATATTCCTTCTGGAACAGTTGTGTTTAGAAGCCTTTAATGGTGATATTTCATGGTAGAAAGTGTTATTATTACAGTCATTCCCCCGCTGAAATGACAGTGTAGAGATAGAGATACAGAGGACCCAGAAACGCTGACCAATCAGAGCAAACTTTGATTTTTTGGAGGGGAGCGTAAAGAGACTGGAGCTAAAACAGAACGTCTTAGACACAGGGTGTATACAGGTATTCAAGCACAGAAATTATGAGAAGATTGTAGTGTTTTTTTGAATGTTAAGTGTCTAGACATGTTTTGGTAGAAACCTTAAATAGTCTGAACCTATGAGTTTAGGTGGTTTTCCCCTGCAAAGTGTCCTGTTGCTTATTCGATCACTGAGGGACTGCAGTGTTAACATTTTGTCTGTCTTCATCTGACAGAAAAGCAACATGACATGGACATCATGTCTCCACCGACCAAGGAGAAGGACAAGAAGAAGCGGCCCATGTCCCAGATCAGCGGTGTGAAGAAGGCCACGCACAGCCCCAGCCTCGCTCCGTCCACCATCCCTCGCTTTGGGGTCAACGCTAGCCAAGAGGGACCCCTAGCCAAGGTATGAGGACAAGTCTAACACTATTAAAAAACTCTGTTCAAATCAATCTGCATTGTTTTTTAATACGCTCTCCCTTGTAAAATGTGTTGTAATGATATATTTTTGCACTTATTGTCCACCGGCAGGAGTTGGAGGACATAAACAGATGGGGTATTGACATCTTCAAGGTCTCCGAGTATTCTGGGAATCGGCCACTGACGGTCACTATGTACACCATTTTCCAGGTAACGCCTCTTAACGAACTCTCTCAAAAACAATATAGTTCTTGTGTAGCCTTAAACAGTTAGTTCAGTAAATGAATGACAAAAACTGTAAATGAAAGAATGAAACAATGACCAAACAAAGAAATTTCAATAAATGATTAAGCTTTACTTTAAGTGACCCAGTGCCTTGTTGTTGCGTGCTGTAGGAGCGTGATCTGCTGAAGTCCTTTAAGATTCCAGCGGACACTTTCATAACCTTCATGATGACCTTGGAGGATCATTACCATGCCGACGTGGCCTACCACAACAACATCCATGCTGCAGACGTCGTCCAGTCCACACATGTCTTACTGTCCACACCTGCCCTGGAGGTACACACACTAATACATCCAAGAGAAAGAACAAACTTCATCATTATTAAACCAAATCATTAGAATCTGTAAATGTCCAGTTATGTTGAGTACACACACACATATTGACAGTCCTTTGCCTTCTTGTGTTGTTCAAGGCTGTGTTTACTGACCTGGAGATCCTTGCCGCCCTGTTTGCAAGTGCCATCCATGATGTGGATCACCCTGGAGTTTCCAATCAGTTTCTCATCAACACCAGTAAGTTTGCATAGCTCCACAGGGATAATGTGCGTGGGTGCTGGCTGTATTTAACTTGCTGTGTGCACGTGTCTATGTAGAATTGTGTTTCTGCATAAATTTGTTTCCCATTCAAGTGTTTAAAGTGCTGTCTGTAAACTGTTTTTGCTTTTTTTTTCCCTCAGATTCAGAGCTGGCCCTGATGTACAACGACTCGTCGGTCCTGGAGAATCACCACCTAGCTGTTGGCTTTAAGCTTCTGCAGGAAGATAACTGTGACATCTTTCAGAACCTCAGCAAAAAGCAAAGACAGTCACTGCGAAAAATGGTCATTGATATGGTAAGACACCATGGTGGAAGCCTTAATATTGCAGACATAGTACTGTTTCTATCTCAGTTCAGGGACTGCTTGAAATCTAACACTGAGTTTTATTCAAATATTTTTAAAATTGCTTCATCTACAGGTGCTGGCCACAGATATGTCTAAACACATGAACCTACTGGCGGACCTGAAAACAATGGTGGAGACCAAAAAAGTCACAAGTCTGGGAGTCCTGCTGCTGGACAACTACTCAGACCGCATACAAGTGAGAAGCACTTGCCAGTTATTCACAGTTTGTGCTGCATTAAAGGGACAAATCAAAAACACATATTATTCCTCTTACCTGTAGTGCTACTTGTGAATCTAGACTGTTTGGTATGAGTTGCAGAGTGTCGGAGATAATGGCTGTAGAGATGTCAGTCTTCTCTTTTCCTTTAAAAAGTATTTCATATTATTAGTAAATTATATTATAAAGTGTAATGTTGCAGGTGTTGCTTGTTAGAAATTTTGCAGTTCCCCTTAGGACTACGAGGCATTTTAGCATCTTTCAGCTTATTGTTTTAGTTTACTAATTTAGTTTCCCACTCTAATCAACCATGTGTCCAGCTGGAAGGTCTTTTTTGTGTAAAAACTCTAAAAAAAAAGTATCGACTAGCTGGTGAACATTGATGCTAAACAGCCAAATGGTTCCATTGGGAGTTGGTTAAAACCAAAACAGACGTAAACGAACAAAATATTAGGTTTATTTTTATTATTTCACCAGAAATAAGACTACAACCACCACTTTATAAGGCGTGACGCAACTGACCAAAAATCGATTCATGCTATTTCAAGTTAAACCTTTTTGATGGAATATTTACAAACTGTTTTTTGTCATGGCAGGTCCTTCAGAACATGGTGCACTGTGCAGACCTGAGCAACCCAACAAAGCCTCTTGAGCTGTACCGGCAGTGGACAGACCGCATCATGGTGGAGTTTTTCACCCAGGGGGACAGGGAGAGAGACAAGGGCATGGAGATCAGCCCCATGTGTGACAAACACAACGCCTCAATAGAGAAGAACCAGGTACAGAACAGAAGCTGCAGCACTTCATTCATAAAATCAACTCTACATCATTTTTTAAACTGAAATGTGCGAAGAGTGGAGAAAAAAGGGGCTGGAAAATCCTGTCAAGTTTTGGAAAAGTCATGGAATTTTGTTGTCTGCAAGGAAATTAATTGTTACCATAATCCTCTGGAGATAACCTTCCATGTAATGTAACGAACCAACGGCCAATTTATTTTTCTCTAAGTTAGCTGACACAACGTAGCTCTAATATGTAATAACAGCTTAGGGCTTCACAATATGAAGTTTCAGTGTTGACATTGCAGTATGTGTCGGTCGCATCGGAGGATGTGTGATGTCAAGTGAGGCAGATTAACTCAAAATATTTGCTACTTGATACAACTGGAAAACTCGCGCAGTTCTTATTTTCCATGACTTATACCCGCCACGCCTGCCCCTTTACGACAGGTTACGTGTATATATGACGTAGTGTGACGGCATTTGTTATGGGAAGCAAAAACTCTCCTGCGTGTGTGTTTGTGTGTCAAAAAGATCTGTTACCAGGCCGGCAAGTGCAACAGACACAGTACCGTGCATGCTTTTCCGAAATGTATGTAATGTAATGTAAATATTTACCCATAAAAATGTGTGGGAACCCTGTATAGATATTTAACAAATTCTGCCTCTTTAATACAGGTGGGTTTCATTGACTACATTGTCCATCCTCTGTGGGAAACGTGGGCCGACCTTGTCCACCCAGATGCTCAGGAGATCCTGGACACGCTGGAGGACAACAGAGAGTGGTACCAGAGTATGATCCCCCACAGCCCCTCACCACACCCAGAGGACAAGGAGGAGGGCGCCCTCGCCGGAGAGGCCTCAGCACTCAGCGGGGGCTGCAGCTCCATTTCAGCCGACAAGTTCCAGTTTGAGCTGACTTTGGAAGAAGAAGGAGAGTCTGATACAGAGAGTCAACCTGAGGAAGAGGAAGGCTTCAGCGGCAGTCGGCGGTCAGAACTCACCAGAACTGACTCTGCTGCTCACATGCTCACCAAAAAGCTCACTACTGAGTCAGGCAGGACGTTTTCTTTAGACTCTGATAAAGATATGGCGGAAGACAGAGAGACGGAGCAGGAAGGCGTCTCTGGGGTGCCACGCTTCAGACTTGGAATATAGCACCAGTCAAAAGTTGTATTACTTTTGGCCTTTTTTTGTTTATTTTTCTTGATTTCGGTGCCTCATCCTCTCCCACTCCAACCAAACACCACCTCTGGTTTCCGCGGACAGGGTGACAGCAGGCCTCTGGGGTGGGGAGCGCGGGAGTGCTGGTGGGTGTCGGGGTATGTTCAGAAAGTCTGCAGTTTTACACAGCAGTCACTTGCACTGGAGAAAAACAGACACTGTTCTAATAGAGGACAAGAAACCAAGTTTCTGAGCGGTCCTTTGTGTTCTTTGTCTTTCAGTAAGACATACTGTGGATGAAGTTCTGCAGAGACAATGAGAAGTTAGAAAATAAACTTCCCTTTTACCAGCCAACCCAAGGTCTACTACAACAAACTGTCTTCCTCTTTTGTGAAGAAAGTGAGGAAGTGACGAATGAGCGTGAAAACACGACGTCTTTTAAGACATATTGCCAAACTTGCGATTTACAGGGACAATGCTGTTTTGCCTGCCTTTTTAGTTTTTTCTGTTGTCTTTCATTTAGGTCCATATGCAGTGAATGAAGATACAGTAAATAGCAGACTTAAGAGCAGTGAAAGCAAAGTTATGGCAGAAAGGAGCTATGCATGATATTATGCAGAAAACATTCAATGTAGCAGACAGTTTGAGTGACTATCATTATTATTGTAGCACTCCTTTCAGCTGGAGTTGCACAGCCCGTTTAACTGTGTTCAGCAAGCAGTAGTTTTGGAAGAATATGATTATAATGAAGTGGCTGGCAGTATATATTATTTTGAGTTTTTAGGCTTACTATTTCCATTTTTATAATGTTGAACTATGATATTGTCAGCGACGAAACTGAGCCAGGGTCAGTGGAGTGTTATACAGAGAGGGAGATGCATCCAAAGTAATGTGGGATGTGCACGTGGTGCCTCCCAGTGTTGACAAGTGGAACTGAAGTTCTGGCATTTGAGACAAAAGATTTGCAAGGTTTTGCATAGGCCTGTATGAAAAATACATTCAAAACATATTTAACTGTAGGACTGCCCAAAATATCAGTTATATTTCTGTTTTGTTGCTCTCTGTTTGTTTTTTTTTTTTCATCTTAAAGTCACTAATTCTTGCATTCTTAATATTTGGCACCCATTTTATCAGTTTGCCTTCAAGTTTAGCACTTTATAGTTTAGTTCCTGGCGAGTCCTCATTGTAGTTTTTAAGGGCTTGTGCCAAAACATAAACACATTGACTGCAAAACAGTTTGTCAATGATTGTCAAGCAACCAGCACAACATCATGCAAAACTAAACTCTGCAGCAGAGCCACAGATGCATTTTAGCATCCATTTAAATCCTGTCACACACAGCATCTACCAACTGGTTTTGGTAACATACACTTGCATAATTTACTAGACTGATAAGGACAATGTGTTCAAAGCATAGGGGTTACAAAGAAGGACACTAGCATCATTGTAACAGTAAAAAGAAAAAGAAAAAAAAATCCAGGAGACAGTTTCATGTGCCAGAATTTTTTTTCATCTTTTTTTCTCTCATTAATCAATACTTTGCTCTTCACAGGGACATAGTCAATGACAAAACAAGTGCCAAGCAAGCATGACACAACCCGTACTGTAATTTCCATTTTGCCACTGGCTACTTTCCATCAGTGACTGATAAAGTTGGTTGATTGTAGCACCCTGTGTGCCAATCTGACCCGAGTGTCTCTGCTCCTTTTTTTATCTAACTCCTGTTTAAACAGTAACTGAAACTGATATTGTCTTAAAACAGTGATGTTGTGTTTTTTTGTGCGTGAGTGAATGAGTGGGTTTTGATGTATTTGCTAAGAAAAAAACCAAAGCACTTTGTATGGTACTTTTACAGTTCTGCACTTCCAGTACAGTTGAACATGTATAACGTGACTGTTTCACTGTTTTTCTGTTGGCAAACGGCCTGGTGGTTTAGTTGAATTGCTCTTAAAGGTCGGCTGTTGGAGGGACTGAAGTTATTTTTTTTGTTCTTTTTATAATTGACTGTACAAAAAAAAAGTGTTTTATTGAAATGCATGACATCGGATGCAGGATTTTAAGATTATATAGAGAACTTACAAAACTTAGCCTGTGGAGAAGCCTGTTTTATTTTATTTCCATGAAACAGAGTAAATCATGTTTGAATGTGTGAACGAAAAGGTTTTTTTTTTTGTGACGCCTTATTTTCAAACTTGGGATTTTATTTTCTGGTCATAGATGTGTCCACTGACATGCTGGAGTAAAACATGTGCAATCCTTTCTGTAGCCATAAACAGCACGAAACAGACCAACACTCAAGGATGCCTTCAACACTAAAGACATTTAACAACAGCTCAACCAGCACAACATGCTAAGATTCAGTCTGTCTCTCTGCGTTTCACTAATTTGTTTGATTTTGTACATTTTCCTCACAGTGCTTCATGTACAGTTTATTTATTATTTCTATATTATCTGTCAGAAACGATGGAACAGTAGACTTTTTTTTAGTCTGAGGTTTAGTACTTATGAGTAGCTTGGTGTGTGAGAAAGTCACACAGGACAGATTTCAACTATTACTCAGCTTTTTCCCCCCTTTTTTTCATTTATTTTTGTCTGCAAATAACATTATACATAAGCAAAAATACTCTCTTTCATGTTTTTCTTGGTATAAAAATAGTTTAGTGACAGATTTCCGTCTAAAACATCTCTCATCTCCTGTCTTGCTCTGTTTCCACAGATCCAGTCAGATCACATATTCATGAAGGGTCTTACAGTAAGTGTCCTGATCTGAGACTTCTTTGATTCATAGGGAAGATTATATAGTCACATAGCCTCAAGTCATCCTCGATCAGTGTTTCTGTTCTTAGAGATTTTATGAATATGGGTCATAGACTAAGACTCTGCAGCTTTGACAATCCAAACTCTGCTGTTTAACTGCGGGTGTGTTTGCCCTCTCTCCAACTAGAACTGTATGCCTTGCCAATAAAGAAAAAACTCTTCACTCTTTGATGTCTTGTTCTCTGATTTTATTCTTAGATAAGACTTTATTAATCCCTTACCGAGGCAATTCACACTTTCCAGCAGCTCAAGAGTCAGAAGCAAAAGATTGTAAGACTGTCATAGCTTTATACCGAGATCCTGGTTTCTATAAAGACCAAATATCCGGGTTGAATGTTGAATGTATAAAATATGCAAAATCTACAGCCATAAAAACATACAGACATAAATATACACTATATGGTGTTTATGATAATGTCGGTGTGAAATAAGCAGCTGCAATACAGTTTTCATTAAATTTAAGGCTTCTTAAGAGGAGATGAAAATGTAATACTGTATGTTCGGTAGTAGCGAAAAGTAACTAAGAACATTCAATCATGTATTGCACTTAAGTATGCTTTCACTGTACTTAAACAGTAAAATAATAATGATACATTTATTTATATAACAATTTTCAGGTTTCAGAATCAAGCAAATAAGTTAAGCAAAAGTAAATAATAATAATAAATAAGGTAACCATTAAAACAGAATATCATAGATCATACCATAATAACATAATAGTAAAATAGTATTAAGGTTAAACAGGGTATTACAGTCAGATATTAATGAGGTGGTGGGGCCTTTTGCATGTTCCCAGGGGCCTTAATCTCGTGAGTTGTAATGATTATAATCCAATAAATATTTTTTGTGGTAATTTATTTCTATCCTCATTAACAGTTTTCCAAGAGTAATACACTTAATAAAGAATTAACAACATCAAGGCATTAAATGAAAAGGAAAAACCAAATGACAATAAAACATATAGACTGAATAGGTGTAGGCTGAAACTAAAGCTTATTATACCTACCCTTTTTACTTGATTCTCATGAGTAAATCATTTACTAAGTTATGTAAAAAAACAGAAATATAGAAAAGAAAAACAATAACAAAATTCTAAAACATTTAAAATAAAATGGTAATCATAACCTAGTTTTTATACTTGTTAAATAAAGTATCCGTGATATAGGCAAACTTTCTCCATTAGTGTTTTTTTCTGTGGTATCATGACGATCATTCACTACTCTAACATTCACTATATATTATTACCAATAATACTGAATTAAAAGCTTTAAATAATTTACTGACTCTGTGGGGGGCGGGGCTCTGTCTGAATGAATGCCTCTTCTCTGATTGGTCATTCGTCCTGTCAATCATACTTACTCTCTGTTTGCACCCGCTGTCAATCAAGAGACGCACGAGCTACTGCAGGTGCAAAGCTGGGCACTGAGGCTGCTGCGACGCGGAGGATAAAACACACACTTAACGGTAAATCCTGCGCTTATTTCTCATTACTGGGTCGTGTTAAGTCAAACAGTTGCAGCTGATAACATGCGGATTACTTGTCGCTTGTCATATTCTGGTTTTAGACTAAATATTTAGCCATAAATAAGGAAGAGTAACCTTCATTTGACATAGCTGGGATGCTTAGCTAGCTCCTGCTGCCACTTTTAAATACTGGTAACGGTCTTCTGCGTTAGCATTAAAGGTAGCGATGCTAGCCTAATTTAAAAGGCTAAAAGCCGTATATTTTAATATGTATCGCTTTTATCTCTTTAACAGTCGTTTCATATTTATTTTAGGTGGAAAGTAATGTATGACAAAACGCATTGTACTGTATTTTCTAGGTTTTTTTTAGTTGGCGAGCTAACGTGAAGCAGACTAAATTTCAGGCAGTTAGCAACATATTCAGTAGCAAGCTAACGCATGATAAGCTCCGCTGTGGATAAGGATGTGTTTTAGGCCGTTTATATTGGGAGCATGTTGTGTTCAGAGGGCACTACTTCGCTGACAGTTTGTCCGTGTTTCTCTTATTTACTACAAGGCCCATTCAACCATATGGTCATTCATAATTCCTCGGCTAGCGGAGGGTTCCTGCCCTCCTGGATGGGAGAGGATAGTCAGTTTAGCTGATGCTTAGCCTGCTAAGCTCTGGCACTTCCGTCCTCTTATCTTGCTTGGGGCGGAGGTGTGCATGGTTGGTCCGGCCAGTGTTATTGACATGAAGTGGAAACACTCAAGGCTGTGTGTGGGTATTGGCTAGTTGTATTGACACAGCCTCTTGGCGAAACGGTATCATTTCATTCCCTGGTAAAGTTATTAGACTGCTTGGGAGTGTAACCTGACCTCATACAGCAGGCGATACTGACATCATTTAACGCCATCACCCCATCATATTAATTATCTTTACAGTACTCTGCAAAAGTCTGAGGCCACCTTAAAACTTTATTTTGGCAAGATTATAATGATCATACATTTATATTTCTCAGTAGTCTCTTTACTAAAATACAACCACAACATACAGGAGACATGTTTACAGATCATAAAAAAAAAGTTATTACAACAGCGTTATAGAAGAGCAAACCAACCAGAAATAGCTGAACAGTCAGTCCAATAAATAAGTCAGTTTGATATTTGATGCCTGCCATGCCCTCAGATACATGATTTCTGTACTGTTTTTCTTTCTCACACTTGTTTTAGACCCCATGGCTCACGCACATCCAACAATCTTTTAAGCGAGGGGCTCGATAAAAAGGATAGCTGTAAACAACATTGAAAACACTGTAGCTCTTGTAAATGCAATTCATTAGCACATCCACAAATGACATTTTGAGCTAATACTCTTCTTTCGACTCAAGCAAATTTAGTGGAATATTTCAACAATATTCAAACAAATTGACAAAGGGTGTTGTAATCTGTCACATGTCCAAACCAGAACATTAACATTTTATTAAATGGCAAATAGGCAGGGTTCTTCGTTTATTCTTAATCCAGTTTTATCATTGATCTGCACGAAACATGAAATTTTTCAGCCAGTGACGGGGAAGCTGTGTATGACAGCATAACTATAGAGAGTGGATACAGTGTTGTGAATAAAGGTCTGCACAATCTAATGGAATCAAATACAACAGCTCTACCTTTGTAGAGTTATATAACATTTAGTTTTGGAGACATTGTCAGAGAGGATTTCATTCAACACTGATTTTTTTTTTTTTTTTGTGACTAGTTTGTGGTGGTAGTGATGGTGTTATACTGGGTTGTATTTGAAGGTGTTTTTTTATTATTACATGCAGTTTCCTCAAGCTTATTACTGAGTAATATGTGTGATCTCAATCCTTGCTTAGATGGCGTCTGCAAATGCCACATACGGACAGAAGGAGTCCTCGGACCAGAACTTTGATTATATGTTTAAAATCCTCATCATTGGCAACAGCAGTGTAGGAAAGACGTCCTTCCTTTTCCGCTACGCAGACGACTCGTTCACGCCAGCCTTTGTCAGCACAGTGGGCATTGACTTCAAGGTGAAGACCATCTACAGGAACGACAAGAGGATAAAGCTGCAGATTTGGGTGAGCAAGTGAACACACATGTATGTATACAGACTTGGGGTTGGTAAGGGGGACAAGATTCATGTAAAAAGTTGTTTCAGGCAAACCAGTGAGTCACAGTCGCCACAACGGCTGCTTTTCAGGAGCTGACACTTCACTCTGGAAACTTGAAGCGTTGTGAAAAGGAATTATAAAACTCACTTTGCTTTGCTAATTGCAACCTTTTATCTTGTCATTGTTTTGCATTCATTGCTGCTGTATAGACTCTGGTACCTCTAAAAAAGTAAGGGTGTAACCGGTGGAGAAGTCACATTACATAAATACTAGAGATGTTGCAATCCATGTTTTCTCTGTAGTCGCTGTTATAAGTCCAATCTCATATTTATATTCCTGCTCAGAATACAGTGAAACAGCACACACTCAGACTTACATAGGCTCACAGTATAATCAGAAAAAACAGTAAGATGTGCCTGACAGCTTAGTTGCTCTAATTCAAGAAAATGGAGCCTGCCCTACTGCTCTCCGTTTTAGAGGACCTATTAAGATCATTTCCAGGTTCATACTTGTATTTAAGGCTCTTACCAGAACATGTTCACATGAGTTAATGGTTGAAATACACTTTATTTTTCTCATACTGTCCATGCTGGAACACCTGTATTCAGCCTCTGAGACGCTCCATTTAGGTCCAGAAAAAGTCCAGTCTGCACAGATTGGTCAGCTCCTCCCTGCACCATTATTGCAACAGGGGTGTAACAGAGAATATTGGCACTTTTCACCATGAAAACAATCACCAAACAAAGCCTCTAAACACAGCCAGACATGTTCCAGAAGGAACGTGATATGAAATCAAGAAGAAATTTACAATATTGGCAACCAAGTTTACATATGTACCCAATTTTATTCTATAGCTTTATGTAGCAGTGAAGACTAATGTAAATTAGAGGTAGACGATATTGGATTCTTTGGTGATACCTGATATGCCAATATATAACGGCTGTTTTTGCCAATAACTGATGCAAATGTCGATGGGAGAACTGTTGGCATGGCACAGGATTCAAACAGGCATCTCCATGAACAATATACTGAAATACAAATGTAGTTTTTAACAGCAGTGACATCCAGTGTAAAGTATTTACTACTGATTATTATTATTATCGAGCAGATAATCAATTATCAAAAAATTGCACACTGTTTTTCACAAGTAATCAACAAATAATTTTAGTTCTACAGCACTAAGAATCCAGCAAACCTGCACAAAACCAGATTTGATCATCAGAATCAGGGCAAAGTTCCTCACTACCTGCAGACTGTCTCTGGTAAAAATGTCTGTTTCCATGCTGCACTGTCACATCTCTGACTAAGGCAGTTTTTATTATCATGTGTCTCTAACGATAACCAGCTGGCCCTTTGCAGTCCCCAGAATCACTTCATCCACTGTGTGCTGGCAATACCCTTGAAGTGTAATTAACACGAGCCATAAAGGCTGACCCCAGGATCAATTGCTTATTACATAGGACACCAAAGGAATACCTAATGCTCATGGGACTTTGGCTTACTGTTACACCTCCACAATCATCAGGAGAAACATGCACCATCATATATCCTTTGCAGGTGCTGGGTCACAATGATCTGCTTAAAAAGACAAAAAAATTCCACACATTGCTGTTTTATTCCCAATGCTTATTTAATCCTACATGGACATGATGATGTTTAGGCCACAATCTGAGCCAGAGCATCTGTGGATAGATGGAAAATGGTCATGTCCATGAGACCATGAGTCTGTAGGTGTTTGTTATTTTTTTATTTGAGTATGTCTTTATCATACACCTATCCTGCTTTGACAGTGATGTGTATATACTCAAAAGTAACATGATGTTTGTGTGTGTTTGTGAAGGACACTGCTGGTCAAGAGCGATACAGGACAATCACCACAGCTTACTACAGGGGAGCCATGGGCTTCATCCTCATGTATGACATCACCAACGAGGAGTCCTTCAACGCTGTTCAAGACTGGTGAGGAACTGCATGCATGTCTGTGTGTATGAGGGAAGGATGTGAAGAACATACAGTCTTATTTTATTTTATTTTATTCAGCTGACTTTGCTGGGACTAGACATGCAGTGGATGGGCAAGAGCAAAAGTATAATCAGACTAGTTTGAAAAAGCATTTAATCCTGTTATGTAACATTTGTTTGCATATGAAAAGACGGATGAAAGCACCAATAATGTCTGTTTAAATCCTCCTTTTGCTTTGTCAGACTGCATGTTCGCACAACAAACTGCAAGTAATTTAGGTCAAAACCTGAATAAAATTTAACTAAGTAGAAAACATGTTTACCTCAGACAGTTTGGTTAAACTTTTACCATTTGCCTTTGTTTTCTTATCCAGATTAGTGGTTTATATGAATATGTTAAACTTGACTTGTTAGAAACCTGTTTGGTGGCCTATTATGTTAAAATGTTCACTCTTGTGTGTCTGTCATTGATGGCTTTGCCATTTTCACATGCTTCAAAATGAAGTTGGTGATTAAAATATGACTTCAAACAATGATGGTTTTAAATAAAATACAGCTTTTTCTTTTGACATCAGCAAAACGCAGATGAAGCATGTGCAGTGTTTCCACACATATGCTTTACTTTGGCTGTTCTCTCGGGTTTATTAACAGCCTTCAAAGTTTATTTTAGCATTTTTATTTTTATTCTTTATCTGTCTGAGAGTGACGCCATCTGTGATCATTCAATGAGCGGGCAATCTTCCCTCGCACTTCCACTCCTTTAACTGTTCATTTTGGTTCAGCGTCTGAGGCAGAAGCATCTGAGGCGCCAGTGTGCAGCTCACGATCTGCTGCTATAGTTCTGGTGCCAGTTTTCTCTGCAGCTGCAAGTGAATCTGGCAAGAAGACATACTGATAATCTAAAAAAAACCAACAACAGCAAAGAATATGTCATGTATGATGTAAATTAATAAATTATGAATCCCATGCTTGCCAACCTTTTTTATTTTTCTGCCCCTCTCCCTGCTGCTCTCCTGGAGTTTCAATTCCCACACTATTTTACTCCCAACATTATGAAATTTCAAAATTTGCCAATCCACTAATATTGATTAGAAATAGCCCAATATTACTGCTGTTGGTTATTGGGTTTTTGTTGTTGTTGTTGGTGGTGGTGGTTTTTTTTATGTAGCCTATTCATTTCAGGTATTTCTTAGTTGTCTAAACAGAGAGCCAGAGAGACCAGCAGACACACACACACACACACTCAAGCAGACAGACAGACAGAGAGATGTTAAAGATAAGAGCATAATCAGAAAAAGAGAATAAAGAAGAGCATAATGATGAAAGGTCACACATATTTGTTGTTTCTCACACATAGACTATTTTTGTATCGGCAGGTAATGCCAGCCCTTTCTGCCTGCTCCCACCGCAAGTGTGTTTCAGACTGGTGGGAAACACTGGTGTGTGTTAGGCTTGTTGGAGTACTGAGACTGCAGTACTTTCTAAAAACTGCTTAGCATTTAAGAAATAAAATATGGTTATGAGATTCAGTCAGCCAGTACAGCTGAATACCTTGTATTGTATCTGTTAACAGGTCGACCCAGATCAAGACATACTCGTGGGATAACGCCCAGGTCCTTTTGGTGGGGAACAAGTGTGATATGGAGGATGAACGAATGGTGGCCTCAGAGAGGGGCCGGCAGCTGGCAGAACAGCTGGGTAAGTCACCTGATCAGAGTAAAAACTAGCTGTTGTTTCTCTGTTGTTTATCTCCACTGTTACTCCTCTCCTCTCCTGGGATTATTAAGGAAATACATATAACCACGATGCATTAAGTTCCTGAGAGTCCCAAAGAGGGGGCGATTATGTATTAATTATACATCTAAACATTAGTAAAATTCATAATGTTTGTATTATGTTTGTTCAGTGGGATTTTGATTCAACCTGTTCATTTTTAGAGGTTTTAGTCTTTTAAAAAGAAGTCCTGTTTAATCTCTTTTTAATGCCCCTTTCTGTTGATGGCATAATGTATGTCATCATGGTTAGACTCAGCTTGCTACACAACGTAATTTCATCATATTTGAAACTGAGATAACAACAATTCAATCTGCTGTAATTTTGAATCAAAGGCAGCATTGCTATTTAACCCTACTAACCCGAGTCTAAATCAGTTTTAGGTTTGGTTTTTTTTAGTTTTAACAGAGATTTGAATATCAGCAGTTCAGTCTTTGTAAGGGAATTTGCAGCGGCAAAAATAGCCCGGTTGTTGCTTTTTTTAGACAAGCTAAGTGTATTTTTATTCTCTTTCTGTTGGAACATGTAACTCCAAAAACATAATGCTAAAAGAGTATCTCATGTAATCTGACTGTGTCCACCAACAGATCAGCACGGTTCAGTTCACTTCAACACATTTTTTCATTTCCATTGTGAAAAGTTGTGGATAGTACCTTTAGTACCTTTGGAACCGTTCACCCTCTGCTTGGGGTATGTGGCAGACAGATCCAGTACTAAAAGGTGGAGCTAGAAACGCTGCAGTATGTTGACTGTTCAGTAGAGAGTAAACACTCTGCTTAATTTCAAACCACCTGTGAAAGAGGTTTAAAGGGAAACTTCCATATTTTTCCACTTGGATCATATTTTTTCCACGTTTTAGTGTCTAAATGAGAATGGAGACAATGATTTTTGAAACTGGTCTAGAGTTGAGAGAGAGCACTGTCGGAAAACAGGCTGCAGCGTAACCACTAGAGACAGTAGTGCGCCGTCAGTTGTCAGTACGTGACAACATTATGGAAAGGAGCCCTACCTTGTCGCTGATCAGGTGTCTTTCTTAGTTTCTGTAACCAAGACTCCCTCAAGCAAAGGTCTCGTCCTGCAATTTAGCAGAGTTTTCCACTGAGTTGAAATTGTGTCATTTCATCCATTACAACTTGTGGAAAAACAATTTAAATCTCTGATAATTTTCTATCTCTGTATATCTATATATCTACATCTATATTTTATTTTATTTTTTTACTTAGCTCCCATAATACTTTGTTCATGAAAAACCATCTTTCTAGCTGTTTGCCTGAAACTGGTGATGTGCGCACATTGAAATCAGGAAAAGAAAGGGAAACTCATTTCTCTCAATGAAAAGGGAAGTCTCCTTGGAGTGTATGGCTGCTAGTGATGGAGACAGAAAAGAAATTGAATTGCAGCCCGTCTCATAGCTGCATTTTTTTCTCTCTTAATACTGTACCAAGTTTTGTCTCCATTGGTCACCTAGACACAAAAACATGGGAAAATAGGGTCCAGGGTGAAAACATCGAAGTTACCCTGAGAGTATAATCTGAAAAGAGACTTATGAGTAGATTTAATTGACACACAAATCTGATAAGGACTGAAAAAATATTGAGGTTTGAGCTGCCTGTGTGACTGTAGCCTTAATGTGTCCTGACATAATGAGATAAGTGGCTTAACTGGGTAATCTTCACAGCAGAACAATAAGTGTAACCATTCGCCTCTCCGTGTCTCTGTCACCCCTCCCGGCAGGTTTTGAGCACTTTGAAGCAAGCGCTAAAGATAACATTAACGTGAAGCAGACCTTCGAGCGGCTGGTGGACATCATCTGTGAGAGGATGTCAGAGAGTCTAGACAACAACGACCCGACTGTTACCGGCACCAAACAGGGGCCACAGCTCAACGAGCAGCCTCAGAGGTCCCATCAGGATTGTGCTTGCTAAACATGACTACACACACACACACACACCAAAAAGAACACACACACACACTGTTTGCTGTCCTTAACTCCACACACCTTTTTAGGTTTGTCTCTTATTCTCTTTTTCTTTTCTCATAGACACACATATATGACACACAAACACTGCCATACAGAGACACACAGCCTGGCTGCTTGGATTCTCCGCCCCTCTCACTACACGCAGAGCATCATCCACAAGAACCGGCTCTCCCCAAACACTTGGTGTTTTCAGTCATTTCATTTTAATGGTTAATTTCAGTAAAACAGAGATTCTGTGACAGTGCTAACTTAGTCAGAGGGGTGAAGAACATTTAACAGATTTACAATCTCAAGTTGTCTTTCTTTCTTATTTTTGCACATTTACACAAACACACACACACACACAATATACTGTATTTTCACAGAATCATAAAAAGTCAGTGAAGGCTTAGGCTACATCCACACCAATATATTTTCATTTTAGAAATGCATAACTATTGCTATGTTCATGCCTAGTATCTACAATACTCCGATGTTTTGTAACCCTTAAAAAAAGAAACCTAGAAATGCTGCTGACCTTGGAAACGATGACGCAGACACCAGTGTTCGCTTCGTGGTTGGGTCTCATGAGTCACAATCGTCAAGCCAAAATATTATAGCTAGGTTTATATACCTTTTGTGATTTCATCCATCTCACTCCTCTCCCATTGCCATGGCCGGTACCGCTCCAATATTTCACAGTATTTGCTTTGCAAGGACTTGCAATGACTGTTTTCTGCCACCTTGACCGCCTTACGCTCATGTGTTACTTTCAGTGACGGTTCCACGTTTTCGACGGTTCCATCAGAGAAATCTCTGGTCTTACTCTTACCTATGTCCAAAGTATTTTCTTATACTAAGCAACCAACCGCAGAGTAGACAATCTGCTTCTCGTTTACATCGGCACGCGCATGCTCAGTGTACGTGAATGGTCATGTGATATGCGTTTTCAGGCATGTTTGTATGGAAAGAGATTATTTTTGAAGCGATGCTACACTAGTGTGTAAAGATATGATTTTTGTTTGTAAATGCAAACATATTAGTGTGGATGTTGCCAGAGACTCTATCATTCCTGGCAGTCGGTTTTTACTATAGAAGGCTGTGGATAGTCTAATCCCAGGCCCCGTTCAGCACTAACGCCTCAAACCTGAACAGATTCAAATCAGCTGCATTTGTTTTACTCATAGTCCCATTGAAACTGTAAGCTAGTTGCTGTGGGTAGAGATCGGGGTGTTTTTTTTTACGTTTTTGAGTTGGTTGGTGAAATAACCAGTCTCCCAGTGTTGTGAGTATCTACTAATAATTTTGGTTCAAATTTGATATCCACATGGGATCTTTTGAAGGTTTGTTTCTCTTTTAATGCTTCAATGAACATAACAATAGCAAAGTCATGCATATCAGTTATCTTGTCAATAATATCATTATTATTCGTTTTTGGCCCCTTCCCAGGTTTTTAACATTTCTTTTAGCAAAATGTGATGGCAGTGTCAGTCACGTTGTTGGTCTCCGGGTAAGGAGCGGCATAGGCCTCTGGAGGTTGCTTGATTTTAGATTCTTAGTCCTGTTTGTTTGTTTGTTTTGCTTTTTTACTTTTTGTTGCAGTTTTTTTTAAGACAGAAGTAAAGGATTAGGGAGAAGTGTATAAATGTTTAAAACTCAGCAGATACAGATTTAAAAATGCTTATGTAATATATATTCATATATAATTAACATACAATAATAGGATATTGGATTCCCTCCTGTGCTTTAGTGAGAGGTGCATGTTGTTGATGTTTTTATCTGGTTCTGGTTGACTGGATGGTTTATTTGTGTGAGCTGTTGTCTGAATTTAAAGCCCGTCTGTCCTACAGTTTCAGTACTCGGAGGAACCATGTAGGGGTAAAGGTTTCACATGTTAAGCCCGCTGCCCCTTCTCATTGTATTAACTTCCATCCACTGCACACAATGTGCAACATGCACTCATTAGAAAGGCATGTGAGTGTGAGCACTGGTTTACTACAGACGTCTCCATCAGCTTCAGATAGTCTCTTGGTAGATTTTATTTTCATCTTTACTTTTTTGGGGGAACATGATGTTTTTAAGCATGTTAAATGTCAAATTGTGAGTTTTCTTTCTCTCTGATGCTAAAGTTAGGGATTTGTCTGCTTGTGTATACAGTACAATACGTTCTGTCAGTCATGCAAGGCATGCGGAAACACACTCTAAGTTATTTTAAAATAAAACTTATTTATTTTGTATAATTTATAGCTTTTATTTATTTGAAGATAAGGTTTTTCCTAGATTATGCATTGCAATCTGCGCTCTACTTTTTAAAGAGATGTTCAATAGTATTCAATTGCTTAAACTCTCCCAGCTTTTAAATGTATTTGTTTACAGTGAATATAAAGCTCGATATGCTTCCTCAAGAGGAACATTAAAACATTCCAGTGTAAGAATCTCTTATCATGTCCACGCAGCTTTGGTGGGAAGTTTGTTTGTCTTTTGATATGGGTTACGTAACTTTTAAGACTTGGTAGTGTAAAAGCAGACTGTTCTCACAGCGCAATAGCAGTTTCTTTTTTCTCCACACCCAAAAATGAGCGAATTACAAACCGTGCTGAAGGTTTGCAATACTGTACAAGGGTGTGTACGAATGTACAGTTTCTGTAAAGGCAGTCTTAATTCCAAAGAGATTTTAATGATATGTTTTGAGCCAAAAAGAGTGCTTGTTAGACATTTGCACCAAAAAAACTTGAGTGATAGTGTTTTCCTACTCTGCACAGTAGCTTCAAAAAGGGAAATGTTTTGGAAGTAAACTGAATACTCTGAACACTTCGTTAAAATAGTGATTCTTACTGCATCGGTTCACTTTTGACCAGATTTTTGTTACTTTATTTATTGTGTTTTGCTACAGCTGTAAACTTGCCGGTGACTTAGGAACCCGAATCGATCCTAATCAACTCCTTCTCTTCCTCCTCCCTCCCCATCATAAATAACTCTTGTAAATAGAAACTTTCTGCCCGCCGGGTATTAGTTGTGTGAATTGTGCTGTACTTCTGTAATGCTAGATTTGCTAAAATGAGGAATCAATAAAAAAAATTCTTAAAGCTGGAGTCTTGCGTTGCTTTAACAGTTATTCCCAGAAAGTCAGTAATTTACAGTAAATGCACATGTATATTTGGAGTAGGCTGTGCCCAGCAGAGGGCATCATAATGCAATAATGTCTTGTTTTCTACCCTCAGAGTTGTTTGACCATCTATGGTTTGGTTCAGCCTCTCTGCTGCATTTACTACAACACCCATGGTGTCAACTCTGCAAAACAACATAAAAAGGTATGAGTTTATTTATTATTCTCACAAATCTTTATGCAAACTATAACAAACAGAGCCTCCTGTCTGAGTAAATAAATAAAACACGTCGGTTTTAGTAATGTAGTGAATTTAATAAATGTCAGGGAGAGACGTTGAGAGTCCATTACACATGGATAGATAAGGATTCTCAGCACGTACACATACATTCATGGAAGTTTGGCGACTGAAGAACTACACAGCAGCCACCATAATGAAAGATACAATGGTTACTGTACACAAAAGCGACAAGACATGCAGTGTCCATTTTTGCAAAATAAAAAACAATAAGTAAGACCATATGTAAAATAAGAAATGTTTTCAGTAAATAAAATATATATTTGTCATTGCTAAGTGCTTGTAAACAAGTAAGGCATTATATTACACAGTGGGTGACAGCACTTGGTGACACCCTGGTGTTTGGTTGCACTCTTGGTAGAGATTGTCCAGCTTACACACACACATAAATGCTATCCTGCATCAATCCACTGGATAGCAATTTGCTACATGGCTTCCCAAAAAAATTAGGACAACAAAAGAAGTCATTTTGCTGCTTAACACTGCCAGATTTGCATGACTGAGAGCAGGCTGCAGCCCACACCTGCTGCTGGTTAACCTGTCATTATTCCTGCAGCTCTCTTATCAAGGCCTGTTCATTACACTGTACAGTGCAAGTGTCTGTTCTGTTTCTACAGGCTTTATCTGGAGAGTGCATTTACAGTGGCCTCATGACAAGTCTCTGATAAGGATTTTGTGTTTTAAAAGTTCCTTATAATGCAGGCCTGTATCCTCAGAGCATACTAATAAACATCCACAAAGAGCACCATCACTGGAGATTAGTACGCCTGGACCTGGTTTGGTAAAAGCTGGCATCCGCTGCTGACATGGTTCATCACCTTCTGCTTCAGCTGGGCCACTTGCTCCCTGAGGACGCTGGCTGTGGACGCCAGCTCGGTGTTCTGCGTTTTCAGGCTCTTGACCTTGTCCTCCAGCCGAGAGATCCTTTCCAGTTTCCTCTTGCGGCACTTGGAGGCGGCTATCCTGTTCCGCAGCTTTTTCCTCTCCGCCTTGATGCGCTCCTGGTTGTCCATGTCAATGGGAGACAGAGGGGGACTGTCCCCGAAGCTCTGCATGTCTGGTACAGTCTGAGGCTCGTCCTTCACCAAACCGGCAGTCTGGAGTCGTGACAGAGCAGCCGCAGCGGCCGCCTGTTGCTGCGCGCTGGCTAGATGAGACGGAGGCGGCGGGAAGGGGATGGTGTCCGTGGAGTAGTTGATGGTGGTGGCTCCGAGCGGACTGGCCGCATAGCCGTTCAAGGTAGTGTAAACAGGAAGGTCTGATGTCTGCAGCCCGGCGGATCCGACCGCGTTGGCCGACCCGAGGAGCTCCAGTCTGTCCACGGAGACGCACCCCGCGTCGCTCAGCTGATTCTGCTTGTGGAGATCCTCCAGCGCCTTAACGAAACCCTCCGCGAACTCCTGCTCGTCACTAGCTGACTTCGGATAAAGGAACTGAGAGGCCGAGTTTGCGGAGGTGACCAGACCGTTTGACTGGATAATAAGGCGCTCCAGGTCCGGAGAGGTTAGTTTCAGGAGTCCCAAGTCTGGAGAGTTGAGGAGTCCGTCTGCGTCCCGGAGTGGGTTTGATTTGAGCTCGGAGTTCTGGTCGTCCAGGTTCAGATTAATGTCCTTCTTCATCATCGTGCTCTGGGAATAGATGCTGGAGACCCTCTGAGTATTCACCACGGTGCCTGGGTAGAGGGTTGTTTCCATTCTACACCCTCACATGAGGGAGTGTTGAGCGTTACGCATCGACGACTGTTCAGCAATCACATCCAAACATGAGGAAATCAGCTGATCCCTTTTTCTCATGCGATCCTGCTGCCCTATCCCCCTTCTTGTGTATGAGCCACTCTATCAGACGACCACTTGAGCTGCCGTGCCTGAGGGGCTCTGATGTGTCTCTTCGGCGCGCGGGTGATATTGTCTTTTCCCGATGGCACGACTGCTATGCGCAGCGCCAGACCTCGCTCGCTTTCTAGCCCTAAAAATTCCATTATGTCACTCCAGAGCGCGGAGATTGGCCCAAAATGACGTTGGTTTCCGGTTTAATTTGAATAAGGGGCCGAGCCGGTCTTTATTGCCATGGAGACTTTAGGTAAACTACAAACAGTGCAATGCATTGTGGTTTGATGTCATAGCATAAAAAAGCTCAGGGTCGCCAAAAGAGAGCAGAGACTGGGCGGGGAAGGTGTAAGAGGCGAGGGCCAAGGAAAGAACAGAGGAACAGGCCCTACAGAAAATATTCGTTCAACTCAGGCAGGCCAGGGCAGTTTTAAAACACGTTAATGGTAGAGAAGAATACAGAAGTTTCTTTTAGATAGTGTCAGGTTTGAGTATTAATACATTAGGCGTGATCTTGTTATTCCATTAAACAAAATAGAATCCCAATTGGGTCCTAAAGTATGTGTTCAAATCTAAATTTCAATTTTATTCCAATTACTTCTAACACTAACCCTGCCAGCACCTCTTGTTCCAGGTCTGTGAGGATCAATGGTCACATTCAGCCCTCACACAAGACCAAGAGACTTGAAATGAGGTGTTACAAAGTGTCCTGAAAGTGTTTCTGGGTAAACTGAGCATACACTAGAAAAAGGGGAAGGAAACAGTGACAGTAGAATGAGGAAACCATGTGTTTCTGTGTTTGAAAGAAGCATGTGGAGAGGTTAAAGGTTTTAATGGCTGATGAGCTGCCCTCAACCTCTTTATTTATACAGTTTGTTCCAAAATACTGTAGGTTCACAGATTTTCGTAATCATAACAATGGAACACAGTGCTGTGAAATCTCATATTTATTTGTTTTAATAAAAGAAAAGATAATGACAGAAGTTAGACAGAACATCATAGAATATAACTAAATTTAATAGAATGGTATAGAAAGGAACAGATAATAATACAGTAGAGCCCTGAGGGCATTATAGGATAAAACAGCATAGAATAGAACAAAACATAATAGAATAGCACATTATAGAATACAATAGAGTAGATCATTATGGAATAAAGCATTATAAATAGAATAAATCTAACATTCTTGAATAGAAAATGACACAAAAAGACTAGGATAATGAAAAAGCTTTCTAGAATATAATAATTTAACATTATAGAACAGAAAATAATAGACTAGAGTAGAACATGGAGAATATAATAGAGCAGAACAGACAGCAGATCTGACAGAACAGAGCATTATAAATAGAATATGATAAAACACCACAGAATAGAAAAAGAACAGAACGTGATAATGGTGCATTACAGAATAGAACATCATAGAGCAGAAAAGAATACAGTAGAATATAATGTCATAAAATAGAACACTGTAGACCAAAAAATATATATAACATAGAATACAGTAGAACAACACAGAATAGATCATTATAAACAGAATAGAATAAAACATAACATAGAAAAGAACAGGATAGTGGTGAGCATTATAGAAAAGTCTACAATAGAACATTGTAGAGCAGAAAAGAATAAAGTAGAACATAATGTAATAGAATACTACAGACTAAAGAACACATTATTATAGAACAGAACACAATAGAATAGAGCATTATACATAGAATAGAATAAAACAAAATAGAAAAGAACAACATAGTGTGCATCATAGAAGAGAACAGAAAGTAATAGAATAGAACAAAACATTATAGAATAGAACAGAAAAGACCCGAATAGTGTAAATTATAGAACAAAATAAAATATAGAACATAAAAGAAATAGAGTAGAACATTATACACTAAGAGAAGAATAGAACTCTATAGAAAAGAGCATTATAAATAGAATAGAGTAAAACATTATTGAATTGAGATACACAGAAAAGAATAGTGTAAAATACAATAGAACAGGGCATTATAGAAAATAAAGTAAATGAAACAAACACCATATAGATCCAGTCATAGTATGTTTTTGAGTCTGGCTCTGTGGTGGAAACTACAATAGAATATTGTTATTCCACCCATACACAGTGAGGACGTCAGCAGACCGTCTGCATCAGCACCACGGAGCAGAGAGGGCATCATTAGTTTCCATGGCAACACTGACATAGCAAGTGACGCAAGTGAGATGGAGAGAGAAAGGTGAATGGGTGGAGGGAGAGGAGGGGGCTGTTAGCGACTGCAGTGCAGGTTGTGTAGGTGGCTGTTGGAGGTGTTACTGTGTGTGTGTGTGTGTGTGTGTGCGTGTGTGCGTGTGTGCGTGTGTGCGTGTTTGTGTGTGTGTGCGTGTGTGCGTGTGTGCGTGTGTGCGTGTTTGTGTGTGTGTGTGTGTGTGTGTGTGTGGTTCAGAGGCAGAAATTGCTTCTGTAACCATAGAGGCATAAGTGACAGAAGTTTGTTTGAAACATTCATCTCAAAATATTCTTCTGAGAAAAGAAAAAAAAAAATCTCCACCCTATAGAGAACATATTTTCTTCACGGTGCCAGTTTGAAGCCACATAGGGTGCAGTGTCCAGAATGTGTGAGTCATTTCGCAACCAATGGGTGTGGACAGCACCAGGAATGAAAAAAAGGGCTGTAGGGCGATATTAGATTAGCTCTGCCTTCATGACAACAAACTGTGAGGAAGGTTTGTCCTCTAAACTCAGGTAATGGAGTGTGTCAGAGGTTGTGTAAGATACAGTTTCTCCTCCCTCAGCCAGAGAAGTGTCCTTTGACTTGAACTCCCTTGGGAGAAGCTAACTGGGCACACATGTTCAGTAACGCCCTATGTCACCCTCAGAGTGCATACACAGACACCTGGGTGCTGCCCAGTAAAACCACTAAGCAGCTCCAGTGGAGCAGCTGCTTAGGGGTTAAATGTGCATTCATGAGCTGTCTCAACAGTTGTTATTGATGGAGGGGAGGTTGTTTTTCATTCACGCTCACTGGCCACTCACAAGACGGCTCTTCTAACCTTTAATCCGTGAATGCAGTGCAGATGCTTGGTTTCATTTTCAGTGAACACATGGCTTGAATTACACTCTATTGCATCAAAACAGTCGGATTAAAAAGATCAGTTTTCATCCTCTCTTGTCCTCTTTCCAAAAATGTCTGCATGTTGAAGGAATACAAATTAACAAGTCTGCTTTTGTCGACTTTCTTTTCACTTCTTTGCCAAATGCATTACTGAAGGACGAGCTGCTGTGGAGGATTGCATGCCCGCACAGTAGATGGCAGTGTGATCTATCCAGATTTAGTGTGTCACTTCCTCTCAGCTGTGAGTCAGAAGAAGACAGCAGCAAGCGTAGACAATCCTGGGATTCCTGTTTGGGATATTTGATCCCTTTATTATTAATCTATGACAATTCCTGTCATAACAACTAAGGACAATGGCCAATAAGAGGAAAGTAATAGTAACAGGTGAGAGGCTTTAATTGGTCAGAGGACTGGAGAGGGACAGATGTGTCTTAAATGATTTCTTTATTGTCAATACAGTGCTGTTATAGCTTATGGAGTTCTAGTTATGACTGAGCTGCACTTCGATGGCTGTGTTTATTGTATAAATATGTAATGACACTGATTTTTAAATGAATGTCCTACAGAGAGTAATGTTGCTGTTAGGAGAGGTGGGTTTTATCTGATGGTTTAGATCAGGAAATAAATACATGCACAAGAAGGAATCTGAATGACAGTAAATGTACTCTTATTTTTGTGACAAAACTGCTCAGCTGAAAGACAGACCTTTACTGCTCTGTTACTGCAATTAATGTTTAACTTCCAGCCTTTGGACTTTGAATTAAGTCTTTTATTTTTACATTTACCCTTATCACTTCTTGCCATGACAGATAAGCATCCTCACTGAGTCTTTTATTTGCTGCACGGTCTCTCATTACTGCACTGGAGAATAATCTTTGCTACTCTTTTCTCTGCAGGTTTCGAGCCTTTTGGTGAGCATGCAGTGAACTCCAGCTGGGTGGCAGTGCAGGTAATCAGTAATCAGGTTGTTCATTTTTAACCCAGGTGCTGGTGAAGGACTTATAATAGGCCCTGAAAAACATAGTAGTCGCACACATCCAAAAACTGTGCAAGGCAGGTGCTGGAAATGAAGAACAGCAGTCAACAACATGAAGAAAAGTCCACACACTCCTATTCAGACTTAGTTTGGTATGAAATCAAACTAACAAACTAACATCTTTAAATACCAAAGCTGGATCTGATGACAGTCATGTGGTGTTACAGATGTAACAAAATAAATTTTAAAAAGTCCTCTTAAATTCATCACACAATATAAATATATACAAATATCTACAAATACATGTTTTAACTGTTTTAAAAAGTACATGTTGAGGAAAACACATACAAAAATAATATACAATGGAAAGATTTACCCACATGTATTTGTGTTACATTTTTTTTTTAAAAGGAAGTAATCCAGAGCACACAAGAAATACCACCAGAACAGAAGTTGTCATACCTTTCATAAAATTTCTATGTGCTCAGAGTTATTTAAAACTTTCTGGTATATATTAGTTTTTGTAAATGTGTTTGAAAATGGCTTTTGTGTGGGAAGTCTATCGTTACCTGATTTAGGGGTTGCCATTTCATGTCATTGTTCATTGATCTATTAAGCTCTTTCAGACTGCACTTCCGATCTTTATATATGTTTCCTGTGCTAACAGGAACTGGAGCGATTAGGGCTGGGTGACGCAGTAGACCTTCATGTGTGTGAGGTGCCTGTTGAATATCAGGCTGTTCAGACGCTGCTGCCCTCTCTGTGGAAAGAACCACAGCCAGAGGTATTCAAGAAAATACACAATGCTGTACATGAATAACATGTTGCCTAAAATCCATAAATTCTTTATAAAAAAAAAAAAAGCCCCAAATTAACCTCTGCCACCTCTGTCTTTTGGGGTCCTGTGAGAAGCTGGTGGTCCATGTCGGTGTTTCTGGTTTAGCCGCCACTGTCACTCTGGAGCAGTGCGGCCACAACAAGGGTTATAAACGCCTGGACAACTGCAGCTTCTGCCCGGCGTCCCAGTGTTGTATAGACAGCGGCCCAGACTGCATACAGTCAGTGCTGGACATGGATACAGTCTGCAGAAGGGTCAATGACTCTGGCCTCGGGGTCAGTCTTTCTGTTTCTAAGGATGCTGGAAGGTAAGAAATGTTATTCAATGTTACTGCAGCTACGTCCGTTATTTATGCAGTAGAGCCAGTGTTTGGTTTGTCAGCTCTGGGCTACTGTAGAAACATGGCAGTGCAACATGGAGATCTCTGTAGACAAACAACCTTGTGTAGATATAAACTGCTCATTTTAGAGTAACGAAAATACAAAAATTCTTATTGTTGGGTGGTTATACACAAAAGAAAACAAACGTATTTTATATTCCATTTCTACAATACACCCCCCCCCCCCCCATAACCAACACATTAGGCCTTTAACCCTTTGAAACCAGTAGCGACATCACTTGTCTTGTGCTTTTTTCACACACCTTTGACAAGTACTTAAATCTTTGAACCCAGAGCAAATTGCTTTGATTTCTTTCAAAAACTGGGGGGAAAAGGCAATGAGCAACTTTGTAAATGTTGTTCCACAAAGTGCATGAAATAATAAGTTTAGAAAATTATTTTTAAAAAGTTAGGGGAAAATATCTGGGGGGAAATCATCTATTTGAAATGACCATACTTCCATATTTAAAATTATGTTAGAAAATGACTATTATTTTATATAACGTATTTTCAGGTAAGTTTCTTGTACTTTTAACTCATTTCTTGCAAACTTTAGGATCATTTCTTCTTTCGTCGCTCATTGCCTTTTTCCCATGTTTTGAATGAAATCATGCCAATGTGCTCAGGTTTCAAAGGGTTAAGTAAGATATTTGTCTTTCACTGATACATGCCTACATGGGCAAGTATTTCTCTTTATTTACGCTGTATACTTGCAAATGTGCATGATAATTAAGATTATTTTATGACTCATTTTGAAATGTCTTCTTGTCTTAACAGCCAAGGACACCTACTGTTTTGCAAAGTTGACTCATAGCCTCCGACATGTGCATTCCCCTCAAACTCTCACCGCCTTCTTTTCTGATACTCTCTCTTTTCTGTTTTATAAAAATGGAAAAACTTTACCTAACGTCCACCCCTTTGGCTCCCTGGCAGGTATCTGTGTGACTACACCTACTACACCTCTCTGTACCTGGGGCAGGGTCACTCTGCCTTCATCCACGTGCCTCCGCTTGGAAAACCCTACAGCAGCCATGACCTGGGTCGAGCTCTTCAGGCCACCGTACAGGAGATGCTGAAACAGCTGGAACTGGATCCCGAACACAACAAGCACTGCAATCACGAGCATCAACACCAGCATGACCACTAACGACTTACAGTGCAGGCAGCGATGACTCAAGATAGTCAATCATCAGCTCGCGAGATGAATGGCATGAATTTCACATTTCTCGTCAAGATTCGGAGCTTGAGTCTGAATTGGGTGCTTTTAACTGTGATATCAATGCCAACTGTAAACCATGTGTTTCATCTAAAAGATATTGAAGAGTTTATAGTTTTGTTTTGACTACAGCATCTGTATATCTGGGTCTTTGCATGTGTGGGTTTGAATGTGTGTGTGGGCATCTGTGAGTGTTAGTCACGTCTCTACAATTCTGCCTCTGATAAGACTGTGAAAATAGATGCCAACAACGATTATGGACATATTGACATTGTATCAAAAAGGGAGATTTACGTGACTATATTAGAGTAGTACTAACAAGGTAGTATAGCTGAAACCACAGGTTCTATATGGTGACACACTGTGGGATAGTTTACACTAACTTCTGAAGCCACAGACACCCTTTACTCTGTCCTCTCACTGTTTTTGAAGTTTTTCTGTCCTCTCCAGTCTCCCATGTCCTCTTGGTATGATTTGGTTGATATGCTTTCATTCCTTTCTGTTGCCTGTATTGTACCAGAGAAATGTGATGACATTTAAATGACAGAAACCTGAAGAAATTTAAAGATTGACACTAAAAATTTTTCATCTCAGGGAATATATTGCAAACACAATCAATGGAAAGTAGTTTGATCACTTTAGTGTCTGTCCTATGTATGTGCAGCTAAAAGCTGTGATTAAAGCACGTCACATGTCAGGCTTATTTTTATTTGTCCTTGTCCATGTGAAATCTTCAGTCAGATGAAATAATGCTTGCACTTTCACTGCTCGTACTTTTTAAAAAAATTTTAAAATCTTGCATTTGTTTAACCCCTTTAAAAAGTAAGCAACATTTAACATCTATAAATGGACCCCGTAGGCAACAATAAACATACGTTTTTACATTTTTAAGAGTTCGTGCAGCGATAATACCTGTGAATAATGCTGCAGGACACTTTCCTTAGCTTTCCAGCATTCACATTTTAAACATGGAAATGTTAGTTGACTTTATGTGTTATGCAAAGAACCACACCCATGAAATGTCAAATACTAAAGAAAAAAAATTATGAGCATCCTGTTGAAGCATTTTATGATCTGTGATCACAAAGTGACTTTAGAACATTGTGTACTTTGAGACTCAGAGTTTGAACCGTTGGTGTTGCCTTTTAAGCTATTTATGAATTCAGTTCAGTTCTCATCGAGTTCAGCACCTGAAAACAAAAGTCAGGGCCTGGTATATGAGTAAAGACTTGTATGTGGCTGTTGTTGAGATATACCTGAAAAGGCGAGGCAGATAAATGTGATTTCAGATATATTAAGATGAAAAGACAACAATAATTTAGGATTATGATTCCGTATTATTATAGACTCCTGATGTTAGAAAGGCAGGTAAGTTTGCAATGTTTTCTCAGGTAGTGAGAATGACTGAGTGAGAGTTGTGCAGTAAGATGTAAAACATAATTATGAAACTATCTACTGTTTTGTCATGCGTTTCTCAATTCATTCTTTAATACTTTATTTACTTTCAGATTCCTCTGGTGCAGGCCGAGTGAGTTACAGTAACACTGGGTGCAGTACATCCTGGTTCAACAGACCTGCTGAACTTGTTCTGACCTGAAAGATCTGTGCAGGATGGAGTGAGAGGAACACAATGTTACCAGAACATCGAAAAGGTATCGAAGTCGGCTTCATACACTCATTATAAAGTGCTGTATATATGTCTCAAAGCAGGAAATTTGTCTTAACTGGTCAAAAATTCTCACATTAATGCGTATTTTGTCCTACTGGTAAAAAAAAATTTGTCACCTCTCTCAACCTTTAAGTACCAGGATTTAGGAGAGCCTCGGAGCTGTCCTAACCTGCTGGGAGAGGGTAAGTAAGGACAGTGTTCAAGATGTGGACATAAAATGCTGTTTAATAAACAACATTCTTTCAAAGTTATTAGCAGCATTCAAGTACCCTCTAAATTATCACAAATGATTTTAAAAGATAGTTCCCACATGTTGAACCTGATGGTCGCCTTGCTTATAAATGAATAATTTCAAGTAAGAAAAAAAACTCCAGAATGTATCAGGGGTTGCAGACTGGGACAGAAGTGAACTGTAAAACAGGTATTTATTGTTAAATAGATGTTGTTGAGCTTTTTTTAAGGGGGGGCTGATATTTCTAGTGTACCCCAGTCCATTTGTCAATATTTTAAGACCATGATTACTAATGCACATGCTGCATTAACTTCAAATGGCCCTTTAAATATGCAGATTTACACTGATTTTTTCCTGTTTATTGGTACAAAGACATTTTAAAAATGCCCATCTGTTGATCTTGATTTCTGCTTCTCCTTTCATTGCTTTGTTGTCTTAGTGTTACCACACAATGGCATGATTTATTTGCGGATGCAAACTGGATTATCATGCATATTTAATAATTTAAAATGCTGTGTTTACATGTGTAATTTTATTCTATTTTTAGCATTCCTTTTCTAACATTTCAAAGACAACAAAGATCTAATTAAAGAGGCCTCTAGTCTAACTGTGGATGATTTATAGTTATTTTTTTGGTAATCACTGACCAGATAAACTGTCAAATAAACTAATAAAATATCAAATGGAAAAGCTGTAAATATACTACTACTACTACTACTACTACTACTAATAATAATAATAATAATAATAATAAGAGACAGAAAAGTTGAGTTTCTGTCAGGCTTCAGCCTCAGTGCCTGCTTTAACTTGACCCGGCATAGACAACAACAGAGGTCAGCTCCACTCAGTTTCTTAGTTTACTGAAAGGTTAATTTAAGAGCTTGTTAGGCTGAAAACCTCAAAGAAAAAGAACATAACATAAAGTAGGTCAGTTAAATTAATATGTGTAATAATTGTTAAATTATTTGATCTAACTTTTAATTCCAAACAAAATCAATCACTATTTATGGCTAATAATCGTAAACCACATGAAGGAATCAAATTACACTCACTTTATCAAATACTTAAAAAAAATAAACTCAAATAATGGTCTGTTATTTTAAATCTTTTCAATAACTATTATTATTGAAAAGAATTAAAATAATAATAAGATTTACAATTTTTAAAAATGTATTCTATCACATAGTGACAGAAAATTGCCTTCGATTCGGGGCTCAAACAACATGAAAAAGCATTCACACCCATGAGCCTCATGAAATCACACAACATGGTATCACACAACAAACATACAATCACACAATAAACATAACAACAACAACAACAATAAACATAACAATAATAATAACAATTGACAAAGGGGACTTTCATAAGATATGTAAAATAATTATCCCATATTACATTCCTCTCGCGTATGTCTCCTTGTCTCCTTTCCTTCCCTCGCTCCCTGCAGGTGACTTCCTGTAGGAGACAGTGAGGGAGGAGAGGAAACGTGCGGGGGGAAAAACAAACGGAATGCAGCCATAGTCGAGGCTCTCTCTATCCCTCTCACCAACAGTGTTTGTAATTTTCTCATCAGTTTAGTGTGTTAGTTATTTCGTTTTATTTTGGAATAGCAACAGTTTGTGTCATATTCGCCGGAGCGGGTAAACACCGATAATAAGAGGGAGAAAACATGAGTGTCGAGGCGTACGGGCCGAGCTCGCAGACTCTAACGTTCCTCGACACCGAGGAAGCCGAGCTGCTGGGAGCGGACACACAGGGCTCCGAGTACGACTTCACCGATTTCACTCTGCCGAGCCAGACCCAGACCCAAGGCCAGACCCAGAGTCAGCTAGACAACCAGGTGCGTGTAATAATTCGGTGCAGCTCGGTGTCAAAATATGTCTTCTCCTGTGTTGACAAAATGAGAATTAGCTTGCGTTAGCTAACAACATCGTTGGCTACCTCCGGTTAGCATGATGACGCCTTCCATCTGTTACCATGCCATGTTATCGCTAATTGGCTAGCTACATGCTAACGCTAGCTAGCTAGCACAGTTTGCTAGCTGACAGCACAGTTAGCATGCTGACACAGCTAGCATGTCAATGCAGGACTTTTTTTTAAATATATTTTATTTTATTTAATATTAACTTTTTGTAACAGTTTTGAAAACAGCAATACGGTGGTCAATACCAAAAATTACAAATGGAAACAAAATCAAAGTAGGTACAAACCAGACAGACAAAAATAAAATAGACACATGTATGAACACACACAGGGGTTTTCCTAACTAGTTACATAAAAGGCTCTAAGATTTGCAAAAAAAAAAAAAATAGTGCTGGTTATTTTTTATTACATATTTTTAAGTTTGATATTGTTTTAAAAATATGTATATAGAATTGATTTTTTCTGAAAGTGGCGTATCCGGACGAATTCTTTAAAAATATATATTTTACGAATGTAAAATGTAGATAAAATGATAACTAAATTAATTGTACGATATAATTAGATATTCTAATTGAAGAAATCTGGATGAATATATGTAACAAATCAGTTTCTTTATTTGAAATGTTCTTGTCAGAAAGTCTTGGTAGATCCGACTGAAAATCAGTTCAGAGGGTAGTCACAAGCAGGTTTGGAAATTAGCACCAGCCAAATGCTGGTAAAATATGGATTTGACTGGAAGATTTGCTTCACTCACCAGCCAAATAAGTAATAAAAATAAATTAAAAATGTAAAAAAATAGTGTTGTAATGTTTATATTGTCACAGAAGGTGCATTTGGCATTAATTTCAGGACTGTATTTATGAATAACAGAATTTACTGGATAGTGTCTGTATTATTTTTAAAAGCATCTCTTTGATTTTTGGTGGGCAACACATATTTGTAAAGAAGAGTAAATGCAGTATGTCATGTCTCACCATCAAGAGCCATTTATATTTAGCAGGCGCTACTGCTCTCGGAATAAATGAATATATAATTAAAGTATTATTGATTTTTAATGTTATTTTCACCTCCGGAAATGCAGGGCTGTATTGCCATACAAACCAAGAGTGACATGGAGTTGCTAGTGTGGCAGATCTGCCTCAAATGCCCATATTTATTATACTTACTATCACTTAAATGTACTAAATATTTGTAGTATGCACTGTTAACAATCAAATAGGTTGGTCGATACAATTGGTTGGATACAATCAGTGTGATATTGCTGTCAACAAACAGCTTTAAAGGTTAAGAGATCGTCATTATCAAGTGGACAAGAACAGTTGTTGCCACTGATAAACTTTAGGTCACAGGCTCCCTCAAACTATGCCATTTAAGTATGTATAATTATAATAATAATAATACAAAAGTGACATAAATCGGTGGTATTATGACTACACACACTGTAACAGGAATGTGCTGTAGTAATTTGTATGCTTAGCAAGACTGTGAATAAATATGTACATACAGAGGTGCAAACAGTTCAGTTTAAAGAAAGGTAAAGTGACATGTTGTGCAAAGTAAAGTGACAGTGACCCGAGTGATGAGCTCAGAGTTCAGTTTGTTTATAGATGTGAAAGACAGCAAGCAAGATTACAAGTGAAATATAGGACTTTAGTAATGCATCTGGTTTGCTGTCCAGTTTTTGCACAATCTGTTACCTAACTATAATCCTTTATAGTTATTTTATCCCACATAGTTTATGTTTACATTTAGTTTTAGTTTATAGTTAGCACCAGAGAGCTGCACTATATGCTATATGTTTACTGCACTATACATGTGTTTTCATTGATAGACACCACCTGGTTTTATATTTATACTAGTTGTATTAGTATTTTGTATTATTCATTTATTGCACTTAGGGTTGCTATGGTATGAGATTTTCAAGGTGCAATTACCATCTCAAGAAAAATAATTTGGTTTCAGTTCCCACAGTATATAGTTTTACACTGTTGTTGTTGTTGTTATTACTATTATTATTCTTATTATATTATTATTGATCATGAGATCAAGGACCCGTAAATGGATTAAAAAATATTTTAAACACTTTATTATAATCGAAACCTGAAACCATTTTTAAATGGAAGTATCTGTAATAGTCTGACAAAGCTGTCAAGGAGGAAAGTAGATGCACACATGCTGTTTAAGATTCTCCGTCCAGTTGGTTTTTTATTTTCAATTCCATAGATAAGCAAATGTACACAGTAATAATCGTCAATTTTCTATTTTATGATTTACACATCTGTATCCTCAGGTTAATGGCCCTGATGGCGTGCTACAGAATGGAGATGACCCTGTGGTGAAAGCCAGTCAGTTGCTGGCAGAGTTGAACTTTGAGGAGGATGAGGAGGACACCTACTACACCAAGGATCTCCCTATACATGCTTGCAGGTAAAGTGACTGTTGGTACCGCGGCTGTCATCAGAGTGGAAAATAATCACATTATGATTTTATTTCTGTTGTACATAGTGTGGTATTGCAGTTGTTAATGGTTGTTGTTATTTGATAAACTGTAACCGTACAACCTGCTCTTTAGCCTCAATTAAGTCTCAGTGGGGTTGTGGGCATTTTATGTTGACCATAATGTCTGAAAATAATTTGCAGTGTACTAGTATATCAAATTTCAGTGAGATGGTTTCTGTCCATCTTGTCCTCTTATTTTTAGTGTTTTACTGTCCCTTGTGGGCAACACACACCTCTCTACAGACACTCACTCACTCACACACTCTACAGATGGCACATAAGCCAAATTATCAGAACATCTTGCATCATGTCTAATGTCAACAATTGTTAATCATTATTATTGTTATGTCATGCTAAGCAGTGCTGCTCTTCTCACACTCACAGCCTGCGTGCTGTCTAACTAACAAGCTGGCTGTCAGCCGTTAGTTTGGCTGTGCCAAAACAGTCCTGTTGAGTATGTCTGACATCCCAGGCATCCTCAGTTGCCTAGCTGAATTGTTTGTTTGTCAGTTTGTTTCTATGAAAAAGTGATGTATCACCATATCTTTCAAGATTGGCATTGAAAACAGAGTTTATTGGACAGACAGTGAAGGCCTCAGTTTCCTAAACAAATGTGCGAACATGTTCTCTCAAATATAGATAAATATACATATATAGAAACTTTGATACTTGTCAGCAACATACAGTTTGATTTGGGGTCAATATATATTTATATTCATATATTTAAAGTCATTTTTTTCTGTATGCAGTCCAAAACATAAACGTTTTTGAAAATGTACTTATCAGGACATTTTACGGTTACAGACCTTACACTCTGGTGCACAAACTACAGAGTGGAGACACTGTATAAAATCATACAGTATCTTTGGCATTTCTGTACTCGAATGTCTTGTCATTTATTGCCAATACTGATCTGCAGTAAGCTCGTAATTTTATCATATCCGCCTGGCTGTTTAATTACTTGGGCTGTAATTAATGTGCATTTTAAGGTTCTGTAAGTCACAATTAGTTTGCTCATGAAAATGGCAAAATAATTTATTGTGCATGCACTATTGTTGTAGACAGCTATAAAATGACTCTAAGATTGTTTGCAACACCATTTTGATTTTAGTTGCATCAGTAAAGCATGTTTGCAACACCAGAGATTCTGCACTATAATGCAGATCAATACATTTTGACATTATCACAAGTTGTGTTCTTATTTTTACTGTTTTGTTCTATGACATTAGATTTTAAGCAGCTCTGAACAGTAATGTTTTGTATTTCTGTTTCAATTTTGACTCATCTTTATTTCAGTTACTGTGGTATTCATGATCCAGCCTGTGTGGTCTACTGCAACACAAGCAAGAAGTGGTTTTGTAACGGCCGTGGAAACACATCCGGCAGGTAAGATACAGTCAGTGACTTATCAGGTTTTTTATTGACCCTCCCTGTTGGTGTACTTAGCTAAATGAACAAGGAGAGGATCATTTTACAGGTGGAGTATAATCCTGGCAGAAGTGCAGTACACAGCAACTGTAATACTAAGTCTTTGTTGTGTTCAAAAGCCTCGCTTATAAGTTCATGTTTGGTTATGGAGTTAAAAACATTATTAAAGACATGTATGTTTTTTGACTTGTAATGATCACTTAGGCCAGTATTTGTTATTTAAGCAAGTAGTAGTTTTTTTTTTACTATGCTCCCTTTTGAATCAGCATTGTAACACATCAGCAATATGCTATTTATTTCTGTGAATCAAATAATTGTCTCTAATCACCTGGTCTCCTCTTACACATGCTTAAATTTACACAGTAAATGAACTTAAATGCATTATCTGCAATCAGTAATCAGTAATGCTCAACTGATGCTGCGTTTGCAACTTCATGCTCTGATGGTTCTGACACTGAGACTGCAGCTGGTTAAATCAAGGGTTCCAGTTTTTTTCTGACTGCCTATGCACTATCTTTGATACTTTTTGCTATTTGGGGTTTGGGGCACATTGAAAAAATGGAGCTAAATCTCTTTGTGGGTGCAGCCATCCAGATCACATACGATGCTGTCTTGACCGGCAAACGTGTCAATGAGTGTATTTACACTCACAAAATAGTCCAGTTTTTGCCCTTGTTCTGAAAAAGGCAATATTCCTTCTGAGCGCTTAACAGGGCTAATGAAAAGAAATTTTCCACTAATACTCCTATTTAAATGCAGCCGTGCTGACGCCAATTAACGCGCCCAAACTAACATGTCCTTTATCACGTCAATATGTAGAAAAGTGGATCTGCTGGAGCTGTTGTCATTTTGCTCCTTTGCACCAGAAATTATTTTTTCAAAGTTTCCACCAGTGACGGACTTTTTGGATCATGCAAAAAGCCTCCCTCTTTCATTCCCTCAGCCACCTTCTTGAAAAGGCGTGCGCTGGGATATTTGCACATATCCAAAAACCTGTTGATATCCAAGTCTTTCATAATGTTTAAAAGAAGGTGTTTTTCTTTCACTGACTAGAAATGTTGACTTTTCTTGTGGGCATGCATCTCTACGCCACAGCCTTACAAACTGTTGGTGAGTTGATTTGTGTACAATGTATCCATGACAACGCAGAGAGCTGGCTGTAAACAGACGAGAGGCCATGGGTCGCAAACTGCGTTAACTGTTCCGAACGCACTGCATGCACGTCCAAATGCATAAAACTACCATATCCCATGTCTTAATCAGAAAATGTTAAATTCGGAAAATTCAGAATATCTAAAGGTAATTTGCTGTATACATGACCCTCATCAAATTCAGAATATTGTCATATTCAGAATAATATTGGGTTACCAGTGTGCATATAAACATAGCCAGTGTGGAAGGGCAGTTGGCAAAAAGCAAAATCAAAGTAGGGACCAGTGTTTATAGTTTTGTAAGATGTGTGTTATTAAATTGCAAACTGAGTGTAGAGGAGGTGCGTTCACTTTGGCACATTTGGTAAATATTTGGATTCAAGTGTTGATGTTTTCACAGAAAGTGCTTCAAGAATTACTGTTAGTGTTCAAGCATTCAGAAGAAAACTGCAAATAGAGAGTAACACATTTGGTAATGGTGTGAATCCTCTCACAATTGGACTTTTGCTGAACTTATGTTTCTATTAACACTGTGATAGTCTGCAGGGTCTCTGTATTTAAAGCTGTTTTAGTAAACACTTACGTGGCAAAATACCAAAACACTAATCAGAAATTGCATCAGGCTGTATCAGTGTAGCAGATGACTGCATCTTGTGGTTTTTTGGGTCATATTGTTATATAATAATGATAATTTGTCCTCAGTGCATCTAGGAGCTATTCTTGTTGTAATCTTGTTCAGTCATGTGTTATTTGTGTCTGATAACGTAAGGATAAATCAATAGTGTGTAATACATCCTCTATACAGGACTGTAGTCTCTGGCATTTCCTCACCCTGGTGCATTAATTATCATTCACTTCACTTTTAGCCACATTGTAAACCACCTGGTGAGAGCAAAGTCCAAGGAGGTGACCCTGCATAAAGACGGCCCTCTGGGGGAAACAGTACTGGAGTGCTACAACTGTGGCTGTCGCAACGTCTTTCTTCTGGGCTTCATCCCTGCCAAAGCTGACTCAGTAGTGGTGTTACTCTGCAGGTAAGTGTGCCTTGACCATGCACACTGACCTTTGTGCTGATGGGGGGCTGTCAAATTGAATACAGAACTTCACAGCAGGGCACCCGCAGATCCTTTAAAAGAGTCCTTTAAAAGAGGCATTGAATTCATCAGTTTAAAATTAAGGCCTTAATTGGTAATAACATGTCTTAAATCAGTTTTACACAAGTCAGAAAATACATCGGTAGTTGGATTTTCTGACTGTTTTTTTATGTTGCATTGTAAAATCTCAAAATAATTGGTTTTATCTTAACAACACATATATATTTAGTCCATCCAATAAAATGACAAATGAATGTCCTTTTTCAAGGAAACCCAAATGGATACTTTAATGATATTTTTTTTATTTGTTATTTTACTCTTTCGGACCAAAAGAGTAAACATTTTGGCAAAATTGTCACTCCCCCTTAGTATTGTTTGTCAATTTATGCTAATTTCCTTCAATTTTGGCAATTGCAAAATTGGTCATAAATCTAATTCTGAGTGGCATTAAAAAAAAGTCTGAAACAGTCTTAAATCTAACTTTCTAACTTTCCTTAAGCTGTAGGAACCCTGTTGCAGATATTGTTTTGTGTTTGTAACACAGACAGCCATGTGCCAGCCAGAGCAGCCTGAAGGACATCAACTGGGACAGTTCACAGTGGCAGCCTCTCATTCAGGATCGCTGCTTCCTGTCCTGGCTGGTGAAAATCCCTTCAGAGCAGGAGCAGCTGAGGGCTCGTCAGATCACCGCCCAGCAGATCAACAAGCTGGAGGAGCTCTGGAAGGTACGTCAGTGCAACTGTCGTGGCACACACCCACCGTTGTACTATGTAAATATTATAAACTCATATGGCTTGAAACTGACTTCGGGCGGGTTGAGCTTATCTGTACAGTTAACCAGATATAGTCGTAAGTTGGGTGTGATGCAAATAACTTCACCACATGTTTGCTGGGTTTTTTTTTTTCTCTGCTTCACAGTTTCACATTCACTGCCCATTTCATGGCTGTTTCTGTTTTTTAATAGTTTCCTATTCTCTCTCTCTCTCTCTCTCTCTCTCTCTCTCTCTCTCTCTCTCTCTCTCTCTCTCTCTCTGTGTGTGTGTGTGTGTGTGTGTGTGTGTGTGTGTGTGTGTGTGTGTGTGTGTGTGTGTGTGTGTGTGCGTGCGTGCGTGTGTTTTCTGATTGCAGGAGAATCCCACTGCGACCTTGGAGGACCTGGAGAAGCCTGGTGTGGATGAGGAGCCCCAACATGTGCTGCTCCGTTATGAGGATGCCTACCAGTACCAGAACATCTTTGGTCCTCTTGTGAAGCTGGAGGCTGACTACGATAAGAAACTCAAAGAGTCTCAGGTGGGAAAAAAATCTGAGAAAATTGTGAAATAAAACACATTTGTCCTTTTGTAAGTTGTTACAAACAAGATTGTCCAAATGTGTAATTTTATTTAAGAAGTAATGGATTCATCAACAAATGTATGATGTATGATGCCGTTACAGTCATCTGTGTTTTGATTCTACTACTTTGAGGCATGGTGAATTACTTTGTTACGCTCGATATTCAGCTTTTTCCACTATAGTTTTTCATCCAAAATCCTTACTCTTGAAATCTAAAATGATTTCTGCTGACATTTAGGTATTACATATTTACATGCTGCCTTCTCACAGACTCAAGACAACATTACAGTCAGATGGGACTTGGGCCTGAATAAGAAGAGGATTGCTTATTTCACTCTTCCCAAGACAGACTCAGGTATTTAGAAATGTAATATCTACATCTCAGTGTCATTTAGATATTTGTTTATGTTTTTTTTAATTGTGCCTTTTCTCCATGTAGTGTTGTATAGTGAACAGACTGATCTTTTCTGTCCATCTCCTCTGCTGTCCTGCAGACATGCGACTGATGCAGGGAGATGAAATTTGCCTGCGGTACAAAGGAGACCTGGCTCCTCCATGGAAAGGCATCGGACATGTCATCAAAGTCCCTGATAGTATCCTTGTGACTGTTACAGTAGATGTGCTGTGTTTAACAGGAGATCACATTTCACCCGTATTATCTGTAATTTACATATTTATAACTTTGTCAAAGTGTGTTAAAGGCACGGAGGCCACTTAATTAAGTCGAGCTTTGCCGAAACGTGCTGTCAGTAGACTTGGTCTTTAGTAACATCTAGTGGTAGCTATTGGAAACTACAACAATGTCCCTAAACCTGTCTTTCTCTACTGTCTTGGTGGTTTTTGAAAGCAAATTTTATATTTAGATTTTGCTTATACAGCTCACAAATTGTTAGTTACCTGATCTAGCAGCAATAAGAACAGAACCTACACAGCATAACATATCAATCATAAAAGTTTCAATTAACGGTATGACTGGTTTCTTGGAGTGCCAGTTAGGTCAGCAACTAACATTATATATTTGTCAGGTTATGAGTCAGTATTTTTAAGTCAGTCAGCTGCACACAGGGCTCAAGCATAGGAAATCTTAAAGCACAATTCACTCACATCTTGAATCCTCAAGAACACCTACCCAAAAACAAACATCGAATATAGGCCAACAAACAATAAAACAACACAACAGATATATCTCAAATAAAGTCAGTGTATTAACAGTTCAAGTGAAGGAAAAAACAAGAGCAACTGAGGAAACAATTCCCCCGCAGACACCAAACACAAAATCCATCCTGGGTTTTCCACTCCAGTCAATCCCCTAAGCAAAATCATTTTCACCCCAGTTCAGTTCAATTTATTTCCCTTGCAAATCAATCAGTTCAGAACAGTTACATTCACTTGTAAGCACGAGCTCCCTGCCCATCCACTAGCAAAAGTCCGCCGGCAAATTAGCAGTGAGTTATAGACACTTGCAAAGTCTGGTGAACACACATTACAATTTGCAGCCAGTGGAAGTTAGATAGGCACAAAATAGACGATACAACAGCTACGATGCTGTAATGTCAGCTCTGCATCCTTGTTGAGAGTTTTGGAAAAGTCAGCTGGGTTTGATTAATCAAAAGCAAGTGCAGATGCGTCACCTGTTTTAATGTCTGCAGCCATTTGGTTTACAGATGAGTAACTCGGATTGGTCATCAGCACTTTGTGCAGTAAATCAAATTAAAATTAAATAAAGCACCTCAGTCTTACTGTCATAGGAGTTACCTACATATAATGATAATTACAGTATTATGTCCAATGATTTCACCTCTTCCTTGACTTACTGTACCAGACTATGGTGATGAGATTGCCATAGAGCTGCGGAGCAGTGCCGGGGCTCCAGTGGAGATCCCACACAACTTCCAGGTCGACTTTGTGTGGAAGTCCACTTCCTTTGACAGGTATTCACAAGAAACGCCACACACTCTTATCTCTTGCTTTGATATGAATGACAAACATCTGAAACCCAGTGTTATTTATAAATTAAGCCCATTTTTACAGGTTCCCAAAGTCATGGAAAACCTGGAAAAATCACAGTCACATTTCCAGGCCTTAAGAATTCATGGAATTTAAAAAATATTTATTGAAAGTTTTGGAAAAGTCATGGAATTTGGTCATTTTTAATGAGATTGTGACAGTAATGTTGTGTGGATAACCTTCCACATAATGGAACATAACGGCAGATTCATTTTCTATAGCTGTGAACTGAGCGAAGCTCTCATGTGTGTCGATATGGGACAACACTTTGTTCACCATCATGCACATTTCATCATTTTCTGTCTAGATTTGTCTCTCTTTTCTTGTATGCCAGCTAGATGAAGTTATGTTTGAATAGTGTTTAAATTTGAAATTTTTGAAAAATGCAAGGCAAGTGTGGCAAGGAAAAAAAAACTTTATTGTTGGTCCTTTTAAAAGTCAAGGAAAATTCATCCATGAATTGTATTTGAGAGTAAATATGGACATCAAGATATTCCAATTTTAAACTGAGAGGCTGTAGATCAAATTTCTAGTCTATGCAAATTTAGTCAAATGTAGCACTACTACAGAGGGTCTGTTGTGTGAAGCATTTATATTTGCAGTGCACCACTCTGCTCTGTATTTCACATTTTACAGCACTGAAATAGTAAAATAGTACCTTTTCCACTAAATAATGATTTTGTTTTTAAAGAGTATCTCAATACTCCTGTCTTCATCATTCAGGATGCAGAGCGCCCTGAAGACGTTTGCCGTGGATGAGACTTCAGTATCAGGTTACATCTACCACAAACTGCTGGGACACGAGGTAGAGGATGTGGTCATCAAGTGCCAGCTGCCCAAACGCTTCACCGCTCAAGGCCTGCCTGACCTTAACCACTCGCAGGTGAGTTAGTCAGTACGTTAGCATGATAGAAAAAGTCAAATTATTGTTTTGGTCCGACTAAAACTGGACTTTATAATATACGAAAACATGTTAGTTTGACTGAAATCCTCAAATTTCTCAAAGTCGGACTGACACATGGTGATAATGCAGTTGGGGGTCGATTTACCCCTTCATGTATGCGCCTCAATCGGAATTCATAGAAGAAAGACAGAGGGAAAAAAAACAAAAAAAGAAAAAGGGAAGAAAACAAGACAAAGCTATCAGCGTGGCAAGTGCTGCATCACCATTTGACATGTAACCAGTTTACCCTCTTGCTAACTTGTTTGATTTGTGATGTAAAACATCAACCAGAAGAAGGTCCAAAAGCAAGTTGATGAAAGGGGGCATATCGCCGCCTACCGCGGCGGACTTGGACATTCTTCTGCCAATAAATAATTCTCCTGCGGTGCTTGTATACTGGGACAAGGACAGTAGTCCAGTTAAATGGCCTAATCGAGCTATGACCGTAGCTCAAATTAACTGTGCATGTAAATGTACTGAGAGAGACGGGGAAAAAACTGTTGGTGACTTCTTCAATGTATAACCAGGAAAGTTAACCATCCCCACATCACAGATCACACAGAATAGAGATCAAACATAGTTTTAAGAGTTTTAAGAGAGGGTGTAACTCTTTCAAATAATTACTGTATAAAGCCTTTTAGGTCCCTTACCCTCAAGGCTCACATGGATGTGGTTTGTTGTGATGCAGGTGTATGCTGTAAAGACAGTGCTGCAGCGTCCTCTCAGTCTGATCCAGGGTCCTCCTGGCACAGGGAAGACCGTAACCTCTGCGACCATCGTCTACCACCTGGCTAGACAGGGCAACGGGTGAGACCCATACATAACTCTTTTAATACTCTATATTTTGTTTGTTTGACCTGGTGCCATGAAGATATCGAATGTGATTTATTAAATCAACATTTAATTGAACATCTGTCTTTTAGGATATTCTGTTTGAATTTTAATGAATGCAGAGCTATCTTGGTAAGCCCTAATGCTCTGAACATATGGCCTAGCTATATGTTATAGTCCCTAAAACAGTATTTTACCTTTTCTCCCTCCAGGCCAGTGCTGGTGTGTGCTCCCAGTAACATTGCGGTCGACCAGCTGACAGAGAAGATCCACCAGACAGGCCTCAAGGTGGTGAGGCTATGTGCCAAGAGCAGGGAGGCCATTGACTCGCCTGTGTCCTTCCTGGCTCTGCACAACCAGACCAGAAACATGGACAGGTAACACATTATTAGTTATGATCAACAGTAATATTGCAAGGCCCTAACTGTGAGTACTACTATCGCACATGTTTATACTTGTATATTATTGGAACAAAAACCTTCTTGTTTCTCAAAGACAGTACTGTTCCAATAATAATTAATTACTTCAATAGGACGATGTTGCTAAGCAGCATCATTCCCAACAAGTCCTGTTTGACAAATGTTGGCGTGGGTTTAATGTTGTAAAGCAACAAATGGAAATCCAGTAAGGTCAAATATGATCATTGGCGGCTTGAAATACTACAGGCCTCAGTTAGTAATACAGACCCTCAGGTAGTAAATAGAATACAGCCTGTTACAGATGTTAGTCTTTGCTCACAAGCACACCATTGAACTAATTTTGTATTGAACTGATTGATACCTGCAGTATGCCAGAACTTCAGAAGCTCCAACAGCTGAAGGACGAGACTGGAGAGCTGTCCTCTTCAGACGAGAAGCGCTACAGAGCTCTGAGACGCACCGCTGAGAGGGAGCTACTTATGGTATGAAGACATGTCTTACGCAAAGTGCTACTAAATATTTTCTTGTTTCTGACAGAACTTTGTTGCTATGAGTTGTACACCAACTCACATCATTTTCAAACATGCGGTCTGTCCCTGAAATGTCCAAGAACATTTCCCTGCAAGGGTCGATATTTTGGGAAATCTGTACCGTCAATTTCCCACCTCAAGACTTAGTCACATTTCAGGAAAATTTACTGTTTAACATTTACACTAATGCTTTTGATTAATAAGAACACTTGCAACTGACAAAAACAGCTTCTTGTCCACCATGTTCCTGAAAATAATAACAGACGTCCATATTATGCACATACATCGAGCCTTGCCCCATCTTCTTCTCCTTGTGTTGAGTTTTATGGCGGTTGGCATGCATACATTAAGGGTTGCCTTACCAGCATTTGCTGGACGTCTTTGCCCCATCTGTTCCAGCATTGCCTGGGCATGTGTGAAAAGGTGCAAGACAGAAATGTTCCTAAACGTAGTGAATTGTTAAAATCACCAGCGGCCTAAAAGGTTTTCACAGCAATTTAACGGGAAGTATGTGCAAAACTGGCTTTTTTTTAGAGATTATTTTTTGGCTTTTTGCCTTCACTAGAGAGGACAGCTTTATAGTGAACGGGGGAGACAGACTGAATGACATGCAGCAAAGGGCTTTGGGTTTGAATTGAACTTGTGGCTGCTGCAGCAAGGACATAGCCTTTGTACATAAGGCACCTGCTCTACAGGTGAGCTACTGGGCGCCCCAGAGGCTCTCAAGTGTCTCATGGTTTTTATTCAAATCTGGTCTACTGAAAAGAGTATGTGTCAGGGTAATGGTTTCATAAGAAAGTAAAAGTGGTAGCAATGTTTTGCAACAAGTCATATTTCACTTCTCATAAACATGTTTACTTAATTCCTTCACTCCCTCCCAGAATGCGGATGTGATCTGCTGTACCTGTGTTGGGGCGGGCGATCCTCGTCTGGCCAAGATGCAGTTCCGTTCGATCCTGATTGATGAGAGCACCCAGGCCACCGAACCAGAGTGCATGGTGCCTGTTGTCTTGGGCGCCAAGCAGGTAGGTGCCTCATGAGCGTCCACCATTATTTACTCTGTCTTGACTTATACTCATAAGTTTGTTATCATGTCTTTTGTTCCTTAGTTGATTCTGGTGGGTGATCACTGCCAGCTGGGCCCGGTGGTGATGTGTAAGAAGGCAGCTAAAGCAGGTCTGTCTCAGTCTCTGTTTGAGCGTCTGGTAGTTTTGGGGATCCGGCCAATTCGACTGCAGGTTCAGTACCGCATGCACCCGGCCCTCAGCGCCTTCCCCTCCAACATCTTCTATGAGGGCTCTCTGCAGAATGGAGTCACTGCCGGTATGATGAAAATAAACTGATTTTTAAATTCATTTATTGGTGCTTAGTTCCTTGGCTTTCCCTTTATAGACAGTAAAAGCCTTTGTAACTGCGCTCTAAAACAGCAGACAGTTTATTGTCCAGTGATGTCCAATGTGAGACTGTGGAAATAGTCATAGAGAATTTGTTGAGAACTTCCAGGCAGCTTGCATGCAGCTTAACATCATATTTTACTTTTTTTTTTTTACCTGTTTTTGTATCTTTTTTTTTTGGTAATTTAGTGATGTAAAATTCTGCGTACCTCACTCTACACAAGCTACACTTTACCTGAGTCTTTTCTCTTTGTTTGTCTCTTCTACAGCGGACCGTGTGAAGAAAGGCTTTGACTTCCAGTGGCCGCAACCCGACAAGCCAATGTTCTTTTATGTCACCCAAGGCCAAGAGGAAATAGCCAGCTCTGGGACATCCTATCTCAACAGGTTTCAACTTTTTTATCATTAGGTTGAACTGATATTAATGTTTTTCCAGAAGTTTTTTTTATTTAATAGTAAATGTAAAATATACTATAAAACGAGCCGTCATATTTTTTTATTGTCAGTCAGTGTGTATTACGTTACAGTGTTTACCATACATTGATTTATTTGTGTAGCCCGCCACAATATCGACTATTGACATTTTTCTGCTTATGAAAATAGGTAAATTCTTATTAATAGTAGAGCTGTTCACAGTGCATTGATCACTTGATCACTCAGCCCCCGCTTGCTCTCGCTTGCTCTGCTCTCTCTCTCTCTCTGTCTCTCTGTCTCTCTCTGTTGACAACACACAGTTGAGACAAACTATGGGGAAAGCTAAATGAGATAAATAAAGCTAGCTAGTTAGTGCAATCCATGGATGCGCTGCATCACTCTCCTTTGGGGGGAGAATGGATCACAGCTTCTGAGACAGACATTGTGGGTGCAGGATTTAAGAAACTCTGGACACAGGGTACACTGTCACTAAAGGAGGCAGTGATATGAACGCAGTACATGCACAAAAAAAAAGTAGTAGAATTTTCATACTACACAGCCAAGTCAGTTTCAAATCAAAACACTCATTTTTTTTCTGTGCCATGTGAAATTCTACAAAATGTTCTTGTCATGTAATCATCCTGCTTGTCTATGCAGGACTGAGGCAGCCAATGTGGAGAAAATAACTACAAGACTGCTTAAGGCTGGAGCCAAACCTGATCAGATTGGCATTATTACGCCCTACGAGGGACAGAGGTCCTACCTGGTCCAGTACATGCAGTTCAGTGGCTCCCTTCACACCAAACTCTACCAGGTATGGTTACAAATATTTTTACAGTTTAAACGTGCACTTTATCAGAAAAGATTCAAGCATTTGGCTTGATTTTGAATTTGTAGAATATAAAGAATTATTTCGGGGCAGTGGTGCAAGTCAAAATAAAAGCAGTATTTGGATCAGGTCACTTGTGAATAATCCAGTGTGCCAAATGTAGTGGGCTACAGCTTTATTTAAGTGTGTTAGATACATATTTAATCTGCATTGCGTATATTCTGCTGATTCGTAAATAGATTCGTAATTAGATCGGACTCTGTAACAGTAGAAACAGAATATATAAGGACTCTGATCGAGATCTGAGCCAAAAAAACTTGATCTCAAATGTTAAGTTTAGATTAAAGGGGACATAATTTTTAGGTTTATAAGCAGTTATTTAAAAACACTTTTTCCTTATAATGTCTGAGCTGGAACACCTGTATTCACCCTCTGTCTGACACACTCTGTCTTACCCCTGACAGGGGTTGCTTTTACATATGTTTACCTCAATATTTGAAACTTAAGCCATGTTAAATATGAACATACAACACTGTTAAAAAACACCTAAGATAAAAAATAAGGAAAATCACAATAGATCCCCTTTAAGAGGGGGTTGAAATGGCCCCAGAAACCTATAATCTGTTGTTATTTATATTAAACAATACCACATATATTTTTGAATAAAGGCATTACAAATTATTTCTTAGCTTTTGTAAATATATTATCCTAGAATGTTTGTTTTTTTCCCCACTGATTTCTCTTTATTATTCCTGTAGGAGGTGGAAATTGCCAGTGTGGATGCCTTTCAGGGCAGAGAGAAGGACTTCATCATCCTGTCCTGTGTGAGGGCCAATGAGCACCAGGGCATCGGCTTCCTCAATGATCCCAGACGTCTCAATGTGGCACTTACTAGGGCCAGGTATAACAACACAAAGTAAAACAACAGCAGTTTGCATAAGCTCCAGAGGGCCCTCTGTGTCTGATTTCATAAATGTCTTTGTACTTTTTATATAATAATAATAATAATAATAATATAAAATTATAATAATAATAATAATAATAATAATAATAATAATAATATAAAATTATAATAATAAATATATACTCAAGACATTTTAGGTTTTTCTGCATATTGACTGTTCTCTTACATTGCGGTTTATTGTCGATCTCAGGTTCTTCTCAGTATGTTGATATGTTTTTTTTTTTCCATAAATGTTTTATTATGGTTTTTTTTCAAAGTGAAACAATTTTCAATTATAATCGTAATTACAAAGTAGTTCAGTATCACATGTTTTGTACAAATATATAGACCAAATATAGAAAAAAGAAAAAAAAAAAAAAAACAATAGCAGAAATAAAATAACCCGAAAATAAATCATAAAACAAAATAAAACAGGGCCTTTCACAAACATTACTTCTCTTTGGAGTTTAGGAGGTAATCATCACTAGATACAGTGCATGGCTGCAAGGGATTCAAAAATTGGTCAGGTCATCAGAAACATCCAAATCCTTAATAAAGTCAATAAAAGGCCTCCAAATCTTTTCAAATACATGTTGTTTTGATTTATGAATATACGTTATTCTTTCCAAAGGTAGGCTAGTTAACATCTGTTTTAACCATTGGGAAGTGCCAGGTCCATTCATATTTTTCCAATTTAAAGCAATACATCTTTTTGCTATCAATGAGCTGAAATCAATAAAGGTACTTTCTGCTTTACTAAAGTTATGTTTATCCGGATATATAGCCATTATAAATAATTTGGAATCCAGCGTGATCTGTTTTAAAATTATCTTTTCAATTACGTTTTTCACTTCTATCCAAAACGTTTTTATTTGGCCACATTCCCACATGCAGTGTATTAACGTACCTTTTAAGCCACATTTTATACATATATCTGGTATGTTCCTATTGTACTTATTTAATTTCACAGGTGTTGTATATATACGCATTAGCCATTTGAATTGTAATATCCTTAAGCGACTATTAATTGACATTGTATGGACTTTACTGCATGCCCTTTCCCAATCCTGTTCATTGATATTGGCAGATAGGTCTTCGTTCCAAGAAATTAATTTCTTTGTCGAATTTTCTGATGTATTACATAACAACAAATTGTAAAAGTCTGAAATAATAGTATGTTGATATGTTGATGTTATCAATGTTACTTCTACTTATCCTTTATGATAACGTTTAATCACTAAGTCATCTTCTGCTTGTGTCGCGTAGGTATGGTGTCATTATTGTGGGAAACCCTAAGGCCCTGTCCAAGCAGCCTCTGTGGAACCACCTCTTGAACTACTACAAGGAGCAGAAGGTCCTAGTTGAAGGCCCCCTGAATAACCTGAGGGAGAGCCTCATGCAGTTCAGCAAGCCGCGCAAGCTTGTCAACACCATCAACCCTGTGAGTTCAGTGTGTGTGTGTGTGTGTGTGTGTGTGTGTGTGTGTGTGTGTGTGTGTGTGTGTGTGTTACCCACATGACGCATACAGAAATGCTGAAATCAGGATTTCTTAACTGGGTCATGAATATTGTACTTTCTGATGAGGCATTTGAAGGATTTAGGATGAAAATCAAAGTTTACTCGTGCACTTAGGACAAGTAGTTTAAGAACACAGAGTAATAAATCATTGCATATGCAAGAAATAATGAGGCATTTCCTAAAAACCTCAAAATAGCCTTGCTTGTTCTTTTATTTTGCAGGGGGGTCGATTCATGAGCACAGCCATGTATGATGCCAGGGAGGCCCTCATTCCTGGATCTGTTTATGACCGCAGCAGCAATGGTAAGAAGCTATCAAAAAAAACCAACTATTCTTTTACTTATGTACTGTATCTGCTTTGGTAGTTAATTGCAGACAGACTGAATGTGCCTCCTAGTAGCGATGTGCACAGACAAAACTCTGCCTTATAATTTTAAAGGAACTTTAATTAACCTGTACTTCTTTCCGCTACAGGACGTTCATCCAATATGTATTTCCAGACCCATGACCAGATTGGTATGATTGGCACGGGCCCCAGTCCCATGACTTCCCTGAACATCCCCATCCCCTTCAACCTCGTGATGCCCCCCATACCTCCACCTGGGTACATGGGACAGGTCAACGGACCCTCTGCAGGTAAATAAGACCTAAAATTTATTTAGTTATGCTAAATGTGGGGTTCTGAAAGGCCTTCGCGTTAAGTCAAAGCTGCTATGGAACAACTCATACAAGGTTCCCTTAGTTATGAAATTCCTGGAGAAGTTATGAAAGTTTTCCAGGCCTGGAAATGGTTTGCAATGGTTTATTACTAATTTTAAATGTAGTGCTTTGCTGTTAGACAGTTGAAGTGTCACTAGTATTACGGTATACACATAGACCAGACAGGCACTGTGTCATGGCTAAGACCAGGCCCCTTGTGGGGGAAATAAACGTGCCGTCACACCAGAAGTTAAACAGGAAAATACCTAAAAGCTGTTTTGTAGGAGGTTAACTGGCTTTCACACTGAAATATGAGGCATGTGAGATTCATGAATATCTACTGTCAGTGTGGTAAAGTGCTAAACAATGCTGGTTACAGTTACTGCTGATGGATAGCAAACATTAGCTTGAGTGTGAGGCTGCTGTAGTAGCAGTACAGTCATACAGTGCAGCAGCATGACTGTCGTACCCAACTGAATGTCAGCCTGTAGATTAAATGCTGGAAAACTGACAGGACATGACAGCAATCAACTTTAATTTATTAAGGTATTGTAAAACAGTTCTTAGACATGTCAGTAAAACAATCATTTGCTTAACAAAAACTTGTTGTCAAATTTATTCTAAACACACGTCAAACTTCAACAGGATCTTCAGTTCTTTATCCCCAAAAAAGGGGCGGCTTGATGTTTTGCAAAGTGACTATATGTGCCCGTCTGGTCTATTAGCATATGCAGCTTTGCAGGATTGTCTAACTTGCAAGTAAAATTAGCAAGCACTAGCAGTTTGCTTATCAACACATGCCTGGGAAGTGTGTGTTTATGGTTGTATCACTATATAGGCTTACTTATTTTAATTTACTTAAAGTCATGGAAATGGGGTAGAGTAGTATGGAAAGGTTTTGAAAATTCATTGATAAAAATGTGTGGGAACTCAAAACAGACATCTGGCATATTTTTCTTCCAGGTCGTGGTGGAGGTATGAAAGGCAAGGCAGGCAGTGGAGGAGGCGGCGGGACTCGAGGTGGGCGCCAAAGAAACCGCGGCAACATGGGGAACCACAGCGGAGGGAATGGAGGAGGAGACCGGCATGGAGGCCACATGAGTGGCAGCCAGGCCAGCCAGGACCTGGGCTCCCAGCCCTTCTCCCAGGGGCCGCTGACGCAGGGCTACATCAACATGAGCCAGCCATCTCAGATGAGCCAGCCTGGGCTCTCCCAGCCTGAACTCTCACAGGTTTGCTCAGTTATCTGTCATCCGTTGTGAATAAATCTTAATTATAAAGTGAAGACATTTTATTAAGTGCTAAGTAGGTGCACTCTATGAAGAAAGCTTTCTGTAGTCTGTTTATTCATAGTAATTAGGACCCACTGCCAGGGCTGTTAGCACATTTATTCCAAGTGTTTGTCCAGGTTTCCCTCCTAAAGTAAAGACTTCAGCTTGTCCAAAACCACTTATTCCTTTTCTGCCTGGAAAGAAAGAAATAACTGTTGACTGGCCTCTTTCATTTGTTGTTTGTCCCGTTATAGGACAGTTACCTAGGAGACGAGTTCAAGTCCCAGATTGATGTGGCTTTGTCCCAGGACTCCACCTACCAGGGGGAGCGGGCCTACCAACATGGTGTGACTGGACTGTCCCAGTACTAGACTGTAAGTAATTCCACTGTGGACTAAAACTAAGATGAGTCATTGAAGTTAAAGGAATAGTTTGACATATTGGAAAATAAGCTTATTCACCTCCTTGCCAAGAGTTAAAAGGATAGTTTAGATTTATTGAAATGAAGTTGTGTGAGGTATTTATCAATAGTCAGTGTATTACCTACAGCAGATGGTGGTTGGCACACCCCCAGAGAAAGGAGAAGCAGACAGGAGTACTGGCACAGATACTAAGCTATGTACTGCTGTGGACAAAGGCGACTGCAAAGCTTACATAGCTGTTTATGTGTATGCTGTATTTCAAATACTTTCACAGCTTTACCTTCCTGTCAGGCAGCCCTTTACAATGGAGAACTGAAGCAGTTATCGTTGCTGTCTCCAACGTCTCTGTTTACAAAACGAGTAATTTTACCTTCCAGGACACGAGAAGTGCTGGTCTTCTGCTGCCTCTATCGGTTAGTTTGTCTTATTGTGTGACTGGTGTTTTTTAAGGGTTGATCACACAATAACATAATGTAACTAAGCAGTCAAGACAAATGCATCACTGCGCAGAAGTATGTGTACAACTAGTCATGGACAAGACGCTCGTGCTAGTGATAGCACGAGAAGCTGTAATGTTAGCTAGCTCAGTGGTGCTAGGTGAACTAGCAATAGTGATGTGGTTGGCGGATGTAGTTTGGTAAAAAGAAAGTAATTTCCTACATGAAACTGCTCACAACAAGGTGTGTGGGTCATCTTGAGAAACAGGGTCATGATCCCGGAAAGAGAATTGCTGTTTAGTTTTTCAAATATATATTTTTGGAGCTTTGAGCACCACAAACAAAGTGCCATATAGTTCTGTTATATTTGAGAGAAGGCAGACATCTCTACGGCCGACATCAACCTTCGCCAACTCACCAAAACAATCTAGATTGATAAATAGCACTACAGGTAAGAGAAATGATGTACTTTTGATTTCATTGTGAACTGCCCCGTGAGGAAAGTCACTGCTCCAGACTAGAAATAGTCCAGACAGTGAGCTTTTAGTCCAGATAGTGAGCTTTTAGTTTTTGTCCACATAGTGAGTATTCAAAGTGCTGGTGTTTAGATTTTCTTACCAAGCTAGCTGTTATCTAGATTTCAGTCTCTGTGCAAAGCTAAGATAACTGGCTCCAGCTTCATAGTTAGAATATTGACATGGGAAAGTCTCACGAGACTCCTTGCAAGAAAGTTAATAAGGCATTTTTCAAAACATGGAACTATTCCTTTAAATAAAAAGCTCATTTTTTATTATGTTGAAAAGACGAATGATTACATCCTCAAACAAATATTAATGTGTACGTATATTTTGTATTTGTCTGACAGGTTGTTGGAAAGGAGCTAGGCCTGTGTGAAGCTTAGTTCAATGGTATTTTAATCTGGGTAATAACAAAAAAGAACAAACATGGATACCCGTTTTCCACTGCTACAACCGAAGCACCACTGTGTGAAAGTAACAGGAGAGAGACCGTGAGAAACCAACCAATCACAAGAGTGAGAGCAAAAATGGGGGTAGAGCTGGACAGGACGAGAGCAAGAGACGAGAGAGCGGGAGGCTGGTGGAGGAAAGAAGGCACTGCTGCTCACACGCGAAGACGTGGCGAAGGAGAAAGCTGTCGATGTCGGAGCAGCGCAGTTGGAGAGGCGAGACCTTTGACAGGTCGAGGAGGGTGGAAGGTCCGAACGATTCTGGAAAGGGGTGGGCGACTGTGTCATCTTGTCCCACGTGTGCCCCTGAACCCTCGGGGATCTCCAGGCGGTATGGTTGGGAATCTTGCTCCAAAAGCTAAGAAAGATGGAGAAAAGGTGTCTCACACAAATGTCCTCCAAGCTAACTCAACAGGACGTCTTCTGTGACTTGGAGAGAGAGAGAAAACAAAAGGGGACACAACTCTTGAAGCAGTTGATATGGCAACTTTTTTAAACTCAAAGCTTGAATTGAGGCTCTGCATTTGGTCACATCTAAGCATCCAGGAGAGAAGAGTGTGAAAAAAACACTGTTTGGCTACTCAAATGAACTCTAAAGCGCTGTAGGTGCCTCAGAGAGTTCAAACGAAATTAGAGGATCAGACAGCCACGGATCATTCGCTTTTCTTTCTCAGCTTTGAGTTGGAAAGTTTTCTAAATAAAGGCTGTTTTCATTGAGTTTTTCAGTGACGCAAGCTAGTGTAGTCGGCCGTCTTTCTAGGCAGGTCTTTCTCAAGGTGCTCTGCAAAGAACAAGTGGTGGAATTAGCTCTTAAAAATATAAAAGAAAAACATCTTTGTCTCCAGATCTGAGGAGGTGGGCTCCAGATGTCTGAGTATGGGGAGACAATTTTGTTTTTGTTCTTCTAAGTGTATCTTTTTAGTAGTGCAAAAGAGTGAACGTGAACAACATAACCAGCTTGTAAGTGAATGAAGCTGTCATTCTTTTCTGCTGACCCTGAAGCCACTAAAGCTCGCAGACGGGGATCATCTTGAGCATATATAGCTAAATGCATCAAGTAAGCCAAATCAAGAGGGTGATAAACCCCACAGACCCCTCCCCAAAAGTCAAAAATGCATATGCATACAATAAGATTATGTAGTGATTATCTCAGTAAAATTGAGTAACAAAAAAAAAAAACCTTTATAAAAGAAATTATGAGTTTTCATGCTTATGGAGTACCTGACACGACAACTCCGGACAAGGGATGATGAAAACTTCTAAGGCCCCATGTGAAAAATGTGTTGCAGATGAACTTGATCAAAGATTTTCACAAGTTAGCCCATTGATTACAACACAATTATATGTTGGACCCGCACTGTGAAATCTGGCATAAAGACACTCTAATTATTATAACACAACAACCCAAGTGTAACTATTTTTTTGTCCTTTGTTGTGCTAACTCTTGAACTTATAGAAAGGTGTGAACAAATAGTAATGCATTGTGTCAAGGGCAGTTTGTTCTAGTCAACATTAGTGAACTTTGTGTCATAGTTTCAGTGCTCTGCATGTGTTGTAAGTTCTCCGTTCACATGATATAGATTAACACTAGTGTCGTTTCCATGCAGCTTGTTTTATCAGTATCAAGTTTTCTTATGAGGTGTACTAACTCTGCTATCATTTTCATGTCATGGAAAATATGACACTAAAAAAGTGTCAAAACAGTAGCCGTTTTCATGACCGCAGTCACATTACCTCTGACTTAAAGCTGGGTATTTACAGTTTAATATTCTGTCATGAACGCTTGTTGGAGCCATCAGTGGCTAGTGTTGTCACAACAAACACATTTCAAACTTTGATACAATACCTTTGAAAATATTATTTCTCAGTACCATGGGGAAAAGTTTTATGAAAAGATGAATATAACAAGGCTGCAACATGACATCAAAAACTTATGTTTTCTTGGTTAGTAGCAGAGAACAGCAGAATTACTGTTGTAAATGTTCAGAATAAGAGAGCAAGAGAGAAAGGTGGCACCGGTGTACTGTGTATCAATACTTCAGAATCTATATGTATCGGAAATTTTGACAACACTCAGCTGCAGAGCATTTGCTGAAAAGTGCTCAGAGTGACAGATGGGGGGGAAAGCAGCCACAGGTACTTGAATATGTTTCTTCCACTGTAACAGGCTGTTTCACATGTTCGTAATCCCCGTCATAAATTACTTACCAACACAAGTCAGCTGTGCAGGTGGTAAATCTTACATGACATCAAGTTATTTATAACCCGTTTTTGTATGAATCATCTGTAGATTAGTGTCTGTTTGCTCCCTAATCTAATGTTACATCCTGTGTGGATAAGTTCGACATCACTAGCTAGATGCACCTGTGTTTTGGCATATAAGAACTACTTACTTATGAAGATCATCATGCAATTCTTTTCAAAGAAATTTTAAAAATGAAACACCTCATCCCTTACCCACACATATACACTAGTTTGTGCATGTCCAGTAACTAGAAGCTAACTTCTTGAGTTGGATGTTTTCCTCTTTTATACTTTTGCAGTGAACATTTTTTTGTTTGGCTTATTGCTGTTTAAAGTAAAAATGAAGTTTTGTGTTGGCATCATTTTGTATTCCTGCCCACTGATTAATGTTAGTCGTTGGTAAAACTATGCTCACTAAGATTCTCCTGTTGATGATCTTGGAAAAATTAAAAGTTTTGCTTCTTTTTTGCTCCTTCATCACGACTTTACTGTTTCTGTTTTTCCTCCCATGTTGCAGTTGGATTGACAGACTAACTACCTCATTTTCAGCATCATCAGATATAAAGATATCTGAGGGTTAAAAAAAAAACAAAAAACATTTTTTATTTCAGCTGTACTGGCCCTAAATGGGATGTTGTATGACTCTTGAAGTCTTTTTAGGTCAGGACTTTTCCCTCGCGACTATATTTCATTAAGCCTCGAAACTGGCAGCGCCGAGCAGACCTATAAGATCCAGTTTGCAGTATGCACACATGCAGGCTCATTGGCTGCAGGCAAGTTGACACAGTTTCCCCGATTTTCACCGCCTCATGCAGCTGTAGCGGCTGCTCGGAGCCTGTAGAGCCAGCAGGTGGTACTCTACTGTCGGCTGTGTCCGACTGTTGCATGCGTGCAGCCGGCTGGATGAAGAGCTGAGAACTCGAGAGCGGAGACCACCGGGACGAGGTCAGACAGAGAAAAAGGAAAGCTGCTGCTGCTTCTGTAGAGGAGGATGGACACACGCCGGAGCGCGGTCGCTTCAGTCACCGAGGTCAGCAGCTCTGCCACCGCCGGGCTGTGACTCTCCGGGCTCCGCAGAGGTGATCGGTGGACGCCGGTGGCCGTGACAGGACGGCACGGACACTTTGCAGGCTGCAGCAGTCTGTGTGCAGCGCCTTGCAGTGAAACCTCCCCCCCTGGAGAATAAAGCATCTGGAAGCTGAAAGAAAGAGCAGACTGGGACAGGGACAGCGACAGCGGCGCGGAATTAATAGATACAGCACCGAGGGTTTACACCGACATGGGGTAAGTGTGGCTGGGTTGCTTTAATTAGGCTCCAAATGAAAATTGAGAGAGTTTGTTGTTGAATCTGTGGATCCAGCTCCTTTTTATATATTTCATATCTGTTCGCATGTAGACCGAGAACAAGTATTAGCCTACTTTTTGGGTTTAATGGATGCCTCAACTCTCTCTTTGTAGAAAAGAAGTCTCAGTCACCTTATAAGATGTTTCCTCACCACAGAGAAAGGTAAGAACATTTTGAGCACAACTTGTGATATTGAGATGCCATTAAATTTGTTGCACTTGTGATCTAAAGATGCCAAACACCTCACAAAAAGCTTAAGTAAATAATATTAATAAATGTTATTAATTTAAGAAAAAAAGAAAGTCAGACTTAATTTGAAGAAAGTTAAATGATATTACTAATTAGAAATGATCATAATACTAGAACACATCTGGGAAACACGTGTGTGTTGCATGTAGAGCAATGTTGTAGTTCTTTTCCCCATTTTGCACAAACACAGATTCAGCATCATGGTAATTTTAGACTTGATGGATATGTTAAATTAAGGCAGTTATCTTCTGTAATGTTTTTCTTCTGTATGGTCCCAGAGTCTTCATATTATTTGATCCATAATTCTTACCAGTGACTCTTGCACATAGGACCATAGTGGTATGAAATGGCTCATTTCTTTGCAATTAATGTAAAAATGTTCTTATTTGTTAAATATGTGTGTAATAACGGGTATGCTAATATTAATCAGCAATAGGACAGCTGTGAAACTGCCACAGACAGTTATGTTGTCTGGTATTGTTGCATTGTTATCTGTTAGATGGATTAGTTAAAGATTATATAGTTGCACTTTCTTTATGTACAAGCCAAACTGGAGGATTGGTGCAGAATGAAAGAAGCAACCTCTCATTAATTTAGAAATCTGTCATCCTGATGTTTAACATCTGTGTATAAAAGATTTAGAAAGATCAGAAACCGAGTAAAGCAGATTGTGGATACTGTAGATTGTGGTAGGAATTAGTGGAGTTGTTCATCATGAGGTGCAGCGTCGACCCCCATGTAATCACTACAAGGCTTTGTTATGCTTATAGACCCCCATTAAACCCTGTAGGTCACATCCATCTGCTGAGGATGAAGGTCGAGTCACTGAACATCTTTGAGAGATGTGCGAGGACAGACCAGTTAACAGAAAAGAGAGAAACATGAGCACACAGGTTTTCTTTACACCACCAGTGTCTCAACAACAATTTTCACACAGCAAGGAGCAAGTGTTGACGGATGACAGATTTGTATACATGCACTTGCAGCCAGCGATCCTCTGTCTAAACATGGCTGTGTAACATCTAACTCCACCATGACAGGTTGCAGTTTTGATTTCTGGTCGGTTACAAGAAGCAGTGAAGCTGAATGTGTTGATCTTGTGCATCCCATCACATGCCACGTGCTCAGTAGCAGATCACATGCACCAAACCTGAGGCAAGGTCAACATGTGCCTGCCATGGGATAATTTTACAGTGTGTGGAGTGTTGAGCCTTTTGTCACTGCTCTTTGGGACCACAGCATAAAGTCATGGATGGATTACTGAACAGGTCTAGCAGACACAGCCCGCCACCCCACCCCCACCCCCACCATTCACCTGCAAAATGTCACTTGAATTACCATGTCCTGACCCGCAAAGTATGACCTCAAAGAGACTCAAAATCGCCCAAAAATACACAATATCATCTTAAAGAGAAACAAAGTGACCGCAAAAAGAAATACACAAAATTACCATAAAGACACACAAAATTACTTCAAAGTGACATAAAATGAGCAAAAATACACAAAATAACATTAAAGACACACAAAATTACTTAAAAGAGACATAAAATGACCAAACAATACACAAACTATCGCCTAAAAGAAAAAAATGACTACAAAAGACACAAAATGGCCAAAAATACACTAAATTAGCTTTAAGAGACACAAATTTACCTCAGAGACACGAAAGACCATGAAATACACAAATTTACCCCAGAGATACAAAATGACCAAAAATACACCAAATTAGGTAAAAGAGACACAAAAAAACCAAAAAATATACACAAATTTACAATTATTCTGTCATTAGTCCATAGCTATGACATTATGCAATTAAAGTTGACTTCATGATAAGACAAAACAAAATTACCCAAATGTGTTATATTTTATTGAAAATCTGAATACTTTTTCCTGTCAAATATTACATATTTACTATTAACTACTTCTCTTATGTGGCTGTGTAGAAAATGAAAATCAGGTTTTTTTTTAGTCAAATATTTGACAGAAAATCTACTTACTTAACTATAAACTGGGGTCAAAGAGTTTGAAAGATGAGGACATCTAACAGATCGGGAAGGTGAGGGAATTTTCAGTGAGTGCAAAGTTGTGCTCCTTTAAAATAGTTTAACAGTTAAATTTATGTGAATAGAAAGCAGGAGGACAACTCTCACTCGCGGCGTCTTGTTCCAGTCGGACCTCAGATCAGTGTCTCATTGTTCACAGCAGGAGGTCCACTGACTTCAGTGAGGATTACTGTGAGATGAGAAGGAGAATTATCGTGCGGGTTATGATCAGGCTGGGTCGGCCGTCGAAATGCCAACGTTAGTATCAGCACCTTCACAGTCGGTCGTTGATACACAGTGTACGTACCAGGTGATGTAATGCTTCTTTTCACCATGATCTCCTATGCTGAGAAGCACACAGAGACACCATTATTGGATTTGTGTGTCACTAATGGGGTCAGATATAAATGTACAATGACTGGCCAAAATAATACGGTTCTATTGGGAACAGCAGCCGCTGCAGCTTACAATGCTGCAAAGAAGAAGAAGTGTCCTGGTTTTGACCGGTTGAAATTTTAACTTCTTGTAGGCAACATTTCGATTAGATGCAAAGAGTGATGAGGAGTGATGAACAACACTGTGTGTCGGGATGCTTTTAGTCTTGTGAGTCTGATGACTGTCGGTGTCTGTAAAGACACTGGCATTGGCTCTATAGTCCGTCTGACATAAATTAAAGACATTGTCAGAGGGAAGATGTTTATACCGAACACCTTCATCCAAGAGTGTCCAAACTTTTCTGAATGGGGGTCATATTAGATAATGTGAAAATACCCAGGGGTTAGCTGCTTCTAGCATCATATGAGTTTTTTTAATCAGAAAAAAAGAGACAATCACAACTATTTCATCTTTTAGTCATTGCCTTTACGCTTCTTTGCTGTGGCCATGTCTGCTACCTAAAAGAAAATGTCTGCTGAGAGGTCCACTAGTTTGCTTGTTATTGTCTGTTAATGAAAACACATTAGTTCTGCCTGCACTGTTCCTGCACGTCTACAAACTGTACGATAGTCTTGCCAATGTGAGGTAAAAGGAAAATTGCAAAGCGATCATGCTTGATTAAGCAATTGTGTGGCAGGACAAATGTAGTATATTTCAGTCATCACGTTGGCGTTCATCTGTGACCTCATCGAGATGGCAGTGTCATTCACTGGTTAGTCCAACTCTTTGACAACAGCCATTTGAGGGACTGCCACGAAATGTAGTAGAGACATTCATTGTCCTCAGAAGATTAATCCAACTGGCTTTTGCCTCTTTCAGTTCCCGGTAAAACACTGGGATAACTTCACTATGAGTGATTTTTCATTGTTTAAAAATGCACTGCGTTCAACAACATTACCGTCCTGCACCTTTTCACACATGCCATGGCAATAACGGAATAGATGGGGTAAGGCACAGTCAAATAGATGGCGTTAATGCAACGCCAATCGCTATAAAACTGGCAGTATACAACAGAAAACGTCTCGAATTATTTTCAGAAACACGGAAAAAGTATTCCGAAAAAGTATTTTTAAATAGCTTGCAAAAGCATTGGCATCAATGCTAAACTGTCAATAAGTCAGGGATTCAAACACATCATCAGCAGAGTCTTATAAATGGTTCGTTCGCTCCATGTGAAGGCGTCTTTCATCAGACGGACTTAACCCTTTACCTGCTTTTTCCTACAATGTTATTGCTTTCATTCACAACACAGATGCTCCTGCATTTTCCCTGAAATGTTTCCATATCTTGAGGTGGAAGATTGACGGTACAGATTTTCCTGAATACTGATCCCTGCTCCCATTCACAGTGGACCCCACGGAGGTATTGCTTCTGAACATTTCAGGAATAAACTGCGTGTATAAAAGGGGCTTTTTTAATGATCCCCTGACTTTGCCTGTTGCACAACCAGGAGGTTTAAGACCAAATACCTGCAAAACTAATCCTATCAGCCTGAGCTGAGCTGTGTTTTTAGCATCGATTAGGAAATGTTTGCATGCTCACATGACAAAACAAGATGGTGAACATGGTAAACATTATACCTGGTACACATCAATCTGTGAGCTTTGTCCTTATGGGCAGGTTACACTGATGTGAGCACAAAGTGCAGCCTCACAGGGTTGACAACATGGCTGTAGATTCTTCTTTTTGTGTTGTTTTTGCTTTTGCATTGGCTTAGATTTGATTTTCTACCAAGTAGGAAATACACTAACAGAATGACAACATACGCTGTTACTTCAATGACTTTCATAGTAAAATTTGCAGATTTAAAGTGACCCATAACTTAAAGGTTTAGAGTTTGTCACAAGTATTCTGCTTTATTTTAAATCAAAGTCAGAATCAGAAATACAATATTGATCTCCAGAGCGAAATTTGCTACTGGATTTTACAGTTGCTTTTATATACACAAATATATAAATTGATGAGAAAAGTAGATTGTTAAAATATGTGCAGAAAACAGAAAAATAAGAAGTATGTGCAAACAAGTGTGCCATACAACAGTATATAACCAGAGTGTAAAAAATGAGCATGCTGAGAAATGAGGTCTTTAAGTGCGTAAATTATAAATGCAAAGTGTGGGAATACACAGTGCTGTAAATGGACTGACTGGACACCAGCTGAGGAGGGACAAGGGAGCCATAAAGAGAGAAAGACCTTTAGCAGTCTTGCTATTCATACCACATGGCTGTGGCTAAACCACCTCCCAACACCAGGGACTTTGTTGCTTTGATATATTTACCTCGTATCCAGGATACATCTCTGCAAATACTGGCAGGAGCCGAGCAGAGGGCGGAGGGTGAACGGCTCGGGAGAGGGTTCACAGCGTTTTAGTCAACATCATTTGCCAGCTAAGTCACAGCCCTGTATGGCGAATGACGCAGGGAAAAGTGTGGGAGAAAGCCAAAGGATGATTCCGGCATCTGTCCCTGGATGGCAAAGAGACAGATGGAGACGTACCGTTAGGAAAATAATGAAGGATTTCCTTTTTAAAGAAAAGAGAGACACAATTTGGACAGAGTTGCATCATGATGGGGTTTAATAGAGTATGAGGATATTTGAATGCTCAAATCATGAGCCAAAATGATTCTAGTCCATGCAAAAAAAGGCCTTGTTTTTAAGATTTAAAAATGTCCAGATCTTCCTGCTCTAACTCAAAGTTAACTAAATTATATTCTGTTTACTCTAAACCCATTCACAGATTTCTGGGATAATTAATGGGTTTGCTCTTCACATGTCCTCATACAGAAACAGTTTCCTCATTATCATCTCTGTGCTTCCTCCTTCAGGGAGCAGCCGATCTTCAGCGCCCGGGCCCATGTTTTCCAGATCGACCCTGCCACCAAGAGGAACTGGATCCCCGCCAGCAAGCATGCCGTCACCGTGTCCTTCTTTTATGATGCCAACCGTAACGTCTACCGCATCATCAGCGTGGGAGGGACCAAGGTGAGGAAAATGGTAATGATGGTTATAATGTAGACAGTAGAGAGAGTCATTAATTCAGCATAGAAACTTGTACTCTTGTTGAATTGCTCACTGAATAATCCCATTGCTTGAGAAAAATAAATCAAGCCAATTTGGTCAGGTTTCAAAGGGTTAATCTGCAAAATGTCATGCAACATGTACTGACCACGATGACTCAAAATTACCACAAAGAGACAGAAGAGATGCAAAGGAACTGCAAAGAGCCACAGAATGACTGCAAAAAAGAAGAAATATCACCACAAAGAGATACAAAATGACAAAAAAAAACCAGAACATTACCACAAAGAGATGCAAAATGACCAAAAGATGACACAGTTATCACAAAGGCACACAAAACCACAAAAAGGTAACATACCAACTACAAAGAGATGCAAAATGACCAAAAGATGACAAAGTTATCACAAAGGCACACAAAACCACAAAAAGTTAACATAACAACTACAAAGATGCAAAATGACTAAAAAAATGAACAACATAAAAGAGGCAAAAGCATCTAAAAGTCTGTGTGTATGGGGAAGGTGGTGGGGTCATTTGCATATCTGTGCCCAGGGCTCCATTGTCTCATAATCCACCCATGCTAAAATGATATAATGCGTAAAAATGCAATATTTTGTTCCAGTAGATTCGGTATTGAGAGCTAAAATGTGAACCCTGTGTCTTTGATAATTAAAACACCCAATTTCTGAGGGATTTTCTCAAAGCTGTGTTATCCTGCTTGATTGCAGTGAAGATGGTGGCCTTGGCAACAAAAGAGGCTATTCAGTATTTGTAACAAAGACCGCGGGCCAAACAAAACAGCCTCACAGTAATGTTCCTCTTCACCAGCCATCCTCCTACAAGAAAATCTGTAAGGTTCAGAAATAAAGAGTGAAGAAAACCACAGTGAGTGTCAACAAATCAGCAGCCAGAACGTCTTCCTCACAGGCCTGTGGATTTAGATTATGAAGAAGAGGCCACATCAGTCGCTGGGGAGGAGGGGGGTCTATCTGATCTCTTCTTAGCACCTCTGGTCTGACCCACATTTCTGCCTCCCAGAAGGCTGTGCGGGGTGGCAGTTGGTCGGTCAGCAGCCCAATCCTGCCAGGACTGGTGTCTGGCTCCACAGTAATCTTCACTGCTGTTACCAGCGTCCAACATGTTATGTCAAACATGTCAGCGCAGAAACGGAGACCGTAGAGTTCGCGTAATCGTTTGTTGGAGGGGAGAGAAGGATGAAAAAGCTTCCTACTAAGCTGCCATTGCCCCGAAATTCTGGGATTTTAAATCAGTTCCATTATTGTAAGGCTGGAGATGACGTAAAGAGGTTTATAAATAGGTCTGCTCTAATAATTTTTTCTCCTGCGCTCAGGGGGAGAGAGGTGGTTTCGGCCACTTTTCTGAGGCTGAAGTGATGAACCCAGTGTTTTTTGTGTTTTTGCTGCTGTTCCTGTCTTCTATAGTAAATTTGATTTGAATTAGTCTCTGCTAGTCTCAATTTGCTTTGAACTCTGTGATCTGCATCTGTGGTGTTTTGATTGTCATATTAGGTGAAACACGTGTCAGTGGAAAAAATGCTTGAAAATAGATGATTGACAGGAAACCCAGAAGAATGTAAAAGCTACAGTTGCTGCTGAAACTTTCACTTCATACGCACAGTTTTATATGACACAGAATGTCTTGAAAATCATGTTCCTCCTTCTTGTAGTGCTTCTAATGGCATTCACTAGAATCTACTGCAGCATTGGGGAGTCTAGAAGGTTGGTGGGTAGTGCGAGCATCCCGTGTACAACAGCAGTGTTGTTGATGCAGCGGCCGTGGATTCACTTCCAGTCCACGGCCCCTTGCTGGGTGTCATACCTGCTCTTGAATGAAGAATGTACTGCAGCACACCAGACACAACCAATGTAGTCTCTGAAGCAGCTGTCAGTCTTGTCAATCACTGCTCATGAACTGCGATTAAACTGTCAAACTAGGCATCGTTGATCAAATATGAGAAAGATCATGTTACTGGATTACCTTTTTTTCACCACAGATGTTTTCATAAACATATTATAGTTCTTATTTTACAGCTAAACAGTACACTAAAATGTTTTTTATGGAAACAACTGAGGTGATAAAAAGACAATGCAGTAACAGAATCTTGATTCATATTTGATTTTATCAGTACTGCCAAGTTTGACAGTTTGACTGGAACATGAGCAGTGATTGACATGACTAACAGCTGCGTTAGAGACTCCTCAACTCTGATTGGTTGGTTTTGGCGAGTTGCCGTAAAGTCTAGCAAATGCCATTAGAAGCAAGATAGGGGGATGATATGTTTTCACAGACTATCTGTTTCATGTACTTCTTTCAAAATAGTGACAGTTTCAGCAGATATGACAAAAAGTTACTTCTGTAAAAGTTTAATCAGTTTACTCACCATGAAGAAGATAACTCGGCTTCTAAAAGCTGGTGTGTAATGTCTTTGGCAGCTCTGAAGGAGCTTTGTGAAGTCTGAAAAAAAATCCCTTAAAGTTGATGTCATGGGCTCTGAGCATGCACATGTATTATTGTTATTAATCTGCATTACAAACTGGGGCTGTGGTGTTTAAAAGATGTTTGCATTTAGGAGGCAGGGAGGGTCTGACAAAATTGCTATTGGTATGGACATCCACAGTCCAAGGTTTGTGGCGCTTCACCCAGATTTAGAACCAAATATCTGCAGTTTTTTCTTAATCTCTCTCTTGTCAGTCTCCCATACTTGTGGAAGTACAAGATTAATAATCAAAATAATAATACATTAATATTAATTAATTTGAATTATTATTTATTATTAATTAATAAATAATAATAAATAATGGAATAAAAAATCCACACCAAACTTTCTACTCATCATCATTCTTTTGCCTTTGCTATTTCTCTGGATTGACAAAGCAAAGTGTAGGCTGTAGTAATTAAATGTTAATTCAATTAAGGATAGTAATATAAAAATACCTCTACATATGATAATTAATAATTTCAAGTAACTAATTTCATCTTGATTCTTGGATCTGCTGCTGAGCCACACAGACGATCACCTTTGTTCTCTCTGCATTTGCAGGCAATCATTAACTGCACCGTTACACCCAGCATGACATTTACCAAGACGTCCCAGAAGTTCGGTCAGTGGGCGGACAGCAGGGCCAACACTGTGTACGGTCTAGGTTTTGCCACAGAGCAGCAGCTGCATCAGGTACACTAAAGTCAACAGAGGTCAAAGCACTGATAAATACTTTAGGAAATCTTCTGTATTTATCAAAACTTCTCAGTCATTGTACATTTGCGGACGTTAATGAGTGCTGCATTATTAATGTTTCATCACCTGAAATGTCTTGTCCTCTTTTGAAAAGTTCTCCGAAAAGTTTAAGGAGGTGAAAGATGCAGCTCGTCTGGCACGAGAAAAGTCGCAGGACAAAGAACTGGCCAACACGGCGCTGAGCATCGCTGCTCCTCAGGTGAGAAAAAAAAAATCCATGAAAGTAGAGCAAGCCTCTGCAGGTATCAGGCAGACGGTGTAAATGTGAAAACAGTGTCATGATCCACAGAAACATCCAGTGATGCATTTTGGGCATTTTTGGGATGGAGTGTGAGCACCGGCCAAGGTTAGAAGAATGCACCTGTGTTACTTTGTTGCAGCTATAAGACACTGTTATTAAATCAAAGGAGAGACGGAGAGACAAAAGGAGGCAGGAGAAAGATGAGCTGGGTCACTTGTCTCGGAGGGAAGAGAAAGTGAGGAAAAGTAGGACGATGGTAAAATTATCCCGTGCCGCTCAGCGGTGCGCCACCGTCACCGAGAAGCCTCTGACTCAAACAGTGTAATGATGAAAATGTAGTCAGCTCGGGGCTTTTTTGATCAATAGAGAATAATTACCCATCAGTTACATCTGCTTGGTCATGAGGAACATGCCCGTTTCCTTTTAATTCTACGGCTGAACAGATTCCAAGTGCTGTCTCTCGCTTCACGTCTTTATCGATTTAATGAACACGTTGGAGGACCTCCAGACAATTGCCAACTGTGTCAATTAATCGTGCTTGATTCTTGCTAAGTAGCTCTGCGCTGCATAGCTGCTGATGGTTTTGGTAGTTTGGGAAAAGTTATTATGTGTGGTGAGCTTTGTGATGACATGTTTCTGTGTCTGTTTTTTTCCACCTGATGGATTCCCTCTGTAGTTCTCACAGGTGAGTCTGCCGTTTTTGGATTATTATCCGGCACCATACAAAACAAAACTGAAGAAAGATGTGTGCAAATACACTCTGTGAATCTTTATTTTCCTTTCCGTGTGTCCCTAAATTTATTTGTACGTGCTGTGATGCTCTGATAGCTCTTATTTCATCAGACCAAAACAGACACCGCAGTAATACACATCACATCATGTCTCCATCAGAGAGAGAGGAAAAAGTAGTTCTGCTGCATAGCTTTACTTTATATGTATGTTTTTTTTTATTAAAACATTGAGCAATCTTTGTTGGACTTTGATGTGAATGAGATTTTTAAGCTTTGACAGCAGTTTTCATGAATGAAGCAGCCTCTCTCCTCTCTGAATAATCCATTTTCTGTTGAGATGCAGCGTATTGTAATGCTGTGTGTGCGCTACCAAGAGAGTCCTTTTACTGATGTGTTTCTCAGGACCTCTCGGATGAACTCCAGTCTCCACCGGTGATGTGTGTGAACGGGCCCGAGGACAAGCTGTTCCGCAGCCAGAGCGCGGACATCACCCTGTCTTCTGAGAAGGAGCGCATTAAAAAGATGCTCTCTGAGGGGTAACTGAGTTATGCACACGCACAAAAACACTCACACACATCAGCACAATAGAAACTGAGGAGCCCAATCTCACACTCTGGCCAAACACTTAAAGGGACAGTTCACCCCAAAATGAAAAGTTGCAGCCTTGGAGATAACAGCTGTAGAAATGTCTGCCTTCTCTCCATTATAATGAAACTAGATGGAGAACTTGTGGTGCTCAAAGCGCCAAAAGAAAGAGTTTGACAACTTAACAGCAATGTCTCTTTCCAGAAAACATGACCGACTTATGCAGGATAATCCACAGGCCTTGTTGTTAGCAGTTTCATGTAAGACCTGTTTTCTTTTTACCAAACCACACCCCCAACCAAAGGAAATGTGCATCTACTGCCACCTCACCTAGCACCACTGAACTCGCAAACATTACAGCTCAGCTGACTTATTTGCCTTTTTTGCCTAGTATTAGATACGAAGATTAATACGCTCAGTAAAACAGGCCTTTCCCCCAGTTAATGGGTGCACATATATGCTGTTTGATTCTAAAAATGACATGCTGAGACATGCTGTATGAAATCATCACATGCTAACAATTTCAATCAAGTTTTGTTCAATCAGATTCTCTTTTCATCCTCGATTCTTCGTCTTTGTTCGGTGGTTGTGCATCTGCAAAGCTTGGGGTTGTCCCATGGCAACAGTTTACCATGGCAACCATTAGGATGAAGCCTACTGTCGTAATAATTGGACCGTAGGATTTAAAAGCATTGTTGGGGGCTCAGTTTCTTTCAAAAACATGGGGAGAACATAATGAGCTACCTAAAAAACAAGAAATAAATGATTTTTTTAAAAAAGAAAGAAAAGAAAAGAAAATCACATAAAAAAATAAGCACAAAAAAATAAAAGTATAAAAACAAAAATGAACAAGACCTGAAAAAAGTTAGGAAAATTCAAATATATATATATTTTTTTAATATGTATAAATATAGTTTTATGGATATTTTCCCTAGTTTTTGATAATTTTCTAATTATTCTTCCCTCGTCACCTTTTACTAATTTCTTGCAATTTGTGGGTCATTTCTCGCCAAGTTGGTCACTGCTTTTTTCCCACATGTTTTTGAAAGAAATCCAACCAATATGCTCAGATTTCAAAGGGTTAAAAGAAATCTATTGCAACCTCCTGCAGTTTAGCTGATTACTGTGTCCAAAAACATCTTTTTTCCACGTTGTGGAATGTGAAAACCAGCGCCATCACAAGGATATTTAAATGGTTTGTTCAGCTGGCTTTTAGTACAAAATTGCACAATTACTACTGTTATTTACATTAAAGCTAAGCTGTAGCTTCAAATTTAACATACAAACATGAGTATGTAGAATAAATGTTCCACGTACTGGAACCAAATATATTTTAAATGTAGTCTTAAGTAAGATTCAGCTTTAAGCTCCACAGAGATTGATCCCTTATGTTCAGAGTGTTTTTATCTTAAACCAAAATTATGATAGTGAAATTGTAATCTTGGTCAAAGACTAGAGTTTTCTACCTCCTTCCTCCCTGGTGCTTACAAATTTAATTAAATTACTTAAAAATAAATCTGCACTAATTTCCTTAAAAAGTTATCTTTCAGTGTCACATTCTGTGTTTTGATGAAGATGACTTTTAGATAGTCGACTCCAAGCTTACCCTGGGAACAGTTTGGTGTTTTTGTGTGCACTCTGGGGGCATTTTAATGAGTGTATCTTTGCTTTGTTATAAGACCTGTGAAATGACCTTCAGTCTGGGCAGTAGGTGTGCTGCCGCAGGCTGCAGCCTTCTTAAGTTACACTGTGTGTTACACTGACTTGCTGCTTGCATTAACCAAGCCAAAAGTTTTTCATCATGTTACAAGCTCTTGGCAGCAGTAAAACACCATCAGCTACATCATACAAAACACTTGTTTTTTATATGTTCAGTATATGTATATCATGCAATATGTATCACTGGTTTACAGTTTTGTGTTTCTGTTTTTCAGGTCAATCTGTGAGATGAACCTGGAGGCCGAGCTTTTCACTCTGCAGGACAGCAACTCCAAACTGGTGGCAGCTTTGCATGAGGCTAATGCTAATGTGGAGCAGTGGAAGAAACAGCTGGCAGCGTATCAGGAGGAGACGGACAGGCTCAGAGAGCAGGTGAGCCTCTGCTGTGTTCAGTCTGCAGTCCACGCTATTAGTAAGACATTAATACAAAAGCAAAATTCAGTCTGTTGCTCTCACAGGGAGTTGAACCACTGTCTTACTTGCAAAAATAATTTCAATGCAACTTTTCCGTACTGGACTTTCATCATAGCGTCACATTAAAGTAATTATTTTTGCAGGTAAGACAGTGTGCAGGAGTTTTTTTTTTAAAGTAGTGTTCTGCTTGCCCCTCTCCTACGCACCTGTTTCAGAATAGATGTGCAAAGTTTTCTTTTGTTCTGACTCGCAGTGAGTTAAAAGCACAGTTCACCCCAAAATCCAAAAGTTATAATTTACCATTTTATTGAGTCTCTTGAATGCATCACCTGACCTGGCATCTCAGGATCTTCTCATTAAAGGCAGAAAAAGGCAAAATGAGTCGTGCAGGGAAGACACCAGGAGAACACAGTCTTTAATCAGCGTTTGTTTGGCTAGGTCTTAGGTAAAATTGTTTATCGCTCCATTGATTTGAACTTTGTTTTCACAAAGGCCTGTTTATTTTACGGGAACGTTTGTGTGGGTTTTTTTTAAAATTTTTTTTATTTTTTGATAAAGTTTTAATGTGACATTTAGACAAATGTGTTTTGCATCACCCAGCAACTTTTCTCACATCCTGCAAATCAATCGACACCCGCATCATCCTGGCTCATCAAACAAACAGTGAGTGCAACCAAACACAGTGAGGTGGTCGTGTCTACCTTCGCGTCTATGGGTGGTTATTTCAAGCTTATTTAGAATGTAATGTTGTTATAATGTTTAGCTTCATGACAGCACTCTCCAAAAACAATGAGCAAACTGTGTCCATAAAATTACCTACAACAAACTATTATATTGTTTTGAAGCCTTCATTAGCAGGTTCAGAATTACAATATATAACTTTCCTATATTTTTTCAGACTCAGGTTGTACTACAGGAGCGTGGAGATGAAAAGTATTGCTACCTTCCTCCTCATACACTCCTACCTCTAAATTTAAAAGTAATTGAATATCCCAAATTAAATTAGCTTTACTTTGAAAGGACTGCATAGGTGTTTAATCTAGAGTGTCATTTTCAGGAACCTAAAATGTGCCCTGCTGAGTATGATCGATATCATATATAAAATTAAATATTGAACATTATGTCAAAGTGATCATTTTGATGTGAAGTGAAAAGAGAGGAATTTACATGAACAATATTCTCTTTTCTTTTCTCCTCTCTTTTTATTTTTTAAAGGAGACAAGGTATTGGGCTTACATTTATTTTATTTTATTCTATTTCAAAAGTGTACATTTATTCTCTCTAAACAAGATGTTGATAAGACCAGACATACCTTACACAAACTTAGATCAAAAGTATATATAACAAAAGCAAAGACCAGACAGAAAATAAAATAAAATAAAAAATATGGCCTCGAGCAACATTATCCTAGAAAGTTCACCTCTTCACTTCAGTTAGGGAGCAACCCATAAATAATCGTTTTTTAACATCACAATGTAATATGTTGGGGCTCGCTCATTTGAACATTGCAGTTCTATATAAACTATCCTGAGAATACGATTAATGTTGCCTCTGTAACGGAGTTTCAGATTTTAAAAATTACTAATGTTTGTTACTATTACTAAAGTTTTAACAGTTTTATATAAATTAAAATATAAATGTTAAATGAATTAGAAGACCTGAATCCTCTGAACACTTCCAAGGTCAGAAGACATGCAGCTCATGTAAAATGACACTAAACTGTGTGTAAAAAGTGTTTTGGCCTGTCCAGGAAGTACCCTGCTTCTCACACCCAGTGCTGCTCAACAGGATAAGCGGTTTATATGGATGGATGGATGGTTGACGGATGGATTAACTGTTACATGAAAAGCTTTGTGGGAAATTTGACCTCAGACTCCACAGCTGCATATTTCATGTATTATGGACAATTTCATTGGCAATTCATTGCTAGGCAACAGCTTGGATCTATGTTTACTTTCTGTCAGCTGAGGTCATTCACAACCACTGTAAAACTTTTATTTTTTACAACAAATAAATAAAACGTTGGAAAGAAACATGATGAAAAAAATCATTTAGGGTTCACTAAACAAATGGAAAAAAACCAAACAATTAATTTTATAGTTTTTGCCAATTTATATTTTTAGAGTTTTAAATCTTCAACAGTAGTCAAGTAAATTTTCACTTCATGTGTAAAATAATTTTGCTAAAATAATAATCAAGGTAATTGTGTAATTTTTGTCATCGTTAAAACTGAGCAATATATCTATCTTTGTTGTTTGTGATGTTTGTGTTTTGCAAGTTTCCTCTGTACATTTAACCAAAACATGACTTGAAAACACTCAGGGTCATGAAATTCCTGTAAAAGCCTTAAAATGGGTTTGAATTAATGTTTTGGAAAAAAATTAAACAGGCATTGTTTTGGCTATTGTTTCACTTGTATTCATAAAATATTCAAAACATGTCCTACATTATTCAAAATATGTTGCGTTAAAAATCTGCGTGAAGTTGATTGGATTTTTGTTTTTCCATCCCCACCAAAAGGGGCGTGGCCTTGACATTTTGCGAAATACCCAAATGTGCTGGTGTAGTCAATTAGCGTATGCAGCTAGTTGGTGGCCGGAAAGTCTAACTTGCGAGTAAAAATAGAAAGACCTACGAGGTTGCTTATCACCAAACGCTCGGGGAGTGTGTGTTCATGGGCCTGCCCATTTTAAACTACTTAAGTTATCTCGGAAATGGGGTGAAATATTATGGAAAAGTGCTGGAAAGGTATTTGAAATTAATTTGTAAAAATGTGTGGGAACCCCGAACACTGAAAAGTAGCAGTTCTCTCTCGTGGCTTCATGTGCAGCCAAGTCCTTCTTCACTCTGCTGTAACCTGCAGCTCAGAGGCCGATGGCGAAGGTCACACCTAATTATCAATGCTGGAGCTGTGGAGCTCTGAGCAGGAGCAGACACTGAGATTATTACTGACGTAAAGCTTTGCTCAAACAGGAGCAAGGTGAGGCTGATGGGACTCTGACACTCTGTTGCTTTCAGTAGTGACCGAGTCGCACGTCTTTCTCTGCTGAGAGAGGTCGTGCTGCTTTTGATTGGCTTTATTTCCTCGGATTGAAAGCACTTGTTCAGCAAAATCAAAAAAGGACAAGTCAGTCAGGCTGGTACCACACTTCATCATTCTTTGACAACACTCGTGCCGCAGGCGTTTCCCTCCAACGCTTTAATCAAGGTGTTCCCTGCCGGTTGAACCGGTTCACCATGCACGCCCTAATGTCACATTTCACCACAAGAGAATTTGGTCGAAACAGGCCGAGCCTCAGGAGAGTTTTACACTTGAATTACCTCTCAGGCTCCAGTGAATGCAGATGGCTCTGTCCTCCCTCCCCCTCACTCATCAATAAAAGGTATTTTCACATTTGCTGGTAGCTGATTCCTCAGGGAACGACCTAGCCTCAGGCTGACAATTACAAACCTCTCTGATTCAACGCTTTAATACCTTGATCCCTTTCCATTATAGCCCAGCTTTACAGTATCGATCACTGCTCTTTAATCCTCCGACACTTGGCCGGTATTTCAAACAGTTTTCACCGTTTTGGTCCACATCAACAAATTAAGTCATACAAGTGAGAACCGAGTCTCCTTTGGACCGAGTTCGCTCCCTCCACCGAGGAAGGGGACCAGGTGGCTGAAAATGGTTCATGTCTCTGGGGTGGTGTGGGAGGGAGAGGGGTTTGTAGGACAGCAATATCCTACTTTCAATGCCCCAGTTAGGAAAAAATGAAAAATCACCAGAGGGAGCTGGCATCCACTCGGTTCACTCTTCTTTTTTTTTTTCTTCTCTCTACCGCTCCTCCTTGTCTCAACCATACATGGTTTAAAATACTCCTGCCCGTCTCTGTCAGACGCAGGGGCATTTTTAGAGGCTGTCCTGCTGGTTTATTTCCTGATTAATGAGGCCCACATGACAAAGCAGCCAGAATTTACTCCTGTTTGCCTGAAAATGGTGACATGACTCATCTGAGATCATCTGAGATCAGCCTCTATTGACGAGGCTGTGGCATGTTTTAACTCGCAGGTACATTTAAGAAAGAAGGAAAAAAAGAATCATAATGTGGATAAAACTGAAAGCATGTTAGGCTGAAAACACTCCCGAAAAACTTGAGAGGTCTTTTTTATAGATCAGTGTTTTTTTTATGTTTTATGAGTGCACTAAGATCAGTGGTACTGTCTTACAGCTACAGCTGGCAACTGGTCATATTTGCTGAATGACATCCACAGCACTTGCTTTGCATGGGGGGCACTTTTGTGTTTCTAGGATTTTAGTACATTTTGGGGATTTTGGGACATTTCTAGGATTTTAGGATGTTTTAGGATTTCAGTGCGTTTCTAGGATTTTAGGACATTACGCAGGGCTGATCAAATATGAATCAAGATTCTGTTACTGCATTGTCTATTTCTTACCTTAAATGTTCGCAAAAACATATTTAAGTGTACTATTTAGCTGTAAAAAGAGAACATTTGCTCCAGCCGATGGGCAGTGCTTTGTTTTGGCTTAACTGTTTTCAACATGGCGGTCAGATGACAAACTTCCTCATTAGATTTCACTAAATTTTTCGAAAGCCTAAAAACAGAGCCAAGCAAAAGTACAGCAGTCTGTTCTATCAAACTACTTGAATTACTGCTCAGATATTGTTACAGGATTTTTGCCCAATAATGCCAAAATTACACTACCTTTCTCAGCTATATAATGAAGCATACTGAATGCAGGTTTTGTGTGAAACCATGTACCACATGCAGAACATAATTTAACTCTGTCTCTTTGTGTGTCATCAGGTGGCTGAATTAGAGGCACATGGAGGCCAAGGCCCCAGTGACCTGCTGAAGGATGAGCTGACTCAGTCTCTGGAGGAGCTGGAGGCCCTGCTGAAAGCCAAAGATGAGGTTGGTGCTTATCTTCCATTTTCATCCTCAGCTGGGTCAGAGGCTGGAAGCTGCTGATGTTCCTCACAGGTGTTGATAACAAAAGATTCAGCTACTTAAACTCAAGTGTTTCTTTTCAATCTTTTCCAGGAAATCCACATTTTGCAAAACAAGAAAGCAGAGTACCACGATATGGAACATGACAGGGATGAGGCCATTCACAGATTACGGGTAGGAGCGGGGTTATTACGACAATGTGATATGCTTTTGTAATTTATGTAGTGGTTTGCAAGTGTTGAATTCCCCTTTTAACTGTCCTTTTTTTGTCTTCTTTTATGACGCAGCGGTCAGAGAAAAAGTATAGTTTTATATTCCAGGGCTGTAGCGACAGAGAAAAAATGTGCAAAGAGTGTAAGAATGCAAATGTTCCAGTCCATGTTGGACTTTACTCAGTGCAAAATGAGACATGCATAAATCACCCCATATGAAGGTTACTCTACAGGTGCACCAGTAATGATCTAGGACTTGTGTATTTGTGTTGAATTAACCTGCAGACTGTTGGCTTCATGTATGCTCCATCATGCCTTGCATGGTTCACTAAATGCACTTTTTGAGTAATGTATATATAGGGTGACTCATCATGCAGGCCTCATTTTGCACTAATTAAAGTCCAACATTTACTTTAACATTTGCCCTTTAGGTAATTTTCCCCTGACTACATCTACTTACGCTCTAATATTCCATTATTATTCAGATTATGAAGGTATTCTGAATTTCATACGGGTCATGTTAACGTCATATTCCATTTTGGTATTCCGAATAAGGCCTTTTTCCAAATGTAGCAATTTCAGGCGATGCCGATGTTTGGTTTTTAGGAGCATTATTTGGACATGTATACAGTGCATTTGGAATATATATCTCAATCGGGGTTTTACTGCAGTTTGCAGCACACGGCCTCTTGCCTTTATACGGTCAGCTGTCTGCGTTGTCATGGATGTGTTGTACACAAACCAACTCGCCAAGAGCTTGCAAGGCTGTGGTAGAGATGCCAAAACAAAAAGCCAACAATTCTTGTTTGAAAGATAAACACACCTACTTTTAAACATTATGAAAGACTCGAATATCAACAGGTTTTTGGACATGTGCAGATATCACAACACCAGCCTTTTTGAGAAGGTGGTTGAAGGAATGAAAAAGGGAGGCTGTGTTTGCATGGTTGGACAAGTTTGCCACTGGATAAACTTTTTAAAAATCCTATTTTGATGCAAAGAAGCAAAATAGCACAAGCAGCTCCAGCTGTTCCACTTTTCCATAATTTGAAGCAATAAATGACGTTAGAGCACATTAGTTGGACTATGCCAGTAGCATGTAAACTGGAAAAGTAGTTGAAGAGCTTATTAGGAATATTGTCTTTTTGGAATAAGCGCAAAAAAACAGAATATTTTGTGCATGTAAATGTAGTGATAGCCCTGTAATGTATCAACTAGAAGCCTTTAAAATCCAGACTCTAGTCTGAAACTTTTTTTTTGTTCTCTGTGTGAGCACTACCGTCATAAATTATGCACATTTGTTGAGGAAATGTGAAATAATCTGTTAAACTTACAACAACCCTCTCCTCTGCAGGAGACAGAGATGCGTAACGCAGAGTTGGAGCGTCGCATCCAGAACACAGAGCAGAACCTGAATAACTCTCTGGAGGAACGGGATCGCATGGACTCTGAGATCCAGAGGGCCATCGAAATTCTGGACATCAAGATCTTTGACCTTAATGACCTTCGCCAGAGCCTGGTTAAACTCATCGACAAATAAGAGGAGAGAAATCTACGCCGGGAGAAAGAGGCGGAATGGATGTGACAGGGTTAAATTTGTCATGGCCGATGCAGTGGGGGAGCAAACAAAACAAGATGGAGCTGGTCCCCGTCCTCTTCAAGCACAACAACCACCTGGGCTGCAGGAGGTTGCTCCATGTGTGTGTTGCGGCAGTGGCTGCTGTACTCAACAACACCATACTGCAGGTGTCAGCCCAAGCAGCAGCATATAGTACATGGTTTTGCTTGTCCATTGTAACGCTTCTCGTTGCTTTCAAGGGTAACATTCAATGCAATAAACCAACTTTAAGGTAAGTGCTTAACACTGCTAGACACTTAATATTGAGAATTGGTGCTTGTAGTTTTTCATACATAGGACTTTTGTACACACAATGGTGATGCAGTCAATATAAATAAGAGGCCTTGTTTGTTTTTTGTTTTTCAACTGACAGGTGATATTTAAATATCGTATCCATAAAGTGAATGCAAATCAAAATAGTGCACAAGATAAAAAACTTTACAAGAGATCTGTCTATTTAACAGTCTGGATACAATATAATTATTCCTGAATTAACAGTGAGCAAACTATGATTTGTGCAGAGATGGACTTGTATATGGTTTTGTTATTGCCCGTGCATAAAGTAGCAGCTGTAACTATAGGTGTAGATTTCGACGGGGGACGTAGCAATATTGAGAACCCCCCAAATAAAAACATGATACAGTGTTTTGACGATATTGTAGACATTTCTGCCATAAATTGATGCAGAACATGCACACATTGATGCATAAAAATTAACCAGAATACAGAAAATTAAGTGTTTGATGCTCAATAATTTTATGGCAGAGAACTCCCAAACCCCCCGTTTGTGTGTGTCCCCCTCTAATGTTGAAACGCAACTTACGCCCTTGACTTTAACGTGCAAAGTGAAGGGCAAAATGGTTCTAGTTGGGGCTTTTCCCACAGGAATAAGCAATGACATACGTTCAAGGTCAGTAAAAAAAATATGCTAATAGTTTTGTACATTTGGGTAAGGCATGGACACACAACATAGATCTTAATATTGACACCAATGATCAAATGTTAAGAGCAGACTCATCAGCAGCTTGTTTATGATCACATTTTATTTGAGCTTGTAAGAAACCTTTAAATCTAAGATATGTGACAGTAACCTGCAAAGTACATTTTAGATAAGATATGTTAAGTGATAACATTTAGGATCAATAAGCATTTTCCACACGATATGAATCAATAACGCTACAGTAATTATATAAACACAAAAAATTATCAGTTAGTATTACAGATAAGTTTAACTGGTCGTCTTGTGCATCATCTCTTAACAGACTGCTGACTTAGGAGCCTATTTCTGATAGACGCATTCGAGGAAATTAAAGAGACATTTTCTGCCTTCTGTCATTTCTCAGCACGTTACCTTTAGCTGTGGACAATGTGCCACACGCCTTCAGAGTGTGGCTGTACTGTACCAAGAGTGAATTTATTTAACAACAGAATGTCTAATTCACAGAGTCTTTTATCACACAGACTGTGTTGTTTAACATAATGCTGTGTTTGCATTATTTTTTTTTCAAGCCTTATTTTTTTGTTCGTCTAAGGATGGTTGGTGATAGTCATGCCAGCTCCATGTCTAGAACTGTGAGCTTTTGTCATGACAGTTTGGAAATAAAAGCAAAGATTACAGTCGTTTTTATGTACTTCTTTCCTATTTTGACAGTTTATTTCTTCCTGTGGATGGACCATCTTTGTTTTATTTTATTTTTTTATTGTAGCATTAATCCAGGTGTCTATAGGTACCAAACACTTAAATTTGATGCCTTATATTAGGATTATTATTGCATTATATTTAAGGAAATATAAGACTTGTTTTTGGACTTGTTTTCTTTTTCTGTAAAGGTAAGTAGCATGGTGCAGAGGTTTTTGGTTATTAGAGTGAATTATGTTTATCTACATTTTGCCAACAGTTCAGTGCAAGTGTGAAGTAAAAACAGTGTTTGGTTTAGTTGTTTAATGATATTTCACTTCAGAAATGTGGACTTTCACGCGGAGGAACTTGATTCATTTTGACCACAAAAAAAAAAAAAAAAGACAAATGAAATTAGATCAAATATTTGCAGCAATTAAGACTTTTTTACCCATGCTTCTCCTCCTAATTGTTTCCGGTTGTCATTGTGCTGTAGTATTTTTTATGCTTGATTTCTGCAGTAAGTGTTTTTTCATTTGTACTTTTATGTTTGATAAATTAGCGTTCTGATGTTGCGTGTGACCTTGTGGAGGTGTCTGTGGCTGAGGAGGTAGACTAATCACAAGATCAGCAGTTCAGTTCCCGGCTTCTCCGGTCTGCATGTATCCTTGGGGTCAAGATACTGAAATCTAAATCGCCCTGGATGCCTGAGCATTGGTGTGTGAATGACTGAAAAAACTGAGTAGCGGGTGGCTCCTTGTATGGTAGCCATGGCCAGGAGTGTGTGAACGGATGAATGTGAATTGAAGTGTAAAAGCACATTAAGTGGTTGGAAGACTAGAACGCTGCGATACAACTGTAGGTCCATTCACCAAAAATTTAAGGCCATTATCTGACTTTTTAGGTCAGTGATTATAAAATTGACTTAAACACTTTTGAGAACTTGCAAAAAAAATGGTTTCAGCAAGTTGATTGAATGTATTTATATTAACTTTACCTTCAGTGATCCATAATTCATGATTCATTTCTTCAGTTATTTGGTTACGCTATACAGTTGTTGTCGTGGAAATGCGGATAGGTTAGAGAAGCAGATTTGTGACCAGAAGATTGCCGGTTTAATCCCCAGACCTGCAGGATAAATGTGGTTGGGGAAAGTGAAAAAGCAGTGCTTCAACCTCTCACATTACTAAGCACTGGGATACCCTCGAGCAATGTCCTGACCCTTAACTGCTCCAGTGAGGGATGCTATGTGGCCCACAGATCAGACTAGATGTACTGGGCTGCTTCCAGGTATGCAAGAGCAAACTTCCTGAGTTTTAAAATGGCATTCCTGCAAAATAGTCTGACTGTCAGTAAAACAGCCCTGAATGAATAAAAGGTCTTCGGTTAACTTCGAAAACTATGCTTTCAAATTTGTACTGAAGCAATCAAAATTGACTTTTTTAATTCAAAAAAAGTTTGTATTATGCTCAGTTTTCTCCTTCAGGCTTTTAGATTTTTAACATATTAATAAATCAGATCCAACATCATCATATTACTGCTCTGCAAAAAAAGAAGCCTTTCATACAACACACCCAGCTGACAGCGTCACGTCTGATGGACTGAAAATGATTCAGTATTGATTAATAATTCTAAATCACATGTAATTAGTTTGAGTGTTTAACTATGTTAGTACAGCTCACTTATTCACTTTTGGACTCTTTGTTCACTAGAGGCATGCGAGAAACAGTTTTCTTCACTAATCTAAAGCAACATGGGGTGAGTAACTGATATTAAATTATTATTTTGTGGGTGATGCATTTCTTTAAGCCTTCTCAAATTTATGCTGAACACATGTAGACACACTCCCCCGTAATGTTTGGTTTCTGTGTGTCATCATCTATGATATCAGTTTTATAATGTAGAAGAAATAAGCTGAAATTGCATCTTTCAATTGTATGTAGCTGCTGTATCCACAGACCACGTAAACTGGTCTGAATTTGACGCAGTCACACAAACCAGCTAAATATTCTGAAGAAAACTAAGTAAGAAACTCTCTACAAATCAGTCTTTCTTGTCAAAATGTTTTATTGACAACATTGATCGCTGATTGCAGCTGTCTACTTAAGCTTCTTCTTGGGTCGGAGGTGATCGGTGTGTCCGCACTTCTTCTTGCGGCAGTTTGTAGCTCGTACATGTAAACGAGCATAGCACCTGAGCACGAGAGGAGCCAACTGTTAGATCAAAATAAGCAGCATCATCCTGTCACTCTCACCAACCAATATTTCCAAAGGCCAGAGTTAAATGTTTTCTTTACAAATTCAGCATAACAGTGTCAAGTGCTCCTTTAAAATTACAATATCATAAACACCGACTGCATTTAACCCACTGTTTGAGATGCACTGGTTACATTTGATAAGTTCGAATATGAAATATTTACATGTTTCTTGTGCTGGCAGCTTTGGCCTACTCTCCTCTCCTGCCGTCTCTGAGAACAAGTTTAATTTCACCAAAATCACACAGTATAGGCTTCGTTTACATACTTGCGGCACACCATCTTGTCGCAGTTGTACTTTTGAGCCAGCAATTTCATAGAGGGCTCCATGATGCCTCCTCTCAGACGCAGGACGAGGTGGAGGGTCGACTCTATGGTAGTAAAGGAATTATATAAAAATCACGATGCAGCAATGATTAAAAAGCCAATACTTTTGTCTTAAAACATCAGTGATGGTTTGCCACTGTGATGTCTAACCTACCCTTCTGGATGTTGTAGTCTGACAAGGTGCGTCCATCCTCCAGCTGTTTTCCAGCAAAAATGAGACGCTGCTGATCAGGGGGGATCCCTGGAGATGAAACAGTCACACCTGTGAATTTGTGCTTGTGCCCGGCATAAAACTCATTGAAACTTTTACAGTTGCCACTTAAATTTCATCACAGCAGTCAATAAGTATATAATAGGATTCACTTATTTGGATGGCACCATGGAGTTGTCTATGTAGTTAAATTGTGCCACAGAAAGATTTTTTTTTTATTTTATCATTATTATTTGAATGTACTTTTTTCCATTTCATTTCCTTGTTTGTTTTCTTTTCTTTCTATTTTTGCTATTTTTCAGGTAATTTTCTTAACTAAACCAAAGAGTACCTTCCTTGTCTTGGATTTTGGCCTTGACATTGTCAATGGTGTCACTGGGCTCCACCTCCAGGGTAATGGTTTTACCCGTCAGCGTTTTCACAAAAATCTGCATTTTTGCTCACTAAAAAGAAGACAGAAATGTGTCGGTCAAACTAGGGTGGACCAACAAACACAAAGAAATCAATCTTCAAGCTAACTGAAAAAAAAATCTTCTGATGAGTGTATTCCTGTACTTTTGATGACAAGTTACTTCTTCATATTTGTAATTAAGAATCCAGGAAGAAGTATTGCTTTACTTAATTTTTTTGAGCAGGTTCTTTTAAATAACCAGTTTGCCAGTCCAGATTGAAAGGTTACAATCACGACATTATACATAAGCCCACTTAACATACAAGAAAACAGGAGTTTAAGAACTACATTTATAACCGTGTCAGTTAAATACAAATTTGTGCAGAAACAAAACACACCATATAGTTAACTACTGCAGTTAAACCGACTTAAAATGAATATTCTAGAGCATTTTCATAATCGAACAAAAACGATCGTTTAAGAAGTTATGAAATCTGTACTTACATCGAGACCATTCACCAGCACGAGTGAGACAAAACAGGAACTTGATGAGCCTGGTCCTGTCCTTAAGAAGGTAAACAAGCTCATCCAGTTTTTTTTATGATCAGGTCCGCTGACACATCTGCAGGGATGGAGGAGGGCGTTGGTGTGTAGATCGCAGGTGCTGACATGTTTCAGATTAATTAGCGGAGACGACCTGATGTGTTTATACACCACACGATTATACGGCCGCTTCAAACACTGAAATTAAACAGGGAAATTCCATATATCATATAATTATTTTTGAAAAAAGAGGAAATGAATGAAAAACATACCGTCCCTGGGTGGGCTCGAACCACCAACCTTTCGGTTAACAGCCGAACGCGCTAACCGATTGCGCCACAGAGACAGCCATGCATACCTGACGCCCCTTAGATCTTATCAAATATGCTGTATACACGGTACACGCATACATATTGATAATAAGGTTAATCGTTAATGCAATTGCGCTCCCTTGTGGCAGCATCGATACAACTGCGACCACTTCGCGCGATAACATGCGTTTATGTTTTAAATCGCTCGGTGGCTTGTCATAGCCCTAACAGAAATAAATGTTATTAAAAGAGTTAAAACTAACGACACATAACAAGACATCAGCTAAAAAGAAACAAGAGTGTCGGCATACGGTAAGTGTCCTTTCTTGGGACCTTTAACGGTGAACTTTTTATACCGTCGAAAATCAGCTAGCAGTTTAGCGTCACCGCTAACCGCTGGCGTCATTGCTAACTTTCCGCGCTGCTGCAAGTTTATGCTCGGTGTTAACGCTCGCTAGATTATTGTCAGTGAATGTAAATGGTTAACTTAAATGCGAACCACAAAGACATTACAATGAAACAATAACTGACTAACTAAATGCTACACATTTAAACATTGGAGCCACTGTCTCCTCAACTTATTAGCTAACGTTAGCAAAGTTAACACTAGCATTGGCACGAGAAAACGTGGTTGGAAATAAAAACGCTAGTCAAACTGCATTAACCACTTTAAAAGCCAGCGTTAAGAAGAGCAGGCCTACATTTAGGTTTCACACTACATAAAACTAGTTATAACAGCGTAGGATAAGCACAGAATAACCAACGGACGAAGAACCAGTTAAGTAAATAAAAAAAATGGGCATTTGGTCACATGTTTGACTGGTGAAGTTACGGCTCCACCCTCATTCACGATATTTAGCTAAATTTCATGAAACAAATATATATATGTATATTTGTATATATACAAATATACAAACCACCTTAAACTTTGTTATTTTAGCGAGGTTACAATGGGCATACATATTTATTTCTCAGAAGCTGCTTTACTAAAATGCAAACAGAACACACAGGAAATATGTATAAAAGATTAAAACGCATGTATTTCAGAGTAAAAAAACTTCGACAGGCTAAAGTTGAAAGTATTTAGCGTGACCTCTCTTTCCACTGTGCGTGTCCTGAACACTGTTAGTGTGTTAACATGATTGATCATTGAATGTTTGAGTTAAAATCTTGTATATCAACTGCTGCACAGCAGTTTCAAGGTACATAAAGTACCTTCTTATCCTCTCTTATCCTCTCCTATCTTATATACAGTATGTTACATGTCTAAATTAGACACATACTTTAGACTAATATATTTAAGCGTAGCAAGATAGGACCCAGCCTATTAGTGTCATCTTGATACGAGCCACCAGATAGCGCTGTGCTACAGGAAAAAAAATACTTAAATACAAAGCAGGAAATGGTGCAAATCTGAAAATTAAAATAACAAAAAGGTGCAAATCCAATATATATACAATATATGCAATATTATAAAACAGTAGCAGTATGAAAGGGTTAACAATAAAGACCAAAACTCAGATACTTAAGAGTTATTCTAAAGCAATGAATAAAATATAACTTATGACATACAAATTGTTGCATTTCAGTTGTCATACACTGACACTTATAGACATGTCCAGTGGTGGAATGTAACTAAGTACAATAACTCAAGTCCTGCAGTCAAGTATAATTTTTGATGTACTTGTACTTTACTTAAGTATTTCTATTTACTACTACTGTATACTAAAACACCACGACATTTTAGAGAGAAATATTGTACTTTTTACGTTACCACATTTATTAGATAACTTAAAATACTTGTTACTTTGCATAGTCAGATTATTAGCACAAAATATGAATCAGCAAATAAATTATGATGAATTAATACAGGTCAAACTACCCAATAGCATATAAAGTAATCAAAATGAGCTTTGCCTTTACCAGCTGCAATGTTAAAGTGATTAACACATTATTGCATTGATAATTATAATCTAATAATGTAATATAATATAATATATACATTTTTCTGAATAAGGCCATTCTGCTAAATGAATAGGTTACTTTGGTAACTTGGTATATTTTGACTATACTTTTACAAAGTCAGTTTTGAATGCAGGATTTTTACTTGTAACAGACAATTTTTTCACTGTGTTAGGAAGACTACTTTTACTTAAGTAGAGTATCTCAGTACTTTGATTGATCCATTGATCCTGCTGATAGACTGTCAAATTATGATATAAAATAGTGTTGAATGAAACCATATAATTATACTGAGTCTCTTATCAAAACTATTTAAATGCCTGGAATCATCACAAGAGACATACATAGAAGACGTAATATTGTCACTTTATTTCCTGCATTTAAATGTCTACTGCATATTGTATAACAATTTAAATTTTTTTTACAATATTAAACAACCACCTCTGTCTATACTGAGTCTTACATCAGCTATCTGTGTTTACACCTTTTTTTGCTATTGTTCTATTATTCAGTCAAAATCTCTTTTTCTGTTTTCAAACATGTGCGTTGTGAACTTGTATGACAAGCTGTGTAAACAGTGTGCAGCGTAGGCTATAATGAAGAAAAACATCTAACAGGCACTGAACACTCACCATTCCCTGATTTCACTTCACACACACGCTCTATTTACAGTTGGTATTAACATTCATCCTGGGTGATTGGACCTAAGTGGACAGCTGTTAGTACAGGTTTTAATGCACCAAATGTGTCTTCAATGTGTCTTGAGATTGGATTGCTCAGTCCACATTCAGAGGTGGTCTGGGCTGCATAGGGCCACAGTTTTTTGTACTCTAATGCGTCCTGGGCCACTTTGAAGGCTGCCTACTTCTGTCAGTGCCATTACTCCTGCAGAATTGAAGGAACGTCTCTGGAGTCACTCTCTTCCCAGACAAGTCAGTTCAATGTCTGCCCTGTTACCAAAGGCTAGCACAGCAGCAACAGCTGTTTAGCTGCTCGACTCTCATTGAACCAATTAATAAAAGTTAGGTAACATTAGCCATGTGATGCTAACAGTTAGCCCTGTCACTGTGTGTGTGTTGTTTACAACAAAAAATCCAATGGTAAAAAATCCCATAGGCTTTTTGACGAGGGGCCAAGAGCGATGTTAGCTTTTGGGGTTGGCCTAGAGAAAAACATGCATGCAACATCCATGGGGCACTTTATGCCACACATTGACCAATGTCTGACCGTCATCTTGCTGTGTCAGGGTAAGATCATCCAAACACGCATGTTAATATCAGGTGTAAACAGGGCTACAGATCACTGTTGAAAATTACAGCATCTGCACCACTGTCAGTAAACAGTGATTTTTTCACAGTGGTTCATAAGCAGGTGCCACAGCCCCAGTGGCCTAATGGATAAGGCACTGGCCTCCTAAGCCAGGGATTGTGGGTTCGAGTCCCATCTGGGGTGCATAGCAGAGTGGCGCAGCGGAAGCGTGCTGGGCCCATAACCCAGAGGTCGATAGATCGAAACTATCCTCTGCTATATCAGCATTTTGCAGACTAATAATAACACTCTCTCTGCATTACTTGTCTAATTTCACTTACCATTAATCATGACTCACTGACGCGCTCAGGCACTGCAGCAAAGAGCGTAAAGGTTCACGTGCATTTTACATCACTCAACATATAAACCATGGCTGTTAAACTTTTGGGATACAAAAACTGGGACTTTATGTAAAAAAAAAAAAAGGAAAAAAAAAGATCATTAAGACTTTACTGAGCTTTACGCATCCTGTCGGCTGCAGATGCCCTGTGGTTGGTCAAGTTATTCAGGACACAACTGTTGGTCAGCATAGACAGTTTGGAGTTCAGAGTGTCTTTACTTCTCTCCCAGCAATAATCTCCTTGATCAGTGTTTTCGTCTCCTCCTTTATCATCCTCTTCCTCTTCAACCTCACTCTCTTCATCACTGCGTTCATCTTTTTCCAGCTGCAGACAGATAAATGGTTAAACATGTAACACAAAGCTAAAGAACCTGTCTAATCTTGGATTTTAATGTAGGAACTGACTTGAATTGTATTTCCATATGAAAGCAATTATCCAAGAATTACTACTATTAATCAGAGATGGTTGATTTTAATGCCGATTCTCACCTTTCCTTTCAGGAACTTATAAACCATACGTATGATTAGGCCAGCCCAGAAGATGTGAAGTGCCTGCAGCACCATCAGGAGGACGTTGAAAAAGTAGTAGCCAGCAAAAGGTTCAAATACCTCCATGGACAGTACCAGGGTGGTATGGATGATTCTGTAAGTAATCAAATAATTGGAATAATGTTGAAAAAACTGTTACATGTCACTTTGCATTAAAAATTCAGTGTGTTGGATGTAGTGGCATCTAGCAGTGAGGTTGAAGAACTGAAAATTCTCACATGTGCCGAGCGTGACCTACAGTGTCGGATGCAAAAACATGAATTGCCCTATCATGAGCCAGTGCTTGATTTGGCTATTCTGGGTTACTGTAGAATAAAATCCGTAGGTAGATATAAACATCTAATTCTAAAGTAGCAAAAACACAATTCTCATTTTAAGGTGATGATAAACTCATAAAAACATTATAGATAAAATTATAAATATTATATACCATTTCTGCCAACAGATGCCCCTAAATCCTACACACCAGACCTTTAAGTAAAGTAAGTTAAAGTTTACTTAAAAGTTAACCTTACTTGCTGGGAAATATCACCAGTCGAGTCACAAGGAAGACCACAGCAAACACAACAAACAGTGTGTCACACATTTTCCTCCAGCCAGTGCCATAGTTGAACATCTTGGCAGACTGCAAAAATACAAATGATTCTATTCATCAAACAAGTACAAACCATTACTAGAGCTATATGTAAAGCGAAGTCCCCACACTGAACAAAACATTAGTTGTGCATTATGCAAAAAAGAGTTACTGAGCCAATACTAGGGTAAAGAAAAAAGGCCAACAGGAAAAAATGTCTTTAACAAGGTGTAAATACAAATGAGCGTGGGTCAATTCAGTCGTTCATGAGTCTGTAACATGAGCAGACTCATATATTTTAAATGTTACAGGCATCATTCGTATCTCTTTATTCTTGTTTTTGCCGTTTTTTCATTTTACATGTCTTGAGTGCAAAAACTTTTTTTAAAAACATTCTTTAAATTTTCATGTACAGTACAATCCATTGTTTTGCTCAGGTAAACAGAGGGCACCAAGGGCTACTAAAGTGCTTTTAGCTATCAGGACTCCGTCACAGGATCTGCCTGCTGACCGCTCACACAAGATACTTCTCTCATAAGAACAACCAAAAGCACAAATTGAGATTCTAACTGTTGTTTTCCAATTTTAGACATTATTCTCTCAGTTTAGTAGGGCTACACAGAGGCAGAAAAATGGCCAACGTGGCAGTGAATCTATGGTGACATGCCCCGAAGAGATTAATTATATCTGTACGGTCCCATGTGACTGTCTGGCTAGGGCCCTAGAGTCTGAATAGATGGCACAGGACACTTAATGTACAGGTTCCTCTTTCAAACCCTGACAACGTTACATGAAACAGGGACAGAACATCTGAGATTACCTCAAGCAAGATGTCAGAAGAGTCATGAAGCAGCATGACCAAGGTGCCGATGCGAATGTAGTTGGCACAGTAGGAGAAACTGAGCAGGAAGATGGTAGCCAAATGATGGATCACCTGTTCTTTAAAATCCTGGCAAAGTGCACATACAGTAAATAGAACATCAGTGAAATAAAATGAACTTCATTAGCCAACAGAATAGTTTAAATCGCTGCTCTTAAAGTCACTTATTAACCATGTGTAAAGTGAAGTTTCTCTTTAAAGCAGAAGTGCAAGCTTTCAAGCATGACATATGACCAGTCTTGAGCAAACACAAGGCGAATACCTTCACTTTTATGTCCTTCTCTAAAGGGCAAATGTGTTGTTTGGCAATGTAGGTTAGAAACTCAGTTGTGTAACATTTAGCAATGAATGGGTTTCGAGGTCCTCACCTTCCTCTTGATGTCCACAGAGATCCGGAGGAGCAAAGAGCCATAAAATCCCAACTCTAGCATGTAGTACCAGTAATGAGCTTTCTCCATGGGCTGTGGAAAAACATGATGCAATAGCAATTAAAAAGTTATTCAAAATCAACTGAGCTGTAACAGCAAAGTCAGTTGTTATGTGAGCTAGCTCAGTCATGCTTGGTAAGCTTATAGTAGATTCACACTTAAATATGGATCAAGCAGGAGATTGTTGTTAGGAGAGAAGTAAAGACACCCTGAACTCCAAACTGTCTATGCTGAGAAACAGTCGTTTCTTAAATGACTTGACCAACTACAGGGCATCTGTTACTGACAGGATGCCTAAAGCTCAGTAAAGTTTCAATGATTTTTTATTCCTCTGTGCCAAGGATAGCTAAGGAATTATGTTTTAAGGTTGTCTGTCCGTCAGGCACATTCTTATGAACGCATATCTCACGAATACCTCAATTCTTTAAATTGAACACTAACAATTACTTGGACTCAACAATGAGCTTATTAGATTTTGGTGGTCAAAGGTCAAAGGTCATCTGTCCCATTCATGTTAACACAATGTCTTAAGAACGCCTTTTGGGGAATTTTTTCAAATTTGGCACAAAGGTTCACTTGGACTCGCAGAGGAACTGATTCGATTTTGTGGTGTTCAAAGGTCAAGGTCATGGTGACCTTACATTCGTCTCAATCTTGGAAACATGATATCTCAAGAACACCTTGAGGAAATTCCTTAAAATTTGACACAATTTGACACATCCATCTCATTTTTGTGAATGATATATCTGAAGATGGCCTTGAGGGAGTTTCCTCAAATTTGGCACGAGTGTCTACTTGGACTTGAACTGATGAGAGTCTGGTGGTCGAAGGTCAATAGTCAAGGTCACGGGAAACCTCATAAATCATGTTTTTTGGCCATTACTCAAGAATCATGGGTGCCCACCTTGAAACTGTGCTGGTTGTATGGATCTTCTGTGCTGCATGGTTAAAGATGTGTGTGAATCATCCATGTTTTCATAGACAAAGATGTAAACTTTAAATGCAACTTGAGTGGTGCACGGAGGCATACAACTGCGTGGCAGTATACATAGTTTCACTTAAAGTCCCAGTATTTGTATCCCAAAATTTAAACAGCCATGGTTTACATGTTGAGTGATGTATGACGGATGTGATCGTTTACCCTCTTTGCTACAGTGTGCTGAAGCCACAGTGAGTCACGATTAATAGTGAGTGAAATTAGACAAGTAATGCAGAGAGAGTGTCATTATTAGTCTGTAAAATGCTGACATAGCAGAGGATAGTTTCGATCTATCGACCTCTGGGTTGAACCAGTTTGAACAGGTTATTGCTAAGTTAAAGTGGTGCAGACACTGCAATTTTCAACAGTAATCTGTGGCCCTGTTTACACCTGGCATTAACATGCATGTTTGGGTGATCCAATCGCAGGTGGACAGCTCTAAGGGCCCTGACACAGCAAGGCGACCGTCAGCCATCGGTCAATATCTGGCAAAGAGTGCCCCAGTTGTATGTCTCTGCAAACCAGTCAAGTTGCAGCTACAGTTTACTTCTATGTCTGTGAAAACATGGATGCTTCACACACATCTTACCCCCGACAGCACAGTTTCAAGATGGGCACCCAAGATTATAGTAACCAATTCAGGATCTGACCAAATGTCTCTGCTTCTGTTCCTGAGTTATGATGTTGAATAAAGGCCAAAATGGCAAGTGTTTTTTGCAAAACATGATGATGTCACAGACAGTGAAGTTGACCTGTTGGTTATAAAATGTCATCACTTCATCATTTTAATTGTATTAGACATTTGTGTGATTCTTTTCATGATTGGCTAATGAATTCAGTGACTATGAACTTTGACCACCAAAATGTAATCCGTTCAAGCTTGAGTCCAAGTGGATGTCCGTGCCAAATTTTAAATTTTAAATTTTTAAATTTAAATTAAATTTTAATTTATTTTCCCTCCAGGCATTCTTGATATATCATGTTCACAAGAATGGGACGGACTGACAACCCTAAACATAATGCCTCCAGCTATCACCTGTGCGGTGGAATAACAACTTATTATCTGTGGGTTGTGGAGTGTTGATCAGAAAAAAAAGACATTCGATTTTGTCACTTTGGGGTAACGAGCATTTTTTATGTGTTTGTGTTTTATTAGTTCAAGAAAATCTGCAGATTAATTGATAATGAAATCGAAAATTTTTTGCAGCCTTAAAATTAAGTAATCATTTTACAACAAAATGTGAGGGTAGAGTTGCTTAAGATGCAAAAACAGAAAGAGTTAAAAATCAATATATATTACTTAATCTGTGAAAACAAATATGCACTCTTCTCAGGAAAATGAACAAGGAAATATATTAGTTTACCGTGGTGCTTGTTTTACATTTCCTCTTTAAAAAAATTTTAATCTGTTTCCTTCAAACTCAGATTTCAGTTTGACTACCCTGGAAAACCGATCACAGTTAACAGCTTTCCTCATGATGTTTTGATATAAGACGATATTAGCTCCAAAAATGTAAGAATAAAATAGGGCGCAGTCATTTGCCAAAGCAGTGAGACCTGAACTGGATATTGCCGCCAGCATTCCCTGCGGTCCCAGAACCATGGTCTCTGTACAGAAAAGATAAAGAAAGTTTTAAAGCTATAAAACTCAATAACAACAACAATGTTATTGCTAGAAATGTATTTTAAACTCATACTCACATCAATCAAACAGGCCAGTCCAGCCATGAAGGCCGTGAGGTAGAAAAAGAATCTCCAACTGCGAAATTAAACACTCAGATCAGAAACTTTGAACACTGAAACAAAAGGCACTATAAACAAGTCTACCAATTAATCAACACAGCTTGAAAGTGTCTCCTTTTGCAGATATTATTCTTAAAATGAAACCAGTTCTAAGGGACTTTTCCCCAGCTATATGTGGATTTTACATTGACTGGCGACAGAAGTGTTGTGGAGGAAAGTCATCTGTAAACTGGACAATAACAGGGTTGTGGAGAGAGGGAGCACTTACGCAGCTTCACCAAACTTCTTGGTTTGACAGGGCCTGTCTTGGTTCCTGCGAAGTCTGAACCAGGTCTCAACCTGCCTCTGTGTTTTTCCACACAGCAACATCAAACTAACAATTTCACTCTGAAACAAGAATGGCAAGGAGAAATCGATCAATTGCAGAGGGATAGAAAGAGCAGAAAGTGATCTTGGATGATCTGAATGTAATTTTATCAGAAATGTCAGACGTAAAAGAGGAAATGACTGAAAGGGAGATCAGAGAGGGAGGCAGAGATCATCTTAACTCACTGTCTACTCAATGGACACTAGTGTTAAGTTACTCCTTAAGTGTTGACACTGCAAAATGTAAATGTGTGCTGATTAAGTGAAGTCATTTTTGTTTATATCTCCCACAGCAGATTATTGATCATCTGCAGCTTTTGAACCAACAAGCCTGCTGGGATTAATTAAATCGGACTGTGTGACGAAGGTAAGTCTTATACAAACTATATTCTTTGTTTCTTTTTTATACATAGAGATGAAAAAATGTATGAGTAATTTTCAGGAAGTGTTTTAGTATATATAGATATACAAAAAGCTGTGAGACAATAATGGGTGATTATGACTTTTGTAAATGTGGTGTTTCCCTCAGGCTAAGTTTTCCAGGAACAAGGATATGTTTCTCTCACAACGTCCATGCACCACTGTAATTATCTTACAGATTATTGTCCCAGCAGCAAATAAGCAACAGAAGCAATGCCTAAGATGAATATTTGAGAAACCCATAGTTGTATACCTTTTCCAGCTTCTCTTTGATGACATAAAAACATGCTACAAATGGAGTTAAACTGAGGCCCTCTTCACTCACTTGTGTCGGTTGTCTGCTCCTCTGGGTGTAAAACGACTCCAGCTTTGGGGAGGGGACAGCAGCCACTTGTATTCTATTCTTCACCCCCAAACATCTGCCTATGGGTGGGGCCACAAACCTGGAGGCAACAAAGGACAGCTTACAGAAATGATGATATACCAGTAACACCCACTGTGAGACCGTCAGGGCGGCAGCCTGCCGTTGTTTAGCCATACTCACTGTACAAGCTGTTCAACAGTCAATCTAAAGCAAACACTTTACTAGGATAACTGACGGTTGTATTGCAAACATGCGTTCAGACAGGCAACAAAGCAGTGTGTGTGTGTGTGTGTGTGTATGTGGGTGTGTAGTATTATCATTCTTCTTGATAGATATTTGTATTTAAGATTACATATGATAATCATTTTACTGATTCCCAGGAGATGAAATTTGCATCAATGCAAAAGAAGCAGGCTAGAGAAGTAAAAGGAAATGTTTCAACGTTAGAAAACTGTATGCAAAATGTTTCTCTAAACCAGTATACTGTTGCATTGTCACAATACTAGTATTTGTAACGTCAATAGAATAGCTTAAAAAATATTGAAATTTGCAGCTATTTTCAACATAACAGGGAAAATTGAGATTGAAAGCATACAAGTTAAACTTTTAATTATTTTATTATCATTGTAAATACAACAAGGCTCTTTTTGGTTAGTAGGAGAGAACAGCAGAATGACTGACATTAACAATGAGAGAGAGCGAGAAAGTGCAGCTGGTACCAGTGTACAGATTAAGGAAGTAACAAAATTAGTATTAAACTATTTGATATGTTCAGGATTTAAATTTATTGATTTTTGACACTAATAAAAACACTTTTATAGTGAACTGTCTAGCTCTCTCTCTATATATATATAGGAAGGGTTTCACAAGCCATTTGATTCCACTGAATGTTCAAACAGCTAATACTCTGGAGGTGTATTCAACCTATCATACCCCCAAAGACAATGTGCGTATGCATAAAAAGTGCCTATGAGGCTTGTTATGTACTCCCTAAGCCCACTGCACCGCTCATATGCAGCTACCTAGACTCTGGCTTTCAAGTTGATAGCTGAGCATTTGTTTAATTAAATTTGGGATATAAAGCTCTAAGTAAAAAGCATCAGATGGGGAAAAAGCATTTAATGGAAATAGACTTTGGTTAACAGCTATAAGTTTAAAACAGCATTTCTATTACTCTCTCTTTCTGTCTGTCCTCGTCCCTAAAGGCTTCTTTTCCTGATGATAACAATGCCTCCTCTGCCAAAACACCTGCTCACTCTCAGCCACAGGAAATGCTGAACGATACTATGGAACCAAGTCACACAATACCGGCATTTTATATTAAACAAGGGTTGTCAGTGTTATTTCAGGTTAGGCAGAATAAATGTTTGTCTTCCTTTAAAACTTCTAATATCCCAAACACATCAACCAGATCTTCACAGAGCAAAGAGAACAGGCGTGTCTTACCTCTCAAACACGTAGCGGAGGACGACAAAGCCCAGTGCAAGGGGCAGAGCTATGAGAAGGTCCTGAGGAAGTGGTCGGTCAGAGTCTGGCAGCTGTTCCACGTCTCTCCAGGTCACACCTGGAGGTAGCCAGTAGTCCTCCCTCCAGAAGTCAGGCAGCCGGTCCATTCTGCTGTGGACAGAAAGGCATTAGTGAAGAAGAAATTCGCGAAAACATGGTGGAGATAATGTTTAAATCAGGTTTTCAAAAGCTTCTTCTTCTACTGCTGTAGACAAGGCTACAGCAAAACACACTTAAGCCACCTAAAATATCAGTATCAGTTTAAGTATACAACATATTTCAATACATCAGTGGTGTAAAACGAAAGTTTTTCTCAACAGAGTTTGGTGTTTTCATATAATAGCCTCAAATCCCTGTCAGTAAGGGCTGTCTTACGTCAAGGTAAAATGGTGAAAATTTTCTAAATATAGCATAGCATACACTTAAACTGACATACTACATACATTTTTTGGCGGCTTAAAACTTACCAATGAAAGCAGCATTTGGGGGCTACGTGACGCAGCGGTTTTCAACCCCAAAGTTATTGTAAATAAAAAGTTATGATTGTGATTCAGCCTATATCATAAACTGTATTAAAGGTTTGTTGTAGCTAGCTGATAGAGGGCGTATCTCCTCCTGCCGTGGCAGAGACGGACACACTAATGTCAATAAATCAGTTCTCCCCCAGTGGATGTATACTGGGACAAGGACAGTAGTCCAGTTAAATGGCCTTATCGAGCTATGACCGTAGCTCCACTTATCTGTGCATTTAAATGTTCTCAGTATCTAGTCTCATATCACGATATTCATATAATACACCTTGACACACCTGAAGAGGGCGTGTCCACAATCGCTCAGTGCCTGCGCTGTTGAACTGGGAGAGCACCTTCAACAATTTTTCAACCTGAGACTGGGGAGGATTCCTGAACTGTGGAAGACATGTCTCATCCCAGTTCCAAAGATCGCACACCCCAGTGTACCAAATGACTCCAGGTGCCTTCAGCACCATCCTCCTACTCAGAGACATGACCTGGATCACACACTACCTCACAGAGAGGCTACAGGATGAGGTTGAGGGACTGTCCTCTGACAGCGTGATCAGCATCACTGACAAACCACATGGGACTGTGCTGCTTTTCTGTCTTGTTTACCCTCTACACTTCTGCTTTCAGGCACAACTCTGAGTCATGCTGCATGCAGAAGTTCTCACATGACACTGCGATTGTGGGGTGCATTAGGGGTGATCAGCATGGATGTATTAAAGAAAGTCTGGATACAGCATGGAGACGGGGCCTCATGCATTCCTGTGAGAGCTGCACATTTGCACATTAACATTGCATGCTATTAGATAGTAACATGAGTCCACTGTGTAAAATCAGAGCCTGGTGAGCTTACTGGGGGCTTGATAGACAGGAGGGCGAGTACAGGAGCGTGGCGGTAGACTTTCTGACATGATGGAGATCAAACCATCTACAGCTGAACACCTCACAGGCTGAGGGACTGCTTCTCTGAGCCTCTAGCCAGCAGCACTGGCAAACCACAGGGGACTGTGCTGCTCCTCTGTCTTGTTTACCCTTTACACTTCAGCTTTCAGGCACAATATGAGTCATGCTGCATGCAGAAGTTCTCAGATGACACTGCAGTTGTTGGGTTCATTGTGGGTGGACAGGATAGGACGGGGCGGAGGACTATATGACATGGAACAGGTTGAACCATCTACAGCTGAACACCTGAAGACCAAAGAGATAGTGGGGGACTTTCAGAGGACTAGGCCCCGTCTGCAACCAGTCTCCATTGTGGAGGTCAGTGTGGATGTAGTGAAGACCCGCGAGTTGGACAATTGACCATACTGGTCAGCAATCACTGGTGTGCTTCATATGACATTGCAGAGCCGGCACTATGTCCGGAGGAGGATGGTGTTGTACCAATCAGCTGTCAGGTTTCCCCTCTGTGCTGTGATGCGCTGGGGCGGCAGCATCATGAAGAGAGACACTAGGCTGGTGAGGAACGCTGGCTCTTTGGTTGGCACCTTGCACCTTCCCTCATGTCAGTGGCAGAAAGAAGGACCCGAAGAAACTATTGTCAGTTGTTGACAACGGCAACTGCTGTCTCAGTCCTGCTCAACACACAGACTGAGGATGTCTTTTGTCTCACAGACCATATGACTCCTCACAGAGATGGCAGGGTGACACTGATTAAATGCTCACCTGCATTCTGCCATTAGGTTGCTGGACTGTCAGACACCTGCTGGTTATTTTATCCTTATGCACTATCTGCATTTGTGTTGATTCATACATTTAAATTAAATTTGTATTTTTCACAATATTCATTGTTCTCTCACTATTTTTACTTTGAATTTGCATTACCTTCACTGTTAAACACATATCATCTTATGTGACTAAATGCATAATTTCACAACTGTAAGTCTTTTATTCCTTTGTGTTTATTCTCTATCCCTGTGTGTATCAGTGTTTTGTGTGTTGTATATTGTGAGCTACTGGATGCCTTAATTTCCTGTAGGATTAATAAAGTATCTATCTATCTGTCTATCTATCTATCTATCTATCTATCTATCTATCTATCTATCTATCTAAACAATGCATTAAGTTTATTATCCTCTAGGAATATTACTTAGTCCATCAGTAATTCTATAAAACAACATATATAAAGCTGTAATGCAAAAAAGTGCTAAAAGTACAGTAGACTTTATTGTAAATACCAAAATAATAAGCATTAACTCAGTTTAAGAGTACCACACGTATTCAGCCCAAGCAGGAATAGCCTACAGACTAAAAAAACAGACTAAAAACCAGCAGTAGATTATATTCACACTAAGTTGTTAAACTGTTGAAAGAAATTGTGACTCACCTGGCGACAGTTGTGTGGAAATGATAAACTAATCAATCTCAAGAGAGGCGGAAGAATAAAATCCACCGTCTACCATGAAGTTGTCCCAGCCTTGTGTCGCTGATGATGCGCTTCAGTACCGTTGAATCCTTCACGACTACCACAGAAAAAAAGTGAGTCGCTTAGTTATCGCGGTTCAGGTGTCAAGTTAGACACGAAGAAGAAACGCTGATAAAACATCCTTTCAAACTAATAGCCGCTAGAGATGACCGTTTACGTTTTTAATGATTTAAGACACCGTAATGAACACGTGGTTGCAAAGAGAGATATAATTGTATTACATGGCACGTTTGCTTTAAGATACTACAGAGATAGTTTAGTGCACCGTAAGTGATTTTAAAAAAATGTTTAATTCGGTAACTTTTTTAAATTTAGGCAGAGGCACGGACATAAACTATTTGCAAGTTAAATTAGTGGAATATCTGCGCCCTTACAGAGGTATTTTGAAACAGTTTTAACACACGTTACTCCACAATTCTGCACAGACAATTTACAGCAAGTGTTCGTAAAGGTAACTCTGGCGTACCTTTATTCTGAAAGCTTCCGGTGCTGGGTCTTTTTCTATCAGGAGGATGTAACTTGATGGTTTAGTGGCTAATGAAAGACATGGCGTCCACTGCTAAAATCGACTGGTCACAGACTATTTGACTCTGTATGGGCATCAAAGGAAACGAAATAAATAGTTTAGAATTACTCATAATAAAAACCAAAATGGCTTAGGCTGAAAATGGCGCTATGTAAGCCCTGTAACTAACTCTAAACATGTACAGCATATATTGATTTAGGGTTTACATGCTGCAACTTACACATTTGTATCAGCAGTGATACTATGTAACTTTTTTGGCGGGGGAAGAATAACATGTTCGTCCTGTTACAAATGAAGTTGAATTCAAATGTAGGACTTTTGCTGCTACTTTTTTTTTGTACAACCAGTGATGTGTTGACCTATGCTAGCTAAGGTCAGCAAACGTAAGATATTAAGATGATTTTATCACCTATTTCTATTGCTGCTATTGTTGTGCTTCTTATAATTGTTATTTAAATATATAATATAAAATTTTGGCAGATTTTCTGGAAAAACTACATGCATTATATCTTATTACACTTCCTTCTATTCTACCAGACATTTAAAGTACACCCAAAATGCTTAACACATCTTTCACAGGAAACACCAAGAGTATCTTATTACATTTCCCTGTACTCCATTGTAGCTTGTGCTCATGACCAGCGTCTCCTGGGTTACCGCTCTCAAGGAAAGCAGCTGATGACACCCATGGCAACGATCCAGGACCCTTCCAGGACTCCAGTCTGAAGGTAAACACACCTTAACAAATGTGTGCATAGCCCCAGCAGTCACACACACACACACACACTCACACAAACTTTACTATGAACACATGTGCTGTCATCAAGGGCTTTGTGTGTGGCTGCTGTAACTCCAATGACACGCACTCCTTTAAAACACGCACAAGCACACACACTCCTCTCCTAAGCCCATGCACACACTCCAGTCCTCCCTTCACCATCCTCCTCTTCAACCAACACTCAGCTGATAGTATTGTCAAGGAGGGAGATAAGCAGGCTGTCTGCTGATAACATCACAACTGTTATGCAGATGAGCTATTCTTTTTTTGTCATGCTCATGAGTCAGGACTAAAGCAGTGTTTTGTGTATAGTTTTAGTATTCAATAGTATAAGGTGTTTGATAAATGTGTTAAAAGGACTTACTGGGAGACACTGACGCAAAGGGAAAGGGTGTCTGTGTGTTTTACAACAAGCAAACATGATTTGCATGTGTGTGTGGATGTGGGCTGGCGTTTGTGTGTATGCTTTGGGTCTCTGAGTGTGTGTGTGTGTGTGTGTGTGTGTGTGTGGATGGGGTGGAGGGTTATATGTGTGTGTGTCTAAGTGCGTTTCTGTGCATTTCTGTTGGATGGAGCCACAGAGAACCACACAATGAGGCCGTCCAGATTCACGAAGGTATTTGCATACCGCCTCGTCTGTGTGTCTGTGAGCTGAGACAGAGACGCAGGTGTATAACGTCTGCGTGTAAAATATAAAGGAGTAGGAGGTAATCGAATCAGCTGAGCTAGCAACACCAGCCATTACAGTGTTTTACTTAAACTCAAGTAGCAGAGGAGTTTTTAAAGAAGTAAAAATAGTTTATTTCAGTGAAACAACAACTCAATGATACAAATTTTAGTATTACTAGTAATTGTATTATTTATTTACATTCTCAACCACAGCAATATTCTGGCATGTTTTTAGTGTCACATAAACTATGGCAGCACAAAGCACATTCTGCCATGCATGTCAGGCCTGAGGTCATGTTTTTCTGTGATCCTGCCTCATTTACATATCTTTGTGCACATGCACAAGTGTGTGTATTTGAGTGGGTGATGGGAACTGAGAGCCTTTGTTGTTTTATCAAGAAAATAAATTGTCAGGACCCACTGAAGCAAAATCTGCCCTGTTAATTGCCAGACTAATGAGGTGGGGGTGTTTCCCTGATCTTCAGCCGTCTGTTGGAGCCTGATGAACTGTAAACTGTAAGAGGCTGTTTTACTGCAGCGAGTCTGTCTATGCTCTGCTGGTAACACGTTTATGACCCCAGATAACTTGCCCTGACTAATTTCCTCACTAACTGATAGTCAAAATAACATTAACATTATATTTGTGCTCTGTGTAGTCATTTAAATGCAGTAGATTTATGCACTCACCCTTTAATACCTGGATCGACATCAGTTTTCTTTTGCTGCACTCGGAAACCTTTTAATAAGATTTAAACCTGGGAAAATTGGTTTTTTTTAGTTTTTTCACGCAAAGTGCAAAAACTAAGTAAAAGGTGACTGTTAATGGATTACTAGATATTAACTAAAAACGATTAATTTCTTGCTAATTTTTTAGGCCATTTCTTTTTAAATTGCTCGTGTCCCTCTTACCATTTTTATAAAGAATTCAAGCCAATTAGTAAATTAGTTAACATAAAGTACAGCTGAGTCTGATGGGAATGTCATAAGTTTTGCAAGTATTATTCACAAACAAAGGCACTGATGATGATAATGGCATAAGAGGAAAAGTCACCACAACCAGTTACAACATCCAGTTACATTATGGGATCTGTACCACATTTATTGACCATATCTTCCGTTGTTGCCTCTTTTTAAAAAATAAGATACTCAAGAACAAGTCTTTTTTTGTTTGTTTGTTTTTTTGGGGGTTTTTTTTGTACTTGTCCTAAGCTGTAGGAACCCTGGTTCAGGGTCCACACATAATTAATTATAGCATATTCAATTTTCTTCAACAAGTCCGCTTTGTGTACAAAGAAATACAAGATATTGGAAAAAAATAAAATAAAAAAGTTCTGTGCTGGAGAAAAAAAAGATGATTTTTAATTTTTTTGGCTTTTTGCCTTTATTATATAGGACAGATTAAGCATGAAGTGGGAGAAATAAGGGATTACATGCAGCAAGGTGCCACAGGTAGCACTTTGTATACATTATATCTTAAATTATTTTGTGAGTGAAATGACTTTTTAGTAATGGATTGTATGCATGAATCCAGTGTGCACACATTTCACTTACACCCCTATAACCAGCCAGATCTAACTTTTCTAAAATTCACACATTTCTCTACTTTTATTTTCTCCAAAATGCAATTTCTTGAAAGTAGATTTCAATGAGTTTACCAAAAACCTTCCTCGTAGCGTAGCAGCTCATGTGAGCACTGATGATCAGTGGACTCATGTTTGTAGTACTCAGAGTGTCCAGAAGAGGTCACAGCTCATCAGCTGGCCAAGCTCCTGAGTGAGAGTACTGACAAACAAACAAAGGCCAGAGAGATTTACCACAAAATATAAACCTAAAAACATGAAAATGTGAGGAAATCCCACAGAAAAACCCAAAACATGATGCATTCAGGAAATTACTTTAAAGCTGTATAACTGCAACTGAAACAACTGGTTTTAATGATTAAGAAGGACACCACTGTCTTTAATTCAGGAGTCCCATATAATTCTTACCCAAACCACTTTACACAAATATTGTAGTGTAGTACTTTTGCTATTCTTTGTGGGATGAGTGGTGTGGAGCTGGAATATTACCACAGATTTGCTTTCATGTATGTTTATCTTGTCCAAACGAGCAGAGTGCTGTGATGAGGGTCTAAGTCAGTCAGCACAGGGATATTTTTCATCTTGGGCCAGAGTTGGGCGGGCGATCTGACTCTGTGAGGGCTGATCCCCGTTAATTAACTGACTATGTCTCTTTACGAGCTTCCAATTGATTATTCGATTGATTTCATTTCTCTAAATCTTGCTTGTATTGATTGTAGGGCAGCAGTGAGGACAGCATGTGCTTAAGTACTCAAGTAAAAGTTTTATGTGTGTTCTGTATGTAGGTGCGGTGTTGTGTGTGTGTGTGTGTGTGTGTCTGTGTCTGTGTCTGTGTACTGCAGGTGTGTAAAGTGATGAAACTTACTAAAATCAAGACAAGACAAAAGCCTTTTTATTTCATAAAAAAACTGATTGCCACTTTAAAGAAACATTAGGAAAATATCTACTTTTTACACGCAATAGTCTACATCCAGGAAGTTGGACCATATATAATTGTTTGGCCTTGATGAAACATTTCAACTTCTATAGCAAATCAATAAAATATCATGACTCAACTATTTATAAAGAGAAGACTTTAAAGTACAATAAGGGCAGAGGCAATATTACAAAACAAGTGGCAAAAGGAGCAGTAACATCATTAGTATGAAATAGATAATACTGTTTCTCATATTCCTACAGGCACTGTTGAACAGATTTGGCTGGTGCACTGGACAGGGCCTAAAGGCAAAAAGGATTAGGGGGAGGAAATTGGTGTACATGCATTTCATAATCATAAATTTATATGACACATATTGAGTCAGCGCTGTGACCCTCACTCCCGCACTGAGCCTCATAAGCCTCTTAAAGGGAAGGCGACATGAAATAGCAAAACCCCAAATAAAATACATTTTATTAACTGTTATGTATTATAAACAGTAGCTTTTATAGCGAGTTAAGATTGAAATTTAGGACATAGTGAATTTTGAAGAAAATAGAGTGATGCAAATAGCAGCTGAAGCTCAATTTCAGGAGGCAATTGAAGTGATTCCCCTTAAAGTATAGAGGCTTTGGTAGAAATCATTTTACCTGAGGATCATATTGTACAAATGCCTCACAATATCCAGCACGGCTCACATTAAAAATAAATACAAAAAGGTTACCAGTTCCACAGAATATATGACATCTTCTAAATTGTTGGTTCTGCTTCACTTTAAAAAAGGCTAAAAATTGTCATTTTTACATTTTAGCAATAAATCAACATGTAAAGTTGACATTCTCGTCTTTAAATTTGCTGTAACAGCCCGTATTATCTCTGTCTAAATGACTTCCATGTCCACCCTAAACTCATTTTATTTCTCTTTTATTCAATCAGGACCTCTCCCTGCTGCAGCTCTGCTCTCTATTTATGATTCAGCCCTGGGATTCATAAAAACATTATAGAATTACAAAATGACATGATAAACAGGAGTCATAACGTAATGCTGCGATACTGATCGCCGTCTTCCTGCAGTGTATGTCACTGTAGAAGCTGCAGTGTTACATCATACACACCAAGCCTCCAATAATACATTAATTACTGTGAATGAAAATGGATGCAGGACTTCTGGTGTGTCTGCTCCTGATCTCTCTGAATTAAATCCTTATCCAGATACTGTCTGATGCTGTTATCTTTACAGCTTGTGTTACAGTAACCCAAACAAACAACAAACACACTGCAGTTTGTGTCATTTTCAGGACTTTGAAAACAGGAACTTTTAGCAGGGCGCAGGGCAAAAAACATCCTTCAGAAGTCCCTCAAAAGAACCTTTACATGTCTCCAAATTCATCCGTCTCCTTCTCGCCTGATCACCTGTCATCTTCACACCAGTGCATAATCAAACTGTCCTCTGTCCAGGCCCTCCTTATGGTCCGTCCACGATGATGCTGGCATGCTGCTGTAGGGGTCCAATAAGATGCGGACGCAGCGAACAAGGAGAAAGAGCAGCAGCAGCACGAGGAGGCCGACGAAACAGAAGGCCCCTCCCTGCTCAGGATGCCCCGCCATGGGCTCCAGCACCGCCGAGCCCCTGGGAAACCCGGGCGGGGCAGGGGAGGAGAGATCATAGTCCACAACCCAGTAATTTGAGTCGCTCATCTCGGAGGTGAGGGAATGTTTTGCAGGTTGAAACTGTTCACTGTATGTGTTTAATTTTGCAGTCAGAAGCTATGAGGAACGGCATTGTGCGGCAGGGTCATCTTTGTTAGTGAGTGTGATTTCTAGACCCAGAGGGAACATAGTTAAATCAGGCAGATGTCAACAGATTGAACTCAACCAGCACTGTTTCCCACAAGCCAAAGGGCAAAGAAATTGTTCCAGCAGAAATAACACGGAACAAATCAGTAGTGCAAATGAATAAGCCCTCTGGTGAGCGGAGCAGCAAGCTGAGGCATGCTGAGCGAGTATAATGAGATTCAACTGGCCCTCTCTCTTTCTCCCACTCGCTGAGGAGAGAAGCTAACTGTACAAAAGCTGAGGTCACTACGACAACTTCAAATCATCTGCACAGTCCTCAGTTTGTTTGTCAGTATTTTAAATATCATCCAATAGCAGCCCTAGAGGGGCATTTATTGTGATTACAAAGTGTATAAATCTCTATCGAGTGGCTGAAGATGTTCCATAGATCAATCAAAGTGCTCACAGGCTGTAAATGATCCGCGTTGTGGTGCTGCAGAGAGCGTTTTCGTATTGGATCCCTTGAACGGTATAGCCGTGTTTCTGTGAATTGTTGATTTACTGAAAGAGCTTGTATTTTAATATCTTGAGTCACCAGGAAGGTCTTCATTTGGGGATTCACTCATCAAGATACCTGAAGGGGAAAAAAAACAAAGATAAGACACAATGTGAGCGAATTTCCAGCATGCAGAGGTGCAGAATGGAGGGAAACGTCTGATTGATTTAAGGGGTTTGGAGATCGACAGGACCCTTGGAACATGTCAAGGGTTAAAGATTTTTAGTGTTCCAGGGGAGTGAGGTGTTTTCAGGGGGCCCAAACCCAGCAGCAAGCTTGCCAGAACCAATGCCAGTGAAAAATATTTTGAAACTGTTATTACATGCCTTGTCCGATCTTCTAATATTTTTGTGAGAAAAAAACTGAGAAAAGGCAGAAGCACTATCCCTCTCCAGAACTCAGGCACAACATAGTCCAAGATAAATAAATCAGACACTGATGACGGAAGAGAAAAATGTAGTGGAAACCCTCAGAGAGTTGCTGCACTTTTGCACAGAAACACTCTCCGTAGGCTCTTTAATGGGCCGTGGTGTGGAGAGACATTTCCTGCTGTAGGTGCACTCCCGAGTCAGCAGATTCTATTCCAGGAGGCTTCGTCTCCCTCCTTACCACCCCACCGACCCTCGCAAAGACGCGTTGATAGCTCCCCTGCTCTCTGCATGATGGGACTAAAGGGCCAAGCGCAGCTTTTATAGGGGACTTGAAGACATAATGAAAGAAACTGCCTGTCTCAGTATGAATTATCAAATGGTCTGTGGTTACATCAGGCTGCATGTACAGAAGGAAGCCAAATCAACGACTTAATAGTCCATCTACAGCAATGTAGGCACCAAAGTTTACACAACAGGACAACACATTAGTCAGAGTCAGTAAAGTGGGAAGCACTCAGAACAAAGCTGCTAATGAGAACTGGAAAACAGTTGCTGAAGTAAAGATCAGGACAGCACTTCAATTATAAATTCTAATATTGCCACATGGACGTTTTTGGCCAGACAACCCACCAGAGCATCTGGTCCAAGTGTGATCAGAGTGCTTTCCTGATCTTTAATTGATTAATATTCAGCATCCAGCCTCAAAAGTCGGTGCTATTTAATTTCTTCTACAACAAATATTTTCCATGAAAGACTGCATAACCTTGCTTTTCCTGTTGACAATATTTAATGGTTTTAGGATGTGACTGATTTTTATTAGCTGCCAGAAAACATTAAGAAAACATTAAGCACTGGATTTTAATGTTACTTGGTTTTCTTCTCCTCTTAAATCCAATATCTGCCCAATCAAAATACACTTTAACTCGTGGGCAGATTTTGAGAGGATGGGCCCTTGAGCACAGATATGCAAAGGGCCCCTCCACCTCTCCTACACAGGAGCAAGACAGACAGACATACAGACTTTGTGGCGGTTTTGTCCCTTTTTTGTTGTTGTCTCGTTAATTTGAGTGAGATTTTGCAGGTGAAGGCAAGGGGGGGCCCTGGGCTTGTGCCTGGTAGGCCCATCCAGTAATTCATCCATGCTCATAAAGAGTTACACAACACAGCCAACATTTTTGCTACTCTTTGCAACTTTACTTGACAGTTTTCTTTACGCTACATTGACAGAATATATAGTAGAAGGGGAGGGTTACATTAATTCAGCCTCATACTGCTTTTTTTTTTAAAATCCCATCTGCTTCATAAGTCAGCAAGTCAGACAAAACTTTTTTATAGCACAAAGTTGTGTACTTGTTTTTATTCATAAGCAGACTCAGCAGATATGTGGGTCAATTGAAGGTTGGATTTCAAAAGTCAAGCAGGGAATTTGCTATGTGGTTTTGGGTCACTCAAAACTCTGCAGGTTACTCTAGGTCATAATCAACTTCAAACACCACAGAGGAACGAAACCGGGTCGCATTGAGGGAAAAACAAATACAGCTTTGTGGTATATAAAAGAATGAGCAGCATCAATTTCACGGCTCATCGATCCTCATTCAGAGACCTGCTTTGGTTCCTAAGCAGCAGATAAATCACACGGTGGTGCCTCACCACATCTAATTTACAACATATAGAGAACAAACACACTTTTAGCTCCTCTGGACACCAATTTGGAGGAAAACAAATATCACAGAATCACTACATTTTAAAACAGCGAGAGTAAAAAGTAGATCTACGAAATCCCCAAGCAGCCAATGAGTTCTGAGGACAGAGCACATGCAGTGACATATGGCGTCCCTCGTGGCTGTAATACCTGTAATACCTCCCATTTATACCTGTGGATTATGACAGCAGCTTTGAAAATGTCAAGGACTTCTCCAACTAAAAGGGTGAAATTATAAAGTAAACCCTGAATATAGGACTGCCAGGATAAACAAAGCCAAATATACCACGGCTGAAGCACCTTCATGTAGTTTTTCTGATTGTATGGCATCTAAACATGATGAGCTTCATACAACACAACACTGTTGTCTCCACCTTTTCTTTAATCCTCGCTGGTAGTGATCTCTGATTATATCACCCCCAAAGGCTTTCTGTAGTGTCATGTTTATTCTCTTGGTAAAAAGCATTATGTTTTCTTGATCACAGAAATGAGTGAAATTAGTTCAATAATTCAAAGACAGGCATTTAAAACCTCCATTTAACTGCTCTTAAAAAGATTTAATTTATAGTTTTATTGATTCGTCTCCTTGTACAAATTCATATTCAAACAACTTAAACTATCCGGCTGTATTTCAATAATGCATTTTAAAATTTTGGTAGTTTATCAATCTGCGAAAGAAAGCCCCATCGCTTGGATAAACTTTTAACATTAATATTCACTATTTTATTATGATGTTGTCAGTGTTGGGAAGGTCAGTTTTGAAATGTCATAGGTTACATATCACTAGTTACCCTGTTCAAAATGTTAGGGGTAACATAAGTTATGTTACTATTAATTGGCTTCATCAAGGTAATGTAACTGATTACATTTGCTTTTTAATTACTTTTATAACAAGTGTTTTTGAGTTGGCAATGAAGCCGAAAAATGCCTGGAAATAGGCTTTACCCTGCGAGGTGAAAAGATGCAAGGAAACAGAATGAATGCCATATTCTATATCTATAAGCTTGTCACTGAAAATAGTGTATTTGGATGTAAACCTTTTGTAATCACCAACATTTTGATTAGTAGCTGTAATTGAATTGCATTTTTTTCTTGGTAACTGTAACTGAGTACAATTACATTTATTTATGATTTATTTTCATGTAACTATGTAGCCATGGAGACACTAGATGCCAAAGTTGCCTCCATGATTAGCAGGACCGTTAATTGAATCAAAATAAGAAATATATACTTTATATTATCTGTTTCTTTTCTTTCAATTAAAAAGTTGCAGTTTGTAAATGTTTCACAAACGGATGAACCAACGATGTTTACATTAATCCACTTAAATGTGACTTTGAGTTACACAACAGAACAAAGTTATAATCTGTATACAACTTGTGATTCATAATATAAATTGAAACGCATTCACATCTCCACAGTGATTTCTACATACAGAAATTCACACAATGACAAACAAGATTAGGATTAGATTAAAGAACTTACTTCCCGGCTGGTTGTCACAGGTGAGGACATGTAATGAGAAAGACGGAGTGATGATGATGATGATGATGATGATGATGATCCTGCAGCTGTTCAGGACCGCGGACAGCTCTGGGCTCGCTCAAACCTGCACGCGGAGCTTCAGGTCTGAACTCTGTCACATCCTGCAGCACCTCCTCTGCTTTGCCATGAGCTTTAAGTGCGCTCAGTTTAAGGGATCCGCCCCACCTCCCTGCCCACCCCCTGACTGTCCCCGCTGTATGGACTGCACACATAATCTGTTCGTTTGGACGAGGAAAGCGCCGGGAGCCGCGCGTGGCTTTTGCATTATGTAAGAGGAGTGCGTGGGGGGCACGGACACTGAGGGGCTCTGCTAGGTAACCATGTTGCCAATATGAGTTTTAATAATTTTATTGTTGTTTACTATAAAACAATCTCTTTTTTTTTCTTTTCATTTTTTGATCTTAAACGAATAAAAACAGCGTTTGCACACCGACATTATTAACCCAACTCTACAGGGGAAACTTGTTTTTGAGGAATCCCCACGGAGAAATTTTACTGCGAAACCAAACGTGTTTTGAAACAAAAATCTTGGATCAAAGTTTCTCAAAGTTTTGACGACTTTATATAATATATTGAGCTATGACCTTTTGTATGAGATATTATACTATGACTTTTTTAATTCCATACTACACTGACTTCTTTTAATGACTTTTGATGACATATACTATGACCTTTTTAAAGATTTTTTTATGTCATACATACAAAATTGATGACATACTGGGACTTTTTATAATATACTGTACCATGACTTTTTTAAATGACTTTTTATGACATACTGTACTGTGACTTCTTTATGACTTTAGTTATGACATACTGTAGTGTGCCTTTTTATGACATACTATACCATGACTATTTTTATGACATACTGTGAATTTTTATGACACTATTATAACTTTTTCATGACTTGATGAAAATGACTATACAACGACTTTTTATGACAAACCATACCATGACTTTTTTTTTAAAGATTTTTTTTATGACATATTGTACCATGACTTTTAACTTGAGTTATTTCTAGCATGTCTTCATAATTTCCCATTTTTTGGAGGATCACTTGAATGCATCACCTGACCTGGCGTCTCGAAACGCCACATTAAAGTCAGGTGTGTGAAAAAAGTCAATGGCGAAGACGCCGAGGAGGACTCAGTCTTCAACCGCCATGTTTTTTGGTCAAATCTCAGTGTTATTGTTTGAACAATTTTGAAAGGCTTGTTTTGTTTTCGGGTATTTTGATTTCGTGACAAAACAGAATTCACTCAACACCCGAAGAACCCAAAGCCATCCAACAAAAACAGTGAGTAAACGGTAAAATATGCAATGGCGTCTGCGGGCGACTGTTTCAAACTTTCGTAGAAGCCGCAATAATGACTTTTTAAAATGACTTTTTATGACATCTTACACCATGACTTTTTATGACCCGATAGCATATATTCCATGTATTATAAGCACTGCCTAGGTATGAAGAGTGTTAAAACAGCTTAAATAAAATAAAGTGGTAACTTTTGTTTTAAAGGTCAGTAATTTCCTATCAAGTGTCTTTGACAAGTATGTCATCCTGTAGAAATAAGGGACTTATACTGTGAATAGAGACAGTGTTCTGAGACTTCAGTTGCGTTTTTGAGCGGTTGATGTTTTTTGAAGAATTTCATTATAAGATCTTCTTAATTTGGCTAAAACTTGAGGAAAATATAACAGAATATGGACCTAATAAAAAAAAAAAAAAAGCATTTTAGGGTGTTTTTTCTTTTCTTTTTTTCCCCTTTTTTTGTGTCTTTGGGATTTCACTTTGACTCATGATCTTAGTATCGTTAAAAAGCTAAAACTTCATTCAGGTAAAGATCATGCATGGCTGAATTGAGGGCCCCTGCTCCACACCCTCCAGGTTTACGGCGCTGTGTGGAGTATGCACTTCTACTAAGCACAAATTAAGATAGTTATTAGTACTATGTAAGTATAATAGCAAGTGCAGGTAAGACTGGAACTTAATTAGATCACATTTTCAAACAACCTGTTGACTTATTGATTTGTTGGAAAAGGAAGTCTCAACAAAATCTATTAACAGTGTTGGAGAAACACTCCTTCATTTCTGCAGGTTGTATAAGATGATTTAGTTGCATCTTACGTCAGACTGCATTGCAAGTTTTGCTCAACTGCGAGAAATTACATGACCATGTTGTGAAACAAAACAAGTGGGGCAACCTGATTGTACCTGTGGCTCTGCTCCAGATACTAACTGTGAGAAGTAATTAATTGACACAATTAAAACTGTACAAACACTGGGACAGATTGCAGTTCGTACACATCCATGTCTCCCCTGCCTGAGGCCGCATGGGATCTCCCTGTAGGCTTAATTAATAGTCAGTGGATTGTAACACTGTCCTGAAGGGGCTCATAATCAAATCACACTGAGCAGTGCTCCAGCAGGCTGCCCATTGGGGTCCTAATTGATAATAGTCTCCAGCCTGCGAAGTTATGAAATTCAACATTTTCATTGCTGTCCTTCTTGTTACAGATGGTACACTGAGAGGTCAAGCTGTGCTTCAGAAGAGCAGATGTAGGTCAGCGCTACAGGATACCTGGACGCCGTGACAGCAGGTGAGTCTGAGAATCTAAAACCTTGAGCCAAACTGGCATGTGGGTGGCACTGAGCATTTTGTTGCCTTGAGTGTGTCCTTTTGGGCAAAGTGAGCTTGACCTTTACACTGTACAATATCTGCTTACATAATGATGTGATGTTGCTTCAAACACAACGCTGAAAGCCTTTTTATTATGTAGAGCACAGCTTTGTGCATACATGATAGTGCACCACAAGGAACACACTGTAATAACCATAGAAGTAGATAAAGAAGAGCACTGCACTGCCTCCAGGCTGTTGTGTTGGTGCGTACATCCCCATTCATTTATGTACAATAAGAGTACTCATTGCTTAGGGGGTAAAACATGCACTATTTCCATAGAAATGCACAGAACATCTCCTGTGATTTAAATGTTTTTACAGTTAACCTCTGCTGTACATTATATGGAAGAAAAATGTATATGAAAATGTGCTGTAGAATCTTGATAGATACCATTTATTATCAAGGATTAACTTCATTTAGCTTAAGGACCGAGGAATCAACACTCAGTAAGCGTCATGCGCAGTCAAGAGAAGCAAAAAGACTTTGGAGGACCAAGGGAGGGTAGTTAGTATAAGGACGTCCCTAGTCATTCATCACAACAGACAGCTGTGGGATGAGGTCCCCTATATATTGGCCCTAGTTGTGAATCTACAGGCACATGTTATTTAAAGCCTGATCTATCATCCCTATACTACCAAATCCATAGGTCTATCAACCAGCGTCAATGGCCAGATCCATGGACATCTATCAAAGCATGTCAGTTTTGAAATGAGAAAACTAAGGACACACACAACGTGCAGAGTTTAATTTTCTCGTAAGCACAAACACACACAAAACATACAAAGCTGCTGAGTCTAAGAAAGCTTGGACGAAGCAAATCATAATACAGCACTCTTTATTCTTCACACAGACATATAAATGGATGAAAATAGAAAAACTCAAGAATCCATTTTTTCTTTGGTCAACTTATAACTTCAAGAATGGATGTAACGTGTAAATCTTTCTGGCATATACACTATATAGTATAAAGAATTTGTCATTATCACAGGAAAATGCGGAAATAACGGTCATTTTTCAAGTAAACCTTGTTGTTTCCTGTACCATTGTAGACACTACTGCCACTTGTCATAAACCAAACTACTTTAATCTGAAGAAGAATGTGAAAGTGTTGCATAGAGCAATCATAGTGGTGATTTTTATTTATTTTTTTAGCCTCACGAGTAGTTAAGCAATAATCAAGTTTCTCCTCAGGGCCGTGTTAGAAGAAGAGTCATTAAGTCTGAACAATTTATCCCTGTGGACAACTTGGCAATCTTAATTTTTAATGACAAAAACAGTATTTTGTGTGCAAGGATGACATTTTAGCTGATAGCAGCACTAAAGGGAGAGCTCATATAGTCGACAGAGTTTGTCGCAGAGTTGGTAGTAAGGAGTTCAGTACGTTTTATGCACGATTAGCTCAAGATCGCACCCAAGGAAAAGGCTATACAGATGAAAGTTGAGGCCTAGACAAACATTACAATGAATTGTCTGGGAACAAAATATATCTACACCACATTTCATATTGTAGCAATCTTAACTATACCTGTTGAGATATTTTGCACAGGACCAGATTTAAGCAGGAAAAATCTATTGCACACTCTCGATGACAGGGATTTCTGATCATTTACTGCCAGAAGTTTTTCCACAAAGTCTCTCCCTTCACAGCTTGTCATGCATGTTTTCTCATCTATTGTGAGAGTCTCTTGATTGAAAGCACTGCCCTACTTAGTGGGCTTTATTTATTACCTCCAGGAGTGAAAATCACCAGCACACAGCAGGAATGTTACTTGAGCCCTGTGTGATCATCATAGTCATGAACTCTACTAAATGACAGGCCACATCACATCACATGTTATGGCCACGAATGACAACTGTTATACAAACAAAACGGCTAAAATTCTCCTGCTACAATCTAGACATTCATTGATCAGGAGCTCAACTTCTCTTCACAAGTATGGACGTTTCTGTATCTTAATCGAATCAAGGAAAGAGTTACAGTACAATCAAAATGTGTTCAATCTTCAGCGGCATATGAGTAGAGACCCATGTGGTCACACAGTATGAATGTCAAAAACAGTAATGTGCTTGTTCATTTTCGGCATTAAGGCCTTTACAAAAACATAAAAGAAAACATTTTAGTAAAACAAACCGCTGAAAAATGTATGACATGAAATGGCAAATGATCCTGAAACATAAAGCTGCCATGGTGATATATCTGACTATGGTCCCTCCGAGCTTACCGAGAAGCAGTACTTGACATTTATTATATTTACAAGGAGCTGACAGCTTATATTAACATGTGGATACAATACAGTTCTTATTTAGGGTGTACAGAATATACAGTGACTGGGAGCCAAATGCACCGCAACTTGAAAAACGTGTGCTGCTTTTTGAATACAAACACAAGGACATGCTCTCTCCAGTTGCTTATGGTTTCTCAGGTGCACTGGGCGCTCAGTGCACATGGCAGCATGGGCCCGGACTATACAGATCATTACATCCTCTATTGTATGGTTCAGACTTCACCTTACTTGTTGTTCTATTTAAGTTTTAATATTGTTTTATTGTGAAAGTGAGCAGGATCCAAGCAGTAACCACAACAGCTGAATTTTACAGCAAATACTGAGCATTACTTAATTAATTAATTACTTACTATGCAAAATTGGCCCCCTCCCCTGGAAATATGGCAAAGCGAAACACCAATTCTGTCTTGTTTCATCCAAAACTGGAGTGAATCTGGGGTTGCCTCTAACTTTTACTTTCCCCAGTAATGCCATTTACTAGTAAGACACATTTCATTTAATGGTTAATGGTAATTTGGCCGAAAAAAAACAAAACTTCAACCATCTCAAAGGTCCAGTGTGTAGGATTTAGTGGCATCTAGTGGTGACGTTGCTGATTGCAAACAACTACAGCGGCTGACCCCAAAACTGGAATAGCCCTTCCTAAAGACCAGTGTTTGGTTAGTCCGTTCTGGGCTACTGTAGAAAGACATGGCGGACTCTGTGAAAGAGGACCCCCATTTCCCTATGTAGATATAAAAATGTCATTCTAAGGTAGTAAAAGCACGACAGCGTTTATGTTAAGGTGATTATGCACTCATGAAAACATAGTTATGAATATTATATAACATTTCTGCCAATATATCCTCCCAAACCCTACACACTGAACCTTGAATGTATTGTTTGTGAAGAGGCCATTAAAGGGCCAGACATACACAAGACAAATGCTGTTAAGTTCTGTTTATATGACATTGGGCATCTGCATAGGCAGAGTGTTGGCAGACCCTCACGGACATCGGCAGATGATGATATTAAATCTCATCGACCCTTGCAGTTATGGGGAAAGTACAATTTGCACTTAAGCCTTAAGGTTGTACTGCAGCCATTTAGTATTGCAGTTCCATAAAGTTTTCAGACTCACAGGAGACAATTCCAAAATATAATGGTCGCAATCAAAGCAGCAGAGGCTTAAATATCTTGACTTTTATTCCATAGTGTCCCATAAAGCAACTCAATGGCATCTTTTGTTTGACCCATTCTGTCTGAAAAATGCTCTTTTCCTTCAAACTCCACATCCTAAGTTCGTAACATAAACAAGTTTTCTGTGAAAAAGCCCAATCTGAGGTTACTCTGATCACCAGGGGCATTTTATCTGATTTTAGAAAGCTCAAGTTCCTCCAGAGCTGTTTTCACAGGCTGAGTAGACTCCTTGTGACAAGTTAGCAACTGATCTCTATGTGTTAAATTGGTAGAGTGCCCCTTGAACTCGAAGCATGTTTGCCTTGATCAACAAGGTCTCTCATGTTGTCCCACTCAGCTATGTTGGTTGCTTCAACGAGGCTGCCCAAATTGTAATTTTCTGTTTCGAATTCTTTGACAGAGACTGCGGTGACGTTACACCTAGTTTTCGGCTTTAGATGTCCCTCTTGAGACCAGCGAGTAAAGTCACAGGTGTCGTGTCTGGTTTCTTCTGTCGATCTCCTTTAATGTCCAGGCTGGTATGGATGGACTGTACCATTGGATCAAACAATGAGGGGAATGGCACAAGCGCATTTTTTAGCCAGTTGGTGAAAAAGTTGGTTCTATCCATTGGAAAGTTAATGTAAATGTTCTCTGTTCACTCTCCACCTTGAAACTCAAACTCTGAGCTAACCAGTGCAGGACACAGCACACACATATTGGTGGACGCGTAGTTTTCTATGGATATATAATTGTACCAGTAGTTTATGTTCATGTACATCTTCACACCAGAGAGTGGACGGATATACATGCGCACATAAATCCCCTGGGCAGCAATCGGAAATGCGTATGTCACATATGTGTGTGAGTCAGTATGTGCAGGTGTTCCAGGCACATCCTTGTGTCTCCTGCCCTGATTCACAGTTTAGGTGTCCCATGTCTGCCTTTTCACCTGCGCTCCTCCTCCTTCTCCTCCTAGAGAGCCTGCTCTGTGCTGGAGGCGGAGATGTCCAGGAGTCTCCAGGCTGCATTGGGGTTCAGCTCCTCCTGGTCACGACACAGCGCCCAAACATACATCATCCTCATCACCTTCTCCTGTTGAGGAAGGAAGAGTGCATAGGTCAGTCCCGTAGAGACAGTATGAGAGGGTGGACAGCTCTTCAGATTTCAGAACTAAAGCAGTGAAAAATGAGCCTGGGAACCAGACGAATCTGCACGCTCATGTTTTATTTGCTCTGGTAAATTTGTCTGCTTGACCTCCTGTTCAGATTTTAATCTGACCAGACTTGGTTGGGCCAATCCCAACCATTTATCTAATATGGGGCGAATTTGCTATGATGACCAACAACTTGTGGAGCCTTCACGCTTAACACAAAATTATTGATGACATTATTTTTAGCTCAAGCACCCTCATCGCAGGGACACTATGACGAGCATAGACCTAGCCTGGCAAAAAGGAGCGCCGTTGATGCATGCTCCAAAACAACCAAGATGGCTGCAGCTGATGTTGAGCTTTCTGTTGAAGTACTATTTTCAAATTCTGAAATACTCGTAGCGTCCTGTCAGTCTTCCGTTTGAATGACTATCACAGACAACCGCCGTCTGCTAGTATGGAGGGGTATCTCCTCTCATGCAGGCACATCACGTATGTGCTGGTTGGCCGTCGGTTTAGTGTGTTCATGTGCAATTTTTTGGTCAAAACGTGGCAACATGAGGGCAATGCTTCAGGGGGCTTTTGCTGCCGCTGTTCTCTGATGTGCCATGGTCTATAGACACATTTTGATGCAACACAATCACAGCTCATCTCTGCACGCTGTAGTCTGTTTCATTTATCCAACGTTTAGCATTAAGTCACGTTTGTCCATTGTTCAGCATTATGTCACGTTTTGTCGCTCAGATTTATTGTTGGTTTATCCAACTGCACCCGGACGCATCTTGATTTATGGTCATTTATAAAACCCATTGGAAATTGAAAATTAACTGAGAGGTTCCAGACTAATATGCAATTGCAGATTGATATGGCGATGTCGGCTTGTGAACAGCCATAACTTATTTAACATCTTTCAGGAAGTATGATGCAACTTGCCAGACAGACTAGATATGTTAACATTCATATGAGTTTTTTTAACATGGTTTAAATCCTAGTGTGTTAGCCACATAAAGTAAAACAAGCCACAGTGGTACTGCTACGTCATACCTGTAAAAAAGTCATACAGATAGATGCTATTTGGACGCATGCTACAGATTGCTGATCTAATTTCAGCCATTATGTCCTTGAAATAACTGATTATATTGGATTAACTATTGTAGTGCATGTAATTATGAGCTCACTGACCGGATCTCCTTCCACAATGTCTCCTTTGGGGCTGCGGATCACCATGACAACCTGAGCCTGGAAGGTGATGATCAGCACTGGACCCTGGTCCATCATCTTACCCATCGCTAGCTACAACACAGATATAGACAATAAACAACGTAAATTAGAGGAACACACATAACAAAGTTTTGCCACTTTCTGCAGCAAGTGGCATGTAAAAAAAAAAAACTTATTATGTAAATAGACTTTGAGAGGAAAAAAAGGTAAATAGAGAGAAGGAAAAATGAAGAAGCAATATCACATATATTACTTTAAGAATTTGAGAACAAAGTTAACTGACCCTATGTTGGTGATGGTTGGTGTGGAGTGTGACTTACATCTATGTTATCAATGTCTAGGATTTTGGACTGGAAGAGCAGCCCCAGCGCTCGGGCCTGCTGGATGGGGTGAGCCAGCTGACTGTACGTCTGAGAAGAGGTACACAAACACATTCGGCATGAACATAAGGCTTCACACACATATATGCATCACAACTAAAGTGGACAGACCAACACAGTAGTTCCCTTTTTGTCGGGGTTTCTCTTGAAAAGGTCATTGTGCCCATTTGCAAATACATCAAAACATTGAGAAAGAGAAGTGGAGAGTGCCTGAAGTAAAAAAATATATTAAAAGATCTGTAACAATATAAAGATTTACTACTGCGCCTGAGGTCAAATGGAAATGAAAAAAAAAACTGTTTTTATTTTGAGCTCAATTGAATGCAAAATCTAGAGGCAGCATATAACTTACAGCTTCATAGCACCAGTCTTTTAAAACATCCAACTCTCCACGGATCATAGCCTGTAGAAAGGACAGCGACACTGTGTCAGCGACAATTGTTCACAACATCAGAAGAGCATTTCACAAAGGCAGCAAGTAAACCAAACTTTATTTATTAAATCCTGCCTATGTCCTTTGTCTTGTAGCCTTAGTGACAGATTTTCAGTCCATTACATCAAATTCAGTATTATTTGATGACTGTAAACACTTTCAAACTAATGTGGTTACCAGCTTATTTCTAGGCTTAGTTCACATAAACTAGAAATACTAAACTAGTATATATTATATCATTATTATATGCATTTTAGCCACATCAGCCATTGCTCGGTGAACACAAAGGACAAAACACACTTAACATACTTAGACCTGTTTCTTTTGTTAGAACTTACTTTAAATGTGACAGCTCCAGCCTGAGTTTATAAAATCTAACGGCATAAATTCATTTATACATAGTCTGAGTTATGTATTGCATTTAATGAAGCAAGATCTTTATCAGTACGTTTCTTTTTTAGCCTCCTCAGTGAAATACCCCGAGGTATTGAGCAAAGAGAGCAGTGTGAATGAAGCGGTTAAAGTCAAAGTCAAAGACAAACAGAGAGAGAGAGTTTATTTACCTCTAGTATGTTAGGGATGATGTCTTTCTCACACTGTTTGAGGAAAGAGTCTTTGTCGAAGGTGGGGTCTGCCTTTACAATCTCCGTCAGCACCTCGGACATTTCTGTCTTTGAGAAAAGACCGCCTGGAAAACAAACCCCAACACCATTAACCGATCATGTGCTACTATAGTTGGGACATTAACATACACACACACAAACACACAGCATCAGAGTTAAAGCAGATACGCAAGTACATTAAAATTTTATTTTCCAACCACCATACAATGCATCCCCCCGTTTTAATGTGGCTTACATCTTTTTTTTTTTTTTTTTTTTTTCATTTTATTAAGCTACAAGTTTGGAAATATATAGTGATTTTGGTTGAAATGGGCAAACATTTTCTAAGGAAACGTCAATTTTTCAACCTGGACTCTATTTTTAGCATGTTTTTTAATGTCTTTAATGCTGTTCAAACTAATTGTTCAAACTGCTAGAACATTTTCACATTGTGTCTGCTGTAATATGACGTGAAATTTTAGGGGTTTTTTTCTCCTTTGGATATAAACTGTTTCAAATTCCATTGAATGTAAATCAGTTTAGCCAGGATAATTGTATAAAAGATTTTGAAAATGACAGGAAACTGCAAGGTCAATCCAGCTATGGCGGAGCATTACCTAGGAAGCCAGTGACCCTGTCCGTCACAGCTCTGGATGCTCTGACGAGGGCGTTGTCACTTTCATCATATTTCATCTTCATCTCAAAGAATCCTGTAGCAAACAAAACAGTAAAACGTTTTTTTCTGGTGTAAATTTTAGCAACACCTATATCTGTGAGGACATTATGGTCTAAATAAACATGTCTTAAATAGATTAGTTTATAATTTAATCTACCATAAAGAATCTGGTGCCACCTGCTGCCTTTAAAGGAGATTACACAATGCACACTGTATGTTATTTATTATATAACACTAATTCCACAGTTTCTAGGATTAAAAAAAAAATAGAATTTCCTTACTGTTAAAAACTACATTATTGTCCTTGAAGTCCTTCCACTGCTGGTACCACTTTGAATCCTTGTGAAGAACAACACCCATTGCCTCCCTGCATCACAAAATACAATAAAATCACCTCGATAACAAGAGCCATTTAAAACAAGCGTAGTTGTGGATAAACAGGAAACATATACTGTCCAAGTGATGATATATTCTTACAGACGAGAGGGTGAGAGGGTTTAAGACCACTCAATGATGATTATAAATTTAAGACTCATCTCACATCATTCTAGCAATGTCAGGATCAGGGAACATGGATTGAAACATCTAGCTGTGTCTTCATTGTTTTTATATGACTGCTGGTTAGCTACAGCGTGTCAAGTCCGGAGAACCTCTGCTTTTAATGCTGGCACTGATCCAAACACTGTCTGGAGGTCTCTTTACTGGTGTGGGTGCCGAGTGGGTCATGCTTGGGCCAATCCTCAGTGACGTCCAGATGTGAATACAGAACAAGATTGGATGATGGCAGGTGTTTGCTTTAAGTTTTTTATGGTGGCTTTATGTTTTTCTAACTTCCCATGAGATTCTAATGCCATTATTCTCCAAAATCCTAGTTTTAGTGTTTCCTTGCGCAGAGTGCAATGGGCTTCAAATTAGTTATTCTCAACAGGCTTCAACCAAGTACTAAATGCGTTGCTCTGTGGCCAGGTCTTGTTGAACTTGCACTAATCCATATTAGATGAAAGACACAGAAACAATTTGAACTTATTACTTATAGAAATAGCTTGTTTTTTTTTTTTATGAGAGGAGGCGCTGCGTTTGCTCACACACCACATCCCGTCACACTAGCTGGAGGTGCTGATAAATTCTGACCTGGCTGCACAGTTTACATCAGTGTTGGTTCCATTTTGGTGTTGTTTTGTAGTTTTATTTAGGTGCGATCAATAGAAAAACAAACAAAAGCGAGACTCAATCAATCTAACATTATAAAAATAACTTCAAAAGCCAATCAATTTTTAAGACCTGTAAAAATTCTACCCAAGACATTTTATGTCCCAAAATTCAGATTTTGGGATTGTAGAATTTTTAAGACTTTAAAAAAAAACAAAAAACAGAAATCCTGGGGTGAAAAGGACAACAGGTTTAAGATCCAACAGTTACTCACTCATTGGCCTCGAACACTCTGGAGTCGCTGTCGGCTCCTTTGGAGGAGAAATCACTTCTCTTCCTCAGCTGCGAGGGAGCTCTGTATGGACCAGCATCCCCAACCTCTATCTCCCTCTTCATGGTCTCCACACCCTGCAGAGTTCACACACAGTTTAATTCATAACTGGGGTATAACAGTACATTTACTTATATTCATAATTGTAATTCGTAATTGTAATTATATAATTGAAAAGTAAATTTTTCAGTAAATTTTACTTTGGTAGTGGGACAACTGTTTGACCATGCTAATCAGGCTACTGTCACTGGTAAGCCAGAGCTAGAAGACCCGCTGACACTCACTGCTTGAGATTGTTTTGATTTCTTAGTATGCAATATTTGACATGCGAACATGCAAACATGCTAACTCATTTGCAGCAGTAGCAGCCAAACATAGTCAGAATTTAGCACCAACTAACCAGAGTGGAGGCAGAGAACACACAAGCAACTGTTTCCTTCACATGAGCACTGACATGTTGACCTTTGCAAGTGTAGCAACTTAATTTGCACAACCACAATAATGGCCCAAGAACTTTTAGCTTTTTCTTTTTACAATCTTTTATCTTTTCCCTGCTGTATCCAAAAAAATAAATATAGTCACTCAAAATCACAAATATTCAAACTGAATTTGGTTGGTAGCTGGATGCCAGCATGAAGATGATGTCCCAGGACGCTCCTCCAGTGATTACATAATGTTGAAGGTGAAACCTGGCAAACTTATGAATATTCTGTTTGCTCCTCTGACCTGTGAGATGGCCCTGAATGCGCCGCTTTTGCCCAGTTTTTCTCCTCCTTTGGAGACTGACTCAGCAGAGTGCATGGCTGTTTTGGCAGCCTCCTCCACACTTTCCTTGATCTTCTTCCCGATGTCAGTGCGACTCACCCCATCAAGACCCTATTGCCAGAATGGCAATACATGCACAAACACATGAACAGAGAATCAATCAGTCAACGTGGTTACATACACAGTGCATCTTTTTTTCCGGAAACCAATAAGATTTAACTTTATTTTCCCATTTGAGGCCATGTATTTTTTGACAGTTTACACCCGCCTGTAAAGCATTTGACAGTGTGTAATTGAGACACAGCGGAAAAATCTCAGCAGCTACTAAATAAACGGGTCTACAAACTTTTTTTTTTGTAGACCAGAGGAAGTGCTGATACCATACCTCTTTGACAGTCTCTGACAGGGAGCCCAAGGTCTTCTTAAACACCTCTGAAGTCTTCACTGTCTCAGACTCTATAGATTTCTGATTTGGGGAAATAAAAAGACAAATGTGTGCACATTACAATAATAATAATAATAACCTTTATGTCTATGTCACTTTTCTTTACAAGGTTACAAAGTAATATTCAGAGAAAAAGCTGATAAAACCAACACAACAACAACAAACATACAAACAATAGAGTGATAATAAAAACAGTGAGGAAAAAGGTTTTTAAAAAGTACAAAAAAAAAAATGACCAAGGAGGGATGATAAAGCCTAGCAGCCTATTAAATATTCATAAATGCTTTCCTACAGAAGGATAAAAGTTAAAATAATCTAAAGCAAATCCTGATTGATTCAGATAAATTACATTCCAAAAATAATTAAATGTATGAGACATTGTTTCATATAAAATCACAGAGACTACAAACCAAACGGAGTTCTTACATATTTCCTGCGGGCTTGCTGGAGAGCATCAGACTCCTCGAGCCTCTTGGCCTCTTCTCTGAACTTTTTGATGTTGTCTTTCATCTCCTGATTCTTACTAAACTCCTGACGCAGGTTATCCACAAACTCTCCCAGGAAACCTTTACGTCCTGAATTATATCGCACCTAATGAGACAAACAGAAAGTAGGATTTTAGATAAACAAACAGATGGTTAGAGAGTGATCAGATCTTTCATTTTGTTCCCACTAAGAAGTCCTTTTTTTCCTGTACGTGACATTGAAAGAAGGAAGGAACCAGAGTCCGTGTAGCAGTCAGTAAACTTAAAACAACTTTCTAACTTAAATAAATTAATACAGTTACTAAAACAACTGAACATTTTCTTCAATGTAATCAACAATAAGTATGTGTCATTTAAAGGTAAATGGGAGCAGTCAGTGTGTACCTGCACAGTTGCAGCGGGGCTCCTGTGTAACGTGTAGGCATCTCCTCTCCACACTGAGGGGGCCAGGGGCCGGGAGCACAGGGCCAAGGCACGTCTGCCAACCAGCTGCAATGTAAAGAAAGTCATCGTTATAAAAACATCCACTCTGCCAACACTGCAGTGGATGGAGAATGAGTGATAGGTGGTTATTAATGGGTTACTAACGAGTCATGCCCCCATTGTAATTAGCGGGGAGATAAAAAAGGAAAATGGCAGGAAAACAGGAGTCATGCTGTTGTGGTGCTACTTGCAGGAACCCTATGTGCTATTTGCATACTCTGTATTTATGTCTCTTGATTTCTGCAATACTTGCTTTTTATTATTAATTTAATTTCCTCTTGATATTTTTATGTAATGCACCAAAACTCTGAAGCAAATTCCTTGGATGTAAAAAAGGTCTTGACAATAACCAGATTCTGATCTAGACGTCTTGGGTAAAACTCGCAGACTAACGTGAGGTTTAATGAAACAGGTTACACAAATTGTTGAAATACTAAAAGAAAAAAACAACATAAAGTGTTTAAGTACGGTACCAGTCTCAAGACCAGCCGTGCCCTTTAAAAGTCATATGGGTTTTTTGGGGTTTTTTTTTTTTGTCTTTTTTCCCCTTTTTTTTATTACTGGGGTGGCCCAAATGGGGCACTGACTTTTTTTTAATTGATTATTTATTCAGGTTCATTTATTTATTGACTGCATACATATAACCAAATACAAAGTCAACAAAGCAATGATAATGGATTGGATATTGGATAAGTGTAACAAAGCAACAAGTGAACATAACGATACTTTAAAAAATTAAATAAAAGAAGAAAAACAAAAGACAATGAAGACACAAACAAAGACACAAACAAATAAAGCGTCAGTTTAGATACATTTCATGTAAGAGTTTGCAGTATGAGTTTGGTTTGACGTTATAAATTATTTTCTGCTCATGCTTACCCAAATACACTTTTTTAAAAAAAATCTTTTTCTCTTGTCCTTTCCATTCCCTTCCCCAGCCACACAGTTGTGTTTACATTTAAAAGTGTGTCGTGGCATCATCCTTTGGTCTTTGTCACAGAATCTGAAGGGTCACTAATGTAAATTAAGGTCACTGAAATCCCACATTAACAATTTTAACCCCCATCTAACATAGGCTGTTACAGGGACATCGTTTAGTAACAGCTGTCAAACTAAATGATGTGAGCTACTTTGACAAAACCATTTACTCTGACATAATAGGTTAAAAAAAAGTCCTGGTCAGGTCACAGAATCTGATGAGTCAAACAAGTTGGTGTAACACCGTATTACTTAAACAAGAGATAAACCCATCCTGTTATGCCTGTTTTATAACTGAAACGATGCGTCAATATCAGGCTACATGTATGAGTCTAACCGGCGCACTAATTACTAATTATTACCGGGTATAAGCCCGCACGAAAGGACACCTTTCTAAAAACAAAATTAAAACAAACAATTAAATGTTAGACGTGGATAGATGAGCTAGAACATTGAGATCCCGGCCGTTTGTCTGATGCAACAAGGCCTTTAATAACGGACATCTCGAGCTCTCGCTGCACGAAAAACCACACTACGGAAAACCCAAAACAACAAGAAGAAGCAAGAACACCTAATTACAGGTCGATTATGTCTATTACTTTCACCAAATTATCTGCTAGAGACCTGAGAGATGTACTGAAGGACATGAATGATGTCTAACCTCGTAGCACCGACACACGGAGGCTGCCATCTTGATCTTGAAATGCGCGGAGCTGCACGTGCGTCCCTGCTGCAGCAGCTGACCCTCCGTGTGACCAATAGGAGCAGAGCTGTTGGGCTGGGGGCGGGGCCAGCTGTCAGCACGAGTTTAAAAGGAAAATCCACCCTAAAAATCCACAATAAAAATCCACCCTAAAAAGAAAACATGTTGGGCTCTTATAATGATACAAACAATTATCCACAAACTCATCTCAGCATTTTATACTCTCATTTATTCTATCACTTTTTGGTATTTTTTGAAGCTGATACAGACTCTGTAGGCTCTAATAATTCTACTTTGGGATGTGGCATCCAAATATGTTTAATCTGAATGCACTGTTATACGTCAGAAAATGTCCTAATATATCTCAGTAAATCACTATTGATAAATTAGACTTTCTCACTGTTAAAATGCTTTATTCTTTTGTTGCAAATGCACAAGGATTTGTATTAACACAGTCACTACAGTGAGTACAATAAAAATGATATAGCCTACGTATTGTATATTTTAGCTTCGGTTTTCTCTTTAGGCTAATTTTAGTTATTGTGATTTCATTTGAAAAAATGCCAAGTCCTCCCTGTCTATGAGCTTAATACATAAGGAGCATTTGTTCATGTATTTATTATGCAAACAGTCTGACTCTCACCCATAATTCAACTTGCCAAAATAGGCTTACTACAAAAAAGTTTCCCTTTTCTTTTTCTAAAATATCATTTTATAGACATCTTCATAATATGCTATAACATTTGTAAGGCAGGCTCAAATATTTTATAAAAATTTATAAAAACACCTCTCAGAATCTGCTAGTATCTGTCATATAAGATCATATATACATACATACTAGTTTTTATAATAAGACCATTGTCCTTTATCTCCTGTCATGTACAGGGTTCCTGCAGATCCTTAAAAAGTCTTAAAATGCATTAAAAGCCATGAATCTAAATAAATCCCTTAATTGACATCAAAATGTATTAAATCAATCTTTCAGAAGTCTTAAAAATGCTCACACATGTGAAGTATGATTTTTATGAATTGTCACTTTTCTTTCTTGTCATTGCATTGCAAGAGCTCAAAATAAATAAATAAATATAATAATTAAAAAAATTACCAAATCTCTCTTACATTAACATCGCCAAAAAGTTCAGTTTTATGTTTAAATATTTATTTTAAAAATATATATATATATATCCCCAATGTTAAGTAATTGCTGGCGGTTCATGTTTTTTTGTTTTGTTTGTTTGTTTGTTTTTTTGCAAAAAAATAGTTTGTTCCACGTTCTATTAAAAAGTCTTAAATATCACTTACCCGCTAGCAGTAGGAACACTGATGTACAGTATGTTCCCTAATAAGCTGAATGCTCCATGATTCAAATTTTCATTATTCCTTTTTCCCCTTGAATTCAATCTCTGGCACAGCACAGAATAGGTTATCTCCACTATTTTCCAGTTGTCCTGGGCCTATTTATCCCTGGAACGTGATTTTTGATAACAATTCAATAGGTTGAGTGCTGGTCTTGAGTTTATCACTGCCTAAAAAAATCACAAATCTAAAATATTACTTCATATTATGAATGTTCTTTCAATAATTGTTTAACATAAACCTGCGAAATGAACTTAAATACTGTGACCATCCTGTGTTTTCCTCTTCATTCAGAGTTGGATGACTGTCTGACTCCGGCTGGGCGGAATCTGCTGGCATGTCAGTCAGCAGCGCCCCCGTGAGGAAGGTATGTGCCGCGCAGGGACTCCTCCCCTCCCGCTGCAGAGTTGGGAGCTCTCCCTTTCTGCGGCCAGCTCGCCTTGACAGCCAACACTGGCGCAGAGTCTCAGCGCAAACCTTTACCATATTTTTTTGGCATATAGCGACAATTCATAGCCACACTTTTCACACATCCTCTTCCGGAGACAAGCGTTGGAGCGGCCTCGTCTAGAATGGGGAACCGAGACGATGAATACGATTTCTTGTTCAAAGGTAAAAAAAAAAAAAAGAAAAAAAAAAAGATGACTGCATTCCCCTTTCACACAAGCTCACACCACCACAGCTATGCTTTCTGTATTTCTTATTGTGTCATTTTCGCTTGTTAGATATCCGCATTTGTTAGGGAAACAGACTAATGTTGTCTCAGAAACTGCCCGGATGATAATCGGTTGGTGTTATTACAACATGTCATTGTACCATTACAACGCCTGCAGCTATATTTATAGGTATGGGATGCAACACCCTATCCGTGCTCAGCCTTTGTATTAAACTTTCATCAACTCATAGGGCAGGATTTGTCGTTTGAGTGAACAGTTTGCTGCTTTATTGGATAACATTTGATGTTTTTATTCCACCTCGTGAGGTTGATTAAAGGCCCGTTAGCCTCTCCCTCTCCTGATCAATAATGTTCATCCTCAGATTGATACCCAGCCCCCTATAAATGCTGCAGCTCATAACTTTATGTATCTGTGTTATAATGACCAGGCCTGGTCAGCGGAGTCAGATTCAAGCGGTGCCAGACTCAGGTCCGTGTTTATCTTTGCTGCTCAGTTGGATCCAGAATGACTTCCTTTGATCGTGATATCAGCTCCTGTGGCACATTAACATCCTGGGCCTGTATAAGCCAAAGGGCCATTTAGATGTAACAAAGTATCCTCTGTGGGATGAATAGGGCATCTGCCGGAGGCGAGTGCTCTCCCTCTCTCCCCCTCTCTGTCTCTCTCCGCCCGAGCCATCGTCTGTGTACCCGGCCGAAACAGGAAGGGCAAGGCGGCCTGAAACTGTCGATTCAGGTTTTGATGAAGCCTGTTATCAGCTTCCTGCAGCCCGGACCAGCGCGATGTCGACAGGGACAAAGTTCGGCTCTATTTCCTTTTGTGGAGGCAGAGAGAAAACAAAAAGGCTCCACCTCTGCTGCTGTGCTGTGAACAGAAGCTCAGCTCGGGCCACGAGCATGATCAATCCCTTTCCTCTTAAAAACAGATCAAGATGACAGGGCCTGTTCATAATAATCAATGCATATTGTCAGTTTATGCTGCGGATGCTACACTGTAGCTGTTCAGACTAGATTATCGGCCTGGCCGATTATTGGAGCAGATATTTGGCATTTTGCCGATTATCTGTATCTGTGTTTCATCTAAATGTTTGCAGATAAAATTATTGAAAAAGTGCAAAGAAAGTGTCAGCAAGGGAGGAACTTTTACTTTGTCAAACCTCAGAGAGCTATTTTTATTTATTCATTTTTTTATTTAAATTTTCACTTGACTTTTTAAAAAAAAGTTGCTGGGAATTTGCTGTATATGATGCTGAAGGTTTCAGTTTTGATTGAACATTTGCTAATGGCATTTAAACAAAGTTTTGTGTCCGAGATCATTATATTCCAAATTGTAAATATTAAAAAGAAAGATTTTCATTTTTATTGTAAATGCACATCGGTTCTAAATGTCGGTTATCGGTCTCATTACCTGCTAATAATCGGTATTGGTATCGGCTCACAGTGTTGGTGTCGTGTTACTTAAGTTATTTTTTCAGACATAGCTCTAAAAGGTCAGCTTGACTCAAAGTTCCAGTGTGTAGGATTTCGGCAGATAAATTGGCAGAAATGGAAGATAATATAATAACTATGTTTTGTTAAGTGTATAATCACGTGAAAATAAGAAGCATTATTTTTACGTTACCTTAGAATGAGCCGTTTATATCTACATAGCAAGCAGGTCGTCGTCGACGGAGTCCTCCATGTTCCTACAGTAGCCCAGAATGGCAAAAGCAAACACTGGCTCTAGATAGGGCCAGTTGTGTTTTCATGTCAGTCACGTAATCTGTAGCTCCCGGTAAAATCCCCTGAATGTCTAGATCTGAAGTTATCAGAGAAAAAAGGTGAGCACACATTAGTGCTGGGCTACTGACCCAAACAGTGTCAGAAAAACACTGATTTGTTACGTGAAAATGAATGATCAGCAGGTCTGTTTGTTTTGGACATGAAGAGACCTCTAGAGATAATTCAGCTCCCTGTAAAAACCACCTAAATAATGAACACTGACGGAAATCCAACCAGGAGAAGTTTCACATGGTTGCAGCTGCTTGATGCCATTAAATCCCCCTAAATCTTACATGCTGTTCCTTTAAAGGGACAGTTCACCCCTTAACCACAAATACATATTTCTCCTCTTACCTGTGGTGCTATTTATCATCTTAGATTGTTTTGGTGTGATTTGTTGTGTGTTGAAGATATCTGCTGTAGATATCTGCTTTCTCTCAGTTATAATGGAACTAGATGGCACTCGACTTGTGTTGCTCAAAAAATACGTCTGCAAAACTCAACAACGTCTTTTTCCAGAAATCATGACCTGGTTGCTCAAGATCATCCACAGACCTTGTTGTGAGCAGTTTCATGTAGGAACTATTTTCTTTCTACCAAACTACATCCTCCAACCGTGTCACTGCGCAGAGGGAAGCGTGCATCATCAGAATATCAGATATCAGCAGTCCATTTACTAAATATCAGCACCCTCAGGGTGTTTTGGCCAGACTAAACTTTTGATTTTAAAGGTCAAGCATGTAGAGTCTGTATTAAAGATGCAGAGTTAACCCTCATTTATTCAGTTGAGCATTTTCTGCTCAGTGAAAATGATTCTAAAAACCTCTGTCCATACTCTATTATGTAGCTTTTTGTGCGGTTCTGCAGGGAGAGAACCATCAGCAGCTAAAGCACCTCTTTATTTACTGGATAATCCTTCAGGTGCTTCGATTTAATTGTTGTTTGAGTTATTTGATGGCATGAATAATAACCATTCTTCTTCAGGGTCTTGGGTTGGTTGGCCACTAATGGACGCGTTTTTTCAAAGCTGCTCCACCATCCTGCTTTATGTGAATGGTTCTTTAGAATGACGCTCAAAACAGGCTGGATAACAGTTTAACTGAAAGAGTGGTTGTTCTTGTGGTTAATTGTCAGTCAGAGAAAGCTACATCCAGCTGAGGGATGGACAGTATTAGACACAGCATACTATTCAGTACAATACAAATGAATTATCAAACATTTTTTTTGCATATTTTTTCTGTGAAAGGAACAGTTCACTGCAAATCAAAAACATATTTTTCCTCTTATTGCGCCTGTAGTGCTAGTTACTGGTCAAGATTGTTTTGGTGTGAGTTGCTGAGTTTTGGAGATATCGGCCTTCTCTCCAAATTAATACAGTAGAACTAGATGGCTCTCAGCTTGTGGTGCTCAAAGACACAAAACAATACATTTAAAAGCTCAACAGCCTGTCAGAAGGAAGCGTGCATCTACTCAGCGAGGCTCTTGTTCATGACGGTGCAAGATGTCAACTTAATGGCGTCTTCCTTGGCTGTTAGTTGCCTCAGGTGAGGTAGCAGTAGATGCAGCCTTCCTTCTGCGCAGTGATGTGGTCGCCAAGTGTATATCAGTAGTAAGAAAATAGCTCCTTCATGAAAGTGCTCACAACAAGGTCTGTGGATTATTTTGAGTAATGATTTCTGGAAATAGACACTGCTGTCGAGTTTTTTTTCACGTTTATTTTTTTGGCACTTTGAGCACCACAAGCAGAGTGCCATTTAATTCTATTATAATGGAGAGAAGGCAGACATCTCCAACACTCGACAACTCACACCAAAACAATCTAGACTGATAAATAGCGCTACAAGTAAGAGGAAACGTATGTATTTTTGATTATTGGGTTAACTGTCCCTGTAAACAATGCTGTTCTTTAGTTGCGTTTTTTGTCACCATGTCACATGGTGGTGCAGAAAAACAACTTTAACCATTACTATTTATCCAAAAGATCAACAGCAAAAAATGTAATTTGTTTCATTTTTTAAGACTCGGGTAATTTATTTAAAATGAAAAGCACACATTCTTAAGCAGTATTGAGTTGTAACACGTACGTTTTGTACTGAACTTCGTGTTTTGTAATTTGTGCCACTTGTACTGAACAGTAAAAATCTGTGTTTTTCATATCCCTTAAATCTCTCTCTCACACACACACACACACACACACACACACGCGCGCACACACACAAAGCCCCTGGGTTCTGTTGAAACCAGCATTTAGAGGTGCTGCTTTATGCAATATCAACATTTCTTGGATCTATTAATATACACGGCCCCTACCTCTCCCATCACACATACAGTATACTAACACCCTCCTCTCATCTTTTCCCTCCCTCCCTCCCTCTTTTCCCTCCACAGTTGTGTTAATCGGGGACTCGGGCGTAGGGAAGAGCAACCTGCTCTCTCGGTTCACACGAAATGAGTTCAACCTAGAGAGCAAGAGCACCATCGGAGTGGAGTTTGCCACGCGCAGCATTCAGGTGGACGGCAAGACGATAAAGGCTCAGATCTGGGATACAGCGGGACAGGAGCGCTACAGAGCCATCACCTCGGCGTGAGTCCATGACTGTGTGCTGCAGATAGTCCTGCCTGAGTGTGAGGAAATACTTCAGCAGTGCGGTCACAAGTGACACTTTATCCTCCATATTAGAGCACTTAAAGTGAGGCAGATTTTTGGATGAGTTCTGCAACATTTACTCAAAGAGGTAGATGGACTTTTTGATGAATGATTAGCATGCGCTCTGCTCAACAAGGCTTGTGCAAGTGGGTTTAATCTAATTAAGTGTCGCACAGAACGTCAGGCAGCTCTCTTGATGCCCTAGATACTAACAGTAAGTGCATCTGATAAATGTCAAACATGTTAAATGTAAGTCCAGAGAATCAGAGAGCAAACTTTCACTTTAACCTTTATACCTCACATAAAATTTAATTCAAGACCCATTTACAAACCTTTAAGGTCCAGTTTGTAGGATTTAAGGACACCTATTAGCAAAAATGGTGTAAAATATTCATAAATATGTTTTCATTTGTGTATAATCACCTGAAAATAAGAATTGTTGTGTTTTTGTTTCCTTAAAATGAGCTGTTAATATATACATACAGAGCGAGTCCTCTTCCATGGAGTCCAACATGTTTTTCTGCAGTAGCCCCCGTCAGACAAATTTAACAGTGGCATTAGATAGGTCCATTTGCATTTTCTTGTTTTTGCATTGGCCATTGAAGTTTTCATACATGGTTTGCACATGGGAGAAGTTTCATTTCTGCAACGTCACCGCTAGATGCCACGTAGTCATACACACCAGACCTTTAAAGCTCCCCTCCACACAAAAATGTGTTTTTCCTCTGTCTGATCCTGACTTTTAGCCTATTTGTGCAAAGTTTGCCGCTCGAGAGATGTTTAGACATTCCTCTCCCGAGGAGGGTAATATCATGTCTTTACACTTCCCTAAAATCTACATATCCGACATACGACGGGCAAGGAAGATTAGGTACATCCCTAATACCAAAGGCAGTCACTGTCTGATTCATAAAACGAATATTCTTGCTGAAACAGACTTTGGCACAACACCGGCAAAGACACTTAAAACCTCCAGTGCAGAGCAGATGTATCAATACAGAGATCAGCATCAGCATAGTTTTGACAGCAGATATTGTAGTGTGGAGTTTTTGGATGTAAACTTGATCAACTTGAACACACTGCAGCATCATAGCAGATATTATTGTGTCTCTCACCGCAACTAACAGCTTGTCCTCTAATGCCAGTTAGCCTACAAGCTAACATAAATAAAAATAAAACTGACAAGACTCTGAGTCTGGGTCCTAATGAGGCTCAAACATCCTAGCCAGACCTATTTCCATATATATATATATATATATATATATATATATATATATATATATAGTTGTTAAAAAGATCAAATGAAATCCAGCAATATTTAGGAAAGTAGACAGAGCGCAGATTGTACCAGTGTACAAGCGACAGGAAGCTAATTCCTCTAATTACTGAATGCCTTAGAACGATTTTTAAGATCAAACCAGGAAAAAGTACTTTTTATGGACCTGCACACGTCTCCTGTCCTCACTACTGAAACGTGTTGTCTCGTTACAGATACTACAGAGGAGCGGTGGGGGCGCTCTTAGTGTATGACATAGCCAAACACCTGACCTATGAGAATGTGGAGCGCTGGCTGAAGGAGCTGAGAGACCACGCCGACAACAACATCGTCATCATGCTGGTTGGCAACAAGAGCGACCTGCGCCACCTCAGGGCCGTGCCCACAGATGAGGCCCGGGCCTTCGCAGGTACTGGAATTGAAACAAGACACAGGAAAGGATTAACATTGGAGTGTGGGCAGGGATTTTATTGATTTTTTTTTTCATATTGTATGTACAGTTTTTAAAGAAATTTTATATTTCTCCTCCTTCCCAATAAATTACAATTAGAAAACATCATAGAAAACTTAAAGAGTAACTTCAGTGTTTTCAACCTTGTCTCTATTTTCCCCACTCAGGGCAATTATGCATTATTAACGTATGAACATTAAAAATACTCTTTTGCTTATGACAGGCTTAGATTATTAGTGTCTAACAACATTATAGAAAGGAGCCGTAAAGAGATAGACCTTTTAGAGTAATATCATCTTTCTTTAACCAGAAACGTCTCCTAAATCGACATCACCAAACCCACCAAACTCCATTCAAATAAACAGTGATTTTAACGTCTAAAGAGCCAGCCTGTTTTCACATATAACAGGGTGAATTTAGGGTTATTACAACCAAACCGGAGTTGGTGATTGTTGGAACAGTGAAACAACAAATCAAGAAGGATTTTGTGAGTTTTATTTTGTGTCGACTTTGAATGAAGTGTGATTTACAATGTTAAAATAATTGTTACTTAAATGAATTCTGGGATCCTTTCCATAATGTTGTCAGACACTTACGATAACAATTTGAGCCTGTCAGTGGCAAAAAAGGCACCTTTAATTGAGGGTGCAAAAATGCCCAGAGTGGCGACATTGCAGCCTGTTTAGCTGCTGCCGTGGAAAAAATAGGGTCCAGGTTAAAAACGTTCAAAGTTATTCTTTAACTTTACTGTTTGTTTTTCTGAATGTGACGAGAAAACTATTCTTAAAAATGCAAGGTTCTCCTTTTGTCATTTGTGATATTCTTGTGCCGCAAGCCACTATTACTTTTACATGTATGTTTTCTACCTTTCCCCCTCAGAGAAGAACAATCTGTCATTCATAGAAACTTCAGCCTTGGACTCAACAAACGTTGAAGAAGCCTTCAAGAATATCCTTACAGGTACGCATGTGAACAGAGGTGGGACGGCACAACTGCGCTGTTGATTTTAAACTGGAATGATAAAAAAATGAAAGTACGCTTGAAATGTCAACTTGGTCTGTTACCAAACCACTCTGATTCTAGATGAAACTGTGCTGCTTAAAGGGACAGTTTACCCCAAAATGCGTGCATTTACTGCTAGCTCACCTCGCACCACTGACCTAGCTATGTGACACAGCGAGACTAAGGAGGATTTACACTCAGAGCTGCATAAGCATGAGCCTCTCGTCCATGAGTTGATGAATGCTTCCTTCTGTTTGGTGATACAGGTGTAGTTGGTAGAAAGAAAATAGTTCCTACAGCAAACCAGAGACGCGCTAGATCTGGCAACACAGCATCTTTTCTTTCTGTGGTGCTGACGTCACCAGTCTGATAAACAGAAATTTGAATAGAAATTTGTGTGAGACACTGAAACAAAAGTTAAAACTGAATTTTTTTTTGCTTAATAATACCATTATTGTTAATATGTAACTGTTTTTGAAGGGGGAAGAGAGCATAAACAGATGTGATCTTGTACTTTATTAATATCAGATCTTAAGCAGATAAAAATGAGCTTCAAGGAGTAAACATTAAATTTGTTCTTTGTATAGTGTTGTATTGTTTTGAATCTGCTTTTATCCATCCACACAAAATTAACAATACATCCAAATGAGAAAGAAGGAGACCACGCACCTGAGGAGACCAGTAGTATAAACCGTTCATTAACGTTGGCGCAACGTGTAATGCTTTGTCTTTTGAGTGTCTTTAATGAAACTGCTCACAGCGAGGTCTGTGGATTATCTTGAGTAACCAGGTCATGATTTCAGGAAAGAGACATTGCTGTCAGAGTGGCCTCTCGCTCGGTGAGTAGAGAGTCCGTCCCGTGTAGGCTGAGTCCTTTGCAGCAACACGGGTTCGATTCTGTCCCTTTGCTACATGTCATTCCCATTCTCTCTCACCCCCTTTCCTGTAATAAAGGCAAAAAAAGCCCCCCCCACCCAAAAAAAAAAAATATTAAAAAAAAAGATGCTTTGTGCTTTGAGCACCAAAGTCAAGTGCCTTCTAGTTAATAATATTGGAGAGAAGGCAGATATCTGTACGGTCGATATCTCCAACACTCTGTAACTCACACCAAAGCAATCTAGGCTGATACACAGCACTACAGGTAAGAGGAAGAATATGTATTTTTGATTTTGTGTTGAACTGTCCCTTTAACTTTTAAACATGTGTATAGACACTTAACATAAACTTCCAGTCTGCGTTAAAAGTAGCTGCTGATGTTGAATTATTTGCAACCACAACTAAACTGAACTGTTGAACTTGTAACTTCCTCTTGCTGTGGGAAGTTCTTCTCATCTGTCTTGTGCAAATTGAAACCGAAGTATCACCTATTTTCACGCTCAGGTTTCACTGTTTGTGTGCACACAAAACAAACAATAAAAAAAAGAATTCAGGGTAAAATCACTGATTAGTTTCTACTCCATCTTTTCAAAAACAGAAATCTACCGCATCGTCTCGCAGAAACAGATTGCTGAGCGGTCTGCCCATGACGAGTCCCCAGGGAACAACGTGGTGGACATCAGCGTGCCACCCACCACGGACGGCCAGAGGGGGAGCAAACTGCAGTGCTGTCAGAACCTGTAACCCGTGGCACCCGTCCCTCCTCGCCTGGGTCGATTATTAATTGAAATCCAGTGTTGGTGTGCTTCCATCCGCCTGGGGTGCAAGTATTGTCTGAATCTGCACTTTTTGGATCCGTGGAGTCAGTTCCGTTATGCCGCACACGATCAATTCCAGAAAGAAGTGTTTGAATAGATTTCAAATTGTAATCTGACCCAGGTACAATCTGCTACATCCCAGTGCAAAAACAGGACTGATGGTACCGCCTGCGTAGCTGCCACAGTTACCCATGATAGAGTAGCAGAATAGCTTTGCCTGAGACCTTGTATGCCTAGACATCTCCCTGGTAGACGGTTATTGCCACATGGTGGAGGCCTGCCTGTTTCAGTCGTACCAGCAGTCCTGTTTTTGGGCTTTCCTCTTCCTCGTTCAGTCATCATCTCAAAAGTGGTCGTGACGCTGCTGATGCTTTTTTCATTTTGTGTAAAATATATTCTTTTTTTGTTTTGATTTTGATAGCTTGTCCGCTCACATACATTATATTAATGCCATGAAATTAAATTTTACAATATTATGCTGCTGTGTCCTCTTTGTTTCCTTTCTCTCTCATTCATCAAAATGTCACTGTACCTGTACAGTGACCTATTCTGAAGGCAAGTAGGATTTAAGAATTTAAGAAGCCTTTTAATGCTACTTGGAAAGAAATTTACGACCAATTTGTACTTGAGATTGGGGGGGTTATTTTATGTTTCAAATATTTATTACAACAGAAAACATGTCTTTGGTAATGTTAATGCAAGAGGCACTCTTGTCAGTTATTAAGTTACCCATTATTTTGACCAATGCAATGTCAGAAAAAAAGTAACAATCCCACCTCTAATGTCTGAGTATTTTTAATACTTATTATATTTTTAGATTAATGGATTCAATGTCTTTTAAGTTTTTTAAGGATTGCTGAAGCATAAGCAGCATTTTACTGTTGTTTCAGGTAAAGTTAGAGTTGATCTACTGTATACACAAATCATTTTATCGTTTCAGGTCTTAGAGGTCAGGGTCATGCGATAGCTGAGATGATTAATGCAGAGCCTCTAAAGTCTTTAAAGTTTACCTTGTGCGCACAAGTTATGAACCTCAGTGGTAGTTCAGTCAGGTGGACTCTCTTTACGCTTTCATTTCATTCAGAAATCTCTCTGCCTCACTCTGATTTCTACTCTGTCAGCTGGCTATGGGTGTCACTCTGAATTAATCCAACCAGATTTTGCAAAAATCTCCTGGAGCCAATCATATTGTTGCTGTCAAATTTTTAATTGTTCTGCTCTCTGCTGCTGTCAGTTGTCATTTCAGGACAAAGGGATAAAGCTGTCCTTCACCCCACTCGGGAAGTACAGAGGGTAAGTATTTTTTTGGGAGTATCTCTACTTTACTGAAGTTTTTATATTTCAGTCAGCTTTCACGTTTACTACACATTTCCCTCAGCATTTTAGTGACTTACTACAAAACAGGAATTAGGAAGGGACAAACTGTTGAATGAAGGAAGGGTGGGAGGGGGGACTGGATTTTGTTCTTGCAAAAAAAAAAGAAAAGATCTCACCATTTACTTGGACTTTTACTTTTAATACTTAAGTATATTTAACATAAAATTACTTTTGAATTCAAGTACAGTTAATATCAGATAGACTTTCACTCAAATATCGTAATAGGTGACTTTAACTTCTACCAAAGTCATTTTATGTTAAGATATCTGTATTTTTAATCAAGTATCACTGTATCACAATCACTGGTGACTGTGATGGATGTTTTTATTAACAATGTCTTGCATTTTAAGAAACTTGGGCTTTATGTAAAATCTTAAGGTGAAATGCCAACCCAAGTTTGTTTGATTATTTTAGCACTTATTTTAACTTGATGCACTTATTAATATTACATATTTTATATTATATACTATATTTTGGGCTTTATTATTTAAATTGGCATTTTAACTCTACAACTTTAATAAAAGCGATTGAACAATAGTGAGCCATAGGCGCTACAATAGCGATCATTCCCCTGCCCCTCCTGAGTATGTGGACCAAAACCTTTATATTTAATTTGATATTTTTTTTATAATAAGCATAAATGTTTGATTTTATCAGGAAAACTTGACATATTTTACTCCCCTTCTCCTCGCGCCCTGTTGCCGCTCCCATTAACGGTTGGACGGAGAAACACATTTCAGGTGTTCTTCTAGTTAACGAACATTTGAAAAGCACGACGATGCAATAAAGTTACGTTTACGTCCTTCTGACTCATCGCTGCCATCACTGTACCTTTGTATAAAGGTTGCATGTACCTTAATGAAAGACTTATATAATGTTCCACCTGCCGAGCCATAAATCAAACGCACCTAAGATGTTGTGACGCAGGTGTGCACTATTAGCCTGATATAGGCTGCACGTGCTGAAGTGCTCACGTGCTTATGTTTGCTTTCAGTGAGGAACTTTTACCCTCCGCGAGGACTTAATGCAGTTTGTGGACTGGTTACAGTGGGACAGAGAGGCCGAGTGGTTATGATTTGAGAATGAAGGAGCAGAGAAGCTGAAGGTAGAGGAGGAGGTGCTCACAGCTCACACACTGACGTCCACACAGGTGAGTACAACAGCTCACACACTGACGTCCACACAGGTGAGTACAACAGCTCCACATGACAACTGTGAAATCTGTCAACTCTCCTTTGCGGTAATGCGTTTTTGTAGCTGCTGTGCACTTTGATGTTTAGACACCTTGGTCATAATTTTATTTCACTATTGATTATAAGAAGAGTCCAGTTAATATTGCTTTTTGCACCGGCCTCAGGTGTAAATAGACATTTATTTATTGTTGGTCAGTTTTGTCTCTTTTCTGGTGAACTTTAGTGAAGCTAAAGTTATGGATTGTATGCACAGGCTGCAAACTGCCATCTAAAGAAATGTTATTTACTTTTGGTTTGGACGTAAGGGTTTTTTGTTACTTGATGTGGAATTCTATTCATTAAAGGATTATTATAACAATTTATTTACTCACAGCAAAATTCTGACTTATCCAAAACATTCAAAGATTTCGCCATCATTCAGACACCTTTCACGAGTGTTTTGAGCACTGGACAAATTGGTTGCTTGGCAAACTTGGCAAGAAATGTTCTGCAAAGAGCAAGAAATTAATACATTTAGAAATTTGTTTTTAAAAAGCAAGGGGAAAATGTTGAGAAAACTGTTTCTAGTCATAATTAGTTATTTTAAATAGTATTACATAAGTTATTTTTTGATCATTTTCAGGTAATTTCTTCATTTAACTAATTTCTTGCTATATTTTCAGTAATTTCTTCTTAGAAGCTGCCTCCCATTTGTTCAATTTGCACTTTTCCAAAACGCAATGATTTTTACTAACCCCATTTTTTACTAACTTCTCCAGGCCTGGAAAAGGTGATTGTGAAATTCCCTGACTTTTCCCGGTTTTCCATGACCATAGAAAACAAATATCAGTTGATTTACTAGCGTGTACATTGGTATTAAAGGGATTTATTTACAAACTTCTTTTAATTTTTTAACTTAGTAACGACGATCTTTACTTTTACTAAATTCTGATACGTGTACTTTTACTTGTAATTGAGTAAAATATCCTTAAAGTAATAGCACTTGTACTTGAGTACACTATTATAGTACTCTCTAGCTCTGCTGAAATGTAACTATTGTGGTCAAAAAAGTGCAGTGCACTTTCCCTTGGACATGTGGTGGAGTAGAAGCAGAAAACACATCAAAATTGAAGTACACAAGTTAAGTTCAAGTGCCTAAAATTGTACTCAATGTAGTTCTTTCAGTCAAATTTCAAACATAGACCTATACTGTGATGTCCTAGCAGTAATGAATGATAAAGGTCTCCAGCACAAAAATTTAAAAGAACATGATTAGGAAATCTCCGGGCATCAGCCCAACAGTGAGTGATCATTAGATATATTACCAAAGACTGTATGAGGATTACTGGCTGCAGAAATGCCGCAAAGTTATACGAGGTAGGATTGTCAGTTACTGTTTGTAAACGGGCTCGGCAAGGAAAGTCAAAGCCAGCCCAGGATTCATTATTGTTTGGCATTTCACCTCCGTATATTTTCATTTTCAGGCACTGTGTCACTTGCTGTCTGGCACCTTTTTATAAAGCCCTGACCTCACCTGAGCACTGTGGGGATCCACGTCCATATATGTCCCAAACAGCAAAAATGTAAAGAAAATACAGGCAGCGTCTCTGTTAAAAACTAAGCGTGTGGCAGATTACTTCTGTGTGAGTCTATTTTTTTTTGTTTAATCCTGCATGGTATACCTTTTTATAAATCAACAGACAAATCAGATTTCACACCGGTTTAGTCCAGGAGTCCCTCGTGTTTTATTGCACAATAACCCAACTTTCCGGGGGATGCAGCAGGAAGACTACAATAACACAGAATACTTTGTATATCATATGCTGCGTACACTGATTGACATCTCGAAACACATTTTGCTTTTGCACCTGTACTGAGTACCAGCCTGCTCTGGTACATCTGTGTTTTTATAGGACAGAAGTCTGTAGTCTCAATATTCTGAACACTGTGTCTCCTCTATCCAAAACTGCATCTCTTGTGATGTCTGACATAACTACTGGTCATTGCTAGGCAGCTCAGTCAATGAATGGTGCATTTACACATGGAGCAGGGCTGTTTGCTAATGCACTTTGATGACAATAGTAGAGACATTAGCTGATCAGAATGTAAACACTTTTCAAAACCTTCAATACTTTTTCCTTTAACGTTACTGCGCTGCCGTTTAACGGCTCCAGTCAGTGTTCCCCGACTACACCAATCCTCACTGACCCCATGACAAGTGTGATAAATGTGTGATGCTTTCGCTGTTGTCTAAACAGGATTTTGATTGTTCAGACAGCAATGATAAAGCTTTCCCAGGACACTTCAGAGGGGTTCAGATTGTAGATGACGGCGTTGGTTCGTCAAAAAAAGAATATTCACAGATAGACTTTGTCAATCATGTTTTTAGGTTATTGTCCTCTGCTGGGCTATTGGACGCCCATTGTTCAAAAACAGCTAAATACATTGTGAAGGGGCATGGGGGAATTATAGGTAGTGAATATGTTTCGTATTATACTGTAGTAGCATGCTGAGTCAGTTATATCCTGCTACATTAGCTTGTGTCTTAGTAATTCATAAGTTTGTGTCACAGATGTACAGTTGGGCTGGTTAGTCCATCATCCATGTGTCATTCACTTCCCAGCACTGGCTGTCCGGTGACAACTCTGTTTCAACATCGACTATGACTCCGGAATGAGTTCTTCCCAAAAACCACTTTTGTGGTCAGCCAATACCGTAGTAGTTTACATCAAGTGCTTCAATAAAACAAAACAGGAGGGTAGAGTAGCTCTCCCCTCTCACAATGGTCCTTATGAAGTGCAAAAGTTTATTAATATGATTAATTTGTTTTTTTTAGAGAGTGCTTCAGTGGGCGTTATTTTAAATACTCCTCTTGCCACCGCTCTGCACTCATACGATGGTCTCGTCAGTCATTTTCTTGGTCGACTTGGTCGGCACAGAACGCTGGGTGGTGTGCGCCCCTTTCATGTCAGGCATGAGCAGGCGCACTTTCTGATTGGTCCTCCTCCACTCCGAGTACAACTGACAGTGATACCGGAATGACACCTGAGAGTGAATGGAAGAAGAGTGGGAGGGGGCAAGACAGGCGGTGACAAGGGAGGAGGAGAAAGACGTCAATAAAACTGACACCGAGATATCTGAGACGGAGTAGTATGTCTGCAGGACGGGAGCAATATGCTGACTGAAGCTGCAACTGCTACACGAGCTGTGAGCTAAAAAGGCTAATCTTTCACAATTTGACATTTCTGATGATTCTTTTCCTGAGGATGAAAGGGTTGCGTTTCTGGTGAAAGTTTCACATTACAACCTACATTTAATGTACACGATCCAGTTACAGTCAGTTAAGGAATAATGCAAAGTAAGAGACAGCTGATTTTAACTCTTCTCAATGAGTTCTACATGTATGTGCCTGCATGAACTATCTGGCCAACCTTCGAACAAATGAGAGCTCTGTGCCAGAGATTATCAAGTTGCGCATAGCCTCACGTCTCTCCGCCCTCTTTGACTCTGTTAAAGTGCTACTCAAGGTCATCTTCAGACCAGAAAACAGTCTCAAAATCCAAACAATAAGCGACAGCAGAACATAGACCTTTTGAATCTGTGGGTGCGCTTTTCTTTGTATTGTGTCTGCGTGCCAGTTTCACATTTGTTTTTTCAAATCTACAGTATGTGGGACACCAATAAAAAATAAATACTAGAACCAGCTTGTGGGTGTGAAGATGCCAGAGAGAGAAAAAACGTTCATTCTGAGCCAGCAGCTCAGCTGAAGTACATAAACTTCATAAACATGTTTTCTCTCAGTTATAGGAGAATCATTTAAAGGAGAACTCTGGTATTTTTCAACCCGGACTCTATTTCTCAGTGTTTTGTGTTCAAGTGTCTTATGAGAATGGCAATTTTTCAAATTGATCCAGTATCGAGACAGAGCTGCATACGGCAGCGGTGAGACACGCCACAATGTAAACACACTGTGACAGGTGTGCCATGTCAACTAATGTCCACTAAAAGTGCTTGTTTTTGCCACAGACAGGCTCTGATTCTTTTTTTTTTAAGATTCTTTTTTTGGCATTTTTGCCTTTTATTAGATAGGACAGATTAACAGTATGAAGGGGGGAGAGAGAGGGGACGACATGCAGCAAAGGGCCATGAGCCGGACTCGAACCTGCGGCTGCTGAGGCAAGGACAGTGCCATTGTTCATGGGTCGCCTACTTTATCCACTAAGCCACCGGACGTCCAGAGGCTCAGATTCTTATTATGATTTTTGTACAACATTATGATAAGAACCCCACAGATTTTGTTTCTGTACCTTTTGCTTGATCTGGTCTGTTATATGTCCAAGTTTCAATAACAAGAGGTTTTCAAATCTAACGAATCTACATCTGACTTGTTGCAGGAGGAAAACGATGGCGACGTGAGTGAGTGCTGGAGCGAAGAGTGCAGGTAAGAGTTTGTTGTGTTGGAGTACAGAAAGCACATCTTACTCTTGTCTAAAAGATTTTCAATGTCAAGGCTGCACATCTAGCCATCCTCCTCTAATTTGCAGGCTGGCAGTTCAATCCCTGGCTCTTGTCCAGTCCGCATGTCAAAGTATCCCTGGTCAAGATACTGAACCCCAAATTGCTCATGATGGCTATGCCATCTGTTTGTGGTTGATTATGAATGCTTGAAAAAACGAAGAAGCAGGTAGCACCTATTGCGGTAGTCTCTGCCATCAGTGTACGAATGTGTGTGAATGTATGAATATGACAAGTAGTGATAGTGCTTTGAGTAGTCAAACAACTACAAAAGTATTCTACAAATTTAAGTCCATTACCATCCTTTTTCAGAACCAGACTCCTCAATTAGCAAGACTTGGACACAAAACAGAGCAATTTTTCTTGTTGGGCCCTTTCTGTAATATAGTAAGACACTCATAATAACAATCTGAGGCTAACAGAAGCAAAAACAAGCACTTTTAATGAATGTAAATTGGACTGATTTGAGAAACTGTTGTTCCAGTGAGTGACTTGCACAAAAAAACATCGTGAAATGGCGTCCAAGGTCATATGTTACGCTATAGGTAATGCATTAGTTACCAGTGTCCAGAGGATGTAGATGGTGAAGAGGGCGATGGTGAGGGCGATGAGGCCGACAGCCTCCAGTCTGCTCTTCAGCTGCAGATGGTCCTGGGCTCCCCTCAGACACAGCCAGCCAGAGATGGCTGCCAGGGGCGTGATGAGAAGGAAGCAGGCCATGTCGCACAGCAGTGTGCGCTTCTCACTGCGAGGGCCCGGGTCCTTCAGCCACTGAGAAGGAGCAAAATGAAAAGCTAAAGGGACATTTCACTGATTTTCAACCAGTTTTCTAAACAATAATGTGGGCTGTGTGTGTAGATGAACTGTGGTAAATTTCCCTCCACCTAACCTCTAATCTAGATAATCCCATCTCCCCCACAGTGAAACTCCTCCAAATGACATATTTTACATCATTTGGTGGCGTTTCGCTGGCTCTTGGGCTGTTGCTCAAACTACAGGCTGTACTTCCACATTCTCGTATCGCCCATCACCCGTACCGCCGACAGCATGGACAAAGAGTACACAGCTGATCAAGAGTCACCTGCCTCTCTCTGTCTCTCAAACACAGACCGAAATCTGATCAAGTGGCAAAACTAGGCAGTGCTGATCGAATATAAATCAAGACTATGCTACTGCACTGCCTATTTGTCTCCTAAAATGTTCCCAGAAACATATTTGCATTCTGTGTTTCGCTGTAATATGGAGAGTTTGTGAACAAGTGGGCGCCATAGCACCATACTGCTTCCTGCACAGTGAAAACGGAGGCTGAAAAAACAGAGATCAAACAGTAAGACTAAGCAGCGCTGATCAATTATAAACCAAGATTCTGTTACTGAGTTATATTTCTCTCCGTACATGTTTTCAGAAACATGTTTAGCTTACTGTTTAACTGTAATACAAGGTCGCCGACGGTGCCATTGTCTCAATCGTACCAATCCACATTATCTCACTCACCAGCGGGAGCACAGCATTCTGGAAATTGTAGGTTTTCTATCTCTTGAGCAAAAGCACCCTTTTTCTCTGTTTTCTCTGGTCATGTAGCACCACTTTCAAAAGTATTTGTGTCTGTCTCCTGCAGAGATTATCTGGTTTTATGTGAGGACTGTTTACATCAGTAAAATACGTATTTAATTTGGTTCAACTGAAAAACAGCCATCCACAGTTTCACCTTATTTAAGTGATGCCACTTAGTTTGACATCAGTACAACAACAAAAAACTGCTGAATAAAAAGAGAATTTTAGTGCACGTTTCCTTAGACGAATGCACTGATGCAACTGAGAACTACTCCTATGAAAAGAGAGCTCTTACTACAAGGTCAGGCAACCATCTTATCAACATGAGCAAATCATCTCAAATCCTGTCGATGCAACTTGCTGGAACACGCGCCACATGACTTAAATTAGTCTGACACTTTCAAAACATTTAAAGAAACAAAAAAAAAAGCCTCACTTGCTTTAGCTGAATTAGTCTTGCTCATTTCCACCTCTTTTTGTACAAACAAAAAACACTCGTCCCCGCAGTAAAAACCCTCTAACCTGTGTGAGTGGTTGTGGTCGCCGTTCAATGGTGAATTCTGTGTGACAGAGTTCACAGTAGCTGGTGTTGGAGGAGGACAGCCACTTCTCCAGGCAGCTCTTGTGCACTTTACCCAGCGTGCCAGTGCAGTCGCAGGGTGAGAGCAGCGTCTCCCCTCCAGCTCCCTCATGACAGATCCGACACATGCCCACATCGCTGCGGAGCGAAGCACAGAAGACAGCGATGTGACGATTAATCAAAGCACCATGTAATTACAGTACATTCATCAGGACCCCATGTGAGATTCTCCCTCTCTTACCTCTGCAGGCTCACCGCTTTGACAACGGTGGAGAGTGGGCGGCCGTCTTTAGCCGTAACCTTGGCAATGTACTGGGCCTGCGCGGCAGAATCAGACTCCTCAGAATCCTTGGAGGCATCAGATTCGGCGTTACCGGAGTAATCGCAAAGGGAGCCAGGTAGGTGGCAGCACCCTGACGAGGACATGGCTCAGCTGAAGGTGACGATGATGATAGTGGAGGCGACTTAATACGAAGGCTGATCCAAAACTCACGTCCTACTCCTTTCTTCTCCTCCTCTGTCCACCTACAGAGCAAATGTCTGGGAAAATAAGAAACAAAAACGAAAGTATGAGTTGAAGTGACAACAACATGATGTCATCCTTGAGAACCTCTCATAAGACTCTATAACTGTCTCAGTGATGCTATGATGATACAAGAGAGCACAAAGTAAGTTTCAGCTTTAGCTCTCACACAAGATTGCTGGAAATTAACAACCTTCAAAACATACAAAAGCAAGAAACAAAAACCTCCAAATTCCATTATTACCAATCAGGTCCATCAGTATTAAGGCATGTTTTTGTTTTTAAGGCCAAGTTATACATTTGCTGACGTCAAGATGTCACAATTTCTAAAAATGCCCAAAACGTCCAGATGCAGGGAAAGGCATGTAACAATAGGACTGTACCCTACTCAGAATTATATCAGTCCCATCTGATTTAGCTATGCAATACAAATATTCAAAAATTAGTTTTTTTTTCATATTAAGTTTTAAAGTCTGAACATTCTCAGCGGGACAGTCAGTGTGACAACGGCATTTATGACTAACTCCTATAACGACAGATTGGAAAAGTGCAGGGTTTTTTTTGCAGATACTTGATAAAAAACAAAAGTCAGAGACTTTGTCAAATTAATGTTATCTCAGATGGTAAAGAGTCTCTCTCTCTCTCTCCAACTGATGATACAAATCTCCAAAGTGTGAGGGCAGCCCTAAAAAAAAAAAATTTAGAATTTTTAAATCAAACGATGTTGGAGCCATGAAAAAATGCATTTTATTTAGGCTATAAAATATTCTACTCGTTAGAAGTAATTAACATTCAGTTTTAGTACATGAGGTTGATAGGGATTTCAAAGACTATGTGGGCAAGCTAAGGGACTGTTTGTTATTTATGAGGGGAGACAGGTTGGAGCAAAACAGGGGAGGCACTTGCATTGTTTAAGCACCGGTGAGGGAGTTGTTTTTTGATTTGGCGTAGCGGAGGGATATTCAACTTCAAACGGTTGTATTTTGTCTATATTTTCAAAACCCACAAACCTTTTTTTCTTTAACAAAATCACATCATTTATCAAAGCCAGAAACTGTGAAATATGGTTATTTATGGTGGAGGGAGGGTCATGCATTTCCCCCAGTTACTCAGGGGGGTTTGAGGAAAAATATTTGTAGCTCCAGATGGCTCATGACATAAAAAAAAACAAAACCTAGTCAAACCCCAGACACCCCCCTACTCTGAAGGGTGAAGAGTAGTCCCTTAGCAGGAACCACAGAGGAGGGACTCCTCTTCCAGGACAAAGAGACATCCAATACATGTACATACAGAACTATATGTAGGCTACATATTTCAACATTTGTCTATACAGACAGACTCCAAGTAAACAAATAAATAAATAAAGGAAAAAATAACAGAAGTGTAGGTCTAGATGAGATCTTTATTTTGAATATGCAAAATAAAATAGGGAGAGAAAAATATAAGTTAGAAAACAAAGATAGAATACCCATCAGACATATATTTAGTAGTAGTTTGTTTAGTGTCTTGAAAAATGTAAGTAAATATAACTATTAGCCTTTATTGTTTACTTCATTTCAACTTGTTAAGTTAACCAAAAATTTTGTGATATGCACCTAATTTTTTTTTAAGTTGATGCAATATAGAAATGAAGAGTCTAAGAATATCAGCTTTTAAATTTTAGCAACTTTGGTATACCAAGTTCACTCTATTTATCTTTATTCTTCTTGATGGAAACTAGTCAGTTATATTTGCATTTTCTTCAACATGTTAACTAAACAGAACTCAGAGATCTTCCAAATTTATCATTGGCAACATCCTCTTTGTCATGTTAAATTTAAGTCACACTAACTCCGTTTACTGAAGTTGCTTTCACTTTAACACAACGAGGTGATTTCGTTTGTCATATTTAAGTTGCACCAGCTTTACAAAATTAAACAAATGCAGCTAGATTTTAAGCAAACTTAATCATCATACATAAAGTAAACATAAATTGACATTTAGTTATATTTACTTTTATTTTTCAAGGCAATCAGTTTTCGAGATTATTTTAAGTGTCATCATTTTGTCAGATTTGATTGAGGAAACACTGCCCACTCTTTCACTTCCTTAAAAGGTAGCATATCATCTTTTCGTATTTTTATAGTCATAATACACATACATGGAAGCAAACTGGCGTATCTAAAGCCCCAACTACAAAGCAAAAACAAAATCATGTCACTGAAATTTCACAGATGGTTATTAAATGTGGCATCTTAGCACTGCTGTCATCATATCGCAGCCTTAGAAAATAAAGGTTGCAAATGCCAGATTGCGAGGCTACAGTGAATCTGTCTACTTTAATCGATGAATACAACAGTTGCTTCACAGCAAATTTCACCGATATGTTACTGAGTGCCATTACTGTACGAGCACCAACAAAGGCTGTAATCACCCCAACACACCAAATCCGCGTTAAGCGCTTCAACAGCTGTCAACCGACACGCCGAAACGTTTCGCTGGTGTGCAGAGAAGCTGTCAGGCAAGGTGAAAAACAGATGTTAGCGTGAATTCACTCACCTGACGGCCTCCCTTTTCTCGCCTGGCCTTGGCCTTGGCCCTGCGTTAACCAGACACAAGCTAGCCGAGCTAACCGAGCAGCCCTAGCTACAAACTATGACATTGACATCTAACCGAAAGCTGACGATTTGAGGGGATACAAGAGACGACCACACGCGCTGGACCCTCTCCATGACTTGTGGTGTGTCTCCGTCGGGTGTTTTTTTCCGATATGCGAAAAGGAAACGGCTGTATCTGCCAGGATTACCAGGCAGGGCTAACGTGGCTAACAGGCTAGTAACTGGCAACCCTCCCTCGGCATCCCTCAGCTGTGCTCCGGTCACGTGACACCGTGCTGCCTTCACAGACCCGAGAGGCGGTGTGACACCGGACACAGACTCACCACAGTCACCCAAAAACAGGGAACCGTGACTACACTTATGGCAATTACTTGTAATTTTATATTGCGAAATGTGCAACATGATGACATGAAATTCCAGTGAAAACTACTGACGACAGTAATGCGTGTAATTACTTAATTTTCCCCTTGGTTTTATTTTATTTGTTTTATTATTCTTATTATTATTATAACTATTGTAGTTATGTTTTTGATTCTTATTATTATTATTTTAATAATGTATATTATAGAAATGTATGTATATAATGTATTTTATGATGGGCATGATGTAAATCCTAAATTACCCCACCCAAAAGTAAAGCAGCCATATTATTAATACTTTTTATTCCTCAGCAGTTTTGCCAGAAAATTTAATATTACTGTATTTTACACAAGGACAATACACAGAACAAGTCAGGGAATAGATGTAGCAATAAATAAGAACATAAGTAATAAAGGTATCATTATATTCTTTTATTGGCATTCAACCATCTCATTTAGTAGCATCTCATCTGCTTATACATATGGTTATTTCTTTACTCTTAATTTTGATCTGCTAACATGAGTTTAATTCTCTTATCCACGTTTTTCTGACTTATTTATGAAATTGTGTTTTTGAACTTGCACCCTCATATGTTCTTGTATGCAGTGCTATTTTATTATTTGTTCTTTAACATTCTTAATGTTCCTAATTTTGGTTATGTCATAAGGGGGCGTATGATACGAAGCAGTGTGCAGTATTCTCTGATTCCACCTTGTGTTCTCCAAAAGTTAGTGATGTTACCTTGATGGATTTAAAAAAGATGAATAGAATGATTAGAAGACCGGTGATTTTTAAACAAAAAAAAATCTCTGAGACACTTCAACACTGCTCTGTACGGTCCCTTCAAGGAAACGGACCACTTTATTTACCATTTATTTCAGTACAGTTTTGATAACAACAAGAAAACGACCCTAATACTCCATCAAGAAAATATCTGTAGTAAAATATGTCAAAATATCACCGCTGGGTGGCAGCATTTAGTCCCGTCTGGGTGCTGCAGAGAGGACTGCTGTTGTTCAATAGGTGAGGTTCAGGCACCTTCAGGTTAGAGGCTGAGTCAGGGGTGTGAGGAGTTGATTGAAAAATGTTATTAATTAAAGTGAATGAATGAATAATTTTATTTTGGTTACATGCGTCATGAAAAACAGATTATTTCACACAATTTTTCATTTTTTAACTTTTAATTTTCAATCAGTAACCTAAAAAGAAATAGGCTGAAGCCCAAGGCTTATTTTTGCCTATCCAATATCAACAAAAGGATGACCCAGAATAACAGCAACACCAAAGAAACGAAATTTAAAAAAATTAATTAAAACAAAACAAAACTGAAATACTTCAAACTGTAACCCTTTATTATTTCACACTAGAATCAGTTTTTGAATTATTTTACACTATAATGATTTTACATTATAATTTGTAATCATTTAAGATTTTAAGGCTTTTTAAAACACTCATCAGACAGCAACACAATTTCACCTCATCACTGAGTCCATTCCCTAATTTGAGTCCCAAAACTAAAAATACATCTGTGTTATACAATTGTTCTGACTTTACATGTTTAAAAAATGAACAACGCTTTTAAATTATAATTTCCTTCTCTCAATTTTAAAATAAAATAATAAAATAATAAAATTATACACAATGTTTACAAATTTTAAGGTACTGGATCTTTTAAACAAATATTTTATAGAATCATAATCGCCGGCTTTATGTATTTGTTTTCTTTTCTGAAGTTTAATTATAGGGTCTAGATTTGTTTTGTTTTGTCACAGTAAGACATATATGGCACCACAAGCGAGCAGTACAAATTATACAGAGATTTCTTGCTCAACAGCTCTCTTGTTTTATAAGGAATAGCGTGTCATTGGACATTATTGAAATGAAATAATAGGACAATGACAGTTCATGTTCAGTATAGATTTCTGTCTCTAATACATCAGTCTCCAATGTTTTCAGGTCAAGGGCCCATGAGCTGGAAGAGTGATGGAGCAGGGTTCCCCTACCACACATATTGAATATGAACTGCATGGCATATAAAAACAGAGAGACTGAGGTTGTCAGGGTGATGGCCTCATCATCCTCAGCCTGCAGTCTGGACCTGCACTTGCTTTTAAGGTAGGTGAGGAAAAACTCCACTCTCTCAAAATATGTTTAATTCATGTTAATGTATATTTTCAGACATATTCTTATTGCTATTTTTATTAATAAACATAAGCTACTCCAGTGGTTGGAAATAATCAAATACATTATCTCGGGTACTAGTCTTACTATTTGGAGATACTCATACTGCAGGCTACTTATGTATTTATGCTGCTTTGTTCTTCAACCTCACTCCATTACATTTTTAAGATCTTTGCTCCCAATACTCATATATGACAGGTATAGTTACCAGCCAGTATGCTGATGAACTTTTTACATACAAAACAGAAAAACACAAGATCATCTTAGATCATAAAATGCTATGTAGGTAGTGCAGTTAAGTGATAACCATAACCTAATAACTGAATATGTAATATGGTCATAATCATATAATATATATGACTAATTTTTTAAATACTATTGATACTCTTAGTATATTTTGCTCATAACATTTCTCCACTTTTTCTTACTTTTACTTTGTACTACACTCTATTGATACACCAGCCATACCTAGTTACTAGATTAAGATTTTGAAAATCTATAATGAGCATATAAAGTATACTAAAATATATGAAGTACCATATGCTTTGCTGTAAACTATATTGGATGACCAGCGTTAGCCATGGCAAAATTCATAAAAATACCTCAACCAACTCAGTTAAAATGTGGTGCAAGGTATTGTATTTTAGTAGTAGCGCCACTAATGTATGCCACATGGCTGATACTGTGCTGCTATCATATACTATGTAAACGTACTGTGCAAACAGAACTGAAAATCAGCAAATATCCAAATCTCAAAGTCTTGCTTCTTATCGACTTACTGAGTCCGCTGCACTTTATTGTTGAGTTTATGGAGCTGGAAACATTTTCTGGTGAGCCACAGAAGTCTTATGGATTCCATGGGGAAACTGTTCTTTCAAAGCCAAGTATACTCACGCACCCACATCATAGCATATAGCACCACAAATACTGTATGAATACCAAGCACCGTGGATCACCGAACATTTATCATACAGCGATCCAAACATGCTTTCCAGTGCAGATCTGATTTAAGTGATTTATCAACGGAAAACAAAGGACACTTTTGATGACGAAGAATCAGCCTTTAATTTAGCCCTGCAAAGAAGATACAGTACATTTGGCCTTAAATGTCTTAAAAGTTTTATTTTGAAGGGTACTGCACACATTGAAAAGTATTCAGACAGACGGGGGAAAAGCAAAGAAGAAGAAAACTGTTGACTTTTTTTTTGACTTTGCTGCAGTCGTGTTTGCTACCCAGCAGGAAATGTCTGCTGTTAGGTAACCCTTTGTTTGGTTGTTTACCATCTGTTTATCAAAAACATATTAGTTTTGCCTCATGGACTGTATTTAATGATAGTTGATGTGTATTTACTTAATCCCACTGTAAAAAAATGAAGCCAAAATGTAAGAGTCTGCTCATACAGCTGTCTGCTAGCAATGCTATTGATCCCAAGCAACAGTGATAGGCACACAGTGCTGTCAATCATGTCATCAAATTCCTTTTTTATTGAATCAAATGACTAATTATAACCAAATGCATCAGTAAAACAATCAATTAAACAAACACCAGTGTTATAAGAACTGTATTTCTAATGACTGAAAGTATCTTCGGAAAATACTTTGGCGGAGTTTATGACCAATACTGCAGCTAGCCACCAGGGGGTGGCAAGATGTTTTGGCTTCATTTTTGGGGAGCTGTTACATCGACCATCTATGTTCTGCCTGCGTAGTTCTTTCTTAGTGCATGTCTTCAACCTGTATGATGGCCCTGCCATCATGAGGTGTATGGACAAAATGCAAAGTGATCTAGTTTGATTAACTGATATGCTGTGATGGGACACATATAGTATCTTTTTAACATCAAGTTGTTGGCCATTTAAAATCAACCCAGAGGCCATGATTGGCCGGACTTTGGACATGCCTATGTAAGAGTAACAAAACAAATAAAGAAGGACCAAATGCATTTTGTTTTTATTAAATAACACTATCCTATCATTTCATTCAGTTAATTTGTATGACTTGTTACAGTTTAATATCTCTTTCCTCTAATGGTGACTACTGAGTCATATAGTGGCTATAACAGTAAAACACTGAGCATCTTTTTTGCAGAATGAATACTTTTACTTCTGATACTTTGAGTACATTTTGCTGATGATAAGTAAGGTTTGGTATGCAGGACTTGGTGTGTAGTATTTTCACATTGTGGTTTTAGTGCTTTTACTTACGCGAAGGATCGGAATACTTCTTTCACCACTGTTTGCTGCTAAATGTGCAAAAATAATATTCCACTTTGTTCTACATAATGCTGAAACACTGATATTTTTAGATACTTTTAAAACTTACCCACATGAATTCTGAAGTGTCCCTTTAATGGGACCTAAAATAGCATCAGCCACATGTAGTTTTTGACCATTAGTTAAACAATATCTATTTTTGCCTTACCTTCTATCCCTACCTCCTCCTTTTTATTCCCTTTGAACCCAAACACTGATAGTGATGGGGTCAACTCCAGATGGATACATAACCTACACACACACACACACACACACACACACACACACACACACACTCTGCAGAGCATGCTTCTCATTAGCTCCCCACCCGTCTGTTTGGTCAAAGTACAACAGGAATCATGAGACACTACCTCTCCATATGTGTGGGATATCATGAGACATGAGTGTTGGTGGACTTTAACACAGACAGACACACAAATGCTCATAGTTCATTTACACATCACATATTGTGTGTGTGCACGTGCTTTTAGCTTTGGTACTGGAGTCATGATCCTTGCTGCTGTTACAAAGAAATTTCTGACAAAGTTTGAAACTATTTGGGTGACATAGCAGAGATTTAAATTGCAGCAATGTGTCCGTCACAATAGTAGTTCTTTGTTTAACTTCAGTATCAGGGTGTCATCATTCCAGCCTGCTGCGGCTGCAGGAATTTCTCCTTATCATGATGTCTGAGAACAACCTGACTCAGCCTCTGCTTCATCTGTACTGACTATGTAAATGTGCAGTTATTATTATAGCACATTGTTACTTTAGTGCATGATGTATTGCTTTTCTTTTGTCTTCAGCAGCTCCAGATATACACAGAAAACGGCACAATCAATGTTCTGGGACGTGGTCCGGGAACCAAAGGGTCCTAAGTTCAAGTCCCTGTGTGGACAGGTTGGTAAGAGAGGTTTGTAGTTTGCCTTTTAGGCACTGCCGAGGTGCCCTTAAACAAGACACCAAATCAATCAATGTTCCTTGGAGTGCTTAGAAATATGCATTAATATTTTTAAGCCTGAGCAAATTTTGCTTGATTTCTTTCCACAACATGAGAAGAAAGCAATTAGCTACTTAAGAAGAAATTACCCAAAACTGAAAAAATCATAAAGTCTAGAAAATTACCCAAAATTAAAAAAAAAAAAAAAAAAAAAGAAAATCAACCAACAAAACAAGGAAATAATAAAAAAAAAAAAAAAAAAAAAAAAAAAAAAAATAATATTTCTGTAAAATATAATAATAAATATAGTTTGGGGATATTTTTCCTTAGCTTAAAAAAAACAAAAAAAACAACTCTACTTTCTTATAATTTGCAGAACATTACTAACAAAGTTTCCCATTGTCATTTTCCCCCATATTTTCAAAAGAAAGCAAATCAATTAGCTCAGGGTTCCTAGGTTTTAATACTTGTCAAGGCACCTGAAAGCTGCATAGGAAAAGTGATGTCAAATCCATGTTTCAAATAGTTAAATAGAACTATCTCTCCATTGTGTATATGTCCTTTTTGTGCATTTGTGTGTATTTCTGGCCTGTGAAACATGTATATAACAACAGAGTGAAAAATTGAATTTCCCCTTAATAATCTATGTCTTCTATGTATGTTCATACATTGGCAGTGTTGCAATTTTTAAATAAAATCTAAAAGATAAAATTACTCACAAATAAACTATTAATTCATAGTATTCGAGTTAGATAAATACTGTAAGTCACAATTGGAATTTTATAACAGGGCGATGTGAAGATTGGCACAAATATACAGAATAGTAAGATAAATTCATGCTACATTCAACTGATCTACAGAACCACTGAGAAACGGAGGGAGTGTGGGACAAACTGAAACAGAGAGGCAGACAGACGGATATAGACAGACAAATTGGGAAACTTCTTCACAGCGTTTGGCTTTCAATAACAGTAAATTTGATCGTTGCAGTTTCAATCTCGTGATCCTCTTAACTGTCAGCAGAAGTCCTCATGTGCACCAGCAGAAGGCAATAATTCAGTTTCTCTCATTTTCTGATGCACGCTTGTCCTTACACACACTGTGAATGCCTCGGTAATTCCATTCTAATGATTGTCTGTTAGGCTAAATAAAGTTTAGTTTATCATCAGCTGTGGTCATTTTGCAACTGTTGAGGGTTGTTTTGACATATTTTATCTCAAACTGCATTGGAATTTCAGAGAATTTCATACAGGATGATTCTGAGTACTCCCTTGTGTTTATCTAACTGTGTATTTTTGATGTTTTGGACTTTCACCTACTGACTATATTGATTTACAGGTACAGTCCCACAGCAAAATAAATAAATACAAACGTGAAGCTGGTTAATCATAACATTTTAAATCTTAATCGATTCTAAATCATAGACAGAGACCTTTCTATGAACTCAACCGCTTTTTATCACATGAACGTACTGAAAAAAATTATTTGGTCCTAGAAAAGGCTTAAAATCTTTGCTCTGAAAAAATGCACATTTTAAACAAAACAAATGGTGGACAGGAATAGCCTTTTGCACTATTTCTAAGAGGATGGACTGAATCATTGTTTTACAAGTCACAAGTAAGTCTCAAGTCTTCGCACTCAAGTCCCATGTCCTGACTAGCAAGTCCCAAATTCTAAACTTTGAGTTTCAAGTCTTTAATAAGTCATATGGCACCCCTCAACAAATGTAATGCAATTTTAACAACAGCTTGATATATTCAATTTACAAAAACTATCAATGCTTTTAAAATCGGTATTAAGTGAAAACAAGTTTGTTGAAAGTTTTTGCATCTGTGTAATTTTCATCCTGCAAATACTTCAATTTGTTATCTTGTTGACGAGTGTTAGCTCTGAGTGGAGTGATACTATCGCCTGAAGCATGTCAATGTTGAACATCCTCTTCTGTTGTAGTTGAGCCCAAGGCTTCGTTTTGGCCTGTTTCCTCATACGCGTCTGGCTTTGTATTGCCCTTTTTTGACATTTTCGCCACATTACTTATTTCCCAGAGAACTTGATAAGATTCTCGGTTTCTTAAATAGTCTTTTGTATGATTTGGATAGAATGGAGTTTTTAAAATCTGTAGGAGCTTTGAGTGCATCCTAATTGCTCGACAGCACCCCCAGTTAGTTTTTTGTTGAACACCTCATAGTCTTGGTGCATGAACAAATGATACTTTTTCACTATCAAGTATTTTTAAGTCAAAAGGCTCAAGACCGAGTGAAATTACATGTGCTGAGGTCCAAGTCGAGCTGTAAGTCTCTTTTGATTTTGTCGACTCCAAAGTCATCAAATTTGTGACTCAAGTCCACACCTCTGCTATATTTTTTTTTGTAAAGTCTTTATTTAAAGGTAAACCCATTCATTCCATCTTGGTATTGTGTAACAACAGGAGGCACACCGTACCCTTTCATCTGACTCTGATTTACTCTTTACTCGTCCATCCCAGTCATGAGACCTTCATAACTACTCTAATGCAGGACATGACTTTACTGGTTTTGACTCTACAAATGTGAAGAGTCAAACCATGCGCATGACTCCAACTTGTCTACTCTGCTCTAAATTACAAAACTGTGTGCACTCGTTGAGCACTATTATTGAATCTCGAGCTGACTATTCTGAGTGCAGTCAGCTGATTGGGTACAAACTTTAAAAAATAAATACTTTTTTTTTTTTAAATCCAGTTTTGGTTAAGACTGTCCTGTTGAGAATGAAACTGCATGTCCCCTTTCTGCATTTCTAAGTGCTATCAAAGTGCACTTGAACAAGCAAGATGGTGGCTACTGTAAATCTGCAGCTGCAGCTACAGCAGCTGCAGATTTACAGTAGCCACCATTTCATTTATCTTGATCAATCATGAAAAACTGCAATAAGCCTAGAAATTTTGTGAGTATAGCTATTGTTTTTTATTTATTTGTTGGTTTATTGTTGGTTGTGCGGTTATGACTGATTTTTTCACTCCTGAGGTCTGTCTTACAAGAGATCAATGAGAAAACCACAGCAACTGAAAACCGTGGTGTCTTTCTATGAGACTGGTATTGACTGTTTTGAAAACAGATGTGAAAAATGTGTGAAACCAGTGAGAAAGTGTCAAAACATTTGCAAGAGAAGACTTCTGTTGTGCTAAGAAATTGATGATAAAGATCAAGTGAATCCCAGTTTTATTTATGTGTCTTAACAATGAAGAAAAACTGTAATAAACCTAGAAATCTTGTAAGTATTAGGGGTCAAAAGATTATCGGTCTGGCCAATTATTGGGGCGAATATTTGGCATTTTACAGATTATCTTTAACGGATAAAATTAATTGATAAGTGTAAAGACAGTGTCAGCATGGGAGGAACTTTTACTTTGTAAATCTCAGCGTGCTATTTTTATTTATCCATGTTTTAATTTAAATTTTTAATTGACTTTATAAAAAAATGTTGCTGGGAACTTGATGCATGATGATACACATTTCAATTTTGATTAAACATTTGCTAAAGGCATTTAAACAAAGTTTTTTGTTGGAGTTTGTTATATTCCAAATTCTAAGTATTAGCGGAAACATTTCAAAATATCGGTTACTGGTCTCATTAACTACTAATAATTGGTATTCGCCCTGAAGAGCCAATATTGGACAATATTCGACCCCTAGTATATCTACTATTTTTTTTTATATTTATTTGTTGGTTTATTGTTGGTTGTGTGACTGTGATTTTTTCCCTCCCTTTAGAAAGCCACAGCAACCGAAAACCTGTTCTTGTCCAAATACTTTCAGGCCAAACTGTGTCACACCTTAATGTTTGTCTTTGGCCTGGAGTCGCAGCAGTCCAGCATCATGCAGCTCTGATTCATTCAGTGCTGGGCACGCGAACAGTGCATGATCAGGGCGGAGACGACGTGACGTCACGCACAAAAATGACCAATAGCAGCGCGTGTTTTCCAGCCTATGATTGTACAGTAAATACTATGAGCTCTGCCTCCTTCCCTCTCGCTGCAGCGATGAAAGCAGAGGTGAAAACCGAGACAAACCCACGGATGTGCCATAAAACCGCTTGTCGGGGCTGAGATATTCTCCTGTCAGCCCGGTGAGCTCGAGGCTCTGCAGTTGTTTAGTCGAAGATAAGCTTTCTGTGTGAGAGGGGAACCTGAGCAAGCCAAAGGCGAAAGAGGAGGGGGTTAGTCGGCCCACTGCAGTCTGAATCACCGCAGACTCGGCCCACCGCTGGATCATCATCGACGACATTTGCCATCTACGTGCGCATCCTCACGGAGACAGAAAGCAACTGGAAGGGACCAAGCCCGTGTTTGACCCTCTGCCGCAGCACCGAGGTGCGCTGCTTGGCAGGGCGTGCTAAATAATGAGCCAAAGGGACACACTGGTTCATTTGTTCGCTGGAGGGTAAGTCTGACTACGAATTTCGATAAAATATTTGAGTTGTTTGTATTATTAGCGCTAGAAATCAAACATAACTCGTCGTCTGAGTTCTTTAGCTAAATTAAGCTAGCTATCGAGGGCCGTTTTTCTGTAGAGCGCGTGCATGTGATACAACCCTGTCAGCTGTGTGCGCGTCACAGTCAAACCGTTGGTTCAAACAACACTTCCTGTTACCATTTCAAAATAAGACTATTTGGGAAGTACAATATTAATACGAATGTTACATAAAGACGACGTTTGAGCTTAGGTGTGACTTCATATACAGTACTGAGTATTTTAATATGTTTGTCGTTGTAAATCTGAGGAGTTATGTACCTCTTCTATTCCACTGACAAGATTTGAGGCTTTTATTTTTAAGCCAAATACGTGTATTTCCGGCCGGTCGCTGTCCTCTCTTGTTAACTTGATAAACCCCTGCAGCAGCCACAACAGAGCTGCTCATTTTCTCCAGAGATTTTGTATTTTTAAAACCTGAGAGATCAGTCAGATTAATTAAACGAAATGAGGGGTCAATTAAATTAGTTTCTGTATATTTAGTTTTTTTTATTGATGCATATTAACCTTTTAAAACCAGGGTAAATTGACTTGATGTCTTCCAAAACATAGGAAAAAGCATGACGGTGAAAGAAAAAATGAGCCAAAAATTGGCAAGAAATTAGTAAAAAGTACAAGAAGATTTCATGAAAATTAGGTTAAAAAAAAGTAGAAAATGAAAATCAAAACACAAGGAAATTACTTGAAAATTGCATTAAAATTAGAGTGTTTTGTGACAGTTTTTAAATGCATAATTATAATTGCTTTTTCCCTTTTTTCCCCAAGATATGTTTTTTTTAAATCTAAATCCACTTTTTTGCACATTGCCTTTCCCACCATGTTTTTAAAAGAAATCACATCAATTCGTGCAGATTTTAAGGGTTTAAATACTTGTCAAAGGCATCTGCAAGCAGCACCAGAAAAGTGATGTTGCTCCAGGTTTCAACTGCGGAAATCACAACTATTTTGAAGTCATTGTTAAGAGTATTTAGGAGTCCCCATACAATTTGATGTCAAGAACCATCTGATACATAAGATGATAAGTAGCCCGCAAACCATCTCATAAAATTTGTTTCGAAAAACTATCATCTTAAGATTTTTGTTCTGCATTAAAAAACTCTCTAAACTGTAGGTGATCATAGGTAGTAAAATATTGTTTAAATTAAAGTTTGATGCTGTTTCTGAGTATCTTATATAAACCACTAAATGAGGCCAAACAATAACTATGTTGGGTTAATCATGCAACCCATACAATAGTTTGGCAACTATTCTCATTCACAGCTCTACAGACAGGACCAAAAACTTGTTCATCAAAGAAAATATCAACACAGACTTTAAATGTATCAGTTAAATTTGTAAGTCATAGTTCAGTCTTGTCTTCAGTTGCTCTATCGTTCGTTACCTCTGCTTTTATCTTTGCACCAAACCATTGACATTTGAATTTATGGTAATTTCATCACACCACGACTCTACCGTTACCTCTTTCTTCAGAGATTTAAAATTGTAAAAGAACAGAAGAGACAGTTGCTCTCTCTAATAAACAGAATCAGATTGGCTTTCCCCAAAAAACAGAGCTCGAGGCCTCAGCTCAGTTTCCTCTCACAGCCACTGAGAGACGGCACATGCAGCAGACAGCGTAGCTCTGAATGTAGGCCAAGGGTCACAGCTGCCTGTGAGCATGAATGTAGGTCGATCTTTTGAAAAGTAAATATAGCTGGTGTTACTCAAAAGAGACTGCAGCCAGAGGAATTCATGACCAGCAGCCAGGTTCTCGGTGCTACAGCTAGTTTTCACTTAACCTGTAGAGCATTTATTTGGTTTGTCATTATCAACAAGTACTTTCCAGCTTTGCTGTGGTTTGATTGTGAAGCTTTGTCCACACAAGTCCTATTGTGAAGAACCAAGCCTTTTGAAAGCAGAGAGGATCAGTGAACATGCACGTGTGGCCCTGTCTGGGACAGAACATTGTTTTGAGATGATGTCTTGTAGCTCATAAGAACCAACTTTTATTTTATACCATATAAATGAAATAGATTTTATCATGAGGTGGGAATTGATTGCAACTTAATTGGCTTTATTTTGTTTACATGTTGATTGCTTCAGTCAAAGTCTAACCTACATGATTGCAAGTTTCTTTGCTTCGTTTATGATGAGCATGTTTTTCTTAATGATGTGCACATGTGTTTGAGTCCAGCTAAACAACAGCCACATTTTCATGACAAGTAATTTCTCACCTTCTCAGATGGCAAGAATCAGCAAAGTGGTTACGGTTTCAGTGCATGAAATGCATCATGATACCAGTCATACACTCTTAGCTTGCAACTTGCACGTTGCACTATCTTGCATATCAAAACACCAGGTCATGATGTGTGGATGTGTGCCCACTCCTAGATAATTTTAGAGCAAAAGGGAATAACAGATTATGTTACTAGTGATTGGGTTGGTCAGTATTAGAGGATGGTTACGTAAAGGAAACAGGCAGAGTAAAAAAATTGCGATAGATGATACTTAAACCCAGAGTGTAGTGGCGGGTATAAGCAGGTGTATGGGGTATACCCACCTCTTTTTCTGGCTGTTTACATTATACCAACCAATTAGCCAAAAAGCCAGTGTAATATACAGGAGAGTATACCTACTTCTTCCTCGGTAACCTACCCATATACCTGTAGTACACCCAACTCATCAACTACCACAACACCACTGCTTGGACCAAATATAAAAATGGTTATATATTGTATTTAAAGAGCGAATTATAGGACACTCAAAGATGCTTTACCGGACACATTAATGAGCACAAATGAAAACACAATACTAGTGCTATACATGCATGTTTGTAGTTATTTGCACACCATTATTTTGATGTCCCCTAGTGTAAATGCTAAAGCAAAGCATTGCATTTTCTCACCATGTTTTTCCCCATTCTTCCAACATTTGTTTCTGCACCCTCCATCCTCACCTCTACCCTGCTTCCCCCATAGATGTGGTGGCACAGTTGGAGCAATTTTGACCTGTCCTCTTGAGGTTGTGAAGACCAGGCTGCAGTCCTCCTCCATCACTCTCTACATCTCTGAAGTCCAGCTCAGCACTGTCAATGGAGCCAGTGTGGCCCGTGTCGCTCCACCAGGGCCTCTGCACTGTCTCAAGTAAGGAAAATTACAGAAAAGTTTAATTGTGATAACTTTGCTTTATTAGGAATAATTTAAAAAAGAAACCATGCTAAGTTCAGTTTTAGAAAAGCTTTGGGATTTGGGGAAAGGATAAATATGTAAACTCATTTTGAGCATATCCTTAGATTTTTTTGTTGCATTAAATATTAAATTGTCAACCAATATTGTGATATGAATATGGTGTGAGATTTTGTGATATTGTATATTCTGTGTTGTCTTATCCTGTTCAAATATCTCAAATACAGCAAAATAAGAAGAAAATAAAGCAGAGGGCAGAGTCTCTATTCATAAATATACTACCACACACTTCTAGTGGATCATAAGTGATGATTGAGAAATATTACTTTTCTATGAGTCCATATATTTTTTTTAGAAAAATCCTGCAACCTAAATACATATGTTACAATTTTCTGTAAAGATGCAAATGAAGGCTAACCCATGCAAATCTGCAGCACACATTGGTGCATGTCTTACCAATTTGAAAATATGTCAGCCTATAAGAAAATTTGTGGCCATCCTGAGTTGCATGACTGAATGACTGTGCAAAAACAAGAACTGAAGTAAGAAGTTCTGAAAGACACAGATGAAACCTGTCAGAGCTGAGGAAAACACACGGTGTTTGTTGTCACAGCACAGATCCATGTCAGTTGGTGAACTTGTCCATTGACTGTCTATGACCAAATGACACAGATTTCGTTTGTGACACTCCAAAATGAATCCACAGTGATAATGAACAGGTCGTTTGCCCTGCAACATTTTAATCTTGCCAGGAGTTTATAACGACTCTTATTTTATACTATATCCTCTCACACTATCTCCTAAGAAAAAAATGCGCTTTTAAAGGGTAATTATGTGCCTCAATTTAACACTTTGAATGATCCAGTAGACAGACAGTTCTTTCACCATAGTGAAAGAATTAAAAGTGTTTCATAAGAATGGCAAAAAAACTCACTCTTGCTAATCTATTAGTCTTAAACCTTCCCTAGGAATTGGGTTTCAGACTAATTTTGGATTATTGGTGAAATTTCTTTTAACTGCAGAACTTCCAACTAAGACACTTGCGCAAAGCAACAGATAAAAAGTCCACCCTCCACCCTATTGGCCTTGAGGGACAAAATAGATCTTGACCTCAAAGCTCTTTGTCTGTTTTGGGTACTTTCTCCTAACAACTTCTGGGAAACCAGTGTAAGAAATACACAATAAATTGTTCCTTTTTTGCCACTTGATATGTTATTCCTCCTCTCATTAGACAGTGGGTGGTAAGCATAAAGATGGGAAGTGAGAGCGAAGGGGAATCCAGCATTGGTTAGGTGTTTATTTGGAATCTACTGACAGCCAGTGTGTTTGGATACTCGTAATTAGCGCTGGTCACGGTGTTAGAGTAAATGTTCAACGCAGCTACAGCTCTACTCTTGTTCTCTGGTAACCTATTTCCAGTCTGTCGCAGAGCATGTCACACACTATTAAACATATTGCATAATGCACAAGCTGCTGTGTGTGGAATTTTCCACAGTCAAATACGTGAATTATTTTGTAAGCTAGGAATCTTGGACAAATCTGTCATGTTTTACTGACTGTCTCAGGGAAAACGTTGCTTTTTTAACATTAAATTTAGATTATTCAGGATATATAAGCAAAATGCTAATATTGCCCTTGCACAGATGAATAGGAATCCTTTTTTTCATCAAAATGGTTAACCAGAATTTGTTTTCCACACGTGTTTGGCTAAAAAAAGCGATTTTTTTCTTCTCACTGGGTGTTGTGATTACTGGGGATGTTTTCTTTGTCATTTTGACTGCTTTGTTAACAGTGCTTTCAGGTTTTTATTTAACATTGTATTAATGCCTCTTTCAAATGCTGTTAATTGAATCATTGTTTTATGCTCAAAGATGTTGGTCTTGTGTCAACATAAAGCAACTTTTTGTGTTGTCCTTGAGATAAAGCAGTAGCAGAAACGGCTCACCCCCACTGTGCGATACAGAGCGGAGCAGGGCAGAGGAGGGAAGAGTGGTATGGCAAGGAGAGGAAAAAACCCACACGAGTCAAAGTGGGTCAGTGTGCAGTGAGGTGCAGGCATTGTTCCATGTTGGTGCAGAGTATATTAGCTAATGATTTAAATTTTGTGACTGTTGAGAACACTGTCACTTCAAGCTCTGTGTTTTGTATAAACTTGGGCTGTTATTCTCAAGGAGATTCTGTTTGCTGTAAATCATTTTTGAGAGGAAGTATTTAGCTGCGGACAGAAGTTGGCAAAATCTCAAAGCCAGAGTAGGAAGGCACAACCCACAAATCCACAATCTGAACAAAATTCAGCTACGTAGCTGCTCCGAGAAAGGTCAGGGATATGTCTTGTTTAGTTGTGTGGGACAGTTCAAGTCTGGAGAATTTAACGTACCCAAAAGACCAGTTAATTATCTAGCCCAAAGGACTGCTTTATTGTTTTTTTAAATCTTGAATTTCTTCCCAGGATGTTTTGTACTTTGCACCACAGCTTATGCGAAAACGAGCAATGAATGAAAGTCAATTAGAGGCTGTGCTCATTTTGAACGAGGTTTCTGGGTTAGGTCGGACACTGATGAACAATCTTTGAACTCAGGCAACAACAGAGACTGAACACGTGAGTGAGCCATCATGATAAGGCCACCAGAGCAAGGACACGTGCCATTTCATTTATTTTGGGTCTCTCAGTACACTGATAGTGATCCCGTGTATAATGTTAGGCTGTATTGAGTGTCAGGTCAGGGCGAATTGCCCAAAAAGCTGTAATTTACTGGTCCATCTGCTTTGGACACTTATAAACCTCTGCATTTTTTTCCTGTCTGTTTACCCTGGTGCTCTGTAAACTAGCTCTCTATTTTTTATGTGATCTTAGGGGATTTTTTTAAACATATGACAGTAAGCTAAAGAGCTGTTGTGCGTGTAACTAACATTATAATTGCCAAACCTCCAAGGAATAGTTTGACATTTTGGGAAATGCAGTTATGTGCTTTCTTGCTAAGAGTGAGATGAGAAGATTGATACAATCATGTGTTTGTAAAATAAATATAGCACCAGCCTTTGTACAGAAACACGGTAGTGGTTTCAAGTTTCCAGCCATTGTGCAAGACCAATCAGCCATGGGAGCTTGTTTCATACTTTGCATACGGACACGAGTGGTATCAATCGTCTCATCTAACTCTTTGCAAGTAAAACCCCCCACAACTGTTTCTTTAAAAACAAAAGCATGCCGATATTTTGTTTTGTATTGAAGCTTTTTTAAAGTAAAAGTTTATATGAAAACACCTGGAAACAAACTTAGTATTCACCCAGGGTGGTGCCGAGTGTTGTGTCACAGAGTGTTGTGTGCCTGATGCACGTTCTGGTCGGTTCACATTGTGTAGTCTTTCAGTCATTTTGTAAAAGATAATAAAAGCATAACCTAAAAAGTTGTTTATTAACCTAACTGTTGGCTTAACCTCAAGATTAAACCTACAGGAGACCTCATGGCCATTCAAAGAAAGATGATACACTTATATTTTTGCTCCTTGTACTGCTGGTAAGCAGAGTGGCAACTACAGCTAGACTTCCCTGCATAAATTACAAATTACAATACAAATCCATTTAGATGGGTTACAAACATACATAGAGTTGAGACCAAAACATGAATAGTATATTCTGTATGCCTTCATACTTGACATGTATCAAATAAAATGATCTCATGTCGTATGCTTGTATTATCTAATTTGCCTTATTTAGCCAATAAAGTCCAACTTTCATTTTCATTAAAAAGAATAATTCAGAATTTTTGTTCTGAATTCTTGCAAGTGCATACAGATGATTATATCAAGTATGAACATGCTCTCAGCACGGGTTGAGAGGGTCACTAAGCTCGATGAGGCGTGTACTGCTGAATCCTGCGTAATCACACTCATGGATGCATATGCACGGCAAGGACATCTTTCTAAAGAATCTACCAAATTTGTGGTAGATTTGAATTCAAAACTATAATTTTAACTTGAGCAGACGTTGCAAGCTATTCTCCAGATGGTCACATGATTATTTGTCCAAGGGTATACATTTTATATAAAGCAAATTACATAATTGTCTTTAAATGTAGTGTATGCTTGCTCGATATCATTTATGTATTATGATGACGTATGCAATAAAACATGAATTGAAAATCTCAATGTCTCTCTGCAGGTTAATTCTAGAAAGAGAGGGAGCCCGTTCGCTCTTCAGAGGACTGGGACCCAACCTTGTGGGTGTGGCACCTTCCAGGTATGTTCAGTGTTCTGGCTGTGGTGCCTCTCCTGCTAACCTTTTGTCTGTAGCAATGCCATAAAATCTTAAAAAAATAAAACCATACCTGATAACCAACAGTACAGAATATGTCACCACAATCTTTGACGTTAACAAGAAACCTTCAGAATGAACCACTGTTATCAGCAGTAGCCAGACCTGATATCGGAGAATAAAAGCATTACTGCGTCATTTACTTCATATGTTACATAAAACCTGGGGACACATTTCTGTTGAGTGTATTTGGGTTATTCTTGGTCTGGAAACTTTTCGAAACTCTAACACATATTTAGAAAAATGTATTGATATTATTAGTAACAAAACTAACATTTTTATTGTCACAATAAACAAAGTGATGGAAGGAATATAAATACACAACATTAAATGCTGTTTTTCTTATTATTACATTCAAAAGAAATATTAGCTGTTTGGAAGTGGCAGCCAAATAACACATTGTTGATAGAACAAAAATTGACCTTAAATTCTTCTAATTTGATATGAGGCTAACAGTCCTGCAGCCATGTGCTCTGTGGTCACCAGGCATACAAACTGAAGAAAAAAAAGCAACAGGTTCTCTTTTTATTAAAAATAAAGACATGAAATATTTTTGTATCTAATAATTTATTAATATTAAATATTTAACAACACATGATAATGGGTATTTGTGTATTTTCTGTTTAAAGTTAATATTAGATCAAATTAAATTCAAAATTAGGCATGGTTGAATGTCTAACATCTGACTGAGGAATGAAGGAAATACTGGTGGACAAACCACACATAAAAGGCCACTTTTTGTATGATTTTCTTGTTTCTGACAGGGACACAAAAATTACAATAGTTGAAGAGTCACTGTTTGCTTCTGCTAGATCTTCCTAGGTTTTTTAATTTTTATTTAAAAAAAAATTTTTTTTTACAAGCTTCCAGCTCATTCAGAGCTTATTTTGGCAGCAATAATAGCGGACCACATAAACGGCAATGAACGGAGTGTAACTTAATGAAATGCAATGTAAAGCTTTGCTTCAAATCCTACAGGAAATGAAAAGGTTCCCGCTCTCTTAGCTTGGCTGCTCAGGGTTGCATAAGTCTGAATGGTACATGAGCAACAGCAGGCAGCAGCCAGCTGTGACTCTCCCATCATGTGACTGTTGATGTTGTGTTATCACAATGGAGTTCCTCTGTTGTGAGAGTTGTGTTGTGTCTAATCCCCTCCCTGACCTGTCTAGTTCTCCCTAGTTACTGGTGCATCACGTAGCTGTTGTCATCCTCTTCCCATTGGTTTGTTGTTGTCTCTGTCTCTCTATTTGAGTCATCCATACCACATTCTGTCTCTCCCTCTCTTGCCATGTTTGTCATTCTTTGCCTATATTGAATCAGAATGGTTCTGTCCTCTGGGTCCTGCACTGTCTTTGCTGTCTCGCTCTGTCTGGCTCAGACTCTCTGAGGGGTGAAAAATGCCCCTGGGTGTGCGTGCATGTGTGTATGTGTGTGTCACTCCTGTGGGCTAGTTGTCCAGCTGTGGATATAGCAGCGTGTTTCCTGGTAATGACAGCTATAGCAAGCTGTGCTATAGGAAGATTTTGTTGCGTAAGAAGTGAGCCTGATGAAGTCAGAGGCAACATATGAGATTTACGGCTGTCTTATGTGCAGTTGTTTAAGCCTTATAGGCTTAGAGTTCCTACGCAACATAGAAAGGTATGGAATTTTACTTGGTTAATTTCCAGGTCTGGAAAAGTATGGGAAAAAAAAAGAAAAGAGAGTATGAAAAAATATCTGTGCTTCCAGACTGTTTTCTAAGATATAAAATCCAGAAATTTGAAAATGAATAGATCATACAAGCAGTGTTTTTCATGGTGTTTGGAGCAGGCAGCCATTGCAGCCAACATTTTTATCACTGTTTGAGAGAGTGCAGGGCAAAGCGAGCTTGATGTCATCGAAAGCAAGGCAAGAAGTACAGCGAGTGACTGAACGCATACTCCTTCGCAGAGCTGTCTCTTTGTAGGTCCCAGCCCGCAAAATAGGTCCGCCTCGCCTTAAAACTGAAGATCTTGACATCAGATACTAAATTTGTTTAAAAGAAAATGCATATCTTCGCACTGATTCCTTGCAAAAGAAACCATGCCTTTATGGCTGCATTCACTGCTGTTTTCATCAGCACAGTATATAAACATAACTGCACAGAAGCTGCGAAAACCACTACTTTTTGCAACTCATTTTTCGGTTTTATTTAATAAACGAGACTAAAAAGTATAATAGAAACAAGAATATAATACTATTTATTCAATACAGTATATTCAGGCAAAATAATATGAGTCTAAGTAGCACAGCTTAGTTTACTTCTCCTCTTTCGGCAAAGATGTTTGACATTTAAACTTCATCCAACTTTCTGTGCATTTTTGTGAGAAACAGTAATTAACTTCAGTCTTTTGTTAATCACATGGCAACATGATTGCATTCATAGTTGGAATGTAACATACATGTTAACAGTTGGATTTTAAATCCATTAATTCACATGATAAACTTTGGACTATTTGTACTCAGATGTTAAATATGGTCTGAAAAATCTACAGAAACATCTGGAAATTTGAGTCTTTAGCAACTTGCCGCCATCAATACCTGCATGGTTCATTATGAATACAGCAGACAGTTCCAATTTTGAAGATGTATGGCATTATAAGATGCTACATTTCCACTCCATTTAATTGCAGTCTGTTTAAGTTAAAGCTTAAGATTCTGATGCAATATAATTGAATGATTTAGCAGATTTATTCCTCTACAAAGGAACGTCTGTGTTGCTGGGCTACAGAGTTAATCTCTTCTGTTATAATTAGGAAACAGCACTCTGATGCTGGAAAAGCTAAAAAAAAACATCTAGTGATGCTAATGAGTGCGCAGTCCACTGGGCTTGCTACTGGCAGTCATTAGCAACACACACACACACACACACACACACACACACACACACACACACGTAACACATGCATAAAGAACAGCTTGCACCAGTAGCATCATTCACTGCGGATGAGAGATGCATGCACATTCAGACCCACTCACATAAATCACCTCTCATCTGCAGAGCAGCATGATTATGTTTTGCCTGCATGCTCTCAGATCAGATGGAGGGCAGGGAGGGAAGGTCAGCAGGTTTAATTCCACTCAGCAGAAATGTTGACTAAATCCTGTGATTTTATTTAGTGAGGAGCAGCTCGAATCATGGGAGATAAATCTGCTACTAAAGCCTGCTATGAGATTGAGATGCACGCCTGCGCACTCACACACGCAAACACACACACACACACACACACACACACACACACACACACACACACACACACACACACACACACACACACACACACACAGCCAGAGAAAAACTTCTTTCAGTGGCTTGCATTTAGACTACATATTAGCGTGGCTTAGCTCTATTGAATGCAATTGAAATCAAGTGTTCTTATTTAATGCATTAACTTGAAGATATACTATGAATCTCTGATAAACTAATACAAATATAATCCCTCTCAATAATCAGTTATGATCCACCAGAAGTATGTTGGAGTTAATGTAAAAAACAACGATTTATAAACATATGTACAATATGTATGTATGTATGTAAATGTATGGGTAAGAATAAAAATCTGAATATTTGCAATGGTTTCAATACTCATTTTCTGCAGTACTGATACTATCAATAGTACCTTTTTTGCCTTTTTTGTGTAGTTAACTTTAAATTATATTTTTACACATGCTTCTCTACTGTAATTGAACCCAATTTTACTACAGATAGTCAGAAGTATTGATTATTGCTATTTATCAACAAATGTTGAGCTGTTGCATGCTGTTTTAGAAGTTACCTGGCTAACTGAGTAATCCTGCTTGGTGCAATACCCCACCTGGACTCTGATTTCTGAGGCCAGGTGTCTGACTGATAAACACTGTATACAAAACCAAGCTTACAATTCTTGCACTTTCCAATAAATAGCATTTTTTTGTTGTTAATGACCTGTGAAATTATCTCATGAAGTGTCTTTTATTTGCTGGCATGTGACTATCTGCAAATTAGTTTTAACAACTTTTTCTCAGAAGCTTTGCTTAACCAAACTACATTTCTCTTGAGGGTAGCTTTTCCTGTAGTTCAACTTCTTCCATTATTTAGTAATTGGTAACTTGGGAAGCTATGTACTTATTTACTTTATACTCAAACTAACTTCCCCAGCAGTGTTCAAAATATACCTGTAATATTATATGTATATATATATAAATTTTGCATTTATACAATTTGCCTGTGACAGTGTGTGTATTTGCATTTTTTAATTTACTTAACTCATGACTATAGTTAGTGATCTTTCATAGTGCAATTAGGTTACTGAATGTTTTTTCTTTATTGTTCTCCTTTTGCAAATGTGTCAATTTGATCAGTGGTACCTTTGTTCAGACTGAAGAGGCTCTGTCTAACTTTTTCAGGGCGATTTATTTTGCGGCATATTCTACTGCTAAGGAGAAGCTGAATGGGGTGCTGGAGCCGGACTCTACCCAAGTGCACATGGTGTCGGCTGGGATGGCAGGTAATTACGGCTCCTTCTCCCCCTCCCTTCTGTCTGTTTGTAATTGTCTGTCGCTGAGTGTCATCTCTGCCTGTCCGTCCGTCTGTCTGTCTTTCTGTATAAGTGTGGGCAGTGTAAATCACTGATGGGTTTTATATCTATAAAAACATGTTAAAGAATTATTCAGTTTGTCTTCATTAGACAGATTTTATTTTACTTTATCTTTTCATCATTTTCACAATTTGAAGTATCCCAGAATTTCACTTCACCCCCCACCCCAACCCCAACCCCACCCCTCCTCACCCCTCTACATATACATGTGTGGGATGGTGGGATTTTCACAAATTTCAAAGCTTGTGAATATCTAAAGCATGCCAAAGCTAACTGATGATAATATCTGTTATAAGTAGGCATTGCGTAGCTTTTTCATGTATAGAAATATTAAATATAAACAACAGGGGTTTATCAGAAAGCACAATTTAAGACTCTCAGGATCAAACTGACTTTGAATGTGTTGAAAACAGCCTCACTTATGCTTCTTTCAACTGCATGGTTCGACTCGATTCACTTTCGGTACCAGATCCTTTTCTTTATTTAATTTCCCACTGCGGGTAGAACCCCCTCAGTCCTGCATGGATCTGATTTTCAAGACCTTTTCCAAAACTGGCATCACAACACCAAACTCGCCCCAACCAGTTGGCACACGGCCCAACCGGAAACCCCAGCCTGTTTAAAGTGATCATTTTGGGACATTTCATACATGTGAAAGTAAGATACTAAATTTTAAAACGAATTCAGAAAATGCAATTCAAATGAGGATTTGTGTTTATTCTCATAATGTTGAGAAGCACATCTCCACAGTAAACGTGCCTGATAGTAACACACCTGAGTCGGCAGTTAGCCACACCCGCGATCTGACCCACATTTTCTATGTTTCACCATGAACCAAACCTGGAAATAAAATTAAGACCTGCAATTCACCTTTTTTGTGGGACATGTGCCAGGTTCCTGCAGGTAACTGAACTGATGCAGGTGTCGGTGTAGGTGGGATTTGTAGCTCATTGCCAAAGTGATGTGGCATGAAACTGCCGTGACATCATCTTTAATGCAACACTCACTGAATCCTGAATCTGCAACCAAACAGAGGAAGGTCTGCACTTTGTTAATTCTATGGCGCAGTGTACTAAGTGTAGTTTTGCGGGCTACTAATTTTTAAGATGTGGGACAGGTGAATAAAAATTAAAATTGCGTTAATGCGCAGGTTGTCCCATGTCACACCAGTGAAGATTCTCTTTGACCAGTTAGTGGTCTGCAGTGTTTTAACTCCACCTACAAGTATCAACTAAGCTTGCTTAGAACCTCAACACAGGTGAAACCTAAAAAAAAAACAAGTACCAAGTACTACCCACAACCTTTGCTATTGGAAAACCATAAACCAGCGAGTTGAATTGAGTGGAGCCGTGCCGTACCATGCAGTAGAATTGCTGTATTCATTTACTGTGAAACCAAGCCATGAAAGAAACATTTATCAATGTTTTAAACATTGCATTTTCTGCAATGAAAATATGTAATCTTCTGTCTGGCAAAATATTGTAAAAGAACCTTGAAATGATGCCAGTCACATAGCATATCTACTGCTTGCTCTTGCCAGCTTTTATCTGAGCATTTCCTCTGTGTAAATACACTTAGGCAATATAGTATGTTATCTCTTCATGGTGGCCTTTCCAGCCTACATATATTTAAGGAGGCAAATCCTAATATCATCAGTCTCAGACTTAAATGCAAATGAGACACATCACTCAGACTATTTCAGGCTATTATGTGCCACTGCTGGCACCATGACTGCTGTTTGACAAAAAGCAGAAAACCACATGGTCCTCAAAGTTTAGGTTGTGCTTTCCTCCTCTGCTAGCCCCTTTGTCCCCCATGTCCTCCTTTTTTTAATTTCCTCCTTTGCCCCTTTCTCCTCTTTTTATTCTTTCATTTTGAGGCCTCTCCAGAGGACTCTGTAAATGGTTTAACATCCCAGTTGTTACTTAAACAGTGTGGTCTGGGCCCCCTTCTTTGCTCTGTGTGTATAGAGGAGAGAGCACGGCCCCCAAAGGTCAACCGGGGCCCCTGGCACTCGGGCGGACACGTCAGGTAGCATCCCATTTCTTTACACTGGTATGATGAAAACCATGGTGATTTTTATTAATATTAGAAAGTTCATAATGGTTATTCATTTGTAATGATATTAGCATTGCTTATGGCAATGTGTTTGCTGCTGGACTGTAGTTTTAGCTTCTTATTGTAAGGTTTTTTTTTATTGTTTAGTCTTGACACACATCTTCCCCTCCCCCTTAGCCTGTTGCCTTGTTCCATCAATATAGTTAAGGTAAAGTAATAACACATTCTCCTGTGGATTTTATGTTGTCCGCACCAAAAGAAATGCTAACCTTGTCACTGCTATTTATGATCTGCATTTTGTCTTTTGTCATCATCCATCAACACCATCAGAGCCTCAGTCATTTCTTTTCAAGGAGAATCAGTATCATCCCAGAGTCTGGCACTATTTCAACATTAACTCTTTTTAGATGAGTTAACTTTTCTGAACAGATTCTGCCTTCACAGTTTGACCCCAACAGTACTGGCACCATTTTGAAAAACATAAATTATTACTTGGATATGGACAAAATGCTGAGAAGGCACAGACATGTAATGGGTAGAGATACTTTATTTTCATTGCATCTTAAAACGCAGCAAAATTGGTTGGCAGTAATACACTCCTTTTAGCAGCATATATACATACATGTACCATACAAGGAACTATTTAAAAATGTAATGGTCATGGATAGGTAGTATATATTCAGCCTGTCAATTGATTATTATTGTTAATCACAACTAATTGCAGAATTTCAATAGTTAAAAGTGATTAATCATATTTTTTGATCGCATGTTTTCATTTCCATTATTTTGTAATACAAAACAGTTTTCAAGTCCATATTGAAAACATAAAGCATTTCTTACCAGATTGTTTTGGTTAGAAATCAAACAACAGCAAAAAACAGCATGGGACAAGCATAAAGTGGGCGTGTCTGTAAAGGGGAGACTCACGGATACCCAGTTTCTTTCAGAAATCTTGAGGTCAGAGGTCATGGGCCCCCTGTGAAATGGCCATGCCGTGTTTCCATCGCCAAAATTTAGCCTAACTTTGGGACGTTATTTAGCCCCCTTCCTAAAAAGCTGACATGGTTGGTGCCACTGGATTCCTTAGGTCCTCTAGTTTCATTTGATACCAGTACCATCACTCTTGCTTTAAAAAAATAACCCTTTATGTACAGACCTTAGAAGCATCTTGATTAATTCATTAACGCTGACAGCCCTAATATATATATAAATATATACTGTATATACATTATGTATATACATTATAGAACTATGATTGCGATTATTTTATGAAATGTAGTTGGAGTAATGGAGCTGGTTGAACTTTAACACAACATATTGAAGAGTCGGTAGGTTTTTTCTTTATGTTGCACATATTTTTTCATCAGGTGGCAGTTGCATTAATTTATCTATAATACCTTAAATGAAATATCTGTGTAGTTGTACTACAAATGCCTTGCAGTTAGAGTACAACAAACTTCTTTTCTCTGTCTCTCAATGGGACAGGAGGCAATATGGCCAAAATCTTCTATTATGGTTGAAGTAATTTTTTTATCACAGTAACGGTGTATATCAGGATACGATAAGTGTTCTGTTAATTCTAATAAAGAAATGGTTTAAAACAACCATACCGTACTTCGTAACATCTGATCATTTCTTGTTTTTTCTGTGGACCTCTCATACAAACAAAAACAACATGAGCATTTCAACAAAAATGACTCAAAACAGTGAAACTAAAATTCTTTTAAAATGAAAACTGGAATCGTGAGAATCAAAGGATCAAGGGAGATGCTACATATGCTACATAGCCTGCAGTCAAATCTCTACCGATAGACACATTTCTACCGTCACCCAGTATATATACCATCAGATTGCCCGCCTCCAGTCTTTCAAATGCGCATATTTCTTATTCAGTCTTGTCAGCACATTGGAAAAGCAAAGTTAAAGAAAGCCTCAGTGACTGAAGATAAATTTGACCCTGCAGCCTTTTGTAGAGTAACTTTATGGAGTCATGACCTCCCCTGCTGTGAATCGTGGGCTTTTTTTGCACACGGAGGGGGGAGGGAAGTCCCATTCCTTCATTTAGACTTATTGTGTCTTCCAGTAGTTAATCTAAAGCATGCCTGTCTTCTCCAAAATGTAGGTCAAACTGCTCTGGAGAAACCGCACAGAGATTATGTGCGTATAGAAGGGTCAAAATGCAAACATGCAGCTGCAGCTCCTTACAGAGGCCCAGCTCAAGGTCTAGGCCAGGCTGCATTGGCTGTGAATGTTTCATCCTCATGACTTGTCTAAATTACCAAGTAGGCGAGTGTCGTTCACTTCCATTACCTGAAGTATTTACTTTGTTGTGATTTATGGATTTTATTTTGTGACAAATTTGCATGCAGACATTTTTATTTAAACAGTATTAGTTCAGAGGAATAGGTGGTGATAATGTGCAGAAATTTTTACACATAATGGACATATTGCTATTTTAAGCTGTCCCGTATTCTAAATAGGCAGCAAAAAAACAAAAAAAAACCCATTAAAAATAAACAAAGAAGAAGAAATAGAATAGAAAGAAGAAATAAACAAATGATTTTTTAATGATACAGTTTGGGCTTTTATAACTAAAGATAGAAAGGAAAGGCTGGAGAGAGAGAGGGGACGTCATGCAGCAGTTTGAAACAGGGGTTAGGGTTAGGTGACCCTGCTAAGGAAACTTTTGGAAAACGTCCTCTGAGATCCCATTTCCAATGTCCTCTTGTATGACATTACAGGACAGTTTCTTTCTTTCTTTTTTCTTAAAGCAGGCTAGCTCTCTGGAGACACATTTTTATCAACATGCAAGGACACACTCAGTGTTATTTTTAAATGTATCGGGTTGTTTCGGAATAAGGTTTGGCCCAGAGACATATTTGGGGCTGGCTGAGTTGCATTTAATGTTCCATCTCATTTATTTCCTTCACTATGATCAACCACTTCATCCTTGTGTCATCACATATTCATTAAATGGTCTCCTCACTTCTTTCATCACCATTGTCCACCTCCCAGAATCTGTTATACACATCGACAAGGTTAGCATTTCCACCTGCCTCTTAGTTTTCTACCTAATTTCAGTAGGCATTTGATTTGAAAATGTAGATTATAAACTGATAATGGCACACTGATAATGAAGAATACATCCTCAATTTAATTTTCTGCCTTTGTATTTGTGCTTGTGTTTTTACCTCACTCTGGTGAGATGGAGCTGGAGTTTTGGATTGGGTTGGCTTCTGTTCAGTCAACATTTTCTATATGCCCGCTGATAAAAGAAGTAAAGGGAGGGATAAATTGTAAAGTGAAAGTAAAAGAAATGTAAAACAGTTAAACTGTGGAGTAAATTAAAGGGGACGAGGCTTAGAGCTTGGGGAAAGATGGGGGGGGGAGGGTCAGTCCTTCACCTCCCATCTCTTCTCCAACTACCTGTATAGTACCAGTGGGTTGGGGTGGGTTGTTGGTGGGGTTGGGGGTGGATGTGACTGCTGCTTGTGTGTGACTGTGGTACAGAAAAGCCTGTGTCTATTTTAGGGCTTTACTGTAAAGCTTTCACCCCTGCGTGATTGGGTGGGAGACCCCCGCCATCTGTGCCCCCCATATCTGTAGGCTACTAGCTGCAGCGGGGAGGAGCTGGAGGAGCTTTGCCCCTCCCTCGTGAGTACACGCCATAGACGCTACTTCCTTCTACTTCCCTCTTTTTTCTTCTTCCTCTTTTTGTTCTTCTCTTCTTCTCTTCAACAGACCTGTGTCTTCCTCTCTTCTTCACGCAGTTGCCTTAACGTAGGGCTGTGTTGCATTGATACACTAGATGTGACTGAGGTCTCTTTCTAGACTTGCCCTCGTCTTAGCTGTTTTCTGCAAATGGCCATGTTTTATTTCTCTCTCTGTGACATCATTTGTATAAGAAACTTTTAGAGAGACTTTGTGTCATTTCACAATGATAGAAAGTGCTCATCAATTAGCTTTACATCCACCATACCAAACTTAACATTATTGCCTAGTGTCTTACTTAAGCCGGTTTCAGACTACGGGAGTTTTGGGCATTGGTTTGTACCGATGTTCAGCCCAGATTATCTGGTCATGTGGTTTTCAAACTCAGTCTTAAACCTCCCAAACTGCTTGTAGGCTCGTCAGAACTGCTCCGATGATTTTAAACATGTTTGATGTGTAGGATGTATAAACAGAACTGGATACAGTGTTTGAAGGGACCAGGGGGGCCACGGGGCTTCATGACGGACATAATTCGACTGTTTGGCTACACACAAAAAAATCTAGCCCTTGAGACTTGCGTTAGCAAGCATGCTATGCTATTGTTATTGACTGCGTCTCCCCAACCATTTTCTCATCCAGACTCGTTTAGCCTTCTGCTTTTTTTTTCTCATTGCAAAGCATGTTAACATAGAGCAAGTTGGGGCATCACGCCACTCTTAGTTTTGTTTACATCTGCCTTCCCAGGAGATCGCGTGAAGTGGTGCATTCACGCTCCCTTTGGCACAATAATCTTTATATCTTGCAGTGTGTGATGCACCAGTATTTTCAAATCTTGTAGCGTTTCATGTTGAGATTAGAGAGAAAAACATCTGGGAAAAAACTTGATTACGTGATGCAGCATGACTTCAAAACCAGTTAGGAATTTCAAACTCCTGTAGTCTGAGCCGGGCTTTAACAAAAACACAAAAAAACAGTTCAAAGTATCATCACCTGTAAATAACTCAGAGAAGAGCATGCACACACTCACATCTGCTTGATATATATTCTGTCCATTTTCACTGCATTTTCAGGGGCCCCATAATTAAGTGACCCTAGTTTCAAACAAATCTAAGAACTGTGAAAGCACATGGACAAGGTGACACACTACCATTACGAAGTAAAGTCTGCACAAAATTTCCTGTCAGAGACTTTCCACTTTAGTCCTGCTGAATAATTGAAAAATCTCCTTCAGATATCATTTTGTCGCTCTGTGCTGTTGCAGTTGTGCTTGTATCAGGCCAACAGCCTGTTGTTAGTGTCTAACCAGTTAACTACTGGTTTGTTAGGTGTTACAAAATTAACGTAATAGTTTATTCATCAACTAACAAAGAATGCCCATTTGTAACACTAACCCAAAAATGAGAGAAAATTGAACGCAATGTCAAAACTAAGAATCAAAACTTCTGTCTTGTGACTTGAAGTTATTGAATGATAGATTTTCTTGATATATTCTGTGTGTATTTCAAAGCACATGAAAAGTTATACTTTAAAAAAACAGACCGTCTCAGCTCTTAAGCTCTTTAAAATGAGCATATGTTTCAATAGCAAATGATTTTTTATTAGAAACACAAGAGCTCTCATTAGCATTTCAAAGAAATGAATCAGGCTGCAGTAGAATAGCAATCTGCTCATTCAAAGGCCTAAAATGACTTTGCTGCTTGGCCTCATTTCCCAGCATTTTCAGTTAGATATTCTTTAAAGATGACAAATGAAAAAAGAAAACCCTCACAGCTGCTGCCTTCATGCACTGTTGGTAGTTCAGAAACTTCAGGAATAGAACTGCCGTTTACATATGCCTGTGTAGCATTTCACATGAAGAGGATCAATATGTGAAAATGAAAAAGCATGCATTTTAACCAGTTATTCAAAAGATTAAAGTAACAGATATTCTTTGATAAAATCTAATTCTCTTTGATAGTTTTGAAATATCATTAAAAAAGCTGAAGCGAGTTGATCCTGTTTAGTGAAGTGCTTTCTCATTGTTCCTGTGCAGTATAGAATATTTAATTTAGTTGATTAGATTGTGTTTTTCCAAATGTCTCTGCTTCTGTCTGAACCTCTGTATTCCTCTGAAATTCCCAGGGTTCACCGCCATCACAGCCACCAATCCCATCTGGCTGATCAAGACCCGTTTGCAGCTGGAAACCAGGTGAGGAACCCTAAATCTTTGTTTTAAGTCTAGAGGCTACAGTGTAATGGGCTGTATGATAATGAGATTAAATTACATCGTTATTAGACTTAAAGTCTCTGTATGATTACAGATCCCGGGGCGAGCGGCGAATGAATGCATTCGAGTGTGTGAAGCGAGTGTACCAGATGGACGGCCTGCGAGGTTTCTACAGGGGCATGTCAGCGTCTTATGCTGGCATCTCTGAGACTGTTATCCATTTTGTCATCTATGAGAGCATCAAACGTAAACTGCTGGAGTCCAAGGCCCAAACCAGCATGGACGAAGAGGACGAGTCCGTCAAAGACCCCTCAGACTTTGTGGGCATGATGCTCGCAGCAGCCACCTCTAAGACCTGTGCCACCTCCATCGCCTACCCACATGGTAACAATGTGTTTCACTCAGTTTCTTCTCCTTCTTTTCAAAGGATAAGGCCTATAATATACTATATTTTTAGTTTTGTCAGTAAATCCCATGAAAAATCCCAAACCAACAATGTATTTGTCCATATCTCAGTACTTTCTGCCAGTTGTTGGCATACAGCCCCAAGCCCACTGCTTCCTACTGAAGACCTTTTAAACAGGTCATAAATATAACCTTATATTTCAAAACAAAAAAAAATATGGTTCATTTTCTAAAGCAGTTAGGCACTGCACATTTCAAGAAATGTACAAATTGATGTGATTTCATTAAATTGTGTTGCCGACTTGCCATGTTAACAGGGTGCAGAATTTTGTGAGACAATGGAAGTAGTCACACCCTCATCATTTGGACACTGGATCAAACTAACATCCAACATAGCAGGTTACCAATGAGTCATACTCTCATACTCTTTTAGGACACCAACATTTGCCCCTGAGCCCATTCCTGGACTGCATCAACATCAGAAGCTGTTTTTGGATTGGCCTTTCCATGGGTTTTGTTAAAAAAACAAAACACAAAATATTGAATATCACAAGACTTATCCTTATAACTTGATGCTGTCATGTTTGTGAGAGGCATATTTAATTTTCAGTGAGGCAGTGATTCACTTTTTCTTTTTTGTGAAAGTATCATGAGCCACTTGTGCTATAAAAATCACTAACATTCTCCACCTACATACAGCCCACAGCTGAATACAGGATTTTCGATACTTTCTGCTAGAACCGTCTAAAGTCAATGTGGGACAAAAACAGAAAAGAAGTACCAAAAAAAGCATCTCTAGTATTCAGAGTGTCAGAAATAGATATTTAGCTTAAGGGAGACCACACAGCACTCAATGGTAAAGTCTGACAAGAACTACTCGTGGTTAATGGTTTATTTAACACACTTTTCTTCTTCTTCTGCCCTCACATCACAGAGGTGATCAGGACACGACTACGAGAGGAGGGCAGCAAGTATCGCTCCTTCTTCCAAACTCTGCTGACAGTACCCAGAGAGGAGGGATACAGGGCGCTGTACCGCGGCCTGACCACCCACCTCGTCCGACAAATCCCCAACACCGCCATCATGATGTGCACCTATGAAGTGGTGGTCTACCTGCTCGGCCGTTAGCCCAAAAGGTGTGTCTCCTTCCTGTTATCAGAGGGAGACAGTTAGCAAATGACTGTGGAGGAAGCCCTTTGGCAAAGGAGAGTGAAGACAAAATGTCAAAATGAAGACCAAAGGAAAACCGAAAATACTCGAGTGGACCAGAAGATGAAGAAACAGGAGCTAGGAAGGCCCTTTGTTACCATATCAGCACCATCACCTCCAGTTTATCAGAGCGCTGGAGCAGATAAAGGGCGCTACAGTTCACAAAAGAGGAAGAATGGGTAGGATGAGAGAGTAGGCACTGACACAAAGGACACAAAGAATTTGGCACCTTAAACTGAGGGTACCTCTGAAGGATTTTAAGCACAATTCAGTGGCCTTAATAGAAACGGTTTTAGTTTGTGTCCTTCCCTTTGAGAGTGAAAAACGGCCTTTTTCACTCTCGGCAGAGATGATATTGTGAAAGGGGAATGCTTGGAGGCAACTAAATACGAAAGGAGAGATGAAAATTAAATGTAGGTCAGTTTCACTCGACTTGGCACTTTTTGTCTGCACTGGTCTTGTTTCACTGCTGTGAGACTACTATACGATCAAATGGCAGTTAAGGAATGTTTAGTTAAATCCTAATGAAAGGAGGAAGTTTGCATTGAAACAAAGACATTTTTCAAGTCACCTGAACCAACCCATCTTTGCACTACATGTGTGTCTTCAAGCATTCCCCTCTGAACACTGCAGTCAACCCCCTTAACGACTGATGTTCATACACAGCTAAGCGGCCACAAACAAAAACACAAAGATGAGTTTGTCATGGCCCGTCACTGGAACACATGCCTCAGAAACCAACTTTTGTTTATAACAGAAAAGGTCAAAAAGCTGACATTCACTGTTTTATTCCCTCTATATCTCAGTGCCTGGTGGTGACATGCTTCGGGAGAAGCTGGCCCTCTGTGCTGACAGTTTCTCTTTGTTAAAACTGAAATAAGATCAGCACACAAGGCCAGCTTTTCCTGCATCCTGTCGCTGTGCAGGACTTAAAAATCTTGTGTGAAAACACGAGACCAACAGATCATTTTTGAGATGTGAAGTGTGTGATTGTCCTAAAGGTACGACGACTTTAAGGGAAACGTTGGTATTTTTCAACCTGGAATATTTTTTCCCAAGATTTTGTGTTTAAGGGTGTTTTCATATTAGGTGCTGCTCAGCTTTACAGTAGTAACGTTGTTCTGTACCTGAATACACTTTTTTATCGCCTATGTGAGGTTTTTGTTGTGCTACGATGTAGAAAAGGGCGCTGCAGATGGAAACTACTGTCCTCATCGACAAAGCAGTGAGGCAAAGGTCTGTTCCTAGTTGGAGGAGGAGCCACTGGTGGCGGGCATGGAGCTCTCTGCCAGAGCTCAGGTCATAAGGCAAATCTGGGTCTGATGTGGTGAGCTGTGCTGCAGTCTGATAAAAAGGCATCAGTATTAAATTGAGAATGTTTCATAACCAGCTAAAAACTCTGTGTAGTTACATAAAACAGCAGTCTACCTCTGTGTTTTGGTACATTTGGTGTTCACACCTGTGTGTCACACTGGAGTAAACATAAACCTTACTCAAGACCATCCAAGTGGACTCAAGCATCAGCGCACCATGCCAGGAACCATACACAGTATTTTTGCTAATCAAACGAACTTGTCTGTGGAGTCACCTCTGTGAGACTTCTCTGTGAGTGTGACTTAAACAAACAAACAAACTAACTGGATCAAGGGAAAGATAAAGAAAAACAGTGTATTTCTCTGTAGGGTCTTTTTCATAATTTTGTCAGGCATTTATAGTAACACTCTGAATGTCAGTGGCAAAAACAAGCACCTTTAGTGGATGTAAGTTGATCGTGTGCAAATGCCCCAAGTGGTTACATTGCAGCGTTTTTAGGCTGCCATCTGCAGTACTTTTAAAGATTTGTTGTCTCCATTAGTCACTTTGACACAAAATCACTTGTAAATGTAGTCCAGGTTGAAAACTACAGAAGTTTCCGTTTGAGTATCTGCTATTGGAGTGCCACTACTTGAATATAATGTGACGGTGTGGGGAAATGTTGGAGTGGGAGAATGTTGACGGAGTTTCATCATTACCCCATAACCTGTTTGTGTGTGAATGTCTAATATGTTGGTCACTTTCACCATGATGATGATCTAACGATGTTAAAGAATATGTGCGTGCGTGTTTGTTTATCTGCGGTCATGTGTGCCTGCATGTATAATTGATATCTACTCCAGATTTCCCTCCACTAACTATTAATCTTTCAAGACACTGAGGTTGGGAGTGTGGAAAAAGCTCCTGAACAATAATGGCAGCTTCCATTCCCACTCTCACGCCAGTCTTTCCTTCCAGTGGCTTCCAACTGACCTGATAACATGCACGTTTGTGGCCTTTTAGGCTTGTGCTTTGCATTTTTTTTTGTGTGGACAGTTTGAACTTGTACATTGTAAAAGAAAAAAGAAGTATTACTGTATATCAAAATGGTATTTTGCGCAACTGTTCTTATAGCAGATATATTGTACAGTTTAAAGTTCTCAGTAGTTGTGAAGGATGTTCAAATGTGTGTACATAATATAGATACTGTATATGCATATCATTTATTGTTTTTTTTTTTCTTAGGCCTATGTATGATCATGCTGTAGTTTGCAGTTGCAATTTATTGTTTTCATTTATGTGCAATTTAACCTTGTTTGACATTGACTGTCGACATGAATATTGATATTGCTTGACAGATTTTTCTTACAGTATAAACTTTTGTTTTGTATCTTGCTGTAAGCTGTCATGCAAACATTTGTGCGTACATTAAAGCTAACAAATACTGCAGGACAAATACTATCATGTAAGCCTTTGTGCTGCAGCGTTGGTTAGTTTTTTTTTACCAGGTTCATAAAAAGTGTTCCATTTTGCAAAGTTTGGATGTTTCTGTCAATGATAAAAGTTTACATTGTTCATTAATCAGAAGTAAATCAGGAAGATTTTTGGTTCTCCTACCCCTTTTCAACCAACATGGAACAGGTTTTGTTGTGGTTCCTGCACTTAATTTTGAACCATTCGGAGCATTTAGACCAAAAATAAATTGTTTTGGAACCTAAAAAGTTCAAGAGCCAGAGCTAATTTGGTGGAAAAGGGGTACCAGCAACATGTTCTGAATATAAAGATGGAAGTATTTTTTAATGTTCAGGAACTGTGGCCATCTTTCTGTAACAGTGTACAGAGTTGGGATTGTTAAATTTGAATTTGAGAGATTGAGGAATTGACAAAGTAGTCTGTTACTGAAGAGGGTTGTTGATAAAAACAGCAAATTCACCCCTTTAAAATATCAGCTCAAGAAGTTAACATAGTATCCTAAAAAAAAAAGCTTGGGAAAATGTGGCAAATCTTGTAGAACTCATGCCCTTTATCATTCTGTTCCTTGAATGCTTTTAAATTGGTTCTAATCAAAACATCCTTTCGCATGACATTTAAAACTTCTGAGCAGAGTAAAACTTTCCCTCCACAACCTCTCTTACCCAGCTGCTGTGGTCTCAGTTCACACTCATTCTCCATATGGAACTGATAAAGTCTGCACAATTTTCATGTTTAAAAAAAGCATTGTTTATTTCACCAATTACCGAAAATCTGATGCATTCACGCATGATCTTCATATTTTCCCTCACATTGCAGTGTCATTTCAGAGGGAAACCAAGGCCTGTGTTGTAACTTGTAATGGTTATTGATTTTCAATTGACATGTTGCTAGCCCGTGGTTCTGGAAAACGAAAATTGCTGACTCATTTTAACATCAATGTTTTCCTGTAGAACACTAATAGCTTTTATGTCTTTGGCTCAATTGCAGTAATACTTGAGGTCAAATTACTAAAATGTGAAACAAACAGACAACTGGACAAACATTTCACTTTATTTTTACCTCTCATTTCAGTGTCTGTATGCAATTCAATATCTTTCTCCTGTATGCTTGGGCAGGATGCAGCACAAGCACGGTTGAATGAAACCTGGAAGATTTTTTTTTTTTTGCCAGATCAATTGTTGATGTATTTTTTTTGTTTTGTTTTTTTTGTTTTTTAAACACAAAAGTAAATAAAAATCAACTTGCAACTAGAATAATATCTGCTTTTGTCCTTTATCAGTTAATTTATTTATTTAGCTATACTGTGCAGGTATTTTCTGGTTTGTAGCCCCTGAAGTCAAACCGAAAACACTCTTCTTTGGATGCTGGGTTAATTAATGTTAGACTGTTTGGCTATGTCTATTGCTGTGTATGTGGATTGAGAGTAATGCAAAAACAAACAAAGAAAAACAGACAAATAACTTGTATTTGGACACATTCATGCCCAGTCAAGCTGATTCTGATAGGGAAATAAAAACACCCAGCATGTTTGTAATTACCAACTATCACCACCAGGAGGAGCCAAATAGCTCCTGAGAGAATCAACCAGTGCACAAGTTCAAGTGACTGAATTTACATTTTTCTGTTTTGATACTAAATTGCTGTTGAGAATACCATCTTCATATTGTCAATCAGTTAAGCGAGTCTGTGTCAAAAAGCGAGATGGTTTATTCTCTCTGGCGCACGCACACACACACACACACACACACACACACACACACACACAGAGATTCACACTTTGCTCATGTTATGATAATTTCCATGCTCAAACACTGGAGGCCAATAAAGGCATTGATTTATGTTTAGCTTTCTCTAATGCACTTGTAATCCTTACGAGCAGAGGTAATCAATGGATGTGGGTAGGTGGAAATTGGAATGATCCATCATGATGCATGGGGTGGTTGGACTCAGTGATTTACATTAAAAATGGACATATTACAAGAGTTTATATTGATCTTTAACTGAAGTTGTGATTGTTTAGCACAAAGAGCACACACTGACTGCCCCTATTACAACTCGATACAAATCAAACGGCCCTGCACTGCTGAACTCAAACAAAACATGCTGAATTTCAAATATTACAGCAGATCGGTCCACTGATCTCGTGGTTATGTATTAAATTGACTTTAACAGCCCGTTGATTTGTTTAGTGATAAATATTCTGGTGGAAACCACAATCTGGGATGTACACAAGAACAGAGAAAGCGTGGGGACCATGATGCCTTCAAGTGCTGTCGGAATCGACAGAAATGCTAGATGTGAAAATGGCTTCTGACAATAAAAAAAGAAAAGCTAGTGAGTTCATTATTTATCATCTCTTACATTTGTGTCCTAACTTAAATATGTGTGGAATTTTCATTTTCTTTTAACTAGTATGCACCACAAGGACGACACAGCTGCAATTCTGTTATGCTTGCATAATGATAATTCCTTGCATTGTTAATTGTTGCATATTAATACTAATAGTTGCAGGTAACTTATAATAATGCCGTGAGAATATTACTTAAGAGACCTGGTGGTGTAGTATAAGTGAAATGTTTGTGGCTGCAGGACTCAGTACCCTCCAAGCTGTTTTAAGGAATTTCATGTATAAATTTATCTGTCTCTGAAAATGAAATAATACTAGTTCTATCCGACATAAGGTAAAGCACTACAAGGTAGTGCTGTGGAGACACTGGTATAGTTGTCTCTTTGTAAGACTTTAATATATATTGATTAATTTGTTTTCATACCATGATTTTACACTGTGTTTGTGTTTGTTTCTCTATTGTTTGTGATTTTTTTTTCATATGGACCTGGGTCTGGAATAAAGGACTAGATTAAACTATAATTATTACTATTATTGGCTGTAACAGTACTAGTGGTGGCATTATTTTTTGTACAGCTTTATGTGTTTGTAAAACCACGCTGAAATTACGAGCAGCCCCTGAACGAGCCACGGGAGCCTGAGCCAATCACGTCAGAGTAGAGCTCCGTGTTGTGGTGAAAGCGACCAATCAGCGCGCGCTCTCCGGAGTAAACGGACACTGAGCGTCGGGACGTTGGCGGCCAGGATGTATCGAGCTTCAGTTTACTGCAACAAAGAAACCGTCGCTACATCGCCGAAACTCAAGTAACAACGCTGGATTAACGCGTGGGTCGTTGGCGGAAAAAGGAGAGGACCCGGTTCTGGTGACCTGGTGCAGAAATCCTGAGAGAAAAGTGTCGTTTGGAGACGAGTTGAGTTGGTGTTGGGTGAGTGTTTCTCTGTTTACACCGGATGAGCTGACCACAGGATGTGGAGCAGTAGGTTATGTTTGGTTGCAGGCTGGCGATGTGTTTTCCTTTAAAAAAAAAAAAGTCTCTTCAGGTCGTTTATTGACTGCATTAGTTTAAATTTTACGCCGAGAAAAATGACTTCCCTTTCTTAAGCGAGGGCTGCTTTTAGTTTGTCGTCTCGTGCTGTATTGCAGTAGTGTGCTGAAGTTCTCGCAGGTGACTACAGAAATAAGAGACACGTTGACACAGCGTACCTGAACGCGGATGAATTCACGTGCTTGTATGATGTATGTGCTACCTGCACACGCTCGTGCTGATGGCACCTCATCTGTCTTCACAGCACACAGTAATGGGATGGAAAGGTTGATTGAATCTCTGTGTTGCCCGAGTGAGTGTGGAGATGAGAGGCGTGCTTTCATCAGGAATCAGGAAAAACTAATGGATTTAAGAAAGCTACCAGTGGTTTGCATCCTTTGTAGCTCGTGACCCATTCAAATGAACCAGTTTCTACCTGTGACCCCCTGGCACACCTTGCATTATGTCTATGTTGTGAGTAGTTCAACCAAAACTGATGTTTCTGACAGTTCAAAGAGGCAAAACATGCTAGTGAGCAAACATTAGAGCAGGGATGCTCAACTTGTTTTACTCCAGGGGGCTTTTTTTGCAAAATGACAGGAGGACAGTTAATAAAAAAACATTAATAATATTCATCAGTAGATATAATAAATTAATTGCCTGTTTTCAGACTTTTGATGTTTGCTCTCCCCACTTGTTTTTTCGCTAAGAGACCAGTCTGGTCCCAGCAGCACAGGTTAATTGTATGCAGGGCTGTTTCTAGGATTTGAGGACATTTTGGGCTTAGCTGAGACCTCTGTCAGGGGTCCGGACACTTTTTTTTAAGTCAGCAAGCTCTAGTTTGATAGTTTTTTTTTTTAAAGTCCTCTGGCACCTTTATCACTGCAAGTACAACAAATTCCCAATGTGAATCACGTTATTTTCATTGTGAATTTAAAAATGCTGCTGACTACAGTTGCAGGCGCTGTCTGGTCTCTCTAGACGAGGACCCGCTTCCCACTAGATAAAATGGCTCATTCTAAGTTAACAAAAAAACACAGCAATTCTTAATTACAGGTGATTGTACACAAAAAAAAATACTAATTTCCATATCTGCTAATATAGCCCCTGAAATCTTTCACACTGGACCTTTTAAAGTGCACTTATCTCTGCCTTTTACTCGGCTTTCGGTTTATTGCTCAAGTCAAATAATTTGCAAAATGAAAGAAAATTATTTTCACCATTCTTCTTTTGAACAAACTCAACATTGAACTGAACACAAAAGGTACCACGAAAAAAATGATAGTTTTATTTAAACTTTATTATAAACTAATTCAAATGGCCTCTGAGTGCAATATCCCAGAATTTTGCAGTGTGTTTATTGCACAAATTGTCATTGGTATGACGGTTAAATAAAAAGCATCTCTATTAACTAACTATTAACTTCTAATGACCAACACTGGCTGTTTGTAAAGCTTTAAGACGCTTCATACTCTTAACAGAAGTGCCACAGAAAGTGTTTCTTTATAGCAGCAGTTGTTTGTGGAAAGTTAACGGTGTCTGTGTGTTAGGTAACGAGGCCTTTCCTCGCAGTTTTCCCTGAGTGATCAATTCACTCTGTGACTACACCTTGACATTTACTCAGCTTAGGTGGGTAAGGTGACAAGGACGTGGAAAATGGAGAGCAGATGGTGAGAGCAGGGAGGGGAGGAAAAAGGAGAGAGCAGCAGAGAGAGGTGGAGTGTAACAGAAGAGCAGAGGAGAGAGGAGAAGGATGAGAATGTAAGAGAAACAGTGGAAACAGCGGGTACTCCCTCCCTCCTCACATGTACCAGGTGCAGCATCGCTTCATTTGGTTGAATAACAAGGAATAGGCAAAAAACAGTGTGTGTGTGCGTATGTAGATTGAGGGTGGGTGGAGTCTATCGGCTGATGGATGACCTGTCGAGATAAGGGAGGGGGCTGGAGGAGGAGGAGGGGGGTGGAGCATTGTAATGTTGACAGGGGGTCATTTATCTGTCTGGTGAATCTGACCAGCCGGTCACTACGGGAGACCAGTCTGCTCACCAGCATCTCTCCTCACCGCCTCGGTCTCTTTTTTTATCGCCTTACATTTTTTGTTCTTTCCTACTTTCCACATCTTCCTCCTCTGCTCCCACGACACTTCCCCTGGTAACCACATTTCTCAGAACGTGATGTTGCATACATCCTCCCCGTCTGTTTTTTTTTTCTCCATAAAGTTTTGTTCGTATTTCTTCTTTTTCAGCTCTTGAACTTACTGACACTTGAACTACTTTTTGATGCTTAAACTTCAGAAGAAATTTCAACCACTTTTAGCCTCCACACATCAAGTATTTTTTTTTACTGTTTCAACTGACAGCTCAAATATTTCAACTGAAATTTCAGCTGCTGCCACTCCAAACATAAAAAATGACATCTCAGCTCTTTTCTGTGATTTTCAAACTTCCTATGTCACTTCAACTTTTCAGCACATTTTAGTGCAAGTGAAATTTAAACTTTTTTAAACTTTTTACACCTAAAGTGAAAGTTTGACTTAGGGTTGTCAACGGTTAACAACTGAGAAAACTTTTAACCTGTAATGCATCTTTGTCTGTGGGTTAATATTGCTAAAATTCACTCTTCAGTTTATTGAGCTGCGCCTAACCTGGGTCCTGGGCAGCAGAGGGGCAGTATGAGACCCATGATGTGTTTTTTCGAATATTAAAGCATAGAAACCTATTCTAGTAGACCACAAAAATAAAAATATGATCCTGGAAATGAGGATAATAGGGCCTCTTTAATGGTTCATTGACTAATGTAGAAACAGCTCTGTTTCATCGAACGACAGCGCTCTAATTTTAGTGTCAAGATTGGATTTACAAACCTACCCTCAGTTTAGTTACCACTGTAAGCAGTGTCAGCACGGCCAATGATGCTAACAAACACAAGTTTAGCCTCATTCCCACTGCACAAAAAGCCAAACGCTAACACCATTGCCACTGCATAAAAAAGCCAGATGTTAGAGGCTACATGGGTTAGTCCAGAGGGTGGCCACCATGTTTTTGCTGCAACGCTGGTCAAGTGGTGGGATGGCAGAATAAGTGGCGCGGCAAGCTAACTCCCAGCCAGCCCAGGTGGTGCACAGCCAAGGCTAATGTTCGCCAACCAGTTCACCATTGATAGGTGTCACGCCATCTTAAGAAAAAAATTACCAAAACCGATATCTCTAATTCAACTGCATGTATTTTTTGACGCTTCAGCTGCTTTCAGTGCTCACTCCTCAAATGTTTGTTAGCTGACAATTGAAGTGCATGATTGGACATTAAAATTTCAAATGCCTTCAGCAAATACTCTCTAACTGATTGCAGCTGCTTTCAGCTCCTACACATCAATATGAATATTTAAAAAGATTGTTTCTGTTCACACCTGCAATCTTAAGCGAACACACTTACATTTTCCTCAGAAAATGCAGCCTTTTTTTGTCCCGAACATTCTTTGCATCTTCTCTCTCCTCCGGCTCTATTCTCTCCCCCCTAATCTGTTTTCTCTCTGTCTTTATTTTCTGCTTTTTACCTCCTTTTTTTTTTTTTTTTTTTTAAAATCTCCCCTTGTCCCCTTTATCCCTCCAGAGGGGCTAATAAGCAGCATTATGAGTCAGCGTGAGGAGGGAGGCAGATGGGATTCAGCTCGTAGGCCAGATAAGGGTTTTTAACTCGGCTGTGTCTTATCACACCCTGTCACTGCTGCTTAAACTGAACAGATACTGACTGGCATTATGTATAGAGTCATAAAAATCCTTAAACTGAGATAGTGGAAGTTCTGCCTGAAGCATGTTGGAGTAATCCCTGTACAGAAGGGTGCCAGTGATGTCAGAGTACTAATTTAAATTCGGTGATGCAGAGATGGCCGACTTTTTCGGGAAGTTCTCAAAGGCATCACCCACCAAGGAGTTGACTCAGTGTGACTGCGCATCCATTAATCAAAGTCTTCGTCTCAATTTAGATTAGATTTTAGGTCAATTTCTTGCCAGTTGCTGGACATATTGCTCATCTGCATTCTGCTAAGTGCCCAGTGTGTCACTGCGCTCATCATTCAGTGACACACGAGGCAATTTTTAGACGGTCAACATTTTGTAGTCATGAGCTGTTTTCCATCAGCCATCATTATTTTTAATTACATTATTTTTGCCGCCTCTCACACTGTGTGTTTTGTGTTGCACATGAGTACCGCAGGAAGCGGGTGCTTACAGGAAGCAGGCTCAAAGATCTGAACCTGTGAAGCCTCAAATTAGTCTAAATCAAGCTACTAAACAGATCACAGTGTTGTGTTTCTAATGATGTGAGTCACATTTTGGCAAGCATGAGCAAAGTGTTAAAAGAGTGCTTTCAAATTATTTTGATCTATTTGTGTATCTTTCTAGGATTGCAACTAGAAGTCATAGAAAATTTGTAACTTAAACTTGTCAGAAAATTCCCAGGGATGAAAGCGGCATGTTGTACTTGCTTTGTTTGTTGTCCAAAACCCAAAGATTTTCAGTTTAGTGTGAAATGCATTACTAGAAAAGCTGGAAGCTAAACTGCAATAGTGTCAACGTTGGAAGTTGATATTAACTAAAAATGTTAAAAGAAGATATGCTTCATACTTTAAAGCATAAAGAGTAGAACAAGTGTAGCAGAGGTATCAACGTCTCTGAAGAACATAACTTTCTGACAGCTGAACTGTATCTGAAAGTATGCTGAAGTAGTAGCTGATCAAAAAATGTACAGGAGAAGATGTACTACTGGTAGTAGTGTGGTAGTTGCTACTATGAGTAGCGGCAATATTAGTAGTAGTTGAGGCAGTAGCAGAAGTAGTAATCATAACAGTAGTTGCATTTGTAGTAGTGAAACTAGTAGTAGTTGTATTAAATGATATCTTTCTATCTGCCTGTCTGTCTTTGTGTCTGTCAGGTTGACTGTTGGTGTAGTGATTTCCATACTTCTGTCCTGGGACAACCATGTAAATGTATGAATCTCTGACTGGCAGATGGGAGCAGAAGTGGATTTATATTCAGCAGCCCTTTTGTTAAGTCGATGATGGACTGCTGAGCTCACAAGAATTCACACAGTCACACTGGCAGACACACACACGCACGCACACACACACACACACACACACACACACACACACACACACACACACACACACACACACAAACATAAACATATATTTACAATTACACAGACGTCATTCAGGGAAAACCGCACTCTGATGCACTTCTGCGCTCTAAAGTCAGTCAGTGATAGTCAGTGACATCACCTGCTGCAGAGAGAAACAGCAACAGGAAGACAAGGTGTTCCTCCTACCCTTGACTGGCACTTAGTGTCTAAATGCAGTACACAACCTGCGTGTGTGTGCACACCTATGTGTTCATGTGTGTCTGTGCGCTGTGTGTTGTTCCTGCTGATGCGCTGGTGACTCACTGAAGCCATCACAATGACAGGATGAGTCAAGTGATAGTGCGCTTTATAGTAGCACGGGCAGATTTCCTCCTGGTGCCTGACAGTCCAGCGAGTGGCAGAGATGTCATGCATTCCCGTAAAACAGCTGCTTGCAACTTTACAGCTGCATCTCCTTGGGTTTTTGCTTGCTCGTCAGTTTATCGGGGCGAGGTCTACGCTGTTTGTCATCCTTGTTGTCATCCTGTGTGATGCGTGTCAGTTTGTCGAGGAAAGATTGCAGCAGTGAGTCGTTAATCAAAGTCCCCCTTTACAGGGAAAACAGCCTGACGAGCCGGCAGTGGAGTTGGAGCCCTTGGGGAGACAACAGGGGACATGAAATCATTAGTGTTGTGACAAACAGATTTTAGTTAGAGCTAATGTCCGCTCATTGCAAACCCCGTCATCCTCGCTCAGTTCACCTTGCTGTGTCCCGTCTTGTCACGTATCATTTGGCTTCCCGTCGCTCCCAATCATCTCATCCTGACATCTTGTCTGATCTGATCGGAAGTTTGCTCTATCTTTTGGTTTCTGTGGAGTAAAGAGGGCTGCATGGTGGAGGTAGCGGTGTGCTCATTTACATATAAATAACAGCAGAGTCTGAGGTGCTGTGCTGTGGCTCATTTGTCATCTTGTAATGATTCACTGTTTGCCTGTGTGTGTGTTTCTCCTCAATATTGAAGTGTTTCTTTTCTTTTTCCTGCGTGTGTGTCAGTGCGGCGTCATTATGTGTCAATGGCGGGACAATCAGGTCTGAATCAGCCGCCTCATGCTGCAGTCTGCCCGTGCATTCATGGCTTCCAGGAGACTCTCTGATGACTTTTCCGGTTGGATAAAATCAATTGACTCATCCGGGATTTTAAAGCAGGCATGTGATCAATTTGACCCAAGCAAAAAAAGCAACAGAATAAAAACTAACTGGGCGAATTTATTGCTCTGATATGCTACTGGTGACATACAAATGTCTGATTGGAAATTGGCATGAATCTTTCATTTCACAAAAACAGCAGGATTTCCTGTCAGAGATTCTCTTTAAATGCCGTTAAGTCTTCTTATGTATCATCTTATAGTGCTTTTGTAACGAGAATCTTTGCTTGATTCTCCAACTATTTATTTAAAAAAAAAAAAAAGATCAGACAGGCACTCTAGGGCATGGTTACCACACAGAATATTCACACAAATATTGTATGTGATATTAGATTTTTCCTCAGGCCTTAAAGGGAGTGGGATGATTAAAAAAAAAAAACACCCTCAGAGATGTTTAAGTGTCAAAATATTGATAGCACGGTATTTAAAATGTTAACATATTGGCAAATTAAAGTGAAATAAAATGACGATGATATTTAGGTACCATCATGGCCTCCTGTTAATAACAAGTATGCGTCATTTGTAAAATGCACCTACTTGCACCGTGTGTTTGCCTGTGTCTAAACCACCCCAGAGCTGAGCGGTTTGCCTGGTCATAACATGAAATAGCGATTTTTTTGGTTAAAATTAAAAATGACCAATGAACACCGTGGGGTTTGGGGTTGGGGTGGATGACCAGAAATAGACAAAGACAGCTGCCTGAACAAACATGAGGATTTATTCACTGTGAGTGGGAGACAAACTAACAGCTCTCCAGTTAATATATTAATAATATTTGCAAGTAGCACTGGTTAAAAAATGTGACTAAATGAATAAATTGTGGCGAAATTGTTAATGGAGCCTTTCGTATACAAAAAGACAAGCTTCATTTACTCACACTAGTAAAACTGTTAGCACAGTGCTGTTAAATGTGATTATTTAGTCACTCTGAGCTGAAAACGTCCCCCTTCAAACAAAATGGTCGAAGGTGGAAGCAGCTTGAATGACAGAAATATAGCAGTATTTTTCTTTTCATTTCATATAGCAATTAAAATGTACGCTGTTACAAATTTTTTTCTGCCTTTTTATTTGCATTTATGGCCACAATATATAGGGCTGCACCTATCGATTGTTTATTTCGATTAATAGATTAATCTATCAAATTAAAAAAAAAAATCAAACGATTATTTTTTTATGACTCGATTAATATAGCAACAAATTTACCGAAAATAACATTTTAAAACTTGTCATTTCTATTTTAATATTTTATTCAATCATCTTCAGTCATGACAGCGTATGCACTGCAGTGCATTTTTCCCCAACAAAAAATAGCCCAGTTGTAACTGGTAATCTGTGTTTTACAGTCTGATAAAAAAGTGTCTCCAAAATAATGTTAATGCAAGAGCTTGTTCCATTCAAGTAAAACGAATGTAGTGTGTTTGTCAGCAGGAATAGACAGCGAGGTGTTTTGATGATTATGACTCCATACCACTTTTTACTGCAGTTTAAAATTCCCTCTCTGTCACAGTGATGAGGAAATACAAAGACGGCTGTTTTACTCCAACTTCCCCGCTTTCCTTTCAAAACAAAAGCCCTCGCACAGCGTCTCTGTTGACAGAATCCCTTCAGTTGCTGATACAATGCATTTTATTTTGAAACATTCACAGGACCGTGTTTTAGGCAATGCACAAGCTTGTATAACTTCATAAGTGAGTGGAAATTGTGCTTATAAATGTGAAAATACAGTACTAATATTTGCGGGCCATGATGCAACAGCGATGTTGCAATAATGCTGTATGTTTGAGCACCACATGCATGAAACACGCTGCTGCTCGGCAAGGTTGACCTCTCGTGCTCCTGACGCACGCTTGATGAAATGGACCTAATCCTCCTTGCAACGTGTTGACACACTGTGGTGAACGCACGCAGGGTTCTCTTCATGGTCCTTATTCAACTGCTGCCATCACTTTCCCTCTGTACAATAAAAGGCAACACCATGACTGCCTTTGAGGAGAGACTGTCTGACCTCACTCCTGCCCCGTCTTTCAGCGTGGCCATTTGAAACAGCTATAAACACTCTTGCCTTATTTGAAGCATACCTTGAGCGTCAGTTCTCACCATGTGCATATTGTTTTGTTTTGAATACAGAATCAAAGCAGCGGAAGTTAGGAGAATTTGACTGGATGATGAGTAGGTGTTGTGTTTTTTTGGCGGCCCACTCACTAAATCATCTGGGAAAAGCTTTTACTCCACATACCTGTGCAAGCCAAGTTAGATCACTCACTCGCAGGTCGACTTGATGTCAGTCTCAGTACATTTTTGGTTTTTCGCCCAGCTTGACTTGGCAGAACAAGACAAATGGGAAATAAACTGAAACAAGTCAAATGGGAAATAAACTGAGAAAATACTTATCACACCGAGACACACAAAAAAGCCTATTGGACCCAGCCCCCAAACCCAAAAGTAAGGGTCCTGCCCTGAACACATCTCTACGACGATAATCACTCGTCGTAATAGCGCCACCTACTTGCAACCGGAAGTAAATCTTGAGGGACAAACATGTTGGATCGTGGGTTTCTGCTTGGTCATTCTCATGTTAGACTGGAGCTGGGCGATCTTTACTTTCTGGCACCACAGACCAAAAATTCGTAGTGGTATTACACTGAAAAAATAACTGGATCAAGGTTTCATCAGCTTGCCCACAGAAAGAACAAGAGTTTTCAACATCTGTATACCTGGAAATAATAGAAAATTTTGGAATGGATTTCTTTGAAATATAAAATTTAAAAGGTAAAAGCCACGTTTTTTGCCAATTAAAATTTCCTTGGGGTGCTTTTGTTTTTAGTTTGAAAAATCTGATGAACATGTCTATTATTACATTTCTTGTCAGATATGCTAACACAGTTCAAAATCAATGGAGTTGGAATCTCTGAGATGTTTCCCTCACCATAACATAAGTGACATCTGATAAGATGCATTAAACCAGAAGAGATGGCTTTAACAACAGAATTACACTCTTTAAAAGGAATAGGGAAGTTGTGTCTAGTTATAAAATGTTCAAAGGATAATATATAACCATGTTCTTGAGAACTGAAAAAAACAAAACATTAACACAATTTTTTTGGAACCACTTGGGGTAAAACACAGGTTTATTCCTTATTGTAATACAGTCATTGTTCCATATTATAGTTTTGAGAGCGAAAAGTTGTGTACAAAACATCATTTTCAGGCAGGAAGGGATTGCTGATGAAACTTAGATAAAGAAACATGCAGTTTGTTAGGAGAATAATTACATGTAAGTACAAAGGGGAGACCACCAATTTTATCAAAAATTTGATTGGGGATAAAGAACCACACAGAATTTGGGTTTGCCAGACATTTTTTCAGCCAGTTAATTTTAAAAGTATTTACTGTATCAATTAAATTTAAAACCTCCAAACCACCCTCTACCCTACTAATTTTCCAAATGAAGTTAAGGAATAACTTATTGATTTAATTTGAATGAAGTCCCAAAAGTAAACATAAAATTCAACCAAAAGACCGTCAATACCTGGCATTTTTCCCTTTTTCACTGAGAAAAGAGTTGATTTAATCTCATTTACTGACATATCAAATTCACAAAATGTCTGTAAATCCTCATCTATAGCAGGAGTATGTTCTCTTATCTTACTAATAAAACTATCACAGGAACTGTGCTGAATTTAGGTTTATACAGATTTCCATAAAAAGTGGAGACAAAGCTGGAAATTAATTTGGGGTTTGTACAATGTTGCATTAATATTAAGAGCCGCTATTGACTTGCTTTTTCCATTTCTATTTTCAACTGCAAAAAAAGTAGCTAGAATTTGTCTCCCCATCTTTTAGCCATTTAACTCTAGATCTTATAAATGCACCCTTAGCCAAATCCAAGTAAATCTGATGTATTTTCAGTGGAATCTCTTTCAATTCCAGTTCCTCCTCCAGATTTTTAGATAAGAGGGCATTTATTCTGTTCAATAGACTACAATCGTTCTGATTTTTGAGGGCTTTTAACTCTTTGCTTCTCTTTATAGCAACAGCTCTGATCATGACCTTAAAGAACCCATTTCTTTTTATATTCGCAGTTCATTTTCTCATGACTTATTTCAGTAATTAGCTTTTCAACACTGTCATTATATTGACTGTCTTGGGAAGGGCGTTGTTGAATTTTCCAGTAACCTCTTAACTTTGGAGTCTTTTGTGAGCCACCAAGTTTGAGAAAAACATTTTTATGATCAGAAAACAAAGCAAAAGAATGAGAGACCCTGAACACATCTCTGTGACAATAATCACTTTACATAATAGCGCCATCTGCTTGCAACAGGAAGTAAATCTTGAGGGACAATGATGATTGCATTTACATGATATTTACATGGTTTGGTCTACAAAAAATGTATACCAAGGTGATGTGGAATTTATGTTCCCTCCACTGTCACCTTGTGGCAACTGGAAGTGCATTAAGGAACCCAGACATACATGAGGGTGCGAGGGCCCTTTCATCGCTGCTTGCAGCTTTAATATTGATTTTGATTCCTTGGACTGCTAGTCGTCCAGGAGAATTGCCTCTTTGGTACCACAGCGCCATAAAACAGCGGAGAGCTTGTGTATCAGCTCTTATGCTTTAATATTCATGCTTAAGTTCTCCATGTCAATTTAAGCAACTTTTAGTGCAGCAAATGCAAAAAACAATGGAGAAGTTGTTATTTTTATTGAAATAATGCTGCAGCAATCATAACTAGAAATAGTCTTTTCTGGTTCGGATGGCAGAACTGCACAACTCTGTTGATATCATCTGCTTATAGTACACGACAGCCTGAGTTTTAAAAAGTGTGGGGGCATTTCCTTCCCTGCCTCCCACACTCTCCCTCTTTTCGTCTTTGTCTCTCTCCATCTATTTTTCTGGCCATAATTACAGAGCTCATGAAAGCGTTTAGAGTCTCATGAATATTTAGGTCTTAGAGGGGAAATGTCAGGGGAGACCCATGTGTGGCTGGTCTGCCCTAATTATGGAGATAGGCCTAGACACACACACACACACACACACACACACACACACACACACACACACACACACACACACACACTTTAAACAGAGGGAGGAAGGCCAGAAAATGATCAAAAGCTGCCAATTTAAGTAAAGTTAATATAGGCTTAAACAAATGTTTCTGAAAGAAATTATGAATACACACACACACACACACACACACACACACACACACTCAAACGCACACACTAGGAGATAATAATAGCACAGCTGGTTGTTGCTCGCAGCTGGTTCTTTCTGCTCCCTTTTGTTTAATAGTGAGCTAATGATGGATACCAGTGGCAGAGAATAGTCAAGGGGAGTGTGTGTGTGTGTGTGTGTGTGTGTGTGTGTGTGTGTGTGTGTGTGTGTGTGTGTGTGTGTGTGTGTGTGTGTGTGTGTGTGTGTGTGTGTGTGTTCATCTTGCACGCTGGGGGCTTTTTCTTTTTTTTCTTTTGATGTCATGTCATGCTAAATCATGGCAGGGATGTGCAGCACTGTGACCCATTCACTCTGTGATGGGCACCTTTGAGTCAAGGGCTGACAGGAGGGGGGAGTCCTGCTGTTTGGCTGGAGAAAGTCAGAGAGCAAGGAGGGAGTGCAGAAACTGAACTATACACACACAAAAACTTCATCAGTCTTGGTCAGACACAAGTGTCTTTTTACTGTTTTCAATGTATAGTAACAGTGAGCAGTAAACATAATGAATAAGTTAGTTATCCAATCAATTAAACTAGAGAGAAACTGGAGGGGCAGAAGCAAACCAAGAGAGTACCACACACAGAGACAAACTCAGCAAGGATACCAGAACCATTATTTGACTGAACTGTTATCGATTGATAACATGAACCCATACATGCTGACAACAAACATCTAATGTTCTGACCTCACATTGCTGTGTCCAACCTTGTGATTGGATATCCACAGCCATCTCGTTTTATAGTGTAGATGCACATATATACAGTTCAGAAACTATAAATCCCTTAAAGCCTGTTGATATTTCACCAATAGCTGGGTGCAGGGTTTGTTGAAGTTGTGACCCAAGCTGAGAAGTTGTTATTGACTTACCGTCTTCTTCATAAAAATGAATGCCTAAAGTTATATATATTACCACAACTTTATATAACTAAGGTTTTCTGCTAAATTCAGCGACATGTTTCACTCAGTAAAACTCTAAATTTAATAAATCAGCAGTCAAAAAAATGTTTCAACTATCGTTAAGGCAGACGATAGGAGCATTTTTTGGGAAACATCTAGTTTTTTCATTTAACACGAGCTAAAATTGATACCAAATTCTGTTAAATTTTGTCAAATAGGTTAGTGTCTGTTTTGAGTTATAAGACATCATAAAACCTCCTCCAGGAGTAGATGTTTACTGTATTTGGCACAGATAAGTTTCACAATATGTTCACAAAGCAAGGCAAACTAATTGCTAACTTGATTTGTTAAAAAGAGATGGCTCCTGTAATCAAACTTAGGTTGTACAGCCAAACAGAGCCAACTATTTTGTCTCATCTTTACTTTTATGGGCATAATGAAGAGACTTTGATGGTTTTTTTGTCAACATTTTTTATTTATGTGGTTGTTACAGTTTATTCATAAAATACAAGTATTAGACAAAATTAATGATAAAGAAATAATGTCCAGAAAACAGTATGAAAAGTCAAACAATCTAATCCTAAGCTTTTTTTTTCATACAATATAATTACGTATGCAAGCATCCTGAAAATTTATCGCACTAATATAAAAGAAAATGCAAAGAAAATACAAAAACTCAAAATGGCATTTAAATCTACAACAAACTTTGTAAGCTCCACGGTCTGTCAGAGACTGATTAGAGCTAAAAGAGTTTGGAGGTAGAATGGGCTAAAAAAGGGGAAGATGGGAAGTCTGAGAGAGGAGTAAAAAGCAGATGAGATAGATGTGTACTCAGAGGAAAGAGGAGTTAAAGAGGTGTGTGAGAGAGCAAGAAGATGGCTGAAAAGAGGGTGAGAACAAACAAGAAAAAGATTTTTGCATTTTGAAGAAGGCTTGTACTGCAATGAATCATAGTAGATGGGGAGGCTGGTGAAGGATGGAGGTACCTGGTGAGAAGAGATGTGTAAGGAAATGTGGGAGAAAGATGCGAGACCTCAGCAGCATGTAAGGAGGATAAGAGAAGAGGGAGGACAGCGGAGTGTGTCGCTGCAGATGGTGATGTCTCAGTAAAGGTGAGAAGCGCGGGTGGTGAATTTTCAACTTGTTTAGTCCCAGAATAGTGACTAGCGTGATAATATAAATGATTCATTGCCACTGTTAGGCGCACTGTGTTTTTATAAATTCATTATGCTCACATACTGTTGCTGAACTGAGATGAAGAGTTAGAAACGGCCCCTCGGGCTACCATTGACATTAGCATTTATTACTGTGAGATCAGAGCAAATTTAACAACTACTTAGCTGCAGATACTGGATCACTGAATTACATAAATGAACTGCGACAAATTAAAAGACAAACCATCATAAAGTGTCATAATACAAGTCTCTCCAAAATCCCCCATCGTCGTTGAACAGAATTGATATCTGATGGCTGTGGAGGCCACATGATTCACATCATACTCACACTCCTCGAAATACTCAATGACCCGGCTTGCCCTGTAGGGAAACATCTGTATTTGTTATGTTTAAGCTCTCATTTATTTAGGCTGTTCCTTTCATTTGTCACGCATCTGTATATTTAAAGTAGGCTGTCTGACATATGTGACTTGTAAACACAACTTGTAAAGCTGCACCCTCCTCCCAGCTCAACCAAGAAAAAAATGTGTCTGCTGGGTCTGAAAGGGCTATTAAAGGACAGTTCATTCCCATAATCAAAGATTCTTATTTCTAGATTGTTTTGGTTTGAGTTGCTAAAAGTTTGGCGATATTGGCCGTAGAGATGTCTGCCTTCTCTCCAATAAAATGGAGCTAGATGACACTCAGCTTGTGGTGCTCAAAGTTCCAAAAAATACATTTTAAAAACTCAACAGTAATGTCTTTTTTTTAAGATTCTTTTTTGGCATTTTTGCCTTTATTAGATAGGACAGATCAATAGCGTGAAAGGGGGAGAGAGAGTTCAGCAAAGGGCCACGAGCAGGAGTCAAACCTGAGGCCGTGCAGCAAGGACACTGCCCTCAATCAGGGGGCGCCTGCTTTATGCACTGAGCCACCAGACGCCCCCAGTAATTACTTTTTCCAGAAATCATGACCCAATTCCTCAAGATAAACAAAATAATCTAGATTGATGAATAGCAAAAAAAAAAAAAATAGAAAAAGAAAGAAAAAAATAATTTTTTTTTATTTTTTGGTGAACTGTCCCTTTAAACTACTGTCACTCTTACCAACAGACCAGCGTATGTCTTGGGTCTTCTCAGTGGGTGTTTGGAAGCTGCGTTTGACACTTTCATATGAGACAGCTGGTTATCACTGTAAGCAGAGACGCCAGTCTATATTTTATATCCACATACTTCGCTCATAATCAGGAAATTACATCAAATTATTCAATAATTAGCCGCTAAAAGTTAAGTTGCAGTTTTACCTCTTTGTCTTACCATATGCTCACTCCCTCTTGATCGCTCTCTTTTAAGCACTTTCTTTTTCTCTCTCTCCTCCTTTTCTCTTTTCGGAAGGCGGGTTAAATGACTTCAAACGTTATCATTTAATTAATTTATGTTCCTTGTGGAGGGGCAGTTCACCAAAGCTGAGCAGTTTCCGACCTGTGTCCAATACTGATCTGGAGGAGGGTCTTGATGTGCATTGACCCTCACAGATAGATGTCGGTTGAATGGAGTATGAGATTCAGTATAAAAGCCCCTGTGTGCAGTGAGTGTAAATGTCAGCTGTGATGGTCCTAGTCCTACAAACTAACTGATAAAGAGAGAAAAAAAATCAAAAGATCAATTGTCAATGAAAATAATTGTTAGTTCAGAGTTACAACAAAAAGCCTGCATGACAAAGTGAAAGACATCTTTGTTCACCTCTTAGAAAAGGCAGAAGCCTTATTATATTCCAACTTGTAAATACCTTTTACATCTCTGTAATTATAACAGAGAAACTTGGACTTTTCTGAAAGCACAGGTACATCTGACTTGATGCGTCACAATACAAAAACACCAGGAACATCAAGGGAAACAAACAAAACACAAGTTAAAGGTAATTCAACACAAATTTAAAGGATATTTAAGCAATATCACACGAGAGGGAGTAATGTGCTCGTATATCCTCCCGGCTGTGATTCGGTCATAGGCACAAGGCCGCAGGCCGAATGCCGAAGATAATCACAGTCGTGATGATAAACAACACAACACACGACCTCGAGTCTTTTATTTGTTAATAGTAACAAGCGACAACAGCTTATGATTTGTTTGTGTATTTATGTGTTAGCTCGGCCCTCATGTTAGGCGTAGAGCAGCTGCTTAGTATCATGAACATTTATCTTTGTGTTTTCAGTGAGATCAGAGTCTGATAACAGACACTTTGTGGCCTGTGAGATTCAGATGAGTTAGTTTGATCAGACAGATCGTCGCTGCAGTGTGTCCGCTCACTGCTGTGATCTCCATCACCTCGAGTCCCGTATCAGACAGTGTGCGTGTGTGTCGGACTGAAGTAACAGTCCCAGTGATGTTGTTCTCCGATATCAGCACTCATGAAATGCCTCTCGACCAATCAAACTGCTTGCAAGTTGTAAACATGGGAATCTTTCCCATCCCTACCCTCCATCCCATATGACCAGAACAAAGCATAAACAAAGACAATATTGAATTGCATCATGGGAAATTAAGAACCGAATGTCTTGGAGCTTGACCCATACAGGGGACTTAAAATCAGAATTTCTGCTGCTTCTGTTATGATTAATCTTTAAAAAAAATCTGTCTCTTGTGAGATTCCCAACTTTATGGAAGTGCAGTATTATTTCACTGGTGTATCCCTTTAATTTTAGGATAATAGAAAACAGAGATTAATGGTCACAATATCCAAAAACTGAAATTATACCACGTAAAAGCCCTGATGTAGCATATAGCTGTAATGTTTCGGGGGCAGTGTGAATGAAAATAAAGTGCAAGCATCCTTTTGCTCAAGTCGTCATTCAGACATTTAGGCGGAGCTCGTTTCCTTGACCAAGGCCTTTGCTGGCTGTCACTGTTAAATAACTGCGACAAACAGGGACTTTCTGCCGTCCAGCCGTTTGAGCGCTGTGGTCGCAACAGGAGATCAGCCTTGTTTCGCCGCCACCATGTGTGAGCTTTCATCAGGCTACTTCACAGCCCTGTGAGCGGAAACCAGACCACCACCACGTGCTGTGAAGGCACGCTGTGGCCGCCACTGACACATACACACTCACTGGTATGATTATGAACACAGGCAGACTCTCAAAGACACGCAGACACACGTCAGCACCACTTATAACGGACCACAGTTTGATGAGGTGTGTCACAAGTCTGAGAGGAGTGGAGACTACTCTGTGTGTGTGTGTGTGTGTGAGAGAGAGAGAGAGAGAGAATTTGCAGTTAGTAATCACTTAATAATAAAATATATATAATTAATAATAATAATAATAGCAGTCAATCAACTCCTCAAAGTCACTGCACTGAACAGTCTCATAATGTCATTCGGCAGCTGTGTGTTTGTGAATATTCATGTGCATGTATATGTTCAGTATATGTATATGTATATGTTCAGAAGGTGGAAATAATGTGTTTATTTATACATCTCTATGTTTATTTATGCATGCATTACATTACCTGAAAATTGAAATGAATAAACCATCCCAGAAATCGCGAAATGTTTAGTGTCCCCAGCGCTGTACATCACCAGAGTTTCACATTTTGTTTTGTTACTTCAAAAACACTCTGTCATTTTATTTCCTTTTTGAAACCTGAGTTGGTGGATATTAGCGGACCTAGAGAGGGAAAAGTAGTAGTTATAATGAAAATGTCAAATACTGCACTCTCTCACACACACACACACACACACACAACAATTTAAGCTGTCAGCGCAGTTGAAACGAAATGGAAATTGGCGTGTTCTCACAGGCAATAAATATAGTGGGAAAACAAGCCCTGCAGTGGGCTTTGATTGCCACAGTGTGTGCAGGAGTCCAGTCAGAACATCATGTGCTACATGGGGACAGTGTGTGATTGTTTTGTTTTTCCTTTTTAATAGTGGGGTACCTGCGGTCTATATTTTTTCCACATTGGCTAGATGGACTGATTGCGAAACCAAGATTAATTGGTGTCATGTAGCCAAGCGGAAATCTGCATATGACAGCAGAATCTGTAGACAACGTAGATGTTGGTATTAGAAGCACTCTGGTTACCATTTGTAGTCTGCGCAGTATTGACCAATGCCATTTTAGCAGCAAGTATACAGTTACAGTACACTTTTTGTCTGAATACATCTGTATTCATATCCAGCTAATTGTTTGAAGCGATTAACCGAAATGACTGACACACAAAAGAGGAAATCTTGTGCTAGAGAAAGGTCTTATTCAACAACATGAACCGAATTACATTTTGACTTTTATATTGTAGTGGGGGCTTTTTAAACAGCACAGATGGAAAAAATAATTGACAGTGGTTGCTCATTTTGGTTGTTTGAACTAGCAGTATCTAAAAAAGAAGTTATATTTATCAATTTCTTTTGTTTTAAATAACACAACAGACACGTTTTAAGAAAGTTTCTGTCATTTTAGTAAGTTCTTAACACTCTGATGTATGTTGAAGGGTTGAAAAGATCATTTTTTTTGGATACGTTTAGCTTTAATCTATTATTTCATGCTATTAAAAAAGGGCTTTGACACTATGATTTACAGCTTTGTTTGCCAGCCGGTGTGCTGTCGATCAATGTCGCCGCTCATGATTGGTCGGACGGTGGGAGCTCGATGCTGACCTCACCACGGCGAGATGGCAGCGACCGTGGCTTCATTTTTGCACGAGAGGAAGTCGAGATGTGTCATCCATCTGTACATACAGTCATTACAACATTCTCTTTTTAAAGTACTGAGCAGACACTTTTGTCGGTGACCTTAAAGTCATAATAAATCGTTCCTGTGTTTTAAGAAAGCTCTGAATGTTCCCATCGGTGGCAGATTAGACAAGATTGTTTTTCATGGATAAACAGTTGAACCAGCAATCGTTTGAATTCTCTTCCGCACTCCTCACTTGCTGCTCGAGAAGAGGACCCTCTCTTTATGGCCATCTCTTTGTTAAGTTTAGGGAGTAAACATACAATTTCCTAGACTGCTGCTTTTGTTGCGTTGGATAGTAAGTAGTACTTTAATCGTTTCTAAAGGAGCTTCCTCCTCCTCTATTATTAGCCATGACTTTTTTTTTTATTTCACCACCAGAATTATTTCCAGCATCAGCTCATCTGAGACAACAGACCTCAGGGTGACATTTGCATCCGGCTGCGCTTTCGACAATTTTTGAGCACATAGTAATACTCAGTTTCAAAATGAGCGTACTCAGAGAACACTTGGAACAGAAGCACTGTCTCTTCTCCATCAGCACTTTTTGCCTTACTACTGGAAACTGAAACACTGCGTGTGCCTTTGCCTGTGTGCGTGTATACCTGTGTGCGTGTATGCCTGTGTCTGTGCGTGTGTGTGTGCGTGTATGCCTGTGTGTGTGCATGTGCGTGCGTGTGCATGTGTGTCTTTGAGAGAAAGGGAAAGAAATAGTGAGAGGAGAAAAAGAATACACTACCAATTGTGGAGGATTACAAGAGATGATGAGGACTGAGTGAAGCAGATGTGTGTGAGTGAGTAGAGGAATGAATAAGAGAAGGTTATATAGAGAGAAATGGGTGAAAGGAGTAGTAGCATGTAGCAGGAGATGGAAAGGGCAGCAGGTTCACATAACAGGGAGACCATCCCCCACTTATAATTTATTCATTCATTTTTGTTTTTCATTAAGGAGGATCTGGGTCAGAAACCACAGCGTGTGTGTGTGTGGGGGGGGGCAAGAAATACAGATGGGGACAGATGTTTCTGTACAATGAAGACTGAAATCTGCCAGTTTAGATGGACAGATGAGGAAGCTGGCAGATGCAGGATATGGGGACGGATACAGTGACATGAGGACAGACGGGCGTTCAGAGAGACAGACATATGTGAGCCAGCTGCTTGTCATCTTTCTTTCCACGGCCCCTCGGTCGGAAACCAACAGGTGTTTGTATTCAGACGGCAGATGCCGACAATTTGTGTCAAGAAAGAAGAGAAGCATCATTTTGCTTCAGGGCTTCGGCCTCTGAGCTGGTTTATCTGCGTCTGTAACAGATCTGACTGAACGCCCTGAATTAGTCAAAGAAACAGGAGGTGGCTGTGAAACTGGAGAGTCATCCAGCTCACAACATGTGTGTGTGTGGGGGACAGAGAGATGGAGGCATCAAGAGTGCAGATTAGAGCTAAAATAATTAAGTTAATTAATCCATTAGTCAATTGTCTCTTAAACTACTAAACCATTCTGAAAATTGATTAATCATTTGAGCCAGTTTTTAAGCAGAATTGTCAAATATTTTCTGGTTCCAGCTTCTCAGGTGTGTAGCTGTGCTGCTTTTACCTGCTTGTTATGGTGGTAAACTGCGTATCTTTAGGTTTTGGATTGTCTTGGGAAATTGTTATGGACATTTTCAATATGGATAGTCGTGCAGAAATTTTTGGCATAAATACACATAATTGCAAAAACACAAAACAACATTCACTCAAACAACAAAATCACACCAAAAGTGTATGCAACATACTTGTCATGCCCAATTACATTCACTTTTAACCCACACGCACTGAGGCTACTTTGATGATATACTTTGATTTAACAAGTGAAAGTCTGAAGAAGGAATTAGTTCCTCAACTTGTTCAGCCGAGCCTGTAGGGCTCTAAATCTTCTGGTTAGAGGATTAGTAGTCATTTCAAAAGTACAAAAATAGTTTGACATGTAGTAAGTTTAAGTTCTAATGAACTACTTTACGTGTTTGTCAGCCACACTGATTTAATTTTTAGTTAAATGCTCGTTTGACACACAGAAGTATTCTGTGCTTGAGGTGCGGAAATTGTCCAATATCCTGCCGGTACCTATAGATATTTTTTTTCTTTTTTTTGGAAGGAAAAAAGCTTGCTGCTGCCACATAATCGAAAATTCCTGGTGTAATATATCTCTTTTATACAGGAGAGTGGCCTGAGGGAAATATTTGGTTCATTCAATGGGAAAGGGAACGAGGGAAAATGACAGGGAGATGGAGCGATGAGGAAAGCGAGGAGATATGGAAACGATGGAGCTGATGATAAGAAGCTCATTATTCTGTTTCTATATTTGGCTCTTCACTCTTACAGTGGAGACGTCCTCTGTGTAGGTCTACAGCCTACTGAAATCTGTCGCCTGGACGCCTGTCTGTCTGCATGTATGTGCGAGTGTGTATATGTGTGCACGCACGCGCCTCCCCAGTACTTCTGTAGTTGTCATGGCAACATTAGATCGTCTGACATATAAGGGTGTTTTCAGTGGGGTTGATGTATAATGAGCTGAGGTCTTTTGTTTTCAGAGGCAGATATTCATCAGTTTGACCTTTCCCCTCTCTGGAGCTGATAAGCGGCCTCAATGTATGAAGATCACTCTGTTGCTGCATTGAGTTTTACTCAGTCGTCTTGTTTGTAACGGCTCTCGTCATATCAGCGAGTTCTGGTTTCAATTGACTTGCCAGCACAAAACTGAAACGAATCACTTGGTGTTTAAGTGAATGTTTACTGATGCTCACATCGAGCGAGTGTTGACTTTTTTTGTCTGTAGGAGACAGTGAGTTAGAAGCACACATAATATGATTAGTGGTCCCTATTCAGATTCAGTATAAAACAATAGTTCAGTTACGCTGTGTTGAACAATTTTATTTTTATATCCATTTCCGTTCGTGTCATGTATACTGAATAATACTGAGCACATTAAACGTTTCCCTCCACAGCAGTGTGTGCTAGGTTACACCAGAATAAAAGTGTTTCCATTTGTGTAAATGACAAAGTTCATGACAATACATGTTTTGCATTAATTCTTTGGATGATATAGTTGTTGATATCACAAAGTTTGCCTTGATTAAATTCAATTCAAGAACCTGCAGTCAATTTAAGCTGATATCAGTACATATCCTTGTAGACTTTTTCTTGGCTGCTTGCCATTATAGACCTGGTGCTATGCTGTTAGCACCATGTGTTTGTTAGTGAATGTTTTGGAAGAGGAGCTGTGATTGGATTTGGAGTGATACATAGATGTACAATGGGAATTTCAAAATAATGTTGAATCTTTAAGATGACAAGGTGTATTGATGTTTTCATTTTGCAGTTTGCATTTATCCAGATTAATGTATCGTTACACCTCTAGTTCAAACCATGTGTTACATGTCAGAAGTCAGAAGTGATTGATCAAAACGGCCTCACTGGAAGGTGGGGTAAAAAAAAAAGAGAAAGGGTTGGCCCTCCACACAGCTGATTATGAGAGTGTAAAGTGTACCGGATTAGGAAACTTTTTTTTTCTCTGTGAATTCTGAGGTTTTTTGGGGTCCATTAGCACAGCTCAGGCAGAAGTCTGCATTAATTCTTATTGTTCTTCATAAGTTCTCTTTGTTCTCTTTGTGTTGTGGAATGGAGAATTGATCAGTGGCTCAGTTTGTGATCAGATCGACGGGCTAATTAGACAAGCTGCTGCTGCAGAGGCGAGTGAAAGCAAACTTTTAGACCCAGCACTGAAAGATGGAGTATGAGGTCTCCTCTTAAGAAAGTTGGTAAAGCGATCGACAACACAAAAATGAGAGCGCTGTTGTTCTAACAATAGAGCATTTGATTTCTGTATGAATGAATGAATGAATGAATGAATGAATGGTTAAGTGTCACTGTCAGTGCGCCCGGCATTCTCCCGCTCTGTCTGTATCAAGAGTACGTGCTGTGCTCAGAGAGTGTGTTGCTTTGAATAACCGAATGAACTGTATACTGTATATATTCCAACACATTCCTACTGAACGGTCCAGCTCCTAAAATATGAAATAAAATTTTGATTTCCTAGCGGGTTACCACATATAAATGAATGTTGGAAAACTCTGGACCCCCATAATTTGACATTGGAAGGGTTTGGGAGGAGATGTTTCTGAAGCCACTTGACCCTCCAACATGCAGTTCAGAATTTGGCAAAGTTGTGAACAACTTTGCCAAATTCTGTTTTTGCTGTAAAGTGGGTTGAAGTGGTGTGACGTAAAAAAAAAAAATCTAAATTAAAGAAACTTAATCCTTATCCTGACTTTTAGTCCCTTGTATCAGTCAGGCTCCAAAAACACTGGGTACTAAATCTCCCATAATGCAAGTCAGAAGCATCTTTTGTCTTTGAAACTTCTCGCTCCAGTTTGTAACGTAGGCTGACTGTAAAACATTTGTAGTCTTCAAGCCCAAACGGAGATATCTTGTATTTCGCTTAGATGCCAGAAAGCTCCTCTGGAGCCACAAAAAACATTGTACAGCATTATACATTATTCACAAATGAGTGAATAGTAAACTGATTTTTATGTCCCTTTAACTTTTTATCCTGATCCTCGTTTTGTGGAACATCTCACAAAACTGTTGCAGCTCGTTCACTGAGACTCGAAGTGCAATTAAGGTGTTTAAATAAACAGCTCATAAATCAGAAATCAATTGTTACACCTTTTTTTGTAGAGTGAATATTGCTAGACAGTTTACAGCAAAGTGTTAAAGGAGTCAAAACAGCAGTCAGACAGGTTTTAAACTTAGTAAGTCCTCAGTTTAACCTGCTTATCTAAACCACTTATTTGCAAGTGTAAATAAAGTTCACACACTGCTGCTGTACACACCTGTTGATTTGCCTTTTTCAACTTGAACACATCCACGTGAGAAGAATATTACCACAATTAATGCCAAACAGCTTTATTAATAAGGCCTGGGGGAACTATGAACTTTTAGGATTCTGGTAAAAAAAAAAGTACCATTTATGATCATATACATAAACGGACAGTTCAGAATTACATAAAAAGCAGACAGACCTGAATGCAAATGCAGAATAAGAAAGAGCTGGACAAATTTACAGACACAAGGGAGTGGGTCGTAGAATGAGGGAGAGGTCAGGAGAGAGCCGGACATACTGACGTACAGTGACTGACACCTGCGGAGAGCTGCTAATCCCAGAGTAAAGTAGATTACTGTAGCAGCCTGGTGCTCCCTCCCAGTCTGTCTGGAGGAAATGGAGCTGTTATAAGCTGCTAAATTGCTGCGGGCTGAGAAACTGCTTGCTGTGCTGCTGTGTTGACCAAAATGCTGCTCGATATCACTCGGCTCCACTCTGAACTCCTTGACTCTCCTCTAACCCGTCTGTCATCTCCTACGTGTCACTTGACCTGCTCTGCAGAGCCCTGCTGTCATACGAGGTCTGTCTGTGTGACTGCTGTCACTCTGGTCTATTCTGTGTGTGTACGTGTGCATACCGACACACGTGTAGTTGCAAAGAGCCCTCGAGTTACTGAACAATTTGTATTTGCGTAACTTAATGACCTGCTAAACACACTCTTGCCTTTTTCCAAACTAACAAGTTTTGGACGGACTAATTTTGTTTCCTATGTTTCTCCTTTTCTTTTGCATTCACTTTTTGCATCTAAATTATATGTTTGTACATAATATACATACATGCTCTGAACATCCTCTGCTGGCTGCTAATCACAATCAACCTGCAGTGTGAAATTATGCAAATGTTTTTATGTGCTTATTTTTGATCATTGGTTAATATATACTTCAACCAATGCTTGTTAAGCTACATTTTCTTTAAACATAGAAGAGATAATCAAAAAGTCATTATTCCTGTTGCAGCAGTATGAGATTTTAATGGTATGATAACCGGCTCATGTTGCTGTTTCATGGTATCACGGTATTACAGAATTAAGATTATCAGTCAGAATAGCCCTTACAGGAATGACAGCAGAGGGATTAGACTTGGTTGAACAAACATTTTTATTACTATGATTGAAAACTTTTTAAAAATTTTTTTAAATATACCTAAAAATCTCCCTTTTGACACACACATGGTCATCAGCAATAGCTGGCAGGCTTCTGCTGTTCAGTGTCACAGGGTTAGAGATACTGCAGTTCTGGCCTTGACTTATAGATTCACATGGTTTTTCATTGTGACATTGTACACCCCTGTTTGGCTGAGTTATACACAAACATGCAGGACTTAGTGAGATGACTTAGTTGACTCAGCGAGACCGACAGATGAAAACAACACACGTCAAACTGCAGGGGTGCTGGGTGGGGGGACCTCCTCTGTAGACAATGGCAGCGCCGTCATCACACAGTATGACAACACGACAGAGTGCATGTCACTCTGCGTGACAAGGCTAATGTCACATTTTGTAAACTGGTCTTTTTGCACAGCGTGACATGCGGTAAATGGAAAACATGGAAGTTGGGGTTTGATGGGAACTTAAAACGTTGCTGTAACAGACTTTATGACGTACTGCGACACAGTGTCTGAATACACAACACCAGAAAGATAAAGGAAAAAGACGGTCAGGAAATTGAATGTGTGTGTAAGAACAGGACAGGAGTCCACATACAGTATGTCTCTCTATATATATAATGTCCTGATGGCTCCGTATCAGTGCCTGATTTATTGATGACAGGCAAGTCTGTAGTCTGTGCATTTGGCTGACCTTTCACTTTTGTACAGACACATGCACATTAAAGACGTGTCCATGTAGACTGAACACTGGATAAGATTCATTGTGAACAAGATTTCAGTGCTTGACGTCATTTTAAAAAAGTAGCTGAACCCATGAACAATTATAGCTTTCAGATGGACTGATGAATGAATGAATGAATGAATGAATGAATTCTTTGAATCATTGTGGCCTGGTGTTGCTTTTACACTCACACACATAAACTCACATTTTTCTGTACAGAAATTACATATCTGTGTGGTCACAGTTTGTTCATAGCTTTCATGACAATATTTATTGATGTTGTTGAGAGATAAAAGTGAATCTTTTCTGCTGTGTCAGTGACAGTTGAAGATATAAAGCCTGCCAGCCTTTCCCTTACCATGGCTGTCCAGCTGCATGTTCACGCTTGTGTGTGTGTGTGTGTGTAGAGATAATACATCTGTGTCTCCAGTGATTACCTCTGTCTCTGTCTCTACTTTTCTTTATCTTTATTTGTCTCCTTTTATCTGATTGTCTGTCCACATGACTCTGACCTGGTTCCTTGTTCTAAAGTTGTGACTCAGATTTTGAAACAATGGTTGTTTCATTATAAAAAAAGGACTTTTCCCACACAGATTTCACAACGGCCATATTCATAGGCAGTCATTATAGTATACAAGGGATTGAGGCACACATCTAATGAATGAGGTGCAGACACAAAGACCAGCAGATGTGTCTGAAGAGGCATAGCTGGATGTGTGGTTTGTAAGATCTATTTCCTGTATCATCTTCAGAGTTGTTGGACCTTGAAGTGATATGAAAGGAAAGCTGATTTTACACAGAATCACTCTTATAGGAAAAAGTAGTCTAGAAAGCCATAAGCCACAAATAAAAAGAAAGTATAAAGTCTATAAAACAGCATATCTTGAGAGACAGCAGTGTGTCCTCCAAGCAAGATGATGCTGTGGACACATTTTGTCCATCCTCTGGTTTTAAGCTGCTGTATATTGCCATATAATGTTGTTATTTTTGTAGCCTGAGCACAAGCTAAACTTACAATGCTCCTCTTAAGTGACATTTCCAACATCTTGCCCCTCAGGTTGGCCAGAAAAAGAGATTTACCAGTACTACTTTACTGCCACTGATACGGACACCGAGTCCTTAAAGGGATACTTTGCTGATTTTCAGCTAGCTTTGTTTCCTTACAGTGTGGGTAGTATGTGTTAATGGCAGCGCCCAGATTTCCCTGCTCATATTTCTTCATTTTTGTATGCCACCACCATGGACACAAAGAGCGTATAAGTAAGTAGGTTAAGAAAGGGAAGCCCTTCTATAACTTTTGTCTATTTCTCAGCCAAATTGTTTTCAGAAACATATATTAGAGCACTGTTTAGCTATTATAGGAGTGTTTGTAGACAAGAAGTGGGCACCAAACAGTTTCTTGCCCCACCCCCCCAAAAATAAGATCAAACGGTAAAATGAAGCAGTGCTAATAAAATATAAACTAGGATTTTGTTACTGTGTTGTCTTTTCTTCCCTCAACAGTGCACTAAAATGTTTTCAGAAACATTTAAGTGCACTGTTTAGGGGTAATACTAAATTGTTTTTTTACCAGCCGCCTGTCATATTGTTTTTCAGCAGCGGCAGGATGCAAAGGAGGTAGCATATGCTTTCTCTTTCCTGAAAACAATTTAAAAAAGACACAATCTTTCAGGAAAAAAGAAAAAAAAACCACTATGTGGACACAAGCCCTTAAGTCAACCACCAATGGGAGCTTTTCTTGGTCAGATACAGTGCAGTGCATCTTGGTAGTTGTAAGTTTTCTACTTCTTGAGCAAAGCAAATGCCACAGCCCTTTTTCTTTGTTTTCTCTGGTTATGTAGCACCTATTTCAAAAGTACTTGCATCTTTCTACTGCATAGACAGTCCAGTTTTGTAAAAAGACCTTTTCAGCAGTGAAGTACTTGTGTCACATTTTAGCTGTATGTTACCCATTTCTTTTGCTTAACAGCACAAACTTTCTCATTAGCTGTGGCGACATTAAGCTTGTGTGTTTTAGCAGTAGAACCTATTAAACGCCAATGTCAGCGCTGATGTGTCTGTAGCTGTAATGTATTCAGCGCTTCAGAGCGACAGTGTTAAATCTGCTGAGATTCTCTGTACATGGTGTCCAGGCCCTGTTTTAATTGAAGGATTTGGCCTTTATAAGACATTTAATTGACAAATGATACAGCAGTGTAATGAAGGTCTGCAATCGGAGGGTGAATTCGTGGGCTCCGTTCTATGGGTGGGAGACAGCCACCTATCACAAGCTGGACTGTGTGTGTGCTCATGTGTGTGTTAGTGATTTAGGGTCTCTGTGGGACACCAAGAGGAGGACTTGGCACGTGGCAACGAGGGGTCAGCAGTGACAGACGCAGACCAGCAGATGTGGGGAAAAAAAAGGGAGGAGGAGGGGGCGGAGAAGGGAGGGCACGGAGAGGGAGAACTCAGGGGAGATGAGAGGAAGAGGATTGGCAGGGGGAGAAATTGTGGGAGGAGAGGAGTGCAGAGGGTGGTGCTGAATTGATGGATGGATGAGCAGAGATAGAGGAGATGTGGAGCTCAGAGGGAGGTGAAGGGCTGGAGGGAGGGAGAGGAGGCGGTGAGAAAGAGGCCATCAGGCAGGCGACTGTAAAAGAGCGAAGGAGGGACATAAATTCAACTGAAATAAAACTGTAACATGGCACACACTAAGCCAGTGTTGGAAAGAGATATTTTTGAAAATGCTGATCTAATGTAAACAGGAAATGCTGACATATGACTGCCATGTGCCTCTTATGGTCATGGGAAATGTTTTTGAGACTTGCTGACACTCTTCCGAGGACTTTTAAATAACAAAAAAAAAATTCAAATTTTGTGAAATACAGAACAGTCCAGCTGCTGGGCTTTAGTGGCTCACAAAAGCTGAATAAAAGCTTGAACTTTAACTATAATAAAACACCCTGTCGATGCTTGCGCAGATGGAAAACTTCAAAAAAGGTTTTCAGATGTGTCTGCAGGATTGAAGACATGGCCTGTACAAAGACAGAGCTGTATATTTCACAGAGAATGAGGGGCAGACATGACACCCAGTGACAGTCTAATTGAAGAGCTTAAAAGAGAGCCAAAGCTGCATGTGTGCTGTACACAGCGAGACTGTGACTCACTTAGAGAGCTTTCCTGTAATGAAACAAGACATGGAAAGGTTGTGTTTTAATGGAGAGCGAGGGAGAGAGGGGAAATGAAAGCAGGAGATCACCGTCTGTCCCTCCTGCTGCCTCCATTTACCGTCATTGATTGTGCAGCCGGGCTGAGTTAATGCCTACCTGCTGTATTCCGATGGCCAGCATCTGTATCGACGTGTGTGTGTGTGTGTGTGTGTGTGTGTGTGTGTGTGTGTGTGTGTGTGTGTGTGTGTGTGTGTGTGTGTGTGTGTGTGTGTGTGTGTGTGTGTGTGTGTGTGTGTGTGTGTGTGTGTGTGTGTGTGTGTGTGTGTGTGTGTGTGTGTGTGAGCGAGAGAGAGAGAGAGATGGACAGGAGTCGGGTGGTTGTGTGTTTTCACTAGGCTCGTCTTTTGTGTTGACACATCTTATGAATGTCCTTACAGGGAGATAAACATGAGGACAAGCCTCTGATATGAGGACAATGCTCCTTTAAGGGGCTCTTAAAAGGAGGATTAAGGTTCACAGTAAAGATTGGAAGTGAAATTAGATTCAAGTTCAATGACCCCTAAATTATGGCTAGTTTGAGGTTAACATGGGTTTAGGATTACGCTTGAAACTACAAAAACGGTAAAGAGTAGTTTTCTTAAAGTTACGCGGTCGATGAAAACGCTCAGATTTCATGATCTAAATTGAGAAATTATGCTTTATATGTTTTGTGTATTTGCAATGACAGCTTGGGTGCAGCCACCAAGAATAAACTACATTTCTTTGATTGTAAGGCTATGTCCACATCTTTTTTTTTTTTTTTTTACCCTGAAAAATTATTGCTACATTTGCACTTAATGCCCACACTACTCCTGTGTTACCGAACTCCTAAAATGGAGACATTTGCTTTCACTTTCTGAGGGTCTTATCAGTCACGACGTGTGAACCTACATGCCCATGGTGATTCATCATTTTTGTGTGGGTACTGCTTTCCCATTGTCATTGCTTTGTCTATCGATGCATGCTGTTTGATGTGTTGCCATTTTGCTTTGTGGCAACTCCCAGTCTTTTTCTCCTGCTGCCTTATACTCTGTAGTTTTAACTTTTGCTATTGTTTTTCTTCCTCCGTAGAATTTTGTAACCAACTGTAGAGTACACTATCTGCTTCTTGCATACATCGGCATGCGCAGTGTTCATAAATGGTTTTGTGAAATGCGTTTTCAGCCCTGTTTGTGTGGGTGGATATTACTTCTGACGGTGCTAAAATTATTGTGTATATGGAGATCAGAGGGGTAGCAAATGTGCAAAAAAGGAAAGTGACCAAACCAAAACTAGAGGCAACACTGGAGTTGTCTTAACAAGATAAAAAAGCTTGGATGAAAAGTGCTGATGTCGAATGATGCAGACAACCTACAATGTACAGGCTCTTCTTCGTAACAGTGTAGAATTTCCTAAAATTAGGTTTAAAAAGCATTAAAGCACTTTTGCAGAATATTAATTGATAATAGATTATGTTAGATTATGGTAAAGAATTGGATTTAAAGGAATAGTTCAGCAATTTTAACTTTTTAAAAAAATTTTCACTGAAGGTTTTCGTGTAAGTATGCTAAATATGAAATTACAGCCAGGTGACGATTAGTTAAGCTTAGGACAAAGACTGGAAACGGGGAAACCGCTTCACATGTTAAGTCTCTTGTTTAATCCATACAAAAAATCAACTGTAAAACGGACATATTGTGTTTTTACAAGAGGTTATATGAGGGACTATTTCTTGGCCGGGCGCAGTGAGTTCCTAGAGTCTCCAGCGTGCCTGGCAACCTCACGGTGATGACAAGACTCAAAGAAATCACTGTGCTGGGCCAGAAAACAGCCCAGGGTGAGAGTAGATAATTAAGGCCCTCACAAATTCAGGAATATAGATGATTGGGTGTATTTGGGTCCACGTGTGAAAACAACAGCTGAAAATTTAATTATAAAAGCCGCCCATGTGTCCTTCATCATCCCTCTTTCACTATTACGTCGTTCAAACCGGCTGTGCTCCTGTCCTCTCTGCCATCTGTACACAGTAATCCGACCAACTACTGTTTCTTTTTTCTTTCTCCCCTCCCCTGTCCCCCTCTAACTGTCCTCACCCTTCACCCCGAGGCTGCACATTTCAGACCCCTGTTCATCCTACTTCCTCTCTTCTGCGCTCCCCATCTCCCCTTCCATCCATCCGTCCGACCATCTACCCCTCCCTCGCTGTCGTTCTCGCTCCCCTGGGCTGTATGGACAGTTGGATGGCTTTGTGTTTGACACGTGTGTTGGCAGGAGGCAGGGTGTGCACACACATACACACAAATGCACATGCACACACACCTCCAATTTCTATTGTCGGTAAGCTGCTCAGCTGTGAGCCCCCTAGCCCTAATTCTGTGTGCGTGTGTGTGTGTGTGTGTGTGTGTTTGTGTGTGCGCGTACGGGAGGGACAGGGCCCCCTTTGTCCTGCAGATTAACTCTCACTAACACACACACACACACACACACACACACACACACACACAGAAAAACTCTCTCCAGACCACATGGGGTCCCTTAAGTGTGAATGTGCCTTGAGGCAGAAAATCAGGGGGCAATTTACGGCAGGGTCCAGCAGAGAAGATGGGGGATGTACCGCAGGCTCAGTCCTCTGTTGAAGCGTTAATGCCAAACAATATCTTTGGTTTTGGTATTCAGTATTATAGAAGTCTGAAGCCCTTTATTGGAAGATACAGTAACTTAAAAGGAATTTGTTTAAGTGGACTTATGCATCTATGAGTCACATAGACATAAACATGCTCACTTCCACTAGGATGCAGAAAATGGTGCAGAAAATGGTAATAAACTGTACAGTTAACATTTCCTGCATATTTACAGAAAATGGAATCTAAATTACTGTCAGCCTGTTTATACCTAATATTCACTTGCGACTTGGGCAGTCTGATCACAACTAGACAGCACTATGTACAAGCCTGAATGCTCACATTGCAATCTGATGACTCAAACCACTTGCCAAGGTGGTCTGTGACACATTTGAACACATATCATTTGTAGTGTAAATAGCAATGTCTCCTGATGTATCCCGACAAGCATGTAACAAAAAAAAAAAAACTTCATTAATGCAGGACCTGGTGGTTGTTTTGGTGACACAGGTAAAGGCTCTATAAAGCCCCTTTCCCACTGCACAAAAAACCCACCAACACCCGCAAACATCTGGCTTTTGCATGTAATGGGAAAGATTACAATTGGCAATTGCACTCAGGTCAAACAACTCTGCAGTAGTCACAGGTATTTATTGGCTCTGGCTCTGATCAGCAGTGATGGAAACAACACCCAGGTGAACACGCTAATTTAGCCTCTTAACTGGCAAGATTCAATGACGCTCCGACACAAATTACTGTCTGTACTAGACACATTGTGATCTGATCACTCAAACCAATTGCCAAGGTTGTCTGGGTTGGTTGTTTTGGCAACAGCATGCTTATGCTCATTTTAGGACTAGTTGAACATGATGTGTGACTGTCCAACATTTTGCCCTACGAAGAGAGACATGTTGAATTCTGCTGACAGCAATATTTCAAGCTGTAGTGACACAACGGCTACTGCACAGGGCCCTCTGACTTTCTAGTTAAATTGATGTAGGCAGAAATGAAATGTGAATGCAAGTGGTCAGCTGCAGACACGTGATAGACGCAGGCGTGAACGGAGATTTGTCTCTGCTTTCTACTTGTGTTGAGATCACGTAAATTAATAAGCCACGTCAGAGTCATCAAACTCAAAACAATTTTCAAATTCATGTCTGACCTTTATAATCAAACAAATCATAAATATACCCAGTGTTTAACATGTTCCCTCAAAAGAACTTTATATACACTGTGTTGTTGATTGTGTTGCTGGACAACACAATCAATTTTGGTGATCACTGGTCTGAAGCAAAGCCTCCTGAAACTAAAACCCGGAAAAGCCTCTAATCCACTAGAATTAACGGCGCTGAGTTTGTGGGTTTGTATTTTAAATGCAAATTAAACTGTAAATAAGCAACAGTAAAGTAATGAGCTGAGCCCTCGTGTACTCTGAAACTCAGCCTGTCTGCAGGCACACTGAGTTTAAAGCTTTACTATTAGTGCAGCATGGTCTGGTCATGTCTCTTGGTGATGTTACAAATCCAGAATCCTCTTCTAGGACTGGAAAGGAGCGACACTTAATCGCCTTCTTTTTGGAAGAATTGATGGATTTCTGCAGCAAACAGTTTACAAAATAATGTGACAGGATTAGAACAATTAGGCTAGTGTTTCCAGAAACAAGCAAAAATTTAAACTTGTTTTTGTGCGCACAGTTGCCTAAAAATACAAATAAGGGATCACTTTTTTTCAACGCAAATCTTCATTTTACTGGAAAAATCATCAGTGAATTATTTCTCCAAACTGTAAAATCTGAACTTTGCCTCACAGCAGCGTGATTTTAGAGGAAACAGAGCCTCAGATTCTTTGCCAGATTTTTAACACAGCTTCAAAGTCCCCTCCTCCCTACCTGTGTGTATTATGTTAAACCTACACTGACTGCTTACATTCAAAACCATTGACCTACATCGGTTGCTGTCCAGAATAACTGCCAGTCAGTTAGGAGGTTGGGGTTTGTGTGTGTGCACATGTATGAACTCCGTGTGTGTGCAGGGCAAAGGTAATGTGTCTAACCCATACGTCTGCTTCAGGTGATCCGTGGCCGCCAGTGTGTGTTTGTACAGATCTGCACATTTCCTCTTCTCCAGCTCAAAGTCTGAATGAGGCCGATTGACTGACTTTATATGGATGCACTGTATATGTGTTCCTATATGTATGTGTTAAAAAGTTGTTTTTTTTTAACATACCTATTTTACTTTTCAACATCTTAAAGAGTTTCTAAGTGTAGGTCAGTACCACAAATAAACATTCTTCACACCAAAAGTTCAAAATTTTGAAAAATATGCCCAGTATGAAATAATGCATCCTATAGCCCTTTCTTACACAGAGGCGCCGCAATACTGGCAAAATAAAGACACATAATTATACCAGCTTTGCTTTTTTATACAGAACAAAAAAAACAACAGCAGCATAATGTCACCCAATGTGCGAGTTATACTTAGCATGCGCCGTCTCAGACGCAAAAGAGTGGTGACAGACATGACGTGTAACACATAACATATGCATCGGGCAGCACTTTCTGAGTAATACTAATTGCACAACATCGCAATAACAGTCACTTACCTCCCTTGCTATATGGTGACCTCATCCTATACTTGGAGGGTAAGAAGTAACCTAGACCTCATTGTCTATTGGCGGAAATTTTTCCGGTGCTGCTAACTGCTGCAAACTGCTTTTTGAATCTCCTGACGGTGGGTTTGAGAAAGACATCAGTTCGACTCTGTTAAGTACCTCTGCTTTTTGCTTAAACACGGGGCAACTTTGTCCCCCTTTTCTGTGTTAGATTTGTGCAATAACGCAGGGTCTTTCATCCAGGACTTACTGGATTGTATTCACCAGTACACCAGTGCATCACCTTATGTTGTTTTAACACAGAATTGATTTTGGTCTGAAGACTCACAAAGGCTACAGCCAGCAGCTGGTTAGCTCAGATTAGCACAAAGTCTAGAAATAGCTAGCCCGGCTCCGTCCACAGACCGGTACCTTTAAAGGTCTCCGATTAAACCACTACAAAAGCTGAAGAATAAAATGGCAAGTCTTTTTTTTTGTCTGCTGGAGTATTTCTTAGGAACAGACTGTTGGCAGGCAACCTCTGGAGACTGGACATTTTTGTTTTTCCAGTTTGTCTTTTGTTAGCATTAAACCTTACTGGCAGCTAGCTTTGCAGCATTCGGTTAGCTAAACCAACTTGCCTGTATAGCTTCATATTTATTAGATAGATACGAGAGCGGCAACAATTTGCTACTCTCCTACAGAAAGCGAATACACATATTTCCCAAAATATCAAACTATGCCATTAAACTTGTTTATTTGTGTAAGCAGCTCTTAATTAAATGCATCCTTTTATAGTTAATCACAGATGTCTGAGAAAAAAGTCAGACAAAGCCATGATTTACCATCCCGACACTCTCTCATACTGCACGTTACATTTGAATGTCTCTACAGACGTGATGTAATGATACGGTGGGAGCCGTGGTGCTGTGGGGAGTTTGGCTCCCCGGTGGTCGCTGTAGCCCTGGGAAAAGGAAGTCCATACAGGAAGTGAGCTGGCTGGGCCTCAGTCCTGCATGACTGCAAACACTGTTAGTGTGCCTCAGCGCTGTACCCGTATGTGTGTGTATGGAAAAAGTAAGTGTGCACATGCTCGTGTGCACGCTAGTGTTGATGTTTATGCATGTGTGATTTGTCTTCAAATGCCACATGGAGGTGAAAAGTTTTAGCAGTGAAAGAAACAGATGGCCACATGGTGTGTGAACATGGAGTTTTTGGGAATGTGTGCACGCGCTCTCCGGACCCTTTCTTTACTTCCCTGACTTTGTGAATGACTGATGTAGCTGCGGGAAAAGGCTCCAGCAGCTAAAGGCTGACAAATGAACTTAGTCATCACATCACCTCAGAGCCAAGTTTTGCAGTAATGTGCATATGTGACGACAGGAAAGAACAGAGAGCAGAACAAAACAGAGCAGGTCGTCACCCAGTCAGAGCTGGATGTAGTGAGTCAGCTGCCGAAATATAAAGTAGGAAAAGGGAACATTTTGAATCCTGTAATAATAATCTAACATTGTGGAAAGAGCAATTATTTTTCCTTTTTATAGTTCTACATTTAACTGACATGACAGGCATTTTCACCTTGATGCCTTAAACGTGCTCCACTCGTGCAGTGTGTGTGTTGCACGTGTATGCGTGTGTGTGTGTGTGTGTGTGTGTGAACATGTGTTGATGTGCCAGAGGGGGAAGGGGAGGGGAGGGGGGTGGTTGGCTCGGTGTGAGCTCTTTGTAAGAAGGGGGGAATCAGGAGAGGGAGGGAGGTGAACCGGGTGTTTCTCTCAGCTGCCTGCTGGTCTGGTTGCTGTTGGTAACTTTGCTTGATGAGATCAGAGGGGATCGGCTTTCAGCCCTTCATGTGTGTCTCTCTCTCTCTCTCGGAAAGACTGAAGTGGAACTGAAACTGGAGTGGGGCTAAAAGTCTGTTTCAGAGCTGTAGTTGTCAGCGGAGAACGTCGTGACGGCGGTGCCTTGGAAACACTCCTCAGAGTTGAAGCACAAGTGTGTCTGGGGAAGGTGGGGTGGTGAGGAAGAAGTGATAGCCTCGGGACAGATAAGCTCCAGGGAAGGCAAAAGAGGGAGGGAACAAGGGAGGGAGAGGTGGGCAGCTTGCTCTCTTTCTCTCTCAGTCAGACTTGCTGGCTGCTGGTCTCTTCTTCCTCCTGTCTACTCGGGTTCTCTCTTCGCCGGTGGCTCACTGGAGGAGTTTATCTGTTCCTTTTTGTCTGCCGGTTGGATTTGAACATGGACTGAACAGCTACATGCAGCGAAACAGGAGAGGAGTCACTGGAGATTCACTGGGAGATCTGTTGTGCTGTCTACAAGGTGTAGTGTGTCATTGCTGAAATATGTCTCACTGAGAGAGATTGTTACTATTTCAGGACTGTGTTTGTGTGTGTGTGTATTTGTGGAAGAAACAGAGTAGCCGCTACAGTATGTGATGCAGTGTGCTTATTTATATTCATGTTTGTGGGTTAAAACTAGCTACAAGTATGAATAATTGTCATTATTTTACATTAGACCAATGGTTCCCAACTAGTCCATTCGTGGGGTCCAGATTTCTCTTCAGTCATTAGATCAAGGTCCACACATTATATTATAATAAGAAACCACATATTCAATTTTTATTTCAGTAAATGTAAATGACATTTGGGCTTAGAACACAAATTAATAGAACATTTTGCTGGAAATTCACTGTTCTTCAAAATTAGGTGTGTTTTTTATGAACTTGACACATTCACTAGTCACTCATGGTCCATTAAGAATAAACCAGCGACCCACTTTTGGACCACGACCCACCAGTTAGGAACCACTGCATGAGACAAGATCAGGTGTTTTTTTTTTGTTTTTTTTTTAAACCCATTTGAGGATATACTCACATTGTCTTTACTCTGGATGCTGCCATGCACTCACCCTCTCCTCCTCCCTCTCTCTCCCCTGCTCATCTCCTGTCGCCTTTAATTCTCTTAATGGTCTCGAGGCCCCAGCTGGCCAACTGGGATACCCCTGTGTGTGTATGTGTGCTTTTGTTTGGGAGCGATACAGAGTTGAGACTTCTGGGATAAGCTACGCAAGGATTTCCCTTCGCTCACACACTCAATAATAGGATAGATCCTGCTCTCTATTTTTAAACACACTGTTTGTCTATATGTTACAAACACCCATAATCTGACGCCTTTCTCCGCACTGCCTGCAGTAGCTCTGCTCCCAGTGTGTGTGTGTGTTTAGTCTATGGATTGGGGTGGCAGGGTGTATTTGTGTGGTCCATCCTGGGATAGAGAGATCGCAGCCGTCCTTTTCTGACTTTATCCTTTTGTTTTGTCAGCTGCTGACCTCAGTTTCTCTCTATCCCTCTCTTCCATTGTTTGTGTTCTCTTTATTTTTGTCAAATCCATACAGCCTTCCTCCACCGCAGCCTCTGCCTGCTCTCTATAGTCAGTCCCTTTATTCAAATAATCTCCCTTTTTTTAGGCACTGCTTTTAATTTCCTTCCTTTCTTTTCCTCTATTTTCTGTCTTTCTCTGGTTGCAATGTGAGAACAGTGGGGAGGTTTCTCAGTGTCACGCTGTTTGTGTGGATGCACCTTTCTCTGTCAAATGTCCTGGCACAGCACCCTGTGTTCAATTTTGGAGAGCACTGGGTGAGACTGACAAGTGCCTTAACCATAAAATGTGTGTGTGTGTGTGTGTGTGTGTGTGTGTGTGTGTGTGTGTGTGTGTGTGTGTGTGTGTGTGTCACAGAGCAAGGGCTGCAATAATTTCCATTAACTGTCGATTAACATTTGACTAATTAATGAATTGCTTAGTCTATAAATTGTCAGTTTCCAGCGCCCAAATTGACTCCTTCAAATTGCTTGTTTTGTTTAACCACTAGTCCAATTCCCAGGTATAATTTATAATGATATAATGTCGGTCTGTGTGTCCACCACATGATCCAGGCTGAAATATCTCAACAGCTACTATATGATTTGATGTTAAATGTTGTACAAAGATTTATGGTGCAGATAACATCTTTTTATGTCTTATACTTTTAAACCAAATGTCTGGAAAACTTATCACATTCCCGTGCTTTGTGTTCAGTGCTTATCAGATGTTAGCATGTAGCATAAAGCATCATCGTGCCTAAACACAGTCTCACAGAGCTGCGAGCATGTCTGTAGACTTGTAGTCTTGTTGCTTGGTTAATAATACAAACAATTAACTGAGTATTAGACTCTTCAATTTCTCTGCCAAATGACTGATTAAATAATCTATAATTAACTCTTAGCTCATCAATCTCCCTCTCTTAAGTTTTTAAAACCGTCTGGTGAAACTAACAAAAATTTGTGTCCAGGATGTTGTTTTAGATGTCATTCCGTCATGACAGCGTGAAAAAAAAATCATGGGTTGGCTCATGTGGGTGTGACAGGTTTCATCACAGTCTTGCGCAAGCGGGTTGGATGTTAAATGTGTGAGGCAGTAGCCGTGCGTCATATTCAGGCAGACTTTGATTCAGTTTCATTACTGCTGGGGTTGTGAATCTGCCACCTGAAACTACCGCAACCCTAGAGAGAGCTTTATGGATGGCAATGCCAAGGCCTTCTGTGTATGTGTGTGTGCGTGTCCATATGTGTATGCGTGACAGAGAGATGAATAGGTTTTGCGTAGGTGTCTGTAAAGGAGTGCTCCATCACGGTAGCACTAATGGTCTTTCCTCAGGGCACCATGGATTTTAAGGTGTCTCAGCAGGCATGAGAGGAGTATAAGAACTTAGGAGCAGACTGTGTGTGTGTGTGTGTGTGTGTGTGTGTGTGTGTGTGTGTGTGTGTTCATAGATACACTGCACTTCAATCTGTCTACTCTAAATACTTTATTTATTATCCAACTATTTAGTTTCAATTCCTCGATCACCAGCGATGCAAGTTTGGTTTTTCAGAGAAAAAGCGAGGGAGTTTTAAGAGGGAATTTTTCATTTCGAGAGAGGAGCAGATTAATATGAGCAGAGGAGGAAGATGTGGGAGAGGGAACATGATTCATTTGGGAGACAGTGACTGGAGTTACTTACAGAAAAAGAGTTTATGGAAGAAAGGAACATGACACTCTGCTTATTTTGACCCGGACTGGGAATACGTAGAAGTGATACATCAGGGAAATTTCACCAAAGGCAACCAACAGCTTGTACATAAAGGTCATTTCTGCCACAATACAGCCAATTTCATCTGTGTGTGTGTGTGTCTGTGTGTGTGTGTGTTTGCGCGTGCTTAGGGGATTAGTGCCTGTCAGTGCGCACGTGTACTTGTATGCAGCTACTTGTGAATTTGCTTGTGTGCTGTGTTTTGCAGGCTGTGCTTTTCCTGCATGCTGAGCTCGCATTGATTGCCACATGTTAGACGCTGGGGCATTTCGGTGGCAGGCCTGAGATAATTTGTACCAATTGATAGGGTGTCAGCTCTGCAGAAGCCCCCATGGATTTAGTGGTACAGTAAGACAGCGAGTCCGAGACAGAGACAAATGGAGAAATAAATAGGGAAGAAAGTAGAGAAAGAAGGGGAAAAGCATGGAAAGGTGGTAAAAATTGAAATGTGCAATGAATTGGTGCGTGAACAGACAGCGAACAGCACTGTCTTTGCTGTTGAACCCGGCTCTGATCAGACAGGGAACTTTTTAGTTGCAGTATGAAGTGGCTTTTTGTTATAGTTTTCAATGAGAGTGAAACAGGGCGTAAATACAGAGAATACCCGCAGTGCCTTCTCCAGTGTTGCCAACTTGGCGACTTTGACGCTATGTGTAGCAACTTTTCAGACCCACTTAGTGACTTTATTTCTAAAAAGGTGACTATCGTCAAATTTAGCCACTTATTCAGATCGTCAGGAAAATAGAGAGAGGAGGACTGGAGACGCCACTTGTTATGGAGTTTTAGCTAGATAAGATGAAGGTCTTTCTCTCTGCATTTGAAGATTTGAAGCGCCATTTAAATATTTTTTGAAAGTTTTTCTGTTAAATCTAAATCTGCAAAACTTTAATGCTCCCATCAATGCGTATTGAAGAATTTACAGTACATCTATGTATATATGTGTGTGTGTGTATATATTTATATATATATATATATATATAATCTGCCCAAGACAGTTCAAGACCTACTAAGTGGAAAGGGAGATCACTCTAAATAGCCTACTTTCAACTTTGAAGTTGTTTTATTCTGAAGTAGTTGCATTTTCAATAGATGATTTCCTATATGTTTTGGTTGTATTTTAGTAAACAGACTACTGAAAAAATGTTTGATCATTATAACCTTGCTAAAATAACAAGTGGCCTAGACTTTTGCACAGTACTGTATTCTTCTATAACTGCCTAATAAGTCCATAAATATCTCTGAGTGCACCACTTCTTCTCATCATCTACAAGATAAGTTTAAAGCCCCAGTCTGGAGTCTCTCTCTGTATTTTGACATCCTGTTAGGAGCCAGACGGTACAGTTTATGTCTCGCTCCAGCATCTTCAGCTATCCAGGGATTCCCTCAGTAGGAATGAATGTCGAAAATGCAGAGAGGATGGTAGTTTGTTTAATCTAGTGGGTACAGCTGTTGCCATGAAGTGATATAATATAAATGTGTGTGTCTGTTTTTCTGTGTTACTGAGCTCTGTTTTTATACACTGTGCAGCCTGAAAGCCCCCCAGGCGTGGAAAGTGGAAGAAGTGACCGCTTTGTGATTCATTTTTCAGACGTCATAGAAACATGGCAAAGTCGTCAGCATGACAGTTAAGGTTCAAATAAGGTCGTAGTGGTTTAACATCTGATATGTGATGGCGTATTAAGTGATACGGTCGGAGAATCGGGGGAAAAAGGAACATGAACACAAGGCTGAGCAAAACTATATCTGTTAAAATGAGAAAGAAAATTAGTTTCGCCTTTGCCTGTTCTCAAATGTTTCCTTCCACAATGAATTTCAAGCTTGACCAACATATCAGCAAGCGAGCAATTTTTAAATTAACGCCCTCCCTAATTCTGCACTTAAATCAGAATTCACTACAGCCAGAATAAATCGAGTTCACCGACCCTTGGAAGGCGAGTCAAAAAGTTCATTTTGCACTATGCTCACATATTTAAATGCAGGCTCATAGTTATTCCCCCTAGAAAAAGACAGACACGTCAATATTTCAGGAGGGAGCTGCTGAATTTCTCATGCGATAACCAAAACAGACACATGAAATGTTTTAGCTGCATGGACTGTCTTTCCAAATAAATGTCCTCGGGGTCCTGGGGGAAAGTCATGTAAACATTTCTTAAAGGAATAGTTTTAACATTTTGGGAAAATTTGCCACATACCTGCCAAGAGGTAGATAGAAAGCTCAGTACCATCTTAGGACAGAGCCAGGCTAGCTGCTCCTTCTTTTTCCAGTTTTTGTACTAAGCTAAGCTAACTAGCTGCTGTCTAAAACCTTATATTAAACGGACAGATGTGAAAATGGTATTAATCTTCTCATTTAGCTTCCAGAGAAATGGTTTTTTTACATTTTCCAAAACGTCAAACTATACCTTTAAGACATACAAAATATTCATAAACATTTGACAGTATGTGACTTGCTAAACGAGGCCCATTGTCTCCGTGCGGCGTACTTGTCGGGTAAGACAACAGCTGTTTCTGCTGCTGTCAGTGTCTGCAGGTGGCCAGGATGATAACACACATGAGCATGCTCTCAGGTCAGACATTACTGCACAAACACAGAAACAGGAAGACTGAATGACTGTCTAGCCATTCATTTAGATCCTGTGTCTGCCAGTGGCTGTGCTTTACTGACTTTGTCATTCCCGTTTTCCACCAGAACAGTTTTTGGGCTGGTTCAGAGTGCGTTCTTCAATGCAAACGACAGCAAAAGAGCCGTCTATCGGCCAGATACACTGGCTGAGAACCTCAAACTGCGTACATCACAGGCTAACTGTTTTACACTGTTAACATTGCTAGGTAGCTGAAGGAGAACATTAACATCTTATATTTCATCTCAAAAAGAATAGAAACATGTTAGGTATTTGCTCTCTTCTTGAACATAATCGCTGTTCATGGCAATCACAATCAGCGAGGCTTGCAGTGGTAAACTGATTTCAGGGTATACCATGATATGAAAAACCATGCAGATTTGCTTATATACAGTATTGACAAAAATGCAAGTGAGAATTTCACCTGCGTCTGCACGCCCTCTTTCCTTCCCAGCTTCCTGTCAGACATTTTACATACACCTCTAGAGATAATTTCAACCTTCAGTTGAAAGTAAACATTATTTCAACCAAAAAAAATCTTTTCATTCATCCATTCATTGAAAGGTCAGTGTTACCGATAATAATGATAATTGTGTAATAAGGTATAATGCGATATTTTCCGGAACAGTTATTGTACTGGAATGGTAGTTTTATTATGCAACTCGATGATCAGCAGCAATAATTAGCTGGACAAGTTGTGTTACACTTGTAAAGTGATGGTGAAGTCTGCCATTGTTGCTGCTTGCAGTTGGCGTGAGCTTTGCTATGACACCGGAGGCATATACAGTAATGTCAAGACTTGGCTGTAAAGGCTGAAGAAAAACAAGATGGGTCTTTAAAAGGTTCAGTAGTTGAACCAGCTGAATTGGCACCAGTCCAGAACTAGAACCAGATTTGACTTGTTCGAGACACAATAGACACAAACAAAGAATGACACATGTTCAGTAAATACTACTGTACTCAGCATGACTTGGAAAACTTGGTTTCTGTAAGTCATAAGTGTAAAGAGGACTTGACATGATGTCTGAGGAGAAGTTCACAGACATACGGGATCTGCACTCAGAGGGTGGTGCGGTGTGAGTGAGAGGTTCCTCAGCAGCCTCCTGTGTGTGTCTGTGTGTGACTTCAAAGCCTGTCTGCCCAGTCAGAGCTTGTTGGACAGTAAATGAAACACAGTCTGAGGCAGATGCACACACAGCCCTTCTTCTCATGCAGTGTTACACACACACACACACACACACACACACACACACACACACGCACCGCCCTCACATGCTTTTTAGTGACTGGAGCTTGTTAGTAGTACAGCAGGAGAAGCCCACACACCAGGTGCACACTGCTGTCTGTCTGTCTGTCTGTCTGTCTGTCTGTCTGTCTGTCTGTCTGTCTGTCTGTCCTCTCCTTAGTTATCTCATTCTTTTGCACTTTGCACTTTTCTGTGAAGGTTTTTAGAAGAATTTTTACTTTAATGTAATGCGTCAGCTCCTTTTTGCATCACATTCACAAAGGTTATGCTAAACTTTTTTTAGTTCATTTAAAAAAAAAAAAAATGTAGCCACGTTTAACCATTTTTATTTTTGCTCCCAGTCTCTCTCCTTTTCCTTCCAGATCCCTGCCAAATATCTGTCCTGCAGAACCCATTTGTGTTATTTGTTATTACAAAACAATTATTGAGCTCATAGTCTTAGTCGACAAAACATTATTCTGCAACTACTTTGATAATCAAATTATTATTATTTTTGAAGAAAAAAGGCTCAGTATTTTCTAGTGTCAGCTGCTGAAAGTTTGGAATTCCATCTTTTCTGTGATAGTAAGCTCAATATCTCTGCATTTTAGGCTATGTTCACTTTACAAGCTAATGTATGCTCTCATGTGACACATCTGATTTTTTTTTTTTTTAGTGTGAACACAGAAATTTGATTTTCTTTTTTTCAATCAGACCTTGCCAACTTTCATATGTGGTCCTTAATCTGATGCATATCCTGTCAATTGAGATGTGGCTGCTGTGGGAACAGTCATAACGGAAATTCTGTGTGTTTCTCCCACACATCCATGGGTTTTCCACGTTATACTTGAAGAAGTGAACTGCATGAACCGAAGTCCATTGATATGACAGCCTGTTGTCCAGAAATTAAACACATATTATTCTTAAGAGCCCTTTATTTGGCACTCTGTCAAACAGAAGCACATGGCTAGTTATTATGCTGAGACATTGCGCTCTGTCTCTATGGCTTGCCCTACTCTGCCTCTAGTTGGCTGGTATTGGTTTGTGTGTTCCTTCGTCTTCTTGCCCTTATTCTCAACATATGTCAAATCGTCCTCTGCTCTTTTCAGGAAATCATGTAGGGGATGAAGACGCACCAGTAATGTCATTCTGTTATTCCCCAAACGCCTGTCTTGTAATTGTGATCTTTTTTTGTTGTTCCAGCGAACATGTGTGTGACATTATTGGTCGCATAAACACATTTCACACTGTCAGATATGGGTGACTTCAAACATTTGAACAGTTCAGGCAGAAAGAAACATCGGCTCTGGGGAAAAAATAGAAATTCAGCATTAGACTATGTCCTGTAATGTCAACATAGAATTTGACTATAAATAAGAGTTTTAAGACGTACTCTTTGGAAATTGTGACTTCTCACTTTTTTGTGAGTTTTTTTTTTTTGTCCACTTTGGTAATTGGTTAATGGAAACATAGCAATTAGCATATCTATAGATGATGAAAATAACTTTAAGTTGCAGCCTTAAAACCTATCGCCACCTGCATTTTGCATACATGTGGCACAGGTGACCCTCTTGTGATCTTGTCTGACCCAGCTGAGAGTACGTATGAACAGAGTGGGGGGGGGGGTGACTGTGGTCGATCCTAAGTGAGTTGGCTGCAGAGGCAGAGAGAGACGGAGGGAAAGTAAACAACAGATGGCTGAAGCATGTTGCCGCTCTTCGCAGCAGCAGACGCTGTGCCAGCCCACCACCAGTCTCTTGAGAGGTTACTACGCAACGGTGACCGTGACGACACCGGGTCAGATGTCAAGTGCCTCCTTGATGACAGCCCCAAAATGCCAGATTGTCATCCACATGCTGTGCCAGACTTGGCCAGCTGAGACACACACACGGAGAGTTTGTACAGTGTTTAATAGTGTTTTATTTGGCTGGAGTTTGGCAGTCATGACTCTGGAATCTTCCATGCAGTGTCCACCCTTAACCCACCTGCCAGCCGTGATGACACACACTGAGGCAGCTGTATTCCTGTGTTTGTGTGTGTGTGTGTGTGTGTGTGTGTGTGTGTGTGTGTGTGTGTGTGTGTGTGTGTGTGTGTGTGTGTGTGTGTGTGTGTGTGTGTGTGTCCGAGCATTGAACCCTCTCACACTCAGGAGTGAACTGAGTGGTGGCACACATTGGCTGCCAGCTGCCATGACCTCATTCACAGTGAGAGAGACAGAAAGAGAAAGACAGAGAATAAGGAAAAAGTGAGCTGCCAAAATGAGACAAAGTGTGCGTGTGCGTGCGTGTGCATGTGCACATAGATATTTCGCACAGAATAGCACCATGACCTCACTCTGTGGTGCAATGGCTGACTGGTTCGGTGGGAATATTTGTGCTGGTGTCATCAGTCTTTGCCTAAAAATAAAAAAACAAATTGTCACTTTAACTTTAATGAACTTTACATACAGAGAAATACAAACGCAAGATTTGTGTAGAATTGCACTTTTTGAAGTGCATTTTCAGCTCAGTATTATTGGCTTTCCAGGCTTAAGTATCTGGTTCACATAATAATACCGTATTGTCAACAGTCAAACAAGATTTAACCTTCTCTTTTGATGTATCTGTATGCAGTGCAGTGTTGGCACGCATGCAAGCATCACTCCTATTGAGGTGTGAGACGCTCTCTTACCAGAAGAAGCGTCACTTCAACGTACATTTAAAAATAAATGGGTGTTTTGCAGTTTGTGGCGGATGAGGTAAAGACATCCAGCAGATACATGAGACACACAGAGTTGTGTCATCCACTTCCCCGTCTGCCTGAGGTGTGACTGACTCTTTTCCTGTGAACAGAAAGCGCCAGCTGCTGTTCCTGGAAGAGACCACCGAGTCAGTTTAACCACACAGAGCTGTCTGTGCATGTGTGTGAGATCGTCTTGATTTTAGCTGTTGAAATATGTCAAAATATGTTCAAATCTGGTGTCCAAGACTACTGACTGAAAAAAAATCGAATATTTTTCTGCCTCTGTAAGAAACGTTTTTTCGGAGACTATGATCTATTCTCTTCTTAACACAGTCTAGCACCTATACCCCAAAAAAACCAACACTTGAAGATGAGCTAAACTGAAACTGATTGAAAACTCAAATTTAACTGTCTCGCCAACAGAAGAAACTGACACATTACACAGAAATGTGGAAATAACATTCTGAAATGGGTCCAGAATATCAGCAGTGGTTATTGCTCACCAGGATGACTTCATTGGGTACACAGACGTGTAGATGACAGAACTGCTACTGTTACATAATGCATTGTGTATATCATATCTTATAATATATATAGTGGGTACTTCTACATGCACACTAATACTGCTTTTTCCAAATGTAGTATTTTCTGTTTAATACATGTACCAGTATTTTCAGGTTTTAGAAGTATTCTTAGGGCATGCAGAAGAAGATAGAAGGTAGATTTATTAGTCATTTTTTAAACAAAGTTAAAAAAAACCCAAAATTTCATATGTTCTTGATCATGCACATTCAGAATTTGTATCATTATTGTGTTTTTTTGTACACAGATCAAATCGCCATCAGTTCACACAGCTGCTCCAGTGTTGCACGCCCGGGAAAGCCTGCTTTTCTAGTCGTAAAGAGAAACTCACCTACTTAAAAACATCATGAAAAACATAGATATTAACAGGTTTTTGGATTTGTTCAAATATCACAAAGCCAACCTCTTTAAGAAGGTGGTTGAAGGAATGAAAGAAGGAAGCTGTATTTGTATGGTTGAGCAAGTCCACCACTTGTGGAAAACTTTGAAAAAAATCCTGGTACAAGTGACAGCTGTCCCAGTTATCCATATTTTGATGTGACGAATGTCATGTTAGGGCACATTAATCAGAGTATGCTCAGCTGCATGTAGGCAGGAATATTAGTGGAATAATCATTTTTATTAGCCATGTAGCTTAGTAGGAACATTGTCTTTTTCAGGAAACACACAAAAAACTGAAAAATGCTTTGCATGTAGACGTTAATGTGAGGGTAAGAGAAAGTCAAACTGACCTTTTCAACTTTGTTTCACTGAGGGACGGAGATAATTTATTACCTGGTGTTTTTGTTTTCCCCCTGTTGTGTTGATGCTTTTGCAGACTCAGGCAGCACTCATTAAAATTACATTACCTAAATGAGAGCGTGCCAGGTTCAAATCTGGGTAATGTTGCACAACTGGGGAATGTCTGCATGCATGTATTGGTATTGGCGTATGACTTTGTGAGGAGGATGCAGGATGAGTCAGGGGAGGTGTATGTATGTGCCAGTGTGCGTGTGTGTGTGTGTGCTTGTTCATCCGTTCATTGTTTATTCAAAACAAAGCCACACGAAATCTGTGAAACAAGGAGTTTTGCCAACACTTGCCACTGGCGTAATTCTCTCTCTTTCAGTGACTCGTTTTGCCTTTCTTTTTCAATCTCATTTCTTTTTTTGTTCTTGTTCTTTATTCCGGCTCATTGCTTTGACTTTAGTTTGCTAGAACTAACTGTGGTTAATAATTAGAGAAGTTACAATACATATTTTTTTAATGGTTGTTTCTCTTGTCCTTCTCTCTGCAGGAGTGGCAGCAGCTCTGTCTTTCTGAAGACATTTGTGGCATGAAACGGGATCACATACGCCTTTTATTCATCACCTCCTCCTCCTTCGTCTCCTTCCACCACTCTCTAGTCAGGAACTCTCACCTCAGCTCCACCGCATTGATGAGGTAACGTCAAGCTCTACGCAGCGCAGCACCCACCTGCACAAACACCACCCTCCCCCCTTTCCTTCCCCTCCTTCTGTCAACCTTTCCATCGCAGCAATGGGGCAGAAGATCTCTGGGGGCATCAAATCGGTAGATGGTCGCGGGGAAAGCGGTGGCTCCCCATCCTACCGGCCTTCAGCGCACCGCCGGCAGCACCCAGAACTGAGGGGCCCAGATTTCGCCAAACCTCCCCGGTTGGATCTCTTACTGGACATGCCATGCGCTGGACTGGAGACGCAGCTCCGTCACGCATGGAACCCTGACGACCGCTCGCTCAACATCTTCATAAAGGAGGATGATAAACTAACATTTCACCGCCACCCGGTCGCTCAGAGTACGGACTGCATCCGGGGGCGGGTCGGATACACAAGGGGTCTGCACGTGTGGAAGATCCACTGGCCCTCCCGGCAGCGTGGCACCCATGCTGTAGTTGGGGTGGCGACCTCAGAAGCTGCTTTACATTCTGTTGGCTACACGGCATTGGTGGGGTCGGACACTGAATCCTGGGGCTGGGATCTGGGACGCAACAGGCTCTACCACGACAGTAAGAACAGGGCCCACAGCTCGCTGCCCACCTACCCTTGTTTCCTGGAGCCGGAGGAGTCGTTCAACCTGCCGGACTCCCTGCTAGTGATTCTTGACATGGACGAAGGGACACTTAGCTTCATGGTGGATGGACAGTATCTAGGAGTCGCATTTAGAGGACTGAAAGGCAAGAAGCTGTATCCCGTCGTCAGCGCTGTGTGGGGACATTGTGAGATAGCCATGAAGTACATCAACGGCCTGGATCGTAAGTAACAAATCCTACACTAACGACACATTATGGTTTAGTATGCAGATACATTATATTTGTGTATACAACAGCCCTTTAAGTTATGATTAGATGGCTGTTAATACAAGAAAAGGAAACCAAAACTGTGGCAGCTCAATTGTGACGTGCAACTACATGCTCTAGGTTGTGGAGAAAAACTTTCAGTTTGTTGCGTAACTCTGGAAAGTCAGATGTTGTAACATGACACTTTCTCTGGTGCCAAATGAGGTGAAAGTTAGACAGAAATCTACATATATTGCAATATTCGCGAGAGTGATGGTGCTGTTTTCTCAAAAGGAATCATTGTGGCAGTGGCTCAACTGCTCATCATGTGTTGTCATATTGTAGTGAGCGTGGTCTGTGTTTTTATTGAAATCTTATCTTTATCGTTGCTTTCCTTTATTCTGAACATCAAAGATGTGAAAAATAGTTATTTGTTGTTGTGAATTTGCGTTCTCTGCTAGTGAATTAAGAGGGGGAGATAGGAATTTGTTTTCTACTGAACATTAAAAGAAAAACTTCACCTCCCAAATGAACATTTGCATATTAATTACTCATGCTGAATTTGTTAATAAAAGATTGTTTTTCTTGCATGCCTCCATGGTGAACGAAGAGGGGAAAACTCTTGATTATTTAAAACTGTATTGTTATACATTTACAAACTCACACAACTCGTGCAGTATAATCAAAGTCTCATTTGTCCAGTCGTATGCTCAGATCTCAGAAACAGCAGCCCTTTCTGATGGAGAGCTGAATGGAAAGTAAAACTTTATCTATGTTAATTCATCTTGATAAAAAATACGATTTAAAACTGAACTGAAAGTGGAAGTTATCCATGTTCTCCTCAAAGCCAGACTCCATTGTCAAAAATAATAATTTTACCCCATTGAACACGGAAGCTGCTGGTCTACTCTGCCTCAACCAGTTAGTTAGTTTGTGTTATTGTGTGAATGTAGTGTTTTAAAGGGTAAGTCCAGATTCACTAAAGTCACGCAGTCACACAAACAAAATACCTGTGGAGGCAGCAGTAGTTGCTGTGTTCAGTCCGGTAAAATTACTGTTTTTGTCAGTGGAGTCTTGCTTTGAAGAGAGCATAGATACGTTTCACTTTTAGCTCCGTTTCAATCGGTAAAGTTTTAAAGTGCATGTGTATGCAAGTACTCAGTATATGAGTGCATAAATGAGCCTTGGATTATCCAATACCATTTTGGTGAAAGTTTGTAAGCAGATGTCTTTATATAGTTTTGCTGTTGTTAAATGCGTACCCCTATGACTTCAATCCATCAGGAGTTTCTCTGTTTTTGGATTCTTCGTGGATGCGTGTGAGAAAGACGATGTGTGCTTAACAAATTCAAGGTAACACAGACTGAATAATTAATAAACATTCATTTTGGGGGGTGGAGTATTTCTTTAAGTATTAATGATGGATGTTTGGCTGACCTGTTTTGAGTTCATTATAATACTTCTTCAGGTATGACATATGTATCATACCTGAAGAACTATATATATATAGTCTTACACTAGTACCTGCAGGTATCATAACCACATTGCTGTGCTTGTTTTGTTTTGTTTCAGTAATATTCTTTTGGGTCGCTACCATGACTAGAGGGTTCGTTCTGCACTACATAGTTCCTGATTGCAGCAGCACTACATCTTGCATCCTAAATGTATCAAGAGGTTGTTGTGTCTGTGTAGAACAGCTGTGTTTTCTAGTGATATGAGAGGGAGATGAGTTCATAAAGAGCTGTTTGGATGTGGGGTTGAAGTATTTGAATATGTTTAATTCCCAGGAGACTGCACATTCTGTTTGACTCCCTCCGTCTGTCTACGTGTGTGTGTGTGTGTGTGTGTGTGTGTGTGTGTGTGTGTGTGTGTGTGTGTGTGTGTGTGTGTGTGTGTGTGTTATGAGAGAAGAGGCAGGCTTTTCCTCCCATCGCAGTCTAAACAGTGACTCTTTGAACAGCTTGTTAGAAAATCTCTTACTCACACATCATGAACACTTCCACACATATACACACACCTGCCAGGAAGAGAAAGTGTGTGTTATGAAAACACGCTTATGATCTGATTCCGTCCGTCGCCCTCCCCTCGTGTTTGCAGAGCCCCATGGGTCTTATTTGATATCACAACAGGGCATGTTTTTGTCTGTTACCCAGCAGAAAGTTAAGGAGAAACCCATCTGTCTTTGTAGTTTGTTACGTCTGATTTTTTTCTTTGCCCAATCACCTCAGATTCCTCTTTGAAAATTTTCTTAGAAGTTCTCAGGTTTTAATGGTCACCACAACATCAAGAGCCTGTTTTCTACACCCTCAAAAAGTACTGGGCCTCATCCGGGTTTTGAATTGGGTGTTTTTGGTCCTAAAACTGCAGCTGACCAAACAGAATATGAATCAGAATGAAACATGAAAACAGTGAATTTTAAGAGTTGAAATTCTTAACCTCTGGTTTAAGTCCTGCCTGCCTGCATGTGTGATGTCTGGTAATCTCCTACACTCAGGCTTAGTTCAAAGTACATACTTTGCCCGTTGAAAGCACCTCACCGCAGTCACTTCCCATTTATGGGGCCATCTGCTGGATTTCACGGCGAGTCTGTGTGATGGCCCACCTCGGAGAATATGGAGAATATTGAGTGCGTTTAAAGCCCTCGCTTCTACGAGTGTGTGTGCTTCATGCTGTGAAATGAGGTTTGACTGTTGAAAATGTGCACAGCTTAATGCATGGAGGAGAGTGAAGGTTGAAAGGCTCATCCTGAAAGGTGTATCTGAAGGAATTTGAAAAAGAGGGAGTATGTAGAGAAGAGGAGGCAAGCAGAGATGTGTGTGAGATGACAAGAAAGCAAATGATTTTTAAAAAAAACATTTAAAAAAAAACAGTTGTGATCAGAATACAAATTGATAAAAAAGAGTCTCTGGTGTGGCACTCTCTGGCCGCACCAGGGAGTGCCACACATAGACTGTAAAAAATAATGGACACAGCCATCATTAGATCACCATTGGCTTGTGGACTGCTGTTTGAAGGCCTAATTTTGGCATTTTGTCTGTCCCCATCTTAGATTTTTAGACCTCAAAGTGACCAAATTTGTATGAGAGGTTGGAGTTGTGGAGGAGCGTGAGACTCTGACTGAGAGCCCGTTATGTGTAACTTAAAGCCTTGATACAGTTTTAACTTAATGGGGAAATTAGCTATAAAGACCAAAAAATGTTTTGTACCAGGCTGTAAAAATGTTTATTTCTGCAGTAAAGTTGGAGATGTTAACATGGGTGTCTACTAGCGGCTGACGCGCCTCTGGAGCCAGCCTCAAGTGGACATTTGATGAGCTGCTGCTGGTAAGCGAAGTGTTAGCATGCTAGGAAGCTTGGAGTATGCTTTATGTCTTTATAGCTCCCTGAGCTTCTTTTTTTGGGCTTGCAGCTAATTTAATTCAATAAAGAGTTATACTAAAGTAAGGAAACTTTAAATAAGGAAAGGTCATGAGTCAGTGACAGCACTCCCGGAGCCAGACTTTGGTGTCGAGCACGGCAAATCACACTATAACCCATTGTATCTTTATTGTTTCAACTTTTCCAGAAAAATCTGTCCACCAAATTAAAAAGCACACATTACGTGATGCTTAATTATGATTTTTTTATCTACATAAACATATTCACTCTCCTGCCCTGTTTGTTAGTGTATAGTGATGTAATGCTATCTTAGACCAAACCGGAGCTTGAGATGCAGCTGCTGGTCAGAGCCATGATCTGCTTGGAGACCACTAACAAGGAAAACCAACGTGTATATTTGGATTTTAAAAATCAGTAAGCGTCATGTTATGTTTTTTTTAAAAAAATCTGATTGAACTGTTTTTCAGTCAAAAGTGAAACAACAAAGTTGTAATGGGTTGAAGCGTGACTTGCTGTGCTCACTGCATTGACTCTAAAAGAACTGACACCAAAGTCTGACTCCTCGAATGCTGTCACTAAGTCATGACCTTTTCTTCTTTAAGAGTTTCCTGGTATTAAGAGGAAAAAATGTTTGTTAACTATCTATTAGCAAGCCTGTTGCTAACAGGTCAGTGAGTTCAGTTTTAAGTCATAAGATGTTTGTTCTCCTGTCTCATGACTTTGTACAAACCATTTTTCTGTTCTGGTGCAGTTTATTAGCGACAGAAGACAGTTTGGGATTTTCTCGCTCTCAGTTCCCCTAAAAGGTCAGCCCTGTTGTGAGGGCTTACTGTTGGTCAACAGTAAAAATTCACCAAACATGAAAATTATACCTCGGCCCCACAAAAGACTCCAATGTCTCAATATTTAGCCGCCTGACACAGCCGAAAAAACTGTTGTCTCCTGTTAGAAATCAGTCTTAAATTATTATACAACAATGAATTCCAAAACTCCTAAACAAAATAAATGAAATCACATGTGTGCAGACAGACAATACAAAGGCTCACTTAGGAGACAGGCTTCATGTAGGGGAAATCCACACGGACCGCCAAACCTGAAACAATGCTTTTGGTGTCTGATTCCATTGTCACATAACCACATTCATAGCTGAGGGGTCTTTTTTTTTGTTATTACCGCCGCTGTCGTCACTCTGAAGCTGAGACAAAGGCTGCGATGAGAGTAATATCTCCAGGTTCAGAGGTGAAGTAAGTAGCCTTGGGTTGCTCTCTTTGTTGCAGAGTGAGCAAACAGGGTGTGATTACAGTCTGTGTGCAGAGCAACTTCCTTTAATATCATTTTTAAACTGAATCAGCCTGTCTGCCCCACAGATGACTCGGATAGTGAGGATGAAGTCATAATTGCCGTTAGTGCGATAGAATAGCATTGTGGTCAGCTAACAGACATTGTATCATAGCTGTCTTTTGCTGCTGTCTTCCCTGAAAATTGCTTTGCGCATCATTTGTGGCATGCAAGTTTAAACCTCAATGAGTCTAACGTGTAATTCTACTTTGTGTGTTCATGTGTGTATGGTCATAAAAAATCCACTGGGTATCTCGGTAATGACTTTATCTAACAGGCTTTCCCATGAGAAGCGACTATTGGATTGTTTGTGAATTATCGTCGTAAGGGAAACAACATGACTGCAGGGTATTAAAAAGAGATTTATAGACACAGCATCTCCTCGCCACAAACTGTTTGTTTTTCTCATCACTCCGGCTCAGGCCCCGCTGCACCACAAGCGGCTGATCATCACTTTGCTCCACCTCAGATCATTGCTCCCATTCCTGCAGTAACATAACACACACCGGTGAGACCTATAACCAGAAGCACTGCAGGTTTACGGTAGTTTTGGGAAGACCGCTCAAAGCAATCAGGGTCAGGGAAGTACATGCGCTAATGCAAATAAACGCTGAGCAAGGTTCAAACTGCATTATCCTGGAAATGTGATTTAAATTATTCATCCTTGCAAAGCTCTGACTAAAGAATTTCTCCTCTTCCACTGAGAGGTGAACACATCCTTGCTTGCCAGATAGTGTATATTTCACTTAATTGTTGCTAAATTACATAAACAACACGTGTAACTAATTTATTTTGCTACCTTGAAGCTCTCTCATCTGCTTCTGTCTAATGTGTGTGCATAATATCTCTCTCACACACACAGCTCTGTATTCTCTCTCCTCCTGTCTCTATAATTGTACCAATTAGCGGCGCTTTGATTCACTAAAATGGGAGCTGTCTTAGCTTCGGCCCTGATATGTGCCACTTCCTCTCGTTCTCTTTTTCCGCCTCTTTTCTCTTTGTATTCAAGCACACGTCACACCAAACTCCAGTTTAATGTTGCCCTTCTTATCAGCTAATGCACAATACACCCAGAACAGACCTTTTCTAAACCGTCAGAGGCCACTGCTGGGCACATATGACTGTTATCAGGTGAAGACCTTGTAAATCCAATTTGAGAGATTGGTTTTAACTTCAGTTGAAGGATAATATTTCTTTCTTGGTCGTGAAGCCAATGTCAGTGCGTTTTGTGTCCCCCAGTTGCTCCAAAGAAGTCGACATTAAAGGTTTATTATCCAACAGCTGTGATATGATTCACCAGCTCAAACCAGTTTCAGCCTCAGACCGTTTAGCTGACTGGATGACAGGACCAGTCATAAGCATCTGAGAGACTGTGATGGGAGCAAAGAAAAGGAGAAAACAGTGTGGAAAAGGGAAGTTGAGTTAAAAAGAGGGAAAGGCAGGTTTAAAAAGATGAGGGGCCACAGTGACAGAATGGGGAAAAAAATTGGAAAGAGAGAGTAACAGTGAGAATAAGGCCTTGTCCACACATACACAGATTTCTTAAAGCAGAGGTTTTCCTCGTTCTGTTTCAAAAGACGAAAGAAAAATTCCTGTCACACATAGATAAGAGGATGATGCTGGCCAAGCCTAAACCTAAAAAATAGCCATCACCGGTAGGCTTCCTGGCTGCAAAGGCTCATTTTAACACATTCCGACCTCTCTGTCCCTCAATATAGTCAAAGAGTTACTGTACATTTATGTTTAAACATGTTAAAAAGTCATGGAAGCAACATAAGAAGCAACACTATTTTGGCTACATCGGTAAATGCTGGAAATGTTGCCAGATTTTAGACCCCCCACAAAGTAGATAACAGTGCACACTCTGATGTCTAAAGCTAAAAACAGCATTTTCCCTGTTTACCGGTCAACAATTGCTTGCTTGTTTTTACACGGCATCTTCAAGGTGAGAATATTCTGCCTCACCGTTCCATAAAAAAGGTACAGTAGCCAAAGGTAAGTGATGTTTCAAGCTGGCAGCTGAGGTAGTACCAGTGTTTAATCAATCTCTGTGTAAAAGGGACAGTCAACAGGAAGGGACAGGTGTGATGTTTTTGCAATGTGTTATGTGTATGACACACCTCCAGGAGATTTCAAAAGCAGTTAGCAGCTAACTGTAAGAAAAAGACCAGGGACTGCAGATGTAACATAGCTAATAGCTAAATCTGGCATGAATCATCTCTTCTCATTGAAATTAATGGTTTTTATGCCTGGTCCTTGTTTAAATAAAGACACAAGAAAGAACAGCAACTGGAAATGTCCACAAATGGGGAGACAATGAGATCAGGAAGCTCCTAACCCTCTGAGCAGAGGGCAAGATCAACAGCCATAAAACAGGGATGGTAAATTTTAGTTATTTCCATTTTATGCCATCGTCTTTTATGTTGGCTTAAATACAGTCAGAAGTTTCACACAGCAACAAACCAGGAGTTGGTGTAGGAGGTCATAATAATGTACCTTTAAACGTAGACTGGTTGTAAACAGTGTAGGTCTGTGTGGCCAATATATACATGTGGACAGAGAATTCTTTTCACAAATTTCACTATATATTACTATGTATAATATCATATATTACTGATTCATTCCATTCTGCTAATATTTAAATTTCTTCATCGTCTCCTACGTTGTATCTCCCTTGAACTACACTACGTTGCTCCCCAAGATCTCCGGAGGTACTGCTCCATTTTGTCTATGTCTGTATGTTCTCAGAGAATGTGCACAAATATGGATTAAGTGACTGCAGAGTACATCTGTTTCCATATGCATATGTAACACCACGCCCATTGTGCCTCCTTGACCTCCAGAATACTAGGATGCTGTCTAATAGCACACACTGTGGAGGCATAATCGAATCCCTGCCTTATTTGGTTCTCTCTCTTATAAATTAAGGTGTAATGAAGAGCTTTAGTTGCATCCCTATTGCAGTATCTCTGTGTACAAAAGGCAACTGAAAGTTTCATCTGTTGTCGGTCACCTAAAACATAGTTTTTGTGTAGATGACAGGCCAAAAAACAATACCCCTGTACGTGTGGACAAAGCCTTAGTAAAACCAGGATTAGATCCTCAAAGTAGTATGGAACAAATATCAGAAAAATGAAAAATTTTATAATACAAAGGCAGTGAGAGGGAGGGTGTGAACAATAAGGACAGAAAATAGAGAGCTAGCAGAGCTGCGCATTCATGTGGGATGATGTGAATGAGGCAGTTTGACACTGACACTCAGCTGATCATCTTTCAAACAGAAAAAATGTCATATTTTTCAAAGAAGTTTCAAAGCTGCACTGCAGCACCGACATACCTGCACCATCACTATTGCGTTTTTCACACAGTTCAGTTAAAATAGACAAACACACACCATAAAGTCGCTGGACTTCCATTTCTGCTGAAAGAAATATGTCATTTGCAGCTCGCAGACACTAACGCCGTGTTTTTGTTGGCAGGGATTAATTCAGACTTCAAAGTTAAAATCACAATTGCAGGCTCACTGAAGCGTCGCATTCCAGCAGATCTGTCAACGAGAAGTGACCCAATTTTTCCCCTGTAAGCTGCCTGACCTCCCTCTTCCCTACTATTTAGTCTCTGCACCACATGAGCTTACACACTCCAGATCAGACCCAAACCAGCTGCTGCTGCTGCATGTAGACACCAGTTCACCCAGAGTAGAACACTGAGATCCATTCATGAAGTTTACATGAGGCCAAAGCCCCCCTGTGGTACCGTGCTTTGGTTACATTCAGTACCGAGTGTTGATCTGCACACATATGGTCATTCTGTCTGTAGAGCACATACAGTTCTGGTGACATGCTGTCACATTACTCCTTATAAGTAGGGGTAAGCGATGTATTGAATGTATCCAAAAATTTTGAATATCATATTATATGCAATATGTCAGGTGACTATGTCATCACATTGAGATATTCTTTGTGCACATTAGTAATTTATTTATGCATCAAAAGGAGGCTATGTTTATGCACAGGAAACTTGCTTTCCCTATCACTGACACGCAAACATGCCAAACTGATTAACCACACCCACCAGTTTAAAGTCAATCACTGTCCTGAGTTTTAATCATCTCAAAATGTTTGAATTTCCAGAGCTGGTCTAACATCTTTAGGTGGTTCAGACTTCTCTCAAAGTATGCCACAAAATGATTGCTGCTAAAGGTAGCAGTACCAAAAATCTGTCCCATATTCTGCACTGTCACATATTCAAATATTCATCCCCACGAGTGTTTGTTCTTAATAGGAATTTGGGTTAAAGTTCTGCGTCATCCAAATCACAAGAAAGCATTCCCTCATTCGCCCCTTGTGGTATTAAGCGCAAATATTTTGGCTTTATTTTGCTGAGACAGAGATAGAGAGACCTCTCAGACTTCTGCCACCACAGCAACACAGTGTAGTCAATGTTTAGTTTGTGCTGCTTAAAAAAGAGAATCTCTGTTACTACTCTCTACTGAAGAAATAGTCCCACATAAAAGTGCCCACAGGGATGTGTGTTGATTATCCTGCGTAACTTATCAAAGTTAATTGATAAGTTTACACAAGTTTGTGAAATTCAGTCACCTGATCACAAATCAAAACTATTTACATACTGTATCTAGATGTCACTTACATAAATTAATTAAACACAATGTTTTGGTTTGGGTGAAGTGCTTCTTAAAGTCCAGTTTATCTCCTGAAGGTCAGGTGTAACTTGTTTCTGGTCGGTTTGCTGCACTTAAGTTTCACTCTTTTCCATTACAGGTGCGTTCATGCGTTTGAATTATAAATTTTCCTGTTGGAGTGACTCAGCTTACTAGTGGCGGCCTGGTTGTCAGCAAGCTCGCACTTAGAGTTTCACACCAACTGCTGGCTGTGTGATATGTGGGTCAGTGGGTTACTTCTTTAGCTTATCTTAGCTGCTAGCTGCAGGCCTAACAACTCGCACTCTGCTTTTTATGTCTCCCTGATTTGCCCCCCTTTGCTTTTTACTGTCACATGCACATCCTTGTCTCTCTTTGGCTGCTTTCTGTTCTATTTCTTCCTGCACATTTAGACAAGCCATCAGCAGCTTCTGGCTAGTGCCCACGCATTGTACTGACACACAGCACAGGAATATATGCAGTGTGTTTTTCTTACCCTGATTTTCAGCAGGCCCAACACAAACTTTTAATAAGTTTAGGTTGGATTGAATATTTAAAATGCAAATTTTCCAATAAAACTGGGAGAGCAGTTTGCGTGTACACCTTCACCAGACAAAATACAGTACAGGCAGATTATGCTAATTTTATAATTTACAGTGCCTACGCAGTTACTTAATAGCTCCTGCAAAACCTCGGAGTGGAAACTGCATCAGCCGATGTTCCCCCTATATTTTATGTCTTTGTTAGATGGATTCCTCTGTCTTCGCAACTATGTGTCTCTGACCTCGCTCTTCTTCATAACCTAACAAAAGGTCTACGATTGCCTGTTCTGAAGCTGTACTACAAGATTATGTGACACACAAAAGGCTCAGATGTGTGTTTGAAAGTGCTTCGTGTTTCCTTCTTCATCCTCTGCTTTGAGATCTAAACACCGCAGCCCCAGCAGGGAACAGTGGTGTCATGTCAGTGTGCTCATAATCAAATATTTAACAGCAGAGATGAATAGAGGAGAGGGGGGAAAAGCCAAAGAAAAACATAACAAATGAAACACAGCAGAGACAGAGTATGAGTGAGGAATGTGGTGACACAAAAGAGAAGACAAACAGAAACATGTACAACGCAGGGAGACTTTAAAGTGATTTTTGTATGATATTTGATGTCGTAGCTTTCAGGAAAGATGCCTACTGACAAGATGGTGTGAGTAAAGCAAGAGCGAGAGTGAGTAAAGGATAAAACAGGCCAAAATGGAGAGGATGTGAAAAGATAAACAAACCACAATAAACAAACAGTGAGACAGAGGCAGCAGTGAGATGTGCGGCTGATGGCAGATCAAAGTGTGGCAGCTTGAATAAATAGTGACAGAGACAGGATGATAAAAGACACAGAGAGAAAGGAGAGACATTAGAGATGAAGAAGACGAGGTGTGTTGAGAGTGAGCGAGGGGCAAGTTGAAAGTCATGTCAAGTGACTGGTGTCAGTTCTGTGGAGATCACATGAAGTGATAAGCGATGGAGGAATGAAGGACGAGAGCTGCTCAGAGAGGAGCGAGGCAGAAACAGGCTGCTAATGAACGGCTGCAGGGAAAGACTTTGAATGATTGGTGAAGTAAGAGGGCTGGAATACAAATTAGTGTTTTAGATACATTTCACACACAGAGTGTAATGCCTACACCCATGTTGTACTGTACGACTCATAGTAAACATGTCATTCAAGGAAAGGAACCATCAAACTCATCATAGGCAGATACAGTTTATTATATTTTGTTTATCAATATCTTAACAGACTAAGATTCCATGATCATGCTAGCGGCTCTCAACACGTTAATCACAACTCGTCAGAGCTTTTGGTCAGTGAGCCTATACTTCAAATTATGATGCTTTAGGTACTTCTCGAGCGTCATTTGAGGACGCTCCGGGACGCCATGTCAATTTACGCTTCTTATATGCATTGTGTCTTCTTAAAATAAATTTAAGTAATAAAATAAAATAAAAATAAGTTAATGTTTTACTTAAACAAACACAAACACCGGTACTTTTTTTCTACGCCACTGCTGCGAATGGGTTTCCACTGCACAAAAAACGTCACCAACACTCGCTAACATCTGGCTTTTTTATTTAATGGAAAAGGTTACAGTCAGCATTTATGTACAAGACAAATAACTCTTCAGTAATCACAGGTATTTATCAGCTCTAGCTCCAATCAGTTTCAGTCGGCAGTGATAGAATTACGACACCTGGTGATGCAATGACAGGCCGCCACAAAGTAGTCTGTCGCTGCCCAAGTAGCATTCAAACATCGATCCAAATTTAGTTGGCCCTACGTGGGAAAAATAGACTGAATAAGTAAGAGACATAAAAAAAGAAGATACTGCTGCAACATTTTCACTGGCTTCCATGTTGCTTCACTGTTTACAAACTTGTTTTCAGGTCAGTCTGTGACACTGAAAGTGACACACCAGTAAAATAAAAACAGAAAGGCATACTCGTCTGCTGCAGAGCCCTGTACAAGGCTATAGTCTACTGGCAATAAAAAAAGAATCTTTAACCTATTTTTAACTGGTGGTGCTGCATTTAAAAACCTGCAAACATGCACTTATTTTTGGGGGAAAGGGACGATACGCTAAAAGATGCCTTATGTGTCAGAATCATATGCTGGAAGCCACTGATGAAGCTGCCGAATTTGACGTCCTGGTTATGAGAACATGTTGTACTTTGGTACAGCCACTCTTCACTAATGTCTCCATGCTTACATGCTGATGGTTAGTAAGTACCATGTTGCCCATCTCAGTTTAGTGTGTTAGCATGCATATATTTGCCAATTTGCACTGAACATAAAGTACAGCTGATGGGAATGGCTAAAATGCATCACTATCTCTAGCAGAATAACACTATCTACACTGCAACCAACTCTTATTGCTTTAGACCTGCTGTTATGTGGTGTATTTGCCTCTGTAGATCACCCAAATTTTAATGTACCCTCTAAAGACCTGTGTCGGTATCATTGGGTTTAGTTCCTGAACTTTTTTACAGAATCCCAGATTGCAATTAAGCCAAGTTCCAGGCTAGCTGACTAGCGTTTTATAACCAGATCAGCTGCAGCAGGCTCTTTTGATACATGTAAAACCAGATAGTCAAGATGGTCTTCTCAAATTGTCTCTGATAATCCTTGATTTAGCTTAGTCTTGGATTAACTAAACCAATTTCCTAAAAGAGGATTACAGTTACTCCAGGACTCCATGAATTTGCTTTCCATCCTCAATTTGGTGGCTATACAGTTCTGTTTTATTTGTTTTCACTCTTTTTTCTGCTTTTATTGTTTTATCTGCTTCTTTTCATTGAATCCACCTCATGACTTTTATTGATCCATTCCAGCTTTTACGAGCGCCCCGAGGCCATAACCATGAGCACCTACTCTCAGTAATGAGCACAGATGCTTGACATTAATTTCATTTAACATATGTAATGAATAAAATTTGGGAAGAAAAAAGAACTGTTTCAGAAAGCCATACTTGAAACATAGATTAAATCCCTGTCCCTGTATAGGAGGCCATTGGCGTAATTATGATGGTGGTTCAAAGATGTAGCTGTCTCTATAGCAGCCTGACTACCAACACCTTCACCTGAGTGCTTCAGAGATGTTAAAAGTAGAATGCTAGAAGCTTCTGTACAACAAAAGACAATATATTTAGAGATGTTTTTTTCTTTTGGTGCTCCCTTTTTCACTTATGAACAAGGCAGTCGGTATTCCAGTATAAATAATAGAAACAATAAATAAGCAGACAACCATAGTTATCTTTTAAAGGGTAAGTGCAGTATTTTTTAACCTGGATCCTATTTTCCCACATTTTTGTGTATAAGTGACTAATGAGAACAACAATTTTTTGTAATTGGTCCAGTTTTGAGTAAGAGCACTGCAGATGGCAGCAAAATTGGCTGCAATCTAATAACTTCAATTTATGTCCAGTAAAAGTGCTTTTTTTGCCACTGACAGACTCAGATTGTTATTTTAGGTGTCTGATAACTTTTGAAAAGCTTTCCTACAGAGATGGACTTTTTGTGATAAAGACAAGGATCCTTTTTGTTTAACCAGAAATGGCCTCAAAATGGCCATCCCCAAACCCACCAGAAATAATTGAATTAAACAGTAATTTTACTGTGTAAACAGCCAGCATATATTTCCACATCTTACTGGGTGTATTTAGGGTTAATTTCTACCAAACCAGAATTGGTGATTGTTGAAACAGTGAAAAGATTAACCAAGATTTTTTTTGTTTTGTTTTGTTTTTGTCCACTTTGAATGAAGTGTGTAGTGTATTTTTTGCTAATAAAATTACTGTTTATATAAATGAAGCCTGCAGAGTTTGCTGACTGCAATTTTGGGGCTGTTTCTGCTAAAAAAAAATTTTTTTTAAAAAGGATCTTATTCCTAAACAAAAAGGTCTACCTTTAAAGGCCCACCTCCGCAAGCCTGTCAGTGGTAAAAACAAGCATTTTAAGTTGACGGACATTGACTGTGCAAACATGCCCCAAGTGGTTACATTGCAGCCAGTTTTGCCGGTGCTAACTGCATCATTCACACACAAAACTGGACTTATTTTAAAAGTTGTTGTTCCCATTATTCACTCAGACAAAAAAACATGACAGGATGGGATCCATGTTGAAAAATACCAAACGTACCCTTTAATAAGCACTTTTTGTATGTAACCAATGTATTGTTGGTTTTGCCTGCAGAGCACTTCTGACCCATTCCAGCAGTGGCTTTTAACATCCATTTCTCTCAGACAATATGCAATGCAAGATACAGTGTCATAAACATTTTAACTTAAAACAACATTGATATATTACTTTGCAACAGCAGAGCTCATTAGATGGACTTTGTGTGTGTTTGTTTCTCTGTGCAAACACGGTATAACCCTCCAAGGAGTCCATGTGCAACACCAAATCTACTGTTTGCTTTCTGCCAGTCTGCTGCCAAATTAGATAGTGGCAGGCAGGCTAGCTTAGCACCAACTGTCAAATGAATATTTTTACCCCAAATTTTGGATGTTGAATGTAAAATGAGAACTTGAGAAACGCACCCTTCGGGAAAAAATTGGAAGTATTTCTACATTGCATCATTTTTACTTGATATTGCCATTTATTGCAAAATTTCCTTTTAGCGTTTACCACATTATTATTCTTCATATTAACGTGCTTGTATAAAACCTACGTTTTAGTCACTGAGTCACAGAGAGAATGAAAAGGAGGGATGGAGAAGGAAGGAGAAGGGAGCTAGAAGGATGAATAGGCAATGACCAACCAACACGAGGGAGGGATAACATGAAGCTCATGGGGAGAGGATAAAGGAAAAAGACCACTGTGGGAGAAGAAAGCAAAGAAAAAGTGTGAAATCCTGAGCGCTCCTGCTTCCCTGGGAGTAGTCACACACCTGTGGGGGCCAACTGGTTAACATTTCCCTACTGTATCACCAGTAAGTGTGTTAAAAGCCCTGACATTAGTGCTATTAGTTTTGTGTAAAACAGAAATGGCCCTGTGCGTTTAGGGATGCTGAGAGAAGATGAGAGACCGACTGAATTACTGCAGAAAGAAAACCCCGAGTGATTTCACACCTGATTATCTCCCAATTTATCCCCTTTCTCTGTCAGGACTGATCCATTTCCCTTCATCTGTTCCACCCAGTGTGTGTGTGTGTGTGTGTGTGTGTGTGTGTATGTGTGTGTGTGTGTGTGTGTGTGTGTGTGTGTGTGTGTGTATGTGTGTGTGTATGTGTGTGTGTGTGTGTGTGTGTGTGTGTGTGTGTGTGTTGTAAGGAGAGAGAGAATCTATCCAGACTTAATTTAGGTGTGGGTGGAAAGATATTGCATCTACTGTATGAGGACTTAAAAGCTGTCATCTTTAGGATCAAAGTTAGTCTGCTACAGACCTATTTCAATGCAATTAACTTAAAAATACAACAAAAAAAAAATACACTCCGCACTTGGCATTAAAACCTTGTCATGCACAATAACACCAGCCACCAGAGATTCAAAGAAATTCATGTGAGTGAGGAAAGCTAAGGAACTGAAATCAGTTTTGAAAGCTCAGCAGTCGCCTTTTACAAAAACCCATAAATCCCACACTTAACGCTACCACAGACTAGACTATGATTGTGAGCCACACTTTTCCCAGACGTAAGTGCTTTTTTTAGATGAGGATTTTTTGAAGATAGATGGAGGAAAAGACTATCACCTGTTTTGACGTGCATTGGAAAAACCAGAATTACCACCTCAGAGTTCAGTGTCTCCGCCAACCAGTCAAGTTATAGTTTACATCCATTGCCTTCAGGACTCATATAATGATTCAAATATGGATGTTGCAAAGAAGCTACAAAGTCTAAAACATGGATGCTTCACTCACATCTTCAACCCGACAGCACAGCAGATCTGTTCAGTCAGCACAGTTTCAAGGTTATTGTCAGTACATTAATTAGCTGGTTGCATAGTAAAATCGTTTCTTTTTTAGCCGATTTTAATTGTGTTTATTGTTTTTCCTTCTTTCTTGCCTACAGGCCAAGTTAATGTCATTAAAGTCCAGTTATGAACAACGGGTATGAAAGAATAAATGGCTGTGTTTTAGTATTAAAAAATACATACATCTGTATGTCAAATACAGTGCCTGTTTGCAGAAAAAGTCGATCTGCTCTGTGCAGCACGCTGTGGTTTCGTCAGAAATAGACTGCCGATAGTTTCTGAAACGTGTTGCTGTGTGTCTGCCGAAATGACAAGAATTGTCTTGAGTGGCCACAGTGAGCTTGGCTGATTGCCTGTCAGAGACCTACTCTACTGAGTGCACTTTTCTATTTAGCATATGAATTCTGGAGTTATGGCAAAACAAACAAACATGTTTTGTAAGCTCAAAATGACCTTTAACCACAAAAATCAAATGAGTTCATGTTTGAGTCCAAATGGACACAATTTTCTGAAATTCCCACAAGGCGTTCCTGAGATGTTCAGGAGAACAAATGGACAGACAAACCACAAACGTACTGCTCGAGCCACAGCTGTCACAAACATAAAAACATGGTAGCATGTTATTTTTGTCAGTGTTCTTTGGTGACCACTGAGTCATAAGGCTGTTGTTTTCATTCATTAAATTTGCTACTTACCAACACACACACACGCACACACACACGCACACACGCACACACAGATCCAGTTTTATTAACAGGTCGATCCAATCAGCCTCCGTCCCTGTAATGACCGGGAGCAGTAATGAATGAGAGCAAGATAATCATCCCCAATCTTTGTCCCCCTCGCTCTTTGTTCAGGAAGCTGTAGATCGGCCTCTAATCAAAGCTTTAATTTGCCCCCCTGACATCACCAATTTACCGACAGGCTGGATTCCTTTGTGTGTTTACATGGATTCAGTTCTATTTAAAGCTCTTTGGGCTCTCTCTTTCTCTCACTGGCATTCTTCTGCCAGGTGAAGGAATCTTGACGTCATTCTCAATTCTTTTTTGTGGCTCTGCTGAATTAGATGTGTGTGTGTTTTTTTTAGTTTTGTCAATGAATATTGAGTTGTTGCACTACAAGCACAGAATTCAGTTAAAGCTGCCTGTGTGCACTGAGAGCTCTGGTCAGTCAGCGACACCATCTTTCTGTTCGAGTTAACTGTTTTCTGGCTGTTGTCTCTCTTGTGACACACAAAGAGGAGCTTGCTTGTGTCTGAATTGTATCCATCTGTTGAAGGCAAGTCGCGCCGTTTCCGTGACAACAATTCTTTAACGTTTCCTGTTTTGAGAATGATGTCATTACTTCAGACAGGTGAACAGGGTTTGTCTTAGTGCTCAGGAATCCTGTCTTGAGAGCAGCGATGTGATGTAATGGTTTTCTTTATGTCCTTGAAAACCTTCTTTACCCCCCCCCCCCCCTTTTTTTTTTAAATCATGGAAAGTTGATGGAGCACACTTGCCCTGTTCCAGCAATTTCCTAGTTCACACTCAGTTTCCCACTTTCACACATGGATACTGCTTTGCTGCTTGCCACTCATCAGCTCTACTGGAGCCATTTAAGGAAGGTAGAGTGCCCCGCACAAATGCATCTCAATGCTCTCTTGTTACCAAGTGGCATTTCTTGTTCACTTTTTAGTGTTTTTATTCAGTGTGTTCAGTTGCTCAGAGGAACCATGTTTTGTAGGTGAACAGAGAACTCATTTAAGGATGTCATCTTGGACTTTTGGAGACACTCATCAACATTTTCTCCATTTTCAAAACATTTTATAGACCAAATTTGATTAATTAAAAAATAATCAACAGATAAATCTACAATGCAAATAACTGTTAGTTGCAGCCTTACTAACCTAGTGACTGTAGATCCACATATACATGCAGAATTTTAGTCGCTGAATGTGTCCCCTATGCCATCCTCATTTTGAAAATATTACTTCAGACGGAAATTGGATCCACAAAATAATTTGTTTCTTATCTTCTACAATTCTGAATCCATTCAGAACTTCCAAAAATTAATTAATTAAATTAATTAATTAAATTTTTTTTTTCCAGTCTAGTAATGTTGACTTGGTTGCGTAGTAGATGACGTATATTAAGTAGCCGTAGATTGAGTAGATTGTATAGAGACCGGAGTTGCAGCAAGCATTATAGACAGTCAACAAGAAATTTAAGCAGTCCTTTCTTGATTGAAGGCAAGCATTTGGGCACACTTTGAATTCTACAGCCTCCCGAGGGAGAAGAAACTTTATATGACTCATTAGTATTTTTTGTAAATATAAGAACTCCATAATTTTATACAAACTTTATTCTGCTTTCATGCCAGAATTTGCCACACCACCTTTTTCAGCACACCGTGGAGTAGTTTCTTGTGAGATACCAAATATTTGTGTATCATAACACCTGCAGTGATGCAAAATGCCCTCCTTTCATTTCACCACATTGTTGAAAGCAAGTTTTTGTCTTTATTTCTGCCATTCACATAGTAGTGTGAAAAACTGATAAGAAACCTTATTACAATTTTACCTTACCACCTTACCTTATTACAAAGTCAGGTTTCTCAGTACCCTCCCCAGAACCTGTTTACTGTAAGCTGAAAGCCACTTCCTGCTGCTCTAACAATTTTCAGGCTGATGTTTTTTATTCAATAGGTAAACTATTGAAGTGCATGTCAGGTTTATTTGACCTGTGATAAATCACATACTCCTGCTGTTGTAAACCTAATGACGCCAGGATGTGAATAGCTCATTTCAATATTTTGCCCATAATATTAAAGTAAATGTAATCAAAAGCAAACCATCTGTGGCTCAGAGTGCAGCTGGCCAACATTTTCTACGTACTTTTTTATCTGTTTGAGAGCTCGATCAACATGCATTGAGCACACAGGATTTTCTTTTTACTAATGTCTACAATTAGTGTGTGTGTTTTTAATATTCTTACAGCAGTTTTGCATGTCGTAACCTTGGAAACCAGCAACCCCAAAGTGACTGTGCAGAGCTAAATGTGGCCTCTGTCACATTTTTCTGTAGGAGAATAAACTCCCCGTCATGGCCTTTGTTCCCCTTTAAAAGAGCAGGGTGTTCTTTCTGTATTTTTAGTTCTTTCACATTATGTGAAATATTAAGTAATTGTATTTGAAGGTCAAAACTTTGTATCCCACAACCCACATATATTTCAGAAGTCAAACATGACCCAAAGGTCATGGTCTAAATTTAAGTCTAACACTTTTAGCTCATTTAATTGTGTATATTATTAGATGTAAATGTGCATTTAAAAAAAAAACACCACCCTAACATGACCTGAGACACAATGACCTGTGATGGTAAATTCAACCTGAGGTCTACATTTATGAGGATGATAAAGGAAGAGTTGAACAGCAGAGGGCATATTTTTGCCCTCCTTGCCTAACTCTGATCATCATTTGCTGTGTCTTTAAATATAGTCATGAACAGGTATGATTAAGGTGTAATAGGTAATAAAATTATTATGAATAGTTTCTTTGATCTAACCATGCATGAGTTTTTTTTCCAATGCAAATTTACGACTTTATCATCTCAGAGTTTTTTCTTGCAAATTCACTACTTTAACCACAGAAAATATTTATTCATTTTACTTGTACCTTTGTTAGTTTTTCTTGTAAATTTACCACTTCAATACCAGAAAACATCCAACTTTTGTTTTTGTAGATGTTTTTGTTTTTTCTCATAAATTTACCACTTTTTTTGTTCATATGAGTTTATGACCTTAATCTTGGAAATTATATGTTTTTTCTCTGATTATTACCTCCTCCCTTGTATATATATATATATTTGTCATTGTGCCTTTCTCTTAAGATATTTCCAACAGATTTTTCTGTTATGATTTCCAGTGCTTTCCAGTTTTTCTCTCTAAAGTTACAGTTTTGGATCTCCTCAGTATGTCCCTCCATCCTGCTGCACGTCCTCTGTTTTATCTGTCATTCTGCCTTTAGTTATCCATCATTTTATCTCTATCTAATTCACATTACCCCTTTGTCCCCTCACCCTGTGCGCTGTGCCCGGCCAACTACTGTACTTTACTGTACTGCTCGCTCTGCTGGCTGATACTGCAGCAGTCTGCCCCGTCCCCTGTCATACACTGACTGCTTGAGTTACTAAGAACAGAAGAAAGGTTGAGATTATTGTCAGAGATTAGTAATCCTAATTTGATCTTCATTACAGTGTAGTTTAGATGTGGTTACTGCCTTTTTTTTTTGATGTTACTAGTCTCTACTGCTTCTCTTTGAATTGATGTTGTCAGTTGGTCTAAAACTTATTATGATCTCTTTCTACTTTTTTAAATTTTATGTTAATCTTTCAAGGCCACTCACCTAAAAAAAACTGATCGTGACAAGACTTTATCAAAGTGCTTTGATCTGGTGTGTTTGTGAGATGAATGTGTAAGGACATCCTCTTTGGAGTGTGCTAGACTATAAAGACTAGAGGACGTTGCCTTGCAGTGAATCATCATAGACAGAGTATGTAGCTGCATTGCAGGTCATCTCACCTCAACGGTTTTAAGGTGAATAGTGTACGAGTTTTCTATAAGCTGAAAAAGGCATAGGTAGAATTCTCTAATGTGTTTTAAGTCTTTCTTGTCTTTCATAAAGCAAGAACAACAGTATCTGCATTGAAGTAAGTGCATGAAAAGCACACTCAGCAGTGATCTTGGTGCTTTTGTCTCCTATTATTAGCTCATGCTCTCTGTTGAAAAGAGGGAGGCTGTAGAACAGCTCATTTGGTTGATTCACATAAATGAGATGATAGGAAACAAACATCCTTTGTACTTTGCACACAACATGTGTGTGTGGCACATAAACAGAAAAAGCTGACAAGTGTGTCCCTGGAAAAAAAAAAAAGAAATTGTTTATTTTGCATGTTAAATCATCCACCCCAAAGCAATTAAGCATATCAAAATGTGAAAGATAAGGAATAAGGAGTAATCAAGGCTCATTTGCAGTTGTTGTGAGTGTTTTTTTGCGAGTGTATTTTTTAATTTGGATGAGTCTAGGCTCTCTGTTTTCCCCTGGTGCCAGTGTTTGTGCTAAGCTAGGCTAATCATGTCCTGGAGCCGCCTCTGTTTTGCAAGCACACTGAAAAAATTGAAATTGATCTCACCATCCAAGACAAACAATTTTCTTCCTTTCCTGCTGTTGATTGCTGAGCAATCACAATTGTTTTATCTGTAGCTGCTTCACATAAACCCAAGGTAATGGTTCAACCTTTGTATCTCAGTTTGCCTATTTAACTTTATGTTTGTGGCCCACAGATGTGGTTTACTAGGCCAATGGGTCATGTGATCACGTAAAACTGGGTGTCTCAGTAACTGTGGTGAGTGTCCCGTGGTTATGCTTTGTGATCAGAAACAGGCCAACCACAATTGAGAAATTTCATGTTATCATATAAACACATCATTGTTCAATGTCATATTATCACACAAATGCAGCAGTTTAACAGCAACTATTTTAAAATTTAAAAAAGAAGGAAAAAGAGACGAACGTCACAGGTATTAAAACAAATACAATTTCTTGACTCCTTACTTTATGGATCAACTAAAAAAGTGCTCAGTCAATGTAAAACGTTACACACTATTTTATGTTACATTTTTTGTTTATAGATTTATAGTTCTTGTATGTTTAAAAGCTGGTTCCTTAGGCCTTGGGCAGCAACTCATAACGCAACACATAAATCATTTATTAACTGTAAATAATAATAGATGTAGCCACCATGAAGGTATTCATTGGTTTGTGGGCTATTGCTTTGAAGCCTAGGTTTTGGCATTTTGGCCATTGCCAGCTCTTGGTTTTTGGAGCCATAAGTGACCATATTTGGATTAGAGGATGGAGCTGCAGAGGAGCAGGGGGTGGCTCCGATTTACAGACTTCAGTGACGGAACGCAGACAGCCTGTCAGTCAAAGCAGACATACCCTCAATTATGCAAAATTATGCCTTTGTAAAATGTAAAAGGTGCATTGTGTAAAAATTCAAGCCCTGCACAGTCATGAACTGGGAAATCAGCCATTGAGACCAAAACAGTTTTTTAAAACAGGGTGTAATCATGTTGGTTTCTGCTGTAAAGTCTGGGATTTTAACATGACTGGTCCTTGGGGATTTCCTCTGTTTTGGAACCAGCCTTAAGTGGCCATTATAGGAACTGCAGTTTTTGGCACTTTCATGTTGGTTCATTTTTCATCGGAGGTTGCAGCTTGGCATAAACATAGTTTGGTAGCCATCGAGGCATTTTTGAACTTCCTGTTTAACACCATTTTCAAATTGTTGCGGCAACAATGGCAATAGTTGTTCACAGTAATATTGACTCTACACCATCACTGCTCATCTCTTCACACTGTAGTCTGTTTGTCTGATGTTTAGCACACGTCATGTTTCATTTCTCTGATTGGTTGTGGGTCTATCCAATTACGTCTAAAGGCAATTTGATGTACAGCTATTGGTAACGCCCTTTGGTAATAAAAAATCTACTGAGGTACTGATGTCAGAGTATGTTGGAGCGCCAATCACTCTATAAAACTGATGTTATGCAATATCTTAAACTACTGTGGCTCAACCAACGTATTGGATGGTAGCATAATGTGAGAGAATTACACGCAGGATATAAAATATGCTTCTCCATTACTTAATCATTGCAAGCTGAACAATAGCAGCTAAATTTGCATTGAGCTGCTGATAAAAAAACAATTGATATCGCAGAGACATGCAGAAACTTGGGGATGGATGTATGTTGCTAGGTTACCTAACAGAGAAAAATGACACCAGAATGGGCAAGGCTTTATTGGATTGTGTTCAGACCACTGGCTCCTTCATCCTGTGCTTTCAAAGGGGAGAGACATGCTGACGTGCATCCTGTTGCTGCTCTGAGCTCTCAGCATTTCTTGCAGTCAGCACTGAAAGTTAAAATATCTCAGCTTTAAGCTAAAGAATGCCGCATATCAAACGCGTTGTCAGTTGTCTCATAGCAACAGCAGTAGCCATGACAAGAGCTTCCCCGAAACAGCTGTTGCATTGCCAGATAGATAAAAGGTGCCTCTGGATCCAAAAGCCAAAGTTGTGTTTAGCTTTTGTGTTGTGATTCTTTTGGAGAGCACTCTGTCTCTATTAGCCTCCTGTTTGAAGCGGAAAGCCATTAGATTGTGTGATGGGTATTCCCCTTGTGTAGTACTTTCTCTCGATACACTAGTGTCTATTATTATTCAGAAATGTTGACTCCTGACAAACAGTGATATTACATAAGACACATTTCAGAAGTGATCAACATTTGATTTAATTGGCCCTCATATAAGCCTACATGACTGCTATAAACATTGTGTAACAGACAGAAACAGTATGTGCCCAGTGTGTGTCATAAGCTTGCACATGTTTTTCATGGCACATAAAAAGCTGATAATGAGGAGCTACAGTATTACTTGACCACGTTCTCTAACATTTTATCTTGTGCAATGAAGCCCAATAAAAATGATAATAAGATATCAAGGTCCAGCTGATTCATAAAGGTGTTAATACAAAGACCTTGAGGGAGAAGATTTACTTCTCTGTAGACATCTGTTAAAAGTCAACAGATACGAGCTTATAAATGTTTGTCAGTATGACTACTGTAGAAACTTTGTCTGTCGTGTCAAATCTTTAGACAAAAAGCCAACTTAGGGTAATGTGGTCTAGTCATAAAAATGTTTTAGCTCTTAGAAATCTAAAGTGAAAAAAACCCTGAAACTTTATTTAAAGAAAATGTCTTTATAACACACATTATTTATAAATAACAACAATTACAGTTAGAGTTTGCAAAACATCATGTATTATTTAGCAATAGTTCTCTGGTGATTTATCATTGCACTCTCACATTAATTGTAGACTCGACAGACTTTTTTTTTAATAAAGGATGAAAGTGGATACAGCCAAAACGCTACATTTAAGGTCTTAACACACCATGTGCAATTTTTGGTACGATAATTCTGCATGTCAGTATATTTCTCTGAGCTGTTTTTTTTGTCATTACTACTGCACACAGAGTATTACACGGAATAAAAGTGACACTTTTTTCCCTGAACAAGGTTGATTTGCTTTCCAACCAACCAATCCCATTGAGCGGAATAGATGTCATGTTCCAACGTCACAACAACATAGCACTGAGTGTTACGCTAAACAGAAAACAAAAAAACACATTTCTAATATTTTGACAGATATCTCGATATGATTTGCCATTTTGGGTGGAATACAAAAAAAAGATGATGTTATTTTGCTGGGGTCTGTACCAAAGACGCACATTCCCTTACATCTCGAATATGATTGGAATATGAGTACCACAATGATTTATTATATGTTGGGACATATTTTACCGTCATCAGAAAATTGCAGCTCCAACTATTTGGGTATCACACTTGGCAAGGATTCCAATAATATAACAATTAATCGTGCAGCCCTACAAAAATAGTAGACCTGTACAACTTGCAACTGTCTCCAATTCGCATTGCCCTAGGTATTAAGAGTTGTGATGCAGGCAAGTATTTTGCATTTTCATGTTATTCATTCCTCATGCCCCTGGTGTGTAAAGGCCTTTATTGCATACATTCTTCTTTTTGTCAGAAGTGGTGCTCACATAACCCGCAACGCAACTCGACCACTGACAGCTTAGATGAGAAAAATAGTTTTTAGGCCCTCTAACGTAAAATATTTAAGGAAGCAGCAGGTCCAGCTCCACAAGCTAGCATCACACCGGTCATACAGAGATGTGCATTTAAGCTTAGATCCCAACTTGAAAATAAATTCCCTGATAGATTACACTGTGTAACCCGGAGGAACTGATTGCTGAAGCATCTGGTGAGGCGTTTGGTTGCAGCGAAACCCTGTAAACAAACCGTATGTCTCAGTGGCTCATAAGTGGTGATGACGCACAGAAGAAGAACCAAATTAGTGCCACAGCAGCTTTCCACGTCTAATTAAAGTAAGCTGTTGATAATAAAAACCAAACTATTGTGCAGGTTTTCTTCACTGTGATACTCTACTCTACCTCACAAATTAATACAGTGTTGAAAATCTATTTATTGGTGCAAATAATACACTGATCAACAAGCTCGGGCCATGTGGGCATTTTTATACATTATTTATAATCACTGCACAGTTTGAATGACCTGAACCAATTCCAGTGTAAGCAACAGAGATATTTGTTTTAGCTGATTTTGTGTATTTTGGGCTTTTCTGGCTCTGCCTGATGTCCCGGTCCTAGACTGACCTCGTTGGTTACAACACGACTGACCTTGCGTGGGATCATGACTGTGAGCCAGAGATGAGGATTAACTGTCTGTGTCAGCCGAGGAGAGACAGCAATTCCCTGAAGCCAATTGACAATTTGTTCAGATGTAATGAAATGGGTGGAAGACCGCACGTCCCTCAGTTCTGCCATAAAAACAGTGGCAGTAATGACCTGATTAATGCAAATCGAAAAAGCAAAAAAAAAAACAAAAAAAAACCAAAAATATAGAATAATAACAATGATGTCAAACTCAGTGCACATAAACCTTTTTCCTTTTTATCAGTTTATTGTCTAACTTTTTAATGGCTCTTCTTTTTTTTAAATACATCTGCATTTCACAAGCAAGAGGAACACACTTTAATTACTCTTGTGTACCAGAATGCTGCATATTCTCACGTTTCACAAGTGTTCCCAGTCTTAGGGAATGTCCTGGCTCACGTCTGGAATCACACAATGTCTCACATTCCTGATAATTTTAGAAGCAAAACCGATACAATTTAAGCAATCCTGCTATGAAAGGGTTTATAATTACAAACCTGCATGGGAACTGAATATGTGACCGACAATAGATTCACCACAGAGCAGCGTGGTAACGATTATAACCACAAGCCTCTGAGCAGAAAAAGGATTTCATTCATCATGCAGTGCCGATGAATAATTTATCATTAGATGAAGCCTAATGGGAGTTTTAAATGGTTCAATATGACATTAAAGTATACATAACAAACACAAAATAGCTTTACACATATTTATGTATCAGTCCTCCTACATTAATACAGTGGCGTATTAGGGCCAATGTAGATAAAAAAGAAGTAAAAAAAAAAAAAAAGCAGAGGGCAATATTCTGCCAAAAAACCTTCAGAATATCTGAGATTTGTGTTGCAACAAAAGTTGGCTATTCTCTGAGTTTACAATGTCTCAGTTTTGTGAGAAAATAGTCAGCTATTCTCTGGTAATCACCAGATCTCAGATATCACTGGCATACAGACTTTGTAGAGTCAATGCAACATTTACAGTGCAATCTGTGACCCATCAGAATCACCATCAATCATTGTCTGCTTGTACATAGTGGACAGCGGGTGCAAAGAAGAGCGCATCTTTAAAGAAGCAGTTTGAGATTTTGGGAAATGTTCGCTTTTTCTCTGAGAGTTAGATGTGAAAAATAATAACACCCTCAAGTGGAGTCACTGTGGCAGTTTCAGCCAAAGTGTTCAGTCAGACTAAAAACAGTGATTGTGACCGTAGTAACTTTAGGTAAGCCATCTGATCAGACTAAACGCTAACCTTTGACCCCCATTAGACAGACATGGAGCCATCACTCCAGTTTTCAGTTCAGTGCTCTCCTCCCTCTACTCCGCTGTCAGAGCTTGTATCCCAGCTGTCTTCCTCACTGCTCTGTCTCTTAAGCTCTACCTTCACTCTCTCCTCCTCATCTTCCCCTCTATTTATCTTCCTCCCTGCACATTCCTCCTTGTTCGCTTGCTCTTCTTCTTCTGTCTCTAACCTCTGCTGCTGCTGTGGCTCCATGTTTATCTTTGTCTCTGTTGTCTTTTGGTGTCTCCTCTCGCTTCCCTCATCGGTCTCTGCCTCCAGTGGAGCTCTCAGCTCCCGCTCCTTCCTGCTCCATTCCTCCTCCAGCCTTCTGTACATGTGAAGGGAGAAGTGCCACCCACCGTTCTCCTGCAACATGTCCTCCACTTTACGCAGCAGCTCTCTCACCTGCTCCTGCTCTCCTCCCTTACTCCCATCTGCCTCACCCCCTCTGCTCCTCCCTCCTGCCCACTTGTCACTTTTCTTCCGCCAAGTCCCTTCCTGTTTCTTCCCACCTCCGTTCACCTCTTGCTTCCTTCGTTCTTGCTTGCCAATGACGGCTGCCTTGTTATCAAACACGTGGTATCTGTAGCAACACTTCTCCATCAGCCAACGCAAGGCGGGGCCTCCTGATTGGATGTGCTCCTCCACACTGCACCCTCGTCTCTTTAGCCAGTCTCCACATGTGAACAGCACCATAGTGTGTCTCCAGACTGCAGAGGTCAAGATCTCCATCCTCCTCTCCACTGCTCTCCTCTCTGGCTCGATGAAGTCCAGCAGAGGGATCACTAACAGAATGACATGAGGTCCTGTGAGTCCAAAGAGAGAAAATGCTTTTTGCAGTTGAATTTTCTCCTCTTGCGGCACAAGCTCCTCAGATGAACCCCAACCTTGTGCATCCACCACGGTTACGTGACATCCAGCAGTGAAGGTGCTGGTGGCTGTGCTTGCCCCGCCTCCTCTGGTTTCAAATACTGGTCCCCGGCCAAGCAGGGTGTTACCAGAAGAGCTCTTGCCTGTCCGTCTGGGACCAACCAGCAAAATGTTCAGTTCACGTGAGGCTGATGGAAAGAGAGAGGAGGCTTTATTATGCTGTTGATGGCTTCAACTTTTTTTGATCCCAAAGATTTGTGACAATTAGTATTCTCGTTATAGTTTGTGCTCATTAACTGAAAGGCAGAGAAAGATGTAGGAGTCCATCTATTATTTCATTATCTTGTAAAAAAAATGACTGTAACCTTTAGCCTTCTTATTCCTCTTTCTTGCATTTTTACACAGGATATGATTCACTGCATGTTTCATAAGCATTACTGTAGTGAGACAACATTTCTTCTGAACATATTCCTTCTGTTTGAGAACACTTTAACAAATTTGCATCTAAGATTTAAAAATGAACATACCAACATCTTTTGGTGGGTTCAAGCTTCCCATCGTCTTTCTTCTGGATAATTTCTCGAGGCTGCAGCTGTAATATCCCTCCACAGTAATTATAGTGAAAACAGGTTCACAGGATGAACAACCCCTAACATGAAGTTGTGTAAGAGTATCGTCTCCCTGGCCTCACTTTCTTCTTCACTTGCTTTTAGATATCTGAGCACCTGAGATGCAGCTTCCTCTTATCAACACATTGGCTGAAGCGCCTCCCAGTTTTTATTGGTGCCTCTGAATTCTTGAGGAACATAAAGCTATCAAAACTTTTATGATTCCTGTCCCACTGCTCCACTCTCTCTTTCGGCATTGCTTCAGCTGAATTGGACGCTCTACTGTTTTATAGAAATCGAAGAGTGTTGTCAACGTCGGTCATTATTTAACCAGTGTTGATTACTGACGAGTAACTTGTAGCAAAATAACAGCTAAAATACAGGGACTAAAGTCTTCGTTTAGGGAGGCAGTATAGTTTGTTACATTACAACAGGGTCGTCTATATACAGTAGAGTTCCAAGAAATGGGGAAGGTTTGCAAAACATCCTGATACTAAAGTAGATCAGAGTTGAGAATCAATAACATTTTATTTATACAAATTACATTATTATTTCTACTTATTGGTCCAATCATCTATCGATTCCATCACTGATTTCCGATAAATTTTCTGAATGGGAAAAAAAGAAGGCCTACAAAGGTTGTGAGCGTCAGTGCAGTTGTCTTAAAACATAGACACACATTCACCCTTTCTGCTCACTTCCCTCCTTGTGCAGCAAGGGTGATATGGATGAGCTGATGGGTGAGTTTAGCTGAATGGAGTAAAAGTTTGTCATAATCTAACATCTATGAAATGAGAGTATTTGCGTAGTATTCATTTACATTTAGGTTTTCTTCATTACAAAAAACAAAACCAAAAACCTATTTATATGCAAAGTTTTCCTGCGTGGCGAGGAAATTTACCCTCAGTTGGTAAGCAGTTGGGCTCATGCTTGGATTGTCAAAGGCATGACATTCCTGTGATTTAAGAGAAGATAGATGTTTCAATGTACTGCTGGTGCTTCCACCCTTACTTAAAAGTATAAATTTATAGAGTGGCAGTGTTATCATCTGCGCTATGACTGCACCTTCCGGCAGCAAAGACGTATGAGTTTGATGTCATTGTTGTGCAATGTGCAACTGTCAGAAAAAAATGCTGGAATTGATAAAAGAAGTTGATAAGCTTGGAGGCAAACAAAATAATGGATCGGACCATTTGCTACCGGTTCTTGATTCTCATCCCTACAGCGGATAAAATGATATTCAGTGCTTTTCAACATGCAGAACTTTACTATAGGCAGTACATTTAGGGGCAATGAGTTAATTCTTCAGTGTAATACTCTTATGAAGAAACTGATCAACACTAATAACTAAATGATGGAGTGATTAATGTTTTAATTACTAAAATGTATACCTTTTAATTGAACACCAAAGACGATTTCTCCTACATGCTTACAGTTTGTGTGTGTGTGTTTGTGTGTGTGTTAGTGTGTGTTTGTGTGTTAATATTATATTATAATATATATTATTATATTGATATTATGATATGAGACTAGATATCATCTTAGATTTTGGACATCAAATATCACACGTATTGTCTTTTCCTTGTTTATAAGGCTACATTACAATCAAATTGTGTAATCTGAACTTAACCATACTGTTCTAGCTGTTAGTTATTATATCAACATTATGAATGATTATTTATAAAAAATATCAGTGTAAATATTTTGTGAAAGCACCAATAATCAGCCCCACAATATCATCGCCATATTGATAATGAGGTCAAAAGTATTATAATATTTGATTTTCTCCACATTGCCAAGCCCTACTTTGGTATGAATTTTGACTATGAATCACATCTGTAACAAAACAAAAAATGTAGTGCAATTAGTTTGAAGAACACAGTAAACAAATGAAGAGATGTAGCAGAAACACACCCATCATCTGACCCATCTTGAAGTCCTGCTTGTCCACAGTAGCCTTGTGCCACGTTTACTTCCACTATCATTATTCACAGGCGTCATAACAGTCTAGCTTTTCTTTTCTTTTTTTTTTTTTTTTTTAAAGCAGTGGGCCTCTCACACTCTACACGTCTCACGGCTCATCCACATGATCTGTGCGTGAATTTACTGGTGTCCCTCTCTCTGTCATTACCAGTGATCTAATGTTTGCTTCATCTGCCGACTAAATCGGAGCTCATGCACCTCACAGATTATAATTTACTCTGAATGTGTGTTAGTGCATGTGCTACAGTATGTGTCATCTCTTTTTTGGGGCAGTCTTCATCCTTAAATTGTAGGATAGAGTGTTTTTGAAGCTCGGCCTGTAGTTTGGACAAAAAGGCAGGACATCTTCGCTTCTGTAGCACCAATTCTTCGACCGCTCTTATTTTAAATCAGTCTCTTGTTGGTTCTTGAACTTTATGGATGTGTAGCACTAAATTGCAGCAGAATTTCTGTCAACCAAGATTTTCTGTGGGTGTAGTATGTGTGATGAAATGCTGTAATTTACCTCTTTGTATCCACCTGCATCATCAGCTTACTTCAGCCAGTGATTTCCGACGTTACTCAGAGTGACTCTGAGCTGTTTCCACACAGCAGGTATAAACTTGTTGCGTTCAGCTGCAGTTTGTTCTTGTAATGTTAGTGGAGGTGAGTGTTGGTGACACATAAGATCCAACTGTATTCTTCATTTAAAGGAAGGTCTTTTACCTCTTCCTGTAAATTAGCTGATGTCTAACTTAAAACCATGGCAGTGGAGTTTTACACTCAAATGAAAAGTGACACCTTTCTGTCTCTTCCCTCCGGCCTCCCTCACTTCTCTCCCTGTTCTGATCTTCAGCAAACACAGATACACACACACACACTCTGACCTGACAGGTAGAGCCAGGAAAGGATCAGCAGGGTTTTTATCGCAGTCAGGATGGTGGTGTGAGGCCCCCTGCTGCGTGTGTGCACGTGCGAGAGCGTATGCCTGTTTGCGTGTTAATGCACGTGTGGTTTCCCCACCTTCATTTACAATAAATCCGCTGAGGCTACAGCAGCACGAGCAAAGTTTCCCAAAGACTCTCCCCTCTATTTCACCTTTAACTTTTCTCTCCTCCCTATGTTTTTTTTTCTCTGCTCTGCTTTGATCTGTATTTTTTTGATGCTTTTTACCTTGTCTGTCTCAATGTCACCAGTTTTGTCTTCACCTCTGTCTTTGTTCTTTTATCTAATCATCCAAAAAATTACATGGCCTTTTCTAATGATGCTGCCCGTCACATTTAGACATGGTGATCTAATGTACAGGATGTATGTATATATAATTATTTATTTCCACATTCTTGAACCATTTTGTTGTTCTGGAATCAATGTGCTTGCTATATAGTCTAGATGTTTCCTTTTTTTTTTTTTTTAAAAAAAGGAAAGTTATTTCTACATTACACTACTGATTTAATGAGCCATTTGCAGTTTCACTGCACCGGCCGTGTGTACTTAGACTTTCATGGTTTAATCATTGAGACAAGCATATGCTACTGGCAGGATCAACCAGGTAGCCCTCTGGTGAGCAATTACTGATATAAAAAGATAATTTCTGCATGTACAGTGTACATATTTCTAGTAATTTCCAGACTTGAATGTATAAAACAGGACACATGATTACAGATCATTGCTATTTATCTTGTGAACTACATTTTTATTCCAGTAATTGATAACGTAGATGATAATCTCTACATGATAATTTAATAGATAGTATATAAATGTGATGTACTGCTTCACTATTTTTAACAGACATTAAACTTGCTTTAATTTTTTGTTTTTTTACTCGCTTGAGTGCAGGGTAACAATCTATAAAACCTAGAAAACATTATCATGTTACAGATTTGGCAAACACGTTAGCAATCATCAGCGGTAAAAATGCTTTAGACTATGTAGAGTACTTGCTCTGGATGAACGGGGACTGAAGCGTGTAGGGAGAGAAGACAGCTCTGCCGGTTTATGTGGGTTCAGTACAAATTTCTCTTCCATTGTTGTTCATCACTTCAACATGTAGGATGTGACAGTTGGTCTTTGTGGTATTTGTCCCAGCCCTCCTACACTGTGATTGGACGGCTGAGAAAAAAGCGAGAAGTGCAGCATCTTACACAAGGTAGAATGTTTTTTAACCTTTGGCCAGAAAAAAATGCTAAATGTGCAATGCTGAGTTCACAACAGAAGCTAAATGTCTTGTTACGCTGCTGGTTTTTGTAGCTTAGTGTAAATATGGGCGCTCACATGGCAAAATAATTAAGAAAATCCGCTGACCAATTTAATTAGTCTAGATACCATGCAGACCCCCCCCCCCACTGAAGCTACTCAAGTGACATTAACTGAATGAAAACTTTATCTCATTAGATAAAACAGATGTTGATAGAAGTTTTGCTTGAATAGAGGTAATAAATCACAATATATGTTAACGCAGTACTTAGCATATCACAGCACTTTTAAAATCCAAATAGTATTATATCGTTACTATCCTGAAAATGTCATATTTTGGGGGCTCTGGTGATTCCCACCCCTATTGGTTAGTTCGGCTTGGAGCAATTCATATTTTCATGCCCTTTTAATGTTTTTGGTTTTTATGCACACAAACAAAATGCCAAATTGGATCAACATCAGCAGGATCTCTGCATATCACACATGCTGATGAGGTATGGTTTGTCATTTTTGAAAAACTGCATTTAAGCAGGAACATAAATTGATAGTGTGTTTGGTAAATTATGACCACAGATTTCCTCTAATATTGACATTTTTATGAATAAGGTCCGCCTACCTGCAGCTTGTTACTGTCAAGGATATGTGAGGGTCAGACAGGCTTGCTGTGCTCTCTCCTTCTCTATTTATCATCCTCTTTGTGTCCATCCTCCTCTCACATCTCGTGACCTCTTCACATCTTTCCCTGCTTCATCTCCTTTGCTCTTTTCTTCTCTTCCTCACCACAGTTGTCCTTCTCTCTGATCCCTTTATTTTTCCACCTCTCCTTCACATCTTTCCTCCTCCTGTTTCTCTTATCACTCTGCCTCTCATCCCAGAGGAGACGGTGAACAGTGGATTTACAGTAATGCGGGATGGTAAAGAGAGAACAGGGCTTTAAAAAGAAACACTGGCATGGCTTGTATTACCACCAACTCCTCTCCAGTAGCCAGCTCTGCCCACAGTGCCCATCTTTCTCTGTGACACTAATGAGGTTGGTAAATGATGACTCATACCAACAGGATCTGCACAAACAATTTAAGCACCAAAGTTAGCTTTAGCCAAAAAATCTCAAGATGGAGTTTGCTTGGGGAGGACATAAGAAAAAAAAATGATTTTCACACCCTCCTCTCCTAAAGCTGTGTAGGACGGACTTAGTGCAACTATGTTTGTAACCATTAGTCCTCCCACCCTGCGGCTGCATCCTTTTTTAGTACAAAAGGGTTTTCTAACAAATCCTCCACGGACTGTAGCAACATTACTGCATTAGTTCTGCACAACACGCCGCTTCAGTGTGTGTTTAAGTGTGATTGTGCTAAAAACTGGCGGTGTTACACAATGTGCTGGGAAGGAGGATACAGGACACCACCGGAGGTACATTAGTTACGGATAACGGCAACTTCCCTTGTTGGCTTTGAAGGACGCTGGTGTTTGGAGTTCAGCGTCTCGTGTGTTTGAAGTGGAGGACAGTGTGCTCCACACCTCCTGCTAATCCTCTCCTTTGTTGTGTTGTTTTATTTGCGGTTTAAATGTGGTGATTTTGTTCCATTGCTCTCTTTGTTGTGACACGAGGAATGACTCACTTTCCCAATATGGCTGTTCATGTTCAGAATTGACTTTGTCATTTGAATCATTATTGAGCTGTTTGTACTGCACTGATGTCCTCTCTCAGTAGATCTCTAATACAGGCCTCATATTCATTACACTGCATTGTGTTGTTTTGCATACAGTATTTGAGTCCTAGTGTAGGGTGATTGTACGTTAAGAGCCATTGACTGAAGTTGACCAGCCTGCAGAGCAGTAGAGCTGTGAAAGATTAAAAACTTATATTCTTCCTCTTACCTGTAGTGATATTTATCAGTCTAGATTGTTTTGGTGCGAGTTTCTCTGCCATAAAGATGTCTGCCTTCTCTCCAATATAACAAAACTAGATGGCACCAGGATTGTGGTGCTCAAAGCACCAAAAAAACAAAACGCAAAACACATTTGAAAAACTCAACAGCAATGACTGTTTCCAATAATCATGACACAATTACTCAAGATAATCCACAGATCTCGATTAATGTAACTATTTTCTCCCGACCAAACTCTTTAGATGGAAACATGCATTTACTGTTAGCTCACCTAGCACCACTGAGCTAGTTTATGTGCGCTGTCACGAGCATGAGCCTCTTGTCCATGAGTAGATGCACACTTGCTTCTGCGCATTGATGCCATAAGCAGGTGTAGTTTTCGTTTAGGAAATAAAATAGGTCCTTCATGGAACTGCTCACGACAAGGTCCGTGGATTATCTTGAGTATAACTGGGACATTAACTCTGGAAAGAGACATTGCTGTTAATTTTTTAATGTCTCTTTGAACACGAGAGAAGGTAAACATCTCTACGGCTGATATGTCCAACTCTCAACTCAAAACAGTATAGAATGATAAATAGCACTACAGGTATGTATTTTTGATTTGAGTGTGAACTGTCCCTTCAAAGCTAAGAAACATAAATACAGTTTAATTAGTCTCTCTCCTCACTTTTCCAGCTGATGTAATAAGTGAGCACACAGCCTCTGCAGGAGATTTAGCTAAAAGTCCTCATTCCTAAGACAATATGACAATTAAAGGTGTATTCTTATCAGGGGATTGTTGAAGTGACTACCTAATTAGCTAACTTATGTCTTTTTTTGTGAAATGTTTTTGTAGTCAAGTGGAGCGTGGGCCTCCAGGGACTGCCAGAGATGTGTTTCCAACTGAGGATGATAAAAGTCAAACATGTTAAAATGTCTACTTCAGCTCATCTGCTGCCACTATTAGAAAAGCATAAAACATCTGTAACATTGTCTAGTATGGAAACTGTTAGCTGCAGCATGTGCTGTTTTTACCGTCTTTGCTCTTGTAAGACAGCATATGTTACAGTAGCAGTAACAATAGTGGTGGTAGTGTGCATAGAGATCAGAGCTGCTCTCATGTTTGCACACAAAATATGAAAGATCTAACATCTGCCATGCAGCTGGAGATATTTGGTTTTATTAGCCTGTCATGATGTAAGCCGTCAGAGTATTTCTCTGCTGTAAGATGGAGAGATCAACACAAATTCATGTGACTATGACTGGATTCATTTAACGATTTTGGATGTAGCTGGAACCACAGACACTTTTCTGTTTGTAACAAAAAGTTGAATAGTCCTACATGTGACTGTTTGGTCTGTTTGCCCTTGACCGAGCTCAAAGCGTCTGTACATGCATAACAGGGGATTTTGGTGTGCTTTTTTTGTTTGTTTATTTCACACCATTTGACTTTTTTGATTTGAAGATGTGCGCATGTCGGTGTGATTTCCTGTACTCGTGACCTTGCATATGTGTGTGCTCTTTGTGTTTTTCTATCTGTCAACATGTTTGCAAGACAGGTTTGTAGATTTCCTTTGTGTAAATGTTTGTTCTTTTATGCGTTTCACGTTCCCCGGAAAACATCCTGCAGTGGGTCGATTGTATAGCGTTAGATTAGCGAGGAGAAAGCTTGGGATTGCTGTGAGACATACAGTAGGTCACATTATTGAGGTGTTGGTAACCTGTAACTGATTACTCTGTATTTATGTACACAGCAATGGGTTATATTATTAGTCCACATTTTACTTCTGTTGTGTGAAAGCCTTGTAATTACAGTTTTGTGCGTTTTCATATTATATTGACTTTAATTAAAGGATTAAAGGATTACATGCTCCTCTAAATTCTAAAAACCTCCCGGGCTTAGAGGCACTTCCGAATTGGATAATGATAAAAAATTGCATTGTCATCAAGCGACACGCACACCTGTTTTCCGTCTCTTGTTGACATTTTGAAGATAATACAGCTTCCACCCGACGGAGATGATTTCTAATGTCAGAGGAGATCAGACACTCTGACCTAGAGAGTACAAAGACAAAAAAGATAAAAAGATGAGGGTGAAAGAACGGCAGGATAGAAAGGCTAGAAAGAGGAAGAGAAGAAAGCAGGCAGCTGCTGATGAGGTGATGTTGTAACAGGAAAGAGGAGAGAGGTGTATCATTACAAATGAGATGGAGCTGTGGCAGAAGGAAGGAGAGAGACTTGAGAGAAAGAGGAGAGGATCATGTTTTCCTGAGCCATCTAGTCTAGATGCAACGTGTGTGTTTGTCTTTACACAACTCAGGAATTTCTTCAAAATAAAGTAAAATTAATTTGTGAAGAGGTCAGTACATTAATCCTCAGTGTTAGTCTTAACTTTGTACTTATTTGCTCATGTAATTACCAAATGAAGAAATTTAAGTTCTAGTTATTTTTCTGTAGTTACAGTGGCTCCTATGTTTGTATGCTTCAAGTGTCTGACAGTCGTTCCATAAATTGATTGGTGCAATAACTCCATGAATGTGTGCTACAGGGCTGGGATGATATGCTTATCCTACAATTAGATGCCACCATAATTCTTGTGTGCTGATTTGATATTTAGATTTAAGACTTAGGATTTATTGCAATTTTTCTTTACTTTTTTAATACCAGACAACAGCAAAAAGTTATTTTATTCACTTAGAGACTGTGTAAGATATTTCCCAAAACAATGGAGACATCCTGTCAGCCAGTCTTCCTGACTTTTATTTCAGCAACATCACTTGCTGCATAGAAAGGTGGTAAATAAACTAATTGCTGCTTTTATGGTATTATTTTTAACTATTTTTTTAGGTGAAACATTTTGTGACTTTGCTTTGTGAAAGGCGCAATAACTAAAATGTACGTTTAAATTGGAATTTAAACATAAATTTTTTACATAGATTTATTTTCAAATATATGTCCAAAAACATATTTATCCTCTGTTGAAAAATGGACAATAGCTGCACTTTCATCACAGTTTCTGTTACCTGATACTAAAAGAAAGGAGCATATCAGTTTTGAGCTTTGAGAGTTTGCTCTCTTCCACTGACTTCTCCCCAGTTTTTCCTCTAAAATCACACGTCATCTGTCAGGCTTTATTTAGCTCCCGGCCCTCCCCTCAGGTCAACTTTTACATCCATCATAAAAGTGATGCTGCTGTTGCCATTTTCACCCACTCTACCATTATCATTGTCTACAGACAATAAATCCTGCTCTGTACCGCTGTGCACCGCATCTCATTACAGGCGTCATGTCACACTGCGTGGCCTTATTACTTCTTGTTCCCGTCGCAGCAGACCTGAGGTCACAATTCATATCCATATAAAGTTTTTCATCAAGGAAGAAGTTCTTCACTAGCTGGGATTACTTCACACACCCAGTCGTCCTCATCAGAAAAACCTATTACAATATTCATAGAGGTCTGCCATCTTCATATAAATAAATCAACCACAGGAGATTGTCGATAAAACAATTAGTTGTTGAAAGGATGCTGGTTTGATTCCCAGTGCTGCCAAAATATGCCTGAGCAATGCTCAGAAACAAATTGGTCAAACAAATGAATCTAGCACTTTACATGATAGATTAATGAAGGGTAACGCTCTAAAAAAAGATGTTATCTGACCTGAGAAAGCTGTTGTTTTAATAGAAATGTCAGGAACAAAATAACTCTCTGTATCTCAGTGGTGAACTGCAGGTGCAGACATTCACCTGTGATGATATTCAATCCTGCAGCATTTTATAGCATATTTCCTCTTAATGCACTGAATGTGTAATGATCCAGGGGTTAATGACCTGCTGCTGATCATCCTCATTAGCATCTCTCACTGCTTCTATAAGATGCTGATAGTGCTTTAATGACAAAATATATTCTGAATGGTATATTTTCCATCACGTTATTATCCTGAATATTGCAATAGAAGTTATTAAGCCCAGTTAATTTCTTGTATAATATAATATAAAGCCATTATACATATCTGAGGGCAGCGGATATCTAACGTATAGGCTTGTAAAACACAGGTACCGAAAAACTTTAGAGCTACAATAATATTATGAGCGGATACCTGAATTTTACTTCTTCTAGACGCCACACCTTTGATGCATTATATATGAGTGCATACCTACATAACACGCCGTAACACCTGTTTAAGACAAATAAAAGATGCTGTACAATTTTCTAATGCATTCTGAGGACTTCTTATTCAAAATATGAAAACAATAATTTGGTCCGTGTAAACAAGTATTCACAATTCATCTGTCAGGTTCAAGTTTCAAGGTTAACGCTGCTATAATATATATTTTTACATTAGCAATGGAGACAAAACTATGGAGCCCCTATGGGGACACACAGGGGGAAACAAAATAGTTGGATTAAAAAAAAAATAAAAATAAATACTTTGTATTTCCCCCGAGAAACATAAGCATTCTCTTGCAAAACTTGGGTGTTCTGTCACAAAACTTCTCACATAACTTCAATGTCCCTCCCAAAACTTTAGCCTTCTCTCACATAACTTGTGCTCTCTCACAAAACTGAAATGCTCTCACGCAAAATTGTAGCTTTCTTTTTGAAAAGAATTAGCGTTCTCTCCCAAAACTTTAGCTCTGCCTTGCAAAACCTTAGTGTTCACTCACAAAACTCGCACTCACCTCCAAAACTTTAGCGTTCCCTTGCATAACTTACAAGAAATATTTTGAATCTTCATGTGCACCGTTTGCAGCGGGGCAATGTGCAAAGGGTCGGGTGAAGGTGGATATAGCCTGGTCGTGGTGGTCATGAAGGACTCTCTCAGCCTGACATATCACATATCTACAACGAGGTTGGAAAATGAATGCGAGTAATACAACTGTTTACAGTTGTATCACTGTACACAACCTGCTATGTGGCTGTTGTTATAGGATATCATAAGTTTATGATAAAATGCTTATACAACCTGTTATAATGTATATGTATTATAATGTATGTATAATGTATTATAATACATTCGGCTACCATTATAACTCATTAATAGGGTATTACTGCATTATAGAAATGAGCTTTATAGAAAGTACTCATCTGGCAGAAAAAGCAGTGCTGTTGCACTGAATTTCACATTGAGGTGGAAATGGCTCCGGAGATTTAAAGGTGTCTCTTGTTCTTCCTGTTTCTTCATTAACAGGAACTAATTAAGTACCTATTTTGGCTTCAGAGACTGTGTGGTAAAACTGTTAAATTTTGGCTTTTACTTAACTTATTTCAGGTTTTTGAAGTGTGTTTCTCAGAGGAACAGAAAGAGAGAGCTGACAGTATCTCCTTCCTCTCAGCAGCCACAGTGTTGTCTGCTGAAACTAAAAAGCCTGTGAACGTGTACAAATTAATTGGATCTGGCCCTCGATAGGTATATGCACACATCATGCACACACAGAGCTTACTCAGTAAGATTCAAAAATTGTTTTAGCCACAATAATCTCAAATCAACACTCTGAGATGCTTCTCAGTCGACCCTTTTGCTCAAACACCTGTTTTTCTCTGGTAGTTGGCAGAACAGATGAGCACTGTTCTGCAGAGTGGCTTAATGAGCCAAATGTGTGTGTGTTTGTGTGCCTGTAATAACATCAGACTTTTTTTGTGTATTTTCACACAGCTTTGATAATCTTATGTAAGTTATGTATCGTTTTGTTTTCAGTCTTTCAACACCATTTTTTAAAATTTGGCTGACCTTTGACTTTTGTGCAACTGAAGTTCTGATTGTGCATAAAATTAAGATTTCAAGCAAATATTTTTGGCTGCAGCAGATTTTGTTTAGTATTTCACTCTCCTATCAAAAAGAGGGCATTAGCCAATCGAAAGCAGGTGTGTGTAAACACTTTGTCTGTCAGGTTATCAGCCAGGGTGGCGGTAAAGCCAGCTTAGCATCGCCATATTTATATCTGTGGACTCTATATTTAGAGCTGTTAATGAGAGTCTGCTCTGGTGTCACCAGCTTTCACACCCTGACTACATGTAAGTGCAGTAATTATCTAAACCATTATGAGCTGCTCTTTGTTAGTCCTTTTCTGTATATTGATATACATTAGAGCTTAAACGTTTAATCCATTAATCAGTCACTCTCTGGAATATTAACAATTATAACACCTGATTAATTGTGGAAGTAATTAATCAAGTAAGTGGATTAAAGCGAAGGTGTAAACTGCAGTACAACAGTACAGCAAATTATGCAATGTTTTCCTTATGTTTGTGCATACATTACAGCTGATCATTGGAGCACCTTTACCAGTATGATGTGCTATCATGTTTTGCTATGTTTTCAGTTGTATATCTTTTTTTTTGTAATATATTAAATTCCAGACATTGGCTAGTTTAAACTTTTCAGTTATTAATCTGTTTTTCTATTATTTTCTCAATATAATGTCATTTGAATAATTGAATTTGAGTATACCACCTTTAATATCTATAAACATATATCTGTATATGAATGTAAAATCTGTAGGTAACGGGACAAGATTTGGTACTGGAAGCACTGTGGTTTACATTTGTAGTCCGAGTAGTGTTGACCATGTTTGGTGCATCATGTTTGTGCGGGCTTTGGGTGCATGCAAGGAAAACAGTCTGTTTAGAGAGCAAAGGAAGCACAATTCATTGGCCAAAGTGCAATCACAGAGCCTACAGAGTATCCCATGAATGAGTCCTAAAACCCAAAAATATGATAGCATTCCAGGTCCTCATCAACTTTGAAATTTTTAAGCGTCTTAAAAAAGGTGGTTGCTAACAAGTGGCTCATTGAGGCTACAGAACGTCAGAGCCAAACTAAGCATAACAAGGCCTCACACTAACAAAAACGTTTGTTTACCACAGGTTATTTTCTCCAATAATCCAATATCCAGTGGAAAAATCCCACAGACTTTTTGAGGGAAGTACGACGATGCCAGATTCCGCGTCTGCCTACAGAAAAACATCAGATATGGGCGCTCCAATCACAACAGAAATGGAAAGAGAGTAGAACGAACATTGAAATGTTTGCCACGGTTATTTGACTAGCTGAAAAGAAAATGGCCACTGTTGGTAGTTGTTACGTTCACTACTTTGAGAGCTTTGTCTTAGCCTATCATACACACTAAGCCGCCATTTTCCTTTTCTCTGCCTCTTGTTAATGGTCATCATGTAGGCAGGGACTATAATCAACGGAAATAATGCACATGGCACAGGCATTTATACGAAGATAAGTTTATAGCAGCATGAGTGTGTCATGAGTGTCTCAACTTGCAAATTGGACTGTAAACAATGACAGGTGCATGGAATAGGAGGCCTTGGCAAAATGTCAACCTCCAAAATATTGGCCAGTACTCTCAGAGGTTTATCAATGTCAGACTGATAGCCAGTGGGTAACAAGAGTCCATCATCTTAAATTCTTCAAAACTATAATGGCATTTGCAATATTTACTGGAATTCAATAGACTACATGAATAATGAATTTATCAAAATATAATCAGAAGATTAATTTATAAAGAAAGTAATTGTTAGACCAACCCTAACATATGTACATGGTCCTTTCAGCTAACTATTGACTTGTGAATCACCACTCTGCAGCTCACTGGATCTGGATTTTTTGCCACATAGCCGCCATGCAGCAGCATTCATCTGCTGTATATGCAGTTAGTGTGAAGATAGCTCTCATAATGGCAGCATAATTGAGAGTCAAACAGAGGCCAAACGAAAAATCAACACTGCCGTCATCGTGTCATTGTGACTGTGCAGGTTTCTCAGAGCGTGGATGAGCATTAATGTGACAGTCATAATGCAAGGACACACTTATGTGGAGCTAAAGTGGATGTATAAGTTGTGTGTGTGTAGAGGTTGGGTTGTCCTTTATCCTGTTGGTTTAACCTTGAATACACACACACATACACACACGGCGGTGCAGCTAGAAAAGCAGGTGGTGGAGGACATCCAGAGTTACAACGGCTGAGGGAAGTGTGTTTTTTTCCTAAACAAGAACAGCAGGGAGAGCTGGACTGAGACTAGCTGTGCTCTAATGTCACTCAGGATACTCGCAAAGCAATTCACACCTCCAAAATAAGATACGCACCACTAATTACAGCCTGCTACAAGATAGAGACATTATCTCAGAGGGTATCTCCGCTGATGGGAGTCCTTTTACGGCAATTTCACAGTCTGGTTCGACTTTACATTCGTCTTTTTCATCCCCTTTTTTTACTTTCTACGGTTTCTCTCTCCCACCGGTTCCATCTGAATGACTTCTGTTGCTGTTCTGCCCCATTTCCCTGCATTCTCTTCCAGTTGGCATACTGGTGATAGGGTGCCATTGTGTTGGAGGGGTCACTAGTTTCGGAGGCTTTTGCATGTTTAGTAAGCCATGTGTGCATACAGCATGTGCCTGGCAGAGAGGGTTTCCTCAGGTGGAAGTGTTTAAAGGGGGCTGTTAGATCATGGAGTTCATTTTAGTAGCATGTCCCTCTCCTCCCACTCTGCTGTGTAATTAGGCCAATCAGACATGGTCATTACTATTAATTGAAAGTGATGATACTGTAAGATCCATAAGAAAGCTATGAGGCTGCGTTGTTAATGCTCAGTGAAGGGAGAAGGACAAAGGAGATAATTGGCATTAAATTAGAAAATTGATGTTTGCAGTTTGGGTTTGTTTATCATTTGTTTACTGACTTTGATGAAAGAAAACTGAATGTGAGACTTTCCTCCTGAACACAAACAAATTCACAACATCCAGACGATCATCAAAATCTAATCAGCCAATCCTTTTTCAGCCATATCCTCCTATCTTCTCTACCTCTGATAGTTGCTTTGCTGCAGATGGCCACATCTTATTATATACAGATACAGTATGCTTCAGTGGGACATTTTGGAGTTGATAAATGAATTTGTCAGTGCTCTCTGGTGGATACATTATGGTGACATTGTTTCCTAGTTACAACATTTCTGAATTTCTTGTTACCTATTCAACATATTGCGATACAAATGTATCAAGTTAGGATTCGAAAGCACTGAACTACAACACACTCTTGCAGTTTTAGAGTGGTGTTACAGAGTGGTGTGTCTTTTCTCACAGACACCGGATTAACAAGACAAACAGCAGCCAGAACTTCAATTGGTTATATAATTAGGCTAATGTTAATAAAATTAATTTGTCATTAATTTTACATGTTAATAACATTAATTTGACAGGAAAAGCAACAATGCCAATTCCTAAATGTGTTCTACATTGCTAATTTCTTAAAAAACTGAGCAAGGAAAGAAAGTGTTCAGAAGAGGCTTCTGGGTGTTTGTTTATTGTAAAAGAGAAATAATTATAGTATCATATGGCATAAAATTTGAAAAAAAAAAAGAAAAAGAAAAGTCATAGCATAGTACGTCAAAGAAGTCCTAGTATAGTATGTGATGAAAAAAGTCATATCTATGGATGGTCAAAGGGGATGGACAACCCTATAACATAATGCCTCCTGCCTCCACTATTGCCGGTAAGAAGGCATTAACCCCCAAAAAGTAGCTAAAACATCCTGCATAGTATACCTTTAACCTGCAACCTGAATGGAGCAAACGGTGGAAGTAAATTTTGGTTGTTTTGTTTATGAGTTTTATACATCAGAATCACCACAAGTTGTTACAGGTGGATATGCTTATTTAGGTCTAATGAGGAATTCATATGACTATGAAGGACTATTTGACAACATCAAGATCAGACAGGTTTCTTTTAAAGCTCCGTCCCTCCACCTCCTCTCGTCTGTGGTCTGTGTGTCCTGCAGCTCAGACCGCAGCCTCCTGTATCTGTTACCATCTTAACCCTGATGTAATGATGAAGGTCAAAGACAGAGCTGACATGCAGCTCTATATAGAGCAGAGTCACACTAATACGGATATTTACACTAGTTTTACAAATCCATATATTATTTTTAAGATGATGCCTCAACTTTATAACAATTCGCCATTTTTAGCAGGACATCAGTGTGACCGATGGTGTTTAAAAGTAATATAATAATATACAATCAGGTGTCATGTTGTGTGTGTATGAGGTGGAGTTTTACATTTTTAAAAGTGTGCATCATCACTCTCTCCACCGCTTTACCTCTGCCTCTCATTAATCCATGCATAAGAAATATTAAGATGTGTTATGCTTGTATTAAAGCATGAGGTGCAGGTATAAACATAAACAAACCTAATGTAATACGTCAAAACAGTCACACCTCGCACAAGACGTGTTCCCTCACATTCTCTGGTTATTCTCTGCTAACTGATTTTTAAATAATTCCCTCTTTTTCTCTCGCTTCAGCTGAGCCTCTCCCTCTGATGGACCTGTGTCGGCGTGCGGCCCGCCTGGCGTTGGGTCGTGAGCGGCTTCAGGAGATCGAGAGCCTCCCTCTGCCCCAGTCCCTGAAAAATTACCTCCAATACCAGTGACTGACACCAGCAGAGCCAACTGGGAGTACAAGGACACACACACCACACCACCAGAAAGTCTCAAGCTGGATGGTTATAAGAAATTAATTAAAGGATGCAAAGAGTGGGATGATGGATGGGAGCATGTCCACACTGAGAGTGCCATGGCTCTACAAAAGAAAGAAGATAAAGATGGTGGATGAACTGACCGAGTAGGTCCAGGATTTTCAAACAAAGACAGCACCAGCTTCTTTTGGATTTCGAGCTGCTTTTCCATTTGTTTTTGACTTGAAATAAATTATTGATGATGGCATCCCATCAGTGGATGATGCTCATCCAGACAAAAAAAATCCAGTGTGGTAAAAAGGTGACAGTGTTCAGGTGAATACCGCCACCTAGTGATGAGAATTAAAACTGCGCCGAGAAAGCACACCAATCCTTCCCTGGAGGCCTTTCTGACACACAGTCAGAGACCATATCGTTGCTTTTGGATACCATAGTACATATTCATGGTCTCTAGTGGCATAGGTGACAGGCTGCCGAGCCCACACGTCCAAGAGGATTTTAGCACTAGTGTTGTTTTTATCTGACTGACTCGGGGCCCGACCAAAAGCTCACATTGCATACAGAGTATACCGAACACATGGCTGTTAGGTGTATGCAAAGGTTAGCGAAAAGAAATAAGCACGCAGAACATATCTCCTGGCTTCATGCAGACATCTGATCACAGCAAAGCCCTTTTCAGACATGAAATAAGTAACATCTCTCAGTTAAAGTGATGGCTTACAGATCTATTTACGCTGGCCTCATGTAGTGTACACAACATGTCTAGTGAACACAATTAAAAAAATGTATTTTGCTCTTCAGGTCTTCAGTAATGCCATTGATCATTATGTTCCGGATATTAATTATTTAATCCACACGATTAGCCTAAATGTAAATTAATTAGAGTTTGGTTATTGTAAATATTTGTGATAAAAGTAATTTTTTATCCCTATTCGCACAGCTCCAACATCATCAATTGACCTCTGTGTTGGGGGAAATATTGTAGGTAATTTACAGTGAAAATTTTATTTGACAAATTCTAGACATGGTTTTTAACTTCTAATAGAAAATGTGCTTTGTAGGACCCCATCAATCATAGTGAAATACTAAATGAGAAAATACTTTTTAAGGGCCTTTAATAAGGGAACGAGACATTCTTTTATCATTTTATGTGCAGAATTTGTGCTGCTCTGGCCTTTAAGATAATGCAATGATATCAAATTAAACTTAAGTGTTGTGGGAAGAGGAAATACTACTTACAATGTCTGACTTATTAGAAATGTCATCCAACAGTCATCCAAGTTTCTTGTCTGAAAAGGGCTTTATCACCTACACAAACAGGACAAAGCTGCTTGCTGTTTACAGTGTTAAGCTGCACTGAGATCACTCCTCACAGGACAACTAAATCATGTATTATGATGTCAATCACAACCAAAGTATTTCAGACCGAGTAAGCCATGGAGTGTGTAAATGTTTCTGTAGGTCGCGGCCAGTCGAAGCGTAACTTGTGCTAACATGCTGTTGGCAGAAAGGAGAGGCTCACCTGCTGTTGTAGCACCCTGCTGTAGCTTACTGGTACCAGACATTACTGTCTGCTGTCCGCACAACTGTCTTAATGACCACAAACAAACAAAGCAAACAGGAGCAGAGCAGATCTAGTCTCTGGATCTCTAATAAAGGCCAGAGCAGGATGTTGGAACATAACTGCTACTGCAGCGGCAGGGCAGATGTGTTTTTTTGGCACAGAATAGGATGCAGATGATCATATATCACACACACACACACACACACACACACACACACACACACACACACACACACACACACACACACACACACACACACACACACACACACACACACACACACACACACACACACACAGTAGACCAATCATGTTTTCTTTCCTTAAAAAGGCTTGAGTCACTTTTTTTTTAACAACTGAGTTTGTATTCTACATTATTATTATTAATATTATTGTGAGTGTGGAATCAGATGATGGCAGGATGATGATAATTATTATTATTTATCACAAGCTAGGTCTGTGTTTTTTTTAAACTGATGATTGATGGTTACATTCAGGTAAATTTAATACAAAGATGCAGATGATGAAGGGAGAGAGAAATCAAAAGTTATTTCTTTAATGCTGCTTTTATTGTTATTATTATTATTATTATTATTATTATTATTATTATTACTAGTGATGGTGGTGGTCTCACCTCCTGTTTTCATCAGTTAGGACGAGGAGAGAAGGACTATTCAGAAAAGTAGATGAATGTATGGACAGATGGTGCAGTTGAGATGTCAGCAGATATGAAATGTGAATAAAAGCCAAGTTAATTTAAAAGATTTCTGAAAGGTTACTTGTGTTTCCTTTCCAACACTTTTTCTTGGCCCACGACTCCTTTTGTGTCCAAAAACCACATGGCTGATTTTAAGGAATGCTTACTAAAATATTAAGTCATCCAAAATACATCTGACACTAACGCTAAACAACCAGACCTAGAGTTAAATGCAAAAGAACTCGATGGTTCAGCTGGGGCAAACACATTTTCAGCTTCTTTAATATTGTGCCAGGTAATGTTTTATCTACCGATAGAGGCCTCAGTAAGGAAAATTGGACTATGAAGTATTTGGCTGTAAGTTCACCCTACTGTCAAGTGTGCCATTTCCACTTAAGAAAGTAAACAGCTAATGCATTGCTCATCAGCCCCTGTAGCTACAAATACAACTCAAAGTCTAAAACAAGGCAAGGGAGATATTGACGCGCAATAAATTTGAAAAACTAGAATTACTACCACAGGGTTGTATGCCTCCACGCACCAGTCAAGTTATACTTAAAGTTTACATTCATATGTATTACACAAACAACTTCCCCTTGAAGGGCAGATCTATACAATCAGTACATTTGCGAGGTGGGGACCCGAAGTTGGCCATGGCTTTGGCTATTACTGGTGAAAAAAAAAGTTGATGCTATTTCGGAAGACATGCAATTGTATGACTTTTTACATTATTTTGGACGAAATGCTAAAGTATGGTGCATTGGCCATTTTTGCAATATTCTATGCTATGGCGTGTCTCAGCACGTTTATGCTGTTTTGAGGTGTTTTTGGGACATGTCATGTTTTGACATTTTTGCCTTGCTATAGTTTGCCTTTTTTCGTCATTTTTTCAACATGCATTATCAAGGTGTTTTTATCTGTTTTTGCAATATTCTATGCTATGGCGTGTCTTGGGACACTATTTGAAGCTGTTTTGAAGTGTTTTCACCTGTTTTTTTGCACGTTATATATTACGCCGTAATATAATCTTGCCTTTTTCGTCTTTTGTTCAACATGCATTATTTTGCTGTTTTTGTCCGTTTTTGCAATATTCTATGCTATGGCGTCTCAGCACGTTTATGCTGTTTTGAGGTGTTTTCAGCTGTGTTTGTGACATTTCATATTTTGACATTTTTGCCTTACAATAGAGTTGCCTCTTTTGTCATTTTTTCAACATGTATTATTTTATTTTTCTGTCCATTTTTGCAATATTCTATGCTATGGCGTGCCTTGGCATGCTATTTTATGCTGTTTAGAAGTGTTTTCAACTGTTTTTGGGACATGTCATGTTTTGACATTGTTGCCTTACAATAGAGTTGCCTTATTCATCATTTTTTCAACATGCATTATTTTATTGTTTTTGTCAGTTTTTGCAACATTCTATGCTATGGCGTATCTCAGCACACCTTTTTACGCTGTCTTGAGGTGTTTTCAGCTGTATTTTGGACATGTCATATTTTGAAATTTTTGCCTTTACCTTGCCTTTTTTTTGTCATTTTTTCAACATGCATTGTTTTGCTGTTTTTGTCCGTTTTTGCAATATTCTATGCTATGACGTGTTTTGGCATGCTATTTTATGCTGTTTTGAGGTGTTTTCAGCTGTTTTCGGGACATGCAATTTTTGACATTTTTGCCTTACTATTAGCCTTGCCTTTTTTTGTCATTTTTTCAACATGCATTATTTTGCTTTTTTTTGTCCGTTTTTGCAATATTCTATGCCATAGCGTGTTTTGGCATGCAATTTCATGCTGTTTTGAGGTGTTTTCAGCTGTTTTTGGGACATGCCATTTTTTGACATTTTTGCCTTACTATAGCCTTGCCTTTTTTTTGTCATTTTTTCAACATGCATTATTTTGCTGTTTTTGTCCGTTTTTGCAATATTCTATGCTATGGCGTGTTTTGGCATGCTATTTTATGCTGTTTTGAGGTGTTTTCAGCTGTTTTCGGGACATGCAATTTTTGACATTTTTGCCTTACTATTAGCCTTACCTTTTTTCGTCATTTTTTCAACATGCATTATTTTGCTGTTTTACTCCGTTTTTGCAATGTTCTAGCATCGACTGTTGCAAAAACGGACAACACAAATAAAACACATGAATATTGAAAAAAAAAAAAAAAAGGCAAAATGTCAAAAATGGCATGAAAACAGCTGAAAAACCTCAAAAACAGCAAAAATATGTAGCATGAATATTGCAAAAGCAGATAAAAAGCAAAAATGCATGTTGAAAATGACAAAAAAAGGCAAGGCTATAGTAAGGCAAAAATGTCAAAAAATGGCATGTCCCGAAAACAGCTGAAAACACCTCAAAACAGCAGAAAATAGCATGCCAAAACACGCTGTAGCATAGAATATTGCAAAAGCAGTAAAAAGCAAAAAATGCATGTTGAAAAATGACAAAAAAAAAGCAAGGCTATAGTAAGGCAAAAATGTCAAAAAATGGCATGTCGAAAACAGCTGAAAACACCTCAAAACAGCAGAAAATAGCATGCCAAAACACGCTGTAGCATAGAATATTGCAAAAACGGAGTAAAAAAGCAAAAAAATGCATGTTGAAAAAATGACAAAAAAAAAGCAAGGCTATAGTAAGGCAAAAATGTCAAAAAATGGCATGTCCCGAAAACAGCTGAAAACACCTCAAAACAGCATAAAATAGCATGCCAAAACACACTGTAGCATGGAATATTGCAAAAACGGAGTAAAAAAGCAAAAAAATGCATGTTGAAAAAATGACAAAAAAAGCAAGGCTATAGTAAGGCAAAAATGTCAAAAAATGGCATGTCCCAAAAACAGCTGAAAACACCTCAAAACAGCATAAAATAGCATGCCAAAACACGCTGTAGCATAGAATATTGCAAAAACGGAGTAAAAAGCAAAAAAATGCATGTTGAAAAATGACAAAAAAAAAAGCAAAGGCTATAGTAAGGCAAAAATGTCAAAAAATGGCATATCCCGAAAACAGCTGAAAACACCTCAAAACAGCAGAAAATAGCATGCCAAAACACGCTGTAGCATAGATTACTGCAAATACAAAGTAAAAAAGCAAAAAAATGCATGCTGAAGAAATGACAAAAAAAGGCAAGGCTATAGTAAGGCAAAAATGTCAAAAAATGGCATGTCCAAAAACAGCTGAAAACACCTCAAAACAGCATAAAATAGCATGCCAAAACACGCTGTAGCATAGAATATTGCAAAAACGGAGTAAAAAAGCAAAAAAATGCATGTTGAAAAAATGACAAAAAAAGGCAAGGCTATAGTAAGGCAAAAATGTCAAAAAATGGCATGTCCCAAAAACAGCTGAAAACACCTCAAAACAGCATAAAATAGCATGCCAAAACACACTATAGCATGGAATATTGCAAAAAGCAGATAAAAAAGCAAAAAATGCATGTTGAAAAAATGACAAAAAAAAGGCAAAGGCTATAGTAAGGCAAAATGTCAAAAATGGCATGTCCTGAAAACAGCTGAAAACACCTCAAAACAGCAGAAAATAGCATGCCAAAACACGCTGTAGCATAGAATATTGCAAAAGCAGATAAAAAACAAAAAAATGCATGTTGAAAAAATGACAAAAAAAAAAGGCAAGGCTATAGTAAGGCAAAAATGTCAAAAAATGGCATGTCCCGAAAACAGCTGAAAACACCTCAAAACAGCAGAAAATAGCATGCCAAAACACGCTGTAGCATAGAATATTGCAAAACGGAGTAAAAAAGCAAAAAAATGCATGTTGAAAAATGACAAAAAAAAAGGCAAAGGCTATAGTAAGGCAAAAATGTCAAAAATGGCATGTCCTGAAAACAGCTGAAAACACCTCAAAACAGCATAAAATAGCATGCCAAAACACGCTGTAGCATAGAATATTGCAAAAACGGAGTAAAAAAGCAAAAAAATGCATGTTGAAAAAATGACAAAAAAAAAAGGCAAGGCTATAGTAAGGCAAAAATGTCAAAAAATGGCATGTTCCAAAAACAGCTGAAAACACCTCAAAACAGCAGAAAATAGCATGCCAAAACACGCTGTAGCATAGAATATTGCAAAAACGGAGTAAAAAAGCAAAAAAATGCATGTTGAAAAAATGACAAAAAAAAAGGCAAGGCTATAGTAAGGCAAAAATGTCAAAAAATGGCATGATCCAAAAACAGAAGAAAACACCACAAAACAGCAGAAAATAGCATGCCAAAACACGCTGTAGCATAGAATATTGCAAAAGCGGAGTAAAAAGCAAAAAATGCATGTTGAAAAATGACAAAAAAAAGGCAAGGCTATAGTAAGGCAAAATGTCAAAAATGGCATGTTCGAAAACAGCTGAAAACACCTCAAAACAGCAGAAAATAGCATGCCAAAACACGCTGTAGCATAGAATACAGCAAAAACGGAGTGAAAGAGCAAAAAAATACATGTTGAAAAAATGACAAAAAAAAGGCAAGGCTATAGTAAGGCAAAATTGTCAAAAAATGGCATGTCCCGAAAACAGCTGAAAACACCTCAAAACAGCAGAAAATAGCATGCCAAAACACGCTGTAGCATAGAATATTGCAAAAACGGAGTAAAAAAGCAAAAAAATGCATGTTGAAAAAATGACAAAAAAAAAAGGCAAGGCTATAGTAAGGCAAAAATGTCAAAAAATGGCATGTTCCAAAAACAGCTGAAAACACCTCAAAACAGCAGAAAATAGCATGCCAAAACACGCTGTAGCATAGAATATTGCAAAAACGGAGTAAAAAAGCAAAAAAATGCATGTTGAAAAAATGACAAAAAAAAAAGGCAAGGCTATAAAAAAGAAAAAATGTAAAAAAATGGCATGACCAAAAAACAGCTGAAAACACATAAAAACAGCAGAAAATAGCATGCCAAAACACGCTGTAGCATAGAATACTGCAAAAGCAGATAAAAAGCAAAAAATGCATGTTGAAAAATGACAAAAAAAAAAGGCAAGGCTATAGTAAGGCAAAATGTCAAAAAATGGCATGTTCCAAAAACAGCTGAAAACACCTCAAAACAGCAGAAAATAGCATGCCAAAACACGCTGTAGCATAGAATATTGCAAAAGCAGATAAAAAAGCAAAAAATGCATGTTGAAAAATAAAAAAAAAAAAGGCAAGGCTATAGTAAGGCAAAAATGTCAAAAAATGGCATGTTCCAAAAACAGCTGAAAACACCTCAAAACAGCATAAAATAGCATGCCAAAACACGCTGTAGCATAGAATATTGCAAAAACGGAGTAAAAAAGCAAAAAAATGCATGTTGAAAAATGACAAAAAAAAAAGGCAAGGCTATAGTAAGGCAAAAATGTCAAAAAATGGCATGTTCCAAAAACAGCTGAAAACACCTCAAAACAGCAGAAAATAGCATGCCAAAACACGCTGTAGCATAGAATATTGCAAAAACGGAGTAAAAAAGCAAAAAAATGCATGTTGAAAAAATGACAAAAAAAAAGGCAAGGCTATAGTAAGGCAAAAATGTCAAAAAATGGCATGTCCCGAAAACAGCTGAAAACACCTCAAAACAGCAGAAAATAGCATGCCAAAACACGCTGTAGCATAGAATATTGCAAAAACGGAGTAAAAAAGCAAAAAAATGCATGTTGAAAAAATGACAAAAAAAAGGCAAGGCTATAGTAAGGCAAAAATGTCAAAAATGGCATGTCCCGAAAACAGCTGAAAACACCTCAAAACAGCAGAAAATAGCATGCCAAAACACGCTGTAGCATAGAATATTGCAAAAACGGAGTAAAAAAGCAAAAAAATGCATGATGAAAAAATGACAAAAAAAAGGCAAGGCTATAGTAAGGCAAAATGTCAAAAATGGCATGTCCCGAAAACAGCTGAAAACACCTCAAAACAGCAGAAAATAGCATGCCAAAACACGCTGTAGCATAGAATATTGCAAAAACGGAGTAAAAAAAGCAAAAATGCATGTTGAAAAATGACAAAAAAAAAAAGGCAAGGCTATAGTAAGGCAAAATGTCAAAAATGGCATGTTCCAAAAACAGCTGAAAACACCTCAAAACAGCAGAAAATAGCATGCCAAAACACGCTGTAGCATAGAATATTGCAAAAACGGAGTAAAAAAGCAAAAAAATGCATGTTGAAAAAATGACAAAAAAAAAAGGCAAGGCTATAGTAAGGCAAAAATGTCAAAAAATGGCATGTTCCAAAAACAGCTGAAAACACCTCAAAACAGCAGAAAATAGCATGCCAAAACACGCTGTAGCATAGAATATTGCAAAAACGGAGTAAAAAAGCAAAAAAATGCATGTAGAAAAAAGAACAAAAAAAAAGGCAAGGCTATAGTAAGGCAAAAATGTCAAAAAATGGCATATCCCGAAAACAGCTGAAAACACCTCAAAACAGCAGAAAATAGCATGCCAAAACACGCTGTAGCATAGAATATTGCAAAAACGGAGTAAAAAGCAAAAAAGGCATGTTAAAAAAATGAAAAAAAAAGGCAAGGCTATAGTAAGGCAAAAATGTCAAAAAATGGCATGTTCCAAAAACAGCTGAAAACACCTCAAAACAGCAGAAAATAGCATGCCAAAACACGCTGTAGCATAGAATATTGCAAAAACGGAGTAAAAAAGCAAAAAAATGCATGTTGAAAAAATGACAAAAAAAAAAAGCAAGGCAATAATAAGGCAAAATGTCAAAAATGGCATGTCCGAAAACAGCTGAAAACACCTCAAAACAGCAGAAAATAGCATGCCAAAACACGCTGTAGCATAGAATATTGCAAAACGGAGTAAAAAGCAAAAAATGCATGTTGAAAAATGACAAAAAAAAGGCAAGGCTATAGTAAGGCAAAATGTCAAAAATGGCATGTCCTGAAAACAGCTGAAAACACCTCAAAACAGCAGAAAATAGCATGCCAAAACACGCTGTAGCATAGAATATTGCAAAAGCAGAGTAAAAAAGCAAAAATGCATGTTGAAAAATGACAAAAAAAAAGGCAAGGCTATAGTAAGGCAAAATGTCAAAAATGGCATGTCCGAAAACAGCTGAAAACACCTCAAAACAGCAGAAAATAGCATGCCAAAACACGCTGTAGCATAGATTACTGCAAAAATGGAGTAAAAAAGCAAAAAAATGCATGTTGAAAAAATGACAAAAAAAAAGGCAAGGCTATAGTAAGGCAAAAATGTCAAAAAATGGCATGTCCCGAAAACAGCTGAAAACACCTCAAAACAGCAGAAAATAGCATGCCAAAACACGCTGTAGCATAGAATATTGCAAAAAGCAGATAAAAAGCAAAAAATGCATGTTGAAAAAATGACAAAAAAAAAAAAGGCAAGGCTATAGTAAGGCAAAATGTCAAAAAATGGCATGTTCCGAAAACAGCTGAAAACACCTCAAAACAGCAGAAAATAGCATGCCAAAACACGCTGTAGCATAGAATATTGCAAAAACGGAGTAAAAGAGCAAAAAAATGCATGTTGAAAAAATGACAAAAAAAAAAGCAAGGCTATAGTAAAGCAAAAATGACAAAAATGGCATGTCCAAAACAGCTGAAAACACCTCAAAACAGCAGAAAATAGCATGCCAAAACACGCTGTAGCATAGAATATTGCAAAACGGAGTAAAAAAGCAAAAATGCATGTTGAAAAAATGACAAAAAAAAGGCAAGGCTATAGTAAGGCAAAATGTCAAAAATGGCATGTCCCAAAACAGCTGAAAACACCTCAAAACAGCAGAAAATAGCATGCCAAAACACGCTGTAGCATAGAATATGGCAAAAACGGAGTAAAAAAGAAAAAAAAAGCATGTTGAAAAAATGACAAAAAAAAAGGCAAGGCTATAGTAAGGCAAAAATGTCAAAAAATGGCATGTCCAAAAACAGCAGAAAACACCACAAAACAGCAGAAAATAGCATGCCAAAACACGCTGTAGCATAGAATATTGCAAAAACGGAGTAAAAGAGCAAAAAAATGCATGTTGAAAAAATGACAAAAAAAAAGGCAAGGCTATAGTAAGGCAAAAATGTCAAAAAATGGCATGTCCTGAAAACAGCTGAAAACACCTCAAAACAGCATAAAATAGCATGCCAAAACACGCTGTAGCATAGAATATTGCAAAAGCAGATAAAAAAGCAAAAAATGCATGTTGAAAAATGACAAAAAAAAAAGGCAAGGCTATAGTAAAGGCAAAAATGTCAAAAATGGCATGTCCGAAAACAGCTGAAAACACCTCAAAACAGCAGAAAATAGCATGCCAAAACACGCTGTAGCATAGAATATTGCAAAAACGGAGTAAAAAGCAAAAAATGCATGTTGAAAAAATGACAAAAAAAAGGCAAGGCTATAGTAAAGGCAAAATGTCAAAAAATGGCATGTTCGAAAACAGCTGAAAACACCTCAAAACAGCAGAAAATAGCATGCCAAAACACGCTGTAGCATAGAATATTGCAAAAAGCGGAGTAAAAAAGCAAAAAAAAATGCATGTTGAAAAAATGACAAAAAAAAAAGGCAAGGAAATAGTAAGGCAAAAATGTCAAAAAATGGCATGTCCCGAAAACAGCTGAAAACACCTCAAAACAGCAGAAAATAGCATGCCAAAACACGCTGTAGCATAGAATATTGCAAAAACGGAGTAAAAAAGCAAAAAAATGCATGTTGAAAAAATGACAAAAAAAGGCAAGGCTAAAAAAGGCAAAAATGTCAAAAAATGGCATGTCCCAAAAACAGCTGAAAACACCTCAAAACAGCATAAAATAGCATGCCAAAACACGCTGTAGCATAGAATATTGCAAAAACGGAGTAAAAAAGCAAAAAAATGCATGTTGAAAAAATGACAAAAAAAAAGGCAAGGCTATAGTAAGGCAAAAATGACAAAAAATGGCATGTCCGAAAACAGCTGAAAACACCTCAAAACAGCAGAAAATAATAGCATGCCAAAACACGCTGTAGCATAGATTATTGCAAAAGCGGAGTAAAAAAGCAAAAAATGCATGTTGAAAAAATGACAAAAAAAAAAGGCAAGGCTATAGTAAGGCAAAATGTCAAAAATGGCATGTCCTGAAAACAGCTGAAAACACCTCAAAACAGCAGAAAATAGCATGCCAAAACACGCTGTAGCATAGAATATTGCAAAACGGAGTAAAAAGCAAAAAATGCATGTTGAAAAAATGACAAAAAAAAGGCAAGGCTATAGTAAGGCAAAAATGTCAAAAAATGGCATGTCCCGAAAACAGCTGAAAACACCTCAAAACAGCAGAAAATAGCATGCCAAAACACGCTGTAGCATAGAATATTGCAAAAACGGAGTAAAAAGCAAAAAAATGCATGTTGAAAAAAAGACAAAAAAAAAAAAGGCAAGGCTATAGTAAGGCAAAAATGTCAAAAAATGGCATGTCCCAAAAACAGCTGAAAACACCTCAAAACAGCATAAAATAGCATGCCAAAACACGCTGTAGCATAGAATATTGCAAAAACGGAGTAAAAAAGCAAAAAAATGCATGTTGAAAAAATGACAAAAAAAAAAGGCAAGGCTATAGTAAAGCAAAATGTCAAAAATGGCATGTTCCTGAAAACAGCTGAAAACACCTCAAAACAGCAGAAAATAGCATGCCAAAACACGCTGTAGCATAGAATATTGCAAAACGGAGTAAAAAAGCAAAAATGCATGTTGAAAAATGACAAAAAAAAGGCAAGGCTATAGTAAGGCAAAATGTCAAAAATGGCATGTTCCAAAAACAGCTGAAAACACCTCAAAACAGCAGAAAATAGCATGCCAAAACACGCTGTAGCATAGAATATTGCAAAACGGAGTAAAAAAGCAAAAAATGCATGTTGAAAAATGACAAAAAAAAGGCAAGGCTATAGTAAGGCAAAATGTCAAAAATGGCATGTCCGAAAACAGCTGAAAACACCTCAAAACAGCAGAAAATAGCATGCCAAAACACGCTGTAGCATAGAATATTGCAAAAACGGAGTAAAAAGCAAAAATGCATGTTGAAAAAATGACAAAAAAAAGGCAAGGCTATAGTAAGGCAAAAATGTCAAAAATGGCATGTCCGAAAACAGCTGAAAACACCTCAAAACAGCAGAAAATAGCATGCCAAAACACGCTGTAGCATAGAATATTGCAAAAGCAGAGAAAAAAAGAAAAAAAAAGCATGTTGAAAAAATGACAAAAAAAAAAAAGGCAAGGCTATAGTAAGGCAAAAATGTCAAAAAATGGCATGTTCCAAAAACAGCTGAAAACACCTCAAAACAGCAGAAAATAGCATGCCAAAACACGCTGTAGCATAGAATATTGCAAAAACGGAGTAAAAAAGCAAAAAATGCATGTTGAAAAATGACAAAAAAAAAGGCAAGGCTATAGTAAGGCAAAATGTCAAAAATGGCATGTCCCGAAAACAGCTGAAAACACCTCAAAACAGCAGAAAATAGCATGCCAAAACACGCTGTAGCATAGAATATTGCAAAAGCAGAGTAAAAAAGCAAAAAATGCATGTTGAAAAATGACAAAAAAAAAAGGCAAGGCTATAGTAAGGCAAAAATGTCAAAAATGGCATGTCCGAAAACAGCTGAAAACACCTCAAAACAGCATAAAATAGCATGCCAAAACACGCTGTAGCATAGAATATTGCAAAAGCAGAGTAAAAAGCAAAAATGCATGTTGAAAAATGACAAAAAAAAAAAAGGCAAGGCTATAGTAAGGCAAAAATGTCAAAAAATGGCATGTCCCGAAAACAGCTGAAAACACCTCAAAACAGCAGAAAATAGCATGCCAAAACACGCTGTAGCATAGAATATTGCAAAAACGGAGTAAAAAAGCAAAAAAATGCATGTTGAAAAAATGACAAAAAAAAGGCAAGGCTATAGTAAGGCAAAAATGTCAAAAAATGGCATGTCCCGAAAACAGCTGAAAACACCTCAAAACAGCAGAAAAAAGCATGCCAAAACACGCTGTAGCATAGAATATTGCAAAAACGGAGTAAAAAAGCAAAAAAATGCATGTTGAAAAAATGACAAAAAAAAAAGGCAAGGCTATAGTAAGGCAAAATGTCAAAAATGGCATGTCCCGAAAACAGCTGAAAACACCTCAAAACAGCAGAAAATAGCATGCCAAAACACGCTGTAGCATAGAATATTGCAAAAGCAGAGTAAAAAAGCAAAAAAATGCATGTTGAAAAAATGACAAAAAAGGCAAGGCTATAGTAAGGCAAAAATGTCAAAAAATGGCATGTCCCGAAAACAGCTGAAAACACCTCAAAACAGCATAAAATAGCATGCCAAAACACACTGTAGCATGGAATGTTGCAAAAACGGAGTAAAAAAGCAAAAAAATGCATGTTGAAAAAATGACAAAAAAAGGCAAGGCTATAGTAAGGCAAAAATGTCAAAAAATGGCATGTCCCGAAAACAGCTGAAAACACCTCAAAACAGCAGAAAATAGCATGCCAAAACACGCTGTAGCATAGAATATTGCAAAAACGGAGTAAAAGAGCAAAAAAATGCATGTTGAAAAAATGACAAAAAAAGGCAAGGCTATAGTAAGGCAAAAATGTCAAAAAATGGCATGTCCCGAAAACAGCTGAAAACACCTCAAAACAGCATAAAATAGCATGCCAAAACACACTGTAGCATGGAATGTTGCAAAAACGGAGTAAAAAAGCAAAAAAATGCATGTTGAAAAAATGACAAAAAAAGCAAGGCTATAGTAAGGCAAAAAAGTCAAAAATGGCATGGCCCGAAAACAGCTGAAAACACCTCAAAACAGAATAAAATAGCATGCCAAAACACGCTGTAGCATAGATTACTGCAAAAACGGAGTAAAAAAGCAAAAAAAATGCATGCTGAAGAAATGACAAAAAAAGGCAAGGCTATAATAAGGCAAAAATGTCAAAAAATGGCATGTCCCGAAAAACGGCTGAAAACACCTCAAAACAGAATAAAATAGCATGCTAAAACACGCTGTAGCATAGATTACTGCAAAAATGGAGTAAAAAAGCAAAAAAATGCATGTTGAAAAAATGACAAAAAAAAAAGGCAAGGCTATAGTAAGGCAAAAATGTCAAAAAATGGTATGTCCCAAAAACAGCTGAAAACACCTTAAAACAGCATGAAATAGCATGCCAAAACATGCTATAGCATAGAATATTGCAAAAACGGAGTAAAAAAGCAAAAAAATGCATGTTGAAAAAATGACAAAAAAAGGCAAGGCTATAGTAAGGCAAAAATGTCAAAAAATGGTATGTCCCAAAAACAGCTGAAAACACCTCAAAACAGCATGAAATAGCATGCCAAAACATGCTATAGCATAGAATATTGCAAAAACGGAGTAAAAAAGCAAAAATGCATGTTGAAAAATGACAAAAAAAAGGCAAAACAAAAGTAAGGCAAAAATGTCAAAAAATGGCATGTTCCAAAAACAGCTGAAAACACCTCAAAACAGCAGAAAATAGCATGCCAAAACACGCTGTAGCATAGAATATTGCAAAAACGGAGTAAAAAAGCAAAAAAATGCATGTTGAAAAAATGACAAAAAAAAAAGGCAAGGCTATAGTAAGGCAAAAATGTCAAAAAATGGCATGGCCCGAAAACAGCTGAAAACACCTCAAAACAGCAGAAAATAGCATGCCAAAACACGCTGTAGCATAGAATATTGCAAAAACGGAGTAAAAAAGCAAAAAATGCATGTTGAAAAATGACAAAAAAAAAGGCAAGGCTATAGTAAGGCAAAAATGTCAAAAAATGGCATGTCCTGAAAACAGCTGAAAACACCTCAAAACAGCATAAAATAGCATGCCAAAACACGCTGTAGCATAGATTACTGCAAAAATGGAGTAAAAAAGCAAAAAAATGCATGTTGAAAAAATGACAAAAAAAAAAGGCAAGGCTATAGTAAGGCAAAAATGTCAAAAAATGGTATGTCCCAAAAACAGCTGAAAACACCTTAAAACAGCATGAAATAGCATGCCAAAACACGCTGTAGCATAGAATATTGCAAAAACGGAGTAAAAAGCAAAAAATGCATGTTGAAAAATGACAAAAAAAAAAGGCAAGGCTATAGTAAGGCAAAAATGTCAAAAAATGGAATGTCCCAAAAAAAACTGAAAACACCTCAAAACAGAATAAAATAGCATGCCAAAACAACGCTGTAGCATAGAATACTGCAAAAGCAGTAAAAGAGCAAAAAAATGCATGTTGAAAAAATGACAAAAAAAAAAGGCAAGGCTATAGTAAGGCAAAAATGTCAAAAAATGGTATGTCCCAAAAACAGCTGAAAACACCTTAAAACAGCATGAAATAGCATGCCAAAACACGCTGTAGCATAGAATATTGCAAAACGGAGTAAAAAAGCAAAAAAATGAAGGTTGAAAAAATGAAAAAAAAAAAGGCAAGGCTATAGTAAGGCAAAAATGTCAAAAAATGGTATGTCCCAAAAACAGCTGAAAACACCTTAAAACAGCATGAAATAGCATGCCAAAACATGCTATAGCATAGAATATTGCAAAAACGGAGTAAAAAGCAAAAAATGCATGTTGAAAAATGACAAAAAAAAGGCAAGGCTATAGTAAGGCAAAAATGTCAAAAAATGGCATGTCCCAAAAACAGCTGAAAACACCTCAAAACAGCAGAAAATAGCATGCCAAAACACGCTGTAGCATAGAATATTGCAAAAACGGAGTAAAAAAGCAAAAAAATGCATGTTGAAAAAATGACAAAAAAAAAAAGGCAAGGCTATAGTAAGGCAAAAATGTCAAAAAATGGCATGTCCCGAAAACAGCTGAAAACACCTCAAAACAGCAGAAAATAGCATGCCAAAACACGCTGTAGCATAGAATATTGCAAAAACGGAGTAAAAAAGCAAAAAATGCATGTTGAAAAAATGACAAAAAAAAAAGGCAAGGCTATAGTAAGGCAAAATGTCAAAAATGGCATGTCCCAAAACAGCTGAAAACACCTCAAAACAGCATAAAATAGCATGCCAAAACACGCTGTAGCATAGAATATTGCAAAAATGGAGTAAAAAAGCAAAAAATGCATGTTGAAAAATGACAAAAAAAAAAGGCAAGGCTATAGTAAGGCAAAATGTCAAAAATGGTATGTCCCAAAAACAGCTGAAAACACCTCAAAACAGCATAAAATAGCATGCCAAAACACGCTGTAGCATAGAATATTGCAAAAACGGAGTGAAAAAGCAAAAAAATGCATGTTGAAAAAATGACAAAAAAGGCAAGGCTATAGTAAGGCAAAAATGTCAAAAAATGGCATGTCCCAAAAACAGCTGAAAACACCTCAAAACAGCATAAAATAGCATGCCAAAACACGCTGTAGCATAGAATATTGCAAAAACGGAGTAAAAAAGCAAAAAAATGCATGTTGAAAAAATGACAAAAAAAGCAAGGCTATAGTAAGGCAAAAATGTCAAAAAATGGCATGTCCCAAAACAGCTGAAAACACCTCAAAACAGCATAAAATAGCATGCCAAAACACGCTGTAGCATAGAATATTGCAAAACGGAGTAAAAAAGCAAAAAATGCATGTTGAAAAATGACAAAAAAAAGGCAAGGCTATAGTAAGGCAAAATGTCAAAAATGGCATGTCCCAAAAACAGCTGAAAACACCTCAAAACAGCATAAAATAGCATGCCAAAACACGCTGTAGCATAGAATATTGCAAAAAACGGAGTAAAAAAGCAAAAAATGCATGTTGAAAAATGACAAAAAAAAGGCAAGGCTATAGTAAGGCAAAATGTCAAAAATGGCATGTCCCAAAACAGCTGAAAACACCTCAAAACAGCAGAAAATAGCATGCCAAAACACGCTGTAGCATAGAATATTGCAAAAACGGAGTAAAAAGCAAAAAATGCATGTTGAAAAAATGAAAAAAAAAAAAGGCAAGGCTATAGTAAGGCAAAAATGTCAAAAAATGGCATGTCCCGAAAACAGCTGAAAACACCTCAAAACAGCATAAAATAGCATGCCAAAACACGCTGTAGCATAGAATATTGCAAAAACGGAGTAAAAAAGCAAAAAAATGCATGTTGAAAAAATGACAAAAAAAAACAAAACTATAGTAAGGCAAAAATGTCAAAAAATGGCATGTCCCAAAAACAGCTGAAAACACCTCAAAACAGCATAAAATAGCATGCCAAAACACGCTGTAGCATAGAATATTGCAAAAACGGAGAAAAAAAGCAAAAAAATGCATGTTGAAAAAATGACAAAAAAAAAAAAGGCTATAGTAAGGCAAAATGTCAAAAATGGCATGTCCGAAAACAGCTGAAAACACCTCAAAACAGCATAAAATAGCATGCCAAAACACGCTGTAGCATAGAATATTGCAAAACGGAGTAAAAAGCAAAAAATGCATGTTGAAAAAATGACAAAAAAAGGCAAGGCTATAGTAAGGCAAAAATGTCAAAAAATGGCATGTTCCAAAAACAGCTGAAAACACCTCAAAACAGCATAAAATAGCATGCCAAAACACGCTGTAGCATAGAATATTGCAAAAACGGAGTAAAAAAGCAGAAAAAGGCATGTAGAAAAAATAACAAAAAAAGCAAGGCTATAGTAAGGCAAAAATGTCAAAAAATGGCATGTCCCGAAAACAGCTGAAAACACCTCAAAACAGCATAAAATAGCATGCCAAAACACGCTGTAGCATAGATTACTGCAAAAACGGAGTAAAAAAGCAAAAAAATGCATGTTGAAAAAATGACAAAAAAAGCAAGGCTATAGTAAGGCAAAAATGTCAAAAAATGGCATGTCCCGAAAACAGCTGAAAACACCTCAAAACAGCATAAAATAGCATGCCAAAACACGCTGTAGCATAGAATATTGCAAAAACGGAGTAAAAAAGCAAAAAATGCATGTTGAAAAATGACAAAAAAGCAAGGCTATAGTAAGGCAAAATGTCAAAAATGGCATGTCCGAAAACAGCTGAAAACACCTCAAAACAGAATAAAATAGCATGCCAAAACACACTGTAGCATGGAATGTTGCAAAAACGGAGTAAAAAAGCAAAAAAATGCATGTTGAAAAAATGACAAAAAAAGCAAGGCTATAGTAAGGCAAAAATGTCAAAAAATGGCATGGCCCGAAAACAGCTGAAAACACCTCAAAACAGAATAAAATAGCATGCCAAAACACGCTGTAGCATAGAATAATGCAAAACGGAGTAAAAAGCAAAAAATGCATGTTGAAAAATGACAAAAAAAGCAAGGCTATAGTAAGGCAAAATGTCAAAAATGGCATGTCCCGAAAACAGCTGAAAACACCTCAAAACAGCATAAAATAGCATGCCAAAACACGCTGTAGCATAGAATATTGCAAAAACGGAGTAAAAAAGCAAAAAAATGCATGTTGAAAAAATGACAAAAAAAGCAAGGCTATAGTAAGGCAAAAATGTCAAAAAATGGCATGTCCCAAAAACAGCTGAAAACACCTCAAAACAGCAGAAAATAGCATGCCAAAACACGCTGTAGCATAGAATATTGCAAAAACGGAGGAAAAAAGCAAAAAAAATGCATGCTGAAGAAATGACAAAAAAAGGCAAGGCTATAGTAAGGCAAAAATGTCAAAAATGGTATGTCCCAAAACAGCTGAAAACACCTCAAAACAGCATAAAATAGCATGCCAAAACACGCTGTAGCATAGAATATTGCAAAAACGGAGTAAAAAAGCAAAAAAATGCATGTTGAAAAAATGACAAAAAAAAAAGGCAAGGCTATAGTAAGGCAAAAATGTCAAAAAATGGCATGTCCCGAAAACAGCTGAAAACACCTCAAAACAGCAGAAAATAGCATGCCAAAACACGCTGTAGCATAGATTACTGCAAATACAAAGTAAAAAAGCAAAAAAATGCATGTTGAAAAAATGACAAAAAAAGCAAGGCTATAGTAAGGCAAAAATGTCAAAAAATGTCATGGCCCGAAAACAGCTGAAAACACCTCAAAACAGAATAAAATAGCATGCCAAAACACGCTGTAGCATAGATTACTGCAAATACAAAGTAAAAAAGCAAAAAAATGCATGTTGAAAAAATGACAAAAAAAGCAAGGCTATAGTAAGGCGAAAATGTCAAAAAATGGCATGGCCCGAAAACAGCTGAAAACACCTCAAAACAGCATAAAATAGCATGCCAAAACACGATATAGCATAGAATATTGCAAAACGGAGTAAAAAGCAAAAAAATGCATGTTGAAAAAATGACAAAAAAAGCAAGGCTATAGTAAGGCAAAAATGTCAAAAAATGGCATGTCCCAAAAACAGCTGAAAACACCTCAAAACAGCATAAAATAGCATGCCAAAACACGCTGTAGCATAGATTACTGCAAAAACGGAGTAAAAAAGCAAAAAAATGCATGCTGAAAAAATGACAAAAAAAGGCAAGGCTATAGTAAGGCAAAAATGTCAAAAAATGGCATGTCCCGAAAACAGCTGAAAACACCTCAAAACAGCATAAAATAGCATGCCAAAACACGCTGTAGCATAGAATATTGCAAAAACGGAGTAAAAAAGCAAAAAAATGCATGTTGAAAAAATGACAAAAAAAGGCAAGGCTATAGTAAGGCAAAAATGTCAAAAAATGGCATGTCCCGAAAACAGCTGAAAACACCTCAAAACAGAATAAAATAGCATGCCAAAACACACTATAGCATGGAATGTTGCAAAAACGGACAAAAACAGCAAAATAATGCATGTTGAAAAAATGACAAAAAAAGGCAAGGCTATAGTAAGGCAAAAATGTCAAAAAATGGCATGTCCCGAAAACAGCTGAAAACACCTCAAAACAGCATAAAATAGCATGCCAAAACACGCTGTAGCATAGATTACTGCAAAAACGGAGTAAAAAAGCAAAAAGATGCATGTTGAAAAATGACAAAAAAGCAAGGCTATAGTAAGGCAAAAATGTCAAAAAATGGCATGTCCCAAAAACAGCTGAAAACACCTCAAAACAGCATAAAATAGCATGCCAAAACACACTGTAGCATGGAATGTTGCAAAAACGGAGTAAAAAAGCAAAAAAATGCATGTTGAAAAAATGACAAAAAAAGCAAGGCTATAGTAAGGCAAAAATGTCAAAAAATGGTATGTCCCAAAAACAGCTGAAAACACCTCAAAACAGCATGAAATAGCATGCCAAAACATGCTATAGCATAGAATATTGCAAAAACGGAGTAAAAAAGCAAAAAAATGCATGTTGAAAAAATGACAAAAAACGCAAGGCTATAGTAAGGCAAAAAATGGCATGTCCCAAAAACAGCTGGAAACACCTCAAAACAGCATAAAACAGCATGCCAAAACACACTATAGCATGGAATGTTGCAAAAACGGACAAAAACAGCAAAATAATGCATGTTGAAAAAATGACAAAAAAAAAGGCAAGGCTATAGTAAGGCAAAAATGTCAAAAAATGGCATGTCCCGAAAACAGCTGAAAACACCTCAAAACAGCATAAAATAGCATGCCAAAACACGCTGTAGCATAGATTACTGCAAAAACGGAGTAAAAAAGCAAAAAAATGCATGTTGAAAAAATGACAAAAAAGGCAAGGCTATAGTAAGGCAAAAATGTCAAAAAATGGCATGTCCCGAAAACAGCTGAAAACACCCCAAAACAGCATAAAATAGCATGCCAAAACATGCTATAGCATAGAATATTGCAAAAACGGAGTTAAAAAGCAAAAGAACTGCATGTTGAAAAAATGACAAAAAAAGCAAGGCTATAGTAAGGCAAAAATGTCAAAAAATGGCATGTCCCAAAAACAGCTGAAAACACCTCAAAACAGCATAAAATAGCATGCCAAACACGCTATAGCATAGAATATTGCAAAAAACGGAGTAAAAAAGCAAAAAAATGCACGTTAAAAAAAAATGACAAAACAAGCAAGGCTAGTAAGGCAAAAATGTCAAAACATGGCATGTCCCGAAAACAGCTGAAAACACCTCAAAACAGCAGAAAATAGCATGCCAAAACAAGCTGTAGCATAGAATATTGCAAAAACGCAGTAAAAAAGCAAAAAAAAATGCATGTTGAAAAAATGACAAAAAAAGCAAGGCTATAGTAAGGCAAAAATGTCAAAAAATGGCATGTCCCAAAAACAGCTGAAAACAGCATGAAATAGCATGCCAAAACATGATATAGCATAGAATATTGCAAAAACGGAGTAAAAAAGCAAAAAAATGCATGTTGAAAAAATGACAAAAAAAGCAAGGCTATAGTAAGGCAAAAATGTCAAAAAATGGCATGTCCCAAAAACAGCTGAAAACACCTCAAAACAGCATAAAATAGCATGCCAAAACACGCTATAGCATAGAATATTGCAAAAACGGAGTAAAAAAGCAAAAAAATGCACGTTAAAAAAAAATGACAAAAAAAGCAAGGCTAGTAAGGCAAAAATGTCAAAACATGGCATGTCCCAAAAACAGCTGAAAACACCTCAAAACAGCATAAAATAGCATGCCAAAACACGCTATAGCATGAAATGTTGCAAAAACGGACAAAAACAGCAAAATAATGCTTGTTGAAAAAATAATGAAAAAGGCAAGGCTATAGTAAGGCAAAAATGTCAAAATATGACATGTTCTGAAAACAGCTGATAACACCTCAAAACAGCGTAAAAAGGTGTGCTGGGACAGGCCATAGCATAGAATATTGTAAAAACGGTTAAAAACAACAAAAATAATGCATGTTGAAAAAATGACGAAAAAAGACAAGTAAGGCAAAAATGTCAAAAAATGGCATGTCCCGAAAACAGCTGAAAACACCTCAAAACAGCATAAAATAGCATGCCAGAACACGCCACAGCATAGAACATTGCAATAACAGACAAAAACATTAAAATAATGTATGTTGAAAAAATGACGAGAAAGGCAAGGCCATAGTAAGGCAAAAATGTAAAAATATGACATGTCCCAAAAACAACTGAAAACCGCATAAAATAGCCTGCCGAGACACGCCATAGCATAGAATGTTGGAAAAACATTCAAATACACACTAATATAGCATGTTAAAAAAATTACCCACAAAAGTCAATACTGTAGTATGACGAAACTTGTCAAAACATGACATGTCACAAAAACACCTCAGAACAGCATTGCATTGAGACAAGCCATAGCATAGAGTGTTGCCAAAATGGGCAAAAACACCATAATATAGCCTGTCAAAAAAATGCCGTAAAAATCGCAATGGCTACAAAATGTCAAAATTTAACACGTCCCAAAATCAACTGAAAACACTTCAAAACAGCATAAAATAGCGTGCCAAGAAACGCCATAGCATAGAATATTGCAAAAATTGCCCAAAACACCATAATATAACATGTTGAAAAAATGAGAAAAAAAAGCAATACCATACTATGGCAAAAAATGTCAAAATATTACGTCCCAAAATCAGCTGAAAACCGTATTAAATATCCTGCCAAGACACGCCATTGCAAAGTATGTTGCAAAAACAGCAAAAAACAATAATATAGTATGGCGAAAAAATTACCAAAAATTCAATACTATAGTATGATGAAAAATGTCAAAACATGACATGTCCCAAAAACAGCTGAGAACTGTATAAAATAGCGTGCCAAGATACGCCATAGCATAGAGTTTTGTAAAAATGGCCAAAAACACCATAATATAGTATGTTGAAAAAATGACCAAAAATGCATTACTATATTCATTTATTTATTCATCTTCCATAACTGTTTGTCCTCGTAAAGGTTACACGGGGGCTGGAGCCAGTCCCAGCTGTCATTGGATGAGAGGCGGGGTACACCCTGGACAGGTCACCAGACTATATCTACAATTTAATGTACATAATTGTTGTTAGTTGTGTCAGGAAAAACACAGGTGACTGACAGACTGACTAATCAGCTGTAAACATATCAACAGATCAGTTATCCACACCACCAGTGACATTCAGCTGCAAAGGAGATAAGAACTCGGCATTCACGAACCTGCAAAAATGTTGGATATTAGAGTGACACCACTGACCTAATATTGTTGAATATGTGATGAATATTCTTCAGGCAGAAATGACAAGGACTGTTTATAACAGAAGAAATACACACTGAATGTAATGAATGAATAACGAGAGAAAAAAATATGTATAAAAATGATTACTGTTAATATTTCTGTTGAATATTAAGTGTTTATAACAGAGGACACTGAATGTAATGAATAAAAAGGTCTGACAGAAGAGAAAAATCTAAAAGATTCATGTTTTTTCTGTAACGCTGTTAATGCTACTGTTGAAAATAACAAGAAATGATTGATTATTAGTAATTTTATTATTATTTTTTTTAATAAAGGGAAGTAAAATATATTAAGAAGATGTATGTTTGATTTTTGATAGTTGCCATTATAATGTACAATGTATTTTTATTACAAAAATGCCAGATGGGATCCACACCAGAGGCTAATGCAATTTGGGGGTCCTTGGCATGGCAGAGTCTGGACACTCCTGTGCTATGGTATGGCGTTTTTTGACATACTATACAATGACTTTAAAACACTCAAAATATTGACGTTTTGGACCGTTTTTTTTTTTTCAACATTCAATTCTACACACTGCTTCAACATGCTGTACCATGACTTTTTTCAACATTTGGAGCGATCACTTTTTTGGACATTTTTTTTTTTGGAAAAAAAACACTCACTTACAATATGAGACTATACTGTTAGTATGATGCTAGCTCTCAACCTCTTGACTGCAACCTCCACTGTTCCACGACCTCATTGTTCCTCCTGAATCGAGCTTCGACAATCAGTCGGAGCCTCCTTTCCAGCACCGTGGAGCAGACTTTCCAAGGGAGGCTGAGTAGAGTGATACCCCGATAATTGGAGCACACCCTCCGGTCCCCTTTTTCGAAAAGTGGAACCACTTTCCTTCTGCCACTCCTGAGGCACCATACATGACTTCCACACGACAATGAACAGGCTTGATTTGGTTTTGACCAATTATCTGTAACAAGTCCCATTTCCAGACTTGTTACAGATAATTGGTCTTCGACATTGCAAACTTTATCTTGAAATAAAACCTAAAAGATGTCTTGAGTTTGGCTTCCTTTGATATAGGAGTATATGAAATAAAGATGGTCAGTTTTACTTTAACATAACTACTGGCATAATTTATCCCCTAGCAGCTCAACTTACCTCTCATAAGGACAAGTCACCACCGCCGCCGCCCCAACCACAGCAGGGGCCCAGGACTCAGAACGACAACCCTTCACCTCAGCAGCACCTCTGTCCATCCTGGAGAAAGATGTTAATAAGATCTTAAGGAGACAGAACCCCCACAAAGCTGTCTCCTCCTCCACCATCATCCCTGTCCCCAATAAACCAGGACCACAGGACTCAATGACTACAAACCCGTCGCCTTGACCTCTGTGGTCCTTTGAGCGCCTTGTACTAGGGCTGCTCAAATATGGCAAAAATAATAATCCTGATTATTTTGATTGATATTGAAATCAACATTTTTTAACGATTATTTAACATGACTACTCACTGGCATTTAGAACATCATGCAGTTATTGAACATTAACTTTGGTGTTTATTTTTACACTGGATGTCCTTTAACTTTAAATACAAGTGAACTGAAAAACAATGAAAACCCTCTGGTGCAGCCATGGCTGTGTAACACATCTTGCACATTACTGTACTTTGTTCACATTCACATAATAATAAAACCTAACCCGACTAATATAATTTAACAATACATAACAGTTACTGTATCAATAACAGCAAAATAAATTTTGAATTGGGATCAATGATTGTTTCACTAGCTCAGGAGAGACTCAGCAGACAGACATTTCTCTATTACCTGTTTAGAACAAGCCCCGAGGAAGTGCGCCATCCTCTGAAGCAAAATTTACATAGTGGCCGAAAGTGGAACTACAGCGTCACGTGACGCACACTGGCCCAGAAAAACTTTTCCCCATATGTTAACATTGGGAAAGAGACCTCCTTAAATCACTGGATAAGTTTTTTTGAGACATGTTGACTTTTCAGAACGCATTTTTTTATAGTCATTATTAAAAACATTAAGTCCTAAAGACATAAAATGCGCTATTTTCCGAATCAAGATTTGGAATCCGCTGTTTCTCCAGACATAAAATGAATGCACATCGGACCCGCGGGACTCTACCGTGAGAGCGTGCATGTAACTCTAAGAGTTTCTGACATAGCACAGGCTTCGTACCGGCCGTAGTAATGTATATTTTTGCTGTAATTCGTCATTTTCTAATCACAATTCATCATTTTTAACATTTTACAACACATCCATACGCTGTTGGCTGTAAAGCTGTAATATGGAGGTCTTACTGTGTCTGTATCAGAGACCGTATATACAGTCTACGGTCTGTATTCAAACTACCGGTTATCAGTGAGCAGTGCGGAGCACTAGTGACAGTTACTAAAAGGTACTGAAAGTAGTATTTTTTAAAGTTGAGCTGTGTAATAAAACACGAGGCAACACCTTTCATTACCTTTTTACCAGCAGTCTTTCTCTCACTGCGCACGCTGTCTGGAAACAAAATAAGAAGTTTTCAAACAACCAGAGCGGCAGTGTGCTGTGGCTCTCTGTTTTAAACCCGTGCTGAAACTTCTGTCTGGACTTTGGGGGGATGTTGGAGCACCAGGAAAGGGTGCGCTTGATTTACAAAATAAAGACAATATAGGAGCAACATTGTTAGACTCATCATGCTTTACATAATTGTTTAATTATCTTGTTTTGAAAATCGAGGGAAGCCAAACTCTGAATCAAAATTAAAATCCAATGGGGCATCCGGTGGCTTAGTGGATTAAGCCAGCGCCCCATAAATAATGGCATTGTCCATGCCACAGTGGTCACAGGTTCAAGTCCAGCTCACAGCCCTTTGCTGCATGTCAGCCCCTCTCTCTCCCCCTTTCACACTGCTGATCTATCTCACTAATAAAGGCAAAAATGCCAAAAAAATTATCTTAGAAAAAAAAAAATTTAAATCCTACTTTGGACTGTCAGGCCTGAAACTCATCACGGACCCTCTCCTGGACCCCCTACAGAGCCAAAAGGTCTTTAGACAATGCTGTCATTCTGGCTCTCAACCTCATCCTTGAGCACCTGGACTCAGCAGGAACCTACACCAAGATCCTGTTTGTGGATTTCAGCCCTGCTTTTAACACAATAATCCCGGCTCTGCTAAAGGACAAGCTCTCCAAGCTGAACGTGCCTGATTCGAACCTTCAGGTGGATCACTTACTTCTTATCTGCCAGGAAGCAGCAGGTGTAGCTGGGGAAGCATGTTTCTGAGATTAAAACCATCAGCACCGGCTCCCCTCAAGGCTGCTTTCTTTCTCCTCTCCTCTTCTCCCTGTACACGAACAGCTGCGCCTTAAGTCAACAGTCCCTCAAGCTCCTCAAGTTCGGACAACACCACCCTCATTGGACTCATGTCTGGTGGGGATGACAGTAAAACTATCAAGGACACCCCCCCTTACTCAGACACTCTAAATAATTGAACACCACCTCCGACCTGCAAGAGAGTGGCTTACTAAAGAGGTAATGTGTCTTTTTCTTTTCTGAGTGATGGTTACCCAACAGTGTTTACTTTCACGGTTGACCAGACCAAGAGATAAACCCTCTACCACTCGGGCTAAGGGAGAGCTTCCGGTCTGTCCCCTCTTGGGTGATCCAGGGCACTGGCAGCTCTGGGAGTACCTCTGGTACTTCTCTCCCTTTGTGTTTTTGTGAGTTTTTATTTACTTGTGGTCAGTCAAAGCCAAGCAGCAAACTGCTTTTGTCCAGCAACCTGTTTCTTTTTTTCTTGTTTTTGCCTTTTAGCCATCACCAGATTCTCAGAAGGATTAAAATGAGAACACCCAGGGATTGTAATAAAAGGTTAAAACTGCTCGAGGCAGGCTTTATTCAAAGATAAAAATGTCAAAAGTGTAAATCAAAATCAGCAGTTACCTCACTCCCTTTTACAGGAGTTACATACATACATACCGTCTAACACAGATTCTAAGCAAGATAAGGTAAAGGCAAAAAAGCGCACACACAGTGATCTTTCGTTTTTCTTTATCTGTAGGACCGTCGTGTTATCACTCTCCACTCTCCGTCGCCCCTTCACATTTGGTTTCCTGCCAATAATTGCTCAAACGGCTGCTGCTGCTGCTGATTCATGAATATGTTAAACATGCTCATGAGCCAGGGAGGCCGTTTGCATGTTCATGAAGTGGTTCATCTCCCTCGGGGAGAATGAGCGGCTTGGATTAGGATCTGGGTGCGAATTTCCATTCTTGGCTGGTATCTCAAAAAAACATCAGTACTGTGGCCTCTAGCTCAGTGAATAGAGTGTTTGTCCTTTAAAGCGACCTGGGTTCAATTCCGGCTTGCGGCCATTTCCTGCGTGTCATCCCCGTTCTCTGCCCCCTTTTCTGTCACTCTACAACTGCACTGTAATAAAGGCAAGAAAAGCCAAACCCCCCCCCCAAAAAAAAACATCATTACCTGTTACCATTAAGGCTACGTTCTTTCTCCTCTCCTCTTCTCCCTGTATACAAACAGCTGCGCCTCAAGTCACCAGTCCATCAAGCTCCTAAAATTCACAGATAATACCACCCTCAATGAACTCATCTCCAGTGGGGACGGGCGGGAGGTTGACTATCTGGTGACCTGGGGCCTCATGTACAAAATATACTATGCTAAATACTATTCTTCTACTACTATACAAACTTATATTAAAAAGTCATAGTATAGCATAATTCAAAACAGCATAAAAGTCATAGTGTAGTATGTGGTCCAAAGCGGCTTAAAAAAGTCATAGTATATCATGTTGTCCAAAACAGCATAAAACATGCTATGGTAAAGCATGCTGTCGAAATTTCCATTAAAAAATTAAATGTATGATAGGTCATTTGAAAAAAGCATTAAAATATCAAGGTATAGTTAGTCTTTGAAAATAGCATAAAAAATACTTATTAAACTATATTCATATTATTATATAAATATCATAGCATGGTATGTTATCTAAAACAATATAAAAATGTTATTCTAAAGTATGTCAGTAGTATGCCATCAAATTTTTTATAAAAAGCCAGGATATATTATGTCATCAAAAATACAAATGTAGTGTTCCGTTATATATATATATATATATATATATATATATATATATATATATATATATATATATATATATGAGAGAGAGAGAGAGAGATAGAGGCTTGTGATATTGCCAGAAATCAACATGTTGGTGGTTTCCAATTTCTCATTAAAAATCCATTATCTACTGATACTGATGACATGCCAATATTATAATGCACCCCTTATAATGCCTACATTGCCAGGCCTTACTGTTGGCTATGATGCATCCAGTAACTCACATAAAATCACATCCTCACATAAATTTTTATCCTAGTTAAATCTATAGCAATGAATCATAATCTATAAGATCATCTGGTTGTAGTGTCACTGTCTTCTGAATCAAAGTCAGACAAAAGTTGAGTAAAAGTTGTAAAAAATATAAAAGTATAAAAGTTGCCTACTATATATTTACCTTGAGTAAATGTACTGAAATGTAGCTCAATCAACCACTGAAGTCCACTCTATGCAAATCAACACAAAAGCATCATAATGCATATTCTGGAAAACATCCATCACAAACTCAGTTTAGCACAACAAAATCCTTTTTCATGGCAGACATTTTGACTTAAAAAAACACGTGAAAGTAATTTATTAAACCATGCCTCAGTTCATCAAGTGTCACAGCAAACCATGTCAGACTAAAACATTACATTTGTGCTGCTTTTCTCTGACAGCCGAGTCTGCTGTGAAAAGGGTCTATAAACAAATGCAGCGAGGCAGACAGCTACAACAGAGAAGAAACTCGGACACTTGAGTTTTCACATGTAGATTTACAGGTCAGCAAACCACCAGCAGTCTTAATGTCAGCATACAGTCACAGCAAACGCATCAGGTCACAATATGAAGAAGAAAAACAACAAACAAACAGTGATTTTTGCCTACCTTTGTGAAGTGAAGAGATGAAACTTTGAACTTTCGGCGGAGAATAAATCCTTTCAAAACTTGACGTGCGACTTTTGGCACATAAACATGTTTATTTCCTCCCAAAATTATTGCTGAAGTAACACCGTTGAATTGTTTGCGGACTGGAGCGGATGCCACATGAACAGTCGCAGGTGTTTCCGGTGATGTTTTCAGGTGAACAGCGCAGCGCGTGGCTGGTTTAAGCATCCCGCATCAGAGGGTGCGTTTGATTTCCTTTTTTTCCCCGAGTCCCTCCATTTATTCCTCTACCTTCTATTGTTTTCTCTTTCGGCTCCCAGTCTTAAAATGTATATGTATGTATCTAAAATAGAAAGTATTATTGTAAAAATAAATAAATAAATAAATAAAATTTATAACTAAAGATAACCCAGAAAGCTTTACAGATGACAGGTAAAACATATGAAGCAAATAGTGAAAACAAGAACTGAAAATAACATAGAATACATGGCAATGAAGGCAAACAATCCTCCAGATTTGGAGGGTTTGGGGTTGTCATGGTATTTAAAATTAGGGTTGCTCCTTGGAAGTCAGACACCACTCAGTCAACTGAAATTACTTCATGTCAAGCAGTTGATTATTTATTTATTTATTTAATCATTTTGCTTGCAGTGTACTTCTGCGGACATTTTGGCCCCCAGATTTTGCTGCAGACTGAGCGCTCTTGACTTTCATGCTAGTTTGGAACAGGGAGCTGCAGATATGCAGGCAGCGACTCAGAGGAAGAGAGACACTAAGGCCCAGAAATAACATTATTTTCTCTCTTGTGCTGGAAGTGGTGAATTTACAGCACACGTAAAACTAAAAAAGACACAGTCTCTGACTTCTGTTTGATATCTACTGTCTGCTAAAAGCACTGTTTATTATATTAACATCCAGCTGGGCCCCGTTCTATATGAAAAAAACAACAACAACAAAACAACACAACTAATCGAATATTCATGTATAACAGCTAAATCCGATTCAGTTTGGTACAGCCGTATTTAAAATATATACAAAATACAACCATTTAAAGTTGAATGTCCCGCCCCTAAGTCAAATAAAAAACTCTCAGTGCCAAAAAAAATATCCAAAGTGCCTCCCAGTTTGCATCAATTTGTCCCCTCCCAAAAATACAGCAATAAAAAGCAATAAAACAAGTAAAAACTGATTTAAAAGAAAATGAAGTAAAAGCAATGAACAGTTTTTACCCCTGATTTGGAAGTCCCCAGCATTAAGTTCTTAGTTCTTGCAGCATTTTGTTCCACATTTCTGCAGTGTAGAGGCTAAAAGCAGCTTCAGCATGCTTAGTTTTTGTTCTGGAAACAAACAGTAATGTATCAGTTGACCTGAGAGGTCTGCAGGGTTCATACTGGGTCAGGAGATCTGACAAATATCTTAGACCAAAACCATTAAAATTCTGCAGGACACTCATAAAATACAAGATATCAGAAATAAATGTGTGTTGCCGTTGATTACTATTTCAGTCTTGAGTTAAACTCTGGTTTAATGAAGTGATTTCACTTTAACAGGCACAATTGTAGCAAAGGATTATGGTGAAAAATAAAACTTCAGTGGACAGACATCTCTGAGTGAAATTGTTTGAATGGGAAGGTAGTTGCTGAAAAAGCATCTGTGTGCAAAAAAAGAAAGAAAGGGAAGCACAAGACAAGCCTTACCACCTAAAAACAAACTGCACTCTGCGTATTTTGAAGCTTATTGCAAACTAAAACGCTTAACAAACTCAATAGCAATTAATCGTATTCTTGCCAGTCTAAGGCACTCTGTATTTTTCTGCAGCAACCATTAGAGTGTTATTGAACATGTGGTGCTCATCAGTTAAAAAGGCACATTAAGCTACTAATTAGGCGATTGTATTTCTTCATCCTCAGGGACCTGCTGGCTGGGTGGAGAAATGAATCGTCAGCACTGCTGTGAGCGGAAAGCAGAGCTGCAACACTTCATCTACACAAGCTCTGGACGTTCAATAGACCGACTCAATTAAAAGCTTAGAGGGATTGAATGAAAATCTATATACTGAGGTTTATACAACACAAGGCTTTTTGACTTCTTAAAGTGTCAAACAGAACACTTTTATTTCTGAGATTCAATTCCAGTAAATATTGTTTCTTTCAGCACGTGAAACAAATGTAGTTATGTAAAAAATGAAAGGCATTAAGTAGTATATCCTCTGGAAGATAACAACAAATCAAGTATAATTCAAAGGTGAAACAACGACATTTGTTTTGATTGCAAGATCTGCCATCTTCCACAAACTAACTTGTAACAAGATTAGATGGTGAAAGACTTGCTAGTGTTGGAAAGTAGCTAACTAAGTAAACTTACTCAAGTACTGTACTTATGTACAATTTTGAGTTTTTTGTACTTCACTTGAGTATTTCCATTTTATGCAGTTTTATACTTCTGTTCCACTAAACTGTAGGCAAATATTGTATTTTTTACTCCATTACTTTTATTTGACAGCTTTAGCAAATTTAGATTATTGATACTAAAAACACAAGGTCATATGTTAGAATTCATTATTGTAGATTAAACTACACAGCATTAGAGAAATTATTAAAATTAGCTACACCTACTATCTCAAACAATTATCTGATGAAAACATCAATACATCAATAATTATAATCCAATAATACAATATATATGATTCTGACATGTTTCATGCTGCATCATAAGTACTTTTACTTTACTTTAAGTATATTTCAGTGCGAATACTATTGTACTTAAAGTTAAGAGTTTGAACACGGGACTTTTACTTGTAAGTATTTTTACACTGTAGTATTGCTTCTTTCATTTAAAGGAATACAGACAAAATGATCATTTGTATAACAAATAGTCGGACTGTGTTACCTTTAATTCATGGGAAAAAAGTGTTTTTCTCACATGCCAACACAGAAAATGGTAAACATATTGATTTATTGATTGATTTGGGACCAAATTTAACAACAGCAAAACAGGACCCGTATATTAAGAGATCTGTGTATAACCCATCACATAATCCATGCAGTTTAAACCAAGTCTGATTTATGCAGTTGTGTGCTTAGTATTTCCCATGCATGTGCATTTTTGCCTAAGTGTGAGTGTTGGATTCTGGCTTTGAAGAGAGCACCTTTCAGTTCAGTTTTAAGTAGCATGGTTTAAAAGCTAAAACACATGTGCTTAGGGCTGAGCATACAGCTGGATAAATGACTTTTAGTGCAAGAGTTGGGTGTTTTCTGTGGGAGCATGTGAGAAAAATTAAGTGTTTTTTGGCTTGTTTTTTTTTTCAGTGTAGCATGGCATGATTGATTTACAAACTGTCATTTTGTTGGTGAAGTGCTCCTTTAAAGTAAAAGTTCTAAATACTTCTTCCATGGCTGCAGAGTAATTGCTTTCACTTATCTTATTTTTTTGTTGTTGTGTCAGAATGTATTATTTTTTGGCTCAGTTTACTCTTAATGTTTCCTTCCACCAGCAGAGATCAGTAAAACTCCACAACGGAGTTGGACCTTGTTGGATCTGCTGTATATCTGTACTAAAAAAACAGAGAGATGAGTTGGTGTTACAATCATCTCATCCTAATTAGAAAGCTATACATATCAATAAAAGAATCAGTTTGCTATTTGTGTGTGTTTTTTTGCCACTGAGGACCAGTTGTCACTGATGATCGTACATTTTAAAACGGGGCTTGTTTACAAACATTTTCATTGACTCCTGTTAAAGTTCTCATTTTCAAACAAACAAACAATATATTATATTCATATTTCTTTGTTTGTCAGACCTCATAGCAGCCACATCGCCCTGATAAATGATCCAGACTCCCAGAGTGGATTATAAATTGGTTTCTTCGTGGCCGCGTTCAGCACACTGTTGCAAAATGTTACATCATTAAATGTGTGTCAGTGTGTATTTTTACCACCACATTCACTGATTTCTACGCCGGGACTGGAGAAGATTTTAAAAACATATTTTTCAGTTGGTCCTCACTGTGGGCCTCTCTCTGTCATCTTCATCATCGTCTCTTTTTTTGGTTAGTGTTCATCATTGTTGATCTGACACTAAACTCAATATAAATACTGATATCTCAAAATTTTGGCTAAAAAAACTAAAAAAAAAAAAAGTATAATTAGACAGCAACCTTTTTCACTTGCATTTACGCCTGTTTATTTACTTTTATCAGTTTAGTTTGTTCTGTGAAGAATAAATTACTCTTACTGTACATCTTTCCTTGATAATATAATAAAAAAACATCAATTACATAACACCAATAAATATTATACATAAAAGGTTCAAACTAGGGAATTTATTTTCTTTAAATTCAAAAAATAAAATATGAAAACAGAGAAAAAAGAGGCATCGTTTGATCCAAAGGTCAGAATATCTGACTTCTAGCTCCTCAATAGCTTACTATTGGCATGTTTCTGGAATCTTTAGTTTAAAAACTACAATGTGTGATATTATTTGTGGGTTAGCGGTGACCCCCTGGAGTCTCTGCTGGTTGCCTAGAAACCCCACAGCACTGACAAAGAAAGAAAAAGAAAAAAGAAAAACAGAAAGTAAAAAGAAAAAACAAGGAAATGACTAAAAAATATGCTTGAAAGTCATAATAATTGTGAAACATAATTTTAAATATGTAATTATGATAAAGCCGCATTAACCGGTGTTCAATTGTACAACACCTCTGACACGATAATGTTTGAGCACGCATTCCTCGTATATTGTAGTAAAAAACTCATTACTGTTCATATTCTGCCTTTTTTTTGGCTCAGCCATTAAGTCCCGTTAATCACCCCCTTCTTTCTATGTGAGCTTGTTATGTAAACAAAAGAAACACCCAGTCAGCTTACTGCAACATGGGATGAATTCAGGCAGCTGTCAAACATTTACAGTGACAGCTTTTATTAATTATGTAAGTCTCTCAGTTTGCCGACACACACACACACACACACACACACACACACACACACACACACACGTCAGATGCAAAAACAAGAAGAAGCGAGCTATGTAGAGTCTAAAACAAGTCTTTATTGGTCAATATACAGAAAGCAGTGGGATGACCACTAAAGAGAGAGGAATCCCAACCATTTTGTTTACAAAAAGAAAAAGAAACGGATATATAAAATAACTGTCTTGAACATTTTTACAGGGTTTGTTTTTATATGTAAAAGAATCTTTTTCTCTTTAATCCTTCAGAAGCACAATATGACAAAGGGGGGGACGGGGGAGACGAGGCAGTTGTTTCACAATGATGACATCACAATCACAGGTGCGTAAAGGCCAACAGAGGGAGGGACGGGCGAACAGCATCAGCTAAAGAGCTCAGAGGGAGTAATAGTGTCACTGATACTGTTCGGACATGATTAACAGGTGAGAGGTGATTTCTCGGAGTAGAAATGGGAATGTCAAAGGAGTTACTTTAGGATAATTTAAATGTCGACAAATTTGTGGGATTTAAATTTGTCTGAGCAAGTTGACTTAATATGAAATAACGATGGCACAAGGTGGAGTTAATATCAATGAAGTTTCCACCTCTGCTTGTAGTTGTGGTGAAGTTGTGCAGGAGTGGCAACTTATTAAGACTGCTGAGATAAACAATCACTCTTTTCTCCAGCATTTAGCTCTTTTGGTCTTCACCTGACTGTTAAGAGGCACTCCAGCAATTTGACGACTTCAGTTCAGTTTACTCATCAAAAGCAGCTCTACTCCTTAAATTAAAATATGATGTAAGTCTGAGAAAATAACCTTGGTGATGTAATCAGAGTTATCTTTGCCCGGACATGAGACAAACTTTGAACAGAAATCCTGCATTAGTCACCAGAGGCATTGAGTTCAAAAAGACCTGGAGCTGGTTTCATAAAGACATTTTAGGAAGGTGATCTATAGTCTTTGGCCAGTCTTAATTTTCCTCTCAGATGAATCTAACAGAGTTGCTAAAAATATTGATTTATCAATACATATCGATTCTGAATATATCGGCATTATGTTTTTGTTTTGAGGGTTGATTTTTGCATCAATAGATACCAAAAAAGGGGGTTAGTTTATCTCCTTTACAGTATAACTAATTGTATTTCAAGAGTAAAACTGTCCAAACAATGTTTTGTTATTTTGAAGACATCTGGTGCATGTACTCTTTGCTTCTCCACTGCTGTTTTTGGTGTTGTGTGCAACAGCATGCACGTTACACACATGCAGCTCACCAGCAGACTCTAGAGACTTTAGAGAGGTTCAGGCGAGAAATATGCAAGTATAGAGTCCTAAAATAAACATTTCAAAAACAAGTCAAATCGGATCTTGGTTAATATTACATTTTCAGATGGTAGTTTTGCGTTGTTGGCTGTTACTTCAACAGATTGATTATTCATCTTATAAATCATGACACACTGCTCTGCCCTTCATGAAAGTTTGTAAGCCACTTTAAATAGTAAAAAGTGTTGGTAAGGGTTTCAGTATTGTTTTATTTTGTATCAGACCAAAACCATGTTTTGAAGTGTAGTCCACCCCTAAAAGCTGTGCGTTCTCGCTTTGTCTTATTGTTAATTTTTACTGCACCTGTTCTGCTGTTCTCTGCTACTAACCAATAAAAGAAAAGTCATTGTTGTCTTGTTATAGCCTTGTTATATTTATCTTTTTTATCTTACAAATTTTAACTTGTAGAACCTAAACATTTTTCAAGGTATTGAATCAAAGTTAAAAACATGTCAGTATTGTGCCAACACTATAGTGTAATGCAAGATAGACAGTTTCAAAAAAATAAAGAAAGACTTATTTCGACCTTGAAAATTAGCCACACTATCCTCAGGCTAGCTTGGGTCTCAGAACTATGTTTCCATGGTAACAGGCAGTGACACCTGCAAATCAGATACACAGTGTGAAAAAAAGAGAAGCTGGCTCATAATGTGTGGTTTGCTAACAACGCTGTGGGGAGAGTAACGAGAAGGGAAAGAGTTTTTAGGGTCTGCAGCAGTGAGAAGACTGTCAGTCAATTTCTTTTTGCCCAGAGAAGCTCTCCTGAGTCTGACTGATGAGTCAGCAGAAATACTGAGCCCTGTCACGTTATGAAATCTCAGCATCTCAGCTCCGCTGAAGGTCTGTGCTGTTTGAGGATTTTACACTACTAAAGCTTTTTGTGTTGTTACACACATGATTTTTTCCCCCAGAAAGCTCTGTAAGCATAGAAAGTGAAATATCTGACATTTAGAAGAATGAGGTTTTAATGACTTTTGATGAAATCTCTATGACACATTGGTTATTCTTCCACTTTTATCCTTCAAATAAATCTTTACTAAGAACTGCAGCAGTAATGGTTCGATTTCATTAACTGGTTTGCATCTGCTTGTAATGAGACTTCAGTTTCCAAACCTGAAGCTCGGAGGGCGGACTTAAAAGACATTTCTAAATATAATAGGAACACAGCCTGTGAAGAAGCTCAGACACAACCAGCCTACACTAATTTAAAACTACAATTGGTTGATGCAGACTTATGTCAAATGAATATATACAGTATACCTAACATGTTTAAATATAATGAGGCTCAAGGGACAGTTACACATTGTGATAAAATTCTGGGGAGAGGAGATCAGTCAAATCATGATCATGTTTTTCCGCTAATATTCAACTAGAATCCAAGATATTACATCTGTATCTACCAGACCTCAACCTGAGAACAAAAGAATATGAATTTATTGATTTTGCTTTTGCAGGCAAAATGAATGAGCTTTTAATTGAAAGAAAAAAAAAAAGCATTTTCAATTGGTGCTTGGATCAAGACTGTGGCACGGAGTATGTCAACATAGAGTATAACATACACTTTGAAAAACAAATGAGGTGGTTATGAGGAAATTTGGAATCCATCTAATGATTTTATAAAAAAGTGGGGATGAATGTGTAGCAGAGCTTCTACAGCAGGAAGCATATATTTTGTTAGTGCTATTAAATTGTATGATTAATATTGTCATATCCTTAAGCTGATTTTTGCTCTAAATGCAAAAGTCATGGTAAGAAAGACAAAAAACGAATTAAAACAATAATGACATAACTTTCTCGAGAATATACATGATACAGATGCTTCCACCCAAAATTTATATCCATTTAACTCTGAGCTTTCATAATCTAGTGTTTGCTAATCAGAACTGAACACAGGAAAAACTATAACTAAGACTGTACTCCATAGCATGTTAAATATGCTGTATTGTTAACTTTAAGCTAATATATATTGTTATTATTGTTTGCTGTTTTGTAAGATTTTATTTTTAATTTTAAAAGGTTTGTGTATTGGTTATCTGTTTATTTTAACTGTTTTAGGTTTGCTTATGATTGTTTTTGTCTTGTTTCATGCTCTGCAAGGCTGAAAATGAGGGTCTCCCTCAATTGAAATCCCGAGTCTAAAATACAGGTTTTAATGAATAAAGAAGGCAAACATTTTCTGTTGCAGTGCGCGGATACAAGATGCTCAGTCAGCAACAAAAAAGGGATGGAATTTACCCAGAATTCATAGCAGATTAGTCTTGATTAAGATAATCAAGAACTTTATAAAGAGGATGAATTTAGACGTTTATCTGAAGTCTGATTGTTAGTTTGATCTAAGCCACAGTCAAAGTCGATCTTTGTGAAAGCAGCTCCTGTGCTTTTGCCAGGCAGGTCTAAGAAGCGATGCTTCTGAGGTGCATTATGGGAAGTGTAGGATCCAGTATTTTTGAAATTCACCCTTAACTAGGCACTAAATGAAAGATGTCTCTGCCTCTATTGCAACTGTGTCTTTTTAAAAAATCTGTCTCTCCTAAGTCCCCCAAACATTTTGGAAGGTCAGCAGTAAATTGCTGGAGTGCCCCTGTTTCTGTGTACTGGTCCTTTAGACTGGGCCCATAATTGCATAGAGGGCTCCCTTTGCCATGGAATTAAAAACAACGGAAAGACGGATATCAGTAGAATCATCATCTCTGTATCTGTGTAAGTTCATCAGCCGAAAAAAGAAAGATAACTGATCTAACCCTAAACAGTAAGAGCTACAATAGGCCACAGTACGGATAGATTTGGTACACAGACAGATGCAAACAAACAGCTGTTTTGGTTCCACGAGTACTTCAGCTACAATCAACTCTTCCCATCAGCTCAGTAGCTAAAGGGCAAAATAATCATTTTAGCTTTGAAATACTTTGAAGAAACCAAAGGTGAAAGATATCAAACAGGTAATACGTCTGTTTCCTCTATAAATTCAGGACAAATGTGGAATGTTTATGAGAGATAACATACCCAGGATGCTGTTTCTCTTTAGTGTCCAGGCCACAGAACCACAGCACTGTGATGTACTCAGAGAAACTCAGCACTGATCACACAGACAAAGAGTTTTCAGTTAAAGATGAGAAAAGAGGAAATACACCGAGTGACAGCACAGCTATGTTATACCTACTATATAGGCCAAAGGAATTCTATTTAAAAATGTTTATGGATATGTTAACTAATGAATATGTGTATGGATACATCTCACAGATCAGCATCTTGCAGACAATCTGTTTAAAACAATCAAAAAGTAATCTGAGGACACGTGTAATTGCACATGTTAAAAGTTGGGATGAAAGCCGACATTATCTTTGCGTTAATGGAGAGAATTTGTGTCGCTATATTCAAGAGTTTGATCCAATTTTATCAGCTAATTCTGCACATGTAATGAGAAGACTGTGCTCGTTTGATATCCATCATCATATATTTTGCTTCATTGACTGTGATGTGAATAATAATGTACATACAGACAATGTTTATCAGCACTGCGGGACTGCAGCTGATTCTGTAGTTCTGACTTTGTCCAGCAGAGGGAGATGTGTCATTAAAAATGACAGCGTGGGAAGATTCAGTGTTTTTTTTTCCAGCAACAGATTATAAATGATTTTATCAGAGATTTTGCTTCTGTGTGCTTGTGTGTGTGTGTGTGTGTGTGTGTGTGTGTGTGTGTGTGTGTGTGTGTGTGTGTGAAAAACATGTAGTGAGCGTGAGGGAATGTCTGCATGTGTGTGTGTGTGTCTGATAGAAGGAGACAAACATGTTAAGAGTATTTTTATGTGCAGGTGTGTGTTTTTATTTGTGTGGTCAGTATGTTAGGGAGGAACTGTCCCACTCTAGTTTTCCCTTCTGCTTCCTCTCTTTCACCTCTTCTTTCTCATCTTCTTCTCCGCCCTCCTCATCTCCGTCGCTGTTGTCTGACTCGGCACTTGTCATTCCTCCCACCTGCTCCTCTTCCTCTTCTTCTTCCTCCTCTTCATGTTCCTCTTCTTTTACCTCCTCATCATGCTCCTGAGCTCCTCTTATGTTCTACAAAACAAAGCATGATTTAGTAAAGGTCACTAAAGATCATAAATCCAGTTTACAGCGGCAACAAATGTTACAGAGTCGTTTCTAAGATAAATCATCTCGATGATCCTCTAATGCCTAAAAACTGAAAGGAAAATGTCATCCAACCTCCATGGGGTTGACAGTGATGGTGAGTGCAGAGTTATCCCAGTCTTCCTCTGTGTCTTTGACCTCATCCTCATCTTCTCTGGACCCCTCCTGATGTGTGGCGTGGATCCTGTACACGCCGATCACCACAATTACCACCAGGGCGGCGATACAAACCACAATAACTACTGTGGCTGCTGGAGGTGCTGGTCCTGGAGAAGAGATGCAAAAGAATAGAGGTGAGGATTCAATGTAAACTTCTCTTGGTTAGAATTATTTTAGTGTTCATTTTTTTCCTCAGGATCCGAAAAATTTGCACAGGTTTCCTAATCTCCAAAACAAACAAACCCAGTAATTAACACTAGTAAAAACACTGAGCAAAGCAGTTTTACATTACAAATCAATGTTTCTTCAAAGTGTTCATCTGTTTTCTCTGATAACTTATAGAGTGCTCACATTATTTCTGATCCAGGTTTTTACAAATCAGTATTACTGTGATGTTGTTCGTCATGGCAGAGACAGGCCTATAGCTCAGCACCTGTTAATATGTGCTCAACTTTTTTCTCTGATAAGTAAAGATGAAAAAAGATGCTTTTACCAGAAGCCAAGTTATTCACAGAGGTGTCCTCCTCTCCAAAACAAACGGACCAGATGATTTAACCGCTAAAAATGCTGAACAAAGTAATTTCACATTCCAAATCAATGTTTTTGCTGATGCTTTTGTCACAGATGGGCAAATAACTACAGTGGCCAACACGAAAACACAAATAGCCAGTGTCCTTTTTTCAGTTTACTATTCACTAAAGAAAACATACTTATTATATCATATTCCATTTCTGCCAATATATCTCCCTACATCCTCCACACTGGACTTCTAATGTGGAAATGTTACATATTGTACTATAAATAGAAACTCCTCTCTTTACTCGTCTTATTTTTGTTGTTTTGACCTTCATTCTTTTCACTTACAACATTATACTCTAAAGTTTAATGTTGAGATATGGAGATGCACCACTTCAGTTAGACAATGTGCTTCACAGCTGAGTATCTTCAGTTTAATCATCTTACCATAAAAAGAAAAGGAAAAGAAGGTGCACGAATAGATGCTGCAATATAATCATGCATTGCAGTGTGGAAGTGGAAGTAAGAGCAGAACAGTAGGCCCTAACTGAACATGCAGAAAGGAAATCTAACAGAGGTTTGCATGCATGGGCTGTCAGGATAGCTGCTAATGTTTAGCTTTGTTTTCATTTCCAAATAATCTGATTAACAGAAACAGCTGCTTCGGGTTGGTGGTATCTGGTGTTTGGTTTGGGGAATAAAGATTTTAGCTGACAGCTGGAATAGGATAAGCACATGAATAACCAGTTAAAAAATCTTCTGCAGGAAATTTTCACCAAAGAATATATTTTAATGACATTTATGGCTTACCTGACATGTGTGAGTTGAGAGTGTGTATCATGAGTGGGTGATGGACGGGTCTCATGTACTGAGGTTGGGCAGCCATATGATTGACATGTTCCACGGGTGCTGAGTGGTGAAGAACACTGACCTACAGAGGCGGGACAGAGAGCATTATCCTCAGGAAAAAGAAAGTACAACAACAAAAACAAGAAAATAAAAAAGATGATGTAAGACAATGTGGCGTGAAAGAAACTAAGTGAGCAGGAGAAAGATTGAAGCCAAGATAAAAGCAAATGGAGAAAAGAAACAGATAAATGACAGATGGCAGGGACTAGATAAACAGTCCATAGCATGAAGGGAAGACAAGAGTGAAAAAGTTCAAATAAGGAGATTTTAAGACATCAAACTGACCTCCAAGTTGAACTCATTGCTGGTGTAACGTCCGTTAAGTTCAGAGCAGGTGAGTCTGAACCTTCGCTCGCTGACGGTGGCAGGTCGCCAGTTCCTGTAGCGCACCTGTCGCAGCGCTTGCTCATAGTGGGCCATGGAGTCCACACCTTGCAGGAAAAACATGTTATACTAAAATATGTCATGTAGCGCTGTGCATCAGTTTATAACTGTAATATGATATGACAGGAGATTTTAGGGACCTTTACAGCTGTCTCACTCTATAAAGAGTGAATGTTCATCTCATTTCTGTATAAAGGGCAAGCCATTTTAGGGGTATTCTTTACAATTTGAAGCTGCAAAGATGGTGCTTTACAGACGTCCTCCCACCACAGAGCATTAGTGCTACAAATCATTCCTCTTAACACAGCGTTAGCCCCGCCTACCATATACAGATATTCCAGAGGTGGAGTTTGTGGCATCCAGGTGTTTTCCTAACAAGACACTGTGATGAATCTCCAGGCTCTCTCTCTCGGGATTCAGTTCCTCGCCAATTACGAGCACGTCGCAGTAGTCTAGGTTATGCATCACCTCCATCACACCTGGTCTGCGGGCTGTATACATGCACATGAAATGACAGGAAATTAGTTATGTGTCCAAATAGATTTAAAATGATAAATATTCAGTGCACATATGGGGTGCAACAGTTTTTGTCCACTTTTTTTGTTCCTTTCTGAAGCCAACAATCTTGCAACTAGCAACCCTTAAGGATCCCAGGCTTTGCAAAATTGGATTCTGTGGCTAAAAACTCTCTTAAGATTTGAGAGGATGTCAGACTTCAGTCTTTTAAATGTATTTTCCAAGTATTCTAGTTTATGGTAGGTGTTAATCACTTATGATGCAGCACAGATTCTTATAAATGCATGAAAACGCATTACACTTTATTTAACATCAACACTGAAACATTATGATGAAGCATAAATTATAAATGCTTTAATACTGTATGTACCTCATTTTTTTTAACACACACTTAAAATAACACATGATGCTGCATGGACTGTTACAGCATACTAGGAGTCCTTCCTACAGTTGGCTGTTGATGTGTATATAAGTAAATTTAGGTGTTTATAACGCATTATAAGCCCTATCAGTCAACCTCTCGTTTATAACTAGTAAAGGGCATCCATAAGACACTTGACACTTATAATTCATTCATATAAGTCACATGTATAATGTTTTACGACTGTTGATTAAGTGCAGCAGTAAGCATTATGTCTGTTTATGTGTGTAGCCATAAAGCATTATGAATGCCCTAATAATGCATGATGTGGTCTTAGAAAGTGTTACCAAAATAGCTTGTAAAAAACCTTTTCACTCGGAATAAAATTCCACATTAACTACATTTCTTGTAACATTAACCGAAACATAACTTCAAGGCAGCTTTGACATGAGAGCATTTTCACAATGCAGACAGTCTCTCCACTCACATCCTCCAAGGCCGTCTCCCTTCATTACTGTGCTGGTGATATGAAGCTCTTTGAAGGGTGCCACACCAAGCGGGCCCCGCAGGTCACTGGCAGGCCTGACGAGCCGATTAGATCCTGTAATGGTGATTCTCGGTTCACTGGGTGGCAGCACCATAACTACTGACTTGATGTCTGGGATGGAGAGACACGTGTCCTCGCCGAAACACCTGACACACACAGACAGGGGAGAGGAGAGAGGTTACAAGGCAGAACAGCACCAGCGCTACTACCTCACTGCTTTTTTGTCTTGATTCAACTATTGGTATCATGTCAGCTTTTCCTTTTTTTTCTGATTTTGGAAAAGCATTCATTTCACATCTTTCATTTTACATAGTATTAGTATCACTGCAGGTAGAATCAAATAGCTTTGCACACACTTAAACGAAACACAAAAAAATTATAGTTCATTTGATCACCATTTTTCAGCCTGGCTCTTGTAGACTTATCTTACAACATCAGCTTTGTTATTTAAAGTTGCACATCGAAAACTTTCACCTTGGATATTGACATACAATAAGGAAAAAAATGATTAAAGAGAAAGCCATTCGATGACATAAAATATACCACATTCTCATCCAATTAGTCTATCCAGGCAGATTAAGTCTGGTTTAATGTACTCAGTCCACTTGGTCCAAATCCATAAAAATATTCTTTTTGGACTGTGAGGGAAAATGACAATCTTAATCATGTTGGCTTCTTGGCATTTTTGTACAAATAATCAGGGGTGGAGGAAGAATTTAGATTCTTTCCCTAAATAAAAGTACTAATACCACACTGTACTAATACTCTGTTTCTAGTAAATGTACTGCATTCAAAATGTTTTCACATTTTCATATTTGAGAAGCTGGAACCATGAAATGTTTTTGCATGAAAAATGACTTAAATAATTACCAAAATAGTTGCCAGTCAATTTTCCAACAATTGACTTATTGTTTTAGCTGCACTTGTATGTTTTTATTTTGTTTCTCTGCAAAAATTGTATGTATGAGACACAAAGGAATGTGTGATTGGTGCATTGTCATTGGTATTTTGAAAGGCCTCAGAGTCCTTCACGCCTGGCATGCTTTATGTGAGGAGGCTCTGGGTGTCTGGAGGTTAAGACAGGATGAAGACCTTGATGTTCCAGACTCCCATGGTAAATAGTCCGGACCAGAGTTACACAACATTGTTTGCCTTCTCCTTGGTGGCCTGATTCTATGTAATGTGGGACTGCATAAAGCTGAGCGAATGTAATGTTACTTTAAGTTTTCAGTATATTCAGTGTCCGTGTGTCCTTGCTGTACCGAGATCTTCAACATTAAAACCACTGACGGGTAAAGTGAATAACACTGATCTTATTATAATACAATGTCCTGCTGTGAAACCTTAAGCCCTGGCATTCATGTGAATGCCACCTGACACGCACCACTCACCCAAATACCGTTACAGACCAAGTACACAATCTTATGGAAATGGCAATCCCCAATAGCATTGGCCTCCCAGCAAGACAATACACCATGTCACACTGCAAAAAATGCTCAAAAATGGCCCAAGAAATGTGACAAAGAGCTAAAGGCATCTCCAGATCCTAATCCCATAAAGTATGTTGGTTGTGCTGGTACCCCAGAGGTCCTGTGTCCATGCCTCAACAGATCAGAGCCAAGTCTGATCAAGGACGAGACTTCTAACTTGTTAAGACATTGACCCTAGACCTCTGAGGGTGTCCTCTGGTGTCTGTCAGTAAGGTGTTGATGGCGGATTCATTGAGTCCTCTGGGCTGTGAGGTGAGGTACTTGCACATCCCACAGATGCTCAATCAGTTTGGGATATGGGGAATTTGGAGGCCAGGTCAATGCCTTTGAGTTCTTTTGAGTTCTTTTTCACGTTCCACAGACCATTCCTGAACAGTTTTTGTGGAGTGGCATGGTGTATTGTCTTGCTGGTGGACCACTGCCATCAGGGAGTGCCGCTGGCTTGAAGGGTGCATTGGTCTGGACCAGTGTTTGAATGAGCGACACATGTCAAGTGGCATCAACAAGTAAAGACAACTGAAGCTCGTTGAGTTATCCCTTTGATTCATCTAAGTGAAGGCTGACTTTAAATTCAAGTTTTCCACATTAAAACACAAATACATGCAAATTTGAGGGATTTAGTTACATAATGTCAATGTATTGTGACTACCACCTACTTGTTTTCAATGCTGAAAAAAATCACATAAGAACCCCAGCCACTAAAGAATCCTACTAAAATATAAGGAAAACTCTATGCATTTATCTGTTTGACTGCCTGCATCCATTTTTCTCCTCTATTGGTTGCCCAATCAATTAGAAACTGCATATGGTCACTGAGAATTACCAAAAGTAGAGACTGACGAAGCCCTCTGTCTCATTCACCCATTGCCCCCGAACCATTTTGTATTAAAATACTTCATAAATAAGGCTGACTCTTTTTCTTCTGCCCATAGACTCAATGAGTGAAAACATGAACAGCACCATTCTGCCATTGCAACCCAAATTATGGCTGAAGGTGGAATTGCAGCTTAAATGACAGAAATATAGCGCTATTTTTTCATTCTTTCACAGTGGTTAAAACCTATGTTGTCACAAAGCAATTTTTTTTGCCTGTTTATTTGCATTTTTGGCAAAATCTACACCAATATATAGGTCTGTGGTCTGCACAAGGTTGTGGCGCAAACATCCCCTGAAGTCTGCATGTAGTTGCAGTGCACGGCTCTCCGGGGATGGACTAGTTATTCTCTATACTGACATCTTCATTTTCCAAGTCTGCCTAAAAAGTGATTGTCGTGTTTTTTGTTATGGACAGAAAATTTAAATTTACTTGCTGAAGGGAGGGCTACTTCACGGACCCTGAAGTTATTTGGTACTTTCTTTGATTTCCTTTATTCCGTAGAATGTATGCATAATATGTATATAGTATGGCCAAATCTCTCTCTCTCTCAAAAAAAAGTTTAAGTGGCATGTGCTGTTTCAATATTGCAGTCTGAAACTGTGTTTAACGTCAATAACATAATAGGAGTCTGAAAATTCCTGTTTAAACTGAAGCATCCCTTCCACAGCGGTCTAGCAATTCAAAAAGTTACACTGTTACAAAAATAAAATGTTGAAATAAAGGGAAACATCACATTTAAGTTGAGTGCAATTAGCCCTGACCTCTGCTTTCACCCATACAGAAATACATCTCCAAAAGGAAAATTAATTCATTTGAAAATAAGCGTAGACATAGACAATAGACAAAGATGGATGTCAGCTTTTCAGGTCCTGGATCCAGCCAGACTTGTTTTGAAATGCTAAATCAACTGACCCTGTCAACACTGAGGAGGCAATTATTATTGAACTCCTCCTGCTGTTCAGCAGGACTTGTGACACAAGAAGAGACACAGCTTTCAAACAACACAACACCTTCAGAAAGAGTTTTAAAAATATCAACAATATGTAATGGGACGACAGATTATCGTTTTTGCCTCAGTCACAGACGGCAGATTCAACATATCTGCTGAGTGTAAAGGCGGATCTATCTGTCTTTATCTCAAGGGGAGCTGTGAAGTGTTGTTCAGAGTTAGACAGCCTGTGTTGCTGCTCCCCGAGCTCCCCTCACTTTATCGACCAGCGCACGTCTAAGCTGATTTGACCTGTCTGCATTCGCTGCTCAACAAATGAACAGGCACTGGATGGGTGTGGAGACAGGAACAGACACGTGAGTAAGTGCAGCCGTACACACATGCAGCATACAACTAAACGCTCACACACAAACTGGCACACAAAAGCAGCAAGTTGCTTGAGGATGAACAAATACTTTACCAATGAGAGCACATACACACACACACACACACACACACACACACACACACACACACACACACACACACACACACACACACACACACACACAGATGAAGTCAAGCATGATACAGTCATTGTGATGCAGCTATGCCAAAGTAAAGTATTTTTGTCTTGTTAAAGGTACCCGAGGTACTGTGTTGTTTTATGATTAACAGTTTACAGTATATACAGTACATGCATATGGTTTTATCATGTGTTTGTGATTTTGCAATGAGAAAATAAATCTGATTATGCAAGCAGAAGTCAATATCACCCGTTTATTACATTTTCATACCTCCTGTATGCATGGGCAGATTATGAGACAATGGGCCTACGGGCACATAAATGCAAAACACTCCACCACCTCTCCTACATAGGAACAAGACAGACTTTGTCTGGTTTTGTGTGTCTTTGTAGTTTTTATGCATCTTTTTATGGCTTTGTCACTCTTGGAGGCATTTTTGTGTCTTATTTGGTCACTTTGCAGCCCTTGTTAGTAATTTTGTGTCTCCTTGTTTTAGTTTTGTGTCCCTTTCCAGTTAAGTTATTGAGGTCATTATGTGCCCCCTTGAGGCAATTTGTGTCTCCTAGAGGTGATTTTGCATATATTTTGTGTCTCTTTGTAGTCCTTTTGTGTCTCCTTGTGATTGTTATGTGTCTCTTATTGAGGTAATTTTGTGTCTAAATGTGGTCATTTTGTGTTTCTCTGTGGTAATTTTGTGTCTCTTTCTAGTCATGTTGTATCTTTTTGATAATTTTGTGTCTCTTTGTAGTCATTTTGTGTCTTTCTTGGTCATTTTGTGTCTTGATTGTTGTTTTGAGTTTCTTTGAGGTAGCTTTTTGTGGTTACTGTGTCTCTTTAAATCCCTCTGCATCTTTTTGTAGTCATTTTGAGCCTCTTCCTGGTCAGTATGTGTTAATTTGAGTGAGATTTTTCACATGAAGGCCATGGGGGCCCCTGACACTTTGGGCCCCTGGATCTGTGCTTGGTCAGCTCATTTAGTTATTTAAGATATAGTCAGTAACCTTTTCCTTAAAAAAAAAAAGAGACCTATACAAAAGTGATCCTGCTCAATCATCACGTATGGGCACCTGTTCACGTGTGGTGGTGACTGTGTCTGCAGACTCAGCCCTCGTGCCTGTCTTTTAATGTTTTGGTATTCTCGGGGAGTGGGTGTGTTCACCTCACCCAATGGCAGCGCACAGGTGAGGTTCAGAGTGGATAAAATTCGCCGTTTAGACTGGCAAACATGGCGGACACAGCGGCTAAGGAGAGAATTTTTAACCAAAGTGAGGCGAAACGCCAAGTGGATAAAGCTCGTTGCAAAACAAGGGTGAGCCTTGGGTTGGCATTCACCAGCTTTCGAGCACTTAAGGAGCGGCTTGGAGTGAAGAACAGTGTGGAGTTTCTGTTGGACAGGTAAGTGCCAAACACCCCGGCGGATAGCTTGTGCTAGATTGCTAACGTTATATCATTGATATTTCCATTACAAAAATGGAATATTCCCAGGTAGCTTGCAATCTCAATACAAGCAGTGTAAGTAGGCTATAAGTGGACTTGACAATTCAGATGGTGCAGAGTTTGAGCTTTGAATTATTCATTTGAATCGCTAATTTGATCGAAATTGAACGTTTACAGTAGCATTCCCAAGCTGACATTGTGAGCTGATCGTCTGAGACAATTTCAAACATAAATGCACAAATTTACACAACTACAGCTGATACCAAGTTGTAAGCTGATTGTCGGAGACTCGGTGTCAGCTGTAGTTGTGTAAATTGGTGCATTATGTTTGTAACTGTTAATGCAATGCTGTATCTTGCATGCATACTTTCAGGCTGTTTGATATCTGCCGGCTGGGTGGGTGTGTTCTAGCAACTTCTGTTGGCGATGCATTCAGGAGGAGAGGCCAAATTTGAAAGTTGCATTTGCAAACTCCCGAGGAACAATGCTACTGACTATACCTTTAATCTATCCCTGTGTGTGAGAGGAGATTTCAGCTTAATGATGGTATAAAAGAAAACGTAAGGGGGGCCATCAAAAAGATTGATCCTTTGAATACCCTGTAATGGTCAATGAAAGCCAGACATTTTCATGATATAATGTTGTGTACCAAAGTGTTTGTAATGTGATTTCATAACAATGTGGCTATCAGTTGTCAAGATAATGTGCTTTGGACAAATATTGGACAAACAGACCAACTGACATCACTGTCCTTGGGAGAAGACAAAGTCAATTCAAATCAAATTAAATCCAGAGATGGAATCACAGAAAGACACACAGACGAAAAACAGACAGAAAATGAAAGAAAGACAGACACAAGATAGGAAGAAAAAAAAGCAAAGACAAGTAGACGCCAGCAAGATGGTCTCTCTGTTCACCCGAAGGCTTGATGTCCTTAATGGCCAGCTGGTCTGTTTAGTGTTATAATAGTTTTTTACACTAATGATCCATCCTTTGCCATCGCACTGGGACTTCTGTCGCTTAAAGTCAAAGACAGACACAACACATCTGACAGAGCCTTTATCTGAAGCTTTAACCACAACTCCTCTGGCTGTTTTTATCTTGTGGGACTTAAGTTGACAAACTTGTGTTATACATTATGTATGCATCATTTCACATCAGTGTTCCAGGGGCAGTTTTAGACCTCAAACTTTATTCAGCAACCAGATAGCGCCTTCAAATACAATGCCTGCAAAATGTGCTTCCTTAGTGGTCATGACCAAGATGTGTGTCATTAAGTGGAAAAATCCAAATCCAAACACACACACACACACGATATGAAGAATTAGATCTGCACTTCACAGTGAGCTTGTACACCTGGTATAAACATGCATGTGGGATGATGATCACAAATGGACAGCATTAAATACAAGTATATATATGACCACCAAGATGCACTGTGATCCGATCACTCAAACCAATTGCTGAGGTGTCCTGGACGCTTTTGAACACATTTCTTTTGTAGTGCAATGTGTCCTGCAAAACAATGCAATGGGCGTGGTGGTTGTTTTGGTGACAGCATGTAAATGCTCTATAACTTGGACAAAGTGCTGTGTGACAATCTATCTTTTTGCCCTATGAAAGTAGACATGTTGGATTCTGCTCACAATGATGTCTTTAGGTGTACCGACAAACACAAATGTGGACAGCGAGCAGCGAGCTAAAGTGTTGGCGTAAAAGTAAACTGCAGGGAATTTGAACATGTGATACTTAGTGCATGCAAAGCTACTATAGATGTTGAAGTGTAAGTTAAAATGAAAGTATATGTGCACTTACTGTACTGAGGTGGTGATGTGTAGCCGTCGGAGGCCTGGCGTAGGGAACTGGCGAGAGTTAATGTAGGAGACCTTGGTCATGGCTGTGTTGATACTGTCCAGATCCTCTCCCTCCACCACCAGCACAGACTGGGCAGGATTAAAATGGAACTGGACACAGAAACAGACACTGTTGGTCCTCAAAGAAACTTCCAGAGATTCAGATTCAAACACGTGTTTATGTTGGAGCTCAGTGACATTATTTATGCATTGGCTTGTACTGGTATATAAAATATTTTAGACTTTCTTTCTCTAAGGATTCTTCATCTAAGGCTGTCTGTTAAACAGTTCACTCCAAATTCAAACATACATTTTTTTTATACCTGTAGTGCTTTTTATTAGTTATGCTATTTATTGATTGTTTTGCTGTGAGTTGCAAAGTGTTAGCGATATCGGCCGAAGAGATGTCTGCCTTTTCTCCAGTATAATGGAACTAGATGACACTCGGCTTGTGGTGCTAAAAAATACATCACACTGTCACAAGCACAAGCCTCTTGTCCATGAGTACAAGCATGCTTCCTTTTGCACAGTGATACGGTTTTCAGGTGTTGTTCGGTAGACAGAAAATAGTTCCTTCATGAAACTGCTCACAACAAGGCCTGCAATTTATCTTCAGTAACCGGGAAAGCGATACTAATCTTTAGTTTTTCCAAGTATATTTTTGTCACACCAAAAAAATCTAGATTGATACATAGCATAACAGGTAAGGGGGTTAATATGTTTGATTTGGGCTGTCCCTTTAAAATGCAGAAACATAGAAAATGCTAGGCTTCCTTCAGGATGAAAAACATCAGCATGCACTGCTTGATATAGTGTCTTATCTCTTCTATACTACTGCTGTGGTGGTTAGGAGATACTATACTAGCCACCAAAGGCTGAGTGTGGAGTGTGTGTGTGTGTTATGAATTGGAAACCTCGCCTTCATTTTTCCACGTACCTTGATGTCCTTAGCGAGGCTTTCAAGGGAGTTAATATCAAGGCCTTCTTTGCAGGCTTGCAAACAGGAAATAACCTTCTGGGTTTCAATGCGGCCCGGTCGGATTGTAAGACCTGACAGGCTGCCACGGAAATACTGGGTGAACCTCGGAGTCCCTACTTCACCACCTAATGGGAGAGTGAGAGAGAAGAGGAGAGATATGAGTGGGTTGAGGACAGAGGTGATAGGGGGAAAGGAGGAGTGGGGTAAAAAGGTCAGTTGGATAGAAACAGACTGGCTATGTCACAATGTCAGCCAACTCCTAGTCTCACATTTCCTTGCCTGCTTTTCCCTCTCATGGGTGTATTAAAGAAAGTATCAATGCAGCCATGGAGGTGGGACCCCGTTCATTCCTATGAGAGCTACTCATTGCCACATGAAGCAAAAAAAGCTCTTTTTGTGGACATAAAATACCTGGATCTACTGGCAGTTTGAGGGATGTGCAATAGAGGCTTACGGCGGCAAAGTGCGGCTAAGTGTGCCCAACTGGTAACTTCCGCCAGGGGAGCGACTGACTTCCGGTTTGCGCTTCACTAGCTTCACTTGCGGTCTAAAAAAATGTAGTCCAAATGTTAATGAACTGGATGACTTAAAACTAGATGGTGAAATGTGTCATTTCGTGGGGGTTTTGATGCTCACAAAAAATTATTCACCTTTCCCAATGTAAGTCAATGGGGGAATGTCTTTCAGAGCCCCATAGCATCACTTGACGGACCTGGACAGTGTACTTCCACTTTTGGCCACTGTGTAAAATTTGCATCAGAGCCTGGCGCACATCCTGGGGGCTTGTTCCCTTTGCTGTACACTAACTTTCCTGTCCTTTCAGATCCTGCCACTCCCATCTGCTCTGCAGTACCCTCTGTGTTCCTGTCATTCTCCTCACCTGACCTCTTCCACCCACCTGCTCCCACTTCCCCATTAGCCCAGTAGCATATATACCGGCCCACGTCCATTAAGTTTCTCGCCAGATCGTCTGCTGTGCTGCTGCCTGAGTGTCCAAGCCATTTCCTCTGGCTGCCTTTTGGACTTGTGCTCTCCAGCCCGATCCTCTATTAGATAAATTTGACTCGTCTCCTCTACCTGCCTGGTTTTGACTTTCGCCTGCTTTCAACCTCAAGTGAACTTGAACTTTTATATTTTACTGGCCTGCTCTCAGAGTTGTGCTTTTGGGTTTAAACCTGTTTTTACCGAGCCTTTGCAGGGTAAAAGAGACAACAACATGTATTATTAATGTTTTCAGGGGAATAGCACACACAGTTTGCTGAAAATAACATCTGTGAATCTACTTCAGATAAAGCTTACAAGACCCCAATGGATGGCAAGCTATGAAGAATTTAGAGGTTATTTTTCCCTAAGTTTACAAAAAAGGTAAGAAAAGAAGCATGCAAAACAAGTCTGACACTAATTCACTAAGGAGAGAATTGTAACTGAATCATACAGACTTTGTGTTTTCACCATTTTTCTGATGTCTAATGAAGTTTTTTATCAATATATTGAGATTGGGAAAGTTAAACTGCCTAATACAGATGACTAAAGCCTTTTTTAAGGGGTTCCCACACATTTTTTAAAGGGTTCCCACACATTTCCAAGGACACATTTTCAAAATGTTTCTCTAACTTATAAAAAAAAAGGAAATAAATGTATTATTTATTTTGCTACTATAAACAGAATTTCCATTATCCTTCACAATGTATGACATAAACATTGCTCTATTTCAAAAATGCAGTACAGTTTAAACTTAATCGTGCAGGATGGCTGTGGAAACTTTGGAATTCATGACACCACATGAACTCAAACTCCACTAAAACACAACTCAAGCTAGCTGACAAACATGCAGGGTGAGACACAAGAGGGGAGAAAATTAAGAAATGTATGTGATGGTAAACAAAATGTCACACATCAGCGCATCTTAGAGCTATGTTACATCAACAGCTACGGAAAATAAATTTGCCACTATGTCACATTAGTGGAAGGTTATCCACAGAAGTTATATATTATACACAACAAAATTCTATGACTTTTCCAAAACTCTCCCAGGCCTGGTAAACAAGTTTGTGAAATTCCCTGACTTTCCCAGGTATACCTGAAACTTCTAACTAAAGACAGAAAAAAATTACCATGCAGGAAATGCTCATAATCACATCTCTGGATTTTTTTTTGTATGACTACACCAACACTAGATATCTTGTGGGAAGAGGTACACAAAAAAGTTATTCTGCAATACTCAAAAACTATAGTATAAACTTGAAAAACCTGGAACAACTGCAGATATTCTGACACTTCCTGCCAGATTTATGAATTGCATTTGATGTACAAGTCTGACAGATGTAACGCGTGCTTGACCTGAAATGTTCTGCAGCTGCCACGGAGTGAGAGAGAGTGAAATCCATGCTTTCATGCTAAATGGAACCTCTGGTGCAAAGCCACACACTGGGACGGTCTGTGTGTGCACTGCAGTCTGTGGGGTCAGCTCCATCACAAATTCAGTCAACCCTGACATCTTCTGAAGAGTGCACTATTTTTTCATACACAGCACCAGATTTTCCCGTGGAAAATGGCCAGCTCTGCACTGCGGTGCAAATTTCACCACTTCTCATAAAGTGTGCCATTTTCACCCAAATCTTAAGGGTCTAGCCCACTTAAATCACTTCCAGTGTGTCTTTTAGGTCAGCTAAGGCTTAAATACTTTGACACAGTTAAGGGGAGGGTGACCGAGTCAGGTCAGGTCACCGTGATACACCAGAATTTTATGTATCATAGCCTGTTTTAATACTCTATACTGTATCAGTCAACGACAAACATGTAAAAGCCTCTTTTGAAAATACACATTTACATGTTTTGTGGGTAGATTTTTCCTAGTTTTAATAGAACACAAGATTGTGTTTTTCTCTTGGCTAAAGTATTTCACTTTGAAGAGGATCTCGTGGACAGCATTATTGATACTGGTTCATAATACTCAAGCACAAATATAAAATAAAACATAAATAAAAATATCTCCCTTTTACATGAAAAATGTTTACTTTAGGCAAAAACAGAATGATTGGTAATGTTATTGAATAAAAAGAGACTTAAAGGAGGCTAAAAAAAAATTAAGTTCATAAACATGATTTTATGTTTTTTGTTGAAAGTGACAAAAATAAAGGTGAACAGTAGATTGACTGAAGCAAAATAACAATGCAATACAACATTCTAAAAACAGGCAAGAAACAATTATTATATTGTAGTTTTAATTCATGTGTAAGAAATCAAAAAGAGATGGTAGTACATGCATTAATTTCACCACATTTTTAAACATTTGGACTTACAAATTATACAAAATGCCGCTGCTAGGTGCTTAAAAAAAAACGGTCACATATAACAATTATTTTGACATTCTGCACTGGCTTCCTGTTAATTTTGGAATTCTTTTTGAAATTCTGGTGCTCACTTATAAAGAAACACGGCTGGGCTCCACATTGTATCATGGAACTTTTGAACCCTCATATCATCAGAGTTTATTAAGTGCACCACGGACATGATTTAAGACTCTGAGATCAAGCTTTCCAGTTGGAAGCCCCTAAGCTTTGGAATAGTCTCCAAATAAGCTTGAGGTCTGTGGACTCTTAGAAAGCAACTAAAAACAATTGTTTCGTATAGGCATTTAGGTGGCATGATGTGGTATCTTAAGTGGTATAAATTTCAATTTGTGTCTTATGTCTGTTCCCCCTGGTATATTTTATCTGGCATCTTGTCTTTGCTTCATTTATTTGATTTTATCTGAAAATATTTAATTTATTTGACTGCAAAGCAGTTTGTGATTAGTGTCTGTGAAAGGTGCTATATAAATAAGCTTTACTTGCTTATTGCTTTCCATTAGCATCATTGTTTATACTCCATATTTCAACCTGCTGCAGCAAAATCCCCCACTGTCATGTTGAGTATATGCTCTTCAAGGTGCTTGAAAGTTGGCTAAATAACTTTGGTGTTTGAGGTTACAAATCCACTCACTGTAACACAGCCCGGATGTTCTCCTCCTCTCCTGTACTGAACTGTTCTGTACAGTGAGGCTCAGGGGAACGGTAACAGCAGACATTATTGTGAACAGCAGCTACAGTACCAGCAGTCAGCACGGGGCTGCAGGCAGCTACTCTCTCAGCTCTGTCACTGTGAATCATACAGGGGTGTGTATACATGTAGAGCTGGGACAGACAATCCTGTCACAGAGACACCAAACAACTGCCTTCAGCATGCTACTGTAACAGGAGACTTATACTGCACATTTGACCCAAAGTGAGGTAATTCAGTAGTTCTCCTATGGTCTTGTATCAAAGATGCAATGGTTGATAATTATTAGGAGACAATTAGTATTTAATATGTATAGAGAAAAAGTTAGGCTTTCTACTCCACAATATTAACATGTTAATTATCGAATAACTTTAGTCTTGTCTTTCTCACAGATTGTTGGTATTTTTCAGGGTTCTTGCAGCTTAAAACAATGTGAGTTTATTACTTTTTAAATCTTAATGACACTTGGAATCCAGTTTCAGACCAGTTTTCTTATAACCAGAAAGAAGGACAATTATATTTTCCCTAAATGTTTATTGTATCATTAAACAAGACTTTTGTGTACAATGAAAAAGTTTAGATCTACGTCAAATGTTGAAAAAACAAACGTTTTTAGAGTGGAACACATGGAAGACAATGAACATATTATTTCATCATAAAAGTATGTTTTTGGTTTCCTAAAAGAAGTGGGAAATATCTGCCATTTCTGGAGGATTTTCCCAGCGATTTTAAGTTTCTTTAATTTGCATGTGAGATTCCACTGCTTCGATTCCCGCTATGACAAGTTTCAGAAAAGGAATTTATTAACTTTTTTTCAACAAGAAAAGGATGTTACCAATTATTTTGAGATTTTACAACACAACATCAGAAAAAAAAGATTAATAAAATCCAATGTCCCATGTCTAAGCATTTTTTTTTACTTTTAAAAGATTAATTTAAGTAAATTTAATACTAATAAGGCCTTTTTTTAGGTTAATGAATTCCATTCCTTTTAAGACTTTCTAAGGATCCGCAGGAACCCTGTTTTCGATGCCTTACATCCCCCTACTTTCAATCAGAGCACCAGTCTACTCTGTCACATGTTAATCTCCTGGAGCTCTGAGTTGCAGAGGGTGGACACTGATGATGCTGATGAATGATGGCATCATTTTAGGATGCAGTCCATGTTCTCCAAGAACCGTTAGGAGCAACAGCATGTAATTCGTAACATTACAGCAAAATCACCTACAGGCTCGACAAAACTTCTCCCATCTTTGTTCCCAAGCTCAGGATCCAATCAGCCCATGAGCTTTATGACACTTATCAGCCCCTCCAGGATGTTGCAATGTCATGATTGCAACAATTAACGCAAATTCAACCAATGGGGTGAACAACAGACAAAAGAAATTACCATGACAGGCTGTTGCATCCAGTTCTTTTACACATGCTGAAAGAATCAAGGTCAGTTAGATAAAATATTCAGAATAGTGCTAATGTTAGTGAAGCATAAATTTCAAACTCAGAACAACACAGTTGTGTCCTCACCAGAACAAGTTACCTTCAGTTTTTAATGAAATACACACAAAAATGTATTTACGGCATATCCGTAATCGAGTTCTAACATCGGATCTCAAACATCGGATCTGATCTCAAACAATTCTCTGCTGAACTGAAGAGCAGTGGCTGAACCCTGCCTGCTGACACACCATAAACAAAAATGCAGTCTCAGACTGTTTATTGACATTATTTACCTAAGTTGTAAGCACTTGATTCTTTTCAGCTTTTCAGTGTGGGATTCTCATTTTTTGCTTTTAGCTGTAACGCATGTTGTTTCCCCGCCCCACTCGGAGAGAGCAGAGGAGACCGGTGCAGAGAACTACAGCCACACTCAACACTGCGAAGTGAAACAAAAATCTCCAGGCGCAAAAAGCCAATATGGCTTATTTATTAATGAAGAGTAATCCTCCCCAAAAGATGTGCAGACAATGAAAATAAACACTCAACAGAATACAGATCGCTCAGGTTACTGAGACACTGGCTGCACCACAGTACAAACACTGAACTGTAGGGGACAGAGACATTCTCTCAAGACAGCGAAGAGGCCAAAAAGAGTAAAGGGAGGATTTGTCATTTCATATTTTTTTTTGTAGAATAAATAATATGTTAAAAAATGACAAAGGTAACACTTTCTATGAAGACCACATTTATAATGCATTATGACAGCATTCATTGTGAATTATTTTGCGTTATGACTACACTCATAAAAGCACATATTGCCCTCTTATGCACTATATCAACATATAACATTATAGATGTGACTATTATGATTTATAAGTTATAAGATGCTCTTGACTTGTTATAAATTAGAGGTTGATTGCTGGGGCTTATAATGCATTATAAATACTTATACTCACCTACACCAACATCAACCATCAACTGCAGTAGGGACTCATAGTGTGCTATAACAGTCCATGCAGTATCATAAGTTATCTTTGTAAGTGTTAAGTAAAGTGAGGTACATACTCATGCATTTATAATCATTTATGCTTCGTCATAATGTTTCATTGTTGGTATTAAGTAAAGTAAATAATGTAATATGAATATACTAAACCTAATAATAATTAACAATTTGACTTGTATTTTCTACTCCATCTGTGTCCACTTGACATTGTGCATTTTTAAGTTGCAAATCCCCAAACTGCTAGACTTTAGAATATCATCCTTATTATAAATTGTATTATTCCTATTCTTTGAACTTGTCAAAACATTATGTGAACAGACGTGAGCAATGTGTTTTTGTGACGACAGTAGGTCTAAACAGGGGCAGAGGGAGAAACTTTCCATCACCTCCCTTTCTTTCCAAATGTAGAAATATTTGTCATTATTCTCCCATTTAGTGTCCTTCTTCATCTCTCTGACAAATGCATCGCTGAAAGGTTTTCATCACGACAGTGTCTTCGTGATTCAGTGACTAAGTGCAAACTAAAATGAACTTTTGGATTGCCTTTGTTGAGATGTGCATTTGTTTTTAAAGATTCATAAAAGAGAAAAATGAAAGAAAAGATTGAGGGAGAGGAGGAGAACAGATCATGTGCTGCAGATCTTGCATACAAATTACCATATAAAATGTTACCAACTATGATTGTCTGTAAGTAAGCAATAAGTTAAATTAAAACATTTAAATTATCATTTTGATTTGATGATACACTGAAAAACCCAAAGTAAATTCCAAGTAAGCAAATTTAGTATTCCACATAAAACTGACTGAGCACTGAATATCAGACATTGGTGCTGCAGACTGTTGCACATTTCCACTCCTTGGGGGTAAATGAAAACATAAAAAAGTAAAGTAAGCTGTAAGGAAAGTTCTTTATGCTGTAGTTCCCTTCAATTTTCAAGTGATGCAGCCAACAAGTTTCACTTTGCTATATTCTTAAGCCTAACATATACTATAGGAATTGCCTTAAGGCAATGTAAGGTTTTAGTCACATGCATCATGCAACATTTTGCAAAAACTTTGGACCTTGCAGGGTCACTATTTATATGCAAAACTACAACCAGATTCCTTTTGAGATTATTTCCCATCCTGCTCCTGGTGAAAAAATATTATGCTGAACTCCCTTTAAGAAATATGATATATTAACAGTTCCTGACATATTGGCAAAAAACACATAACTCTAGAAAGATAAAGATAAAGATGTCATATGTCAACAGTATTCTTGTCAATTCGGCATCAGTATAATCCATGAACATATACTGTGTTTGCGTACAAACTTTACATTTTGGATTTTGTCAACTATCTATCAGTCTCTGTCGGTTAGCTGTGCTATTTTAGCGGAAGGAGAAGGTGGTAATGAGAGGTGAAATGTTTCAAAAATTAAGATTTCTTACGGAAATAAGTGCTGGTTGGTGAATCAGATACATGCCGGATTTTGCCGAACAATTTCTTGATTTAAGTATGGAAGCTTTATTTTACATTTGAGTGGAGTCACTCTTATGTGTTGTGATTAGTAGGTCTATTCATCTTTTAAACTAAACTACAAACAGAACACTGCAAGACATTGCAATGTTTGTTATTAAAGTAGGTCTGGGTAGTGGAGACAAAAATGGTAAATCAAAGCGATGCCAACATGTGTGCCTGCAGCAGCGCTCATACTTCGTGCCACCCCTGCATAAGTCACTGCCCCACTTGGGCCACCCCACTAAAAAACTGGACACGCCACTGGTCCTGGGGCCTCTCTGGAGTCCCCTCCATGTTCACTATCTACCTGGTTTGCTGCTTTTGTTTCATGCTGGGGAGAGCACAACTGGTTGTTGACTACTGTTGTAAAACTAAAAACGTCCAACAATATTAACATGTTTTGCTTTGTCGGAACATCAAGGTGGAAAAAAAAAGGACTTATGACAGCTTGGACTAATTTTTATTCCAACATTGGAAGTGGGCCTGTGACATGGAAATCACTTTAAAAGTTGTTTAGTGAAAGGCCCCTGTTACTTGTAAAGACACACATTCAGAGCCCTGTCGCCCCCACAGAGGTCATCAAGTGTGAGGTCCAGAGTGCAGGTTTAAAAGGCTCTGAAAAGGCTATGACTTGTCACACACAGGTGTACCCAGTGGGCTGTAACAATAATAACTGCTGCAGTTCATTTAGGTGTTCCAGCTCCTTGGCTTTTGTATTGTATATGCCAACTTAATAAAACAAAGCTATAATAATTAATATTAGACCTGTGCTTCTCCTGAGTCAAAATGAAAAAAGTCTAGTGGATTACTGTCAACTGGAAAATAAATGCAGTTTGTTCTTGTAGAAAAGCATTAAGGTATAAATGAGACTTTTCTTTTTATCCTTTCACTAAAATGCTAAAACAGTAGCACAGTGTGTTTTTTTTTTAGCTGCAAATTATTTTAAAACTTCATGATAATATATGTTGACTGATGCTTTTCGTTATCAACATAAAATAAACCCAGGCTCTTGATGCCTCTATGCTTCATTAATTAAGTGTCGGTACGCTGTACTGTGAGGGTTGCTTTGAAATTTCCCACCCACTTTCCTGTTGCACATGAAATGAAATGGCAAACACATTTTTCCCATCCAAACAGCTTGTTTCGACACAAAACTGCTAAAAAAAGACCCCAAAAACCCCCAACGACAACAACAACCAAACCATTTGCTTATTAACCTTGTAAGGCGACATGCGTCTTCTTTTTTTGCTCTCAGGGCTGTAAAAATACAGTGTGAATGCCTTTCATCCCACATGTCTCATCATTATGTTGTTGATTGTAGGGAAAAGGGGATGGAGAAATGAGAGACTCTGAAAAGCAATCTTGCTCGCTAATGGTCTGCAAAGTTATCAGTTGCGGCTTAGTGAAGCTTAAAGCGGCTTCATTGGGATGTAATAGCTGGCAAAGTTGTCCTCCATTCACTCTAGCTAATCCTTCCTTCAGGGCTTTCTCTCACAATCAGAGATTCATGGAAAGAGGCAGAAAGAGAGGCCTGTATGAAGCAAGGAAGAAAATGATGACGACAAAAAGAAAATTGCAATCAGGCACAGGCTGAAAAGAAATTTAAACGGCAACCAAAATGCCATCAGGATTTGAAGCTTTGGATGAGGCTGGTGAGTGTTATGAACGTGATTTAGGCAAGCTGTGGAGCGGATCACTACTGTCTCGTTCTGCCCTCCTGTAAAGCCCTTTTGTATAATTATTTAAGTCATAAACATGGCAGCAGGGCAGCTCTTATTCATTCCAATGTGATCACTGCTCGCTTTCTCTCCCTGCCGCTGGAACTGACATGCAGAATTTCCTGTTTGATACCCACCCCACTCGTGCCTCTCCGTTTCAAAGAAGAAATACTCGCAGCCCCAGGGCATAAATCTTAATCTCTGTATTTATCTTAACAGAAAGTCTCCTGCTTCCTCTCTCCCGCCGTTTGTGCTTCAAATGTAATTTTCAACATCTTTTGGCTGATGTGCCTCTTTGTTGATGCTGTTTCTCTTTGTTTGCCATATGTTGGCATCCTATCCCAGGGTGTCCGCCTTTGCATATTAAAGGGACTGTTCATCCCAAAATAAAAATAATAATAATAATAATAATAATAATGATAAAGAATTCCCTCTTTTCGTACAGCTATTTATCAGTCTAGATTGATTTTACGTGAGTTGGAGGTATTGGACGAAGAGATGTCTGCTGTCTCATGAATATAATGACACTCGGCTTGTGGTGGTGCCAAAATGCAGTTGAAAAACATGACAGCAGTGTCTCTTTCCAGAAATCATGACCTGCTTACCAGCTAGTTTTGATACTGCTGCTTTGTCATTGAATTATTTTGATATGATATGATATCATATTTTGATATCAGACAGCAACACAAAAAGGCACTCTTCACAGTAGTATGATGCACTGCCTGACAGCATCAGCTTGAAATGCTGCTGGCAACAACATAACAAGTTCTTACAGGAGGAGCAGGAGGGGAGGGGAATGGGTCCAACAAACCCTGGACTTCACCCAGCAGCCTGCTGTTTGCTTCCCATGTGATTGTAGAGCCATACCATGATGTTTTTTTCCTAATCCAAACCATGTGTGTTGTAAATTAACATAAAGATTGGGTGTTTTACTGACATTGTAAGATTATGTTAAGAGAACTATATGCATCTTAAAAGCAGAAACTGTACATTTCCTGTGAAAATGGAAGTGTATTTTGAAAAGACACCATGCATATAACATGCATACATTGACAGGGCGTACCAAAATGTCAACAACACATGTAGGAGGATTCCTAGCGCATCATATGTAGATATGAAAGTCCACTGACAAAGCAGCGTAATTTGGTAGAAAGAAAATAGCTCCTACACGAAACTACTCACAACAAGGCCTGTGAATTATCTTGAATAACTGGGTCATGATTTCTGGAAAGAGACATTGCTAGTGAGTTTTTCAAATGTATTTTTTTTTGGTGCTTTGAGCACCACAAGCTGAGTGCCATCCAGTTCCATTATATGGCAATAAAGGCAGATATCTCTATGGCCAATATCTCCAACACTCTGCAACTCAAACCAAAACAATTCAGATTGTTAAATACCACTACAGGTAAGAGAAAAAATATGTATTTCTGGGTGAACTGTACCTTGAAGAAAACAATCTATTTCATATCACAACACATTATGCATTAACTGCCTGATCTGTTCTCAGTTCTGTTTCTTTGCCAATAATTACTTAGATAGGTCTAAGTACAACGCCTGTTGTAGTTGATTTTGTTATCCTTGGAGTTACTGTGAAAATTTAGGTCAAACTGAAAAAAATCAATATGAAATTACATTTGTCGTTTTACACAAAACTGCCAAGAGAGATTAGAAAAAACACGGAAAACTTTAAAACATATTAAGGGAGAAAATTAGGCCCTAATTTGAAAAACATCCATTCATTCCCTCATTTAATGTTTTTTAACCTTATTTTTTACCTCAATAATAAAGCAGCTGTAACTATCAATATGCAGTCATAAACCAATTACTTAACAGAACAACTGGCAGTTGTTTTAAATGAAACGATAAAGATGATGTTTTCCCTGTGCTGGTATGGCTGCATTTTGTAAAAATGGGCCTATAAATAACTGATTTCTTCATTTTATGCGAGGAAAATAAACACCACAACCTCAAGCAGAAAAGGCTGCTGCATATAAAGCAACTGTCAGATTGGATGGTATAGCTGTAAACAATCCAAACAACACAATTTATTTGCAATTGTGTCTCATTCCTGCCCTATTTCAGCTTCTTTAATGCACTGGACAAATGTCTGCGTCACTCTGAAGCTAATGTGTATTTTTAGATAGACATAGACACAGACACAGACACAGACACAGACACACACACACACACACACAAAAACACTGACCTTGCCAGCAGGCGCCTACTGTTAGTTGCGTATCAATCTTTGCGGTGTGAATCGGCCAGTCATCCGTCACCAAGTAGGGTTCATAGGTGACACCATCCACAAATAGTGTAACTGCAGGAAACTCCACGTTGATCACATAATAGTGCCATTCCTTGTCACAGATCTGTAAAGGAAAGAGGTTATGGTGTTATTAGGCTTCACAACTTTGCGCTATGTGTCCATTTCATGCATTCAAAGAAGAAAACATTCCTGGTTTGCACATAAATAAAAATAGGGCAGCTTTAAAAATACATTACTCTGGCAACTGGCAACTACATCTCTTTTTTACGGTCTTATTTAGGTTAGGAGCGTTTTTCCGTGGAGGATTATGTTTATAGGGAGGCTGTTATGAAGATGATGTTTACTCCAAGCCTGCAGCTGAAACCGGAGGCACATCCTTGAACGCTCCTCGCCTTTCTACCTTCAATGAAAGAGAAGCAACAGATTCTTCTCCTCTTGACTGAATCGCTTGCTCCCTGTCATCAGATAGCTAATGAGGTTTCTGTCTAATGAGCTGTTCATTAAAGACACGCGATGAGTGACAAACACGGCTGCGGAGGACCCGAGTGCCTCAAAACTTTTATTAGCCATCACAAACATTCTTTGGAGAACTTGTAGGGACACATCCTGGTCTCGCTTTTTCCTCTCACCTAACTAACCAACACAAACACACACACTAACAGCCTATAAATGTGTGTTAAAACATATCTGCTACTTTGCTTCCGTGGCTTTAGGGCTACAGTTAACGATTCCTCTAGAAGGTAAAGATGAGAATGATTCCCATATCCATGATAACCCGATCACCAGAATAAATGCTGTATACTTCAGCAAACCCCAGTACCTCAGTCACCTCAGTGCTATATTTTGCATGTTTCATATGTAGCAAATATTTTAAAAAATATTACATTGCGACAATGCTATGGTTAACGTGTGATCAGGTTTAGGGCACAGAAACCACTTAGTTAGGATTAAGAAAACATTGTGTTTTGGTTTAAAATACCTGCTTTTGTTGGTACAAACACGGCTGAAAATGTCCCAGACTATTTTTAAAAAAGTACCCACTTTTGTCTTCACAAAAACTGTTGGACATGTGCTGGATCCTTGTTAAAGAAATTCCTGTTTTTGTCACTACAAACACCACTCAACATGTCCCAGATCCTAATTTAAAAACACTTGCTTTTGTAGCTACAAACACTGCTAGAAATGTCCTAGACCCCCGTTAAAAAATACCCTATTTTTTCGCCCCAAACACAACTGGAAATGTTCGAAACTTTCACTGAAATATAACCACTTTTGTTGGTCTCAAACAGTGGTCTGCAGCTTGGCAGACATTTCTCCTAGGTATGACGCCATCCACCATCCCCTCCTCCACCGATGAGACACTCAGCTCTCATGCATCTAATCTCTATTACATCACTTACTTTGTTGGTAGGATACATAAAAAATGTAACATGTAAGTGGTCTACAGAAAAGTATAATACCAACATTTTATTTTGATGACCGACAGGTCGTGTTTGTCCATTGGTTGGTCCATCACTTTGATTTGGACCAAACATCTTGAAAACCAATAAAAATATCACTATTAAATTTTGTGAAGACATTCAGGAATCCTAATGACCTTAAAGAACCCATGACATTTGGGTAAGATTGAAAGTTTTTACATTGTCAACACCAAATTTAATGCACTCATTCATGTCTGTATCTTTGGTGATCCACTGATCCACAGATGGTTGTTAAAGGGTTAAAAATACAGTGCATTGACAATATCGTACATTGTCCATAAATCAAATCACAGCAAGAGAACTGCTGGATTTGAAACCCACTGACCGACTTGATCCTTTCTTTGTGGTTTCTCCCTGTGTTAACAAAGGCTTTCAGCTTCCTCCCACAGTCCAAAGACATGCAGGTTAACTGTTCACATTAAATTGCCAGTAGGTGTGAAATGTGAGCAGAAATGGTTGTGAATGTGCGTCTTTGTGTCAGCCCTATCATAAGTCTCACAACCTCTCCAGGTGTGTCTGGCCTCTACTACAATGTTTGCTGAATAGGATAAGTGTAATTTTGACTAAGACGGTGTTATGAAAGTCAGTACATAGCTACAGTAAATAAACTGGTATAACTGGTAAACTGGTTATAGTAAGTTCAGTGGGACATGAATGCAATATTTGCCTTGAGACTGACGGGTAACCAACAAAGATGTACCTCGAACGGGTCCAGTCTACAACCAGGTATTTATTACTATGAAATGACTCTACAGAATTGTTGCTTTCACATATATAACTGGCCCCAAGCATAAATGACACATACAGCATTGCATGGGGTCCTGAAAGCAACATCACATCAGTGCCAGAGAGCCTGTTTTAAAAGTCACATATATTCTCAACTTAAAGTGTGAGTATATTTCCTTTTAAAGTGATATATACAATTTTAAAGTCTTAAACAGCATAGTAAAGTTTTAAAGGATTTCTCACATTATTGCTCCTCCTCTTATGGCCAGTGCATCTGTTTTCCTATAATCAGTCTGGTGTGCAGGACTCGGTTGAATTAACAGCAAACATCAATCTATTTGCACTGAGGAGGAGAATATCTGCTAATCCGAGATGCACAGAGAGAAACAGCAGTAACAGATACTACAGAGATAGATTTCTGTTTCGTTAGATTTCTTTTTGAGGCTTAGTAGCCACACACACAAACACACACACTGGTAGTTTATTCTAGCTGTGATATGAACTAATGGGGTTGAGACCCGTGCTGGAGAACCAGGAATCTCAAGGGATGTTCAATTTAGAGAAGTAGAGGCCAAGCCTTTACGAGTGTGAAGGGACAGAAATTCCCATGGGATATCCCAGCAGCCACCCCTCCCACCACAGAGTATCACATCTCTTAGAAAAGCATAAATATGCCTCGTTACTATACTTTTCAATTGTTTACTTATACGTATGGCCATAAGTAGATCTGAACCTCACAACTCAAGGTCCAGATTCATCTGGCTGAAAAACTACTTTTGGCATGATCCCAGTTACTGTGAAAATCCCAATCTTTTGCCACAGTTTTAGGCCGACTTGAGGACAAATAGACAAATAAATAAAGATTATGTCAAGCAAATAAAAGTTAATCTTGCTCTGTTTTTTAAATTCCTCCACTGTACGCGGATTGAGATATCCCATGATTCTCTGCATTCGTTATTAATAATGACAGTGTGTTTTAGTTTCATCAGCTCATGTTCAGATTTTGTATGTGTACTGGACTAGACAGGCAGAATGAATTGCCACTTTCATTTAGCTGCTGGCCGGCTGACTGCCTCCAGAGGTCGTTGAAAAAGATAGACACTGAAAAAGTAGAACTACAAACGGCATTGTGATCTTTTTGAACTTGCTGGACTTTGACATTAGCTGCAGCTCTCTTTGTTAAGCTCAATGTTTTTTCTTTCTATATCTTTGGACTAAAATAATGTTGCCAGTGCTTAAAAATCTGATAATTCATAACAGCATGTGTAAAACAGGAGTTTACATCTAGCTCTGTGAGGCTATAATTACTGGAGAGCTAAATGCTAACATTAGCATGCTCACATACTCATAATGAGTTCAATATGCAGCAGGTGTGATGTTTCTGATTGGACGCAATGCAAATTAATGATAGGGGCAACACAAGATTGTTTCAGTTTTGCCAGATGAAGATGTTGTATCTTGCTCTGTGTGTAAGTGGCTAATGGTATGCATTGAAAGGGGCATTTTTGAACATGAGGGGTTGCGCCGCAATTAAGCGATCAATAATGTATCTGGTGTTCCACCAGGAACATTATCGATTTTTTCACAGATTTGAAAATGGACCAGCACGACAGCTTGTTTGGGGAACTTTCTCTGTAATCACAAAAAAGTTAGCCAAACTTTATTTCTTAAAACATCTGTGGTAAGAAATAAGAAATGTGGCTGCTGAATCTGTCCTCATTTTAGATCAATGATGATTAGTATAAAAGTTTTTCGGGAGTTTCCAGATGTGGCAAGTGTGCTCTGGATGCCCCTGATTTGCATAAAGTAGCCTAGATTCAGCTTTACACAAATAAGGAGTGGACGCTATGTCCCACAAAATGCACCACTGCCCTACCAGAATGCATTGTCTGGCTGCTTACAGTGAATGGTAAACATAAAATAATAGATCCTGTGGACACATGTCTGCGATAAACCGCTCACCCTGTCTCTATTTTTAGTCAAGTTCCTAACACTTGCTCCACCTCCAACCTACTTGGGCTCAATACGCTCCCTGAATTATGTTGTTGTAAATCTGAATATATCCTAATTATTTTCATGCTACATCCACCAGAGTTTGCTTGCTTGCTGTATGTTAGGAAGAGGTGTTAACCTGATGATTAGCAGTATGTACAGCGGAGATTGATGAAACTATTGTTACATTGTAGACCTAATGATGGTGCTAGACGAAAAGTCTGTGGATCACCAAAGTTAGAACAATTCATCCTGAGGTAAAGATATGTGTATTAAATTTGATGAATGTCGAAAAATTGCAATCTTTACAAGTTTCAGGGGATCAGCAAAATCATAATGATTCAACCTCTGCAGACTATGAATGCCTGCAAAAAAAATGTAAGCCAAATTATCCAATAGATGTTAAGATATTAAAGACTGAACCAATGTAACAGACATACATACATATAAAGCTGAACAGACAAAAACAACAGACCTGCACTGCCATCCACCGAGCCATGCAACTAGCATGTCAGAAAAACCCTTTGGGAACTGGCAAAATCTGTAAAGCTCCACTTCCAGAAAAACATCAAGAAATGTTTTCATGTTGCTCTTGTATGCAAATATTACAGCAAGAAACAGAATGACAATATTTCTCTCAAACAGTGAGACTGATTGTTTCACCCTTAATCTCTCATCTTGTGCTCTCCTGTTCTTCCTCTCTGCCTGAGTCTTCAGTGTAATAACTGATAGAGGGGTGCCAGACAGAACGCCAGAAATAGAGGGCATGAATAAACAACATCCTCTATATGCTTGTTTAGAAATACATGCACAGAGTGAGTGCATGTATGAAAATCCATAGGAGCTTTTCACACACTGGTCGGACTTTACTGCGTGATACTAAAGCACAGAAAGAATAGAAATGCTGAGTATGTTTTCATTTATTACGTGATAGCACGTGTAAATAATAAAACACTGTTGTCGTCGGTTTTACTGAGTGGCTTGCAGTGCTATTTATGTGCACATACTGTATGTGGCTACTGTAATTAAGAAAAGCCCTAAATCCAACCCAGCACACAATATGTTTATGTTGCCGACTGTCTAAACTTGAGCAATCATATCGTACACTTACAAATGCACACACATGTACACACCTCATTAGTAGATACCATCAGCAGTACTCTCTCTGCTGCTGAGGCATGTTTGTATTCACATTGCCTGTCTAAAGGCACATTACTCAGTGGGAGCTTGAAAGTATTTCTCAGCTGCAACAGTGTAATAAGACAATGAATGCAGAAACACTGTAATGAGCTAGTCCCCAAGTAGGTTGCAGGGCTGCTTAGGATCAACGCAATCACCAGAGGAGTCCCACAACAGAGAGAGACGCACAGCAGCAGAGGCAGACAGACACTGAGGCCATGTCCCCGTCCATTCAAATGAAACTGCTGTTTTCCAACACCAAAACCAAAATATTTTCTTGGTGTCACATAACGCACAGTGAGAGGATAGTGATTAATTCTTGATCTCCCACTTCCACCGTTGGCCATTTTTTCTTTCTGATGGAGTAAATCATGTTTTTTTTTTTGTTTTTTTTTGTTGAAAATGTAAACATTTCCTCCAATGAAAACTTTGTATCATTCTGCATTTAATTGCCCAGATAGCCACAGTACAGTGAAGATCTGCGCACTAATGGAGCAGAAGTTCAACTAAAAACATAACACACAGCCTCCCTGAGGGTGGTGGTGGGGAGGTGCAGGATCACTGAACTTTGGCAAAGATTAAAAGCTTGAACTGAACACGCTGAGGAGGGCAAAAACAGAAGATGCTGGAAAACAAAGGAGAAATTGGACTAAGAAGGTGAGCAGTCATTTCAAGACAGAAAGCTTTCAAATGTATGAGTTGTATGAGTTGCATCTGTGAGACCATCTTGTATTCATATACACTATTACTTGTGCAGAAGATGTGTATTACAAGTAGCCCTATAATTAGGCCCAAAAAAAATAAGGCCTACAAAAACACAAACCCTCAAAGTTTCTGCAGTTTTGGGCCCAGGTCTGATTTAAAAAACCAAAAATACCACTGTGAAAAATAAATCAAAATAATAAACATTAAAAGATTTATTACAATCTTAAGTCAATTAAAATCTTTTCAGTGTGGTAACACTATCTCAGACATGCACCTTTTCCTACCAAACGTTAAGCACAGCCCAAAACCTCTTATGCCGTACATATTAAATAGATACTGTATAACATTTCTCCTCATTAACGAAAGGCAGAGGTCGGGATGGGTTGATTGCAACAAAACTTCATACATTATTCATGACATTACGCAGACTATAAGGTCTGCATTTAAAATAAATAAAAAACACTGAGATATTGGACAGAACCAAACCTGATTCAAGTCCAGAGGTATTTTGAGAAAGTACACCCTGGCCCAAACCTTGGGAGTCAAGTCGGGCCCAGTCGAGTTTGGGCAGGTAATTTATTGCTTATTTGCAAGTAATGACTTTTTTCTTTTCATGTGTCATCTAATGGGATGGATGCTAACCATGTCAACAGCATCATAAAATCGTGTCTCACCTTAAAGAAGTATTTCAGTGCTGGAAAGATGATCTTAAAAAAAAAATTGGGCTGTCTAGGCAGTAGAATGATAAAAAAAAACAAAAAACACTTTTGAAACTGTTGCTACATTACTCAGAGAAAACTGAGTAAAAGGACAGTGGCCTTTGCTTTGCACTGCGCTGTAACAACCATCCCACTGGCAGAGGACATAATGGCCCGTTTGTCTGTAATAACAATATACTGTTTAAACTCAGTATTTTTAGCCTCTTATTTGACAATACACAATACAGGAAACTTCTCCTATTACAGCTGAAAAGTGCAATAAGATATCTTTCTAAAGACATTTTAGGCAAGAAATGGCAATGCAGTCATTGAATCTCTGTTTACATTCATCAGCACCATCAGGTGTTGGTCCCCTTAGCTGGACAATTGTTTATTATTTCGTCTTATTTCAGTAGTTTTGTCTTTTAGACATGTTATATGTTACCACCCTTTTTTAAGAATGACCTGCTAAATGATATATGCTGCACAATGGTTGTCAATAAAAGAAAAAATAATTGATCACAAAAAATGATTTGTATTTTTTTACATCAGACATTTCAGCATGTCATATCAGGAAAAGCACAGCTGTAACTGATGACATCATAAACAACCACAATGCATTTTTAGTGAGTTAGTTCCAAGTTCCTGGTATTTGGTGCATGCTGAGTCACTGGCATGGCAAACTGGGACTGAGTCATCACTGATAATTGAGCTTTTCCTGCTCTGACAAGTCTGAGACACTCTCCAACTCACATGACAGCGACTTACTCCTCCTTCAGGTTTATTCTCTATGACTGATTATGTCCTTGCTTTAGAAATGTGCTGGACAGGATCATGAACTGTACAAATGGTATCCAGACACTTTCTGATCTTTCCCCTACTACTGTAAAATTCTCCATTCCTAACAAAGATTCAGCTTGCAGTTGCTGCCTACCTTATGGAGCCAGATTCTCTTTGTTGAGTATATTACCATGCAATAGCAGCGTTTCATTGCTGAAAATAAAACACCAGAGATAAGCCCGTCTATCTTGCGGAAATCAGCCACGGCGTATTTACGAGAGGCTATTACATCTCACACATCGGCACTATAGAAAGAAGATCTTAAGAGCCAGTTGGACCTAGAAAATACTATACAGTCTGGAGGCTGTATTTAGGTTGTCACCCAAAGGATCTCTGGCAAAACAATTAGGCGCTGCTCACTCTGCATCAGACCAACTACTAACAAGCAGAGCAGAGACCCAAATCTTTTTTGTGCAAGGTTATAGGATTCAGGTTATATACTAGACTGGCTTATTGTGCAGGGAGAAAACCAAACACAACGCTCTGTTCGCAGATAGCAATGGGGCATTTTAAATCTGCTGACATAAACAGAATAATGAGGACATTCTGCTGGCTGCTGAGAGGCCCTTTAATAGGGTCAAGTTTATTTTGATGCATTGGAGAGGTTTGGGATGGGCGCAGACGTCTTTATGTGGATTGAAACCGTATATAATGGCGTCCATATCTGTTGTAGGAGGCAAACAGTGCAGGACAGGTATGGATGTTTACACCGCTGACCTTTGAATAGGCATTACATAATATATAACAACTGGTAATAAAAATTTATAATAAACGCATGCATGAATTTACCTGCTTGTTGTTTGTTCCTTTCGAACATATTGATAGCTTACTTTCTGTTAATTAAGTATTCCACAAGATTATTTAAGGAAATCTCAAGCTTTACAATTAGTCACTACGATCCTCCTTTCCTCCTCTTCTTGTCTGTCCTGATCCTCACCCCTTTATCTGAACTACTTTCTTCTGTTCATCCTACTCCTGCTACCCCCACCTCCACCTCATCACTCCCTCCTAACTTGCACAATTCTCTTTCCCTTTTCATCTCCTTTGTTCCTATTCACATTCTTTGCCTCTCCTCTGCCACTGTTGTGGCACTGCATTATTGATGCAAGCTTATTATGTGTCATTGTGGAAGTGGGGAAAGACAAGAATAGAGAAAGAAAGAGAAAAAGCAGTAAAAAAAACAGAAAGGAAAAGAGCTTTGCTAACATGCTCAACACTATGTACATAAAATACATCTTGTCACACAAAAGTGGCTTATTTTCGTATGATAAGATGCATGACATTATTAGGCCATGTAAGACTCTAACTTAGTGTCTAAGACACTAAGTTGAAAAGATATATATTTCGCATCAAGGTCAAGTTTCGGTTGAGTTCAGATTTTGTTCATAAAGTAAAAGGAAAGCTATCTGCAAGGGCTTATTCATGTCAGCGACAAGTGAAAAAGCTAAACAAAGAGAGATATGAGGCATAAGATTAATTAAATGTCTGCCACTTGAAGTCAAAGGTCTACTGAAATTGTGTTTGCTGCAGGATTTTTTATTATTTCTTTGTCTGTTGAACTTTAGATGGATTCTCACACTTACAACTTGGTTGATGCAGTGATATAATACCAATAAATTATTTAAGTTGTACCAAAAGCCCTTTTTGCCTAAAGTAAAGACAAGAGTTGGAGACAGAGCAGAATAGACAAGCAGTGGGATTGAGAGGTCGAGATGGAGCGAGAGAAAATAGAAAAAAAAAAGAGACGGAAGAAAGAAGCAGTCAATACATTAGTATACAGACGGGATGGTTATGGCACCCAGCATGTCTGCTGAGTGGTCTATAAGTAGCAGATAATAGCATTAAGCCCCCTGCCTCTTACACAAACGCATAAACGCACACACACTCTAGTCACGTCACGTCACACCACACCACACCACACCACACCCCACACACACACACACACACACACACACACACACACACACACACTAGTCACACCACACACACTTCAAAGATGTGTACATTTAGTGAGATGCAGCAGCTCTACATAAGGGTAACACAGGAAGCGCCTAAAGCGGACAAAGTACAGCTGAGCTCACAAATGAGGTCATTTGAAAAATAGAATCCGGGAAAAAAATAAACACACAGGAGATGTACAAGCTGGAGGCGATGCTCAATATCTTTTCGGTAGCTCTTTGTCTTTTACTGTTTTGCTCTCACAGAAAAGTGAACAAATGTGTGCTCCATCATTGCCAGTTTGTGCTCTTTTATACTAAAGTATGCTGCATATCGAGCCCTTGTGAGGGTGACTTGCAAAATTAGAGTGATTCATTGCAAACGGTATCATCCAAAGGAGCAAAAAACACAGCAACTCCAGAGAACACATGATGAATGAAAGAAATTGTGGGTTTGTGGGAGTATTTAAAATAATAAAAAGCATATCACTTCAGGGAGAGGTTTTTGAAAATGCCCTCTGTCTATTACAAGATCACGTAAAGAAACAGTATGTAGGATTTAAAGGGACATATGAGCATAAATTTAGTACAGTATAGTTGATATGTTTTTTTTAGTGTATAAGTACTTGAAAATAAGTTGTATTGTATGCTGTTGTATTTTCATTACCATAGAATGAGTTGTTTATGTCTACATAAAGAGCAGGTCCTCTGCAGAGATGGCCATGTTTCTACAGTAGCTACGAACAGACAAACAAAACACTGGCTCTGGATAAGGCTATTCATGTTCCTCATCGGCCATTAGCAGCCCGTCTGCAACAAGACCGTCTGAAAAACATTGCTCTTTTAGCATGAAACTGCTTTATACAGTGTTTTTACCTATTTCCATCACCAGGTCAGTGTTTTAGAGAGGAAGAGACCTCTGCTGATAATTCAGCTCCTGCTGATAACTTCCTGAACGTCTGGATCTTAAGTTACCTGAGATAAAAGCAAGTGCTGAGCTAGCTATTTTTTTTTATGTGAAACTGCTTTATTCTGTCATTTAGTGGTTTTAATCATCTGGTTAATTTATTTTGTAGAGGAGGAGACCTCTGCGGATAATCTGGCTCCTTATAAAACCCTTCTGCAGAATGGACACTTAAGGATATCTAACCAGGAGTTTCAGCTGGTTGCAGTCTGCAAATGCCACTAAATACCCCTAAATCTTACACACCATTCTTTTAACATTATTTATTTATTTATTTTTTTCACTTGCATGCAAACAAACATGTCCCTTATGCACTCTCACTCTTTTGCTTTGACCTTTAAAATGTTCTCTAATCTGCACTGATATACTGATAACTAAACATAAGCAATGATGAATTACAAATAACTTTAATGAACCAAAACATTTATCAGATATTCTCCCATGTTTGAGGTGAAACTAAATCACTCTCTGAATAGGCGTCTCAATCTCGTCCTGGTATCTACAACAAACAGGCGGAGAAGCAACACTAGCTCAAACACACAACACCACCAACACCATCCAATTAATCTCCTCAGAAACAAAGAGAGTCTTCTAATCAACACAGGACAGAGAACAAGCTGTGACACAACAAGCATGGTAATAGCGGGCAGATAAGGCAGATAATTGTAGATGCTGTACAGACAAGCAACGAGGGTGATTTTATACTACTCCAACATTCAGTCCCTACAATCCAACTCTGACACAAATGATATATAACAGAGTTTTGTAGCTGTTTCCTGCAGTGTAATTGCCGAAATTGGGAAGTTTATCTCTGATTCACAACACGTGATCTGTCCCGTCAATAGTACAGTTATCTTAGACTGCTGCGAAACAGCTGCCAGCACAAATAAATCTTTGGCCCTTGACTAATCTTCCTCAAATCTCAGCTGAGAAATGTGAGAAAAATACAGTGTATTTGTCTCAAGTCTCCTCGTCTGTTCACATAGATTTTTTTTTGCTACTCTATAAGGAACTCGCTGTGAGTAAATAACACCTCATTTGTAAGGGTTTAAATCAATGCCACATCACACACACATAGTGTTTCCTTATCTTACTATGCAAGGCAAACTTAAAAAATGGTTCAAACTGGAACTACAAAGCACAGACAGTGAAAAATGGCTTCTTTGCCAGTCACTTTTCACTCTGCCTGCTGCTTTTGGTGACTTTGCATGTTTGACCCATTCTTACCATCTCTGGCTGTCAGGGAATTAGAAAAAATACATTTTGATTTGTAAAGGCTCAATCCTAACACACCCCTTACCCCTCCGTTTTGCGTGTTTACTTATAGGGGAAGGGTGTCCTTATTCTTTTTGGTATAGAGGGGGTAGAGTGAAGTGTTGGGGCTATATGGCCCTCAGAAACAATTTTTTTCAGAGGCCAAACTGAGTGTTACAATAAGTCATCTGTCAAGCAGCATCCTTTTATATTTGATGACTTATTTGATTGATTGATAGAAACTTAGGCTGTGAACAAATTGCTTTTGTCCATTCTTTTCTATCTCCATCAGATAAATGATAAATGTAATTGCAAAGCACAATTATTGCTAAAGTCTTGTCTGCTTACATAAATGCTATGGACGAGTACCTGATGACGTATCCAGGTCTCGGACGGTGGTCCAGTTTCATAGGGGAAGATTTAAACCAATAACAATTGAAATAGTGTTGGTGGGGCAAATGAGCACTCAAAAACAAGGGGTTCGGGTAAAAATAAGAAATGGGATTAGGCCTTGACTCTGAGTACATGTCTTTTGAATTGACTCAAGAAGAGTGAATGATGTGCGTAGAGGGGAGGGATCCATCCTCGACTCCATTAAGAAACTGAAAAAGAGTTGGAGAAAAAGGTGTGTGTGTGTGTGTGTGTGTGTATGTGTGTGTGTGTGTGTGTGTGTGTGTGTGTGTGTGTGTGTGTGTGTGTGTGTGTGCGTGAAGGTTTCCGTCAGATGTGACATTCCTTCAGTGTGTTCGATCGACATGGAAAATGGAAGCCTCTCTCTCTCATCTCTCTTCGCCAGCTTCCTTTCATCCCTCTCTGGCCCTCCCCTCTCGTGGTGAGAATTGCAAAATCGATAGAGCTAAATGGAGTTGCTGCGGAAGCCACTGAGTGTCCTTTCTAAGTGCTGGAGGAACAAGGACAGTAAGAAGCAGCTGTGACACCCCACAGTCACCTCTTCTCCATTTTCCCTCTATCCACAACTCTCCTTTTTCAACAGTCTCTACTTCTCTCTAAGCTTGCTCTCATTATTAACCACAAGGCATTGCAGAAGCTCTGAGCATCAAATTACCTGCTGGTTAGTGTTGTTATTACTTGAGATACTGAACAAGAAAGAAAGAGACATGTAATTCAAAAGTAAATAATACAATTTATAACGTTAAGTAAAAAAAAAAAAACAACAACAAAAGAACAACATAAAAGTGATGGGGAAGTAAGAGGGGTGTGGAAATAAGGTCACTTTAATTTCTAGGTTTTGCAGTTTAGTTGATTAGTTAAGTTTTATTTATTCAGAAAGTTTAAAAAATGACCTAACAAAGACTTACATATATAAAACATGACACTGAATTATGATATTGTACTGTGCGTCTCAAAAGCTGTGTTGAGCTTGCTGAGCTATAATGTTTTTAAATGAAAACTATTCCAAACGTATACTGTAAGGATATACTACTTCTTATTGCAGCAAAGTAGAGCTGCAGTAATGAAATGACTAGTTGGTTAGTTGTCAACTATAAAATAAATCAGCAAATGACTTAAAAATCTGTTTGTGCAATTTAAAAAAAAAGAAGAAAAAAAAATCTCTGATTCTGGCTCCTTAAATGTAAATATTCTCTGCCTTCCTGACTCTCCTATGACAGTGAACTGAATATATTTGGGCTGTGGGCAAAAAAAAAAAAACAAGCAACAAAAACAAAACAACAATTTCAGGACATCATCCTGGGCTTTGGGAAACACTGAACATTTTTCACTATTTTCTGACATTTTATACACAAAACAACTAATCAACACATTGAGAAAGTGATAAACAGATTGACCAGCAATGAAAATAATCATTAGTTGCAGCCCTCCAGTGAAAAACTAGAGTGAGGGACTTTTACATTTAAATGAAAGTCCGTTATATTCAAGCCCTTGCCAGATAAGTTCACACAATGCTGATCGAGCCCATCACCGCCATCACAGTATAGGCAGTCTGCCAAGAAACACACTGCAATTCTTATTTATCTTGACTATTGGTGCTGCCAGAGAGAACGAAAAGAGATCTTTTAGATAATAAGTTCAGCAATTTTTTTGTGTGATTTTGACAGCATTTGAAAGATTATTTTTATATATTCATTTACACACACACACACACACACACATATATATATGTTCTTCCTGAAATCCACTGTGATTCCAGGCTTAGTAAACAAACTAATGAGGTAGTTAAGTGCACGTCATGTTCAAATATGCAGGAAGTCACTACCATAAAAAAGCATATTTAACAAAGGTGAGTGCACCAAACTGCACCGTACGTCACAGATTGATCATCAGAGAGTATTTTTTTTTCTTTCACTCTGCCCAATTGTGCTCCTATGATGTCATTTCTCCCGTTGACCTCTGGTAATTCAGACCAGTTTCCATTTATATTTAATGAGAGTTTTTGCACAAATGATTTGTACTGGTAAGTATGTCATCACATATTCTCTTTTACTGCACTGCACACTTCCTCTAAGGTCCTTCACAAGATCTAGCTCAAGGAGGAAATGGGATCCCTGTTATGTGCTGTATATGTATGCGTCTGAGAAAATGGGAGAGAGAAAGAGCTCGTAAAAGATAATAAAAAACAGAAAGAGAATAAGATACTGAAATAGAACAGAGTCTTGAGGTTGTTTGCTTGTTTGCTAAGAACACTCAGCAGTCTGCTGCTTGGCTGCCCTTCTCTTTGTCACATCCACCTCCGTAGGCCTCAAGAGAAAAGAATACTGGACTGGGAAAAACACTTTTCAATCTACCTTTGACCTAGAACAAACAACCACCTGGTTGGAGGGTACACACTAGCACTAGCAGAGATAGTGCCAAAGAAAAGCACTGGGATGTTTGTATGCACACAAGAAATGACTGCATCACACAAGAAACCTAAGCCCTGTATTTAATTTTCTATGCGAGATAAGACATTATAATAAACTGGACAAATCCAAAATGAAAGTAATTATCAGAGTGGACACACATGCTGATGTATGGTCACACGGCCACGAGCACACATACACAGAAAGATCCAAATCATTCATAATCTGCTTAGTGAGCAAAACCTCCTAAGAGCCTGCCATAATTATGAAGCATTTTTGAATAATTTCACTATGAGGTGGACATATGCTGTACCCCAGGGGTAAACAATTAGATTAGATTTACATCAACCATCCATTATTATGGATCTGGGGAGAGTCTGTGGAAAGGGGAGATTCCTGTGCAAGAGTTCATTGGCTTATCATGAAAATAATTTTGACTCCAGAGGTTTTCTTTTGTTTTTACAGTAGAGTTTTCTCTGCTCAGTGACGACTTGGTGAGCAAGAGGGACTGAAGCCCCTTTCAGCTGGATGATTCTCATTCAAGCGTCTAGCTCACTGAGGTGTCCTTGAGCAAGACTTCACAGCTCCATAGTCACTGGTCTCACCCTGCATTGTAATGTCTTTAAAGGAACAGTGTGTAAGATGTAGAGAGATTTAGTGACATCTAGTGGTGAGGATTGCAGATTGAAAGCAGCTAAACTTCTCCTGGTTAGAATCCCTTTAGCATTTACTGTTTAGACCGAATGATTAGCTGAGGTTTCCTCCTCTCCATAAGCCCTTTGTACATTTTTCTGCAAAAAGTAGTGCACTCAAATTTGCACATATCCCATGTATTCATTAGCCAGTAATTCGTGCATAACCCCCGTTTTTAAGAAAGCTGCAATCACATGATCACTGCGCTGACGGAAGTAAACAAGGAAGCGATCCCGAGCGATCTTTGACAAGGTAAGTTGGGGTGGTGGATGGGTCACAAACTACAACACTTTGTCTTGAAGATAGGTTTTAGAACCCTATGTGAACTTTTGAGTCATAAGGTACATATTCACCATGTTTCTTTTCCCTTTTGCATTAAGGACATGACGCTATCTGTGGGGCGCTTATTCATTTTATTAGGATACTTTGCTCCAGGACAAATGGACCAGGTGATTAAAACCAGTAGAAGCACTGAATAAAGCAGTTTCAGGATACAATTAAGTGTTTCTTCTACCCTGTCTGACAGGCCATTTTCACAGCACCTGCAAATGTGTGCTCACCTTTTTTCTCTGACAACTTAATGTGTTCTGATCGTATTTCCAAAATATCCTCAGATGTCTGCTCCTCTCCAAAACAAACAGACCCGGTGGTTTAAACCGATAAAGACACCAAATAAAGCAGTAACATATTAATACATTTGTGTTTTTCAGATGATATGACACTGTCACGAAGGGGCCTTTAACTACAGTGGCCTACACAAAAACAAATAGCTTTATGTAGAGCCAGTGTTTGGTTTTCTCCATTCTGGGCTACTGTGGAAAAGCAAAAAACAGACATCACTTTAAAGGACTAAAACTTAAAATTCCTATCTTCAAATTCTGATAAAATACCTGCCCGCTGTGTATAATGTTGATGTTGTTAATGTTAATGAGTTATTTACCATTGTGTTGATCTGTGGAATAATTACAGCGGGAAAACACCGTGCAACATTCAGAGAAAAAAAAAAAATCAATCTTATTATATGAATCTTTCTGGCTGAAGCAACTTCATATGGTGCAATTTCTCCCTTTCAAAGGCTTTCTGCAGGACTGAAACAGTAAACTTCACTGCAAATTAGTTCAACAACTCCCCAGAACTGCATGACAGATAATAGAGATCTGCTGCTGGGTGAGCTATTACCCATAACTAAACAGACTTTCCACTGTGTGTGTGTGTGTGTGTGTGTGTGTGTGTGTGTGTGTGTGTGTGTGTGTGTGTGTGTGTGTGTGTGTGTATGTGCATAGGATAACAGTGTCTTCTACCCTCTTATCTCCTGCAGCGAGCAAAAGAAAGTGATGGAGGGCCTCCAGTAATTAGAATAGAGAGCCTCTCCTTTCACTACACAAATAATGATAGCCCTTCACCTGCTGTAGAAAATCACCCCGAATCTATGCTCACACTCAAATAGGACACAGACAAGCTCTCTCGCTCTCTCTCCCTCTCTCTCTCTCTCTCTCACACACACACACACACACACACACACACACACACACACACACACACACACACACACACACACACACACACACACACACACACACACACACACACACACACACACACACACACACACACACACACACACACACACCTCACCTGCTCCAGTTTCCAGTGGAACTCGGCAGGCCTGAAAGTGTCGACCTGAGTGAAATCTCTTCTGAGCAGGAACACCAGACGACAGTTGTGGACATACAGAGAGTAATGGTGGCGATTCATTTCTGCAACAGCAAAATCACGCAGATACATGGTCACACAACGACACAGGAGCATGCACGCAGTTGTATGAATCAACAAGATAATTAGCTGTGCTCTGAGGACATTCAACTGATGCAGCTGCTCCTTTAGCTTTTCTTATTGATTTCTTTCTGTAACCATTCCAAAAAATGTCATCCGGCACAGCTGTGTGAAAGACTGAACTCTTTTCAGTTGCCTCAAATGGGTTCTCCACATCAGAGCACAGCTGTCAGCAAGACAGAAAGGGTCCAGTGAGTGTGGTTACAGAGTGCAGGCTGCTGGTATGTCTATTTTGTGGATTATCGACTGGTGTCTGTATGAGGTGGTGATGAAAGGTGAGCCCCACTTGCTCTGCCTTTATAACACACTGAATCAGCTGAAGGTGGGATGAGATGTGCAACAGATTCTCCACAATGATGAGCTGTTGCTCATCTTCCTTGACTTTAGAGTTATAAAATGGAATCAGATGTTTGTCATTCCCTACCTGTGTACCTGCAGCTCAACAGAACATCAGAGCAATATTGTGAAATGTCAAGATTATTTAGTTTGTAATCTGATAAATCATTTTTAACATTTACTGTCTCTACAGTACCAATCATTTTGACAAAATCTGTCATAATGTGAACTACAAATTGTTTTATCACGAAATACTGAAGACACACTTTACATTAAATATGGGGAAGACGGTAAGGCAATATCCACACTTATATGATTTCATTATAAAACAGCATTTTGAAACAAAAATAATCATTGTACACTAGTGTTATCAAAAATATTGATTTAATGATTCTGATCACTTAAAAAGGTTTCAATACTAATTTTCTGCAGTATCAATACTACTTTCTTAATCTGTCCTCTCCAACAGTAAGTTTACGCACACCGTTACTTTGCCCCACGCAGTGTTGTCTTCTCATCTCATTTGCTCTGTTTGCATACAGGTTTTCATGTCAGTTGCACATTTTCCCCTTTTGAATGTGTGGCAATCTCAGAGGCGTTTGAATATGTGCAGTAACACATAAATATTGTTTCATTAATATAAAACACTTGAAAAAAAACAAACAAAAAAAAAAAATTGTAATGATTGTTAATGTTTACTGCAGTTTCATTTTATGCCTTTAACATCAATTTTTCTCTGTGATGTCAAAATAATTACAGAATATTGATATTTGTCAAAGAATTGTATGCAAGTTACAAATTCTGTTGAGGTGGTAGAAAACAGATGAGGAATCACTGCAAAGCAAATGCAGCAAATTATCAGAGTGGTGCCGGAAGCATTATCCATAGCCGAAGGAGGTCATGGCAACGGGAAAGGAGCACCAACAAAAGAATAATGAAATCACAAAAGGCATGAAGACCCAGTTATGAAGTTTAGGTTTGACGGGTTGCAACCATAGGAACCAATTAGGAAGTGAATGTTTTTAAACCTGCGTCAACGTTTTCAAATGATCCCTTTTTACCTCCCAAGACTTTACTGCAACCTTGAAGTTTTCAAACTTCAATGGGGTCAACAGCATTTTAAAAAGCTTCTGTTTTAGCTTGTTCAATAACACCAGGATGATGTGGATGCTAGATGAAAACTTAGCATTAGTTAAGTGCTTTCAAATGTAAATGTATTGGCGTGGATATAGCCTCAGTGTAAGTTTTGATCCATTAAAAACAAAGAGGATGTAATGCTTTAATAATTATGATGGAAGTTATTTCTACCCTACAGTATGTCCCGTCTTTGATGTCCTCAGCTCAGCAAGATGAACGATAGGATACAAGACTTGTTTTTTTTTCTTCCCCACAAAGTTTTGGTGTACTGGCCGTCACACTGAGCCTTCTGGTACCAGTCACATCCTTAAGCCAAACAGTTGCAAATGAAAAAAGGGTTGATAAGATTCTGATGGTTTAACATGAACTACTCCGCAGTTTTGCATTACAAGATCAGACTACACATTTCGTAAGCTAATAAGCCATCTGTGAGACCATTGTGAGAGCGAGCAATGTGCAGATGGCTTGCTTAATTACACAGTTCAGGCAGCTCAGTTCAGGCATGCAGCGGGGAAAAAAAGTTTAAAGTTCCAAAGACCATTTGCCATTGTGGACTTCAGTTTTGCCTTAATTGTCTTATTATTTTTTGGACGGATATTTTTCATCATGTTATGTTCATGGTATGTGTCAAATGCTCAGGACAAATCAAAGTGGAAAAGTGGATTTGAGCAACATAGTTTCTAAAACATAGGGAAATTCATGTGAAAAATACATTTTCACTCTTTAACACGTTAGGCGGTAGAAATGTATGTGAAATTGTTTCCTTACCGGTCTTGTCAGAGTTACACAGCAAGGTTTCCTTCTCAGCTCTGAGTCCTGGGCTGGGCCCGTGTTTCATCCATGTTGCTATGGTGAACTGGTCTGTCAGGTTTTGGGGCACCACGTGATCTGGAACATTAGCAGCCTGACGTCCATCGAATCTGTAGATGAGGTCGCTGTCTCGGCCACTGTCAGTCAGCAGAGACGCCGTCCAGTTTGTGGAAGGGCTGGGGGCAGGGAGGAGGTCGGTGCTGCCTGATGCTGCACCTTGATGTGCCAATCACAGGATACAACACTGTCAAGATGGCTGCAAAGAGGATCATCCCGCAGAGAAACTGCCTCTGCACAACTTTCTTTTCTTTTACCAGCAATCAGCACACATCAGTGCATGACCTTTTGTTGTTTTTGCATGTCAGAAATCTGGATTAAATAAGTGTGACTCTGTGAATTGGTAAATGTTGAGAAATGGTAATATATGTGTTGTCATCTGACATCACCGTGTTTTTGATGTGGAGCATGGTTACTAAAGGAATCTGCTAACATGAAACTTGTGTTTTACTTGTATTTTATTTCCATTACTAACATGTAACACCATGTACCAACCCAAAATGAGATTTTGTGGGCCCTAAACTATAAATGCAGTAAAGCTCCCCTTCACTCATATAAAAAATAACATGGCAATTTGAATATGTTTTGACAGCTCATCATTGATTTACAAGACAGTCTAATTAACAGCTTACATCTGTAAATCCCTTGATTGTGAATGTCACCTAATGTCTTTCTTTAGAGAGGTTTAAATAACAATGAAACAAAACCAGGAAAAATATATGCTGGAAATGTAAAACATTTTGCACAACAATAAATATTTTCATACTTTTATTTTCAGTCAAAAAGCAAACTAATTCCTGAAAACTCAACAGAAATATTCTGTAAATTTAATGTTTTAAATGCTCTGAAAACTGCATATTACAATGTAAGGCCATGTTCCACGGTTTAAATATGAAGCTATAATAAACACGTCACATTTTGGAAATCTAAATATAAAGATATAGATATAGATAAAAAAATATATATATTTCAATATAGTGTCCCGCTTGAAATGGCACAGCTGGTACATTAATGTACTGCAGAGGGTAAGATGCCAAGAGGTAATTTCTTCTTTAAATTAAAGTTTTCCCTAACTCTCATTATTATTAGCACCCTTTGCACTTTCACAGTCCCCAACTCTTAAATAATACCTTGCTATTTTTAACATTTCATGGAACTTCTAAAACCAATTTCTTTTCTCTCCACTTACCACAGAGTTTCTGCAGAGACTTTTCAGAGTATGTTTCCCGGTCACAGCCCTTCCCGATGTGACTGGTCTGTAGCTCTACCATCGCCTTCACGCCAGACAGTGGACCGCCACACGTTTCCAAGTGCATCTTGGGAAACAACTGCCTGCTTCCCGTCCCTGGCTCATAGTCCACTCGCTTGTTCCAACCTTTAAGGGTAAAAATCTCTTTTAGTCATGTCAGTGGTGTAATATGTCACAATTAAGAGTAACCTGGTATCACACAGTAAACAAAGGCAAATACAGGTGCTTTGATCTGCATTTTATGGGTTGATTTACAGTTGCTGGAAGCATTATTGACCAATGCCAATCACAAGCCTTTATTGAGTAGCATTATTTATTTATGTAATTAAACTAAACAACACTGTATATTATGTATTAACACATGACCATTCATGTACACTAGGGGTGTGCATGCGGAGTAAACAGGAAGCAGGTTGTTGACTCTGTGGTTGGTTGTTTTGTTGCAAATGACACTAAAGAGGAAGATCAGCAATGGCAACAAATTAAAACCAGAGATTCTTTGCTTGGACTGACATCGAGTTCTAACTGTTACTACCAGTAACACATGAGTATGAGGCGGTCAAGGCAGCGGGAAACAAAGATCCGTAGTCGCTGCAAAACAAATTCCTTAATATGTTCAAACTGATAGAACAAGGAAGTGTGCAACATACAATTTTAGTTTAAGTGATCAGGTACTCATAGTATGTATATGCAATGTATGTGCACTTGTATCTCAAGTAAACACTATTTTCATCTTAAAACAATGTTCACTGTAGGACCCACATATTTTTGTTGTTGTTAGCAAATATGTCCAAAGAGCTGTAAGAAATAATGTTTATGTTCTGCTGTATGTGGTTTCATAATGAGCCTGTGGGTCCAGAAAGAATGACAGGCAACCACGCAGACTTGGAATTGTCTCAGTGAATTCTTGCCCTGTGTCAAGTCAAAAGGAGACCGAAATGGCCAGTAACATGACAGGTCTGGTAGAAAGAGTTGCTGACCTTCTTGTAACTGTCACTCCTGTTGCCAGGTGTTATCTTTTTATTACCCAGGTGTTATATCTATCCTCAATGTACAAGAATCCCTGAATCGTGGTGGTGAAATGGATTCACAAGCATGATCGTGCACAGGACTGTGTGTATGCACGTGCGTGTGTGTAGGTGGACACCTGGCAGCTGCTTTCAAGCCTACAGAATATGATATCAAATCTCCCGAGAGAACAAGAAAAGCGTACTACGATCAGGTCAGCGAGGAGGAGTGAAAGGTGAGGTGGAGCAAGATGTATTTAGCCTCTATTTATGCTGAGGAGCCTTCCTCAAAAAAGAGCTGCAGACGCACTGCTGACCTTTACACACAGATGATAAATAAGGTTGTGTACAAAAGACTTGATGTCTGAATGCATAATTGCATTATGTTTTATTCATGGCTTTAAGCTACTATGGGTTAATGGTTTTACAACAGGATTATGCAGTAAGGCCTCTTTTATGAGCCAAAAATTGCAAAGAGTCATGCAACATTGATGAGGATATTAGCAGGGTATGATCGCAAGTGCTCCTTTGTGATTCAAATGCTGCAAGTCGATATCCCCGCGGTACCATCTGTATCTCAAAAATTATTATTATTTTTTTCCCCCCAGTGTGCAAAATCTTAAAAATTCATCTGGTATTTTGTTGTCAAATCAGTATGTTTTGGATCAAAAGCAGCACATTTCTTCTGTTCTTAACTACTTTCCTTTTAGGTGTACTGTGCTTGAATCAGTGGCCCCTCAGAGCTCTGCTGCACATGAAGATGACATTTACATAAAGTTGAATGCTAGACAACTTTCTCAACGCTGTACTGACTCTCTTTCTAAACCTCCACCCCTCTGCGATGTGCACTGACATTTCCTTCAATGAGTGTCCCTAAAGCCTAAACAACTGGCATTCAAGTAATTTTCAGAACTCTCTTTGCACTAATGGTTCTTGTCTGTGACATTAAAGCTTTGCCTACCAAATGATCTTCTCGTACCATATAGCACACAATTACATGATGCTATTAGACATGGAGTGAGACATCCAACACATGAGCATTAGATTAGCTGGAAAAAATCCATGAAATCATCATGTATAATTTGACCATGGCCATGGAAAATCAGTATCTAGGAATTTATTTGTTGTCCCAGTCAACAGTCTGGCTGACTCTGAACCAAAGACACTCACTGTAATGGTAAGAGAAATCTTCTAGGTGTTTAGACACATGGAAATAAATCAATTATTGAATCAATTATTTCAAAAATAATTGATTCAATTATTTTGAATCAATTATTTTTCAATTATCTCAACAATCAATTATTTCAAGGGTATATTATACGTAAACAGTATCGCCAGCTAAAGTGAGAGCCATGTTGTCTAGCCAAATTTGCATTTTTTCCACACGGTGACTTTCATAACTTCCTCTTGGATGCCTGTTGCTAACTTTTTTGGTGCCTGGTCACTACCTACTTACAACTACCTAACCTCATCTGCATGCTGTGCCCAGGAACATCCGAAACATAGTGAAAAAAGAAGAAAATAACAAAATAACAAAATACAGGGCAGACTGGTTGAGTTCATTCCACTGTATGAGTTAATAATATATACTACATGTATTAAGGTTTTATATACCTCCACATGGAAAAACCTTCTCAGGGGTTCACAGCCTGCCAATGCAGAGCTTTGATTCTCTCAACTCACCCACCAGGTTTGGGCCAAATGTCTTCATATTCCCTCACACTTGAATCAGGTTGGGTTCTCTCCAATTTTACAATGTTAGAGCATTTTCTTTTCTATATGAATTAATGGTGTGGTTTCACTTTCACTGAACTTGGCACTCTTCCTCTCCTTGAGTATGGTGCTCTGAACCTAATGATACATTCCAACAGCGCCCTGAATTTAGGGAAAGTTCAGTGTCGTTCGATGTGGCTACATTGTTAAAATAAACCTTTTGTTTTAACAATAAAAAGTTAGTGTCTGGGCTGCCATCAAATTTTAGGTTAAATGAATATGAGTAGACAAGCTGAGGCAATTTGAAATCATTCAACTTTTCCTCTTAAGTTCAGCCAACTTAAAAAATTTAAGGTAGCGTGGACACTAACTTTTTTTGAAGTAACAACATAGTTTATTTTTACAGTGTATTTATAAATCCACCCCATGTCACAAATATCTGTTACGGCACTGGAAAGACTTTATTGTATTGAAGGTTCTAAAAATAAAAAAGGAGGAATATAAAAAAGGTGAAAATTCAGGTTTTTAGCTTGGACAGAAACTGCTTCACGTGAGGTCAGGCCTGATTAAAGGGCCACAAACCTGAACCACGTCTCCTGTTTTGAGTTTAGGCAGGAAACTTTGTTGCATCTCTCTCTCCTCTGTGTCCTGTCTGTAATAATGCCAAGAAAATGATGCTATCGCCACATGATTTTCAGTCTATGTAGATATTGGCAAAAAAACTATTTGGTTCATGAATAAACAGTTGTTTTGTGTCATCCTTGGCTCAGTTTTTCCTAGAGATTTATAATAATATGATAACAGTGAATGAAACTGTTTGGGGGATCTGTTTGTGGATTTTTAAAACAGCACTGCTCACTTTGATGTTTGAGAAACAAATGCTTTCTGATAATGAAACCACAGTTTTGCAGTAGACCCGGGTTTTACTAACTAGCTGTGATTTTTTTGAAGACTATAAGACTAACCATCACCATGAGTTTATTTCTCTCTTTCCTCCCTTGAGTTGCCTGTTCATTCGGGCTCTTTCTTTATCTCTTCCTTCCTCCACTTCCCCTCTTATCTGTCTCTGTCTTCCTCTTTCATTCCTGTGTGAGCTTGACTCCTGAGATGCTGTCAGTGCTGACAGGTGAAGCAGCAGGGGAGACAGGCTGGCTCGAATGCCAAGCTGCTAGCATGTTAAAGGAGGGAAAAAAATGAACTCCAGTCAACTTTCCCTCTAGAGGCTTTTGTCATGTCTTCTGATTTCCTCGAGAGACGTTCATTCTAAAATGAGGTAGAATTCCCTTGAGGGAACGGATGTGCTAAAAACCTGCATCGTCTGCTTCAATTTTGATGGTACTGCTTTACATTTAAGTACCTTTAAACAATATGTCAGTGTACTTTATAGCAGAACAGTAATGAGTACATTTCTGTCAGTTAGTATGAGGTAAATTAAGGCATGGGAGAGTATTTTCAGTGGCTGCCTCTTTATCTCTGACCTTGCCATCCAGGTTTGCAGACAGGCTTGACATCAATATGCACAGCCACATCCTCCTTTGCTTTCTTCTGACCACAGTCAAAGGCCGTCACCATAATCTTGTAGCTCTGCTGCTTGTCATAGCTCAGCCGCTCTGTGTTTCTGATGTTTCCTAAAAAGACACAAAAACAAAGAGGAAATATGATTGCGATTATTCATCGACAGGGAAACAGAAGCTGTTATGCTTATTTGACAATAATAAAGCAAGAAACACTTTCTACTGAGCAATAAGTGAAACTGACTTTGCATTAAAGAAACTGCACCTTGAAAACAAACATAACTCTTTGTATTTATTGAAGCCTTTTACTGGAAACTCAAGGCCCAGTAACCTTGTAATGCATTTGAATATTAAAGCTCGCTCTGTAAACAGACAATGTAAAATTACAATGATGGATTATCCGCACCTGTCACCACGGTAACAGTCTAAGAACAGTGTGGGATGGAGGAGATGCCGCAAGCCTGTTGGTTTTCAAAAACCTGCCTTAAGTAAGGTTATATACTGAGGGTACTATTGTCCAAGAGTGAAACCCACACAGCTAACTAACTTCAGTGGCAATTAAAAGAAAAGTGACATGTTGACATGTTATTCCATCGTTATGTTTTTAAAAAGGGTTGCATATGTTTTGTGTCACACGAGACGCAGATGACGCTGTGTTAAATGTCACATCCGTCACACCTCTTTTGGTCCTGCAAGGTCAGAAGCAATTTAAAATCACACACTGGAGCGGCTTGATACGGCCATCATTTGGTTCTGCGTAAACACGCATAGGAGGCATAAAGAAGGGACTTGGTCCTTAGTTGAAGGGACGAAGGTCTTAGCTGAACTTTAGCTGAAGGTCTCGACAATGACGACAGGGTGAGCTGCTGGTTGCGACTAAAGCTGTACATCTCCACGAGCATCAAAGAGGAAATAAAACAGGACTAGAATATTTTTCAGTCGATGATTAAACACATTATCTCTCTTTGAGACAGATACAGATGTTCCTCGAGACAAACAGCATGCTTCAAAACAATGTCACATTCTTAGTCTGTCAAAGATTTTTCGCATCAGTCATTGCCATCACAGTCTGTCTCCGGACCGATGAGGACAAGTGAAGCTATTTTTGTTGTTTGCATCAAGAGGCTTGGCTGTATGAAAGGCTGTCACTCTGATTGCTTTTGGAGAGAAGAGGAGAGCAGGAGAAATGATAAGAGAGAAAAAGAGGGGAGGCCAAAGGAGCGGAGGTGCAGTGAGCACAGAAGATATCTGTTCAGAGCACAGCAGTGCAGAAAAGAGAAGAGCCGATCTTGAAATGTCAAAGGCAGAAAGGTGATGAGGTCCAAGTCAGATGGTTCATACAAACATCTCCTGCAGAGACTATTTGATCCGCAGCTGGTGTAAGCAACAGTAACAGTTAAGATACAGGATATCAACCGCTTGCCACTTTTTCAATGCGTAAGGTGATGTTTAAACCTAAAAAAATGCAGCCTTCTTGGTCCATTAGCAGGAGGCTTCTAAAGTCATCCTTATGATGCCCAGCTTTCTTAATGTCTTTGTAGTTAAGAAATGAGGACATTAAGAAACTTGAGTGTTTCAAGTGTCTATGAGTGTCTTTTTTACAAGCTTTTTTCCACTGAAAGTCATAAACATTTAAGGATTTCAAGGACCGGTGGGATCACCATAAGTCTACCTGGGTCAGTAGTAGTCACAATAGTCTCAATGAGGTATTTATTAAATTGTGTGTGTCTTGATGGGCAGCAAACTCTGTTGCTATTGCATCAATCTCAGCAATCCAAGAGAATAAAAAGCTTAATCATCTTATTTTGCCAACACAATCAACTTTGCATGTATTGATTATGGCTGATTGTAAATATATTTGAATTATTTTGTTCTTTGTTTTCTAAACAAAGATAGCGTTTCTTAATTTATTCATTCTCAGTTCACTGTCTGTTTTGATTTTAATCGGCAAGAATCAGAGATACACACTGCAGTACAGCCTATTTCCTTTTACATTTTATTTAGCACTTCCCTCAATGGACAAAATTACCTTGTTCTATAAAGCAGGTCTAGGCAATGCCCTGTGTCTTTGAGTTTCTCCTAAACAATATTATAGTGCCTGTGAGGAGATCAAATCAAATGAGCCAGACTATCGTAAAGTACAGTGAGAAAAACACCAGGAGGTTAAAGTCAGAGAGCAAAATAATAAATATGACCCTGAGAGAGAGAAAGAAATAGAAACAGTTAAGAAGGAGAACTGCACGCCTGTCTGCTGAGGTAGAATCCAACACGTGCACACACAAAACCCTCCAGTCTTGCTTCCTATTGGACGACGCTGCACTCAGATCAGCACAGGGTGGATGTGGAAGCTCAGGGAGAAGAAGGCAGCATAAATCCCTGAACTGAAACATAATATAAGCAGATATGCTCTGAACAGCTCTCAATCAGAAATGAAATACTCTACACCAGTTGACTAGGACTCGTGTAAAGCCACAAACGAACAAAATTAAATCTGGCAAAAGTGAAGATGGATCTTTGTCGACTAACTTTTGAGCTATGTACCAATGAAAAAGAGGAAGAGGAATAAACCATGGTTGTTACTCGCTGTTTTGTTTTCATACCTTATTTCTAAAAGTGTCATTTATCTAGTGTTCATCTACAAAAAGAAGACTGGTGCAGTACTTACTGTACATAGAGACAGAGATTAAGTTTTAAAGCAGTTTGTGGATTAACAAAATCTTTCATTTTTAAGCACTTATTATTTCTTTACACACAGGTGATGCCAGTTCACTATTTGCTGATGATTTACCTCTAGATTCAGTCGACTGAACATTGGTCTATCATGTGTATCTTTTGCAGAGACTTGTATGTATGTTCATACAATCAGTAGGCAATTTGAGGAGAGACATCATCCACCTTGTTAGAAAAATGAGCAAAATGTGCCCCCCTTGTTAACCTGCCATCCCTCTCCATCACCAGGTCCACACACAGACAGACATAACCAATAAATTACTGAGAATTGTGAAATGTTGACAAAGTGTTTCTCAGCACAGCATTTGTGGCACTGCTTTAGTGACCAGGAAACTCTCAATTCAGTCCATTCTGATAATGGAAACAGATGGGCGGGCGCAGAAGTAGTTAGCTTCAACCTCTATACTATCTGGTCACACAAGCAAAAAACTTGCTGCTCACGGTATACTTAATGTCAGGATCCCACATTTTCACCCCCTTTCTCTCTGCTGATCCCTCACTTCGGTTTCCGCTTTTATACCTTTTTCAGTTCGACAGCTTACAATGACAGAATTCTATTAATTCTGGGCTTTTTACACTTTGGGTAGTGCATCCCATCATGCAGCAGCTTTTAGCCATTTTTGTGTTGTTTGCTAGCGGTGTAAACGACAACGAGGAACCCTTTCGCAATACAAAGTTAACAAAGCACAGCGGGACTTACATGCACTCTGTCTCTATGGGGGGATTATGAAACATGAGGCATGCATAAGGAGCCACCCCCTCTTCTACATAGGAGCAAGACACACAGACTTTACAGTTGTTTTGCCTGTTTTTGTTCTTGTTTTGCATCTCTTGGTATTGTTAAATATCCCTGTGGTTTTGTGTCTTTTTGTAGCCATGCTTCTTTGTGGGTGTTACAGATTTCTGTGTTATTTTAGTTTCTTTGTATTTTTTGTATCTGGGCTTGTTTTGCCCCTTTTTGTAGTCCCTTGTGTCTTTTTGTAATTGCTTTGTAATTGAAACGAATGGCAAATTCAAGACATATATTATGGATAAATTATGTGTCTCTACATTTTGACTCTTTGTTGTTGCTTTTAATCTGACTGTTTTATGTTTCTGTGTTGTAATTTTAATTCCCTCCCTGGTTGGTAGGTGGCACTTAGAGTGATATTTTGGAGGTCAAGGCAAGAGGACCCTTTGACACTTTGAGCCCAGCACGCACATTCAGTAATAAATCCATGATTCTTGAAAGTATTGAAATTTGAGCTAGTGAGGTCCACCCACAGAAGAGACAAGAAAGTAAACAGTTGAAGAAATAAGTGAGCCAGAAAAAAGTAGATTTCCACATGCCGTGCTCTGAAGAGAGAAAAGAGGGCAGCGGTAACAGAGCTTTTAATCAAGGATGGACAGACTCTTACATGTTCATCCTTCCCACCTACAGTTAAAAACCAGCATGTCTCATCATAGGTTCTGAGACTATGGCAATTATTAAAAGCAGCGATGTGAAGCACCATAAGGAGACACAGCATAGAGCATCTTTTGAGCAAAAATACCCACTCAAATCCAAACCAAGGGTGCAAAAAATATCTATAATATTTTGCATACATCAATCAGTTTATTTTACTCATCAATTCCTGTTACATGGCACTGAATTGCATGATACAAAGAGACATTAAACATAAAAATTAACAAATCACACACTGCATATGAGGTTTAGATGACTGAGACTATAGAGAGAACATATGCAGATTTAGCCAAATATTGGCTTTCTTCTTACATTAAGACATTTACTGTGCTGTTTTCCATTCAAGTGAGGCAAGAGCCTCACAGCTATTACTGCATTTCAATTTTACAGCATGTCTCAAGTAAGGTTGAAATGAGTTTTAACCCAAATGTAAAATAAATCATCCTTATAATAACAGCCTTCACCCTACATTGTTTCAGTTGAGAATATAATCTCACCATGATGTTTTATTACGTAGCTGCTACTGTTCATATTCAAATTCTGAGCACTTTAAATACTTCTCATCTATGTTGCTTTAAAAGCAGCGGTTCAAAGTTCATCCGTAGAGATGACCTGCTGTACAATTTTCTGTGTGTGTGTCACACTGATAATGGGCCTTCAATGAAATTCAATTTAATAAAAACCTCCCATGAATAAAGCCTCTGGGCATGCAGACTGACCCTCACTGTGCTATCCTAGTTTCTCCCTCTCTCTCAGACACATACTTCACACCTAATCACATCAGCATTTGCAAGATAACTATGGTCCACTCTCTCAGACGCACACACACACACTTACCGTTGCGGTCTATGGCAAATGGCGTCCCTGCAGTGACAATCTCATAGTTGCAGATCTGGCTATACTGTGGGGAACAGTCTTGGTCCCAAGCTTCCACCTGCAACATGACAAGATTAGGTTTCCTCCCAGTTCTTCCAACAATACTGACAAGACTGTAGACAATTACAACATCCCACATTTTTAACCAAATTATTTTTGTGGTATTATTAAAGAGGACCTATTATGCTAATTTTCTAGTTAGTATTTGTATTTAAGGTTTCTACTAGAACACGTTTACATGCTTTAATGCTCAAAAAACCCTTTATTTTCCTCATACGGTCTGTGCTGAAACACCTGTATTCATCCTCCTTCTGAAATGCTCCATTCAGAATCTCTTTAAGTCAAAACACCACATTTTCACACCCAACTCCTCCAATTCTAACATTTGGTCAGTGACCAAGCACAACCTGGTAGGTACCACTCCTTCATCAGTTTTGTAGTTTTAGTTATGGCGTGTCATTACATGTCTCTTTTGAAAAAAATTAAATTCTGTTTTCATAAGAATTATGCAGCATCTGTTTCTTAAATGCATAGCTTTTTTCAAATTAAACCTATAATGTAGTTAAAAACAGTTTTTAGGTTCACTTCCTTAGGTGTAGGCAACAAAAACATAAAGTTTAGAAAAAAACATTCTTAAAATAATTACACTGGTTACTCGTGATAAAACATCACATGACATATGTCAAGAGCAAATTATGGTAAACCTACGAGCACACTATGTCATTATTAAAACAACTGGACTGACTTTTGGTTTCCCAGTGGACATGAACAGTGGATTCCTGAGAGAAAGTCTGAAGTTTATTTGACTTATCCATCTCCTCTATAACCTGTAGATTTTCTCCCTTTTTGTACAACAGTAGTTGCCTTTTGCATCAACAGATGCCGCAAAAGCTCACTCTGCAGTGATTAGTCAGTGTTACCAAGTGTTTGGTTATCTCTGTGTCTCTGGACTCACGGGGATTACCTCTGCATACGTTTATCTCATTATTTGAAACTTCGGCCATGTGTAGTATGAACATCCCTAATTTCAACATTATACATAAAACGCATATATGGAAAAGCATCCCCTTTAAACAATATTAACCTGCAAAGTCATCTGTCAGATTGATTCAAACAATAAAACAACAATGCATAATGTGCGAGAGCTACCTAAATATCTTTCAAATATATAATCTAAATACCTGCAGAATGCTGTCGTAGATTTTGCCCTCTGTTACCGATGCTTTGTAAAGTGGCTCTCGAAAAACAGGGCAGAACTCGTTGATGTCATCCACCTGGATGTGAACCACGGCCCTGAGAGGAGGATGGGGGGAAAGACGGTGGGAGCATGGAGGGAGCACAGTAGGAAGGATGCAAAGAAAGTGGAGTGGAAATGATTGATGGAGAAAAGGTAAAGAAAGGACATAGGGAAAAAAGAGATGGATGGAGGATGGGGGAGAGGAGAGAAAGTAACATCTCTTTAAGTCATTAGTGATGATTAAAATTAATTAAGACCTAAAGCATTTCACTGTGTATCTTAAGGACAGTGGTTATTTGAAGAACAGAGGAGAGACAAACAGTGCTTAGAGAGAAAACAGATCTATCTGTGGAAAAACAGGATTGAAAAGAGTTGATTTAAAAGGTAGCTCACATAAGGTCTTGTTTATTGGTATTTCTTTGTGAGATGGGTTCCAATTATAATCTAATGTCAATCGAACTTTTATTTAACAAGCTTGTCTACCGACACATCCCCAGCAAACCCTGCAAAGCCAGCTTGTTTTTCACAGTATTTCCACCTTCTTTCCTCCTTCCCACTTAGTCTGACGCAAACATAAACATAAAACACTCTCACCTGCTGGAAGGGACTGCTATTATTAACTATGCACTCTGATAACATTTGTGCGCTAAAGTATATAAATGAAGCGATAATTCAGATCATATCATGAAATTTTCTTCACCAGTGACCTTCTCTGACAACAACTCTGGGTGTATCTGAAGAAGCACATCTGGCTAATTAATGACATTAGCTTAATGAGGCCTATTTAGAATGTCATGCAGTGATAATGTCACACTCACATTCACACACACACACTCACATTCACACACACACACACACACACACACACACGTACACTGTGCATCATTCATCATCCACTGGTGGAATTCATCACAGATCCCAGAGCTGATAAACTTCTCTCTCGCTTTCCTTCTCTTCTTCCTTTCAGCACCGAGCCTACAGCAGCTTATTTTAGCAGCTCTGACTGAAGACCAGAGGGTTTGATTTGCTGCTGTCCATGCCATTCTGACTGTCTGTCAATCTCATTCACATAGCACTGCCGCACACATGCATTGGGACATACTGATGGGCTATTAAGGGGACATATCCTCAGAGCAGGAATGAAAGTCTCAGCTGTTACTGCTGCCATTCTGACAGATCTTGAGGAAAAGAGAAAATTATAAAAAGAATTAAGAGAGCAATGCAACAGTAAAGACAATGTCTAATTAAAGAATGAAGGTATTTTTCCTCTAAACTTTTTTAAAAATAAATACCTAAAACTGTTTAAGAAATTACTATTGTGTTATTGTCATTGTGCTTTCAGAAAATTAAAATGTACTGAGCAGTTCTTCAGGAGTTTGCAGTATAAAAGTTCATCAGATACAACCTAATAAGGCAAAACAATAGAACGAGAAATATAGATATAAAGAGAAGCGAACAATGTGACACATAGGGTGGTATAAGCAAAACATGCTTGCAATGTGCAGTATAGTTGAATTTTTGTGTGTGTGTGTGTGTGTGTGTGTGTGTGTGTGTGTGTGTGTGTGTGTGTGAATGGATCGATAAGGTTATTGTTCACAGCAGTCATTCTTTTTCAGTCTTTGGCAATGGGAGGGAAACAACCCAATTGCCAGCAAAAATGTTTTCAGTGTATGTTTCTGCAAACCCTGTTATACATTATTACGAAGCTGATCCAAGGAAACTTTACATTTCTTAACAATGCTTTTGTGAAGGTGTGGTTAAGTTCAAGCAGAGCTATCATTTGGTTATGGTCTAGAAAAGACATTTTTTTGGCCTTTTAGTGTCCAAAAAGGTGCTCAAAAGGCAAGGATGAGCTGGTGAAAAACATCAAGGTCCTGTGTCGCAAACACCACTAAGAAATGCAGCAGAATGCCGCTAAAAACACAGCGTTTATTGCCACAAACACTGGTGCAAACACCAGGAAGGGTAACCAAAAAACTTGTCAGTTGCATGTCGCCGAGGTAACATGCCATCTACCATTCCCTTCACAGCAACATGACAAAGTTAGCTCATATATCATATCACTATGGGATATGATGCTGAATGAAACTTGCAAATGCAATATATTCATGATTTGTAGAAATGTACAATGCCAATATTTTCTTCAAGCAGCAAGGCTGAGGGTAAACAGAGGTGACAGCTCTTGGAAAAAAGCTGCCTGTCTGTCCATTCCTTTTTAATGTCGTGTGCCTGCTTTCAGAGGGGAGCGAGGTAAACAGACAGTATCCAGGGCGAGATGCCTCTTCCAGAAAGAGGGACTTTGCCTGAGATTTTGAAAGGGTACAGCCTCCAGTTTCCTCCTCCTCTTTCTCTGCTGCACTTCAGCCCTGCCTCCTAAGAAAGCCCTCAGGAAGTGCGCCAGGCTCTGATGCCAATTTTGCATAGTGGCCAAAAGTGGAATTACACCATCTAGGTCAGTCACATGATGCCTAAGGGCCCAGAAAGACTTTTCGCCATTGATTTACAATGGGAAAGAGACTAAAATCTGTGGATAATTTTCGGAGAGCGTCAAAACTCCTACGAAACAACTCATTTCACTACCAAGATTTAAACCATCCGAATGAAATCTAAAAGAGCCAAAAGAGTACATTTTTTAGACTGCCATTCAAGCTAGTGAAGCCCTAAACCAGAAGTCAGTTGCTCCACCGGCAGAAGTTACCCGCTCGGGCACACTCGGCTGAGCTCAGCCGCCGCAAGTCTCTGGTGCAGATGCCACATAGGCCCGTAGATCTTTTATATCCGAAAAAAGAGCTTTTGTTGCTTCATGCACCAATAAGCAGCTCTCATAGGAATAAACAGAGCTGCCTCCATGGCTGTATCCAGACTTTCTTTAATACATCCATGCTCCAAAGCCCTTCCCCTGCAGAAGAGGCCATCATGCACGTGCAGGTTCGGCAGCCAAGGAGACAACATGGCAGACACATCGATAAGGACAAAATAAAAACATCAAAGCTAGAAATAACATGTTTTAATATATCTGTTGCTGACAATATTTTAGCTAGAGACGTGGTCTTGATTACAATATCTGCGTATTCAGAAACAAGCAGTGTAACTGTGACACCGGTACATTACAGTGCTTTTGAACGTACACTTTAGCTTCTTTTTTTCTCAGCTAATGTTTGCAAGCACAATAGCTAAGACAGCAAACAAACTATCTAGCAGGGTCTTAAAACCACAGCTGGACAAATCACTTTGGCTGTTGAGTCAACAAGTTGAGATCAGTTCAAGTCGTGGTTGAAAGGTATGCCAAACCATGAGCAAACATCATATTCATTTGTATAATAGTGGGTAAAATACACGACATCAGTATAATGCAGTCAAGCACAACAGTGTGGTGTTTCATAATTGCAATGATAGTTAACACTGTCGGATAGATGTTAATTGAACTCATTTTATAATGCTGTAGCTAATTTCTGGTGATAAAAATTAAGTTATAAATATTGTGCTGTCTTTCTTTTTCTGTTGGTGAGGTTCAACTTGTTAAAGTTTTCCTCCGTCTTTCATATGTTGTCGAGATTTTTGATACTTTTTTGAGAACTTAATATGACTCATTTGTGTAGCTGCCTTTGTAATTTTCATTTGTATACTTTGAAGTCAATATCTGGTTGTATGTCATGTTTCAGTACTTTTTCCACCCACTCTAAATCAGAAATACATTGGCAGCCAAACAAGTGAAAAATGCTGTGAAAAAGAATAATTAGCAGCCTCTGACAGCTTTAATATAGGGTCTGACATTTACTATTGTCATAACTGAGTTTAAATGCAGCAAGAAAGAAAGATGCAGAGATAGAAAACATGTCAAATAGTCAGTGGCTGAAGTATTGGCAAAGTCACAAAATGTTTAAAGCTTTTGCTTATAACATTATGCTGTAAAACATTACTGTTCTTTTGTAAACCTACAAATACTTGGCAAATTTTTTCTTGAGATTTCTTTTGACTGTACTTAGGCAAGACCTCTAATGGTTTTCTGTAAAAAATATTTTAAATGAAATCTTACTGATTTCATTTGTAGTATTCTCAACCATGTGCAGAAAGAATGTGGACTCATATAAAAAACATTTTGGTATATAAAAGACTGGATAGTGTTGCAAAAGAAAAACATGTTAGATCTTCACAGGACACAACACTGAAAACTGAAACATATGGAGATAATGTTAAAGGGACAGTTCACAGAGAAACTGCACAGAAGGAAACGTACATCCACTGCTTGCTCATCTAAGACCAATAAGCTATTTAACGTAACAGCCCAGCCGAAGAGGACACCATTAATGTTTACATCTTGTGCTGTCACATCCATGAGTAGATGCACGCTTCCATCTGCGCAGCGATACGGTTGATGGGTATAGTTAGGTAGAAACAAAACGTTTCCTACATGAAACTGCTCACAACAAGGTCTGTGGACTATCTTGAGTAACCAGTTCATGATTTCTGTAATGGACATTTTAAAATGTATTTTTTGGCACTTTCAGCGCCAAAAGCTGAGTGCCATCTAGTTCCATTATATTGGACATAAATCCGATATCTCCAACACTCCACTCAAATGAAAACAATCTAGGCTGATAAATGGCTCTATGGGTAAGAGTAGAAACATGTATTTTCGATTTTAGGGTGAACTGTCCCTTTAAATAATCAAAAAAGTATTTAATTCCACATCACCAACAAGGTGTGGGAACCAAAATCATTTGTTTGGGCAACAAAACACACAATAATGTTTGATTAGATCTGTCTTATTAACAGCTAAACTAACACACCCACAACATGAACAGACACTGGTTGACTCACTTGTGGGATTTCTTCCAGTCGGCCCCGCTGGGTCCGGCCCCACAGTCGTAGGCCTGGATTATGAAGGTGTACTCTTTCTGGCTTTCACAGTCCACAGGACTACTGGCCCGCAGGACCCCTTCTCCTGATGTGCGATTCAACACGACTGCCTCAAACGGAGCATCCTGACCATAAATCTTAAAGGCACAAATCTCCCCTGAAAAGACAAAAAAGGTGCATAAATGATGTGATTTACTTTAAAAGATTTTTTAAAAAATCAACACAGCAGGTGAAGTGTTTCTAGGCAGTATTTCCCATCTTTAGCAGGGAGTCTTCCTAGAAAATTTCTTTTTTGGTACAGTTGGTGAGAATCTGCCGCCAAAACTTGTTTATTCTCTTTTTGTGCCAAAAATGAAGGCAAACACTTTCAATTTGTGTACACCAATGTCATCAGTAAAAACCAAGAAAGAAAAACAAAAACAGTGTGAAGACAGTTGGAGAGGGGGGGGGGGATAAACATCAAGTGAAAATTAAAAAGTGCCAGCACTTTGAAGACTTTGATTTTTCTGGACAATTTGGAGGAGTAAAGTAGTTTGTGTGTCAGTCGGACATCTTGAATGTCCCTGTTCTTTGTCCAAGAAAAAAAGATAAATGAACCATGTGAACAAAACAGGCTCCAACATGTCTATTCCCAACAGAGGGTGAAAATGTTGCTCAGCATGTGGCTCATCAATAGACAGACACTGGGGACTCTGGGCGCTTAATATGAAGGCAGTCAGCACAACAACTATCTGACTCAGACTGAGAGTCAAATTCTGAGATTACACTTAATTTCGGATCGACGCTGCGTGAGAAAACATTGATAAAACATTGGAAACATTTCTAATAAGTGGATTCTTTTTTTCATTCAGTAATTTTTCTTCCATGACATTGCTGGTAAAAGCTTTTTTTATTTTTGCTTTGTTTGTTTCCGCCTTTATTTCTCCCTGTCATTTTCTAAAACCCAGCAGTCGCTACCAGATAGTTGAGACTGGATCAAACTACGGGTAATGAAGTAAAAACTAACACACACACTTATGACACTGTCTTTGCAGCATGAATATCACTTCAAATTTCAGTCTAAGTCTCATTTCTGAACAGTGATCTTTGTCAGCATGAGCTGCTCAAAGAAACACAGGACACAGTTCCTGGGGTGTAGTGAAGAGAAACTAATTTTTGATATGTGTCAAACTGTGCCAGCTCAACAAAAGATGAAATTTGTCGTGTCTGCAGAGTGCTCGTGTATGCACTGAGTGCATTGTGTTTGCCTAAGGTGTGTCTTTCTGTGTGCAGATCTGGGTGTGAGTCTTGAATCATCAGTAAAGTTCATCCTATGCACAAGTGTTCATTTCAGGGATTTGGGAAATCTCCTTGCACAGGAGACAAAAAGCTGCGGCGCTCTGACCCTGCGCTGGCTGATATCTCTCAGAACAAAGTGGGACACAGTAGAGACAAAAAGCTTCCTAGCTATGGGAATTCTGCCCGCATGCTCAAACCCCACTGACAAATACAAAGACAAAGTTCTCTCGCCACAGCGTCTTCGCACTTCTGTCCTTCCTTGTCTTCATACCCCATCGTCATGACTTTTATTTTGTCTTTCTGACTTCCTTTTAACTTGTTTGAAATGTTCACACACCCCTCTTTGTGAAATAATGACACAGCCGAGCACAGTGGGCTTTAAGGTTTGATCCCAAACCAATTTTCAAGAAGCCAGGTCCTCGCATTGACTCCTTTGAAGTGAAAAGGTCTCCAATATGGCTGTGGTATGTGATGTGTATGTACAGAAAAATAAACACAGCAGGCAGTATGGAAGAAATGTGATAAGCACGGCCCTGATCCCGCCTGTACTTACACATTCATATGCATAAACCGAAAAAATATGCTCTTAGATGGGACCAAAGGGAGAGACATCTGGCTTGGAAATACCAGTGATTATAATGCAGTGCTGCTTTTATACATAAACCTTGACTTAGTGGTGGGGAGCAAGAAAAGGTGCTTCCACTTAACAGTTTGGGGTTGGATGCAAATCCATTTTCCGCTCCATCTGTTGTGGTAAATTCATTTTTCTGGATTGCATTTTACACGAAAACGTAACAGAGTCGTGGAGTGGAGGGAAGGTGGAGAGAGCAACAGAAGAGAGAGAGAGAGAGAGGGATGAGGAGGAATGTGATGTGCCAATGTATATGTAAATGGTAATGACAGAGATTTCAGCGGGTTTCCCACTGTGTCAGCAAATGTGTACTTTATGCACACATTTTCTTTCCTGCCACTTAGTTTCTCAGCAGCCCGAACCAGGGGGAACACTATAATTTCACCCCGTTGTGGTGTATGGATGGAGTGAAGTCTAATCTTTTGGCCTATACGTCATGAGGGAAAGGGGTGGCTTCTCAAGTAAACATCATAGATTTTTGCTTCTGGGAGTTGGCCTGTTGCCATGGCAGATTGAAAGCAAAGTGGAAGAGTCAGCAAAAAAGGGTTCGATAATAACATTCATCTTAAATAGATGGTACTCCACAGAAAGCTTGAGCGGCATAAACTGCATCGACCGAAAATGTCAAGCTGTCAGAGAACATGTATTTCACGGGATGTTAAATTGCCAATATAATGGAGACGGCCAAGATGAATACAGTTAATGAGAAAATGATGCTCCACAAACTAAGACGTTGTCAAAAGGAGCCAAAACAAATTTGTCTATTCCTACCGTAACTAACAGTAGTTGACAGCATTTAGTTTCTTTGATTTTTTTTAAATATATATTTGTTGCATTTCACAACTGCTTACACTTCATTTTTTATATCCATGGCTGTTTTTTTTAAAGGTTAGAAAAACTGCTATGTCAAAAACTGTGTTTAGAATAAGGATTTAATCCAAAACTAAATCCAACTGATGATTCAAGTTTACACATTTTCCTGAATTCATTTATATAGATATTTTTACTGCCTCTTGGTATATTTTATTTTGTATAACTTGGTTGTTGTGATTACTTTCGGAAACACGCGAGCACTTTTATGAGTTTGTAATTTAAGTTTGGGCGCCTGCTTCTATTGATTGAAGTTTTAAAAAAGCTCTTCAGCAAATAATCTGTGCCACATTAAATCTTTGCATTTTTCTCACAATCCTGTTTGATAGAATTCATTTTCATGTCATTAGAAAATTAATGAATACTTCTAAAAAGTGTAAAATGAAACCAAACTGATTTAGATTTGAATACTAATATGCACATGAATAATGAAAACTTGTAAGCCTTACGGCAAGAAATAATTCAAAGCAGACTTACAAAGTTGTTTGTATACATTTTCAGTCAAAAGAAACTAAAACAACACTAATGAAATATCCACCTATGATATAACAGCTAATATTTTGCTCTGAATGAAGAGAGGACTTCTGGACTGAATGCCCCTCTGACTCTCCAGCCGCAGCAACTACGAACTACCCAACAGGATACACTCACAGAGACTCACATGCACTAACATGCACGAGCGGCCGGACCATCCACCGAAATGTTTTCTTCTAATGTTAGTTTAAAAAATATAAGCCATGAATAATTCTTAATATAATTACACAACTAAATAATGAGTGCAACTTATCAAAAAGAAAAAGTATGATGGATCTACAATGCCATCTAAGTGTTTCGACATGATTACAAAAAATCAGTTTGACATAAATTTAGAGATGGATTCTATACATGTGAACTGTAGCATTTCACTGTTTTTCAGTTGCAAGGTTGTTGTTTACTAAACCAGACACTAATGGTGCAGCGCTGCATTACACCTCTAAATTTTTTCTCTACCGTGATGTTTTGTTTTCGTTCAGGGGTACATCACTGAAAAAATATTTCAAATTGGGTACATGTCTTCAAACAACAAATACTTGTTTGCTGCTATATTGATGTTCTGAATATCGTAGAAAGGTCCTTTAAAGCCTCCTTCAGACTGTGAGATTTTAGCAGCCTTATAAGTTTAGTGCAAGTTACACTGTGTGATACTGATCTAATAAACTTGGGAACAACATCAAGTTTAATATGTGCAGACCGTGCAATGACAATGTCTACTGAATTGACGTACGTCCATCAATGTCAATGCGTAAGAGCAAAACGTTACGCATGTATCATCATCTGTAGTGGTGAGAGAAAAATGAAAACAAACATGAATTGAGCCCTTGCTATAGCGGCATTTGTATATGTAGCAAAAACTCTGAAGAGGCGGAGGAGAATGTGGATGTGGATGCCAACTTGGCATGCCATTTTTGCAGTGACAGCTCGAAATAAGTATTTGTTGACATCTACCAACGCCACGACCAAAGATATCAACACATTTCTTTTATGTTGGTGATCTTTCATCTGGGACAGCCCAAAAGCGCAAAGTGTATACCCGGCTTAAGAAGATGAAAAGGTATTTTTTCAGGTGATTTAACAGCACTGATGGATTCAGCCATTATCATATACTGTACATCTATTTCACAGCAGACACGTTAACACAGCAGGCAAAGCACAGATGTTGCCTGATGTAATTTACGATCTTGATCAAGATGTGGATGACATACTGTGAAGATGACTCACCTGTAGGTAAACCATTATCTGAACAGGATGTCACAAAGGCATGCATAACTTTGAAATTACAGATCTGATCTTCAAAAAAAGCCCTCATCATATCTATAACAACATGCTGAATAAAATACCCAGTATACAGTATCATTAAGACAACATGGGGCTCAGAACTATGACTTAACTTTTTTTCTTTATCTTCAACCGGAGGTTTTGGGCGATTTAGCCCCTGATGCCAAAAAGACAATTACGTAAAATAGACAGGGTGCTTAAAGTCCTTTGGATTAAAGGAGAGGTACAACTGTGTATCATCAGCATGTAAATGAAAGAATATGTCATGCTGTTCAATAATGTGACCGACAGGTAAGACGAGTGGAAACAAATTAGGGCGAGGAATGATGCCCTGAATTTATATCCAGAGTGACTACCTAACACATCACCAATTAGCGCACTACAAAAGGAAACATCCGTCTTCTTTAGATTTTAGCAGTTAAGGATGTGATGTATTACCTTCCATCGTGATTGTGATTCTGTGACCTGCACAGTGAAAATTTAGGGAGTGACTTTCCAAAGCAGTGAAAGCCTCCAGTGAGCCCTGTTTCTCAGTCAAGCCTCAACAGAAAGAGGAAATTCAATCATGTTAATTCCTCTGCTTAATCAAATACTGTTGTGACTCCATCTGGTGTGTCTGTGCCCGTTTGTCTGTCTCTGTGTAGAGCATTAGATATCAAAGCTTCAGCATCAAGATTTGACTGTGTGTGTGTGTGTGTGTGTGTGTGTGTGTGTGTGTGTGGTGAGGGGAGCTGTAAGACCTTGATTAAAGTGAGTTTCTAAGCAGACAGAGTATCAGGCGGTTTTAAGCCCTTATTGCTTCACTTTCCTGTCTTCAGTACTGAGCTCACACTCACCCCTGCTCCTCTCGTTTAATTAATCACTGGATTACACTTCATCCCACTACTGACCCACAGATACACCCTGACTACACACACAATATACAGCATGTGTCCAACACTTACTGTACATTACGCGCAGTGTGCTCCAAAAATACACATTATGGATTAAAATGAAAAATTCTTTGGGGTTATAGGGCAAGAATACTCAACTTACTTTGCTTGGGGGCCACTTTTGCAAAATGACAGGAGGCCAGGAGCCGAACATAGCAGCCTCATACACGTTTCTGGGATTTAAGGACATTTCAAGGACTTTAGGATGTTTCTAGGATTTAAGAACACTTCTAGGATTTTTGGACATTTCTAGGATTCAAGTTTGTTTCCAGGGTTTTAGGACCTTTCTAGGATTTCAGGACATTTCTAGGATTTTTGGATGTTTCAAATATTTTAGGACATTTTTAGGATTTAAGGACACTTCTAGGATTTTAGGATGTTTCTCAGATTTTAGGACATTTTTAGGATTTTAAGATGTTTCTAAGCTTTAAGTTTATTTTTAGGATTTTGGGACATTTCTAGGATTTTAATAGAGGCTTAGCTAGGACCTCTGCTGAGGGGTGTGAGGGATCCATGTTTTGATAATCAAGCTCTATTTTGATTTTGTTTTATGCACACTTTTGCACTTTTTTTATTGTGCATTAGAAAAAGGGCCCACCCGCCACCCTGTAGGGAGCCAGATTTGGTCCGCAGGCTTTAGTTGAGTTTCACTGGTGTAGGACTTCATCACAGTGTCCAACATTTCAATGAGATTTTATTGTCTCAGCTTTTGCTTCGCTCTGTGGTTTTACATGCTGAAATTTAAAATGTTAAATTTTATTCACACAAGATTCTTCAGGTAGCCAACAGGATATTGAAAATATTAAGATTATATTAAAAGAGTCTTTAAAAATAAATAAAAAATGCATTCAAAATTATGTTCAGAAATTTGCAGTATTTAGTGGCACCGGATCCTTGGTGAGGTTTGTGTTTTCCAGGTTTAATCTTTTGTGCATTTCATTGTAGACATAAGATTTCCACCATGAAGAAGCACCTTGCTCTAAATACTCCAGTGGTGTTTGGAGCACATGGCTGTGTGTGACTGAGCAAACAAGGGCATGTGTTATAAGTCTTCCCCTGCTCTGGAGCTTCAGTCACTCCAGCTGTCCCTGCTAACTTCTCTGAAGAAAAAGAACATTCAGGCTGAAGAACCAACTTTTTTAAGCTTTAAAACTTCTTCCAGCTGACAGAGTGTGTTTGCAATGTCATGGCAGCCTCAGACTGAGCCTTTATGAACATATGTTTAGGCTCCTGCTGTTCCATGTACAGTGAGCTTTATTAGGTACACCTGCACAGTCTAATGCAATTCCCTACATTCATACATAGCGGAGGCAGAATATTAAAAAATTGTTCTCTGTATAATACCACAGAGGAAGCCTCCGTTAAGTCGCCAGTTCTGACAGAGTCAAAATGAACTTTTTAACTTTAAAAAGTTAAGATTTTTTACAGGGCTGTTGTGTTGGATTGTTTCTGATTGTGCAGGTGCACCTATTTAAGTTTAACTGAAATAATATCATTTGCAAAAATAATGTCAGCATGTTTTTTGAATGTATTTTTAACAGTTTTTAGTTCATAATGGAAAGTGGGTGGGTGGGGGGTGGGAGGTCCTAATATACCATCATTCATAAATTGGCTACATGCATTGATGAATACAATGTCATGTGCGATAAAGCAATTAAAAATGATAATCTATATAGTCTTTACTGTGTGCATGAAATGATATTGATGTATAGATTATTACTTTAAAGACAAAACACACAATGACCACTTTTGTCATTGTATTTTGCTAATTTAATAGTCTGTCTCAGAAGAAAAGTCAGAGCCACTGCCTAGCGGGCAGCTATTCAGCAGGAAGCTGGCACAGCACCAAAACACTGACAGACTCTCGTTCAGCAAGCAGCTAACCAAGTAGCATAAAGAAGCCAGTAAAGGCTAAGAAAACACGGAGGGAAACTGTGTGTAGCATCAGCCTATTCTCACATCTACTGGTAACTCAGTGGATAAAGTTTTTTTTCTTTTCCTTTCTTCTGTTTTACCAAACCAGAGTTGGTGACTATCCATGACATTTTTTTCTGAGTTTTATTTTGTTTCTGTCAAGTAGGAGTGTTTCAATGACTTAAGGAAATTTATAGGTTTGGCAAATTCAGAAAATGCATAGCTGTATCTTTAAGTTTAAAAAGGAAACAGATAAACCAATAATTCCTTTGTAGTAAATTTGGGAATTTATTTTGTTTATTTATTCATTAAAAAAAAAGCCAAGTGAGCTTGTGGTGAATAAATACAAAAGCGTGGTTTGGGTTGACAAATTGGAAAAATTTAAACATACTGCCCCAACCTAACAGTGAATTTACTTTGTACTGAATTTGCTCTTAACATTAGAGTGATTCAGTATATAAAAATGAATTACACTGGCTGATCATTAGAAAAATTATTCCTTTTCCCTTTGCTTTTGGAGTTTTAGTTTTGTATGAGTGAGGGTGGAAGGAGAGGATGAGGACCGAAACAAAAAAGGGTTCACGGCCTTCCACTACGCCTTTCTCCTGTTGGCTTTAATGGGATTTTCTCTGTACTGCCTCAAGGTTTTTGGTGAGGACACGATGAGGACACTGAGCGGCAGGCAGTTAAATTGAGGATAAGTTGTCAAATGTCAGCAGTGCCTCTGTAGATTTGTCACTTCTTGACATATGGCTTTTCAAATCTACACTCAAAGCTTTACTTTACACCAAAGACACTTGATAAAAAGAGACACGTTGCAAGTTAATTGATTAGGAAGTCATAACAAGAATTAGAGGTTGATACTGAGAAAAAAAATCTGTTTGCTAGTGAACAACATAAGATGATCTGTTTAAAGTGCTGCATGTGCACTCACATAGTCTCTCACTCTGAATACAGAGAAATATATACAGTATTGATTGAAAGCGCCTCTTTACACAGACACCCACACACACAAAAATAAATCAAAAATGGCCCATAGGCAGCACACAAATAATTTACAGCGCTCTTCAGAATCAAGCCTCAACTGAAAATAACTCTTGAAATGTTGTTTAATGACTGAATGTTGCCAAAAACATGAACATCTATTTTCCCACCTTATTCCCCTCCTGAAAACTCTACAATGAAAAGTCTCACTGTAAGGAAATATCAACCTCTCTCAATTTCCGTACAGTCTCTTTGGCAGTCTGAAATGCAACAAACAGGATAGTATTCAATAAGATGTGTGTGTCTGTGTGCATGCATTTGCTAAGCGGCACAGTCACAGCAGGCTCACAGTCAGTTAAAGAGAGACATGCAGGAGCAATTCATCACACTCTCTCTGGGCTCCTTCAGATAGCCGGCCACTTCCTAATTGCATTTGGGAGATTGTCGCACTATCCACTTGACCTCAGGGTGACAAATCAACAGCTCACACAGACGGGAAACACATGCACACACGCAAACACGCACACACTCCTCAGGTTATCTATTCACCCAGGACCGCTGGTGCCTCGGACAACACAATATAGGAACGAGGAGAATTCAATATCGCAGACAATACACATTCATTCTGCTGGGGGCTTTGGTGGTCTGCTATGCAATTAGTGTTAATTGCAGCCTCTGAAGTTGTGGGATTAGAATTCATCGGATGAACTGTGGCTGTCAGTGTTGCCTGTTAATAGAACTGCGCGGAGATGTAGTTGTGTGACTTAAATGCTGAAGAGTAGAGCTCTGAGAAAGCTTTTTGGCTCAAGTGTTCAAAACCGATACGAAGAAGTGGAGTGCAAACCACTGAAGTCAAACATAACAATGAATAGCTTAAGAGAGGCTACTTGTGACTGCAAGATTATGGGTTTGAGTGCCATGACAGACTGTAAAAATCTCTTCAGCTAGGTGTTTAAAGGAACAATTTATCCACGACAAATAAATCAATAAATATGTTCCCTCTTATCTGTAGCACTACTTATCAATCTAGATTGTTTTGGTGTGAGTCGCCGAGTTCTGTAGATATCGTCTGTAGAGATGTCTGCCTTCTCTCCAGTATAATGGAACTAAATGTCACTTGGCTTTGGGTGAAGAAAAAACAAAGTCTGCACACTAGACTATGCTCCCATAATTGTTTAATTCAGTTACCACCTTGCTTTTTATCGTCTCAATGTGGGTGCATTTGTGGATCTTTTACATGGCTTGTTGTGCTCAAAATGCCCAAAAAATACATTTGAAAACAATGCAACAGTAATGTCTCTTTTCAGAAATCCTGACCAGGTTACTCAAAATAATCCACAGAGTTCATTGTAAGCAGTTCCACGTAGAAACTATTTTCTTTCCACCGAACTACACTTACCAACCGTATCACTGTGCAGAAGGAAACATGCATCTACTGCACGCTCACCTAGCACCACTGAGCCAACTAATGTAACAGCTCAGCCAAGGAGTACACAATTAATGTTTACATCCTGTGCTGTCACAAGCACGAGCCTCACGTCCATGAGCAGGAAGCACGCCTACTTCCACATGATGACTTGGTTGACAGCTGTAGCTCAGTAGAGAGAAAACAGTCCCTGCATTAAACTGCTCACAAAAAGGTCTGCAGATTGTCTTGAGTGACCCGGTCATGATTTCTGGAATGAGACATTGCTGTTTAGTGTATCACATGTATTTTTTTAGCACTCTAAGTACCACAAACCAAGTCTTATCTAGTTCCACTATACTGAAGAGAAGGCAGACATCGCTACAGCTGATACACCAACACACTCACACTAAGACAATCTAGACTGATAAATAGCACCACAGGTAAGAGGAAAAACAGATATGGCATTTCAGGCGAACTGTCCTTTTAACCCCCAATTTCTCCAGTGAAAATATCAAACAGAAAACAAGGAGGTTGTTTACTACAAATTTAAGCAGGAAATTGAGCAAATTGGCTGAGAGGGTCTGGCAGAGTGCATCAAACGTCTGACCACAAAGCAACCCTAGTTTTTTACTCAGCTGTTTACAGATTTAAAAAGAAAAATCACAGCCAGGGCCAGGATGCAATGATAGAGGAAGAAAAAAAAAAAGGCAGACCGGAAAAAGAGCACCGGAGACATGAGTACTGTACAGGATACCACTGACATGTAGTACAGAAGAGGTCAAAGACATACAAAAGGAGAGGATTAAAAAGTGATTGAGAGGAGTGGAGAAGCTGCAGGGGAGGTAAAGGAGGAGGAGGAAAAGGAGGAAGGATATACAGAGATAACTACAGCGTGTGCGATAACTAATGCAGGTATAAATATCACTATCAACCTCTTGAGTGTCTCAATGTGCTTCCCCTCCTCTTCCTCACCTTCTCCTCCCTATGTTCCCTTTCACCTCCTCTGGAGCATATTTCACAGCGGTAAGCAATTATTCAGCTCTTAACATCAGCACTCAGATGTACTGCTCAACCTTGCCCTCCCTTACCCCTGACACGCCTCACACACTCTTGTTTCTACCCTCTTTCTCACCTTCCTCTTCCTCCTCTGTTCCTCAGACACCTGCTGTTCGCCATAGCTGACAGTTCACTGCTCTCAGAGGGTCACCAGTTGACAGTTAAATGGCCTCTTGAACGAGGGGAATTTTACAGTTTGGGGATGCATGTGTGTGCAGGTGCTCGCTCACAAACACATACGCACAAAGGTGTATTAAAAAAATGCACACAGAAGAGAAAGGGTGGCTCGTTGAGAGCACACTAAGATACAGAGTCATACATCTGAGAGCGGAAGTATAGTATTAGTTCGCTGGTCATTAAGATATAAGACATATTTCCAAACATTTCTATCTATGCTACAGAAAACTTAATAAGACAGGATGAGAGATTCCCCATTATTGGATTATGCAAATAAAGTCATCATTAAATGCACACCATAAATCTCTTTTGTTTTCATCTTTTTCCCAATTTGAACATGTCACTCCATTAATTTAAACAATATAAATCTACCGCCATGAGGAGCTACGATGCTGCACTTAAGCATAGTGGTCCTTTGAGCTTCATGCTTGTAGGGATGGGAATTTTAGGTAATTTCCTTATTTGAGTATTAAATTGTTATATAGAGTACTTGAGCACTTGCAAAAAAAAAAGTAACATAAGAATATAAATTGGTCAAAATCCGACAGCAAGTACAATATGAATTCAATTCATTCAACAACCTTCATTTATCCTAATAAAGTATAATTTTAAAGTTAACATTATTAATAAATAACTTTTTTGTTGCTGCCACCACAGGGGTTAGACGCAGTGCACAAAGACTGTCTCTGGAACCGCTCTCCTCCCTATCAGTGCCACGTCTGCCTGGTTAACACAGGATAAAACAGCAGCTACCATCTGACACTGAACCGTCTACCCCCCCAACAAATTCACACCAATACACATTAGTAAATGACAAACAGCTAACAATTGGTCAGTTGGATTAGTTTGAACATCTCATGTAAATGTGTCTATGATTACATGGATGTTATTCTCTATGAGCTTTCCCTTGCAATGTTACTGGTTTCATTCACAACATAGCCATACCAGCATTTTTTCCTAATATGTTACCAGGTGAAGAGGTAGAAAACTAGCGGTACAGATTTCCCAGAATATCAATCCCTGCACCTGTTCACACATCATCCCATGCAGGAAATGTTCCCATACACGTGTGAAAAGGGCTCTAGATGTAGAAATATTTCACTGAAAATTTTTGTGAAAACTTTTATCTGCTTATGGCACTCAGGGAAAAGTCAGGGGATCGCAGAAATCAGTAGGTGTCATCCTCCGGGGAGCATGAATGTCTATACAACATGTAACAATAATCCATGCAATAGTTGATTATATTTCAGTCTTGACCAAACTGGTGGTCCAACAGACCATAAGAACATCATCACCATCCTTAGAGCCATGCCCCCAGCCTGGCTAAAACAGTCCTTTCTGTCTAAGAAAGACAAATGAAAATATTTCATGAGAAATAAAACCAATCATTTATCTGTTTTAGGCATTGCTTGTTGCCTCCAGCAACATTTGTAATTTTCAATGACTGCTTTTGAGGGACAGAAAAAAGCTCTGCATCCTTTTAACATAACCCCACTTTAACCACCATCTGAGGTCAATCTGCTCTCCTCGTCAACCTTTTCATACCTAACATCATCTGTTCGTTATCTTTTCAACAGAATTACACCTCTCCTCTCCTGAGTGACATTCATATCATTGCCATTCTTTTCTTTTTACATTTTTGACACCCCTCTGTTGCACTGCGGGTTGCCATGGTTGGTTGTGAGATAATCACAGACAGCCAGGTACAGCAGGGAGTCTCCATAAGCCTCTAAGCTGTAAATGTCACTGTGTCTCTGGCTGTGACCTGTGTCAGCTCAGCAGCTCACTGAGCAGAGAAGGACATGGCTCACTGGTTTATAGAAGACACACACTCACACACACACAATTTCTGTCATGCACATGCTTCACACAAAAACATACAAACATGCATACACTTATCACAGGCCTAAGCAGTGATGGTATGAGAGGAAACATGATCAGAAATCCAGGTTTATGCATACTACACATTTAAATACTTTAAAATTGTTTTCCATAAAAAATAAAGCATACCATGAGTCATTTATTTAGTACACCTATCTGAAACTAGTGCAGTTTAATACAAGTACATGTACTGAGTGTACTGAGTTTTTCCTCAGAAATTTAGTTTAATGGAGCTTTAAAATGATCTGCCGTCAATAAAGCTGTTGTGTCAGTATGCAGTTTTATAGAGACAGAAGGAGGCATTGCTTATTTATTCCAAAATCTTATTTTTATGATTTTATGTGCCAAATAAATTGATTGATTGATTGACTGACAAATTAATTGAAATCAGTAAGCAAACAGCACCAGGCAAAACGCGCCAGAAACAAATGTATCCATCCCTTTTATGTTACTTTCCTTCTCTCCTCTCTAACCTGGCTCGTTTTTTTCCCCTCCATTTCTAATGAATAGTTGGGTACACAATAATTTTCACATTATCTCTTATAGATGTTTAACTATAGCACAAGTCAAAGCAAACACAATGTCAATGAAATCTGACAGGTGGCATTTGAGAACCCCAGAAGACCTTTTGCATACTAATGCAGGCTAATTAAAGTGACATAACTGAACCGTCAGTCAGGTGGGCCGGCAGGGGTGTGAGCTGTGGGATGAGACCGCATGCAGCATTCATCAGGTGAATTCAGAGAAAACATCTTGGGAGGAGGTAATGAGCAGTGTAGTTTTTATATGCTGTGGAGGTTAAGATAACCTAATCTGTCATCTTTCATTGATCTCTGCATGCTAGTTATGTTTGTCATAACAGACGGCAGGCAATAGCTCATGCGTGCATTGCTGTCATGTTTGATCATTTGTCAGCTTTTCAGCCAGGGAAAATGTGAAGGTGTCTTTTTGTATTTAGAGAGAATTCCATTCATTGGATTTCCTACCATGAATCACAGTGTGAATGTGGAAATGAAGGAACAGTCAGCGTGTGTGCACACAAATTAATTTCAGTGTGGGTACACATTAAGCTGTCATATTTACTTTGTCTCTCATGTATACTGTAACAACGTCATTTACAAGGTAGGCTGGAAACACTAAATCCCATTAGCATGCATGTTAAAACACAGGCTACTCTTAAGCACTGTTCGTCCATATACCTACGAAAAGTATTGAACCAGAATCTGTATATAACCCATTTAATCAGAAGCCAGTAATTGGTGTATAGCCCACCATTAGTGAGGGCTGTAATCACATGACAAATGTACAGGTGTAAAGAAGGAAGCAGTATAATGTGCAAAAGTCCACCCAAGGAGGCAGGTTGGGGTGGAAGAGGAGCGAACCTAAACAAACTTATGCACCTTTACTTTCCTAAACTTAACCTACCTGACTGTACTTACATGACCCTAATCTGTATAACTTAATGTTGTGTACATAAAATGATGATGCCAACAATATTTCTTTTCATAAAACCTAACCTCCATAACATAACTAAACCTAATAAACTGTCTTTTCCTGAATCTAACCTACGTAACTTAACGTTATGCACGTAACATGATGACGCCCAATCACATTTCTTTTCCTAACCCTAACCTTTGTGACTTAATTTCCATAAACATAACATACGTGACATCTCTTTCCTGAACCTAAACCAGTAACACAACGGTATGTACGTAATGTGATGACGCCCAACCACGTTTCTTCTCCTAAACTCAAACCTGTGTAACTTTACTTTCCTAAAACTAACCTACATAACTTTACATTAAGTATGTAAAATAACATTAAGCATACAATATGACGATGCCAAACCACGATTCTTTTTCTAAACCTGACCTATTCAATACGGTTATAGAGTGCCCAAGAGATGACGCTTTTCTGTAGGCCAACACAGGAGCCAACATCGCCACTTGTTCCCCTGTCAAAAAGCCTATACTGGATTTTTCCATTGGATTTTGGATCACTGAAGAAAAGTCTTGTTCAGCAAGGTAGTCTTCAAAAATGAACACCACTTTCAGGATTTTTGAAGCTGATGATATGCTAAAACAAGCTACACTATGGTTGCGTGGAAGGCTGGAAAGCTGTATTTTGCAGCTTGATGTAATGACACTAGTAGTCTCATTTAGTCATTTGTTGGCGACAATACTAACTGATTTCCAGGTTTTAGTGCTCATTACTGGGGTTCTCTATTTGTTGGGTGCTAATTTGTTAGATATCACACAAACTGTTGTATGAGGACACACTGGAAAGAAAACCAACTGCGGGCACAAAGCACCTGAATAGAAAACATGATCTTGAAATCGGAGCCTATCCGGGACAGGTACAGACATTGAGCATCGATTATTTGCTGGATAGTAAACAATATTTACCTTCTATCTTTGTAAGTATTCAACCTCAACCTGCTCATATGAACACCAGACGCATTAAGTCACATTAAAATTCAAATTCAAATATGGACAGTGTGTCAGACTGTCAGAGGCTGTTTTAACCATCAAAGATTGGTGCAATTACGATTTCTTTGGAAGTGGACCGATTTGTTCGTTCCATTTATGAGCAACATTATGTCACAATATAATACTCCGCCCAGATGGACTGTGAGCCGACACAGTCCTCACCTCGTCGTGACAGCCCCACTTGTGATAGAGTTAAATGACACAAAAAGGTCAGCAAAAGGTCTTAGAAGGGCAGAGAGGGGTTGGTGTTCGACTGTCTTCATCTGTTTGTGCCATGGGAGGTTGGGGGAAATAGATAACAGAGTTTTTCTTTATTCCCCCTTCTAACTTTTTTCATTGTGCCTTTATTGTCACTTGCTCTCTAACAATTAGCAGGGACAAAGAGATCCCCAAGGGTGTCAAACTAGATGAAAAACCTGTGAAAAAAATACTCATTACACCCTTGAAAATTAATTCAGCGGCCACAGAGCTGTAGAGCTTAAGGTGTCATGCATTACATACATTGGCTATATGGCAAATATAGATCTGCACATCAGACTGCAGTGAACTGAATCTTTATTTATCTCACTCTAATTATTAAATGTAATTACCATAAACCTCTCTGCTCAAAGTATTATATTTTAATACCTATTGGTCTGGTGTCTTACTGGAGGCAAAGCACTCAAAGGGCATTCGATCTATGTTTGCTGTGAGCCACTATTTTTTTCAGCATACACTCGAGATGTGAGTAGAGTAAAAATATAGCACTTAATTGCTTCTCTTTCACTTGATGACGTATTTACAATAATGTTGTGGAACGCCCTTTGAACATTTAATCTGTAGCAGTAAAACCAACTATAGATATCAGCAATTGCTTTTTGACTTCCATCATTATTTAGCTGTAACATCATTTTAACTAGCAGAAATTCTTATTAATGATTATTATTAAAGATATTAAGATTCATTTCTCAATAGCCAAAATGTTCATTCATTTAATTAACAATTTAGTGGAAATGTTAATTGTAGATTTATGTAACTTAATTACAACTAGTCAACTTTTACCTTTGACCTCTATTCAGACTACATTACAGATATCTATAATTTAATTTCCAAGTCGGCATATCTATAGTGTAATTTTGACTAGCTGCCATTCTAACTAATGATCATGACATCAGTTCTCACTAGTGGAGATGATAACTATTGATATCAACACTTCTTACTCATGTCAGTATTCACTGGAGATATCTATAGTAGTTCTTATGTTACAGATACATTACATGACATTTGTATTGATTATCTTTATGGAGGTAAGATTCCTTAAAAACCCCTGGGGGTTTCTTAATCTCACCTACACAACCTTGTCTTCTTTTATTGTAGTAGTTCTATTGTTTTGTTTTGTGCAAATCAGTCTTAAAAATCTTAATTCTTTTTAAACAAATCTTTAAACAGATATTATAAATGTTATTCTAGATCTCTATAATTTAATTCTGACAAGGTGTAATTGAATAATTGATGTGTTGGCTTGAAATTGCAACTAATACAAATATATATTAAATATTAATAATATTCAAATATCTAGAAGACTGAAATACAATTGTAAGTGAAAACCATTTTCTTATATTTGAGATATCTACAATTCCTTGTCGGAGCTGAGTTTTAGATATCGAAAAAGGAACGTCCATTCAAGTCAAACTTTGACTGTAAATATCTTCAATGACATATAAGTACAAAAATGAATATGGTAAATGAATATAGTAGTTCAGGCAACGAATCTTTAATTGTTTTTGTTGATATGTCTGACATATTGTAATTGGAATTGTTGATAATTGAAATGGAAATTATATTTCCATGTCACAATCTGGTTTCCACATGTTAAAATGCAATTTGAGACATCTGTAATTAATATTCCTACAAGTAAAAAAGCATTGCCGATAATCAAAATTAAATGAAAATATCTGTAGATCAGGTTTTACTAGTCGAAATGATATTTCTACATGTCAAAATACATTTGAAATGTGTTTTTAAAAAAAAAAAAAAAAAACAATAGATATTGTGACATGGCCAAACGTCATTTCCAACAGTAAAAACTACATTGCTGCTAGTAAGCCTAACTGAATAACTAATTCCAAAAAGGCTAGCCTTAACAATGTTGTCTCATTTTTTCCATATTTCTCCAAAAATGGCTGCTGACATCATGGACAACCAGCTCTGAGACTTTTCTAAAAACCAGCACCAAGCATCACAGTGAAGCTGTACCAGCATTTTCAAAAAACTTAACAGACATCTTCATACAATAAATCTGTATTGTGAAAAGTAATTTCCTGCTACAGTGGTCTGCCTGGAGTCATTTGCAGCTCGTGGCGAGCCAGGAGAGTGGCTATAAGTATATGTTAGCTAGAACTCTGACTTAGTTCTGTTCAGCACTTGACTGATGGCCCTCGCTGCCCTCATCCATTACTCTGTCACTTGTTTGGAATTGCCTTTCACACATTCTGGCACATTCTGGAAAAGTGAGCACTCCTCCTTTTTTTATCCAGATAGCTGAAAGAAGGCAGAGTGGCAGGTGAGGACGCACAAAAATCTTATTTCACATGCTGTCAGGTCCTGTGGGACCACTTAAGAGGTGATCTAGCAGTGCAGTGTGATTGGTATGCCAAAGTGTGAACTGAATTCACTGAGCAAAGAAGCTAGGAAGGACAGTGGAAAAAAGAAATGCAGTTATATGCTGCAGAAATATAACTGAAAAAGACACTTCACTGACATTCTCAGAGAGAAGAGTGGACATCAGTGAAGGTCTCATTACACTCGCTCTTTTGACTGGGTGTTAAAAATTGACGTGACATGTGTAAGTACTCTCTGAAGAAATGGAAGGATCTAGAAATGTATATTTATATATTTTTGGACTTTCTGTAGAGTTTTGAATGTATCCATGTGGACATTTAGCCTCTAAATACTAGGGCTTGGTAGTCTGCATATCAAAGACACGTTCAGAATCAGAGGTCTGTTGTAAGTCGCTCTCTGTGACTTTTTTTCCCCCCCAGCAGTAGTCTGTCACATGCGGGGTGGATAATTGATCCAGCAGTTTATCAGATCACATCGATGAATCAGAGGAGCAGTTTGTAAGTGAAATTAAACTTTTAGATCCAGCAGAATGAACACTTAAGCTTCACTTTCTATCAGCCTGACATTCTGCTGCTCCATCCCTGCCCCGACAGTAAAAAACACCCAGTTTTTCTTTAAGTGTAATCTACGCTCCAATTTTAATGTGGTGTATGTTACAAAAACTACAGTTTAGAATTCTCAAAATTCTTTTTTAACAGCATTTACATGTACTTTAACTTTCAATACTTGGGTAACTTTAATACAATAAAATTCCCTTTGACACTTGAGTACAGTAAACATGAGATACTTTAAGACTTTTACTCAAGTAATATTTTAATAGATGACTTTTATCATAGTCATTTTCTGGTAAGTAAGTAATATCAGTACTTTTACAGCTACTTCATCCACCACTGGCTGAGATAACACCAAAACCTTCACTAGTTTTATTTACATTATGGGTATTGAATGAAGTACTCTATTGATATCGGTATCTATTTAAGGGTACTGGTATTGGTATTATAATTTTTTAAAGGTTACCCAGCCCTACTATGTACAGTTAATATGCTTTAAGCATACATGTATACTGCCTGTAATCTCATCGTCATAGCCTTCACATTTGTTAATGGTAGTCTCTCCTGCCTCTCAAGCTCCATTCTGTGCCTGTGTGTGGGCATGGGGACATGACAGCTCATTTCTAGATACTATTAATGACAGAGTTCCCCTTTTCTAGCCCTGACTATCATTCATCACCCACAGCCAGACCGGCCATCACTCTTCCACTAAATTACAACCCACTGCATGAGACATAAAATAGGGTAATGGGCTGAAAATTAGCCTATTACCATCATTACACTGCCATAATTGACCCTGGAGACCCATGTCCAGCAGTACACACTCTGCCTTAAGGTTAGGTGTGTGTTTGTGTGTTTGAGGCACTTAATTAGGTGAAGATTGGACCATGAGGATGAAATCTAATTTATTGAACAGCAGCAATCTAACAGTTGACTGGCAGTAAACTGGGAGCATTTTGGAGAGGTGAATAGCTGAGATGCTTTAACAGAGTTAAAAAAAAAAAAAAAAAAAGGCAGGGGGAAAGTATGATGAAAAAAAAACTTTTCTCCTGTCTTTAGAGCCATCTGAAGGCAGCAAGTGTCTGCATCATCTAAGTCTCTAATTGGAATGATGTTTGTGCTCTGCCACGCTACCATTAAACACAGCAACTCTTCTGGTTAAAGTTTGTGCAACCAGTATCAGACAGACATCCTTGCTTATATGCACATTAAACGCATCATTATGATTAATTAGTCGACAGGAGTGTTGGAAAGGCATTGAAAACTGTTGACACAGTTCAATGAAAAATGGTAGATCAATTAAACTTCTTTGTGTGCTAATAAGTCCCTTAGGACTGTCCGTTCCTGGCGTCTGCATCGAAAACACCGGGTAAACGGGGGGAAACGGCTGCGTGCGCCATCTTTTAATGAGTCTGACCTTGAGCTCTGCATCATTAATTACAATACAGGTCGACGTGTGGCTGTGATGAGCAACACGATGTGATAAAAGACTGTAAGGGTTCGATTCTATGATAGAGTTTCCAGAAACAAAAGAGTGTGACTTTTAAAATCAAATTCATTTGTGGATGTTTACGAGGATGACATTTATGTACGATATGAAGATTAGGCTGGCAACTATCTTGCTTTTAAATTTGTTTCTGTAATGTTTCTGCAGTTTTAATGTATTTTATAAAAATGTGAATAGTGAAGAAGAATTTAATTTATTCATCCTTTTTTATTTGACCTCTCTCTCCCTCTCACTTTCTGTCTCTGTCCCTGTCCTCTCTCTCTCTCTCTCTCTCTGTCCCTGTCCTCTCTCTCTCTAACAAGATACATAATCTCAAGGTCTCTTAGGCTGAAGCATCATTGAATAAAAAGGCTGTTTGCCTCTTTCACCTTAACAGAAAACTGCAAGAAATCTATCAAATTTAAACCGCATTTTTCAAATTGGGTGTGTGACCCTATGTCTAAGCATGGTTCATCATTTGGAAAGTGGCGGTGTTATACAATGACAAAACAACTTTTAAAAAATCCATCTTTAAAGACTACATTTGTATTTGTTTCACTTGCCTTTGGCTTGAATACCGATGAGTTTGTACACTATTACAACCAAAGTGCTCCTCCAAACATCTAATGATTTGAGATATAACTCAAAGCTTGATTAACTGAATACTGTGAGGACTCAAATAAACAGGTGATTTTTTGATACAAAGAATGCACTTTGTACAAAGAATTCAATAATGTTGTATTCAGATCTATGTGGTTAAGTTTCACTTATTAAATTAGCCTACAGCTCTAATGAATCTTTAACATTTTTAGTGATGGCATCATAGGGGTTATGTTAATCACTTGCATTACAATGACAGGTGTAATAGTTGAGTGCAAATGTGCTGCACTTAACTAAGCATATTCAATATCTAGTCATTTATTTTCAGTATATTATAAGTACATTAAAACGTAGGTGTGAGTTTGGGTAGTACTGAAAATGTAAGAGCTGAAGCGAATAAATACGAAACATGGATAAGTGCATCATTTTGGCAAGATACGGACAAAACAAAGCACTCTGTGTTTCTGTGGTACTAAAATTAGCTAAAAACTACTGGGACTTTTTCTTTGCTTTTATTCCTTTATTAGATAGGACAGCTTTAGTGTGAAAGGGGAGCAGAGAGGGGACGACTTGCAGCACGCTGGCTCTACTGGGTGGGCACCACACTATGTGGACTTTTAATGATATTACTGCACCAAATGATTACTTGCATTATGATAATTATCTTTTTATTTTAAGTTTTCAGGAATGTTATATTTAAATAAGCAAATGAACCATTATCTGATCTAATATGCAGAACAGATAACACAACAGATATCTGAAATTTAGATAAATCCAAGTCCAAAATTATGTTTCAATTTGTTGACAAATTAATAGTAAAATGTTTTCACAGAGGTGATTTTGGACATATTTTATTAGGATTGGGCAGGCAAAACGATCCTTTTCTGAAATGCCCCTGGTGTGGTATGACCACACAAGAGTGTGGAGGATGAAAAAAAAAAATTGTGGCAGCCAGACTGCAAAGAGCTACAGCCTGTGGAATTATCACTCTTGTCAATTATGATATAAAACAGACAATAAAACAGGTTTTTCAGCAATTATGAATCACCACAACCACAAGAGGTCCTTGAGCACACATTCAATAAAGTGCACACAAAATATGAAGCTGATCCCCTCGAGGCCTATGCCTGGCAGAGATTTTTTTAAATCAATCTTTGCCATGTTTTTAGGAATAAAAATGATATATTTATCAGGCTATGAATGATATATGACTACACCTCTCTGTAAAAATGTTCAAAAATATAGACAGGATTTAAACTGGAGTCTAGTGTATAGGAGTGCTACTGAAGTGGAGATTTCTGGCTCAAAACACTAATTTTAGAAAACGTCCTTTAACAATATGTATTTTAAAATCCCATATTTTTTCCACACAAAAAATAGCTGAATAGGGTAAAAAAATTAACTAATAGCTAACCCTATTTCTTTCGTAAGGGCTGTTTTTTCCCGCTCACAACCATGGCCCACCAATTCCTGGCAATTGTATCATCTTGGCTGCCATAGATTGTACAATTGGCATAAAATATCAACTGTAACCAGAGAAAAAAAAGCCACAAACAGCTTCAATTAACTTCTGTCAGGGAGCACTGTCCTCCTGTTTACTTTGCGTAATTTGGATGAAGACAATGATGAGAGAGGAGGGGGAGTTAAAAGGCTTACACAGTGCCTGAGATAAATATGAATGGAAATGATGAGACAAAGGTGATGGAACAACAAAGGTCTGAGTCAGCTGCAATGACGGCGAGACGGGGTGCAAGTTAAAAGGGTGGAGGGGTCAGGGATTATGGAGGATAAAGTTAGTCTGTGTGACTCTGGTGTCGTACATAGGTCCAAAAGCCAGATTATCCTATTTTATGCTCACATGAGCAAGGCAAATGGAGCGAAGAAGATATGCAAATTGCTGTCTAATTGGCCTGTCAGGATACTGAAGCCCTGTCAACCCACTGTCAGAGAGAGAGCAAGCGCGAGCCAGAGAACACAGAGAATTACTGGATTAGTTTCAGCTGCCATTCACTGCACATTTCATTAAGTAATTTCAGCTCACATCAGTACCATGGGTCAGTGCTCTATCCTTGAGAGCAGGTTCTTTCAGTCTGCATTTCGAGGAAATAGAGAGACGGCACATCTCATCACCGCTCTACCTTCCACCTCATGTCTTTCTCCCACAACCAAAAACACAGACTTTGCCAGTAAACAAGTTTTCACTGGCTTCCCTTGATTTGAATGCAGAGGATGTGACAAAAAACTACTATGAAACAAAATATTGAAACTGGGATAAATCTGTGTAAATAAAAAAAGTGCTATTTTTAAATCACACTTCAAATTCAGGTCAATTTATTTGTATTTTTTTTTATTACAAATTATTCATCTACTTTTTAGAGGGAGTATGACTTGACTTCTTATGCCCTCTCTTGTACAGATCTCCTTTTTTTCGGTAGCCATTTTATTATTATTATTATTATTATTTTATTTTATTTTTTTATTTTGGCACCAGTCTTATTTGATATGTTAACCTGCCATGTACTGAGCCATTCAAAATCATTAAAATTTTGAATTATGCACTGATACATCATTCTGTATGGCTATTGTTTTGGTACATTGTAAAATTTGCTATATGCACGCTGCCCCAGAGCTTGAACATAAAAGTAGGCGCACCACTTGAAAAATGTGATTGATATATATAGGCATGAAATTAAACCTTTTCAATTAATAAAACAAGCTGCCATGGACAGAAGTAGGCCTATCATGATAACAACTTTATATTGTCCCAGAAATAATTGCAAAAATATTATTATCTCTGCCAGGCTTAAGCCTAGAGGGGTTATGCGTTTGATGACGTGTGTGCAAGAGTGTGTGTGCATGTGCGTATCAGTCCACAGCTAATGTACTACTGGACCTTTCAGAAGCTGGAATTTTAATTTTGTTAAGGGTGGCTGTGATCAGCCTGAGTGGCCGCTTGGTCACCTGGTAGAGATCTAAATTCTACTGAGTGCCCTTTTCTAGGCTCCTACGTCATTGTGCTGTCATTCACAGACAAAGTGAAAAAAGTCCAGTGATGAGTGACATGGATCTAGATTTGTGGTTGTGTTTTAGTTATCAAAGTACATTCACCCTCATAATTAAATTATGTCTATATGCCAGATATAGTGCCTCCATCTGTTAAGTGCAGTTCTATCAAAAATAGAGGAGGCCTGTATTTTCATTAGCTTCTGAAATGCGCGCTTTACTGAGTGCACTTTTCTAGTTGTCTTTTTAAAAGCATTTTATGCCACTTAGGATGTTTGCATGCACAGTTTAGTCGAGCTATGGTCGCAGCTCAATCAGGCTATTTATTTGGACTACTGTACTTGCCCTAATATACAAGCATCGGGGAGACTCGATTTATTGACTGAAGTATGTCCAACCCCTCCACAGCAGGTGGAGATACGCCCACTTTCAGCTAGTTGCTTAAGACCTACATTATAATCAGAGCACACACGCTGCCTCGCCTCACCTGTCAAGGAACCTCAGTGGTTTGTAACATCATGCGTGGAGACTGCTGCCTTCCTCATGGACATCTTTCACTAAATACTCCGTCTGAAGATAACAAAACCCGGACTGAAACTTACCGTGCTGAATCCAGCGCAGCAGCCCGGTCTCTGGGCCCTCCGTGGTAAGTTTCTCTACAGACTCCTGTACTGGATATTCTTCGTGTAAGTCATCTCCCTGGGTCGTTCTGTCCGTCCTCCGCTTTGCTGGTTCTTGCCTCTTTTCCAGCTCACTGACATGCTACTGTGTATCCGGTGAACACTCCTGGGCCTCATGGCGTTCCTCCTTTTGAACTCCGCGCCTGCTGATCCAGCCACTAGCTCCAAGCTAGTGTCCTCCTCCCCGCTCCCCAGCCGGATCCCACAGCCGCCGTTTTCCATCGTGCTTCCGCTTTTCACTTCCACCGCGGATGCAAAACTCTTCCACAACCACGCAGACCTCCATTCCTGTCATCACAGACGCTCCGGCCGTTTATTTTACTACAATTTCTGGTCCCCAAACGCAATTCCCTCTCTGTGGCCTTGCTGCTCCCGCAATTTCCCACGACGTCATCACAACAAACAGCACGCGAGACAACCCAGCCCCAATCTCGATTTCAAATACATCCACGCCCAATCTCCGTTCACTTCCGCGTTATCCACAACCAATCAGAAAGCACTCACCTAAAACTCACCCTTCTTAACACCTGTTCCCTCAGCAATAAAAGCTCCGTTTTAAACCAACTCATCACAGACAATAACTTAGATTTCCTTTGTCTTACTGAAACCTGGCATAAACCACTGGACTATTTTACACTTAACCAAACCACGCCCACAGGATACTCGCCCATCACCATTTCTCCTGCTCACTCATTCCAACATCGCTATCATCTACCGGCTCCACAACCCCATCCCCTCATTTCTCTCTGACTTCTCCAACTTTGTCACCCAGTTATCCGCCCTATCACCCTCTGTCCTCCTCTTTGGAGACTTTAACCTTCACATTGACAACACAAATTTAAAATCTGCCACCAACCTCCTGGACCTGCTACAATCCCTCAACCTCACTCAACATGTCAACTTCCCTATATAATCAAACAGCGCTGAGCAAACTCTGGCTTCACTGATTGGTTTTAAGCCACCTAAAAAAATCTGTGTCAGTTTAAGTGTGATCTATGCTATATTTAGAATATTTTCACTGCTTTACCTTGCCATAAAACAGCCCTTCCCAGCAGGGATTTGAAGCAGTTAAATCAAAAACACCAGACTCTGTTGAGAAAAAGTCATTTTACTTCACTGAACGGAGTAGTTGCTGGTCTACCTCTGCCTCCATCAACTGTTGTGGAAGGTAAAGAGGAGCAAATATTCAAATATAGTGTCCACTTAAACTGGTATTGATTTTTTAAGGCAGCTAAAATATGTTTTGCTGTGTCCCTTACCTAAGCCAAAATTAAAAAATCAAGTCCCTCTTCAGTGCTTACATTTTTTTTTTAAATGCCTGACCTGTTTTGCTGCATCCCCCCCACACCTGACAAACAGCCCCTATCCATAAACACTGAGGGAGGCTGGAGTGGGGACTAGGAGCACACGCAGATCACCTAATCCAGTTAAAGTCTAACTAAGGCGTTTACATGAAGGAATAGCTCGACTTCCAATCGAATTATCTTGGCGTTTTAGTCTTTCCAGAAATTCAATTTAGTCCCATTTCAGTCAGACTGACATGTTAACGTGTTTTAAAAGTCCAGTTGTAGTCGGACGAACACAATAATTTCACTTTTTCTGACATTGTGTAAATGTACTGACTGATACATTAATAATATAGCATAAAACTGTAAGTAAAATCTTTCAAAGAGCAGTGAACTTTTAATTCTCCAGAATATTCAGACATTGGAATTAATTAAATATCCTAAATAAATAAAAGATAAGGTGGTGTGTGCATGTGTGTGTAGCTCAGTCCCACCCACATTAAAAGTCTGGCAGACAGAGGACGAGAGGACAGAAGCAGTGCAACCAGAAGTGACAGCAAAACGTGTCTCAGCAATCTTCATTCGGCTTAGGAGCTGCATCCAAATCTTATAAGGGTTGGGAAAACCCTGCTGATAATTTTGGCATCATGTTGGCTAAAATGTTGAGGACATTCTTATGTAAACAAACATGCATCTAAGCAATAGGGGAATATTGTGCGATAGGTGGACATTTTTTCTAACATTGATATGTTGATAAAGTAATTTTTGTGACAGGCTCAGAAGGTAGACCACATTTTCAGGGGATTCACTATTATCTCACTGACACACACAAGCACACATCAACACACTCACACAGACTTAGCTCATCACCAGTGGACATATACACACACATAAAAAAAAAAAAGAGAGGATTGGAGAAATTGAAAATCATCACATGGTGTCAAGAAACGAAAGACAGATCCAGTGCAGAATAGAAAAAGGGGGTAATAGGGTAATAAGGGACAGGACTGGGTCCTGTGGAAAATCAATCAGAGGCTAAGAGGTTGTTTGACGCTGTGAGCAACTTGACAATGCATTGATGACAGAGCTCCAGTGGAGCATTACTGGACAAGTAATTACTCCGACCATCTTATATGGATCCAATTAGCTCGCCTGAACAGCGGAGAGGCACGGTGACTCCTATCATATAAATGGGTTTCCCCTGTTTGTCAGTGCGTTCCAGAAAACGCTAACAAATTGTTAGTGTTTCTTTTCAGAGACAGGAGCTGGCTTAATTTCTTATTTGACATTTCTCATTATATGCAGGTTATTTTGGATAAGTTCCTCTGATCATTTGACAGCCGGTTGGATGATTACATGAATCTATTATAGTAAAACCAGATATGTGCAATTTCTCCCAGATAGTTGTTTTTTTTTTCCTTTGGCGTTTAAATTGCCTTGTTACTTATCCTGTAGTTTTAGTGAAACACAACAAGGATGCAATCAGCCTCAGTTGAGAGCAGCTCAACTCAATAACACAGAATGCAAGATAACATAGGAAAAATATTCACTAAGTCATATATTCCATCTGTCTAATATACTGAATACAAAGTATAAACTAATTAATTCCACCTTTGTATAAACTCAAAATTACATTGAGGCAAAGACGTCATTAGCAAGATAAAATATATTAAAATTAGATTATTAAAACCTATAGATCATAAAAAAGCCAAATTAGAAATTAATAACACCTTAAGAGCAATTAAAATTTAAAGCAACGATATTAAGTACAGCAGGAACAGCTGGAAGTGAAATTAGATGACATTAAAAAAATTAAATTGCCCTAAGCACAGAAATATGATAAGCACTTTGTTCTAGGTTGCAGGTGTATGATAAGAAAAAACGGATTTTCCCAGCTCAGTTAAAACAGCCGGCACCCGCAGTTGTAATCCAGTCATTTTTATAAGGGCCCACATTAAAGGAAAGAAAGCAAAAAAGTAATGTAAGGGGACAGAAAAACAATGAGGGCCTTACAAAAAATAAAACCCGGTGTCTGATATGCCTTACAGAGGGGGAGGGCCACCCAACAATGATGAGTACTTTAATCATCACAAATTAATCTTATTGCAATATAATAAACAGCATCCAAAGGCTTCAGATGTACACCTGACACATGCATATATAAAATGTCAACACAATCCCACAGGATAGGACAGTTGCTTTAATAGGGGTCCTACAATGAAAGCACTTTTTATTTTATTCCTATAGAAGAAACTGATGTTGGTCATTATTGTGCTCACCACTTTCGTCACATGGTGTTCAAAAGTACCTTCCAACTGTACCAAATTCCAAGATACTTGTACTCTATGACTCTTTCAATATTTGAACAAGTAGAGTTAATGTGATTGTCATATTCAACATTTCTGTCTCCAATAAAAAACTATTTAGTTTTATCAGCACTAAGAATTATTTTATGACTTAGTGCAACTTATTCCATTGCCTAATCTTATGCATTGCTTTGTTAATTTGCTGCTGTTTTATATCTTCTCTTAGTTTTTGCCTTGTTTTTAATGTTTTAAATCTACTGTCCCTACACCATGTCTGTAGCACTTTGAGATTTTGCTAAATGTAAAATGCGTTATAAATAAAAACTCTTATTATTATTAACTTGTAGATCAGCAAAGCAGAGATGAGAAGATTTAAGAGTAGAATATTTAAAGCAGAATAGTTCACAGTGACAGTAGAGTAACTGGAATCCTCTAAAGCCTGATGACAACTGAATGCTACGAGCTGAATGAAACAACAAGTTCAACATTTATAGAAGTAATATACAAAGAGCAAACACGCTCAGACAAAAAACACAACACCTGCAGGCCAACAAGACCCCAAGTTGTTTAGTCAGATAATTTAAAAAGGGTACCACATGATGTAACCTCTCTATACAAGGAAAACACAAATGTCTGATGAACTTTGTTGCTGCATCTCTTTCTAGGGGTGATTAGCTCACCCTTGCAGATAATTATCTATATTATACAATGGTCCACAATCCAATACAAAACTCATCCTGGAGAAATTTGCAAAGATAAGATTCAAAGCTGGTCCAATAAAATTCAGATGTGACCTTAGATAACTTCAGCACAGACTTAATAAGATTTGCCCTTTTTTTTTAAACTTGTTCGTGATTTAAGAGCTCAAATGGACAGACGTACCTTTTTTCCAACATGCATTAATTCATCTTTCTACCTCTTCTGTTTTCAGTTACTGAGTTACAATATCCTCACTTTTAGTTCCAGCCCTAGTTCAGTAAATATTTCAACTGCTTGAAACAGAAATGTGGAAGTCCAGGTGCTGAATTTAACACTGACTTTCCTCTCTTGGATATATTCTCGTTAGCCTCGACTACATTAAAACATTGTCAACCGCAGCTAATAAAGCTTATGAGGACTCCATTGACCTGAAGTCATCACTTAATTAACAACTGCAGCACTACAACAAAGGAAATCATTATCTAGATATTATTCATCACATACTCCCCTGTGTTTTCCCAAAACACTCAGGTGGGCTCAGAGAGTAGGGCAGATTGTCTGCCACTCAAAAGATTGCCGTTTCGATCCTCGGCTCCTCCACATCGCATGCTGAAGTATCTTGGACGACACCAAACCCCAAACTGCTCCTGATGACGGTACCTTTTGGTGTGTGAGTGCGTATGAATGTTTAACCTAAGAGCAGGTAGCAGCTTGGATGGTAGTCCCAGCCACTAGTGTGTGATTGTGTGTAAATAGGTGAAGGTGACATGTAACGTTGGAGCACTTTGAGTGGCTGGAAGACTACAAAGGTGCTGTGCAAATCCGTAAACTATTCTTCATCTACTGCCCTGTCCCTTAATACCTAAACTTTGTTTCTTTAAACCATTAAAAGCTGAATAAATACCAGGACAAGGACAATCATTTGGAGAAAGTAATGGAGCAAAAACGGTCCATGAAAAACAAATTTGAAGATCTCCCTGCAGGGAGGAAGACTGCTAACCATCATGGGGCCAATCGTGCAGGTGAGATACGAGGTCAGGCAATAGCAGAATCAATAAAATTTGACAAACATGATGGTTTTTTGCTTTGTAATTAGAGGATGTTATTGTCCTAGGAACGTGACTGCGCAAAGAAGTTCAACTGAGGATCTAGTGTGAAGGAGGAAGAGGAAGAGGGAGAAAGTGGGGGAGAGGGGGAAACCAGAAGAAGGATTGAGATGACTGGGGTAGAAAAAAGGGGAATGTATCTGTCCTGCTGGGAGCAAACACAGAGAAATGGGTGTGGAGGCGTAGCGCTGAACCTCATGTCCTAAGGCAAGGAGGAGATATCAATACACGCACTCTGACAGCTCACTGAGAGCCAGTCTCCTGCTCTGAACGGAAAAAAATGGAGGGAGTGTAAGGAGAAAAGGCTTACACAGACAAAAACTGTACTACACCTTTAAAACCACAGCGGACTTGTTTCTGGGCCTGGTAAAAGTTTTAAAAGTGTTGTATCCATTTTTCTGAACAGCTAACATCCATAGCATTGAAAGAAGTGGGACACACACAAACACAGGAAGAGCATGAAGAAAATATTATAGCATGGTGTAGTATTATTCCAAACTGAGTAAAAATAATATAATTCCCCCACGAGGGACTGATACTTAGTGCTTTCTTTACTCTTTAGAGGAGTATTAATACTAACTGTACCAAATGTAAACTGGTACTGATTATGTAATGGTAATACTGGATGTATATAGTTGCCCAAGTTACCACATCCTATTATCCTTAAATTATTAGCATATTTTATGTTAGAAATATTTCACTTATAACAAAATAATAATCACTGGGTTGTTGGTTGTTTTTTAACCACTTGGGGATGTGGAAGAAACTTTGAACACAACATTAATATATAGGCCTAGCTTTTTTTTTGGTACGCATCCTGCATCTGTGGTGCATTAAAATCTGAAAGGACACAGTAAACTCAATATAGACACATCTGGGGAGCTGCTCCCTATTATTTTCCCCGATAAAAGAGTGCCCAAGGAAGGACGTTTTTCTGAAACTTATTTCACCCTTGTTCCCTCATCAAAAAGCCTATGGGATTTTCCCTTGAACTTTGGATTATGGCAGAAAATAAGCTCTTTGGCAAACAAATATTTATAAGACTTACATGTTTTGTTAATCAAGATAATTGCCACAAGTGAACACCACTTTAAGGATTTTTGAAGCCTGAATGCAGCTGCCAGAAGGGAAAAGCTAATACTAGCCTAAAACGAACTACACTACAGTCGCGTCACCACCACTGTGAGGTTGTAAAGTTGTGTTCGGCTTATTGACGATCTGTAGTCTTATTAAGGCACTTGTTAGCAACTGCCTTTTTTAAGACACTTAAAAAGCTTCAAAAAAGCTTTCACATGAACAGATAGGAAGAAACAAATGTCTGATATTCCCTTTTCTTTTAGCTGTTTTGACCTCCAAAAACTACTGAGAGTCACATCTGGCTCTTCAGCTGCTAAATGCTTCTCTGTGCTCACCAGCTAGTCACTAACTTTGCCTGTATGCAGTTTGGTGCTGAGCAGGTAGAGTATAATTAGAGTACCAAAGCTTTTCACTGAAAGCAGCTGGCTACTGTAGCTGGAAACATGGTTGATGAGAGTCATGAGACTGAACCAAAACCAAAAGAAAAAGCTTTGTAGAGCTGAAGCTGCAGAGTCAGGTGCTTACTCATTGTGAGATCATCACTACCAGCATAGTAATTTAAGCCATTACTAATACAGATATATAGATTAGTGCTTTAATGTGACCACAGTCCAGTATTCATACATAATGTACCCATAAATCAGGTTGCTTCATATATAAACTCTGCTCTCAGCCAAGGATGTACTTTTTAAGGGGGCTTAGACTTTGTCACGTCAACAATAAAATCAAGTTTTTATTTTATCAAACAGTCATAGAGGGTGTGATCCGTTTTGGCATTCAGGTATGGTATGGCAACCTGCCAGCACAGCCAAAGACTAAACTTGCACGTCTGACACAAACAGCCATGAAAATTGTCGGGAAAAAGGAACATCATTATCTTCAGCCTCTATATGAGGAATGTGTGCTTAGGGAGGCACAGAAGATACTGAACGACTCAACACACATCCTGAACCCTGATTTTCAGCTACTGCCTTCAGGCTGACTGTTCAGGATGCCAAACTGTAGATTAAACTGGTTAAAAAAAAAGTAATTCATTCCATTTTCCATCAAGATAATCAACAGTAATAAGTCACACATTAGGGACCCTATTACTGCAAACTGACTATTTATTTACTTTTTGAAATTGGCTATTTCTGTGTGGTTGTGTTATAATTTTGTTAATATTTACTAGCCTTATTTTATCTGGTTTTATTAAGTGAAGCTACTGTTTTTATTACTTTTACTATTTACTGAATTAATGAACTCTGGCACATCAAAGCTAGTGTTTATAATTACAACTATATGTGTGTGTCTATGTGGTATGATGCAGCAGCTCTGAGTCCAAAACAAATCTCCAAGTAGGACAAGTAAACCTCACCTCGCCTGACCTTACCAATGTTATAATGTGAGTATTACTTTCTTTAGGGTTTAGCGTTAACTGACAAAATTCAGCAAGATATTCATGCAGGTCTGCTGAAGTCGGCTGCAGTAGAGAGAATTCAGGTTAGCAGATAGGTGTCAACTCTCTAAAGAGCATACAGAATCTTTGATGTTCTGCAACCGTTTCATGTTGCAGACTTGCCTCACTATTACCTAACGACTAAGCACCCTCTGCAGAAATTTAGGAGCTACACAAAGGCAACGAGGATAGAAAGAAAGAGAGAAGCAGGCAAAGTGATATGTTCCTCTTCACCTCTGGGCAAACAGAAAGACACCTGCGTGGTTTGATCAGACTGTCCCTTCAATACTCTCGCTTATCCTTTGATGATCCATCACATCATCCCTCTCTATTCCCCCTCTATGTCTCTCTCTCTCTCACACACACATGCACACACACGCTGCCTATTTCCTGCTTCCACCTTTGTTTCTCTCTTTCATCCCTTTTTCAAACATTTTTTGTCTCTCTCTCCCTCCTTGTTCTGCTTCCTTTTTTGCCTCCACACCTTTGAAGTGTGTCATAGCTGCTGCTTTGTTGGGTTTAATTAGCACCTCTGCTTTTGTCACCTTGGTACAGCTCCACTCTCAGGTAGTCACTGTAGGTAGATTGGGATTTGGCAAAGTGAAACACACTATTGTTAGCATGTGAAGATGCTTAACAGCAACACAGCCAAAACTACAGCCATGATCTGGTGTAAAATTGCACTTAAAAGCAATTGAGCCGTTAGTTTCTCCTCTTTATTTACTCCAATCCTGCTCTTAATGTCCTTTCTCTCTCTTTAGATGATCCATCCTGCTGTTCCTGTACAGATGGAAAGGTATTTTGGGTTGTTATTGTCATGGTTTGTTTCAGTACAAAAGAATAAGACAGTAAGACTTTAAGAAAATGAGCATTAGGCAGTGATGAGAGCTTGTCTTTCCACCAGCAGTTTTAATTATGACTGGAGAAGGTTTTGGAGAGCTATCGGACCACTTCCTGTTTGTGTCTTCATTCCACCAGCTGGCAAGAAATGACATGATTGTTCCTGACAGACATGCAGGAATATTAAAACGTTTCCCTCACAATTATTCAACCGTCCATCATTGTGACTCATTAACAAGTCAGGTGTTGTAAATAATGCATGCTTACATAATTCAAGTAGCATTACAAAAAAATCCTGCTCGCCACTGACTTTGAACTTATGATAATAAGTCCTATGTTTTCAATATCATACTTCAAGAGATAAATAGATTTTGACTGTGTGTGTGTGTGTGTGTGTGTGTGGTAAAAATAGGATGAGTGGCATTGACAGAAATTTAAATAATGTCTATTTTTTCTTTGTTTATTTCAACAAAGTAAATGTGTGAATGTAAGAAACTTTCCACTGTCAAAAACTATAGAGTTTGGAATATATGTCAGTATCTTTGGCACAGCAGCCAAAGTTTGACTAAAGCAATATTATCTAATGTAAATATTATCTCATTAAAGCCATGAGTCAGTCATGACCAAGAGGTCATGAGTATAAAAGAGTATGAAAGAAATTCTGTTGAACAGGCACAGAAAAGGCTTCTCGAACATGCCTCTCTGCACAAAGAGTGATGAATGGATCAACTTTCACGGATATAATAAAGTGTTCTTGATAAAGTAAACATTGTGGATCATTTTACTTGTCCAGACTGTATTTGTTAGACTTCTCAGATATGTGAGAGCCTTCCTCAATCTCAACTTTGGCCTGATGCTGGATGAATTTTGATACAGGTACCTTGGGGAATTTTGTATCTACTGAGAAATGTTCATCATAATCAGAGGAAGCGATGCAGAAAAATAGATTTTAAAAAGATTGTCTTCTCACCAACAGATATGTTTTCCCAGCCAGAGTGTTTTATTAAAATTATGCTAATAGGCAGGCATTCAGAACGAGTCCAACCCTGTGATATAAAAACACAGGAAACCATGTCGTGGGGTGGGTTGAGATCCAAAATACAAGTCCAGTTTAAGTAACGATGCCAGATCATTGCTCAGCATTTTACACTATTAATACTATATAATAGTCTGAAACATACTTTAACAGCTGTATCTAATTTTATGACACTTTGGAGGCAAACAGTATACTCTGTGATGTGTATTACACCTTTCATGTTACAAAATAATCTACCAGGAATGCGTGCCTGAATGTATTTGATGAGACAGCATAGCTCCTTGTTGTGTTGTCGCAGAAGGGTTTTAACATTTAACTTGACAACCCACAACGGGCCCATTTATAAGAATGATGGGGTACAGTCTGTCTGAATTAAGTTTAAATTGTAATAAATACATTCCAAACATGTTAAAACTATGTTTTAAAAGTAGCAAGGTGTCACACAGTGAGAAAGGGTGCACAAATTATATTTTTCTATTCACATTGTAGCCCTATAAATCAGATATTAATCCTGAAGTGTCCAGAGATGCCCACACTAAGTGCCAAAAACTGCAGTTCATCGAATGTCCACTTGAGGCTGGCTCTAACAGAGTCAATCCCTATTTAGACCTATGTTCACCGCAAAAATAAACATTTTTACAACCTGGGACAAAAAATGGTTTTGGTCCCTATGGCTAATTTCAACAGTCATGACCAAAGTTTCACGTTTATGGGCATGGCCACTTAAGTGACATGCTGTCTGAAAGTCGTCCCTACCGGTCGCTGCAGTCTTTAATCCGCCCCTTGCTCCTCCACAGCTCCACCCTCTTGACCTGACTTTAAAAAAAAAAAAGAAGCATGGCAACAGCCAAACTGCTTAACTCTACCCTCTTGTACAAAACAGTTGAAGAGAAATGTGAGCTGAACTTTCCGGCTGTCACAGAATTGGCCCTTCAGCCATTTCACTGGTGTCTGATAGGACAGGTATGCTTAAATTTTAATCAATACAGCTGTCTACTGGCCACATAATGGCTCACACTTTATGTAACTGCAGCCTAACACGTCTTTTTGAGCTCCAACTCTAGTGTCTAGCGCCCTAGAGGTATAAATGCAGTGACTGTGTATAAGGCAGGTCTGGGCCCACAGCCCACTGTGACTGAACACATGGTAGACACTGACTGCGGACTAAAGCTGAATTGCTGCTGCTCTGTGGCGTGCTGCTTTTACTTTTCAGCCTGTGTAAACAGGCAACCACACACACACACACACACACAATACAGCTACTGTAGATAAACAATTTATTAGCTTCTATTTAAGAGATAAAATGATTTATGATCATGATAATGATGATCAGCTAGAAACCGAACAAGCATTCATGCTCGAATCACAAGTCCTAGGGAATAAAAGACCCAAACTTTGGATTTACTGTAATAAATGCTGAGTATTACAGTTTACACAAACACATCACACCTGTGTGCACACACACACACACAATGTAAACCAACCAACGGGAATAATCAAACATGTTTTTTCATGGCAGCCGCCTGTGATGACCCGCTCTCATTTTCATTGTCCATCTGTCTCCACTATTTTTCTCTCAGCTACTCATTCTCTGTTTCTCTACAGTTTTTTCCAACTACTTTTGTTCCTTTACCCTGTGTGAGTTCTGCAGAGGAAACAATGTACCACAGTGCATTATTCTGGTACCATGATGAATGGGGAGTATCTGTGCCTGTTGACTGCGGCCTCGAGATAAAGAATAAGCAAATGAAACTGCCTGCCTGCCTCGCAGCACCCTAGAGTCCACTGCCACCATTCCTCATGCTAATTTGATTGAGAACGCTCGATCAGCACATACTCCTCGACCCACACACCTTTGCTCCGAGGGAGGTGTTGAGAAAGGGGGGCAGAGGATAGAGGGTGCCATCATGGCATGCAGTAATAACAATTTATCTCCAGGATGCCTGTCTCAGCATATAATGTTCAAGTTAGGCCCACTGTGGGTAGTTTACATCAAAGTGAAATGTGGTGCCGCAGGAGAGGGCAAGACAGAACGAGAGACAGGAAGGAAACGAGAAACGGGATATATAGGTAAAAAGGTGAGGTGAGGTGAGAAGTGAAGATGAGGGGATATATATATGAGGCATTCAGAGAAGCACTCGTGATAGAGGGCCATGGTATGGGAGAGGGAATAAAGAATGACGAGAGAAAAGTACAAGAGAGGAGAACAGGCGAGTGCTTTACAATCCTGGTCCATGTTCCCACACTGCAATTAATGTGGAGCCAGAAGGACAGCCTACTCTTTTCTGCAGTAAAACAAAACCAGGATTGATGAGAGTGTCTGTAATGTGTAAGTGACTGCCTGGATATGGGCTCGCTAGGAGCAAAATGTCGAGATGGAGAGAGAAGAGGAGGAAGGATAGCTGGGTTGAGAACGAAGGAATGTGGCACTTGGTGGAGGCACAAACGGAGGCACAGATTGGGATAAAGATTTTAGAGAATAGTTAGAGTCCAGGAAGAGGAGGGGGAGGAGGGGTGTGTGTGCAAAACACAGGGAGAGCTGTAGCAGGAGACAATTGCAAAGGGAGATAAATTGGGACAGAGCTGCTCTTTTGATGGCCATTTTTTTCAGAGTCTCCTTGGTAGCGATTGTATGGGTTTCATTCATTAGACCGCATGCAATGAAAAACAAGGAGAGAAATATCACCAGTCAGCAGCCTGTGCACAGCGCTGCTTTTTCCTCCCGGGCAATATTTCACCCGATGTGACCTTCTCAAGTCAACAAACCAAGTGTTAATCATGGAGAAAAACAATCAAAATGAATTTCCTTCTTTGTCTGGCTGCTCGTTGCGGTGTAATTAAACCGTCACTGCGTCGCGGATTTTGGTTGCTAGGGAAAGCTATGTACAGTAAATTACTGTAAGTTGGTGCTTGATTACAGAAGAACAATGTCAGTGAGGAGTAACTCCAGCATCTCCACTTTTACGATATGAATAAAACATAAAGGAAGTTGCTGTTTTTGCATCGCATATTCAGTATTTTTTTTCATGTTTGGAATAACTATATTCGTGCATCATTAAATCTTCATATACAGTCACATATTCCACAGTATTTGGGTTACACCGTACAGTAAATGTACACTGCAGGGATCTTTAAAGCCCCGTGTGGAAAAGCAGAATAAAAGAGCCTTTAACATGGATCCAGGCTTTTCCACGCTCCTCAAGGTCAGCTATATTTACCCATTATTTACAGAACAGCTCACACGTTACACTGAAAAACACTAAATTATGACTGTGGCATTAGAACAAAAACACATAAAAAAAGGGAAACAGAGGGAGAAAAATAGCTGAGTATCAGTTTTCCATGGTTGTCAGCGCAGGGATTAATAGGAGCTATTTCGCCATAATGAGCTGTTAAGCGTTAGCTGCCAAAAAGCCTCTTCGTTTGCCTTTGAGTCTCAGAATACTTTGTCCAATTATAATAGCTCTCTCTGTCTCTCTCCTTCCTGTCACTGTCAGCTCTGCTGTACCTGCGTGACGGCTGTCTGATTCCAGCTCTTGTTAGACAACATAATCAGCACCCGAAACAATCAACTGGAGATGAGGTTTATAATAATGTCGTACTGTTATTATTAAACGTGTATTTGTTCTGTGACTCAACCAGACAACTTGCAGTGAGCACTACGCTGCCAGCACCTGGTTCAGTGGAAGACCATTCTGAGCTGTGCTGTATATTTGCATCAAACATGAGAAGCAGTAAAAAGATAAAACAAACAACTGTTGTCCTGAAGTTGTTTTTCATCGACTTCTCGGGGACTTTTTTACTGTCCTTCTAGGTGGTGAAAACCTGTTCTCAAAAAGATACACTGAGTTTTCCAAACTGTCAGGAAATGCAGAGCAACTATAAACAAACAAATGCTGCTAAAGGGGACATCCAGTCAAGGCCCCCGCTTCTGCTATGTATAACATTATAGAATACATTTCTGAACAGATTTAGAGATTAATTTAGTCAGAACATATGTAATAAATGTATGGTGACCAGTACCAAATCAAAAACTACATCATAAAAGTGTAAGATGAGAATGTAAGCTTACACATAGACAAAATAGACTAGTGTTGTTTTTTGTGTGGTGTAAATTTTTTTAAATAAAAACTGACTCTTAAAAAAAAATTGACTCTATCAATCTGTCCAGACTGTTTTGGTGTGAGACTAGAATATATCAACCATAGGACGCCTGCCTTCTCTAAAATAAAATGGACATAAATGGCACTCAGCTTGTGGTGCTCAAAGTACAAAAAACCCTAAATGAGTTTGAAAAATTCAACAGCAGTGTCACTTTCCAGAAATCACGACCTGGGAACTCAAGATAATCCACAGACCTTGTTTTGAGCAGTTTCATGGAGATCTTATTTATTTCTACCAAACTACACCCGCCAACTGAATCACAGCGCAGAAAGAAGCGCAAATCTACTTACGGACAGGAGGCTCATGCTTTTGACAGCACAAAATACACACATTAATGGCATCCTCGTCCTTAGATAGCCTAGTGGTGAGCGAGCAGTAGATGGGCGCAGTGATACAATTGGCTTGTGTATAGTTTAGTGAAAAGAAAATAGTTCCTACATGAAACTGCTCATCTTATCTTGAACTTAACTTATCTTGAGTAACCGGGTCATGATTTCTGAAAAGAGACATTGCTGTTGAGTTTTTCAAATGTATTGTTTGGTGCTCTGAGCTGAGTGCCATTTAGTCCCAGTATATTCAAAAGAAGGTAGAAACCTCTATGGCTGATACCTCCAACACTCGGCAACTTAAACCAAAACAATTTAGACTTACAGATAGCACCACAAGTAAGAGTAAAAATATGTATTTTTAATTTTGGGGTGAACTCTCTTTAACATCATACACGAGCTAGTAAAACAGCTCCCTGCTGTCAAATAAAGATTTAGGCTAGAAAATGAGCATTGTCATCATGAAAAGCTGACATGGCTCAGCAATATATTCTTCCACCCCTGAGAACAATTTCTTGGTCAGGTTAAATGGAGCAATTCAGCAGCAAGAAAAAAAGGATGACACATGGCTTCAATTAGCAGCAGCCGTGAATAGATCCCTGTCAGGGGGAGTGAAGAAGATGTATCTAAACTCGACGCCTGACAACAAGGTTATGAAAATAAATGCATTTTCATAAATCTGAGTAAGCTTGAATCAGTCAGCTGTCTTTCCTCCACCCAGCTCAACACCCCCGCTATTGTGCAAACTACCTTAAACTCTGGAAGAAAGTTTTTTGAATAGATATTAAGGGGATAGTTTACATCTGTAAGTGGGGTTGTATGAGGAACTTATTTATAATCAGTGTATTAAAGTGTATTTCAGTCAGCACACCCCCAGTTTGGAGAGGCAGACAGGTGTACAGACTCGAAAGCTAAGCAATGTACTGCTGTAGACGGGGACAGCAATAAAATATATTTCAGAAACCTGAAAAAAACAAAAGCTGTAATTTAACTGAACACAGGAGCTGCTGGTCTTCTGCTGCCTTGATCGGTTTATTTTTTAGTGTTACTGTGTGATGCTGCATTTCTAAAGGGTTAGTTCAGATTCACTAGATTCACACAATAACACAAACAAACTAACTAATAGAGGCAAAGATGGACCAGCAGCTCCTGTGTTCAGCAAGCTAAAATTACTTTTTCTCGATGGAATCTGGTAGCTTTGACGAAAGCATAGATGGGAAACTGCAGCCGTTAACCACTTCAGAAAGAGCTGTCTATTATGAATATCTATCTTCAGTGCATTACAACTTTTGTTTCCAGGCTTTATTTGGAGAGTGAGTCAGCCAAGGACTTTCACAGGGATTGGTGCTGGTGTACTTTTGATTCATTAATGTTATGAAACTGTAGAGATAATGCTGTGCCTTTCTTTAGTTTTTGCTGTTTTTTTTTCCAGTATTGTTTATTTGTATCAATGTTTTTAAAATTGAAAACTTAAAAACAAAAGACAGGGCTGTTTGTTTGCAAGTTAAACCAGTGAAAATATTCTAAATATAGCACACACTAAAACTGATACTGATTATTTTAGGTGGGACTTTTTTAGTTGCCTTTATACGTTTTGTTGCTGTGCCCTCCAAAACAGTATATTGCTTAGCTTTCATGGAGGTACTCCTGTCTGCTTCTATAAACTAGGGGTGTGCTGACTGAAATCTACCATGGGTAATACACTGACTATATATAAGTACCTCATACAACCCCACATGAAAAGATCCCAACTACATCTTTAAGTTAGAAGTGTTTGACATTCATGTATTACAACAATTATGAGGGTTCATTTTAATCATATAGGGACGGTGCAGCAACTCTGCAGACTAACCACAGTTTCAATAAACACAAAAACACTGAGTACACTACAGGAACAAACACTTTTTTACAAGCTCTCTATCTTGTGAATTTTTGAGCAAATCTATACAACAGCAAGAAAAAAGTGCTCTAAAAAAAACCTGTTGTTTTACACAGCTATGGGTGATAAATGGAATCCAGTCTCCGTGACAAACAGTGAGCACAGACAACCATTGGATCATCTGTTTTTGTCTTGTGGTGTTAAGTTGCCACAGTTTCCTGCACACAGTACTGAAGCATCTTTGTCTCAGTGCCAATGTGTGTCTAAGACAGTGCACATGTGGGAGGATGTGTTCACTGTATCTGTTATAGTTTCTAAATGTGTGCGAATATTGTACAGTGGATGTCCTTTCTGTGTGTTAGTGTGTTTTTGTTTTTCCTACCAGCATAAGGGACCGGGGCATCCTTGTCTAGAGCCACCAGCGGAGGGTCCAGCAGCACCGTGTCCATGTTCTCTGTGATCACACCATGGTAAGATGTTTCTATCCACGGCTTGTGCTTGTTGACTGTGGGGGAGAAGGAAATGCACATTTCAGTTTACAGCACTACATTTCCATGCTTTGTTGTTTCTCACTGTATCTAAAATGTGAAGAGTCACTCCAAGAGGACTGAGGATGATGAAACAGAAGGCAAGGAAACCTCTAACTTTTTAAAACCATTATGTCGTGATCATGCCTGTGGTTTGTGATAGATCTCTGAGGTTTTTACAGATGACAGGAGGACTAACCGAAGTGTGAGGGGGAACACTGTGGGGAAAAAAATATCAATGTTTTCTGTATAGCTTTACATCTACGATTGTCTCGCTCTAAAAATGACTCGGTGACTCTCTGTAGTGCTTTGTTAGAGAACACAAACAACACAATCCCTCAAGAAAAGAAACCTTTAACATTAGTATTCCCACTTGTTTTTTTTTCCCAGTTTGTGCACACAAAACAGATGAGTTAAAAATAACACATCCAGTGTTAACTATTAATAAACCAGCATATGTAGTTAAGGACAACATATTTTGTGTTTCTCACAACACAATTAGTGTGTTACCACATTCAACACATGCTGTGTGTAACACATATCAACACACAGATGTGTTAAAAAAAATTAAACAAAACGAACAGAGATGCTCCTTCAGACTGTGTTGGGAAGATTACTTTTGAAATGTCAGAGGTTACAGACGACTAGTTAGCTTGTTGGAAATGTAATAAATAATATAACTATTTAATTAACTAACTATTTAATGTAACTATTTTATTTTTTTTTACATTTCTGTAAACTGAGAATAATGTAGTGTGACATAAATAAATGTGCAGATGTACATTTTAAGTTGTTTTTTTAAGGCAAGTGGAATAATAGTAAGAAACATTTAAGTTGCACACATCAAGGAAAGTACAAAAAGTTAGAAAAAAATAAGAAAACCAAATAAAACAAATAGGAGTGTAACTCCTTTAATTACTTCATCAAAAATAATGTATCTTATGATCCAAAATGGCACCACAGATAGCGCTCCTCGGTGCTTTTTCTGTCGTCATTTATTCAGTTTTCTGCTATCCATTTCTTATAACATACACTAGGGAGGAACTTTCGAACATTGGCAATACTTCTTTTTACCCAAGCACATTTTTTAGTGCAATATTTTTAGAAGAAGGAGCAGCAGCTCTCTATGGTATTAGCTGCTCGTCAAACTGCGACAACGGGGATTTCAATCTGCACTCCCAACAATACATCTGGCGAACGTTCGCTCTCTGGCCAACAACATGGATGAGTTGCTGCTTCTCAACAGAGCAAGCATGGACTTTTTCAAATCTGTCACCCTGTGCTTTATTGAAATCTGGCTTGGTTTCATCTTCACATCTCAGACTCTTCACTTCATCTCCTGAGCTTCCAGCTATTATAAGCAAACTGCATCATGGAGCTATCTCATAAGATGAGAGTTGGGGGAATCTGCACCATTTGCACTACTGTCTGTCTGTTTACAAACATTACTGTGTTGTTAATAAATGTATACATATTGATACATAGTAATTAAGTGTACTTTCTTTGTTCTATTTTATTATCCTTGTTGTTCAGCTATATGTCTAATTTTTGTATGCGTATTCATAGCATAAAAGACCAGAGCCACATTCCGCATATGTGCCCACATATTTATCCAAAAAAACTGAGGTTGGTTATTACACTGAATTACCTTTTGATAACTATTCTAAAGACATGGTTTAACGTGGGTAAAAACGCTGAAGGTTTGACATCGAGCATTTCGATGTTGACAGCATTTTCACAAATAGTAAACAAGTTTACACACTATAGAGTGATGTTAGAGCCCTTTATTGATGTCAGAAGGAAAATACTTTTTGTTTCCCGGCACTGAAATCGCGTTGCTGTCGGACAACATTGACTCCCGCCTTAGCCTGGTTGGCTGGTCGCAGGCATGGCAGACTCAGGTTGACGGGAGCATTGCACATGAATTTAATGGCAGACGAGAGGCGGTGCAATTTCAAACAAGACAACCAATAAAAGAATAACATTCAAAATTTGAGCGCATAACTTTGCGAAAATAAATGGAGCCTGTGTGGATGCAGAGACGGCTCCTTGTAAGTGACATATGCAAAGCAAGAGACTGAAAGTTATATCCTACATATAAGCTCTTTACTGAAAAGATTATTTAAATAACATAAACAGTAACTGTAGTGGATTTCAATTACAGTTACTTATAATTTAATTATGTAGGGCCATTACATGTAATCAATTATTCCCCACCTCTGCCACTATATACACTCCTTGTAAGACCTATCTGCTAGCCTGGAGAGGACAGCCATGTGTCTCTTCACCAATGGTTACACCGCCAGTTAAGGTTGATGGGCTCTTTACAACAAGTGCCAGAATCAAGGACTGAACCGAGTTTTTGCAGCAAAGCCTCAAACTTCGAAAACTTTGACTTACTTGGAAAAACAACGGCAGGCCAGAAAATCTTTGAAAACCTTCTTATATCTATAAACACAGAGTTCTGAGCTGTAATCTTTGCAGACGTTGTGAACTACAGAAACCACATCCAACTCTGTGTTTAGCTGTGTTTTGACCTCTACATCTTTACCCTTTCTCCATCACCATGCTTTTCAAGTGCACTCTAGTTGTTTCTTTTTCTCTCCTTCACTCTCTCTGTTCCTGCCTCTATGCTTGTGTTTCGCAACACGGAGAATCAAACCACCCTGCCACAAATGTGGCTGAAAGGTCAGGAGGATGAGCCGGAGATTAAAACAAGCAGATCACCATCACACATAATTACTCACACTGTAAATTAAATTTCCTACCACTTTCTTGCAGCAGGCCCTCACATGTCCAGTAGATAGAAGAGATCAGTATACAAACTGCAACAACTACATATACTGCATATACACCATTTGTGTATATGCACTTTTGTGTAAACACACACACAAATATTCACATATCTCTAGTGTACAAGTGTCACTCTCCGCAGGGACCTGGGATGTCAGCTTGACCTTTCAATCCACTGAAGAGGAACGCTTTGTCTCATGCCAATGAGCAGATGACATGTCCAGCTGGCAGCGATTTAAAATGCATCAAACTGTTCCTAAAACCTTCTTGCACATTTTCATCTGTTTGGACAAATTTCAGTAGTTTTGTCCTACTATTCCATTTACTCGCTGCGTGTCACCACACTGAGTTGAGAGAACAGGGTCAAAGTAAAAGAAAAAGGAAAAGGAAACATGTCAGGTCAGTACAGAGGAAACATTTCTTTAAAGCAGTGACAAAATAAATAAACTTGGCTACTTATTAGTAACCGAGGACAAAAAACATTCAGTGGTTTATATTGATTTTATTGAAATAAAACACAATGGAAGAAATATTAACAAAATACAATGAGTGTGTCAGCGTATAAGTTCTCATTCGCACTTGCCTTCCACTCCTTCAGTTCACTGACAGAGACCTACTGATTATTTTAGATGGGACTCTCGCCCCGCTGAGACAGAGCAGAGAGCAGATTATAGGGAGAGAGAACCACAAGGGAAGACATTATTCATACAAGGAGTCTCATCTCATGCTCATGCAGGAGATAGAAAGCACTGCAGCAAACAGCATGACTCTGCTCTGCTGGAGAGTGGAGAGAAGGGAGCGGAGGTCTGTCTTAGAGTGGTGTTTAGGCATCTTTACACCTGGGGTGTTTTACTTGCAATCATGGAGAGTCGGTGCATTAAAGCGCACTGGTACACACACTTTTATAGTGCATTGTAGGTGAAGCTTCTCTCATTTGTGAAGGTAAAAATTTCCACCCAAAAGCAGACATGAAATGAAGTGAAACAATCTTATAAAGAGGCTCTTCAAAACCAGGGCAATATTGGACTGTGGTGCTGAGGTGACTATAAACAGACCAATAAAATGGGCATTATTCAAGCGAGTCTTTGTTTCTATGTGTTTGCACTAGATGTAGTAAATATCTTAATCCACTGTGCTCACATAGCATTTTATTCCCATTTAAAGATGTCTTCAGTGCATCTAAAAGCAGCCCTCAGCTACAGTGCAATTTACTCATGGATGGAGCAGGTTCAATTTCTGGCTCAAGGTCTTACATTTATCCCAAACAAATACAGTATTGGTGGTTGGGAAGCAGAGCTGTGACTCTTTAAAGGGAGGCTAATAGAGGAGCTCTTTTGTAGAAAGATCATACTCCAGACCATGGAAATGGGCCATTTCCAAAATGGCTTTCATGACATGTAGTGCTGTAAAGCCATTAGAGATGCATTTAAGGCATTCATCCTTGACATCCTTGTACTGAGCCATAGCAATGAAACAAAAATTGAGGTGAGCTTGCAATGGAAAAGGAAATACTCAGCCTGGAGCAGCTGCCTTAAAAAAGTCAGACCTGCTATGAAATGTAAGCAGTTTTCCATCAGATCATCTCTGAAACTGAAACTAAGAGTCTACTTCAGGCTAGTAGCTTTCTGAGGCTGTACTAAATGCTATACTCACAATGACTAACACGCTGATTTTGCAGCAGATATAAAACCAAAATATTTAACAAATTAAGAAACTGTCATGATGATGAGGCTAGAGGAAAAGCCACCAAAGTTATCACAATTCATCCTGTGGAGAACATAAATGTGTGTACCAAATATTATGCCATCCATCCAGTAGTTGTTGAGAAATTTCAGTTAATATCACAAATGTCAACTTTAGAGAAAAACATCAGGGGTCACCAGAGGATTAATATGTCTTTACAAAATTTTATAGCAATCCATCTGACAGTTGTTGAAATATTCAAGGTATCTTCATACAATGATTTGTATGATATCAAGGCTCAACAATTAGCAACCCCACAGGTAAGGTGAGGTTTAGGAAAAGAATCATGATTGGGCCTTGTAATTTTATGCACATAATGTAAAGATACATATTTACTGCAAGGTTACTTAGATAAAGTTTAGGAAAGTACAATTAGCTAGGTAAGGTTGAGGAAAAGAAACATGGTTAGGTTAACTACACAATGTAAACTTACATACTTAATAGGGGTTAGGGTTAGTAGTATCGCAATGTTTTTGTGTGGAACTACTGAATTGTTGCAGTGACGCCAAGTATCGTTTTTTTTTTTAAATTTTATTATTATTCTATAAATGATTATTATCACAAATACAGATTACATTTTTGGGAGCTTACTACAAAAATATATTTGATTATTTTGTCAGTCCACTAGATTTATTTTCCTGCAATAAAAATGCCTTAAGTGAGTTGAACAGACTGAAACATTTATCTTATTAGATGTTAAAGTTTACTTTTGGGCACATGATTTGAAGTTGAAAAAAGGGAATAACTCACACTATATTTTATTGCAATACTCAGCCTATCGCAATGTATAAAATTACCATAATATTGTATTGTGACTTAGGTATGGTAATAATATCATATCATTGTGACTCTGGTGATCCCCATCTCTAGTATTTAATGTAATCTCACACCTTAAAATAACTCAAAGTTCACTTGGTTTCACACAGGACACAAACACAAGTCTCCTTTGGCAAAGTCTTGTGTCTGTTTGACCTACTACTTCCCTCTTTACTCCCATCAGCACCTTCGTCATGTGATGGCAGCCTTCACCATTACTTGGGTTGTGTACAAACTCTGGTGCATTACTTTTTGTGGGTATACATATCATTAGTGCATGAGAACAACCTGAGATCTTTCAGAGCAAATTGGGGGACTTAGTGACTGACGGAAAGCACTGCCATCTGCCAAGTCATGGAGCATAAAAACCATTGTTGTAACATATGGTTCTCCTCTAATAAGGTTACAAGTGTCATTGACTGCAAAATGCAAGGCGTCTTTGGCCACTTCCGAAAGAACATCTGCAGCCATTACAGCATTACAGTGTCAGGATGCACATTATGGAGGACTAATTCATTTAGTAGAAGAAACAGTCTAAAAGTGGCTCTAGTACAGCTCTGGATAAAATCTGATGTGACAGTAATATAACATCACAGAAACCCAGAAACAAGATAGTGCTTTCCTGTAAATAGCATTACTGCAGGGGACTGTCAACTTGTCCATCCTGGTTCTGAAATCAAAATATCTGTTAGTGTCCTTCCCTGGGACAAAGGCTCGTGAAAACATATTACTGTAGGGACACAGGCGGTTGATAATCTATAGTATATTTAATTTGAGTCCCTGCTTGTATCCATAGAGACACTGCATTACTGCAATATGTAATGATCAATTTCATGTCAAATCCAATTCTTATAGCATTGATTTGATTGCACTGATGTCACAGTGGAATAGATGTAACTGTTTATATTGTAGACTACCGGAAAGGAAAAATACCAACAATGAAACACAGAAGCAGAAAGAAAAAGACTTTTAAACTAAGTGATAAAAAGAGGAGGTAAAAAAGAATTAGAGGACATCACATCACATTAAATTCTGTCTCTGAAAGTTTGAGATGAGATTTAAAAGATGTTATCCAAAAGTAAGCAAATGCTACATCAGGCTGAGGCTGAGGGTCCTCCTCCATATTTATCCCTTAATTTGGGAACAACGAGCACTCTTTTCTGGGTATTCAAAGTAGGTTAGTAACAAGGTAATGCATCCATAGACCAGGCTGGCCTAAAATACCTGGTTAAAAACCAGTACAATGTGGTAGAAAACCTCTCTGCTTTTCATGCAAATTACATGAGGCACTTGACAATCTATTTAGAATTTAGAGGTTCTCTAATGCAGTGTAAATCATAAATATCCTTCACCAGGAGGGCAAAGTAAGATAATGTACACTATGCACATGCTAAAAAAATGTGAGAGAGGAGGATAAAAGAGGTGGAGTGGATCAGGGAGCTAAGAATAGAAAAAATAAGGACAAAATGATCCCACGGGGTGCATCAACATTTTGGTAATATAACAGAATAATGACAAAACCTCAGTGCTGACAAAAGGTGAGGCAGCAGTCTGAGCATGTGCAAATCTACGGTGGCCTCACTGTGCCCTAAATGAGCAGTAATTAAACTTGGTTGAGCCCAAACGCACACACAGTCATTTTCTATCACCTATGAATGTCCTCAGAAAGATAAAGCTCTGCGTTAATGGGTGACTTGTTGACACAATTTGTGTGACTGTGGACCTGTAAGCCACCATTACTCAACAGCAGAGACAAATGAAGATCATAAAGATGGATTTACAGCATTAACAGTGGAAACAGAAGAGGACACTGTAGGAAATGTGAAAGAACGTGATGCAAGGTTCCTACAGCTTGAATTAAATTAGATTTAAGACGAAGAAAGAAAACTTATTTACATCAACATAAAAAATAATTTTTTGGTCAAGCTTAAAAGTCAGATGATATATTTCAAATGCTAAAAAAACTTTCTAGAGTGGAACACATGGAAAGTAATTAACATATTAGGTTATTGAAGTATACATTTGGTTTGCCAAGAAAAAAGCTCATCATGCTTAAATTGATTGGAAGTTTTAAATGTATATCAGTGTTGTTGGTCCCTCTATTCAATTAAATTAAATTAAATTCTGTAAATTATTTAAAAAATACATATTGCCAATTATTTTGAAATTTCACAATGCAATGTCAGAATAATAATGATTCTTGATATTCTCCTCCCAATGTCTTGGCATTTCCAAGACTTTTGAAAGATTGATTTGATACATTTTAACATTTCTTTTAACCATTTTTACCAACAAAGGCCTTATTTGTAGATTAATGAATTTAATGCCTTTTAAAACTTTTTTGGGATCGGCGGGAACATTGAAAAGCAGGGAGAATGAAAACGTTAACCAGGTGAAGAGAGTAACACAGAGAAAGCAAAGATAAGAAGCAGCCGTAGTGATGGCCATGGGGTGAGCAGGGAGAGATAATAGCTGGAGGGAGTCAGCGAGGAAATGGGGCAATTGAGGAGAGAGGAGAGGGCAGGCATAGCTGGCACATCTTGTGTGAAGAATAGTGTGCTGCCTATAGGACCTCACAAATCCTTCAATTTATTTTCCTATTAAAATATTAAATTGAATTTCTATTGGAGATCATACATCACCAAATAATAGCACTGATCCAAGGGGGCTCCAATCCTCTCCTGTGAGGAAAGAACTTGCAGAGGCCTCCAAAAATGATGATTTGGGACAGGGCTTTGAGATGCACCCAATGCTTTGATGGTGATGAGACGATGAGGTCCCATAAATAAAATCCCCCCTTAATAGCAGAAAAAAAATCTAGCTACACAGGAGGAGGGAGAATCATGTTGGCCGGTATCTATCATCACTGTAGCTTTCCAACTCAAGCTGTGGGTAAGAATTTGAGGTAAAAGGTATGCATGCACTGGAGGTTGACTGATGGTGGATATATAAAGGCTGACATAATAACAATAGTTTTGAGCAGGAAAAAGCCAAAAATCAGCCCCTCACAATGCCCAGCTAAAGAAATTTGACGGTATCAAATTGTCAGAGTAAGACCAGTTTAATTTCCTTGTTAACCCATTTTGAAACACACTTCATTCTAATTTAACAGAAACAAAACAAAACTCACCAAACTATCTTGGTTGGCATTTGTAGTTGTTTAGTTAGATAGTCCACTGTGCCAACAATCACCTGCTATGGTTTGGTCAGAATAAACTACAGGTAGATAATATGCTGTTTTCTCTCTGCTGCTGCAGGTTGGCTGTTTGCAGTCCTGTAACGTTAGCTCCACCACTGTTGCAATGTTTGTAAGCTCAGCTGTCTGTTCCACCAGACTGACTTTAGTGGCGCATGATGTGCACTACATACAATACATCTTTACAGCTTCTGTAGGTTGATAGAAAAATGAGCGTCGGCATTTTTGAAATCATACTTTAAGGATTTCTAAATACCCTGGTATACTATAATACTATGACATCATCCAAGCCTAGTAAAAACCTAAGTTGTTAAATAAATCTGGATCACTGACCATCATTTTATCTTTTTGAGCTGTTAATTATCTTCAAGGTCAACCTAAGATCCTCAGGGACACAATATCATGGCCTTAACTTTGTGTATGGAGGCTCCATACAAAATGTTGATCAGAGATGGGCCATGTGTCAATTACTTTTGATAATTTTGCACTTAATTTGAAACAAATGCTATAAAATTGAAATAGGAAGAAGGAGTATTCACACTTAGCTGTAGTGCTCTGGTCAGTGATGTTTATTCCTGCAGAACTGGTGGAGGCTGCACAGCCATGAGTCATTATCAGGGCCAAATTTCACAAATAACAGTTGTTCGTAAAACGACCTATCTGAGCTGATTAATTGGCCAAACCAATAAACTGGTTGACCTCTAACATAGACCACTGATGTTTACCATTTAAATGTAATGTCGCTGATTGGAGTCTGGCAAGGGATATTTGACAATTTTCTTATTCTCCCCGTGTTTCATGTCTCTCTATCCAACTCCCCACTCTTTGCTGACAGTTATGAAATTACAGAAAACGCAATGAAATCACAAAAGAAAATTGGTTTAACAGTTTTCTTTTCAGATTTTTAAAAAAATGTTTTCAACAGTAGTGCTATGAATTGCAAAACACTATTTGAACTCCATATTAATCACATTTAGTGTTGTTTTCACACAATCTAATTTTCAGTTTCAGGTTCTTTCTCTTTGTTTTCAGCTTCATTAACAGAACAAGAGTAAAGTGCTACTGACTTGCATTCAATTATTGTTAACTGACTGCATGTTAATTTCACAGAAATTCAGAGCATGAGGGACAATTTGAATTATCTCACAAAAGAAGATTACACATTCATACTCTACATTTGAGAAAACAGGAGTCTCCCCTGACACCATGACGGCTATCACAATATTAAACAATATCTTTTATTCTCGGTTTCTCTAATGAGGCAGTTAAAACAAATAACCTCAGTCAAGACTCGTCTCTTCTATGGATGTGCCCGTGTGGGAAAGTGTTTATGATACCGTTGGTTTAACAGTAATAGCAGAGAGAGAATTAAAACTGCAGATTCAGAGCCATTCAGCTCATTTAGGATATTTAGTAGATACTGTACGCATGTAGGTGATAATTGCTTCAGTGCTGAACAGTGAATTTCATTGTTGCAAATGTCTACCACTAATAAACAGCAACTTGATCCTAGCTTGGAGTTTATCATGTGCTGAAGTAATATCACAGCATGAGCAGAGACAATGGACAAGTTTAATGAAAGTCATTAGTGTTTCTGACAATAGCTCCGCATAACTCTCCAGATGTCAGTCTTTGTAAAAATAAAAAAAACTGGAATAACTTTAGATTTCTGGTTGCTGTCCATCAAGGATGCAATTAGATAACTGTGATTCCTTAAATGGAGTTATATTTTCTCTTTAAAGACACATATCTGCAGTATATTTTATAAAAACAATGGGCCAACTGTGAATTATAGCATTAGATGGTAGTAGATTCTGTTACACTTTTCTACCAAGATAAGCAAATGTATACATGTTTTTTAAATGCAGGTAAACCTGTTAAAAATGGGCAATGGACTCCCTTTTCAAATGTCAGTTGACCAGAGCCGAGTGTACATCATGTATTTTTTGAGTATGCCTTTGTTTTTGTTGTTGTTTGGTTGTTTTGTTTTTCTTCTGGTGTGTCACGTTTGATGTCACGGACAGGCCAGAAAGCAGGTTTCTAACAGTAAGAGTTGCATGAGGGACCATGACAAGGTTCTGTTAAACTCTGAGTTCTGCTTGGCCAGAGGTAGGCGGCATTTTGGGGCGGCAGTTTGTGGCGGCACGTCATTGCTTCACGCCAAATTTTGCACGTCCATCCAGTGTCTTATTTTTATTACTGCTAATTGGAGCATCTCTACTGCAGAGTTATTCAATCTGGAAGTGAATGCCTTTTTATCCTTTCTCTTTAAAAACAAAAGCCAGATGTTATTATATATTATTATATTTATAATTTATTATATTATAGAAAAAATCTCTCTCTCAACCCAACTGGTTGAAGCAGATAGCGGCCCACCTAAAGAACCTGGTTCTGTGCGAGGTTCCTGCCCCTTAAAAGGAAGTTTTTTTTCTTGCACCCATTGGCAAGTGCTTGCTTACGGGGTTATTGTTGGATCTCTGTAAATTAAATCAAAAGTTACAGTGCCAGAACTGCTTCATATGGAAAATGTCTTGAGACAATCTACTGTATTATGATTTAGTGCTATATAAAATAGACTTGGCTTACTAAGATGAAATTTCTTACATCATTGTGTTGCATGCAAACACGTCCCCAATAGGTGATAACACATGTTAATTGCACATTACTTGCCTTTAAAGTGACATATGGAGAACCAGACAAATGAAAAAAATAAGTGCTTTTAAGCACGGTTTTATCTCTCAAAACAATAAAAAAAAAAAAACTGCAGAGGGCCGCTTCTGGGCCAGCTTGAAACTCACGTCAAATATTTTTTTTCCAAAGATGGTCTCTGTTATTGAGGGTAGTTGAGGGTCATGTCGCCAGCACAAGATGGCAGCAGCCGTATCTGGCATAGCGGTGGTAAGTGGGGACGCATCGTCCATCTTTATATCCAGTCAATGGTTACCACCCACCACTGAATGTGTAAATAGGCTATTTTTTACTTGGTACCACGATGTTATAAGGATATCCGATGTAAGTATTCAGTTAACAAATGCAACCTTACCCAAATACATTATACAAGTTTAACTTCTTTACTTTACTTTCTTTCTTTTTTTTCTCACGACCCTGCCATTGATTTTTTGTTTGGTTCAGGGATCAGAAAGCATTCTTACCTGGAGGGACAACTTGTTCACAAAATACAGAAGTTAGTCCGTATTCAGGACAATTCAAAGACCATTTATCAGTGAGTGTCTGGACCAGCCCTGCACCAACATATACAGTTAAACCCATTTACAGCACTGGCTGCGAAGGGAGCCAGCTACAACAGCAGTAGATTAGACGAGAAACTCCAACGCCCAGGAGAGGAAGGGGACAAAATCATTACATTATGTCCATAATTACTATGAGCATCAACTCTGACTTTTACAGTCCCGGAGCTGAAGTGTAAGATGCAGTTAGCAAGAACAGAGTAATTAGGCATATTGACTGCCGCAAATAAGTCCTGCACTTTAAGCAGAACTGGGTTAGAGCTGGCCAGTGGGTCATTTTCAGAACATAAAGTCTTCCCACTCACTCTCCCAGGACCCTTCCTCCTTGTACAGTTAGATTTGCAGGCAGTGTTGTCGTTTTTAAGTGTTGTTTTGTTTTTTTTTTTGCTCTTAACAACTCATTAAAAGGGCCATAAACTGTGATCTGAACTGACCATGAGCCATAAGGCCCCCCCAGTTGTGTAGACAATTAGTTTACGGAGATTATGATTTAATTTGGCTTTGCCCACAATCCCATCAAGACAATTTGGAGATTGCTTTCCTAACTAAACAACAATGCATGAGATACAGATGTGCTTTAATTGCTCTGTAACATACAACTCCCTCTTTTTCCTTTTCTGCAGCCTGATGCTGACTGCATCAAAACAAACTGTAGAGGGGGAAAAAGCCACTGTGTTTAATTGGCATCAAATATTTTGCACGCGTTGGTGCAATGTCTATGTGAGACAAACAACTGCATAGTTATCTGGGTATGTTTGAGGACAGAGTGTGCAAGCGTGAGGGTGTTTGTAGAGTAGATGGCCATGGATAAAACCTATAGAGAACAAATAAAAAATCCCACGGAGAAGTGAGTGATAGAATGAAAAAACTGATTTACCTACTGCTGAAAGAGGAGAGAGAAATATACATAATCACAGAGGGAGGAAAGGAGGAAGAGAGGATGTAGGGTAGGAAGTTAATGGTCTGTGGTGGTATTGTATCTCCTTGTGAGTGCGAGATGAAACTCAGCAGGTTTCTAATTCTGGTGGATCTGATGAGTCAGCAGAATCCTATGGAGACTATGGAGGGCGAGTGGGTGGAGTTGTTACAGAAAATAACAATAATTCTGACCTGAAAAAAGCTATTATCCACATCGAAAACACAGAGAACGGCAATTCAAGCTTTGCTGTCTGCTAATTTATGATATACAGGATTTACCCATCCAAACTGTAGAAACTGAAAGGCTACAGTTCATCCCAGGTTGAAGGCTAACCTTGAGGACCAAGCCACAATGCATAAAATAACTGCATAACACATAACAGACTAGACATAACCATCATCAGTGTGGGTAACCTTCAGCTCATGAAAGCATGGCTTTCATCTGAGAGACTTATGGGAGCTTTGATGTCACATCAGACAGATGACAAGTCTGCTCCCTCATTTAATTAATCAGAAATGCATTAGCACCAATTTGCAGAAAAATAATCGCAGTCATTACACTTTTAAGCAAACATTACAATTTGTTAAACTCCCTGATTAAGGTTTTGTTTTTTTCAGCAATGGCATTTTCTGACGCCAGAACCAAAGCGACACCCGGGGAGTCTCAAAATGTCAATTGTTTGCCATTAGAGAGCTTGGCATTCACTTTAAGGAAAGACTAAACCCTGCTGAGAGAAATTCATTGTGCCTGCCCTCTAGAATTGCACTCAATAATAAACCTTATTTGTTTTTCTTCCTTGTCTGCCTCTTCCACTTGTTATGAACCATTTGTTTGACTTGCAGTACAATGAGAGAGGGAAGGCGTGTGTCTTGGGTGAGCAGCAACAGCTCTGATTAGTTTCTGCAGAAAAAGAGATGCAGAGAGCTCTGAGTGATGGCTTACTGTCAATTAGTTTCACTGAGTGGGCCAATGAAGGGGCACAACAGAAGGATTTGAAAGGAGCGAAGTGAAAGTGGAGTGGAGGGAAAAGGACAACAAAGAGAGAACAGAGAAGGGGACGGGAGGGAGGAGGAGGGAGGAGGTGATATCTCCATTAACAGAAAGCAGCAGGCGGCGAGAGAAGCCGTGGTGAGAAGAAATGGATGGCAGTGTGACTGACTGGATTGAATCAGAAACAGTTCCACTCTGCAGACTTGAGCCTCATGTGGTGATCAACCAACGTAAACAGCCTACCATTTGCACTTATTTCAACTCACTTCAAGTACGACAATCTGCTGAATGTCAAAAAAAAAACTTTAAATGGAAATTCCACCCCTGACTGGATGGTTTGAGTGATTCCTCCATCTGTTTATGTCTTGTTTTGCATCAAATATTCAGTGACATTATTTTACACCTTCAATGTAATGCAGAGCAGCCTTAAAATAGTGTGGGAACAAATGTTGACAGTTTGAGCAGATTTATATGGTGTGGATAAATTATAATCCCCAACAAGGAAAACATTTGTGATAATAGCACAAACTGAATGTGCCAATTCATTACATGATATAGTAAATTCACAGTTGGTGGAAAATGCCATTTAAATCTATTAACTGCTGTCTACATCTTGTTTCATTACCAAAAAAAATAATAATAATGTCTGCATGCACTCCTGCATCTTTTCATATTATTGGTAGAGATGCACGATAATCATAAGGCAGATAAATTAACAAGCGATGCGTTATTCGAAGGAAGCATCTACACACCGTGATATAGTAGGTGGCGGTTCACCTTTAAAGTTGGTTTGTGAGTGCCAGGAAGAAGAAAAAGCACAGCATGCTGTCTAGATAGCCAAACACGTCATTGCCTGTGAGGACGTCTTACACAATTTCAGCGGACAACACCACAATTGTGCCGAGGGTCTGATCCCCAACCGCACAACTCCCCACCAGATCAACAAACTTCCTGCTGCCCTTAAACAGACTAGACGCAGAGCTGTCTCCAGAGTGTTAGCATCAGCTAACACAGCAGCAGTGGCAAACATCAAACACAGAGCCTTTAAATGGTCCCAACAAACTCACAACTAAAAGCCTCTACTGTTGCTAAACTCATTATAACTGTTAGGCAACACCAGCCACAAGACGCTACAGTTAGCCCTGTCACTGTGTGTGTGTAGGTGGACCCTCACCAGCTGTCCCCGGGGAAGAGCCCACACACTCACAGCAGTAACAGTTAGTCTCCTAGTGTTTTAGCGGGAAGGTAGAGGGACTTAATTCAATTACTTGTGTATGATAGGTTCATATAATATGTTTGTTTTGACAGACCGTGTTGAAGCATTTCATTTTAATTCTTAGACAAAATGCTCCTTAAAAACCAAAGTATGTTTGGGAAGTTTTATGATACACTTCACTAGAAAAAAAACAAAAACATTTGAAGAGTCAGAACTGCTCTTGTTGTCGTTGTGTTAACAATAGTGATTTGAGTTGGTCGGGGCTATGGAATATTAAAATATTTTATAATATTATTTATTCTTCTTATTATAATATTAAAACAACCATATTTTCTCACCACATCTTAGCCTATCTTTCCCTCAGGAGTGCATAAACTACAGGTTATAGACCTTTTTTCAAATACAGAAATGTGAAATTATCTGTTATCTTATCACTATCAGCCATGCAAAGCAGGTAATTTTTTTATTTTGTTGTTGTCACAATCAGGTTGTTTCAGTTTCTTGGAAATGTTGTTAAGTTGTTTTATGAGCTAACATGGCTTGCAGCAGATTGTTTCCTCTGAGGAGGTGAAAAGAAGGACCCTTATATTTCCAAATAAACTGAATGTGTGTTGACACCAACAGAGAGCAATCTGGACTCTTGTCTCCTTTTGTAGCTGTCAGTAATTATGGCTTCATTCAAATGCTTCTCTGTTAGAGGGCAAATATGTTTTGAGTTGCAAATTATGTTTGCTAATACCACTGTTATGCGAATGTATGTGAATGTAAAAAGATTACAGAATTAATCAAGCATCAGTAACCCTGACATATTTTTTAGCTTTAAATTGTTTTAACTTATGTGTACACTAATTTGTATCTATTAAACCTTTGCCAAATATTGATGACCTGTTGATTTTCACCTACAACTGATTAATTTATTTGTCTTCTTTGTTCCATGTTTGCTATTTTGTCAACTGCGTTGCTGCTCCTAGTTAGGGATCAGTTCCAAGAACTGGTGCCATTTTGGATTCAGGTCCCTGTTGGCGAAATACCCAGATCTCTTATCGAACCTTTTATCTCTCTTCAGTCTTTTCTATTAGCAAAGACAAGTGCGCAAAACATTAAAGTGAACAGGCTCATTTTAGCCAGCACTGACCATTAGCTTGTGTTAAGATGATAAATATCACTGGCTGCATATTTTATCAGATAATGTTAATACCATAATGGCTTAAATGAAACTTTTGGCTGTTGTGTTTTCTCTGACAGTCTGTGTCTCTGCTCAGCCAAAGATCGATAGTGAGGGAACAGTAACATCACAAGCAGCGTCACTTACCAACCAACAGACTTTTGCATAGATTTTTAGAGAATTTGAAACAAGTGAATTGTGGGGAAAAAAAGTAAAGGTAAGAAGGTCACAGCAGTTCTCTCACTGTTTTAGACAATCAACATTTCATATAGTCTCATTTCATTTTCAGGTTGGAGTTAACATTAAAAAGCTTCAACTCAAAGCTATTGAACAAAAGGTGATAAGAGCAGCTCGTTTCACCAGCCACGCATAGTAAGTTCTCTCTTAAAGGGGAATTGCATCTTTTTTCAAAATTCATACATGTTATTCATATGGTCCAAGACAGTATAAAAATATTAGTAAACATAAAAAGCACTCTCCCCAATCCAAAAACTAGAGTGCTAAAACTCAAATTTGTGTAAAGTCTGACGCTGTTATATAGACAATGAATGGTGTGAAAAGCTCTAGTTGACACTGAGAGCAGCCAGGTGAATGAGCTGAGTATATGGGTACATTTTCTGTTTCAAAACTGAAAACACTACAGCAGATTAAACCTCAAATTTTTGGTATTAAAATGAAAACACATGTTTTCAGGGTCACAAATTTAGGCTCCCGGCCATTGTCTTTGAGGCAGCTTTTAACTTTATACTTCATGACATCACAAAATATTGTCTCAGAAAATGTTTTTTTCACAGCCTCCAATCAGCGAAAATCACTGTTCTGTCTCTTAAAAATAGCTAATCACAAAACAACAACTAAAAGGTATGTAAACTAGGACAGAGCATTGTGATAACAATACAAGTGGTGAAACTATCAACCTCAACACATCGTAACATAACTGTACCCCATTACTGGGCAGATGAAATTATAACCACAATCACGATTTTGGCCTGTAACAATTAAATGAACATGACTGACTGCAATATTGACATTTAAAATGTCTGCTCATAGAAAACTCTGCTGCATATCAAATCAAGCAAGTTCTGCTTTTTAGAGAGGAAAATGATGTGACTCAACAGAAAAACATTAACCACTGTCAGCGGTCAATGTCATCCTATTAACCAACAATGACAGTAAACAAGGCAAATATCAGCTGATTCAGATGTTGAGCCAATAAATCGGTGCATTCCTACCTGTCTTAGTATATTTTAGCTTTTTATTTTCTATTCTCCAAGTCTCTAAGGGTCTTTTTAATTGTATTCAAATGTTCATTTAGATTGTGAGTCTTTTGCACTTTGAGTGTTTCAGATGTTTTATGTAGAACACCTTAAGATGCCTCGTTGCTGAATTGCTATATAAATAAACCATCTAAGTAACTAAGTATTTCAGCTTGTGCAATCCTTAAAATGTTAGTAGCGCATAAACTCCAACATAAGTTTGAATTTATGTTCAAACTGTTTTGTACTGTTTTTGAGTTTTGCTATTTAAAACTTTAGCTATTTGCAAATTTTTAAAGCTCAAACAATTTAGACTTTAATGAAACGTATTTAAATGCCTGAACTGGATTTGATGTTGGATTTGAGAGCGATAAAAAGCTTTAAAACCCAAATCCTACTCCTAGCCGAACTGCTAACTAACTAGTTACCTCACTGTTTGTCATCCCCGTTTCCATTTTGCCACATGAGCTCACAAGTGTCCCTGCTCTGCCAGATTGTTTAGTTTGACATTCAAGTCACCGTGCTAGCTGAGAGACACATCACTGGATCCATTCCAGTCATGAAAGTTGTACTCCGGCAGACATCTGTTTGGTTGCTGCACTTCTTATCCGTTTGTTGCTGATTCACATCTCGGCTGAACCAGCTGTGAGTCTGACTGTCTCTGACTTTTCTTACCGTCTGTCTCAGATCTTCTGTCTGTCACTGTCTGCCAAGGTAAATCTGTCATCTGAAGCCACTTACCTGTGTCTTTCTTTTGCTCTCTCTCTGTCTCTCTCTTACTACCTGTCGTTGGCATCAGGAAACAGGTGTTAACTGTCAGTCTGACAATTTGTTGGGACTTTTCCCAGTGAAGACTTATATTAAATGTCCCTTGAACAACCAAGCCAGAAAGAACTTAGGAGTGACAGTTTAGTGACAACAAGGAAGGAGACAAAGCATGGAGAAATATATAACACATAGTGGTTGAATGCTGACGATAATAATGACAGAAATGGACAATGTGGGCTAACAGATGAGGATTAACAGATTTCAAAATGTGGGTTGCTGTTTACTTTTCTAACACTGTAAATCAAATTAATGCTATAATCCTCTGTTAAACTAGTACTCTCATCACTAAAATACAGAGTGCTGTAACTGTCGAGCATCTGAATGAAGGCCCAAGTCAGAGAAAGTGGATTTAAGATTAACACAGATAAAAGACCTTGCCGCCTTCGACCTGCTTCCTCCTGGCGCCCAGTTCTGTTTCCTCTGGACAATGTCTAACATCTACGAATCCACCAGAGGAATAATGGAGTAAAAAGAGCAGGAAGTCTGTTATATCTGTCCAAGCTGCAAGATGTCTGATTCAATTACAGCACAAAATCTGTTTCAATAGCGCTCTAACAAGCGGGGAGCAGGAAATTACTTCCTCTGTGGTGTCCTCAACAGAGCCCATAGCCGAGCACAGTGACTACATCAGAGGGTCTAAAAATGGCTAGTCTGTTCCCTTTGTGAAGGAGCTGTCACAAAAATACATCCTGAAGCTGTCACTCTCCCTCTTTGAGAAAACAGGATACAGATATACTTTTTAGGATGAGCAATATAATGGACATGGACTGAAAGATACTGTCAATTAATAAGAAATAAAGAAGAACTGCTGTACTCATGATACATTAACCCTCCTGTGTAAATATGGATATTTCTTCAGAGCTGCTGACTGCTCCTAACTGCACTCTGAGCAAATTCACTATCATAAACACAATCAAATTTGCTGTCACAGGTCATGTGGGTGCTGTTATTGACTAAATCTTAACTGCTTGTGTCCACAAAGTGCCCATAACAACAAACCGAATTCTTTCCACAGTTAACAAGTTCTTCAGCTGAGATATACAATGTCACGATGAGGAAAATCTGCAACGTATAACTTGCGATATACTATATACTGAAGTGTGTGTATTAGCTCTACAGTGACTCTATGGAAAATCTAACACATTTGGCGCTTGGCATGTATTACTTTCAGATCCTGATGACATGCATAAATAGAGGGTCTACAATTAATGTTCCCCAAACTCCAAATGCAGTGGATTTTCCATTTAGGGGGTAAATCTCACAAGTCCATCTGCCACATGAGTATAAACATTTGTACCAAAATAGTTGTGTAAAAAAAAATTATGCTTAGTGTATCTACAGAGTTTTGTTGTCATTTACACTGAAAACACACACCAAGCAGTGATCAAAGTTCAGCTACTAGCAGACATACCTGAATGGCCACGGAGGTTGTTTAAAAATGTTTCTTCCCCTTAGTGAAATACATACATCTGTTGTTACTTTCGTTTTCCTTCACTACAGCAGTTTTGATAATCTATTTTGAAAAGTCTTACATGCAAACTTACCCATACTGTTGTATAACAGATACCCAGGTACCTCAAGTTGTTTAACTGCAGCATTTTTCAACAACTAAATACTAAAATCTTACCCAATATGCATATGTTTTAGCCAGTAAAAATATGCATGTACAAAATATTTTTTTCTTGAATTTATTTTAAGCAAATATATGTCAATAAATGTTTAGGGTCTGTGTTTGCAGTGGTGTAACTATTATAGCACAAGGACATAAGCACTGTACAGATAATATGCACACTTCAATAGTTGTTTATTAATTGCAAGTCATACTGTTATTGCAATACTGAACAATGTTATCGCTCACCACAGATTCTCCCTCATATCGTTCAGGGCTTTAAATATACAGATACACACACACTCCTACAAATTTAACTAGTCTGTGAACCCATTTGATGTGTAAAAGTGTGCAATGGAATTAATTCAGAATGTGAATACCGTCTTAAAGAACTCGAAATATAAAGGTATAACATATGGCTGAAAAATAGTTGCAAATCCATGTATAGTACTGTGGATAAAGAGTGGGAAATCACTCCAGGGAGGTTAAAGTTGCTGGCAGAGGCATTTTTAAAGCGGGAGAAAAGCTTTAGTCATGGCTGAAGGGGCCTATAAGCCCCTCTAGAAAAGTATGAGCATAAGAAACAGTTACTTTCCACAGTGGACTCTTTTACTACACACAGATGTGTATGCAAACACATCGACACACAGTAACCCAACAACACTGACAGAATTAGTAAGTACTGCACCACTGGGAATGAGGGGTTTAGAGCTTTTAAGTACCTTTTTAGTACTTTGTCTCAACAGTCTTGTGGTCACAACGATATGCACAGTGGTGTGTGTCGTATTTGAGCACCAGGAATCCAAAGGTAAAAGAAATGATGAATGTAAAAGTGTCAAATCCTGTCGTCTGACTCATGAGTGATGGAGCTGGTGCCGAAAGAGATACGGTGATCTGAAATGTATGTATGTTTCTACAGTTTAATGTGGAATTCACTTCACTTGGGCAAAGCTCATACTCAAAATGTGGGTCACAGTTTAGATTAACAATGACATAATATTTTCCCTTATCTGTGTAAAAAGAGGAATTAACATATGAACACATGAATGAATGAAACACCATTTCCTTTAACATAATCAGTGTGGTGTGAAAGGTTAGTCCATCTTACAGTGTCTGTAATTCATGTCCATAATAACCCTAATCAAGTCCTTATCGATTTTTTCACCATAATGACTACAGTGATTGAAGACAACACATAATGTTAAACAATGCTCAGAATAAAGGGCTAAACCCGTACATTCACTTCTATTGTTTATGAGCAGCTATACTTCAATCTGACAAATCACCTGCCTCCACAGATGCTGCTCATGCCCTTAAGTCTCAACAGAATAACATGACTTAAAATGGGCTGACAGAAATGTCGGCTTTAAATGTGACTAACAGGATTTTACATTAAGTTCAGCCTCATGTTAAATGAGGTGTACTTGCATGTTGGTTGTATGAAATAAACATGCCAGGATTTCTATTCCCGTGTTCTGAATGTAAATGAAGAGCACTTTAGGGGCAACGGGTCTGAATATAAAGTCAGCTCAAAGTAAATTCTCCCTGGGCAATATTCAAAATGTTTCTAACTTCAGCAAAAAATATCATACTTATCCCAAGGCTTTGAAACACAGTCAGTGGGTACGTTGCTCACAGCCAGCAGTTGGTGTGAACACAGAATATGTACTAGTCAGTTAGCTACTCTGTGCAATAAGGGTAGCCTTAATTGTGTTTTGTCTGGATCTGGATTTTGGTGGTCGATATTATCCCGGAAATAATTGCAACATAACAGCATCATAATGCAAGCAGACCCTTTTAAAGACCAATTAACTTTTTTTCATTCTTGGGAATATTCAGACATTGGAATTGGATTATAAAAAAATATTTAGCCCATTTTTTAAGAAAGTAATTAACACCTCTTAATATATGCGAGACATTATGTTTAAAATTCTAGCTACCTTTATAGGAGTAGCCCAAAATTATTCAGCCTGAGACTTATTACCAAATTTTGCCAACAAAATCAAAACCAAGTCATGTCACTTGCGACTAATAAGCAAGCTAAGCAACCCTCAAGTAGGCTCCTGGGGATGGATAGCCAGGGAGCCAGGTGGTTAGCTGGTCGATTTCTTGAGTGAGAGTTAAAGTTGTTGAAGGGTACAATTACAACTTTTTTGTTTGTTGCAGAGGGTTGCAAGCTATCGACTATCAGGACTGTGCCTCTTCCACTCCAAAGTGCAGTTGCAGGATACCTGCAAGCTACACTGTGTTGTCTTTGAAGTGTTGGTTTTATTTTATTCCAGATCTGCACATATAGGCATTGCTGGAGAGGAAAAAAGTGAGCAGGTCAGAAAACCCTCCTGTTTATTCTAGCGTCATTTTGGCGGTCACTATTAAGGTCAGCACAATGACTGCGATCACATCCATAAATCGTACAATAAGTCGATAATAAAAGTATTGTGGCAATCCTATTTTTGAGTCTAGGCTTGCAATTGCTCAAAATTAGTTACGTATGTGGATGCAGATGGAGCCTTCTATCCATACTCCACATTCATTTGATCCATATTTGAAAAGGCACAATGGAACTAATTGGTAATAAAGTGAAAATAATTCTCCATCAAACTGTAATTAATGGCCTCAGAGACCACTGCCATCTAGAATGCTGCCTCTGTTAAAAGGTACTTTTTCACAACCTCCTCCACCATTGCCACATTTGTTGTTGACTAAAACTTACAACTCTGCCAACTAGAGCCATGTATTGGCTGTTTCTGTGCCATCATTAAGGATGCATGGAAGTATGAGGGCAGTAAAGTTTCAAAGTTTGAAAACGGACATATCTATTTTCTCATGTAAAGAGAGAATAAATAAATCTTTAACAGGAGCGTTCAGACACTAAAACAATGCCTGTATGGTCTTTTCTGATAACCCACAAATATACAGACTTTTACTTAAAAACCAAAATAAAATTCAATCTTTTACTTATGGTATGAAATTAAATATCACTGCAATTATCAATCAACGGTTCAGCATCATCCGGTATCGTCAAATTACAATACATAAAAACCCAACTGGTGCACTCCTAGCCATCTGCCATGTTCCTCACTCATACACATTTATTTCTATATAGACAGAAAATATGTATACACACACAGAGAGAAACGCTAAAGCAACCATAGCCTCATAGATAAATGTTTACATGTGCAAAATAAATGCAACATTTTGAAAGTGTTTATAATCCAACACATCATGGCGGCACACATTGTGCCTGGCTCGCCTGGCATCACTGAATCGGGAGGGTCTGTGTATGAAAACCTGATTAAACAGCCAGCATTTGGTGTGTGTATGTACAGATGGTGGGTCATACCTTGGTGCTGGCGTAGGGGTGTATTTTGAGAGCAAATGTCTCTGTAGAGCTAAAGACATCAATCATATACTGTGATGTTATTTATTAGTCCATGATCAGTAACCAAGAGAGAACTTGTTATGTTTCAACATTGTAAATGTTTCATCTTCACTCCAATTGCACTTGTTTTTCAAAAGGCCCCTCTCACTATAGTTTGAAGATAAACATTGTTGAAACCAGGCCTGTGTGGAGCCATTAGGACTGCAATGAGGCTCTTACTATTGGAAAACTATTTTCTTAATCTGTTGATAAATATTTTAAGGTTTCCATCACTCTGTGATTAACTGTCAGTCTCTCTCTTTTATACCGCTTCATGCTATGCCTCCAGAATCACAAACACACAGTCCCACACACACACACGATCACACAGCCTGAGGCTATATCCAAACCACCATGGTAGAGAGGACGAGGGGTGATGGTCTATTGACTGATAGAGTTCAAGCAGTCCATGTAACTCTTGGTGGTTAGCCAGTCATTTCAGCAACAGCCTTGGGCAACCTGCTACTGCTCACTCTGTGTGTATCAGGATTTGTGTGCTTGTGTTTTTGCTGCGGACCGATGGAATTCCCAGAAGCCTGTGAGAGTGACTGGGAGGATGTCTGACAGGTGAAGATAAACTGGACCAACAGCCAACAGCGTGGAGGCAGTGGGCTTTATAAGAGCAACATGCCAGACTGAACACATTGTCTACTCTGCATAAAAGTTGACTATGTCTGGGATTTAGGGGGATGGGGTGCTGCATTCATGTATGTGATGGGGTTGGCAAAGCACAGGGGCTGGAGAGGTGTGTGTCGATTATAAAAGTGTGTATGTCAGTGTAAATATGTAGATGGGAGTAAGCATGGGCGGTATGAAGGTATTATGGTATACCAGGGTATTTAGAAATCCCGATGGTATGATTTTAAATGTAGTCAAAAATATGTGCACTTTTCTTTCTATTAATTTCATACTGGAGAGGTTGTATGAGGATATTTTGCATGCAGTGCACATCACATGCCCTGGAGGTTTTGCCCGTGCCACACTGCATGCGTGAGCAGTCTGCGTGTTAAAATTGGCAGCGTTTGTTGTTGTGGCGCTGCTGCAGAGCTTCACACTGTTATCACAACGTTATTTCCACAATTGGGGCACCCAGTAGCTCACCTGGTAGAGCAGGCGCCACGTATACAAAGGCTATGTCCTTGCCGCAGCAGCCACACATTCAAGTCCAACATTTAAAAGACATTGAAACTGTAGTAAGAGGTGGCATAGACTCAGTATATTTCTCAAAAGACCATTTTCACTGTCTATTTTTGCTGAAAACCACAAGTGTCATGTGGAAAAAAAATAGCCAGACTCTGTTGCTCAATATTTGCCACAGCTGAGCAGCACTGCTCATGCTGTCAGTGTAGCTGCCCTAGCCTGGTAACATCGTGGCCAAAAAAATTAATAAATAAAATTTGTGACACAGAGGTCTTAGTCTCAGTAAAAGACAGAAAAAAAACAGAAAATAGGTGTAAGAATATTACCTTTTGTTGACATCTTTGTGAGTGTTTTGTATTAAATAGATTGAAAATGGGGCGTGGATAAAGCAGGCGCCCCATGAATGAAGGCAGTGTCCTTGCCGCAGCGGCCTCGGGTTCAACACCCACTGGTCCTTTGCTGCATGTCGTCCCCTCTCTCTCTCCCCCTTTCACACAATTGATCTGTACTATCTAATAAAGGCTAAAATGCCAAAAAATAATCTTTAAATAAACTGAAAATGGCAAGAGGCAGCCTGCAGAACATAGTGCACGCTGATATCGTTACCCCAATGAAATTCCAGGATGGTATGACGGTATGAAAAAAAAGATATCACCCAAGCCTAGATGGGAGCTTGGGGAATAAATGCACGGGAGACAAAGGAGGAGGCAGAGAAATGAAATGAGACAGAAAGATGGCAGAAATATATCAGGGATTAGTTACGGCCCAAGAGGTAGAGCAGTAGATAAATCACCACCATCTCAGGGCGACAGGAAAGGAGGGGTGTTTTCCCTCATGTTTTTAGATTTGATCCACAAGAAATGGTTAAATTTCCAATATAAAAATTGACATGGGAGGCATTACAGTGGCACGACAACAGTCATCTAGAGTACAATGACACCAGTGCCATCACAATCTGAGACTGCAACTGATCCTGTTATCGCTCATTGTCAAGAGGCTGCTCAGAAGAAGAGGGAAGGGTAGGATCGTAAAAAAAGCTAGGCAACCTAGCCTTAAGCTGCAAGTGTCATGGTGGTAAGAGACTTTCATCTTTTCCACTATCTTAAGTAGACACACTGATACATTTAATCCATACCAGCACATGCTGCTCCTCTGCCACTTTCCCCTTTACCCTTAAGTACAAACACAGATAAGAGCAGACACCATAAGGGCCTTTCCTTCAACAGAGGAAGAGACACAACAGAAGACAGAGGAGAATCCTGATGGACTGCTGAGTGCACACGGCCATGTCAGTGACAAAAGACCATGCTGTGTTGACAGTGTATGTTTGCATGAGATATGCATTTTTCGTTCCCTCTTGTTTGGCCTGAAGGTCAATTAGTCCCTGAGGTGATTGAAACAAATCTACAGCAAATGTAGTTTACAATGGTATTGCTTATCCATGTCACAATACCAGAAACTTAGGAGTTGATGCCTATACCAATGAAATTTTAAAGAGGACGGAGCAAAACAGCGCCGCAGATGTAATGTCATCGACATGCTGCTGGTGGAATCAAGGCGTTATTGGTACTGCTAACTATGTCTCCTCCACTGTTGTTTTACAGTACTGGTGCATGTAAGATGTGATGGTTGATCTTTGTGGTAGGCCATTTATCTCGCCCATCCTCCACTGTGATTGATTGGCTGGGTAAAAAGTAAGTGACAAGCTCGGCGTTTTACCCAAAGCTGAAGATTTTTCAACTGTCAGCTACCAGAAAAAAAATGCAAAACGTGCACCGCTTGGTGCACAACAGACACTCAGCCCTTTACGTTGGCCTCAAGAAGAAAAAAAGGCTTTTCTTGAGCTGTAGCTCTTGCTGAAGCTGTACTTTTCAACATCTTCCACATGATGCTGTTCTTCCAAGTGGTAGGTGTTCTTCTTCTTCTTCTTCTAATGGCAACATTTGTAGGTGTTAATGCTTCCCCATCATGTCCAGAAGAATTACATCCCGGTACTTAAGGGATTAGAGACCAACAAGTACTGACACATTTTTAAAAACTTTGTTATTGACTTAGTCCTAAAATATAAGTTCTCTTAACATCTCTGGTATTGCTCTAAAATATTGTATACAAACGGCAGGCCTTTTTTAATATCGAGAATGTCACATTCTGTGAATAGAGGCACTGTAGAAAAAAAAAAGGAAAAAAGAAAGAAAGGGCAACGGCTGTTGTATGTTGGATTTCACAAAACTCTGTAAGCAAATGAAAGTGCTTTCACAGATCCTGAACATCTTGTACTTTATCTTTTAACACAAGGTTTCCTTGTGAAGCCATGCCCAGTGAGGCAGGTTTCAGCACAGCTCAGTAGTCACGCTCCAGGACATCAAATATGTGTCTCCTCTCTCATACAAAAGTGTCCCTGGCTAATAGAGTAGTAGAAGTAACAGTTCTGTTCTCCATTATGAAAATCTAGCTGCATATTATTTAAATTGTGCAAGAATACAGTTTTATTGCAGAGAGAGTGCCAACCAGAAAGGATCAATGCAAGAAATCAGATTGAGAGTTAATTAATCTCACCCAACAGATAAGCTGTAAAATGCTCAAAAACAACAACTGATGATGGAGCTTGGAAGTTTATTTTTATGTTAGAAATAAACCACACACAAAAATCAAACTCAAGGCCCTCTAACTAGTTTTTTTTTTATCACAGCTGTTAAAACTGCATCTTACAGTCTTCTTCATCTTTAAACTCTCTCCACCAAAAAGGCACATGAGATTTGTGGAAATATGGCCTGACATCACCAAACCAAATTGCAAATGCAAGTTAGTCTGAAACCTATTGGATCGTTTTCGATTTCCAAGGGCCGTCTCCAACAGCCGTAGATCAAAATGCCTCTGGATGAAAATTCGATAGACCTTCAACCAATCAGAGCAACAAAACACGTTATGTAGCACTGAGGGACAGACAAATATAAACTGACTACAGCGTGCAGAGATGAGTTGTGATGGTGTAATAGCATCAATGTGTCTGTGATTGAGTGTTGCTGCTTTTGCCATCACAATCTGAAAATAGGACTTTAACACAGATGAAGCCACCTTGGTTGTTTTTGAAAATGCCTCAGTGCTGCTACTTTTTACTAGTTGAGGTTTATGTTTGCTGTAGTGTCCCTGGAGCAAGGGTGCACAAGCTAAGAATGACATCATCATATAAACTGCACAATACACGAAGGTCCTGCAATTTTGTCAGTCATCATCTCAAACAGGCTGCATATTAGATTAACAGTTGTGATTGGCAGGTCAGCTGGAAATCTGTCTAAACGGTAGGGGAAACCCCTGTTTCTGCCAGAGCAAATATAACATGAGCTCAGGGATTCGTCTGGGTCCATGGCTGGTAAAAAACTTCCAGAAAACATTTAAGTTTTTTTTTTCTTGTCAGAAGACCACATAGATTTAAATGTACCACAATTAAATAACCCCTAATACCTAGTATTGATCAAATTGAATTTAAATTCTTCACACTGGCCTGGTGTGTGCATGTGTGCGAGACAGATAGTTAGAGACAAAGGAGAGGCGGGGATGCTGGGCCAGGGACGAGCCAGCTAAGATCTATGGGCTGTCACTACCACTAATCAGGCTTTCCCCAGCAGCATTCATCTTTGGAGCAGCACCAAGAGCTGGGCAGTGACCGGCAGCTGACCAGCCAAATAACCGTGGGCTGCCATGGCTACAGCATTGCTTCAACTGCCCAGTGGTAACAACAGAGAAGTCAGATTAGTTTAAAAGAATGACACGTCATATCAAGTAGCAACGGCTTCAAACTTTTGTTGTTGTCTTAGCTATGCCTCTTATTTTGAAAAGCGTGTCTGCTCGAAAAGGCTTTTTTGCCTTTTAGTTGTCGCCAAGCTGCCTTGTGGAATAATTGTTGAGGAGACAAAAAGGAAAGAGCAGACAGGGAAAACTAGAGCCTGTGAGAGGACGTACTATACAGTCTCAACAACAACATGATGAACAGAGAATGGGACAACTCTGGAATATGTACACTGGCTGACTTCAAGGATAAAAATTCAAGAAAATTTAAATAGCGGGTGAATCGTTCTCATTCCTGTTGTTCTACATTCATGTGATTTTCAAACGCTCTGACCATCACTACCAGACTTATGCTCACTTTCAATCCTCTGCAGTTTGCATCTGACTTTGTCAAAGTTGTCCACATTACATATGAAAGAATATGTCATTGGAGTAAAAAGGCATATGGGAGGAGGAGTGGGGGCCAAAGTAATCAAGGGAGCTGAAAAGCGTGAAAGTACCATTACTCATAATGCCATATACACATAGCAAAGATAAATGACTGCAATCCAATGGCAGCCCTTTAATACTGGATCCAGTTAGGTGGAAAGGAAGGAAAAAAGCTTCCCCTTGCTTAACATCTTACCATTGTTTGAAATAATTGTTACACACCGGGAGCTCATATGAAAACACATGCTCTAAAAGCAGCATGAAACAAAAGATAGTAGGAGAGTGACACTCAAGGCCCCGGGAGGGGTGCCATTTTCTCATTCACAATAAAAATAAAGTGATTCACACCAGGAATTGTTGTTTTGTTTTTTGCTTTTAGTATACATCATGACCTAAAATCCTAGAAACTTCCTAAAATCATAGTGATGTACTTAAATCATAAAAATGCTGGAAATGTATGGGCCTGGCCCCTGACCTCTACAAATATGGCCCCAAGCAAAGCACGTTGAAGATTCCTGATGTAAGACAAAGACAGAAACCTACTGCTTCCCCATACACTGACTGTGACTGTGAACATGCCTACATCCCAACATTTGTCTCACAACCCTTTTCTGAAAAATAAAAAAGTGGAGCAGAACCTGTAGCAGGCAAGACACTGCCTCCTTCTCTGACAGCAGCTGCTGGTTATCTCTGCCTCGGGCTACATGCTACAGTATCAGGATAGGCAACATGTGCTGGGGTGAGTTGACCAACTGAGGGAGAAGAGTAGGGAAACAACAATACACTCCACTGCCTCAAGGCTTCTTCTCCTCAGGAAAAGTTACATACTGTAGGAATGTGATATCAGAGGGTGAAAGACTGCATATTCTGACAGCCCTGTCAAAACATGTCTGTTCAAATACACTGCTAAAACAACATGGTAGTTAGAACACCCTGTGAGTTATGTGTGGCTTTTTTTAAAAAAAAACAAGGGCATGGCATTATAGCAAAAAGCTGTTCTAAAAATCTACCTTAACCGGCTTTGTATCACAACAACGTGGATATTGTGTGATGAACTGTGGTAAACATCTCTTCATCTTACTAGCACCCAGATGTATTTAAGCATTTAAGCATTTTTGTATGCTCGCCACCACAGACACAAAGAGAAAAGAAGTCAAACTCAGATCAAACTGTTTAAATTGTAAAACAAGGCAATGCTGTTTAAATAAAAACCAAGATTTCTCATCTAAAATGTCTTCAGAAAAATATTTTAGTTTACTGTTTAGCTGTAATTTGAAATTCTTTGTAACAGAATTTGTGAACAGGAGTCAGGTACCCTTCTGTTTCCTGTATTGTTGAAACAGAGGCTGAAAATATTGAAATCAAACTGTAAAACTAAGCGGTGCTGAGCAAATATAAAGCAAGATTCTGTGGCTGCATTGTATTGCATCTGGTCTGTTGAATACACACAAAGCAAAACACACACACATAAAAACACATTTTACAGAACTCTCATGGGCATGCAGTACCAAAAAAAGGAATAGAGGCATGACTGGCATCATTTATTTGTCAGGGCTAGTATAACATTGCTAATAAACAGCTACTCTTGACATGAGCACATGACACATCCACACACCCTCCTGTGTGATTTCATTCTCCTGGCATTTTTCAAAAGTTGTTTAGCTACTCAGAGAGCTGTGGGTGCTCAAGAGAGAGGTAACAATTGCCAACAGCAAGAGGCTTTGAGAAACAAAAGAAAGAGAGAGAGGCAGAAAAGTAAAGAGAAAAGAGAGACAAAGAAAATAAGGAACAGAAATAGGGAGAGTTAATTAGGGGGCCTCTACTTGGAGGAACCATGAGGTTCACATAATAAGTTTTGAGAGGGTGAATAACATTCAACTGAACTAATGTCATATACTGAAAACTGCCTGCAGTAACAGTGCGAAACGTTCATGCAATGTTACATCATGTTTCCCTAAGGGCTCAAACACAAAAGTTTCCACTGTGCCACAGCAACGCCTTGGTCAGGATGGCAAATTAAACTCAGGCCATGAAATTATTAGCTTCAAAGTGTTATGATTTCTTCATGAATATTTTCACAATGTACAGAAACTTCTTCACTGGCTTCAATTTGTACAGCTACTGTTTATATATGGCTATATGCAAGCAGGGATGCAGTTCTTAAAAACTTCACTGTAGGCTAGTGCTGCACGATTTGGTAAAAATGTGCGATTGCGATTATACTGTACAATATTGCAATTTGCGTATATCATGAGTCTACCTTCTTGGTTATAAAGGAAAATGCAGAGAATAATAATAGTTTTGAAGTGTGTATTTCTCAACTCAAAACATACAAACATTATGTAGAATAAGAAAAATACAAAACCATTAGTTTTTAAAGTACTGTTTTCAAAATAACTTAATATTTTACAAAAAAAGTAAGTTCTTCAATTAACTGGCTAGTTATAAGTTTTCATCTTGGCTTTGGCTGCAGGTGGACTTTCCACATCCACGCTATCCTCCTCCATTAATACGCAACCTTTTATGCGGTTATATAATCGCACAGCCTGAAATCACGATTGCAATTGCGATTAGATTAATCGAGCAGCACTACTGTAGGCTAAAATATTATTTAAGCTGAAGAAAAATTAATCTTTTAATACCATTGATTTTCTTCTGAAATATGAGAATCTTGGGTACCTTTTTGCAGCCCAGTCGCCATTAGAGAAAATTGTACAATTCTGCAAACTTTCGTTTGTGTTTTATACATGTCACATCCACGTTTATAAAGTGAGATAGTTCTGATTACATGGATATGAACTGACTTTGTCATTGACAATTTGAGGGGATGGTGATGAAAAAAAAAAACATGTAGTTGTTTTTTTGTCAAAAAATCTGCCGCCATTACCTTTGCACCACTAAACCCAAATGTTTTCTGCAAGACATCTATGGCATTTCGAGCTGTAATTATGCCACCATAACCAGCAATTTTAAGCCAAAACATTGTCTTTTCTTTACCATAACCAAGTGGTTTTTTGTGCCTAAACATAACCAAACATTAATCACTGCAAAGTTTCAACATTGTTACATAATAATGTACAAATGTTACAGATTTGTATCAACATTTATTCTGCCAGTTTAGGTTGTTTTTTTGTTAATACTAAACATCATGACAACCCAATAGCAATTTTCCATATTTGAAAAACACTATGTTAATGTCAAAATGTTGTACAGTGTAGTCATGAAAGAATCTGTTTTAGTCAAATTGATGACATTACAGGCACAAGTGTATTTATCATGACTTTATACAGGTTCATGGACTCTTCAAGTCTCTATATAGGTGTCAGGACAGGGAAAGAGTGAGAAGATTGGGTAACAATTTGGGGTATTTTTCTTTTAAAGCTGAAAGGGGAGACAAAAGTCTGAATTAATAGAGACAAAAGGCACAAAAAACCAGAGCCTTGTTTTGGGTATAATTATGACGGCAAGATACCGCACTGATGAATCCTAAAATTAAAATAAACATTTCTTTTATCTTGTTTCAATGTTTGCTACCCCCTCATTGTTCTTTGTCTCTGCCTCATAATTTTCAGTCTTTTAGCACTTCGAACACACATAGACGTAGGGCTGGCCGATTAGTGAAATTTTATTTTCAATTTAGATTTTGCTGTCTAACATTTTAATGAAAACAAGATAATGGAGATAAAAATATTATTGGGTTGCATTCATTACACAATTATGCCCTTTTTTGTCTTGTGCTGTAAATCCAGTGCACCCCTTTACTTAACAGAAGTGCACTCAGTGTTGCCAGCTTTGCGACTTCCTTTCTATATCTAATGACTTTTCAGATCCTGTGGTGACTTTATTTTTAAAAATAACCCACTGCCATTGTGACCGCTGCGGGTACAGTCTAATGAACTCTCACAACGTTACATGGTAGAGCTCTCAGGATGGCTGCTAAAAACTGATTTACAACAGCATCACTTGAATGTGACGATTAGCAGAAAGAGCCAAAAACAGATTGGAAGTCCTTCTCTCCCCAGCGAATTTGCGTGTCCTAGTTTAGCAAAGACATGACACGCCCTAGTTTGCCTTTGATTGGTTTACCCTGACATTATTACCCAAAATCTAACAAATCTCACTCCTCTTGCCTAAACCTAACCAATCCAACCAAAGTAATCAATGAGTACAAGCCAATCAGAGGGAGGATAAGGCGGGTCATTCCTTGGCTATTCTAGGAAACACAAAAGCCACTTTTCCATCAAAGGCTTTCAGTATGATACCTTTGGAACTAAAAGTACCACCAACGGAGACCTAGACCTTAGATCTGTTACGCGTTTCCACCACAGACAGTACTCTTACTCTGGATGGGGTTGTTGTCATTCACTGCTCCGTCCAGCAGCTCTTGCTGTATTTCCTTGGTCACTGGCGACACAGAGAAAAGTCTGCACCCCGTTTATCGTCCACAAAACAAGGCTGCACAAAAAAGAGCAGACTGCAATGAGAGTCTCTCTTTCGGCATATTTATAAAGAGCGGGATTGTGCACTGATACCTTTTCAGGCAAGAGCAGAGGTTTATTCTGCCCGAGCACACTAGACGAAGCTAAGACAGTGCTACACCTTTTTTTTTTTTATCCAAGTGAGAGTTAGATTCCACCTTAAAAGTCACCTGCAGTCTGCTCAGTGAATTAAGTTATTTATTTTCAGCTGCTGCTTGAGGCTGCAAGCATCCTTTCATTTTATAGTTATGGTTTATTAATGTACAAAAAACGTGTCACGGTATGAACGGTGACTAAACCAGCCACAGCTCTGCCCTGAGCACAAAGTATTGGTTCTCTACTGACCAGTCGATGGACTGCAGTGTTTTTAGCTCCGCCTTTTAGTGCCAGATCTGTGTGTAAAAAAAGAAAAGTTGAAGAAAATGTACTGTTTTTAAGACATAAATATATGTTTTGTTCATAAAATATGTTTTATATATATATCAATGAATGCATGATGTTTCCAAACTTGAGTAATCATGCTAAATAATCCTGATGAAGTAATCGTGAGTATAATTTTTGCCAAAATCGTGCAGCCTTGCTTAAGATTTGTGTGACTAACTGCACTGGCTGGAACAGCATCACGAAGCATTTACACACACACACACACACACACACACACACACACACACACACACACACACACACACACACACAAACACACAAACACACACAAACAAATCACAGCAATTGACTTGTAACACAAAGGATCAATTCTGCAATTAGACAACTTGTTTTTTAAATGGTTTAGTGTGTGTGTGTGTGTGTGTGTGTGTGTGCGCGTACATAAACGCACACAGCTCAAGCACACCTGCTCACTGTGTGTTGGCTGTGCTTTGACAAAAGTAGAACAATTTTTACATCAGGCACATACAAAATCTGACAATTTGATTGGTTTGGTTATTCCAAAAAAGGCAAGTCACTCTGAATGAGAAACAGTGGGACATTGGTAAGACGATCCTGACACGAAAAAATAACCAACAACACACAAATACACACAACCCCACACAATACTGTGCTACTATACGGCCTTGTAAAATATACTGGTCTCTTTTACTCTCATGCAAACACAAACACAAACACAAACACACACACACATCCATCCTCGCATAAAAAATTTAGGAAGAGCAGTGTTCTCAAACTCCACCCCACAGGCAGAAACAGACATGCTTTCTCACAGCAATGTGCTCTCAGGGGCAAGGGCATGAATTTTTTCATGATTAGATGAGAGAGGCCGGGGACTTAAAGCTCAAATTATGTATTTATGTCACTGATCTGCGTTTTCTATTACCTTGTTTCAAGTGACTTTAAAACATTTTCTGAACATTTCTGCCGTATTAATGTTACAAATTGTTACTGATAAGTATTTGGTAGAAATGTACCACCATTTCAACAACATTAAAATGTATGAAGTGCCTGGATCTGTTTCCTATGACAGTCAAAAATTTCAACTACTACTACTCATTTCAACATCAAGTCATGTTTTTTTTCAATCTGACTCACTGCTGATTTCCCCTCGCCAGCTCTGAATCCCAACAAACTCCGTCCCAACATGTCTGTATATGCATGCTCTACTCGCTACTTGTGTCCATTAGATATACAGTCGTCTCAGAAAGTCATGGTTATGTGATTACACTACACCAAAGCTGGAGGGCTCATTAATTTTTCATCGCTCTCCCCTCCTCCTCTCAACCAACACCCCGTTCTCCCACTCTCACCTACTTTTTTTCAAACTCCACACCCTTCGATCATACTCTCCCATCCTTTCTCCACTTCCACTCTCTGCACAAACATACCTGGAGACAGTGTAGTTTAAAGGAATAATCCATACAGCTACAGTACAGATTGATTATTGTATTGTAAGGTAGTGTTGGATACCCTGTCTTGTCTATTTCAACCCTACTATGTAATTTACGACATTTCCAAAACAACTCTAATGGAGCACACCAACTTTCAGCATTCAGATTATGACAATGCAATATATGTTTTTCTCAACCAGCTTCTTGTGATTTCTGTACCGTTACTAAAATGATTACACTCTGTGTTAAAGTCTGGTCTGTTGTGGCAACTGTCACTACTGAAATGACCAATTAATGCTGTTCTGAAAATCATTTATACTTCTATGACTGAATTTGGTATTTAAAAAATGATACTTGATAAATGATTTTTTGGTTTATTATTATAACTTACTGACACTGATAATGGAGCTCTCTAAAAACAGACAAAAATGACTGGCTGTATTCACAGTCCCAGTTTAAACTGTGTCAGAGGCATTACCCAATAAGCAGAGGCCTGTGAATAAAGCCTGTTGTATCAAAAGGTAGTGCATTTGCGTAGCACAACAGGTGGTGTGACACACCACCGTATCTTTTTAAATACACGTTTCGCTATTTTTTGAAGGCTCCAGGACTGATAAGAAAAATCCAACTTACTGGACACTATAGAAGTTAACTCTGGGGTTGATGGTTTCTTCTACGACGTAAGGCAACTAATGCTACTACTACTACTACTACTAGTTTTTTGCCTAGAAGGTAATCATCATGCCAATGAGGGCCACGCTATTTCATCAAGGGCTCTGGTGTGATCCTATCCCTTTCAGAAGGTTTGTGTGCTTTGAACTGCAGTGTCTTTTTGAAGACTTTGTCAAATAAATTTGTAATGATAAATCCAACACTGACTGTCTTCTGTTATTATTTATCCATTTCTATGTGGATAGATCGATATCTCACATGTCTCCCCTCTGCGGTCTCCTTTTCCGCTTTCTTTATGTTTCATTAAGCAAACAGAAAAAAGTTTCTGTCTGGCTGTGTGTCCTCTCACAAAAAGTATGTAAGAGGCTTTGCCTTAAAAAAAAGTGTTTACTGGTGAGGTGGCAGATTCGTAGCACACAGCTGCAACCTAGGCATTAAAAATACAGAGGGGTTAAGCTGGGAAACTGCATTTCTTTATATGAGATCAGACATTAAATTTCCTTCAGAAAGAATTTCATTATTGATTGAAAAGTGGACATGTGATAAAAATTTTTTAAAAAATCCATGGACATGACCTTGGTGTCCTCCGTGGTAGTTTCGGCCTTGATGCATTATATTAGAGCAAAAAGGGGCCACAGCACGGTGTGAAGACCAGTCAATAATCCGATAAGCAGAAGGACAGACAAGGCAAAGTCAGTGATGAGTGAGCCGGTCACACAGAGGCGGTGTTCATCACCAGGGAGTGCTTTATCCAGAGGAGTTACAGCACTGAGGGGAACACAAGTGTTTTGAAGTCATTGTGTTTTTCTTTGGCACGGCCGACTCTAAGCTCACACTGTGGGATCAGCCAGCTCTCAGCCAGCTCTCAGCTTGCAGCTGCTCGTCACTCTTTCTCCAATATTTCTTATTCACCCCCCTTGCACTTACAGATGCACGGAAGATAATGTGGCTAAGTGTAGAGATGTGCAGGGAAAGATGCGGTGAGAGCATACTCAGTGTGTCGTTTGTTGGTGGTCACTGAATATGAATATGTGACAGGTACATCCAGGGAAAGCAAAACTTGAGTGACGCTGGCATTTATCACTAACCGACTGCTTCGAAAAATAAATCCTGGAACAGCCCAAGCAATTGCATTATTGCCTGCAGCAACAACGGCTGGAACGGCTGGTATTGTTTTCACCTCGAGTCTGTTTGTGTCATCGTGCCAAAATGTGGTCCAGGTGACACTAATTGTAGTGTGAACAACCACAGTGCTTTTGAGTATTTTGCAAGGTGTTTATATTTTTCTGAGGACAGATTTTGTCAACATGATAGCATCACAAACGAGCACAAAACTTTACACGTTCAGATGGGTGTAGTTCAACTAAGTGGGGCAGAAGTAGGGGGGCAGTAAGTAGGGTAGGGGTGCCCACTTAACGCCCGTGGTCCACGATAGCCAGCTACTATATCACGACTGGTGTCCTTGTTACAATTATATCTGAACACTGTTAAAATCACAATCACAGCACTGTCAGGAAAAATTCTGTTTGCAAAAATGCTTAAATGAAATCTAAAAAAAAACTGCAATCCTAACTTAAAGCTATAAGCAATTTCAAAAAAATCAGTTCTTACACAAATTGTCAAATAAATTAGCTTTATAAACTCTCAAACAATAAATCCATTAGATGCGTATATTCAACACAGACTACTTGTGCAAAAAGTTTGTTGAAGTCACTGAGGCTGTACTCTACTCAGAATTATGCCAGTCAAATCAGATGCAGCTGTTTAATACAAATATTCAACGATCAGTTTCTTTTACATAGGCTATAAAGTTTTAAAGTTTAAACAGGGCTCAGTGAGACGTTCAGTGTGACAGCCACATTCACATAATATACTAAACAAGCTAATTGCGCTAACGATTGATCAGAAATGTGCAGCAACATTTTTGCCAACACTAGATATAAAACAAAAGCCGGAGACTGTGTCTTTTTAAGTTTGAGGTGAGCTGTATATTCACCACTTCTGAGCAGAACAGAGAATATAATGTTATCTCAGAGCGTCACAGTCCAAAGGCTCTCCTCCTCTGTGACGCTGCATCATGTCCACAGCTCCCTATACCAAAGAGCGGCGTGCAAGTCAAGAGCATTCACTCCCCAGCAAAATCTGGAGAACAAAATGTCCCCAGACGTATAGACCCATTTTGTGTTTGAATACAAAGTGGCAGAGAGCTCTGACAGCTCTCCACTAGCTCGCTAGTGATATGAGCACCAAATCAAAATACGAACAAGACAGACGCCTTCTTCAGTTATTTTTATGCATTGCCAGAAGCAGACAGGTTGTCCTACACAAAAAAACTGACCCTTGACACAGTCACATGATGAACTGTAGGCCTAATTCAATGTGTCATCACCTTGTGTGTGATAAATCTTACACTGAAGAAGTGTAATTCGATTGTAAGGGGTTTGGCATCACGCAAAGTAGCGTTTTTTATTCATTTATTCATGTTTATTTGTTTGTTAATTTACAATACAATCAATGATGCGCGAGTCGGGACCGGTCCATTATGAGAACTAATGCACCGGCCAACCCATAAACATGTGAGTTAATCAGTGATCTGAGTCCGAACCACACACCGCACACATTGAAACTGTCTGACAATAACACAGATTGGCTCTATTTTATCTAATTTCCAGTAAATATCAAAAGGAATGTGTTTTTTCTAAATAGTACAAACATAGGACGACAGCAAGTTCTCACCCATCTTTTATGTGACTACATCTTAAGAATGATCTTGTGCGCACAGCTGATATCCTACAGAGGTTTGTTTACATGATGTTAGTGCATATTTAATATAGCCTAGTCGGTGTGGACAGAACGACGCTTCCTTGCTGTCAAAATAGGCTGTTAGACCTTCATATTTGCAAAGGGAAATATTTTTACCGGACATTATGACCGGAAAAAATGGATCCTAAATATGTTAGACCTCATCAGATTGCTGCTCAGATACAGAATAACGGAGCGAAGCAGTCGGTGATGAAGCCGCGGCTGTATGACAGAGATGGAGAGAGAGGAGAATTTGGTGGCACAGTGTTTTTGTTTTATTTAATTATTTATAAATTACTCAGAACACTGCTTTGTCACTTTATGACCCATTCGCCCAAAACCTGTGATATTTTCTCATAAGCTCACCCAAACCGGCCGATCCACGGGTCTTGGGGGGAGACCTGCGAGTCGACCTGCACATCACTAACACACATTCTTACACAGAGAGGCTGTGTGGTGTATTACTGTGCAGATAATAATGCATCTAAATAAATAGCCTAAATAACTGTAACACTGATCCCTATATGAATTAGATCTTAAAGGAATATTAAATGGTGATTGAAATCCACTTCAGTAATAATAGGCCTGCTAGGTGACCAATCGGCTGTTAAAGTATTTATATAAGTGAATAAAGTCTTCCTGTGTAGGTGTGTGTGAAACTTTTTGACCTACAAGACTTTTTCCTGTCCTGTAAGATTTTTAAATTGTTCTTAAATAAGGGGTCCCTCCCAGTCAGTCTGACAGGTGATCAGCTGTGCCGTACACAGACTGACGCTGTGGAACCGAGGATTTCTCATTCCACAGTTTCAAGTTTCACCACCTCTCTCCTCCCATCTCTTCCTCAGCATCTTCTGTGGGTGGGACTAACGCGCGGAGAGGAGGTGAGTAAAGGAAGCGTGAGGAGGAGTCAGGGTTAGCATAATGAAAAGCACCCCTGTGTTTACTTCCCTCCACCATTGCTCCTGGCACTTCTGCTAGTTTTCTGCAATCACAATACATGCACAACTGCAGTGATGTCAGCGTGACGTCCACTCCAACTGATGATTCAAATCTCTGATTTTCAAGGGGCAGCCCAAGAAGTCACTAAGCTAGTAAGCCAAACACAATACACACAATGTATTGTGCAACTATCATTTATATCTATCTCCACTGCATGATATGGAGCAGAAAAGACACATAGCTGATCCACACTGCCATCTCTCTGCACTACACATTGTTGACACTGTAATTGGCTGCAACTGCAAGAGAACTGGAAAGGGAACAATAACTGACTCAAAACAAAGTTATTAAACTGGTATTCATGCTGCTGCTTCCTATGCAACTTTCTGGTGTTATGCTTGGCCTGCTGCTTTATTTGGCATGCCTGACACAGCAACACAGTGGTTGTGCAGTAGTCATTAGCTGCTCAAAAAGACTATATAGCATCACTGCATGGCAACTGCTCCACAGCCACTTGATAAAGGCATCAGGGCAAGAATACAAAACAGCTATGAATAAGGCTTCTTGAATAAGTTTTCTCGAACCAAATTTTATGTGGGGCTGTGGACTCTGTATGTACTCGTAGTCTACTGAAGCTGAAAAACTGAACAGATGACTAACAAAGTCTAATGAGGAGAGGCCAGCCTTTCTTATAACTACAGCTATGGTTTGAAAGTTGCAGAGCATGACAATGTGTATGATGTCTGCTGCAGAGATATAAGGTCAATTCAGGTCTTTTAAATAAGAGGATTCCCTCATTGGGGAACTGCATCTCAAAGAAGCGCAGAAGTGTAGTCATTCAACACAGCACTCGCTTATTCCAATACTGTGCCTGTGCATCAAGCTTTTAAGTCTGACATCTGTGTTTGTTTTAGTCTCACTGCACCGAGGTCTTTAAATCCATCTCTGGCTGGCTTCAATTTATGCTAACTGAGATCCTGTGTAAGGGTTTAAGTCAGATAAGACAATCTGAAGACACGTTTGACTTCACTTTGAAGAAGACTTTCATGAAAAAAGAGCGAAGGATTCAGGGGCTAGCTGAGGAAACACTAATCATTGAGCTACATTACATCACTCCTTTGCAGGTAAAGAGTTGCATGTTGTTTTATTGAGCAGTAATAGAAATAAAAGCTTTGGCTATCAAGCGGATCCTTTTTTGGACAAGAAAAGCTGATTCTATTGCTGACTGAAAGTGATTGCTGTGCCGTGAAAGCTAAGTGGCAGTGTGACTCCAGGGGTCAGACGCATAAACAAAATTCATGCATACACCTTTTACCAAACATATGGTACACATGGTTTTAGATAGATAGATAGATATAGATAGATAAATATACTTTATTGATCTCAAAACTGAGAAATTGGGGAAGCTAAGATAGTTGCAGGTTTTATGATAAGGAGATTAAATATGTTTTGAGGTTGCTTGCCGACTTCACTGATTGTTCAGTGTCAATCAAATACGCATTTATGAAGTTAATCTTAAATTATTTGCAAGTGATACATTTCTTCATTGTTTTTATTTATATTCATCTCCTTGTTGGTATTTTATCATATGAAGCATTTTGTAAAGGTAGTTTTCAAATGAACACTATGAATGAATCATTGTTTGTCCTTCGGACATTTAATGATTTTTTAATGATAATTCGGACATTTGATGATTGAGATTTCACAACAATGGTTTGCAGAAATTCGATGAATTAGTGGTGCGTATGCTACAAATATCCACAGCCGTGCATAATAACAGTTGCTCCGGCACTGTAGAACCTTGCCAATGCAACGAAGTTGGTGAAATTGCACTTTTGTGACTGTATTTCTCACAGGTCTAATAAATGGTGGAGGGGTACCTATGTCGATATGCAAACACATGTTTAAGGGAGTTTCTATACATCCATTTATGGTGAATTGTGGGTGTGGAAATCAGGCTTGTGTTTGTGCCCCTGCCTGTATGCCTTACGCCACAGCGATTGAGATCTATAAAACAGATACACACACTGCTTTATAAATCTGACAAAAATAATATGTATATAATAATAATATATGCCGATACAGATATATATGATAATAATACGTATGTAATAATACGTGTCTATTTCTGCCTCTGTGCGTACACACAGTTTTAGTTGTGAAACTACAAACATTTTTATGCATCTGGACCCTGGTCTTATAACTCACAAGACATTCCTTTGAAATTAAGCCCTAAACTATGGTGGATGAAAATGGACCAAACCATCTGACACATGCTTAGAACAGAGAAAACAGTAGGTAGAGAGAGAGGGGAGCAAACCACCAGCCAAGGTCAAAGAACAGGAGGAAACTGCTTATTAGAAAAAAAACAATTAGGTGATGGAGGTGTAAGTTTGTCAGTGAAAGACGGATATATAGAGAGAGGCAGAAACAAAACTGAAAATAGAAAGACACTAGGAATAGGAAGAGGGAGTAAACCAAAGTGTGAAAAGATGAAACAGGTAATTTTCATTTGTCCACATAACATTCGTCTCACCCTGCTCTGACTGCCCCTCCTCTCCCCCTGCACTCCGCACCATCACTTTTTCCCTGGCTTTTGGCTCTTGATTTGAATTTAGACAGGGAACAGTGAGCAGAGTGCACGGCTGAGGTTTACAGCGGGTGATTTGTCCTCGCTACCCTTGGACTCAGTCAGAGGGACACAATCCAGTTTTTTTTCCAGCCAGGCAGAGCAGAAATAGAAAGGAATGTAGAGGTGAGATTTGTGCATCCAGGTGGCCTTAGGGTTTAAGACACTGATTATGTAATCACAACATCGCCAGTTCAAGTCCAACTGTGGAACCTGGATGCATGTCATCTTCCATCTCTGCCCTCATTTCCTGTCAGCTCTGCTACCTACTTAAAGCCAAAAATACTTGGAAGAAAATAAGCGTGTACAGCGAAATCTCCCCAAAAATTATGTACAGATGTGCAAAGCATAATGCACAAAGTAGTGTGCCCTTAGTTCAGCGTAAGTATAAAATAAAGATCATTGTCAAGACAATCAAGACATGGTGCATGCAGTAAATCAGACTTTGGTTCAGTACTGGAGTTAAATTGCCAGTTGTGATCTTGCAGAAAATGTTTGCTTTTTGTGCAAACTGTGCATTCTTTTGAATGTAACCACAGTCTTCCCCAAACCTTAACCAAGGGTTTTAGTTGCCTATCCTTAAAGGTGTAAAAGAGGGGCAACAAAAAATATCTGTTCAAATATGAGGATAACAGCACACTCATTTTGACAGTCTCTCCATGGAAGTATTCACAGGGTTGCACTTGTACAAACAGTAATGTAACTGAGTTGTGTGAAGATTATAAAGAGACCTTGAGAGAGAATCTCAAACAATGCTTACTTTCTCACCTCCACACACCTGGCCAGTGGATATCAATGTAGGACTGTCAATTTTGTGAAGTTACAGACATTTCTGAACACAGCCCATCTAATTCCAAGCATCTTCTTTCAGTACGTATGTATACATTACCAGTTTATTTGCCATAACCACACTCCTTCTGCAATCATAATGTAGATGCCATTTGCAGATAATGACAAGGCAAAATCTTACAATCATTGTTGGATGTTGAATAGCTTTGTCACTGGACATAATCCAGGGTTTTACAGAATCGTCCAATATCAATTTTCTCTCAGCAATTACGTTGTGTCTGTGTGTCTGTGTGTCTGTCTAACAAACCCTTACATAGGCTTTATGGACTGCAAAAAAGTACACAAGACAGATCTGAAAGGCAATTTTCTTCCTGTCTTCTTTTTGTAAAATAAAAATAATAAAGTTGCAAGCTAATATTCAGTATAATAAGGAAGCAGATATAAACATAATGGAGACTGACTTGGTGCAACAACTTACTGTTGCAACTTCCAACTTGTTCACACAGTAATGCTTTTCAGTGACAAAAACAAAAGCAGGAGGCTAGTGAAGAGATGTGGTTGGGGAGATACGGTCAATACAGGTTGTATATTTTTCAGCCGGAACTGGGGATGGGGTTTTAATTTTCATTTTCAGTATCTGTTGACAGTAGTATGCTGGTTAATCTCAGCCTATAGGGCTATAATGTTTACCGCTGCTTGACAACATCATCTACTGCTCCGTTTCGACGTAACCATATTTGTATCCATCTTGCTTGGGTCGAGAGCTTGAGTTTAAGTTGACTTTTGTCTGGCAATGTGACATGAAACAGCAGCTTCTCTCATAAAGAAAAAAAAGGAACAAATGCTGTTGTAAAGCTGTTGTTACGTGGTACGCTAAAACCAATAATGAGTAATAACAACAATGGGAAGCGCTATAGATGAGAGACACTGAAGGGGCGAATTGGGGATAAATCATCCCTAAACTCCTGCACTGAGACAAGCTTTAGGCATCTTAAACCAGTCACAAGGAAAACAGTCCGTCCATGAACGAAAGGTTTTATAATTGAGGATAAAAAAAGATGTTTGTTCTTCAGTGCCTTCCTGAAGAAATAAAACATTTTGTTGTCCGTTTGATAGATTACCATCTGCCAACTATTCCCACAGCATGATTCTTCAATTAGACACAACCATAGATCTTTCCAGATAAATCCCCCTCTCTAATACTGTAAGGGGTAGATGGGAGGGACAGAGAAAACAAATCTAAAATCTAATTTAACTCACAAACAGTAGAATGTGTACATCAGATTACAATCAAATTGAATTTCCCACTCCCCGTCTCCCAAGTTGCCTTTTTCCTACATCCACTTGTACACAAACCTCCCTCAGTTTCTGTGTTTGCTTTTATATTACAAGCATCAGTTGGGGCAGTCCGTCGCTTTCATCAGCCCATACTGAGCACCCTGATGCTTTGCTTCTGATATTTTCATTTTCACATGGGTGCATTCAAATGGTTCTGCAGCTACAGTGATCATGAATACAATAGGCACTAATCATCTGCAGGTAATTTCCCAAGGTAAAAAACTAAACTCATAGATTTCCCTCGAGGTGGCTGCCTTAAAATGCTCCTACTTCTTGCTGTTTTACATACTTCCCATCTTTCTCATGTTTTCATCATCCTCTCCCCAAACCCCCTTGACTATTAGAACAGTAGCAGTATTTTTGGAGTGGAGGACTCAGATTGTGGGTTGGCGGGTGTGTATTAATCATTCAAATAAGTTAACACTTTGAAACCTGAAGCAACATTACTTTTCTTTTGCTGCTTTCACAAGTACTATAAACCTTCGAACCCTGAGCAAGTTGGTGCAATTTATTTAAAAAAAAGCCAAAGAGCGACTCAGTAAGAAAAGTTCCTACGAAGATTTTATTAAACAGATTTAGAAAATTATTTTAAAAACTATATTTATGATGACAATTATATTATTTAAAATCATGTTACAGACTTGTATATAATATTTTTTAGATTTTTTTTTACAAGTTATTTCTTTGTTGTTGTGTTTTGTTTTGTGTGTTTTTTACTTTTTTGTTTATTTTAAACTAGTTTTCAGGTAGTTTGTATTTTTTACTGCTCATTGCTTTCTCCCCATGTTTTTGGGAAAGAAAAAAAAGCCAATTTGCTCAGGTTTCAAAAGGTTAATTGCAATGCAATACAGTGCACTTTACATGCCTGGAGTACTGTGATACACCAAAACACCAAAGAAACCTTCAAAATGTGTCCCTGCACTCCTTCCATATACCCTCAGCTTCACCATCAAAGGTCCCGACATTAATTAAATCTCACCCAATCAGGACTAAGGATCTCACCCAATACTGTTTCTGCTGTTTCTGTGGAATGGTTACAGGTCACTGAGGTCATCTGCGTTATAGTGCAGCTTCAAGACTTGAGAGATTCAAGGTTGCAACCTAATCACATTGGCTTCATTTTGGAGCGTGTTCCCATAAAAGTCCTTGATAAATATTAGGCACTAAAAATAAGCGATGGTACATAAAATTTACACTGTGGAAGCCTCTAGTTAAAACACAAAGGAGTTGAGTCATGACCCCACTTTAGTGACAACTGCGAAACTGGTTCTACAAATTAGAGTACTTTTGGTGTTAAATTAGCCAGAGAATTTGAGACAGCTGCAAGCTTTATTTTTAGTTGTTGTTTTTTTATTCTGAGAGCCTACTTAAAAATAGCGTTAACTTTCAAGATGCAGTCATAAGTGTCATCTCTCAGTCAGAGCTCAGCTTATTTTGCATATTTTCTCACTCTCTTTCTCCACTCCCTCTCTCTCTCGTACCCTGTATTACTGCTGTTGTTTTGTTTCTCTCTCTCCCACTTAAGAACGATCACATTAGGTCCATTAGGTGAGAATTAAAGGGAGGGGAAAAAACTGCCAGCGGACAAACTGTTAAAGCAAGGTCAGCAGATAGCCATCAGACTGTTATCAAGCAAGGTCACAGTCATAATGCTAATGCGTGTGTGTATGTGTGTTTGTCTACACATACAAAATGTGGATTAATTATCATGTTTTAATGGGATAAACGATGTAGCCTTCCAGTGAAAAGGATAATTTGCACTCTGACATTTTTTTCTGTATCGTTTTTTTCCAGAGTTAATTCCTTAAATAAAGCTTTATTCTGCATTGTGTTCAGTGTTTCTTCAGTGGTGTCCAGATAAAATGATGCAGTCCAAGCTGTTCAGAATCAGGAGGAAGGATGTTGTTGGAGGATAGGACCATTAGCTGTCTGCTTTATCACACTGCGTTCCCTAAGGTCTGAAACAGACCGGACAAGGAAGACATTTCCGGAAACACTTAACTTTGGCGTCTGACTATATGACAACTGTAGATGGGTGCTTTAGAATCAAATCATATGGTAACTGACTCACTGTCTGTACTGCTTGCTGTTGATTGAAGGAATACTTCATCTGCAGAATAACATTATATATATCAATTTTTCACAGCATGTTATATTGAATTTTGTAAAGATTTTTTTTTCTCATGAGCCTCCACGGTGAATGAGGAATCCAAATTAGGCAAACATTTATCATGAATTTAATTAAAAAGGGATTGTGTTGAACAACAGCAAAACTTCATCAAAACATCCACTTACAACCTCTAACAAACTTTGTGCAGAATAACCCAACTCTTCTCATGAATGCGAGAAAAAGATTTAATATGTCCCAATACATAGTATGTCAGATGCAGTATGCCAAAAATACCAGGATGTTCTATTACATCTGGTTGGATTTTGCAGTATGCAAACCAACCTGTTTTTCTGGCTATTCTGACCTACAATTCTCTGGGCAGCAGAAGATACATCACATCAACTGAGACCCGAACAGATGACAGCCTGACAGCTCGTTGACAGCTGACAGAGACCACAATGATGGATGACAGCACATTAAAGTAACCGATGACCAGTCATAATGGAAATGTTCACTGTCGAGGAGAACACAATGATCACAAAGATAACCAACAACAAAATGACATAACTGTGAAAATAACAAATAAAATGTTAAGCATGGCACGAACGAGAGCTATTTTTATTTATTCATTTTTTTTTGTAATTTTCACTTGACTTTAGAAAAAAGTTGCTGCGAACTTGCTGTATGATGTTGAACGTTTTAGTTTTCATAAAACATTTGGCAAAGGTATTTTTTTTAAGTTTTGTGTTGGAGTTTGTTATATTTCAAATTCTAAATATTGAAGGTTTTCATTTTTTATTGTAAATGCATATTGATTCCAAATATCGATCAGCAGTCTCATTAACCACTAATAAACTGTATCAGTATCGGCCCTGAAAAACCAGGCCCTGGTCGACCCCTAGTTAGAATAAAGAATGTATGCAGTTATAAGTAATAGGTTAAAATTAGATATATTGCAAAGGAAAAACAGCAGAGCTCTCCTGGATGACCTCTGTCTCTGGTGATTTTGGCAAATGGCATTTTGTTTTATTTGCAATGTTATGAAGAAATAGTATGTCCTGATTTTGTGCATTTTGCACATATGCTCAGTGCTTCCCAAACACAAGCATTTCATGCTAAACCTTCTAGTTTAAAACATGTCAGTATAAACAGTCTCTCGCAAGGCTGAGTGGCAGAGTAGCTCAGGCAAAATCAGGGTGTACCACTTGTAAGTGGAAGTGTTTTATATTGTAATGTTTCAGTGAAAATGCATATGTTTAGGAGTACTGAGCATATGACTGGATAAATGAGACTTGGAGTACACTACAAGATTTGTACTGCAGTTGTAAACGGATGTTATTTGCTGTTATTAAATTTTACTTCAATGTGGAGGCATGCAAAAAAAAAAAAGCGTTCTTCATTAATTCAACAAAATGCGCTCAGTAATTGATACACAAATAGTCATTTTGCAGGTGAAATATTACCTTGATAAATAAGCATGTATCATCTGCCCTTAATTGTTTTTTTTGAGAACTGGGTCTGTTATTGATTTGTCACAAAAATGTCTAACACTCTGTGGCTCTAGCAAGTTTAAGTGGGTCAAATGGAGCTCATGGGGGCACTTAAGGGTTTGCTTCTGTTGTGTCTCAGTGGTATTGTAAAAATGTACCCTGCTGGCAATTAAAAAGTAAGGTGGCATTACTGTGCATACTTGTGTATTCTTTACAGCACACCACCGGTGTGTCTGCACCAGTCTGCAATGTCCCATGCAGTCTCTTCTAGAGTGTGTACCTCATACTGCACATCTGTTCTGTCCATGGCCTTAGTTTACTGTCATTCCTCTATTTGTTTTTGTCCTCTCCCTCCTTCAGTCTGTCTATTGATCTGTCTATTTTCAGTCTCATGCTCACACACTTGTATAGCATCAGCATGGGTGGCAACCCCACCATCTGTCCTCTTCACCCTCCTTTCCTGTTTGCTGCTTGCTAATTTGCTGGTTAATTATAGAAATGCAAGGGATCACAGTAGTCTCTTCATAACATAGGCTGTGTTTATTGTCTTTGGGAAAAGCAGGCTCTAATGAACTCATCGAACATTTAGCCTATAAGCGAGCCACAAAGTCGGAGAATAGATTACAGGATATACACATCCAGAAGCACCTACAGTGCATATTCCTTTGCCATATAGACCATCCTAGGGGAAGACGAGTGGCTTCGGTACAATTGCTTGGGCAGCTGAATTCCAAATTGGTATTACGCAGCTCATCTGTAAAGTCTTACAGCTCCAAAACACGCACTATAACAAAGCAATGTGTACTGCATAGTAGTCTCTGAATGTGCAGGTTTATTGCATACTCGTACATCTGAACCACACAACAACCTGAACAAGAAAAATGCTTGAAAAATCAAAGTCAAACCCCTATACAATGAGATTCATAGTTATAAAGTGAGTGACAGCATCCTCTTTGGCGTTTCCCTCTCATATTCATCACAACTTGTTTCCTATTCGACAGCATGGCAGGTTGCTGTGCTTTGCTTCCTGCTTCATAGCAGCTTTCATTTTAGTGATTAAGTTCAATGTTTTTAGTTGTTTTTCATCAAAATATGCTAAAAAGAATCTTTTTAATTAAACTTTACCTCAAGTAGTTAAATTAAGTCAGTGACTGACTTCACAGGGAGGTGAGTTGTAATTTCACTCAACTGGCTGACAACACCAGCCCCATGAATAGATCACTGAAGTGTGACATACGTTTTTGGACTAAATAAGGATTTTGCCTCTTTAAAATGTGTAAAATGAAAGGGACATAAAATAGCTAACTGACTCTAATTACACTGACAAAAAGGGTAACTCATTTTAAACATGTCATTTTAAGGGAAAATTTAAATTATGTAAATCACAAACAACATGCAATATTCATTACTATATGTGCATTGAAGTAATATATGCATGCTGTCCAAAATGCACACACGTGTTTAAAAAAGATGCATTATTTCTGTGATTATGCAGTTTGTCCAAGGACAAATATTATTTTGTTTTGTTCTTTGTTTAGGACTTTACCACCTATACAGCATGGAACAGTTTTAAAGCCACAATAAAACGAGAAAAGTTAGGAATCCCGTAATTGATTGTCTGCACCAACATTTTGTTAAACAAATAAATATAAATCCTGTTCATTTCCAACAAGCGAAACAAAAGTACCCAAAACTGCCTGAAACCGGATCAATAATGCAAACAATGCAATAAAAAATACCAATAATGTTATTTTAATCCTACATAAACAAAGGGGGGACCTGTGAGAATAGAGGCCACAAAGCACTCCTTCTTCAAACGCTTCTGTGATGGAGCTGAGGTTATTTAGACCTTGGGTTGCAGGTGGGATGGCAGATGTCTGACGATGGAGCTAATCAGACTTCCTGCTTGGTCTAATGGCTGAATAATTGTCCCAGCCTTAGCTGTGGTCTGATAGCACCCTATCAGCCCCGGAGTTGTCTTACAGAGCAGACAAGGATGGAAAGTAATGCAATAAGGGGGAGCGGGCAAATTTTATTAGAGATGATAAAGCATGGATTCATAAGTCTGGATGGAAATAGCAAGAAGCAGAGAGCTGCAAAGCTCACTGCTCTAAAAAAATGGCTCTCATCCTCTGACCTTTCAGATACAGAGCAGAGAAAGAGGATTTCATTGTGTATGAGGAAATATTCCCTTGTGTGATGAAATACTGTCCCACCCTCTGTCACATAAAAGCTGAGCAAAGTCCTTGGTGAACACGAGTGCACCGTTTTTACTGTAAATACATTACACTGTGGTTAACAGAGACAAGTTAGATTATTTCCTGACATACATGTATGGAGAGGGTTGATGTACTATATTCTCAAAATACAACAATCATTTTAAATTGAATGGCTTTATTACTGCCATACTCATTTCGTAAATGCTACATTGCTGACGACAGTTTTTTTGTTTATTTCCTCTGCTGTTTTCTGTTCATAGAATTGTAGGACCTTCTGAGCAAGACCGGCCTGCTCCTTTGCACGCAACAGTGAATCATTTCTGAATGGAGAGACCTTCATCCAACGATTTAAGTACATCATCTACTACCTACATTATTTGAATAGCAGAAAATTTCAATAGTAGCACTTTATAAGATTAATAATGATAGTTACAGTGTATTCCATAGAAATAATAATATGAGGAAGATATGCCTGTAACTAGGTAAGGAGCAAGTTATATACATCTTGTGACAACATACTTACAACGAAACACAATTGTTCTATTTCTATGCTTTCGCATGTATATGTATATGTTTTATGTATCCTATGTACAGCACTTTTTTCGATTGATGTCTTCTTAAAGGTGCCTTATAAATAAACTTGATTGATTTATTGACTGACTGACGTAAATGCATGCAAAGATTAGACCACCCCACTATTGAACACAGATTTACTTGCAAGCTCAGACCCTTAAAAAGAAACTAGAGATACGATTCATTTTTCATAACCATAACCAGATGTTAAATCACAATCTGTTAAAAAATATTCCAAATATTTGCCTTTACACTGTCGGCAAGAAAATTACGAAAATGTAGTCCAGAAGATATAAGTTTCCCAAAATTGCAACAAAATTCTCTCTGAGGTGTCCAGTTCATGATATTTGAGATTGTACAGAATGGAAAAGGGATGGTTTTAGTGTTTTTTGAAAGAAGTAAAACAGTTATGTATTGTTGAGACCAAAAAATCGCACCACTGTCACATTTGACATTCACAAGAACTTATTTAAAGCCCTCAGCACTTACAATGTTTTTCCCTACGTTTGTGTACCGTAAAATGTCTGACCTGGACTACAGCGTCTTGCATTTGTGCAAAGTTTGTCACTACATACTGGGCTTTTTTTTATATTCCTCTGCTAAAAGGAATGTGAAAACTTCCACAGACTCTGAGATTCACACGTATACAGAAGGCAAATTAGATCAGGCGTGTTGCCAATACGAAAGCCAATTACCGTCTAATACGTGAAAGACATAAATGGGAAAACAGACTTCTTCACAACACATGCAAAGACATCTGAAACCTCCAGCACAGAGCGGAGAAAGAGGAAAGCAAAAAGCCAGATCCAGAATTTCTCAATGAAAGAGAAAGTGTAGATCAGCATATGACCCCTTTACCGATTTTTCTTAACTGTTATTTGGGAAAAACATTAGACAAAATTATAGTATTAGTATAACAAACTTTTGCATAAATGGCAAAACAAAGCAAAGGAGTCGGAAAAGGAGGACAACAAGTGGTAACGGAGGCGTTACAAGGCGCAGAGCCCCCTCTGGTTTTTCACTCTTTCCAGTAAATGGCGCAGAACTATGCAATGCCTTACCACCTCAAAAAAAACCAAAAACAAAATAACAAAAAAATGACAATTAAACATTTAACTATGTCTTTAAATTACAGATGTGAACACTAAATTTCTTTTGATGGATCCACTTGTCACATCACATGTATGCCTACACGTATTTACAGCCACCCACACACAGTTTGACAGCAATATGCGAGTGCATACACAATCATGTTTAATTCATGAAAGCATGAGTCTGTCTTATATAACAATGTTTATCTGTCCCTGTTCAATACACACACATTTTTTTAAAAAAACTAACAACTCTCAATCATATCCATTTACTGTAACTGTCATAATTGCTTGTCTACTCAAAAGCCAGAGGGGCATTTAGATTGATGAAGAAATCACACAAATACACACACACACAACCAACACACACACCAGCACAACAAGATTTCATAGGTGGTATTTCACAATGCTGAATGGAACAGAAATGTTCCTCCACTTTTCACCAATAAAAACAAATTAAAATCTCCTTACATCCTGGCTGCAGGCCACCAGCTCCTTGATTCAATAAGACATTTCAAATCTGCTTAAAAGCATCTTGGTGAAAAGCTTACACTGTTTGTGTCTGGCACTGAATATTAGATCACATTGTCAAGTTGTGCTCTTTAGGTTTTCAACAAAACAAAAAAAAAAAAAGAATTAAAAAAAGAATTTTAACAGAGGCCTTGGTACTTTCACTAACAACAGAAATCAATCCAATTGCTGGGATGGCTGCATTCTTCACAGCCATTAGCCATGATTTGTTCAACAGCATTATGCGTATCATCTCTCTGCACCAAACCAAATGTCAATTTCTCCAATTTCTTCAGGCAGTCAGTTTCCCCAGCCTGTGTTTTTGGAGTTTTTCAGTGTATGCTGTCTTTGTTTTTTCAAGGCCGCGTTTGATGTGCAACTGTGGGCAGCTCTACCACATGACTGAACCGAAATTTCATGCACAGTCTTATCAACTCACGCGCACATGGTTCTCCCACATTGTCCAAGAAGGACAGATGTTGGATATGCAGTGTTCCTTCGTCTCCATGACTTAATTTGTCTTAGCTACTCTGAGATATATCTACAAGAAAAAATAAAACATTCTTTTAAGCCTCCCAGTATTTTACTTTGTCAATCCCTGTCTTTTCATCTTACTGACATTTAAATGAGCCGATATGACAAAGTAGATGTGTGTATGTTTGGTTTTGATCTACTACATCTAAGCTGCAGACAGACACTAAAGCTCTGCATGTTTTCCTCCAGGCTTAATTAGGAAACCTACATTGTAGCATCTTAGCAACCATGCACACATAAAAGAAAATCATATTTCCATTTCACCTTGAAAATCAGTCTGCATGAACTTTAACGGGTCATTTAAATGATGAAAATAATCCCGATTCTAGCAGGACCACCCTTAAATTAAATATTGCACATAATCAAAGCATTTTAAATGTGGTATTTGTCAAAAAGATTATTGCGCTTATGCTTTCTTGCATCTCATCAACAGTCTAAAGTAGCTTTAAAGTTTTGTAGCCGGTGGTGAGTCATGCTTCACCAGAGTTCGCACAGCAGCTTATTGATGCGTTAAGGCTGTCAGTGTCACTCACTGACTTCAACGGCCGCAGGGAGGAAGCAGTGATGCAAGATCAAAAGAGGACAAACCACCCTAAACTCTCCATTTCAAACATAATGTGGAGCTCACGGTTGCAGGTAAGCAGATAGATTCTTGTAGGGCTGGATCCACAAAGGGAAAAAAGATTTACCTCTACTTGTTGATCATAATTAATTTCAGGCATTTCATTTCAATACACATCTTCAGACCAATTTATCCTCACTTTTCCCAGCCATACACCAAACGACTTGTCAAGCAATTTCACTACTGCAGACAAATTTATAGTCAAGGAATAAAATCACAACTGAGATAAAATGTTTTATCTCAGTTGTGATCTCGATCGTTTGGTGTAAGATTGTTATAAAACTCTGAGTCTGAGCTGTCTTAAATCAGCCTTTTCTCATCTTTTTCTTCCAACAAAATCAAACATGTAATATTATCTTAATCCTTTGCTCATGTAAATAGTGCAATGACAAGAACATTGTCAACAACCAAAAGAGTAAGCCCAGGAATGACTCTAAAACCCCAAAATCTGTTAGTTTTTCAGCACCTCCAGTTCCCTCGTCTCAAAGTAAGTGGGTTTTTTGAATGGGTTTTTAGTAGGATTGATTTTTTTTTGTCCACCTACCACCATGGCTGGTGGACTCTACCAGTCTACCAGTCACAAAATCTACCAGCCTCTCAATAAATTGTTTTTGTGGCTGGTGAGTGAAGCAAATCTAGGAACCACTTGCATATTTTACCAGCATTTGGCTGGTGGCTGGTGCTGATATCCAACCCTGGTTTTTGGTTAAAAGTCTTAAATAGGGTCTGTGTTTAATACAAGGTTAAGAGACTTTCATGTTTTGTTCTATGACATAAAATATGTCAGTAAATATTCCCCTTGCAAACTGAAGTTTTTATGTGTCTTAAAAGGTGGTTGCTAACAAGTGGCTAAATGCTATTTCTATGCTATTTCTTCAAGGCACTTTGGTGTAAGATTTTCCACTAGCAGCAGGATGGGAAATAATCTCAAAATGAATATATTGTACTCTTGCAAGTAGTGACCCTGCAAGTTTCCCAGTCTTTGTAAAATCTTAGTGTAAGACTAAAAACTCACATCTTCTTTAGATACTTTTACAAAGTCTTCTAGTGTATGGTAGGCATTAGTTGTATGCCATCATGACCCCAGTCTTAACTATATTTATCCAAGTGTTGAATGTTGGCAGAAGTGAGCATCTGCAGCTCAAGTAGCAATTTTCAGCATGATATGTCTGTTTTTGTTGATATGGGTGAGCATGCAAAGTCCCCTGCCTTTGTCTGCCACCCGATTGGCATCACATCAGATCCCAGCACTTTGCCTTGCAGGTGGTGTGCCCATATGGCAGCGGCTCCATGCTGCTCTTTGGGCTTCCATACAATCCCAAACACTCGTAGTCATACAAACTCCCCCACTGAGTCGGACTCCAGCTGAGGGCCCCATTCTGCCTTGTCCAGGTGAGCTTGATCATTCCAAAGGTTGTAGCTATTTAGGGATCTAGCATCAGGAGACCCACTGTAGCTCCAAAAAACAACAGATTTCAGGATCATGGGGGCATCCAAACTCATCAGCCACAATAAGGTGATCTCTGAGGGATCCTCAAAGAGGTTCTGGAGGTAAGGGCTACCTTGCTTAGCATGCTGTCACAGTTATTTGAACCCCAGTAAATGGCAGCAAATGGTTGGAATTTATAGTGGAGGCATCTCTCCTCGCCTGAAATAAAGAGCACTTCTGCTAATGATAATCACCACTTGGACACATTTTCCTCAATAGAGGGGCGTGTATCCTCAATGGCTGTGGTTACGGAGGGATGGATGGTATGCACTAAAATCAATTTCATCATCTAGTGCTACACGAGTAGGTCTACAGTTTTAAACATCAGAAAATGTTTTTTAAGCAATGTGCTCAGGCTGTCAGGATACTTTTAAAAATGTGGTGAACATAAAAATGCAGCACAAAGCTTGTTTTGTCATTTACAAGTACGACAGTGTTTATTAATATGTCTTAATGATATTTTTTCTCATTATCATCATTGGTGGCCGATAGATACTGCAGTAGAGCAATGTAGTAGAAGTAGAAGTATTAGCAGGGATTTAGGGCACTATTTGGATATTATGCTTAATTTAGATTTCATACTGCAGAGCTGTGGAGTGAATTTCTCAGATTCCCTGTTGGGATGAAAACTAAAGAAAAGAAAATGTTATTAAACTCCAGCGGCACAGTCTTCATGGAGCATGATGATTTTAGTGCTGTATCGTTCTACCTGCCTTTGTAGCTCTTCTGTCACGCAGTGATGTTACTTATAAAGGCTAATGTTCCAAGACATTATCTTAAAAGCTGCCATATCAAATTGCAGTCTATGGCTGCCTGAGGGGCTGACTGTGGCCAATGCTCTTTGTGTGTGTGTGTGTGTGTGTGTGTGTGTGTGTGTGTGTGTGTGTGTGTGTGAGGGTTGATTAATGCCTTTTTACCAAAACAAACGTGCACCACAAGTGTAAAACGTAAACCATGTATGTTAATATTTTAAATAATACAATTGTCATGTTGAAGGAATGAAAATTATGCAAATTATGTATGATAATTAAAGCTATTTATTGTGGAGAGCTTTTCCTTTCCAAACTCTTTAGGTCTCAACACTTTTTCAGGAACAGCAGTTTGTCTGTCGTACTAATTCACATAAAACTGTCAAGTATTTCGTACTGTTTGGTCAAATTTGTAATTTAGCTTTGAAACTTCTTGATTTGAATTAAACTCCAGACTATTCAATTTAGGAAAAGCTGCTCTGCTGTATATGTGAATTAAGTATTTAACATCTACAACTTTGTTATATTAACTTCGAGGAAATTTAATATGAACCATAGTTCACACATAATCTAAATTACAAACACATTAAGCTAAGTGGGGTTTTTTTGGGTCACAATTTAAAATAAAACAAACTGACAGCTTCAAGCTTTTGCCCACACACACAGAAAAGTAACTCCTGAAAAATGAAAAGTTGTCTGTACCAGTCATATGTGCAGACATGTACTCTTATAGCAAACAAAGGCTGACACAAATACTATACAGGATTGGCAGCACTGTGTTTTACAATAATAAACATCCTGTGTGTAAATGTGCTGATAGTCTTTATCGTCTCTGCACCTCCGCCAGACTCAGACCATCTTGTCAAACAACATACCTACTATTGTCAGGGCAACATTCAACAGACTGTCACAGTGATGTAGCTAAAACACACTGGAGAGAAGGGGTGAGTAAATAGGATGTCATATTTCTGCAATACTATTAGTGTTGTGTTATGTTTGTGATTACCTCTATACCTGAGGGCAGAATCATCAGACATCTCGAGTTCTTTTCAGAAAATGTAATATTTGATGTCACTATCAGTGAGGTATTGGACACTTTCATTATGAAATGACAGTTAAGAAACTTACATCTTGCAGCTTGGGCTGTGGAAAAAAAATCTGTGCATCTAAACACATAAATCTTATTCTTGAAAGCCAGTGATTTGTAAAATAAATAAATAAATAATATGCTGAATGTAGTTTAGTTTGAAAAAAGTATTCTAATATTACATTAGGTTGTTTATTTTCTTGGAAATACAAATTGACAAATTCTAGTTTCCCGTTTCGTTCCCATTCCTCACATTCACTACCAGCACAGCATGTCATTTGAAGTTTTGCCAATATTTGAAGTACACAAATAGGATTCAGTTAAACCAAATTGTTGGCAGTGGGTGAGATTTGGAAATGCACTGAATATTTGATAAAGAGCTTTTATTCTGGTATGGACACAGCTGTACAACGTAAATTCGGGAAAAAAAGCTAAAAGATTACAATAATGTGTTCACAACCATCCAGTCATAAGCTTAGTAACTGGTGAAGGGAAACTATGTAACCTTGCATTCATTGTAACAAAAAGCAATGACATTCACTCTGTTAAAAAAGAAATATATAAATAAATGACTTAAAATGCTGATGGGCAGAAGCACTAACCAGCACGTTTTAGGTGTTTTTGTGTCTCCCAGTGTGGGAGGAGAAAATCAGTCTAGATAAGTGTCGCTTAATATCTAGTTGCAAACTGCTCTTCTGAGGTCAAGATTGATACTATTTTGCACCGTCCCTCCCACATTTACTGATCATGTGAGATAATTAAAAATGTCTAAATTCCACCCTGTCTCCATGTGCATCCATGTGCCACTTGCCTGCAGCCACAGAGTTACCTAGTGTACCCTCACTTCCTCTATACAACGTGTACTTGACTGCGCTTCATGCCGCACGCCTTTGTTCACATTATTGACCCCGGGGAGTTTTCAGATCTGAACTAAATAGAAATTGTCTGTTATACAGTAAGTAATGTCCATTTAAATTTAACATGTTAAAATGTATACATTTGGAGTCTTGTGAACCTTACTCTCTTGCAAAATTAGTGCTTATGCACAGGACATATACTGTTCATTATCTAGGTAAATGTAGCTTGCAACATTAAAGTACTGTATGTATGGGGTGTATCTCACCTACATGGCTCCCACACATTTTCACTGATAAATTTGCAAAACTTTTCCATGAAGTTTTAAGAACTGATAATAAAATTTCCATCACCGTTTACAATGTTTAACATGAACATTGCTCCATCTCAAAAATGTTATATGAATTAAAAGTTTCAGTGGAGCATAGCATAGGTATGGGAACTTTTGGATACTTCTTCCCACTTGAAATCACAGTTACATTATTTTTCTCTTATTCAAGCATAACAGAGTCAGACTCCATTCAAACATAATTCCAGCTAGCTGGCATACATGGAGGGAGGGACAGAACAGTGGGAGAAAATAAAGAAAAGATGTACATAATGGTAAACAAATTACTGTCACACAGACACATAATAGAGCTGTATTACAACAACAGCTACAAAAACTAAATTTGCCTTATGTTACATTACATGGATGGTTATCCATAGAGTAATTCATTTCATTTCACACAACAAATTGCCATGACTTTTATTTAAACTTTCAAGGATTTTACTAATTCAACAACTTTCCCTGGCCTTCCAGGTTTTCCATGACCATGAGGACCCTGCACCTGGTAGAGTGTGCACCCCATATAGGCTAAGTCCTTAGCAGTGGTCCAGGTTAGATTCAAAACCACAGCCCCGTGTTGTCCATCATCTGCTCATTTTCTCCCCACTTTCCTGTCTATCTGTACTATCTAGTCCAAAAAAGTACTATATGTTAAAAAGCACGGTATTTATGCATTTTAAGATGCACTGTTCTCTCACGTCACTGCACATTGTTATTGGACAATAATACTGCACTACCAGGATTTGTCTGGTCATCCCGATCCTGCATGCGTGAAAAAGAACAGGAAGATGTCATTGTACTAACATGGTTGAAACTGGCCAAATAGTTCAGTATTAGTAGAACAATATCCTAAGCGGAAAATGATACAAGATACAGTAGATGCAGGAATATATCACACAGCCTAAGCCTGGGTATTAAAATATTGGAGTGTCATACATGCTGCACTGCGTTCATTTTTATTGGACTACCCTGTGTGTTGTTATAGTCCAGTGTGATGTATTGGGGGTTCTGGTAGACTAATGGAGTGTATGGGTGACTCTGAGTAAACATCCTCCAGATGATAAAGCTCCTGCATCCAGCAGTGATCTATTCCTGGATAGGAACACATTCTGTTTCTACTGGGACAATGCACACGCACATTTACAAACACACACGCACATTTTCTAACACACACACAGCTATTCCTGGACACACAGCCAGACAGAGGGGTTGGCCACGTCTGGCTGGCACTACCAGCAGCACAGCTGACACTGCGGGTTGTCCGTGTGTGTGTGTGTGTGTGTGTGTGTGTGTGTGTGTGTGTGTGTGTGTGTGTGTGTGTGTGTGTGTGTGTGTGTGTGTGTGTGTGTGAACATGGTATCTTTTGTTTTAATTATTGTGAGTTGCATAAGATTTCCAGATGGCTTCCCATAATATGTTGTACAGTGTCCTGTAGTAATTTGTCTGTAGGCTTATTGATCTCTCGTGGCAGGAAGGTTATTTGGATCAGATTCAGACAGCCTCTCTAGCATGAACAAAATGTAGTTCAAATGCAGCTTTTAGTCAACAGCAGCACTTACAAAGTTGGTTTTATCACAAGTGGCAACTCTTTGCAGTCACTGCAGTTCTACTGATGACTAAAGCAGCCTACATTTCTAAGCTATGCTGTTTCCAAATTTTCATATTGTTTCGCTGACAAAATGTCATGTGGTACTGTCAAGATGTGAATCACAATGTTGCAAGGGCATTATGAAAGTCTTTTGCACAGAAGTGTAAAGTGTAACTACAATTGTATGGGTTTATTGGCTGAAATTACAGATGAATTGCATGCCAAACTTAAGAAAATCATATCACATCTTGAGGATAGACGCTGCTTATCAGTCCTTGATTGATTTTTAATTTTCTGTGTGGAAAATACAAAGGACTACACAGATTTTCAGCATCAGCACAACCACTCTATTACCTCTAAATCTGAACACAGTGAAGATGAAATGAGAGACCATTTGTACAGTATTTGTTTTCACGAAAAATCTCTGCTACGACTGTCTGCATGGTGCAAATGATATTATGACAGTAGTGGCACTCACGCTTAAAGTGTAAAATGCATGAATGAAAAAAAAGTTTATTCAGTTTATTTCTTGTATTCCCAACCTTGTGGCCAAAATGTGTGGGACACGGTTGCAGCATGTCACACTTTCCGCAGCATGCCCCCAGCATAGCTCGTCCATTATAATCAACTAAAGCTGTTACACTAAAGACAGCATTGTGTTAATTTTACATGGCTAGTCTATTTATTTTCTACAGGTCTCTGTGGTCCTCCAACAAGTAAAAACTACATAGTACCATGTAAAAATGAGTACAAACTGTTTAAAAATAATTAAAACAAATACCTCATTATACCAGAGGAAATGCAAAGTACGAGAGCAACCCTGTGTGTGTTTTTACATGTCATATCAAAATAAATTAATCAAATTGATGCATCCTGTTGTTCAAATGATCCACTTAATAAATTCAGTACCAGATAACCTATGCACTTCCAAACTCTGCATAAACAACTGCATTATCTTTCAGCAACTACACACTGCAAAGAAGGAGTCTGTGTAGCAGGTTAAAGAAAACTGTTACGCTGCATCTGCGTGACATGTCGTGTCCGTGCCTTATGCGCTCTATTACATTACAAGCAACACTGTCGTCTTCTTTTTTTCTGGAAATGAAGCCACACTTTTCAAAAAAACATGCCAGCATCAATAAAAGGAACTGATAAGCTCAGAGGCACAAAATTGCAATATAAAGCATAATCTGGAAATGCTTCTCAATTAAAACTAATTTTAACTTCTAATTCCCATTCCTATCCTTTAAAAAAACATATGTAGTAGCTTGATCTTGCATAAGGATCATGATGCAACATCCCACCAGGAGGGAATCAGATTTCTTCGTAAGGTTCTTTCAGGCCGAAGACTTGGCATTAGGATTAAGATTAAAATTATGTTTTGGTTGAGGTATGACTTAAGGGCTCAAAAATATGATGTATCAATGAGAGGCCTCACAAATATAGTACAAACTTGTACATGTGCACCTTTGTGAGTATGAGTGCATGTTTTTGAGTTTTTGCTTCTTTGTTATATCGCACTTACAGTACCTCCATGGCCAGGGGTGCACTGTCCTAGATAGTGAAGGTGTGTGCAGCCTAAGATGCATAGCTCAGTGAAAAGTAAAAATGGAGCACTGGTTTCTGGGGGAAGGTAATTTAAATTTTAATGAAGACAGAAACTTAACACTCTAATGAGCAATGGCTCCATGCAGTTGCAATACATATACAACCCACCTCTTCAATACTCGGCCCAGTCACAGATTTATCACACTCATTTCCCAAGTGAGAAGCGTACCAGAGTTATAATGAACCTGGATTTACTTCGGAGGATTTAAAAAGTAAGTTAAAATGGAAATAGTAATGCAAATGTAAATATTGCATGCTTTTGACGTGTGCCCAAGTTTAGTTTGAGTGAATATTCGTAGCTGTTGCTTGTATTTTGAGCTTCCCCTCTCTTATCAGTAAAGCTGCTGTATGGAGTCTGAAAAATATAAAAATCATTGGAAAATACATCCTGGAGCTCAATGGTACTACGGTGGATAAATGCTTTTTTAAATGAAAATCAGATAATTATTAGTTTGGGGGCATGCAGGCTTATTTTTGTGGGGAAGATGTGTTTTTGGTGGTAAAGTTCGAATAAACATTCATCCCCATCTATTATTCGGTGTCAGAGGAGCAGCACAAAGGATTATCTCATTATTTTTGACAGAGAGAGCATTAAGAGAAAGCATGAAGGTATGCAAATGAAAAGGTTGTTAATATTAAAGATAAATGGGGTGTCCCCATGGCTGAGGGGTTAAAATGCCAACCATGAACCACAACATCCTCTGTTTGAGTCCGGCTGGAGACCTTTATTGCATCTCTCTCTCTCTCGCTCGCTCTCCCTTATTTCGTGTCATCTCTTAGCTGGTGCTGTCGCACGACGGCATGAAAATAATAATGAAAAAACTGAATAAACAAAGTAAACAGAAATATATTAGATGTGTGGAAATCAATGTTTGTATAATCTCAGATATGATGACTCCAGTTCGCTAAAATTAGGGGGATTATATGGCAACAGTTTCTTAAGAGATTGTCTGTTGTGGACATTAACACCCTAATATTATTGAAGTTCTGCACTTCAATGTCATTGTTTTAGTTTAAATCTAATGTCCTGGGAGAAAAATGACACAAAACGTACTCCAATGGATAAACATGAAGCATTTAGAGCTTTGTATGAGGACCCAAGAATGAAGACTAGGGACAAACACAGATGAGATAAAACTAGGGCTGATTTTTTCCTATCTCAGCGAAAGAGCAACAACTCCACTTGGTGCCATGAACACAGCATGTGATGCACATGTACATCATAAATGTGACAGAGTGGCAGGATGACTGACCCAAATAAACGGCTCCATCAATGCACATACGTCAGGTGTATGAAATGTCTGTATCATATTATAAACTATGATAATCTGGTACTGTATCTTGCCACGTCCAGGTGCAGTCTCACTCCCTTGTCCTCAGTTGTCCAATTCATAAAACTGAGATTACATCTAGTAATTAATAGGGATGGGTACCGAACCCTGGTATTAAGCGGGCACCTGTGCCAAATTCTTGTTCTATTGGTATTGGAAAAGAGAGGAAATATTTTTCCTTCTTCATTTAGGTTACATAAACATTACCTTGAGCTATTTTTATCTCATCAACTCTATTTCTAATTTGCAACAAGACTAAGACATTCATCCATGATGCATTTTCGCTCTTGAATCCAGAGGAGAGGTCTGTGTGTCTGAGCCTGAAGCCTGTAGCTCGTGTAAGGGACGGGGCGAGGTCAGCTCTGCCACTGTGTCTCACTCAAGTCTGTTTATATCTCTCATAAGATGACGCCAACACTGCTCATCACTACAAGAGCAACAACTGGTTTGCAGGTGAAGGAAAAAACACAACTAATCCTTCAAAACATCTAGCGAAAATGCATCACATACAGACAGTGAAATGTGCAGTTTTTCTACCTCATAGTTTGTAGTTCATATTCCCATTACCCCACCCACCTCTGATATATTTACATAGGTTATGTAAATTCTGTTCCTAATTTCTTTCTCCATTTTATTTTCTCATAAAAACCCCCAAAAGAACCGACAGGAGTACCGTCAAAGTATTAGACTGATAAGCAGTACCAGTATGAATAGTAGTACCAATATCCATCCCTAGTAACTACTTTTACTAACAAAAGAAAATAACAAGCAGAAATGCCAGGGGTTTTGGAACTTCAGCGTAGAGATTTGCGATGTTTATTTTATTCATTTTCTGTAACCGCTTACAAATCCTCTTAAGGGTTGCGGGGGGCTGGAGCTGTTCCCAGCTGACACTGGGCAAGAGGCAGGCACATCCTGGACAAGTCGCCTGACTAATACAGAGCTGACACACATAGACAGACAACTATTCACACGCAAATTCATGCGTACAGGTAATTTCAAGTCACCAATTAATCTAACCTGCATGGCTTTGGACTGTGGAAGGAAGCCCCCCCCCCAACACAGAGGGAACACACAGACTCAACAAAGGGCCGGCTGGATGAATGGATATGATTGCAGATTTAAGGTTATGCGGTAATCATTACAGTTCTACTCTTAGCTAACAGTGCAGTGACTTAAAGAAATGAGAACTCCTAAATCTGTATTTCTTTAATTGTTAAGAAACCTTGATTCAACTGCCTCTTTACCTCTGTATTGACCAAAAAAGATTTAAAATCAATGTAAAACGAATCCGAGCTTTCTTGGGCCGAGCTGGAGTATAAAGCATAAGCTGACCATTAGCATGCTAATGTCAAGGTGTCACATGAGGGTCATCAGCTAGGAGTGTGGGGGCGTGATTTACGACACCCTAACAGTCTCGGTCCTCTCTGGGTCCTTGGTGTCACTTGATTTAGAGTGGTTGTTTGGATTTCTGATAAAAAGAATCCAGACAGGTCCAGGTCAGTAACCAGGTCATTACCATTATCATGTTGTTATTAGAGTCATGCTACAGTCTATGTGTTACAGTGTGTATTCCTGACCTTGATATTTTGCATTCCTGACTTTACCAGTCCCTTTGGTACATTTGTACTCAGTGTGCATGGTGTGCAAGTGGGAGGAGAAAAATAACAAGACAGACTGCCGTGTACACAGCGATACAAGTTGGAGACATGACTACATATGTGGTAGAGAATTCTCCCTATGCTGCTGCTGCAAAATACTGTAGCATGGCTGGACTTTTAATACCTCCACAAACATAACTTTACCTTTAACAGCGAATTTGTGGCGCCACATGTTTGCATGTTGCAACGCAACCTTCTCAACAACATAAAAATTCAATACTGGTCTGCACTCTGCATTTGAAATAGTGTCACTGTAAGTGGCACAAAGGTAATGACAACAGTAATGTGATTACTGATTAATGCTGACAGTATTATCACTATAGTTGAAGATAAGCAGGGAAAGGCAGAGGACAGGAGAAGAGAGGAAAGGTGAGAGGTTCTCTAAGGTAATGTTGACATGTTGTCTTCTAGTCCTACAGGGTATCTAGGGACACTCCTGTCTTAAGTCTGTAATGCCACTTAAATCCAGGCAAGGTTCTCTGGCTTTCATAGGTATCTGGGCCACGTGACAGAAGACTGCAACCTCAGGAGCAGGATGCTGTTCTCACACTAAGTTGGAGCATCTTTTCTGGTCACTTGCAAATGTAGAAAGAGTACACCAGAACATCCTCAACAAGAAATACCTCTTAGGTAACTTCAAGTTTGCTTTTCATGTAATTTCATTACTTGAGGACTACAGTAAGTTACAGTTACTGACTTACTCCAGCGAGAGATGGCAAATGTGGCATCCTGACAGTGACTATTCTAAAAGACTATACTGTAAACCAGCTCCTCTCTATTTCAGTGATGTCCAAGACAAGTGTGAGAAAAGAAGGTTAAAGCAACTTAAATTGGACATCCTCCTCACTGTGCAATAACAGCTGAGCTGCACTATAGGTTTTTCTGTAATTATTGCCTTTAGAAAAGCAGCTGAGGAACTCTTCACTGGTTTCAGAATGAACCTAAAAAAGGAAAAAAACAAAACAAAACATAAAACTACTCAATTACAGATAAACAAGGTATCCCACATATTTACTGATTTATGGCAGCCTGCCACTATTAAAACATCTGTCGCCACATATTGATTTGTTTTTATCTTTGAAGCTGGACAGTTCATTTGGAGTGCTATTGGAATAAATATAATGCTTTTTCACAGTTGCAGCAGAATGCCAGACGCAGTGAAAGTGAAACATTATGTTCCATTGCTTTGGGTCTAAAAGTTTGCATTCACTTGCTTCTGCAGCAGCTGCTCCTCTCATCCATTGACATGATCTGATCAGCCGTGATCTGATCAATTATCCACCCTATGACTCAAACCCCACACACTGCTGCTGAGTTATAAAAGATCTTATTAGTGTTACTAGTGTTCCACCTGTGTTGCATTCATGGACCCGCAAAAACATGAGAATGTAGAGAGGGGACGCACAATGACCTGCCCACCAACCCCCAACACTGTCAGCTATACCGCTACACATAGATTCTAAGGGCGCACTCACACTAGGCAATCCGTACCGTGCCCAAGCACGTTTGACCCCCAAAGTCCAGTTCGTTTGAGTATTGTGAGTGCTCGGTACCGTGCTCAAGCACGGTACACTTCCTTGGTCCTGGCACATTTGGAGGAGGTGGGCTTCGGCATGGTACGCTTGCTCATGCTCATGCACAAGCCCAAGCCCAGGTATGTAACGTGCGCATGACGAATAATCGATGGGACCGTTCCTCTCGACAAACATTTTAAACAATGGCAGCAAAAGTCTCACGTTGGTCTGATGCTGTAGTCGAGTGTTTTGTGCTGTGCTATTGTGCTGACTCTGAAACTGCAAGGATGCTTCATGATTACATAAAGCCATGCATGTGTCATATAATGACGTGATGATGTATGTACAAGAGGTAACCGTACTCACGCCTGCTGGATCTGGAGCAATGTGAGTGCAAGCCGGGGGGGCTGAGGAGTGGGGCCAAACGTGCTTTGGCATGGTACAGGGCAACTGGGCCTAGTGTAAGCACACCCTAATTCTGTGGGAAACACCGGATAAGGTTTCTCAAAACCCTAGTTACATGCTGGCCCGTGGAATCACTTAACAGCAGCAGTTCACACAGTCATATTTACTTAGGTACTTATACAAAGTGATCTATATTTTCAGCTTTTTACATATATAACAGAAAATAAGATCATGTGTTGTTTTTTGTATTTGATTTGAGTGTTTACATTTTTGAAAAATATATAAACTGAAATTTTTGTTTTAAAAAGGGGCATTTGGTGGAAATACGCATTTTCCACTTCTTAAAGATTTCCTAAAATTTAATTTCCTGAAGTCTCACTGAGAAGGTAATTCTTTCCATTATAACGCTTCATAAATTACATCATGCCAGTTCTTTATTAATAGGGTGTCTGGCTTGAACCTTTTCTTTTGTAATTGCTTTTCTAGCAGCTACAGTCAGTATTCAGAATAAGTATTTTCTTTTAATATTTGTAGATGTTGAAAATAGAAGTCCAAAAATGAGTTTGTCCCAGTTAAAAGTATTTTTTTTGGTCCCAAATGTAGTCACTAATTCTGTAGCCAGCCCTGCTTTCATGCTCCAAATTATTAACAACTGAAGAAGCGTGAACGGACAGATGTAGAGTGTAAAAGGAGACAAGTATTGGAGTGGAAGGAATAATTGAGAGATTACATTAACATTTCAAATGTGTAAATGAGAGTGCTATTCATTTTGACACATTAGTGAATCTAGCAAAAGTTAGTTTTAGATGATGGTAAGGGGAAAATAGACTAAGTGAGGAATAGAGCACCAATGTGGGGAGTTTTTAGTCGGTCAAATTTTTAATTAAATATTGTTAAAACAGACAGGAATTCGTTGAGTGTTTGTTCAGTTAACGGTCTGTCATTATCAATGGTCCTGCTTTACATTCCTGCAGTTAGTGTTATTTGTTTTCTTTCTCTCATTCTTCAGCCTTTCCCTCCTTCTAATTTTGGAAGGGTTTTAATTAAACAATTCTGGCATTTTAAACATTAACTTTGGGCTGACAGCATGTGCGGATTGTCATCGAGAAAGGATGAGAGAGGATTTTATCAGGATGACTCATGGGTGAGTTCAGAATGTTAAATAGATTAAATCAAAGGATCAAATTAACTTTTTCAGAACAGATTGTCTGACAACTTGGAACAAGTGAAATTGTCCGATTTGCAACAACCTGCCTTTTTTTAGTTGAAATGAATAAGTTAAACAACCAAGGAGGGTAAAGTACTAGTGTCACAAGGTTTCTCATTCATTAGTTTGTGGTGGGTCGCCACTATAGACTGTGTATAAAGATGGACGACACGCCCCCACTTACCCCTGATATGCTTTAGTTAAGCTAAAATATCCTGGATACAGGTGCTGCGATCTTGCGCTCGTGATGTCATTTGGAGCCACAGTCAGAAGTCCCCCATCTCTAGTAGGGGAGTTCCTGCCAAAAACACCTGTCCGACCAATCGCAAGCAGCTCCATTGAATGCCAGCATATGGATTGGCTCACACAACTGTGAATCATGGCAGAAAATCTCCTTTTTGTATTATTATTATTATTATTATTATTATTATTGTAATTCAATAGCTCATTCAAACAAAACTTATAAAAGCAAACACTTGAACAAACATCAGGGTGGTGAGAACCACCTTCAGTGTCAGAAACCATCTTTTGGAAACATTTATTTGGTGTGTACTTTTAGTTTTTAGTTTGGCCTATGTCCCATTCACTAACATATAGGGGTGGGCTTTATGACCTATACTGCAGACAGACACCAAGGCGCAATCCAGATTGAAAAGTTACACTTTGGGGGAACTGTCATGTTGTCCATCCTTATATACAGTCTATTGTCGCCACAATTAAAAAATCTGCTGCCTATTTCTATTTTTTGAGCTGGACTGTTCATTAGGAGCGCTACTGGAATATATACTGTATATCATTCGGTAATGCACAGCCCCACATTCGCAGGGCACAAAGTGTACTGTTGTCACTGACGGAACAGAAGAATACCAGTAGACGTAAACAAATAGAGCCGTCCCATCAGTGCTTCAACTCTCCGTTTCACCTTCCCTCTCAGTCCAGCTGTCTTTTTTGAATTCATCCTTTCCCCTGTCCTGTGCAGGAGCACAGCCCATAGTGATGTGTGGCTTAGTCCAAACCACTTTGTTTGTTTTCCAAAAATTCATTTGAATGTTTCTGTCTTTACAAAGAGGTCATTTCATTTCATTTTTCCATTAGAGGAGATGGACTCTGCCCTTTCCTTGAAGTGGTCCAGGTGTAAAAGTGAAGACTTAAAGACATTTTGTTGACTTCAGTCAATTCCATCTGAGGTTTTGAATAAAGGTGAATAGCCTCCTTTACAGTTATAGTTCAAAGCTTTGTGGAGCTGTCTTTTCAGAAACATAGTGACATCAGCTCAAAGCTGTATTGGCACAGTCATTATTTCTCAATCAAAAAGATCAATTCAGAGATGAGGAGGTAAAGTATGAGAGCACATTTTTACTAACATTATTCTACCTTTTCTGTGCCAGAAAGAGACTTTGGTATCATTATAATTCAGTGTTTACATATGGCTTGTTTTATTTGAATAGGAAAACAATGTTATATTAGAACCAGTCTTAACAATATCATCAAACTGAAATGTTATAGTTTATGATGCCCTTCATTAAAAGTGTGTTTTACTTTATTATTGACCTTGACTATACTGACTTACGTCTGTGCAAAGTATTCCACTAGAGAGAGGTTTTCACATTCCTCAAATGAGGAAGGAGATGTCTATGTACTTCCCTAAAATATGAGATCCAAACATACTCTGAGCAAGTTAAATTAGGTACATCACTAATGCGAAAGTCAGGGGAATAGACCTCAACACAATACTGGCAAAGAATCCCAAAACCTACATGACACCGCAGAGCGAACGTTTGAGAGAGAAGAGTTGACATTGGCATTATAAAAGTTTTGAAAGCAAACATGATAAAGTGTGCAGTTTTTGGGTGTAAAAGGAGTTTCCCTCCACTATGTAATAAAAACTACAGTGGCCGACAGGGGCAAACATGATGCAACTTAAAACTGAAAAAAATTTGAAGACACATGCACAGCATTTGAAGAGTGCACTGCAAATACCACTACACAATACATTGAGAAAACGCACTACAATAAATCACAACACAACAGGGGTGTTTCAAGAGGACACTTAATAGTGATGCGCACATTCGGACATGCTTGTTTTGGCCGCAGTTTGTTACTTGTGTTACTAGAGTCAGCTATCCATCAGTATGTTGGTAAATGAGCTAAAATGTAGTGTATTTTTTACTGCAGTCAAGCCAACCTCCAAAGCTAAAATGCTTCCAGCCCCTTTTCAGAGTTTCTTTTCATTATTATTATTTTTAGTTGGGAAAACCATGTTGAACAAAATATTAATTATAGCAGAGTATTTATACATACTTTAAAATGTGTCTGGAGGGGCACTTTATTTTGCCATTCATGTTTAAACCAAATACTGTGTGAATTAAGATGCAGTTCAAGCTGTGCAAGTAGACATTTGAGGTTGGATTAACTGAATTAACTGGAATTATACAACAGTAACAGACTACAAATGTGTCCACAGAAGGACTTGATGAAATTCCCTCCAAGCTCCTTCATGTTTGGTTGTGTTGAAATGTGTCTTTGTGAAGTAGACTGCGGAAATGCATCACCAAATTACAATTCTTGCTGAGAGTGAAGTCCATTTTCACACACAAACAGACAGAGATTTTTCAATTTCATCTTTTTTTCCAAGTCCAACCATCCATTTTAACAAGGGCAAGCAGTGTCACTCAGACATTCACAAACATGCACACATGCTACATCTAAACCACATTACATTCTTACAAGTAGTGACACTAGACAGCAAGAAGGGCCTCCATCTAACAGGATTACTTCTGAATAATTGCGAACAATTTCCAGACTAATGACAAGAAAATGTATACCGGAGACACAAAGCAGACAACAAATGTAATCAAAGTCAGAGAAAGAAGAGTGAAAGTAAGAGAGGATAATTGACAGCTTTCTTAAGGAAAAGCGAGAGGATTGTGGGGATGATGAGAGGGAGAGAAGAAGAAAAATAACAATTTTGTTGTTGAGTCTTTGTCCTCTTCCAGACAAACATGATAACTGAGTGTAGTACTCAAATCTTGCAAAAAAGGGTGCAATTGACTTTGCGAGATAAGTGTTTGTGATATGCATAGTGGAGGCTTAGTAGTCTAGACATGTAATACTGGGTTTGAAATTTGGGTTGGACATCTCTCTGCTCCAATACGTATCTCCTCACTTTGATATGTCTTGAAAAACAAAATGCCAAAAAATAACCATAAAGTAAAACATGTACATATGACAGCAAGTTGAAAGTATTTTCAACCATTGTCTCTTGAGGAAGAGGAATGTGGAGGTTTAGGAATGTGTTTATCTATTGATGCGAGTAGAAGAGAATCATCTTCCCTCTAATGTCATGGTGCTTTTCTAAACATACAATAGGCAATTTTACACAGAGATTGCACTATAGGGCCGCAACAAACTGCCCCTGCATTTTTTCACAGAACCAAATGATTCCAGATCTGATTATACACTGCATCACGGCATCCCACGATCAAAGGAGGCATTAAAGACGTGACGTTTAACACATGAGCGTCCAGCTCTGGCATGGCAAATAATGTATGCGTCAGCAGTGTTTTCTAAACAATAACAAAGGCACATCATCTTAATCACAATCATTTACCATCTGTTAAATGACAGCTGATCTCATCCTCTGCTTGAAGAGTAAGGAGTTCCTGAATCTCATTGTTTTTCCAGTTTGCGAACATTTATAGCCACTGTTCTTCTTTGTATTAGCCGCTATGCTAACAGCTGCATTTTAAATCTACCATGGTGGGTCGCACACATAAACATCATCAAGACCTCACACCCTTGCCGTCCATGGTCACAGCTTTACGTTTTAAACAAAGTTTGTTAGTTTCTCAGAGGCAAGACCAGGAGACCCCACTTTCCACAATCGGACGTTATATACAGAACAGCAAGGCAGCATAACGTGTGATGTTCCCCACCTTTGACAGGCAGTAAAAATGCACTGCAATAAAACAATTATTACAATTTACAATTATAATTTACTACTGTATATTCTTCAACATTTTCTTTAAAGTCCTCCAAAATATGTTTTAAAAGAAAGCCTATTACAAAAATAATATTACACAATTTAAAGGTGAAGTTGACACAGTACCAGAATTTGCATTAGACTCTTATTGTCCTACAATTTGATGGAAAGGGTCATAAAAATTCCATCATAATATTATTAATAGTCATTTTCTTTTTCTTTTTCTAATAACAATAAGACATATTTATTTTAATTTAATTTTCATGTACTAATCTAAAAAAAATTTAATAATCAATACACCAATAAAGCTTATAGATTATGCTTTTTTTAAGCAGGGGTAAGGAGCCATTTGTTTAAGTATTGCAGCACACCTTTGACATTCGCATGTACGTGCACAATTAAGTTGTGGCTTGTTTATGTAACCACTGTTCCTACAGGGGCAAGTTCACATGCATCATTGAAAAGATGTTTTGCTGCCTTTTCATCTTTACTTGCTAACAGCTTGTTAGCTATAAACTGAGACAAAAAATGATTCAGTGTACCACTCAAAGGCTACCACGGGCAGCTGCTGGCAACTTTTCAGGTGGAATGTTTTCCTTTGCATTACACTTGGTGTATGAGTTGATGTTGTGAATCAATCAACACACCTTCAATGTCGATTTGACCACTTTGACAATTTGTTTTGATTGTCTCTCTTCCACGACATACACTTAAGTGCTTAAATGTACATGAATTTCAACCGCATTATGCAAACCACAAATATTTCTATTTCCTAAATTGGGCGAAAAAGTGGCGTAAAGTTGTTCTGATGCGCTCTACACCCCTGTTTATAAAGGCATAGGGAGAAAAGATTAAAGGAGACATGGACCGTGCAATGAAACAGCTGCGGGGGCATTTTGCAATGGTATGTAGCGATATAGCCTACCAGGGTGGTGGCTAAAGCCAGCTGGACAACAAGGTCATGTACATGAGGTCAAGGTCAAGACCAGATAATAGTTGATTAATACGCACACACTGCCGACTGGACACAGGTGTGAATTACGTTAAACATGACGGATGGCTTCATATTTTTCTGTCATTGTAAATATTTTCTATCACTGACAGATTTTTCTTTTTTAAACACAATCTCTGAATAGCACATGGGCAGTGGTAGCTGGTGAGAAAAAAAAGGAAAATATTTGTATTACTATTATAATATTCAACTTGAAATATGAGCAGAATGAAACAGAGCACCTGCAAATTCTACAGCAGAAAGACATTCATCACAGGAAGACACTAAACGTGACAACTAACCCCCACTCCTCAGAAACAAAGTTGTTCGGGGTGAAGGAACAAAGGGAGACAAAGGAGAGAAGAAAGTAGCTTAGGAAGAAGGAAGTGAAATAAGGAGAAAGAGTGAAGGATTATTTCGTTTTGTCTCCCAGGCTGTCTGCCTAACTCGTTCTTCCAGGAGGTAAAATCAAATCAGGAATCATTCGGTTGTTCAATAAAGTATTTTACTCTTATCTTGTGTCAGAGCAGGGAGAGAAAACACAGGGGCCGAAAGAGACAGAGAGGTTAGAAACCACTCTACGGACATACACACAAAATGACAGACGTTTTGTTCCCAAAGATATGCCATCACATTTTATCTTTCTCACAAAATGTTTATGACAAATCAAACATATTTCTGTATATTGTAGAGACTCCCGAGTTGCATGTACAGACCGTGTTTCACCTACCCCAGATTACACCCTTTAACAATCAGGTCATATGATGATGAGGGTTACCGTCATGAAAATTAACTACTCTGCCAACTGCCCTTGTACTGACCTGAGCCTATTATAAATCCATCCAGGTGGTGTTTTCCCTCGAACACTGCATCAAATTCACTACCTGCATTTTTATTTTATTATGTTTCTAATGCAAAATCGCTGATTGCCAAACTAACAGAGGCTCACTAGTTCTACAGTCAATATTATGACGCAAAGTGAATCTAGAAATGCCTAAGACAACCAACACAAGCTCCAGAAAAAACAGCAGCCCCATCCATCATGAACGATACCTCAGCTGACAAGGGCAACCCCAAACTAGGTTGGAGGCCAATCCACCACGCCTCCAGTTTGGCTGGAAGACCACAAATATATAACCAATACTTCATCAAGGCAATGTAATACACAGTACTGTGCAAAAGTTTAGGCCACCATAGATTTGTTATAAAAAAAAAACATAGGTTTTAACAAAGGTGTGATGAGGGTATATATATTTATATCTCTGTCTCTTTATTAAGATACAAAGGATACAGAGAACAAGTACAATTTATTAAAACACCCAAAAAGTCAGAACAAAATAGCTTCTTCAGACTGAAGTCAATATTTACTGTGAAAAATGGAAATGTACATTCATAACAAAAGATGGTTCAAACAATCAATATTGAGCATGTCTCAACTGCAAGCTGGGGTTAAAAAAAAGTAGTCTTTTAAAGTTTTGTTACTCTGAATATTTGCGTTTCTAATACTGTATACATATTTCCTGTAGGTTTTGGTTGTATTTAAGCAAAGAGACTAATGAGAAATTAATATGCAAGATCATTATAACCTTGGTAAAATAACAGAGTCTAAGGTGGCCAGAGACTTTTGCAAAGTACTGTGTACTGGATGTTATTAAGGTTATTCAATAATAAGATTTGCCTGCTTATAAGTACCCATTGTTAAGCTTGTTATGTTTCTGTTAGGTATGTAAAATAAGCAAACAGGCTGCAAATATTTTAACATTTGTTAATTCAAAACCTTATACAGGAAAAAAAACCCAAGTAATTCCACCATACTACTTGGCTCCTGGATCAAAAAGGGAAACAATTATGGCCTAAAATCACTCCAATGGGAATACTTATCCATGAAGTGTGACGATTTGTTTGCGTTTAAGCTGGAGCACAACTTTTCATCTGCTTGTTTCTCCGTCCGTCTGACTGGCTGCCCTTCCCTCAGACATGCTGGCCCGCCTGAGTCTCACTCAGTCTGTCAGTCTGCCATTACATTATGCTAATTGTTGGCCTGTTTTGTGCATATGTGTGCACAGTTCACACGGTCTAGGTGATATGGCTCCCGTATGAGTGTGAAACCTTCAAACTTATCCAATACTGTCACCAAACAGAATCGCTCTAGGGAGGATTTCTGAAAGCTCAATGTCAATTTCCTCCCTTCCCTCTGTCGCTACCTATCGACATTTAATTTAATACTGCAGGACAGCGCCGAAATCCCAGAGAAGGTAGGAAAAATGAAAGACTACAGCACAGATAAGGCTCAACAATTTGTGCTGGAAACTGTTCATGTATTAAATGTGGCACTGGGATCAAACATTACGGCAGCTAACAATGTTATTGTTTTCAGTGATTACTTGACACATGCAAACAATTAATTTACAGAGAAAGTGTAATAGCTTGAAGATAGGACTGGCAATATGGACAAAAGTTAAATATCACAACTAGGGATGCACGATAATTATCGTCCTGATAATGAAACATTTTTCATTCAAACATTTTTGGCCGATAAATAGAACCGATAATAATAAGCATAAATTGCTTTGATTTTGCCCGTTTTGCCCATGGTTTCGCTCTGCCAGTACTACACACACTGCATTATGCTGTGCGTGAAATCACACTGCTGCACCTGCTAGATAAGCCCAAAACACGTCATCGCAGTCAGCAGCAGGGTTTCCCCATTGTTTCTTTTTTTTTTTTTTTTACTCTTTAACTAACCAGACTGGCGGCAGGTGATAGTTTGGTGGATCAGCTTTTGTCCTGTACAGTAAAAAGTGTCAAAAAAACTAGTAGCGCTCAAGACAGTCTGGTGTTGCAGCACAGAAGCAGCTTAGGAGCAGCAGGGCTGTGCACTCCAAAACCAAAATGCAGCAGACTCTCAGCTGAGTTTCTGATTAGACTACGTGACTGTTTTTATACAAACATTCACCTGCTAGAGCGGCGGATAGCCTTCTGAGATTTACTCACCAAACGGAAAATCGACCTGCATTTGGCACTTTTCGGGTGTTAATTTCGTACCCTTGTGGGTATTTCAACAGCAGCATAACCACTGATGCTTCCCATTATTCTGGAGTTTGACTCCCTTTAATTCCTCTTGCTTATTAAATATAAATGTCACCTCAAGGGCCATTGAGGGAACAGGCATTAAAGCTTGGAAGTGAAGGAGAAGTCACATTAGTAAAGAATTTACCTTTTAGACTAATAAGATGTGCAGCCAACTGTTAAGTATCAATCTACCGATGGCTTTGCAGGACGCAACAGTGAATGAGAGTTTGAAAGAGACAGATGAGTGTATGGGGGAAAAAAGGAGAGAATAATGGTGATTTTTCAGTAACTACATGTAAGGGATACAAAGTCTTCATATATACTGTATGTAATCAGATGTTTTGAGTATCTTTCTATCTTGTTTTTTTCTAATTTGAAACTGTGAAAGAAGCATAGCACTGCTATTCAAGGCCAGTAGTTGATGTCAGTGGCGGACAAACTGAATCATTTGTGATTTTTGTTGGTAAGTAGTTAAGGCTAAAACACACAGACACGTAGTGCGTCTTGCAGGTCATAACATTTAACGAGAGAGAGGCAAAAAGAGGACAATATTTAAGTGCTTACGAGCTATTTATCTGAAAGCTGTACCCCCCCCCCTTCACCTGAGCATTGGCAACAAGCTCCATTAACATCTCTTGTTGACCAGAAACTCTTCAGAAAAACTGATTGATATTGTTCGGTGAAATGACTGTGATCAAGGTAATCACAGCAGCTTCCTTTAAATTCTACACCAACTCTTGTGTCCAAATATCTCATTAACAGTTTGAAAAAAATGGTGCCATTATCTGTGAAATAAAGGACACTGCAGGGTTTGTATGTTTTTTTCAGCTATGTTTATAGAAATAATAGCACGGGTGTGATACTGTTTTTAATTCAGCATCTGCTCAAATTATGACTTGAAAGATGTTTTAGTTTTGGCCACAGCTGCACCGTGAGACTGTCTCTCGTACGGTTTTGCATCAGTGAGACGCAGCTTGGTGTTTGAAGCCTAAACAGGGGTGAAGCACGATGAATAGCTAATCAGTTTTTAGACACTTAAGGCAAATGTGCTTCATCTATTAAAAACTCTGATAAGCTTATACCTTTTCATGGTCTTAGCTCAAAGAGGAGGCTATGGCTGACTTCCAAAATCTCTTAAAGTGGTGAGCTGGAAGTGTGGGGGGGTCCCAAATGGGTATAATTTTGTCATACATTTAAACATCTGTTCGCCTTGGCGTTATCGCAGAGCCCAACACATCAAGTCATGAATGCTGTTTTTTTTTTTTTTTAACATTTTATAAACTAGAGTATTTACATTTGATCCTGCCTGTACCAATACTGACATGAAAGATTTTCTCTTTTAATGTGCCTCTTTTTTGTATAACCGCACAACATGAACAAACATTTTTGATTCCTTCAATTTGGATTTTCTTAAACATGCCTATTGTATTTTTTTTCCACAAACGCCCCCCCCCTCCCAATATATGGACATGGTGGACACATTAGCTGATGTATCTTATCACATATCAGTGTTGGCATACAAATATTCATTATTATATATATTCAATCATTATAAATTGCAGTGTGGAAAGGCTAGAGATAAGACATGTTCTAGGTAATTAAGAAAAAGTGTTGCAGTTGTATCTGTAGCAAAGCAATTAATTTGTTTTTCTTTTTGGTTGATGTCAGTGAGACTTTGTTGAAATTGTTTAACAGCGCAGTGTTAGATGTTATTTATCCAGAGATGGTCCTTCAACACTGCATCTACCCTATGTACAAATTAAATCTATATATAAGGGACATCCCAAAGACTAATTGCCCTGAAGTTTAAATTGAAGTTTAAACATAGACTTCTGTGTGACAGCTTTGTGCAGTATTGTCTGGGATTCAGAGCCTATTATTATGATTATTTTAATGATAAGGATTGCTATTACCCCATCCCTTGCCCCAGGCAAAGCTTTGAACATTCGCCATTGATAACTACTAAAGCTCCGGAGCATAAAAATTGCTATTTGAGACAGCACTAAAATGTGGCAGATGTATAATTTCCAGATTCATTTATTTTTTTAACTCTCATACCGATAACTATCATCCTCAACAATCCACTGCTGACCTGGCTGTACCCTCTACAAAATTATACAACCCATTGTGGGACTCTACCCAAACACTATGAAAAGTCCTATTTACAAGAACTCTGAGACACTAAAAACACTGTAGGAAACTCCCTCTCTGTGGAAACTCAGACGCTCTAAATAACATCACAGACAACCTAGTTACAGAAATAAATAAAACATATCATCCCTTACATATAATGTGGGTTATAGCTAGGCCATTTAATCATTTTCTGTTGGAAATTTGAAGGGAAAACTCAAATACCACTTTTGTTCATTACAACAATTTGTCATAACTCTCACCTTGAGTGCAATCATTTGATGTTATGCAGAGTTATTCATTATCTCAAATGTTATCCAGAGATGTATGCTAGTGAGAGCACTGTAGGTGCTGATGATAGTATAGGGAGCGAGAGGATGTTAATTGCAATTGTTACATGTAATGCAATTGAGAGCTTAAAGTGAGCACCAACTTGAAAAACAGAAAATTATAGAAAAAAGAAAGAAAAGGCAGACACTGACATACACATCCATGAACTTATATACATATCAGTGTTTCTTTATGATATCAAAAAGAGGAGGACAGAGAATACATATTCAGCTAAACAGCTGTCTGAGCACACTATGCCAGGACAAAAAAATTTAAATGACGTTCTGCTCTGTTTGCCTCCAAGATTATGCTGACAGTGCAACACTGCAGACGGGTAATCATATTCAAGAGGACCTGAGGGCACATAGCAGCACGCTAACACGCTAACACTTTTCAGTAATATAGACTCAGCTGAGTGATTACAGTAGATGATGATTCTGACAGTACCTGCCCAGTTTAGACACATGGTTTAATAGATAATGTCAACATGAAGTGGTGTTTGCATCTCTGTTTTATCTTTAGTGCTAAATGCTCATACATATGTTGTTCATGCGCTGCATCTTCAGAAATTATTCGTCAGTCAACAAAGTGTCTAGGTGCACCAACTGGTATTTACTAACAGCTGAGTCAGTTTTTGAACTTTACTTTGGTTGCACCTACCAAACTTCAGCCTTAAAGAGTAAATAAACCCCCCACTTTTGGCTTGAGTGTCTTCTCCCTGGAATGTGAAAAAAGTCTCAAAAATGGACAGCGTGGGAGGAGAGCTAAGACACGCCAAGTCAGTAAATGTGCCACCTCTTGATCCACAGCACCTTCCTGCCCCCGCACACACACAAGTAGTCGGTGACAACTGACTTTAGCACATTTCCCCAATGAACTTTTGCTTGGTCATTTAACAAGATGAGGTGACGAACAAGGCGTGAGTTTGTGTTTTTACTTAGCTAAATAAAGACTTAAGCAGGAAAGCTTATATGTTTATATAAGTTTGGGGCCCATGTTTGGGGTATCAGGCTGAAAATGCTGAGATTTTGACTTTATGCCTGATCCTGGCAAGGCATAATATTTACACATGGTCTCAGCGAAAAGAGGGCTTAAACCTACATGGTGCAGCCAGCCAAATTATGTATTAGAATGCCAAAGTATGACCAACTTAGCTGAAGAAAAGGCGTAATTTCTGTTGGTGTCACTGGTCATGGTGCTACATTACCTTTATCAGTAACTGAGGCAACTAAAGAGCCACTCTTTATTACAGGCTAAAAATGATTCTCTTAGATGGGCTTTGTTTCAACTGATTCCATAAAAGGACCATGCCAGGGATTTGTCAGCTAAAAGCCCATATGTTCCTTTGGAAGATGTTTTTCCAAGAAAGATCAGAAAATGTAAATTTCATGATCTGGGTATAACTTGAGTTAATATTGCAGTACATAAGTTGGAAGTAGGGGCTGGTAAAGAGGAGCATTGCTTCAATGAAAATGTTTTAAATCCTTACTTTTATTACGAGACAAGTAAACAACTGGTCAGAAAACTGGATGAATTCAATTATGACCAACTGGTGGCATTATTTTTGAGGCGAGCAAGTCCATAACCTATACAATATTCATGGAGTGACAGCAGTAAGAGAGAATGACACTGGTTTTAGCTGCAGCCTTGGCAGACGCACCACAGAGGCAATCATTAATCATTTAGACTTCCCTTCCACCAGACTGTGCATTAGAGACTTAGTGTACAGGAAGTGCACAACATTAAATGTCTATGTGTGTATGAGTTTGTGTGTGTATAACTGCTCCAAAAACACCTACCAACAACCATGTGATGAACACGGAAAGCTGCAAGCATACACACAAAAAGTTACAAGCACTCTGGACTCTTCTAGACACACACACACGGCGGGTTTAGGTGCAAAACTGCTGACATTTGGACAAACAAGCAGAGTTCATCACTGCACAGTGTGAGCTGTTTTAGAGGAATGAAAGGTGGCTGGCTGGGATCAGTAAAGACAGAAACATAAAAGAGATGTAAATGATCGTGGTTAGAAATGACAGCAGAAGAAGTCAGACACAAGAAGGACGAGGATGGAAAATTACAGAAAAAGGCTGAGAGGGAGGGAGATAAGGGGCTGAGAGCAAAACAGATGGAGACAGAAACTGACATTTGACATTTAAAATGTCTTTAATGAGTCACTGAAGCTTTGTCTAACACAGCAGACAGGAGTGGGGTGTAAAAATAACAAAAAAATAGGAGGCTAAAACACACCATCATTTTGCAAAGCAACACAGGCCTGGAGAGCAAATAGCACTGCCCACATACTAGACATTTTCAAGATTCAATCAGAGAAAAAAAAACAAAAAAAACAGAGCTATCCAGAGGGCACAGCAGAGACACAACCAAGGCTGCTGTGACCAACGAGAACCTGGCTGGCAGATGCCCAGAAATAGCGGCGCCTCCACCTCTCGTGTGCTCAGCCCTGCCTGCTGTGACATTACCTGCCTACCACCACATAATCATGATGAATCGCTCTGGGGCTTGCCGCGGACCGCTCACACCGCCAAACAATGAGTGGCAATGGCAAACATCACCACACCGCGCAGCCTATCTTTCTTTATCTTTCCCCTTTTTCTGTCATGATGCTCTCATTTTTTTCATTATCTCTGCTTCTCTCTTTCCCTCTAACATTTCGCTCCTCCTCTGTCCTTGGCTTCTGTTCCCTCCATGCTTCGCCTTTCTTCTAGCCCTCCTCTCCTCGCCTGGTCTGATATTCTCTCTCTCTCTCTCTCTATTGTATTTTCTGATGCATCTTTGTCCTCCATCTCGTCTTTCAACTTCAAGGGGGGCAGACACCAAATAAAGAAAGCCGGAGGTTCAATATATCGAAGGACACTGGAGGTGACTTGCGCCTGCCTGGGACAGATTGTACAATAATAGTCAAACTGATATTTAAAAATTCCAGTGCGCTCTTGAATAACTAGATCGCAAATGATGTCTGTTCCCTGCAATGTGAACTGTAGTCATTCTGCTCTGTGGTACATCCAGTAATAACATACAACTCAACGCTTTAGACATCAGTGGTTTGTCAGATGAACTGTAGTTGAGTAGGCATGAGCCGTGACATGGTACAACCATATACCAGGCTATTAAGAAATTCAGATGGTGTCATTTTAAATACTGACAAACACTTATCGTTCTATTAACCCTTTGAAACCTAGAGCAATATCACTTTTTGTGCTGCTTTCAGATGCCTTTCAAAAGTATTTACAGCTTTGAAACTTGGGCACGTGGGAGCGATTTTATTCAAAAGCATGGGAAATGAGGCAATGAGCACTTTGGTGGGAAATGTTACAAAAATTGCAAGAAATTTGCAGATTTAGAAAGCCAGTGAAAATGTTAAGGGGGGGGTAGTTGGTAAAAACAATATTTGTAATTCTTATTATAATTTTAAATAATTTATTGTTACAGAATTATAATACATTATTAAGAACTCTTTCCAAGTCATGTTTGCCTTGTTGGTTTTTGTTACTTATGTTTCTCTTAATTTTTTTGTTGAGGTTTTTTTGTTTGGGTTTTTTTTTTTCACTCATTTTCAGGTAATTGTCTTGTACTTTGTACTTATTTCTTGCTAATTTTGGGGTCACTTCTTTTTTTGTTGCTAACTGCCTTCTTAAGATTACTGAAAGAAAGAGACCATTTTCTCAGATTTCACAGAGTTATTTTAATACTTATGAGGCTTTAATGAGGATGTTTTGTATGCTGTGTGCATCACGTGCCACAGCATGCCGCACACTGATACCGTCATATTCTGTATACCCCGGTGAAATTCCAGAGGTATGAAGGTATGAAAAAAAAAAGATACTGCCCAAGCTTAGCTCTGCAGCAGGAAAGACATTAATGTACATTTTCACATTGTTGCCAATATTTCCTTCATGACATTTGTTTTCCACATTGACTATGTCAGCCTCTAAGCATATGAAATTTGGGTGGTGAGGTCGCTACAGGGCTGAATATGATGTATTTGGAGTATTGTACGCCGTTGTGTCATGAATAAAAAGACTGTGGAGGGCATTCTCAGAATTTAATACTAAGTCAGGTCACATTACTCTCAGCAGTTTGTTTTCAACTACCACAGGGATGCGGGTGGGAAAGAAAACACTGTTTATCATCACTTTTCCCCGAAAATCAATACATGACAACGGGGATGAATTACATATTCTGCAAAAACAAAGAGGGTAGCATCACCGCCTCTGCCTTTTCCAAATCACACCACGGCTGCAAAATCACCCTCATTTCTCAGAGACAGTCGAAATAACACAACTAAAAGCAGAAAGTCCTCTGAACATAATGATACTACTCGACAGAATGGCTTTAAGAGCTGGTAAAATTCGAGATTGAGAATTTATGTCACAATTTCCCAAGCAATTACCAGTGTTTCCCCTTCACTTTGCTCCTCTAGGCTACTGTCTAAATAAAGAAATTATGCTTGAGAGGCAAACGGCACCTTGAGAGGTAAACAGCGTAGCTGTTTAATATTGTATGGCATCTCAGCCTCTCCGTGACTACCAGCGTGAGCAGTCTTACAGTATCAGTCGTCCAAGTGGGCAGAAAGAGGGAAGAGAGACAAAGGTCAGGGGGTTAACAAGAGGAGTTAGCTGGCCATCTTCTCCCTGATTTGTCTCATCCCCGAGCATCTGTCAGATCCTTTGTGGAGCTGCCATCTTGGACCACTCCACTCACAGCTGATCCCTATTACTGGGGAGGACAGCAGCCTTATTACAGAGGCCGAGGAGCTGTTAAGTGAATGCACACACGTGTGTGTGTGTGTGTGTGTGTGTGTGTGTGTGTGTGTGTGTGTGTGTGTGTGTGTGTGTGGGTGGGTGTGTGTGTGTGCGTTTAATTGTGCATGAGGGAAAGAGGGATGTCAGTGCATAGGCTATGGGGGAAAAGGGCAACTGTGGGAGGGAAGGTATGAAAAAAGCAGGCAAAAATAGAAATACATGCGGTCGTATGCCTATTCACACAAGTCAATTTACACTTACGGTTTACATCCATGTCTGTGAAAACATGGATGCTTCACACACATCTTCCCCCAGCACCACAGAAGATCTGTACTAACAGCACAGGTTAAAGTTGGTCACCCAAGATTAGCGTCAACAAATTCAGAATCTGACCAAACGTCTCCCCATCTGTTCCTGACCTATGACGCTGTGTAACAGACAAAAAAGTGTTTGTGCAGAACTTTATGTCACAGTTGACCTTTGTCCTCTTGAATATGAAACGTCAGCACTTCAAGGCCATCGTCAGATACTGCCCTCACGAAAAGGAGACGGATGCAAGGTCACACTGACCTTGACCTTTGAGGGTCAAATTCCAATCAGCTCACCATTGAATCCATGTGAGTGTATGTATCAGATTTGAAGAAAAACCCTCAAGGTGTTCTTGAGACTCTCACAAGAATGAGATGAATGCAAGATCAGCCTGACCTTTGACCACCAAATTATCAGCTTAACCTTGAGTCAACTCGAACATTTGTGTCAAATTTGAGGAACATTCCTTCAGATGTTCACATGATATGTTCACAAGAATGAGACAGATCTAATCAATTCATCCTCGAGTACAAGTGGATGTTGGAGCTAAATTTGAAGAATTTCCCTTGAGGTGTTCTTGAGACATCACGTTCACAAGAATGGCCAGACGGACAGACGGATGGACAGACAAGCTGAAAACATAATGTTTCTGGCCTCGGCTGTCGCCTGCACGGAGGCATAAAAAAACACTAAAGTCCAATAAAGGCAAAGAGCCATTACTTCCCTAAGATGCAAGCCTGGAGCTGCCATAGCTGCTAAAAAGAGCACTTTCCTTTCTGATGACAACTCAGAACCATTTTCTGGTCAATTACTTTAAATAACGTATAATGGGTGAGCAGTCACACAGAGAGAGAGGAGAAAGGATTGATGATGTGTTTTAATGTTAATACATCCCAAACCAATACATCAGCAGCGTGATCAGTGCTCTTATTCACTTCCATACACTTCCATTCTGGTTATTTCATCTGTGACCCTTCTCCTCCCCTCTCCTCCTCCTCTCTTTCTACACGATTGCCTCTAGGGCTCCAGCTTTCCTTCACAAAAACCTGTTTTCTCTTACTAAAGACCTATCTCCTATGACATGTAATAATGTGTAATCACAGGTTCAAAACACAACCAATCTGAGCTTTAAAAGTTGAAGGGTGACTGATACTCAACTCAGTGTAACAGGCAGATGAATGACACATTTATCAGTGCAATGTGCCCCAGTTCGACCCATCGCTTTATGAATGTGCAACATATTTCATTATCACAGTCGATGTTGCCAGTGGATCGCATAAATGGAAAAATGGAAGCTGTAAAGTTTTTATTGCCTGTAGAGTTAAATTTATTCATTCAATAATCTGGAAGAGAAAAGCACATTTCTGACTATAGTGTTCTGGTGAAAAGTAAATTATTTAGTCGCAAAAGGATGTGTATGTTGCCAGAGGCTGACTAAGTATTTCCTTCTTTTAAACTATCAAAAGTAATTTCTGAACACCAATCTAATGTGCCAGTTTGGTGGCACTGTCTTTTCAACTCAATACAATAAAGTTATTGTCTGCCTCTGAAGAAAATTGACTGTAATTATTAGTGCCACAGAGATATGGGGGTGAGAAATCCACACACAAAGCCTTGGCATTATAATAGAAATTTAGCAGTTCAGTCGTGGGTTAATTGTGACAGGTAGACTGATGAGGATGTTCTGGCTTCTTCTTGCCAGGCTTTTTGTTTGGAGGACCATCATTTCTTTGATCTGACTTCCTTTGACTCTCGAAAAACAATGCACAAAAGTTTATTTAACACAGAGGAATCATTTCACTGCCTTGCAAAAACATACTGCCTCTGTCTATTCAGACAGAACAGACTGCGTTTGAAAGAGAGACAGACAAAGGAGGGAGAATTGTTTTAATTTATAGTCCTATATATTTCTTAGTTACCTTTCTGTTTGACAAACAATACAGAAACGGATGCAATAAATTATGGTGGTCTCTTTTACAAATACCAAAAGCCAAGGCTCAGTGTTAGGGCTCATTTATGCTCAACGTTAGATATGTATTTGGACCGGGATAAAGCCTCCATACTCTTGTTTTCAGTTCGTCCTTACTTAAAGACATCCAAAAATTAGTGTGGCATTACAAATTGATAATATAGTGAAAAGACTTCTCCAGTGCAATATATTTAATGACCTCACAGACCGTAAGGCTGTATGTCGCTGATTATTTTATGGTTATTTTCTTGCAATTTTATGCTAAATTCCTGTCTGTAGCTAGCTAGTATACGTTCCATTTATTACCCAGTAAACAGCCCATACATTCTGAGCATATTCTTCTGCTTGTTTTGTGTCCATTAATGTTCCCATCAGCTGGTGATGGGAAACTTAATATTTTACCATGGGACCAATGATAACACATGCATGAAAAGGTAACGCTGTCGTCAATTTTGCAATGTAAATGTAATTGTGTAAATCAATAATATTTTGCTAAAAAATGTCAGTAATTGAATGGAGTGAAATCTGGCCTACTGGAAAGTGCTAATCGATCAACTATTACTAATGTCAGCTATTGTAGCTAAGTTGCCTGCATGTAATTATTCCCACATTCACCCAGCGACAAACAACCCCCAGCAGATTTGCTCCTCTTAGTATTCACTCCATATTATAGAGCAATAGGAGAAAAACAATTCACTGAGGTTTGAGATTTATTTTAGATTTGCAAATTTGTTTGTCTTGATCCTCAAGAATATCCACTGTGGAAGACTGTATCATACCATTTTGCGTGCACTGCATTTGTGAAAGACACAAATCAGTGGAACACCCTGCCTGATGATGTGAGGAACTGCAGCTCTATCAGCACTTTCAAAACGAATGTTAGAAGTCTGTTAAAAGCTGCTCAGCTTTCTACTTACTGACCTTGAGTTCTATATTATGGTCTTCATGACTTGCTTTTATTTGACAAGCATACGCTTGTGATTTGCAGCTGTGTGTAGCTTTCTATTGCATGTTTTGTATGGGGATTTTTTGTATAACATGGCATGTTTTTACTCTGTATTGATTCTGTTGTGCTGTCATTTTGTTTTGAACTGACAAAGATACTACAGATGTGAATTAATTCAAGCTATATTGTGTTATGGTGCATTAAATGGTGACAAAAAATATATGAAAACAGTCAACTAATGCAGCACACCAACACCTCATATACTCACTAAGTCCTCCTCAGAAAGAGAGACAGAATCACCTTTGAGACGTGAAGCAACGTGACTATATGACTATCAGTGTAAGAACCAAGTATCAAACTTTCAACTAAACACATTACAAAATGCACACACACACACACACACCCTTACAATACAGGGTTTCCAGCAGAAAAGTTATTAGGCCTGGTGGCAAGCATCTTTTGAGGGGGCCAGGGGCCAAATATCTTTTTTTTTTTTTTTTTTTTTTTTTAAACGGGGGCTCAGCATCGGCCAGCAACAGATGGCAGAGCCCTATAGAAAACAAATCCACAGATGGAGTTGTGGAATTGAGAATTTAGAAGGGGTGTTTCCATAGGGTCCTGCATCAAGTTAATCCCAAAGTTGACTGGAGATTTGAAAATATGACGATGTCTCCAGTATTTCTTCTAATAAAAAAACTGTCTAAAGTTTTTGGGCTTTTCCTCCTTGACATGTAGGCCTACCGTTATGTGTGACGATTGATGAGGTTCAAATGTAGGCAGTGCCCTAAATTCCACCGAGTCTGTCAGCAGCACATTGCGGCCGCGGCACGGCCTCCTGAGCCAATCGCAGATGTTCTAGTCAATGCTCGTTATTCAACTGAGTGCGCCTCCGAACGTCTCAGCAGTGGCTTAATGCTCCATGTGAAACACGCGGCAAGTCTATTTTTGCTGGACACAGATAGCAACCATGTCAAGCCTTGCACAGACTCAGGATCATGTTTAACTTGACTAAAACGTTACATCAACCGTATCTCATGCTTCTCTGTCCAGCAAGAGAATGAATACTCCTGATAACAGTCACGGCACATGAAATAGACAGAAAGTAGATCATAATTAACAACAGCACTGTACTATTAACAAAAACACGGGTAAAATCTTATCTCATATCTATTTTGTTTATGATTAAATTGTTAATTATTCATCTATATTAATAAGATATGATATGTTTTTAACTAAATCACAGCCACACTAAAAAATGGAATCGAAACTCTTTTATCTACTTTACCTGTAGACTGCAGGCTGCAGCCCAACAAAGTGTCATGGTAGAATCACTAAAATCAAGGAAAAATTACCACAAAATCAAGGGAAAATGAGGCAATTAGCACAATCTCATAGAGTCTACAGTATCAGCTGGCAGGATGCTCTGCTTCTGAAATGCTTCACAGACACTCCTGGTGGAATATAGAGCCACGTGGAGAACGGAGCAAAACAGCGCCGCCATCATAATGCTCTCGACATGTTGCCGGTGGAATCGAGGGGTTAGCATTTGTTACTTGGAAGTGGTTTGAGGCGAAATGTCTGTCTACTGAGTCTCTCCTGAGTCAGTAAAACAATCATTGATCCAAATTTAAAATTTATTTTGCCATTATTGATACAATAACTGTTATGTACTGTTAAATTATATTAGTTGGGTTAGGTTTTATTATTATGTGAATGTGAACAAACTACAGTAATGTGCAAGAAGTGTCATACAGTCATGGCTGCACCACAAAGCTTTCATTTTTTCAGTTCTCCTGTATTTAAAGTTAAAGGACATCCAGTGTAAATAATAAACACCAGAGTTAATGTTTAATAACTGCACAATGTTCTCAAGGCCAATGAGTAGTCATGTTAAATAACTGTTAAATAATCATGATTTCAAAATCAATCAAAATAATTGTAATTATTATTTTTGCCATAATCAAGCAGCACTACTTTGTAGGAGGTAATATTACCCCCCAAAAAAATGTAATTGTTGTATATGAGAGAACGCATCCGAACATTTGTTCACAAGAATGCACAAAGGCTTCGTGGAGCTCTCGCTGATAAAACGGATGTTTCATTTTCTGTGTGTGATGACGAATGTCAATCGATTAACAATAATGAGCTCAAAAAACCTGGGTAAGCACCATTATCACAGTGTGCAAAAACAATGCTGAAATTGCAGAAAGATTAATAGGATTTTTTGCTGACAGGGAGCAGAGTTGTAATAGCAAAAGCTGTGGACCATGAATAAAATAAACAGAAAATGTCATTACACCAGAGTAAGTAAAAATTAAAACTCATCTGTTGTGACATGGACTTGATGGGAAATGTTGCTATGCTGACACAAGACTTGTGGGTGGTAAAATACTGCCCGTTCCTTTAAGGACAAACAGAGAGAGGGATGGAGAGAGAGAGATAAAGAGAGGTGGAAAGCAGCGAGGATGTGTATGAGTAGTCAGCAGTCAGGTTGAAAGGTCAGATGAGTTTATAGGAAGAGTGTACCAAGGAGGAGGGCCAAATGACTCCGAGGGCAACAACAGACTATACATCAAAAACACTGCAAATGGGGAAAAAAAGGGCAAAGCTGCGGAGTAAATTACAAATCGGAAATTGAGGCTCTGTTCTGACTCATCCTAATTTATGGATCGGGGAAACAAGCAGTAGGTGACTCATAATCACACTACTTGTTTCACAGTAATACAGTGTAAATGCCCTCATAAACCCTATGCCCACAGTTCATCTTTCACGTGGACAGGGACACTAAATTATGCTTTGAAATTATAAACAAAACTGTGGATTACACAAATGAGGCCATTAAGTCCCTGGAGACTTACTTCCTGTTACAACAATTAGTGACACGGAAAAGTCAATATTTGCACATGTGCTAAACTATAGCAGGTTTGATCTGCTTAATTCTAAGCTGATAAATAAGCATGAATACAGCGGTCTAATACATGAGTGAATATATGAGAAGGACACCTATTTAAAGAGAAACTTTGCTCTGCATCATCAGACCGGTGTAGTGTCATGATCAGTGTCTGAAATTAACTTTTTGACTCACCGGCCAAGGTGGCTGGTAGAAAATAAAAATCCACTTAACAAGCATATTTATTTTAGCAGCCAAAATGATAAATTGCCATTTTTGTTTTACATAAACATTTGTTTTAGTATATTTTACTGAGACAATAGTGTATTATGTTGAATACAAACTTTAAGAGAGAAAGCCAGAACAAAATCTGAAGCAAAATTATTTAAATACTGTGAACAGCACATTACCGCAGCTTCAGCCTGTGAATAAGTTCCCTCTAGTCAGCAGTGATGTCTTGTATATGCCTAGGGCTTTTACTTTAAAAGGTGAGAACGGAAGAAGTGGAGCTAACGCGCTGCCTCTGAAAATGTGGGAGCAAGTAAGAGTTTGCCATCTTAATTTTTAATTTCCTAACATCAGCTGTTGTCCCCTTCATAAACATTGCTGCAGAACTAGTAGGGCTCGAGACAGCCAGCTCATGCATCAGTGTGTGCGACACGGACGACCGAGGAGCAGGAGAGCTGTGCGCACCTAAATGACACCAAAACGCCACAGACTCTACCCGATATTGAGCAGGTCATAAATTGTAAAAGTTTCTGTGTTCAAACTATTTTAATTTGTATTCAGAGTTCTGCAACAGCAAAAGGAAATAAAGTCTAGAAAGCTCCTTTTTACGTCCCTTTATAGTTCAGATGTTTATTTTCTGCCAAAAACACGTCATAACTTCCAAACCTCTGCTGTTCACAATGAAAGCTGAAGAGCATTGACAAGGTGAGCAGAAATACAAAACACACCAAAAACAAGAAAAAAGAAGAAGAAGAAGTGTGTTTTTTCAAAGGTCCCCGAGTTTTAAAAAGAACAGAAAATAAACCAGTTTCTCTTAGTCCCACTGGGGAATTTTAATTAAACAACAATTATCTATACACAGTAAAATTTCAAAAGAAATACTGCCCATTTCTCATTACGGTATACAATTATTAATTTCATAACTTGAAAACTTGGCACTTCAGTGTGGATTCCTTAAGTATATCAGGCACATGTTTTTAAGACATTTATAAATTAAAAACTACTCCTTTGCTGTTCCATCAAAGAGGTCATTTTTTCAGGAGAAAATTAAATTAGGGTATTAGGAAAAATTAAAAACAATTTTTGTCTCGGCTGTATTAACAGGAAGATAAAAGAGTATATGTACTGTTCTCAAACCAATCGGCTTGTAATTTAACACAAATTTTCATTTATTTTCATGCAACATAACACCACATTATGAACGTAATCTAAGCCCATGAGGCATGAAAAGCCTAATTAGCAGGTGTCTCAGGTAGGCATATTGGTACATGATAAGTTGCTAAGATGAATTTTGCACAAGCAATCCATTATACACACAAAAGAGACACGATACACAAATATGATACACACACAAACACAGATTATGATGCAGCAATGTCACCTCAAAATACGGCTACACTTCATAACGACATCATCTAAATGATTTATAAATGCAACAGTGGGAGAGTAAGGGGAGTGAGGGATGGAGAGCAGACGAGGAAGAGACCAAAGAGGAGACATGAAGGACGATGGCAGAGGTGAGGACATACTCTCTGTCATGAGGTGAGACTCGAGACAGGCAGATTTACAAAGGAAGGAGAGGATGAAAATATGAAAGTGATCCGAGAGGAGAAACAGGGGTATTTGCACTGACACACACAAACCCAAACCCTTATATCTAATGCGCTGCTGCCAGAAGGGGAGAAGAAAAGAGAGGCAAAGTCAGTGACACAGACAGAGACAGGTGGGGTGGTAGAGTCCTAGAGGAAGAAACGGGAAGATAGACAGAGAGAAACAGAGATAACACTCCTGACTGATGACTCATGAAAATTAAAACCTTTCTTCTTGAGAACATGCTTTCATTTTCCCTCCCTGCTGTGATTCCTTTCTTCCTGAGCTGCGATTGTAGCTTCAGGTACACCAGGTGCATGAGTCTGTGTATGCATGCGGACGTGACTGAAGGTGTGAGCAAAACCACACAGACTCTTGTCTGTTTTTCTCTCGCACACATACGCAGAAGCACACACACAGTTATGTTCAGTCTCCTCTCAAGATATTCTTTTGTTGTGATTTGTTTTTCAGTCACACACTGAGTTGCCTTGTAGGCAACGCATTAGAAAACTTAAAAGAATTCCCTTTGGCATGACTTGCCGTAGCACCTGTGATGTTACACTATGTAGTTTTACTTTGTAGCCTACCTCTCCAATATTCACGCAAACCTGCGGTTGTAAAACATCTCTGGAATCATATCTCATGATGGAAAATACATGGCTCTTTCATGATTACCACTGAAGGGAATCAGAAGAGGCAATAAAAAAAAAAAAATCAAATATAAAGCCATTTCAAAGCGTATAGCAAGGCTTTGGACTGACTATACAAGTAACCCACACAGGACAACTTGAAAGGGAGATGAAGGAGATGACTCAATCCATGCGTGAGTGGGTCTGCATGTGTGTGAGTGTATATCTGTGCGCGTTTCTTATATTGGGCTAGAAACGAGCACACACTGCAATGTTAACTTGTTTTATTAGGTGTACAAATACACAGCAGGCTAATAAGTTTGTATTGGAATTATAATTAAAACAGTGTGCAGTGGTGCATGTCTTCATAACTTCAGGCTTTATCATGAGTCACAACAGACCGCGGTCTAATGTTTAATAAAGGATTTCCAGGCCTGTGTACATAGAGACCATAAGATAACACTTCAATGACACCAGCTTGTGGGACACAGCAGAGGCACAGCGCTTCAGTTCAGTCTGAAGCTGTTGCTGAACGTTGCTCTATTCAGCCGAACCATTTTCAAAATTTGTAGTTTTGCATAATTATCTGAGAACTAAAAAAACATCTCTCAAGAAAAACAATCCACCAACAGAAAACCTCCGTAGAGTTTCAGGGGCACTCAACCTCCCTCTTAGCCGACCTTGCATCTGCTCTTGCTGCCAACACTGAGGCTATTTCTCGTGTTTTAACTGTAATGTCAGGGAGAACAAACAAGCTAAATTTAAACAAAAGAATCATTCCGCATCATTGGGGACTGTTATTAGATTTAAGTTGAGGGAAACAGATTTGAAGAAATCATTTTATATTTGGTAAATGAAGCTTTTTGTCATCTAATGACAGCAAGAAAGATGTCTGCTGTTGTTGACAAAAAGAATGCAAGCGTGCCTATTTGGTGATTCTTTGGTGAAACCAAATGAAAAAAAAGACAGCCAGAGAACATCAATGAAGTGATTTGTAAGTCAGGACTAAAGATGGAAATCTCTGCTCACATGTTGAAACTCAAAATCCAACAAAAGTCTGCCACACGGTGAGCAATCAACTCTCAATCATCGGGGTGTTAGCAAAAGCATTAGGCCTATATCTGTGTTATCCTTATCCACAATACATCAATGTTGACAAGCATCCAATTAAATAAAAATGACCTCACCACTTGAGAAATTTGATCCCTCTGTCAAAAAGGGCTTATTGCCTATATATTGTGGACATTGCAACATATGCGTTTCCAGTCTATAGATAATTACATCTACGTGTCGGCTTTTTTTTGGATGATACTTTCGTACGTGGTTATTCTTAAAGGAATACTGTCAGCAGGAAAATGTAACTTTACAATGTCGTCCAAACCTACTTATGGCTGAGTAAACACACGAGACAAAACACTGAACAAGTGGTCAGTTACGACTAGATTTCTGGAGGCAGACGACCTCGAAATCCTGCAAGAAAGTCAATTCTTACGTTCTTTATCCAAAACAAACATGAGGGCAACTAGCAGCATTAGTGTTAAAAAGGTCTTAAAAGAGGAAAAAGGCACAGAGGCACAGTCCATCTGGCAGGTTGGACTGTGAAGCCTACAGAGAGAAGGGAGGTGAATGAAATTTGTAAAACAAAGCAAATTTTAAGTGAGGTAAAGCTGCTGATTCACAGGTACATCTCCTTAGAGCAACACACAAGTGAGGTCATCGATTGTAGATATCGGTTGCAAATTAAAAACATGTCTAAAACAATCTTTATGAGTGGCTGGCCACAACTGAATTGCCTGAATTGCTTTGTTCGATCATATGTCAGGCAAAAATTATTTTCAGAATCGGCTCAATGTTTCTATTGTCTGTACCTACCTTGACCCGTGCACCACATCCTTTGATGCTGTAACATCACAGTTTAGGAAAGGCGGTATCTAATGCTTTTTGTCAGATTGTCTGTGTTTCTATCTCTTCTGACATCTCAAACATTGGTGCTCCTGAAGCATAACAAGCAGTGACACTCTACTTAAGGCCAAATCTGGCCCAAGATAGGGTGCCAGGTGGCCCCTCAACCATTTTCTAATTCACAGTAAAAACAAAGTGAGTCACACTTATTCACATTTAGTATAAGTAAAATAAGGTGCCAGAGTGCATAAAACAGCACCAAAACTAAGCTTTTTTTATATCAAAAAAGTGCCTGTGGAGGTTCCTCTGCACCTCCTTACAGAGGTCCTAGCTAAGTTCCTAATGTCCTAAAATCCTAGAATTGTCATAAAATCTGAGACATGTCTTAGAAACCCAGAAATGTCCTAAAACCTGAAAAAAAAATATCCAGAAAACTTAAAAACTTCCTTAATTCCTGGAAATGTCCCAAAATCCTAGAAACATCATAAAGTCCTAGAAATGTCCTAAAATCCTAGAAACATGTACGAGCTGCTGTGACTGGCCCCTGGCCTCCTGTCATTTTGCAAAAGTGGCCCCCGAGCAAATCAAGTTTAGTATCCCTGATATAGAGGGAAATGATAAACAAATCAAGAAATAAAAATATAAAGACTTTAGAAGGATTATTGTCAGAGTTTCATAGAGAATCCACATGTACATTACATATACTGTTTTTGTAGCATGTCTTCTTTCCTATTACTGTTTCTACTCTCTCACTCACTGTCTTCTTTACGGTTCCACCTCAGTCATTTACTGACAACCTGCCACCTGGCGAAGAAGAAAATATGTTTCTTTATTAAGAAATAAAAAAGTGTTTACTCTGATAGTTTTTGAGTACAAGAGTGTCCGTGCATCAGTGAGAGAGCAGGGCAGTGTGTCTCTCAGAAGTCAGCACTGCATGCAATGTTTATCCACCACATATTGAGCCGTGCTGACCAGAGAGCCCCACCGGGGCCACTGGACCAGCTGGTGTGATACTGGCATACACACAAACCCACACACAGACACGCCTCTCTCTGCCTCTCTCTGAAACACACACAGACAACAAACACACTCATTCTCTCATCACCAAACATACATCATCCTATGGCAGCCTTTCCATTTCGTTCCTCTCCTCCACCTTACGCCTCATCAGACATATTATAATTAGCCGTGCTGAGTAATTAACATCCAAATTAGGACATTCATTTGCATATCTGCCCTCATTTGCATATACTTCTAGCAACACATACCTGACACTCCTCCCCGCTCTTGGAAATGCCAGTACAAAACACAAGGGTACTCAGACTTTTTCAACACAATTGCCTGCTATCACGACTCATGCACACACCTTTTTACCTATAGAAAACATGTTTGTTTTTTCTCCTCTGTGAGGCACTAGAGAATAGGGCTGGGCAATAATGGCTAAAAATGTTATCACGATGAAAAGATTTCATGTAGGTCGACATCGATAATGATCTACTTTAAAAGTCAAATCATTATTTAAAGGCTAACTTTTGCTCCTGAGTGAAAGTTGAAGAAATTATAGTGTTGATTGAAGTTTTAACTATTATTTATTGTCAGAACATGACAAGATTTTCCATACAGCAGAACATTTAAAAAATCTGAGGTATATTCAAAACAATTATAATAAAATAATGTTATTAAATTAAACAAATAGACCTGAAAACTTGAATTCTGGTCAGCAGCATGTCAAACTCTTTGGTTTACAACTTCTGTGTTTTATCTGACAATAGAATCAGAATAATTAAAAAAGACAAAAAACTCAACAGTGCTCAGTATTTTCTGCATAAGCTATAAACCCACAGAATGTAAGTTTTCCATTTCTCAATCAAAACAATAACAAAAGACATACTTTGATAATGTAAAGTGACGTGACTGAGGCAGAAATCATGTTTACAGACGAGGAAATGTACAAACATTTTATTCACGTTACCTCACACAGTCACACAAGTCATATCATTACAGCTGATCAGTCAGTCAAGTTAACTTGCTAACATACTGTTATCATTAGATGAGTAAACTATACAGTGACTGTAGCGAACATTATGGGATGAATTCAGTCATAACTTTATGCGTGTGTTAAATGTTGTTGTAACAGTATAACGTTGCCATGCGCTTTAGTGGCCGGCGAAAGTTGGTCGGTCAGCCGGTCTTCTTCTTTTACTACAGCTGATGCTTCGTCTTCCTCTGGTTAAAATCTAGTTTTAAAGGTGCCTTACCACCTCCCTCTATGGGCATATGGGTTGTTTAATTATATGGAAAATATCTCAAACATTCATTATATCACTATCAAGGAAAATTAAATTGAGATAATTATCATTACCATTTCATTGCCAAACCCTATTACAGAACAAAAACTAGTGATGGTAAAGGAGAGAGAAGGCTTGAGGTGGTGGGAGGTTGAGAAAAGGCGCAACGTGGGTAAAAGAAAGTGAGAATCCGTACAGGTTTGGACCTGTACGGATTCTCAGTACAGGTCCAAACCTTTACTCACGTTGCGCCTCTCCAAAGAGGGAGGGAGAGAGGGAGAATATGAATGGAGCTGAGGAGGGGGTCAGTAATAGAGGCACCCAGGATAGAGTGAGAATGTGACACCCTCCAGATGAGAAAAGGCAAAGTAAGACAGAAAGAAGACTGCCTCACCATTTATACAACTCACTTAAGCCCATAAAACTTTGGAATTGAATCCAGGGCGGTGAAGAGAGAAAGAGCAGCAGCTCTGGAAATCAGAATGAAGGTTATTGGAGCTTGGAAAAAGAATTGAGAAGGAGAATGACGAAACACTTCTCTCTCTCTTTGACATTTGCCCTCTGAATGGCATCAGCCCAGCAGAGCGAAGCAACAAAAGTCAGAGAGTCAAAGGAGAAGTAAGAAAGGAACAGGGAGAGAAACACAAGCGAGAAAACAGTGGAAAGAAAGAGAATTGAAAGGGCATGAATGACAGTAAAGAGGAAAAAAGCAACAAGACGGGCAGAGCACTTCCCGCCAGACATTGTTTCACCAGCCATTGCACAGAAGAGGAAAACCTGAGTTATGCCTTTGCGTTCCACATCGCTTTCGCGATTTATGTTCCGACGAGGATAATGCAGCTAGACGGCTCTGTTCAAAAGACAACCATAAATCTGATCTTGTTTTCGATTTTTTTTTTCAGCCCGATTCTTTCTTTTTCAGCGCCCCTCAAATCCTTTCAGCAGACATTCATCTGCTCTGGTCTATTTCCTGACTTCTTATGTAAAGGTATTCAGCAGCAAGCCTTTGTCTCATGTATATACTGTATTCTGCTGAGCTTGTAGAGCTTGTAAATACAAAATCCACACACACAAAAACTCTGTCTCTCTTATACAGCCAGAAACACCCGCCTGCACACAGAGGCCTTAATTTATTCCTTGTCAAATGTTAAAGGGAAACGGCTTTACTTAAAAAAAACAATAGATGATCAAATCTGAGAAATTTACGATGACTTCTGTGCTGAGTCAAAGTACATTAAAATAGGACAAAGCTGAGTTCACACATCACATTCACCAACTGAATGAGTCACCGAGGTCTCCATAGAAAACCTCTCTCTAAACTTAATCTAAACCTAGTTAGCCTTCCCTCTGGCTCCCGGCCATATGGAGGTCTTTCATAAACAGGGAAAATAATGATAATGTTTGGTTGAGCGCAGACAGCCAGTCAGCCCTGCGCTCTCACTCCAGAGACCCAATTAATACCACTGTAAACCGCCGCTGCCCTTCATAGGCAGCACCAGTCAACGCTGAGTGTGTCTGTGTGTGAGAGTGAGTGAGAAAGGGAGAGAAAGATGTGTGAATATCACAGGGTGAGGATGTGGTTGAATATAACGCCCTGACCGTGACTGCCCTCCCCAAGCACCAATTGATTATCAAAGTTAGAAATCATCTTCAGATCACTGACCAACCAACCAATCATGACCAGCAACATAACCGCTGATATCCTCAATAAATGTCATGTTTATGGTGTTATTAATCATTTCAAAAGCAACTGGGGCATGTAAGGTTGCTGCTGTAACACAATGTTATGGGAAAAATAACTTCCCAGCAACCTTTAAGGGTGAAATAAATACTTATATGCTGCTAATATATGATTCAACAGAGTATGTTAGGCAAGTAGACCGTGGTGAGTAATGTTTATCGTCAAAATTCTATAATCAAGTTATCGTTTTTCATTTTTCAAGCTAAATACCAAACAGTTCCTAGGATAAGTTTCTCATTTGGGAGTATGTGTTGCTTTTCATCATCTTATGTAATGTAGACTGATCAGCTGAATATATCTGGGACAAAATAAGACATTTAAAAACATTGGCTTGGGTTTTAGGAACTTGTGATGGAGACACAAAAGGCACCAAAAGCACCTTTGACTGTGAAGTACCTTTAAATCTTTGCAACATTCTCATTTTATGTGCAACATCCTCTTTTGTTATGTAGCTTTTCATGTCGATGCATATGTAGGTACTGAGCATGTGTGTTTGAACTGGTATGTGAGCATGAGTGTGTGTGTTTTAACATAATGGCTTTTTACCTTGTACTTCGCCTTTTAGTTTTTTATTCTTATTCTATTGAGCTCTGCAAAATTTCGTTTTATATATACCTGCACAATGACAATAAACGCATTGACACGATTTTGTGTCAATTTATAACAATTGACAAGTAAACGATGAATCGATTAATTGCTCATTTAAATCATTTTTGTCGCCCTACTGTCTAATGAGGGTTATTTGCAGATCTTTCCCATGTATCCCTCTTCCCAGCACATCACAGTGAGACTACCTTGCTTCACAACAAAGCTGCAACTTCCCATCAAACCGAACACCTGTCCCGTTAATTACCCTGTCCGCCATGACACGAACTTTAAGTAACTCCTCAGTGATTAACCAAGAAAAAAAACAACAATCTGAATACTAAGCAGAACTCAACTAGCAACAGCCCCCAAAAAACCTAAATGGCGACTAAGTTGTTGGACGGAAGGTTGACGCTCTCCTTCCCAACTTGAGCAACTCAAACGCGATAGAGCACAACATTTTTTCGATATTTTTTCCATCTTTTTCATGTTCCTACCTTTTCCGCCGAGAGTGCAGGAGTGGCCCCAAAGGAGCCAAAACAGCACAAAAGGGACCCCGAGTGTGTGCATGGTTGTCGAGCAGTGTGGGTGATGTTTCCTCGTCCTTTCCTCTGCCGAAATCCTGGATCTCCTCCCAGGCGCGAGGATGTTTTCAACTGGTCGGGCGCGAGGCACTGTGAGCAAGGAGAGAGAGACTGACGTTTAAATTGCGTCAATAAAACAAAGTTTCCTGTTGTAGGTTTTCAAAATAAAATATAATCGCCTGACAATGTGGAACAATGTCAAATAAAGGTGTCAAAACAAGGTTGCATATATGCAGGATGAACATCAAATTATTTTCTAACATGTACTGTCAAACTTTAATGATAATATGTGCTCGAAAAAAGGATTTACCCAAGAATGACAAATTCTCCACATTTATTTTGAAGAATGAAAGCGTCCCTTTCGGGTCAAATTTAGCTTTATTTGGTAGGCTTGACATAAATCTGTTAATGAGAGAAGTGGTGGAGAGGAGGGAATAAGGGGAGGAGATCTGTCTGTGATGACTGTGAATGTGTTGGTAGTTTGGAGGGGATTGATTTTGAAGGCTGCTGCAACCGAGAATTTGCTGTCAGTGATTGGATTCCTCCAGAGAAACACAGCTACAGCTATTCAATCAATTCAATAAACCCCGAGCTATGGCAAGGTGGCACACCAGTAGCTTACCACAATCTCAGAAAATGAAGCAATGGCTGATTTATTATGGGAGATAGAGGATCACAGTGCTACGAGCAAGACAGGGAACATTAATTCTCCAATGATCCAAGTTTTCAACACATGAAACAGCTACTAAATCAGCATTTTCTAACTTTAAAGAAATGTCTACTATCACTACAGCTGCTACTACGGTCTCAAGAGGTATTTCCAAGGCCGTAATTATATATATATATATATATATATATATATATATATATATATATATATATATATATATATATATATATATATATATAATGGAAACGCACTCCCCCCCCCCCCCTCCAATATACTGATAAAGATATAACCTAAATTAAACAATTTGTCATGCAACAAGAGGCAACCACGCACCTTTGTCTGAAATAACCATTATCAAAGGTAATCAAAAATAAATAAACTTAAGAAATTGGTTTTATTATTACTACCTAAGTAAGTATAGAGAACCCCAGGAATGCCTTCTAAATCTACTGGGTGTGATGAAATTCTTTGTCCCTCAGCAGAACACGGCTCGAGGGTTGTTCAACTACCATTAATGTCTTTATTATGTTGTATTTGTAAGAGAGCCTAAGCAAAGTATGAGTAAAATGTCAATCGTGTATGTTGCCCTGCATGTGTAATTCATGTGGACAGTAGTTGCTTTCAATTATTGCATATTTATATCAATATTGTTTGAGAGTTTGAAATTTTGTCCCAGTGGGCAGACTTGGTTGCCCCCAGTATTGACTCTATAAATACAGCCTTGGGTATTTCACAGTAAAAATCTGATTAATCTGATTGTCAATGTGACTATCTGTTAACATTTGATTGACATTTGTCCATTATCACAGTAAAAAAAGAAAGTGTTTTATCTTAATTCAGGTGCAACAAGTTGCTGATATCCACCTGCTGGCAGTTTAGGTTTTCAGATTAGTCAGCAGCCCATGTGCATGGTTTAGTCAGTTTATTAGCTGTTATCCTCCATTAATTGCCTGTGTAAATTAGGCTACATTTGGGAAAAAATATATATCACTTTAATTAAGGAGTAACATGAACTGCAGATTTCTTTTTTCATTTTCTTACAGCGATATTCCTTTCATAATCGAATGAAGCAGCTGCTACACTGTGATGTTTTTCCAGCTGTATCCTCCTAACAAGAGCCTGAACGGCGAAGCGATACTCCCCCTCACAGATTTGAGTCTTTCAGTTTTCACCCTGTGGCAGAATCACTGGTTTTCTCTAACGGCCGTATGTTCTTCAATTATTCCCCCATGCTTCTTCATCTGTTGGGTGTGGGTGTGGGGATTAGAGTGAGAGAGAGAGAGAGGGCAGACCTCAAGTGAGTTAAGAGGATAACAAAGATAGAAGAGACACACACATCCACACGCAGAACCACATTTACATGCACACACGGTCACTTACACACACACACATACTCCCAATTGGCTGTTTCCATGGGCAGTGCCAGCTAAGTTACAGCAGAGCAGTGATGGGAGAAAGATGGTGTAATGAGCAGATTGTCCTTCTACCGAGGCATAAGCTCAGCAATCATTCAGAACAGGGCACAGAAGGAGAGATTCACTCTGGCATCACTGAATAATTTCCTGTTCTGTTATTAATAAATGCACATTTTAATCTCAACATTTCACACAAACTCATATGGAGTAGTACATTTAAGCCCTTGAAAAAGTGTGCAGCCTTCTTTGTGGGGTTGGCTGATTTCTCTTTTTGATTTTGCACTTTTTCCAGCTTCTGTATTCTCCAATACTAATAATAATAAATACTCAAAAGTTTTTGACTGTTGACCTGCTCATGTTATTTATAAAGAACATTATTAAATATTTACTGAGATAAGAACTTAAAATTTGCAAGAATTTTACTTAAAAAAAGGACATAACTTATATATATTCTTTATTTTACCAGGTAAACATCTGGCCAAGAGGGCCCCAAAACACTGTTAAAGCTATTAACAAACAGACATCACACAAAGAGCAAGCACAACATCCAGTTCAAATGCAACAGTTAAATACATTAACATGTCTAAGTGTCTGAAATGATTTCAGTGAAAACTTGAATAGCACTCTCATTGTCCAATTGTACTATTTTCTCAATCCTTAAAAATTGACTTAGATTCCCACATAATAATCTGCTCAGCCAATTTCAGATCCTTCTGCAAGTTATACCAAGAAGAAATGAGCAGCATATATAACCCTTTATAACATGAACAAACTGGCTTGGTTTCTTTCAAAAGGAAGAAGGCAGTGAGCAACAAAAGAAGAAATGACCCAAATATTAGCAAGAAATTAGTCAAATGTACAAGAAAATTACCTGAAATTTAGTAAACACATACACACACAAATTATTTTTGTGATAATAATCAGTAAATAATAATCATGATCATTTTAAGTTCTGTGCAAACCTTAAGGGACAAACATCAAATGTTAACCTTCAAATCTTCGATAGTTCAAGCAGTATGTGTGAACATAAAACACATATCAGTGATACTTGAAGGACACACCATCCACACCTGGCTGTCACATCAGTCTCACTTTAACAACAACAAAATTAACATCCAGGTTATATGTTACAGTTGTATTACCCCCAAGAAAATCCAAATGTGAAATTGTTTCTTCATCCCAAGAAAATGAATCTGGGAGCTCTTCTTCTGTCTATCTAACTCTGGTGTGGCACCACAGATTATTGTCTAAGACAAACTCCTCTCTGCTGGTGTAAAGAGACATGTGGATTTTAACTGATAGAGACTGAGCGGTCGAATCAATAACAAGTTTTAGTTTTCCAGAAACATGATGGTATTTGTCTGTTGTTGTTTTGTTTTTTACACAGTCGATAAGGGACTTGCATGTACACAGTTTTTCAGTTGATACAGTCCAGTTAATACTGACAATAACAACACATAACAACATACTATACTGCAAAAAGGTGAAATAGGTTGCATGCATATTGTATTGTATGGCATGCATGTCCAGTTCTTGCTGCCTTAACTGTCCTCACTGGGAGAATTAAATGCATTTCCCAGTGGTATATAGCAATGGTCTGTGAAATGCCACATCACTTACTTGAACCTTTGTATAATTTTAATGTTATTCTTTTCCCCCTGCGACAAAGTAGTTATTGGAAAAGCCATTTGCTGTACAGCCATGCTGTCAGACAGTCAATTAGTGTTCGACAAAGCTTCTCCTTTCCATCTGACAAGCAGTTAACAACAATGGGATAAAAGGTTACCAGGAGCATGTAGGTGTTTGATGCTGCACTGCTGAAAAGGTCAGCTTATGATTGTGGTTTGTTTCTTCTGGGAAGACATCCTTACTCACAGAAGCACATAAGATTTAAAAAAAAAAACTCACAAAAATGTAATACAGGTTGCAAACAAGGAGCAATGTTGAGCATCTTTACTGTGTACAGCATAATTACCTTGATTGTGAAGTGTATTTCAGCACCATGGAGAGCGCCGTCACTTTAACCTAACCTTTCTCCAGCAGGGGTCGCACTTCAGCAGGGTGTTCCGTGCGGAACCATCGAGCAACAGCTCCTCAGCACTGGGGAGCAGGATCAGTGTGACACACGTACCAAACAATGTGTGTAAAAAAAAAAAGGAAAGGTAAACAAACGATTTATTATACCTACCTTTATACTTCATGTTTTTTGCACCGTGACAGTTTCATTAAACTGCTGCTCAGCTTCATTTATCAGTCATTTGAATGTCTGTTTGTCGCTTCGCACGTAGTTTGGTCCGCTAGGCTAATGAAGGTTAGCTGCTCGTTCAATGTCAAGCTGTCTGCTGAACGATTTTGGATTTGCTTGTTGTCCTCTGGCTTTAACTGCACTGTAACAACTGACAAAAAAACTCTCAGCAGTTCATAGCTGCTACGTCTTATAGCTGTGAACTTGGAGCTGAACTGCGAGAGACGACAGTTTCTGGTCTGTTGCATGTAGCATGCACCTGTCAAAACCTCCGAATCAAAAAATTATTTTGTTTTTTTTAAAGGAGGTAGCTTAACATGTGATTTAGAGTCAAAGGCGGTGAACATCGTACACATTCAACAGTGCATGCACTGTTGTCAGTTGTGTTGTCATACGAGGTCAAAATTTACAGCTTTAAGTTGTTTTTTTCAGGGCACTGTTATTATCTGCTTTATCTCAGTACATAAATTGCATTCAGTGGAGGAGCAATGTCTCTTTTCAAAATCAAGTAGAAGTCATTGTGTCAGTCAGTCAGTAAATACTTAAGATAATCATTTTCTTTGAATAGCACTTTTCTAGCGAGGAGCATTAACTGAAAAACAATTAGAACAATAATAGGACACTATAACACGACATACATAAAGTCCTATTGATGCACTAAAAAAGGCTTACGAACAGTTAAAAAAGTCATGCAAATCCGTCAAACAAGAAAAAAATAGAAGATCAAATATTAAATAGGAAACATTACTATCTGGAAGAGCTGTATTATGCAAAAAGTACATTTAGGGGTCACACAGGAAGACAACTAGGGTTGCAACATTGTACCACTTCCAAAGTATCCCATGGTATTAAAACTGACAGCTATCATACCGTGTACATTTGCTTATCCACTGTATTGGAAAAAAATGCAACTGGATGGAGACTCTCCTCATTCTTTTACATTTATCTTCAAAAGGAATACTTTTAATACATACGTCCATAAAGAAAGGTTTAAAGTTTCAAGTACAATAACATGTTTGGATACAGTGATATGTGAAACCATGATATTTTCATATAAAGTAATTGTTCCATGAAAATTTCATATTGTTGCAACCCTAAAGACGACACTATATTATAAAGTGTATGTAAAGTTAACCAGGTAAACGTTTAGTGCGTAGGATTTAGTGGCATTCAGTGGTGAGGTCACAGATTGCAATCACCTTAAACTTTTTCCGTGGGCCAAGTGTGCAGGAGGAACTACAGTGGCCGATGCAAAAACGCTACAACAAGGATGGCTTTATCTAGAGTCAGTGTTTCGTTTGTCCATTCTGTATGACTGTAAACACAACATGGCAGACTCCTTGTAAGAGGACCTGCTCCGTATGTAGATATAAACGGGTCATTCTCACGTAAAAAAAAAACCCCAAAATGATTCTTAGTTTCAGGTAAGTATATATAAAAAATCTAGTTATCAGTATTATATTCAGTTTTTGCCAAATTATCCCCCTAAATTCTGCACACTGGACTTTTAACCAACAAATTCAATGTTTGCAGTGAAATACGTTCTTTAAATGATGGCTGCGTACCTGCCGAAGAGGCTGGTTGAATTGAACCATCTTCCCAGCCAATGTTTGGAGGAGGGTTGGTGTTAATTTCCCTCTAGACTCTCTACACATTCATGTACACATTAAAATTAAAAGCCACTGCAGCTGCTCCCCTCCTCTGGTGTCTGACTCTAGCGAAACGCTGCCACATTTATTGTTGCCAATGTTTCTAACAGCTTTTGGTGTCCCAGTGATAAATGAGCAGAAAAAAATGTTATGGGTTGTTCTTTGGGGCCACAGATACTAATGCTGAGCTCATATATTGTAAGGTGCTTTGGTATTAAACCAAAAAAAAAAAACTAAAACCAAATGACAAATTGGTTGTTAACGTAAATGCAACTAAGGCGAAACCCTCTGCAAAATGGTACAGCAAGGCAGGTACTTAAAAATAAAAATGATTTGTAGATATATCAAATTTTCTTGCACAGTGTCCTGCAGAAAGTTCAAGAAGAGGACACACTAATGTTAACTTTCTTTAGTTTTCTCACCTTTGCATCAGATCATCATAATGTTGATAACTCTTTGTTTTCCTTCAAGGTTTTTTGACAGCGGTGTGAGGGGGTAAACCAAGATGGCCACCCGCCGTGTTCCGCTCGTCTTGCTCGCCTGCGGCTCCTTTAATCCCATCACCAACCAGCACATGAGGCTGTTTGAGCTGGCCAGAGACCACATGCACAGCACAGGTCAGATCCTGACATCACAGACACTGAGCATTTATGTGTTTATTTTGTCTTTCCGAATAATCTTCAGGGTCAAAGCAGCTCCCGTAAAAAACAGTATATGTATTATTATTTATATGAACAATGTTTCCAGTGTCTGTGTATATTAAAAGAGGTAGCTCACACTGATGAACCTCACAAGAAATATGACCCCACTCTGCAGCTGTACAGAGATTTTTAAGACTCTAGCTCATTGGTTTTCTTTTATGGCCTTACAAATTTACGGTTTGGTCCAGTTTCCTCACTTTCATCAGCCTCGTTTCCAGCAGCAGCAGGCAGCGTTTTCCAGCAAACAAACTTCAATAAACCTTCTGTCTGACCTGTCCAGCACCAAGCAGCAGCCTCACAAAGTTAGAGACAAGCTGGAGAAGAAAGTTGAGCGCCTAGCAACGTAAAGATGCAGAGTTTTGTCTCAGGAGTTGTTTTAATACAAAAACTCAAAGGAAAATTAGGTCAACATAAACACCCTCTAATGAATGTTAATGTTGCTTTGTGTCCTGCTGCCGTGAAAGTAGGGTATTTGTGAGCGCATTAGCCGTAACAACTTAAAACGACAATAGCAGGGCTTTGTTTTCAGCTTGTTGTGTTGCCCTTCTGCCCCCTAGTGGCCCAAATATCAATAAATGCAGTTTTAAATGCCCCACATTCTTGTCTGTTTGCATTACTACAGACAACAAGAAGAATTAATACGACACATGTATTAAGTGTTCACAAACATTCATTTTGTTTGATGCTGCAGAGACCTAAGTTGCTCTACTTGTTGTTCTTCTCTTGTATAAGTGAAAAAAATATCCCTACGCTGTATGTGTCTGTTGTCATGTGCTGCCACGCAATGTAGTCATGTAACAACCATGTAAGCAAATACCTCCAAAGCTGCTGAGCATAAGAGTACGGGGCTGGTCACATGGTCACAACAGCATCATTGTACCTGAAGAGTTAAACTAGTCCTGAGTCAGCTTTCTCAGTCTAAGATGCTTTATGAACAAAGTGCTCAGTGCAGCATTTCAGTGGGCGGGAACTTAATGCTCTTACAGTTTCCCTTGGACCCCTTCACCTGTAACACGTCAGCTGACTAGTTTGAAAATTACTGTTAGCTGCACACAGGAGCTGTTTTTATTCTGCTGAATGTTTGTGCTACAGAAGATAATCTTTGTGTTTTTAACCCGTTTTTAAATGCTAGAATTAGCCCAATTTGCTTCTGTCGAAATTTGAATTGTCAAACATTTAGTCGGATCCATTCCTTATAGCAGTTTCTATACTCTTCATATTGATTACACAGTTTGGTACTTTACATCGTGTGACTTCATCACCCATGTTAATCTAAATTGCTTTGGTGTGAGTTGCAGAGTGCTGGAGAAGTCAGTCACAGAGATGTCTGACTTCTCTCAAATATAATGGAACTAGATGGCTTTGTGGTGCTCAAAACGCCAAAAAAGATTAAATTAAAAAATTCAACAACCATGTCTCATTCCAGAAATCATGACCAGGCTACATAGATCTTGTTGTGAGCAGTTTCATGTATGAGCTGTTTTCTTTCTACCACACCCACCTACTGTATCACTGCACAGAAGGCAGCGTAAGTCAACCGCTAGCTCACCACTGAGGTAGCTGTTGTTACAGTTCAGCTGAGGAGGACGCCGTTAATGTTTACTGCTTGCGCTATCACTAGCATGAGCCTCTCGTCCATGAATAGATGCACAATTCCTTCTGCAAGGTCATACAGTCTGCAGGTTTCATTAGGTAGAGAGAAAATAGTTCCTGCATGAATCTGCTTACAACAAGGTCTGTGGATTATCATCAGTAGCCGGGTCAAGATTTCTGGAAAGAAACACTGCTGTTGAGGTTTTCAAATGTATTTTTTTTGGCGCTTTGAGCACCACTAGCCGAGTGACATCCAATCCTATCGCATTCTAGAGAAGGCGGATATCTTTACAGCTGATATCTCCAACACTCAGCATTTTACACCAAACAATCTAAATTAATGAATACCACTATAGGTAAGGGGAAATTATGTATTTTTTTATTTGGGGGTGAACTGTCCCCTTAAAAAGAAGAAGATTTCTTCTTTCTACATATGAGGTATGACAAAGCACTGATAATGTTACCATCCATATCTTAGAGATAACTGTATCTACTGATTTATATTCTGTTTCTGTATCAGCTGTCATGACCCAGAAAAACTGTATTAATCTTCTTCTTTCCCTTCAGGCCTGTACCAGGTGGTGGGTGGCATCGTGTCTCCAGTGAGTGATGGATATGGAAAGCAAGGCCTGGTACTGGCTAAGCACCGAATTGCTATGGCAAAGCTGGCTCTCCAGAGCTCCAACTGGGTCACTGTTGATCAATGGGAGAGCCAGCAGCCAGACTGGACGGAAACTGTGGTCACCATGAGGTATAAAACAAGTTTATAGCAACATAAGAGCTCACACTGCTTTGTTTGAAAAAGAAGAAGAAACTGTGGGGTAATATCATCCTCTGGTCCTTTTGTGCTGTCACCTCGTGTCTGCAGCTAGTCATTAGTTTTGGAACCTTATTACCAATACAGGTCATGAAAAACTGGAAAAGTCATGGAATTTCACAATCACATTTTCCAGGCCTGTAAAATTGATGAAATTATTAAAAATCATTTAAAGTTTTGGGGAAGTCAAGGAATGTTGTTGCATTTAATAAAATAAATTAAGAACGTATGGTAATTTTCCAAGGATAACCTTCAATATTATGTATCTTGACAAATACATAATTGTTGTATCTCTATCTTCATGTGCCAGGTAGCTGAAAGAGTTCAAATCTGATATGTTTTAAACCCTAAGCAGGTGCAGCAAGAAAACAGATTATTATGGGTCCTTTAAAAGTCATAGAAAAGTTTGGTATTTTTGTCAAAAAAATGTGTGGGAACCCTGAATCAAGCACATCTTGTTCCCAGTTTATATTTGCCACTCAGTAGCTGCTATTTGTTTCTATTAGCTTTTACTGTCTCTTCTTACGTCCCTCATCATCCAAATATTTTTTTGCCCACACACCATGCACATAAACATCGAGTACACTCACCCACAAGAAGAGAAGCGAAAAATGAAAACATGAACAAGGTCACATTTAGCCATACCCAATGTCATTTTGTGTATACATGTATACATTTGTATATAACTACAAGCTTGCAGGCCTACATGGCAAATACACAGTAAATACAGCATGTATACATAATAGGCATAATAGGCATATTCTGAAAAACATTTTTGACATTTGGAGTGGCATGTGAAGAGAAACAGAGCAAAAAGGATAGTTATACACACATTGCGTAGGTGCAAGGCTTCAAAAAACTTTCCCCAAGAGAAACAGAGCACCCAAACTATTACTTATCTTAGCCCTGTTGTAAATACAAATGGACAAAAAATAATAAATACAGAAACAGTGAAAGTAATTGGTGCAGAACAGACACTATACATACTGTTGTCTGAAACCAGATCACAGATGGAGAGGAAGTTTTTCCCTGGACCCTGAAGTGCATTTCTTATTGTCTCTAACAGTATGAATTGCATCAGGTCTTTCAACCAACGACGCTTTCGCTGGATTTGTTGATTTCTTCTCAGCGCAAGCAGTGTTGTAAAAGCAGAGGTGTTTTTATGTCTTTTCTTTATTATAGAATTTTTCTGTCTGTGATACCAAATATAGCTGCTGCTGCTGCTGCATTGGGAAATCAATATAAAGTGCCCCTAAAAGTGTTTTAAAGATCCAAGACCAGTGAGTTGCCAAAGCAGGGCATTATCAAAATATATAGGTTAAAGATACAGTTACTGTTATGAAAACTGTCAATGAGGCAGCGCTGATCAAACATGAAACAAGATACTGTTACTGCATTGTCTTTTTCTGGAAAGAGACTTTGCTGTTTAGTTTTTTCAATTAAAAAAAATCGTTTTTCTTCTTCTTCTTTTTTCAATTTTTTCTTTCAGTGTTTCAGTTTTTCAGTTTTTCTTTTTGTCCCTTTGAGCAAGCCAAGCACCATCTAGTTAATTCTATTGTAGAGAAGTCAGACATCTCTACAGCCGATATCTCCAACACTCAGCTGCTCACACCAAAACAATTTAGACTACTAAATAGCACCACAGGTAAGAGGTAAAAAATATATATATATTGTGGGGTGAACTGTCCCTTTCAGTTGGCCGGGGTTTTGCGACATCTGTCTTAACTTGCGTCTGTGTATTTTAGCACGTCTTGCTTTGAAAAAGTGATGTAGAACTCTGCTGACATGTCCTAGTTTTACCACAGCACCAGCAGAGCTCACAGCGATGTACTCTCCTTTGCTGCTCCTCTGCCCGCACCGCTTCTTACCAACTTCAAGTGCTTATATAACAGAGTGTTGCCAGGTTCTGGCCTCTTGGGTGCCGCCAGACTAGACTGGACCCGTGTCAGGTCTGGGTTTTTTCATGAGGTGAAATCAGGGGCACCGGCTGTTAAACTCTCGGGCAGAGTGAGGATGGTGTTGATGCAGAAAGCTGTCTGTGACATGAAGACGGGTGAAGAGAGGCCTGCGTAGGTGATATGAATAAGTCTTTTTTAAGAAATGTATTTGCAGATGGCTCTTATCAAGGGGTTTGGCCCAGAGGAATGAAAGTATTATTGCACACACCCACTGCATGTCATTTATGTCATGTGCACATACCATGTTGAAGATTACTTTAGAAAGATATCTTATGCTTGCATCATTGAACTTTTTACGTTTCATTCTCTGCTCCTTCCCTGCTTCGCATTTCTCACAAATCCCCTCATGAGTGTTTGCGCAACACGGGTGCTGATCAAGGCATGAAGAGGTCTGTTGTTGACCAGAGGCTCACACACACGCACACACAAGCAAATAACACCTTTAAGAAGCTTTACTTGAAACGAGTTTTCCTTCCTCTGTGAGTCATCGATATTTCTCTTTCTTCTAGTTCAGTTTGTTCAGGCTTTATTGGCGTGATTGATGTTTAGATTGGGAAACATGTTGCCAATGCGCATGCATAAACAGAGCAAGGCAAATAAATGAATACACAGTTAGCTGCTGGTAACAACAGAAGATGAAAGGAGGCAAGACCCAAAGACAAATCTATGTATTACTGTTTCTGAAATTAAAGAAATCCATTCTCAGTCGCTCTTTCTCTGTCATTGTTGGGCAGGTATCATTATGGACGTATCCTGAAGGAGTACGAGCAGAGCGCAGGAACGCACAGTGACTCCAGTGGAAACAACACTCCCCTTGCAAGTAAGAACCTCTTACTGTTGTGAAGTTGGGATCAGCTTAATAACCTTTGACCTTTGACTGTTTCAGGCATTTCAGATGTGGTTTTAATTCTTGGGATGGTAATGTTGGTTGGTCAGTTAACATAGATTTCCATGAATTTTTGTACAGATATTTATGTGAGGAGGATGAATAGTTCCTTTGGTGATCCCTGTTTTTTCATTTAGAGCCACCAGCATGTCAAAGTCTGTCCATTACTTTGGTTTATACTCAAATACCTGCAGAGCTAATGACATTAAACATCAGCCTCAGCTGCACTTTATGTTTAGTGTTAATTAGCAAATGTTAAAATGTTAACAATATTTTTTAAGAAAGCCCTCAAACAGAGTAAAGGCCTTTTACGGTTAAGGATCTGAATCATTTCCACATAATGTGCCTGTGTTTAACACGTGCAAAGTAGAAGCAGAATGGTGCTTTGCGGTCCTGACTCACAGTGGTTAAAGAGTATTAGGTATGGATTTAGTACTTTGAAGACTTTGTGTGGTTGCATGCATGCGTGCATGTGTGTAAATGCTCCAAGAGCGTATAAACTCACAAATACATAGATGTAGTTTATGTGAACATGATGGCTGTTGTGTAACTGGAAGCAAACCAATCAGTATTCAGGAACGTTTTCCTGGATTATCTATGATTTATCAAACACATTCACACGAGTGTTTGTTTGGGCCCTACACAACACTGCATTAGAACATGTTTTATTAAAAAGAGAACTATGGATAAAAATAGTCATGAGAACAGTCATTAATTAAGCGGACAAGATATGTGTTTTTACAACAAAATAAAAAGTTATTTTCTGTTTTGGTCTCCTTTTCAGTTCACTTTATGTCGAGCCTTTTAAACACAAGTCACAGTTCAATTTGAGTTTTACAGAAAAGTTGAACTCCCAGAGTAACTGGTGTTGTTGTGTTGTGTTTTAGCCTCCAGCAACATGAATATCTAAGCTGTGTAATTTTTAGAACTAGGAAGTCAGTTTTTGTAATGTTCAGACTTTTCATTTGCCTGCTCCAGACTCAGAATATTCACTTATTTTGTCCTCGGTATTAGCATCAGTGATGTCTCCAGTTTTTGAATTTTTCTCCTCAACAGTATGAGCTCTCTGTGAGGAGACGGTGATTTCATATGGGATTGCCATTTTTGTAGCTTGATTGTGAATCAGCCAGTTGGCACACACTACTGGACGGTTTCCATGAATGAAAAACTATCAGCACTTGAGGATTATCTCACTTTCTGCCATCGTAATTGCTCTGAAAAATATCAACCATTCACAGAATGATTATTTGTGGGTAAAATCATTACAAGGGAATCAGCGATACCAGACCCCAGTGACTGATCAGTGGATAATACCTTGTGAAGATAAAAACAAAGGATTCAGCGATCTGAGTTGAACGAGCCTGATGTTATTGCAGTGTGGCATTTTTTACATCAACAAGCATCAAAGTATCTGAGGCTACATCCACACTAATGCGTATTTGTTTTAAACCGCATGACAATTGCTACGTTCACGCTTAGCATCCAGACTACTCTGGCATTTTAGAACCTCTACAATACTTTTGAAACGCTGCCAAACCTGCTTCAGTTTTAAACCTCTGGGGATGTGTTTTATCTGGACACGAGAAACAGAGACTTTTGAAAACAATGACACTCATGTTCGTCCCCCAACTGGGACTTACTGGTCACGCCTTGTCAAGTGAAAACATAATAGGTAGGTCAGAAAAGATTTTTATGATGTTTTTTTGGGGGTGTTGTTGTCACTTTGATACTCCTTTCTCAGTACAGCAGCTTCCTCTATGGATAGCACAACTCTGATAAGTCTTGCTTTGAGATGTCTCCAAATCTGTTTTCTGCCACCTTGATGGCTTCATAGTCATGTTACTCTTAGTAAGAGTAACACGCATGCCCAGTGGACGTGAATGGTATTTGTTTTTTTGGCGTGATGATATAGAAATATTTCTGAAAAGAGTGTGTGAGGCCACACTGCACTTGTTAAAGGTCCAGTGTGTTCAATTTAGGGGCAACTTCTTGCAGAAATGCTATATAATATTCATAAAGATTTTTTCATCAGTATATAATCACCTGAAAATAAGAATTGTTTTGTTTTTGTTACATACGGAGGGGGTCCTCCCTCAAAGAGCCCGCCATTTTGTTTCTATAGTAGCTCAGGATGGACAAACCAAACACTGGCCATTTGCATTTTCGTGTCAGCCGCTTTAGTTCTCCTACATGCTTGGCACACTGGAGACATTTCAGTTATGCAAACTCAATGCTAGATGCCACTAAGTCCTACATATTGGATCTTAAAATATTCAAAGCTAGCCTGGTTAGTAAAAAGCAGCCGTCCTCCTCACATCTTATTCCGCCTCTCACCTCAGGCCCGTGTCCACAGTTGAAGCTCCTGTGTGGAGCTGATTTCCTCGACACTTTCGAGGTCCCTGGCCTGTGGCTGGACGAACACGTGGAGGAGGTGGCCGGACGTTTCGGCCTCGTCTGTGTTAGTCGAGGGGGGCTTCAGCCGGAGCAAGCTGTGCACAAGTCGGACACGCTCTCACGCCACCGTCAGAACATTTTCCTCGTGAGGGAGTGGGTGAGGAATGAGACGAGCGCCACCGAGGTCCGCCGGGCCCTGAGACACAATCTCAGTGTGAAATATCTGATCCCAGACTCTGTGATAGAATATATTCACCAGCACAACCTCTACACGGAGGACAGCGAGAGGAGAAATGAGGGCACAGTGCTGAGGCCGCTCATCAAACAGGCACAACGGCCAGTGAAGAGTCTTGATGACTGATAGAGGAACTGCTGCAGCGCTGAGCTGAACATTGGCCCTTGAAGTGTGAATTCACTCACAGATCAGTGCTTCTCTTCAGGGACAGGAGTCTGTCTTAACTTTCACTGGACTGCAGTGTGATAGAAGTTTGCACAAAGAACCACACATTAGGTGTTTTCCAGGCATTGCTTGTTTTCAGTAGGAAGCATCTTCACAGTGCAGTGGTGTCTTTAATCTTACCCACCAATGTTGCAAATACTGAGCCTCATCTTTATGCCAAGGTGTCAATAAGCATTTGTTTGTTAAAAGTTTTCATCCTTTGTAGTTTTACATATTTCACAGCTTTGCAGAGTTGAATAAATTGAAATGAAATTGCATATATTTTAAGTACTTGGTGTCTTTTCCTTGTTGCTGTATAAATATATTAATAATAATCAGGATTTTAGAAATAATGAGGTCATGAGTCCCTCCAATAACCCAAATCCCACATGCAGAAACACACACAAAAAACCTTGTCTACTCGGGTTTTGGTTTAGTGACATCATTCTAATATATTTCTAAAAATAAATATCAGACTTTGTCAGAGATAAAATAGATCTTTGACTTTTTTTCCTCTCATCTCTGTCCTTGATGTTTACACAGTCTACCAACCTTTATTAAAACAGATAGCATTCAGTGTCTGACATTAAGATATATTAGAAAATAAGACCTTTAAAACTGAATCATATGAGCACAAAATTAATTTTATTCTCAGATAGCAGTTAAGGTAGAAAGCAGCCAAAATCAAATCATATCATGAAAGAAACAATTTTTGTGAAACATAGTTCAAAGTGCAAATTTCTATTAAGATGTTTTGGAACTGTCATGTTTTTGTTTTTTTTTTTTAATGTGACACTAGTCTTAATCAGGGGTGAAACCTACGGTCTGTGGGTCAGAACCGGCCCATCAAAGGGTCCAGTCTGGCCCACTGGATGAGTTTGCAGACCTAATATTGATCCATTGTAAATAGGTGCCAGATTTCAGGACCAACTTAAACAGAGAAGCCAACTTCATGTAAAATGCTGCTTCAGAGGCTTTTCTACCCTGAACAGAATACAGTTCTCTGAAAAAACGATGAATACTCATATTGTGGTCATATTAAAAGATATAGAACACTGTGCAAAATATTGTCAATCAGCAGCTTTAGCACAAAAGAATCTGTAACAATAACTGTGAAACCCTAATGCTTGTTTGTAAGGTAGTGGATATCTTAACCTGCTTCTTCCATAGCTTCCACTTAAGTTTGGTATGGTGATGCCAACATTGATACACAGGAGAGGAAATATGGAAAATTGTGTGTAATGACAGTGACTAGTGGACTGACTGAATGTGAAACTGAAGCTGAGACATACAGTATAGTTGACATTGCACTTATTTTTCAGTAGACAGCTCAGGCTGTTCATCATCTGTTCTTTAAATGGATGAACATTTTCAGAAAGTACTTCTGTACACTAAAAGAAAGCAAAGGGGCTCAAAGTGTCAGCACCCCCAAGGTCTTTACGTGCAAAATGTCACAAGACATGGGCGAAACAACCATAAAGAAACACAAAATGACTACTAAAAGACAAGACAAAACAAGACCATTAAACCATTAAAAGAGATAGAACAACCATAAAGAGATGCAAAAAGTACTAAGATATGAAAAGGAGGATATACAATGTGACTACAAAGAGACTCAAAATGACCCCAAACAAACATTAAATGACTACAAAGAGACACCAAAAGACATCAGAGATGCAAAACATCTACAGAGATGCAAAATATCTGCAAAGTGACCCCAAAAGACTCACATTTAAAAGAGGTAAAACAAACACAATGATACACAAAATTACTACCAAGAGATGCAAAGTGACTACAAAGCGATAACAATATGTTTACAAAGAGACACAAAATGATGACAGAGATTTAAAATGAAAATTTAAAACTAAGAGATACAAAAGGACCACATAGATAGGTAAAACATCTCAAAAGACGAGGAAAACAGCCACAAAGACAAAAAAAATGACCACAACAGACACAAAACAACTACAAAGACACACAAAGAGACTCACAACACAAAAACAACATGAGATGCGTAACAACTCCTAAGAGATGCAAAACAAAACAAAAAAAGAGGCTAAACACACTATAAAGTCTGTGTAGTAGTGTTGGTGGGGCCTTCTGCATGTTTGTGACCAGCAGCAGCGACCCATTGTCTTGTAATCCTTCCTTTGGGTCTGGCCCACTTGAGATCAAAATGAACACTTCACCTAAACTGAATTTGACATCGGTAGTCTAAATGCTGTTCAGATGTGTCATTCTGGTGGAAAATACTGAAACTTTTATGTATGTATTCATTTTTTAAAAAAAACATCACCCTTTAAAATACAACCACGGGTGTATGTGTGTATATATTATATATATTAAATGATGTGCATCTAAATTACAACGTTATCCAACGTCCCATATGTGCGTTCTAAACTCTAGGAATCTAAACCAAATCCTGTTTTAAAAATTCTCTAATACGAAGATGCTCATTGGTGTCTCTTCTCTGCAGAAGCTTCCCAATAGCAATTCATTGCGGATCTATTCAGTTTCCCCATTATCATCCACACACTGTATCTGCGAGCCTGTATTTTTTTCCACCAAAGGATTTAAAGTAATCCTGACAGTTGCTCAGCTACAGGAGGTGTTCTCTCACTGAGGCCAATGGCTGAAAGCGCCACTGTGACTGATACTGACTGGCATCCTTTGAAAGACGGTGTGTGTTTCTGTGTGTATGTGTGTCTTTGTCTGTGTCCCAGTCAGTAAAGGATTTAGACAGTGGGTTTGCTGCAGCTGGCCCAAAAGAGAGATTATCAAATTAATTGAGTTATTTAGGCGAAACAAAAGATATGACAGTCCTATTGTGCTGCATTTAATTGTTTCAGTCGGATCATTTTAAGATCAGGTGATTCTTCTTTTGTAGTGAGCATATCATCCACACTGTGTGCTCCACTCAGACACATTCACACACTGATCTGTGTTTTGATAGATCTTTGTGGGATTTCACTCCATTACGCTGATTGTTGATGGCCCTGCATCATCATTAAAACCTCATCTTATACAACAGAAGCAGGCCAAATCTGCCACACGTGGAACTCCATAGAAGTGTGCTTGTGTCAGTTAATAAAGAAAGTGTATTCATCCTAATCCCACGCAGGCGGAGTAAGCACTACCCAACATAAAGCACACAAGTGTACTCTACATTATGTATGCATGCCGCATACAATATGTAGGGAAAGCGTGGGGAGGATTGAGGGGTTACGTGGTGCCAACCGAGGGAGGGAAGTGGGAGGTAATCGGATTAAAGTGAGTTTGGTTCAAATTGAGGCTTTTGACAGCAGGTTCTGCACTCGGTCACAAGTAGCCATCCACAGCGGACCTCTTCATCATTCACTGGGAGTAAGGAAAGCAGCAGAGCAACAGCCAACATGCCAGTTGACTTGAACGGATATTGGAAAATGATTTCCAATGATAACTTCGAGGAGTACCTCAAGGCTCTTGGTGAGTTTGTATTTGTAGAAGGGGAGAGTGGAGGACAGGCCTGGTAAAGATGAAAGCACTGAGCAAACATATCATCATCAGAGCTCTTTATAGCAATGTTGTTGCTTTGTAGACTATCCATATATTTTTACTTTAGGAGAGCAAGCTATCATTTTAGTTTTATATCTCACATTGTAGCAGTACAGTAATGAGAGAAATACAAAGTTGTTGTGATACTTTTTTTCGATACCATTAGTTTTAGGTAATAACTATATATTATTGCCAGGAATACTAGCCATTTTAAAAAGTTAAACTCAATAGAAAATTTCCATTTTACCTCAAAGTAAACAGCTGGATAGAAAAATGTCTGCTGTATCTAACCGTTTATAAAAAATGTTCATACATGTGTGTGTCTACTGCAAGAAAATGCCCTGCCTCTCCTCTCTCTCATTAATTTTCTACTTTCCCTGATCAACCGGTTGCAGATGTAAACGTTGCCATCAGGAAAATTGCCACTTTGTTGAAGCCTGACAAGGACATCACCCATGAGGGGGACCACATAATCATTAAAACCCTCAGCACCTTCAAAAACTACAACATGGACTTCTATGTGGGGAAAGAGTTTGAGGAGGATCTGTCTGGAGTGGACGACAGGAAATGCATGGTGAGCATTCGGAGCATTTCATCTTAAAGGTCCCATATGGCACTCATTTTCAAGTTCATTATTATCAGTATTTGGGGTTTCTACAAAAAACATGTTTCATGCTCTAAGGTTAAAAAAAGACCTTATTTTCCTCATACTGTCTGCGTGAATATAACTGGTATCACTGTCTGTCTGAAACGCTCCCTTTTAGCACCTGTTCCTTTGAGCCCCCCCCCCTAAAAAATCCAGTCTGCTCGGTTTATGTGCTGCTAAATGTGCACTCTTGGTGTCTCTGCACCATCACTGCAGCTGTGGAATGACTGTAATGACATTAAAACAGCAGTTTCTACTTTCATATAGTATTGTTGTAGAAGCAGAGTGGGGGTTTCGAGGACAATTTCATCAACTTCTGAGGTGCATGAATGAAGAATGTCTTGGAGAGGTCAAAGAGCTCCAGCAACATTTTTGAGCACAACTTTATATACTTCATTAATAAAGTTGTTCTCTAAACTATAAGTACTGCTGGAGCTCTTCATATAGTATTGTTGTGACATGACAACTTCGCAGAAATCCTGGCAGCTCCTTTAAAGGCACAGTTCCTGATTGCAGACTGTGTGCTTTTTTCTTTGGATTGAATGTTTAATACCTTCACAGCACTTATACCTGCTTGATAATAAAAGAAAAAGACATGGAAATGTGACTTTTTACAATATGGGATTTTAATGACCGTACACATGTTGCATTACTGTTTTAAACTTTTGCAAAACCTGTTAAACCTTCCCAATCTCCCATAAGTGCAAATCCTATAAACTGACTTTTCTCTGCAGCATCCCTCCAGACTATAATGAGCATATGGTGTGAAATTTTATACAAAACTTTACACTTTCTACTTACAAAACTTCCCTCAAACTTTTCATGCTTGTGTCGATGAATTGATGTAACGAAGACCAGTGTCAGATACTGCACAAGAAGAAGTGTAAGGCAGCGAAATAAGACTCACATTCTTTTAATCAGATTGTGTCCCTGAATACTGAATAGGATCAAAGATTATCTGTGGTCCCTCTTGAAAAAGCTTTTTTTTTGGTATGCTGATAGGCTGATTACAGATAAGCTGTAAGCTGTTTGGATGAGAGAAAAGGGTCACGTGCGTCTGTATGTGCAGATTTTATCAGAGTAATTATTTTTAATAGGGGCGCAGGAAGACTGAGCCTCTCGCTCAGCATATAAATATATAAATCTATATGTTCATGCATCCACAATTCAAGACCTCCATCTGTGCATCATGTATTATAATCCCATTTTCTCCTCGACTTGTGACCTCTTGCAGACCACCATCACCTGGGAGGGAGACAAGCTGGTGTGTGTGCAGAAAGGAGAGATTGAAGGAAGAGGCTGGACCCACTGGGTGGAAGGTGATGAGCTTCATCTGGTAAGAAAACATCAGCTCCTGCCATGAATATTAATGTATGCAATTCGAACACTTAAATCCAAATCCAAAATGCCTCTCAGCACTGTATGCGAGGTGCATATATTTTTACGTGTGATTCCCAAGAATAGGGCCACTGGCTTCAGCAGTAGTAACATTATACTGTGTGAGGTGCATGTGTAACTCATTTACTGCCAGGGAAATCATATTTTTTTCTGCATAAGGGAACTAGCTCTAAAAATGCTGTTTTCGGGGGAAAAAACAGCCTTGAATCTCAAGTGCGTCTCATTTATTTAGCATTTCTTTCTGTCACCATGAACTGTGATCCAGCACATATCAACATCAGCCACTGCCATGTTATTATCTTGACTCTTCCAAGCTAATTTCTGTTATAACTTCAATAACTTTTTTTCTACTCTGTGAAATTCAAAGTGCGGCCCAGTGTGGCCTGTAATGAAACCATTAGCATCTGAAAAGACTTTAAAGTAATGACTAGCACATTACCATTTTCATTAGCTCAGCATTATCAGATTTCCCTCTGTGTGATTACTGCTATCAAAGATAAGCAAAAACAATCTGCCAAATTATTTGGTTTAAGTGATGCCAACAGATGTTTTCAATCAGCGGCCATGAAATTAGTTATTAGTTAGAAGTTCCCAAGAGCTGGAGGAGGGTTAGAGCGTGGAGCAACAGTGGCCTCTGGTGGCAGAAATTATTTTGCAATGTGGATGCAAGAAGGAATATTGGAAAACTGTTCCTCTCCCTCAGAGATATGGTACCCAATGTGGGGGTCCCAACCCCACTAGAGGTCGCCAAAGCTTCACTTGGTTGTGAGGCTTCCTTGATAAAAGGGTGTAAGAATTTGTTTTTAAGTATAAACAGTGGGCTTATATCTCAATATTTTTATTCATTTATGCGAAGAAAACTAAAACATTTTTTAAAGTTTAGACTATTATTGAAATTATAACCCTTCAAATAAATATCACAGGATAAGGGCACAGTGAAGATCTGAACACAAACTATATTCACAGCGCCTTCACTGTCTAATCAACAACATTGTTCTTCATTGAAAAAATTCGCAGATAAATAACCAAAGACCTAAGAGAACAACGGCCAAGCTTTATGGAAAAGAAAAGCCTGACTTTGTCATCAGTATGTATGATAGTTAAAAAAAAACAAAACAATACAGACAGGGAGATGTATCAAAAGTTCCAAAAATATCACAATATCATAGATGTTATTGTGTTCACTATTTGGGTTAATTATACAGTTTATTAGTTGCTCTAATAGTTGTTGCATTTAATATAATATGAGGTAACCATAAAATATATCACTTAGTTAGCATTTATCAGTTTACTCAATAATAGAAAACGGGTCCCTTAATGAAAAATGTTGGGAACCACTGCAAGTACCTTAGATTATTCAAAACATTGCACATTCAAAGGTCATACATCCTTTACTAGTAACTGAACCATCCTCTGCTCCTCCCACCCAAAGTTAGTGTTGCTAAGTCAGACATTTCTTTTGTCTGTAATTGTATGATTCAGAGAAGACAGTAGGGTTTAGGATCTGTCATCCTCCTCCTGGCCATTCCTGTTGGTCAAAACTATATCCTGAGTCTAGTTAAAGGTCCAGTGTGTAAGATCTGGGGGGATTTAATGTCATCTAGTAAAAATAGATGAGGATTGCAGATTGATCTGACTACCACAGGTTTTCAGCAGAAATCACATTATCTGTAGATGTCTCCTTTCTGAAACAAATAGACCAGGATAAATAAAACTGGTAAAAAAAACGTAATCAAGCAATTTCAACAACAAAAAAAACAAAAAAACAGTACTTTTCCAAAACTCTCGACATGTAGGGGCTGTTAACTACAGTTGCCAAAGAAAAAGAAAAAACATGATCGACTCTATCTGGAGCCAGTGTTTGGTTTGTCATTTTTTAACTGCTGTAGAAACATGGCGAAAGTCAAAATGTTCTTTTATTCTCTGCAGGAGCTGAGAGCTGCAGGAGCTGTTTCCAAGCAGGTCTTCAAGAAGACTTAAGATGGCCCTTACTGAACGACACAGCGCTCCCGGCTGACATCGGCTCGACGACAGGCACATCCCATGCCTCAGATGTACCATCCCACTTCCCTTTGGTCTTTTCATACATCTCTCTATATGTCCATCCACCCATCTTTCCTGTTGTGCATATTATTTTCACAAAACACACATTTATATTTCATTAAAACTGTTGCCTTACTTTGTCAATCCAAAGGTCCGAGGCAGTGTGCACCATGTAGTATCACAACATGCAATACTGAATATCTGTCTCAGGGTCGGTGCTCTTTTAAGTAACAAGTTTAAATGAGTTGGAGGCATGCATACGAAATGCAACAGAATGAGCAGTGGGAAAGTAAAGGCAGGCAGTAAAGACAAGAGAGTATCCTATTTTAATTTTCTGAATGATTGCTGTGGATGGAAATTTTTGAGGGCTGTAAACTTCCTTGGTACTGATGCTTAGTGTCCAGACTGTATATCAGATATAATGTGTGTATTTATCCCTCTCAGTTCCTTTGTGAATGTGCCAGTGATAGTGAAATGAATCAATCAATAAAGTAAGCAACACTCAATAATGTCATTTGTCTTTTTCTGAGTGTTTAAACCTGTAATTTCCTTTGCTAAACAGACTTGTTGGAAAAGGAAATGATGACAAACCATTTTAAATGATTGGAGTTTCACGGGTCAAAAGATCAGCTGTTTGAAGCTCCTTTCAAAATGCCTTTCCAGAAATGTGTGAGAATCTGAAGGCCTCTACTTGAGAATTTCAGGGAGTGAAGTGAAGCTTGCAGAGCTTCGGCCAACTTGAACCACGCTGTGCTCTGAATCAGCTAATCTGTCAGCTCACTTTGTGCAATGCCATCACCAATTGGGCTGTCTATACAAACTGTCCAACTCACTTGCTCATTCTTTGCTGCTGCTGCTGCTGCTGCTGCTCGCCCTGCTGTTCAGCCCTCTGCCGCTTCTTGTGCATGCACGGCCTGCCACCACCCCTGCGTCTACCTGCGGAGCTCTGTTTATTTATGGTTCCCCAGGGGGTTTGTTATTGATCTCTCCCTGCTCTTGCTTTGGCTGGCTCAAAAAAATTATGGTCTCAGAGAGGGGTCGAAACGGTGTCTGGCGCCAGGGTGAAATCTGCATTTGCATTTATTCTCAATAAAACGTTTCTGCTAAGTGCAGGGGTGGTCTGACGGGAAGTCAGTAACTCAGCTATTATTTTTATCAGCAATCAACAGGCGAGCAGCTCAGTACAGGAGAGGATTTTTAGCCATTGTTTACTTTTAGTGCCTGTGCTTTCATAAAATAGGTTTTACTTAATGTTATCTCACTTGTGTGTTTGACCTTAACTGTGCAGAATGACATGTGGATGCATGTCAGATGGTTCATACCTCCATGTAAGCCATTAAAAACTTATAATGGACACCCTGTCTAACATCATTCCTTACTTATGGAGCAGGTCCTTGCCCATGTGGCCTGCTTTATTGATTCTACAGTAGCAAAGAAAAGACAAACCAAACACTGACTGTAGGTAGGGCCATCTGTGTTTTCACTGTAGTTCTCCTTCATGCTTGGCACATGGGTGAAGTTTCAGTTGGTTGCAAGCTGCAACCTCACCACTAGATGCCACTAAATCCTACACACCAGGCCTTTAAAGCTATAATCCTGAAGATAGATATTAGATATTATTCTTGGTTTAATTAGCAACACCTGTGGTCACTGGCAGTAATGCTTAGCACAATTTAATAAGACAAGCCCCAGAGCTCTATTAGAAAGGAGCCATATGTCAATCCTATTTATTAAACCTTGCAGTTTCCTTTAAATTTCTTGTGCAAACACACATCATTTGCATCCAGCCTGAGAACGGCAGACTCCGCCACTGACAATGCACAGCACAATATAGAAAGGTATCTAATGAGTGTAAGACAATTTAGACTCATTGCTATATTGCTATAGCTATATAAATAGAAACAGAAATTGCTGTTTTTATGATGAAAATGTGAATGGTTATAACATTTAGAACATTAAAATAGCAGCAAATAACAATCTGCTATGTAAAGATAATGTAGAGTAATTACATCCTGAGCAGAGGGTCAAGTCATGCTACTTCTTGATGTGTTGCAATCCAAGTTTGTCTGTTTTTTGTGGTAAATGATCAGGTTGCATATGCATGTTAGTGCATGAATCCCTGTTTGTCTCTCCTACTGCTAGCCAATTGCTGTTACTCTGCACTGTGTTTATAAGGCAATTTCAGGCAGTTACTGCTAATAATGGTCACAGCGTGATTGCAAAAGCATAGCCCCCATCCTCTAGTTTCCCCCAGGTTAACACCACCATAACTCTGCACTGTTGCTGTTTTTAGCACTGTTAGTTTCTAGCCGCTGAATCAGTTACCTCCATGTTGAGAATCATGTGCAGACAACCCTTGCTCTGACTCTGAATCACAGATATGTGCTGAATGTTGCATACAATTCCTGTAAACTTTAGGAATTAACAATATTTGAGAATGAGTAAACACTGGTCATGTCAAACAACATAATTGGACTTTTTGGAGAAAAGATAGCCAGATAGATGGATGGATGGATGGATACATTTATAGATAATTCCAAAATTAGTCACAAGTGCTGATTTTTTCTTTTTACAGGAATACCAGTTGAACCTAAGTAACCTCCATGCTCAAAGTTCGGGTTTTCTTGATTACCATGTGAACTTTCCACAGAAAAAGAACAAATAGAGAGAACACACTGTTGGCAGATGTTACAAAATAGCTTCTCCTGTCTGTACATTGTACAATGGCCATCACTGCATGCATGTGTGAGTGTGTGTGTGTGTGTGTGTGTGTGTGTGTGTGGCATATGTCCTTCACAACCTCCACCATTGACCACACAAAGACTGAAAGAAACGGGTGAGTCTTCCCCCTCCCCCTCCCAAACAACTGCCCCTGCCAATCCCCTTCAAGCTATAAACTCACTTATCAATAGTTCTCTGCCCTCGTGCCCCCTGACTCATATAAAGACAGGAGGACACCCTGCACCTTCCCCCTCCATACACCGTCTAAAGTCTACACACACAGCAGTGTCACCAGCTACCATCATGCCTGTAGACTTCAGTGGAAAATGGATACTGGAAACCAGTGACAACTTTGAGGAGTATTTAAAAGTGTTGGGTAAGAAACTTTTAATTTAGGTGGGTTTCATTTTGCTTGAGATGTTATGTGTTAAAGTAGTCTTTCAGGGTGATGTAACAGGTTGGACTAGCTGCACAAGTAACAAAACCATTAAGTTTCATGTTCTTTTAATCTTCAAAAGAGTGTTTGCGTCTTTATTATATTATTTAATTTAATCTGGAGCTAATGCAAAAATGTTTTTTCTGAGGCAGTTATTTCACCCCTGAATATTGGGTACACAACACCTACTAAAATTATTAAAATTTAAATACCGACCCTTATCAACTGCATCACTTTTCATGGACATGATGTCTTGTTTTTTGGCATCACAAACAGAAATAAAGACTTACTTTTCCAAAAAGTAATGAAGTATACTCTAAGATTAAACACAGGATTGAGTAAAACTTTCCACATTACCACATAATTTGCTGTGAAATATAATTTATGTACAATAATCTGGCTCTTGTATAAGCAAGTCTCTTTATTTTGGTTCTAGATATTGACTTTGCCACAAGGAAAATTGCCATCTCCCTGTCTCAGACCAAAGTGGTCACCCAACATGGAGACAAGTTTGAATTCAAAACGCTGAGCACCTTCAGGAATTATGAGCTCGCCTTCACTGTAGGGGTCGAGTTTGATGAGTACACCAAAGGACTAGACAACAGAAACATCAAGGTGGGTTGATGGCTCATATGGAGTCTTTGAAGGGATAAGAGTCTGTTTATCTACTGAGTCAATATTTCCCATTTCTTTGTTGCTTTTGTGATAAAGAGGGCACGTTATCTACATGTCTACGTGGTAAAGATTGGTCTGTGGTCAGTTTGTGTAACATCAGGGCTGCAGACGAAACCTACAGTAGTGTGTTGAATTGCCAGTGACAAGCAGAGATGAATTGTAACATTGAATTCCATGAGAGGGCACGCTTTCTGGGGCCCAGCTGCTACAGGGGGCCCATGGAAGCCAGCAATAATCATGTTCTCACTTTCACTTTTGTCGCTTTGGTAAAATGTAGCCTGTTTCATTATGAAAACTTCCTCTCCTGATTTTTTTTGTTAATGCAACAATTGCAAAAAAAAGAAAAACTGCAGGCGGTCAGCCACGAGATCTGATAAATGTACTGATCTAAACTAGGAGAGAAAGAGCATGTGCATGCTTTATTTATGAAAATAAAGTTGTTGTTGTGAGAGGCATGTGCACAATATCATACTGTGTTCATATTGTATCACAATTTGTGCAGTTTTTTCTCCATTAACCCTCAAACAAGGGAAACCTGACCCAGTTATTCTCTATACTTACATCTTAAGAAAACTTGTTTAATGTCTTTAGAGATTGTATGAAAAACCATAAATCACCAGAACACACCAGGAAAAAAAAAACAGACCAAAACAAACACAAACAAAAAAATAAGGCAAGGCATTTCTGTAGACTGGTCTGCCTTTAATTTTCTTACAAAATTCTACTTATCCTTAAATGAAATAATCTCTTAAAACCCCCTTTGGACCACCTGGAAAACAATTCAATCTCAAAGCTGGAAACACAGTTGTTTTTTCAACACCATAAAGTTGACTTTTTATGATTCTCACAGGAAAGCCACATGACCGACATATGCTGATCTTATAGAATATGATGCAGTTCTATAGATTAACCCTTTAAGAACCTTAATTCATATCAGTTGTTGATGCCTTTAATAACCATGTTAACCTCGGGGACCTGCGAAAATGTGTTTAATTTCTTCGAAAACATAGGAAAGATGCAATGAATAACTTGGCAAGAAATGTTCAGCAGATTGCAAGAAATTAGTGAAAGGTGACAAGAAACTGACTTGAAAATTTGCTGGGAGGTGATTATTAATTTTATTTATTAAAAATAGGGGAAAAGTGGGAAAATTACATTCATAATTCGAATGATTCTAAACTTAAAATTATGCCACAGACAAAAATATTTTATTTTATTTTATTTTTGGCACAATTTTCAGATATTTTTCTTGAAGCATTTTATTAATTTCCTGCTCATTTTTGGCCCATTTCTTGTTGCTCATTGCTCATTGCTGTTTCTCATTGTCATTCTGGTATTTTGGGAAGAAATAAACTCACATTTCAAAGGGTTTAGTAAGATTTTTGAATTCAGGCCTTCTACTTGTAATGTTATAATGCTGTATGTGTACTTTTACTTAAGTAAAGAATCTGAATACTTCTACCTCTGGTGGCAGGCTCATCTGAAGAGGAAATTCTTTGCTGCAGTGTTAGGTCAAAAATGTTTTAAATATGCATTAAAGAATGAAAAACGTTCATTGTTAATGTGTGCACTGTATGTTATCTTGTAGTGTCTGGTGACCTGGGAGGGGGACAAGCTGGTGTGTACTCAGAAAGGAGAGAAGGCCAACCGAGGCTGGAAACACTGGATCGAAGGAGGCAAACTGTGCCTGGTGGGTTGGCAATATCTGTCATGATAATTAGATTTTTGTTGAAATATTTGGACTCCGCTGATGTATGAAAGAGGAATGTGTTGGATTAGTTGTAAGTATTGCGCAGCAAAATGTGATTGTTGCGTATGATAAGAGTAGTTTCATCACAGTTATTGCTCTCTTTTATTCTCTAATTTTTGCTCTTTCCTCCCACAGGAGCTGACATGTGAAGGTATAGTCTGTGTTCAGGTGTTCAAGAGGAAAGAATAGAAGGCAAATATCTGTTTTAGTTTTCTTGGTAACATGGTATTTGTTTGCTCCTCACTAAACTGTTTTCCCAAATGTATGAATAAAGTAAATAAAAGTGATTTTCAGACTAAATGTCATGTTGTGTTTTAAAAGAGTCAGTTCATCCCAAAATCAAAAATGCATGTTTTTCTCCTTACCTGCAGTGTTATTTGTTTAATTT